>NC_142464.1:57575728-60075728 GCF_049115385.1 Moschus berezovskii | reverse complement strand
ATCAAATTGCTGATTATTTTACACATATATAATAATTTTCCGAAAATCTTCTTGAGATTCCTTTGGAAATCTAGAAGCTTTTGAAGCCAGGGGCTGTGTCTTATTAATCTTTGTAGTGTGCACTGTATAGTATTTATAAGTTTGTGCTATGTAGCTTTGTAAATTTCAGTTATTTGTTGAGTTGAATTAGAATTTTTTATAGAAAGTGTAAAGTTTTCAGTTAAGTCTTTTGAAAGTAGTCTTATGTATAAAAATACTGTATATGATTATAGAGCAATATAAATGATAACTACATGCCATAATAGATGAATTTATCTATATCATTCTATTAAATATTTTGCACCTTAGCATAATATAATGTCTTAGATTTATTTCTTTGTGTTTATTCTTTATTTTAACTATTCTATTATGAACCTGATTCTGAGTTTTCAAGCCAAAATATGATTTCCAAAAATACACTTTTCATTTGAGAAAATAATTGCTACCCATATTGTGAGACATATGCTAAGAAACAAATATGAAACAATAGGTAATTTTTGTTTATTCTTCTCATCCTCTTGAAAGTCTCTTAATTTTCCTAAGGATAAGAAGTAAAAAAAATAATTATAATTGAGATTTTTATAAGAACAATATTTAGTGAAGAGATTTAATAGAGTACATAGTAACAAATTTAACATTCATATATTTTTTTGCTTAATATCCTATTATGTAATAATGTGACTTAAAATTATTTTATGGAAAGAAAACCTAGATTTTCGGGGCACTTAAGCAAATGCTTCTTTCTTAAGGGTAGTTGATATTTATATCCTCAAGTCTCTCTCCTAAGCTTCATCTATCTCTATACCTCATCTATTTATTTACTCAAGTTTGAATGAGAAAGAAATAATTACTTTTCTTAAAAATTAAATAATGATTTCTATATTTTTCAAAATGTATTGGTTCAGGAATGTTGTGTAGTACCAAATTTGTCCTGGCACCTATAATGAATTTTTGATGTACCAAATGTTCTTTTGAAGATTCATCTTGTGTTTTGAATGCAGCATTTCCATTTTGTTCTGTGAGTTTGAAGAAGAGAAAGTGAAGTCACTATACAGTGTTTTAGAGGTTAAATTTCTCAGTTTTAAAAATAAACTGCTTAAACACAAAATATACTGAGCAAACAAGATACCTTGCATAAGTACACTGATTTGTGGGAAAATAATTAGTCAAAGTTTTATTGTCAAGATTCCATAATTGGGAATCTCAAACTGGGCAATCACATTGTATAGAAATTAAGACTATTTAAGCATGTAAGATTCTACCTATATTCTAAATATTATTGCCATAGAGCACACACTAATCTTCAGGTTAATAAGTGAACTTTTAGATTAGCTCTGGCAAAAGATTAGAACAAAGAGTCATGTGAAGATGGTCTTAAAAGTTGATTTCATTAATACTCTTAACCAATGGGAATTGGCTGTATGATGCAGGGAACCCAAAGGTGGTGTTCTGTGACAACCTGGAGGGATGGGATAGGGAGGGGGGAAGGTAGGAGGGACGTTCAAGAGGGAGGGAACGTGTGTATGCCTGTGGCTGTTTCATGTTGAATCATGGCAGAAACCATCACAATATTGTAAAGTAATTATTCTCCAATTAAAACTAAATATATATGTATATATATATATATATATTCTGTAATGACCTATCAGTTCAGTTCAGTTCAGTTCAGTCGCTCAGTCGTGTCCGACTCCTTGCGACCCCATGAATCACAGCACGCCAGGCCTCCCTGTCCATCACCAACTCCGGGAGTTCACTCAAACTCATGTCCACAGAGTCGGTGATGCCATGCAGCATAAAGGAAAAGAATTCTAAAAATAGTGGATATATGCTGATATTTTTCCATTTCTTCAAAAGTAAATCAGATCCTTCTAAAGCCATCAAACATTACAGTTAGTGCGAGGAGTCGGAGAAGGCAATGGCAACACATTCCAGTACTCTTGCCTGGAAAATCCCATGGGCGGAGGAGGCTGGTAGGCTGCAGTCCATGGGGTCTCGAAGAGTCGTACTTGACTGAGCAACTTCACTTTCATGCATTGGAGAAGGAAATGGCAACCCACTACAGTGTTCTTGCCTGGAGAATCCCAGGGAAGGCGGAGCCTGGTGGGCTGCCATCTATGGGGTCACACAGAGTTGGACACGACTGAAGTGACTTAGCAGCACCAGCAGCAGCAGCAGTTCAAGGAGTCAAGGGAAAAATCTTCATGAAAACTGAGGTAATGATATAAAGAAAGTCCTGCCCACTTGGAAAGACCAATAAAAGAAAACATCTTCTATATAAGAAACTGGGAGAACACAGAAAGAAGAGGTGAGGGAATAAAGTAGCTAGGTGTGAGTATTTTGGTTCCCTGTTCTCTCTCTTCTCAAGCACACACTCAAGATTGGGAGATTTTAAAACAAATGGACATGGAAGAAATTTAAAAGTAAACCCCATTGCCCTTTTAGCATTCTTGAGAAAACCTATTGCCATGGAGAAGCCGTCTCTAAAATAAGCATGAAGTTGATTAGGCACAGAAAAAGCCTCAGCTATTCTCACGTGCTTCCTCCAGCTACAATGTTGTGTAGTTAAATCACAAATGATTTGTGGCATACATCAAGGGTGTTCATATGAGGGTCAGTGCCTTGGAGACTGACTTGGGCAAGAGCCATCAGGCTTACCAGTAGCTTGAACAGCTTAAACAAAGTCCTAGTTAGAGAATGAAGATGTGATTCACAAGAGTATGTTACCATGCAGAGCTAAAGCTTTGACTATGCTAACAAATTTTCTATGCTTTAACTGACCCACGATAATTCCTCCACACCCAACCCTACATACTATTCACCCATCCTTCCCCTAAGCACTAGTGTATTTTCTTCATCCACATGTTTAAATCAAGCTCTCAAACCATAAGCCTTTCTAGCTCAAATGGAGGGGAAATAAGGAATTTGTAGTCAATTTCCATTAAAGACAGTGATGCAAAAAGTTGCACACATCAGTCTATGCACGACTCAGTGGAAAATCCAAATTGTAAAGAAGTCACAAAGTCTTGTTCCTAATCTTGGTTTCTATGTTCCTACTAATACTCTATTACCCTGGAAGAAAAAAAAAAAAAAAGAGAGAGAGAGAGAGAGAGAAGTTGCTTGTCTGCCACACTTATGACTTGTCAAAAAGACATTGAGTTTGAAATAGATTAGCTTCCTACTCCACCAACAATACTGTACCTGTACTCTTCACTATTTAGCAAGGTAAATGATAACACAGAAAATAAAACTGACTATATAAACTTTAAAAATCTACATTCTATTCACTGATTTGATTAGAATAATTAAACTATGTAAGCCTATTACACATATATTTTATTGACTCACATGATTAAATTAATGGAATTCTTAAAGAACAGTCTTTTTGCTAATTTAATACCATTTCCATCCCATGATCTGTGGCTCCTAAATGATTATGATTCTGTAAAATTCTCCAACATCATCTCAATTAAATCTCCAAACCATTTGCTCAGGTCCAGGCAAGTTGATCTCCCTCTATATTCCCAGAACATACTCATCTCTTTCCTTCCTCAAAAGTTCTGCAGGGTTTATCTCTTCTATATTTATCTCACTTATGCTTCTTTACCTACTTGGTTCCTCTGCCTCCTTCAGCTGTCCTATATACTGTCTCCAGAAAGAGGCCTGTTTTCTTTAAACATCCAATCCAAAGCCATATTGTCCTCATTTACTCAGTCACATCAACCTAGGTGTTCCTTTTCTTTACTGACCTTTCCACAATCTATAATCATCTTATTTATCAATTTACTCAATAGTGCATTATTCTCCCCAAACATAAATATAAGTCCCAAAAGTGTGTAAGTATTTTCTATGTCACTGTCACCTCACAACCCTCTCATCTAGTACAGAAGTACCACAAATGGGGTTTTAAAATGTTTATTGAATGAGTGTATGGTGAAGATAAGTTCTTTGAAAAACAAATATATAGATGTGTGTTTGTGTGTGTGTGTGTGTACATGTGTGGTGTGTGTACATGTGTGGTGTGTGTACATGTGTGGTGTGTGTACATGTGTGGTGTGTGTACTGTGAGCTGAAGCTTACTATTCCTCAAAAACCAGATTAAAAGAAACTTGTTTACCAAAATCTTAAACAATTTTTTTTCATAACAAGTACTTATAATATATGACTCTAGAATACCATGTTGTTGCCCTCGAGGCACTATGAAATCCAGCCAAGAAATGGATTGTTGGTGACTAAACCAACATTTTTCATATTCTACTCCAAACTCCAAACAGACCATATAGCATGGTAGCCCCTGTTTTATGTAAATCTGTTTTATATTATTTCTTTGATTTTCTTTTTATGTTTCTATAAGTGAGTTTTTAAGGAGAAATTTCCTTAAAGATGGGATTTAAATTACTTTAACATCAGTAAACACTCTAGACTACATGATTAACAGCATGATTGCAGAGAAGTTTTATTATGTTGTCTTACATGATAGTATAGTATAGAATTTTCTAACGACTCCTAGAGGCAGATACCCTATATTTTTAATGACCTTGGGCAAGTGATGAAAATTCCCAGGATTCATCTTTTTCATCTACAATAATGCAGACAATATCAGTTTCAATAGTTTAGAGTTGTTGTGAAGAACAAAAATGACATACCATGTTTGAAGATCATACATATCAGAGAGTCTGCCACAGAACAAGGGCTCAATAAATCTTAGAAAGCTACTGATGACTATCCAGGTATTCCCTGATTCCACTTTGGCAGTATGAAAGTTGCCTTGCTTAAGTCTACTAAAAACTATGTCGGTTAGATATTGTTATCTTCATCCAATAGATGAGAAAATTATAGCTCAGAAATGTAAGTTCCCTGGCATCACACAAGTTGTGGGCAGCAAAGCCAATTTATTTTCAATTTTATTGCATTATCTTGTCCTTAATTAATAACCTGTCTTCAGAGTTCTTCCTTTTCAGATAACCTGACAACCAGAACGAGAAAATAAATCTTTGAATTATTGCTTCTTTCATTTGAAACTGTTGGTGTGTTGATAGTTAAGCAAAAGAGGGTGAAGATAAGAGAAAGTGAGAAAAGAATGAAAGAAAATAGCAGAAAGTCAGAAAATAAAGTCTAAAGCGCTAATGATAGTGTATATTTTAAGGAAATAAAACAAACAAGCCATTTTTTTCTTTTCTTTTTCCTTAAAAATACTCCAATAATAGATTCTTAACTAATTATTGGACATATCTTTAAGATGTAGAAAGAAATCAGAGAAGTATGTGAAAGAATATATCTTATTATATTTATTCTCTTTTAAAAGTTTAAGTTAAAAACAATGTTTCAATAGCTTCAATCAAACAGATGAGAGAATAAGGCCAATGGGGGAAGAGAGGTCTCTTGGTAATAACTGCAGGGTTTGGCCTTCTACCTTGACTGAAGAACTTTTATTCTGGGTGAAGTGTCAAATCCATACCTTTAGGGGACTTCTCTGGTGGTCCAGTGGTTAAGAATCTGCCTTTCAATGTAGGGCATGGAGGGGTGAAGATGGGGGGTTGGCAGGAGTGGTTGGGTCAATCCCTGGCCAGGGAACTACTAAAAGAGTTTACATACTTGTGCATTTCTAGGGCATGAAATTAGTATGTAGTGTAAATGAAGCTGTTTTATGAATAAAAAGTGAAACTGATTAAAAATAAAAATCACTGTTCAATTTGAAGGATGTGGAGTGGGGTGGAAAGATTTGACCATTCCACTCTCTCTTAAGAAAATACGTTCTGAAACAATTTAAAAAATTCTGTGTTGCCCCTTTGATGTCTCTTTCTACAAGCACTTTTCTCTCATTCTTTCTATCACATTCAAAGGTAAAAAATAGCAATTAGGAAAGAATGTAAAGTTTCGAGGGCATCAACGGTAAAAATTATTCCAATTATTGTGCTGCTCTGACATAGTTTCTATTATGAATCAGTCTCAAATGTGAGTTCATTTTGTTAATTAAAAATCTGCTCTATCAGAAACACAATCTATGTATTTTACAAATAGCAGACTCAGGATACGCTAAACCTTTGAGATAAAGGTAAATTTGATCCAAGAAAAATCACATTTGAGATTTTTCTCTGTATTAGTATTCTCTCCCTTTGGCAATATGACAGTGTTCTCTTTCATTTAAATATCATCATTTAAGATGTAATGATATACATCTTTTCTGGGTTTCTCCTCTCACACACTGGTATGGAAATGAACTACTCATCACTGGTCCTGAAATCTCTCTCTCATCTAAGCTACCTGACATCACTGTGTAATTTCTTCTTTGAATTAACTACTTCAGTTTTTTTCTTCTGTCTTTTAGTTCCCAAAGGGCACCAGAGGCAAAAAGAACCTTGAATTATCAATGATAAATAATTTATTTTATAGATAATTTTCTCTGGGAACTGAGGAGTCTGCGTCTTACATTTATTTGAAGGGTTTATGGCTGCATGGCTCTCAGCACTTCCAACAGAACAGTCCTGGGTACGAGCAGATCCTCCTTGCCCTCCCAAGCAGCATGCAGGCAAAGTGGTCCAAAAGCAAACTACTCACGTGTGCGCACGTGTATGCAGGGGTGGTGCACGTGTGTGTGGGACATGTCCTTAGCCTACATTAGCAGACTGTCTTTGAAGAATTTTTCTAAGTTCTTCACCATTTTTTGCCTTTTTTTCTATTCTTAAGATTGAACCAGATTATTGCTAACTTCTAATTGTTAAATTTATATATTGTAACTGAAGCTTTTAAGGAATTGGTAATTTTTTTTTTAATCATTTTTAGGTAAATGTAAGTAGGGCAGCATAAAAGTAAGTACTCTTTTAAAAAAACTGAAGATCTTGAAAAAGAAAAATTGCAGCTAGTCACAAAATCTTCTCACTGTTTCATCCCCAATATCTGAAAGTGATATATTGACAGGAAAATAATTCTGGGCATCATTTGTATAAAGGAATCATGGAAAAAAAAAAGTTTATTCCAGTATGTCACCACTGAAATACAAGCATAACCACCTACAAAGAAACCTCAGCTGTTAAGACTCCCCCTACAATAATAGCTTATAATGTGATTGCACAACTCACCAAAGATGTCCAAAATCACAGCACTAATAGCTGCTCCAGGCTCAACTCTAGAGAGGACTAGCCCATTATGTTTGTGTTTTTGCACAGATGGCTTTTTTTCCTCCTTGAGGCTACATTCATAAAAGCTTTTGATCCCACTCTTTCAATCAGAAATATGATAGAACATATGTCAATGAGAAGCCAAGATTGGACTGTCAGGTTCAGGGTTTCTGGGTTGGATATCCAGTTCTGTCTCTGATTAACTGGCTTCCTTGGGTTAGTTATTTTACCTTTCTAAGTCTCAATTTCCACATTTCTAACTTAAAAAGGGATTTACCTTATAAAGTTGGCATATTCTACTGATTTTAAATAATGTCTCCTCCATGTAGAAAATGATAAGTAATTTATAAACATTATGAAGTTCCAAATCCTGAATGATTTTGTTTTTTTTCAGCTCTTATTTATTAGAAACATAATGATTGATCTTTTAAGTTTAAATGCACCAAATTTATTGATTATTATTATGTTGAAAGTGACCAACCAAAAAAAAAAATAAGAGCAACAAGTAATATTTTTTGACTGAAGTGTTTTTTTCCCCTTCAATTCATAGAAATTAAATACACAAGAAATAAATTCAGGACTAATGTCACAACTTCTAGAAGGCCAAGTGTTTTCTACGTTATTACTCTCCCACCGTGAAATGTAACTTCAATAATAGCAATGGAAAGTAAATTTTTAGTGCTACCTATGTACCAGGAACATAGCAAACAGTTTTATTTTGTGTCTCATTCAATACCCATTACAGTCATAAAAGCATTTCAAAGTTGTGCATGGAGTAACTGAGGCACAGAGGTAGTACCCACATTGTTCAATATCACACAATCCCAGTATTTATCTTGGTTAAAGCCACCTCATCTGAATTCAAGCAAGACGTCCATGTTTCCTGGACTCTGTGCACCAAAACAAGAGAAGCCACCACAACAAGAAGCTCTCACTCTCTGAAACTAGAAAAAGTTCATGCTTAGCAATGAAGATGCAGTACAGCCAAAAAATTAATTTTTTTTAAAGAAAGAATTCATCCTGGGGCCACAGAGAGCCAGTTAAATAAGAAAAATGATATTGAAAGCAACATTTTGGGAAAGCTTTATGATGAAACTGCCAGAGTGGAATCATTACTGTGAATCCTGGTCAGAGATATCTTGCAGGCAAAATCCACTGTTCACATAAAATAGTCAAAGAAAAGAAACACACCCAGTGGATTCCCAGTATTTTAAGCCTAAATAATGATGTGAATTATGGTGCTAGAAGGAGGAACAAATACATCAGAAGTTGTTTTACAGATGGGAGAATCAGGTTGATTTGAACTACATTTAATTTGATCTAGTCTTAAAATATCCAAGTGGAAAACATCTAATAAGATTAGGGAGATTAGAGATTAGAAAATATGTTGAAATCAAGCCTTTCATGGATATGAAACTATACCAAACTTATTTGTGAGCTTGCAAGCAAAACAGAGTCTCAAAACCTTCACAGTTCCTAAAAAATTGTCAGTCTTGGATAGAGAGGGGTGCAGGTAAGTGTAAGTCATATTAATAATGACATTCTGTACAAATTGATATCATTTTCAGCCACTAATAACATTTTCTTCTAAATGTTAATGTTTTCCTGTTTCATAAACCTTAACTTTAGTTTCAGTCTGAAAAAAGTAAAGTCACACTTCATCCAGCTTGGCAAGTATGGTACTTGGTTTCTTGTTGCCCAAGAGAAGATAAGTATGCTGGATTCAGTTAGTTAGTAAACTAAATCTTCCCTGTCTAAAAAGCCCCTGAATATTTCTTCATTGCTTTCTATACTCTGTGGAGTTGTATCATAATTTGACGAAGATTTAACTGTAATTTGATATAGCTGAGTGGCATGGAACACACTTCAACTTTTCCCTTTGGCAGTTCATTTATTCATTTCTTCACCCATGCATGTATCTATAGAACTGTTTATCAACAAATGTGTGGCAGTGCATTTCGCTAGGTATTGTTTATTAAACAACATTGAAGAAATGAATTTTTACCTCATTTCTTGTAAAAATCCTTGCACTATACCTCAGGTCTAGTCATTGAAACAGTTTCAGTTCAGTTCAGTTCAGTCGCTCAGTTGTGTTCAACACTTTGCGACCCCACGAATCACAGCACGCCAGGCCTCCCTGTCTATCACCAACTCCTGGAGTTCACTCAAACTCATGTCCATCGAGTAGGTGATGCCATCCAGCCGTCTCATTCTCTGTCATCCCTGTCAGTGCCTAAAAACATTATCATGCCTATTCAAGGAAGATTCTTAGTTACAATCAGTATCAACTAACTCTAATTCATTTAAGTAGAGAATACTTTTTTTTTTTAAGAGTAGATGGGAACTGCCATGTCACTCTAAGAGGCTTACTAAACAAGGGTCACTCTAAGAAGCCTGCCAAAAAAGGGTCAGAAAATGAGCAGAAACAAGGGACCCTGTATGGTCAAAGCCATAGCCAAACTCGGCAGTTTCAGGGAGGACAGCATATTTTTCTTATCTGGATCCTGTTACATAGCCCCTGTCAAAAGCAAACCACTTAATCGTATTAATGGCCAAGCTCTATGGTTACATCTACATAACATATCGCAATGCATCTCTTATACCCCAACCTTTAACCTAAGCACTCTCCTACATCCTCTAGTCACTATCTCTTGATGTGTTCCCATTCCATCCTTTCATTTCTGATCTCCCCAACACCTCCCAGAGGTACCCCTCAAAACAATAGAAAGAATAGAAGATAGTTAACCATCCAAGAAGAAATCCAATATTTAGACATTTTCTCTTATGGTCCTGAATTAAAATCATTTTAAGTAGTACTTAACCTTTTGCAAATAATTTGGAGTGTCTAATAAACTCTTGGGCTGTAATATTGTTTTAGGCACCAAAAACCAAAGACACTGTCCTTGCCTTCAGGATACTCACTGCCCTTGCCTTGAGGATACTCACTGTCCAGGGGGAAGAAGCCATAGAAAAACTAACTATTCTATGATAGAATAAGTGTTTTCATGAAGCTTTGTTAAGTGTTATAAGAACAGAGAAGACACTGATTCTGCCTGCAAGCAGTCAAGAGAAGCTGCAGAAAGAAGAGTTGCAAACAGTTATCAATAAACAATTTAGGCATGAACATAATGACTCTAGGGTGTCGATGGATCTTCAACTGTAGCTTTAATTAAACATAAACATTTTCTCTACTCCATGGGGTTGAAGGAGTAAACTGTACCTCAATGAGCAGTATTTGGCAAGCTTCAAAAAGCACTCCCAAATCTACAGTTTTACAACATTTTGGTCTTATCCTTCCAAGGCCCTGGGCTACACAATAAATTTCCTTAATATTACAGTTGTTGGATGATAAGGGGAAAATGATACGTTACCAGAAAATAGAATTTTAAAAGCTGATTTTAATGTACTAAGGAAATGTACTCTGGAAATGAATTCTTTATCTTTGAGATTTAATCTGCTTGGGGTACATTCTTGGAGTGAGAGGAAGACAAGGCCAAAGTAGACATAAATGGAAAAATATTCAAAAGTTTACATTTTAAGCTTTCTACTTGATATTTTAAGGTGTCGTAGATATTTCTGTGAGCTCTTTATGTGAGCTGAATCCATGAGCCTGCTTGTCTGAGGAATGATACAAATAGCTCAGCTCTGTTCTCAGCCAGGATCATACATTTTTCTATCATTCAGAGTTTGGTGCCATAGTCCCCCAAGTGTCACCAAATTAGACATTTACATTGATAAGGGGGTGTTTTATCTTTGAATTTCACCAAGTGAAATTCTTGGAACAATGGCTTTATCAGTTTGTGGACAGACTCCTGCAGTGAAGTACCAGCTGCTTCAAACTCTCTCACTGTCCAATTCCTCATTCCCAGAGGGTATTGGCCTTGTTCTTCTCTCAGGATAAGAAGTAGCTAGCGGTTGTGGAATATTTCCTGGTGGTCTTTACTTTCCCTCAAAGAGAAATCCTGATTTTTGCTGCTGCTTAAAATCATTTATTTGAATAATTGACTCTAGATTAGAATCCAGAATAGAATCTTCTTCCTAAGAAGATATGTAGGTATATATGAAAAACCTTGTATTCTAGGAGGTCTCACTTTTGTTTCCTTTGCTCTGCTATTTTTTAAATTAATATTTATTGCAGTGGCCTTGCTTTACTAGGTAGCACTTTTCTAGAAACCCTTCACTCACCAATAAATTACATGATACATGCAATCAGAGTAAATCCAGGAATGGGTGTATGAATAAATGGATGGATGAAAATTAGCTGGCTATAACTTTAGGTAGCAAAGGCAAGGATGAAAGAAGATTGATACTTAGGATATGTCAGATTTCTACAGTGGAACTGAACTGAACTGAAGACTGGATTAGTCCTAAAGCAAGGGAACTTTTCCAGAAACAGTAGACTCAGAGGATGCATTGAAGCCAGAAACAAGCTAAGCTACAGATAATCTGTCTACAAGAAATGAGCTGAGTGAAAAAAAAAAAAAAATGGTTCCCTAATTTGAGAAATACTAATACCTACTGAAGGGTTGATGGTGCCCTGTGTGTATACATGTGCATGTGTGCTTAGCAATAAATAGTGCCAATGCATTTTCATTGAAGGTGTTAGTCCTGAAAGACTGTGACCAGATCCCTACAATTGCCAGTGAAGATTCTATTAATATATTTAACAAATATTTTTCCCTTGATTTTTCTAAAATGAAATTTACAAATTTTCAAATTTATAAATTTTCATGACATTAAGGATTATCTTCCAGTTCAGATGAGTATGTATACTGATGATTGGTTATTTGATCAGATTTTTTGAGCCTGATTCCCCTTGCTTCAAAGAGAAGATGCTGAAAAAATCCAGGACTGAAATTTAACTGGACAAATTAAGATTCATAAGGAGATGTGGGACCAGTACCTAATCTACACTGTATCACCCATCAAGGTTGGGCATTGTAATATTTATTGTTTTATAACAAATGGCCCCAGAAATTTAGCAGATAAACACAAAAATTACTGCCTCACAGTTTTTGCTGATAAAGAATTGAGGATAAGCTTGGTTGGATGATAAAGAATCAGGGTGAGTCATGAGGTACAGTCAAGAAGTATCATCAGAAGGTTCAGCTGTGGGATAATCCACTTGTAAGTTCACTCCATATAGTGTGGCAGACCTTAGTTTCTCACTAGATGTTGATGGTAGACCTTGGTTGCTCACCAAGACTTTTCCTTAGTTGGCTTGCATATCCTTACGACTTAGTGTGTAGCTTCTTTCAGAGTGAGTAATGAGTGAAGATATATAAACATAGATGTTGATTTAGATGTAGGTATAGATATGGAGAGAATGAGAGGAGTAATTTCAAGAGAGCATCTGCTATCTTTTGTAACATAATCTCAAAAATTAACATACTGTCACTTCTGCCATATTCCATTAGTCGCCTTATCTTTGATGCAATGTGTGAGGGAAATACAAAACATTCTGGCATCTGAAAATCTGTGAAGTGATTCTCTAATAGTTAAGACTAAACAATAATGACAAAATGCAAGAAAAGACAAAGGAAACAATTAAGGTTAGCCTTTCAAGTAAAATAAAATTCTAATAGTCTTATTTTTCGAAAAATAAGTTGATTCCCAGAGTCTTACTGGATGTGAAAAAAGCAAAAATATTCCAAATGGACCCCCCTTGCATCAGTGAGATTTTGATGCATAACAAACCACCCCCAAAGTGAATGTTTTAAGTAAACTTTACTATTTTTCACAATTCTTCTGACAAAATTATGCACTATTTTCAGTCTGAACAAGGTTTGCTGATCTTTGTAGTCAGCTGGTGGCTCAGCCAAGCCTTGATGGCTGGCTTACTCACTTCTGGATGCGGACTGATATTAAATGAGTGACAAGGATGGGTTGGCCAGGCATCTCCCACCATCTAGGAAATTAGCCTAAGCTCCTTGACATGGGGATGGCAATAGTGCTTCCAGGAGCAGTAAGCGAAAAGAAGACTTACTATGAAGTTTCTTCTCTAATCCACCTGAAATCATATTTGCTACTGTCTATTCTCAAAGCAAGTGTTATGGACCTTGTGTTGATGTGAAGCACTGCAAATTCATGGTACATTAGTCCCAATCCATTGTTTCTAGAAATGATCTAAGTGTTGATCATTTTGTTTTGGCATGGAGTACTCTGCCCAGGAAAGTAAAGAATGAGACAAAAATTTGTGTGCACTGTTTTAATTGGAATATATATCAAGGGAGCAGGAGGAGAACTAGAAAGACAAACAGGAAGCAGAAAAAAAAAGAAAAAAGACAACTTCCTATTTGATCCAACTGAGGTCTGACCCAATCAGAACCTCACAGGAGACAAGCACCATGAACCTTCCAAGTGTTTGCTCAAGGCAAAAGAAGAGGGGAGCTTTTCCACCCAACATCCCACCTTCAATGTTCAAGATCTTTCCCTTGGGCTATTACGCCTTCACATCCCTAGGTCATTCTGGCATTAATATGTAGGTTTTCTAATTTCTAAACCTCAGTGAAATAAAAAAAAAAATGAGATTTACACAGTGTTGCTTAGAGTCTGGTCACTCTCTCAATACCTGGAGGACAATATGAACAAAAAACTATGTAGGGCACAAAAGGTTTCTGAACAGTATTTGAGTATAGTTTTTACACTTTGGTCTTTCCTGGTGGCTCAGAGGTTAAAGCGTCTGCCTCCAATGCAGGAGAGTAGAAAAAGCATGTAAAACTCATTATATGTGTTCTATTTACGCCCCACTACAACCTTCAAAGAAGCTAAGTAACTTACCCAAAGCCACAGAGTTAGTGCAAAAACAAATATTTGAAGAGATATTTTTGAATACCAAATTCTAGTCTTTTTCAATATACCTTACTTCCTAAAATTATTGTGTCTTCTTTTGTTTTTTTGTGGATGCACGGGTTACCAGACACATATGGAGATTGTGGGCCCTTGGCATCTTTCTATAATGAGTTGTTCAGTTCAGTTCAGTTCAGTTGCTCAGTTGTGTTCGACTCTTTGCGACCCCATGAATCACAGCACGCCAGGCCTCCCTGTCTATCACCAAATCCCGGAGTTCATTCAAACTCATGTCGATCAAGTCAGTGATGCCATCCAGCCATCTCATTCTCTGTCGTCCCCTTTTCCTCCTGCCCCCAATCCCTCCCAGCATCAGAGTCTTTTCCAGTGAGTCAACTCTTTGCATGAGGTGGCCAAAGTATTGGAGCTTCAGCTTCAGCATCAGTCCTTCCAATGAATATTCAGGACTGATTTCCTTTAGGTTGGACTGGTTTGATCTCCTTTCAGTCCAAGGGACTCTCAAGAATCTTCTCCAACACGACAGTTCAAAAGCATCAATTCTTTGGTGCTCAGCTTTCTTTATAGTGGCTATTCAGTCCTGCAAATTCAAATTGACATTAACTGGGTTGGAATTATTTTCCTCATCACACTGAAATTGGCTGACAGTCCTTTCTCTCAGTCTACATAATTCTTGGCCCTGGGGTAGTCAGGGAAATAAAAAAGTGGGGGATATATAAAGAAGTAGTGGGGATATCACATTTGAGTGAAATTTATGTTTTCGTGATTGTGGAAGTACTAAA
This sequence comes from Moschus berezovskii, assembly GCF_049115385.1. Taxonomy (NCBI): domain Eukaryota; kingdom Metazoa; phylum Chordata; class Mammalia; order Artiodactyla; family Moschidae; genus Moschus; species Moschus berezovskii. The sequence goes on along the minus strand of NC_142464.1, from coordinate 60,060,985 downwards.
AATGCTGTTTTACTCACCAGTTCTTCAGTCAGAACTTGCCATTAATGATCATTTCTTCACATCTTTCAGTAAAAAGAGTGATAGACTTAATGAAGACTTTAATATGTTGTGAGATGGTAAAAATGCTTTCTGTGTTATCATGGCAATGAAATAATTCTCACCATCGTTTTCTCATTGATTTTATTTTATTGTAAGTTTAGAAAATTTCTGGTTCATATATCATGCATATGATAACTTCATTAGCCATGCTGCTGCTGCTGCTAAGTCGCTTCAGTCGTATCGGACTGCTGTGCGACCCCATAGACTGCAGCCCACGAGGTTCCGCCATCCCTGGGATTCTCCAGGCAAGAACACTGGAGTGGGTTGCCATTTCCTTCTCCAACGCGTGAAAATGAAAGGGGAAAGTGAAGTCTCTCAGTCATGTCCGACTAGTAGCGACCCCATGGACTGAAGCCTACCAGGTTTCTCTGTCCATGGGATTTTCTAGGCAAGAGTACTGGAGTGGCTTGCCATTGCCTTCTCCGTCATTAACCATAAGATTAGAATTAAAAGAAAGACTTCATTCACCAATAAAACAGAAAATTGTTATAGAAGGAGCTAAGTGTATATGTATTGTTCATTCATATGAATGAACAAAAGAGGTCAAATAGAGAAACCTACTGAATTTTATTGCTATCTCGTAAAGAGTGTATATTGCACCTATAAAGAATATGGTGGGAAGGTAAATTATTTACTGTGAGAATCTTGACTGTGAAATCATTTATATACCACTAAGAGATTCTTGCATACAATGGAGGAAGAAGAGCCTGAGAATTGTTTCTTGGCATGTTTTTACTTTTTCCATCTGAGTATAATGCAGTAAGCTTCTTAGATTTTAGGCACACATCAAAATGTCTATCACGAATTTTCTGGGGGATAATTGCCTAAAGGGATTTTGACATTTTAAAATTCAACTGTGATTTTCTCTGTTCTTTAAACAGTATACTGGACTTTCTAGCACTTTTACTGTGCTGAAAAGTGTATTACCAGGCAATTTAAGTGTATTTTTTATAATCTGAAATATTTATTGTATACCTGCCACCGTGTACCTTAGAGAATACACAAGGACCACATATGTAAGAATCAGAGACAAAGTCTATGCCCCTGGGAGATAGACTTACTATGTGAATTTTCGTTATGCCACTTAATGATACTATAAAAACAGCCTTACACACATGAAGAGCATTCTGAGGGAAAAAAAATCAATTTGAAGATTAGATTGTCTCTTCATTGAAAAATGGAATGTCTAGTAATTATTTGTTCTTTTTAAAGCAACTAAATGTTAATATCTTGGCACATTTGAGAAGGAGAGGCAAAGAAACGTGTTTTAAATCTTTTTTTTTTTTTTTGCATAGCACAGTGGAGTTCACAAAGTAATTCACATAGCTTATTTGAACCTCAAGTAAATGCTGGAATTAAACATAAACAATGTTCTCATTTTCACTCCCCAGATGGAAAAAAAATGACTCAGTGAGGAAAAGTGACTTTCTTAAAGGCAGAGAGAGAAAACTTGAATGGCATTGATTTATTTTATCCTGTACATTGTTTACGTATTAACACCTTCACCTCTCCCCTCAATAATCAGCCCTGAGTTCCCAGAGGTGAGTAACACTCCCTAGCCCCACCTTCTCTGTTAGTGTAAAGTCTCACCTTTTTTTAGTTGATGTGAAGTGTCTGTGCTGTTGGATGAACCCAACTGGGTAAGAAATTCCTGAAATAAATTCATTTTCTAAAATATATATATATTATTTTTCACCTGAAACTTTACTTCATCACTTGTCGTTTTATGCACAACAGTGTTATGGAAATTAAAAAAATAAAACAGCAACAATTTCTGGTTATACATATACTAATATCAGAATATTAAAAACCAAAGTTTTGGATTTTATTCTGTCATTTTATTTGCATTTTATTCTGGGTTCTACTCACAGAAAGATTAATTCCATATAAATTTCCAGATGTTTGTGTCTTCATAGTTGCAATACAGAGTAATGATATTTAGATGCCCTGATATTAGTCATACTAATGTGCTTGAGGGAATCAGTTTCTCTCTCTTTTTTTCTCTGTCCTTCCTACCCTCTCTCCTTCCATCCTTCCTCTCCTCTCTTTTCTTCTTAAGCTAGACTTTTTTTTTAAATAACATCACAATAGGTGTTCTGTTCTCTATTTATTTCTTATGATAATTTTTATTTCAGATTTTTATTCCCTTCCATTTTATCAGGAAACTTCAGAGTGTAAACTAAGTTTGAAACAATCCCATCTATTGTAATACTCATAGATGGTGTGTTATAGACAGTCTTTTATTTCACATATTAAGAGTGGTCTGAGGAGATGTTCATGAAGTTATGGGCCAAATTAATGGTATCTCTTGGAGCTGACAATCAGTCTCCTACTCTCTAGGAAAGTTTTCTTTTCTTCTGTACTATGCAGACATTTATAATTTTCTTGATTTTGAAGTCATTGAACACAAATTGTACGTAGGAGAGGGATTTGGTCAAAAAGTAATTATTAACCGGAAAGAAGGAATTTAAATGATTACTCTGAAAATCATCAGTAAGACTGGTGAATGATGCTCAGAAAATGGGTAGGAATCATGGTAGCTAATGTCTGGAGTGATACCAAAACCTTGTGCCCAAAACTCTATGAAGACACAGCCCACTCCTGCCTTTGGACACTGCATGTTACTAATGCTGCTCTTTCCCGATAAAGAAAACAATATGTTGGCTTTTTGGATTTAATCATGGAAGGAGCTTGATCTCTTTCTAAAAAAAAAAAAAATTTCAGTGCTATGCACTCATAAAAAGACATGATAATTATTTATACATTAGAAATGTATCAACAATTAAAAGAAATATTCAGTTCCTAAATCATTGAAAGATTTATTTATATTAAAAGTGTTGCATTTGTATATTAAAGTTAGTATTTTAATATAATTTTGTATCTTTAATTCATTTAATCTTCTAAAAGAATTCCAAGTAGGTACAGGGAATAGTTTTTCCCATTTTATATAATTAAGAACACTGTCACTAGTGAGTTCTAAATATTTGGGCAATATTTGAAAGTGAACATCAAAATGACCAGAATCAAAAAATAATTTTGATGCATTGAAAAATGAAGGCACAAATGTAGAACCGGTGTGTAGAATGTGATGGCATTTTATCTCAATATTTCTTAAAAACGAGTATGCAAATATGCATATTAAATTCACTGTATGTTTTTAGAGTTGCAAAGTCATCAAAAATTCAAGTAGCTATATTAGAAACAATGATGAGATGAAAATCACTTTTATTATGTCTCATCTATTTGTTCTTTATTCTCAGATTGTTATGTACTTTTAAGCTGTACTTCTTTATAATTTGTACTACAACAAATAGAAAACTTTTGCAAGCCTCTTTTGGCAATCCTTTACAAAATATCAAAAGCTTTCAGTTTGCATTGTTATTTTTGAAAGCCAAATGCTTTGTTTGTAAATAAGGATAAAAATCAAAAGAATTGAATCTGTAAAAATAGCTCCAAACATATACTACACTATCTCTTCTTAGCACAACAATTTAGTATACCCAATTGATAGATATCTGTACAAATACATCTAATATTTGGAACTTTATAGTAACTTTATTAAGTATAGAAGTGAATGGGATAATCTTTGATTATCCTTATGAGAAAGGCCTTATGAGAGGTCTATATATGGAATTTAGAAAAATGATAACCCTGTATACGAGACAGCAAAAGAGACACAGATGTACAGATCAGTCTTTGGGACTCTGTGGGAGAGGGTGAGGGTGGGATGATTTGGGAGAATGGCATTGAAACACGTATGTTGTCATATGTGAAATGAATCACTAGTTCAAGGTCAATGCATGTTATAGGATGCTCAGGGCTGGCATGCGGGGATGACCCAGAGGGAGGATAAAGGGAGGAGGGAGGTGGGAGGGGGGTTCAGGAGGGGGAACTTATGTAAACCCGGGGCGAATTCATGTCAATGTATGGCAAAACCAACCAGCATAATATTGTAAAATAATTTGCCTCCAATAAAAAATAAATTAATTACAAAATAAATAAATAAATAAATAAAAACAAAAATTACACATATAGTCAATAAAAAATTGTTAATCTAAAAAAAAAATCAAATAAAGTATCTTTTTAAAAAATACCTTACATTTAATTGAATAAGCAAAGTAAAATTTATACCCTTTCTCAGGTCTAAATTGCATCAGGAAAAATAGGGAAATAAAGGGAGAGAAGGTGTGATAACTAACTTCCATTTACCCTACTCCTGTTATTGGTCTCAATTTTCCTGTAAATGCTCACTGCCTGATGCCTAAAGAGCCAACTTTTTGTTTCCAAATGTGTTTAAGCCAGCTACATTTGTTATCGTGATGAAACAACTTATTAAAATTGTGCAAAAATATGAAATGAGGATGATTTTTTTTCTCCATGAAACAAAGTTGAAAGGTTTTGTCGGTCTTGACAAAGATTAAATTGGTTTGCCAATGACTTTTTATGAGGGTATAAAATTAAAATATTTCATTCCATATTAATAAACAAGAAATGTCACAGCCATCACTGATTTCTGGCCTCCAAATGTGAAAGCGAGCTCTCCAGCTGCAACCCAGCAGTGCTGCCACCTTCCATGGTGATTGCTGAGAAGCTAGAGGAATGCAAGAAGCAAGGTGAAAAAGGACAGGATTGGCCCCAGATAGCTGAAGTGCATATGAAAAGAATGAATTCAGTGAGTCCATACATCTTCCCATACATCAATTCAGTGGCTCAGTCGTGTCCGAGTATTTGTGACTCTGTGGACTGCTGCAAGCCAGGCTTTCCTGTCCACTGCCAACTCCTGGAGCATGCTCAAACTCATGCCCATCAAGTCGGTGATGCCTTCAATCTTTCCTACCATCAGGGTCTATTCGCCATGAAGTGATGGGACCAGATACCATGATGTTAGTCTTCTAAATTTTGAGTTTTAAGTTGACTTTTTCACTCTCCTCCTTCACTTTCATCAAGAGGCTCTTTAGTTCTTCACTTTCTGCCATAAGGGTGGTGTCATCTGCATATCTGAGGTTATTGATATTTCTCCTAGCAATTTAGAATGCTAAATTCCTTGACTTGATACCTGATCTTTGATGTTCAGACTGCCTGCTCCCTTTGTTGCAAAACTGTATATAGCCTGACTTACCCCCCTGTCTCCTTGGAGCAGTTTTCTCAGAGCTACTGAGATGCTGTCTCCCGGGCTCAGAGTCTTAAACATTCCCATCAAATAAAATAACTCTACTTTCAGGTTGTGATTATACTTTTTTTGTAGATGGGGGGAACTGTAAAAGGTTAGAAAGCGCCAGTTGGAAAATTTCTACTTTCAGATTGCTGTACAATGTCTGGGTCCTAATGTTGCTTAAAAAGACACCTTAATTAGAAATGGTAAGGATGCATTTGGGGCTGAATTGTTTTGCAAAACTGTAATCAGCAGTTAAAATAGGGAAGAGAATAGCTTTGCTTTTCATATTTAAAAGCTGGTGAATAAAATCATATGTATGCATTTTATGTGAAACTAAATTATATCAGTTCAATCACTTAGTCATGTCTGACTCTTTGCTACCCCATGGACTGCAGCACGACAGGCTTCCCTGTCCTTCACCAACTCCCGGAGCTTGCTCAAACTCATGCCCATCAAGTCAGTGATTCCATCCAACCATCTCATTATCTGTCGTCCCCTTCTCCTCCTGCCTTCAATCTTTCCCAGCATCAGGGTCTTTTCCAATGAATAAGTTCTTCGCATCAGGTGGCCAAAGTATTGGAATTTCAGCTTCAGCATCAGTCCTTCCAATGAATATTCAGGACTGATAGCCTTTAGAATTGACTGGTTTTACCTCCTTATAGTCCAAGGGACTCTCAAGAGTCTTCTCCAACACCACAGTTCAAAAGCATCAATTCTTCAGCACTAAGCTTTCTTTATATTTAAAAGTATAGTAATGGTAAAAAAAAAAAAAAAAAAGTATCAGTTCAGTTCAGTTCAGTCGCTTAGTCGTGTCCGACTTTGCGACTATAGATATGGTAAAAAGGCAATGTTAAGGTTTTATTTTTATTTCTACCTAAGGCTTCATATCTCATACTGATATCTTCAGTAATGTTGAAGAAGCTGAAGTTGAACAGTTCTATGAAGACCTACAAGACCATTTAGAACTAACATACAAAAAGGATGTCCTTTTCATTACAGGGGACTTGAATGCAAAAGTAGGTAGTCAGGAAACACCTGGAGTAACAGACAAATTTGGCCTTGGAGCATGAAATGAAGCAGGGCAAAGGTTAATAGAGTTTTGCCAAGAGAACTCACTGGTCATAGCAAACACCCTCTTCCAACAACACAAGAGAAGACTTTACACATGAACATCACCAGATGGTCGACACCAAAATCAGATTGATTATATTCTTTGCAGCCAAAGATGGAGAAACTCTATACAGTCAGCAAAAAAAAAGACTGGGAGCTGACTGTAGCTCGCATCATGAACTCTTTATTGCCAAATTCAGACTTAAATTGAAGAAAGTAGGGAAAACCACTAGACCATTCAGGTATGGCCTAAATCAAATCCCTTATGATTTTACAGTGGAAGTGAGAAATAGATTTAAGGGACTAGATCTGATAGACAGATTGCCTGATGAACTATGGACAGAGGTTTGTGACATTGTGCAGGAAACAAGGATTAAGAAGATCCCCATGGAAAAGAAATGCAGAAAAGCAAAATGGCTGTCTGAGGAGGCCTTACAAGTAGCTGTGAAAAGAAGAGAAGTGAAAAGCAAAGGACAAAAAGAAAGATATACCTATTTGCATGCAGAGTTCCAAAGAATAGCAAGGAGAGATAAAAAAAGCCTTCCTCAGTGATCAATGCAAAGAAATAGAGTGAAACAACAGAATGGGAAAGACTAGAGATCTCTTCAAGAAAATTATAGAGACCAAGGGAACATTTCATGCAAAGATGGGCTCGATAAATGACAGAAATGGTATGGACCTAACAGAAGCAGAAGATATTAAGAAGAGGTGGCAAGAATACACAGAAGAACTGTACAAAAAAAGATATTCACAACCAAATATTCACGATGGTGTGATCACTCACCTAGAGCCAGACATCCTGGATTGTGAAGTCAAATGGACCTTAGAAAGCATCACCAAGAACAAAGCTAGTGGAGGTCATGGAATTCCAGTTGAGCTATTTCAAATCCTGAAAGATGATGCTGTGAAAGGGCTGCACTCAATATGACAGCAAACTTGGAAAACTCAACAGTGGCCACAGGACTGGAAAAGGTCAGTTTTCATTCCAATCCCAAAGAAAGGCAATGCCATAGAATGCTCAAACTACCACACATTTGCATTCATATCACATGCTAGTAAAGTCATGCTCAAAATTCTCCAAGCCAGGCTTCAGCAATACGTGAACCGTGAGCTTCCAGATGTTTAAGTTGGTTTTAGAAAAGGCAGAGGAACCAGAGATCAAATTGCCAACATCTGCTGGATCATGGAAAAAGCAAGAGGGTTCCAGAAAAACAAATCTTTCTGCTTTATTGAGTATGCCAAAGCCTTAGATTGTGTGTATCTCAATAAATTGTAGAAAATTTTTAAAGAGATGGGAACACCAAACCATTTGACCTGTCTCTTGAAAAACCTGTATTCAGGTCAGGAAGCAACAATTAGAACTGGACATGGAACAACAGACTGGTTCCAAATAAGAAAAGGAGTATGTCAAGGCTGTATATTGTCACCCAGCTTATTTAACTTCTATGCAGAGTACATCATGAGGAACGCTGGGCTGGAAGAAGCACAAGCTGGAATCAAGATTCCTGGGAGAAATATCAATAACCTCAGATATGCAAACGACACCACTCTTATGGCAGAAAGTGAAGAGGAACTAAAAAGCCTCTTGATGAAAGTGAAAGAGGAGAGTGAAAAAGTTGGCTTAAAGCTCAGCTTTCAGAAAACTAAGATCATGGCATCTGGCCCACCACTTCATTGCAAATGGATAGAGAAACAGTGGAAACAGTATCAGTCTACATTTTTTTGGGCTCCAAAATCACTGCAGATGGTGATTGCAGTCATGAAATTAAAAGATGTTTACTCTTTGGAAGGAAAGTTATGACCAACCTAGATAGCATATTAAAAAGCAGAGACGTTACTTTGCCTACAAAGGTCTGTCTTGTCAAGGCTATGGTTTTTCCAGTGGTCATGTATGGATGTGAGAGTTGGATGGTGAAGAAAGCTGATTGCCGAAGAATTGATTCTTTTGAACTGTGGTGTTGGAGAAGACTCTTGAGAGTTCCTTGGACTGCAAGGAGATCCAACCAGTCCATTCTAAAGGAGATCAGTCCTGGGTGTTCATTGGAAGGACTGATGCTGAAGCTCCAATAATTTGGCCACCTCATGCGAAGAGTTGACTCATTGGATAAGACCTTAATGCTGGGAAAGATTTCTGGGGGCAGAATTAAGAAGGGGACGACAGAGGATGAGATGGCTGGATGGCATCACTGACTCGATGGAGGTGAGTTTGAGCTAACTCCGGGAGTTGATGACGGACAGGGAGGCCTGGCATGCTGCAGTTCATATGGTCGCAAAGAGTCGGACATGACTGAGCCACTGTACTGAACTGATATCTTACACAAATTTAAGTTTAGTTCTGTTGTGAATTCTAGCAAAGTAGGTCACCCTCACTTATTACTGCATACGTGTTCCATTTCTAAGATTGCAATGCATTCTATACGTGCCTCAGGCACTGTCAAAAATTCATGCATCTTGTGAAATGAATATATGCTCATTGAATTTTAATTTCCTTAAACTTAGAATGACATAAGTTACTTATTTTTAATAAAAATATAAAACATTATTTAATATAAAATAATATTTCTTCAAATTTGGAATGAAAATAGGAATAAATAACATTGACTTTGAGTAAACTCCAGGAGATAGTGAAGGACTGGAAAGCCTGCATGGTGCAGTCCATTGGGTCCCTAAGAGTTTGACATGACTTAGCAGCTGAAAAACAACAACATTGGTTTTTTTTTTTGGGGGGCAGGCCTTTTTTAAATCGAGATGTTACTAAAGAAAAACAATTTGCAGTGACATTTCTAGAATAACAGGAATAATAAAAGCTCCTCTTATCATTTTGGAGGAGTTGAATTCATGCCAGGCCCTGGGCTGTGGGTTTTCCAGCCATCTTTTCTGCCCAACCCATGAACTGTATGATTGATACCATCCATTTTTCACAGATCAGGAAATAGGTTTGGAAAAGCCTGGAGACCGATCCAGAGCACAAATGTGAGAGGTGGTTCTGGTCTGGATGGCTCTGGCACTGTCTCCACTGTCTGTCACAATGGAACCCCACTCAGACCAGCACAGACAGGCAGAGGTCACACCAGAGTTCCTTTGGCCAGAATTAACAACATTGCTTTTTGAAGGCAAAGCTAGAAATGTGCTAATATATATTAGGCACACACTGAGGCTGAAACTCTGATACTTTGGCCACCTCATGCGAAGAGTTGACTCATTGGAAAAGACTCTGATGCTGGGAGGGACTGGGGGCTCGAGGAAAAGGGGACAATGAGGATGAGATGGCTGGATGGCATCACCGACTCCATGCACATGAGTGTGTGTGAACTCCGGGAGTTGGTGATGGACAGGGAGGTCTTGCGTGCTGCGATTTATGGGGTCTCGAAGAATCAGACATGACTGAGCGACTGAACTGAACTGAACTTTTAGCTTTAGATTCGTTCATATCTGATTTGTTTATGTTGTAAATATACATAGTCAACTTGACATCATATGTGTATTAGACTTGAATCTAACATATTTTGAAATCTAATTGATCAAATACATTATTCCAAGTGAATCCTGACCCTTTACCTTTAAATCGACAAGATCTGCCCTTTAAAAAAAAATCTGTTATATTTCTAAAGCAACTAACATTTTCTGGGGGTATTTACTACAGTCTTGTTTGGTTGATGATGCTGTTGCTTCAGTGTTGTAGAGAGTTATTAAATGTGATGTGTTGATTTGATTCCCTGGATGTTCAGCAAGACAATGATTAAGATCTTTCTTTAATCCAAACATATCTAATTTAATTAAATATAAATGTAATATTCCGGTCTTTTGTGCTTCAATGTGCAACTCAGTTCTGTATCTAAAAATTTCACAAACACTGAAGATTTGGAGAATGATTAAACTAGGAATAATCATCAACAGTAGAGTTGATTCAGCTCACCAAATATGTACAAATATTTACCAAATGAGGGAGTCTCTTTACACTTTACAAAAGTGAAAGAATTAAGATGTCCTGTTATTTCAAATAACAGTGTAAGTAAAAACCAAATTAATATAAAAAAGTAAAAAAGATAATTCAATTTTTCTTTATGTCTCTGACTTTAAAAAATTAGTATTTTAAAGATTCCATTTGCTTATTATTAATTTTTAAAGGATCAACTAGGGAATTTTTTTCTTAAATATGTTGTAAATGCAAATTGGTGAAAATCTCTTGGGTGGCTAAAGTCAATATCCGAGAATATATCTTTTGAGAAAGTCTTACTGCTTGTACCCCCAGAAACCTGAGTGACTATACCATAGCCTGAGATGTGATCATCTGTATTTCAGGGCTGAAAGATGTCTATTTGCCAAGGGTAGACTCACATTGGTAAAATTCATCAGACTGGGAAGAAAATTAAAAAGGAAACTGATTCATTTATGATGAGAAATAGAGCCTCTAAGGAAATACTCTTGGATACAACAAATTCATTCAATATGTGCATGAAAAATTTGCATAGTTCTCCTATGATTTATTATGTATTGATATGAAAATGTCAGTTTTACAGCCATTTTTCTCATTTCCATTTTCTTTGGGAAATCTTCACTAAAGCATGTACTTCATACCCCGCAATGTAATATCCTCTTCTTTGCCATCCCCAAAAGGGGATAAAAATCAAATATCGTTGACAAGTGTAAGGTCTATTGAACCAATTTCTTTGACCTTTATCTATTGTGAGGACACTCAGTCAAATTTCCACCTAAGAGAATTTAATTCTGTGCTTGCATGCATACTAAGTCACTTCAGTCATGTCTGACTCTTTGCAACTCTATGGACTGTAGCCTACCAAGCTGGCCATGCTCACCTCTATCTAATGTCATTCTAATTGACAGTACGTTTTGTGTGGTTGGTGCTTCCTTTGGATTTGAGATGCATAGTCCCTCAGAGATGCCTTTATTCCAGGGCACAGAATGGCTATTCAACTTCCATTATGTCCTTTCAGAATCCCTGTGGCAATCAGCTTCTTTTCATATTCTGGGGTTGATGCTTCTCACCCACCCATGTCATTTCCCAGTACAGAGCACACATCATCCTGCTTTCCCCTCCACTACTTTAAAAAAGTCTTATGGGAAATTTACCATCTTTATTGATAAAGTTTGAGGTTCTGGTTGAGTTCACAGTTAAAGTGCCCTCTTTCTATTTTATTTCAAAACATTTTATATTCTCAAAGCAGAATCAAATATGTTTTCTTACTCTTGAAATTTTTCAACAGCATTCTAATTTAATAAATGTACCTAATAAAACTTGTTTGAGAGAAAATTTGACATATTAATAAGTTTATAGTTTGTCCACTTATAAAAATTAAAAGTTCAACTATTTTTTTGTTTCTCACAAAGACAGCTTGTTTAAAAATCTTGTCATGTTTCTGTTTGCAAGAAAGTTAGCAAGGTTTGATAAAAATGTTGAAGATTATCAATAACATTTTTGTTGGCAGTACATGGCTAGTGTGTGTGTGTGTGTGTGTGTGTCCAACTCATTGCAACCCCATGGAAGGCCACCAGGTTCCTCTGTACTTGGAATTCTCCATGCAAGAATACTGGAGTGGGTTGCCATTCAACACTGACAAACACATAGGATTCTTGAATATGAATATATTTATTTATATCTAAGCTTGGAAAAGATTTTAACAATGAATTAAATAAAGCATTTAACATTCATAAAGAATTTCCTTTTTTTAATTCATTTTCTTTTACAATGCAGCTTTTAGAGCTTAAAATGTAAGTTTAGTTCTTTTCTAATATACTAAGCATGTTCAAAATGATATAAATTCTGTATCAATGTAGCAAAACTACATAACCTCATAATCAATACTATTGCAGTTGATAGTCAATGTTATCACAAAGAAAATTTTTGTACAACTTGAAAAAAAGTATTAAAATTGTAATTGTACATCTTATCAGCTACCTAATGAAAATTTTTACATTACCATTAAGATGAAATTATTCTGAAGATCTAGGGAACTCTATCTCAATAAAATAATTTTTCCCCATGAAAACTATGATAAACCTAGCAGAGACATCATGTTGCTAGTAAAGGTCCTTATAGTCAAAGCTTTTTCCAGTAGTCATGTATGGATGTTAGAGCTGGACAATAAAGAAGGCTGAGCACTGAAGGACTGATGCTTTAAAATTGTGATGCAAGAGGAAACTCTTGAGAATCCCCTGGACAGTAAGGAAATCAAACCAGTCAATCTTAAAGAAAATCAACCCTGAATATGCATTGGAAGGACTGATACTGAAGCTGAAGCTCCAAATTTGGCCACCTAATATGAAGAACCGACTCATTGGAAAAGACCTGAAACACTGAAGGATAAAGGATAAAGGGGTAGCAGAGAATAAGATGGTTAGATAGCATCATTAACTCAATGGACAGGAATTTGTCTAAACTCCAGGAGATAGTAGAGGACAGAGGAGCCTCGCATGCTACAGTCCGTGGTTTGCAAAGAGTCAGAAATGATTGAAGCAGCTGAACACACAAGCAAGTAATCTAACTAGCTCAGTAACAGAGCAAGCTGTTTGCCCAGACAAGTGCTATATGATTTCCTAAAAATGTTTTAACATTTTTCTCAGGAGAACTGTCAGTAGTTGTGCCATTCCTTTAGCACTCCCTCAATGTGTAGGCTTGTTTCTGTCAGAGGATCTTTGTATTTGCTATTCCCTACCCATCTGCCCCCTTTATGAGTTAGTCTCTCACTTTGTTCATGTCCTGCTTCAAATTTTCCCAACTCAGAGTCCTTCCTAGCCATTCTATTTAAATTCATTCTATTCTCTACCTCTTTAAATTTCAAACACTTACATCATATATTTCACTTATGTATTAAATCTCCTCCTTCTAGGATGATCTCTTTTAGACAAACATGGGGAGTCCACAGTATACCTCCAGATAATATTACATCCAAAGTATTATAATTTCTATCTAGGACTCACCTGAGTCATCAGCTTGCAACCAACACTTTGAAACCTAGTATCTCAATCTTCACAGTCCATGGTACATAATACTTATTCAATAAATAATTTGTAACTGGTGGACAAATTTATCTCTTTTATTTTTTAAAGGGTCTTTTATTGGAAAAGTAATTCATATGTCATTATGAAAGTCCGCCTTTTTCCAAAGCAATCATTTATCCTTTCAGAATAACATGTCTTTTTAAATTTGCATGCATATGCATGTGTGTATATATTCATAGGTTTATACACAAATGGGAGCATTCTAAAGTAAGGTAGCAGTATATCATGGAAATTATTCTATTTTAACATATAGATATCTTTTCTGCTTTTTATAGCAACACTATATCTCATCCTTTGTGTGGATGTATCACAAATTGTTTAATGTCACTAGGAGTCCTTTATGAATATTTAATACAGCATTATTAATAAATAATGCTTAACTCTTAGATGATTTCAAACAGAATAGCCTGTGTAGAAAGGCAGAGAACAGTGACAATTTTAGATGGAAAGGTGCAGAGAGACACTCTAAGTTGATGATATTTGAGTTAACATCTAAAGGGAGTGAGGGGCCAAGACAAAAAGGAGTCCAAAACATAGACTTCCAGCAACTAAAACAGTAAGTGCAAAGGCCCTGAGACAAGAAAACATTCTTAATGTGCTTTAAAAACATCAACCTTAACAGGGTGGCTTCTAGCAGTTTTACTGGTAAAGAAGTTGGAATAATCATAGGAAATTTGAAGGCATGATTTTTTAGAGAATGACACCTTAAAAAAACAGAAGAGATCACTTGGTTTAGGAAAAAAGATATAGTTTTTCTAAATTACTCTAATTATGATAGTTTTTTTTTTTTTAATAATACAATATATACTGCTTCTCTGCTTCCATTCTGTTACCTTTAAAACATGCAATATTTTGGGCAAGATAGTCTTTGCATTCTAATCCATAGGTGATATTGTATATTACTACATTATAATCATATTAGATAAAGGGATGAAGATTTCTAAATCTCATGAAAATGAAGTGAAATAATAAACTACCCAAGTTTACTCTGGAAGTTAGTGGCAGAGAAAAGATCCAAATTCAGGGATTTCTAAGAGAAGAATCTGTGAACTCTATCATGAGCTACATTATAAGAGCATTTAAGACTTTGGTTATAATTAGATGTGTCCATCTCAATAAGATAGAAGACCAATCAGTCTTGCCAATGGATGGACACTGCCAAATTTGCCTTTGAGAACTTATTTCCAGGTACCTGAGACTAACACGTTGTCTTCTAATGAGCAGGTTTTAAGTGGACATCTTTCCTGGTCACCACAATAGATTCAGACTTGTGACTAAACCAGTATTTGCATAGGACTTTCCTTTCAGGTCTCTAAGAAAGAAAGTGCTCTTTTGGGAAAAAGACGCAGGTTTGATCCTTGAGCTGGGAAGATTCCCTGGAGGAGAGCATGGCAACTCGCTTCAGTATTCTTGCCTGGAGAAGCCCATGGACAGAGGAACCTGTCAGGCTACAGGGATCCATGGGATCACGAAGAGTCAGACAACTGAGCAACTGAGCACACACCACACATCTGTCTGTATAACTCTACTTTCTAACAGTTTCATTAAAAACAAACAAAGAAAAGCCTCTTAGTGGAATACAGGCAAAAGCATTTAGGTCAAAGTCTGAAAGTTTTTGTCTTCAATGCCAAGCATAGGGCCTTGTGCTTAGAAGTTTTTGTAATAAATATTACATTTAAACACATATGAATTATTTAATCAGTGTTATCAAATTGTTGTTTACGGTGACTCTCCCCTGAAGAACTTGGTAATAAGAAGACTAAGATGAGCTTCTGAGTTTAAGATCAAAATAGAGATATGCAAAGTCACATTAAGAGGAAAGAAGTGCATGCAGGTGACAGACTTGATTGTATTCTGAGCAAATTCATTTTATTATTCAGCAATATTTATTTCCTGGGTACTATTCTCAGCAAGTCTCACATGATGTGAGAAAAAAATTAAATATTAGCCAGATTAATAAATTAGTATCTAGGACATTTTGGCTGCAAGTAACATAAATCCAGTTTAAAATAACTTAAGTCAAATGAGAGAGATAGAGACAGAGAGGGGGAGAGAAAAAGAGAGATAAGACAGGAGGAAGGAAGGAAAATGAAAGAAATTATGAAACAGTTTTATTGACCCTTGAAACAGGGAATTCCATGTGGTAGACTTCAGGGTGCTCTGGGCCTGGTGGCTCCAATAACACCGTAGGATTTTCTCTGTGCATTCTTTGCACAGACTTTCTTTATGAATAGTAGTCAACATGTTCCCTCAATACTCAAGTCCCACTGAGCACATACACAAGTAGTCTAAAATGCTAAATTCTCTATCACCTGATATTACAGCCAAAGGCATGGGATAAAGTCTCTGAAAGAGAAATGAAAGATATACACATTGTTTAACAGAGTATTATCTGAAAACAGTTTTTATTGTGTAATGCATTCCATATCCACTATCCACAACCCATAATGTATAGCTTAATTTCTTTTCCATAGAAGGTTATTAATAGTCTTCTTACTTCCAATTACCTAGGCATTTCCCCCTTTTGCAATGATAATAGTATTCCTAAAATACAGATGTTAATCTATCTCTCCCCAACTTAAATCTTTTCAATAGCAGGATGATGATGTCAAGATAAATTCCTTATTCTTTTCCCCTACCGCTTCAGCCTCTCTCACCACCTATTATTTCAAATGTTCCATATGTCTTTCTTCTCCAGACTATGAACACATTTTTCTTTGGTTTGCAATACTTTTATGCTTCTCTCCTCCTGGTCAAACATCTTTCATCATTCAAGACTCTGTTTACCATCTTCTTTATTCCCCCCATTTCAAACATTTTGCAGGTTTCTTGATGGCAAAGATTTAGAATAATGACCCTGCATCTTCAGTACCCAGCACTTAGGAAACACTCAATTAATTTGTATCTGTTGAGTTGATGAATGAGTGCATGAATGATGACTGAATGAGTAACTTGACTTTCATCTCAGATCTTGATTCATCTCTCTCTGCTGTTTCTAGGTTTATCCCTGGTTAAAGAAAAAGAACAAGACTAAATAACTTTCTGAGCTTCATTTAGCTTTTACTTGAAAGCAAATTATGTACATTTTCGCCTTGCTAGATATCAAAATGGCTTTAATCGCACCTGGAAACAGCAGAATGATTATCTACACAACTTAAAATTATACAAAATTCTGACTGTTTCCTAATCTGTATTTTCAACTCAGCAGCAGAAAATGCAAACCTTTGGCATCACCAGTTTCTGTCACTGAAGATAATAGCTGCTGCTGCTAAGTCACTTCAGTCGTGTCCGAACTGTGTGACCCCATAGACGGAAGCCCACCAGGCTCCCCCGTCCCTGGGATTCTCCAGGCAAGAACACTGGAGTGGGTTGCCATTTCCTTCTCCAATGTGTGAAAGTGGAAAGTGAAAAGTGAAAGTGAAGTCACTCAGTCGTGTCCGACCCTTAGCGACCCCACGGACTGCAGCCTACCAGGCTCCTCCATCCATGGGATTTTCTAGGCAATAGTACTGGAGTGGCTTGCCATTGCCTTCTCCGGAAGATAATAGCAATGCTTGGTTAATGACTCAAGGAAAAAAATGAACCCACTGAGTTCTCTGTTTTACTTATTCTATTATGATATTTTATAGTATATGATTTCATTTATGGCACTATTTATCATTAAGTAATATGCCATAAGTGATGTGACAGGGCTTGAAATAATGAGAAGATATAATATTTTAGCTGTTTTAACTTCAAATTTAGGGTTGGGAAGTGTGCTAAAGCATCTAAAAGTGGAATATCTAGGGGATACTGATTCAAACAAACACATTGGAAAGTTCTAGAAAGAAAACTTGTCCTCAAATGCTTTAAGTAGTTTAAACCAATAACCATATTGTCCACTTGGAATAATCTTAAAAAGTTTAAATGCATTTGCTAAAATAATATAAAATATTAATTCTACTTTCTCCCAAAAACAACTTTCAAAATATTCCTGTGCCATTAATCATTTTGAGAATACTGTTACTTCAGCATCTTTAAAGTAGTTTATATCTGCTTGTTGTTTTTCCTTTTGTTGTTCATATGAGCTAATGGAATAATCATACACCTTTACAATTCTGTATCTCCATTTATATTAACTCTCAAATTATCTAGTTTTTTGTTTGTTTGTTTGTTTTAGCATTCAGTTCACAAGGTAAGAGATTGTTTCTTCCACTATTTATCTCACTCCTTTTGAGGCAGCAAACTGCATAAGATGCTCTCTGACCCAACCTGGAAGGTCATCTGCTAGGGTTACTTTCGGGCCGCTTTGTCCACATGTAACACTGTTTTCATACAGCTGTTATGAGGAAGTAGCACAGGTGTTCTCTGCTGATTGACCCAATGCAGTGATTTTTATTTTCATGTACATTTTTTTAAAGAGAAGCATAGGTTTAATCAGACTGGACAGACACAATATCTATTCTTCTTTCATAACTGTATTCCAATTCTGTTTCCCTGGGTCTTGGTTTCTAATTTGAATAAGGGTAAAATATTACTATTATAAAAGGAAACATTAAATGATATGACACACCAGGGACACAATAGACACTTCACATGGAGTAATCACCTCTGCAGATTGTGTCCTAGAGGTCACTCTACCCAGCATATTGTTTTGAGCCACAAAATGTAAATTTCAGTCAGTATCTTTAGAATATTATTTCATGTGATAAAAAAGAAGCAGATAAGGAATAAAACTACGTAAATTAACGTGTTCCAGCTTCAATACACCTGTCCTTCTCCTTTGTCTTTATTTAGCATTTCCTCCCTAAAACAACTTTTTTTTTTTTTTTCATTCTTGCTGCTTGATATTGTTTTACCAACTTAGGTTTCCAAGCAATGTAGCAGGAATTGGATGCATTCTCCTCATTCCTTATAATAGGTGAAATTTAAGACTCTGTTAAGACAAAAAGAGTTTTGTTAGATATTTATTAGAAACTTAATTGGAGATACCCAGTAGGGAGTTTGATATATAACTGTCTTAAAATACGAGTGGATCAGAACCCCAAAAGAAGCAATGCTTTAAGCCAAAATTAAGATTTTCTAATGGAGAAAGCTCAGTTCTGATGACTAACCACTGGGGATAATAATCCTGAACTGAAGGCAAGTTAACTGCATCTCCATGTATATGAGTTCCACCATTTATATGAGTGGGCCTCCTATCATTCCCGCTGTAAGAGTGTTGTTCGTTGGTCAAGAATGGATCCAATATGAAAATTCAGTCCTTGGGTCTTCTGGGAAAAATGGCTCATAATTCAAACACATCTTTTTTTTATATTCACCTAAGACCTATTTGTTAATAGCTGTGTGACAGACTGAAGAACAAAAGAAAAAGGAAAGCTCAATATTTGTCAATAAGGTGCTTCACTAGGAAACAAGGTTCTAAAGCCTGAGTTTTTAACTGCTTTGAGTGATTATCCCAAGTATGATCTGAAAAATATTTTTTTAAATAAATATATTTTTAAATTTCTCAGTTATTTAGAAAATAATCTTTATTATTATTTTTATTAGGAAATATATTGATAGTTACTAACCTTCACTTAAAAACTAGCTAGCCAAGTTTTTAGTTTTTTTTTTTTTTCTTCTATAGCTAACTTCAGAGTATCAATGAAATGAATCTTACTTGCAGGTTAGTTTAAAAAGAAAGAGTAACAAATAATTTATTGGCTCATAGTTTTACATAGGCTTAAGATAGTATAGCTAGATTTGTTAACTCAGAAGTTTTCATTTTATTTCCTTCTCTTGGATTTTCTGCCTTTTGTCTGAGCTTTAGATGGTAGCTTCTCACAAATCTAGGCCTTGTTTTCATCCAGGAAAAAAATGACTCTGTTCCACCAATCTCAAAATAAGTCTTATTACATATTCCTAATACTTGCTAGCGGAGAAGGCAATGACACCCCACTCCAGTACTCTTGCTTGGAAAATTCCATGGACGGAGAAGCCTGCTGGGCTGCAGTCCACGGGGTCACTAAGAGTTGGACACGACTGAGCGACTTCACTTTCCCTTTATACTTTCATGCATTGGAGAAGGAAATGGCAACCCACTCCAGTGTTCTTGCCTGGAGAATCCCAGGGACGGGGCAGCCTGATGGACTGCCGTCTATGGGGTCGCACAGGGTCGGACACTACTGAAGCGACTTAGCAGGAGCAGCAGCAATACTTGCTAGATACACGTCTGTTTGAGAAGCAAAGGAGAAATGATCAGTAATCAGACCTGATTCGTTAAAAGGAGCATGAAAGTATGACATCCAGTCTAAAAAATAAAGTTCACAACAGATAAAGCATGATACTACAACACAATTTTTTACCAATAGTTTAAATATTTGTATATATATGTATGTGTGTGTGTGTGAATGTGTGTGCTAAGAAACATAGTACCTTCTTAGAAATACGAATGATTTGTGTTTTTATTGCTAAAGCAGATATGTGCCAACCACACTGTTCTCTAAATATGTTTATATAATAACATTTTTTTTAAATCACAATGTTATTTTTCCACTGGATATTAATAGGAGATCAGTTCAGTTCAGTTCAGTTCAGTCGCTCAGTCGTGTCCGACTCTCCGCGACCCCATGAATCACAGCACGCCAGGCCTCCCTGTCCATCACCAACTCCCGGAGTACACTCAAACTCATGTCCACAGAGTCGGTGATGCCATCCAGCCATCTCATTCTCCGTCGTCCCCTTCTCCTCCCGCCCCCAACCTTTCCCAGCATCAGAGTCTTTTCCAGTGAGTCAACTCGTCTCATGAGGTGGCCAAAGTATTGCAGTTTCAGCTTTAGCATCAGTCCTTCCAATGAACATCCAGGATTGATCTCCTTTAGAATGGACTGGTTGGATCTCCTTGCAGTATAAGGGACTCTCAAGAGTCTTCTCCAACACCACAGTTCAAAAGCATCGATTCTTCGGCGATCAGCTTTCTTCACAGTCCAACTCTCACATCCATACATGACCACGGGAAAAACCATTGCCTTGACTAGACGGACCTTGGTCGGCAAAGTAACGTCTCTGCTTTTTAATATACTATCAAGGTTGGTCATAACTTTCCTTCCAAGGAGCAAGCGTCTTTTAATTTCATGGCTGCAATCAGCATCTGCAGTGATTTTGGAGCCCAAAAAAACAAAGTCTGACACTGTTTCCACTGTTTTTCCATCTATTTCCCATGAAGTGATGGGACCAGATGCCATGATCTTTGTTTTCTGAATGTTGAGCTTCAAGCCAACCTTTTCACTCTCCTCTTTCACTTTCATCAAGAGGCTTTTGAGTTCCTCTTCACTTTCTGCCATAAGGGTAGTGTCATCTGCATATCTGAGGTTATTGATATTTCTCCCAGCAATCTTGATTCCAGCTTGTGCTGCTTCCAGCCCAGCGTTCCTCATGATGTACTCTGTCTAAATAAATTATAGACAAGAGAAATAAAACACAAAGCTCAGAGACTTTGATATATGCATGATCAGTTCCTTTGGCAAGTTGCTATTATCTAAATGTGTATTTTATCATGGTGTTCTATTTTAAAACAACCGTACTGAAATCTAAAGAAAATGAAATATTATTGATATTTCATTTTCAAGTTTATTCTCCACCAGAAAATGTGTTTTAATAACAATGTTATGATAGTTTTTGTGCTTTTAAACTCTTTTTAATGAGAAGATGGATATATATTTCCTACGGTCTAATGATGAGTTTCTGAAAGATAGCAAATAAATAAATCCTCTGCTGTATAATCACACTTACAAAATATATTGTAAAGTATTTTTTTGAGGAAAATAATCTATTATATAAGTACATATCATGTTCAACAAATTGCAAGTATTTGGTCACTACAAATTTGTTCAATTAAATTTTATTTCCTATAAACCTATATTCAGAGCAAAAATTTTAATTTCCTTATATATTTTTGTAATAGAGCTTAAAAGATAGAAGTTGGCATAAGTTGGCATAAATTAAATATGCTATGTCAAGTTGGCGTAAGTTAAATATTTGATTTAAGATTCCTGAGTTAATGATAGTTATCAAACATTTTTTATACCCCCAAAATAAATTTTACAATGATCAAATGCTTCTTTTTTTTTTCCTGCTACCTCTCCTATTTTATTTTTATTTTATTTTTTTTATATCTAAAAAAGAATTTTATTAAAAAAGCACAAATGCAAAGAAATGAACAGAGGAAAATTTATGCGTCGAACCTGGACTGGTCACTTATGATAATATACATGCTACAATTCCATTCTCTCCAATCATTCCACCTTCACCCTCTCCCACAGAGTCCCAAAGACTGTTCTAAATGCCTATGTCTCTTTTGAAGTCTCTTATACAGGGTTCAGGTTACCATTTTTCTAAATTCCATATATATGCGTTAATATACGGTATTGATGTTCTTCTTTCTGGCTTACTTCACTCTGTATAATTGGCTCCAATTTCATCCACCTCATTAAAACTGATTCAAATGCATTCTTTTTGATGGCTGAGAAATACTCCATTGTGTATATGTACCAAAGCTTTCTTATCCATTCATCTGCAGATGGACATCTAGGTTGCTTCCATGTCCTGGCTATTATAAACAGTGCTGCAATGAACATTGGAGTACATGTGTCTCTTTCAATTCTGGTTTCCTCGGTGTGTATGCCCAGGAGTGCGATCGCTGGATCATATGGCAGTTCTATTTCCAGTTTTCTGAGGAATCTCCACACTGTTCTCCATAGTGGCTGTACTAGTTTGCATTCCCACCAACAGTGTAAGAGGGTTCCCTTCTCTCCACACCCTCTCCAGCACTTATTGCATGTAGACTTTTGGATATCAGCCATTCTGACTGGTGTGAAATGGTATCTCATTGTGGTTTTGATTTGCATTTCTCTGATGATGAGGGATGTTGAGCATTTTTTCATGTGTTTATTAGCCATCTTTATGTCTTCTTTGGAGAAATGTCTGTTTAGTTCTTTGGCCCATTTTTTGATTGGGTCACTTAGTTTTCTGGAATTAAGCTGCAGGAGCTGCTTGTATAATTTGGAGATTAATCCTTTATCAGTTGCTTCATTTGCTATTATTGTCTCCCATTCTGAAGGTTGTCTTCTCACCTTGCTTAGAGTTTCCTTTGCTGTGCAGAAGCTTTTGATTTTAATTAGGTCCCATTTGTTTATTTTTGCTTTTATTTCCAATATTCTGGGAGGTGGGTCTTGGAGGATCTTGCTGTGATTTATGTTGGAGAGTGTTTTGCCTACGTTCTCCTCTAGGAGTTTTATAGTTTCTGGTCTTACATTTAGATCTTTAATCCATTTTGAGTTTATTTTGGTGTATGGTGTTAGGAAGTGTTCTAGTTTCATTCTTTTACAAGTGGCTGACCAGTTTTCCAAGCACCACTTGTTAAAGAGACTGTCTTTTCTCCATTTTATATTCTTGCCTCCTTTGTCGAAGATAAGGTGTCCATAGGAGCGTGGGTTTATCTCTGGGCTTTCTATTTTGTTCCATTGATCTATATTTCTGTCTTTATGCCAGTACCATACTGTCTTGATGACTGTGGCTTTGTAATAGAGCCTGAAGTCCGGCAGGTTAATTCCCCCAGTTCCATTCTTCTTCCTCAAGATTGCTTTGGCTATTCGAGGTTTTTTGTATTTCCATACAAATTGTGAGATTATTTGTTCTAGTTCTGTGAAAAATATTGTTGGTAGCTTGATAGGGATTGCATTGAATGTATAAATTACTTTGGGTAGTATACTCATTTTTACAATATGTATTCTTCCAATCCATGAACACGGTATATTTCTCCATCTATTCATGTCCTCTTTGATTACTTTCACTAGTGTTTTATAGTTTTCTATGTACAAGTCTTTTGTTTCCTTAGGTAGATATATTCCTAAGTATTTAATTGTTTTCATTGCAACAGTGAATGGAATAGTTTCCTTAATTTCTCTTTCTATTTTCTCATTATTAGTGTATAGGAATGCAAGGGATTTCTGTGTGTTGATTTTATATCCTGCAACTTTGCTGTAATCATTGATTAGCTCTAGTAGTTTTCTGGTAGAGTCTTTAGGGTTTTCTGTGTAGAGGATCATGTCATCAGCGAACAGTGAAAGCTTTACTTCTTCTTTTCCAATTTGTATTCCTTTTATGTCTTTTTCTGCTCTGATTGCTGTGGCCAAAACTTCCAGAACTATGTTGAATAGTAGTGGTGAGAGTGGGCACCCTTGTCTTGTTCCTGACTTTAGGGGAAATGCTTTCAGTTTTTCACCATTGAGGATAATGTTTGCTGTGGGTTTGTCATATATAGCTTTTATTATGTTGAGGTATGTCCCTTCAATTCCCACTTTCTGGAGAGTTTTTATCAAAAATGGATGTTGAATTTTGTCGAAGGCTTTCTCTGCATCTATTGAGATAATCATATGATTTTTATTTTTCAGTTTGTTAATGTGGTGTATTACGTTGATTGATTTGCGTATATTGAAGAATCCTAGCATTCCTGGGATAAAGCCCACTTGGTCATGATGTATGATCTTCTTAATGTGTTGTTGGATTCTGATTGCTAGAATTTTGTTAAGGATTTTTGCATCTATGTTCATCAGTGATATTGGCCTATAGTTTTCTTTTTTTGTGGGGTCTTTACCAAGTTTTGGGATTAGGGTGATGGTGGCCTCATAGAATGAGTTTGGAAGTTTCCCTTCCTCAGCTATTTTCTGGAAGAGTTTGAGTAGAATAGGTGTTAGTTCTTCTCTAAATTTTTGGTAGAATTCAGCTGTGAAGCCGTCTGGACCTGGACTTTTGTTTGCTGGGAGATTTTTGATTACAGTTTCAATTTCCGTGCTTGTGATGGGTTTGTTCAGATTTTCTATTTCTTCCTGGTTCAGTTTTGGAAAGTTGTACTTTTCTAGGAATTTGTCCATTTCTTCCAGGTTATTCATTTTATTGCCATATAATTGCTGATAGTATTCTCTAATAATCCTTTGTATTTCTGTGTTGTCAGTTGTGATCTCTCCATTTTCATTTCTAATTTTATTGATTTGGTTCTTCTCCCTTTGTTTCTTGATGAGTCTGGCTAGTGGTTTGTCAATTTTATTCACCTTCTCAAAGAACCAGCTTTTGGCTTTGTTGATTTTTGCTATGGTCTCTTTTGTTTCTTTTGCATTTATCTCTGCCCTAATTTTTATGATTTCTTTCCTTCTACTGACCCTGGGGTTCTTCATTTCTTCCTTTTCTAGTTGCTTTAGATGTAGAGTTAGGTTATTTAGTTGACTTTTTTCTTGTTTCTTGAGGTGTGCCTGTATTGTTATGAACTTCCCCCTTAGCACTGCTTTTACAGTGTCCCAGAGGTTTTGGGTTGTTGTGTTTTCATTTTCATTCATTTCTATGCATATTTTGATGTCTCTTTTGATTTCTTCTATGATTAGTTCATTATTCAGCAGCGTGTTGTTCAGTCTCCATATGTTGGCACTTTTAACAGTTATTCTCCTGTAATTGAGATCTAATCTTACTGCATTGTGGTCAGAAAAGATGCTTGGAATGATTTCAATTTTTTTGAATTTACCAAGGCTAGATTTATGTCCCAGGATGTGATCTATCCTGGAAAAGGTTCCGTGTGCGCTTGAGAAAAAGGTGAAATTCATTATTTTGGGGTGAAATGTCCTATAGATATCTATTAGGTCTAACTCTTCTATTATATCATTTAAAGATTGTGTTTCCTTGTTAATTTTCTGTTTAGTTGATCTATCCATAGATGTAAGTGGGGTGTTAAAATCTCCCACTATTATTGTGTTATTGTTAATTTCCCCTTTCATACTTGTTAGTAATTGTCTTACATATTGCGGTGCTCCTATGTTAGGTGCATAAATATTTATAATTGTTATATCTTCTTCTTGGATTGATCCTTTGATCATTATGTAGTTTCCTTCTTTGTCTCGTTTCACAGCCTTTGTTTTAAAGTCTATTTTATCTGATATGAGTATTGCTACTCCTGCTTTCTTTTGGTCTCTATTTGCATGGACTATCTTTTTCCAGCCCTTCACTTTCAGTCTGTATGCGTCCCTCGTTTTGAGGTGGGTCTCTTGTAGACAACATATATGGGGGTTTTGTTTTTGTATCCATTCAGCCAGCCTTTGTCTTTTGGTTGGGGCATTCAACCCATTTACATTTAAGGTAATTATTGAAAAGTAGGATCCTGTAGCCATTTTCTTTATTGCTTTGGGTTCAAGTTTATACACTCTTTCTGTGATTCCTGTCTATAGAAGATCCTTTAGCATTTGTTGGAGAGCTGGTTTGGTGATGCTGAATTCCCTCAGCTTTTGCTTGTCTGTAAAGCTTTTGATTTCTCCATCATATTTGAATGAGATCCTTGCTGGGTATAATAATCTGGGCTGTAGGGTATTTTCTTTCATCGCTTTAAGTATATCTTGCCACTCCCTTCTGGCCTGAAGAGTCTCTGTTGAAAGATCAGCTGTTATCCTTATGGGAATCCCCTTGAGTGTTATTTGCTGCTGTTCCCTTGCTGCTTTTAATATTTGTTCTTTGTGTTTGATCTTTGTTAATTTGATTAATATGTGTCTTGGAGTATTTCGCCTTGGGTTTATCCTGTTGGGGACTCTCTGGATTTCTTGGACTTGGGTGATTATTTCTTTCCCTATTTTAGGGAAGTTTTCAACTATTATCTCCTCAAGTATTCTCTCATGGTCTTTCTTTTTGTCTTCTTCTTCTGGGACTCCTATGATTCGAATGTTGGAGCGTTTAACATTGTCCCAGAGGTCTCTAATATTGTCCTCATTTCTTTTAATTCGCTTTTCTTTTTTCCTGTCTGTTTCATTTATTTCTACAATTCTATCTTCTAGTTCGCTTATCCTGTCTTCTGCCTCTGTTATTCTACTGTTTGTTCCCTCCAGAGTGTTTCTGATCTCATCTATTGCATTATTCATTGTATATTGACTCTTTTTTATTTCCTCTAAGTCCTTATTAAATCTTTCTTCCATCTTCTCAATCCTTTTCTCCAGGTTATTTATCTGTAACTCCATTTTACTTTCAAGATTTTGAATCATTTTCACCATCAAAATTCGAAATTCTTTATCAGGTAGATTCCCTATATCTTCTTCTTTTGTTTGTGTTGGTGGGCAATTATCTTGTTCCTTTACTTGCTGGGTATTTCTCTGCCTTTTCATCTTGCTTATATTGCTTTGCTTGGGGTGGCCTTTCCCTCTTCTTGCAGTTTGTGGAGTTCTCTTTATTATGTAGTTTCTTCGCTGTGTGTGGGGTTGGACAGGTGACTTGTCCGGGTTCCCTGGTTAGGGAAGCATGTGTCAGTGTTCTGGTGGGTGGAGCTGGATTTCTTCTCTTTCCTTTAGAAGACAATGGGCTACTTTTCTGGGAGCCTGATGTCCTCTGCCAGTATTCAGAAGTTGTTTTGTGGACTTTACTCCACGTTCAAATGTTCTTCTGATGAATTTGTGGGGAAGAAAGTGGTCTCGCCGTCTTGTTCCTTCCTCCCCAGAACACTGGATTCTTATATTCCACTTGGTCGTGGAGTATCTCTTCCCAGCTGCTCCAGCAAGGCGCAGCCGCTGCAGCTTACCTTGGACGAGGGGTATCTCCTCAAGGCCGCCCCTCCTGCTTTGAATGTGGATCAGCTCCTCCCGGCCCTCCGGTGCCCAAGCAGCCACCGCCTCCTGGACGTGGTACAGCTCCTCTCGGCCACCGCCCTAATTCTGGGCGCGGGGCAGCTCCTCTCAGCCACGATTCTGCACGTGGTCGGTTGTGCCGGGAGCCGGGCATCTCTCGCGTCTGCGCCGCCGGGAGCCGGGCTTCTCTCCTGATCAAATGCTTCTATAATAAAAATGTTATTATTTACTGAGAGAACTTGCAATGAAAAAGTGTACAAACAAATGAAAAGGGAGGTAGGTTACAGAGATGAATGCATAAATGAAGTTCTTTGAAATTTTAGAATATGTGAAATGATACCTTCACCCAGGGACATTCCCATCAACTGAATGGCTAAATACAGACTTGACCAAGATTTTGTATCTTCTAAAACTATAGTAATAACAAAAAATTATGAGGTGGGATATGACAGCAAAACAAATAGTCCTTCGTGGAACAATTCAGCTCATTGTAACTATAATGAAAATAACTGAATGTCATGGAGAATATTTAGGGCTTTCCTCACAGCCCAGTTGGTAAAGAATCTGCCTGCAATGCAGGAGATTCAGGTTCAATTCCTGGGTCAGGAAGATCCTCTGGAGAAGGAAATGGCAAACCACTTCACTATTCTCACCTAGAGAATCCCATGGACAGAGGAACCTGCCAGGATATATCCATGGGATCTCAAGAGTCGGACACAATTTAGCGACTAAACCAACAAACTACACGGAGAATGCTAGACTTTGCAAATGATCAGTTGATGTTTAATAACTTGAGAGTACTCAAATGAGCATCAAGTTTAAGATTAAAAGCAAATAACTTTATAATGAGTGCATAATAAAAATATTTGACAGAGTTCTCAGTATACTGGTAAATTATTTACTCATTCTAAAAAAGAAATCATCATCATTGTCGTCAGTGCTAACTTAACAAATGATCATTTTATTTAAATTTAAAATAACCTTTAAAAATGAGGAGTGATGTAACTTTCTTATTGTTACAATTGCCAAAATGCCTCAAATATATAATTTTTTCACCTACCAATAGAGATCCAAGATAAGAGAACTTTAAAAGGTTTTCCTTCCCAATTTGTCAGTATATGCATAATAATGGCAGATTTTTTCAATCAAAAGTGCTTCATTTATCAACATTTATCAAAATAAAGGACAGCGGATGCAACAGCAGCTGCTGGTTGATCATCTGGAAGAATAAAAGGATATATTTATAGGGAAAAAAATAATGTGTTATTTTCCCAACCCATCACAGAGTTTCATATTTTTAGAATGGTTGTTTACAACTTACTGGGTAATTTTGAAAATGGGTATGATTGTAAATAAAATGGCATTTAAATATAGATTATATAAAGTTAAATTTCTTATTCTTGAATGCATATTGCAGTGGTATAATATTTTTAATATGTCTATGGCTATAATACTCTATTAGAACAGTTAAATTACAATGTAGTCTTTTAAAATGTACCCTACAGTAACTATTGTGCTATCTCTTATCTCAATATACACTTTAATCAATAGATGTGGTTACCATCCTTTACATTCTTTATATGTGTTGACTGTGTGGATCACAATAAACTGTGGAAAATTCTGAAAGAGATGGGAATACCAGACCAGACGTGCCTCTTGAGAAAACTGTATGCAAGTCAGGAAGCAACAGTTAGAACTGGACATGGAACAACAGACTGGTTCCAAATAGGAAAAGGAGTACGTCAAGGTTGTATCTTGTCACCCTGCTTATTTAACTTCTATGCAGAGTACATCATGAGGAACGCTGGGCTGGAAGAAGCACAAGCTGGAATCAAGATTGCTGGGAGAAATATCAATAACCTCAGATATGCAGATGACACCACCCTTATGGCAGAAAGTGAAGAGGAACTCAAAAGCCTCTTGATGAAAGTGAAAGAGGAGAGTGAAAAGGTTGGCTTGAAGCTCAACATTCAGAAAACAAAGATGATGGCATCTGGTCCCATCACTTCATGGGAAATAGATGGGGAAACAGTGGAACAGTGTCAGACTTTATTTTTTTGGGCTCCAAAATCACTGCAGATGCTGATTGCGGCCAGGAGATTAAAAGACGCTTACTCCTTGGTAGGAAAGTTATGACCAACCTAGATAGTATATTAAAAAGCAGAGACATTACTTTGCCAACCAAGGTCCGTCTACTCAAGGCTATGGTTTTTCCCATGGTCATGTATGGATGTGAGAGTTGGACTGTGAAGAAAGCTGATCGCCGAAGAATTGATGCTTTTGAACTGTGGTGCTGGAGAAGACTCTTGAGAGTCCCTTGGACTGCAAGGAGATCCAACCAGTCCATTCTAAAGGAGATCAATCTTGGGTGTTCATTGGAAGGACTGATGCTAAAGCTGAAACTGCAATACTTTGGCCACCTCATGCGACGAGTTGACTCACTGGAAAAGACTCTGATGCTGGGAAGAATTGGAGGTGGGAGGAGAAGGGGACGACAGAGAATGAGATGGCTGGATGGCATCAGTGACTCGATGGACATGAGTTTGAGTGTACTCCGGGAATTGGTGATGGACAGGGAGGCCTGGCATGCTGTGATTCATGGGGTGGCAAAAAGTCAGACACAACTGAGCGACCGAACTGAACTGACTGTTGATATATGTATCTTTGCATATTGAACCTCTCTATTCAATATGCAAAGTCAAACTAAACATAAAGCTGAGGTAATCATAATCATGAAGAAGGAATAATATACAACTTAGTAAATATTTAAGCACACTTTTAGTCATCATAGCTCAGTTGGTCAAGAATCCACTTGCAATGCAGGAGACCCAGGTTCCATTCATGAGGTGGGAAGGTCTGCTAGAGAAAGGATCGGAGAAGGCAATGGCACCCCACTCCAGTACTCTTGCCTGGAAAATCCCATGTTCAGAGAAGCCTGATTGGTTGTGGTCCATGGGGTCGCAAAGAGTCGGACAAGACTGAGTGACTTCACTTTCACTTTTCACTTTCATTCATTAGAGAAGGAAATGGCAACCCACGCCAGTGTTCTTGCCTGGAGAATCTCAGGGACGGGGGAGCCTGGTGGGCTGCCGTCTATGGGGTAGCACAGAGTCGGACACGACTGAAGCGACTTAGCAGCAGCAGCAGCTAGAGAAAGGATAGGCTACCCACTCCAGTATACTTGGGTTTCCCTTGTGGCTCAGCTGGTAAAGAATCTGCCTGCAATGTGGGAGACTTGGGTTTGATTCCTGGGTTGGGAAGATCCCCTGGAGAAGGGAAAGACTACCCACTCCAGAATTCTGGCCTGGAGAATTGTACAGTCCATGGAGTCACAAAGAGTTGGACAAGATTGAGCCACTTTCACTTTCAGTTATCATCATATAGCTTTTATTTAATAAAAGTTATAACAAAGTTTTACTTCTTGTAAAATATGTTCATTCAGATAAATGTCTACTTTATGTATTCAAATAACTAAATTTCTGTTAAGAATTGATGGAGACGGCAGAAAACAAAACTAAACATGTATGATAACACTATCCCCAGAATTAAGAATGCACAATTACCAATATGGTGTTTGGGTGTTTAGGAAAATTCCTCTTATAAATATTTTGTGCCTAACAAAATGTTGGTTAAAAAATAATACAAAACGAGAAATCCTAGTCAGAGATAAAAATATACTAAACGATTTTATTTTAAATTCACATATGGAAATGTACTTTCATTCACCAATACTTTAATAGAAAACTAAGGACTTGTCTCTTAGAAAGGTAAAAACTTGAATTTAAAGCCACACTGAAGGATGCTCTGTGATTTCTAATCTTTTTATTCCAGTTGTCTTGTGTCTTCCACAAACTTCACTCTGGAATATTTTAATAACTTGGCTTTATCAAATCTTTCCAAGGCACTTTCTATATGATGCACCTTAACTCCAATCATATAAAATTGTTTCTTCTTTGCACGTCATACACCTTCACATCCACATCCATCAAGTTACAATGATCCTTATTCCACAGCTACATATATCCTGAATTCAATTCGGTCATTAGTATCAACTTGCTGGCTAATAAGCATGAGCTTTTATTCCCCCTTCAATTACTATCATGAATTATGTAATTAAAAATAACTAAGAATCTTACTAGTATCTTCAACTGATTCTATTATACTGTCATTGTTTTATAATACATTATGTTCTAATAATAATTACTTTTAATTTTCATTATTTAATATTTAATTTAAAACACAAGTCTCCAAACAGTTCTTACCCTCTACTCCCACAAATCAGGCACTGCTACTTTGTTGTGAAGGAGTTTGCTTGCTTTACACACACCCCCTCTCTCCTTATTTGTGCCTCATAAGACCTTCACTTTGCGGTGGACAGTGATGGAAGGCAAACTATTTTGTTTGTTTTCTTCACTATCATTGAATTCAGAAAAGTACCTGGCACATATTAAATACCCAATAAATATTTACTTAATGAACAAAATAATGAAACACTAACCTAGTTTATCATAATACTTCTGGATTATCAATATAATTACTTATGAATAGGTAGTTACTTAAAAATAGTCCACTGATTCAGATAATTATTGTTGCTCCCTAAGATATAGACCTCCCTGGGTGGCTCAGACAGTAAGGAGTCTGCCTGAAATGCAGGAGACCCGGATTGGATCCCTAGGTCAGGAAGATCCCCTGGAGAAGGAAATGGCAACCCACTCTAGTATTCTTGCCTGGAGAATACTCTTGGACAGAGGATCCTGGCAGGCGACAGTCCATGGTGTCACAAAGAGTTAGACTTGACTGAGTGACGAAGACCTTCAAGATACAAACTGCTTGGATGGCATATTACTTTTCTTTTTTTTCCCTCATCTAGTTTTTTCAGCACTAAGAATTATATTAGATGACATTTTAATTGATGATAAAAAGGATGGCTTCCTATTTAGTTTATTTTGAACAAAAAAGTTTCTATCAACAACAGGATTACTGTAGTCTTAGACTTATGATAACTCATACACTCAAGAAATTCACTAAATCTTTTTTTCTGGGTTCATTTACATTAAACAATTAGGATTTTTTCTTTAAATATTTAATTTTACAGCATTTTCCTGATTTAATTTTGTAGTTATAAAGATTGGTGTGAACTGAATATATGTATAATACATTCACAACAAACAATTCATTCCTCTTGGGATGCAATTGGAAGTCACACATTTAATAAAGTCTTGATTTTTTACTAGTGCAATAAAAAAGAATTGGGGTTTATACTCACATTATTTTCAGAATATATTTCAAGTGCACTGAAAACAAAATCACCTTTACTTACAAATGTTCACCTGTAAATATATAAGAAAATGATGTGGTGAAGGTTAGGCTTTGAAGTAAATGGAAACATATGAGTTAAATAAAGCTCTCTTAGTGACAGTCAGTGAAGAAAATAAAACCCATTACTATGACTGTGTTATGACTCTACTTTTAAGGAAAGCAGTAAAAAGAGTGACAAAATAATAGTGATAATGCAATTAGACCCATGAAAAAATACAAAAATATCAAAGAGGAAAAGAGTAATATACTATATAAGGACATGATAGTATTTTATAATCTTTTTATTACATCCATTTGATTTCTAAAAATAATACATTTTGGAACACAAATTAAGTGATGCCCATTTTTTGAGTTTGAATACAAGTACAGATGTGTTGTTCAGTATAGTAACCAGGTTTATTCTGTAAGTGATTGTAAGAATAAAAACAAAAGTAACCTGACTGTGCATGCATACATTGGTGGCTATTTAAAAAAATTATTGGAGTACAGTTGACTTACAATATTGCGTTGGTTATAGGTGTACAGCAACTAGTTATACATATACATACATACAAGGCTTCCCTGGTGGCTCAGTGGTAAAGAATCTGCCTGTAATGCAGGAGATCTGGGTTCAATCCTTGGGTCAGGAAGACCTGCTAGGAAAAAGAAATGGCTGCCCACTTCAGTATTCATTCCTGGAGAATTCCATGGATAGAGAAGACTGGCCGGCTACAGTCCATGGGTTCACAAAAAGTCTGACACGACTGAGTGACTTGGGCTTCCCTGGTGACTCAGTGTTAGAGAATCTTCCTGCCAACCCAGAAGACATGGGTTTGATCGCTGGGTTGAGAAGATCCCCTGGAGAAGGAAATGGCAATCCACTCCAGTATTCTTGCCTGGGAAATCCCATGGATAGAGGATCCTGGTAGGCTACAGTCTGTGAGGTCACAAAAGAGTTGGACATGACTTAGTGATTAAAACAACAACATGCGTACATCTGTTCTTTTATAGAGCCTTTCCCCATATAAGCCATTATAGGGTATCAAACAAAATTTCCTGTGTTATGTAGTAGGTCCTTGTTAGTTATCTATTTTATCTATAGTAGTGTATATATGTCAATTCCAATCTCTCAATTTATTCCTCCCTCTTCACCACTGGTTAACCATAAATTTGTTTTCTGCATATGTAACTCTATTTATGTTTTGTAGATAAATTCATTTGTACCTTACTTGTTTTTAGATTCCACATATATGCAATATCATAATATTTGTCTTTCTCTTTCTGACTTATTCACTCAGTTTGACAATCTCTAGGTCCTTCCATGTTGCTGCAAATGGCATTACAGTAAGTCTTCTTCATACAAACCCTCAAGTAGCGAACTTTCAAAGATGCAAACATATATTCACATGTCCAAACATGTAAAGTAGTTCAAGTGTCTAGCATACATTATCACATGTGTGCATCCTCTACAAGTGATTGTGCTTTTGTGTACAAAATCTAGCTGGAGCTAGATCTGCAAGAGGATGACTTCTTTGAACTCCTTGCTGTGTAACACAAGGGGCTTACTAATGAAAGCCTGATGGAGTTGGACATCCACAGAAAGGATGAAGAGAGTCAAGAGGAAGAAGTAAAAGAAGGACCAAAGAGATTCACAATGCAGGAAATGGCAAGGGGATTTTCTTTATTTGAGATGGCACTATTAGGATTTTGAGACAGATTTGTGGTCAGGTGTGGGAAATGGTTTGGGGAGTTGAAGGTCATCAAATGGTACAAACTTCTAGTTATAAGATCAGTACATCCTGGAATTACAATTTACAACAAGGTGACTATAGTTCACAATACTCTTATTGTATATTTGAAAGCTGCTAACTGAGTAGGGTTCCACAAGTTATCACAAGAGAAAAATGTGTGGTGTAATTATATGTGGTGATGGGTGTTAATAAATGTTTTATGGTAATCATTTTGTGATACATACACAAATCATTATGCTATACTCTTAAAACTAATATGATGTCATATGTCAATTACATCTCAGTAGAAAAATTAAGGGGATTTCTAGGTGGTGCAGTAGCAAAGAACCTGCCTGGCAATGCAGGAGATGCAAGAGAGTGGGTTTGACCCCTGAGTTTGGAAGATCCCCTGGAGTAAGAAATGGAAACTCACTCCTATATTCTTGCCTGGAAAATTCCATGGACAGAGGAGCCTGGCAAGCTAGGGGTCGCAAAGAGTTGGACACAACTGAACAACTGAGCAAACACACATGCTCAGAAAAGTTAA
Source organism: Moschus berezovskii (assembly GCF_049115385.1). NCBI lineage: Eukaryota > Metazoa > Chordata > Mammalia > Artiodactyla > Moschidae > Moschus > Moschus berezovskii. The sequence goes on along the minus strand of NC_142464.1, from coordinate 60,026,419 downwards.
GAATATAAGGATGGTAATGGAACATAAAATTGGCAAAAAATACAAATTTAGGCTTTCTTTCAAAAAACTTATTAAGTAATATTCAAAGTGATGCTAAAATCTTGACTCTTTCATGCACTATTGCTGAACAGAAAAATGGAGACTGAGTTATGGAGGAGAAAGAAAGTGGCTTTATTTCTTTGCCAGGCAAAGGGGGAACTCAGTAGGCTAGCACCTCAAGAACTGCGCCCTGCTTCCTGGTAAATTGGGAGAGGTTATATAGGCTCAGATGGTAAAGTGTCTGTCTGCAATGCTGGAGACCCGGGTTCAATCCCTGGGTCGGGAATATCCCCTTGGAGAAGGAAATGGCAACCCACTCCAGTACTCTTGCCTGGAAAATCCCATGGACAGAGGAGCCTAGTTATAGTCCATGGGGTCGCAAAGAGTCGGACATGACTGAGTGACTTTACTTCCATATAGTCAGGCAGTGGTATGTAATAAGGATCAAGGCATTAACAGTCTGATATTCTTTCTTCTGCAAAGGTTCAAAAGGATGGGTTGCTGACAGGATTAGAGTGTGTTTAGTGTCTCAGGTGGTTGCTTGTGTGCTAAGTCGCTTCAGTTGTGTCCAACTCTGTGTAACCCTATGGACTGTAGCCCACCAGACCCCTCTGTCCATGAGACTCTCCAGGCAAGAATACTGAAGTGGGTTGCCATGTCCTCCTCCATAGGATCTTCCTGACTCAGGGGTTGAACCCTTGTCTCTTAGGTCTTCTGCATTGGTGGAGGGGTACTTTACCACTGGCGTCAGCTGGATAGCCCCTCAGGTGTTTGAAACTCCTAGTCTTGAATTTCTCTGACCCTTTTAATCTTGCCTCAGATGATTTTGTGGCTGCTCCTCCCTTCATTGGTACTTCCCTGGTGGCTCAGATGGTAAACAATCAACCTGTAATGCACGAGGCACAAGAGACTCAGGTTCAGTCCCTGGGTTGGGAAGATACCCTGGAGAAGGGAATGGCAACCTACTCCAGTATTCCTGCCTGGAGAATTCCATGGACAGAGGAGCCTGGTGGGCTACAGTCCAGGGGGTGGCAAAGAGTCAGACATGACTGAGCAACTATCACTATCACCTCCCTTCATTAGCAATTGTTCAAACCTATTCTTTGGAATTCAGGGAAGATCATGAAGGCTGGATGCCGGGAGCCAGCAAGGGAAATCCTACCCGTGGCAAAGGTCAATTGGGGAAGAGGCCTGACGGGCAAAGGCTAATCAGGACTCGAGGAACCCCCTGGACTTACCCGAGCATCTACCCCAAAGAAAACCGGAGTCTGACTGCCTTACTATCTTACGCCTCTTACCAAGTCCTCTAATACTTACAGGGGCTTCCCCCCAACCACTTTTCTCTGAAAACATTAATTCAGAGCTGTAGTTTAAAAGTTCTCCTCGGCTTAATAGGAGTGTTCCAATCCAAGCCCTCTGATAGCTTTCTAAGTTGCCTGACAAGTTTGTCCGGGCTCTTACAACTACGACTGTGACTGTTTACAGCCTCCCAGCCATGCAAGGACAGAAAGCCTAATATTCTAAAATACAGGGATTTGTTGAAGAAGTTAAAATCATTAGAATAGTACTAAAAAAGATTTCATTGTTGAATCAATGCTTGCTGCAAAGTTTCCATATTTTCTATCTATTGTATCCTTGGAAATATATTAATCACATATAGAGAAAATAAGTAGTAGCCTTTGATTTAACCACATCAGATCTTAAGCTAATAAATTCCTTTCTTGTAGCTCACTACACCCTTGCCTTTTAGGAATGTAACCTTGTCATGTGTCTTTGGAGAATAGCGCCTGACTTTAGGAAAATCACCTTAAAAGAATATAAGCCTTTTTCTGGCTAATTAACCTTTGTTAGGAGAGAGGGCCATAAACTGTTAGCAGGCCCCCTGGCCAGAAGATGATGTAAACCACCTAAAATTTTGTATATCACAAGACATACAAAAATAAGCCCTGATCCTGATAAGGGTCAAGACTGCTGACCCCGCGTGATTTTGGCGTGACTCTATACCTCCCTTTCTCTATTTTTTATGTGCACAACTTAGGGTATAAAAGCAGCACTGGAAAATAAAGTATTGGGCCTTGCTCACTGAAGCTTGGTCTCTCCGTGTCGTTTTTTCTCTTTTTCCATCCTTTTCTCTATTCTCCTTTTTCTGGTTGAGATCCTTGGAGTGCTGGGCCCTCTGTGTTTACTTATCTGCCTGGGCTTCTAAGACCCACTCGAGGGAGTGCCCTGGTGGGGTGCCTCCAGTGATTTGAGAGGGTGCCTGCGGTCTACGTAAACAGAGCAAACCCCGTGCTGGGGTTTTATTGGTTTCCTGTGTAAACCAAGGAATCATCAGCCCCTGTCTCTCTCTCTTTCTCTCTCTCTCGCTGACGCCGTTGCCGTTCATCCCGAGGATACCCTGGGTCCATATCGAGGCAGGTCCCCGATAACTGGATTCTTACCTACAAGAAGTGGGAAACCAAAACGTCCTCCATTCCTGGGATCCCCACAAGACTCTGTGTGGTTTTAAACATGTTGCAGAAATGTGAAACTAGAGATAGGGCCTCAAACAGTATCTAAAAAAAAAAAAAAAAATAGAGAAAGATGAGGAAAGGGATTCTTAGGATAAGAGGCAACATATTATATCCTAGAGGCAATATGGAATATAACACAATAAAAAAAATTAAACCAGTAAAAGAACTGACATAAGCAAAAATTCATGAGCCGTAACAGGCAAAAAATATATATAAACCTCACAGTATTAATGTTAGGACTTTGGACACCCTAGAAATTTCTCCAATACCTTTCTATACTTCCTCCAAGAAGCAGAATGAGGAGGGAGCAGATTAGATAGAGTCATGCCAGATAGAATTGTTACTTAATTTCTACAACATAGAAAGTAATTTCCAGTTTTCAGTCATTTCTGAAAGTCAATGGTCAATAAGCAAATAAACTTTAGCTTTATTTAACCATATTTTCTAGATCTTGTTGCTTTCTTAAAGTGGCCTTCACATTCTGGTATGATTTGGAGGTTAAGAATAAAAATAGCTATCAAGGGCTTCCCTGGTGGTTCAGTGATAAAGCCTCTGCCTACTACTGCAGGAGGCATGGGTTCAATCCCTGATTCGGGAAGATCTGACATGCCTGGGAGCAACTAAGTCTGTGCACCACAACTGGAGTCAGTGCTCTAGAGCCTGAGAACTACAAGTACTGAGCCCATGTGCCACAACCGCTGAAGCCTATGCGCTCCTGGAATCTGTGCTCCACAAGACAGGCCATTTCAATGAGCAGCCCGTGCAGCACAACTGGAGAGTAGCCCCTGCTCGATACAACTAGAGAAAAAGCTTGCATTTGGCAGTGAAGAACCAGTACAGCAATAAATAAATACATAACAAAATTATGTTTATCAAGAAGTAGCTATCAAGAATAAAGTTAATGTGTTTAATGCATGATTTTTTTAAACTTGTACTAGTTTAACTTGTACCAAACTAATCATGTGCAAAGTATGAGTTGCAGTTAGCTTTACATTGTGCTTATTTCAAATCTACATAGCTAGTTAATTTGCACTTTGTTCTATTAAAATTATCATTTGAACTAAAATTCACTAAAAGGATATCACCATTCTGTTTCTTTTAAATATGGTTCAATATTCCTCCTGCATCAATTTTGTTACACATCTTGGAAGGTTTTCTTTCTTTTTTTTTTTTTTTTTGAAATTGTGAAAATACTTTTATATTTATTTTATTACATATGTATTTTTAAACTCACAGAAGAATAAATAAAAGATAGTGATGTATCAGCCAACCAAAGGGAAAATAAAACCTTACACACATTGTTATAACCATCTACAGAGCCTTCCTGCTGCTGTCCAAATGTGATGTTTACCGCGCCTGCGCACCTCTTTTTACATTTATGTAACAGGACTGTCATGAATGTTCTTAAACACGTCTCTTGTGCACAACTGCAAGACTGGCTCCAAGAATTTTACTTAGAAATGAATGCTCTATCTTACAATGCTAAATTGCTTTTAAAAGGGATATAATAATTTACACTGCAAGCTGTAGTATTAAAGAGTTCCTATTTCCCCAGTTCTAACATCTAGCAAAAGCAGGGTTTTAAATATTTGCATATTTCATGTGTATAAAGTGAGTATATTGTCTTCAGTGTAAAGCTCTCCTTAGACAATAATAATATTTTTCAATGTAACTCCTCAATCTTATAGTAGATATAAGGCAATAAATCTAAAATGAAAGAAACAATGATAAGAATAATGAAAAAGAAAAGAAAGACCTTCTGAAATATAAGTCTAGCCGGAATTGTATCCAGCAAATGTTTGGAGTATTGGCAAAAAAACGCTGGATTAACAGTGTGTGACTTGGACGTCATTTCAACTCTTGCTCAAGTTTTCTTGTCCATTAAACAAGTGCTAAATTACTCTCTCTGTGGCTCCTTTCTGCTCTGAAAGTCTCTGCTTTTATCAAGGAATAAGGAGACTTCCAAACAGGATGACAACTCTATTACTTTAATGCCTTTTTTTTTTTTTTATATCTAAAAAAGAATTTTATTAAAAAAAATTTTTTTTTGGCCAGTTAAGTTCTAATAATGGGAACTTGATGCCATATCACCTTACATTTGTTCTTAAATCAGCCAGTTTTTATAAATAAATCAATCTTATCAAACTAAGAATAGTATCTTCTTTTAAAATTAAATTTAATATTTTTCTGGTTATTTAATGAAAGCCAGATTAACTAAGCCTGAATCGATGATGCTTATTAAAAATATTTTTCTTAGCTATATCATTGAAAATAAAAACACTTGGAATAATTTCTTTGGGAAGCTTTTATTCAATACATGCAAATTAAGACTATGTTTTCAAATGATAACTTTAATGGAACAATGTGCAAATTAACTAGCTGTGTAGATTTGAAATAAGCACAATGTAAAACTGATTGCAATTCATGCTTTGCACCTTACTATGCTTTCCAGAAACTTCTCTATCCATGCTGTTGAGAAATTTGGACTTCTCAGTAGTGTGATAATATTCACTTTCAGTTCAGTTCAGTTCAGTCGCTCAGTCGTGTCCGACTCTCCGCGACCCCATGAATCACAGCACGCCAGGCCTCCCTGTCCATCACCAACTCCCGGAGTTCACTCAAACTCATGTCCACAGAGTCGGTGATACCATCCAGCCATCTCATTCTCTGTCGTCCCCTTCTCCGGACTGATGCTAAAGATGAAACTCCAATACTTTGGCCACCTCATGCGACAAGTTGACTCACTGGAAAAGATTCACTTTCAAGTGCTCTATTAAAAAGATCCAGAGCATGGATAATGCCCAACTTCAGGTTAAATGAGGCTCATAGAATCGTAATCACATGTTTATACAAGTAAGCTATTGGTCAGTTGACTGATTATAGAGGTCATTTGATAAGTCACATGTTCATTATAGAATACGCTAAAAGTTCACACTGAAAAATTATATTACTTTGCTCTGTTTAAAAATGTTTCCATAAATGTTTCTTCAGAGATTGAAAGAAAATTATAGAAATTTTAGAAAGTTGTAACAAGAGATTTAAATAGTTCTTTCTGTCAAATCATATGAGAATTATGCTTTCTACATTCAGCTAAAATAATTGAGAGAGACGGTTATGTATAACAGTCCACTTTGATATGTTTTCTATCTTATTTCCCACTTTCTATCTTTAGTATATAGCCTTGCTGAATTCATTACAAATATTTATACAGAACCTGAATGCTGATCCTTCAGCTTATATGATTTCTAATCCTCTTTGATTCAAGTTTTTACAATGAAATTCTATGCATGCTTTTATCAGCTAATCATCATTTCCTCCATGATGTTGTGTTTCTCTATTCTGACATATGATCATGCTTCATGTGCTTCATTTTCAATACAAATATTTCCACTTTATATCATCATGAATGCATCTGTTGCTATATCTTCTCTTATAAGCTGTGCTGTGGACAGAGTTAATTGCTTTGATTTTAGAGGCGCAAACTACTTTGTAAAATATTCTGTGCACAGTAGGTATGTTAATTTATTTGTCATATTAAGTGTCAACCTTGTGAAAGCTTAACTGTTCACTTACATACCATGCTATATAACAAATACATAAAATAAGAATGTTTTCTTAGCCTTATAAAATATCTCTTTAAAAGAATCTCATTGAAGACATACAGGTGGCCAGTAGGCACATGAAAAGATGTTCAACATCACTAATTATTAGGGAAATGCAAATCAAACTTACAATGAGTTTCCACCTCACACCGGTCAGAATGACCATCATTTAAATGTCTACAAATAAATGCTGGAGAGGGTGTGGAGAAAAGGGAATCCTATCCCATGGGTGGGAATGTAGGTTGGAGCAGCTACTATGGAAAACAGTAAGGGGTTTCCTCAGAACACTAAAGCAGAATTACCATATGATCCAGCAATCCCATTCCTGGACATATATATGGAGAAAACCATAATTTGAAAATATGCATACCTATGTTCATAGCAGCAGTATTCACAACAGCTAAAACATGGCTAAATGTCCATTGACAGATGAATAGATAAAGATGTGGTTCATGTATGCGAATTCACTTCAGTCCTGTCTGACTCTTTGTGACCCTAGGGACTGTAGCCCACCAAGCTCCTCTGTCCATGGGATTCTCCAGGCAAGAACACTAGAGTGGGTTGCCATGCCCTCCTCCAGGGGATCTTCTCCACCCAGGGATCAAGCCCCTGTCTCTTGTTTCTCCTGCATTGGCAGCCAAGTTCTTTACCACTACTATTACCTGGTGAAAGTGAAAATGAAGTCGCTCAGTCATGTCCAACTCTTTGCGACCCCGTGGACTGTAGCCCACCAGGCTCCTCCATCCGTGGGATTCTCCAGGCAAGCATACTGGAGTGGGTTGCCATTTCCTTCTCCAATTTCCTTCTCCGCCACCTGGTATGCACAAAGAAAATGTGGTGCATGTATACAATGGAATATTCCGTTCCGTTCAGTCTCTCAGTCATGTCCGACTCTGTGACCCCGTGGACTGTAGCCTACCAGGCTTCTCCGTCCATGGGATTATCCAGGCAAGAATACTATCATAAAAAAGAACAAACTAATGCCATTTGCAGCAACATATATTCAACTATAGATTATCATACCAAGTGAAGTTAAGTCAGAAAAACACAAACCATATGGTTATCACTTACATGTGGAGTCTAAAATATGGCACAAATGAACCTACATACAAAACAGAAAGACTCATAGACATAGAGATTAAAACTGTGTTTGCCAAGGCAGAAAGAAGCAGAGGGATAGACTGGGAATTTGGGGTTGGTAGGTACAATCTATAACATTTGGAATGGATAAACAGGGTCCTACTGCATAGCACAGGGAGATATATCCAGTATTCTGGGATAAACCATAATGGAAAAGAATATTTAAAAAGAATATACATGTGTGTTAAACTGAGTCACTTTGCTGTACAGCAGAGATTGGCACAAAATTGTAAATCAACTGTATTTCAATAAAAAGTAAATAAATAAAAAGAATCCTTTTTGTATAAAAACTGGATCTTTTCAGAAATTAACAGCATTTATTTAGAAATTACTACTAAAAATTTGTGAACAAACTCAGTATTTGTTGACACTGATTTAACCAAAAGTTTTTTATTAATCCATTTAAAGTAGAAATGGTAATAAATGGAAAATATTTTTAAAGTAATGAATAAAGATTAATAGTTTTCAATTTATTATTATGATTTTAAGTAGGAAATAATTTAAAAATATATTCCATAATTAGGGTAATGTATATCCATGAACTATTTGTCAATACACAGATTTATAGAAGATAGTTTAGAGGATGAGGATGAATGAAGAAAAAAAGTGAAAATCCACTGCCCTACGTATTAACTGCACAGCTTCGAGCAAGTTAAAAAAGCTTTCAGATTTTTTGACTCCTTCATGTTAATTTCCTAAAAACTGACAAAATTTCGTGAAGTCATTCCAATATTTTCTTATTGAGATATATTTGACATATAACATTGTGTTAGTTTAGGACCCTGTTAATGTGATACATTTAAATATTACAATATAATTCCTGCCATGGCATTAACTAACGCTTCCATCACATCACACATTTTCACTAACATTTGTTACCTCTTATCTTCTTGATGAATATCCATTCTAACCAATGTGAGATGATACCTGTTTGTGATTTTGATTTACATTTTCCTGATTATCAGTGTTGCTGAGCATCTTTTCATTTAACTGTTAGCCATTTGTATGTCTTCTTTGGAGAAATGTCTATTTGGTTTCTGTACCTATTTTTTACTATTGAGTTATTTGAGTTCTTTGCATGTTATTAATCCAGACATATGGTTTGCAAATATTTTCTCTTATTCCATAGGTCGCCTTTCATTTGTTGATTGTTTCTTTTGCTGTACAGAAGCATCTTAGTTTGGTATGGTCCCTCTTGTTCTTTTTTTGCTTGTCCTTAAATGTCATGTGCAAAATAAAGGAAAAAAGAAAAATGGATAACTCTTGCCAAAACCAATGTCACGGAGCTTTTCCCTCTGTTTCATTCTAGTTTTACAGTCTCCAGTCTTATGTTTAAATATTGTCTTAAAAACTGCATACATACCTAACTCAGTCAAAGCCATATATTAAATATTCTATTAATACTAGTACATTTTCCCTCTTTCATCTTTCCCCTTCATCTTACGTATCTGAAATGTCTGTATGCCTGCCTAATCATACTATGCCTGAAGAGCACACTGTGGTTAATTTCATCTAAAGAGAAGGAAAACATTCCGAATGTATGTAATGCTTTGTATAAATAAAAACTTCTGGTTTGATTAAATGTCAACAAATAAAAATGTGTTTGCTTAGCTGTGTTCCCTGGTAATAAATTCAGACTTCTAAAATTCAAGGACATTCTTTGTGTAACTAGCAAAATTATCCAGCCTTAGAGAAGTCCAATAGTAACTCAATAGTTAATTTACTAATTGCCTTTCCCTTTATGAGAATCAGTTGGACATAATTCAGTTATTTTTGATATATGTATATGTACATTTAATATACTGGATACTATTCATAGCTCATTGAATATTTCATCTACTGTTAATATTTAAGTATAAAAGATAAAAATATAAAATACCTTTATTTAAAATTAATTCTGCTGTAGATCCTTTTTAAAAAATAGTTTAAAATTGACACATGAAAATGCTATACTAAATTAAATTAAATTTTAATACAATTAAAATAGAATTCAATTATATTATGGGATAGGCCAACCCCAGCTGATGGGTAAACAAACATTAAAAAATGCAAAAATTTAAAATAGATATGTACTCATCTTCACCAAAAGCTATTCAAAATATACTAGTGTCAATTATCCTGGTTACCATCTTGTGCTACTGTGAAGTCTCACTAAGGAAAATCCACAGATGACTTGGTGCAGCCAAATGTCTATGCTTCTATCACAGACAGAGTTATGCAGGAATTCTGGCAGAGGGACTAGCAGTTTCACTGTTGCTACAGTTGATCAATATTGAGGTTATTTTAAAGGGAAAATAATGCACTGGCAATCCAAATATCCTCATTTTTAAGGAGAGTTGGTTGTGGCAGTACTTTCAAGAATAAAGAATATATAAACAACAAGTATTTAGTGTATAGCATAGGTACTATATTCAATATCTTGTTATAACCTATCATGGAAAAAATCTGAAAAGTACATATATATATATATGTGTATATATATATATATATATATATATATATATATATATATGTAATGTGTGTGTGTGCATTGAAATCACTTTGCTGCACACCTGAAACTAGCATAAAACAAAACAACTGTGACTGCTAAATCACTTCATTTGTGTCTGACTCTTTGTGACCCTGTGGACTGAGCCTGCCAAGCTTCTCTATCAAAAGGATTCTCCAGGAAAGAGTACTGTAGGCGGTTGTCATGCCCTCCTCCAGGGGATCTTCCCAACACAGGGATAGAACCTGCATCTCCTACAACTCCTGATTTGCTGACAGATTCTTTACTGCTGACCCACCAGGGAAGTAATGCATATCTTCCTATATGCTCCCTCTTTAGAAGAGAGAAAACTTAATCATCATTAGCACAAAGTACAAAGGTTTCTGTTTTTGTTCATTCCCTCAGTTGTGTCCAACTCTTTGAGACCCCATGGGCTACAACACACCAGGCTTCCCTGTCCTTCACCATCTCCCAGAGCTTGCTCAAGCTCATGTCAATTGGGTAGGTGATGCCATCCAACCATTTCATCCCCTGTCATTCCTTTCTCATCCTGCCTTCAATCTTTCCCATCATCAGGGTCTTTTCAAATGAGTCAGTTCTTCGTATCAGGTGGGAAAAGTATTGGAGCTTCAGCTTCAGTCCTTCCAGTGAATATTCAGGATTGATTTCCTTTAGGATTGGCTGATTTGATCCCCTTGCAGTCCAATGTACTCTCGAGTCTTCTCCAGCACCACAGCTCAAAAGCATCAGTTCTTCGACACTCAGACTTCTTTATGGTTCAACTCACATCCATACATGATTACTGGAAAAACCATAGTTTTGACTATATAGATCTTTGTTGGCAAAGTAATGTCTCTGCTTTCTAATATGCTGTCTATGTTTGTCATAGCTTTTCTTCCAAGGGGCAAGTGTCTTTTAATTTCACAGCTGTAGTCACCATCTGCAGTGATTTTAGAGTCCAAGAAAATGAAGTCTCTCACTGTTTCCATTGCTTCCTCATCGATTTGCCATGAAGTGATGGGATCAGATGCCATAATCTTTGTTTTTTGAATGCCGATTAAGACCACCCAAAAATGTGACTGAAATGCTCTTGGTACCATTTTTAGAGCTAAAGAAGAAAAATCAACATTACTGACACAACTTTGAAGGAAGCTATGTACATCCTGACAAATAATCTTAACTGTCACCAAACGCATAAGGCATCATCCTACGGAGTATCACCAAGAAAAAAATGTAGTCAAAGGAAAATAATCACTTTTTTGACACAAAATATCATTGCACACATAGGAAAACATCTCTTGTCTTTATTGGATATCTTATATTACATAATCTGGTCATTGTACCATTTTGTGATGTGCCTGTCTTTTGTACATATTGTTTGTTGAATTGGCTGTCTTTTTAAAAAAAATATTTATGATATTTTTCTCATATATTATGCAAATATATTCTACTTGGTGGTTTACCTTTTCACTGTTTTAATAATTATGTCTTCTGATAAACAGAAACCTCTAATTTTATTGGAGAGAAAGTAATCAATATCTTAATTTATGGTTAGTGCTTTATGTGACCTAGGAAATATTCTCTATTCCCAAGTTCATGAAGTTATTCTCTGATGTACTCTTTTGGAAGATTTATTGCTTTCCCTTCCATATTTATATCTATAATCTGCCTGTAATTGACCATTTTTTCAGTGCTAAGTGGGAAATAAGTAAAACTGTCTGGGCTTCCCTTGTGACTCAGCTGGTAAAGAATCCCCCTGCAATGCAGGAGACTTGGGTTCTATCCCTGGGTTGGGACGATCCCTTGGAGAAGGGAAAGGATACCCACTCCAGTATTCTGGCCTGGAGAATTCCATAGACTGTGTAGTCCATGGGGTCTCAAAGAGCTGGACAAGACTGAGCAACTTTCATTTTCACTTTTCGTTAAAATATTGGACACAGTGTTTCAAAAAGTATACATCCTTGATTCACTGAAAATTCTGAATAAAAAACTTTCAGTAGTGAGCCATTATGTGTGAAGACTGCTGTAGATTTTGTAAATACAGCTTTTCATATTACTGAAGCTCTATTTTATCTCCACTTTTCTAGAAATTTAGTTTGAATGGATATTAGATACATACCGATAAAAAAGTATTATATCCTCTTGATAGACAAGTGATTTTTAAAAGATTATTCTGAAAAAAATAATTCTTTTTTTCTGGTGACATTTTACTTTTAAAATCTCCTTTGATACATATGCAACTACAACAGCTTTCTTTTGATTAGTATTTATATGACATAATTCTTCCATTGTTTACAGGTCACCCTTTCCATATTTTTATTTTAAGTGTATCTCTCCTTGACTGCACATTATCTCCCCTACTTTCCAATATGAATATTCTATTGTTCAATCGAAGAATCTTCTGGTTTAGTTTATATTATATAATTAAAATTTTTCAATTCTGTTTAAATCTCCTCTTTCATTTTTTGCTTTCTTCTGAATTGAAACCTTATTTTTAATTACATTTTTTTCACTTCATTCATTTTTACTCTATTAGTTGTATTCTATTAATTATTTACATGCATATACCTTTTTTATTTTGGTCCAAACTGCATGGCTGTGGCTTGTGTAATCGTAGTTCCCGGACCAGGTTCCCTGGCTCCCTAACACATGGCAAAGAAAGCACCGAGTCTTAATCCGTGGACTTCCAGAGAATTTCTTAGATATATAATTTCTTAGATATATAATTATAAAGTGTACTATTCTACTTTCACCTACCCTAATAGAGTCTTGATTAATTACAAGAGTCTTGATTAACTCAAGTATACTTGTAATTATTCTTTTTACAACTTTCAAGATGATGTGAAGAATGTAAAACTTTTAACTTCTTACTTTCCATGCTATTGTTCTCCTGTCTTTAAATTGCAGATATGTTTAAACTCTGTAAGTTATATTATCACATCAATATTTACTTAGATTTATTTATTATTTGACACTCTATATTGCTCTCTATTCCTTCCTGTATTTCCATAGTTCTACTCAAGATCATTATAATCATTCTTGTTGAAGAATTCAATTTATTATTAAGTGTTTAATGATAATTTAGTTCAATGTTTACAGAAATAACTCTTTTACTTTCAAATTTTATGTACTTTTTTCTGGCTATAGAAATCTAGTTCAGCAGGTATTTTTAAGAACTGCAAAAAAAGTTAATTTAATCCATCTTTGTCATTAATTCTGTTTGAGTTGTCAGCCTAATGGCTGATTTATTGAATCTAGTGTGCCATTTTGTTGTCTTTTGTTGCTGTTGTTATTTTCCTTTTGTTTTTTTTTAATTTTCAGCAATTTTTACCCTTTTTTCCCTGAGTGTACTTTTTTGTGTATTTTCATTGCTTAGGTTTTTAGAATTCTTTTAATACATGGCTTAACCTATGTAATTAATTTCAATATTTTTACCCATTAACTTTAAAAATATTGCTTCTAACTCTCTTTCTCTGCTACTCTCTAGTTCTTCATTGCTGAAGATACATAGTACTCATATTTCTCAGAAGTTTTATTTCTTCACTATGTGCCATATGTCACTTATGTAAATTTTTTAAATGTTTCATTACTTTTTCAGAATGCTTTGGTCTTCATATATTTTTCTGATCTGTCATCCAGTTTACTTATCATTTTTTCAGTCATGATTAATCTGTCATTAAACCTATTTACTAAGTTCTTAATCTGCTAAGGAAATTTTCATTATCATAATTTGATTCTCCACATATAGTTTCATTTGTCTCATACTCTCCTCGTGTACATATTAAATATGTTAGAAAATTCCAGTGAGTGTGGCTCTATTGTCTTCTTTTGGTATCCTGGTTTTCAAACATGCATTTATTTTCCCCTGTAATTCTTGGTAAATTTTCATAAATGCCATATATGTACATGAATTGTAAAGAAAATTTGAAATATAGGTATCATCCAAAGAGGATTTACTGCTGCTCTTGACCAGAAAATAAATACAGTATATATATATGTATTTACGTTTATGATATATGGCATATTTATATACAGAATATGGGCTTCCCAGGTGGCACTAGTGGTAAAGAACCCACCTGCCAGTGCAGGAAACATAACAAATGAGGGCTCAATCCCTGGGTCAGGGAAGATTCCTTGGAGAAAGGAAGAGAAACCTACTCCAGTATATTGCCTGGAGAATCCTATGGACATACAATCCTGGCAGGCTATAGTCCAAGGGGTCAAAGAGTCAGACATGACTGAAGCGACTTAGATACATGCATATGTAGAATATATAGAGATTATATGTGTATTCTAACTTATATTTTTTTTCCATATCAGACCATGCCGAATGTAAAAAACTTTTAATTTCACATATTGTAAACTTACAGGATACAAATGTACTACATAGAGTTTTAGTGTATATTTCACTCAGCTTTTTCCAGTGAAAGCATTGTACACAACCATTATCTGAACAAATATATGTTCAAACCCACAAAGTTTTCATTGCCACAATGCTACTAACTAGATTACAATTCATACCATACATTCATATAACTCTTTTTAACTAGAACATTTTACACAGTTTTATGAGTCTACCATAGTTTAGTTAAACAATGTTATGATAGACAAACGTGTTACATCTTGATGTTTTTGCTATTACAAACAATGTTGTAGTTAAATGTATCTAAACAGCATATATCATTGTGAATTTATATGAGAGTATCTGCAAAACTGATTGAAGAGATTTTTTTGCTTTAGTATTTTTACTTTTCACAAATGCTGACAAAACACTGTATAAAAATTGTATGGATTTTATAATTCCAGCAGTCAAACACTCTTCAAAATATTGTAGTATTAAACTTTGCCAATTTAAGTAAAAGGAGCAGCTTATTGTTTTGTTATCTTGCATTTCCTTAAGTAATGCTGTACATTGTTTTTATGCTTAGTGGTCTCTTGTGTATTGTATTTTAAAAACTGTCATACTTATTTTTTCCTAATTTTTCTGTTTTTATTAATCATAAAAACACTTTGTGTGGCCAAATTAGCACTTTGTCATATGACCTCAAAATACATTGCCAATTAAAATTCACTTTTTGGAACACTTAATCCACTTTTCTAAGAAGCACATATTTTATACAAATTTAATAATCTTGCTCTTTATGACTTCTGAATTTGTCTTTTTTTTTTGTCTTTTAGTAAAGTGTTAAATGTATCTCCATTATGTCCAATGCATATTTTAGTAAATTTATTCCTAAGTGCTATATGTTTTTTGTAATAAAATTGATTTTTTAAAAAACTTTTCCAGGGTTCATATGGTTTAAAACTATTAAAAATCAATTGATTTTATATAATGTCATTTTTACTCAAATGTTCACTGAATTTTCATATTTAAAAAACTTTCTCATTGATTATTTTCAATTTTTCAGTTATTCAATCTTAGCATATGAAAAATGATCATTTTACTTTTTCTGTACAATATTTATGTACCATATTTACTTTTCACGTCAAAATGCCCTGCTAGTACTTTCAAAGTAAAGTAATAAAGATCAGCAGATATATCCTTGTGCTGTCCTAGACTTCAATAGGAAAAGCTTAGTGATTCTCCATTTAGAATGCAGCTGACTTTTGAATATTTATATATCTATATCCATATAATATATCTATGTATATCCATGTGCTAAATAAGAATCCATCTGTTCTTGTTTCATTAAATGAAAGTCAGCACTGATTCCTAATTAAACATCAAAAACTTTTTATCATTTATGGAGTTCGTTGATTTTTTTCTTTTTTGATTTCTTCCTTTTTTATTTATTTTCTTTATGATACACATGTACTCCTAACATAACCTTTAATATATGTATATATACACACACACATACACACACGTACATATTTTGGATTCAAATTGCCAAACTTTTAGTAAGACTTTTGTGTTATATTTATTAGTGATTCTATAATGCTACTTTTTGTGTTTTAATTGTGTTGTTGTTGTTCCATAACTAAGTTGTGTCGACTCTTTGCAAGCCCAGGGACTATAGCACGCCAGACTCCTCTGTCCTCTACTAGTCTCCCAGAGTTTACTCAAATTCATGTTCATTGAATCAGTGATGATATCTAACCATCTCATCCTCTGCTGCCGCCTTCACCTTTTGTCTTCAATCTTTCCCAGTGTCAGGGTCTTTTCCAATGAGTTGATTCTTCGCATCAGGTGGCCAAAGTATTGGAGATTCAGTATCAGTCCTTCTAATGAATATTCACAGTTAATTTCCTTTAAGATTGACTGGTTTGATCTTAGAGTTCAAGGGACTCTCAAGAATCTCCTCCAGTTGCACAATTAAAAAGGATCAATTCTTTTTTTGTTTTAATTAATTTATTTTAATTGGAGGTTAATTACAATATTGTAGTAGTTTTTTGCCATACATTGACATGAATCAGCCATGGGTGTACATGTATTCTCCATCCTGAACACCCCCTCCCACCTCTCTCCGCATCCCATTCCTTTAGGACGATCCCAGTGCACCAGCCCTGAGGGATGCAACTGTCTCATGCATTGAACCTGGAC
The DNA here is from genome assembly GCF_049115385.1 of Moschus berezovskii. NCBI lineage: Eukaryota > Metazoa > Chordata > Mammalia > Artiodactyla > Moschidae > Moschus > Moschus berezovskii. The sequence continues at coordinate 60,010,093 of NC_142464.1, read as the reverse complement.
TGGTGATCTATTTCACATATGATAATATACATGTTTCAATGCTATTCTCTCAAATCATCCCATCCTAGCCTTCTTGTACATCTCTGTCTCTTTTGCTGTCTTGCATGTAGAGTCATCATTACCATCTTTCTAAATTCCATATATATGTGTTAATATACTGTATTGGTGCTTTTCTTTCTGACTTATTTCACTCTATGTAATAGGCTTCAGTTTCATCCACCTCATTAGAACTGATTCAAATGTATTATTTTTAACAGCTGAGTAATAGTCCATTGCATATAATATGTACCACAGCTTTCTTATCCATTTGTCTGCTGATGGACATAGAGGTTGCTTCCATGTCCTGGCTAATGTAAACAGTGCTGTGATGAAAAATGGGGTACACGTCTCTTTCAGTTTTGGTTTAAAAAGGATCAATTCTCCACATCTCAGCCTTTTTTATGGTCCAGCTCTCACATTCATATATGACTACTAGAAAAACCATAGCTTTGACTATACAGACATTTTTCAGCAAATTGATGTATCTGTTTTATAATATGCTGTCTAGGTTTGTCTTAGTTTTCCTTCCAAGGAGCAACTGTCTTTTAATTTCATAGCTGCAATCACCAACCATCATGATTTTGAGCCCAAGAAAATAAAATTTGTCACTGGTTACACTTTTTCCTCTTCTACTATTTGTGCTACTTTTTCTAAATTTGGCGATTTATATAAAAGCTTAAGTCCAAAAGTTAATTAGAGTCTCTCTTGATGTTTCTGTGCTCTGGAATATTTTCAATAGCATCAGAATTATTTCTTTATTGACCCATTGTAAAATTTACCTAGAAAGTCAAGCTTGAAATATTTTTCTAGAAAATGTTGCATTTTTCTCAATTTTTCATTGTTATTATTTAAAGTTTTCCATATCTTGCTTAGTAATTTTCTTTAATCACATGAATACATTCATGTTTTCAAACATGGTTAAGTATATACCATTCTACTTTTAATGTATAACCTAATCTCTGATAAGGCTTCCCTGGTGGCTCAGAAGGTAAACAATCTCCCTGCAATGAGGGAGACTGTGGTTCAGCTCCTGGGTTGGGAAGGTCATCTGAAGAAGTGCATGGTAACCCACTCCAGTATTCTTGCCTGAAAAATTCTATAAGAAGAGGATCTTGGTGGGCTACGGTCCATGGGATCACAAGGAGTCAGACACAACTGAGGGACTAACACATGCACATAAGCTCTGATATACCTCCTGAACTTCAAATTTACATATTCCTTTGTGTAATCAGTGGCTTCTCTTGAGTGTTTAGCACATTTGAATGACTTAATAAGTTCAAAACCAATCTCTTGAAATTTTCCCCCAAACTAATTTACCTTACTAACTGCTATGTCAGTAAATAACAATTCTAAACTCCCAGGTTTTTAAGGTGGTAAAAATGCTTTGTTTCATCTTAAATTGCTCTCTTGCTTTCAAAATCCATCAGCTAGTCCTGTTGGCTCAACCTTCAAAATGTAGCCAGAAGCCAGGCTCTACTTGCTTTACTCTCATTTGTTCTGTCTAAGGCACTATCATGCTTCTTTTAGAGGGCAGCATTTGCCTTCTGAAGGCCATCCTCATTTTGGACTCTCCACTGCATGACTAACGTCATCTTTGAAAACGAGAGATCATGTCAAAACCTTGCTCCAAACTTTATCATTATCATGTCTATTCCTCTCCCTGCCCTTCTGCATTTTCTTTCCATTTAGTCTTTTATCCATTTTCCTTTTCTTTTAGAAAATTGAAATACAAAAGTCATCATGTAGGGGTCCAGACCTAGGAGTCTTGTTTTCCACTCAATGCAGGAGGGGATTCTATGGTGCCCTGATGATGATGTTAGAGACTAAATGGGATCAGTCCACAAAGCGGCAGACTAGCTGGCTGATGAGGAATGTTTTACCATGAGTAGAGTTAGGAAGCTGGAGAAGGCAATGGCAAGCCACTCCAGTACTCTTGCCTAGAAAATCCCATGGACGGAGGAGCCTGGTAGGCTGCAGTCCATGGGGTTGCTACGAGTCAGACATGACTGAGTCACTTCACTTTCCCTTTTCACTTTCACACATTGGAGAAGGAAATGGCAACCCACTCCAGTGTTCTTGCCTGGAGAATCCCAGGGACGAGGGAGCCTGGTGGGCTGCCGTCTGTGGGGTCACACGGAGTCGGACACGACTGAAGTGACTTAGCAGCAGCAGCAGCAGCAGAGTTAGGAAGCACAGGATTGGGGAAGGTAGGCCCTCTGATAATAGTGAGCAGTTCAGTTTTAGGACCTGGCTGAGTGAGAAGGATATCCAAAGTCAGGTGTGGTGTAAGGAGGTTTGTTGCAGGTGTGTCCAAGCCTGAGTTGAGGAAAAGGGCCTCTGTCCAGAAAGACAGGAAGCAACTATGATAAGAACAAAGGCAACAACCAAACCATATTTAAAGTGTCTGCTACTGTCAACTTTCTAGCATCTTGGTTTAAAGCAAGTCTTATAGCCAAATTCAAACTCCTTTAGAGGTGGAGATATGTATTCTGTCCTCTCTATTGTAAGTGATGTAGCAAAAATTATTATGCAGGTCTCTCGCAATGCAGGTCTCTCGCATTGCAGGCAGACTCATTACCATCTGAGCCACCGGGAAAGCACAAACTGAGTATATATAAATAAATACACACACACATATATATGTAAATTCTATTGCATATTCACAGTGAAGAATCTAGAATAGTAAGGCATTCTTCCTCCATTCCCCATGCCATTAAATTCATTTTCCTCCATTACTAGTTTATTTTATGATTTTTTCAAGACTGTATAATTTGCTTTTATAGAAATACAAGTGTGTTATACAAAATCTAAAAAATAACTATAAGGTCTCTGTATCCTTCATTGTACATGAGCCCTATATATTGTAATATTTAGTTCACAATCTGGAATTTGGATTTATTTTATACCTAGTCATAAGAAATATTTTTTTTTCCTATCAGTTCAATTCAGTCACTCTGTTGTGTCCAACTCTTTGCGACCCCATGAATCACAGCATGCCAGGCCTCCCTGTCCATCACCAACTCCCGGAGTTCACTCAAACTCATGTCCACAGAGTCGGTGATGCCATCCAGCCATCTCATTCTCCGTCGTCCCCATCTCCTCCCACCCCCAAATCCTCCCAAGAGCAGAGTCTTCCAGTGAGTCAGCTCATCGCAGGAGGTGGCCAAAGTATTGGAGTTTCAGCTTTAGCATCAGTCCTTCCAATGAACACCCAGGATTGATCTCCTTTAGAATGGACTGGTTGGATCTCCTTGCAGTCCAAGGGACTCTCAAGACTCTTCTCCAGCACCACAGTTCAAAAGCATCAATTTTTCGGCGCTCAGCTTTCTTCACAGTCCAACTCTCACATCCATACATGACCACAGGAAAAACCATAGCCTTGAGTAGACGGATCTTGGTTGGCAAAGTAATGGCTCTGCTTTTTAATATGCTATCTAGGTTGGTCATAACTTTCTTTTAATTTCCTGGCTGCAATCAGCATCTGCAGTGATTTTGGAGCCCAAAAAAATAAAGTCTGACACTGTTTCCACTGTTTCCCCATCTATTTCCCATGAAGTAATGGGACCAGATGCCATGATCTTCGTTTTCTGAATGTTGAGCTTTAAGCCAAACTTTTCACTCTCCTCTTTCACTTTCATCAAGAGACCTTTGAGTTCCTCTTCACTTTCTGCCTTAAGGGTAGTGTCATCTGCATATCTGAGGTTATTGGTATTTCTTCCAGCAATCTTGATTCCAGCCTGTGCTTCTTCCAGCCCAGCGTTCCTCATGATGTACTCTGCATAGAAATTAAATAAGCAGGTTGACAATATACAACCTTGACATACTCCTTTTCCTATTTGGAACCAGTCTGTTATTCCATGTCCAGTTCTGACTGTTGCTTCCTGACCTGCATACAGGTTTCTCAAGAGGCAGGTCAGGTGGTCTGGTATTCCCATCTCTTTCCGAATGCTCCACAGTTTATTGTTATCCACACAGTCAAAGGCTTTGGCATAGTCAATGAAGCAGAAATAGATGCTCTTCTGGAACTCTCTTGCTTTCTCCATGATCCAGCGGATGTTGGCAATTTGATCTCTGGTGCCTCTGCCTTTTCTAAAACCTGCTTGAACATCTGGAAGTTCACGGTTCTCATATTGCTGAAACCTGGCTTGGAGAATTTTGAGCATGACTTTACTAGCGTGTGAGATGAGTGCAATTGTGCAGTAGTTTGAGCATTCTTTGGCATTCCCTTTCTTTGGGATTGGAATGAAAACTCACCTTTTCCAGTCCTGTGGCTGGACTTTTTTTTCCTATCAATCACTATTTTTTAAATCATTTTTCATGGTTTTAAGGTAATGTTACAAAAATATCTTTACTAGGCCACTTTTTACCTACATTTTAAGTTTTTAAACCTCACTCTATTACCAGTTTTTAATTTTTAAACTCCACTCTATTACCAGTGTGACAAATGCATTAAATCCTTAGTTACATAATCATATCAAAATATTTCATTCTTTTAGACCATGTTACAACTAGACATTTATTTATTTATCTTTCTGGTACATCTGTTTTAAAAAACATTTTCTCTCATTAGCATCAGAGTTTATTGCATCTTCTTCCTTCCAATGAATTCTTTTATTTAATGTAGTTCTTTTAATCAGCACATTTATAATACTATTTTAAACTGAAGTTTGAGTCATGTACTCAGTGACAGAAAAGAAAAAAGCGAAAGAACAAGTTCATGGCTATTTTCTTTTTTTGGTGGGGGGGTATCAGTTTTTCTTTTTTCTTTTTTTAATTTTTATTGGAGGCTAATTATTTTACAATATTATATTGGTTGGTTTTGCCATACATTGACATGAATCCGCCCCGGGTGTACATGAGTTCCCCCTAGTTCATGGCTATTTTCAAAGCGATTAATAGTAACTTTCATTGTCTCTGTGGCCATATTCACAAACTCTCAGACAAGACCATATCAAAAGTGGAGGTAAATTGAGTATAAGTGAAAGTCACTCACTCAAATCTGACTCTTTGCAACACCATGGACCCCATGCCCACCAGGCTTCTCTGTCCATGGACTTCTCCAGGCCAGAATACTGGAGTGGGTAGCTGTTCCCTTCTTCAGGGGATCTTCCCAACCAGAGATTGAACCCAGGTCTCTGGCATTGCAGGCAGATTCTTTACCATCTGAGCCACCAGGAAAGCACAAACTGAGTATATTAACAACTAAATTAATAGTGGCTTACATGATTTGTTTAAATACACTAGGGTCATTGAAAGATAATGAACTTGAAATCAAGAAACCTGAATTCTACTCTTAATACTGCCCAGTAATTTAAGACTTTGGACAAGTGCCTTAACATGTGTTTCACAGGTTTGTGAATGTTCTGGATTCTATGTGAAGTGCATCCCTAACTCTCAAATAGTCATTTTTCTTTTTCTGAAAATAAAATAATTAAAAATGAATTCATCAGGAATTTTAGGAATCTTATAACTACACTTATGACTCCCAGACATGTCTGTTCCAATGCCCTATGCTCATATTCATATTTTGGGTGAGGCAAAATTTCATATTGCTCCCCAACATTTAATAAGATTATCTTTTAAAAAATTTATTTTATATTGGACTGTAGTTGATTTACAGTGTTGTTTTAGTTTCAGGTGCGCAGCAAAGTGATTCAGTTATATAGATACATTTATCTATTTGTTTTCAAATGCTTTTAACTCTGCTGAATAATCTGTAGAACAATTATTTTAAATGAGATCTAACATCTCTGACCAGAGGATCGTCATCTCATAAGAGGATAATTCTACTACCTACTCCAGATGATTGTTCTGGGTACTAATTGACTAAAGATAAAAATGATAACATACTTAGACTACATAAGCCTTTTAATGTTAAGTAATACTACCGACATGTTAATATCACTTAATAACAACAAATACTTCCAGGGCAATGCTGGTGTATGTCTAGCAACTCATGATCCAGGGGAAATAAAAAGTCAATTTGCTCATTTTCATGATTGAAAGTCTCCTCTTTTTCCCTCTCAGGCACTGATTTAAAGTTCTCAAAGTGACTTCACTGATGAATTGGGAAAACATACATGAAATCAGTGTGATCTGGTTCTAGCACAGCACTGTCTGCTGCTGCTGCTGCTGCTACTGCTGCTAAGTCGTTTCAGTCGTGTCTGACTCTGTGCGACACCGTAGACGGCAGCCCACCAGGCTCTGCGGTCCCTGGGATTCTCCAGGCAAGAACACTGGAGTCGGTTGCCATTTCCTTCTCCAACGCATGAAAGTGAAACGTGAAAGTGAAGTCACTCAGACGTGTCCGATTCTTCGCGACTTCATGGACTGCCGCCTACCAGGCTCCTCCATCCATGGGATTTCCCAGGCAAGAGTATTGGAGTGGGTTGCAGTTACCTTCTCCGAGCACAGCACTATCTAGCAACATCATTTCTTTTAAGCAAGAAAATTGTGCTTGTTGTGAAATACCTGATGAAATTTACTTTGTCTGTAATTTGGATGTAGGCAGTTACCAAAGAGACAAAAAAGAGCATCTGAAGTCTTTGTAGGGAAAACAAAGTCAAATTTGTCTGTGTTTCTCCATGTGAAAATGAGGTAAGAGAGAAATACCAGAAAAAGAGTTTAGGGAAAGTCAGGAAAGGAACCAGCGAAGTGTTGGTGGCTGGGAGACAAAAAATTAACTTCACAGTAAATGTTGTTGGCAGAAAAGTTGTATAAACAAGATTGCTGATTTTTTAAAAAATGATTTTGTGCAAAATATTTAAATGCTTTACAATTCACTCTGATTGATTTACAACTCTTGGAATCATTTGCTATGTAAGTGGGGATAATGTTTTCCTAAAACTCCTAAAAATGTACTTTAGCTAATGGTTTGTAAAATTTTTAAAGTGATGACAATTTTAAAACCATATTTTTACATCTGTTCAAAAATTTACAATTGTTCACATTATATTTGGACACTGTATTTGAACTTCTTTTGCATAGTTCCTAGAGTAAGCTATTGTTTATTTTATCAGTATGATGGCAGGATTCCACTACCAGAGAACAAGTGTGCATCCTAGTGACTTTCTTTAAATCATCCTGTGTACGTGCATGCTAAGTTGCTTAAGGTATATCTGCTTCTGTGTGACCCTATGTGTCAGGAAGCATAACGGGAGGCTTCCTGTGTCCTGTTTTGGATCTGTCAGGAATTCTCTGTTCCTTATTAATTCCTGAATATTCAGGAATTAAGAAGAGAGGTAAGCCTCTCCCGGGGGCCGGCCGAGGAATCCAGGCATTTCCTTCATTAGTTTTTCTATATGGTGATAAGTATCCTCTTCCTTTTTATGAACCATATGATAAAAGTGTTTATTTACAACCCTCTCTCTTTAATATGGATCGCCTATGTTTTGTAAGTCTTAAATTTCAATCTTTATCTTTGCTGAGAATAACTACAGTATATATGCCCACACCATGTTGATTAAAACGCCTTTGCTCCATCAGAGCTTTGGTCCCTGTATCGTGCTTTCTCTCTCTCTCTCCCTCTCTCTCTTTTTCAGGCTAATTCCTAGAGCCTAGAGGCTCTCTGGGTTCACTTTCCTGCCTGGGCTTCTAAGACCCTCTCGAGAAGGCGCTCTGTGCCTTCACCCCATCGAGAGGGCGCCTGAGGCCTTCATGAACAGAGCAAGCCCCGTGCCAGGGGCTTTATTGACTTTCTGCGTAAACCAAGGAATATCAGCCTCTTTCTCTCTCCTTTACTTTCCCATCGGTCGACTCCGGACCACCAGGTTCTGGTCCATTAAAGGACCAACACCTATGGACTGTAAACCACCAGGCTCCTCTGTCCATGGGACTCTCTAGGCAAGAATACCGAAGTAGGTTGTTGTGCCTTCTTCCAGGTGATCTTCCTGACCCTGGGGTCAAACCCATGTCTTTTACCTCTCTTGCATTGGCAGGCAGGTTCTTCACCACTGGCCAAACCTGGAAAGTCCTTTAATCATCCCACTGGGTCCTATTAATACATTAGCTTAAATGTATTCATCATCAGTTAATTTTGTTGCTTATAATTTTAAAGTATTTAACATCCCATTTCTCTTAATTTGCATCCTTATTTTATTGTAATTTGACTTATTAAGAGAGGTATATCTAATTATTGCTGTATTTTTAACAATATTTGAAGTATTAAATATTTCTACATAAAAAAGGTTTGCTAATATTATTATTTTCCTCCATTCTTTAATCTCTTACTTATTTTTTTTTATGTTAATCAATTTAGTTTCTTTGGGCAAAGCAAAAATGCAGTCAGTCAGTTCAGTTCAGTCACTCAGTCATGTCCAACTCTTTGCGACCCCATGAATCACAGCATGCCAGGACTCCCTGTCCATCACCAACTCCCAGAGTTCACTCAAACTCATGTCCATCGAGTCGGTGATGCCATTCAGCCATCTCATTCTCTGTCGTCCCCTTCTCCCGCCCCCAATCCCCCCCAGCATCAGAGTCTTTTCCAGTGAGTTAGCTCGTCGCATGAAGTGGCCAAAGTATTGCAGTTTCAGCTTTAGCATCAGTCCTTCCAATGAACACCCAGGATTGATCTCCTTTAGAATGGACTGGTTGGATCTCCTTGCAGTCCAAGGGACTCTCAAGACTCTTCTCCAGCACCACAGTTCGAAAGCATCAATTCTTCATCAATCAGCTTTCTTCACAGTCCAACTCTCACATCAATACATGACCACGGGAAAAACCAAAATAGAATTAATGTAATTTTAAAATAAATCCATATTTTCAAAGGAACACGTGCTAGCGCAAGTTCAAAAATCAGTATTTCAGAGTAATTTAGTGCTCCATGACTCTATAGAATATAATTTTTTGTTATTAAGTTTTTACCCACCCTCAGAAATAGTGTATCACATGCCCAAGAAATGGCTTCTCAGAATTTATATGGGCAAGAACTCCTCCTCAGAAGTCTAAATTTCAGCTTCACAGGGAGTCTATTAGTCTACCAGACTAATAGACAACATATCATTAACTGGGTGACTTTAACACAGTTGTATATTTGCTCACAATTCTGGACACTGGAAGTTCAGTATCAAGGGGCCAAAAAATGGGTTTCTCTTTAGACTTCTTTCCTTGTCTTGCAGACCTTCTCTATGTGTCCTCACATGATCTTTCCTGTTTGTACATGTATTTCTGGTGTCTCCTTGACCTCTTATAAGGACACCAGGCTTACAGAATTACAGCTCCTTCCTTACAAATTCATCTTACCATGATTAAGTACTTGAAGGTCATATCTCCATATATAGTCAAATTGAGGGTTAGGCTTCATCCAATGCATTTGGTGAGAACACAATTCAGTCCAAAACAGGGCTCCTCATCTATGTTTATAGATTTTAATTATTTAATTAAATTTATTTAATAATTTAATAATTATTTAATTATTTGAAACTCCTCTCTTTGTTTTCTTAGGCTGAAGTGGGAAAGCTTTTTGTTATCAGGTTAGAATCTTTATCCGTTATCCCTGATAGCTCAGTTGGTAAAGAATCCACTTGCAAGGCAGGAGACCCCAGTTCGATTCCTGGGTTGGGAAGATTCACTGAAGAAGGGATAGGCTACTCACTCCAGTGTTCTTGTGCTTCCCTTGTGGCTCAGCTAGTAAAGAATCTGCCTGCAATGTGGGAGACCTGTGTTCAATCCCTGGGTTGGGAAGATTCCCTATAATAGGAAAGGCTACCTGTTCCAATATTCTGGCCTAGAGAATTCCATGGACTGTGTAGTCCATGGGGTTGCAATGAGTTGGACAAAACTGAGTGATTTTCTTCTATTCTATTAAGTCTTTATTAAATTATCTTTAAATAATTAATGTGGATTCTGACTTTTGACTGAACCTGACGCATACATCACCCTACTAATGTTTACCTTCACTGTTTGATTTGCCTTAGCCAATGTGAGGGTGGCTCACCAGGTAAAACTGTAATTGTGTTTGTCCCTTGAGCCTCAGACAATTATTACAAGAACCTAAGATGATTATTTTGAGGTGCTAACCTGAAATCTTCTTGGTCTGCTGGCTACCTCATTAAAGTTTCTTCCTTCCATCAACACCTTGTCTCTCGGATTCATTGGCCTGTTGTGTGGTGAGCAGAGGAAGTTTGGATTCAGTAACAATTTGGCTTAGCCACCCAGGAGACTAGCTGCTCATGGCAAACTGGCCCCTATCAGGGAATACTGGGGCAAGAACCTAGGAGCTGCCAGGACTGTGTGGTCCTGAACTTCTTTCCTTCAAGATTCCCTGAAGTGACACCTACTGCTCCCAGCACTTGGCAGTTGAGAAAAGGAAACAGCAAACTTCAAGAGTTGATGGACTCAGTTTCATTTGTAGGGCAATCCGACCCAGTTCAATAGCTGGTTCAGTGAGTTCACTTGTTTTGTGCGTCCTTTTGTGTTAAGAGCTGACAGGCTCGGTTTTGGAGAGTAAGTCGCTCCAGTGTGCACATCGGGGACATTTTTTTCCCCTCAATTTGGGCTTTTCCTTTATGGGACAAACCATTCTGGTTGGGTACCCATTTGCAGAGCGGGGGAGGTGTTGTTCAGGACTCTACTGTGAACCGGTTCATCAGGAACTCTTTGTCTTGGGGGAAATCCACCCTAGTTGGAATTAGCTCATTTGTAGGGTAAATTTCTTTACCTGATTTGGGAACTGGTCCAGTTGGAACTGGTTCATTTGGGAGCTAGTTACTGTGGGGGTAGGTAGCCTAGTTGGAATTTGTTTGTTTCTTTTATAGGGTAAATTTATTTACCCTGTCAGTGAATCGGTTCATCTGCATGCATTGATGCTGGAATCTGTGCCATTTTTGTTGGAATTTGTCTGCTTCTGTTGTGTTTTGGTGTTATAAAGCTTATAAAAATGGGAAATATTTCCTCTATCCTGAAGGAAAGATCTTTGGGGTGTATATTTGATATGTTAAGATGAGAAGAGAAATGGCCCCTGAATGGTTCACAATTAAACATTCTGGCAAGCAGAAGCACTCTACAAAGGAGAGGAACACTCTGATAATGAACACGCCCTGGGGGGCTCCCTCGGACTTGAGACATCCAAATCTAATTTCCCCTACAGGAGCCCTAAAAGAAAATGGCAACCCTCTCCAGTATTCTTGCCTAGAGAATTTCATGGACAGAGGAGCCTGGTGGGTCCATAGGGTCACAAACAGCTGGACACGACTGAGTGACTAACACTTACACTTATTTACTTAGAGGTTTCATTAGGTAGCTGTTGGCTCTTAAGTCTAGCCCCAAAATATAGACTTATAGCACCCTAATCACTGCATCACAAAGCAGAGCAGGCCAGATGAGACCAACATAGATCTAGGAGAATAAATCACTCTTACTATGAATTACTGACATTAGGGTGGTGCTTATTTAATATCATTGTGACAATATTCCATGGATAAGATTATTTTCTCCTTGTTCTTCCCTGTATTTCTACAGAGTAGTTCTTCAATCCAATAGGTAGTATGATCACAACAAAAATATGATAGAACTTAGATCAGTGTCTTTCAAATTGTGGTCAGTGGATTATCCACATTTCCATTTATTACTAATAATGTTTAATCATGCTGCTGCTGCTGCTAAGTTGCTTCAGTCGTGTCCGACTCTGTACCACCCCATAGATGGAAGCCCACTAGGCTCCCCCGTCCCTGGGATTCTCCAGGCAAGAACACTGGAGTGGGTTTCCATTTCCTTCTCCAATGCATGAAATAGTTATTAATATTATCTTCTCTAGATTACCTGTAAAACATGCAGATTACTGAGTTCCCTCTACTCTTACAAAATCTCTGATTAGGCTCAGAAATTTGCATTTTAACAAGCTTTGTAGTTAATTCCAAATGACTTCTATAACTGGTTCTCTCTGTGAGTAATTTCTAATGTTCATGTATCAATTTAGATTTGGTTATTCATTTTTCTAGTGTCCAAAAGCTCTTAGTACTTAAAAATCAATAAGATATTGTTCAAAATGAATGTGTACCTTATTAGGTTTTCTAGGTAAGAATAATATTTTATACATCATTTTTATATGTAGAAACTATGCCTAGCATGTTTAATGTTTGCAGAAAGACACAGATGGGGAAAAGAAAGTAAATGAGAAGAATAGCGAGAGAGATAACTTGGATTTGGCCTTAGGAAAGAAGAATGCCCTGACTGAGAGAGTCTTAAAAGGTAGCAGCTTGATAGGAAGAAATCTCACAAACTTGGTGTAGCACTGGCAAGCAGGCCTAGTTGATTAGCATTGACAGCCAGGCCTCTGACAAGTATGCCGTTAATTTCCACTTCCTACACTTGGAGAATCTGAATTAAAAAGCCACTTGATGAAAGTGAAAGAAGAGAGTGAAAAGGTTGGCTTGAAGCTCAACATTCAGAAAACAAAGATCATGGCATCTGGTCCCATCACTTCATGGGAAATAGATGGGGAAACAGTGGAAACAGTGTCAGACTTTATTTTTGGGGGTTCCAAAATCACTGTGGATGCTGATTGCAGCCATGAAATTAAAAGACGCTTACTCCTTGGAAAGTTATGACCAACATAGATAGTATATTAAAAAGCAGAGACATTACTTTGCCAACAAAGGTCCATCTACTCAAGGCTGTGGTTTTTCCTGTGGTCATGTATGGATGTGAGAGTTGGACTGTGAAGAAAGCTGAGCGCCGAAAAATTGATGCTTTTAAACTGTGGTGCTGGAGAAGAGTCTTGAGAGTCCCTTGGACTGCAAGGAGATCCAACCAGTCCATTCTAAAGGAGATCAATCCTTGGTGTTCATTGGAAGGACTGATGCTACAGCTGAAACTCCAATACTTTGGCCACCTCATGCGAAGAGTTGACTCACTGGAAAAGAGTCTGATGCTGGGAGGGATTGGGGGAAGGAGGAGAAGGGGACGACAGAGAATGAGATGGCTGCTTGGCATCACTGACTCGATGGACATGAGTTTGAGTGAGTTCCAGGAGTTGGTGATGGACAGGGAGGCCTGGTGTGCTGTGATTCACGGGGTCGCAAAGAGTCAGACATGACTTGGCGACTAAACTGAACTGAAAAAAATAGATGGAGCTTCTCCAGTGGCTCAATTGGTAAAGAATCTGCCTTGCAATGCAAGACATCAGGGTTCCATCCCAGGGTTGGAAAGATCTCCTGGAGAAGGAAATGGCAACCTACTCCAGTATTCTTGCCTGGGAAATCCCATGGACAGAGGAGCCTAGCAGTTTGTCGTCCATGGGATCGCAAAAGTCAGACATGACTTAGTAACTAAATCAACATCACAAGAGACTGGATTAGAATTCACTAAAGACCTAAGAGATAACATATAATTTAACTTAACATTCAATATTTTTTCAAGAAATATTTTGATCATAGTATCTTATGTCTACTCTAAGAATTTTGAATTCTCTCTGTATATATATAAATATACACACATATCAATATATATAAAATATCTGTGCCTGTATTTTAAAAATAGTGAACAAAATGTATAACTTATTTTTCATTAAATTCCCAAAAGATGGTTAAATATTTCTGCACTTTTACTCCTGGATTCATACCTGGAATAATGATATTATCTCTCTCAACATTTACACAATGTCTTACTGTGCTCTGCCATCATAAGGCAGCTGTGAAGTATTATTCAATGTGTAAAGACGTTATTAAGTCACATCTCAGTTGTATGAAGGTGGAAGGGAGTTGTGAAAGCAGAGGGCTTGACCTAAGACTTTAGCATACAGCCTTCTTCCTTTTTGATAAATAAGCTTAAACCTAAAGAGATTAATTCAACCTATTCCACTGTGGCCTGCAGCCTTGAAAGTGTACAGAAGATGCCAAAGGCTTCACAATCAGATAAAAACATGCTCTTGTTATTTTCTATAGTGGAGCAATAGAGTGGCAATGCTATTTGTAAGGAAATCCCTGACCTACTTGAATGCTTACCTTTTTTATCCCACTGAGAACATTATTCAGCGTATAGAAATGGATACCCAGAGGCCAGCAGGAAGTTATTTGGCTTTATAGCTTTATATCACGTAACAGACTTCGAAGGCTTAAAAAAATCAGAGAAGCTTCATTAGAATATCATAATTAAGCCCACAGTAAAAACATTAAGAAGAAAGGAAATTGGAAGATTTACAACACAAAAGTAAAAAATATTCCAAGCATGTGGGAGAATGAAGGAATTTCTTTTGGCCAAGAAATGTGGTTAGGAATTTAATTGACTGGACTGACTTCACTCAGTGGGGATTATGACAAAAGAAGCTAAACTTGTTAAAAGAATATCGTCTTAGTTCAGGCTGCTGTTACAAACTACCAAGGCTGGGTGGCTTATAGGGGCTTCCCAAGTGTCTCAGTGGTAAAACAATCTGCCTGTCAAGCAGGAGATGTGGGTTTGATCCCTGGGTTGTGAAGATACCCTGGAAAAAAAGCAACAATTTATTTCTCACAGTTCTGGAGGCTGGAGTCTGACATCAGGGTGCCAGCATGGTCAGGTTCTGGTGAGAGCCCTCTTCCTAGTTTCAGGCTGACAACATCTTGGATTCTCTCATGGTAGAGAGCAGAGACAGGAAGTAAGTCTGCTTGCCTAGGATTGGGACTTGAATCCACGTAGCTAGGACTGAAACCTGGCCAAAAACCCTTTTTTGGGACTCTAACCTACATGGCTGAGACATGAACCCAGCCAAAACCCACAGTACCTGCTTTCAGAGCCTAATGAAGCTCAGATTTTTGATGTTTCATCTCAAAAATAATTCACTGAGAGACAAAGTGATAGGTAAGAAGTGGATTTATTTCGAGAAAAGCACACTCCACAGCGGAGTATGGGCTATCACAGAGGACAAGTCTAGCCACCTCAAAATGTGGCGTGGTTAGCCCATAAAAGGGCTGGTTAATTTCATAGGCTAATGAGTGGGAAGATTATTTCAACTGTTTGGTGAGTGTATTCTCCTCAGTTCTGTCTTGTTGCAACAAAGATTTGGAGTGACAGACATCAAAGCCCTTGGCGTGTCACAGTTCTTGGGTCTTTTTTATTTAGAAAATAGCAAGAAAATCCATCCTCGAGGCTGAGGGAATTCCAACCCGAAGACATGAAGAGAAGAGAGTGGGGAAGTGCACCAGCATGCAGGACAGAAAGAGAGAGACCTCCAGCCCTTTGGCTCCTCTTTTTATATGTTTTTTCCTCCCCCTGGGTCTGCCCTATGTAAATTGGGCTAGCCAAGAGTGCTGTTTGTTCTACCTGAGGTTCGCACTCTGGTGACCTTCCTTTGTTCTATTTTCGCAGGCTTTTCCCTTCCTTGTTTTATAGCCACTGCCATTTTGGACTCCTGTTTCCTATTCTAACTACCTAACACAACTATTTGGGGGGAGGGGTGGAGATTTCCAGGAGTTGGACCATTTCCCACTTTTTGGTCTTTTGATGGTGCCTTGGAAATGTCATGGCGCCTCTGGTAGTGTCATTCAGCTTACTGATTGAGGATCAAGGTCTAGTCAAAGTTGACTTGTCTGCCATCTTGGACTCATTTGATTTTAATTAGTTTATGTTATGTCATTGGCTATGTCATTCTTTCAAAAGTTGTGCTCTGTTCCCTTCCCTTCTGTTTCAGAAGCAAACTCTCCTGTGACTCTTATAAGGGCACTAATTGAATTCTATTCTTGAAAGTTCCACCCACATGACCTCATCTGTTCCTAATAACCTGCCAAAGACCAACTCCTAATACCAACATATTAAAGGTAGAATTTCAGTGTTTGAATTTTAGAATGATACAAAATTTATTTTATCATGCGACAGTAAATATGGGATGCTGATGAGAAATAAAAGATAAATAAATTATCACAAAAAGCAGCTTGAGTATTTTCTTTACTTTTTTGGAGTATATTAAATTCAAAGAATTATTTTATAAATACGTATCATATGATGTGTTCTGAATTTAACTGATAGAGTGCAGGACCCTGTATTTCTGTGTCCCCAATTTCTTGATTGTAGGAAACAGGGTTCATTTATGACCTTTTCTCAGTTCCAAGGAGGAGGTTCAAACAGTTACCAATTAGGAAAGGGAGAGGATACAGAGACAAGTGAGGGACAGTCTAGAGAAACAATAATATAGCCTTGGGAAAAGATGTCTTTCCTTTTCCCATATAGCAGGGATACATATAGAAATATCTTTGAGCTGTTTTGAAGATACTGAAACCCCTACCAGGTGGAATAAATGAACATATTCTGCCCACAAGGATCTCGACCCCAGGCTAGTTGGAATAAGAAGGTTGATGATGCTGACTCCCACTTAACTCACTACCAACTAATCAGAAGAATATCCATGAGCTGATCATGCTCTCTTTGAACCATTAGTATAAAACTTCTCACTACCCCCTCCAAGATGGGACACACAGTTATAAGGGCAATTCCAACAGAGATGGGAATACCAGACCACTTTACCTGCCTACTGAGAAGTCTGTATGCAGGCAGAGGCAACAGTTAGAAACAGACATGGAACAGCAAACTGATTCCAAATTGGAAAAGGAGTACATCAAGATTGTATATTGTCACCCTGCTTATTTAACTTTTATGCAGAGTACGTCATGCCAAATGCTGGATTGGGTAAAGCACAAGCTGGAATCAAGATTGCCAGGAGAAATAACAATAACCTCAGATATGCAGATGACACCACCCTTATGACAGAAAGCATAGAAGAATTAAAGAACCTCTTAGTGAAAGAGGAGAATGAAAAATTTGGCTAAAAACTCAACATTCAGAAAACTAAGGTTACGGCATCCAGTTCCATCACTTCATGGCAACTAGATGGAGGAACAATGGAAACAGTAAGAGACTTTATCTTCTTGGACTTTTCTTTCAGTGATTTTTTTTTTTTTTTCTTTGCTCCTTGAAAGAAAAGCTATGACAAACCTAGATAGCACATTAAAAAGCAAAGACATTACTTTGCCAATAACGATCCATCTAGTCAAAGCTATGGTTTTTCCCATAGTCATGTATAGATGTGAGAGCTGGACCATAAACAAAGCTGAGTGTTGAAGAATTGATGTTTTTGAACTGTGGTATTGGAGAAGACTCTTGAGGGTCTCTTGGATTGCAAGGAGATCCAACCAGCCCATCCTAAAGGAAATCATTCCTGAATATTCATTGGAAGCACTGATGTTGAAGCTGAAACACCAATACTTTGGCCACCTGATGTGAAGAGGTGACTCCTTTGAAAAGACCCTGATGCTGGGAATGATTGAAGGCAGGATAAGGGTATGACAGTGGATGAGATTTTGGATGGCATCACCAACTCAATGGACATGAGTTTGAGCAAGCTTTATGAGTTGGTGATGGACAGGGAAGCCTGGCATGCTGCAGTCCATGGGGTCACAAAGAGTTGGACACGACTGAGTGAACAGAACTGAACTCAGCCTGTTAGGGGAAGCACACTTACTGAAATGACCCACTCTGGCCAGGTACCATAGTAACCATCTGCATGAGTCGTTTTACGATAGGAGGTCCTGGTAAGGAATACAGAACTAATAAACCACCACCAACCAGAAGAGTTCAGGTTAAGGTCAAAAGGAAACACCACATGTCTGACCACCTTCCAGAATCCTTCTCTCTGGCATTCATCTTGGCTGAACAAGGCATGCACCACCAGGAAGGACTCTGAGTCAGAATAATTGGCTAAAGACAACCCGGAAACTAATCCCAACACCATAAAACTCAAGACTGTGCAAGCCATGTGGCAGAGCTGTTCTCCTGGGTTCCCTTACCCTACTGCTCTCCATCCAGGTACCCTTCCCCAATAAAATCTCTTGCTTTGTCACACATGTGTCTCCTCAGACAATTCATTTCTGAGTGTTAGACAGGAGCCCAGTTTCATCCCCTGGAAGGGGCCCCCGCTTCCTGCAACAAGCCCACTTTAGCCCAGTGGCTCCATTTGCCTGACAAAGCAATATAAATCTATTCTTTTCTACTTCACTCAAAACTCTGTCTCCAAAAATTGATTTGGTGTCAGGGTACAGAGGCCTTATTTGGCTTCATAACCAAAACTACACTTTGTCCACATTATGATTTCAGTATCAACAATCAGCTGCGGACAGTTTTGTCTTCAATTTTTGTCAAAGAGCAATTCACTCATTTTTTTTTTCCTCCTTTATTTATTTATTTTTTTATATCCTTCAGGGCATTTTTTTTTAATTGGAGGCTAATTATTTTACAATATTATATTGGTTGGTTTTGCCATATACTGACATGAATCCTCCCCGGGTGTACATGAGTTCCCCCTCCTGAACCCTCCTCCCACCTCCCTCCTCCCTTTATCCTCCCTCTGGGACTCATTTTTTAGTTCTTGTCAACTTTAGAAACTTTCTTTTCCTATTTTCTTCTTATGTCTTCTCTGCTCTTTCTTTTTTTTTTCCTTTTTTAATTTGTGAGTTGTTTTGACTGATAATGAAACTTACAATGTAATTTTCTTATCACATGACAATAATAGCTGCTATTTTTTTCAGCACTAATAAGCTACAATGACAATTTTCTTTCCACATGTGTTTAATTATAGGTTACAATTAGAAGCCAATGTACTTTCAAACACTATCTTAAAACCTATGAAACAACAAGCCTATCCTAATTCCTATTAAGAAATATGTATTTATACACAGTTTTTCCTGATCCTGAGCAATCTCTTTATTTAAGTTCATCTATTATTGTGGCAATCAGTAATTTTTCACCGAGTAAGACCTCATAAAGCGTTCACTATACTCAGGATGTTTCTACTGGTGAATTAGTTAATTGCTAATTTGATCTCTTCTCAAGGAAATGAAGCATTCACACCCAGTCAATCTACTGATATAAGCATGGAATGGATGCCTTTTTTCAGAAACCAAGATAGCATATCCTCCTCCAGTATTTCTGATGAAGGATTCGAGAATGTATAATAGAATTGGAGTGCTTGGTTAATTGCCATTGCTCACATAAGTGAGTGCCCTCATATGACTGCTTAGTAGGACAAAGCTATTTCAGTGAGTTTGCATATAAATGTTCAACAGCTTATCCATGTTTCCTAATATAATTTGCATTAATTATAATGATCATTGTCTCTGTTGTTGATATAATAATAATAATAGCAGGCATTTACCAAAGACTTCATGCTGAATTCTTATGTACATTAACCCTTTTATCCTTTCATTACCAATAAATGATCCTTTCTCAATCAAGAAGGAAAGCTAAATTTTAGAGAGGTGATACAATTAAAGTCACAGAGTGGACAAGGTCACATAGAATATATTTAGAAATAGCAACAAGTAGTCTATATCAATCCAACACAGGTGTCCTTTAGCACTTCAAATTACTTGTCATAATATCTGCCTCCTACTCTAGAACTACAGTACCTTTTTCCTTAGCTCAAATGATTTGAAAGTGTGAATCATAAGGTTTACTTTTTTCTTAATCATAGTTTGAGGTAAGAATTTCTGACAGCACACTTCTCTCTTGCTTTCACAAATTATAGTAGTTTTAATGGATTAAGTTGCAAATACAGGATGGATCTGGGAGATTACTGAATTGAAAGGTTCTCTTACAAAAAAAAAAAGATATTTCTTTTGCTAATACAAATTATTGAGTTTAGGTCAAACAAAAGTAAAGACCATCCTAGAAATACAAATACCCATAGATATTTATTGAGAATTAAGCATTTACTGTACATTTCTCATTAAAATCTTAACTTAATTGTGCAATATATGTATGTATACTGTTGGGGGAGTGTGTAATTTACTCGGTTCTGTCTCATCACAACAAAAATTTGAAGTGATGGATGTTAAATGCCTCAGGGAGACCATGTCACAGCTCTCAGACAGACGGTGTCACAGCTCTATATTACAGTTCAGTTTTATTTAGAAAATAAAGGAAAATACATCCTTGAGTCATGAGGTCATGGTGACCTAAAAGACACAAAGAAGAGAGAGAGAGAGAGAAAGAGAGAGAGAGAATGTGTATGAGAGAGCAAGCCCTGGCCATTTGGCTTCTCTTTTTATATGTTTTTTTCTCCCCCTGGGTCTGCCCTATGTAAATTGGACCAGCCAGAAGTGCTCTTTGTTCTACTTGAGGTCCTCACTCAGGTCCTTCGACCTTCCTTTTTTTTTTTTTTTAATTTTCGTGGGCTTTTCCCTTCCTTGTCTTTTAGCCACCACCATCTGGACTCTTTTTTCCTATTCTAACCACCTAACAATACTAATTCACTTCAGTTGTGTCTGACTGTTTGCAACCCTATGCACTGTAACCTGCCAGGGTCCTCTGTCCATTGGATTCTCCAGGCAAGAATATTGGAGTGCATTGCCATGCCCTCCTCAAGGAGATTCATCCAACCCAGGGATCGAAACTGTGTCTCTTGAATCTCCTGCATCATGTGAGGATTCTTTACGACTGAGCCACAGGGTTTACTGTGAAATTCCAAACAGTTCTCATAACTGTACCATTGTATATTTCTACATAGTTTTTCTTTAATGATTTATGCTTTTTGTGCCTCACTCAAGAAACTTTTATCTACTCCACTGTGAGGGATATTTTTTCCTGTGCTTTCTTCTAGAAACTTTATGGTTTTAGGTTTTACATTTAGGTCTATGATCCATCTCCAATTTGCCAGGAGGGTTCTTTACCAGTAGCACCAGATGTATATATTGGGAGGGAAAATGTTGACTACAACTCATTCTAATAGCATTTTTACACTGTACAGATTTGGCCTTTCCCATACATTTACATTTCCACATATTTAAAAGCTTCTCTAAAAGGGGAAAATAGAAAGCACAAACAAGTCATACATTTTTTCTTTTATATTTCCCAGTTTTATAAAGATATTTTGTAGTTAGATTTGATTCTCAAAAATATTTGTTGCACTGAATTAAAATTTTATGGTTACTGTCTTGGTAAAATGCCTAAATTCATATTTTTATCTTAATCAACAAATCTACACAAACTTGTTCTAAGAAATGCACAAACATATAAGAGTAAAGAATGTGTTCCTTGCCCTCAAGGAACACTAAGTCTAAGCAAAGGCATCTTCTGTATTACATGCTGAAAAACAACAACCATATCGCAGTGAGTTTAAGACATAAGTAATATATCTATAAATCAGATTTTAAAACTGGTCAACAAATTTGGTCTATTGATTTCTGAAGCTGAGAAGTATGTTGGTTACTGTCAATTTCTCTTCTCCCAGTCTTATTTATTTATTTTTGGCTTCACAGCTTGAGGGATTTTAGTTCTCCAACAAGGGATTGACCCCAAGCTACTGCAATGAAAGCAATAAATCTAAGCACTGGACAACCAAGGAGTTCCTTCTCTTCTCTCATTATTATCTACCAATAGAACCCTAATGATTTAGAGCTAAGCACGTGTTCAATAGGAATAAAGCAGTGTTTCCTAGCTCATTTTGAATCTTGGTAGGCTAATGTGACAGATTTTGGCAATAGGATATCATCCCAGGTCTTCTGTTTAACTTGCAGGAAATAGCTTTAAGGGAGTTGGAACATTTTTTTTTTTTTTATTCCTTCTGTTTTTCTTCTTCCCTTTGGGTAGAATTCAAAATGACAACATTTTTATCTTCTATTGTGGGCTGTATGAAGCTCAAGCTGGAGTCAAGATTGCTAAGAGAAATATCAATAACCTCAGATACACAGATAACATGACCCTAATGGAAGAAAGTGAAGAGGAACTAAAGAGCTTCTTGATGAAGGTGAAAGAGGAGAGTGAAAAAGCTGGCTTAAAACTCAACATTCAAAAAGCTAAGATTATGGCATTCAGTCCCATCACTTCATGGCATATAGGTGGGGAAACAATGGAAACAGTGAGAGACTTTATCTTTTGGACTCCAAATCACTGCAGATAGTAACTGCAGCCATGAAATTAAAAGATGTTGCTTCTTGGAAGAAAAGCTATGACAAACCTAGACAGCATATTAAAAAGCAGAGCCATTACTTTGCCAACAAAGATCCATATAGTCAAAGCTATGGTTTTTCTGGCAGTCATGTACAGATGTGAGAATTGGACAATAAAGAAGGCTGAGTGCTGAAGAATTGATGCTTTTGAACAGTGGTGCTTTAGAAAACTCTTGAGAGTTCCTTGGACTTCAAGGAAATCAAACCAATCAATCCTAAAGGAAATCAACCCTGAATATTTATTGGAAAAACTGATGTTAAAGGTGAAGCTCCGATTCTTTAGCCAGCTGATGCAAAGAGCTGATTCATTAGAAAAGACCATGATGCTGGGAAAAATTGAGGTCAGGAGCAAAAGGAGAAACAGAGGATGAGATGGTTGGATGGGATCATCAGCTCATTGGACATGAGTTTGAGCAAACTCCAGGAGATAGTAAAGGAAAGGGAAGTTTGGCATGTCACAGTCCATGCAATTGCCAAGAGTCAGACATGATTGAGTGACTGAACAACAAATGGGCAGAGCGGTCATATAATTTATTTTTCAACCTGGAATATTAGCAATAAAAAGAAGGATTTTTATTAATTAATACAAAACAAAAGTTGTAAGTATAAATGCACCGGGAAAACCAATATATAATGACACTCTAAACTTGGGCTTGTAAGAAGAATCCTAGTAAATGAGGACTGTGGAGGCACACAATGTTGTTAAAACTTCTATACAGGATATCAGGAAGCCTTGATACAAGATTTAAATTATCTTGTAAGCATCTCTTCTGTGAAAGCATCATACTTTGAAATCTTTTAAAACTATTATTTGAAGTTTCTGTCACATGTGACAGACCTTAATCTTAGCTAGGACAGCATTTGAAGTAAATACTCTGTGCTACTTAAGAAAGAATCTAAAATATTTCCATTGTCTTTGGTCAAGAAGTATGTGAGTGAAGATATAACTACTGTAGTCTGGAGAGCTGGGAAACTTTTTCAAGTCTTGGCAAAAATATATCATTAAATTGTTCCCAACTGTTTCAATAAGGTTAAAATAAATTATGCTACCAAAAAAAAAAAAAAAAGAGTCAAAATCTCAGTGGCTCAACAGAATAAACATTTATCACTGTTACAAATTTCACATGTGGTTCTAAGCAGCTTTATTCACACTTCACACTACATAAATTGAGGGTAATGTCATCTTAACTCAGTGTAGGAGAGGAGGCAAGAATATTATTCAACGGCTCTCCTATCTTTAGGTGACAAATAAAATCCACTTAGTTTTCATTAAAATGGAAAATCACATGATTATGTTTAATATCTACAGATGGGATATGCAATCATTCTATATAAACTAGAAAGGAAAGATAGCACAAATATTGGTAAACATTAGTGAATTGTGCCATATCTACTAGCAAACAAAGTTAGGCAAATGTTAGGAAAAATTTAGAATGCTGGAATTTTCTATTTTCTTCTTGCTTTTTAAAAGTAAATTCTCATGAGAGAGAGAGATAAAATTAGGCTAAAATATATCTGTGAGCAGAAATAAATGGAAACAAATTTAGACTTTCTAAAGAAGGTATTCTTACATTTTATAGTACAGATTTATTCTCATAATTTGGAACTTTAATGGGATGTTAAAAAAGAAGAAGAAAGAAAGAAAAAGGAAAGAAAAAAAGCCAAAAACATGAAGTCAGAAATTGAATAGTTATGATACATTAACCTTTACACTAAACCTTGCATTGAGTTGGGGCAAGCAGTTATTCTAAGATAGAGGCAAGTGAGTAACAGTCTTGAATTTCCATGCCTGTGGCCATGAAAAGAGTAGAACTTTGACTTTAGTTATATTTATACATGCTAAGTTTCTTCAGTCGTGTCCAACTTTTTGTGACCTTATGGACTGTTGCCCGCCAGGCTCCTCTGTCCAGTGGGCGTCTCCCAGGGAAGAATACTGGAGTGGGTTGCCATTTCATCCTCCAGGGTATCTTCCCAACCCAGGGATCGAACCTGCATCTCTTAAGTCTCCTGCATTGACAGTCGGGTTCTTTACCACTAGTGCCACCTGGGAAAGCCATATTTATACATGGAATTGAGCAAAAGCTAACTAGACAAGGTTACTGTCTTCTTGAACTAGAATTCTAATGGGAGATACACAGAATAAACTATGTGTGCGTTAGTCACTCAGTCGTATTCAACTCTTTGCTATCCCATGGACTGTAAAGGCTCCTTTGTCCATGGAATTTCCCAGGCAAGAATACTGGAGTGAGCTGCTGTTCCCTTCTCCAGGGGGTCTTCACAACCCAAGGATCAAACTTGGGTCTCCAGTTCAGTTCAGTTTAGTCGCTCAGTCGTGTCTGACTCTTTGCGACCCCATGAACCACAGCACGCCAGGCCTCCCTGTCCATCACCAACTCCCGGAGTTCACTCAAACTCATGTCCATTGAATCGGTGATGCCATCCAGCCATCTCATCCTCTGTCGACCCCTTCTCCTCCTGCCCCCAATCCCTTCCAGCATCAGAGTCTTTTCCAATGAGTCAACACTTCGCATGAGGTAGCCAAAGTATTGGAGTTTCAGCTTCAATATCAGTCCTTCTATTGAACACCCAGGACTGATTTCCTTTAGGATGGACTGATTGGATCTCCTTGCAGTCCAAGGGACTCTTAAGAGTCTTCTCCAACACCACAGTTCAAAAACATAACTTCTTCAGTGCTCAGCTTTCTTTATAGTCCAACTCTCACATCCATACATGACCACTTTTCCAGTGGGTCTCCTACATGTAGTCAGATTCTTTTCATCTGAGTCATCAGTACATAGAATAAACTATAAGTATAAATAAATTTTATAATGTTTTCAAAGATTAGTACTTTATGAAAGAAAAAGCTGAAAATGTGGCCAAAGATAAGGGAATATTAGTAGTATTGAGGTAAGGCAAATTTTAAAATAGATTGTAAAGTTTAAACATCTATAAAAAAGTTGACATTTGAGGAAAAAACTAAAAGCAAGCAATCAATAAAACTTCTAAACATCAGGATGAAGGATGTCTTGGCAATGTGTAGCAGCTAAAGCAAAAGTATATGCATTGTGTTCAATATGTATTACAACATGGTGGACAGCATGACTGGAAGCATTAGTTGCTTATGAGATCTGAGAGCAAATATTGAAGAATACCTTGCAGCAGCTTGTTGGTGTTTGCAAGGACTTTGATTTTTCCCTAGATAAAATTGGAGGCTATTGGTGAGTTTTGAGCAAAGGAGGGACATGATCTGATTTGTCTTTTAAGAGAATCTGGCTCTAGTCATGAGCTTAGACTATATGTATTCAAGGAAATTATCAGTGGAAATAGAATGTTTTTACAGTAATTTAAGGAGATAAGTGATGAATTAGTAGTATTAAAAGTATTTAAAATATAAGCAACAACAACAACAACAAAAAAAAAAAAACACCTCAATCCTTGATATATTTTGAAGCTAAAGTCTTTCTGATAGTTTTCATAGGAAATAATGAGAAAATTTGAGTATAAGTCCATACCCTATATGTTTGCCTGGAGTAATTCAAAAGTTGACTTACCATTCACTTAGATGAAGATCACAGGTAAATATTTTGATGATAGGGATAGAAAAGGGTAGCTCTACAGGTAGTTGTAGAAGTCCCAGTAGGGAATTACAGATAGAGAGGAAAACCTCTGGAACTTTAGGAGACAACTGTAAATTAATGATAGCTCTAGAAAGATATTGGAACATCATGGAACAAAGCTTACTTAACTATAAAGCCATAAACAAAAGCATGATATATGCCCAGGTCATTATGCAAAAGAAAAAGAATGACATCTGCATTCTGCTGGTTGAGTTCAACAAGATAATGATCCTTAGGACAAAGAACAGAAATTTAAGGGAAAGGTGACATTCCAAAGTAGGAGACCCTCATTATATGGAAACCTGAGATGATTCAACATATTTTGGTATTCATTACTATCCTTCTGCTAATTTGCATAATGACCAGAACAGTCCTAGTTTGACATCACAGGGTCAAATACTCTGTTGCCCAATACAAAGGAGGAACTAGTGATGTAAGCCTGAAGTCTACTCAAAGAATGAGGAAAAAAGCCATCTTTCCTCCCTTCCCCACTTTCCTTTGATTATAAAAATATAGCCTACTTAATTCTTGTGGCAAAGCACCCTTGTCTGCCTGCTTGCCTCCATTTCAAACTTCCTACATTAATATAAATCTACTTCTTGCCTATCACTTTCCCTCTTGCTAAATCCCTTCTGCGCTGAGACATAAAGAACATGAGCCTCAGTAAGTCCAGACACAAGATGAGTGACTGTAATTGAAAGACCTTGGGCTCAAGTCCCAATCTGGGTTTAGGTTGTTTCAATCCTAGCATGTGGATTCAAGTCCCAGTCAGAGGTACACAATCTCACTGGGGGCTGGAGCATAAGTAGAGAAGAAGAAATCTGGTGTCCATATGGACAAGGTAGGTTTCAGAAATCTACCAGATGTCTGGGTAGATGTGTTTACTAAGCATTAAATATATTAGTCTAGGCTGAGGAGAGAGGATAGAAAACAGACATATATTTGGTACCTTGGCAAAGTGATGGTATTAAAGGTTTTGAGACTAGATCAGAGCAGAATAAGTAAATTTATTTATAGATAAGTCTATCTTTATTCTATAGATTAAATGTAAGAAAAAGGAAAATTTGGTCCTACAAAATATTGGCACTACAATATTAAAATAAAAGGGAGAGGAGAAAAAAGCAGAAAAGGAGACTGTGACAAAATTAGCAATGGAAGTTGGAAGAAAATCATTAAATTATGGTGTCCTGGATATAAAGTAAAGAATATATTGTCAAAAAGGTAAACCCAGGGCCTGAGGAAACAGTCATCAAAGACTGTCCTCAAGAC
The DNA here is from genome assembly GCF_049115385.1 of Moschus berezovskii. Lineage (NCBI taxonomy): Eukaryota > Metazoa > Chordata > Mammalia > Artiodactyla > Moschidae > Moschus > Moschus berezovskii. Next base: position 59,983,257 of record NC_142464.1, on the reverse strand, counting down.
TGTCACCAACTGTAAGTTCAGGGGGTTCCAAAATACACCTTCAGATATGATAACTCACTAGCAAGATTCACAGAAATCATTGAATTTCATTCACAGTTATAAAAATTAGCTAAGAGAAGAAACAAATGGACAGTTTCCAGAAGGGTTCCAAATATGAAATTTCTGTGTTCTGCGGTCCTAAGGACATATTACTCTCCTAGCATTGATGTCTGACAATCTGTATTTCCAACTGAGGAAGTTCATTAAGGACATTAAGCTTAAGTGTTCAAAGCTTTTTTATTGGGGAATCACTGTAGTAGGAATGATTGATTGTTTGATTTTCCACATGGTTGATCTTAGTCTCCAGACTCCCATTCCCAGGAGATTGAGCTGATATCGTGGGCCCACCAGTAATCACCTTGTTAGCATAAATTATCAGGTGTGGTCCCAGAGGCCCATCAAGAATAACAAAGACATTCTTCTCAGGAAATTTAAATCCTTTAGATTTATTTCTCAGAAGGAAGGGTCAAAGGTCAGACATCTTTTTGGACCAGTTCCAATTCTTTTCTACACATAGAGTGAATGAGTATAGCAAATGTTACTGAAAGGTCACATAATTATTGAAGAAATATAGCATTTTATAAGTTGATGGCAATGCTTTTCTGGGAAGTAAATATTGACAATGTTTAAGAAAGAGGGAAGAAACTCTGGAGCAATGTTTCTGAATATATAAAATCAGAGGGGATCTGATCCCTATGAAGAAAGACTGATGCTATATGTTAGTTTACTCAAGTTCTGGTGAAAGATGAAGTATGTGGATGAAAATACTGAAAGATAGAATGATGTGGTAGAAATTCTGTTCTGATTACTGTAACCTTTTTCACTGAAGTATGAAGCAAAGTCATCAGGTAAGGGTGAGGATGAGAGATGAGGTACTGGCCATTTAAAAAGAAAGAAAATATGGAAAAGACTCCTAGAAGTACAGAAGAATTGATGGATTAAAAAAGTATGGTATGGTTTACTTCAGCTATTAGGGTTCACTTGTAGTTGTTTGTCATACTTTAAATGCTTCTGTTTACTGTGGCTTTTAGGATTGCTGCTGCTGCAGCTAAGTCTCTTGAATTTTATCTGACTCTTAGCGACCCCATGGACTGCAGCCTACCAGGCTTCTCCATCCATGGGATTTTCCAGGAAAGAGTACCGGAGTGGGGTGCCATTGCCTTCTCCGGGTTTTAGGATTACCACCAGCCAAATTAAGATGTGTGATGTAGGTGTGAAATAGAGTGGGATTTACAAGGACTGTGATTGTGTCAAGCATAGAAGTGTTTCATCATTTGCTCACTCATTTTTTCCACCCAGATTTATCATTTACATTTCAAACCTTGACTTCACATTGAGTGGTTAATCCCTATAAATGGCAGCACCAGTGCACTGTTTGCAACTTACTTCAAATTGAGGTTTAACCAATAAAATGCTCTGGGAGGAGCCTGGAAAGTAGGAAAATAAAATAATTCAGCTTATTTCTTTCCATGCCCTCTCCCCTCTGGAAGGTCTTTTGTTTTTATTTATTTCTTTTTTCTGGATGTGCCAGGTCTTAGTGGTAGCACACAGGATCTTCAATCTTTCTTGTGGTATGTTGGACCTTCAGTTGAGGCATGTGGGATATAGTTTCCTGACCAAGGATCCAACCAGTTCCTACATAGGGAGCTCAGACTCTTGGCCACTGGACCACCAGGCAAGTCACTGGAAGGCTTTTCTAACAGGAATAGTGTTTGTTATTGTTGTAGTTCTCAATGGAAGAGCCATGCTATTTGATCTTGTTACTTCAGTATGAAAACTGTCAATTCCTTTCTACAACTACCAGGCCCCAACACTTCACCATCCACCACTGGTTCCATTAGTACTGCTGACACATTGTAAATATTCCCGCCATTGAAAATCTTGAACCATATGAGTGGAAGCCTGTAGCACACTGGGACTTCATATATATATGACCAACTAAAATTCTTTAGTGTTTATTCAAAGAAGGTGTTGCAGGAAAGAGAGTAGGGCTTGAGAGGTCACTCCCAAATCCCTGGGACCACTGCCAACTGTGGGTTCTTGGTTTTGTGCAGGGAAATATTCAAGAGCAAGCCACATTAAAGTGAAAGTAGGTTTTTTTCAGGGAGTAAATAACTCCATAGACAGAGAGCGTGGGCCATCTTGGAAGACAAGAAAGACACAAGGGTGTGGGGTTGTCGGTTTCTATAAGGGTGAGGAATTTCATAGGTTAATCAGTGTGAGGAATATTCTAGCTATTTCGAAAAAAGAGTAGGAATTTCCAGTAATTGGGCCACTGTCCACTTTTTGACCTTTATGCTCAGCTTTGGAACTGTCATAGCACCTGTTGTTGTGTCATTTAGTGTGCTGATGTGTTGTAATGGGAATTGACTCAAATTAGACCTATTTGGTTCTAATTAGTTTATGTCTTGCCCTTAGGCTACATCATTCTTCTAAAGGCTGTGCCCTGTCCCCTTCCTGTCTCACGGGGATTATAATAATTGGCCATGGAATATGATAAGTGAGTACTTGTTGTATCTCTATTATGATTGCAGATTTTGAATTAGAAAGGAATGTTTGGAATAAGATCTTGGTATATTATTCACTTGGCCTTGCAACTCTATACAATTGAGGCAATTAAGATCTGGATTCTATTTCTCCCTTTTGTTGTTGTTGCTGCTAATTTTTTATTTGATAAAGGTCTCAGACTAGGTAAATGACAGAAATAGGAGTAAAACTAGTGTTTTTTATTCTTAATTCAAGGTGTGTATGTAATGTGTTTGTGTTTAAGGATCTCCTGCTTCTTCATGAAACAACAGAAACATCTTGCACTAGATATGGCTGAGTGTACTTAGTCATTCAGTCTTGTCTGACTCTTTGTGACCCCATGGACTGTAGACCACCAGTCTCCTCTGTACATGGGATTCTCCAGGAAAGAATACTGGAATGGGTTGCCAGCCCTCCTCCAGGGGCGCTTCCAACCCAAGGATTGAACCCAGGTCTCCTGCATGCAGGTGGATTCTTTACCATCTGAGCCACTAGGGAAGCACAGTTGTAGGTATAGAGTAATCCAGTATTCATGCCAAGTGACTAGCAGATAATAAAAAGGAGTTCAGGGTTAATTCATTTTGTTTGGGGCCATTTTCAAACAGTAGATTTACACCCAATATTTTCATGGTATTTATGTGTGTGCTTCTTTAACTGTATGCAAATGGGTCGACATATTCTCAAGGTTGCTGAATTTATACTTAAATCTTAGAAATAAAACTGAAGGTGTATACAAAGTCATAAGTTCATAACTCATTTTTGACATCTTGACTAACTACTAAGAGACTTCAAAAATTCAATCCATAGCTCTACATTTTTTCATCTAAAATTCCTCTACCTGGTTTTAAGAACTTAAGAAAAGCAATTTCCTTCTGTGATGTTTGCTACAATTTAAAGTGAATATCTATAGTTGTAAATTCAGTATTTTTTAATACCTTCAGGATTGAGCTACCTTTACAGCAAATTTTTATTGAATGCTTACTTTTCTTTCTCTTCAGATTTCATGTGACCTATAGAATTGTCAGAGAAAGAGATTTTATGTATAGAATGTTTATTTATGTCAGATAAAAGGGAGTATTCAAGCAGACAAAAGAAATAAATATTCCCTGATGAAGTCTAACTACCAACTATGTCTCATTTAGTGGTCACACCATGTCTTACAAAAATAAAAATGATTGTATAAGCTAGTTTATATATTACTGTACTGCTTCTATCCATTGCTGCTGAACTATGCAAAGGACTGAAATAAATGCACATTAGTGGAACACAAAATGTAAATGAACCTAATTTGAAACTAGGAGAAACAAAATTGTAGAGAGTTAATTGCTTTGTTTGTATAGGGTGATTGGAATAGGACTTCTTGCTCAGAGGCACTCCATAGCTTGGAACTTTTATATGCTTTTTAAAAATCTGTATATGGGAGTTTTAATAGAAGGAGTAGAGCAATTGGGTGCTTTTAAGGACATTCTGGCTTCTGATTAAACACCAAGGACTCACAATATAGGTAGCATCTTGATAAATTCATCATACTATGTTTTGGACTTCAACTTTTTGGGCACTATGTCACCTTTTCATTTATTCAGAGTTGATAATACCTAAGGAAAATGAAACAGCAACTATCTCTATATGAGTTTGAATTAGAGTTTAAAAAAAATGAATTTTTAGGCCAAAATTTATCCCCTCAAGTTCATATCTTGAAGCCCCAATTCCCCATAACTCTGAGCATGACTGTATTAGGAGACGGTCTTTAACCAGGTGATTAAGTTAGAGTGAGGCCATTAGGATGGGACCTAATCTAATATCACTGGCTTTCTTATGAGGAGAAAAGACTTCAGGGCACTTATGCACAGAAAATTTTCATGTGAGGAAACAGAAAGAAAGTGGCCATCTGTAAGCCAAGAAAAGAGAGCACAGAAGAAACCAAAACTGTGGACATCTTGAGCTTCTAGCCTTAGGATGGTGAGAAAATAAATTTTCATTGTTTAAGCCACCTAGTCTGTTGTACTTTATTATGCCAATGCTAGAAAAATAATACATGTATTAATTATTACAAAATAATATATAAAAATGTGAAATGGACCAGATACTATATTATCTGACCAGCACATTTTTCCACAAGAGAAACTTACACAGGTAAGAAGGCAAGTAAAAATCAGACTCCTGGTTATATGATTAAATAATTAAGATTTGCACACCAGGAGAGCACAGTTTGGGACTCACAAATCGAGGTCCAGTAATGCAAGCTAGTAATAATCTCTGGAGAAGTGAAAATTTTAAAGATCTTAGAACATATTTTCTTACTAAGTTTACTCAAATAATTGTTTAATATTATTTTTGTTTTTTATTTAGTGTGTACGTTTTTCGGTCTTGAGTTTGAATGTGTCTGAAAATGGGTTATATTAGATTTTCTAAATGGAAAAGTAAAAATAGAATAACTTTCTCTATTATTTAGTTTTTTTTTCTTGTGTATCAGGGTTTTCTTTGGATTTAATTTTCTTCTCTAAGAGATGCTCAAAGGCAGCAATAGCAAAATAGGCCTTTATTTCCCTACTCTTTCACCCTAGAAATGTAAATCCTCAAATCATTATAATATGATTCATTGCTTTTTCTATATATACAAAAATCAGGGAAATATTAATGGTAAAGTACTTTTTAATGAGATTTTATATATATATATATATATTTACAATAAAAGATCCCTTTACTAGAAAAGTCCATGTATATTTCATTGTTACTAATTATATGACAGGATAGCACCTGTCTGCAAGATGTGCAGGCTCTTTACAAGAACAAAGTAAGGGGAAGGTGGCTATGAAGGCTTTAGATAGCCATTGTACAGACTGTGTCAGCCAGTCCATGAAATAAAATAGCCTATACAAACCAGTATTAATGATTCTCATCTCCTCTTCATGTCTATTTGGATGTAGCTCCCTGATAGCCCAAAGTGGCTTTTTAAAATGTTTTATTTCTAATAAAATTTCACTCCCCACCTCTTAAGACTGATATTTTATACTTTTAAATATGTAAATATATTCAGTTAGGCTTAAGTAAGAAGTCATTCTGCTTTATGAAATTTGAGTTCCACTGTTAACTACTGAGATTCTTCATGTGTTGAGGTAGGCTACCTGTCATAAAAGTTTCTTGTCTAAGTGGGAAGCCCACCTATATACTGTGAAGTGTACAAGATATTATCTACTTGGGATCTAACAAGTTAACCTGAAACAGTTTTAAGGATGCTGAAGAATATACAGAATTCCTGGGTTGGAGATTAAGGAAAGTTTATTTCTAAAAACAAAAGCAGCAGTCCAAGTATCAGATCTTTTTTATCCACTGGTTCCTCAACCAATTTCTAATTTCTACAGGGTGACACAAGAGGACCAGGAGACAATTGCACATTCCATGGATGTTTTAGAGGAGGAAGATGCTGAGTTTAGGAGTTTGGAATATTTCAAATGGTTAATGAGTGTGCCTGCCCTGTGCTCTGGAGGATCTCACTATATTTTAAAAGGTTATTTTCAATACAAACATCTACAAAAATTGCTACAGAATAGCTAGATAGAATTCAATTCAGTTCAGTTCAGTCACTCAGTCGTGTCCAACTCTTTGCGACCCCATGAACCACAGCACGACAGGCCTCCCTGTCCATCACCGACTCCCAGAGTCCACCCAAACCTATGTCCATGGAGTCGATGATGCCATCCAACCATCTCATCTTCTGTCATCCCCTTCTTCTCCTGCCCTAATCTTTCCCAGCATAAGGGTCTTTCCCAATGTGTCAGCTCTTTGCATCAGGTGGCCAAAGTATTGGAGTTTCAGCTTCAACATCAGTTCTTCCAATGAACACCCAGGACTGATTTCCTTTAGGATGGACTGGTTGGATCTCCTTGCAGTCCAAAGGATTCTCAAGAGTCTTCTCCAACACCACAGTTCAAAATCATCACTTTTCTGTGCTCAACTTTCTTTATAGTCCAACTCTCATATCTATACATGACCACTGGAGAAACCATAGCCTTGACTAGACGGACCTTTGTTGGCAAAGTAATGTCTCTGCTTTTCAATATACTGTCTAGGTTGGTCACAACTTTCCTTCTGAGGAGTAAGCGTCTTTTAATTTCATGGCTGCAATCACCATCTGCAGTGATTTTGGAGCCCAGAAAAAAAAGTCAGTCACTGTTTCCACTGTTTCCCCACCTATCTGCCATGAAATGATGGGACTGGATGCCATGATCTTAGTTTTCTGAATTTGAGCTTTAAGCCAACTTTTTCACTTTCCTCTTTCACTTTCATCAAGAAGCTCTTAAGTTCTTCTTCACTTTCTGCCATAAGGGTGGTGTCGTCTGCATATCTGAGGTTATTGATATTTCTCCCAGCAATCCATTATGCAGTAGAAACTAACTCTTACTATATTAACTGGAAATATAAATATTTATATATAAGAATATATCTTTATTTTAAAATTATAAAAAACAAGCTAACACATGTTACTTTAATAGATATATCTCAATTAAATACTTTTTGGAATGAAGACTTTTTCAATCAACTTACATTTTTGAATGATGGTTCAATTAATGAAGGAAAACTATTTGAGTAAAAAGGTGAAATCTGCACACCAGATGGATAGACTTGAGTCTTCCTGCTACACTGTACTCAGGATTGTACAATTGACCATCAAGAATCTTACAAAGTCCTAACTTTTTCCTTTCTTGCAAAACAACAGATTAGACTGTAGTAGCTTTGTAAATGTTGGCAAAAGACAAGAGACTCCTGTCTCCGAGACAAAGAACTCTGTTAATCATGGCATAACAGACACTGGGAGGTTCATGTTAGTATTTGCTTTGTTTGCCCCTTGTGCCAAAAAGGAGTAATTTACCAGTCCTAGATTGTTAAAACCTTGTACATTCCCATGAAAAAAACCACTTTCAGGATATTTGGCTGACTTAAGGGAAAATTAAACTGTTGGCATTATCTGATGAATACTTTTGTACACTTGAAAACTTACGAAATTCTATACTGTGCTGAATCATTTGAGTCATGTCTGACTCTTTGTGACCCTATAGACAGTAATCCTCCAGGCTTCTCTGTCCATGGGATTCTCTGGGCAAGAATATTGGAGTGAGTTGCTGTGCTCTCCTCCAGGGGATCTTTCCAACCCAGGGATCAAACATGGATAGGTCTCTTTTGTATCCTGCACTGGCAGGCGAATTCTTTATCACAGTGCCATTCTGTACTAGTCTATCCAGATAGTTCATGCTTGACAATATAATTTACATGAGCACCTGCTTTTTGTCCAAGGTCCTGGAGCTTGAGGCAGTTACCTAAGCACTGTACACCCCAGTGACTAATCCCTAGCTTAAGCTCTCCACATTCAGGCTCAGGTAAGCATCTCTGGTTGGCTGCACTTTGTATGTATTCTTTTCTTACTCATAATTGCTGGAGAATTGTGTGTTCTATGCAACTTCTCTGGGAGAGGAGAGCCTGTTTTCCTCTTGACCTTGAGTCTGTGAGGTTACTCCTGGCTCCTTTCAGGCTTTGCCCTTTGTGCATTTTCCTTTTGCTGTTTCTATTCTGCAAACTTTAATTATTGCTTTTGTTCAGTCGCTAAGTTATGTCCAACACTTTGTGTCCCCGTGGACTGCAGGACTCCAGGCTCCCCTGTTCTTCGCTATCTCCCAGAGTTTGCAAAAACTCATGTCCATTGAGATGGTGATGCCATCCAACCCTCTCATCTTCTGTCATCCTTTCTCCTCCTTTAATTATAATAAACTACAAGCAACATTATAACAACTTTTAAGTCCTTTGAGTCCTAAAAAGTCACTGAGGCCAAGGATTGTCTTTGCGAACCCTGATATATGAGTCCAGTCCCACGGCTAAAATGTAGAGTGGCCCAAATCATATTGTGCATAGAGTGAATCTATATCATAGCTAAGGAGCATGACCTTCAAGAGATTGCAATCTTCTCAGGAGTTAAAGCAGTTCTGCCGAGCCATTGCCATGGAAGGATGAACTGTCTTTATTATCTCGTTTGGGAAATAAATTTATCCACTGTCTTTGAGAGAGACATGAGTCTATTTTTCAGGGCTGCTTGCTATTCAAGTATCTTTTTAAAGGGTAATAACTAAAAACATATTTTAAATTCTATTGTTAGGCTAAAATGTTCGTACCTCCCAAAACAATCTACAGAGTCAATGAAATACCTATCAAAATTTCAGTGTTGTTTTTCATTGAAACCATAAAGCTCCTAGAAGAAAACATAGGAAATAAGCTCCTTGACATTGGTCTTGGAATTTTTTTTTTTTTTAATCTTCCCCAAAACCAAAGCAACAAAGGAAAAAAATCAGAAAATGGGATTACCTCAAACTAAAATGCTTCTGTCTAGCAAAGAAACCATCAACAAAATAAAAAGGCAACTTACTGAATGGGAAACAGTATTTGTGAATCACATATCTGATAAGTGGTTAATATACAAAATATATAAAGAACTCAAACAACTTGTGAAATAAAATTCATATTTTATGAAAAGACAAGAAAAATTTAAGCATAAAATTTTTTCTCTGCTCTTTAGCCTCTTCCTCTGCCCCATTATGTTATATTATACTTTCGATCAAATTGCCAACATCTGCTGGATCATGGAGAAAGCAAGAGAGTTCCAGAAAAACATCTATTTCTGCTTCATTGACTATGACAAAGCCTTTGACTGTGTAGATCACAATAAAATGTGGAACATTTTGAAAGAGATGGGAATACTAGACCACCTGACCTGCCTCTTGAGAAACCTGTATGCAGGTCAGGAAGCAACAGTTAGAACTGGACATGGAACAACAGACTGGATCCAAACAGGAAAAGGAGTACGTCAAGGTTGTATATTGTCACTCTGCTTATTTAACTTATATGCAGAGTACATCATGAGGAACGCTGGGCTGGAATAAACATAAGCTGGAATCAAGATTGCCGGGAGAAATATCAATAACCTCAGATATGCAGATGACACTACCCTTATGGCAGAAAGTGAAGAGGAACTCAAAAGCCTCTTGATGAAAGTGAAAGAGGAGAGTGAAAAGGTTGGCTTGAAGCTCACCATTCAGAAATGATCATGGCATCTGGTCCTATCAAACAAAGATCATGGCATCTGGTCCTATCACTTCATGGGAAATAGATGGGGAAACAGTGGAAACAGCGTCAGACTTTATTTTTTTGGGCTCCAAAATCACTGCAGATGTTGATTGCAGCCAGGAAATTAAAAGACGCTTACTCCTTGGAAGGAAAGTTATGACCAACCTAGATAGCATATTAAAAAGCAGAGACATTACTTTTCCAACCAAAGTCCGTCTAGTCAAGGCTAAGGTTTTTCCCATGGTCATGTATGGATGTGAGAGTTGGACTGTGAAGAAGGCTGATAGCCGAAGAATTGATACTTTTGAACTGTGGTATTGGAGAAGACTCTTGATAATCCCTTGGACTGCAAGGAGATCCAACCAGTCCATTCTAAAGGAGATCAATCCTGGGTGTTCATTGGAAGGATTGATGCTAAAGCTGAAACTGCAATACTTTGGCCACCTCATGCGACGAGTTGACTCACTGGAAAAGACTGTGATGCTGGGGGGGATTAGGGGCAGGAGGAGACAGGGATGACAGAGAATGAGATGGCTGGATGGCATCAGTGACTCTATGGACATGAGTTTGAGTGAACTCTGGGAGTTGGTGATGGACAGCGAAGCCTGGCGTGCTGTGATTCATGGGGTCTCAAAGAGTCAGACACGACTGAGTGACTGAACTGAACTGATGGTATGTTTTATGCTATATGATACATGATATATGGTGTTGATGACTCCATCTTGCTAATATACTCCAGAGAAAAACTTTTCTGCCTGTCTTGAAGAAACAAATAATCATGTTACTAATGACAGAGAAAAACATGTGACAAATAACTCTATGTCCCCTAGGATATTAGGAGAGCTTCTAATCTACATCCCCAAAGAAGCCAGGTCCCTCATTCATGCAGCTAAGGGGAAAACGACAGCAACATGAATATGCTGTGAAATAGATTCTTCCCCAGCTGAAACTCCAGGAAAGTGACCTGGCTGACACCTTGATAGCAGACTTGTGAAACTCTGAGCAGAGGACTCAGTTAGGCTGTGCCTGGACTTCTGACCCGCAGAAAATTAGCAATAATAAAGGTATGTGTTTTTTTTTTAGCTGCAAAATCTATGAAAATTGACTACACAGAACAAGAAAAACCTAATACAATGCCTTCTCCATTAGAGATGAAGAAGCATCAGAGGCCTATGAAGAGTCATCTTCTAATCCTGCACTGAGATACTCTCAACTGTACATCTTACAAATTAAATGAAAGTGAAAGTCTTAGTCACTCAGGCATGTCCAACTCTTTGCTGTCCCATGAACTGTAGACCACCAGGCTCCTCTGTCCAAGGAATTCTCCAGGCAAGAATACTGGAGTGAGTGGCCATTCCCTTCTCCAGGGGGATCTTCCTGACCCTTGGATTGTACACAGTTCTCCTGCATTACAAGAAAATTCTTTACCATCTGAGCCACTGGGTTTCCTTATAAATTAAATAACTTTCCTAATTAAATAGCAAACTATCAAATTCAACCATTCACTTGAAAAGAGGCCCTGAAGAATAGTTATTTCTGTCATTTTCTTTCTTTTCCCACAAATGTTGTAGCATTTCTTTTTGCAAGTGCTATGATAGTATGTGATACACAAAAGAATGAAACATGGATAATACCTTAAAATCTTCATATAACCCAGTAGCAGAGGAAAACACTGACTTGCAATCCAATTGTCACATCCTTTGTCTGGAAACTATCTCAACCCCACAAGCAGGTAAATGTGCTCCCCTCACAACCTATATACAATTGTATAATGTATCCAATTCAAACTTCTTCAGAAAATGTGATGTACTGTGTATACATAAAGAGAAGAATCTCATTTTCCTTAGCATTGAAATTTGCAACTACTCTTCCACTTCACCCCCAGAATAAAAGAATATGTTTGAAGGTAATAACACCTTTGAGATACTCAGGACACAATACATAATCAATTGAAAGCATTCCTAGAACACTGGGCTTTGCAAGTAACTAGACAACTTTTGTTTTGCTTCAAGGCATATGCAATCTGAAAGATAGCATTGAATTATTTAGGAAGGAAGAGCAACTTTAGATGCTATTTGTGGATGGGGAAAGGGAAAGATAAAAGGTAATGTAGTGATGTAGCTGGTGGCCAGAGAATCTCTTGAGAAAAGAACAGAGATTATTTATCTGTCTGTCTATGTGTGTATCTAAACACCTATCTTCAATACTGTGTTTTCATATGGTATACAAAAAATATTTTTTCATGAATCCCATGACATTTCAATAGAATCTCTAATTCTGAGTATGACTTTTTTCAAGATGTTTTTAGTACTTTGGCCACCTCATGCGACGGCTTGACTCACTGGAAAAGACTCTGATGCTGGGAAAGGTTGGGGGCGGGAGGAGAAGGGGACGACCGAGAATGAGATGGCTGGATGGCATCACCGACTCTGTGGACATGGGTTTGAGTGTACTCAGGGAGTTGGTGATGGACAGGGAAGCCTGGCGTGCTGTGATTCATGGGGTCGCGGAGAGTCGGACACGACTGAGCGACTGAACTGAACTGAACTGAATCTTAGCAAGAATAAATTACTTCCTAAGGGTTACTTTCACAAGGTGAATCAGTTCAGTTCAGTCGCTCAGTCATGTCTGACTCTCTGCGACCCCATGAATCACAGCACGCCAGGCCTCCCTGTCCATCACCAACTCCCAGAGTTCACTCAAACTCATGTCCATCAAGTCGGTGATGCCATCCAGCCATCTCATTCTCTGTCGTCCCCTTCTCCTCCCGCGCCCAATCCCTCCCAGCATCAGAGTCTTTTCCAGTGAGTCAACTCGTAGCATGAGGTGGCCAAAGTATTGGAGTTTCAGGTTTAGCATCAGTCCTTCCAATGAACACCCAGGATTGATCTCCTTTAGAATGGACTGGATACAGAATGAAAAAAACCTAAGGTTCCATTTAGAGGGCTAGCTGACCTCTCTTGGTGGAATACCATGCATGGCTACAGGAAACTGCTGCAGGGCAGTGGAGAATAGATGGTGTGCTGGTGGTGGTGTCAGTTCAGTCCAGATGGTGACTGTGGCTGAAGCGTGACCTTGCTCCATGTAGCAGTGAAGATACAGCTGGTCACCCCAGATTTTAATCAGAGCTCCTGTAAGAACTCCAAAATTACAACTTGCTGCTGAACAACCATTGACAGGAGAATGTTGGATCCCACCAAAAAAAGATATTCCACATCCAAAGGCAAAGGAGGAGCCCCATAAATATGTTAGGAGGGGCAAAATCATGTTAAGAATCAAACTCACTACCTACCAGAGAAGTTCAGAGGGCTCAAACAAACCTTGTGCACATCAGGACCCAGAGACCACACAAACGCTGAGCCAGAACTGTGTTTGAATGTCTCCTGTGGAGGTATGGGTCAGCAGTGGCCTGCCACAGGGGCTCTGGGTGCAGCAGACCTGGGTATGGCATAAGCCCTCGTGGAGGAGGTAGCCATTAACTCCACCATAAAGCCATCAGAACTTTCACAGGATTGGGGAAACAGACTCTTGCAGGGCACAAACAAAAACTTGCATGCACCAGAACCCAGCAGAAAGGATCAGTGACCCCACAATAGACTGCCCAGGACTTGCTCGTGAGTGTCCAGGATCTCTGGCAGAGGCTTAGGTTGGAGGTGGTCTGCTGCAGGGTTAGGGGCACTGAGTGCAGTAGTGAATGCATGGGACCCTTTAAGGAGGTCACCAGTACCTTCATTACCTCCACCATAATTTGGCTTCAACAAATTTGGCCTGTCAAACAACAGGGAGGGAACATAGCACTGCCCATCAACAGAAAATTGGATTAAAGATTTACTGAACATGGCACCATTCATCAGAACAAGACCCAGTTTCCTCCTCAGTAACAAAGATCATGGCATCTGGTCCCATCACTTCATGGGAAATAGATGGGGAAACAGTGGAAACAGTGTCAGACTTTATTTTTTTGGGCTCCAAAATCACTTCGGACGCTGATTGCAGCCATGAAATTAAAAGACGCTTACTCCTTGGAAGGAAAGTTATGACCAGCCTAGATAGCATATTAAAAAGCAGAGACATTACTTTGCCAACAAAGGTCCATCTACTAAAGGCTGTGGTTTTTCCCGTGGTCATGTATGGATGTGACAGTTGGACTGTGAAGAAAGCTGATTGCTGAAGAATTGATGCTTTTGAACTGTGGTGCTGGAGAAGACTCTTGAGAGTCCCTTGGACTGCAAGGAAATCCAACCAGTCCATTCTAAAAGAGATCAATCCTGGGTGTTCATTGGAAGGACTTATGCTAAAGCTGAAACTCCAATACTTTGGCCACCTCATGTGACGAGTTGACTCGCTGGTAAAGAGTCTGATGCTAGGAGGGATTGGGGGTAGGAGGGGACGGTGACTGCAGAGAATGAGATGGCTGGATGGCATCACCGACTCGATGGACATGAGTTTGAGTGAACTCTGGGAGTTGGTGATGGACAGGGAGGCCTGGCGTGCTGTGGTTCATGGGGTCGGGGAGAGTCAGACACGACTGAGCGACTGAACTGAACTGAACTGAAGTCTCTCCTATGAGGAAAGTTCCATAAGCCTCTTATCCTGATCCATCAGGGGGATTAAAACCTCAGAATTAAAACCACAATCACAGGAAACTGGCCAAAATGATCACATGGACCATAATCATTTCCAACTCAATGAAACTATAAGCCATGCGTGTAGGGCCATCCAAGAAAGATGGGTCATGGTGGAGAGTTCTGACAAAATGTGGTCCACTGGAGAAGGGAATGGCAAACCTCTTCCATATTCTTGCCTTGAGAACACCATGAACAGTATGAAAATGCAAAATGATGTACAATGAAAAATTAATTCCCCCGGTCAGTAGGTGCTCAATATGCTACTGGAGATCAGTAGAGAAATAACTCCAGAAAGAATGAAGAGTTGGAGCCAAAGCAAAAACAACACCCAGTTGTGGATGTGACAGGTGATGGAAGTAAAGTCTGATGCTATAAGGAGCAATATTGCATAAGAACCTGGAACATTAGGTCCATGAATCAAGGTAAATTTGAAGTGATCAAAGAGGAGATGGCAAGAGTGAACATTGACATTTTAGGAATCAGTGAACTAAAATGGACAGGAATGGGTGAATTTAACTCAGATGACCATTATATCTACTATTGTGGGCAAGAATCCTTTAGAAGAAATGGAGTAGCCATCATAGTCAACAAAAGAGTCTGAAATGCAGTATCTGGATGCAATCTCAAAAACAACAGAATGAGCTCTGTTCATTTCCAAGGCAAACCATTCAATATCACAGTAGTCCAAGCCTGTGCCCTGACCAGTAATGCAGAAGAAGCTGAAGTTGAACTGTTCTATGGAGACCTACAAGACTTTCTAGAACTAACACCCACAAAAGATGTCCTTTTCATTATAGGGGACTGGAATGCAAAAATAGGAAGTCAAGGGATACCTGGAGTAACAGGCAAATTTGGCATTGGCATACAAACAAAGCAGGGCAAAGGCTAACAGAGTTTTCTCAAGAGAACACACTGGTCATAGCAAACACTCTCTTCTAACAATACAAAACAAGACTCTACACATGGACATCACCAGATGGTCAATACCAAAATTAGATTGATTACAGTCTTTGCAGCCAAAGATGGAGGAGCTCTACAGAGTCAGCAAAAACAAGACTGGGAGCTGACTGTGGTTCAGATCATGACTCCTTATTGCCAAATTCAGACTTAAAGTAGGGAAAGCCACCATATCATTCAGGTATGACCTAAATCAAATTCCTTACAATTATACAGTAGAAGTTACAAATAGATTCAAGGAATTAGATCTGATAGACAGAGTGCCTGAAGAACTATGGACAGAGGCTCATGACATTGTACAGGAGACAGGTATCAAGACCATCCCCAAGAAAAAGAAATGCAAAAAAGGCAAAATGGCTGTCTGAGGAGGCCTTTCTCTGAGCTGAGAAAACAAGAAAAGTGAAAGGCAAAGGGGAAAAGGAAAGATATAAGCATCTGAATCCAGAGTTCCAAAGAATAGCAAGGAGAGATAAGAAAGCCTTCCTCAGTGGTCAGTTCAAAGAAGTAGATGCAAACAGTAGAATCGAAAAGTCTAGAGATCTCTTCAAGAAAATTAGAGATACCAAGGGAACATTTCATGCAAAGATGGGCACAATAAAGAGCAGAAATGGTATGGACCTAACAGAAGCAGAGGATATTAAGAAGAGGTGGCAAGATTAAACAGAACTATACAGAAAAGATCTTGATGATCCAGAAACCACAACAGTGTGATCACTCACCTAGAGCCAGACATCCTGGAATGTGAAGTCAAGTGGACTATAAAAGACATCACTACAGACAATGCTCGTGGAGGAGATGGAATTCCAGTTGAGCTATTTCAAACCTTAAAAGATGATACTGTGAAAGTGCTGCACTCAATATGCCAGCAAATTTGGAAAACTCAGCAGTGGCCATAGGACTGGAAAAGGTCAGTTTTCATTACAATCCCAAAGAAAGGCAATGTCAAAAAATGTTCAAACTACCACACAATTGCACTCATCTCACATGGTAGCAAAGTAAAGCTCAAAATTCTCCAGGCCAGGCTTCAACAATATGTGAACTGTGATCTTCCAGATGTTCAAGCTGGATTTAGAAAAGGCAGAGGAAACCAAGATGAAATTGCCAACATCCTTTGGATCGTCAAAAAAACAAGAGAGTTCCTGAAAAAAATTCACTTCTGCTTTATTGACTAGGCTAAAGTCTTTGACTGTGTGGATCACAACAGGCTGTGGAAAATTCTTCAAGAGATGGGAATACCAGATGACTTGACCTACCTCCTGAAAAATCTGTATGCAGATCAAGAGGCAACAGTTAGAACTGGACATGGAACAACAGACTGGTTCCAAATCAGGAAAGGAGTATGTCAAGGCTGCACACTATCACCCTATTTTTTTAACTTATATGCAGAACACATCATGCAAAATACTGGTGTGGATGAAGCACAAGATGTAATCAAGATTGCCGGGAGAAATATCAACAACCTCAGATACACAGATGACACCACTCTTATGGCAGAAAGCAAAAAACTAAAGAGCCTCTTGATGAAAGTGAAAGAGGAGAGTGAAAAAGTTGGCTTAAAACTTAGCATTCAGAAAACTAAGATTATGGCATCTAGTCCCATCACTTCATGGCGAATTAATGGGGAAGAAATGGAAACACTGAGAGACTTTATTTTCTTGGACTCCAAAATTACTGAAGATGGTGACTGCAGCCATGAAATTAAATGACACTTGCTCCTTGGAAGGAAAGCTATGACCAACCTAGACAGCATATTATAAACCAGAGACATTTCTTTACCAAAAATGATCCATCTAATCAAAGCTATATTTTTTCCAGTAGTCATGTATGAATGTAAGAGTTGGACTATAAAGAAAGCCAAGCACCTAAGAATTGATGTTTTTTTTGTTTGTTTTTTTTGTAGTTAATTTATTTTTTATTGGAGGCAAATTATTTTACAATATTATATTGGTTGGTTTTGCCATACATTGATATGAATTTGCCCCGGGTTTACATAAGTTCCCCCTCCTGAACCCCCCTCCCACCTCCCTCCTCCCTTTATCCTCCCTCTGGGTCATCCCCGCATGCCAGCCCCGAGCATCCTATAACATGCATTGACCCTGAACTAGTGATTCGTTTCACATATGACAACATACGTGTTTCAATGTCATTCTCCCAAATCATCCCACCCTCACCCTCTCCCACAGAGTCCCAAAGACTGTTCTATACATCTGTGTCTCTTTTGCTGTCTCGTATACAGGGTTATCTATACACAATGGAGTATTATTCAGCCATTAAAAAGAATACATTTGAATCAGTTCTAATGAGGTGGATGAAACTGGAGCCTATTATACAGAGTGAAGTAAACCAGAAAGAAAAACACCAATACAGTATACTAACACATATATATGGAATTTAGAATTGATGTTTTTGAACTGTGGTGTTGGAGAAGATTCTTGAGAGTCCCTTGGACAGCAAAGAGATACAACCAATCTATCCTAAAGAAATCAGTACTGAATATTTCTTGGAAGGACTGGTGCTGAAGATGAAAGTCCAGTATTTTGGCCACCTGATGTGAAGAACTGACTCATTGGAAAGACCCTGATGCTGGCAAGGATTAATGGCTGGAGGGGAAGGGGACGACAGAGGATGGGATGACTGGATGGCATCACTGACTCAATGGACATGAATTTGAGCTGGTTCAGGGAATTGGTGATGGACAGAGAAGCCTAGCGTGCTACTGTCCATTGGGTTTCAAAGAGTCAGACATGACTGAGCTACTGAACTGAACTAAATGCTCCGTTGGGACACCAGCTACTTGTGAAAATGAAAATTTAATGTACTTTAAAATTGACATGTCTGTTATCAGATAAAACAAGAACTTCTTTAGAATTCTTTAATACTTGCACATGTTATTCATATTTGTGTGTGCTGCATTTGACACAATACTCTGTATCATGGCAGCTGTATAAGAAGAGCTATCATTGTTTTATTTTAAATAAATAAATGGATAGATAAGGATTTTATAGTCAGCCTCTGATAAAAATATTGTACCATAGGCTAAATGAAAGCTGTTTGTTGTCCTTAACATACATTGACTTCCTTGAGTTTTCTTCTGTTGTTCTAAATTTTTAAAATTAATATTTAATGCATTATCATGCTTTATTAAGAATAGTTTATGTCAGGTACTTTGCTAAGTGATATATATGTATATAAACCATGTTTTATTAAGAATAACTAAGTTAACAAACCGTGTTGTTGGAGAAGACTCTTGAGAGTCCCGTGGACTGCAAGGAGATCCAACCAGTCCATTCTGGAGGAGATCAATCCTGGGTGTTCATTGGAAGGACTGGTGCTAAAACTGAAACTCCAATACTTTGACCACCTCATGAGAAGAGCTGACTCACTGGAAAAGACTCTGATTCTGGGAGGGATTAGGGGCAGGAGGAGAAGGGGACGACAGAGAATGAGATGGCTGGATGGCATCACCTACTCGATGGACATGAGTTTGAGTGAGCCCCGGGAGTTGGTGATGGACAGGGAGGCCTGGAGTGCTGTGATTCATGGGATCTCAAAGAGTGGGACATGACTGAGCGACTGAACTGAATTTGACAAAGAATATGGATAGATCAGGTTCCTGTTGACTTGCAAAATCATATAATATTTTTCTGATTCATTTGACACAAGTATATTATCATTGGGCAGAAAGTAAAATAATTAATATCACAGTGAAGTATAATTGGTATCAGTACTAAAATGTAAGTCTAAAAAAATGTATTTGAGAAATTGAGTGTCCTGTCAGTGATTTTTTGAATTATTAATTAAAAATATTAATATAAAATATTATGTTTCAGAATATTATTACAAATTTAATATTTTACTTTGTTTATATTTACAACAAAAATGGAATCATACTTTTATTACATAGGTGAAGACAATGTTTGCTCTCAAAGAAACAGCCAAGCAATGTACATTGTTTATATCAAGATTCCAGTATGTCATGTTCATTTGTAATGATGCAAAATCTACAATCTTCATTACAGCCATGATACAAAACTAAAAGAAGATTTATTTTAATTGAGAATCTTTAAGTAAAACTTATTAAAATCTCAGTGTATTAGGCATTATGCTTTGAGGTTTTAAAAAATTGAGTGAACAACATCTAAACATAGTATGCTTTAACATGAATTATAAAAATTATGTTATATGATAAATTATACATTAGATTGTGTGCTGTATTACAAATCGTACATAACTCTACAAATGCAAATTATATATTTATTTATTTTTGCTAGTGGAGAATACTATCACAAATAATTATAACTTCTGTATATTATTCTTCTGTGTATTCTGTTAATTATTACTTCTGTATCATAAATCCATATAAAACATCTGCAAAAAGATTTCAGTCAACAAACATATGAATTATGCCTTTGTAAGCTGAAGATTTTAAATTGAAGAGTTTATGTTATGTAAATAATTTGTAATAGAGCAAACATAGAAACTAGACAAATTTGTAAAAACGAACAGGATATTTGTTAATCCTTCGGCTAGTCACAACGCTTTGTTACTAGTTACCAAAACCCACTAAAACCATCCTGATAATAAATGGACTTTCATGAAAAGAAAAGGGGATATAAGTTTAGGAAACAACAGTAATAACTCCAGGAACCTCAAGAAAAAGTAGTTTGGACTAGAAAACTCAAAGAAAATTGTAACTTCATTTTCTTGAGGTTCTTGGAGTTGTCCTGTGTCTCAACTCCCAGTCATGGAAGGAATTTCAAGTCTAGTTAAGTGACCCACTAGCAGGGGGGAGAAAATCAGCTGCAATAAAATAAATTTATACATTTAGTGAAACAACCAGTGGGATAGTTCCCCCAGGTGTATCAAGTTTATGTGTGTGCTTTTGCTTTAAAAAATTAATAATAATTATTTAATGTGATTGTTCTGGGTCTTAGTTATGGCATGTGAACTCAGTTGCAGTATGCATGTGGGATCTAGTTACTGGATTAGGGATTGAACCTGAGCCCCCTGTGAGACCCTGAGTGCACAGTCTCACCTACTGGACCACCAGGGAAGTCCTTGCTTTTGCTTTTTACTTCTCTACTTATGTCTGCTATAAAGAAAGCAAAAACTTTCCAGAATTTACTTTTTCCTGTATAGCTATATGCATATAATAAATAAACAGCTCAATTTTTCTTTTGAGAGACACAAAAATGGGAATTGACTGTTGTTATGGAGATTAAGTGAAATGTTTTGAAAAACTCCTATTTATCAACTAAGAATATTATGAAAAGAAGAGTTAAAATTTGTTTTGGTTTAGTTCATTATCTTTTAGAATATAGTTTATACAATTGATATAATTTTAAGGATCATGAAAAATGAAGTTAACTATATACATGTCCTCATTATACAGTTGAAGAAACTGAAACTCATCAGAATAACATGGTATGATCCTGGTCATCAGTTAGTGAATGACAGACATCATCATGGTATATATTTGGACTGAGGGGGAAAAATATATATATATAAAATAGATTTATATATATATATTTATTTATATATATGTGTATATGTTTACACATTCATATATTCATCTCTAGAAGTTTTCTATTTCATTATTTACACATATAGGCATCTGTGTGCTCAGTAGCTCAGTCATGCCCACCTCTTTGCAACCTCATGGACTAGAGCCCACCAGGCTCCTCTATCCATGGGATTTTCTAGGCAAAAATATTGAAGCAGGTGCAATTTTCTACTATGTAGGCATCTACATAGGGCTAATATTTTGTTCAGAATGTTCAATTTGAAGAATATTTCAATTGCTGCTGTTCAGTCAAGTCTGACTCTTTGCAACCCATGGACTGCAGCACCCCAGGTTTTCTTGTTCTTTTCAATATGTTTACCATTTTTTACACCTTCCAAATTTGTCATTATTCTCTCTGGTCATCTTTATCTATCCATCTATTTGTTATCTATCTTTTCATCTACCTATTAATATCAATCTATGTATTCTGTCATCATATTATACAAATTGTAAAAGATGTAATGCAACCATATAGATGCAAAATAGGAAAAATATGAATATAAGAGCTGAGAGAATTATTCAGTTACTTTAAAAATATGATATACTATGTTTTATGACATAAATACAGATAGCAATATGTAAGAACTACCCTAAGATCTATTAGGATAGTATAGTAGCTTCCCACAATGTTGCTTTTAAATTACTTAACTTGCAGTTGAACATCTGCAGCTTTAAATCATGATCCACAAAATATGGAAAGTATGCATTTCCAATTTTTGTTTTCCCATGTGTTTAGTAATATCATTTTAAAATGTATTTTATATTTTCTTAGCATGAAATAGCTCTCTCTACTTTTATAATTTGGAATTTTGTGAAGTTTATATTCTGTTGATATTTTTTCTAATTATGTAAAAGGAAATAGTTTCCATTCATATATTTTTTTAAATTAGTAAAATATATTTTCACTTTTGTTCTTTCATAGGTAGCAGTTTTATCCTGGAATGAACATGGTTCTGATGCCTATTCTACTCAACTCTACCTGCTTCACAAACTGTCCCAAAATTAGTGATTTAAAGCAACTACTTTATTTTAGCTCAGATTTTGGAAGGCCAGGGATTCAGGCAGAGTTCAGCAAAGTGATTCTTCTGCTCCACATGGCATTGTGGTTGCAGTGTTACATGGCCAAAGACTGAGCTGTTCTCTGGATTTTATAACACTCACACACTTGCCTGATTCTTTTCAGAGATAGAAGGAAGGCAGGATAAGTCAGATCTTGGGGCTCTAAAAGGGCCTCTCCAAGGCAATTGGAATTTTAAATGATGGCTCTGGCATCCAAGAACAAGTGTTCTAAGAGCAGGAAGTAAGAATGGCCAATCTCTTGAGATTTAGGCCTAGAAACTAACAGAGTATCTCTTTCACTGGTCAAGAAGTCAGCATCACAGAGCCCAGATTCAAGGGGAAAGACATGGACTTTGTCTCTCATAGAAGACAGAGGAAAGAATATGTGGCTTTTTTAAAAAATACCAGCGTCAGTTAGCATCTTCAAAGGCTAACTAGCTTTTAACATTTACTCTAGAATTGATAACTGAAAGAATTGCTTCGAATAAAACTAAAGGTCTCATGTGAATTTATGTCTTAGTTTTAATTTCAGTCTTGCTAAGAAAATGAGCCTTTGTGTTTACTCTTTTATTAAGGTGAAATTTACCAGTCCATTCTAAAGGAGATCAATCCTGGGTGTTCATTGGAAGGACTGATGCTAAAGCTGAAACTCCAATACTTTGGCCACCTCATGAGACGAGTTGATTCACTGGAAAAGACTGATGCTGGGAGGGATTGGGGGTGGGAGGAGACGGGGATGACAGAGAATGAGATGGCTGGATGGCATCACCGACTCTATGGACATGAGTTTGAGTTAACTCCAGGAGTTGCTGATGGACAGGGAGGCCTGGCGTGCTGTGATTCATGGGGTCACAAAGAGTCGGACATGACTGAGCAACTGAACTGAACTGAACTGAACTGAATATTGGGATAGGTGGTGTAAAGAAAATGATTACAATAGTGAAATATTCTGTGAAAAAAATGGACAAAATAACTTTAAATAGAATTAAAATATAATTCTGCATACTGAGATTAAGAAGCAATTACAATGTCTAAGGTGGTTTTTTTGTTTGTTTTATTTTGTTTTTTACCTACAGCAAACTTAGTTATGGGACAAGAACAAAATGATATCTCCCAGTTCAGTAGCTCAGTTGTGTCCACCTCTTCGTGACCGCATGAATCGGAGCACGCCAGGCCTCCCTGTCCATCACCAACTCACGGAGTTTACACAAACTCATGTCCATCGAGTCGGTGATGCCATCCAGCCATCTTATCCTCTGTTGTCCCCTTCTCCTCCTGCCCCCAATCCCTCCCAGCATCAGCGACTTTTCCAATGAGTCAACTCTTCACATGAAGTGGCCAAAGTATTGGAGTTTCAGCTTCAAAATCAGTCCTTCCAATGAACACCCAAGACTGATCTCCTTTAGGATGGAGATCTCCTTGCAGTCCAAGGGACTCTCAATATTAATAGGAAATTGAATTATCTATCAAGACCTTAGAAATGTGAATACTAATGGACATCAGACATTATCTAATCTCAACTTATTAAAATATATTTAATACAGATAGCTCAAATAGTTCTATGGTGGATATAAACCACACAGAAATATCTTAAATCAAACTAAAATATATATCTCTCCTTAAATAGGCAAAGTGCCTTTAAGTATATTAATACTAGTTGACATAGGAATTGAAAAGTTCATGTAATATAATGACTTGAGATGAGAGCTGTTATATTCTCTGTTATATTTTTTCTAACAAGCTTAGGGGAAATTAAATTTACAAGACAAGATTTACATCTGTGAGTTTATCATTCTGCTATACAATTAAGATTGCAGATATCGTCTCTCTTCTTATTAAATCCTGTAAATGTGCCCCGAGGCTACTGCAAAGGGAATAACCACAAAATGAGATCAAGAAATACATAAATAAGAAATATGATTTTAGTATTCATTACTTATGATTTCCAAAGTGTGCATGAGAATGAGCAGAACATTTTTTATTCCTTCTGCTTTACTAATATTGACCTAGTAGAATGTTTTCAATACAACAGTGTGATGCCAGGGATTGTAGGAAAAAAGAAACATAGAGATCATTGACCCTAGCCTTTCATTATACAGATGAAAAACAAATAGGTAATAGAAACAAGTGAACAAACAAATAAATCTTGAGAAAAAGAAAATGCATCTTGAAAATTCAGAGATTTAGTAAGTGACAGAGCTGAAAGTTTGAATATAGTATGAATAAATAAATGTATATCATTTTTAAGTTTATAATTTTCTTTACTAATTCATTGTCAATGCTAATTCTGAAATGCAATTTATTAAGAACCTTACAACATACATTCTAATATTATATACTGCCTTTAATTAATCTCACTGTGATGACCCAATTGATAACTTGGTGATCTATATTTTCATGAGAACTAAGGCTTCTACACATATTAAATATATCTAAATGTATTTTTCTCTCATGATTTACAATGACAGAATCACCTTGTTCCTAAAACAATTTCTCTTCTGGTTGTAAGACAAAAGTGGAATTGAACAGTCAGATAATTTAATGTAGCATTCAAATAATACAAGTTTGAAAAGAAAACAATACTCCCAAAAAGCCCAGAGCCATAAAATGTAATCAGAAGCATGTGTTTTAGGGAATTTTTAAATCAAAATAACTTGCACGATCTCTTAACATACTTTGATTAAATATACAGGATTATGAATAAGAAAATTTGAATCATAATTTATCTCTTACTATGACAAT
Source organism: Moschus berezovskii (assembly GCF_049115385.1). Classification (NCBI taxonomy): domain Eukaryota; kingdom Metazoa; phylum Chordata; class Mammalia; order Artiodactyla; family Moschidae; genus Moschus; species Moschus berezovskii. The sequence goes on along the minus strand of NC_142464.1, from coordinate 59,958,633 downwards.
GATGCTGAACAATTATTTAGCCTAGCTAATCCTTTATTTAATCATTTATTTGGTATTTATATCCATCTCATGAGATTGTATGTTTGGTGTATGTTTGTGTATGTGTGTGTGAAAGAGAGAGAGGGAGAGAGAGTGAGACAGATGACGAAGGAAGACAGACTGAAATTGATTGCTTTATGGTTCAGTTCAGTTCAGTTCAGTTCAGTCGCTCAGTCGTGTCCGACTCTCCGCGACCCCATGAATCATAGCACGCCAGGCCTCCTTGTCCATCACCAACTCCCGGAGTACACTCAAACTCATGTCCACAGAGTCGGTGATGCCATCCAGCCATCTCATTCTCCGTCGTCCCCTTCTCCTCCCGCCCCCAACCTTTCCCAGCATCAGAGTCTTTTCCAGTGAGTCAACTCGTCGCATGAGGTGGCCAAAGTATTGGAGTTTCAGCTTTAGCATCAGTCCCTCCAATGAACATCCAGGATTGATCTCCTTTAGCATGGACTGGTTGGATCTCCTTGCAGTCCAAGGGACTCTCAAGAGTCTTCTCCAACACCACAGTTCAAAAGCATCGATTCTTCGGCGATCAGCCTTCTTCACAGTCCAACTCTCACATCCATACATGACCACGGGAAAAACCATTGCCTTGACTAGACGGACCTTGGTTGGCAAAGTAATGTCTCTGCTTTTTAATATACTATCAAGGTTGGTCATAACTTTCCTTCCAAGGAGCAAGCGTCTTTTAATTTCATGGCTACAATCAGCATCTGCAGTGATTTTGGAGCCCAAAAAAATAAAGTCTGACACTGTTTCCACTGTTTTTCCATCTATTTCCCATGAAGTGATGGGACCAGATGCCATGATCTTTGTTTTCTGAATGTTGAGCTTCAAACCAACCTTTTCACTCTCCTCTTTCACTTTCATCAAGAGGCTTTTGAGTTCCTCTTCACTTTCTGGCATAAGGGTAGTGTCATCTGCATATCTGAGGTTATTGATATTTCTCCCAGCAATCTTGATTCCAGCTTGTGCTTTATGGTAAGCACTCCCTAAGGTTTGAGCAGGCACAATGTCATAATGGTTTAGTTTGGTTAGAGTTGAGTGAGCAAGGGTTTGAATCTTGTCTTCATCACACTAGAGCAGGATACAACTTTAAAGAGAAAAAAATAATAATTCCTTGAATCTGTTTTCTTGTGAGAAAAATAGACATAATTATTTTACATATGTATGAACTTTTGTTGTTTTTTAGTCACTAAGTCGTTTCTGGCTGTTTGTGATCCTATGGACTGTAGCCCACCAGGCTCTTCTCTCCATGGGCTCCCCATCCGAGAATACTGGAGCGAGTTGCCACTTCCTTCTCCAGGGCATCTTCCTGACTGAGGGATTGAACCTGCTTTGGCAGGCGGATTAAGTTTTTATGAAGTTTTAAAACAGGCTTCTTTTTATGAGATGGGCTCAGAAAAGGTGATGTGTACCAACATTATTCCGTGTTGAGAGATGAGACTTCCCTCGTGATACACTGGTTGATAATCTACCTGCCAAAGCAGGGGGATACAGGTTTGATTCCTGGTCTGGGAAGATCCCACATTCCATAGGGCAACTAGCCCAAAGGCCACAGCCTGTGTGCTGCATCTCCTGAAGTGTGTACACCCTAGAGTCTGGGCTTTGCAACAACAAGAAGCCATGGCAATGAAAAACTTGTGCATAACAACGAAGAGGAACCCCACTCGCTCAACTAGAGAAAACCCACATGCAGCAACAAAGACCCAGCACAGCCCAAAATCCTCTTTTTTAAAATAATTAAAATAGAAAATAAATGGGAGATATCTCAGAGCCAAAACTCTCAGCATGCTTTATAGATATTTAATTAGTTTAATTTCATTCTTTCTCAAAAATAGTTTCTTCCATTGGGAACTAGGCATTTATCACAAAGTATAATTCTTTCTCTCTGTCACAACTTATAAATGTTATCTGGATATACAAATATGTATAGAATTTGTAGCCATATTCCAAAATAATATTTAAATTAATATTCATCACATTGAGGAAAATGAATGCCCTTCAGTTCAAGCACCATATTTGCATGAAGTACCACTCATTATAATTATAGTTTATTCAGAGAGAACATTAAGATGTTTACATTATTAAATTAAAAAGGTCATTTTTATTTTTAATTTTTTGCTTTAGTTACAGAAATTAATGCAGTTTGTAGAATGAAAAGAATGGAAACTGAAAATCTTGTGGTGTTTTAAAGCAATATATGGAATTATGGGATATTAATATATGGATATTCAGCTCTGTTTGGCCTCTTGAAATTGTGATGCATGTAACTCAGATGCAGGGAACACTTATTCATCCATTCAGCAGGCGTGAATCAATGCCTATTATGTTCGAGGCATTTTTCCAAATACTGAAAAACAAGAAAGGAAAACATTCAGCACCTGTTCTGAAGTTTTCACAGATTTTGAAGGAAACTGATGCAGAGGCAGGTGTGATGAGAACAGAAGTAAGGGACAAAGGTCATGTGAAAAGCCCTTCTGAGTTTACTTTGCCAACTCTGCTTAAACTTAGCAGGACAAAGGTCTGATTTTACAACTATAGTCACTTTGCAAGTGGCGCTTGGCAGTCAGATTGTTTCTGAACACAATTGAATGGAGAAGAGAATTTTATTTAAAGCAAAGAACTGAGGGTCAGGAAGACTCTCCACAGATTAACAGTGCCTTTGAGCTCCCCTCTGCACGTGGTAGATATGGTGGAATTGAGAGGTACACTGTCTGCTCTCATGAGAACAGCAGACTTCCAAACTCACTCTGCTACCACCTAGTACTGGAAATGTATGCATCTCTTATGTTAAATATAATGGCCTCTTCCTTGTATCTTTCAGAGAAATATTCCATACATGGTGACATTAATATTTATTTTCCGTGTCTCAATTTGTAAGGCTTTATTTTTTTTTTTTTGCTTCAAATTAAAAGAGTGAACCTAATGAATTAATTGGGTTATCAAGAAGATTAAGTAGTATCTTTTAAATTTCCATATGTTTTTGGTAATAAAATATTTTCCCCTCCATGGATTGTATTCAAATAAAGAGAATGTTGGGGAGATACAATATTCCCTATTTTAATTACTAAGACTAAGAGACATTCAGCTTCCACTTTGAAGTATTAGATATATTTATGTTTTTGACATCATTAAAGAATTGGGACCATATTATTTGTTCTAGAGTCTTATTCAGCTGAAGTGAAGTGAAAGTCACGCAGTTGTGTCAGACTCTTTGCAACCCCGTGGAATTATCCAGGCCAGAATAATAATACAGTCCATGGAATTATCAAGGCCAGAATACTGGAGGTGGTAGCCTTTCCCTTCTCCAGGGGAACTTCCCAACCCAGGGATCAAATCCAGGTCTCCCGCATGGCAGGCAGATTCTTTACCAGCTGAGCCACAAGGGAAGCCCAAGAGTATTGAAGTGGGTAGCCTGTCACTTCTCCATCAGATCTTCCTGACCCAGAAATCCAACTGGGATCTCCTGCATTGCAGGTGGATTCTTTACTAACTGAGCTATCAGGGAAGATCATTTATTCAGCTAAATAATGGGAAATGTTTAAGAGAGTTAACATGCCATTTTTATTTAAGGTTATTTATTCATTTTTTTCATCCAAGATTTATTGAGAACCAAAATTCTTAATATCAAGGATCAACAAAAGAGAGCAGCAGTAACAAAAATCCCTGCCTTCTGAAAGTCATTAGCGAGGAGAGAATGGCATAGATGAAAAGTCAAATAAAATGTTTAGTAAATTGCATACAGATACTTACAAAGCAGAAAAATAAATAAATAAATATTGAAGCAGAAAATGTCAGCAGAATTTGTCCAGGGTGACTGCAACATATCAAAAAAAGAAAAAGAAAAGATTTGGATAAGATTCCCTGATCAAGATGACAACATTTGGGCTCTATAGAAAGTGAGAGACAGACTAGGACCACTGTATGTAGAGGAAACTGCAAGTGCAGTGACCCAGAAGTAGGTGCGTGCTGTACTGGATGCACTTAAGAAACAGCTAAAGCAGACTGGGAGAGAAGAAAAGTAAGAGGGAAATAAATAAGACATGTCCTTAGAAAGTTAACAGATGAGGGTTGAGGGCACAGATTCTGTTAAGCTTTGGAGGTTTTTGATTTTTACTAAGTGAAATTTGAAAAAGATGCAAGACTTTGAGTGAATTTCTAGCATAAGTCTAAGTAAAACTGATCATTGCAGTTGCAATCTCGTGTATAGAGTCCAGTCGTCATGCAGCAAGAAGCAAAAGAAGAAACAGGAAGACAGTCTGGAGGTTAATGCAAGCATTAAGACAAGTACTGATGGTCACAGGAATTGAGGTGAATTATGTATATAGTTGGAAATGAAAGGAGAACAAGGTTTTTGATTGCTTAGATTGAGGGAGAGAGAAAAGGAGGCAGAGACCAATTTTAGGGTTTGGAAACTGCTCATCAGAAAGAATGATGTTGCCATTTACTGAGAGGAGGGTACAGAATTGAGGTCAAAGATCAGGAACTCAATTTTGGTATTATTAAAAGTGAGATGTTATCAAGCATTTAAATAGATGAATAGAGGAACCTGTCATGAACTACAGTCCATGGAGTCACAAAGAGTCATACACGACAGAGCAACCAACACACACACACTAAGTAAACATATGTACTCTTCTGAAAGGAAAGTTAATAATGCAGAGGAAAGAGGGAGAACATTTCTGGGGCAATGTTTAGAGGTTCTGTGAGATGATGAGGTTTAATATACTGTTAAAAATACAACAACACACCTTCAAAGTGGAGTTGCTTTACTAAACCTCAGGTCACCAATATTAACACTCAGCTGTGGCTGTCAAGGGCTTCTCAGGTGTTGATAGTGGTAAAGAACTCACCTGCCAATGCAGGAGAAGTAAGAGATGTGGGTTTGATCCCTGGGTCAGGAAGATCCCCTGGAGGAGGGCATGGCAACCCACTCCAGTATTCTTGCCTGGATAGTATTCTTGCCTGGAAAATCCCAAGGACAGAAGAGCCTGGCAGTCTACAGTCCATCGGATCACAAATAGGCAGACATGACTGAAGCAACTTAGCATAGGCACAGGTCACCAATAGAGACTTGACTTAGTTACCATTTGACTCTCCCAGAAATAAAATCTTAAACCTGTTGTCAGGGTAGTGTGTAATTTCTTGATTCTGTCTCGTTGTAACAAAAATTTGAGGTGATGGACAGCAGCATTACAGCCCTGATACAGACCAGTGTTACAGATCTGTGTTACAGCTCAGTTTTATTTAGGAAGTAAAGGAAAATACATTCTCGAGGTGTGAGGGCATGCCAATCCAAAAGACTTGAAAAGAGAGGCCCCAGGACAATTCTGTTTCCTATTTTTATGGTTTTTTTTTTTTACCTCCCCTGGGCCTGCCCTATGAAAGTCGGGCTAGCCAGGAGTGCTGTTTGTTTTACCTGAAGTTTTCACTTGGGTCCTTGGACCTTCCTTTGTTCTACTTTTGCTGGCTTTCCCCTTCCTTATCTGTTGCTGCTGCTGCTGCTGCTAAGTCACTTCAGTCGTGTCCGACTCTGTGTGACCCCATAGATGGAAGCCCACCAGGCTCCCCTGTCCCTGGGATTCTCCAGGCAAGAACACTGGAGTGGGTTGCCATTTCCTTCTCCAATGTGTAAAAGTGGAAAGTGGAAAGTGAAAAGTGAAAGTGAAGTCGCTCAGCCGCATCCGACCCCTAGCGACCCCACGGACTGCAGCCTACCAGGCTCCTCCACCCATGGGATTTTCTAGGCAAGAGTACTGGAGTGGCTTGCCATTGCCTTCTCCGTCCTTATCTGTTAGCCACCACCATTCTGGACTCCTTTTTCCTATTCTAATTATCTAACATTGTCAATCAGGACTAGTTAGGTCATCTGCCTGAATAACACCTGGAATCCCTTAAAAAACAGTAACCTTCCAATATCCAATCTGCCTTCTCCCTAATATAGCTTCCTTGCTTCCATTCCCACCTGCCCATAAAAGCTCTTCATTTTGTACAATTTTTCAGAGTTTCTTTCTATTTTCTAGATGGGCTGCAGCCTGATCTGAATCAATTTTCACTCACATAAACTTGGAATATTTGTAATATGCTTTAGATTATCTTTTAACAGTTCACACTGAAAGTTGGGCCTAGCTAGATTTTCATACATAAGAACAGAACAGCATTTATACAAGTGTCTGCATAAGGGGACTTCCCAGTGGTGCAGTGGTAAAGAATTTATTTGCCAATGCAGGAGATGCAGGAGATACAGATTTGATCCCTGGGCCTGGAAGATCCCCTGGAGTAGGAAATGGGAATCCATTTCAGTTTTTTTTCCTGGAAAATTTTTCCTGGAACCTGATGGGCTACAGCCCATGGGGTCACAGAGAGTCAGATGTAACTGAGCACAGCAAGGCTGAGCACAAGTGCAAGTAGGTAGAAATTCTTTTCTATTTATTTTACTTTTCTCATTAAACTAGGAAGTACAGCTACTCGGTGAGATGAAGAAGAGGAATGAGATGGTAAATATTTGGGGAGAGGAGAGAAATCAAGAAGTGAATGTCCAAGAAATGGGGGGAGTGAATTCAGTAAGAAACAGGAGCATGCTTACTCCTCAATGGCAAGAGCGCATTTGAGATAAATGAACAAGAGCATAAAGCGAGACCAGATGTATACAGGCATCAAGGAGCTTAGACGAGCAGTTAAACAGACCTGGAGTTTGGCGATAGGAATACAGTAAAGTTTGAGAGAGGCCATGGAGTTAATTTCATAGAGAAAGGAGTGACTGAAATGACTGACTGTGGAATTTAAATATGATTTTTAATCAGTTCTGAAGAAGCATTTAGTGATTCCTTTTGATGTGTCCAATTTTGCCCTAATAGAAAGATAAGAACATGTTTTCAAGTATCCATGTAAAACTTGTTCTGTGCTTGGGAGAACTAATTTCTGGTAGTCAAACCAAAATACAATAGAATTTTGACTAATTGTATGATAGATTCATTCACTCATTCATTTCACAAAAAATACTGATTTCTCACATTATGCTAAGCAAAACTATTGTAACTTTTTTTTTTTTACTGCTATAACAGATAAATGACCACAAACGATCACTTAAAACAATACAAATTTATTATCTGACAGTTCTGCATGTCAGAAGTCTAAAGAGAGGTCTCACCAAGCTAAAATTAAGGTATCAGCAGGTCTGAATTTCTTTATGGAGACTTTAGGGAAGAATCCATTTCTATTACTTTTTTCCAGCTTGTAGAAGCATTTCTTGGCTCTTGGCCCCTTACTGCATCTTTAAGTCCTGAAAGAGCATATACTTCCACTGTTTTTCCATCGCAGATGACACTACCCTTATGGCAGAAAGTGAAGAGGAACTCAAAAGCCTCTTGATGAAAGTGAAAGAGGAGAGTGAAAAGGTTGGCTTGAAGCTCACCATTCAGAAAACAAAGGTCATGGCATTAGGTCCCATCACTTCATGGGAAATAGATGGGGAAACAGTGGAAACATTGTCAGACTTTATTTTTTGGGGCTCCAAAATCACTGCAGATGCTGATTGCAGCCAGGAAATTAAAAAACGCTTACTCCTTGGAAGGAAAGTTATGACCAGCCTAGATAGCATATTAAAAAGCAGAGACATTAGTTTTCAAACCAAGGTCCGTCTAGTCAAGGCTATGTTTTTTCCCGTGGTCATGTATGGATGTGAGAGTTGGACTGTGAAGAAAGCTGATCGCCGAAGAATTGCTGTTTTTGAACTGTGGTGCTGGCGAAGACTCTTGAGAGTCCCTTGGACTGCAAGGAGATCCAATCAGTTCATTCTAAAGGAGATCAATCCTGGGTGTTCTTTGGAAGGACTGATGCTAAAGCTGAAACTCCAATACTTTGGCCACCTCATGCGAAGAGTCGACTCACTGGAAAAGAGTCTGATGCTAGGAGGGATTGGGGGTGGGAGGAGAAGGGGCAACAGAGAATGAGATGGCTGGATGGCATCACCTACTCGATGGACATGAGTCTGAGTGAACTCCGGGAGTTGGTGATGGACAGGGAGGCCTGGCATGCTGTGATTCATGGGGTTGCAAAAAGTCAGACACGACTGAGTGACTGAACTGAACTGACTGAACTGATTCCCACATTCCAGGAATTAGAATGTGAACATTTGTAGAGAGGGGTGCCTTATTCTGTTTATCATAACAAAGGAGATATTGTTCTACTTCTATGGAATTTGCATTTCCATGGGTGAGAATATTCCTACGTAGTGATTCCCATTAATTTATGTGATCAAGACATGGGCCATAGCACTTTTATGTTAATCTTGTGGTTTTATTAATATAATTCAAAAAGTGGTGAAAACTGACGGTGATGCTATATTAATGACAAGAAACTATTGCTCATCAATATCTATGTAGGGAAAACCAGAACATCAATAAATGCTTAAGGTGATGGTCATAATATTCCATCTCACTAGTCATTCTCTTATGTCATAATTAATGAAGATGTTGTGTTTTCTTTTTGGAGAGAATCAATAGTGAAGTCCTGGGTGTTCATTGGAAGGACTGATGCTAAAGCTGAAGCTCCAATACTTTGGCCACCTCATGCGACGAGTTGACTCACTGGAAAAGACTCTGATGCTGGGAGGGGTTGGGGGCAACAGGGGAAGGGGACAACAGAGAATGAGATGGCTGGATGGCATCACCGAATCAATGGACGTGAATTTGAGTGAACTCCAGGAGATGGTGATGGAACTGGAGGTCAGGGGTGCTGTGATTCATGGAGTCGCAAAGAGTCGGACACAACTGAGCGACTGAACTGAACTGAACTGAAGTGGGAAGAAGTGAAGAATTCTTATGGTAGACCACACCCATCGCACAAAGAGTGATGCTGATGGACTTGTGACCTGAAGATTGGTGAATTACAATAAGCGTAAGGACACAAGTACATCAAGGAACAGGTTAACTTTCATCACAGAACCAGCATAGACAAAGGGGGAAATCCTATATGAGACAGGACTTTCTTAGAAGACTATGGCATTTCTTGTTTTTTCAAAAGAATTATTTTCGACATAAATCACAGCAGGATCCTCCAAGACCCACCTCCCAGAATATTGGAAATAAAAGCAAAAATAAACAAATGGGACCTAATTAAAATCAAAAGCTTCTGCACAGCAAAGGAAACTCTAAGCAAGGTGAGAAGACAACCTTCAGAATGGGAGACAATAATAGCAAATGAAGCAACTGATAAAGGATTAATCTCCAAATTATACAAGCAGCTCCTGCAGCTTAATTCCAGAAAACTAAGTGACCCAATCAAAAAATGGGCCAAAGAACTAAACAGACATTTCTCCAAAGAAGACATAAAGATGGCTAATAAACACATGAAAAAATGCTCAACATCCCTCATCATCAGAGAAATGCAAATCAAAACCACAATGAGATACCATTTCACACCAGTCAGAATGGCTGCTATCCAAAAGTCTACATGCAATAAGTGCTGGAGAGGGTGTGGAGAGAAGGGAACCCTCTTACACTGTTGGTGGGAATGCAAACTAGTACAGCCACTATGGAGAACAGTGTGGAGATTCCTCAGAAAACTGGAAATAGAACTGCCATATGATCCAGCGATCGCACTCCTGGGCATACACACCGAGGAAACCAGAATTGAAAGAGACACATGTACTCCAATGTTCATTGCAGCACTGTTTATAATAGCCAGGACATGGAAGCAACCTAGATGTCCATCGGCAGATGAATGGATAAGAAAGCTTTGGTACATATACACAATGGAGTATTTCTCAGCCATCAAAAAGAATGCATTTGAATCAGTTTTAATGAGGTGGATGAAATTGGAGCCAATTATACAGAGTGAAGTAAGCCAGAAAGAAGAACATCAATACCGTATATTAACGCATATATATGGAATTTAGAAAAATGGTAACCTGAACCCTGTATAAGAGACTGCAACAGAGACATAGGTATATAGAGCAGTCTTTGGGACTCTGTGGGAGAGGGTGAAGGTGGAATGATTGGAGATAATGGAATTGTAGCATGTATATTATCATAAGTTCCAGGTTCGACGCATAAATTTTCCTCTGTTCAAAAAAAAAAAAAACAAAAGATTTATTTTCTGTATGCACTGAGAGAGGTGTTCTCTCAATATCCTAAGCCCCTGAACTTGTGCTCACTTTGGCAGAACATCTCCTAAGCCCCTGATTTGAGGAATTTTCAATGCCTTTCAGAGACAAGTTCACATCAAACAAACAATTGGAATAAATATTTTTTGACTACAGGCAATAATGACTTTAAACTTGACAGAAGAGTGAAGGGAAAGATCTAAATTAGGGATAATTCATCTTTTTATGCTCAAGCTTGTGTTTATTTGAACACTTTTTCTTTGGTCTGTTGAAAGAGAGGAGGGGGTATAGAACTTCATCATATAGAATAGATTCATTTTCATTATGTTGAAGGGTTTTCTATCTTGCTTAACCTTACAGAAGTTGTGTTTGTCTGCTCTGGAATACCTCAGCACATCTGTAAAGAACTTTGGCAAGCACACTTGTCTTCATCAACAGAGGCAGCAACAGTCTAGTGCTTTGTCTCCAAGTCCTGTCATCTCTCTTTCTGCTTTTCCTGCACCATATTACACAGAGCTGTTGTTCAAGAACTTTCAGACATTCCCAGTGATTTGGGCTGACTCAAGCCAATTTAATTTTGACAGCCTTTAATAATGGTGGTCGCCAAAGTGAAGGTTGAGTAAGAGTCAATTGTTTTCCTAAAATCTCACAAAATAAATTCTGCTTTGTATAAAACATCAATTAAACCAATATTTACTATGAAAAATATTGCTATAGCTTGTTCAATAAAGATGATGAAATTCAATCTTTTTGTTTTTCAGGTTCTCCCACTACACTTTTCACAAAAAAGTTTGTGTCTGACACTATAATATTTTGGAAGCAGGATTAATTTAACAGAATGAGGGAAGTAGAATCCTGTGAATCAATAGCTAGATTGAGACTCATGTTTGGATAAATCCTTGGCATCATCTCTAGGCATTGCACCTTTAGGCTTGCTATAAATGCAAGACTGAAGGGTGTCTCTATAAATAAATAAATGTGTCTCTATAAATATAAATAAATGACTAATCCACATGGTACTGTGCTGTGCTATACTCAGTCCCATCTGTCTCTTTGCAACCCCATGGAGTGTAGCCCACCAGGTTCCTCTGTCCATGGAATTATCCGGACAAGAATACTGGAGTGGGTTGCCTTTTCCTACATCAGAGGATCTTCCTAACCATGGGATCAAACCTGTGTCTCTTATGCCTCCTGCACTGTAACCAGATTCTTTACCACTGCACCACCTTGGGAGCCCTAATTCACATGTCCTAAACACCGTGAACACCCATTTCTAAAATCTGTTATAATAATTTATAAGCTTCACGTAACACAAATAAAAATCAATTTCTAAAATCTACTATAAAAATTGACAAAACTTTGATGCTAAAAATAGTTAAATATGTATAATACTGCCTCCGGAAGTGTGACCTGTCTTACTGAGGACTAGCTGACTTACCAGAAAGTGTATAAATTTCTGATTAGAGCAAAGGATGGTTGTGGCAGTATATATAACCACATAACCACAGATACACACACACACACACACGCATTCACACAAACATACTGATGTATTTTTAAAGAAATTATAAGCAACTTAGCATCCCTTAGCATTCAATATCTAGTCGTAAAAGAATCATGGTGTATAACAATCTTCATTGCAGATGGAGGTCTAGTAAACATCATGAAATCACAAGTTCATTTTAAATTTTAATTTAGTTCAGATGAATTAGAAGCATTCAAAGAGAGTTACTTTCTTTTCCTGCACAGCTCCTCTTTCTCGTATTTCCTTCCTTCCTTAAGATTTATGCAGTGCTTACTGTATACCTGATTCCATGTTTTGGGGATCTGAGGGTAAAATAGGATTACACTTTCCCTGGAGGACTTTGAGTCAAGGAAATTGATACAAACAAAATATTTTATAACCATTCAAAACTTATCATTAGCAATACAGAGTATTTGGAGAGAATCTAACTTTGCCTATAAATTGCAAATAACTCTTCATTATGAAGTTGACATTGGAAAAAATCTTGAAAAATGGGTAGGCAGTGAAATAATTCTATATAACAGGGATTATATATGCAAAAGCACAAAAATTGGAGTCTGGTACATTTAGGAAAGCACAAAATAGTTCAATATGTTTGTTGTGAAATGTAAGAAAATGTCAAGGAGCAAACTAGAAAGGTAAATCATGGCCACTATTTCTGTCTTTAAGGTTCATATCCTACCGTCTCATTGATATTTCATTTGGATATCTAGTCATCTCCTCAAACTTACCATGTGTAGAATTGGGTGCTTCCAGCGATATTCTCCTTCTCATAAAATACCTTTAGTCTTGTAAGTGGCTCAGACTCACAATTAGAGTCCTCCTCTTGACTTCTCTGTCTCTAAAAAGCACATGTGTCACATCTGTCAGGCATCAAATTTGCCACCTTTTCTCCTGACTAATTTCCCAACTTTCATATTTGTCCCAACTTCTTTCAGTTGTTGACACAGGGGTCAAAAACAGTTCAGTTCATATTACTCCTATGTTTGAAAATTGATAATGCTTTCCTTTATTACTCAGGAAAAAGGTCAAGCTCTTGCACTAACCTGAGAGGTACTCCTCAGTGTATTAAGCTTTACCTTTGATCAGTGATATGAAAATGCTTCCTATTCAGACATCCCCTCAAATTACAGACTTTAACATTTCTAAATTCCACTGCTTCCTGCGTACACCACAAGAATCTCTAATAACAGGTCCAGTCTCATATATCCATATAACATTTTGATTTATATGGACCCATCTCTCTCATACTCTACCTTTGCAGTTTCCTATTTTCCTATGTAAAACCAGTACGCACAAATTACTCCAGTCAATAACCAGTATACTTCATTTTTCTCTTTTCCTTGTTCTCCTTTTCCCATCCTGTCTAGAAATCCTGTCCCTACTGCTTAAAAGTCATTCTACTTTCACTGCCATTCTTATAGTTGAAGACACCATCCTTCTGTGATTTAGTCAAATGGTCTCCTAAAAAGCTCCACTCCTTCTGTTTTTACTTGAATCAATCACTGCATAGAAGACAGAAATAATTGTTGAGGGTTTAAATCTGATAATATCATTCTAAGCTTTATAGTCTTCATTCCAATCCCAAAGAAAGGCAATGCCAAAGAATGCTCAAACTACCGCACAATTGCACTCATCTCACACGCTAGTAAAGTCATGCTCAAAATTCTCCAAGCCAGGCTTCAGCAGTATGTAAACCGTGAACTCCCAGATGTTCAAGCAGGTTTTAGAAAAGGCAGAGGCACCAGAGATCCAATTGCCAACATCTGCTGGATCATGGAGAAAGCAAGAGAGTTTCAGAAAAACATCTATTTCTGCTTCATTGACTATGCCAAAGCCTTTGACTGTGTGGATCACAATAAACTGTGGAACATTCTGAAAGAGATGGGAATCCCAGACCACCTGACCTGCCTCTTGAGAAACCTGTATGCAGGTCAGGAAGCAACAGTTAGAACCGGTCATGGAACAACAGACTGGTTCCAAATAGGAAAAGGAGTGCGTCAAGGTTGTATATTGTCACCTTGCTTATTTAACTTATATGCAGAGTACATCATGAGGAACGCTGGGCTGGAAGAAGCACAAGCTGGAATCAAGATTGCTGGGAGAAATATCAATAACCTCAGATATGCAGATGACACTACCCTTATGGCAGAAAGTGAAGAGGAACTCAAAAGCCTCTTGATGAAAGTGAAAGAGGAGAGTGAAAAGGTTGGCTTGAAGCTCAACATTCAGAAAACAAAGATCATGGCATCTGGTCCCATCACTTCATGGGAAATAGATGGAAAAACAGTGGAAACAGTGTCAGACTTTGTTTTTTTGGGCTCCAAAATCACTGCAGATGCTGATTGCAGCCATGAAATTAAAAGACGCTTGCTCCTTGGAAGGAAAGTTATGACCAACCTTGATAGTATATTAAAAAGCAGAGACATTACTTTGCCGACCAAGGTCCGTCTAGTCAAGGCAATGGTTTTTCCCGTGGTCATGTATGGATGTGAGAGTTGGACTGTGAAGAAAGCTGATCGCCGAAGAATCGATGCTTTTGAACTGTGTTGTTGGAGAAGACTCTTGAGAGTCCCTTATACTGCAAGGAGATCCAACCAGTCCATTCTAAAGGAGATCAATCCTGGATGTTCATTGGAGGGACTGATGCTAAAGCTGAAACTCCAATACTTTGGCCACCTCATGAGACGAGTTGACTCACTGGAAAAGACTCTGATGCTGGGAAAGGTTGGGGGCGGGAGGAGAAGGGGACGACGGAGAATGAGATGGCTGGATGGCATCACCGACTCTGTGGACATGAGTTTGAGTGTACTCCGGGAGTTGGTGATGGACAGGGAGGCCTGGCGTGCTGTGATTCATGGGGTCGCGGAGAGTCGGACACGACTGAGCGACTGAACTGAACTGAACTGAACTGAAGCTTTATAGTAATATAAAAGTCCTCATTACCTTTAAAATAAACTGAAGGCTCTTTATTTTGATCTGTAAATTCTAATATAATCAGTTTCTGCCTCACTTCATTCTCATTTCATGTTTTGTCCTCTTTCTCATTGTGCACCAACCATGTGACTGTAGGGAAAACAAACAAACAAACAAAAAACTGACACTTTTAAAATACTTAGATCTATTTTACCGTCAATGGGAAAAAAAATTAGGCCACTATTTTTAAGAAAGCTGCAATAAAGATTATTTTTATTTAGAGAAATGATTATTTTTATTTGAATCACTTGCACTCAGTAGCCTCTGTTCAACATGTGTAAACCACTCAGAAAGACTCATCTCTAAGCAGAAGGTGCTGCTTTCACTGTGATAAATCCTCAACATACAGAAGCAGCACAAATAAAATATACCAGCAAAGTTTTCACATTAAAAGATAAGCCTGCTCTTTAAATGGTAAACATTGAAGACAGGCAAATATATCTATGTATCTTATAACAGAAGAAAGGTAACTTTCCCCCCCATTAATTAAGGATAAACATTCACGTCAAACCCTTATCATGAAATACCCTAATTATAATTATTACTGGCTTTTTCTGGTTGATCATAACTACTGTTACAGGCATTTCATGAAAAAGAAGATGGAGTTAGGAGGGCACTGACTATAAATGTATATTTTTTAAGTAGAAAATTGCCAAAACCCTGAAAATCTATTATAATTAGGAGTTTGAAATAGCTCCCAAGCCCCTTGGATGATAAAACTCCACATTTGATACTGAAATCATGAGGCCATGGAAGAAGTTTAACTTTCAGCTTGGGCATTGGCATTGTTAGGAAGTGATATTTAATTAATTTTACTGATGGGAATATCCTGGTGGCACAGAAAACATATAGGTAAGTAGAGAAACTTCATATGATTTCCTTGTAAAATATTATTTTAAACTTCTGAAATTCAATAAATATCAAGAGCATCTGAAGAACTTTAAGTTGAATTATATGACAATGTAATTAATATTTGTCACAAAATAGGAATTTTCTAAACTGACATTATTTTACTTTAATATTTTTCTGTCATCATAATTAAGGGATAGTTATCATACACTTAAGGGAATCATAATTTTTAATGCATCTAAAATCTTTCTTGGTCTTTCTTTTAATGTATTATTGAATAAATGAAGATGCTAGCAACACATTTTAATTCAGCACTCTTTATTTCTTCATTGTTTCTATCTTTGAATTCTTTTTCTCTTAGGGTAGTTAGATTTAAAAATTTCTTTTTTAGTGAGGCTTTGTCTACCACCTTTTAAAAAACTGTGACAACTTTTGTGTTACTGAAAGTTTCAAATTGTTGGTTAGATTTAGTACCAACTTGTAATGTTTTAATTGGAAGCTAAGCTTATTTTATACTTCAGTGGGGATTTTGCAACTACAGTGTTTCAAGAACATTTAAAAATTGGTTACACACTTCTCTCTCTCTCTTTTTTTTTCTCAGAATACAACTAGATCTCTGGAAGAAATGCTGATAATCAGAAGTTCAGATTCATAAACAAAATGGAAGCAGTAAAGAAAAATATTTATAATTAACCAAGATGATCTTATTGCTTCATTTAGTTTAAGTGAACTTCAGACAGGTTTCTTCCTAACTATAAACCCTTGGCTCCCCTTTTCTTGGAGAATTTACTTTGAAAAACTTGCTCAGGTAAATTTTTTCTCTGCACTTTTGAGATATAAATTATTTTAAAAGCCTCTGGCCAGTTTTACAACGCAGGAAGGTGTTTTTCAAGGATCAGGGAACCATCCCTTCGAAAAGTAAACATTAAGAAAGATAGTGCTCTATTCTGCCAGTGTCTGTGGGAGGGTAGAAGCCTAACTTCCACAAAAGTCCATTACTGAACACAGATGATCTAATCACAATGACGGAACTCTTCAGTAATGTTCTCCAGTACTTTTCTGAGAGGTCACCTCAGTGTTTAAAAGCTCCCCTGCTTTTTGTTTGAGAAGCATTGAATTTAATCTCTCTACCTGATTGCAATAGCCTAGACCCTTGTTGCAATAGTCTTGAATCAAATCTTCCTTGCCTCTTTAACTTTATCTGACATAATGTTGTTGTTTTGTGGGGCTGATTGGTTTTTTGGACACAATCATAGGTCAGATGATGCTTCCTATTGAAATGTGACTCCAAAGTGGGTTCCTTAGCCCCATTTCAGGCAATTAAGACATGTTTGAGCAAAGCTTCTGTGTAGCTATACATTTTTATGGTTGAATAAGTCTTATGCTTATGATCTCTACATTTATGAGTACAGATTTTTGCTCAAGGCCTTTATATGATGAATATGCCCTTTTAGAAATTTCAAGAGTGATAAAAGACTAAAACGAATTCCCTCAGTAGTGTCAATAAACCAAGTTTAAAAATGGATGTTGTAACTGGGAATAGTCTACATTTGCTTTTGCTTTGCAGATCACTGCTCAAGCTAGTAGGTGATCAGCTCTGTTGTTGATTTGTTGAACTTAATAGTTGGAATGTGTTAGTTGAACAAGTTAGTTGGAACTTGCTTATACAGCATTTAGAAGAAAGGTGTTTTCACCCTAGGTTTAATAAAACTCAAAGTGAAATTTAGTTCAGACTAATTATTCTGGAAAACTTTTCTTTGGAAGACCAAGTATTATATAATTGTGAATACCTGATTTATCTCTTTTTAGAATTTAGTTGAGTATTTTCCATTTTAAAGAATCATATTCAACTCCATCTCTGTAATTTTATATTTAATATTTAAATGAAATTATTACTGTTTTTATTCAATCACTAAGTTATGTACAACTATTTGTAACCCCATGGACTGCAGCATGCCAGGCTTCTCTGTCCTTCACTATCTCCCAGAGTTTGCTCAAACTCACGTCAATTGAGTCAGTGATGCCATCTTACCCTCTGTCATCCCCTTCTCCTCCTGCCCTCAATCTTTCCCAGCTTCAACTCTTCGCATCTGGTGGCCAAAGTATTAGAGCTCCACCTTCAGCATCAATCCTTCCAATGAATATTCAGGGTTGATTTTCTTTAGGGTTGACTGGTTTGATTTCCTTGCTGTCCAGGAACTCTCAAGAGTCTTCTCCAGCAACACAGTTCAAAAACATTAATTCTTCCGCACCCAGCCTTCTTTATGGTCCAACTCACACATTCCTACATGACTACTGGAAAAACCATAGCTTTGACTATATGGACGTTTTCAGCAAAGTGATGTCTCTGTTACTGTCTAGGTTTGTCATAGCTTTTCTTCCAAGGAGCAAGTGTCTTTTAATTTCATGGCTTCAGTCATTACTGTTATGAAGAACTAAATGCAAAAGATATGACTTGCAGGTTTATTTTCCTCTATATAGTAATAAATGTGTTAAAATTGTGGAACAGAATGACCATGTCTAATTAAAAAATATATAAACTGTAGGCCAATGGATTATCTGCTTATCATGAAAAGTAAATGCTAATTTATTCTCAGAACTGACTGGTCTATCTTTAGAAGTTGAAAAAAATGCTTAAAAAGTGAAGAAAAAGCATTTCTTCTGGAAGTCTTCTCTACTTATACAATCAGAGGATATTTAAGGAGACTATTGCATATCTAGAAACTAGAAATTCTTAACAAGTCTTCTATCAACTTCAGCAGATGGACTGCTCACTCATCTGGAAAACTGGTGGTTATGTTTTCCTTTTCTTCATCTCAAGAGGATTGATAATTTTCTGATCCTAATTTTCTAAAGTGTTTCAATAGTCTTATTTATAAACATATAGTTTGTCTTATACTAGTTTCACCTGTGATAAGTTGACATCATTTTAGGTAAAATAGTATATGTTTGTGGAATTTGGAGATGGTTCTAGACTGATTGGGCTATAAATTCCTCATGGCTATCTGAAAAACTGACTGTGAATATGCAGAATTTAAGAGTTACAGACTATTTTTGGTTATTAGAAACCCAATACAGCCTCAATAGGACTTCCCAGATGGTGCTAGTGGGTAAAGAACCTGCCTCCCAATACAGGAGACATAAAAGACTTGGGTTCGATCCCTGGGTCAGGAAGATCCCCTGGAGGAGGGCATGGCTACACATTCCAGGATTCTTGCCTGGAGAATCCCACAGACAGAGGAGCCTGGTAGACTACAGACCACAGGGTTGCAAAGAGTCGGACATGACTGAAGCAACTTAGCAAGCAAGTAAGCAGCAGCCTCAAAGATTTAGCAAAATTGTTTACAAAATATATTTTGTGTAGGCAAAAATCTAGGTTTTTAATAGTGTCAAAATTGTGGCTCAGCAAAGTTAAAAATTTACTTCATTAAAATATTACATATTCTATAACTTGTCTGCATGTGTATGAGCAGATATAGTCAACATTTAGTCTATCGTGAGTTCTTTCTTCCCAAATATAAGGATTTTTACCACAAGCAGGTTAGAATACATAAAGAAAGGTGATTCACAATCATTAAAAAAGGTTTTCTACTTTGTTAAGTAAATGTACTCCTTATTGTTTTATAGTGTTGAATATATATATAACACAGTAAATTTCCAGACTGCTGACATCTCAGAACCAAGAACCTAAGAAAGTTTTACATCTTAGGATGGGATGAAGGGACTGAGCTTCAGTGATATGGTATGGGTTATGTGAAAGTAAATAAAGATGATACTACATCTAAAGAGAATATCTGATACCAGAAATTGATTCTAAAATATTAAAAATTCAGACAAACTTCAACTATTTCTGCTTTAAGTCCTACATTGGGCTCAAATTTGGGCTAAATTCTCTATTTCAAAGCATCCTCTATGAATCAGCACCTTTCCATATACCATGTGAAATTTACTAGTTTATATGTGACCTACAGTAGATTCTATACACTTTAAAGAGAATATCTATGTCTTTTAACTTTTGACACATTCAACTATGATCTGACACAAATAACACATGCAATAAATAATGATTGAACTGCTTATTCCTCCCTCCTATTTACTCAGTTTGGGTCAAATTTTTATAAATCTCTATACACTATTGTATGTTGTATTTTAGAAACAGAAGGAACTTGAATATTTACACAAAAAAATTATCAACATAAACCTTATGAGGATAGGTAAAAATGAGAGAAACATCTAAGAGTAAATGTGGAGGTAGACTTAAACAATAAACACGTAAACGAAAAACCTAAGGCAGGGTTCAGACATATCAGGATGCAATGGGAGGTTGGTAGCTATGGGCTAGCCAGAGCTAAAGAAGGGTTGAAGGGCATCTGTATGGAATAGGGTGGGAGGAGCTCACACCTGGAATCTCAAAGTACATTTATATAGATTACTTTATAATTGTAAAGCAAATGAAAGAGTAGCTTTGCAATAGATAAGACTTCTGTATGACCCCACCTAAATCAAGGAATCTAAGTTAAAAGCATTGGTGAAGTTGCTCAATCGTGTCTGACTCTCTGCGACCCAGTGGATTGTAGCTTACCAGGCTCCTCCGTCCATGGGATTCTCTAGGCAAGAATACTGGAGTGGGTTGCCATTTCCTTCTCCAGGGGATCTTCCTGACCCAGGGATCAAACCCGGGTCTCCCACATTGGAGGCAGATGCGTAAGCCAGTTGTTCAAATGCAAGAACTTTTATCTGATGTATTTTTGCTAATATGAGTGGATACTGGGCAGATGCAAGTTGAGTGCCATTCATCAACATAATTGGCCTTTCATATTAAAAATTGTCAAAAATCAAGAAGAGACTGAGTACTAGTTCTAGATTAAAATAAATAGGGGTTCCAACTAAATGCAACACATTCTAAATAGTGTACATACCTTATAAAATACCTTATTAGGACAACTGACTAAAACTGAATTTCAATGGAAATTATGTATCAGTGTGAAATTCTTGATAAAGATGAGTGTTTTGTGGTTGTGTAAAATAATATTCTTTCTTATGGGAAATGCATTTAATTATTTGAGGTATTGTAACATTATCAGCAACTTACTCTCAAAAATTTAAGGGACAAATTCTTCTGTTTTCTCTTTTCTCTAAGTGTAAGATCATTTCAAATGGAAACATTTTTAAAAGTGAAAAGATAGAATAAAATTGTTGAATGTTTATACATTACATCCATGCAAGAGCAATGAAAGAAAACATGTTTCAAAAGATATTATTAGAAATGTGCTTTAAATCAAGTGTGAAGTTAGAAGCATACTTTTACCTTGAGTGAACTGAAATGTCTTTTAATATCATATTATTTTGTAGAAAAATTGTCAAATTTTCTAATCAGGTTTAACACAATGTATGATGTGACAATACCTCTCTTCCTTTTGCCACCTCCACAGATAATAGGGATATAAAAAGCTTATCAAAAAGATGTGTAATGGAAGAATTTCTTAAGCAGGTTACTGGGTACTCTGACACCATAGGGTTTTGAAAATCAATATAGTTGCAATTGTGTGTGCGTATGCTTGCACATGTAGCTGTGAAAAGCAGGGGACTAGTGGTATTTAAGTATTCCTAGTCCCCTAAAATGGACTGATGCAGAAATGGCTAATGTCTATGTCAGGAGAGGAGTATAGTAAAAAATATGACCATAAATATTTTGATAAACCAGAAAACAAGGAAGTGCTACAACATGACTGAGGATATGTCAGAGGATATAGCTTTTCTGCGTAAAAGTGTAAAGTGCAACATATAAAAGTCACCATAGCTGAATTCTGTGCAAATTGAGCATCCAAAGCAATAACAATGACAATAATCATATTGAAACAAAAATAACAAGAAGCTCACAAACTAGGAAGAAATGCTTTTTTAATGAAAGAAATAAAAGACTTAAAATCATTCTTTTACATTTCTTAATGTATTTAAAGTTTCAGTCATACAAAATCAATATGTGCAAAAGTTTGGGAGAATGATATTCATACCGCCTTAAAGTACCACCTTGGAGTATATAATATACAATATTAAAGGGAAATAAAGGATTCTCTTAGGAGAGATAACCTAAATTGTCAAGTAATATAAGCAAGTAATATAAATTACTGTCAATCAATATAAGAAAACATAACCACCTACAATTTTGATGTGATAATGAGCATGCTGAATCAAATGTTAAGATCATCTTTGCAATATTTCCATCAGATTTTAACATGAATCTGTTCAATCACAACAGTCAAGCACTGCTGGATTGTTGGAAATTCCATAACCCAACTAGCCTCAACTTTTAGTATCAATATTGTAAAATAAAATAATGTGCAACTCTTCTAGAAAAAGAAGACAAGATAAATGATGATAAAATGCAATGTACTTTATTTTTGGGGCCTCCAAAATCACTGCAGATGGTGACTGCAGTCATGAAATTAAAAGATGCTTACTCCTTGGAAGGAAAGTTATGACCAACCTAAATAGCGTATTAAAAATCAGAGACGTTACTTTGTCAACAAAAGTCCATCAAGTCAAGGTTATGGTTTTTCCAGTAGTCATGTATGGATGTGCGAGTTGGACTATAAAGAAACCTGAGCACCGAAGAATTGATGTTTTTGAACTGTGGTGTTGGAGAAGAGTCTTGAGAGTCCCTTGGACTGCAAGGAGATCCAACCAGTCCGTCTTAAAGGAATTGAGTCCTGAATATTCATTGGGAGGACTGATGCTGAAGCTGAAACTCCAATATTTTGGCCACCTGATGTGGAGAGCGGACTCATTTGAAAAAACCCTGATGTTAAGAAAGATTGAAGGCAGGAGAAGGGGATGACAGAGGATGAAATGGACATGAGTTTGGGTAAACTCTGGGAGTTGGTGATGGACAGGGAGGCCTGGTGTGCTGCGTTTCATGGAGTCGCAAATAGTTGGAAAGGACTGAGCGACTGAACTGAACTGAACTGATCCTTGTTAGTACCCTGAGTCGTGAGAAAAATGGATAAGGAAACTCTGGGAGTTGGTGATGGACAGGGAGACCTAGTGTGCTGCGTTTCATGGAGTCGCAAATAGTTGGAAAGGACTGAGCAACTGAACTGAACTGAACTGATCCTTGTTAGTACCCTGAGTTGTGAGAAAAATGGATAAGGTTACTTTGGGGACAACTGGGAAATGAACTATTAGATAATATTATGAGGTCAGTTTTATTAATATTAATATATTATGTCAACATTTATTCAGTTCATTATGTGCATGGACTTGCCAGGTAGCTCAGTGATAAAGAATCTGCCTGCCAATGCAGGAGACACTGGGTCGATTCCTGGGTCAGAAAGATCACCTGGAGGAGGATATGATAATCCACTCCAGCATTTTTGCCTGGATAGTTCCATGGACAGAGAAGCTTAGTGGGCTGCAGTCCATGAGAAGAGGTCACAAAGAGTGGGACATGACTGACTGAATATGCACATGTGTATAATGATATTGTCATTGTGTAACAGATTGCCCTTATTCTTAGGAGTTGGGTACTAAAGATTTTCAAATGTTTGGATTAGGGAAAAAAAAAAGATCAGAGAGAGGGGAAAGAGAGGGAAATAAAGGATTTGGAGGAGTGAAGAGGGGTGGAAGAGGTAAAGCAATGTGGCAAATGATAACAATGAATGAATCTCAAGTGGACAGTATGGTACATAGAAATTATTCTATCCTCTCATTTTCAGTAGAATTTATATATTTCATAATAAAATGCTGGAAATACATAAAGATGCAAATCATTTATTTATAGCAATGCACAATATATTCATTGTTATTCATTCATAACATTTCCAACTTTGTCCACTTTAGGAGTCTTATGAAAATTCAGGGTCATATACCTTTATTAAAACATGTTTTCTTCTTCAACATCAGGGATATTTATATATACTCATAATTTCTGTGAAAATAAATTGTTATTTGCCTAAGATTGATCATTGTAATGTCATGTACATTTATGATGCTATTTAGATAAAAAAAATAATGCTCAATTTGTTGTGCATTTTATTGTACTCCACTAAAATAAAATAAGTATTTAGAATTGATGTTTCACATAAATATTCAGTTCAGTTCAGTCGCTCAGTTGTGTCAGACTCTCCGCGACCCCATAAATTACAGCTCGCCAGGCCTCCCTGTCCATCACCAACTCCTGGAGTTCACTCAAACTCATGTCCACAGAGTCGGTGACGCCATCTAGCCATCTCATTCTCGGTCATCCCCTTCTCCTCCCACCCCCAACCTTTCCCAGCATCAGAGTCTTTTCCAGTGAGTCAACTCGTCGCATGAGGTGGCCAAAGTATTGCAGTTTCAGCTTTAGCATCAGTCCTTCCAATGACCACCCAGGATCGATCTCCCTTAGAATGGACTGGTTGGATCTCCTTGCGGTACAAGGGACTCTCAAGAGTCTTCTCCAACACCACAGTTCAAAAGCATCAATTCTTCGGCGATCAGCTTTCTTCACAGTCCAACTCTCACATCCATACATGACCATGGGAAAAAGCATAGCCTTGACTAGACGGACCTTGGTTGGCAAAGTAATGTCTCTGCTTTTTAATATATTATCAAGGTTGGTCATAACTTTCCTTCCAAGGAGTAAGCGTCTTTTAATTTCATGGCTGCAATCAGCATCTGCAGTGCTGATTATTAGGTGCATGTTTATTATCTTTTTCATACATTCATAATAGCATATTTTATTCTATATTTCATGACATTTACTTTTATAATATGAAAAACCACATTATTAATCTAGTAAACATTCACAACTGCTATATAGCTGGGGGAAAAAGTATATTTTAGAAGTGTTTCACATCCTTAAAATTTTCTTGTTTGAAAAATTGATAGAATTAATTTCAGAAGTCTCTTTTTCTATAAAAAAAAAACAAATGTTTTATATAGTACTCTGACTCTTTTTCATGTAGTTTGGGCTTTAGAGAATATCCTTCAGTATTTTATAAAAGCCAATAGCAGGGAAAATTAATCTTCTGTGGTATACTGCAAATACGGTTGCAATTCTTCACTCCTCCTTGGATCTTCATCCTTTGCATTCTGACAGCATGCTTTCCTTATTTAAAAGGCTAAGTCTATTTCCCCATCTCTTGAATCTGGAGTGACTTTTGAAAGTTGCATTGGTTGATACAATGTCAGAAGAAATTGCATGCCAGTTCAGAAGCTAGGCCTCAAGAGGACACATAGCTTCATCAAGAACCACATCAACAGAGAAAACTAAAATGGTGTGAAAGTTGCCATGTTTCAACAAAGTAACACCAGCATGGCCAAATATTAACACCCAAAGCTGTCACCACATTTTTATTCAATGTCAATTTTGTTGCTTTTCATTTTTTGCAAAGGTCTTTTTATATCTAAATATTATTTTCAGTTTTATATACTGCATACTAAATCATAAGTATATTTTAAGAAAACCCAGTTGATGCTGCCTGTCTTAGCCTTTGCTGTCTCTGATATTTGCTCCAAATTATTTAAATATGTATATAAAGAAAATATATTTATATATAAAATAATATATAAATGATATTTACAATATAAGCACATAGTAATTATATACTGTCTGATATATTTTATTACATATAAATATCTTTATATATAAAATGTATAAATAATACAAAAATTTTAAAATTTAACTATGAAAAATTATTTGTCTCTATGTAAATAAAACCATACACATATGTGTAAGTAGAGAGAGATGGAGAAAGTAAACCTATATTTAACCAATTCAAACACATAAGCCCTGTAAAGAGTTCAGGGCCACTAGGATGAGGTCATCTTATCCCACAAGCTACGTTTAGCTCTATTTTCAAGAGAGGCTCAAAATCTATAAAGACATATTTTTCCCTCACTGGAGAAGATACTGATGCTAGGAAATGTGCTTTCTTGTTTAGCTAAATATTGTATTATTATTTCTTAGCTCATTTTACTGTTTCCCTTTTCAACTCCCGAGATTGTTTTAATTAAATGAGTTGCAGAAAAAAAAAAAAAGAAAAAAAACAGGTGCTGAGGTAGAAGTAAAAAGTAGCAATAATCTCATCTTCTGGGTGGAATTCTCTGTAGCCTTGGCACTAATAAATTATACAACTGCAAAGCAGCCATGAATCTTCATAAATTAACAGGGCCCACTGTGTGAAATAAAATAGAAACTTGGTTTAATAAAGTAAAACAATTTAACAAAAATAAAAAAGTAAATAAATATTTACTTGGAAAATATCTATATGGATGGAAAAGCAAGCGTAAAACCACTTTTTTGAAAACACAGAAAAAACAAACAAGATGTATAGCTGTAAATGTTGATCTGTGTTTGCAAAAAGTTCTCAAAGGATTTAACATGTTTAAAATAGGGCTTTTATACGTCAGCTTCTGAGAACTGATGAGGAGAAAACCTAGTCCTATAAAAAATAACAGGAAACTATTGTTAGTTTTTTTCTGAGCTCTTCCCCTTCTACTTTATAATTTTCAAATTATTTAAGAATGCTTTTGATTAATGATGTTTGGAATTAATGAAAGCTGTTTAATGACGCTCATTTAGGTATGCTTTTTACAGACTACTACTTTTATTGGGAAAATTTCTGCTTGACATTTTGTGTTTTGACTGGCATTTTCTTCTTGCCAGCTGTCATAAAAAGGATTGCAACACATGCCGTTAGCAGCATATGCCTTTTTGGGTGCTGAAAAGCATTTTCATACAAAAAAATCAAATGATCCATAACATATTATGCTGTCATTTGAAAGCAGCATCAGAAATGAAACATTTTCATGCCTGTAATATATTTTGTTCCCCAAGGCTTAATCTAGCATTTCCTCACTATGTTTGGAAAGATAATGTGGTGTAGGTTTATTCTTTTAATTGAGACTATTAAGATTTCCAGAATACTATTTTTTTGTAAGTAGAGATGGTAAAAATACTTTTAGAAGATTTAGAATATTCTGTTTATTTTACTAGTGTTTACTTAGCTCTGTGTTCCTCAGGACACCTTTCAAATACTTATTATGCCTCAGTAACTATATATACTTATCACTATGAAAAGTGACATCTAGAGACTATTTCACACTTTGGTTTGGAAATCACTTAATAGAATATATCAAATCAATGCAAAATATGTAGAAACAAATTAAATTATACAGTTTAAATGCAATGTTAATTCTACTTAATTTGATATGTAACATTTCAAATTACAGTTTAGAATTTAAATTATAAGAATATCACTAAAATATTTGAAAAATAGTTTGAAATCAGCAAAACCCCTTTTCTAGTTATCCCCAATTTGTTTTTCCTTTTTTATAGTATTTTATCATTTTCATAGACATAGAAGTTTTATACAAGTGATGTAACAAGAGTTTCTTCATGTATAGGTTTCTATTTTTCTGTGAAGTTTAAAAATCTCTCAGATAACATTTGGATGTTTTCATCAAATACAAAATGCCTATATATTTACATTTCATTAAATTTTAAAGGGTACCCAAACTTTTCATATTAGATGCTTAAATATGATTTATCTTTAATGCCTTTCTTTATTTTACCTAACAACCTATGGAAACAAATGTATTTTTTTCTAAAGAGTATATATGTTTGCTAGACTAAAATACAACTGAGCACAGGATTGCCTATGTTCTTTATTTTTGAAGTATGATGGCTAAAATACGTGTACTAAAGTTGTACACATTTTATTTTCATTAAAACAGAAGATTTCCCTTAGAAACTAATATCTTACAGTCTCTCTTTCTTCCCAGTATCTGGTTGGCTCCCTAGGACAAAAATGATAAATG
Organism: Moschus berezovskii; assembly: GCF_049115385.1. Lineage (NCBI taxonomy): Eukaryota > Metazoa > Chordata > Mammalia > Artiodactyla > Moschidae > Moschus > Moschus berezovskii. The sequence continues at coordinate 59,931,328 of NC_142464.1, read as the reverse complement.
TTATTTGAAAATTAAGATGCATGGATAATAGAACCCATAAATGTGTTAGAAAATTAGAAATCTTACTGAACACTGTGTGGAAATGGTTAATACAAAAATAATATTAAAAAAAGTATTAAAGTAATAAAGCTAACTATGCCCTCTGAAACTTGTGTGGTTCTTGGAGGCACTTACCTAGCACGCCACTTCAAAATGGGCAGTTTGAAACTCAGTCTCCAACATCTGAAATGGAGAGTATGTTCATGCATAATCTAAATAGATTTTGCTTGGACAGTCAAGATGCTTACTCTCCTCCACCAACATTGGAAAACATGAAATTTCAAGTCCCTATTAGGACACCATCATTTTCCATGATGGGTCTTGAGTTTGACATCAAGCAAAGATAACGCAAGCTTCTCATTTTCATAACTGAGAGCAAACTGTGCTCCAAATTAGGGATCCCTTAGCAAAAACAGACAGTTTTAAATAAGTGCAGACCCGTCTAGTCAAGGCTATGGTTTTTTCTGTGGTCATGTATGGGTGTGAGAGTTGGACTGTGAAGAAAGCTGATCACCAAAGAATTGACGCTTTTGAACTGTGGTGCTGGAGAAGATTCTTGAGAGTCCCTTGGACTGCAAGGAGATCCAACCAGTCCATTCTAAAGTGCAGATAGATAATTACAAATGTGATGTGAATTAGTATCTGTCAAGATCCTACCAAGACTGTGGTTATCATTCTCTTAAGAAGAGAGATACTGCAAAGTTTGAAGTGCAGGTTGAGGAATTATGACATAAATATTAGGGGGTTTTAGCACTTTGGTCTCTAGGCATGTCAGTGAGGAAATGGTTCAGATAAAATAAATTACAGTTAGAAAGTGTTCAATGGAAGGTATCATTGAGCAGGAATTTGGTTATAAATCAAAATCTTTTCTATTTCATGAGAAAATTTGTGTTTCCCTTGAAGCAAGACTGATTTATGCCAAAACACTTCACTCAAGTACACTAACCTCAACTATTTTGTATGGTTACCAGTTAAGGTGATGGAATGTAATCAAAGAGAAGGATACCAGTGATGAAATTAACTAGATAAAATGACAAAAATGCTTGGGAATGAAACAAATAATGCAAACCAAAAGTATTTTTGAGATGAATAGACTATATGATAGTATAAATTTGGTACAAATGGGATCAATTGCTTAATATCCTGAAGCAATACCCTCAAGCATGACATGAAAACATTTCAATATAGGCTATAAGTAAAACTTGTATTTAGTATTAAACAAGACATATTTTGAAAATAGAAAATAATTTAAATTAAAAAGTTAAACAGTGAAAAGGGGACAAGGGATTTTTAATATATTTTAATATTTTTAATAATTTTTAACAACTATTGCCTTTAACTTCTTTCCCATCTTTAGACAAGCAAATTAAAATTAAGTTGAAAAATAAATGTTAAATTGAGTTTGTCATCTATCTACTGTATTTTAAAAAGAAAGATGTTATATATCTATCAAAAGTTATTCAATTTATCATTTTGCATTTGATTGTCACCTATGGATTAAAGGAGAGGATCGTTTTTAGTAAAATATGTGTAAAATAACATAACAAATAATATGGGTAAACTTCAAGAAAATACACAAAATTTAATGAGAAAATGAATCAGAAATTTCTAAGAAAATTTGCTTTAATTACAAAGAGGAAAAAAATGACAACTAGCATCTGTCCATTTATTGATTTATTTTCTTAAATATTCAGTGAACAATTCAACAGTAACAGCTTTGGTAAAGCAATGTAATCTGTAGGTGTGTGCTCAGTGGTGCCTGACTCTTTGTGATCCCATGGATTGTAGCCCACCAGTCTCCTCTGTCTATGGGATTTCCCAGGCAAGAATACTGGAGTGGATTGCCATTTTCTTCTCCAGGGGATCTTCCTGACCTAAGGATTGAACAAGAGTCACCTGTGTCTCCATTGTTTACCACTGAACCACCAGGGAAGCCCCTAAAATAATGTAAATGTTTGCTGCTACTGCTGCTGCTAAGTCACTTCAGTTGTGTCCGACTCTGTGTGACCCCATAGATGGAAGCCCACCAGGCTCCCCCGTCACTGGGATTCTCCAGGCAAGAACACTGGAGTGGGTTGCCATTTCCTTCTCCAACGTGTGAAAGTGAAAAGTGAAAGTGAAATCGTTCAGTCATGTCCGACCCTTAGCGACCCCACGGACTGCAGCCCACCAGGCTCCTCCGTCCATGGGATTCTCTAGGCAATAGTACTGGAGTGGCTTGCCATTGCCTTCTCCAAATGTAAATGTTTACATATATATTTTTTAAGTAATGTAAACATACAGACAAATGCAAGAGCAAACCAATGATTAATGTATGTTCCAGGGGATTTCTATGACCATAGTGCCCAAAATAAGATATAATAATAATGATAATGATGATGATAAAAAATTGGCTTATTTCATTCTTAGTCTCTGTCTTACATTTTGCTGATAGAAAAATATTCAGATTGAAAAAGAGGCATCTAGTCTTGAAAAAAGAAGTAAAACCATTATCTACATGTCCTTTGTAATATTTCATTATGGGAAATTCATTCTTATTCATTCTCATCAATTTTCTATGAGAGTATCCTCTGGAAATTGAGAATCCTTTGGTATATCAGATTTTTTGTCTTGCATTTTTTGCCATGGGTTAGTGTATGAAATACATATAAGATGCAAGATAAATAGGAGAAAGTTTTTGAGATCTGTCCAAACACACACACACATATTACATATATATATATATATATAAATATAAAATACAGAAAGTATGTAATTGATGTGAACTGTTTGATTCACCAAAAGATTCTAACACTGATGAGTATATTTGGATATGAGGACAGAACCATAAATTAAGAAGAATTACCTTTATTTTTCAGTTTTTTTTTTTTTTTAATCTTTTGGCACACCAGCGTAAACAGGTATCACAAAATTTACAGGGACGTGTAAAGCCAACATGCAAGTCTGTCACAAGACTTCCCTGCACTCTTCCAATTTCACAGATGTCATAAGGAAAATTATGCAAGATGCAGACTTTCCTGTCTTAAACTTAGTATTATCTGACACCTAGGGCTGTTGCCTCTGTTGCCAAAGGTCCTACCAACCTTTGAGTAGGCAGGATGCCATGGAAACAGATGGGCACAAATATAAGACACCAAAATATGAATCTTAAAGATGAAATATGGGTTTCTAAGGATTGTTATCTTAGTTGGGCACACTGATGTGACTGATATGTATGGATTAAGTATCTTCCACAACATCAAATGCAAATTACCTTTAAAGGAAACCAAAACTAAGAAAAAATTAGAAAACTACTTTTTGTATGATGCAATCTGATTGTTACTAGTTACCCTTGTTTTCAGAATGCTAGCAGCATCCATCTTTCTTACATGCTTTTAATTATTTTGCAAAATAATTATTTCTTATTAAACAGTACCTTCATTTTTCCCTTTTTCTTTCTGTTTCTCCTCATGTTATTTTTATTCGTTGGTTCCATCTAACTAATAAAGCATATTACCAACAATATTGCTCTTCTAGACAAATACTGATTTCTTTTTTTTTATGTAATCTAAGGTCTGCAAGATAAATTTGAACAAGCTTTTATTACAATCCAGCTTAAACATGTAAGAATAGCTGTGGTGGTTTAATGGTGGTTTAGTCACTAAGTCGAGTCCAACTCCTTGTGACCTCATGGACTACAGCCCACCAGGCTCCTCTGTCAATGGGATTTTCCAGGCAAGAATACTGGAGTGGGTTGCCATATCCTTCTCCAGGGGATCTTCCTTACCCAGGGATTGAACCTGGGTCTCCTACATTGCAGGCAGATTCTTTACCAACTGAGCCACCAGGAAAGCCCAAGAATATCTGTTTGACTTAGGAAACTCTTAACACAACTGGATACTTTTCATTCCTTCTATACTGGGAATCTTATTTAGTGTTTTGTTGTTACCCTTTGAGTGTTCCCCATCTGTTTCCAACTCAACAATCATTTTCTTTGGGCAAAATAACCCATCTCTTTTCTCTTGATTCTCAGTGTATTTTTTGTTAAAATATCAATAAAAATTCTTATTCCATTCTGCTTTCTATTGTATGCTTATTTTAGCACCTCTTTCTCTGCAGTCAAAAAATAACTATTCAAGAGGAGAAATTGTTTAGTTCAAACTTGCAGTCTTAAAATTATAAGGCAGAATGTTGGGGTGTTTTAATTATTCCTTGTGGGAAATACCATAAATTTTTCAAACATGGAATATCAGGATTTTAAGAGTCTTTCTAAGGATTTCATAAGCTCATTCATCAGTTTGAACTAGCATTCAAATTGATTGAGGGTTAAAAGCCAATCTGATGCATCCATAAAAGCAATGAATTTTAGCTTAACCATTAAGTTTTGTCTGATTTTTAGAACAGAAATAAAGACATTCAAATTATGAAAAAGATATCTGTCTATGAAATGTTAACCTTAAAAAATAAATAAATTATTTTCTGGCAAGCATAGCAATGTAGTTAAAAGAAAGAAAATTAAGTAGTTTACCACATAAAACTAATTAATTAATTGACTAAAACATTGTGCTACTCTATAAATTTGAGCTGGAAATGTTCAAATGTTGAACAGCAAAAAGCTATTTATTGCTTGTCTGCATATTTTGTACATGAAATTTGACAGTCAACAAATAAGTAGATGATACTTTTCCATGTTAAAGTTGTTGAAACAACATTAATGACAGAGTCCATATAAATACTCAGGTTTACACACCTGTGCTATCTCTGCATAAAAGCTAGCCTCCAATCTCTAGTCCAGTTTTAATAAATTTCCATAGAAGTTTTCAGCCCTGCAATTTTATAAAGCTATGTTTACTTCTGCCTCTAGTTCTTTTTTTTTTTTTTGTTAATGATGAAAACATTTCTTTTATCCAATCCCAAAATATATCACAACAACAATCTTACTCAAAATATTCCTGCTATGTTAAAAGTATTCAGTTTTTAATTGTTTCAATAAATAAAATATCTGGCAAGTTTAAATACTTTGAATCTTTTAAGATATTGTGAAACTCTTTGAGACTCAGGTGATTCCTAAAAAACTGAGTGACATCCTGCTGAAGCACCTATTACACTTACATAAAAACTAGTCTTAATATTATAATTTTGGTTTGAAAGTTCAAACTTGAACTCTACAATACAAATCTCTTCTGGCATAAAAATGACACTTCACTTAAAAAAAGTGGTTGTTAAAAATAAACAGAAGAAATAAAATGACTTGCTATGCAAATGACTGTATGGTTAACTTAAGTGTGATGAACTCAAGCAGTGAGAAGGAATAAAAAGTACTAGAAGGCACTGAGGAACTAAGTGTATAAAGGGATAAACATGCTAGAAAACAGGAGAAGTAGTTCAGTTCAGGTCAGTCACTCAGTCGTGTCCAACTCTTTGCGACCTCAGGAATCACAGCACACCAGGCCTCCCTGTCCATCACCAACTCCCAGAGTTCACGCAAACTCATGTCCATCGAGTCGGTGATGCCATCCAGCCAACTCATTCTCTGTTGTCCCCATCTCATCCCGCCCCCAATCTCTCCCAGCAACAGAGTCTTTTCCAATGAGTCAACTCTTTGCATGAGGTGGCCAATGTATTGGAGTTTCAGCTTTAGCATCAGTCCTTCCAATGAACACCCAGGATTGATCTCCTTTAGAATGGACTGGTTGGATCTCCTTGCAGTCCACGGGACTCTCAAGAGTCTTCTCCAGCACCACAGTTCAAAAGCATCAATTCTTTGGCGATCAGCTTTCTTCACAGTCCAACTCTCACACCCATACATGACCACAGAAAAAACCATAGCCTTGACTAGACGGACCTTGGTTGGCAAAGTAATGTCTCTGCTTTTTAATATGCTATTTTGATGATCAAAACTTTCCTTCCAAGGAGTAAGCATCTTTTAATTTCATGACTAAAATCAGCATACACAATGATTTTGGAGCCCCCCAAAAATAAAGTCTGACACTGTTTCCACTGTTTCTCCATTTATTTCCCATGAAGTGATGGGACTAGATATCATGACCTTTGTTTTCTGAATATTTAGCTTCAAGCCAACCTTTTCACTCTCCTCTTTTACTTTCATCAAGAGGCTTTTAAGTTCCTCTTCACTTTCTGCCATAAGGGTGGTGTCATCTGCGTATCTGAGGCTATTGATATTTCTCAAGGCAGTCTTGATTCCAGCTTGTGCTTCTTCCAGCCCAGCATTCCTCATGATGTACTCTGCATGGAAGTTAAATAAGCAAGGTGACAATATACAGCCTTGACATACTCCTTTTCCTATTTGGAACCTGTCTGTTGTTCCATGTCCAGTTCTGACTGTTGCTTCCTGACCTGCATATATTTTTCTCAAGAGGCGGATCAGGTGGTCTGGTATTCCCATCTCTTTCAGCATTTTCCAGTTTATTGTGATCCACACAGTCAAAGGCTTTGGCATAGTCAATGAAGCAGAAACAGATGTTTTTCTGGAACTCTTTTGCTTTTTCCATGATCCAGCAGATGTTGGCAATTTGATCTCTGGTTCCTCTACCTTTTCTAAAACCAGCTTGAACATCTGGAAGTTCACGGTTCACGTGTTGCTGAAGCCTGGCTTGGAGAATTTTGAGCATGACTTTACTAGAGTGTGAAATGAGTGCAATTGTGCGGTAGTTTGAGCATTCTTCGGCATTGTCTTTCTTTGGGATTGGAATGAAAACTGACCTTTTCCAGTTCAGTGGCCACTGTTGAGTTTTCCAAGTTTGTTGGCATATTGAGTGCAGCACTTTCACAGCATCATCTTTCAGGATTTGAAATAGCTCAACCGAAATTCCATCACTTCCACTAGCTTTGTTCGTAGTGATGCTTTCTAAGGCCCACTTGACTTCACATTCCAAGATGTCTGGCTCTTGGTTAGTGATCACACCATCATGATTATCTTGGTCATGAAGGTCTTTTTTATACAGTTCTTCTGTGTATTCTTGCCACCTCTTCTTATTATCTTCTGCTTCTGTTAGGTCCATACAATTTCTGTCCTTTATCGAGCCCATCTTTGCATGAAATGTTCCCTTGTTATCTCTAACTTTCATGAAGAAATCTCTAGTCTTTCCTATTCTGTTCTTTTTCTCTATTTTTTTGCATTAATCACTGAGGAAGGCATTCTTATCTCTCCTTGCTATTCTTTGGAACTCTGCATTCAGATGCTTATATCTCTCCATTTCTCCTTTGCTTTTCACTTCTCTTCTTTTCACAGCTACTTGTAAGGCCTCCCAGATAGCCATTTTGCTATTTGAATTTCTTTTCCATGAGGATGGTCTTGATACCTGTCTCCTGTAAAATGTCATGAACCTCCAGCCATAGTTTATCAGGCACTCTATCTATCAGATCTAGTCCCTTAAATCTACTTCTCACTTCCATTGTATAATCATAAGGGATTTGATTTAGGTCATATCTGAATATTCTAGTGGTTTTCCCTACTTTCTTCAATTTAAGTCTGAATTTGGCAATAAGGATTTCATGATCTGAGCCACAGTCAGCTCCTGGTCTTGTTTTTGCTGACTGTATAGAGCTTCTCCATCTTTGGCTGCAAAAAATATAATCAATCTGATTTGGGAACAAAGAGAGTGTTAAAACACTGCCATCAAATAACCACTGTGAAAATATGCATGATTTTTCACTCTCAAATTATAAGTATTAAAAAATTATATATCTATATTTAAATACGAGATCAGCTAATAGGTAACATCTTTTGTGTTGAAAATTATATCACATTAAAATAGTGAATAAGTAAATGAAACAATGAGTGGAAATATTAGCAGCAGGTCCAATTATTAACTGCTTGCTTAGTAGCAAGCATTTTACATTAAATCTGTTCATTCACCTATTAGATAACTAAACTGTGAAGATAGTATAGACATATACTCCCACATCTACATTTTGCAAATGAACAGATTCAGAGAATTTAAGTAGCATTCTCAAGGAAATTTATCTAGCAAATTGGAGATTCAAAATGTTAACTCAAAATTTATTTCAAAGCTTTCACCATAAACCAAAGAGGGAAATGTATAGAATTATTCATTTGTATGAGAGGATTTGGGCCTTTAAAACATTAGTAAAGGCCTGTACGTTGTTTACTTAACCTATCATGATTACTTGTGTGTTTAAGCTATTTATACGGGCTTCCTGGTGGCTCAGTTGATAAAGAATTCACCTGCAACTGAGGAGACCCAGGTTTGACTCCTGGGCAGGGAAGATCCTCTGGAGAAGGAAATGGCAACCCACTCCAGTATTCTTGCCTGTAAAATTCCATGGACAGAGGACCCTGGCAGGGTGCAGTCCATGGGGTTGCAAAGAGTTGGACATGACTCTATTTAAAACAGTATTAGTTACACAGTAAAAATTTTAAAATATTATTTTAATTTTTTAATTATATAATACTGAGCCATTGAAAATGCAAGATTAAAAGAAGCAGAAATATTTTATCAGTCCACACACTTGCAAAAAGATGGGCAACTTATATCTAAAACAAAATTTATTTTGGTTGCTAAATGATATAGTTTTATTGAGTTGATGACCAAAATGAAGCATATAATGGCTATGTAGTCACTATGTTCAGAGACGGTTGTCTGATGCTTCTTTCTTTACAGTGATAGTGGACAATATAAGCTAGGATTACCTCTATTTATCTCTAAGGATAGTTGACTGATGAAGGTGGGTGGAGGCATCAAAGAATAGACTTGATGGGTTAGAGCAGGCAAAGTCAGTCATTTGCCTGGATGTCATTTGCTTGTGTGACCTGTGGTGGTGATTGCATAGACCTGCAGTTTAGAGACATTTTCTGACACTTAATATACTCAATATTTAATTTAAAAAAATATATGGATGAATTCTCAAGAAGATATAAGATTTTTAAATTTTTGTATAAAATGATGTTTTCTGCTTAAAAGAAACAATGTAACCCCTTTTACTCATCAAAACATAGTATTAAGCTTATTAAATTTTCTTATAATCTCTAGTATGGGCTTTCTGCAGAATATGAGAGGATTTCTGTTCTTCCTGTACTCTAAAACCAAGGAGGAACACAAAGAATCAAAGCTAAAAGGAGGGCTGTTAGAATTCCTTTGAAGAATGTAAAAAGACTCAATCTTTGCTACCATGGCAGTGAAGTGAAATCGGAGGTTATCCACTGTGGGAGTAACAAGGTTTTAAGGTGAGACATTCAAAAAGCTCTTCTTTGAATATACCTGTTGTGCTTTTGATCCTTTCTGAGGAATAGAAAAAGGGAGGGAGAAAAGAAAATAGTGTTATACCAAATATGGTATGAACTCCAGAAATAACTGGGATTGCACTGCATTCAGTCTACTGCATTAGAAGATATAAATAACACACAACTGATGGTTTGACAGTAGTTAAACGGTAGTCAAGTGTGAAATGTACTTTTTATTCTTTTGCACAATTTCCTAAATAACATAAGCAGTGCAGCATTCAGTGCATTGGATGTAACCAATTTTATGAATTTCTTTAAGTAAAGTAGTCTTAAAGTAAGCTAAATTCCAGCAACTGTCTAATGATTTGGTATGCTTTCCAAACAGGCAAATGACTGTTATTATTTTTTTTTTTCTACTGCTATTGTATTTTCTGTAGTTTTGGCAACATTGCATATCTAGATATTGTTGTTGGTACCGAAAATAAAAATATATAATTAGACCACTTAACGCTCAGTTTTATTTTCAATCCGTAAACAATATAAGTAAACTTACTTTACTTTTATTTATTTTTTTATGAGACATAATTCAGAAATTTATTTGAAGTTTTTTCAGTTAAGAGGAAAGTGAGGGGGCACACTTGTTTGTTTTTTGTTAGTGAAAAAAAATCTAAAGTTAGAAACCAAGTGAAATGAATGATCCAGGGAGGGAAACCATCTTTCAAAGGAGCAGCTGGGGGGGTGGGGGGAGGCAAAGATTTGGAAGGATACTAAGAAAATGTGCAAATATTAGTTTAAAAAAAATAAGGAATGCTTTTAATTCATTCGTTTCCTCTATTTATGAACTGCAACGGTTTAGCAAAATTCAATGACAAGGAGGGCCATCATACTGAAGAAGGGGAATTCCTTATTCCAGAAGGCATTGGAAATCAGATTTTTCTGTGCTGTCTTTCCAGTGTTAACACCAGACTTTAGAAGCAGGGTTCTCCCTGGGGCTTACACTCCTATCATAAGGTCGTCACTCCAGGCCTTCCAGAAAGTGTGTGGCACGCCCAGGGCTGCACACCCTGAAGTCATTCTTTAGGAGGAACCCCCTAGCGTGGATGACAGGGTTGGGGTTAAAACCCACACGAAGAGGCAGGAAGGACCTGTGCCTGTGCAGACCCACTCTGACTGCAGACACCGATGACAGCTTTTGGGGAGAGTGGCTGCCCACCAAAGAGGACCCTGAGGAGGAAAATAGCATAAGAACCCGGCTGGGGGGAGGGAGAAGGGCAGGGGAGGGGCAAGCAGTTGGAGGGCCAAGTCGAGATGGTGTTCTTGAGTGAATTTCTTTCAGAACTAACAACGTACTGTGTGGTTGTCTAACATGCTGATGAATGAACACTGCTAGGCACTGAAGTCCTAGTTTTGATTCCTTTTTTCTTCAATTTCATTTGTGAGTGGAGAGAGAAACTGATTCTGTTTTTCCCCATGAAACAAGTCACTGTCACATGGCTTTCATATCAAGTTATCTCTTTCCCTTTGTTCCAATTTATTATTTGACCAAATTTATGTTCGCAGAGGATAGACTTGCAAAGATCAAAGCACCACAAATGTGTGTGACATCTAGTGACATTGGGTTGAGAAATGCCAATATAAATCCATATTATCAAATTACCATTGTTTCACACCAGGATAAAAAGGAATACACATTGACCGCCATTCCCCAACTGTAGGAACGCTGGCCACGCACTGCGTGCTTCCGGAAAGGAATGATGGTCCCGTTATCCTGGATGATGTCGCTGTTGTTCTCGCCATTTAGGGACAGGGTTTGGGTCGGCCCGGGCGTTGGCGCACTCCCGAGGATGGGAACAAACCGCTGTGGGCTGGCTGGGGAGGAAAGTGGCTGCATCTCGCCTTCCCGCTCGCCCGCTCCTTGGGCAGACCGTGCCTGCAGCCTGCTCGCCGCTCGCTGCTCCCTGCCCGGCCCTCTCGCCTACTTTACTTTTATTGAATCTGTGTTGGAGTGTTTCTTTCTAACTCTCTCTCTCTAACATGCAATGAAGAAAGAATATTTCAAAGAACAAATGGTGTTCGCTAGAAGCTTGAACATCAAGAAAGTTACAGGCATCTAAATTGCCATTTAACTGAACGGGTTATTTCAATTAAAAAAAAAAATTAAAAGAGAATGGCTTTAGTCCTTGTTATAAAAAGTCATGAGCATTCAAGGAAGGTTAGCCTCATCAGCCCTCACAGGAATTACCCTTCTACATGAATCCTGTGTTTTCATATTCCAAATAATTATTGTTTTACTTCTGAGCGAAAAGAAAGAAATTGTGGTAACTCTAGAGATTTTGATAAATATTTCTTAAACAGATTGGCAGACAAGTTGATGATTCTGGCAGAAAAGATTAAAATGAAAATGCATTAGAGGAGAGAGGAAAGAAACAGAAGTGCTCAGGTCCTGACAGAAGCACCCTCTGTTCAAAGTCAACGCCGGAAACACGCTTCAGGGACCCAAGTATTTTCCAGCCAAAACCCTTCAGTACTGCCAAGGTTAGTCCTGAGCTGGGGAAAGACAGCATGAATCTCATTCACCTTGCCAGCAAGTTGCAATCTGTACTCAAATTGCTATGACAGGGTCTGCTTACAAGACAGAATGTGTGTGTTTGTGAGGCTGCGTCAGCAACTGATGGAAAACTGAAACATTCAGTCATAAATTGTCTTATCTGTGTAATTTGGACCAGACCTCCAGCTAGCATGGCAATAAAGAAATGATCTTTAAAATTACCTTTTAAGGTGACTCTAACTGTATGGAAGCACAGGAGACCTCTTACTGACCACTGCTCTAGCAACCAGTTCTAACAGCTTGGAGCTGTTGCATATAGCTGAGACTTGACTGCCTTTTGTAAGGCTTTCACCCAGTCCCTCCAGTCTGCTGTCCTGGGCAGTTGCTCACATGCTGCCATGTGGAACATCTGCAGAAATCCTTCAGCGTTCAAACATGTACAGCCACAAGTACAGCAGTATTAACCCTTGATGCATGGGGGGAAAGAAGCTAGTGGATAAATGCTTTTCATCACTGAATCCTGAACAACAGTTCAGAGAAGTATAACGATTATCAGACGTTTGTGAGAAATTGAGCTGTGGGCATCCGCAGGTGGCCAGCTCAATAATTTTTTGCATATGGTGTTTTGGTTCTTTGGTGTCTCATTTCCTTTGTTTAGTCCTCTCAGCTTTTTATTTATTTTTAAATTTGGCCTCTCGTTTTTACTACAGGAAATAGCTCTCCTAATAAACTAGTCTCCGAAGCTTTCATTCAGTCTCTTCTTTGGGAGAATCTCAGGTAAGTTTTTCTTAATTAGCACACTATCTGGAGGTTCTTTTATATATGAAAGCCTATGTATAGTATTAGTTTTTGCTTATTTGTTTGCTTTTATTGATTACACAACATTAAGCTGAGCAGATTTAAAATGATTATATGCCTTGCTGTTGTCTGTGAAACAAAGTCCATGGATTTTACTAAGGCTCATAAACCGTTCAGGATCCCCAGGATACATTTCATGTCACTATCAACCACCAGTTCAACACTCACACAGACACACACACACACATGCAAACACACCTACTCTACTCATACACATGCATACAAAAGCCAAAGCTTCACCGAAATCAAACAAAATAACTCAATATTCGCACAGTCCTTGATTTTTCACTTTTCTTGGCCTTTCTAGATCTAAGTTTTTCATGTAAAATGTCTATTCCTATTTCATCAGCAAGACAGTTGCTGTTTCTTTTAAATAACCTTTATGGAATTCTTTTATCTATATTAATCAGACAAATGTATGTGATTCTCAGTGGGCTTATAAAAACATCTTCAATATAAACTTTACAATGTACTACTTAAATAAATGCTAACTTTAGTGTATTTTATATTAAATTGAGGACAGGACCTTTATTCTATTTGTAGTAATACCATCCAATACATCAGAGTAGATGCTTTATAAATATCTGAGAATAAATCAATAATTGAATTATGATAGTATTTAGCCTTCCCTTAAATATCTAATCCTTCTCCAAGGTCTCTAACTGTGATGATATTGATTAAAATATCAGTTAGCATAGTTCCATATCGTTGCCCAGCAAAAGAATTTTGTCTTAACTCTTTATTTTCAAGTCTTTTTGGTGGTTTCACTCACTGTGTTAACGTTGATTGTCTACTCATTATATATCAGGCACTGAGAAAAGCATTTGGGAACAAAGATGTAGACACAGTGCTTGCTTTCTTAAACTTTCGATTGCAGTCTATTGGAGAAACCAGGAATTAATACCTGGACATGTAAATACATGTAAATACAATTTATATGTTAAAAGTTGTGATATATGAAATAAAGGCAAAGGACAGATTGCGAACAGGAAAAAAAATAGAACAATAAGGAACAACTTATCCTAAAAATTGACTTTTATACAATAAGAAGAGCAATAGAAAATTTAAGGACAGCATATAAGAAAAATTTGACATGGGAAAGAACTGGTTATCTTCAATAAGCGGAAATAAAAGTGGTGTAGGTGGACCTGATGAAGGAGAGAAGGGGGCTTATAAATAATGAATTCAGAGAGAAAATAAGAACAGAGTCAGAAAAGTCGTCTCTAAAATTAGGCTTTATTTGTGTTTTAGTGAGAAGTCCCTGAAGGTTTTAAAGGACTGGTATTATAACATGTGATGAATACTTTAAAACAATTAGGCTATTACTCTATAGAGAATCAAGTGGAAGGTATTAAGCGTAGATTTGAGAAGAGGGCTGTTAGATCAGTGTGTCTGTAGACTATCGGAGAAATACAATTGCACATGAGATATAAATTTGTGAGTCAATATTTAAATTCTATGTAAAGCAATGGAAATAGATGAGATCACCAGGGGAGAGAATAAGAGAAAGAAGAGAAGTGAAAACTGTCCTTGTTAGATTCAACAAAGAAAAACTCAGCCTGTCAGAGAGAATGTCTGGAATATTCAGTGCCCCAGAAACTACAGGATAAAAGTGTTTCAAAATGTTTTGAGGATCATTAACTATGTCATATGCTCCCAAGAGTTCTAGAAAGTTTATTACGAAAGTGCATTATTTGAAATTTGTACAATGTAGGTCATTGCCAATCTTAGAAGAAGCATACTCATACTGACTTTGTATAGAGATGCCAGATAATAATGATCTAATGAGTTTTAGTATCAAACATATATATTATATATATTATTATATATTTTTATATATATATATGCATTTTTAAAGTTTGTTGAACATTGTCTGTGAAGAGGCAAATATTGAGTGCTTGAGTAGAATTTTAGCAAAAATATAAAAATAAGGGAAAGGAAGTCACAAAGTCAGAGAATACTATTTGGAAGAGGAGGTTTCCTAGCTCAGTTATGAGGAATAAACAGGAACCGTAACTGTCAAGTCAGCCATTCTTAACAGATGAGCAGCAATGGAACAAAGTGAAAGAAAAGGCGAGATTCAGTTGAGCTGGGGAGCTTTCACATAACCCTCATGTACCAAGGTGTTGAATGTAGAGGCTACCACCCCTTCGGATCAGTATCCAAATTCATTATTTCAGTCATTTCACATCCACATTTTTCTTAATATATTCTCCTTATAATACATGGGGAATTAGAGAAGAGTGAATCTCTGCAGGAATACTAGACCACAAGGTTCATTTGCAACTTAATTTTTAATAAGTGTCCTTATTGTAAATATTTAATTACATTTGACTTTCAACTTTTGTGATTTAAAAAAATGTACTTTTTAAGTTTTAATTAAAATACCTAATTTTCTCATGTTATAGTTTGATTTATGCTTTCCTAGTTCAATTGCAATCTAAGTATATAAATTTAAAATATGCAATCATTTCAAATACTAGAACTCAAATGTCATAATAATTTTCTCTATACCATTTTAAGGTCCTTTAACATGAGGAACGCTGGGCTGGAAGAAGCACAAGCTGGAATCAAGATTGCTGGGAGAAATATCAATAACCTCAGATATGCAGATGACACCACCCTTATGGCAGAAAGTGAAGAGGAACTCAAAAGTTCAAAAGGAACTTTCACTCTTGATGAAAGTGAAAGAGGAAAGTGAAAAGGTTGGCTTGAAGCTCAACATTCAGAAAACAAAGATCATGGCATCTGGTCCCATCACTTCATGGGAAATAGATGGAAAAACAGTGGAAACAGTGTCAGACTTTATTTTTTGGGGCTCCAAAATCACTGCAGATGCTGATTGCAGCCATGAAATTAAAAGACGCTTACTCCTTGGAAGGAAAGTTATGACCAACCTTGATAGTATATTAAAAAGCAGAGACATTACTTTACCAACCAAAGTCCGTCTAGTCAAGGCTATGGTTTTTCTCGTGGTCATGTATGGATGTGAGAGTTGGACTGTGAAGAAAGCTGATCACCAAAGAATTGATGCTTTTGAACTGTGGTGTTGGAGAAGACTCTTGAGAGTCCCTTGGACTGCAAGGAGATCCAACCAGTCCTTTCTAAGGGAGATCAATCCTGGGTGTTCATTGGAAGGACTGATGGTAAAGCTGAAACTCCAATACTTTGGCCACCTCATGCGACGAGTTGACTCACTGGAAAAGACTCTGATGCTGGGAAAGGTTGGGGGCGGGAGGAGAAGGGGACAACAGAGAATGAGATGGCTCGATGGCATCACTGACTCTGTGAACATGAGTTTGAGTGTACTCCAGGAGTTAGTGATGGACAGGGAGGCCTGGCGTGCTGTGATTCATGGGGTCGCGGAGAGTCGGACAAGACTGAGCGACTGAACTGAACTGAACTGAACTGAGAAGAATATTAGTAATCTATGTGCAAGTTACTTCTACTACTTTCTTAAAGGATCAGTGGTAATAAGATGTCCAGGTACACTGAAGAGTGAATGATATGCTGAGATTTTAAGAAAATATAGTTGACATATGGTCTCTATGGCAAAACTGCACACTTTGGGTATTTTGGAAAAAAAGTGTACAGTTATCAGTATGTCTTCAGTTACAGAAAATGTTTTCTAAAACTTCCTTGGCTATAAATTCCAAAAACAGCAGGATTAATTCAGTGACTTTGATTCAGAGTCCAGTGAACTGAAAAGAGAAAGACTCACTTTCATTTCAATGCTCTGGAGAATAAGACAGTTGGGCACAAAAGTCATACAACTATATGACCTTATGTTGAAGAAGTAATATTAAAAGGGAATCCTGCCAGCAGTTATGCGACTTGGGGTTCAATGTCTCTAGACTGCAGTATAGTACTGAAACATACCTTAGTAAATTTGCTATTGTCAATGAAAGGAAAAAGCATATGGAAAATCATTGGTAAACTGATCTTAATTGTTTCTCTGTTCTTGTAAAAAGCCAAAGTTTAATAGTTGCAAAAGACAAAAAAAAAAAAAATTATCTGTAACCACTGTAGACACATTTGCATTTAAGCAGACAGATTAATTTCCTTCAAAAGGCAAGCGTTCTTACCCAGGTAATTTAAACATAATAATTTTTAAATAATTAAGAAATGAAAGTATGATACACTGTGGTCTTTTAAAATTGTTTCAGATAAAAAATATTATCTATTTAGTTTACATACGTTTATTGAATAAAGTAATGTTAAAGAGTAAGCGATTACTTTTAGAAAACTGTCACTGATTTCAAGATTAGGACAAAAATGATTACTTTTAACTGATAAATATAAAGTTTAGTTATAACAATTTTTGTGCAGATAAAGGGTGGTTATTTTTAATGTAGAGCTGCATATACTAGAAACTAGATATGAAGTCAGAGGAAAGTGAACAATGCAAAGAGTCAAGGAGCCATTGAAAGCTACTGCCTACCTCTCCAAGGAGCCAACTGTGCAAATCAAAGAACCAGTATTACTTGGTTACAAGCTTCTTCAGGCTGCCAAAACAGAATACCACAGGTGAGGTGGCTTAAATAACAGAAAAAAAAAAAATTTGTTCACAGTTCTGGAGCCTGGAAGTAAAAAAATTAAGAAATTGGCAGGGCCGTTGAAACTGCTCATGAAACTGCTCGTGAAATTGCTTTCATGGCTTGCAGATGGCAACCTTCTCCTCATGTCCTCACCTGGCTTTTCCTCAATGGGATCTCACTGACTCTTGGTCTCTCTTCTTTTTCTTATAAAGAGACTGGACCTGTTGAATTACAACCCCACCCTTATGACCCCACTTAACTGTAATTACCTCCTTAAAGGCACAATCTACAAATACAGTCACATTGGAGGTTAGGCCTCAACCTATGAATTTTTATTTATTTATTTTTTTGGTTAGGTGAGCAGAATGGAGAGAAGCATAATTTATTCCAATGATGTTTTCAGTGACCAATGGGCCACACGAAGTGAATAAATATTAGCCTTAACAAATAAACTGAATTTTATATTCCTTTGCTTCTTCCAAACCGTCAAATTTATTCAAACTTCAGTTGTGACATTTATTGGATTTTTAAAAACAATCCACAGCTTCTTACTTAAACATGACTTTCTGTTAAAAAGTTATGAGTATTTCTTCCATAGAGAATGGATGTTATACACTTAAATCTCTAATTAAAAAAGAAAATGTTGTTTTGGCCTCTATTTTCCTTTCAGCTTCATTTACATCATGATATTTGTATTCATATACACTATTGAAAATAATAATATAGGAAACAAATTTATTTAAATATGGCTTTTGTATTACTTGCATCTCTTGGCTCCCCCTTTCTGGTCAAACATGTAGAAAATGCAACCGGTTGAAAGACTTAATCAATTATTAGATTTTTAAACAAGTTGTAGCTACAAATTCTTCTTCTTTTACCTTTGTAAGGGACTTAATTATGTAGTATGTCTTAGTTGAAAGTGTGGCCATATCTTTTTCTTTATACATAGGATATATTTTTATTCTTTGACATTAATATTTCAGAATTGCTGATTTAAAAAGTCTTCAAAACATAGACATAGATAAGACATAGATAAAAAATAAAGAAAGCTATTATGATCATAAAGCTGTAAAATATAGCAGGGGTATAGGACTCACAATGAATTTCTAGAAGTTGCAGAGCTTGTATGCTTTATAAAGACAGTCTTGTAAGTTGAACTTGTATGGAGAGTATTTTTATAGAAAAGGGAGTAGTTCACCACTATTTCATCTGTTTTGTCTAGGGTAACAGAAACTGTATGATACTCTGGCTTAAAGAAATTTTACTTATAAGTGAGAAAATTATGTAATATATATATTCAAAAGAAACATATGAGGATTTCACATAAAATTATTATTTCACAGTTTCCTGGGATGCTGTTTTCAACAGAAAATTGAAGCTTGAAAATAACATTAAATAGTACAGAACTATCTAATCATAGTCTTGATGACATAACTGGTACTAGAGTATCCCAGCCATGTTTATAACTATAAAACTTACAAAATAAACAAAATAACTCTTCAGTTATTAAAAACAAGTAACACTAGACTTTTGAACAAGTAAACAACATACTTTCTTGACTAGAGTCTGTCTTGGGACTGCTGCATAGATAGGGAAAGTCCAAGAACACAGATTTGCTGAGCTGTGGTGATAGGCTGCTGAGGTGGTTAAAAATTTCATAGCACTGAAATTAAAGAAGATGAAGCTGTGCAGAGATGGAGGTCTTTAAATGGTTCTTCTGAATCTTGTCTCAATACTAAACTGTACATGTGCAAGACAAGAAGCCAAGGATACATAAAGGAGAGCTGCCATTAAACAAAACAGGAAAATATGATTTGAATAACTAATAGTTTCACAGGGCTGTGAAGGATTTATTTATTTATTTTAGCACAATGTTTATTTTATGCCAGAATGAACATATGTTTGGGCTTCCCAGGTAGTAAAGAATCTGCCTACTAATGCGGAAGATGCAAGGGAAGTGAATACAATCTCTGGGTCAGGAAGATCCCTTAGAGAAAGAAATAGCAGCCCACTTCAGTATTCTTGCCCAGGAAATACAATGGACAGAGGAGCCTGGCAGGCTACGGTCTGCGAGGTCATAAAAAGTCATTCATGACTGAGCTCGCACGTACTGTATTGTCTAATGTTTGATTAACCCAAACATTCAGTAGTGATTATAGAAATGCAGAAAAAGTTGGTCTACTTAAAATCTTAAAAACAATCTCAAAAGAGTTAAGTTGACAAGGATATAAATTAACTACTTGCTTGAACAAAGCCCAATATCATTAAAATGATTACAATATCCAATGAGTCAATAAATAATACAATATGTCCACTATCAAATAAAAAATGGCTAGATAGGCAAAAAAGCAAAAAATGTGACCAATAGTTGGGAGAAAAATCAGTCAGTTAAAACAAATCATGAGATTGCAGAGATAATGCAATTATTGCTTAAAATATATTCAAATAGTTAAAAAAAATTAGAAAATCAGTTATAGAAATGGAAGATGTGGAAATAACAAAATGAATTACCTAGTACTCAGAAATACAATAATGAAAGTGAAATAAAAAAAGATAGGCCTAACAGTAGTTGTCTCTCTTGCAAAAATAAAATAGCTTTAAGATAGAATGTATCTAAGTACATCTGTACCATGCAGATTCTCCAAAGTAGACTCTACCCAAAACAAAGCACAAAGAGAATGAAAGGCAGAGAAATATGAAGAGAAACACAATGTAATGTACATAGTATTAAACATTAACTTAATCATAGGTGAAGTGCCTGACCAAGCATGGAGGAAGATTAGAGCAGAAAAATATTTATAGATAAAGTCTGAATTTCCCAAATTTGATAAAAATGCAAACCCAAGAGTTATTAAAGTTGTATTAATGAAGATAGTATTCCTTTAGTATAATGATAAGACAAATCAATGAAAGTCAATTGGTAGTAATAAACCATATTTTTAACATTAGTTAATTTCAATCAAGCAAGTCAAAGCAAAGAGGTTAAGTTTACAAAAAGGACTTTCTCAAAGTTGGAAAAAAAAACAAAACACAAACTTCTGTTCCTCAAGACTCCAATAAAGGAATAAATGGGCAAGCCATAAACTTAGGAAAATATGTGCAATATTTGTATTGTTGTTATTTGTTGCTGCTTTAGTCACTAAGCCCTGTCTGACTCCTTGCAATCTCCATGGACTGTAGCCTGCCAGGCTCCTCTAAGGCCTTCTCCAAGAAAGAATAGTGGAGTAGATTGCCATTTCCTTCTCCAGGGTATCTTGCTGACCCAGGGATCGAACCTGTATCTCCTGCATTGGCAGGTGTATTCTTTACCACTGAGCCATCAGGGAAGCCCCAATATATATATTAGACAAGGTATTTCTATCCACAATATATGAACAATATTTAGAAGGCAATACTGATTAGACAACCTAATTTAAAAATGGACAAATGAGTTAAATAGACATTGTACATGAAAAAGTATTCAATATCCCATATTATCAGCAAATGCATGTTAAAACTACATGAAATACCTGCTAAAATTGCTAAAATTGAAAAGATTAACAATACCACATGTTGGCACCTGTAAAGCACAGCTAGAATTCTCATGCCATTCTAGTGGAAATAAACAAATGCACAATTTCTTTCAAAATCATTCTGACAAATTTTCTGTAAAGTTGCACATACACCTGCCTTATGACACAACAATTTATCTTCTAGAATTTTACCCACAAGAAATGAAAACACATTTTCATACAAAAAAATGCTTGCACAAGGATGAACATATCAGCTTTATTCATAATAGCCAGCACTTGAGACAACACAAATGTCTATCAAAATGAGAATGGAGGAAAAAAATGTGTGTGTGTGTGCATATATATAAATATTAGTAGTAGATTATTCAACACTAAAAATTTATTTATATACACAACATGCATGGATGGAACTCGGAAACCTACGGAGTGAAAGTAACCAGACAGAAAATAATATGTGATATTGTGATTTATAATGAGAGATATGTATTTGGTCTTTTCCTTGTTTCTGGCACAAAACTCCTAGAACTCTTGGAATTTCTTGAGTGATGAAAACTATGAGTTTATTTTTATGTTAATGACATAGCATTTAGAATGCACCTAAGGATGAGGGCAGGTTGCAGGGAGAGCCAACCCTGTGGTTAGAGGGTTTGAGCTTCCAGTTCCACCCACTGACCTGCTGAGGAGGAGAGAGCAGCTAGAGATTGAGTTCAATCACAATAGGCAATGATTTAATCATCCATGCCTATGAATAAAAGCTCCATCAAAAAAATAAAATAAACACAAAAGGAGCTCAGAGAGCTTTCAGGTTGATGAACACATGGAGACACAGGGCATGTGGTTTGACTGGAGAGAATCCTTTCCCCATACCTTGCCCGTTGAATCTCTTCCATCTGGCTGTTCCTGAGTTATACATTTTTGTAACAAAACAGTGATCTAGTGATGCATTTCCTGAGTTCAGTGATCCACCCATCAAATTAATCAAACCCAAGGAGGGAGTCATGGGAACCTCTGATCTATATCCAGTTGTTGACTCAGAAGCAGAGGTTACAACCTGGACTTGTAACTAAAGTTTGAAATGGTTACGCTGGACAGTCTTGTAGGACTTAGTTCTCAATCTGTGGAATCTGGTCCTATTTTTGAGTAGATAGTGTCCAAATTGAATTAAATTGTAGGACATTCTGTTGCTATCCCCAGAATTATTTATCACTGGCATGTGGACACCCCTCCACACACATTGAACTAGTTTCAGAACACCAAAGGAGTGCATACTGTATAATTTTACTCACTTGAAGTTCTAGAAGAATAATAATAAAAAAGAAAATCACATGCTTAAAGAAATTAAAGCAATGGTGGCTTTTGTGAGGGAGCTGGGGAAGTGAGTAGAATTTTTTGGCAAGGCTCTTGAATGATCATTTTTGAAGTCTGATGAAATTGTTCTTTATCTTAACTGAGTTGAGAAACATATGGGTGTAAAGTGGTGGTGGTGGTGGTGGTTTAGTCACTAACTGTGTCCAACTCTTGTCTCCTGTGACCCTAAGAACTATAGCCTGCCAGGCTCCTCTGTTCATGGGATTTTCCAGGCAAGAATACTGGAATGGGTTGCCATTTCCTTCTCCAGGAGCTCTTCCCAACTCAGGGATCAAATCCGTGTCTCCTGCATTCAGTTGGATTCTTTACAACTGAACCACCAGGGAAACACCAATGAGTATAATACAACAGGCAAAAATCACAAAGCATTTCATTTATGTAAATAATTTCTCAAGTAACAACAACAACACCATCTTGTTATCACTAAAATTCCTATTAGATACACTTCTACAACTCATAAAAGTTAAAATTTTAAAGTATCAATACATTCCATGCATATATGGAATTATCTGTTGAAATAATAAATGATAAGTATAAAAAGATATATAGATAGATATAGATAGATAAAGTGATTTAATGAAGAAGTATTGACTCTTGTGTAGCACCCAATATAATTTTCTGTAAACTATTTTATGATGATTTGACTCTATACTGAGCTAGCATATACCACTAGCATATGGTGCTAGTGGTAAACGACCCACTTGCCAATTCAGGAGATACAGGAGACCTGGGTATGATCCCTGTGTCCAGAAGATCTCCTGGAGGTAGAAATGGCAACTCAGTCCAGTATTCTTGCCTAGAGAATCCCATGTATAGAGGAGCCTAGCGGGTTACAGTTCACGGCGTGGCAAAGAGTCAGACACGACTGAGCAATAACACTTTCACTTTCATACTGTGCATGCTCTTGTATCAACAGGTCTGTTAGAGCTAATACTCAATCCTCTATTTCTCTGAACTAATCTGTGGCCTCATATGTGAAAAATACTCTGAAGGAAAAAAATCTTTCTAAAAATCTATAAAAGGAGTATAAAATTATGTTCCTTATAGTCTAACTGAACCACATATTCTATGATTAGCCCTTTGTAGTTTTTAAGATACCTCCAGAGCATTAAAAAAATAAAAGGTAATCTTTTATGTTTTTTTTCCTGAAGCAAGATTCCATGAACACAAACTTACCCATAGGAATAAGGTTCAGTTCAGTTCAGTTCAGTCGCTCAGTCGTGTCTGACTCTCCGTGACCCCATGAATCACAGCACGCCAGGCCTCCCTGTCCATCACCAACTCCCGGAGTTCACTCAAATTCATGTCCACAGAGTCGGTGATGCCATCCAGCCATCTCATTCTCTGCAGTCCCCTTCTCCTCCCGCCCCCAACCTTTCCCAGCATCAGAGTCTTTTCCAGTGAGTCAACTCGTCGCATGAGGTGGCCAAAGTATTGGAGTTTCAGCTTTAGCATCGGTCCTTCCAATGAACACCCAGGATTGATCTCCTTTAGAATGGACTGGTTGGATCTCCTTGCAGTCCAATGGACTCTCAAGAATCTTTTCCAACACCTACTTGCCTCCAAAAAAATATCTCCAGGGCTGAAAATCAGATGGGAAAGAGAAAATGCAAAGTAAGCATGCAACAAAGGAAAGGTTCTATACATTTTATGACAAGAATATCAAAAGTGGTTTGATCAGGAAACTGGGAATTTCACTTTAAGATTTCAAATGGACTTGATATTTTGAAAAAAAATACATTTTAAAATTTGTCTAAAATATATTCTGAATACATTGCAACCAATATTGTATTAAATGTATAGCTAAACTAAAAAAAAAAAAAAAAAAACAAGATAAAAGAAGAAAAAGTGTGAGGAAATTCCCAGGATGCAAAAATTTAGAAGTGTTTTAAACCAGTGTTAAATGAATATTCACACTCCAAGTGCATTTGCCAGTATAAGAAATCATGATACTTGAGGTTAGACGTAGATGTTGGAGTGAGGAGAAATGCATAGCTTCCATTAAAGGAGGAGGATTATGCTACTACAGAAAAACAGTACCCTCAAAGTTATACCCTGGGTGTGTAGGCAGGCGAGGCAAAAGTTGCCTGACAGCAAAATGAAACAACCCCTAAACTGATCATATGGTCAAAAGATCAGATTCTGGGTATCAGGAGCCTGGAATTCCCTGCCCACCAGCCATAAGGTCACATTCAGGGCTTTTCATGAGCCTCTTCTCAGGTCCCACCCTCTCAAGTCAGAGTGTACCATGTAGGCTTCAGGCTTGGCCAAGGAGATGCTGGCTGTTTGCCAGTCCTGGAAGTGGGATGGGGTTTATGGACTGGAGAAATATGTGCTACAAAGTTTCATTAACTATATGATGGTGTGCAGAGTCCTTGTTTGTATAGAACACACTGTGGGTTGGAAGAGAAAATTGAACTGCAGGACAGAGACTTACATTTTTTCTCCAACTCGTCGTAAATGTGAGAGAGGCACTTAATCTCAGGAGTTATTAAAGTTTGTAAAATAAATAACCCTTTTAGAAATTTATTATCAGAAACCTCTTCTCACAGATGCAAATTTACACTCCATGAGTGGTCTAAGAAACACCCATATGAGCAATAATCTTTAAGTGGTCTCATGTTTATGATGACTGGAAATGAATAGACAAAGCAAAAGTAATCTCTGGAAAAATGCGACTCCCTCCTCCCCACTAATCAAAAGATAACCAAGTTTTCCTCCTCTCAAATCAGAAGAATTTTATGTTATAGTTTCTAAAAGTAAGATTAAGCTTAAAAAAATTACTTCTTAATGTTCTACTGCATATATATGCTACTCCCTTTGGCCCTGTAAATCAGATTTTGGCAAACTGAAGCCTTGCATCCTTGTTTCCTGCTGTACAATCTGCAAGCTAGTAGTGGTCTTTATTTTTTAATGTTTTTATTTTTAAATCTTTATAATCAAAGGAAGAATGATATTTTGTGACTTGAAAATTATATGAAATTCAAGTTTCAGTATTTATGTATAATGTTTTATTAGCATGCATCTGCTCTCATTTGGTGATGTACTTATTGCTTGTGACTGTTTTTGTGCTACAACACCGAAGTCTGAAAATCAAAATTGTCTATCACACACCTAGCCTACACAGGAGAATGTAAATGAAACTTTATTTCTACATTGACATGAGTTTTCTCATCCACTTTTTTCATTAGCATAATTTTGCTTTTTCCAAAACACTTCTTCCCAGGCAAATGGGTTGGCCATTATGGGATCTAAAAAAAATCCATCTACTTTTCAAGAGAAAAGCATCAGCAAAGTGTGCACCCTGAGATTCTTTGAGTTCTTTAACTCAAGTCGTCACCCTGCTTGTTTTCCCTAATCAGGGACTTTTACCTCACCCCCTCTATTGTAATCAAGGTCTCACAGTGAAAGACCTATCCATTCCAATTATCAACAAATTCAGACCACCTGAAATGCTGCCAAATCTTTGTGGAGGTGGTGTTCTCTCTCACTGTGGTAAGCAGTAAACTCAGCTTTGCCTTATCAACAGATTGTGTTGGTAATACTTAGAGAGACAGCTTTCAACAATTTAGTAGTTGCCACATAGACCATATGGCACACACAGTCTAAAAAATGCACTAGCTGTCCCTTTGCACAAAAAGTTTGTCAACCTCTGTTCTCTATGAGTAATAGCAGTTCCATTGTAGTAAAAATGTCAAATTAAAATTATTTTCAAAGGTGTATTATTGGTTTGTTTCCTTCAGATTACAAAAGTTCCCTTTCTTGTGGATTACAAGACTATTTCTGGAAAGGTGATTAAAGGTAAGGGGTGGATCATGGATTATACTCATAAATAATGGAGACCCTCAAAGTCTGATGTTAAAATTAAGGTAAAGTAGCCACCTGACTTTTATCTGGTCATTATTTTTCCTTATTTTTCTTGTATGAAGAATTTTTAGAAATGGTGAGGATTATATTTCTAAAAGTTTCAAGAGTGTGATATCATTCCCCCTCAAATTTGGTGCCGTTTTAATAAAATTTGGAGCAACATGAATATAAAATGTAATGGAGTATGTTACAGAATAAGGATGAGGTTTGCACAAAGACCCTAGATGTCTTACTTTTACTTCCTTCTGTAGGAATATATTGAGATCACCAGGACTAGAACAGGCTATTTATTCAAACCAGGCTATAGCAAGGGAGTCAACCCCTATCATTTGCATTTGGATGAGACTTAAAGACTGTTGCTGCTGCTGCTGCTAAGTCATTTCAGTTGTGTCCGACTCTGTATGACCCCATAGACGGAAGCCCACCAGGCTCCTCTATCCCTGGGATTCTCCAGGCAAGAACAATGGAGTGGGTTGCCATTTCCTTCTCCAATGTGTGAAAGTGAAAAGTGAAAGTGAAGTCACTCAGTCGTGTCCGACCCTTAGCGACCCCACGGACTGCAGCCTACCAGGCTCCTCCGTCCATGGGATTTTCTAGGCAACAGTACTGGAGTGGCTTGCCATTGCCTTCTCCGTAAAGACTGTTAAGAGACTGGAAAAGCTTTATAGGGAACAAAAAGGACGGCTTCAGGTGGGCTTTCCTTGTAAACCATTGGCAAGGGGAAGCCAGATTTGGACTAATTATAAGTGGGGAATCTTCTACAACTGGTTTGAGAAACAGATTTGTCTTTCTCTGATTGGGTCCTGAGTTGCAAGTGGTGTCAGGCAATAAGAAAGCTGATAGGTATTGACCTCATTCTGACTATTCTGGGCCTCTTTCTACTGATGTGATAGTTTGGCTTCCCCAACTGGTTGCTGTGGAGGTTGTAATCAGAATACTATTTTCATAAATGTTCTGGACAATGTCCATTTGTACACTCAAATTCTCACTGCTCTTTTTCTCTTCTACACTGGAAAGGAATTCCATAGCAAATTCAACACTGAACCATTTCCATTTTTTCAAAGCTGTTCACTTTCATTTCTTCAGTTTTCATTTCAGGACTACACCTGCAGGTTCATTGTCCAGGTTCTCTTAGCTCTCTCACTCTCAAAGCAAAAAGTTGCATTTTCCTATTTTTTCCTGCACACCTGATTTACATATTTATACTGTTTTCTATGCCTACTTCTCAGTGCAAAGTTTAGGAGAGTAAGAACCAATTCACACTCAGTTTTATGTTAATTTATTATAGTCCCTGAACTTAAAGTAAAATGTTATGCTATATTTTATTTAGTATTCTAAAAATGGTTCAAAAGCAGTTGGTTGATGATGGCCTCCAAGATTATCTAAGAGAAATATTCTGAATTATGTAAGAGGAAACTTGGGGAGAAAAATAAAGCTTTTTGTGTTATGGAAAGATGAGACTTCAAAAGGGATAAAATTCTTAATTGCCTTCTGTAAGTATACTCAGATAAGGATATAACATGACATTAAGTATTCTGAAAGAGAAAAATAAATACTTAGGGAAAAACCTTCTCCAATGCCTTGAAAAAAACAAAAAATAGTTAAAACCCTAACACCCTTAGAAGAGTTCCAGTTCCTGAGCCCTTCATTAGATCACATAGGGAACTTATAATTATTGAAAATCCTAAAGAAAGAAAGAAAATGTTTATCAGAACCCTGACAACACAGTATATTTTACTATTTTGATTTATGGGAAAAAATAATTATATTTCTTTTTTTAGAAAGCTAAATTGTCACTATGGAACAAAAAAAGAAAACATTTATATGTAAGGGTTTGTACACGTGTATAATAGTACTGTTAAAACTAGATTAGAAATATCGTTATGAATACATGTATTTATAAAACCTGTCAGTTAAAATTGTACATTTGATATCTCTCTCCACAGAAATCTCTTGGTGAGTAAACCCATACAATGCACCCTAATGCATAACTTCTGGTCTCCAATCCTGTTTTCCACCTGAAGGAACCAGAGTTCTTTGAAGTAAAAGATGTCTAATTCAGTCTCTAGGTTCAAAAGGTAAAGGTGAGCCTATAACACTTCGTGGCACCATAAAGCAGTGAAGCTTTCAAAGATTAATGGAGTCATGTTGGAAGGACCCAGGAGTCATTAAAAAGGGAGCTCCTATTGGCCAAACGAGACAATCTGAACATCCAAAGACTGCTGGAAGAAGTTGACTGACGTAAAATAAATCTGAGAAACCATAAGTACATAAATACCCAAACAAAGTTAAGAAAAGCTTTAAAAAGAATGTGTTTCTGATGAGTTGTTCAATAATTCCGGTATCCTTAGCTCATTTACTCTATCAAAGAAGAGAGAAAGTAAATATAATTAAATCAGGCATTTCTTGAATTAAGAAATTGTTACTAGAATGACCCAAAATGTGGCCATCTCAAGTCAATCAAAAATATCAAAACTTCAATTCAATATAATTTTAAGGGTTATTTGATCCTAGTAATAAAAGATATTTAATATTTCACTGATCCTAGTGCTTTAATTTTTTTTTCCTTAGAACCTCATCAAGTTCATGAGTTAGAAGGAGAAAGACTTATCTTATGAACTAACCTATGTGGGAAAGTAAACAGTAGTTTATTAGATAAAGAACTACGCACTATTTATAACTTAACTTTGGGAAAATTGTCTAATATAGTCATCATTCACCTATTGAAATTAGATAATCAAAAATAACAACAGAATATAAGATTCAAGAAATCCCATCTTCTACGTAAATTAGGATATCAGAAGTTTTCTTATTAGTAGTCGATAAAGGCAATTACCAAAAAAGAAATGAGAAAGAAGGCTGCATTCTCATTTAACTAAAAGCCTCTCCAATTGTCACAATAAATATAGGCTGCAGATACAAAGATAAAGAGAGACAGTCCCCACAATGAGCTAAACCCCTTTTCAGACCATTACCACCCAATACACAAGATCACAGTTCTCTGTTCTTCAAATAGTCCCTTAAATATGAGCTGCCAGGCTGCCAACACTGGAGGAGACTAGTTTATATAAAACAATCATGGAAAAAGAATTTCCTGGAATAGACAAATCAACATTGTCATCAAAACAAGGTAAGCCTGCCTCAGCAAATCACAGAGTGGACGTTAACCCCTGAAACCCTGAAAGAAACACTATTTTTGCAGCTCTCTCATGGCTAAACTAGAAAATAAAAAAGGGATGCATGTGTGCTAAATTGCTTCAGTCCTGTAGACTTTTTGTGACCCTATGGAAATAGCTGCCAGTCTCCTCTGTCCATGAGATTCTGCAGGCAAGAATACTGAAATGTAATGTTAGTGCCCTCCTCCAGGGGATCTTCCTGACCCAGGGATCCAACTTTGTCTCCTTCATCTACTGCATTCCAGGCTGCTTCTTTACCACTAGAGCCACCTGGGAAGCCCAAAAGAGGAATAATACCTCATAGAATTAGCAATGGACTGATTAAAACTACAATACAGTCTGGAAAAAAACAACATGGAAATGTGCATACACATCTTCAGGATTAGTTTTAGGAACCAACAAGTCACCAGGATGACGCTGATAGCAGCATGGTTTTTTCTTTGCATTACTTAGGATGGCAGTTTTCTGGTATGTGATAGAAAGATTTGCTTTCCCCACCAATCATCTTTTCTATCTCCTTTAGAGATATCTCTAAAGATATCTAAAGATATTCCTTAGAGATATTTTCTATCTCCTTCATCTCTTCTAGTAATGGTGGATAATAACAGTCCTCAGACAGGCATAATCATGGTCTAGTATAGATAGAGAGTTGTAAATGTGTGGATATTTATATACACACATGGGAGGAATGTTGAGGAAAACCAATACCCTTCCTAATAGAAAAATGTTTACTTGTTTAAAATTAATAAGCTCAATTGAAAAATAAGCAAACAAAATTTAACACTTTATCCCATCCACGTCATACTAACTTAACTTTTTGAACAGATAGTATAACTCTTTTTCTTTGCAAAATATGCTTATTTTCAGATGTATAAATTTAATCTCCATGGTTTAAAATAATTTTAAAAGTTTTTTTACTTGTATGTCCAAGAATCTCCCTCATTTGTGAAACTCCAAACATCTTCTAGGAATGGTAATTGAGGGTGGAGATATAAAAGTCCTAGGTAGTAATAATGAATCAAAAAGAATCCGATGTGTTTAAAACCAAGGTGAAGGACACTGATTTCTGCCCAAATACACCTCTCATTTCTTCCTGCTGTTAGACTTTTAGTAAATAACTTGAGTCATATTTTTAATAAAATATAATAAGCATCCATATGCATTCTTATTAATACAGCCCTTCATATAGACACCTCGATATTTTCAGAAAGACTGGCAAAATATGGCTTAGAATCTAAAAATAGACAATAAACAAACAAAGAAACTACCATGAACAAAAGTTAGCAGATAGAAATAGACTTCCAAGAAATTTATATATTGAAATTAGAATGGCTTAAGATGCAAATTAGATTCATAAGAAGAAAATAATTGAAGTGAAGACTTAAAGTGGTTGCTTATGCATATTTTGGAATCATACTTTAACAAAAATTAGGATTAAACATAAGATGGATAAAAATGAATCATTGTTCTATACACACATACACACACAAGAATGAAGGGAGGGGAAGAGGAGAAAGATTTATTCAATTGAAGTATAATACACATAAAATATATGTTTACTGTATATCATAATAGATTATATTCTGTTTTATTCTTATTTTAGTGCAAGAAAAAATTGTTTGTGATTTCATAAATTTATTTTACAACCTGATATCAGTTTTCACCCTCATCTGGAAAACACTCTCTTTTTGTGAAATTTCAAATTTTGAACCCTATATAGAAATCATCTATTTGTAATGTGAACAAATTTATGATCAAATCCCAGAAGCACTTTTTCAGTAAGAACGTTCATTCTGATTTTACATATATAAAAAGTATATATATATATAAAGTATATATATATTATATGTATATGAAGTATATATATATTATATATATATAAAGTATATATTTTTTATATATATATACTTTTCAAGGTAAAGGATTAATATTTTAAAATTAACTGACATGCTTAGTACAGAAAAATATAACAAACAAGTATAAATACTCAATAATTAGATGATAGAAAGAATATACATTTAAACTTTCAAAGTTGATTTATCTAATTATATGTGAAATAAAAACAGAAACAAATAAGAACCTGTAAGAGGAGATGAACATTTCCAAATATGGCTGTGTGTGGCAGAGACTGCTGTTTTTCTCCTGTATTTATTTCCACTTTCATGAATGTAGATCAAACTTATATCTTCATTGTGAATATGCTAAGGCCTTATAAAAATTAATATCCAGACTTTCGAGAAGCTAAGTTTTACCATTTGACTAAGACCTGGTCAATAACATATAAATGGGTATAGTGCTTGTTAGATTTGTATTGCATCAGGATGTGGACACTGCTTCTGCATTTTCCCTTTTCTGGCTAGAATGTGGACATCTTCAACTATGGGAACAAGGATCACACACAGATATTCCCAAAGAAGGAAAAAGAAGTAGCCAAGACCCCATAGACCTTTATAAACCACATATATGAAATTTTACATGAAAGAAAAATAAACAATTTTGTGAACATCATTGAAATTTTTTTTTGGTTTGCTAGAGTAGTTTAACTTTATTCTTACATAAATTTTAAACTTGTTAAAGTATAGCCACTGCTGTGAGCATGTATTTGGGAACAAAGTTTGTGAAATCAAGATAATGATCTTTATAGTCAGATGTACTTAAGCTATTAGCATCTTTAAGCCTCAAATTTCTCATTTGTTAAAAAAAAAAGGTGTAACAGCATGACATCTGTCATGGGATTACTGTAAAGATTAAAGATCTAATTTGAAAAATTTATTAATAAATTTGTCCACAGTGAATTAACAATAAATGTCGTTGCTGTTCAATCACTAAGTCATGTCCGACTCTTTGTGACCACATGGCCTGCAGCATGCCCAGGTTCCCTGTCATTCACTCTCTTCCAAGTTTCCTCAAATTCATGTGTATTGAGCCAGTGATGCCATCTAACCATCTCATTGTTGCCATCTCTCATTTTGCCTTCAATCTTTCCCATCACCAGGGTCTTTTCCAATGAGTTGGATCTTTTCCAATGAGGCAGCCCTTTATATCAGGTAGCCAAACTATTGGAGCTGCAGCTACAGCATTAGTCGTTGCAATTAATATTCAGGGTTAATTTCCTTTAGAATTGACTGATTTGATCATCTTGCTGTTCAAGGGACTCTCAAGAATCTAACACAGCACCACAATTTGAAAACATCCAGCCTTCTTTATGGTCCAACTCTCACATCTATACATGACTACTGGAAAAACTCTAGCTTTGACTGTAGGGACCTTTGTTGGCAAAGTGATACTTCTGCTTTTTAATATGCTAAGTTTGTCACAGCTTTGCTTTCAAGGACCAAGCATATTCTTTTTTTAAAAAATTATTTAATTGGAGGCTAATTACTTTACAATATTGTATTGGTTTTGCCATACATTGACAGGAATCTGCCCTGGGTGTACATGTGTTCCCCATCTTGAACCCCACTCCCACATCCCTCCCCATATCTGTATAGAACAGTCTTTTGGACTCTGTGGGAGAGGGCGAGGGTGGGATGATTTGGGAGAATGGCATTGAAACATGTATATTATCATATATGAAATGAATTGCCAGTCTAGGTTCGATGCATGATACAAGCATCTTTTAATTTCATGGTTGCAGTCACCATCCGCAGTGTATTGGAGCCCAAGAAAATAAAATCTGTCATTGCTTCTACTTTTTCACCATCAATAAATGCTAGCAACTATTAACATCATAAGCTGCAATAATCAAAGTTAAATTTAAACACAAAATTAAATTTAAACACGACTTAAATTGCCTTTGTATTATAAGCATCATGGAATATCTGATTTGTACAGAAGCATTCCATTTTAAGTAGTAAACTTTTAGGGAATTCTCTGGCAGTCCAATGGTTAAGACTCTGTGCTTCCACTGCAGGGGGCATGATTTCAATCTGTCGTCTGAGAACTAAGATCCAATATGCTGTGAAGGGCTTCCCAGGTGGTACAGTGGTAAAACATCCACTTGCAATGTAGAAGATGCAGGAGATGCAGGTTAGATCCCTGGGTCAAGAAGATCCCTTGGAATAGGATATGGCAACCCACCCCATATTCTTGCCTGGAAAATTCTATGGATAGAGGAGCCTGGTGGGCTATGTTTCATGGGGTAGCAAAGAGTTGGACAGACTGAGCACACACACATGCTACGCAGCCTAAACAAAAAAAAAAAATTTTTTTTTAATTAAAATAGAACTTTAAATGATACTCAGAAACATTTTTACAGCATGTTTATCTTCTATTTTTTAATATTTTGTTAAAATATACATTCTTCCAAAAGTCTCAATAATTTTCTTTTCCATATACCTTAAATATTCTCATATTAAAAAAAAAAAATGGGCTTCCTTGGTGGCTCAGAGGTTAAAACGTCTGCCTCCAATGCGGGAGACCTGGGTTCGATCCCTGGGTCGGGAAGATCCCCTGGAGAAGGAAACGGTAACCCACTCCAGTATTCTTGCCTGGAGAATCCCATGGACGGAGAAGCCTGGTAGGCTAAAGTCCACGGGGTCGCAAAGAGTCGGACACGACTGAGCGACGGAATGGAATGGAATGGATTTCAAAAATAGTTTTATTATAGCTATAGATTGAATTTATTGCTATCATAAATATTTGTTTCCTCAGAAGTAAATTAGTAGACATTTAGACTACCTATTTTTTCAATATTACAAATAATAATTCAGAATACTTTTCTATGTAAGTGTATACTCATTCCTAGTTAAGGAAGTATTGTACAAAAGAATATAATAAACATATGTTTAATTTATAAAGATTTGAATATATGTTGTCATAATTTACTCTCAAATTCTTAATCAAGTTACACTTCAGACATGGTATGAAGATTTTCTTTTCCCTGTATGTAGGCACTAAGAATTATTTTTGAACATTTGATAGGCAAATGCGTTTTTATTTTAATACAATGAAACTCAAAAGTACATTTTATATAGTTTATTATAGCAGTTAGTCATAGCTGAATAAAATATTCTCAGCCTCAGAAAAGTGATTCATAATATATGGTGAGTGAATTCCACAGCTTCAAAGACATAAAGCATAAATTGTTGCATCTCTTAATAATCCTTAATCTCTTCAAAATGAATTGTTGCAAAACATAGATTAATATAAATTAATTCTGGCATTAATCTTAGTGGAATTCAAATTCACTATTATCAATATCAAGAAAGTGTTTATGAAATAATTTAGAAAATATTTTACCTTGTGGTATATTGGTTAGCCTTGTAAGAGCATTCATTATTATCTTATGTATCTTTGATATATCATTTTGACTTCCAATTTTAGAGTTTCAAGAATATTCTTGTGAAAATGGAATAAAACACACTTTAGTATGCTAATACCCTTTAACTTTTACTAAATGTAGTGAGGACTTGACAGAATTTCTTTTGAGTTTTGAGAAAACATCTTTGTTTGTACTCTGAAATAATATGAGTTTTATTTACAGAATAGCAAAATACTAAAGAAGCAAACAATATATAATATCCTTAATATATTTCAGTTCTTTACTAACCAAAAGAGAAAACCCCCAATGTAAACATGTTCTCACACAGGAAGGAAGTTAGACTGGTGATATGCTAGAATATAAATATAAATAAAATTTTTCAATATAGATTCAATTTCATCAGTTCAGTTCAGTCAGTTCAGTCGCTCAGTCGTGTCCGACTCTCCGCGACCCCATGAATCACAGCACGCCAGGCCTCCCTGTCCATCACCAACTCCCGGAGTACACTCAAACTCATGTCCACAGAGTCGGTGATGCCATCCAGCCATCTCATTCTCCGTCGTCCCCTTCTCCTCCCGCCCCCAAACTTTCCCAGCATCAGAGTCTTTTCCAGTGAGTCAACTCGTCGCATGAGGTGGCCAAAGTATTGCAGTTTCAGCTTTAGCATCAGTCCCTCCAATGAACATCCAGGATTGATCTCCTCTAGAATGGACTGGTTGGATCTCCTTGCAGTATAAGGGACTCTCAAGAGTCTTCTCCAACACCACAGTTCAAAAGCATCGATTGTTCGGCGATCAGCTTTCTTCACAGTCCAACTCTCACATCCATACATGACCACAGGAAAAACCATTGCCTTGACTAGATGGACCTTGGTTGGCAAAGTAATGTCTCTGCTTTTTAATATACTATCAAGGTTGGTCATAAATTTCCTTCCAAGGAGCAAACATCTTTTAATTTCATGGCTGCAATCAGCATCTGCAATGATTTTGGAGCCCAAAAAAACAAAGTCTGACACTGTTTCCACTGTTTTTCCATCTATTTCCCATGAAGTGATGGGACCAGATGCCATGATCTTTGTTTTCTGAATGTTGAGCTTCAAGCCAACCTTTTCACTCTCCTCTTTCACTTTCATCAAGAGGCTTTTGAGTTCCTCTTCACTTTCTGCCATAAGGGTAGTGTCACCTGCATATCTGAGGTTATTGATATTTCTCCCAGCAATCTTGATTCCAGCTTGTGCTTCTTCCAGCCCAGCGTTCCTCATGATGTACTCTGCATATAAGTTAAGTAAGCAAGGTGACAATATACAAACTTGACGTACACCTTTTCCTATTTGGAACCAGTCGGTTGTTCCATGTCCAGTTCTGACTGTTGCTTCCTGACCTGCATACAGGTTTCTCAAGAGGCAGGTCAGGTGGTCTAGGATTCCCATCTCTTTCAGAATGTTCCACAGTTTATTGTGATCCACACAGTCAAAGGCTTTGGCATAGTCAATGAAGCAGAAATAGATGTTTTTCTGAAACTCTCTTGCTTTCTCCATGATCCAGCGGATGTTGGCAATTGGATCTCTGGTGCCTCTGCCTTTTCTAAAACCTGCTTGAACATCTGGGAGTTCACGGTTTACATACTGCTGAAGCCTGGCTTGGAGAATTTTGAGCATGACTTTACTAGCGTGTGAGATGAGTGCAATTGTGCGGTAGTTTGAGCATTCTTTGGCATTGCCTTTCTTTGGGATTGGAATGAAGACTGACCTCTTCCAGTCCTGTGGCCACTGCTGAGTTTTCCAAATCTGCTGGCATATTGAGTGCAGCACTTTCACAGCATCATCTTTCAAGACTTGAAATAGCTCAACTGGAATTCCATCACCTCCACTAGCTTTGTTCGTAGTGATGCTTTCTAAGGCCCACTTGACTTCACATTCCAAGATGTCTGGCTCTAGGTCAGTGATCACATTATCGTGACTATCTTGGTCATGAAGATCTTTTTTGTACAGTTCTTCTGTGTATTCCTGCCACCTCTTCTTAATATCTTCTGCTTCTGTTAGGTCCATACCATTTCTGTCCTTCATCGAGCCCATCTTTGCATGAAATGTTCCCTTGGAATCTCTAATTTTCTTGAAGAGGTCTCTTGCTTTTCCTATTCTGTTGTTTTCCTCTATTTCTTTGCATTGATCACTGAGGAAGGCTTTCTTATCTCTCCTTGCTATTCTTTGGAACTCTGCATTCAGATGCTTATATCTTTCCTTTTCTCCTTTGCTTTTCGCCTCTCTTCTTTTCACAGCTATTTGTAAGGCCTCCTCAGACAGCCATTTCGCTCTTTTGCATTTCTTTTCCATGGGGATGGTCTTGGTCCCTGTCTCCCGTACAATGTCACGAACCTCCGTCCAGAGTTCATCAGGCACTCTATCAATCAGATCTAGTCCCTTAAATCTATTTCTCACTTCCACTGTATAATCATAAGGGATTTGATTGAGGTCATATCTGAATGGTCTAGTGGTTTTCCCTACTTTTTTCAATTTAAGTCTGAACTTCACAATAAGGAGTTCATGATCTGAGCCACATTCAGCTCCTGGTCTTCTTTTTGCTAACTGTATACAGCTTCTCCATCTTTGGCTGCAAAGAATATAATCCATCTGATTTCGGTGTTGACCATCTGGTGATGTCCATGTGTAGAGTCTTCTCTTGTGTTGTTGGAAGAGGGTGTTTGCTATGACCAGTGCATTCTCTTGACAAAACTCTATTAGCCTTTGCCCTGCTTCATTCCATGCTCCAAGGCCAAATTTGCCAGTTACTCCAGGTGTTTCTTGACTTCCTACTTTTCCATTCCAGTCCCCTATAATGAAAAGGACATCTTTTTTGGGTGTTAGTTCTAAAAGGTCTTGTAGGTTTTCATAGAACCGATTAACTTTGGCTTCTTCAGCATTACTGGTTGGGGCATAGGCCTGGATTACTGTAATATTGAATGGTTTGCCTTGGAAACGAACAGAAATCATCCTGTCATTTTTAAGATTGCATCCAAGTACTGCATTTCGGACTCTTTTGTTGACCATGGTGGCTACTTCATTTCTTCTAAGGGATTCCTGCCCACAGTAGTAGATATAAAGGTCATCCAAGTTAAATTCACCCATTCCAGTCCATTTTAGTTCACTGATTCCTAGAATGTCGACGTTCACTCTTGCCATCTCCTGTTTGACCACTTCCAATTTGCCTTGATTCATGGACCTAACATTCCAGGTTCCTATGCAATATTGCTCTTTACAGCACCGGACCTTGTTTCTATCATTGGTCACATCCACAACTGGGTATTGGTTTTGCTTTTGCTCCATCCCTTTATTCCTTCTATAGTTATTTCTCCACTGAGCTCCAGTAGCATACTGGGCACCTACCGACCTGGGGAATTCCTCATTCAGTATCCTATCATTTTGCCCTTTGTTACTGTTCATGGGGTTCTCAGGGCAAGTATACTGAAGTGGTTTGCCATTCCCTTCTCCAGGGGACCACATTCGGCTGTGGTCCATGTGATCAGATCAGCTAGTTTTCTGTGATTACGATTTCAGTTTGTCTGCCCTCTGGTGCCCCCTAGCAATACCTACCGTCTTATTTGGGTTTCTCTTACCTTGGTCCTGGAAAATCTCTTCACAGCCGGTCCAGCAAAGTGCAGCCGCTGTACCTTACCTTGGACGAGGGGTATCTCCTCAAGGCCGCCCCTCCTGACCTTGAACGCGGAGTAGCTCCTTTCGGCCCTCCTGCACCCACGCAGCCACCGCCTGTTGGACGTGGGGTAGCTCCTCAATTTCATCAGTTGACTCATATATGCAGCAAACTAGGTGAGTATGCCATGAGAAGGTTGTTTGTACACTCCCTGAAATAAGTTTTATTCCTTATCATTTTAAAATTTCTCAGAAGTGCTTTCTCAAGATGTCACAAAGACAAGGCAAAAGGAGAGAAGAAAGTTTATATATAATGGAGGATACACACACACACACACACACAAAATGTATGAGTTTCTTAAATAAAACACTCTTTAGCAACTTGGCTTAAGTTACAACCCTAGCTATAAAAGAAAAATTATCAAAATATATTTCTAGTTGCTAAAAACATAGGCAATATTGAGGTTCAGTTCAGTTCAGTTCAGTTCAGTCGCTCAGTCGTGTCTGACTCTCCGCGACCCCATGAATCACAGCAGGCCAGGCCTCCCTGTCCATCACCAACTCCCGGAGTTCACTCAAACTCATGTCCACAGAGTCGGTGATGCCATCCAGCTATCTCATTCTCTGTCGTCCCCTTCTCCTCCCACCTCCAACCTTTCCCAGCATCAGAGTCTTTTCCAGTGAGTCAACTCATCACATGAGGTGGCCAAAGTATTGCAGTTTCAGCTTTAGCATCAGTCCTTCCATAGATGTGGTAAAAAAACTAGACTGTCTTACACTTAAGTGCTCCAGAAGCAGAGCCTGAGATGAAAATGCTAAATCAATTAGGTTATTTTTTTGGGGGGAGGGGCAGATGTGAATGGAACACAATCAGGGGCTGAAAAATGACAGGGTTTAAATGAAGTGTATATCATCAAGGTAGATACTTTTGTATATGACTGGATCTTAATACAGAGGAGAAAACTAATCTGAGAGTTGGTGTAAAACCCCAGATATTTTCTAAGATAGAATGAGTTACTTATTCATTTATTCTTGTCAATCTTAGTTGAGGGCTGCTTCAAGGGTATTAACTGTTGAATACTTTCAGTACACAATATGCATCTGTGACATCAAGATAATTTTTAATTCTTCAAAGATTATAATATGAATAAAAATAAAAAAGCTAGTAAACTGTTGGGGGATGTGTAATTTCCTCAGTTCTGTCTTGCTACAGCAAAACTTTGAAGCGACAGATGAACCAGTGTTACAGCACTGTGTTACAGTTCAGTTTTATTTGGCAAGCAAAGGAAAATACATTCTCGAGGTGTGAGGGCAGGATGACTCAAGGATGCGAAAAGAAGAGAAGCCCTGGCTCAATTTTGGCTCCTCT
Source organism: Moschus berezovskii (assembly GCF_049115385.1). NCBI lineage: Eukaryota > Metazoa > Chordata > Mammalia > Artiodactyla > Moschidae > Moschus > Moschus berezovskii. The sequence goes on along the minus strand of NC_142464.1, from coordinate 59,891,960 downwards.
TTTTATGTTTTTTTCTCCTCCCCCTGAGCCTGCCATATGTAAACTGGGCTAGCCTGGAGGGCTGTTTGTTTTACCTGAGGTTCTCATTCTAGTCCTCGGACCTCCCTTTGTTCTATTTTTACAGACTTTTCCCTTCTTTGTCTTTTCAGTTCATTTCAGTCACTCAGTCGAGTCTGACTCTTTGCTACCCTATGGACTGCAGCATGCCAGGCCTCCCTGTCCATCACCAACTCCCAGAGTTTACTCAAACTCATGTCCATTGAGTTGGTGATGCCATTCAACTATCTCATCCTCTGTCATCCCCTTCTTGTCTCACCTTCAATCTTTCCCAGCATCAGGGTCTTTTCAAATGAGTCAGTTCTTTGCATCAGGTGGCCAAAGTATTGGAGTTTCAGCTTCAGTATCAGTTCTTCCAATGAACACTCAGGACTAATCTCCTTTAGGATGGACTGGTTGGATCTCCTTGCAGTCCAAGGGACTTTCAAACATCTTCTCCAACACCACAGTTCAAAAGCATCAATTCTTCGGCACTCAGCTTTCTTTACAGTCCAAATCTCACATCCATACATGACTACTGGAAAAACCATAGCTTTGACTAGACGGACCTTTGTTGGCAAAGTCATGTCTCTGCTTTTTAATATGCTGTCTAGGTTGGTAATAACTTTTCTTCCAAGGAGTAAGCGTCTTTTAATTTCATTGCTGCAGTCACCATCTGTAGTGATTTTGGAGCCCCCAAAAATAAAGTCTGTCACTGTTTCCACATTGCCTTTTAGCCAATGCCATTATGGACTCCTTTTTCCTGTTCTAACTACGTAATAAAACAAGATGATAGTTATTCCATGTTGATTTCATATACAAAATGCCCTCAAACACTTATTACTACATTCTCCCCTTTTACTTAAAAACTTTTACATAAATATCTTTAACTCCTGTAGGATGAAAACTTTGTATTAGGAATATTGATAATATTCAAGCTGACTTTTGGGTAATAAACTGATTAAAGTGAGTTTTTCTCTACAGAGGTAGAAGTAAAGGACTCTGGACTTCAGGAGGAGAAGTATAGGAATACAATACTAACAACATGAGGAGTTAATGCAAGTCTATACAAGAAGGTAAGAGAGATCCTTTCTGAGCTACTTTTCCAAATTTGTTCCAAAAAGATTGAATTTGTTCAACTTTTTTACCATGTTACTCTACTAATTGGCTAATGATGTATAGTATTTCTATAGTTTTTATAATTAAAAGACAGTGCACTGAGTAGAAATGTGTACAAAAATGGACCTATTGGAGTTCTAACTTCTAGTACCTGTGAGTCAGATAATATTTGGAAATAAGTTTTACAAACATAATCGTGTTAAAATGACGTTATACCCTATTAGAATGGGTCCAGATCCAATGCTGGCATTTTTTTCTTATAAGAAGGAAATTTTGACACGGGCACAGGGAGAGTCATGAAACAACAGAGGCAAAAATCTGAGGATTTTTATCCTCCACAGTCCAAGGATCCAAGGATCTCTATCGACTGCCGAAGCTGGGAGGAAGTTCAGATTAGTTACATGCATGGTTTTAGTTAAGGAACGCTAATAATTATGCAATTATATCATTATCATATGTACATTGTATGATAACTTTCAGGGAGCAAAATATACACTTAATTAAGTAATATATTCAATTCATGCTGTGATAATGAAATGAATTTAGAAAAATAAAATTCTAATGAAATTTACTTTTAGTATGAATTATCATATGTAGGTTCCTCTGCTTTAAAGTTTGCCATAAAATTCTGAAATAGAGCTGCTTTAAGAAATTATATCTTTGTATTAAAATAATAAATATTTAAAAGCAAAGGTAAACAACTATATAATTTTCAAGGATGATAACAGTCTATATTTCTCTTCCTCTTCCTCCTCCCCTTTATTGTTACTATTAATATCGTTATTTAACAACACAGATCTTAGCACACTGTTGTGAAACAAAAAAATTCTCAATATGAGTTCACTGATTTATTTACTGCATGTCATGACTTTGAACAAAATTATGCATCGGATGGTTGAATAACATGTTTGATGCACAGTCTGGTTATTTGTTACCAATTTTTAATGGTATTATACAAACATTTGTCTCCATCTAAACAGGTAAACTAATTTATGAACAGATTATTTCTTGAATCCCCTGAGTAAAATTACTTTATATCTATTTATTAATTCATTTTTAGTATTACAGTTTCTTTTCAGATTGGAATTTAAAAGTCTGCACAAAGGTAGTCTTAACAATGAATGGTAAAAGTGAATCCTAAAAGTCATAGCCTAACATTTCTATGATTATTTTTTGATGTGTAAATTTATCCAGTTGCTAAAAACTGCATTGTTATTAAGACACTGGTATCTTTATAATTCTGGAATAATTTCATACTTGGAATTTCTTGGATCTATTTCAAACCCTGAATTACACGAACTATGGAAACACAGTTGAGGGGTGGGTTTTTAAAATTCCATTTAAGTTGCCCTTTTATAAAAACTAATTTATACAGACTCGTTGGGAAAAGTCATAAAAATATCATTGACAGTTTTACTATTTTCAAGTCCTGAGAAATTGCACTTCGATTTATCATTTTTTAAAAGTGTTGGGATTATGTATGTGAGCATTTCTTAAAAATATTATTCACATTTGAAAAGCTTTAATGATTAGGGACAATATTTAACTAATGGTTCAAACTTACAACTATGAACTTAATTTTTCTACACAAATTTACTAAACATATAGCACATTACCAAATGTTATCAGATTTTACATAGTGACTATCAAGACTACTTAAATATCTGTATTTTTTAAAATATATTTCAATAGTAATTAATTATATTTCACTATGACTACTGTTTTGCGCTGTTATAAATGTTATTGTATAATAATTTATAATTTACCTCATCTTCTTGTGTTTCTTGGAAAACATCTTGCTCACCCCGATAGAACAAGAATGTTTGTCTTAGAGTGAAAAAATAACTGAAAAAACATGATTTTATATTAATTTTGTATTACTATTGGTGCAATTGCCTTTTAAAAATTTCATATAAAAACTCTGCTTTCTAAGAGCTTTTTAAAAATAAAGTGATGATTCTTGCCAGAAGTAGAAAGCTTTGAAAGACAGTAAGTAGCCAGACTATACTTTTTAACTGATGCACACACACACCCACACACACACACATACACACACACTAGTGGAAATTATAACCTTTGAGTTATCTAATTACAATGAAGTGACTAAGAATAAATGGTAGTGAATTTTAAAAACTGTATTCCCTAACTAGACCTTTAACAAACACTTTTGTAAGTTTTCCGTGTATATGGGATTCTGAAAAATAATGGTGAAAAGCAAAATTAAACTGTACTCAATCTTTTTTTTTTAACTTTTATTCTGTTACCTTCTTCCTTGTATCTATCAGTATCAATTGTTACCCACCATACATGTGGAGTCTATTCCTCTATTCTCCATTATACTTACTGCATATGCACTAACTACTCTTTATACTTCTCTTTAATATTTTAAAGTACATTTATAATTTACAAGATTTTCTATTGGATTTCAATACATTGTGGTTTATTTGAATATAATTTTATATATTGTCATAGACTAAGAAAGTGTACAAGTGGCACCATTTTAAGCCCTCTATAAATTTTATGGAGGGACTTATTTTGATTTAATCAAAGTTAAAAACTAAACACTTAACTTTGAGATATCGAGTCAGCAAAGAGAGAAGGGATAAAAATAGAAAAATCAACAGGAGCAGTCTTTTCCTTGTCAATAGTTCCCGAAAGGCAAAGACTGTTTTACATTTTCCTGAATTTTTATGAAAAGATCCAGTACCACCTGATTATGATACAAAAAGAAAATAGGCTTCTCAACAATGGCAAAATCCTCACTTGCTTAAACTACAATACTATCTGTTACATATGTACATTAGACTTTGGAGTCCAAAAAAAGCTACAGAAAGGACCAATTAGGAACTTAAATTAAGGTAGGTCTTTCTTTGAAAACTCTATGAAAAAAAAAAATTTCCTGTTGTGCCTATCATGTCTATAATTAATCGCATTCTTCTAAAATGGTTTACTTCTAGTATGGTAGAGGCTAGGAGAGACCCCGGCTCCCACGGCACAGACGTGAGAGACGCCGGCTCCGGCGCAACCGACCACGCGCAGAAGCGTGGCCGAGAGGAGTTACCCCACGCCCAAGGTCAGGGCGGTGGCCGAGAGGAGTTGTCCCACGTCTAAGAGGAGGTGGCTGCACAGGCACAGGAAGGCCGAGAGGAGCTACTCCACATTCAAGGTTAGGAGGGGCGGCCTTGAGGAGATAACCCTCATCCAAGGTAAGGTACAGCGGCTGCACTTTGCTGGAGCAGCTGTGAAGAGATACTCCACGACCAAAGTAAGTGAAACCCAAATAAGACGGTAGGTATTGGGAGAGGGCATTAGAGGGCAGACACACTGAAATCATAATCACAAAAAACTAGTTGATCTGATCAATTAGACCACAGCCCTGTCTAACTCAATGAAAATAAGCCATGCCATGTGGGGTCACCCAAGATGAACAGGTCATGGTGGTGAGGTCCAACAGAATGTGGTCCACTGGAGAAGGGAATGGCAAACCACTTCAGTATACTTGCCTTGAGAACCCCATGAACAATATCAAAAGGCAAAATGATAGGATACTGAATGAGGAATTTCCTAGGTCGGTAGGTGCCCAGTATGCTACTGGAGATCAGTGGAGAAAAAACTCCAGAAAGAATGAAGGGATGGAGCCAAAGCGAAACAAATACCCAGTTGTGGATGTGATTGGTGATAGAAACAAGGTCCGGTGCTGTAAAGAGCAATATTGCATAGGAACCTGGAATGTTAGGTCCATGAATCAAGGCAAATTGGAAGAGGTCAAACAGGAGATGGCAAGAGTGAACGTCGACATTCTAGGAATCAGTGAACTAAAATGGACTGGAATGGGTGACTTTAACTCAGATGACCATTATATCTACTACTGTGGGCAAGAATCCCTTAGAAGAAATGGAGTAGCCACCATGGTCAACAAAAGAGTCCGAAATGCGGTACTTGGATGCAATCTTAAAAATGACAGAATGATTTCTGTTTGTATCCAAGGCAAACCATTCAATATTACAGTAATCCAAGTCTATGCCCCAACCAGTAATGCTGAAGAAGCTGAAGTTGAACAGTTCTATGAAAAGACCTACAAGACCTTTTAGAACTAACACCCAAAAAAGATGTCCTTTTCATTATAGGGGACTGGAATGCAAAAGTAGGAAGTCAAGAAACACCTGGAGTAACAGGCAAATTTGGCCTTGGAGCATGAAATGAAGCAGGGCAAAGGCTAATAGAGTTTTGCCAAGAGAACGCACTGGTCATAGCAAACAGCCTCTTCCAACAACACAAGAGACGACTCTACACATGGATATCACCAGATGGTCAACACCGAAATCAGATGGATTATATTCTTTGCAGCCAAAGATGGAGAAGCTGCATACAGTTAGCAAAAAGAAGACCAGGAGCTGACTGTGGCTCAGATCATGAACTCCTTATTGTGAAGTTCAGACTTAAATTGAAGAAAGTAGGGAAAACCACTAGACCATTCAGATCTGACCTAAATCAAATCCCTGATGATTATACAGTGGAAGTAAGAAACAGATTTAAGGGACTAGATCTGATAGAGTGCCTGATGAACTCTGGACGGAGGTTCGTGACATTGTACAGGAGACAGGGACCAAGACCATCCCCATGGAAAAGAAATGCAAAAGAGCGAAATGGCTGTCTGAGGAGGCCTTAAAAATAGCTCTGAAAAGAAGAGAAGCAAAAAGCAAAGGAGGAAAGTAAAGATATAAGCATCTGAATGCAGAGTTCCAAAGAATAGCAAGGAGAGATAAGAAAGCCTTCCTCAAGGATCAATGCAAAGAAATAGAGGAAAACAATAGAATAGGAGAAATAAGCGATCTTTTCAAGAAAATTAGAGATATCAAGGGAAGATTTCATGCAAAGATGGGCTCGATAAAGGACAGAAATGGTATGGACCTAACAGAAGCAGAAGATATTAAGAAGAGGTGGCAAGAATACACAGAAGAACTGTACAAAAAAGATCTTCACAATGAAGATAATCACGATGGCGTGATCACTCATCTGGAACCAGACATCTTGGAATGTGAAGTCAAGTGGGCCTTATGGAGCATCACGACGAACAAAGCTAGTGGAGGTGATGGAATTCCAATTGAGCTGTTTCAAATACTGAAAGATGATGCTGTGAAAGTGCTGCATTCAATATGCCAGATAATTTGGAAAACAGCAATGGCCACAGTGCTGGAAAAGGTCAGTCTTCATTCCAATCCCAAAGAAAGGCAATGCCAAAGAATGCTCAATCTACCGCACAATTGCACTCATCTCACACGCTAGTAAAATCATGCTCAAAATTCTCCAAGCCAGGCTTCAGCAATATGTGAATCGTGAACTTACAGATGTTCAAGCAGGTTTTAGAAAAGGCAGAGGAACCAGAGGTCAAATTGCCAACATCCGCTGGATCATGGAGAAAGCAAGAGAGTTCCAAAAAAACTTCTATTTCTGCTTCATTGACTATGACAAAGCCTTTGACTGTGTGGATCACAATAAACTGTGAACATTCTGAAAGAGATGGGAATACCAGACCACCTGACCTGCCTCTTGAGAAACCTGTATGCAGGTTCGGAAGCAACAGTTAGAACTGGACATGGAACAACAGACTGGTTCCAAATAGGAAAAGGAGTACGTCAAGGTTGTATATTGTCACCCTGCTTATTTAACTTCTATGCAGAGTACATCATGAGGAACGCTGGGCTGGAAGAAGCACAAGCTGGAATCAGGATTGCCGGGGAAATATCAATAACCTCAGATATGCAGATGATACCACCCTTATGGCAAAGAGTGAAGAGGAACTCAAAGGTCTCTTGATGAAAGTGAAAGAGGAGAGTGAAAAGGTTGGCTTGAAGCTCAACATTCAGAAAACGAAGATCGTGGCATCTGGCCCCATCACTTCATGGGAAATAGATGGGGAAACAGTGGAAACATTGTCAGACTTTATTTTTTTGGGCTCGAAAATCACTGCAGATGCTGATTGCAGCCATGAAATTAAAAGACGTTTACTCCTTGGAAGGAAAGTTATGACCAGCTTAGATAGCATATTAGAAAGCAGAGACATTACTTTGTCAACCAAGGTCCGTCTAGTCAAGGCTATGGTTTTTCCCGTGGTCATGTATGGATGTGAGAGTTGGACTGTGAAGAAAGCTGATCACCGAAGAATTGATGCTTTTGAACTGTGGTGCTGGAGAAGAGTCTTGAGACTCCCTTGGACTGCAAGGAAATCCAACCAGTCCTTTCTAAAGGAGATCAATCCTGGGTGTTCATTGGAAGGACTTATGCCAAAGCTGAAACTGCAATACTTTGGCCACCTCATGCGACGAGTTGAATCACTGGAAAAGAGTCTGATGCCATGAGGGATTGGAGGTAGGAGGAGACAGGGACGACAGAGAGTGAGATGGCTGGATGGCATCACCGACTTGATGGACATGAGTTTGAGTGAACTCCGGGAGTTGGTGATGGACTGGGAGGCCTGGCGTGCTGTGCTTCATGGGGTCGCAAAGAGTCAGACACTACTGAGCGACTGAACTGAACTGAAATGAATGCTTCAAATCGACCCTAATGTCCCTTGATCTCAGATCCTTTCACTTAAAGGAAGATAGAGAAAATATTCTTATTGCAATTTAACAGATTAAATGATGAACTAAAGAAGACCCCTGATCCTTAAATGGGGGCACACATCTAACAGTGTATATTGGACTTGGAGGCAAGAAGCTGCTGGATAAATCACAGAGATGATTGACCTTCTTAATTGAGAGATAAATTCAGATGCTACATATATATGTTTTAGGTTGCTAACCTATGAAGATGAGAATCGGAGATCTATATTTCAAATCTTTATAATTTTTATGATAGGCTGCATTGACAGGTTACAGTACTACAATTACATGAAATTATTAACATCCCTAAATGTATCTAATCTGTCCAGGAGGAAATTCCCTATCTTATTAACTTCATTTTTTCACATGGGATAATTATTTATAGAAGCAATAGTGAAGTATATTTCTAGCTGATATTATGTTAATTATTCATACTGAACATATTGCATGCTTGCTAAATCTCAATGGCATTGCAAAACCAAACACATAATTTTTGATTCAGCTTTGTGTTTTTTCCCCACTTCCACAAAAGATAGTATATTGTAATTTATTGTTTAGCTCATCTACTTATCTAATTATCAAATATATTTTTATTCAGAAAAAAAACTTTTGAGTGAATTGTGTGAGGCATACAATGTCTTGTATGCTTGTAAAAGTTCAATATTGCAAATAAGAACTTACTATTTATTTAACATGAAATTTTCACATTTAAACTGAAGAAAATTTTATTTTTAACAATCATGCTCAAGCTTCTCAACAAATGTAAGGAAATTCTTGAACAAAGAGAATATATTCAAAATAAATACCCAAAACCTCATATTCCTATTATAAAGTAACATAATATCTTTCTTGAATTCCAGAAATCTCCAGTATTTACAAATTCCATGGACTTCTTTTGGTCCAAAAGAGATTATTCTTTCTGTTCCACACCATAAGAAGAATAAGAACTTACTATTTATTTAACATGAAATTTTCACATTTAAACTGAAGAAAATTTTATTTTTTAGCAATCATGCCCAAGCTTCTCAATAAATGTAAGGAAATTCTTGAACAAAGAGAATATATTCAAAATAAATACCCAAAACCTCATATTCCTATTATAAAGAAACATAATATCTTTCTTGAATTCCAGAAATCTCCAGTATTTACAAATACCATGGACTTCTTGTGGTCCAAAAGAGATTATTCTTTCTGTTCCACACCATAAGAAGAAAGCTTGATTCAGAGTACAGAATAATATTGCAATCGAAAAGCAAAGGAGAAAAGGAAAGATATAAGCATCAGAATGCAGAGTTCCAAAGAATAGCAAGGAGAGATAAGAAAGACTTCCTCAGGGATCAAAGCAAAGAAATAGAGGAAAACAATAGAATAGGAAAAACTAGAGATCTCTTCAGGAAAATTAGAGATGCCAAGGGAACATTTCCTGCAAAGATGGGCTCGATAAAGGACAGAAATGGTATGGACCTAACAGAAACAGAAGATATTAAGAAGAGGTGGCAAGAATACACAGAAGAACTGTACAGAAAAGATCTTCACGACCAAGATGATCACAATGGTGTGATCACTCACCAAGAGCCAAACATCTTGAAATGTGAAATCAAGTGGGCCTTAGAAAGCATCACTACGAACAAAGCTAGTGAAGGTGAGCTCAATAGCTATTCCATTTGAGCTATTTCAAATCCTGAAAGATGATGCTGTGGAAGTGCTGCACACAATATGCCAGCAAACTTGGAAAATGAAGCAGTGGCCACTGGACGGGAAAAGGTCAGTTTTCATTCCAATCCCTAAGAAAGGCAATGCCAAAGAATGCTCAAAACCGCACAATTGCACTCATCTCACATGCTAGTAAAGTCATGCTCAAAATTCTCCAAGCCAGGCTTCAGCAATATGTGAACCATGATCTTCCAGATGTTCAAGCAGATTTTAGAAAAGGCAGAGGCACCAGAGATCAAATTGCCAACCTCTGCTGGATCATGGAGAAAACAACAGTTTCAGAGAAACATCTATTTCTGCTTCATTGACTATGACAAAGCCTTTGACTGTGTGGATCACAATAAACTGTGGAAAATTCTGAAAGAGATGGGAATTCCAGACCACCCTGCCTCTTGAGAAACCTATATGCAGGTCAGGAAGCAACAGTTAGAACTGTACATGGAACAACAGACTGGTTCCAAATAGGAAAAGGAGTATGCCAAGGTTGTATATTGTCACCTTGCTTATTTAACTTATATGCAGAGTACATCATGAGGAACGCTGGACTGGAAGAAGCACAAGCTGGAATCAGGATTGCTGGGAGAAATATCAATAACCTCAGATATGCAGATGACACCACCCTTACGGCAGAAAGTGAATAGGAACTAAAAAGCCTCTTGATGAAAGTGAAAGAGGAGAGTGAAAAAGTTGGCTTAAAGCTCAATATTCAGAAAACTAAAATCGTAGCATCTGGTCCCATCACTTCATGGGAAATAGATGGAGAAAAAGTGGAAATAGTGTCAGACTTTATTTTTTGGGGTCTCTGAAATCACTGCAGATGCTGATTGCAGCCATGAAATTAAAAGACGCTTACTCCTTGGAAGGAAAGTTATGACCAACATAGATAGCATATTAAAAAGCAGAGACATTACTTTGCCAACAAAAGTCCATCTAGTCAAGTCTATGGTTTTTCCAGTGGTCATGTATGGATGTGAGAGTTGGACTGTGAAGAAAGCTGATCGCCGAAGTATTGATGCTTTTGAACTGTGGTGCTGGAGAAGACTCTTGAGAGTTCCTTGGATTTCAAGGAGTTCCAAACAGTCCATTCTAAAGGAGATCAATCCTGGGTGTTCATTGGAAGGACTGATGCTGAAACTGAAGCTCCAGTACTTTGGTCACCTCAGGCAACGAGTTGACTCACTGGAAAGACTCTGATGCTGGGAGGGATTGGGGGCAGGAGGAGAAGGGGACGACAGAGAATGAGATGGCTGGATGGCATCACCGACTCTATGGAGGTGGGTTTGAGTGAACTCCAGGAATTGGTGATAGACAGGGAGGCCTGGCATGCCGTGATTCATGGGGTCGCAAAGAGTCGGACATGACTGAGGGACTAAACTGAACTGAACTGATTATTGATCCATAGTCCTAGTCTAAATACAAGACTCAAACAATTCTCCATAATTTTAAAAAATCCAGCTACTAATGCAGGAGGCATAGGTTCAATCCCTTGTCCAGGAATATTCCCACATACCATGGAGCAAGTAAGTCTGTCAGCCACAACTACTGAGCCCATGTGCCACAACTTTTGAAGCCCACACACCCTAAGACTTGTGCTCTGCAACAAGAGAAACCACCATGATAAGAAGCCTGTGCACTGGAACTGGAGAAAAGCCCATGCAGTGAGGAAGACCCAGAACAGTCATAAATAAATTAATTATTAAACAAAGAAATGAAATTATATAACAGAAATCTGACACAAAATTTTTTTGAGATCAAATCTTGAATAAGAGGTCAGTTTATATTTTAAAAATATGTAGCACAAAGTGAAGTGAAGTGAAAATCGCTCAGTCATGTCCGACTCTCTGAGACCCCATGAACTGTACAGTCCATGGAATTCTCCAGACCAGAATACTGGAATGAGTAACCTTTCCCTTCTCCAAGGGATCTTCCCAACCCAGGGACTGAACCCAGGCCCCTCGCATTGCAGGCAGTTTTTTGCCAGCTGAGCCACCAGGGAAGACAATGTGGCACAAAAGATTTTGCTACTTTTTTTTTTTTCTTTGAGGTCATTTGGGTTCCTTGCATAACTGTCAACCTTTTCTTGGGGAACCCTACATTTTTTCATCCGTGTTGGACCCTCTCTGTGATTAGAGGTGAATTTTGGCACTTTCATCACTACAAAAGAGAAATACAGTTATTTAATCTACAGTGGGACACTTTCAAATGGGCATGAGACTTAAGTTTAGACCCAAATATTTGTGTAAATCTGCTGAAATATATCATAATATTTAAATCTAGAATAATAACATATCTTCACAAAAGGTGTAACAACAGACTTCACCACTGTGGAAGATTATATTTCCAATAAAGTAGAAATGACTCTGTTTTTTAGTCAATATCTCCAACTGACTACATTATCTGTTTATTCAACTGAAGCAATCTTTGGCAGAATTCAATATTATTCATTTAGAATTGACTTCAACTGCAGAGGAAACAAAGAACCTTATGAAAACTGCCATTTTCTTATATAGCAATTATGTCTATTACCTCTCAGCAGTATGCAGCTGAAATTTATATTCACAGCTCAATTATTTTTTATTCCCTTGAAAATTAATTTACAAATATGGATTTAGCCTGTCTTACACATCAGATATCGCTATATTTACTTAATTACAGTGATGGACAAAATAGACAGACATTATCTAAGATACTTTTGAGCTCTTTACAGACTGATAGCTTTCTTAGCACCAGTCTCTTACAGTGTTCTGAGTACCACATGGTTATCTTTCTGCATATTTTAGTAACAGTTCCACAGAGGGCAGTCTTTTCTTGCTTGGTGTCTGGGTACTTGTCCTAGTTTCTGTGATATCTGTATCTTACTCTAGTGATCACCTCTTGTATGTGATTGATGGATTTCTTTGGCTGATGCTGCTACCTCCTTGTTGGACCCACTTCTCTCCACATTCTTTGCTATTCCACCAATAGCATGGAAATATTTCTTACCATATGCCTCTATAACATATTTGATAGTAAGTTGCAGCTTTCAACAGATTTTACTGAATATTCTTGCATAATAGCAGGAATTGTAACTGAACATCTAGAATTTTCCATTTTCAGAACCTAAAGGTCCAGTGTATTGTGTCCAGGTCTGGTTGAATCCTTTCATAGCTGGACCACCTGTTTAGATCCACCACTAAGAGGGTGAAAAATGTGTAGATTTCTATTTAAGCCAAATTATCAGGCATCTCAGGGGAGAAATTATTGCTTATTTGCTGTATTTAAGGGTAGGCTTTACTAAGCTAATTTCCTGTCTCAGGACAGGCTTCTTCTTAGAAAACTTCACTCCCTTTAACCACCATCCTCAGTGATGTCATATACCCTATGGATAAGAGAGGAAAATTAAATTACAATGCAATAAACCAACACCAGTAATTTTGGATATATCCAATTTTTGAACAAAACGGTAAGGCTTTAACACTGTAGTCCAGTTTCTTAATTTTGCCCTGTGTAGGCATGCATGTGTGTGTGCCTGTGAGCTCAGTCGCTTCAATGCTTCAGTGCTGTCAGACTCATTGCTACCCTATGGACTGTAGCCCCCAGGCTCCTCTGTCCTTGAGACTCTCCTGGCAAGAATACTGGAGTGGGTAGCCATGCACTCCTCCAGGGGATTTTCCCTATCCAAGGATCAAACTCCCGTCTCTTAAATTTCCTGCATTAGCAGGTGTGTTCTTTACTAGCACTACCTGGGAATCCCGATATTGCCATGATTTCTGTTTCAGGTGAAAAAAAAAATTATTTCATACTATTCCTGCAGTTATTATCAGCTCATAATTTGTACTCACCTGTTCAATTAAGAATACAAACTGTAAAATAGAAACAGCCAATTAGGACTTCCCTCATGGTCCAGTGGCTAACATTCTGTGTCCCCAGTGCAGAGGGCCTGGCTTTTATACCTGATCAGGGAACTAGATTCCACATGCTGCAACTAAAAATGTCACATGATGCAATGACAATCAAAGATCCTGTGTACCACAACTAAAACTCAGAACCACTAAATAAATAAATAGATATATTTTTTAAAAATAGGCAATGATTTTAGGCAGATTTAAATATAAATTTACATAGAATAAAGAAAGTCCATTTCTCTATTCCCAATACCTCCAATATTAAAAAATAATTAAAAAATCCAACACCTATGTATATATAGACATATATCATAATTTATAAATTGCATTTCAGTTATATATTAGGCTATTTCTGTATTTCTCAAGATATATATGTGGGATTTCCTTACATTTCTCCTTACTTGAATAAATGAAAAAATATGGTAAAAAGATAAGTGTAAGACATTAAATTTTTTATGGCCAGAAATTATTAGTTATTTTAAATAACATCTTCTAACATTGTTTCAATTATTTTCACAATTAGTCTTAGTCATAATGTTCTGCTTTACTTATTCTTAATTTTAAAATATCAAATTTGTCTAGAACATACATTAATAAGCTATGAGTGCTCCTGGCATCTGTCTTCCTCATCCTTAAGTAGAGATTCTATTTTAGAATGCTCAATGCTACCCAAATCAACACCCTACTAATGGCCTTTTATTGTATGGAATTTTTTATGTTGTCAGAATAAAAATTACCTTAAATTTTCTAACATAAAACAAAGAATAAAGAGAGAATGAAAGAAGAAAAAGTAATAATGATGCTGACAGCTCAGGCTCTCTGCACTTGTATTTAATTGAATCTTGGAAGCAAAGTTTTGGATTAAATAGAAGAGAATATTTTCACTTCTTTGCCAGGCAAATGGGGCACAAAAACTGTGTATCCCAATCAGGAAGAATTTGATGAGGAGTTTTATAGGAGAGCTTCAAGGGCAGGGTTACTGATAAGGATCAGGGTGTGTGCAAGGTCTACACTCCTTTATTCTGACCTCAGATGGTCCTCAGTTCAGTTCAGTTCAATTCAGTCGCTCAGCCCTGTCTGACTATTTGTGACCTCATGAATCACAGCACGCCAGGCCTCCCTGTCCATCACCAACTCGCGGAGTTCACTCAAACTCACCTCCATTGAGTCAGTGATGCCATCCAGCCATCTCATTCTCTGTCGTCCCCTTCTCCTCCTGCCCCCAATCCCTCCCAGCATCAGTCTTTTCCAGTGAGTCAACTCTTCGCATGAGGTGGCCAAAGTACTGGAGCTTCAGCTTCAGCATCAGTCCTTCCAATGAACACCCAGGACTAATCTTTAGGATGGACTGGTTGGATCTCCTTGCAGTCCAAGGGACTCTCAAGAGTCTTCTAAAACACCACAGTTCAAAAGCACCAAATCTCCATCTATTAGTGTCCTCTTTGATTGCTTTCAGTAGTGTTTTATAGTTTTCTATGTACAAGTCTTTTGTTTCCTTAGTTAGATATATTCCTAAGTATTTAATTCTTTTCGTTGCAACAGTGAATGGAATAGTTTCCTTAATTTCTCTTTCTATTTTCTCATTATTAGTGTATAGGAATGCAAGGGATTTCTGTGTGTTGATTTTATATCCTGCAACGTTACTGTAATCATTGATTAGCTCTAGTAGTTTTCTGGTAGAGTCTCTAGGGTTTTCTGTGTAGAGGATCATGTCATCAGCGAACAGTGAAAGTTTTACTTCTTTTCCAATTTGTATTCCTTTTATGTCTTTTTCTGCTCTGATTGCTGTAGCCAAAACTTCCAGAACTATGTTGAATAGTAGTGGTGAGAGTGGGCACCCTTGTCTTGTTCCTGACTTTAGGGGAAATGCTTTCAGTTTTTCACCATTGAGGATAATGTTTGCTGTGGGTTTGTCATATATAGCTTTTATTATGTTGAGGTATGTCCCTTCTATTCCCACTTTCTGGAGGGTTTTTATCATAAATGGATGTTGAATTTTGTCGAAGGCTTTCTCTGCATCTATTGAGATAATCATATGATTTTTATTTTTCAGTTTGTTAATGTGGTGTATTACGTTGACTGATTTGTGGATATTGAAGAATCCTTGCATTCCTGGGATAAAGCCCACTTGGTCATGATGTATGATCTTCTTAATATGCTGTTGGATTCTGATTGCTAGAATTTTGTTAAGGATTTTTGCATCTATGTTCATCAGTGATATTGGCCTGTAGTTTTCTTTTTTTGGGGAGTCTTTACCAGGTTTTGGGATTAGGGTGATGGTGGCCTCATAGAATGAGTTTGGAAGTTTCCCTTCCTCAGCTATTTTCTGGAAGAGTTTGAGTAGAATAGGTGTTAGCTCTTCTCTAAATTTTTGGTAGAATTCAGCTGTGAAGCCGTCTGGACCTGGGCTTTTGTTTGCTGGGAGATTTTTGATTACAGTTTCAATTTCTGTGCTTGTGATGGGTCTGTTCAGATTTTCTATTTCTTCCTGGTTCAGTTTTGGAAAGTTGTATTTTTCTAGGAATTTGTTCATGGATTGGAAGAATAAATATTGTAAAAATGAGTATACTACCCAAAGTAATTTATACATTCAATGCCATCCCTATCAAGCTGCCAACAATATTTTTCACAGAACTAGAACAAATAATCTCACAATTTGTATGGAAATACAAAAAACCTCGAATAGCCAAAGCAATCTTGAGGAAGAAAAATGGAACTGGGGGAATCAACCTGCCGGACTTCAGGCTCTACTACAAAGCCACAGTCATCAAGACAATATGGTACTGGCATAAAGACAGAAATATAGATCAATGGAACAAAATAGAAAGCCCAGAGATAAATCCACGCATGTATGGACACCTCATCTTTGACAAAGGAGGCAAGAATATAAAATGGAGAAAAGACAGTCTCTTTAACAAGTGGTGCTGGGAAAACTGGTCAGCCACTTGTAAAAGAATGAAACTAGAACACTTCCTAACACCATACACCAAAATAAACTCAAAATGGATTAGAGAGCTAAATGTAAGACCAGAAACTATAAAACTCCTAGAGGAGAACGTAGGCAAAACACTCTCCGACATAAATCACAGCAGGATCCTCCATGACCCACCTCCCAGAATATTGGAAATAAAAGCAAAAATAAACAAATGGGACCTAATTAAAATCAAAAGCTTCTGCACAGCAAAGGAAACTATAAGTAAGGTGAAAAGACAGCCTTCAGAATGGGAGAAAATAATAGCAAATGAAGCAACTGATAAAGGATTAATCTCCAAATTATACAAGCAGCTCCTGCAGCTCAATTCCAGAAAAATAAATGACCCAATCAAAAAATGGGCCAAAGAACTAAACAGACATTTCTCCAAAGAAGACATACAGATGGCTAACAAACACATGAAAAAATGCTCAACATCCCTCATAATCAGAGAGATGCAAATCAAAACCACAATGAGATACCATTTCACACCAGTCAGAATGGCTGCTATCCAAAAGTCTACATGCAATAAATGCTGGAGAGGATGTGGAGAGAAAGGAACCCTCTTACACTGTTGGTGGGAATGCAAACTAGTACAGCCACTATGGAGAACAGTGTGGAGATTCCTCAAAAAACTGGAAATAGAACTGCCATATGATCCAGCAGTCGCACTCCTGGGCATACACACCGAGGAAACCAGAATTGAAAGAGACACGTGTACTCCAATGTTCATTGCAGCACTGTTTATAATAGCCAGGACATGGAAGCAACCTAGATGTCCATCTGCAGACGAATGGATAAGAAAGCTTTGGTACATATACACAATGGAGTATTATTCAGCCATTAAAAAGAATACATTTGAATCAGTTCTAATGAGGTGGATGAAACTGGAGCCTATTATACAGAGTGAAGTCAGCCAGAAAGAAAAACACCAATACAGTATACTAACACATATATATGGAATTTAGAAAGATGCAAATGATAACCCTGTATACGAGACAGCAAAAGAGACACAGATGTATAGAACAGTCTTTGGGACTCTGTGGGAGAGGGTAAGGGTGGGATGATTTGGGAGAATTGTATTGAAACACGTATGTTGTCATATGTGAAACGAATCACTAGTTCAGGGTCAATGCATGTTATAGGATGCTCGGGGCTGGCATGCGGGGATGACCCAGAGGGAGGATAAAGGGAGGAGGGAGGTGGGAGGGTGGTTCAGGAGGGGGAACTTATGTAAACCCGGGGCAAATTCATATCAATGTATGGCAAAACCAACCAATATAATATTGTAAAATAATTTGCCTCCAATAAAAAATAAATTAATTACCTAAAAAAAAAAAAAAGAAGAGACACTTGAAAGCAGGCTGTCTCTCCCTACCATAAAAGTACACAGCAAGAAGCCAGGATAGCAGTATGTAAGCCCACTATCCTGACACCCTCAGAATTCCAGCCTCCTGAACTATGAGAAAATAAATTTCTGTTGTTTAAACCAAAAAAAAAAAAAAAAGCACCAAATCTTCGGTGATCAGCTTTCTTCACAGTCCAACTCTCACATCCATACATGACCACTGATAAAACCATAGCCTTGGCCAGACGGACCTTGGTTGGCAAAGTAATATCTCTGCTTTTGAATATGCTAATAAAGTCTGACACTGTTTCCACTGTTTCCCCATCTATTTCCCATGAGGTGATGGGACCAGATGCCATGAAATTTGTTTTCTGAATGTTGAGCTTTAAGCCAACCTTTTTACTCTCCTCTTTCACTTTCATCAAGAGGCTTTTGAGTTCCTCTTCACTTTCTGCCATAAGGGTGGTGTCATCTGCATATCTGAGGCTATTGATATTTCTCCTGGCAATCTTGATTACACTTATGCTACTTCCAGCCCAGCATTCCTCATGATGTACTCTGCATATAAGTTAAATAA
Source organism: Moschus berezovskii (assembly GCF_049115385.1). Classification (NCBI taxonomy): domain Eukaryota; kingdom Metazoa; phylum Chordata; class Mammalia; order Artiodactyla; family Moschidae; genus Moschus; species Moschus berezovskii. Next base: position 59,873,710 of record NC_142464.1, on the reverse strand, counting down.
GCAGGGTGACAATATACAGCCTTGACATACTCTTTTTCCTACTTGGAAGCAGCCTGTTGTTCCATGTCCAGTTCTAGCTGTTGCTTCCTGACCTGCATACAGATTTCTCAAGGGGCAGGTCAGGTGGTCTGGTATTCTCATCTCTTGAAGAATGTTCTACAGTTTATTGTGATCCACGTAGTCAAAGACTTTGGCATAGTCAATGAAGCAGAAATAGATGTTTTTCTGGAACACTCTTGCTTTTTCGATGCTCCAGAGGATGTTGGCAATTTGATCTCTGGTTCCTCTGTCTTTCCTAAAACCAGCTTGAACATCTGGAAGTTCACAGTTCATGTATTGCTGAAGACTGGCTTGGAGAATTTTGAGCATGACTTTACTAGTTTGTGAGATGAGTGCAATTGTTCAGCAATTTGAGCATTCTTCTGCCTTGCCTTTCTTTGGGATTGGAATGAAAACTGACCTTTTCCAGTCCTGTGGACACTGCTGCATTTTTCAAATTTGCTGGCATATTGAGTTCACCACTTTCACAGCATCATCTTTCAAGATTTGAAATATGGACTGTAGCCCACCAGCCTCCTCTGTCCTGGGATTCTTCAGAGAAGAATCCTGTAGTGGATTGCCATGCCCTCCTCCAAGATAATTTCCTTACCCAGGAGTCAAACCCATGTTTCTTGTGTCTCCTGCTTTGGCAAGCATATTCTTTACCATTAGAGTTACCTGAGAAGCCCTATTTGTTGACTTCCCCACATCATTTCACACTCGAGATTAGAACCCAGATCTCCATAAACTTGGCTTGTCACCATTTTGTTTATAAATTCAACTTTGGAAAATATTTGTTGAATGACACTAAATTTCCAGCACATAGTAATGCTCACTAAGCCTTTGTTGAATGAACAATACAGAGTCAGTTATTAAGTATGTGGATAATGATGCCATCAGGCTGTGCTTAAAACAAATTCACCTTGCTTGGCTTTTCCTCCAGAATCGCTTCAGCAATTTAATATCCTCTAAATGGCTGGATGGCATCACCAACTCGATGGACATGAGTTTGAGTGAACTCCTGGAGTTGGTGATGGACAGGGAGGCCTGGAGTGCTGTGATTCATCAGTCGCAAAGAGTCGGACACGACTGAGCGACTGAACTGAACTGAACCTCTTTCTGTAACTGTTTAATATACTCAGTCACAAAACAAACAACTTTTTGTTTGCCTTTATTAACATTTTTCTGAAACCACTCCTTCCAGAAAGGCATTCATTCAACCAAAATACAATGGTCACAGTGGTGAATATGGCTTGCTCTGAAAAAGAGCTTCAAAAGAATCACAATTTTATGGTTAAAATCATTTACAGAGGGACATGTATGTGGAAATTTTTCTGGCTCTCTGTATGCAAAGGAATGAATAGTATGATTAGTTTTGCATTTTTGTAAATCTGAAGAGTGTGCCATAAACCATCTCCCACAGAGTCATCTTCTCAAATGTCCTTCCATCTCCAAGGCAACGAGGTGATTTTTCTAGACTTTAAAGAACTCTTTTCAGTTTAGATTCAACATAACTTCACTAACAACTTTGAATGTGAAATTAATCTCATAATGGGCTCATGCATTTTGTCCCTCATATAATAACTTTGCATTTGAACATGGCAATTCAATAGTATTTGATTAATTGTTTATAAGAAGTTCACTTAATCTTTTATGTATTTATCCTCCTCACACTCCCCAAATAAATCTTTTTTTTTAACCAAAGAAATCTTTTAGACTCTTTTGTATTTCTACCTATTTCCAAGTAATGCCATCCTTTGATGTTTTTCAGAGGGTAATACATAATTAGTATGAAAATAGTCTGAAATGATTATGTCTAAAATGGTTTACCTTTGTTTTCCAAAGGTGCTGATAGCTGAGAAGATGTAACATAGCTTATTCCTTCACATAAAAATAAACATTCCTGGGATTATCATGCTCTTAGACTATTAGATATTCTTCAAAAGACTCTGTTTCAATAGTTCCTAAAGTTTCTGTTCTCTGTGTTATGCCACAAAATAAGTACAAAGTAGACAAATAGAGCATGTAGATATCTAATCTCTTTCATTAAGTTTGGTTCAGTTCAGTCCAGTCGTTCAGTCCTGTCCAACTCTTTGCGACCCCATGAACCACAGCATGCCAGGCCTCCCTGTCCATCACCAACTCGCAGAGTTTACCCAAACCCATGTCCATTGAGTTGGTGATGCCATCCAACCATCTCATTCTCTGTCATCCCCTTCTCCTCCTGCCCTCAATCTTTCCAAGCATCAGGGTCTTTTCAAATGAGTCAGCACTTTGCATCAGGTGGCCAAAGTATTGGAGTTTCAGCTTCAACATCATCCAGTGAACACCCAGGACTGATCTCCTTTAGGATGGACTGGTTGCATCTCCTTGTAGTCCAAGGGACTACAAGGATTGTGAATCACAATCATCTTCTCCAACACCACAGTTCAAAAGCATCAATTCTTCAGCTCTCGGCTTTCTTTGTAGTCCAACTCTCACAACCATACATGACTACTGGAAAAACAGAAGTCTGTTTTTTTTTTTTTTCTCTTTACTAAATTCAAGCTATTGTCATGTTGACTGAGACAATAGCTTCTTAACATATCATGCAAAATAAAATCTATGAACAGAATTGAAAAAACTAAAATAATCATTAGTTACTATAAGGGGAATCCATAGACATTGTCTAGCTGCGTTCTTGTTCTTCAGCTATTGTTCTTCAGTTCAGTTCAGTTCAGTTCAGTCGCTCAGTCGTGTCCGACTCTCCGCGACCCCATGAATCACAGCACGCCAGGCCTCCCTGTCCATCACCAACTCCCGGAGTACACTCAAACTCATGTCCACAGAGTCGGTGATGCCATCCAGCCATCTCATTCTCCGTCGTCCCCTTCTCCTCCCGCCCCCAACCTTTCCCAGCATCAGAGTCTTTTCCAGTGAGTCAACTCGTCTCATGAGGTGGCCAAAGTATTGGAGTTTCAGCTTTAGCATCAGTCCCTCCAATGAACATCCAGGATTGATCTCCTTTAGAATGGACTGGTTGGATCTCCTTGCAGTATAAGGGACTCTCAAGAGTCTTCTCCAACACCACAGTTCAAAAGCATCGATTCTTCGGCGATCAGCTTTCTTCACAGTCCAACTCTCACATCCATACATGACCACGGGAAAAACCATTGCCTTGACTAGACGGACCTTGGTCGGCAAAGTAATGTCTCTGCTTTTTAATATACTATCAAGGTTGGTCATAACTTTCCTTCCAAGGAGCAAGCGTCTTTTAATTTCATGGCTGCAATCAGCATCTGCAGTGATTTTGGAGCCCAAAAAAACAAAGTCTGACACTGTTTCCACTGTTTTTCCATCTATTTCCCATGAAGTGATGGGACCAGATGCCATGATCTTTGTTTTCTGAATGTTGAGCTTCAAGCCAACCTTTTCACTCTCCTCTTTCACTTTCATCAAGAGGCTTTTGAGTTCCTCTTCACTTTCTGCCATAAGGGTAGTGTCATCTGCATATCTGAGGTTATTGATATTTCTCCCAGCAATCTTGATTCCAGCTTGTGCTTCTTCCAGCCCAGCGTTCCTCATGATGTACTCTGCATATAAGTTAAATAAGCAAGGTGACAATATACAACCTTGACGCACTCCTTTTCCTATCTGGAACCAGTCTGTTGTTCCATGACCGGTTCTAACTGTTGCTTCCTGACCTGCATACAGGTTTCTCAAGAGGCAGGTCAGGTGGTCTGGGATTCCCATCTCTTTCAGAATGTTCCACAGTTAATTGTGATCCACACAGTCAAAGGCTTTGGCATAGTCAATGAAGCAGAAATAGATGTTTTTCTGAAACTCTCTTGCTTTCTCCATGATCCAGCGGATGTTGGCAATTTGATCTCTGGTGCCTCTGCCTTTTCTAAAACCTGCTTGAACATCTGGGAGTTCACGGTTTACATACTGCTGAAGCCTGGCTTGGAGAATTTTGAGCATGACTTTACTAGCGTGTGAGATGAGTGCAATTGTGCGGTAGTTTGAGCATTCTTTGGCATTGCCTTTCTTTGGGATTGGAATGAAGACTGACCTCTTCCAGTCCTGTGGCCACTGCTGAGTTTTCCAAATCTGCTGGCATATTGAGTGCAGCACTTTCACAGCATCATCTTTCAAGACTTGAAATAGCTCAACTGGAATTCCATCACCACCACTAGCTTTGTTCGTAGTGATGCTTTCTAAGGCCCACTTGACTTCACATTCCAAGATGTCTGGCTCTAGGTCAGTGATCACATTATCGTGACTATCTTGGTCGTGAAGATCTTTTTTGTACAGTTCTTCTGTGTATTCCTGCCACCTCTTCTTAATATCTTCTGCTTCTGTTAGGTCCATACCATTTCTGTCCTTTATCGAGCCCATCTTTGCATGAAAAGTTCCCTTGGAATCTCTAATTTTCTTGAAGAGGTCTCTTGTTTTTCCTATTCTGTTGTTTTCCTCTATTTCTTTGCATTGATCACTGAGGAAGGCTTTCTTATCTCTCCTTGCTATTCTTTGGAACTCTGCATTCAGATGCTTATATCTTTCCTTTTCTCCTTTGCTTTTCGCCTCTCTTCTTTTTACAGCTATTTGTAAGGCCTCCTCAGACAGCCATTTCGCAGGAACACCAAAATTAATTTTCTACAATCTATATGAATCTTTTAAAAACTTTGAATACACCTAAAACTATGATTATAAATTCTATTTACTATTCTTTAATTAAATGAATTTAGTTATGGATACTTAAGTTTCAAATATTTCAAAGAAATTGTAGATATTTATGTCCCTAAATGCCAAAAAATTCAGGATAGATACTTCTTTTCTAAATAAATGGATGTAAATTTAGATAGTTGCAGATAACCATCTAAATATGTAACACAAGTTCCACTGACTTTAATTTTGTTGTTGTTGTTGTTACTTGTCATGTTTATTTATTTATTTATTTTAATTGGAGGCTAATTACTAATTACTCTCCAAGCCAGACGTCAGCAGTATGTAAACCGTGAACTCCCAGATGTTCAAGCAGGTTTTAGAAAAGGCAGAGGCACCAGAGATCCAATTGCCAACATCCGCTGGATCATGGAGAAAGCAAGAGAGTTTCAGAAAAACATCTATTTCTGCTTCATTGACTATGCCAAAGCCTTTGACTGTGTGGATCACAATAAACTGTGGAACATTCTGAAAGAGATGGGAATCCCAGACCACTTGACCTGCCTCTTGAGAAACCTGTATGCAGGTCAGGAAGCAACAGTCAGAACTGGACATGGAACAACAGACTGGTTCCAAATAGGAAAAGGTGTACGTCAAGGTTGTATATTGTCACCTTGCTTACTTAACTTATATGCAGAGTACATCATGAGGAACGCTGGGCTGGAAGAAGCACAAGCTGGAATCAAGATTGCTGGGAGAAATATCAATAACCTCAGATATGCAGATGACACTACCCTTATGGCAGAAAGTGAAGAGGAACTCAAAAGCCTCTTGATGAAAGTGAAAGAGGAGAGTGAAAAGTTTGGCTTGAAGCTCAACATTCAGAAAACAAAGATCATGGCATCTGGTCCCATCACTTCATGGGAAATAGATGGGTACACAGTGGAAACAGTGTCAGACTTTATTTTTCTAGGCTCCAAAATCACTGCAGATGCTGATTGCAGCCAGGAAATTAAAAGACGCTTGCTCCTTGGAAGGAAAGTTATGACCAACCTTGATAGTATATTAAAAAGCAGAGACATTACTTTGCCAACCAAGGTCCGTCTAGTCAAGGTAATGGTTTTTCCCGTGGTCATGTATGGATGTGAGAGTTGGACTGTGAAGAAAGCTGATCGCCGAAGAATTGATGCTTTTGAACTGTGGTGTTGGAGAAGACTCTTGAGAGTCCCTTATACTGCAAGGAGATCCAACCAGTCCATTCTAAAGGAGATCAATCCTGGATGTTCATTGGAGGGACTGATGCTGAAGGTGAAACTGCAATACTTTGGCCACCTCATGTGGCGAGTTGACTCACTGGAAAAGACTCTGATGCTGGGAAAGGTTGGGGGCGGGAGGAGAAGGGGACGACAGAGAATGAGATGGCTGGATGGCATCACCGACTCTGTGGACATGAGTTTGAGTGTACTCCGGGAGTTGGTGATGGACAGGGAGGCCTGGCGTGCTGTGATTCATGGGGTCACGGAGAGTCGGACACGACTGAGCGACCGAACTGAACTGAACTGAACTGAATTACTTTACATTATTGTATTGGTTTTGCTATACATTGACATGAATCTGACCCGAGTGTACATATGTTCCCCATTTTGAACCCCCTTCCCACTTCCCTCCCCATCCCATCCCTCTGGTTCATCCCTGTACACCAGCCCCGAGCATCCTGTATCATGCATCAAACTTGGACTGACGATTCACTTCACATATGATAATATACATGTTTCAATGCCATTCTCCCAAATCATCCCACCCTCACCCTCTCCCACAGAGTCCAAAAGACTGTTCTATATATCTGTGTCTCTTTTGCTGTCTCGCATACAGGGTTATCATTATCATTTTTCTAAATTCCATATATATGCGTTAGTATACTGTATTGGTGTTTTTCTTTCTGGCTTACTTCACTCTGTATAATAGGCTCCAGTTTCATCCACCTCATTAGAACTGATTCAAATGTATTCTTTTTAATTGCTGAGTAATACTCCACTGGCGTGCTATAATTTATGGGGTTGCAAAGAGTCGGACACGACTGAGCAACTGAACTGAACTGAACGAATTCCACTGTATAAAAGTACCACAGCTTTCTTATTCTTTCGACTGCAGATGGACATCTAGGTTGCTTCCATGTCCTGGCTATTGTAAACAGTGCTGAGATGAACATTGGAGTACATGTCTCTTTCAATTATGGTTCTATTTCCAGTTTTTTAAGGAATCTCCACACTGTTCTCCATAGTGGCTGTACTAGTTTGCATTCCCACCAACAGTGTAAGAGGGTTCCCTTTTGTCCACACCCTCTCCAGAATTTATTGCTTGTAGACTTTTTGATAGCAGCCATTCTGACTGGCGTGAAATGGCACCTCATTGTGGTTTTGATTTGCATTTCTCTGATTATAAGTGATGTTGAGCATCTTTTCTGTGTTTGTTAGCCATCTGTATGTCTTCTTTGGAGAAATGTCATTTTAGTTCTTTGGCCTATTTTTTGATTGAGTCATTTATTTTTCTGGAATTGAGCTGCAGGAGTTGTTTGTATATTTTTGAAATTAATCCTTTATCATTTGCTTCATTTGCTATTATTTTCTCCCATTCTGAAAGCTGTCTTTTCACCTTGCTTATAGCATCCTTTGCTGTGCTGATGCTGCTGCTGCTGCTAAGTCACTTCAGTCGTGTCAGACTCTGTGTGACCCCATGGACGGAAGCCCACCAGGCTCCCCCGTCCCTGGGATTCTCCAGGCAAGAACACTGGAGTGGGTTGCCATTTCCTTCTCCAATGTGTCAAAGTGAAAAGTGAAAGTGAACTCGCTCAGTCGTGTCCGACCTCCAGCGACCCCACGGACTGCGGCCTTTGCTGTGCAGAAGATTTTAATTTTCATTAGATCCCATTTGTTTCTTTTTGCTTTTATTTCCAATATTCTGGGAGATGAGTCATAGAGAATCCTGCTGTGATTTTTCAGAGAGTGCTTTGCCTATGTTCTCCTCTAGGAGTTTTATAGTTTCTGGTCTTACATTTAGATCTTTAATCCATTTTGAGTTTACTTTTGTGTATGGTGTTAGGAAGTGTTCTAGTTTCATTCTTTTACAAGTGGTTGACCAGTTTTCCCAGCACTACTTGTTAAAGAGATTGTCTTCTCTCCATTGAATATTCTTGCCTCCCTTGTCAAAGATAAGGTGTCCATATGTGCATAGATTTATCTCTGGGCTTTCTATTTTGATTCTTTGATCTATATTTCTGTCTTTATACCAGTACCATACTGTCTTGATGACTGTGGCTTTGTAGTAGAGCCTGAAGTCCGTCAGGTTGCTTCCCCCAATTCCATTCTTCTTTCTCAAAATTGCTTTGGCTATTCGAGGTTTTTTGTATTTCCATAAAAATTGTGAAATTATTTGTTCTAGCTCTGTGAAAAATACCATTGGTAGCTTGATAGGCGGAGAAGGCAATGGCAAGCCACTCCAGTACTATTGCCTAGAAAATCCCATGGATGGAGGAGCCTGGTTGGCTGTAGTCTGTGGGGTCGCTAAGGGTCGGACACGACTGAGCGACTTCACTTTCACTTTTCACTTTCACACATTGGAGAAGGAAATGGCAACCCACTCCAGTGTTCTTGCCTGGAGAATCCCAGGGATGGGGGAGCCTGGTGGGCTTCCATCTATGGGGTCACACAGAGTTGGACACGACTGAAGTGACTTAGCAGCAGCAGCTTGATAGGGATTGCATTGAACTTATGAATTACTTTGGATAATATATTCATTTTCACAATATTTATTCTTCCAATCTATGAACATGGTATATTTCTCCATCTATTAGTGTCCTCTCTGAGTTCTTTCACCAGTGTTTTATAGTTTTCTATATATAGGTCTTTTGTTTCTTTAGGTAGATATATTCCTAAGTGTTTTATTCTTTTCATTGCAACGGTGAATGGAATTGTTTCCTTAATTTCTCTATTTTCTCATTATTAGTGTATAGGAATGCAAGGGATTTCTGTGTGTTGATCTTATATCCTGCAACTTTACTATATTCATTGATTAGCTCTAGTAATTTTCTGGTAGAGTCCACTGCCTTTTAAAAATCAAATGAAAAAAAAATAAAAAAAAATAAAAATCAAATGAAATTTGAACAAAACTGAATTCCAAAACGAAACAAATTAAGAGACCCAAGTTCCCCCCGTAATATATCAGAATTTGTTTTGGTTAATGAAGTATACATGGGGCAGGAGTTTTGCTTAATTTTTTTTCCAGGCTATTTCTGACTCTAAACTACTTCATTTGAATTCATTCAGTTTATGAAATATATTCTCTTCTTCAGTTTGCTGTCCTCCTTTCCTGCAGTGATCACATAAGATATCTCCCTTAAGTCATTACACCCTCAAAACAATCAAAACAAGAATAGAATCTAAACTCATAGAAAATACACAAAATATAGATGATATTAAAAAAAAAAAAAACCCTGTCCAAATAGAAAACTCATTGTTGTATTCTTTTTTCACTAACAGAATCACCAGGCATTTCCCTGTGGTTACCTTTGCTACAAGATAAGGCAGTCTGCTTATACTCTGTTTCTTTGTTTTTCCATTCATATTTCAGTTTTCTATCCCGAAATCCATGTTAAAGTTCTATGTGTAAGTATGTTGCTGTCTCATTCTTTTTCTTTGTGGTCAACATTTGTGATTCTTTGGCTTCCCTGAATACTCTGCTCTATGTGATTAGCTTCCTGTTTCCAATACTGCTTTCTCTGTAGATGGTCTCTTTTCACTATGGATGCTAAAGGGTCCATGCCCTTCCTTTATTTAGTGGAAGACAGACAGCAGTTGGCTCCATGAGCACAGATCAGCAAAACAATTACACTTTCCCAGTTTTTGACAAAAGAATGACAGAAGAACAGGAGGAAAGGTTAGTGGTCATATTATCCAACAGAGCAAGCAGAATTTTGATCAGAATTTTGTCTCTAAAATAGTGGCTGCATTTTCAGACCCATCATCATTTGTAGTGCTCCAGGTCACTCTGTGACCTAAGAATTCTATAAACAGTCAATAAATCATTCTCCTTCAGGTCAGAAGGAAAACGTTTGTGGAAATGCAGAGTCAGAAAGTAGAGTACCTGTCTAAATCATCTGAAGAAAATCTTTGATATATGGTACTAAACTAATACTTTGCCAACAAAGGTTCGTCTAGTCAAGGCTATGGTTTTTCCCGTGGTCATGTACGGATGTGAGAGTTGGACTGTGAAGAAAGCTGATCGCCGAAGAATTGATGCTTTTGAACTGTGGTGTTGGAGAAGACTCGAGAGTCCCTTGTACTGCAAGAAGATCCAACCAGTCCATTCTAAAGGAGATCAATCCTGGGTGTTCATTGGAAGGACTGATGCTAAAGCTGAAACTGCAATACTTTGGCCACCTCATGCGACGAGTTGACTCACTGGAAAGACTCTGATGCTGGGAGGGATTCGGGGTGGGAGGAGAAGGGGACGACAGAGAATGAGATGGCTGGATGGCATCGCCGACTCGATGGACATGAGTTTGAGTGAACTCCGGGAGTTGGTGATGGACAGGAAGGCCTGGCGTGCTGTGATTCATGGGGTCGTGGAAAGTCGGACAGGACTGAGCGACTGAACTGAACTGAACTGAACTGAACTAAACTAATACCTAAGAAGCAAAAAGTCTGGATGCAACAAGATGTCTTTCTGTAACTTCTAATCTGTAGATGATCTATAGATAACATCTCTTTTTGTTTTATCAACATTTCCAGATATGGATAATCAATCTCTGTACTAAATTTCCTCTGTTTGAAACATGGAGAGTTATCTTTTTTTTTTTTTTTGATGGACACTGTCACAGAAAGCCAACTAATTTAAATATAAGGAATGTACTCATGCTTTTACATATATCTGGATATTTAATTTAGTTCCCATTTCTATTTTTTACAGATCTGTGATAATTTTGTAAAATGTGTTTACCATGTTTTGAATAAGATTATTGTTGCATCACCTCTATAATGAATAGTACATAGGATATATTAAATGTATATGACTTTATTCAAAGTTTCTTTGAGATCTGGACAAATTCTGTTTCCAGATTTATTGTCAGAGAACTTATTTGTATATGTATATACATACTGTGACTTGGTCAATTAAAGTGATATCCTCTCTTCTATACATTGTCTGATTCTTAACACTTCTGAAATTTATAAGTTCATGAAGAAAGCACATGATGACATAATACTGTGTACTATTCTAAATGTTTTCTTTGTTATTTGGGGATATGCTTATTTCTAGGCAGTATATAAACAACTACTTCAGCCTACTTTATGTTACTTCTTTATTTAGGGTTTCAATGTGTGATTGTGTACAGAAAAAAAGATATTGATTTTTTGATAGGGGTAAACAGTGCAGGATTAAAAAGAAAAAACAGACTCCAGAAATATCACTTATACAGTTGAAGTATGAATAACCATCCATTTTGTCTAAAGCATTTCTAATCTACAGGCCAGAGACGAATTTTGCTTTTGTTGTTAGGTTCATTATGGTGACTGACACTTGGTTTCAGAGATATTTAGGTCATTTACAATAATGGTATAGCTTTTAACTTTTTTTTTTTTTTTTAACACTGAGTAGGTAATTTAATGGAAAATTGAGAGAAACCTCTTGGAATGTTTAAATGGATAACATTTAAAACTTTCTCCTTTAGAAGTTCCTTTAAGGGGAAAAATAGTTTAATCTGACCACTCCTTTGATGTTTGGGATCCTTTCTAAACCTCCTAGGCGCCAAGTATTTTATCTTCATACCCATAACATTTTAATGATGAGAAACTCACTAAATCCTAAATAATATATTCAGATTTTTTTTTCCTGAGCAATTATTTATCTCCTTGTGACGTACATCCCTTTAGGCTAAACAAGTCGATTTGATGTTTTTACTTGGCATTTCTCCAAATATTTGAAGAAACTCAGGTTAACCAAGAAAGAAGAGCAAAAAGCAAAATATATGGAACCAAAGAAATGTTAAGAGTTTTCAAGAAATACCATTCCTTCAAAATAAATCTTAAGGGTGTTGCCGGTAGCTCAGATGGTAAAGAATCTGCCTGCAATTTGACTCCTGGGTTGGGGAGATCCCCTGGAGGGGGATACTCCCTAGAGGGAGATCCCCTGGAGAGAGTACTCTTGCCTGGAGAATTCTATGGACAGAGAAGCCTGGCAGGCTACAATCCAAGGGATCACAAAGAGCCAGTTATGAATGAGTTTACAAAGGTTTTTCAGGGACTTGTACACCCATTTAGGCTCTCTATAAAATGGATAAATTTGGAGAAAAGAGAGAAAATAAATTGAACGGCTCTTACTAAAATTCACTGAATAAAAACTAACATATTGCCAGCTACACACAAAGAAACTCTCAGATGATTTCTGTTTTCAGGATAGATGATGTAAGAATCACCTAATGACTTGATTATAGGAGAAGGGGAGCACATACTTTTTTCCCTAAGTCATCGAATTTATATTGGAAAGGATCATTTTTCTACAGCACTGAATTTAGGAGATTGTATACATCAGTGGTTTTATAGTGTGATGCCTCCAGCAGCATTTTCATCACCTAGGAACTTGGGAAAACACAAATTCTCAAACTTCTCAGCAATCCCACTAAATCAGAAACTCAAGATTGTGGGGCCCTAGTGTTTTAACACGGAGAATGCAATGGCACCCCACTCCAGTACTCTTGCCTGCAAAATCCCATGGATGGAGGAACCTGGTAAGCTACAATCCATGGGGTAGCAAAGAGTCGGACACGACTGAGCGACTTCACGTTCACCTTTCACTTTCATGCATTGGAGAAGGAAATGGCAACCCACTCCAGCGTTCTTGCCTGGAGAATCCCAGGGACAGGGGAGCCTGGTGGGCTTCCGTCTGTGGGGTCACACAGAGTCGGACACGACTGAAGCGACTTAGCAGCAGCAGCAGTGTTTTAACAAGCCTCAGGAAGATTCTGAACCATGTACACTTGAAAACCATTAATATAGAATACAGCCCTAAGTTTTTATTATATTTGTCTTCAAACAACAGCATTGATGCTACCAATATTAAACACAAATGAAATTCAACCATATAAATACCCCTACACCCCTAGTCAATCAAAGTGGTAAACATGGAATGTAAAATCTTGGCTTTCTAAAATTCAGGGGAAAATAAATCACCCTTTTCCCTTATTCCCGTCTTTACCATTTCCCAGAGATGGTTTTAGAATTAAGGGAGAGAAATCCCATGTTCTTTTCTTCCAAGAATAATTAATTTCCTTGAGGATAGCATTGCAGTAATATAGTAAATGTATTATCAGTGGTTCAAAAAAATGACATCTATGTGACATGTAGCTAAAGTTTTAAAAAGGGTCCAGTAAGGTTGTTTTTCATTCCAGTAAGGTTGTTGTACAGCAGAAACCATCACAACTTGGTAAAGCAATTATTCTACAATGAGAAATAAAAGAAATAACATACATAAGAAAAGAAAATAAAAAAGATACTTGTTATTTATTTCTACATTTTATATTCATTTATGTTTATTATAAGTCAGTTCAATTTAGTTGCTCAGTTGTGTCGGACTCTTTGCGACCCCATGAACTGCAGCACTCCAGGCCTTCCTGTCCATTACCAACTCCTGGATTTCACCCAAACTCATGTCCATTGAGTTGGTGATGCCATCCAACTATCTCATCCTCTGTTGTGCCCTTCTCCTCCTGCCCTCATTCCTTCCCAGCATCAGGGTCTTTTCAAATGAGTCAGCTCTTCACATCAGGTCACCAAAGTATTGGAGTTTCAGCTTCAAAATCAGTCCTTCCAAAAAACACCCAGGACTGATCTCCTTTAGGATGGACCGGTTGGAAGGGACTCGCAAGCATCTTCTCAAACACCACAGTTCAAAAGCATAAATTCTTGGATGCTCAACTTTCTTCACAGTCCAACTCTCACATCCATACATGACCACTGGAAAAACCATAGCCTTGACTAGACGGACCTTGGTTGGCAAAGTAATGTCTCTGCTTTTTAAAATGCTGTCTAGGTTGGTCATAACCTAGATACGGCTTCATTCACCATCTGCAGTGATTTTGGATCACCCCAAAATAAAGTCAGCCACTGTTTCCACTATGTACCCATCTATTTTCCATGAAGTGACGGGACCGGATGCTATGATCTTAGTTTTCTGAATGTTGAATTTTAAGTCAACGTTTTCACTCTCTTTCATTTTCATCAAGAGGCTTTTCAGTTCTTCTTCACTTTCTGCCATAAGTGTGGTGTCATCTGTATATATGAGGTTACTGATATTTCTCCTGGCAATCTTGATTCCAGCTTGTGCTTCTTCCAGCCCAGCATTTCTCATGTTGTCCTCAGAAATCATTCATCTCGTGATGAACACTGAAATCAGATTGATTATATTCTTTGCAGCTAAAGATGGAGAAGCTCTAAAAGAGCTATATAAGAGCAAAAGTAAGACCTAGAGCTGACTGTGGCTCAGATCATGAACTCCTTGTTGACAAACTGAGACTTAAATAGAAGAAGGTCGGGAAAAACCACTAGACCATTCAGGTATGACCTGAATCAAATCCCTTATGATTATATAGTGGAAGTGAGATATAGATTTAAGGGACTAGATCTGATAGATAGAATGCCTGATGAACTATGGACAGAGGTTCATGACATTGTACAGGAGACAGGGATTAAGACCATCCACAAGAAAAAGAAATGCAAATAGATAATATGGCTGTCTGAGGAGGCCTTACAAATAGCTGTGAAAAGAAGAGAAGCAAAAAGCAAATGAGAAAAGGAAAGATATAAGCATCTGAATGCAGAATTCCAAAGAATAGCAAGGAGAGATAAGAAAGCCTTCCTCAGTGATTAATGCAAAGAAATAGAGGAAAACGACAGAATGGGAAAGACTAGAGATCTCTTCAAGAATATTGGAGATACCAAGAGAACATTTCATGCAAAGATGGGCTCCATAAAACCAGAAATGGTATGGACCTAACAGAAGCAGAAGATATTAAGAAGAAGTGACAAGAATACAGAGAACTGTACCAAAAAGATCTTCATGATCCAGATAATCACCATGGTTTGATCACTCACCTCGAGCCAGACATCCTGGAATGTGAAGTCAAGTTGGCCTTAGAAAGCATCACTATTAACAAAGCTAGTGGAGGTGTTACAAATCCTGATAGATGATGCTGTGAAAGTGCTGCACTCAATACATATGTCAGCAAATTTGGAAAACTCAACAGTGGACACAGGACTGGAAAAGGTCAGTTTTCATTCCAATCCCAAAGAAAGGCAATGCCAAAGAATGCTCAAGCTACCACACAATTGCACTCATCTCACATGCTAGTAAAGTCATGCTCAAAATTCTCCAAGTCAGGCTTCAGCAATACGTGAACTGTGAAATTCCAGATATTCAAGCTGGTTTTAGAAAAGGCAGAGGCACCAGAGATCAAATTGCCAACATCCACTGGATCATCGAAAAAGCAAGAGGATTCCAGAAAAACATCTACTTCTGCTTTATTGACTATGCCAAAGCCTTTGACTGTGTGGATCATAATCAACTGTGGAGCATTCTGAAAGAGATGGGAATACCAGACCACCTGACCTGCCTCTTGAGAAACCTGTATGCAGGTCAGGAAGCAACCGTTACAACTGGATATGATACAACAGACTGGTTCCAAATAGGAAAAGGAGTACCTCAAGGTTGTGTATTGCTATCTTGCTTGTTTAACTTATATGCAGAGTATATTATGATTATAAGTACTTATTTATATTTTTTCTCTCTTTCCTACTTATTGATTTCTTGGTAAATTTATTAGCAATATTCTGTCACAAGTTCTTTTATTTTTTTTTAATTAAAAAAAAATTTTAATGACTAATTTAACAGCAATTTTAAGTGCATTATCTTCCTAATAACTAAAATTCCATCTCTATACACTTAAAGGTAAGGAAGCAAACATATGTGAGACATACTTATTCAGTGTATCAGTTCAGTTCAGTTCAGCTCAGTCACCCAGTCGTGTTGTTCTAGACAAATTCCTTCCAAGTGAACTTTTATCCAAAGATTGTGTATCTTAGTCTAATTGATTTTGTGTTGCTTTTTAATTTCTTCTCACTTTGTCTTATGATTTACTGCCCTTTTATTAGTGAAATTATCCTTTTTTTGTTTAACATTTAAAATATACTTATTTTGAAAAATTTGAAAATTTCTAATAAATTTCAGTTCATCATGAATGATTTTATGTTCAAATTAAGATTGCCAGTTATGTTTTCTTAAACAGTATAATTTTTCATGTTGGAATCACTTTGCATTTCCATTGACATTTTAAGATCAAACATCATTTATTCTGGCCACCCTTCTGATGTCTGACTCCTTTTTAAATATCTTAGTCACATAGAAGTTCCATCTACATATTCACTATTTCAAAGATGGGAAATTGAATTCTCAGCAATACTTTCAATTTTGCTTTTAAGAAATTATTTTGTGTGTGTGTGTGTTTTTCCCTCCATTTGTAACCGCCTTTCATGGCAATAGTTTTGTCAGTGCCCCCATCACTGTGATCCTCCCTGTCATCCAGATGGCACTTCACAGCTCCTGCCTACAGTGGCTTTGGGGATAGTACAGACCCAATCAAAAAACCAGTGGGCAGCTTGGTTCACTTCCTCAGTGTAGCTATGTGTGAGTCCTCCGACTTCACCCGGCCAACAGCTTGCTAAAACCTGAAGTATTAGGTAATTGGAAACAGTTGATTTGTTTTTGTTTTTGATCAGACTTCTTTTTCATAATGAGAACACATAGTCAGACTCTGTAAACACCTTTTTGGCTCTCTTCCAGTTCTGAAAGAGTTTTAGTTTTTTGATCTTGCAAATGCCAGATTTTTGAGATACCACTGCCTATTCCTTGACTGAACTTGGCAGTTCCACAACTTCAGCCCTGATACTCTTTTACAGTGTTTTTCCATTTTTAGTTCACAAATATATCTGTCTTTGTTCTGAGCATCACATTAGCTATTTGGTTTTCTGTTTCACATTTTATCTATACTTATTACGTATTTAAAATAGAAAGGGTGTATTGAAGAAAGAAAATTTATGAACATCTTAGCTGGAAATCACTTATTCTGAATTTTCAAACTTGAGTCATGAGTTCCTATGGAAAAATCACTAGATGGACAATAAATCCCTAAGTTAATGGTTATAGTCAGCAGTAAGCTGTAAAAGATGAATCAGAAGCCAAGCTGACACTTGAAATATAGAGATATTCAGGCCTCAGGAGGACAAACAAGGCTGAGACAACACCTGGGGGCATCTGCTTTGTGATCGAGAGACAGCAACAATTACAGTTAATGACAAAACTCTAATATCTCAAAGTTAATTTAGAATATGCTATAGAAGTAAGAAGGTGGACTAATAATAAAAACATCTCTATATATCAATAGTATAACTTCCAAGATAATTCTGTGGTCCATCTTCTTTCATGGGTGCTTCTGATCTGTGAGGGATTACAATCTGTGGGTGAAACCAAGAAAATAGAACCCATTTTAAGATGGATTCTGAGAAAGGTATTCAATATTTTCCCTAAACAACATATTTCAACAACATTGTGTTAAAATAGATTTCTTTGGGTGTCAGTTTCATGTTTGAGATAATAACAAAGGCAATTTCTAGCATATTGATTCCAAGAATAAAACATCTGCAAGAGGAAATTTTTGACTCATTCATTTATTTTGATTAATAAATTTATCTTTTGTATATTATCTGTATGCATTATTAAGTTTTAGAAATCTCTCCAGCTGCATTCCATTATCCGTATCCATTTTGAAATATCTCAATAGCAGAAACTAGAGAAGACTCTCTTCTATTGGAAATTTGTCAGGAGTGATAACATCCCTTTCTTGCTTCTTAGTAAGTGTTAGCTCACCAGATACATTCTCTCAGTAGTTCTCTCAATGGATTTGAGTGTGACTTCTTCAGATTTAATGTATATTCATAGCTCAGTTGGTAAAGAATCTGCCTGCAGTGCAGGAGACCCAAGCTTGATTCCTGGATTGGGACGATCCCTTGGAGAAGGAAATGGCAATCCACTCCATTATTCTTGCCTGGAGAATCCCATGGACAGAGGAGCCTGGCAGGCTACAGTCTGTGGGGTTACAAGACTTGGACACTACTGAGTGACTAAGCACAGCACAGCATAACACATACTTAAAAAATATAACCTTTACTTCCCCAGATTCTAATATTATTACTGCAATGAATACCTTTTCAAATTTTGAGAAAAAAAAAGTCACATGAGTGAAAGCAGATGAAGGAATTTTAATCTTATTTTTCACTAGGTGTTAAACAAGGCAGGGTTTGTAAAAGACTCACAAATTCAAATGCTTTAAGGGACTAAAAATTTCATATAGAGAAGTGTGATAAAGTCTTTAGCAAATTGGGAGTGCCATATCCCCTGAAGACATTGAGAATATTTGGAAGAATGTATAGAGGAAATAAGGCTTCCTACGTGGCATTAGTGGTAAAGAACCCAACTGCCAATGGAGTAGACATAAGAGATGGGGGTTTGATATCCAGATTGGGAAGATCTCCTGGAGGAGGGCATGGCAATTCATTCCAGTATTCTTGCCTGGAGAATCCCACGGACAGAACTGTACAGGCTAAAGCCCATAAGGTGGCTAAGAGTCAAACATGACTGATGTGATTTAGCACAGCCATGGCACAGACAAAATAAAACATCTTTAGATCCATCACCTAATCTACAAATTGCTGACTTTGCTGTCAATTCTATTTAAAACACTTTTTCCTTTGGATTACTCTTTTATATTTACTTTCAGTAAAAATCGGTAAAGGTCAGGAAGCAACATGTAGAACTGGACATGAAAAAACAGACTGGATCCAAATAGGAAAATGTCAAGGCTGTATATTGTCACCCTACTTATTTAACTAATATGAAGAGTACATCATGAGGAACGCTGGGCTGGAGGAAGCACAAGCTGAAATCAAGATTGCTGGGAGAAATATCAATAACCTCAGATATTCAGATGACACCATCCTTATGGCAGAAAGTGAAGAAGAACTAAAAAACTTCTTGATGAAACTGAAAGAGTGAAAAAGTTGCTATAAAGCTCAACATTCAGAAAACTAAGATCATGGCATCTGGTCCCATCACTTCATGGCAAATAGATGGGGAAACAGGCTGGCTTTATTTTTCTGGGCTTCAAAATCACTGCAGATGGTGACTGCAGCCATGAAATTAAAAGACACTTACTCCTTGGAAGGAAAGTTATGACCAACCTAGACAGCATATTAAAAAGCAGAGGCATTACTTTGCCAGCAAAGGTCCATCCAGTCAAGGCTATGGTTTTTCCAGTGGTCATGTATGGATATGAGATTTGGACTATAAAGAAAGTTGAGAGCTGAAGAATTGATGTTTTTGAACTCTGATGTTGGATAAGACTCTTGAGAGTCTCTTGGACTGCACGGAGATCCAACCAGTCCATCTAAAGATCAGTCCTGGGTGTCCACTGGAAGGAATGATGTTAAAGCAGAAACTCCAATACTTTGGCCACCTGATGCAAAAGGCTGACTCATTTCAAAAGACCCTGAAGCTAGGCAAGATTGAGGGCAGGAGGAGAAGGGGACAACAGAGGATGAGTAGGTTGGATGGCATCACTGACTCAATGGACATGAGTTTGGGTAAACTTTGGGAGTTGGTAATAGACAGGGAGGCCTTGTGTGCTTCTGTTCATGGGGTCACAAAGAGTCAGACACGACTGAGCAACTGAACTAAACTGAACTAAACTGAACCTTAAGTATTCCAAAGAACATTTTGTAGCATCCAGTATCACACTTTAATAGAAATATGTGTTTATCAGATTATTAATTATCCTTTAGGCTATATACAGGAAAGGCTAACTACTTCCAATTAAAAATAATGTTGTCCTTTAATCCTCCACTCAAATAAACTTGTGACTAGTGATATTTCCAAATTTTATTAAGATTTAAAAAATAATTTAGATGTTTTTATACACTTATCATGGCAAAAGCAGAGCATATTAATCTCTTCCTTACTAGTAGTCATGAGTTTAGACTTGCTTAAGAATCAGCTAAAGTTGTTTTTGGGGGCAGAGATTCATTAGTGTTTAAATGTGGTAGTCTAAATAATCTCATCTAAAAAAAAACAAAAAACTTGTAAACACCTACTTGACTTGGTGCATTTTTACAGGTAACATTTCAATCAAAAAGAAATGCTGCTTTAAATCAAGGTTTCTCAAATTGTGGGTCGTAAAGATATTCTCATATGGTCAAGAGAGTCAAATCATAATATTTACCCTTTGTGTACTTCACATGTCATCTTGTGGTTTATGGTGTAAGTGATTGCCAAATTTTTCATATTTAAGTACCTATTTTATAAATAAAATCCAAAATAAAACATCAAGCTCTCACCTGATAAAACTGTTTGCAGCATTTATAAAATAGACAAATAAATAAGAGGAACTATTAAAACATTAATATTTGATATGTATTTTATTAATCAAAATAGATTTATATCATATTTATTTTATAACATATTCAGTTCACTTCAGTCAGTTCAGTCACTCAGTTGTGTCTGACTCTTTGCGACCTCAAGAATCACAGCACACCAGGCCTCCCTGTCCATCACCAACTCCCGGAGTTCACTCAAACTCACCTCCATTGAGTCGGTGATGCCACCCAGTCATCTCATTCTCTGTTGTCCCCTTCTCCTCCTGACCCCAATCCCTCCCAGCATCAGAGTCTTTTCCAGTGAGTCAACACTTCACATGAGGTGGCCAAAGTATTGGAGTTTCAGCTTTAGCATCAGTCCTTCCAATGAACACCCAGGACTGATCTCCTTTAGGATGGACTGGTTGGATCTCCTTGCAGTCCAAGGGACTCTCAAGAGTCTTCTCCAACACCGCAGTTCAGGAACATCAATTCTTTGGTGATCAGCTTTCTTCACAGTCCAACTCTCACCTCCATACATGACCACGGGAAAAACCATAGCCTTGACTAGACGAACCTTTGTTGGCAAAGTAATATTTCTGGTTTTTAATATGCTATCTAGGTTGGTCATAACTTTCCATCCAAGGAGTAAGCATCTTTTAATTTCATGGTTGAAATCAGCATCTGCAGTGATTTTGGAGCCCCCAAAATTAAAATCTGACACTGTTTCCACTGTTTTCCCCATCTATTTCCCATGAAGTAATGGTCCAGATGCCATGATCTTAGTTTTCTGAATATTGAGCTTTAAGCCAACTTTTTCACTCTCCTCTTTCACTTTCATCAAGAGGCTTTTTAGTTCTTCAATTTCTGCCATAAGTGTGGTGTCATCTGCATATCTGAGATTATCGATATTTCTCCCGGCAAACTTGATTCCATCTTGTGCTTCTTCTTCAGCCCAGCATTCCTCATGATGTACTCTGCATATAAGTTAAATAAGCAGGGTGACAATATACAGCCTTGACAAACTCCTTTTCCTATTTGGAACCAGACTGTTGCTCCATGTCCAGTTCTAACTTATTCACTAGAGATAATATTCATTTAGTCTGCAAACTATTTTTGGTAGACATATAGATTCATTAGCCTGTTAAAATAATTTGCATGCAAATTATTTGCATATGAGAGAAAGTTGGACTATCACAGTATTCATTAAATCATCCATTCTCCTTTTAATAAACAAGTGTAAACTCACTGTTTACTATAGTAAACTGTTTAGTTTCCAGGTGGATGATACCACTGATACACGAAAACTGGAGCCATTCTTTCTGTCTTTCCATAATCTTTTCATTTTGTTCAGTTACTTAGTCATGAGCATCAACAACTGGGGGTGGAAAATAAATCCAACACCTCCATGATTCCATTCCAAAGGGAAAGCACATGGCAGAAATCCTCAGTGCTCCACCCCTTCAACTCGCTACAGTGTGTGTAAATTGTACCCATATTCTTTTTATTTTTAATTAATTATTTTTTATTGGAGGCAAATTATTTTACAATATTATATTGGTTGATTTTGCCATATATTGACATGAATTCGCCCCGGGTTTACATAAGTTCCCCCTCCTGAACCCCCCTCCCACCTCCCTCCTCCCTTTATGCCCCATTTCTTCACTACTCTTTCAGATTTTTCCTGGAAAAATTCTTCTAATAAATCAGTCTTACTTCATTTCTCATCTTAAATTCAGGAGAACTCAAACTAAAACAGTAAGAATGCTGATGTACAAAAGACAAGGGTGACAAAGAGTGCAAAATGAAGGCACATCTAATTGATTTTCTTCTCTTGTGTTACAACTGGCAGCATTTACCTTTGTTTCCCTCAGTTCAAATGCTATGAAAATAATCATAATAAGCATATCACTACTCAAATTTAATTATGAGCCTGCTGAATCATTTTTCATATAAAATCCTTGAATCACATTATTGGAAGACTCATGGTAGGTGGGAAGGCCCTTAGCTGTTAACATGCGTTAGGTTAGAGTTAAAATGAATCTGAAGACTGATCAATGAGAAGAATAGCAATGTTAAATAATCATGACTTACAATTTTAAATAATAAGCATAAATCGTCATATGTAAAATAATGTTAATAATTTCATAATATCAAGAGAAACTATAATTTTGTATTTCAACCAGAATATCTGCAGCAGTTGTAGTAGTATGTCACCTCTGTCTTTGAAAAATAATTTGCTGAGGACCATGTAACTACTGATAGCCTCAAACAATAGCATTCATGCCAAGCCTCAGTATTTGAGATGTCCATTGACAAAGCATGGCAGGGGTATTGGATTCCAGGTAATTGCCACCCAAGTAGGGTGTAGGATCCTGTAATGAGCACTTTTTCCCTTGAGATTCTCCACTGACCTGGCTGAAAAATTCTGTCTGAGCCTCCTAGTACTGAATCTTCTTTTCTTCCATTCAGTAGCTTTGCTTTGTGTATCACACACTAATGGCTTTATCTGCCCATTCCTGTACACCCTCTCCTTCACCAGTCAGGGAGAGGTTCCCCCTCAATTATTTTTGCACTTCTAATTCCTTCCCATATTGCCCAAACTGTCAGAACCTTTATGAACAATTTATTAATAATTACAGTTAACTTAACCGATACGTCAAGTTCCACATGCAATTTCCTCCCTTCCTCTAAATTAAAAAAAGTTAATGCTCAGTTAAATATTGGTAGAAGGTATTTGGTGGTATTTAATCATTTCATATATTCAGATGAAATGGATCCAGCAGTTTTGGTGAGATGTCACACTGAGGTGTTCTTTATCTAGCCTGGCTGATGCTAAATCAATAAGCACGTTCGTCATAGGCTAAAGTGAGAAAAGTGAACATTTTAGCTAAGGTGCTCCCACGACTGGATGCTTCCTAATGCAGTCTTTGGATGCATTTGACTTGTGGAAGTATTTCTTCCTGTCCTGCTGAAGAATTTGGACAGGGTTCTTAATATGCCTTGTAACATTTCTTTGTCTGAAAAATGAAGAAAATAAAATGTTCAGGAAATGTCAGTTTCTAAGCAATCTGGTGATTTGTTGGTAAGAAGTTACTTCTTACCAGGTTCTTTCTTTGTAAGAAATCTTATTCTGAACATTAAAATTCATGATAGCTTGACTCTGAAGTAACAGATTCAGGTGATTTTAAAAAATGAATGTATCACTTATAGGCACCACTTTTGCAATCATTTAAAAATCATAAAAAATTGTCTTTGCTGGTATTACTAGTGTCACAAGAAATGATATCATTTCATCTTTCATGTCATAACTCAAGGGAACACCTTCACCCTTGTCAGATAACTTACTTCAACATATTCCCTTGAAATAAATTGTTTTTAAAATTATGGTTTAGATTTTCTCTAACTACAAATCTTGTGTAAATATATATAAATCACTGTTACTCCTCTTCAAATTTAAAAGGAGACTAAATAATATCTGCCATGAGTTTTTTTTCTGAGACTAGTATTCTCTAATATTTATTTACCTTTCCCTACATTACTTAAAATACTAGTTTTTACCTACTGAAATCAAAGATTTTTTTACATAGTTGAGGAAAAAATATGTCTATATAAAGCTCTTCAAAAGCATATGTAAGGCTGTGGGACTGGTTGAAGTTTAAGCTGGAATCAAGATTGCCTGGAAGAAATATCAATAACCTCCGATACACAGATGACACCACCCTAATGGCATAAAGCAAAAAGGGAATAAATAAATTCTTGGTGAAGGTGAAAGAGAAGAGTGAAAAAGCTGGCTTAAAACTCAATATTCAAAAAAATAAGATCATGGCATCTAGTCCTATTATTTCATGTCAAATAGATGGGGAAACAACGGAAACAGTGAGAAACTTTATTTTTGGTCTCCAAAATCATTGTGGACAGTAACTGCAGCCAAGAAATTAAAAGACTCTTGCTCCTTGGAAGAAAAGCTGTGGCAAACCTAGACAGCATATTAAAAAGCAGCGACATCACTTTGCTGAAAAAGTCCATATAGTCAAAACTACGTTTTTTCCAGGAGTCACATATGGGTGTAAGAGTTGGTTCATAAAGAAAGCTGAGCACTGTAGAACTGATGCTTTTGAACTGTGGTGCTGAAGAAGATTCTTGAGAGTCCCTTGGACTGCAAGGAGATCAAACCAGTCAATCCTAAACAAAATTAACCCTGAATATCCTTTGGAAAGACTGATACTTAAGCTAAATCTCCAATACTTTGGCTGCCTGATGTGAAGTGCAAACTTATTAGAAAAGACTCTGATGCTGGGAAAGATAGAGGGCAAGAGGAGAAGGGGGTGACAGAGGATGAGATGGTTGGATGGCATCATTAACTCAATGGACATGAGTTTGAGCAAACTCTGGGAGATAGAGAAGGACAGGGAAGCCTGGTGTGCTGCAGTCCATGGAGTTGCAAAGAGTTGGATGCAAATGAGTGACTGAACAACAACAACAGCACCATAACAAGTGTACAGTTGTTGGATAATTAAAAATAATTAAAATGTGCTATTAGTTAAATGTTTCTATAATTAAATCACAAGTGATTATTTCGATATATTTATAAAAAGTACAACACTGGAAATTGTATATTTTTTGTTCTATCATGTTTTCATTGTTTTCACAGAGAGTGAAGTTTTTATTCTAGACATCTTTTATTCCGTTCTGTTCCGTCGCTCAGTCGTATCCGACTCTATGCGACCCCGTGGACTGTAGCCTACCAGGCTTCTCCGTCCATGGGATTCTCCAGGCAAGAATACTGGAGTGGGTTACCGTTTTCTTCTCCAGGGGATCTTCCCGACCCAGGGATCGAACCCGGGTCTCCCGCATTGGAGGCAGACGCTTTAACCTCTGAGCCACCAGGGACATCTTTTATTACTATCATATAAATAACTACAATCCCCACATATGCTAGTACCTTATCAGATACTAGCATATCTAGGAATTCTACAGATTTTTGAATATTTAAACATTTACAGAAAGTAACGTTAAGTAAGTTGAACTATTTTGAAAGCAGTTTGATGGAGAAAGTTATTTAAATTTAAAACATACATGTGGTTTATTATCTTTCTCCGTCTCTTTCTCTATCTTCTTATAATCATATATATGACTCAAAAATTAAACTACAAGATTCTTAATTCTGTTAAAGTTTCAAAGTATCTGTTTTCAGCATAGACAGTATTTCTAACAATCTTGTATTGTTTTTGCCCCCTGCAATATGCTTCCTTAAATTCTTTACATTTTAATGAATAAATTCATGAATATCTTAGTGTTAGGAGTATGTTTCTTACCAAAGAGTTTAGATTAGTTACTGATATTAGTTATCAAAAGAAAAAAGAAAGATACATAGTGAATGGAGCATGTAAACTAAACATGATATAAAAATAGACTAAAATTATAATCATTTTTTTAACATCATCAATAAACTGTTACTGTGCATTTACTACTTATCTAGCCTTAGTTGAGATGCAGAAGATAAACAGAAAAATGTGGCATATTTCAGAGATCTCACATTACATGTTAAAATATTCATAGGACAAAAATGTTAAGTGAAAGAGGAAGGATAAAATTTTAAAAAATATAAGAGAATAGGAGAGTATTTACCTCCTTTCTGCATTTTTCATCCTTTCTTCTTATACTTAGTTTTATTTCTTAATATTTCATTATGAATATAATATTTTATTGAGGAATCACTTATTATTGCACATATCCCTTTATTGAATTATCAAAAAAAATTTCATGATTATTGTCAACATAATTTTTTAACACTTATAATGATAAAGTCCCTGTTATTTATTTTGGTCTTCACAACCTTTGTGAACTTAATTTAAAAACAGTTTTTAGCATGGCTTTGCAGAGGAAGCCATGTGTTTTTACCTAGGGCTTTGTGCAACTACTGATATTAAGAAATGCATATTTATTCAAAAGTTTGCTTGATAATTTAAGAATACAGTTCAAATAATTCTAGATCATTTGGAGATGAGACAATAATCCCGTCTCTGAGAGTCTTGAGGTTAATATCATCTAAACAACAAACTCTCTAAAGCTAAGGGATATATATCCAGTATTTAGATTATGATCTATCAAACAATGGATGCCAAGTGTTGGTTGGATGCCAGCTTATGTGTTAATGAATATGTTGTTGAAGATTAGAGATAACTTCCTTGACATTACTTTTAATTCTTGTCAATAAATTACAGCTGACCTTTGGAACAACTTGAGAGTTAGGGATGCTGATATTCAGTGCTGGGATATTTGTGTATAAATAATGTTTGCCCATCAAATATGCAATTCTTCAAAACTGTGGTTCTGTATTCAAATACTGAGAAGTTTCCAGTGCTGTAGTATTGACTATTGAAAAATATCTGAAGAGAAAAATCCACATGTAAATAGACCTACAAAGTTCAAACTGTGTTGTTCAAGGGACAACCGCATTACTTTTTTTTTTTTCAAAAATTAACTTACATATCTATTATACAAGAAATAAATAATTATTTCTTTAAACTAAGTTTCTTGCTGGGAACATCATTTTTCATTTGTGAGTATGGCTTTCTCAAGCTTCAGAAGTTAATTTAATTGTCTGAAATGTGTTAAAATAATATGTGGATTTTCATATTACATCACCTAGATTTGTTGAAGGAGTCTAACTGTCACAAGCTATACATGGCAAAAAGGGACAGAGAGAGAGTATGAGAGAGAATGCCTTACTTTTCTAGGATGTGCTGAAATGCCAGAAATAGAGTTTGAAAAGTGGATGAGAGCTTAGAGGTTATCTTGGTGTAACATGATTCTACATCTCAAAATACTGAGATCTGTGGTGATGACAGTTTTTCTGAGCTTGCTCTGCATTGATCAGAGGTTTAATCCAAAATCACCTTGCTGAGATAGCTTCTATTCACATTCAGTTAGTTCCTTTTTAGTTTTGTCCTTTCACAGAGAAGTGACCTGGCAGTTTTTCTAGTTTTTCTATAACAATTTCTCACAATCCTCAATTATCTAGAAAATTAAAGTTACAATCTGCCTTACTTTTATAAACTTTTGAGGTCTTTTACTTGTTTGTTTGTGCTGTATTTACTAGAATTACAAAGATTATTCAGAATTTTAATACACTTTTACAAGAGCCACTCAACTATACCCTCTTTGATGATGCACTGGAGTTTACACTTTTAGGGAATTCTTTTATATTTCCCTATCAAGAAGTAACTTTCTTTCAAAGTTTCATTTTGATTTTGTTTAAGCAGTTGGTGAAATGTAAATGGAAACACTGCATGAAGAAACAAATAGTCACACTACAACATGAACAAAATAAAATTAACTAAAACATCATCACATAAGCATAGAAACATCTCAGAGAAAAATAAGTAAAGTAAAAGAGGCAAGTGAATTTCATATATATTACTTCAATAGATATCCAGAATTTTGCTCATCTTTCAAATGCATAGGTATAATTTTTTTAAATAATTAAAATTTAAAGAAGCAAGCAAAAGTCAATTCCTATGCAAACAAAAAATAATAATTGTTTTTAGGTATTTATCAATAATTTCCTTATTAATAAACTATTATTAGGTATTTATCAATAATTTCCTTATTAATAAATTCTTTATAATATTTCTTTAAAGTATGTGTTATTTAAAGTATGTGTTATTAAACTATGTGCAACTTATTAATAATTTCTTTATAAATGTATATTTACAATGCTAAATTCAAACTGCAGGTTTTACTTACTGCCCCAAATGTTTACTGTGCATTATTTTACTGTATATTATTATAACATGGATTTAACAGTTTTCTCTAACTTTAATTATGATTTTCTTAATGAGAATTGTTTATTTATTTATTTATTTTGGCTATGCTGGGTGTTCATTGCTTGTGAGCTTTCTCTCCTTTGGGTAAGTTAAGGCTACTCTCTAGTTGCAGTGCATGGACTTATCATTGCAATGGCTTCTCTTATTGTAGACCATGAACTATAGGGCACATGGACTTCAATAGTTCTGCCTCTCAGGCTCTAGAACACAAGATCAAGAGTTGTGGAACACAGGTTTATGTGCTATGCTGCATATGGGATACTCCCAAATCAGGAACGGAACATGTGTCTCCTGCATTAACAGGCAGATTTTTTATCATTGAGCCACCAAAAAAGCCCAAATTATGATTTATGGCAGGTTTAATTCTATGGTGTTTCCCTCTTTGGAGATGTCTTATTTTTCCCAAGCAGCATGATTTTCTGCATGAAACATCTCTATTATCTCACTTACTGCTCAAAAAAATTCATGAACTTCAGAAAAAAAAAACCTGTATGTCTCACCAATTTATGAAATATCTTTGATATCTATTTGTATCAGTTCAGTTCAGTTCAGTCGTTCAGTCGTGTCCAACTCTTTGCGACCCCATGAATCACAGCACGCCAGGCCTCCCTGTCCATCACCAACTCCCAGAGTTCACTCAAACTCATGTCCATTGAGTCGGTGATGCCATCCAACCATTTCATTCTCTCTCATCCCTGTCTCCTCCCACCCCTAATCCCTCCTAGCATCAGACTCTTTTCCAGTGATTCAACTCGTCGCATGAGGTGGCCAAAGTATTGCAGTTTCAGCTTTAGCATCAGTCCTTCCAATGAACACCCAGGATTGACCTCCTTTAGAATGGACTGGTTGGATCTCCTTGCAGTCCAAGGGACTCTCAAGAGTCTTCTCCAGCACCACAGCTCAAAAGCATCAATTCTTCGGCGCTCAGCTTTCTTCACAGTCCAACTCTCACATCCATACATGACCACGGGAAAAACCATAGCCTTGACTAGACGGACCTTGGTTGGCAAAGTAATGTCTTTGCTTTTTAATATGATATCTAGGTTGGTCATAACTTTCCTTCCAAGGAGTAAACGTCTTTTAATTTCCTGGCTGCAATCAGCATCCACAGTGATTTTTGGAGCCCCCAAAAATAAAGTCTGACACTGTTTCCACTGTGTACCCATCTATTTCCCATGAAGTGATGAGACCAGATGCCATGATCTTTGTTTTCTGAATGTTGAGCTTCAAACCAAACTTTTCACTCTCCTCTTTCACTTTCATCAAGAGGCTTTTGAGTTCCTCTTCACTTTCTGCCATAAGGGTGGTGTCATCTGCATATCTGAGGTTATTGATATTTCTCCCAGCAATCTTGATTCCAGCTTGTGCTCCTTCCAGCCTGGCATTCCTCATGATGTACTCTGCATAGAAGTTAAACAAGCAGGGTGACAATATACAGCCTTGATGTACTCCTTTTCCTATTTGGAAGCAGTCTGTTGTTCCATGTCCAGTTCTAACTGTTGCTTCCTGACCTGCATACAGGTTTCTCAAGAGGCAGGTCAGGTCTGGTATTCCCATCTCTTTCAGAATGCTCCACAGTTTATTGTTATCCACACAGTCAAAGGCTTTGGCATAGTCAATGAAGCAGAAATAGATGCTCTTCTGGAACTCTCTTGCTTTCTCCATGATCCAGCGGATGTTGGCAATTTGATCTCTGGTGCCTCTGCCTTTTCTAAAACCTGCTTGAACATCTGGAAGTTCACGGTTCACATATTGCTGAAGCCTGGCTTGGAGAATTTTGAGCATGACTTCACTAGCGTGGGAGATGAGTGCAATTGTGTGGTAGTCTGAGCATTCTTTGGCATTGCCTTTCTTTGGGATTGGAATGAAGACTGACCTTTTCCAGTGAACTTTAATGTATGTTAGTTAAAAAAAATTAGGATTTTGGGGAATGTAGAAAGAAATGCAGACTGTGACAAGAAACTAACTGTATTATAAATGTATATAAATGTATGCAACAAATTTGTTGAAGCAGATGGAGAGAAAATGGTGTTAACATATATAATCATAGAAGTGTTTGGGGCAAAAGGATATGCACATAAACACTGTATTCTAATTAATAACATTTTCCTTCATGGGAATAAATTTAATAATTCAAATACTGCTATAAATATATGAAAGTGAAAGTCACTCAGTGTTGTCTGACTCTGCAACCCCATAGACTGTGTAGTCCATTGAATGCTCCAGGCCAGAATACTGGACTCAGTAGCCTTTCCCTTCTCCAGGGTATCTTTCCAACCCAGGAATCTAACTCAGGTCTTCCACATTGCAGGTGGATTCTTTACCAGCTCAGCCACCAAGGAACCTGAAGAATCCTGGAGTGAGTAGCCTATCCTTTCTGCAGTGGATCTTTCTGACCCAGGAATGAACCTGGGTCTCCTGCATTGCAGGCAGATTCTTTAACTGCTGAGCTATCAGGGAATTGAAAATTTAAGGAAGTGGAAAGTGGTAACCAGGTTTCTCACTATTAGAGGGAAATTAATGGATAAGTAAGAAGAAAGCTACAGAGATTCATGTGGTAATAAATTAGAGTTGGAGTTATTAGTATAAATTGTATTTAGCTTAATATAGGCACTGATGGTTGGGTTGGAATATACATATATATAGCCACATTTTAGTTTACTCACATATATTGTCTTGCTCTGCCAGCTGAGAATCTCTGAAAGCAATGACACAAGTAGCACTCAGATGCTGATTTCTAATAGCATTCTTCCATAAAAGAAGTCAGAATTCCCTGAAAACATGGATGATTCAGGACTGCGTAATACAATGTGCAAGATGAGCCTGGAGCATTTTGTAGTGTTTAAAAGCATAGAGGTTCTAGGAGAGGAGAGGAAGAAAGCAAAGAAAGAAGACAGACACCATATAGATGGAGTCAAATAATTCCCCAAAAGTAAATGGAACTAGATAGAGAGTTTGGGACTAACATGTACCCACTGCTACTTTTGGAATGAATAACCAATAAGGACCTACTGTATAGTAGAGGGAACTGTGATCAATATTATGTTACAACCTAAATGGGAAAACAATCTAAAAAATAATTGATACATAATATGTGCAAATGAATCACTGTGCTACATACCTAAAACTAATACAACACTGTTAATCAACTATACTCCATATGAAATTTAAAAAAATAAAACTAGAAAAAAGTGAGGAAAATATGTAAAGTAGTATTGGATTATAAACCAAAATATAAAATAAATATCTGCAAGTCTATATTGATATAAATGATGACTGAATAAAGAACTGAAAATAAAAAAAATCTCCCATGCAAAGCATTATAAATCATTTATGCAAATACTCTATCCTAAGGAAAGGCCAAGTTTTCCAGTGGCCCTAGTGGTAAAAAAACCTATGCCATCATGCAGGAACTTAAGAAATGCAGATTCAACCTCTGGGTCAGGAAGATCCCCTTGAGTAGGCATGGCAATCCATTCCAATATTCTTGCCTGGAGAATGGCCTAGACAGATAAGCCTGGCAGACTATGGTCCATAGGGTTGCAAAGAATCCAACACAACTGAAGCGACTTAGGAAGCATACAAAGGAAAGATAGCCTAACATTCTCCTTAGTGTGGGCTGTGCATAGTAACTTCTTCCAAATAGTACAATGTAGAAAAAATAATAACTTTCCAGTGGAGAAAGTTAGCAAAACTACATCAGTAAAGGGATCAATGTCAACATCAAATGAGCTAAATCAAGTTGACAGCATTTAGCCTTTACATGATGTGATTAAAATACCACTTTACCTTTGCCATTTCATCTCCAAAACTCATAACCTCAGTCTAATCACGATAAAAGCATCATAAAAATCCTAATTTTTTAGGGCCATCCTAAAAAAAAAAAAAAAAAAAAAGATCAACAACTGAACAATACTCCTCAAAAAGAGCCAAAACCATCACAAAGAAGGAAAGTTTGAGAAACTGTCACAAGTAAGTGAAGCCTAAAGAAACACAGCAAATGTCTCTAAGGAGACATGATTTTATCATGAGGAAAAAAGAGGCTATGTATTAAAACCAAGGAAATCTCAATAAAGTATGGACTTTAGTTAATAATAATCTATCAATGTAGGTTCATTGGTTGTAATAAATATATCATGATAATATAAGATATTAATAATGGGATAAATTGGCTGAGACATGAAAACTATACTATTTTATAATTTTTATACATTTAAAACCATTTTAAAAATCAATTAAAATAATTTAAAAATAAAAAACACATAAAACTTACAGGCAATTGTAATAGCAAAGCTAAATTTCCTAAACCAATTCCAAGCTTCTTTCCCTCCCCAGCTTTGATCCTATTCCTATCGTCACTTCTGTTCAGTTTTCATCATAGGACATTCCCTCAGTCAAACCTTGCACAAGAATCTCCATTTCAGTATCCACTACTGGGGAGTCAATTTAAGAGAAAACAAAAGAATGCTTTAGACTTTACACCTGCCTCTCCTTTCTTTTTGTCTTTTCATACTGTTCATGGGGTTCTCGTTCTAATGGCAGAATAAAAGGAGGAACTAAAGAGCTTCTTGATGGTGAAAGAGGAGGGTGAAAATGCTGGCTTAAAACTCAGCATTCAAAAAACAAAAATCATGGTATCCAGTCCCATCACTTCATGGCAATAGATGGGAAATAAGTGGAAACAGCAACAGATTTTCTTTTCTTGGGCTCCAAAATCACTGCAGATGATGACTGCAGCCATGAAGTTAAAAGACTCTTGCTCCTTGGAAGAAAAGCTATGACAAATATAGGCATCATATTAAAAAACAGAGACATCACTCAGCTGACATAGGTTCCTATAGTCAAAACTATGGTTTTTCCAGTAGTCATGCACAGATATAACATCTGGACCATAAAGAAGGCTGAGCACCAAAAAATTACTGCTTTAGAATTGTGGTACTGGAGAACACTCTTGAGAATCTCTTGGACTGCAAGGAGGTTAAACCGATCAGTCCTAAAGGAAACCTACCCTGAATATTCACTGAAACGACTGATGCTGAAGCTGAAGCTCCAATACTCTGGTCAGTTGATGCGAAGAGCAAAGAGTGAAGGACAGGTAAGCCTGGTGTATTCCCAGTCCATGAGGTCGTGAAGAGTTGGACACTGCTTAGCAAATGAACAATAATAACTCCTTTCTTTCATCTATGTGGTTTCATCCATTATCAGTGAAATTTTTATGATGACATCACATTGCCTCTTCAAACTAATTTAACTGTCTTTGATGAGAAGAAATCTTAGAAGTACTCTGCTTTTTCCATCTGGATGAAATTAAAAGAATAAGAATTAACATTATTACCTTACTGGGCAAAATTTAAATATATACAAAAATGAAAGAAGAGAGTGAAAAAAGTTGGCTTAAAGCTCAACATTCAGAAAACTAAGATCATGGCATCTGGTCCCATCACTTCATGGCAAATAGATGGGTACACAGTGGAAACAGTGAGAGACTTTATTTTTCTGGGCTCCAAAATCACTTCAGATTCTGATTGCAGCCATGAAATTAAAAGATGCTTATTCCTTGGAAGGAAAGTTATGACCAACCCAGACAGCATATTAAAAAGCAGAGATATTACTTTGCCAACAAAGGTCCGTCTAGTCAAGGCTATGGTTTTTCCAGAGGTCATGTGTGGATGTGAGAGTTGGGCTATAAAGGAAGCTGAGCACTGAAGAATTGATGCTTTTGAACTGTGGTGTTGGACAAGACTCTTGAGAGTCCCTTGAATGGCAAGGAAATCCAATCAGTCCATCCTAAAGGAGATCAGTCCTGGGTGTTCATTGGAATGACTGATGTTGATGCTGAAACTCCAATACTTTGGCCACCTGATGAGAAGAGCTGACTCATTGGAAAAAACCCTGATGCTGGGAAAGATTGAGGGCAGCAGGCAAAGGGGACGACAGAAGATGAGATGTTTGGATGGCATCACCGACTCAATGGACATGGGTTTGGGTGGACTCTGGGAGTTGGTGATGGAGAGGGAGCCTGGCGTGCTGTGATTCTTGGGGTCACAAAGAGTCGGACATGACTGAGTGACTGAACTGAACTGATATAAAAATGTGTAGCTATAGTTTACATATATTACACATAATCTCAATATGAGTAAATACATTCATATATATGTATAACTATATATGTGAATATATTAATATATAGATATTTATTTGCAATAAGTACACACTGCATATATATTTGGGCTTCCT
This sequence comes from Moschus berezovskii, assembly GCF_049115385.1. NCBI lineage: Eukaryota > Metazoa > Chordata > Mammalia > Artiodactyla > Moschidae > Moschus > Moschus berezovskii. The sequence goes on along the minus strand of NC_142464.1, from coordinate 59,839,449 downwards.
TGATAGCTCAATTGGTAAAGAATCTGCTTGCAATGCAGGAGACCCCACGTTGATTCCTGGGTCAAGAAGATTGGCTGGAGAAGGGATAGGCTACCCACCGCAGTATTCATATATATAAATAGAGGCAAAAATATTAAGTACAATTTAAATTTGATATAGCATAGAATAAATATCATTTATTATTTCTTTTCTTTTTGAAAGTCGCTTAGTTGTGTCTGACTCTTTGAGACTCCATGGAATATGTCCACGGAATTCTCCAGGCCAGAACACTGGAGTGGGTAGCCTTTCCCTTCTCCAGGGGATCTTTCCAACCCAGGAATCCAACCCAGGGCTCCTGCATTGTAGGTGGATTATTCACCAGCTGAACCACAAGGGAAGCCTAAGAATATTGGAGTGGGTAGCCTTTCCCTTCTTCAGAGGATCTTTCTGACCCAGGAATCGAACCAGGGTCTCCTGCATTGCAGGCATATTCTTTACCAACTGAGGTACGAGGGTTATTATTTCTAGGACACCACTAATAAATTCATGTAAATTACCATTGGCTTTATTATAGCCATAAACAATGGTTTTCTGCAAAATTTAGAGTTGACAGTTTTCAAAATTTCACTTTTTGCTTCAGTTCTCTTTAGAATATGAATATTTTTTATTAAAAAAAAAAACTTAGAGGATTTATGTCTCAATAGTGAAATTCAATGATATGACAAAAATGCAATATTGCCTCTAGTATGGTAATACATTCCTTTTGAAGACTGTTTTGCTGTGGACAGGACATAGTTTAAATCCTGAGTACACAGGAGACGGAAGTTGGCATGTGCTCTTCAATTCGACAACTCAACTTGGGTTTGATAGGGCTTCAGTTCAGTTCAGTTCAGTCGCTCAGTCGTGTCTGACTCTCCGCGACCCCATGAATCACAGCACTCCAGGCCTCCCTGTCCATCACCAACTCCCAGAGCTCACTCAAACTCATGCCCATCGAGTTGGTGATGACATCCAGCCATCTCATTCTCCGTCGTCCCCTTCTCCTCCCGCCCCCAACCTTTCCCAGCATCAGAGTCTTTTCCAGTGAGTCAACTCGCCGCATGAGGTGGCCAAAGTATTGCAGTTTCAGCTTTAGCATCAGTCCCTCCAATGAACATCCAGGATTGATCTCCTTTAGAATGGACTGGTTGGATCTCCTTGCAGTATAAGGGACTCTCAAGAGTCTTCTCCAACACCACAGTACAAAAGCATCGATTCTTCGGTGATCAGCCTTCTTCACAGTCCAACTCTCACATCCATACATGACCACGGGAAAAACCATTGCCTTGACTAGACGGACCTTGGTTGGCAAAGTAATGTCTCTGCTTTTTAATATACTATCAAGGTTGGTCATAACTTTCCTTCCAAGGAGCAAGCGTCTTTTAATTTCATGGCTGCAATAAGCATCTGCAGTGATTTTGGAGCCCAAAAAAATAAAGTCTGACACTGTTTCCACTGTTTTTCCATCTATCTCCCATGAAGTGATGGGACCAGATGCCATGATCTTTGTTTTCTGAATGTTGAGCTTCAAACCAAAGTTTTCACTCTCCTCTTTCACTTTCATCAAGAGGCTTTTGAGTTCCTCTTCACTTTCTGCCATAAGGGTAGTGTCATCTGCATATCTGAGATTATTGATATTTCTCCCAGCAATCTTGATTCCAGCTTGTGCTTCTTCCAGCCCAGCGTTCCTCATGATGTATTCTGCATATAAGTTAAATAAGCAAGGTGACAATATACAACCTTGACGTACACCTTTCCTATTTGGAACCAGTCTGTTGTTCCATGTCCAGTTCTAACTGTTGCTTCCTGACCTGCATACAGGTTTCTCAAGAGGCAGGTCAGGTGGTCTGGGATTCCCATCTCTTTCAGAATTTTCCACAGTTTATTGTGATCGACACAGTTAAAGGCTTTGGTATAGTCAATGAAGCAGAAATAGATGTTTTTCTGAAACTCTCTTGCTTTCTCCATGATCCAGCGGATGTTGGCAATTGGATCTCTGGTGCCTCTGCCTTTTCTAAAACCTGCTTGAACATCTGGGAGTTCACGGTTTACATACTGCTGAAGCCTGGCTTGGAGAATTTTGAGCATGACTTTACTAGCGTGTGAGATGAGTGCAATTGTGCGGTAGTTTGAGCATTCTTTGGCATTGCCTTTCTTTGGGATTGGAATGAAGACTGACCTCTTCCAGTCCTGTGGCCACTGCTGAGTTTTCCAAATCTGCTGGCATATTGAGTGCAGCACTTTCACAGCATCATCTTTCAAGACTTGAAATAGCTCAACTGGAATTCCATCACCTCCACTAGCTTTGTTCGTAGTGATGCTTTCTAAGGCCCACTTGACTTCACATTCCAAGATGTCTGGCTCTAGGTCAGTGATCACGTTATCGTGACTATCTTGGTCATGAAGATCTTTTTTGTACAGTTCTTCTGTGTATTCCTGCCACCTCTTCTTAATATCTTCTGCTTCTGTTAGGTCCATACCATTTCTGTCCTTTATCGAGCCCATCTTTGCATGAAATGTTCCCTTGGAATCTCTAATTTTCTTGAAGAGGTCTCTTGTTTTTCCTATTCTGTTGTTTTCCTCTATTTCTTTGCATTGATCACTGAGGAAGGCTTTCTTATCTCTCCTTGCTATTCTTTGGAACTCTGCATTCAGATGCTTATATCTTTCCTTTTCTCCTTTGCTTTTCGCCTCTCTTCTTTTCACAGCTATTTGTAAGGCCTCCTCAGACAGCCATTTCGCTCTTTTGCATTTCTTTTCCAGGGGGATGGTCTTGGTCCCTGTCTCCTGTACAATGTCACGAACCTCCATCCAGAGTTCATCAGGCACTCTATCAATCAGATCTAGTCCCTTAAATGTATTTCTCACTTCCACTGTATAATCATAAGGGATTTGATTGAGGTCATATCTGAATGGTCTAGAGTTTTTCCCTACTTTCTTCAATTTAAGTCTGAATTTGGCAATAAGGAGTTCATGATCTGAGCCACAGTCAGCTCCTGGTCTTGTTTTCGCTAACTGTATACAGCTTCTCCATCTTTGGTTGCAAAGAATATAATCAATCTGATTCGGTGTTGACCATCTGGTGATGTCCATGTGTAGAGTCTTCTCTTGTGTTGTTTGAAGAGGGTGTTTGCTATGACCATTGCATTCTCTTGACAAAACTCTATTAGCCTTTGCCCTGTTTCATTCCATGCTCCAAGGCTTAGTACATATTTATTAGGACATCAGCCACTATTATTGCTCAGAACAGAAGGCGCCATGCTTGGGTATTCATGAGAGGTGGAGTAGTTAAGCAGAAAGATTCTATTAAATGTAGACTGGTAAAGTGGAATAACATTTTGTGTTTTCTTTCTCTCCCTCCCCATTTCAGCCAAATGGTAATCCCAAAATTTACTTGTTGAAATGATTATTTTGATTCAAGTAATAAAAAGATATTTTGTAAGTACTGAATATTTTCAAGATACTGTGCTAGACTCTAAACTTTCAGAAATTTATAAGACATCATTTTTCATTAAAGATTCTTTAAACATTCTTCAGATTTACCCTTTTAGGGAATGATTTTTCTTTTTAAAATTTATGTAGACTTTTGTTGGGCTTTTCCATTTCCATAAGAGATATACTCTGTATCTTGGTTCTGCTCTGGAAAAATCTGCTCTTCAAAAGAAGGTTGAAATTATAATCCAAATAATGTCAGATATCAGAAACTTGAATCCATTGCCATCTTTTAAACCTAAATCTCTCAGAAAAACTAGACAGATATTGCATTTTCATGAACGAAAGTCATTATACATTATTCATCAGCCTGTTGCCATAATCTGTGGAGGTAAGACTTGGATTTGGTATCCATTAATACAAGTAATAGCACTATATTAATGATATTGTGATAGTTCCCTCCTTAGAGGACAAAGTTCAGGAAAAGTCATTAGCTTGACTGGTATCGGAAGAAACATTCACAAAGTAGCTCCGAATCCTGTCAGGTTGTAAACTGTCCCCCAAATCTTCCAATCGTATAACCTAAGCAAATGCAATGAAACAGTATTTGCTAATGATTCACCTTTGGGGAAGCTAACTTGGTTTTCAAGTTGTGTTTATCATTTTGGGAATTTTTACTTGACCTAGGGGCAATATTTACCAGTGATTTAGATAGAGTGGAGGATGGTTAACAGCAGACTTTTTATTTCTAAATGGGGACAAATTAAGCCCCTATCTATCTAGTGATTTATATACAGGAAAAGACTTTGGAAAAAAAGAATACAAGTGAGCAAGTATAATCTCCTTGTAAATATACTAAAAACTGAGCTCTTGATAAATACATTAATAATCTTTGATAGAAAAGTCTTCACCAAAGGAATACTTTTATTAGGATATTTCTGGTTTAGTATTTTTATGATAAATAAATCATAATATACAGATTTATAGAAGAGCATGACTACTTAGAAAGTGCCACATAAACTACTCAACTGTCTGAGTATAAAATGAAAATTTATAGTAACCTGAGTTAGATCAATCATATTTTCACTCTGAAAACTATGCTCAAAGAACACACAAAAAGTTGACAATGAGATATAATTTCCCTGATTACTTGACTTAAAGTTGAAATTTACTACCAAGACGATTTCTGAGTCACTCTATCTTTATTCTCTAGCCTTTTTCATAATGTTCATGATTTCCTTGCATAGTATATAATTTACTCTTCATTGTTTATTGTCTGTCTCTCATTGTAATATTTGCTGTTGTTGTGTTTAGTCACTAAGTCATGTCTGACTCTTTTGTGACCCCATGGACTTTATCCCATCAGACTTCTCTGTCCATGGGATTTCCCAGGCAAGAATACAGGAGTGGGTTGCCATTTCCTTTTCCAGGGGATTCCAGCCCCAGGAATAAAACCTGCATCTCCTGCTTGGAAGGCAGATTTTTACCACTGTGTCATAAGATACAGAAAATCAGGAATCTGTTCTTTCTGCATTGATTCACAGTAAACCGTCCAATCGTGACAAATGTAAAAATCAGCGTACAAAAGTAGCAAACAAATGAATGTGTTCAAAGTATATGTGCAAAATGAAGCTATCAAGATTCAGGTTGAAGTTAAGAGATTGTGTTTGTATGAATTATAGAAGTTAGAAGTAGAGAGAGAAAGGGAAGAGAAGAGATAAGAGAATATTAAAGAAAAGGAAAAAGGAATTGATGGAAACAGGAAGAAGAGAGGAAAGAGAAAAAAAGGGTATAAGACTAACCCATTTCTAGAGCTCCCCAGGTGGCCCAATGGTAAAGAATTGATCTGCCAGTGCAGGAGGCTCAGGTTTGATCCCTGGCTTGGAAAGATCCCTGGAGAAGGAAAGGGCAACCTGCTCCAGTATTCTTGCCTGGAAAATTACAGAGGAGCCTGGTGGGCTACAGTCCATGGGCTCTCAAAAGAGTTGGACATGATTTAGCACCTAAATAACAACAGAGCTATTTTAGTTCTTGTCCTTCTGATTATTGTTTTTTTTTATTCTTGGATCCTTAAGGAATTCTCTAAGAGATCCCCTATATACAACTACATTAAACCATGGAAGCAACAGTTAGAACTGGACATGGAACAACAGACTGGTTCCAAATGGGGAAAGGAGTACGTCAAGGTTGTATACTGTCACCCTGCTTATTTAACTTATATGCAGAGTACATCATGAAGAACGCTGCGCTGGAGGAAGCACAAGCTGGAATCAAGATTGCCGGGAGAAATATCAATGATCTCAGATATGCAGATGACACCATCATTATGGCAGAAAGTGAAGAAGAACTAAAGAGCCTCTTGATGAAAGTGAAAGAGGAGAGTTAAAAAGTTGGTTTAAAGCTCAACATTCAGAAAACGAAGATCATGGCACATGGTCCCACCACCTCATGGCAAATAGATGGGGAAACAGTGGAAACAGTGACTGACTTTATTTTGGGGGGCTCCAAAATCACTGCAGATTGTGATTGCAACCATGAAATTAAAAGATGCTTACTCCTTGGAAGGAAAGTTATGACCAACCTAGATAGCATATTAAAAAGCAGAGACATTACTTTGCCAACAAAGGTCCGTCTAGTCAAGGCTATGGTTTTTCCAGTGGTCATGTTTGGATGTGAGAGTTGGACTGTGAAGAAAGCTGATCACCGAAGAATTGATGCTTTTGAACTGTGGTGTTGGAGAAGACTTGAGAGTCCCTTGGACTGCAAGGACATCCAACCAGTCCATCCTAAAGGAGATCAGTCCTGGGTGTTCATTGCAAGGACTGATGCTGAAGCTGAAACTCCTATACTTTGGCCACCACATGCGAAGAGTTGACTCACTGGAAAAGACTCTGATGCTGGGAGGGATTGGGGGCAGGAGAAGAAGGGGACGACAGAGGGTGAGATGGTTGGATGGCATCACGGACTCGATGAACATGAGTTTTGGTAAACTCTGGGTGTTGGTGATGGACAGGAAGGCCAGCCAGTGCTGTGATTCATGGGGTGGCAAATAGTCAGACACGACTGAGTGTTTGAACTGAACTGAACCGAAGGAATTCTTTAAGAGATCACCTAAATACAACTGCATTAAACCATGTATTTCCCAAATGCTTAAAAAATGGATTTCCCAGACCTCGCATGAGAAAGAATGACCCTCTGGAATCTATCACAAAATATTTTTTTATTTAATTCAATAACAACATGAACAACAATCATAGTATAATTTTTATGACAAGCAAAAATATTCTCATGTGTGTTCAAAATGAATGCAACCTATTGACATTTCAAATTTTATAAATCTGATTCTTTAGAAGATAGCCATATTTTTAAAATTTCAAATAAACACTATGAAAATAAAATCAAAAACATTGGTTCTTTGGTAACACATTACTTCTAGTCCACAATAATTAGAGTTGACTGTGTTCTCCACTTGACCTTGAAGAAACAATAAATGTTAATAGAGCACTGTTATGTTTTTATATGGAATTGTTCACATGCAAAAAAAAAAAAAAACATTAAAAATTCACCTGCTAACATCTGTGGTACCCACAGACTTTACACAATGAGTTGAATGCTTTACTCTCAATGATTTACAAAATATTATGTTGAAAAATATAAGCTTGTTAGCTCCAACATCTCACTGTTAATAGTGGTAATAAAAACATTCAAAATTAAATATAAAATGTTTCACAAGTTTTTGTGTTTAATGTAAGGGTTCTATGAGAATAACTGAACGAATCAGCTAAATCATATGATAGAGAGCATTGCATACTATCAGTAGAATTGAAGTTTATTCTCTTATTCAACATTCAGTATTATACGTTGAAATATTTTCTTCTTAATTTGTTTTAAGGATATTATCCTGGGTGAGCTCTTAAAAAAAGATCAGAAAGAACTGAAGGAGCAAGAGATCCTCTCAGTGGAGAGGACTGGTTGTGGAGTGGAGATGACAGAATTAGTTGGAGGTTTCTAGGATGTCAAACAACCCTTTCCAACAGCTAACAAGAAAATGCAAATGCCAGTTCTCATAAAGGACCCTGAGCCTCAGGTCAGATCACAGCCCTGGCTTACACTTCGATTGTAGCATGGAGAGTCCTTGATCAGAGGGTCTAATGAAAATATGCTAGAATCCTGATGCATGAGAACTGTGAGAGAATGAATATGCTACACTCTCAGAGTAATTGCCCAACAAATCTCTTCTACTCTATTTGCTTCTCTTCCTTTACATAACTATCTGTTGTATAGGCCAAATACTTACACTGAATGGTGATATGATGGGAATCACTACCCCTACATCCTTCAGGTCCTTGATGGTGGTACTAATCTGCAATCCCTCCAGCAATGTGGTATTGGTTTTGGTTCACTATTTCCTAGGTAAGAGCTCTTCTAGTGCTTCCTCTTGGCATTTCCCAGCATAGTAACCCTCACTTCATAGATTAAGAAACCAAAGCTGTGATTCTGGCAGTTTCTGAGGATATCTATTGCAATAATACAGTTTAGAACTGAGGACACAACTAACATAGGTTTGGGGACCAAGTGAACCTAGCGTGAGATGAACCTGAGATAAAACTTTATTGATGACCTGATTTCCAAAAACCCTTTCTCTGACTGGTGAATTACAGTGATATTTTGGCTTTCCTAGAGTAAGTGTCTGCTCAGAGAATATGGGGCTTACCTGGTGGCTCAGTGGTATAGAACTCACCTGCCAACACAGGAGACATAAGAGACACAGTTTCAATCCCTGAGTCATGAAGATCCCCTGGAGAAGGAAATGGCAAACTTGCTACAGCATTCTTGTCTGGAAAACCCTATGGAGTGAGGAGCCTGGTGGGCTACAGTCTGTGGGGTTGCAAAGAGTTAGACACAACTGAGAGACTAAACAAAACAGATCATGTGCCCAGGAATTCCCAGAAAGACTGATTATTTTCTTTTTCCCAAAGCATAGTCACCTTGACAAGAAGATAAAGATCCCTTTGGGAAAGGTTGAAAGAAAGATTAGCAGTATAAATTTTTGGCAATGTACTGAGGTGCAGTCTCTCCTTTATTCAAAGGCTTATTGGTCTTAAACTGGTTGAAGTCTGGAAATTAATTGATTGATGATTGGTGGTGGCTCAGAGGTTAAAGCGTCTGCTTCCAATGCGGGAGACCCGGGTTCGATCCCTGGGTCAGGAAGATCCCCTGGAGAAGGAAACAGTAACCCACTCCAGTATTCTTACCTGGAGAATCCCATGGACAGAGAAGCCTGGTAGGCTACAGTCCACGGGGTCGCAACGAGTCGGACACGACTGAGCGACGGAACGGAACGGAATTCAAGTTAAACTTCTGCCAGGATTGTTTAGAACTCTTCCAGTTTTTTAGATAAAGTAAAAATTTATGTGACTGCCCATTGATTTTTCTCCTAGGGACACCATGACCAACTAGCCAGTGCCATAAGTTTCAGTGAATCAGAGTATTTTGATTAATGCCTTGACTCCGTTGCTCATGACAACAATCATGTCTACTTGCTCTTTTGCAGCTAAGTGCTGTTATCACTTGATCCCTTCTACCTTAACATCTAATTATTTTCATTTCATTTAAGGATCTCAGTTCAATGGCAGCAGTTTTCACTGTAGTTTTTGACCTGTAGAATGCTGGAGCTCACCTCACATATGCATTCCTCACAGGTGTAGTAAAAGATACATTCTCTCAGGTAGGTAAACAGGTTTCGTGTGATAAATCCACTCTAACATTCCAATCTCCTCAAACTTTTGGGTGCCGTCTTTTACAGTGTACCAAGGGACTTATGTCATTTCAGCATAATTTAATATATGCCACTTTTTGGCATATATTTCAGCTAGCAAAGGCACACACTGTTAAAGATCTTTTGACCTTTCAAGCTGTAACAATGAATCCAGAATCTGCTAAGTATGCATGCTTACATCAACAAATTTAAATTCAAATTTATGTTCCTCCCACTATCACCCTACACTCTTAATATCTACCCCTACATCTATGGCAAGCCACTCCAGTAATCTTGCCTGGAAAATCCCATGGATGGAGGAGCGTGGTAAGCTACAGTCCATGGGGTCGCAAAGAATCAGACACAACTGAGCAATTTCACTTTCACTTTTCACTTTCACATCTCTTCCTAAGATTTCTGTCTGCATTAATTGGAAAAGTCATGTAGTCCTTTTGGAGAGTTAGTACAACACCTCATAAGTTACACTTTGTACCTCATCTTTTGGGTCCTACTGGTACTTGAGTCTCGTTATGGCTATAGAAGCAAGAAGTAATAAGAATGGATCCTGACAAAACTCAGCAGTGTATTGCAAGTTAACTACCTGAAAGTAAGCTACTGCAAGTTCCTCAACCAAGGGGTATTAACCTCCTCAGACAAGAATTTGGAAGAATGCTCTTACAAGTGAAGAACATTCACTTGAAGTGTCCCCAGCTACACCAGGAATGGCTCATATGTCTCTATTCCAATTTTCAGAATCCCATCCCTTTTCAATCAATACAGTCACTTTAACAGCAGGCACCCTGTGAGGTTGGGAATTCAATTTGTGTTGTAGTTCAACTGCCTACTAAAAGGATTTTATTATAGAAATTTTATCTCCATGGACATAGGAGATGAGAGTTTCATTCAGGGCAGACACAGAACATTTCAGGTTATTCAGACATGGAATTTGAAGCCCTGAGTTCATCCTTTTTTTCCCCTGTACTCTGTCCGGAAGTTAGGAGCAATCAATCCATCTCATTACAGTCATTAACTTGACAAAAAAAAGTAGTCTAAGATAGCAAATGCACACTCAGAAACTTGCTTTATAAATATTTGTTTAGGAGCATGTAACAGTGATAATTTGTGTTCTCTTATAGCCACATCAAATCATGAATTATCAGTACCCTCTTTGCCGCTGGAAATAGAAACAACTTGTGCCTTTAATTAGAGCAACATTAGTGAGTCAGTTCCACAAATCCAAGAATTAATTCCCCCCAAAAATAGTCTGTTTGGTAGAACCTTTATCAGTACCAAAATCTGTAACAGTTAAGGTTCTTTAGGGAAACAAAACCAAAAGGAACTTTATTTATTCACTTTTGTATAGAAATAGACTCACACATTTTGAGGGGCTAACAAGTGTAAAGAAACAAGATTTCTGTTATAGTCTTGATGTAATGTTCCTTCTTCTCTGGGAAGAAGTTTTTGTTCATAAGTCTCTCATCTGATTGAATGAGGTCCACTTATAGGGTTGAGGGTAATCTTATTTACTCAAAATTAGCTGATTGTAAAGGCTAACCACAACTATAGAGTATCTTCACATTAACCTAGAGAAAAGTGTTCAACCAAGTTCTGTGCTTTCAGCACCATCAGCTAGCCAAGTTGACTCATAACAATTAATCATTAGATTCAACAAAGACATTCTTAAATATGCCTGGCTTTATTTTCCCTCTCAGTTCATACCAGTGTAAAATACAGTGACTACTGAGTGTTTGATAACACTGACTTTATTCATGCTGTTTGTGTGTGCTCAGTCATGTCCAGCTATTTGTGACCCTATGGACTGCAGCCCATAAGTCTTCTCTGAGATCATCCTGGCAAGAATAATGGAGTGGGTTATCATTTCCTCCTCCAGGGAATCGTCCCCATCCAGGGATCGAAACTGAATCTCTTGTGTCTCCTTTCTTTGGCAGGAAGATTCTTAACCACTGAGCAACCTGGGAATCTCTTTTTCATATTGAGGTGTTGCTAATTTAACCAACATTATTTGTACACCAGAAGTGCAAATGTCAACATAACAAGAAAGACAAATAATGCCTTATTCTTTTTTTTTATTTTTTTTAATTTTTTTTATTGGAGGCTATTATATTGGTTGGTTTTGCCATACATTGACATGAATTCACCCCAGGTGTACATGAGTTCCCCTTCCTGAACCCCCCTCCCACCTCCTTCCTCCCTTTATCCTGCCTCTGGGTCATCCCCATGCACCAGCCCCAAGCATCCTGTATCATGCGTCAAACCTGGACTGGTGATTTGTTTCACATATAATAATAAACATGTTTCAATGCCATTCTCCCAAATCATGCCACCCTTGCCCTCTCCCACAGAGTCCAAAAGACTGTCATATATACCTGTGTCTCTTTTGCTGTCTCATATACAGGGTTATCATTACCATCTTTCTAAATTCTATATATATGAGTTAGTATACTGTATTGATGTTTTTCTTTCTGGCTTACTTCACTCTGTAAAATAGGCTCTAGTTTCATCCACCTCATTAGAACTGATTCAAATGCATTCTTTTTAATGGCTGAGTAATATTCCATTGTGTATATGTACCAAAGACAGTTTTGACTCTACAGACCTTCTCAATTGATTAGATAAAGTCATAAAACTAATTAGAGAATATCTGCTGTAATAAGCAAATTATAATTAGCTTGTTTTTTAATGTTTGGGGCTTCCCAGATGGCTCAGTGTGGAAAAAAACAAAAAACAAAAAAACCTACCTGCCAATGTAAGACATGCAGGAGATTGTGGGTTCAAACCTTGGGTTGGGAGGATCCTCTGCAGGAGGAAATGACAACCCACTCCAGTATTCCTGTCAGGAAAATCCCATGGACAGAGTAGCCTGGTGGGCTACAGTTCATGGGGTTGGAACAAGAAGGACACGACTGAGCACACATGCACTAACATGCTCACTGGTAATTTACTTATTAGCTTGTTTACATAAAGGTAAGATTGGGATGATCTTCATTCATGCATTTTTTTTTCTTTCCTTGAGGAAATAACCCCTTTTCCCCAGGGCTGGAAATTGAGAACAACATTGAAAAGTCATCAAATCCAGTGTTTAGTGTGTATATAATTTACAGTTAGATTTCCTTTCTGTTTGCTTTTATTTTACTAAATGAAGGATGATTCCTTTTTATAGTTTCCTGGCTTTAATTTAGAATTTTGTTATATATATATATATATGCATATGTGTGCATATATATATATATATATATTATATATATGTATGTATATACCATCAGAAAAAAATCAATTGTCTCAAATATACTTAAATAGAAACATGTGTATGTCTTATTATGCCAATATATTATTAAAAATTTTTATTGAAAAATAAATGGATAATATGCAGTAAACTGAAATTCTACACTTTATCTTAAAATTAATCTACTAGGTTTGGAATAGTTCTTTTAATGTTAATATAATTCATCGACAATAAGTAAATGAATTCATAGTTCATTAGTAAAAAATATTTCTTGGGTTATAATTCAAATGAATGCCTCATAAAGTAATTCTCTTAAGAGAATTTTGTTTTAAGATTATTTTAGACTCAGGGTACTAGAATGCAAAAGTAGGAAGTCAAGAGATACCTGGAGTAAAAGGCAAATTTGGCCTTGGAATACAAAATGAAGCAGGGCAAAGGCTAACAGAGTTTTGCCAACAGAACACACTGGTCATAGCAAGCACAACACAAGAGAAGACCCCACACATGGACATCACCAGATGATCAATACTGAAATCAGATTGATTATATTCTTTGCAACCAAAGATGGAGATGCTCTATAGAGTCAGCAAAAACAAGACTGGGAACTGACTGTGTCTCAAATCATGATCTCTTTATTGCCAAATTCAGACTTAAATTGAAGAAAGTAGGGGAAACCACCAGACCATTCAGGTATGACCTAAATCAAATCCCTTATGATTATACAGTGGAAGTGACAGATTCAATGGATTAGGGGATTAGATCTGATAGACAGAGTGCCTGAAGAATGATGGACAGAGTTTCATCACATTGCACAGGAGGAAATGAACAAGATCATCCCCAAGATAAAGAAATGTAAAAAGGCAAAATGGTTGCCTGAGGAGACCTTACAAACTGTTGAGAAAAGAAGAGAAGCTAAAGGCATAGGAGAAAAAGAAAGATATACCCATTGAATGCAGAGCTCCAAAGAATAGCAAGGAGAGATAAGAAAGCCTTCCTCACTGATCGATGAAAAGAAATAGAAGAAAACAATAGAATGGGAAAGACTAGAGATCTCAAGAAAATTAGATATACTAAGGGAACATTTCATGCAAATATGGGCACAATAAAGAACAGAAATGGTATGAAACAAACAGAAACAAAAGATATTAAGAAGAGGTGGCAAGACTACACAGAAGATCTATACACAAAAGATCTTTATGACCCAGACAACCACGATGGTGTGATCACTCACCTAGAGCCAGACATCCTGGAAGGCAAAGTCAAGTGGGACTTATGAAACATCACTATGAACAAAGCTAGTGGAAGTGTTGGAATTTCAGTTGAATTATTTCGATCCTAAAATAGGATGCTGTGAAAGTGCTGCCCTCAATATTCCAGCAAATTTGGAAAACTCAGCAGTGGCCACAGGACTGGAAAATGTTAGTTTTCATTCCAATCCCAAAGAAAAGCAATTTCAAAGAATGTTCAAACTACCACACAATTGCACTCATCTCACAGTCTAGTAAAGTAATGCTCAAAATTCTCCAAACCAGGCTTCAACAGTGTGTGAACCATGAATTTCTAGATGTTCAAGCTGGATTTAGAAAAGGCAGAGGAATCAGAGATCAAATTGCCAAAATTGGTTGGATTATCAAAAAAGCAAGAGAGTTCCAGAAAAACATCTCTTTATGCTTTATTGACTACACCAAAACCTTTGACTGTGTGGACAACAACAACCTGGATAATTCTAAAAGAGATGGGAATACCAGAACACCTTATCTGCCTCCTGAGAAACCTATCTGCAGTTCAAGAATCAGCAGTTAGAACCACACATGGAACAATAGACTGGTTCCAAATTAGGAAAGGAATGTCAGGGCTCTGTATTGTCATCCTGCTTATTTAACGTCTATGCAGAGTACATCATTTGAAACCTAGGCTGCATGAAGCACAAGCTGGAATCAAGATTGCCAGGAGAAACATCAAAACCTCAGACATGCAGATGATAACACACTTATGGCCCAAAGCAAAAAAGAACCAAAGAGCCACTTGAATAGAGTGAAAGAGGAGAGTGAAAAACTTGGCCTAAAACTCAACATTCAGAAAACTAAGATCATGGCATCCAGTCCTATCACTTCACAGCAAATAGATGGGGAAATAATGGAAACAGTGAGAGGCTTTATTTTTTAGGTCCCCAAAATCACTGCAGACAGTGACTGCAGCCATGAACTTAAATGATGCTTGCTCCTTGGAAGGAAAGTTATGACCAACCTAGACAGCATATTAAAAAGCAGAGACATTACTTTGCCAACAAAGGTCCATCTAGTCAAAGCTATGCTTTTTCCAGTAGTCATATATGGACTTGAGATTTGAACTATAAAGAAAACTGAGCGCCGAAGAATTGATGCTTTTGAACTGTGGTGTTGCAGAAACCTCTTGAGAGTCTCTTGGACTTCAAGGAGTCCAACCAGTCTATCCTAAATGAAATCAGTCCTGAATATTCATTAGAAGGTCTGATGAGTCCAACCAGTCTATCCTAAAGGAAATCATTCCTGAATATTCATTAGAAGGTCTGATGTTGAAGCTGAAACTCCAATAATTTGACCTCCTGATGTGAAGAACTGACTCATTTGAAAAGACCCTGATGCTGAAAAAGACTGAAGTGGGGAAAAGAAGGGGACAATAGCGGATGAGATGGTTGGATGGCATCACTGTGTTAATGGACAGGCATTTGAGTAAGCTCCAGGAGTTGGTGATAGACAGGGAGGCCTTGAGTGCTGCAGTCCATGGGGTCGCAAAGAGTCCGACAAGACTGAGTGACCGAACTGAACTGAACATGTTAATAGAAAAATCAGTTATTAACAACCATTCATATTATTTTTTAAGCTTTCTGTTTTTCTTAACCAAATAAGAAAAATTCTTCCTTAAATGTAAAGAGAAGAATTTTGCTTATAATTGCTGTTGTCTTTCCCAAGTAATTTTATCAACTGCCTTCTCTTCTTTCAACTTTATTTTTTAAACTTTAAGGCTTCAAGATGATTTTGATTCAGATACACTTTATTTTTCTTTCAGCCAAAGTTGAAAATAATAACATGAGCCATGTCATATGTTTTTTCTACAATCAAGTAAATACTGTTTTATAATACTTTAAGTGAAACAAAATCCTTTATATTAATGATATTATCTCCTCTTAATACTATTATTAAGAATTAATTGATAGTTTACTTAATTCTGTCTTAACACATTTTAGAGCATTATTTTGGCTGAATAGGTCTCATAATTATTTTAATGCTTTGAGATACACAACTCAAAATATAAGACCAATTTATTACAATATTTGGGCTAACAGTTATCACAATTGAAGAGTATAATTCACAAAGATACATGTGCTGTGCTTAGTCACTCGGTTGTGTCTTACTCTTTGGGTCCCCATAGACCTACTCTTTGGGATCCCATGGGACCCACCAGGCTTCTATTCCATGGGGAGCCTCCAGGCAAGAATACTGGAGTAGGTTGCCATGCCCTCCTTCTTCCCAACCCAGTGATCAAACCCTCAACTCCCACATACAGGGGTATTCTTTATGTTTGAGCCACTAGGGAAGCCCAGTTAATTTTAGTCACTCATTCAAGTCCGACTCTTTGCAACCCCATGAATTGAATTATGCCAGGCTTCCCTGTCTATCACCAAATCCCGGAACTTACTCAAACCCATGTCCATTGAGTCAGTGATGACATCCAAACATCTCATCCTCTGTCGTCCCCTTCTCCTCTCGCCTTCAATCTTTCCCAGTAGCAGGTCTTTCAAATGAGTCAGATTTCAGGTGGCCAAAGTATTGGAGTTTCAGCTTCAGCATCAGTCCTTCCAGTGAATATTCAGGACTGATTTCCTTTAGGATAAACTGGTTGGATCACCTTGCAGTCTAAGGGACTCTCAAGAGTCTTCTCCAACACCACAGTTCAAAAGCATCAATTCTTCTGTGCTCAGCTTTCTTTATAGTCCAACTCTGACATCCATACATGACTACTAGAAAAACCATAGTTTGACTAGACAGACCTTTGTTGGCAAAGTAATGTCTCTGCCAATTAATATGCTATATAATTTGGTTATATATTTTCTTCCAAGGAGCAAACTTCTTTTAATTTCTTGGCTGCAGTCACCCCCTGCAGTGATTTTGACACCCCCCAAAAGAAAGCCTCTCACTGTTTCCTTTGTTTCCTGATCTTTTTACCATGAAGTGATGGGACCGGATGCCATGATCTTAGTTTTCTGAAGGTTGTGTTTCAAGCCAACATTTTCACTCTCCTCTTTCAACTTCATCAAGAAGCTCTTTGGTTCTTCTTCCCTTTTTGCCATATGGGTAGTGTCATCTGCATGTCTGAAGTTATCGATATGTCTCTTGGCAATTTTGATTCCAGCTTGTGCTTCATCCAGTCTGACATTTTGCATGATGTACTGTGCATAGAAGTTAAATAAGCATGGTGATAATATACAGCCTTGACGTACTCCTTTCCTGACTTGAAACCAGCTGTTGTTCCATGTGTGGTTCTAACTGCTGTTTCTTGACCTGCAGATAGTTTTCTCAGAGGGCAGAGCAGGTGGTCTGGTATTCCAACCTCTTTAAGAATTTTCCAGAGTTTGTTGTGGTCCACACCGTCAAAGGTTTTGGTGTATCAATAAAGCAGAAGTAGATGCTTTTTTGGACCGCTCTTGCTTTCTCAATGATCCAATGGATGTTGGCAATTTGATCTCTGGTTCCTCTGCCTTTCCTGAATCCAGTTTGAACACCTGTAAGTTTACGGTTCACATACTGTTGAAGCCTGGCTTGGAGAATTTTGAGCGTTATTTTGCTAGCCTGTGAGATGAGTACAATTGTGTGGTACTTTGAACATTCTTTGGCATTGCCATTCTTTCGGATTTGAATGAAAACACCTTTTCCAGTCCTGTGGCCACTGCTGAGTTTTCCAAATTTGCTCTCATATTGTCTTCCCTGGTGACTCAGACAGTAAAGTGTATGCCTGCAATTGCAATATGTGAGACCTGAGTTCAATCCCTGGGTCAAGAAGATCCCCTGGAGAAGGAAATGGCAACCCACTCCAGTACTCTTGCCTGGAAAATCCCTTGGACGTAGGACCCTGGTAGTCTACAGTCCATGGGGTCGCAAAGAGTAGGATAGGACTGAGAGACTTCACTTTCACTTTTTGAGTGCAGCACTTTAACAGTATCATCTTTTAGGATGAGAGTGAGTGGAGCCTACTGATTGATTTTAAGGAGTCTAGACTCATATTCTACAGTGGAAAAGCCATGACTTTCAGAAACACTTTTGGCAATCTTATTTCTTTTGATTTTCACTCTTCTTTGTTAGATATGTGACTAATTCTGACTCTTATCCTGAGTCACAATAGCAAGTATTTTGTTTGCCTCTCCGTGATTCAAAAATGGTAAAGAAATGCACAGAAAATATAGTTAAATAGATGGTAGAAAGATATCAATAAGTAAGGTAATTAAATCAAAGTTTCCAGCAGAAAGAAATTTTTGTTTTTACTCATTCTTTTGGCATGGAATAAATTGTGATGTCTTAGCAGGAGAAAAAGGACACAAATCTCCACACTCATAGCAGAGAAATAGAAAAATGTAAAGTGTTTGTGTCATGGATGACCACATGAAGCTGTCAAAGCATGGTGTACACATCCATTCCTCCAACAAGCCCTATTTTATTTATATCACTCTAAGTCTGATTTTATTGCCTTGGAGTCAAAAGAATTTCTAACTAACGGAGAAATGTACTGCTCAGGGACACTTGTCATCATAGAGATGATCACTACATTTGGCTTCTTTGTCTTTTTATAAAGGACAACTGTCATGACTCATCATCATCTTCAACAGCTTTTTAAAATGGGATTGCTGGGAGATTATTAATAAATCTTAAGATGACTGAAAAAGAGTCTTAAATCATTCTTCATCTCATGAAATTTACAATTTAGTAATATATTTGCCATCTATGATAAGAGAATCTGTCATTGACTTAATGGGACATGAGTAAACAGCAGTATATTACAATATTCTGGAGTAAAATAGTTTCTTTTTTTTCATACTTCATGTAACTAGAACAGATTTTTCACTCAGATGACTGAATGAAATATATATATTACTGAAACATATGCAATGTATGTATTATGATATATAGCTGTGACCAAATGAGGATCCTTGTGTTAATGTGTATATTAAATATAAATAAAGTTTGTTACTTTTGTATTATTTTTAAAAAAAAAAAAGGAAAAATAACTTCAGGTTAAAAATGGTTAATATGAAGAAACATTTATCTCCATTTATTTCCTAAGCCCTACCAAAGTAAAAGAAAGAAATGATGTTAAAGTTACATCTCCAAGGGAAACTGTAATAACAGAAAATAATAGCAGTGATATTTTGGAAGGTGGAAGGTGGTATAAGTATTACTGATTTAGGAACTTTGGAAAAATTAAACTCTAAGCCCAAAATGATGAAAACTGAGAATGAATCAAATTTGTATCACTGAACCCTTATTTGGCTCAAGAATTAATGGCATTTTGATTGTAAAGAAGTAAAATAGAAGAGAGTTGCTGGGGTGGGGAAAGAGCATTTGTTGAAGATCTGTTTCAAAGAGAGTTTAAACAAATACTCGATTGTTCTGTGCCTCCAGCACAATGACAAAAAGCAAGATTTATTCCCTAAAGAGCCTAAAAAGTAAGCATAGGTCTTGATTAGAATAAAGGAACATTTCAAAGATAATTAAGAAAGTGGATATTATTTCTCTTAGGGATTTGGTTACTCCATGAGAAAAGTTGGCGATAATATAGACAACAGACATTTCCCAGGGAAACCACCAACCTGATCAAATAAAATAAATAGGATAATAAGGTCTGAATATCCCAGAAGGGAATCTGTGCAATAGGTACACAGAGAAACCCAATTAGAAACTCAGAGCAGATTGGATAGCAGAACTACTTACATGCAAAGGAAGTGTAGTGCCACCTGAAGGATCTGAATACATTGAAAGTGATTTATCTAGTAGAGGCAGAAGAATATGTGAGTGAATTAAGAACAGTTATTGGAGCAGATATGGTTATTTGCACATCTTCCAAAATCAATTTCATCATTATTCCTATTCTTACTAGAAGCTATATGTGGCTATATCACCAAACTGCTGCAAATAAGATTCATGTAGATTTAAGTGTGACTTGTGGAAAATGCCATTACAAAGAGGGGTAAGCCTTTCTTGGGCTTCCCTTGTAGCTCAGCTGGTAAAGAATCTGCCTGCAATGCAGGAGACCTGAGTTTGATCCCTGGGTTGGGAAGATCCCTTAGAGAAGGGAAAGGCTACCCACTCCACTATTCTGGCCTGGAGAATTCTATGGACTGTATAGTCCATGTGGTTGCAAAGAGTCCGTCGCGACTGAGCAACTTTCACTTCACAAGCCTTTCTTTTCCCTTTTTTGAGAGTGACCTAGAGATACAATGACTGGATATCTTAGAACATGAAATGACTTCACAGAGCACGGTAATAGATTTGCAAGATCCTGTGTCCTGACACAATGGAGCAGTGTGCCAGTTTTGGTTATCAAAATATTGGATAATAGATATTTAAATGAGAGGCAAATGAACTTCCTATGGTTTAAACTATGGTTATGTTCTGTGATCTGTCAGAAGAGAATGTGATGCTGATAATAAAATAAACTACAGGAATTGTACATGATACATGAAAGAACCTATTAGTGTGGAGTGCATACATGCTTGGTCATGTGAACTCTGAGACTTCTTTGTAGCCCACGAAGCTCCTCTCTCCATGAGATCATCCCAGAAGTGGGCTGCCATTTCCTTCTCCCCAACCCAGGAATTGAATTCTCATCTCCTGCATTGGTAGGCAGATTCTTTACCACTGAGCCCCTGTGGAAGCCCAGTGCAAAGCAGTGATCAAGAACTTATATATTGCAGGCTGGAAAGACTATCTTTTTGATATGTCAAGCAGAAACTAAACAATAACAGTGGAGCATTTTTCTACTTTCGAGCACAAAAAAATTTTCCAGGCTTATCTTATACTTTTCTTCATCCAGTTCTATAATTAATCATTTAACCTTTAAGATTGGTTCTGTTTAGTAGAAGATACCATTTCAAAATCCAGATCAGGACTCTCAATTATGCTCATTGCTATGGGAGTGTTATGGGAGCTTCTAGATTCACTCAGTGGACAGAACTAGAAAACATGATCATGTATATACTTAAACTTACAAACGTCTGTATTAATCTCTCTCCTCATCCATCGATAAGGAAATGATATAACTTTAATTCAACACTTTAGGTTTTATTCTAACTTTTCTCCTTGTCATTTTTAAAATATTATTTCTGGCAGGGAAAGATTTGGCCTAATTATCTTCAACACACTTATATTTGTGCACTTAATTTCTACATTTGTTTAATAAAAATGGTCTCCCATATCTACTATTCCTATACCTCGGCCTTCCCCTATCACTTCAAGTCCTGGGCCCCCAAAGTGGTCTAATTCTTTGTATTCTGAAGATTTATTGCTTCTTTATGCTTCTTTGGTTATTTATTCAACACTTAACTAGAACTCTGTTATAGGCATTTTATCTGGATTGCTTTGGTTGTCATGATAGTATTACTGTTAAAAATTTATAGCAGTCTAAAGAAAGCATTTAAAAACAATGTGATTATCACTGTCTTTCTACATTTATAAATATATATATATATATATATATATATATATATATATAATAAATATAATCATGAGGGCAGCTAATACCTACTGACCATTTTCTACCCGCTAGACACTGTATATACACAAGCTAAGAAATTTATTTTTGTTCTTTCATTGAACAGTAATATACTTTTTCATTGGAAACAGCTAATAGAGTTATTGTGATCATAAATATTGAATATAGACAAGAATAGACTCAAATTTCAACTCTATCACTTTTCAGTTGTGACATATTGTTCTTTAACCTACTCTGTGTCTTAGTTTACACACACCCAGAGACATACACTCAGTTATCCTGTTGAGATAATTGCATGATCCAATGCTTACCAGTATTCCTGTCACACATTAAGCACTTTAGAAAAGTTGAACATCATTATTATTTGTAAAAGAAGAAGTTGAAGCTTAATAAAACTAACAACCTTGCCCTAAGTCACATTTCTAAGTGATATGAAGGTCAAAATTAGTTATTGGTGGATACCTTATAACTACGTATTTCATAGTTGAAATGGAAATATAAAAATAACTTAAAACTTGACTGCTGAAATATCAAGCTTCCCAGGTGGTGATAGTGGTAAAGAACCTGCCTACCAATGCAGGAGATTTAAGAGAGACAGGTTCAATTCCTGGGTGGAGGTGATCCCCTGGAGTAGGAAATAGCAATCCATTCCAGTATTCTTGCCTGGAAAATCCCATGGACAGAGGAGTCTGGTGGGCTACAGTCTATGGGGTCACGCAGAGTTTGACACAACTGAGTGACAGTAAAGACTAAAGACTAAAAGTCACTTTCTACATTTTATGTGTTAGTTACTATGTGTTGAGATATTTGATGATTATAATGAGTGAAAATCTTATTTCATTAATAACTCATGACTTTGTTGAAAACAAGTCTGTAACTCTTACACTCAGCATATGTTTGGTATCTATCATTCTGCATCTGTGTGTTAGATCAACTCAATAAATCTTTTTAAGTGAATAAAGGGACACATTTTTGTGCTTATTTTAGTATGATCTTAAAGGTAATGAGGTACATATTAATTACTTCTTCATGATGATTAGTTTTAAAGTGAGCTCTTCCTTCCTTGGAATCAGTTCTGTATATTTAAATATAATATGGAGTTTAGAGAAGAATTGGAGGAGAAATATGTAATTTATTTATTGAGCAATAACATTAGACTAAACATTACTTTAAACAATTGAAGAGAATAGTGGGCAGATTTTACAAAACCACCATCCCTTCAAACTGTAAGAAATGCAATGGTTTAAAAATGTTTATAAATAATTTCTATGCAACATAGATGATAGGAATTTAATTCAAAAGCATTAGGTTTTCCCAAGAAATAATGCATAAAGAAATATATTTTCAACAAACACAAGCATGAATTTATAAACAGTAGCGCATACGTTATGCAAGGGAAAAAATAAGGTTTTAAGATATATCTTGGGGAAATTATGAAACTTTCAGGATGTGGGTAATCATTTAGAGAAAGGAACTTAGATTTAGATTATTTTTTCAGTACAGTGTATATGTGCATGTGTTCAGTTGCTTCAGTCATTTCTGACTCTGCGACCCCATAGACTATAGCCCTACAGGTTCCTCTTCCATGGGATTCACCAAGCAAGAACACTGGAACGGGTTGCCATACCCTCTCCCTAGGGATCTTCCTGACTCAGGGACTGAACCCAGGTCTCCTGCATTGCAGGCAGATACTTTAATGCTGAGCCATGGGAGAAGCACTAAAAGAAGGGAATTTGCATTTAGATTATTATTATTTTTTAGTATAGTATTCAGTTTCAAAAGAGTGAAACAATTCTTAAAAAACTTTCAAGGGAAAAAATTATTACCAGAGATTTATAAATAGTTGGTTGGTACTTTTCTTATAGAAATAAGAATTCTGTGTTTAAGAAATAAGAAAACTGTAACAATGAACCATGCTTGAGGGGAAAAATAAAATTTGATTACACCATTCTGAGAATTGAAAGATGTATAAAATCAAAATTTCATTGATGGAGAAGTCATAAGGAGAGTGAAACGGTTAATTCAATGAATTTGTGTATAAGCGCAAAATTGAAGAATGCTAGAATTATAGTTTTAAAAGGTTATTATTAGACAATTTGATGTTGTAAAGTTGATAATAGAGTAAAGTAAGGAGATGAGAGACAAAATAAATAACTTATAATTTGTGATTTAAAATAGAGTCTCTGTCTCTTTGTCTGACTTATCTATTCATTTCTTTCTGTGAATACATATTGACAGATATAATGTCCACCAAAAGTTACCAATAATTGTTTCTAGATGGTATTATTTAGCAAATTTTTCTTTTCTCTACATGCTAAAGTTCCTAAATGTCTCATGTTTATTATTTTGTTAATCTGAAATAAAATATATGGCTTCTAATTGAATATTACTGGCTTCTGAACAGAACAATGATTGACCTTTAAATGAAAAAAGAAAAAAACTTTCCCTGAGTAATTTCTAATATCTTTTTAATTTAAAAAATAGATATTTCTTTCAAAAAAGAGTCTTCATGTAAGTACAAAAGAAACCTGAGTATTATCCTGTGGTGGCTCAGATGGTAAAGAATCTGTGCACAACACTGAAGCTCCAGGAATGCAACCCACTCCAGTATTCTTGACTGGAGAATTCCATGGACAGAGGAGCCTGGCGGGCTACAATCTACAGAGTTGCAAAGAGTCGGACACGACTGACTTACTGATACTTTCACTTTAACTAATACTTGACTTGAGTTATTGAATTGAATTTGAGCTAAACACACAAAATAATAATTTAGATCTCATTACAAATATTAGTTTTTATTTCTAAGAATTTTGTAAAATTAAGATGCTATATTTAATACTGACAGATTTTCTAGGATTTTGAGCTACCAAGATTTACTGTAACAGCTCACATTTATGTTTTCCAAATTTTCATAAATTTTTCCATTTGTGATTTCTATTTCTATAATCTCGGTGAATAGTTTAGTACTGAGTACACATGCCCCTTGTTTATCACTTACATTCATGTAAATTGATTTTGACCAATTTTTTTTACTCTTTTAAGTGATCTGTTTGTCCAGACATTTTTTTATTTGCAAAAATATATTCCAAAATTTCCTGAAATTGTATTTTAGGGTTTTTTCCCCTAATCTTCAGGTCTGGTCTTTCTTTCTAAAGTAGTATCTATTCAATTCAAAAGAAGCCTTCTATGTCTCTAAATTTATTCTTACTCTGCAACAACCATAACATGAAGTTTGTAATTTCAGCTCTAAAATTATAATTAACATAGGGATACCTAACCTTTGCAACTTCATATTGCTGATATTTTTAATGATTTTATATATATGAGAGACCTAAAATGATATTGAAAGGTAAAATTAAACCAATTACTATTTGCATTAATCTTACTGATGTTTAATATTTACTTCAATGCAACATTATATCCAGTAGGGCTTTTCTTCATTTCTTCTGTTCAGAAAACAGATGGTTAATTTAAATAGCAATTTCCCCCCTTAAATAAACATATTTAAGACAAAAAAAGATAAAAACATACATAAGACAAAAAAGAATAGAATGTTATCACAGATTTTAAGGTTTTATGTGACCAATTATAATCATATAACCCTGAAAGCATCCTATCTCTAGAACCATCATAATTAATGGCCTCATGTAATAGTCCAGTCTGATCTTTCAGTAAATCCCAATTCTGTGCCTATAGTATTACAGTAGTGGTGAAAATAGCTATTCCACTTACTAGGTTACTTTTAAAAAAATTCTTATACTCTCATGATGATTTTAGACTGAATTATTTCAAAATAATCATGTATTATAGTTTTCTTCTCTCACATTATTTAATAATAAAATTATTCATGTCTTTTCATATTACTTTGGGCCAATATAAAATAATGAATTTGTATTACAATTAGTGAATACTTTTGAAAATATTTGTGTGTGTGTGTTAGTTGCCTAGTTGTGTCCAACTCTTTGTGCTCCCATGGACTGTAACCTGGGGGCACAGGTTAAATTCAGACTCCTCTGTCCATAGAATTCTCCAGGTTAGAATACTGGAATAGGGAGCATTCTTATCTCTGGGGGATCTTCCTGGCCCAGGGATCGAAGCTGGTCTCCTACATCGCAGGCAAATTCTTTACCATCTGAGCAACAAGGGAAGCCCTTGAAAATATTTATTAATTTTAAACTCAATTTAAAATGACTGTTCTCTAATTATAAATAGTTGTAATATTTTAATTCCAATTTTTATTCTATATGATAGGTATTTTAAAAATAATAATTCATTTTCCTACTAGCTTACTTAAAAATAATATTTAATTCTCCAAAGAGTATCTATTCTTTTTTGGTATTAACATCTTATAATCATTTTTCTACAAACTGAATAATTGATGAGCCTTCTTAAGTAAATCTACAAAACAGTTTTAAGAAAAATAAAATTGAAATAGAAAATGAAATAAGAGTTGCAGCATAAAATCTTTCAGATAAGAAGGATGGATTTGATTTAGTAATAGTCCATCTGGTAGATAAAAGAAAAAAGTAAAACTAGAAGAAAATCCTTCTAGGCATTCTACAGTGATTGTGAGGAAAGCAACAGCAATTGTTTCTCAAAGAATACTCATTTATAATATTTAAAATATGTAGACTTGAAAATGTGTTTTAACAAAGTTCTTTGTCTCAGGAAAAATGATTGAAATCCTGACTCTGTTAGAGATTTCTTATCTCTAACATAGAAATAGTATCATTTACTACATAAAGTTGTAGTTATTTTTTTCTTTTTTAAGATATCGAGAACTATACCAGGTACTCAGTCATTACTGAATAAGGATCACTTTTTTCCTTGTAATCCTTGTAGTAGCATCATCATACTTAAAAGTAACCCGGACTCAATGTCTTTGTATTGTATTTCCCTATCAGTGTTAACTGTCACCTTCAATAAATGCATAGTTTTCTCATACCTCAAAGTTTAATTCATTGGTTGGTTTAGTCGCTAAATTGTATTCAACTGTTGCGACCCCATGGATTGTAGCCCACCAGGCTCCTCTGTCCATGGAATTCCCCAGGCAATAATACTAGAGTGAGTTTCTATTTCCTTCTCCAGGCACTCTTCTGACTTAGGGCTCGAATCTAGGTGTCCTGCATTCCATGCAGTCGCCCGCATTTCAGGCAGATTATTTACCAAGTGAGCCATCAGGGAAGCCCACTACTAAATGTGACAAAATGGTGAATATAAAGTCTTTCATTCATTTGTTCAACAAATATTGGCATTTGTCAGTCACCATCCTATACATTGACAATTAAAACATAGGAATTGAATTATTTCTGTTCTCATGGTTATTATAAGCTATTTTGAACTTAATCTATAGTAAAGACAATATAAATTCAAAGATTCCTGAAATTTCATACATAACATGAAAGTGAGGGGAGGACGGTAGAAATGGGAGATTTTCTCAGGGACTCTAACATGATATGTGTGCATGCTAAGTTGCTTCAGTCATGTCCAACTCTTTGCGATTCTATGGACTGTAGCCCACCAGGCTCCTCTGTTCATGTGATTCTCCAGGCAAGAATACTGGAGTGGATTGCTGTGCCTTCCTCCAGGGGAGGATGTTGCTGACCCCCTCCAGGGAATTTTCCTGATCCAGGGATCCAACCCCTGTCTCTTATGTCTCTTGCAATGGCAGGCGGATTCCTTACCACTAGCACCACCTGGGAAGCCCTCTAACATGACACTGCATTGGAAATTGAATAGTGGCCACTTGTTTATAAATTTATTAACAGTGTAATATATTTCCAGGTCTTCTCAGCTTTTACATCTGTTGATAATATCTGTAATAGCCAGAACTTGCAATTTTCTTATACCTGTTCAACTACATGTTATTGACAACCTTTCAGAGAACAGAGTTTTAGGTACTGAGGATATAAAACTGAAGATGACAAAGTTGCTCTTCACAAGAAGTCTATCATCTTGTGTAGGATGGAGAATGAATTTAAAATTTCATATCTAGCATATGCAGTGCTATTATTTATAAATTTTAGGTCCCATATTGGAAATACATACAATAAAAATGATAGGAATTACTTGGTAAATTCTATAAAACTATAAATGTATCTTTTTGAAAGTTATGTTCCTTAAAGTTTATTCATTTCAACTAACTTCTTATATTCCTGTCAACATGCATTTTTAGCATAATTACAAATGAGAGTGCATTTCTGTTTTCTATATTTAATGATTCAGAGATGGTGGAGTAAATCTAGAAAGAAAAAATGAAAAAGGGATATATTTCTGTTTTTCATAAACACAAAACATTTCTTGAATCTTGAGAATAAAATAGTTTTGTGTCAGATTAACCTTTGTTTATAGATGAAATGACTGAATGATCTATTAGATTTTCTCAAAATTTTCATTTTTGTGTCCTTTACTAGTGCTCTTTATTATTTACACATGAGAAGACAAAAGAAGCAAATGTAATCTAAAGTACTGGTTCAGTTGCCTGAGTCCATGCCTTGTAATTTTAAAGACTTACTTAAATTTAGGATATTTTTATAGTACAAAGAAGATACTTAAAATCGCATGTGTGTGCTAAGTCACAATAGTCGTGTCCAACTCTGTGCGACCCTATGGACTGTAGCCTGCCAGGCTCCTCTGTCCATGAGATTCTCCAGGCAAGAATACTGGAGTGTGTTGCCATGCCCTCCTCCAGGGATCTTCCTGACCCAGGGAACAAATTTGCATTTCTTATATTACCTGCATTGGCAGAAAGTTTCTTTAGCACTAGAGAAACCTGGGAAGCCCCTAAAATAAAATAGTAAAATATAAATTGTTACATATTAACTAGTTTTATGTATCATTGGAAAATATTGATTTGCTTAAATACTAAGAAGAACATAAATATTTGTGTATCCTTGAAGTTAAAATGACAAAAGGAAAAAATATTGCTTGAAATGATAATAGATCCAGCATAGGGACATTCATATACTAAAGCACTACAATTAAGTTTTAAAATATGAATAATTATTTTTCTTAGTTATGCATAATGTAATGCATATTTGTGTATTTGCTCCCTAAATACACCATCTGTACCTATATTAACCCATAGTCTTATTATGTTAAACCTGAACATTTTAACAGATACACACATATTGACACATGCAAATATATCTGTGCATGTTTCATATCTTTTGTTGTTGTTCAGTCACTCAGTCATGTCCGGCTTTTTGCTACCCCATGGACTGCAGCACACCAGTCTTCCCTGTCCTTCACCATCCCTCAGAGTAAGCTCAAACTCATATCCATTGAATAGATGATGCCATCCAACCATCTCATCCTCAGTCCCCTTATTATCCTGCCCTCAGTCTTTCCCCACATCAGGGTCTTTTCCAATGAGTCAGCTCTTTGCATCAGGCAGCCAAAGTATTGGAGCTTCATCTTCAGCATCAGTCCTTCCAATGAATATTCAGGGTTGATTTCCTTTAGGATTGACTTGTTTGATCTATTTGCAGTCCAAAGGACTCTCAAGAGTCTTCTCTAGCACCACAGTTTAAAAGCATCAATTCTTTGGAACTCAGTCTTCTTTATGGTCCAACTCTCACATCCATACATGACTACTGGAAAAAGCATAAAGTGAGTGAAGTCGCTCAGTCGTGTCCGACTCTTTGCGACCCCATAGACTGTAGCCTACCAGGCTCCTCTGTCCATGGGATTTTCCAGGCAACAGTACTGGAGTGGATTGTCATTTCCTTTTCCAGGGGATCTTCCCAACCCAGGGCTCGAACCTGGGTCTCCCTCATTGTAGACAGATGCTTTATCATCTGAGCCACCAGGAAAGTCCTACCTTTGAATATTGGGACCTTTGTTGGCAAAATGATGTCTCTCCATTTTAATATGCTGTCTAGGTTTGTCCTTACTTTCATATATTCTGTGACATTCTACTGCAATCTATACTATACAGTATCCATACTATAATAGAATATATATGTGTATATGTATAATTTTCTTCTAAGAATGAAAGAAAATTTGAAAATAATGATTTTAAAATTATGTCCTAAAACGCAACATATGTCCTGAAATTATGGTTAGTATATCTTCCTCAAGCAAATTAAATCATTATATATCAACATATCTATTTATTTTGCCTTAATGTGATGGCTTTTTTATTTTTTCATTATCATATTCTACTACAGCAAATTAGATTATTATCCTCACCATAATCATTGAGTGAATTATTGAATAATACATTAGGAACTTTATTTTATTGACTAGCACATTTATTAATTTTTGGCAAATAGTTTTCTTTGTGTCACTATATTTAAGTTAAATTTAGGTCAACATCACTGACACAAATGAGTGACAATTTTCTCTTATGTAATGCATATATTTAAAATAATTATACCATTTTTGTCAGCATAGAAATAAGCTTTGGCACAAATATTAAATGTTGTGAAAAAGATGGGAACACCAGACCACCTGACATGCCTCTTGAGAAACTTATATGCAGGTCAGGAAGCAACAGTTAGAACGGGACATGGAACAACAGACCGGTTCCAAATAGGGAAAGGAGTACGTCAAGGCTGTATACCGTCACCCTGCTTATTTAACTTATATGAAGAGTACATCATGAGAAACACTGGGCTGGAAGAAGAACAAGCTGGAATCAAGATTTCTGGGAGAAATACCAATAACCTCAGATATGAAGATGACACCACCCTTATGGCAGAAAGTGAAGAGGCACTCAAAAGTCTCTTGATGAAAGTGAAAGAGGAGAGTGAAAAAGTTAGCTTGAAGCTCAACATTCAGAAAACTAAGATCAGGGCATCTGGTCCCATTACTTCATGCCAAATAGATGGGAAAACAGTGGAAACAGTGTCACATTTTATTTTGGGGGGCTCCAAAATCACTGCAGATGCTGATTGCAGCCATGAAATTACAAGATGCTTACTCCTTGGAAGGAAAGTTATGACCAACCTAGATAGCATATTAAAAAGCAGAGACATTACTTTACCAACAAACGTCAGTCTAGTCAAGGCTATGGTTTTTCCCGTGGTCATGTATGGATGTGAGAGTTGGACTGTGAAGAAAGCTGAGCGCCAAAGAATTGATGCTTTTGAACTGTGTTGCTGGAGAAGACTCCCTTGAGAGTCCCTTGGACTGCAAGGAGATCCAACCAGTCCATACTAAAGGAGATCAATCCTGGGTGTTCATTGGAAGGACTGATGCTAAAGCTGAAACTCCAATACTTTGGCCACCTCATGTGAAGAGTTGACTCATTGGAAAAGACTCTGATGCTGGGAGGGATTGGGGGCAGGAGGATAAGGGGACAACAGAAGATGAAATGGTTGGATGGCATCACCAACTCGATGGACATGAGTTTGAGTGAACTCTGGGAGTTGGTGATGGACAGGGAGGCCTGGCGTGGTGCAATTCATGGCGTCTCAAAGAGTCGACACGACTGAGTGACTGAATTGAACTGAACTGACACAAAATTTAAAATTAGCTTTTAATGCTCTACCAGCCATTCTATTTGGAAATGTAATATTTTCTGAGATCTATAAATTGGTGTGTCATTAACATCAGAGTATGTTTTCACTTGACAGGTCAAAAACAAGTATGACTAAAATTAGATCATAAATAAAAATTCTGAGCAGATAGTCAATATAACTGAATCTAGATCTTAATATCTGTATTTTACAATTGCTAAAATAACTCAATGAGTATGGTTTTTGATTTAATGCTACAGCACAGCAAGCAAAAAAAAAAGAAAAAGATGATAAATTGAATTTAAAAAAGAACAGCAGATACCTCATTGGTTATATGTATTGCTTTACTAAAGACTGTAATTGTAAATATTCTTTGACAGTGCATTTGCAATGATGTGGATTAAAATTCTACTTATGAATTCAGCTGACTGATCTTTGTTAACCTGAGAATAAGATAATAAAGCCTGTGAGTATATGACAAAGTGAATCTGAGTCTGTGATTAATGGAACAATTTGGTTGTTCTTGAAGCTGACCCACTTATCGTTTATCTTTAGTTTACTCCATAGAAATGGTCTTATTCGTTCTAAGATAATTCTGTGTGCCCAAAGTGTAAATTCAAATTAGAAAGAAAATACAGAACTTTATAAAATAAATGAAAGAAAAACAAAGGTTCTGAATTCAGATGCTTATTTGTATGTTGTACTTCACATAAATGTAAAAGAAAATTGGTACCGGATAGTTTTCTCATTTTGAACCTAACAAATCTCATGTTATTTGTTGCATTGGAAATATAAAATAATCTGGCTCTTACCCACAAAATGTATATTGCACTTTTGAGTCTTTAAATCTTTCAAAACTTTCAGTGGGATTTTTTTTTTTTAATTTCTTAGTGCTGATGACATCACAAAGATAAATGTTACATCTGCCTTTGGGAAAAGTTGATGAAAGTGAAAGAGGAGAGTGAAAAGTTTGGCTTGAAGCTCAACTTTCAGAAAACAAAGATCATGGCATCTGGTCCCATCACTTCATGGGAAATAGATAGGGAAACAGTGGAAGCAGTGTCAGACTTTAGTTTTTTGGGCTCCAAAATCACTGCAGATGCTGATTGCAGCCATGAAATTAAAAGATGCTTACTCCTTGGAAGGAAAGTTGTGACCATCCTAGATAGCATATTAGAAAGCAGAGACATTACTTTGCCAACCAAGGTCCATCTAGTCAAGGCTATGGTTTTTCCAGTGGTCATGTATGGATGTGAGAGTTGGACTGTGAAGAAAGCTGATCACCGAAGAATCGATGCTTTTGAACTGTGTCCTTGGAGAAGACTCTTGAGAGTCCCTTGGACTGCAAGGAGATCCAACCAGTCCATTCTAAAGGAGATCAGTCCTGGGTGTTCATTGGAAGGACTGATGCTAAAGCTGAAACTGCAATACTTTGGCCACCTCATGCGACGAGTTGACTCACTGGAAAAGACTGATGCTGGGAGGGATTGGGGGTGGGAGGAGATGGGGACGACAGAGAATGAGATGGTTGGAAGGTATCACTGACTTGATGGACATGAGTTTGAGTGAACACCGGGAGTTGGTGATGGACAGGAAGGCCTGGCATGCTGTGATTCATGAGGTCGCAAATAGTCAGACAAGACTGAGAGACTGAAGTGAACTGAACTGAATGGCAAATTCTGATGATATGTGACCAGTGTACAACACTGTCTATTGCTATCAAGATGAATGCATTTTAAAATTGATAATTATACCTTACATTTGCAGTGTTGTACTCTGTGACAAAAAAATTACTTATGAGGTCCTTTAAAGGCCAGATCACTAACGTTAAAAGTAAAGTCAGTGTGCAGGATCTATATGCCAGCAACAGGGCAAAATAATTCTCCAAGGCAGTGCCCTTTAGTGTAGGTCTGCTAAAAGTTGGGGCAAGGGGTTGAGAGCCACTTTTTTCTTCTGGTTCCCAGGATTAACTCAATATTTCTGATGTGGAAGAGGTTCAAATCTTTGAGGTTGAGATACAAGTTAAGAGACAAGCAAGAACCTCCATTGATTTTTTTATTAAGAAAAAGACTGTGCTGAATAGCAGAATAACATAATATTTCAAAATTGAGTGGAAATATAAATCAATATAACTTTTGAAATTAGCTAACATTAAGAGTATGTAATTTCAGGAAGCACAATAAGCAATTATATTGAATGTTGAAGTTGTAGTGTATAGACAACTTAAAATACAAAGAAAATGCATAGCATGCATTATTATATAAATAAATAATGAATGTCTTGAATTCAAACTGCTTGCATATAATCTATCTGTATGATTACTGCATTACTATTATTCTAGAATTAAAGGATAATAAAAGAATAAAAAGTCCCTGGTGGCTCAGTGGTAAAGAATTTACTTCAATGGAGGCCGACTGCAAGGCAGGACACACAGGGTCAATCCCTTGGTTCAGTCTATGGGTCAGAAAGATCCTCTGGAGAAGGAAATGGCAGCATCCAGTATTCTTGCTTGGGAAAACCCATGGACAGAGGAGCCTGGCTTGCTACAGTCCTTGGTATCTCAAGAATCTGACACGACAGCGATTAAATCACCACCACCATCCTAGAAGAATACAGTTTTTTAGGGTAATTTTAAAATTTTGTTTTTGTAGTTTTCAAATACAAAATTCGCTAATGTTCAGCTCTATATAATCAAAGCTATTGGAACACTGAGGTCTTTTAGCAGCAATCAGGATCAGATTTAGGTTATAAGGTGAAGATACGGTCACGGAAAACAGCTAAGATGAAGTGAATTTTGGAAAAAGTTAAAGAAGGGATAACTCAAAGCAAATATTAAAAGTTGCCACCATCTAGAAAGAACTGAAGAATTAGGATACATGAATCTTGGGGGTCTTAAGGAAATTCAAATCTGTTTCTTGCTAACCTACACTAACTTGAAATAAATTGGTAACCTAAATGCCAGAGGATGAACCAAAGCATCTGAAATTTGTCAACTTGTTTTTGAAGACACACTTGAGATATTACATGTATCATATGTACATATATATAGGTATATATATGATACCTATATACTCTTAAAATTAGTTTAAATTGTCATTCATAAACAGTATGACCTCATTCTGTTGATTTACAGTAAGTTATTTACT
The DNA here is from genome assembly GCF_049115385.1 of Moschus berezovskii. Taxonomy (NCBI): domain Eukaryota; kingdom Metazoa; phylum Chordata; class Mammalia; order Artiodactyla; family Moschidae; genus Moschus; species Moschus berezovskii. Next base: position 59,805,645 of record NC_142464.1, on the reverse strand, counting down.
TAAGAAATTTTTCTTGTAGGTTTCAAACACATACAATGTCCAAATGTGTAGATTGCTTAGGTTAGTGAACATCTCAGAGATTCAGAGATGAACTCATTTTCAGTTTTTTTAAATTACATACATGATATGTATAAACTCTCATTCTCTGTTTTCTTAAACTTTCACCTATCAGTTTTAATGATATATTGTTTGACTACTTGTTTCTAGTAGAGGTGAAATAAACTGAAATTTGAATGGATTATATATAATGGTGGCTTATAGTTGTACTAAAATTATCACAGGATGGTTAAATCAAGCAACAGGGTTAATTAGCTTGACTAGAGCTGGGATTCATAATTATCCAGGTTATGTTGATTGTTATTTCCTCTTCACCCTTACTGTATACATTTATATCAATTGAAATGCATAGTAGCTAAACATCCTTCACAGAAAATAATTTAAATCAGCCTGAAAAGTGTGTCCATATTAAAAGGATATGATAGTGGGGGTTGAATTATGAGATAATATGGCAAAATTATGTTCTTGTGAGTAACCTCAAATGAGGGGCCAGGGTGTTAGCTGACACCAAGACACACAGCAGAGCCTAATTTTAGAAAGTACTAATCACTCAGTCATGTTCAACTCTGTGACTCCATGGACTGTAACCTGCTAGGCTCCTCTGACCATTGAATTCTCCAAGCAAGAATTCTGCAGTAGGTTGCCATTCCATTCTTTAGGGGACCTTCCCAACCCAGAGACTGAACTCAGATCTCCGCAACTCTACGTTGCTGGCAGGTTCTTTACTTTCTGGGCCATCAGGGAAGCCCCCAATTTTAGTAAAAGCAAGGGCAAGAAATATGATTTGAGTCAACAGAATAACAACAGCTGTTGCAATGATACCTCTGTTTGCCAGAGCTTAACAATGAAAGTGGTTTCAGGGGACAATTTAAACTGATTTAAGAGAGCATGTGGGCTTCCCAGGTGGCTCAGTGGTAAAGAATATGCCTACCAATGTAGGAGACATGGTTTGATCGCTGGGTTGGGAAGAACCCCTGGAGTAGGGAATGGCAACCCACTCCAGTATTCTTGCCTGGAAAATTCCATTGACAGAGGAGCCTGGTGGAATACAGTCCATGGGTTGCAAAGAGTTGGACACAACTGAGCACAGTGCAGCACAGCACAGTAAGAGGGCACATAAGACTATCTCTTAGAGATAAAAGTAACTGAATAAAAAAAACTCTAACATCTTTCAGTCATACAAAGGAACAACAAAGCAAGCAAAGTCTTGGAATTAATATGATCAATTAATTTGCATTTTTGCTGTTTGGGGGACATTTGGCACAAATGTATATATAGCAATTTTATGTGGGTTAGACTAGAATAAAATGATAGTATCTTTAAAATCACATAGTAGGACAGGATTTTTCTTAGAAAATCTGCCAGCTTTCATGATCTTTCTCTCAATAATTATTTAACCAAAATAGAGAATTCTTTCAGAACTCTCTGTTGCTGCAGAATTATTTTTTCTTCCTTTCCAGTTGTTCTACAAAGCCTATGTCTTATGATGAGAAAACTTGGTCTTAAGTAAGCAATTTTTAGCAATTATTATGACTGTAATATATGTAGTGATGCCTAACATTTCAAATTTAAACACAGACTGCCAACCATATCGTTCTCAAGAGCCTCCTTTATCTTTGTTTTGAAAATGTGGTTTTATGTATTTATGCTGAAACGAAACAATCCATAAATGTTCTTTCATCTTGATACATTTCATTAAGTTGCAAAGAAATAATTAACATACGTGTTGAATAAAAATCCTACTTCAAAACTCATTTTTCATCTTCATTATGTTGCTACTGTGGAAACAAAATTTTAATTTGGAATTGATCTTTTCTTTTAGCCTTAGTTCTGGGTATTTAGACTGTGTCATAGAAACAGTAAGTGGGTGCTTAGTAAAACTTATTCTTTAAGTCAAATAACCACATTATAGCATTACCACCAATATATTTACAATTATCTTTAGTCACTGGTCCACATAAAATGATGTCGAGACACTTTCCATTCCCATCTTTTTCACTCTTCCAGTTTTTGTGGGTATCTCAACCACTGCCTTGCCCCATTTGACTGTATTTGAATAGTTTTCCCTCCCATACTAGGCTAACAAAATGCTTTTTAAGGCTCAGCCTATCCATATACAACATGCAAGCAGTTCTCTGTCGAAGTGTTGCCATCCCTTTAACTCCTGGTTATGCCAAGACAGTCATGTAAAATTCTTTATCTCAATTCCCCAATCTTATGAAAAGAAGATCCCCCTTTCCTGGGCCCCATTCCTTTTTGCTTTCCCACTGAATTCCCTTGCTTTCTAAAGCCTAGAAAGTTGTTTGTTTGTTTGTTTTTCAGTCTCAAAGCAGAACTGGGAGGAAAGTATAGTTTTTATTTATTTTGTATCCTGATAAATATTTTGTCTCTGCTCTGACTTCTTTATATTCCTTTAGGTGACTAGAATTTAAAATATTAAAATCCAGGAATAGACTCCCATAATCTTTGCTCTTTTCTGACATATTTTCCTTGAGGAAAACTAGCATAGAATGGTGTAGATTATTTAATAGAAAGAGGGCAGTGGGAGTAATAGGAATCATATTTCAAAAACATAATCTTGAGTCACATGTAATACATATTAATATTAAAACTGATAGAGAAAAAAAGAGGAAAGAGGTTAATAATTGGAATAACTGTAACATTGAATAGTAAAGAATTCCTAAATAAAATTCTTAACCCTTGGAAAACTTACATGGAAGAGGGAGAGAATAGATGGGCAATTATAAATACTAAGAAGAAAAATGTCACAGACAAAGAAATATGTTAAATTAATAAAGATTACTTATTGATCAAACATTTTGTTGTAGTTTGCCTGATGTATGTCAGGCTTTATGCTACTGCCTGGAAATCAAATCATCAGCAAGACACAATTTCTTTCTCCCAAGGAGTTCAAAAACCAGTTTCAAAGACAGGAAAGTAAAATAGCACATATAATGCATCACAATAACTATAAATATAAACTTGGTTAGAAGCAATTCTCAAACAGCAGATGTATTAGTGGTAGTGGTAATGCGTGTGTGTGTGTGTCTGTGTATCTGTATGTTTAATGGTTTCCAAATGGAATATCACCTGTGTTAAATCTAAAAAGGAGACAAGAGGCACATGAAATGATGCGCAACATCAGTAATTACCAGAGAAATGCAAATCAAAACTACAACGAGGTATTACTTCGCACCTTTCAGTATCTCCCTTATTCTTTAATTCTTACTACAAAACCAAGACTTTAAGTACATGAATATGTTACTAACTATATATATATATATATTTTCATATTTGCTGCATGACAAGAGCTTCCCTGGTGGCTTGGTGGGGAAAAAATAAAAGAAAATCTGCCTGTGAATGCAGGAGACTTGGGTTCAATCCCTAGGTTAGGAAGATTCCCTGAAGAAGGAAATGACAACCTACTCTGGTACACTTGCCTGGGAAATCCCATGGACAGAGGAGCCTGGTGGGCTTTGGTCCACAGGGTTATAGAAGAGTTGGGAAGGTTGGACTGAGTGAGTGAATATGCATGCACACATATACAATGTAATATTATTCAGTCACAAAAAAGAAACAATGACATTTGCAGTCACAAGGATGGACCTAAGAGAATATGGCATTAAGTGATATAAGCTAGATAGGAAAAGACAAATATCAAATGGTACCATTTACATGTGGACTCTAAATAAGTGATACAAATGAACTCATTTACAAAACAGAAAAAGACTCACAGACATAGGGAAAAAAACCCACAACTTATGGCTATCAAAGAGGTAAGGAGAGACAAATTAAGAGTTTGGGATTAACATATGCACACTATTTATTTTAAAAATACGTAAACAAGGACCTACGTTATCGCACAGGTGAAAGTGAAAGTGAATCGCTCAGTCGTGTCCGACTCTGTGACCCGCTGGTCTGTAGCCCGCCAGGCTCCTCGGTCCACGGGATTCTCCAGGCAAGAATACTGGAGTGGGTTGCCATTTCCTTCTCCAGGGGATCTGCCCGACCCAGGGATCAAACCCAGGTTCTCTGGCTTTGCGGGCAAACACTTTAACCTCTGAGCCACCAGGGAAGCCTGAGGTGCTATCCTCAATTATCTTGTAATAATCTATAAGGATATTGACGTCATCTTTCAGGATGACACATATTTTTGAATTTTCAAATTTTTAGTAAAAAGCTGTATATATTTTATAACAGGGAAAGCTTAATTAATAAATTCTTTAAAAATCTTGAGTTAATTATTTAGAATTCATCTTCCTGGTTAATAAAGTAACAGCCAAAGCCCTGCAGGAATGTTCAGTCCACTATCTAAATCATATTGCTTCAGAATAACACAGTCAGAAAAGTCTGTGTTAACTGTGCTACAAGCAATATTTGTGACTCAAATTTCAAGTAGATTAGTTCCTAAATTATGGTTTTATATTGACCCTGCCCTCCTAGAACATCTGTTCTGTTCAGACAAAAATGCAAAGGAACATGTTTATAGCACAGTATGTGAGAAAGATTTAGTATTTTAGCTTTATCTACCTATTTGTAGACTTGAATAATTTTTATATTACACGGAAAAATGGATCCAAAGCATCTGATATTAAATCCCTAGCAGGATTCCAAAATGTCAGTTGGTTATTCAGCTAAGCTGTGTTCCTGTGTAAACTCTATAAAGGGATTCTGTACCTGTGTAGTGATTAGCCACCTGTGGGAGACTGCATGCTGAAGGAAAGATAAACATCTATTTGAGGGTCCTATTCTTTGAAAGAAGACACTTAAGTGAGGAAATCTGAAACTATGTTTCTTAATATTGATTTTCCTAAATTATTTTCTTTGCTTTCTGTATAACTAACAAGAGGAAATAAAATCTGGCTCTCCACTTTCCTCAATTTTATAATTGCTGTTATCAAGAAGGGCTTCACTGGTGGCTTAGATGGCAAAGAATCCTCCTGCAATGCAAGAGACCATCCCCTGGAGAAGGGAAGGACTACCCAATTCAGTGGGAGTTAAATATCCATAAACATATCTTAACCTCACAAATATTTTACTTTTATCACTTTAATTACCTTCAACTCAGCTTTCTGTGAACCACAGATCTCCAGGACTATAATATTACATGTGACATAGAGAGGCAGAAATGCCAGTCTGTGAACATCACCTCACTTTACACTCTTCAGCTTACAATGTGATACTTTAAACTCTCTTGGCATATTTCTATGATTTTTTATTCATTGGTTCCTTCATTCATTTACTGAAACTGCAGGAATAAACCTCTTGCTATATGATAATAATTTCCTAAACACTCCAAGTTGGATTGCTAGGAATACAAATACATAGTGGACCAAACTACTCAAACTTAATGAGCTGCATGTAATAGTGTATTTTTCAAGTAACCAGATGGTACAAGTATTAAGAATGATTAAAGGGTTTATTTTCTGTGTACCATGGGAACAGGAAGGAAGGAACATCAAACTGCCTGGAGGTGTTAGGGATCATTTTAAAAGAATATGGTCAATTAGGTCTGAGGTAGGCAGAAGAAGCAGGAGGAGCTTTGCTGTAAAGGAACCTAAAGGCAAATTCCAGAGTTCTATTGCATCTGTAAATATAAAAGATGAGATTTGAAATATACACTTTATTCAGACCATAAAGGACACGAATTAGGAATCATATGCCACTTTGCAATATTTAGAATTTGACTTTAGTTATCATTAATCAGAACTGACATCAAATTCTGGAAGGAGATATAAATTTATTTCTCACTGTCCTTCATCTAACCTAGTCCGACCTTCAAATTCTATTTCAGAAGTGTGAACCACAATACCTGGCTGAATGATGGAATAAAGTTTCAAGTTAGACAACATAATTATTGTGTTGTTAAAACCCATTAATCAAAGTGAATTTTCATCTACCCTCTTGATTATTAAACAATATAATATTGAAAGACTGACCTCCCATTCAAATAAAAAGAAAAATGACAGCTTCTCCCAAGAAATCATGTTTGGAATTTATTGTCAGTTGGGTGCATATAGAAAGGAGAGACTTCAAGGAAATATTAATGTATGAAATTTTCTTTTAAACTATTAGTGCAAGTAAGCTGAGAGCTTATGTGGGTTATAAATGCATATTGATCTCTCTTTCTTTATCCCTTTCACTCATTCTTTCCTTTTCTCATTGTCTTGGTACCCATTTGTTTTACTGACAAAAAGAAAAAAACTTCATCATTCCCATATGAATGTTTCTATCAGTGTATCTTTTGCTTCTATCCACTTAGACCAAATTTCATGAATTTTCAGATTGTGTTCTTATGTCCTGATTGATATTGTTATTTCATGTTTCCAATAACAGTTCTTCAGAAAGGCAAATCTAAAATGCCCAATAGTTGATGAGTGGTAATAATGTTTTTACTTCTCCAATTTCTTGTTCTTTATTATTTGCTTCCTGTCTCTATTAATGACAAATTTTATTCCAGCCTTCCAATTGGTGCTTTCTATTGCACTGTCAACAGCACCAAATCCCTCCACACTTTGCTTTGCTTACTCAGTTTATTCTTAGTTGAGATAAACTATTTCAGAAGTGCTCCCTGGAACAAATTTTGTGTTCTTTAATTGCAATGGATATATATTATCACAACATTAAAAGAAAATGTTTGCCTATTTGATTTACAGTATGTTCTTCTTTACAGTATGACCTAAATCAAATCCCTTACAATTATACAGTAGAAGTGACAGATAGATTCAATGCAACAGATCTGATAGAGTATCAGAAGAACTGTGGATGGAGGTTTGTGACATTGTGCAAGAGGTGGTGACCAAAAAATCTCCAAGAAAAATAAATGCAAAATGTTTATCTGAGGAGGCCTTTAAAATAGAGGAGAAAAGAAAAGTGAAAGACAAGGGAAAAAGGAAAGATTATACCCATTTGAATGCAGAGTTCCAAAGAATAGTAAGGAGAGATAAGAGAGCTTTCCTAAGTGAATAATGCAAAGAAATAGAGGAAACCAATAGAATGGGAAAGACTAGAGATCTCTTCAAGAAAATTAGAGATACCAAGGGACAATTTCATGCAAAGATGGGCTTGATAAAGGACAGAAATGGTATGAACCTAACAGAAGCAGAAGATATTAAGAAGAGGCGGCAAGAATACACAGAAGAACTGTACAAAAAAGACCTTCATGACCAAGATAATCACGACGGTGTGATCACTCACCTAGAGCCAGAGATCTTGGAATGTGAAGTCAAGTGGGCTTTAGAAAGCATCACTACGAACAAAGATAGTGGAGGTGATGGAATTCCAGTTGAACCATTTCAAATCCTGAAAGATGATGCTGTGAAAGTGCTGCACTCAATATTCCAGTAAATTTGGAAAACTCAGCAGTGGCCACAAGACTGGAAAAGGTCAGTTTTCATTCCAATCCCAAAGAAAGGCAATGCCAAAGAATGCTCAAACTACTGCACAATTGCAATCATTTAAACTCTAGCTAATGCTCAAAATTCTCCAAGTCAGGTTTCAACAGTACGTGAAGTGTGAACTTCTAGATGCTCAAGCTGGATTTAAAAAAGGCAGAGGAACCAGAGATCAAATTGCCAACATCTGCTGGATCACAGAAAAAGCAAGAGAATTCCAGGAAAAACCTACTTCTGATTCATTGACTAGCTAAAACCTTTGTATGGATCTCCACAACTGTGGAAAATTCTTAGAGATGGGAGTACCAGACCACCTTACTTGCCTCCTGAGAAACCTCTATGCAGGTCAAGAAGCAACAGTTAGAACCAGAAATGGAAAAATGGACTGGTTCCAAATTGGGAAAGTATGTCAAGGCTATATATTGTCACCCTGGTTATTTAACTTATATGCAGAGTACATTATGCAAAATGTCAAGCTGGGTGAATCACAAGCTGGAATCAAGATTGCCATGAGAAATATCAACAACCTCAGATATACAGATAGCATAATCTTAAGGGCAGAAAGTGAAGCAGAACTAAAGAGCCTCATGATGAAAGTGAAAGAGGAGAATGAAAAAACTGTGTTAAAACTCAACATTGAAAAATGAAGATCATGGCATCTGATTCCATCACTTCGTGGCAAATAGATGGGGAAACAATGGAAATAGTGACAGGCATTATTTTATGGGATTCCAAAATCTCTTCAGATGGTGACTGTAGCTATGAAATTAAAAGGCACTTGTTCCTTGGAAGAAAAGCTATGGCAAAGCTAGTTAGTGTATTAAAAAGCAGAAATATTCCTTTGCCAAAAAATGTCTTTATTTTCAGAAATATGGTATTTCCAGTAGCCACATATGGATGTGAGTTGGACCATAAAGAAGGCTGAATGCAGAAGGATTGGTACTTTGAACTGTGGCATTGGAGGAGATTCTTGAGAGTCCCTTGGACTGTGAGAATGTCAAGCCAGTCAATCGTAAAGAAAATAAATCCTGAGTATTCATTGGAAGGATTGATACTGAAGCAGAATCTCTAATACTTTGGCCACCTGATATGAAGAACTGACTCACTGGAAAAGACCCTGAAGCTGGGGAAGATGGAAGGCAGGAGAAGAAGGGGACAACAGAGGATGAGATGGTTGGATGGAATCATCTACATGAGTTTGAGCAAACCCTGGGAGATGTTGAAGGACAGGGAAGACTGGTGTGCTATAATCCATGGGGTTGCAAAGAGTCGAACATGACTGAGCAACTGAACAACATTCCTCTAGACTATAAGATTTGTGATGCCAAGATGCCATCTTGACCAAGCAATCTGTGGAATTCAGTTTGATTTCCTAATATATGTAGTTTTTGGTAAATAAACTTATGACTGAAAGTTGTGGGGAAAACGTCAAATCTTAGTTCAAGACCCTTATTGTCTTTGTTACTTCAAACTTCATCCCTTATCTTCTCTGGGCTTCAGAATTTAAGCTACAGAATGACAGTTTTGAACCGAAAGGAAATTACAGACCTTTCAAATTTATAATTCTTCTGCTCTGTAAATGGTAATGTTTGGAGGTAAGCTAATTTCTATTGCCATCATATTTTCACATTGTAGGATCTGTGTTGGAGTATTATCCCTGGCTTATTTCTCTTTAGACAAGGAAGTATGATTTAATTGACTGGTGAGTTAGGAAGAAGGAACTGGCTATTGGCCATGAGGGAATTTGATTGTGGAGACATCATGTTTTCTCCTGCTTTCATAAAATGGTCAGAACAGCTTCTGTTCCTGCAGGTGAAGGTCTGTAGTTGACCAATGCTACTGTGACAAGGAAATCAAGTGTATTTAACTTAGGCCCATTTGCCTATAGACCTAAAGTACATTATCAAGACACTTCAGTAGTAGAGATATTTCAGTTTCTTGACATTTTTACCTTTAATTTAGTTCTCAGCTTTGGAGGACTACACAGGATTTTTCTGTATGAGAACTACAAAATCTCAAGTGTGTGTGTGTGTGTGTGTGTGTGTGTGCTCAGTTGCTAAGTCATGCCTAACTCTGTGACCCCCCTGGACTATAGCCCTCCAGGCTCCTCTGTCCATGGGATTTTCCAAGCAAGAATACCTGGTGGGTTGCCATGTCCTTCTCCCAGGGATTTTCTTGACTCAGAAGAGGTTATAGTTAAACACAGTGTTAACTATGTGTACTCTGTTTTCAATCCTTTCAAATAAGAAGAGTATTTTGAAAGTTTTTGTGTGATAAGAATATTGTGTCTTTATGTGGAAAAGTTACCTAGTATACTTAAATACTCAATCTATAGATATTAGATTCAGTGATATTACAGTCTAGGTTTATCAGAGATGCAGGGAAGATCAGAGATATCATGAAAGCAAGAGAGTTCCACTATGGAGATGTCCACACTTTGAAAAAAAAAATAGTCACAGATAAACTGACAAAATAAATGGTTTAGAAAGTTCTAATTTCCTAATGTTTTTGCATTACTTCAAATAACACTATTCTTTATTGTTTTATGAGAAGTTAAATTGTAGTGAAATCTTTAAGCGAAGACAGAGGAGTGGTAATTTTTCCCTTTTGCTTTGTTTCTCTGAACTTCTTGTTTTGGAGGAGTGTGGTAAGCTTCCTACTTGTTTCTGAGGGTCAACTGCAGGCATGACTGGCAGGTCCTGGAAGACATTATCTTGTGGAACACAGGGATTGTTTCAGGAGTGGGTTTATGACTTGAAGAGAGTTAATATCCATTTTTAGCCACTTATAAAGATTCTAGAGAAAATGAGTATTTATTATTGACATCATAGAGCTTAACAATGATAAAAATTGTAAAAGCCTGGGATTCTCTGGGAACATGGCTGCTGAGGGAGAATGCATATCAGAGAAAGAACACCAAGAGGAAAACAAGTGTGAAGTGTCAAAAGAGAGACAGAAAGGATCCTAATGACAGTTTTTCAAACCGTGGAATCACTGTTGAATAAAACCACCTTCACAACACATACTCTGTAATTATATCCTGAGAAAATACATTCATTTTTCTCCTCTTAAGCTAGTCAGAAATGCATTTTGACCTTCTACATAGAGTTCTGACTAATGCATACCAATAAGCACATATCATGTAATAATAAAGACTCTTGAAGTTTAGGAAATAAGAAACTTGTTTAGACGAGTAGGGAATGATTGAAGGATTAATGAAAGTTTATCTTATCTTTAACATTTTTCCATTGAAAACATTTTATTTAGTAAGTGAGGAGGAAACTGTGGAGGAAATTGGCATGGCATAGTCTAGATATTACCCATGTTTTTCTTGCTTTTGTTTCTTGTGACAATTCTAATCTACAGTTAAAGGAAAGGATACAGCATTACATCAAAATTCATCAGAAAAGACCACTTTGACATTAATGATGTGTCCTACACTTGCAGTGAGGAAGTTGACAGACGTGTTTCCTGTGTGTGACACTCATTGCACAATGGATTTTGTAATCATATTAATCCACTGCTACCTATTTAGTAAATTTTTTGTTGATATGTAGTCATTATATGCGTCAGTTATCACAACAGGATACCTAGCTGTGATTTTTACCCCTATTTCAAAATGAGGAAACAGACTCGTAACCATGAAATAGCCTATCCTCTCAGAACTGGAAGATTAGGGAGTAAATACTCAAATTCAGATTTGGCAGACACAGTACTAATATTGCTTTCATTTCTTTGTTTTTTATGTCTTATCGTTGATTGATCTACATCCCATGGGAGAAAAAAATGTGTAAATGTGTTATTTGGATACTGATAGAGAATTAGGGCAGGCCAAAAATTTGGGATGTGTCATTTAGAGTTCTTAATACAGCAGTTGCCCAAAAAGAGGCATTTTTTTAAACTTGGATCGATAATACTGAGACCACCTAAAGAAGTTTGTCTCCTACACAGCTTTATGTAAGTTCTTCGTCTTCCAGTGAAATGGACAATAACACAAGGAAACAGTACCAGGAAAACTTGAAAAGAAAATAATGCATACTTAGTTTTGGAAGATACCATTAAAATTATTTCAGTCATGCTTTATTTTATCTCAACATTCATAACTTTCATAAATCCTCATAGAAATAGAGAAAAAAATTTATAAATTGAAGGCATTTCATAGGTTTTTTTCTTTCTTATTGAGTATCATACTAAATTTCCATACAAAGATGTCAAAAACCATTTCCCCTTAATCTATAATACAATGGCAGTATGACAGGCCATATTTTACTACCATATACCTGAATTCCTTAGGAAGTTGTAACTTCCATAACACAGGGAGCCATGCGTAGATTTATGAATTGCTGAAATTTTAAAAAGCTTTAAAGTGACAGTAATGTGTTGCCTAAATAATGTCAGGAATATATTTTAATCTTCAAAAATAAACTATAAAACACTGTTCTACCAAAAAATTGAGGTTAAAGATGAAACAATATATGTCAAGATATTTCTAGTTATAAGGATGAGTAATAGATTAAAACTTCAAGCCAGACATGATAATATTAATGTAGCACTAAAATTCATGAATCAAAATCATACTGTTCTGTGGATTAACATAGTAACCATGGCATTAGTTACAGCATTAGTTAACACATAGAAATAAATATGTTTGTAAGAATCATATGTAGTGAAAACTGGGAGAGAATTTCCATAATTCAAAGTTTTATGGTAGTAAGTGGATAGATACATTTAAATGTCCTTCTTTTTAAAACCCAAATTAATTTCTTATTGTTAATTATAGATAAAGAAATTGTGCTTTTTTGCTATCTTCCTATAGAGATTATACTGGCATATTTTTGAAGAGCAGCAGCATGTTCAATACAAAACTCCTGGTGGAGAATTTACAGCATATGGAAACTGGTCTCAGTTGAGTCATCAATAATTATCATGTTAGGTATATCTTGCACAATGCTGCTCTCAGTCTTTGTTCCTAAGAGGGGCTTTCCAGGTGGCTCAGTGGTAAACAATTTGCCTGCCAAACAGAAGACTTGAGTTTGATCCCTTGGTCAGGAAGATCCCCTGGAAAAGGAAACAGCAACCCACTCCAGTATTCTTGCCTGGGAAATCCCATGGACAGAGCAGCCTGGTGGGCTACAGCTCATGGGGTTGCAAAGAGTCAACATGACTTCATGAATAAACAATGACAAAAACGCATTATTGGAAGATGCGGGAACAAGGTATCTTTAAGAAATTTCCTGAAATGTGTAAAAATAATCAGGAATGAATTGTAGATCTTTGTAATAGTGCTGCTATTTTCTATTATAAAATCACCCTTTTGAAAGCACACTCCAAAATGCACATGGTAGTATCATCAAGTGAGTGAGTACTGCATGGAGGCTGCTAAGCAAGGCTGTATATGGAATGTGATTTTCTTGGAAACATCACCTTTCTGGATCCATATTTTGCCCTCTAGCTTTTGTTGAAAAATTTAAAACTGTTTCTTCTGCATATGGTCAAAGAATCCCATTAAAGTTGAAGCAGAAGCCCTTAGTTCTACTGTATCCATTGGTTCAGATCAGTACCAGCTGGAATTTTTATGGTCTATGGTTCAACAACCCAACATATTGAGGTCATTTCTGCTTTTTTTACTGTCAGTTGTAAATGATGGAAAATGTCAGCCTGGGATGAGCAACAACTCCAAAAAGTGACATGGACAACTAATTTAAGCTGACACATATAGCTCATCTTCACTTTGATGGTTTCATATATGGCCAGACATAATGTGCCTTCAGAACATGCTGAAGGTGCTATTCTTTAACCTTTGTGAGAAACTTTAGCTCCTGGATTTGATGGCTTATTATAGTTTAAGTCATTTATGACATTTCAAGTTATATATTATGTTTTGCTCATTTTAGAATTAATTAATTTTGGAAAATATGAAATTTTCTTCATTTTATTTTTCAGTGTCCATTTTTGGGTCCTATTTTCCAACATAGAAATTAAACAAAATTTACAGAATTATGTAAGTGGTTTTCCTAAGACAAGAGATGTGGCAAAATTTCATCACAATTCCCTTCTCCTTTAATAATAAGTTTTTAATCAGATGAAAGTTCAATCTCAAAGTGATGTTGATGATAATAACTAATTTTCCTTCTAGTAATATAAGTTAGGTGATGAGCTGAAAGTAAATTCTATTTAGCTACATATTTAATACTTCAGCAGTACTCTTTCACCTTTGCTAATTATTTAGAATATATGTGGTACTTTATTGTTATGATTTTTACAGATTTTTAAAATACTTCTCTAGATGTATTATAGAATAGCAATCCTATCCACCCCATGAAATGATACTGCCCAAAGAGCTTGCATTCAGTATACATAACTTCAGGATGTGTGTTTCTTTAAACAATGTTTCTAACTGCATTACAGAAGGGCAGTCACAATCTACCCATCAAATAACACTCTTCTCTACAAAGCAAGCCTGTTGCACTCTTACAACCATCTATATTTCAGTCATTTGTAAACAAAGGCAATTTATTATTACCACTGATAATCACAACTGTATTGATTAATGTTTGAAGAAATGAAGATTTTTATATTCATTTTTAATAAAAACTCAATATCTAAAATGTGAAATTGATTTCTCTGGCTCCTTTATTTTTTTCTCACCTTTTATAATCATTAAAATGGGATTTTTTTCATTAAATTAAATATAGGAAATACCAGTATATACAGAAGAATGGAAATTATCTCATTAAAACACAGACATCACATTAGAACAACAATAAAAATACATAGTGGAAACGCAGAAGTATAGCTACTTATAATAAATGCCCCAATATCAGAATCATGGGTGTCCCAGAAGAAGAAAAGAAGAAAGAACATGAGAAAATACTTGAGGAGATAATAGTTGAAAATTTCCCTAAAATGGGGAAGGAAATAATCATCCAAGTCCAAGAATCCCAGAGAGTCCCAAACAGGATAAACCCAAGGCGATATACCCCAAGACATATATCAATCAATTTAACAAAGATCAAACACAAAGAACAAAATTTTTTTCTCTTCTAATTTATTTATTTTAATTGGAGGTTAATTACTTTACATTATTGTATTGGTTTTACCATACATTGACATGAATCTGCCCTGGGTGTACATATGTTCCCCATCTTGAACCCCCCTCCCACCTCCTGTAAAGAACAAATATTAAAAGCAGCAAGGGAAAAGCAACAAATAACACACAAGGGGATCCGCATAAGGATAACAGCTGATCTTTCAATAGAAACTCTTCAGGCCAGGAGGGAATGGCAGGGCATACTTAAAGTGATGAAAGAAAATAACCTACAGCCCAGATTACTGTACCCAGCAAGGATCTCATTCAAATATGAAAGAGAAATCAAAAGCTTTACAGACAAGCAAAAGCTGAGAGAATTCAACATCACCAAACCAGCTCTCCAACAAATGCTAAAGGACCTTCTCCAGACAGGAAACACAGAACGAGTGTATAAACTCAAACCCAAAACAATAAAGTAAATGGCAACAGGATCATACTTATCAATAATTACCTTAAATGTAAATGGATTGAATGCCCCAACCAAGAGACAAAGCCTGGCTGAATGGATACAAAAACAAGACCCCCATATATGTTGTCTACAAGAGACCCACCTCAAAACGAGGGACACATACAGACTGAAAGTGAAGGGCTGGAAAAAGATATTCCATGCAAATAGAGATCAAAAGAAAGCAGGAATAGCAATGCTCATATCAGATAAAATAGACTTAAGGACAAAGGCTGTGAAAAGAGACAAAGAAGGACACTACATAATGATCAAAGGATCAATCCAAGAAGAAGATATAACAATTATAAATATATATGCACCCAACATAGGAGCACCACAATATGTAAGACAAATGTTAACAAATATGAAAGGGGAAATCAGCAATAGCACAATAATAGTGGGAGACTTTAATACCCCACTCACACCTATGGATAGATCAACTAAACAGAAAATTATCAAGGAAACACAAACATTAAATGATACAATAGACCAGTTAGACCTAATAGATATCTATAGGACATTTGACCCCAAAACAATGAATTTCACCTTCTTCTCAAGCACACATGGAATCTTCTCCAGGATAGATCATATCCTGGGCCATAAATCTAGCCTTGGTAAATTCAAAAAAATTGAAATCATCCCAAGCATCTTTTCTGACCACAATGCAGTAAGAATAGATCTCAATTACAGGAGAAAAACTATTAAAAATGCCAACATATGGAGGCTGAACAATACACTGCTGAATAATGAACAAATCATAGAAGAAATCAAAATATGCATAGAAATGAATGAAAATGAAAACACCACAACCTCAAACCTCTGGGACACTGTAAAAGCAGTGTTAAGGGGGAGGTTCATAGCAATACAGGCACACCTCAAGAAAGAAGAAAAAAGCCAACTAAATAACCTAACTCTACACCTAAAGAAACTAGAAAAGGAAGAAATGAAGAACCCCAGGGTTAGTAGAAGGAAAGAAATCTTAAAAATTAGGCCAGAAATAAATGCAAAAGAAACAAAAGAGACCATAGCAAAAATCAACAAAGCCAAAAGCTGGTTCCTTGAGAGGGTAAATAAAATTGACAAACCACTAGCCAGACTCATCAAGAAACAAAGGGAGAAAAACCAAATCAATAAAATTAGAAATGATAAGGGAGAGATCACAACTGACAACACAGAAATACAAAGGATCATAAGAGACTACTATCAGCAATTATATGCCAATAAAATGGACAACTTGGATGAAATGGACAAATTCTTAGAAAAGTACAACTTTCCAAAACTGAACCAGGAAGAAATAGAAAATCTGACCCATCAAAAGCACAGAAATTAAAACTGTAATCAGAAATCTTCCAGCAAACAAAAGCCCAGGTCCAGACGGCTTCACAGCTGAATTCTACCAAAAATTTAGAGAAGAGTTGACACCTATCCTACTCAAACTCTTCCACAAAATTGCAGAGGAAGGTAAACTTCCAAACTCATTCTATGAGGCCACCATCACCCTAATACCAAAACTTGGTAAAGATCCCACAAAAAAAAGTGAACTACAGGCCAATATCACTGATGAACATAGATGTAAAAATCCTTAACAAAATTCTAGCAATCAGAATTCAACAACACTTTAAAAAGATCACACATCATGATGAAGTGGGCTTTATCCCAGGGATGCAAGGATTCTTCAATATCCGCAAATCAATCAATGTAATATACCACATTAACAAAATGAAAAATAAAAACCATATGATTATGTCAATAGATGCAGAGAAAACCTTTGACAAAATTCAACATCCATTTATGATAAAAACCCTCCAGAATGCAGCAATAGAAGGAAAATTTCTCAACATAATAAAAGCTATATATGACAAACCCACAGCGAACATTATCCTCAACAGTGAAAAACTGAAAGCATTTCCCCTAAAGTCAGGAACAAGACAAGGGTGCCCACTCTCACCACTACTATTCAACATAGTTCTGGAAGTTTTGGCTACAGCAATCAGAGCAGAAAAAGACATAAAAGGAATCAAACTTGGAAAGAAGAAGAAAAACTGTCAGCGTTTGCAGATGACATGATCTTGTACACAGAAAACACAAAAGACTACCAGAAAATTACTAGAGCTAATCAATGAATATAGTAAAGTTGCAGGATATAAAATCAACACGCAGAAACCCCTTGCATTCCTATACACTAATAATGAGAAAATAGAAAGAGAAATTAAGGAAACAATTCCATTCACTGTTGCAACAAAAAGAATAAAATACTTAGGAACATATCTAACTAAAGAAACAAAAGACCTATATATAGAAAACTATAAAACACTGGTGAAAGAAATCAGAGAGGACACTAGTAGATGGAGAAATATACCGTGTTCATGGATTGGAAGAATAAATATTGTGAAAATGAATATATTACCCTAAGTAATTGATAAGTTCAATGCAATCCCTATCAAGCTACCAATGGTGCTTTTCACAGAGTTAGAACAAATAATTTCACAATTTGTATTGAAGTACAAAAAACCCCGAATTTTGAGAAAGAAGAATGGAACTGGGGGAAGCAACCTGCCAGATTTCAGGCTCTACTACAAAGCCACAGTCATCAAGACAGTATGGTACTGACATAAACACAGAAATATAGATCAAAGAAACAAAATAGAAAGCCCAGAGATAAATCCATGCACATATGGACACCTTATCTTTGACAAGGGAGGTAAGAATATTCAATGGAGAAAAGACAATCTCGTTAACAAGTGGTGCTGGGAAAACTGGTCAACCACTTGTAAAAGAATGAAACTAGAACACTCCCTAACACCATACACAAAAATAAACTCAAAATAGATTAAAGATCTAAATGTAAGACCAGAAACTATAAAACTCCTAGAGGAGAACATAGGCCAAACACTCTCCGACATAAATCACAGCAGGATCCTCTATGACCCACCTCCTAGAATATTGGAAATAAAAGCAAAAATAATGGGACCTAATTAAAATCAAAAGCTTCTGCACAGCAAAGGAAACTCTAAGCAAGGTGAAAAGACAGCCTTCAGAATGGGAGAAAATAATAGCAAAGGAAGCAACTGATAAAGGATTAATCTCAAAAATATACAAGCAACTCCTGACGCTCAATTCCAGAAAAATAAACGACCCAATCAAAAAGTGGGCCAAATAACTAAAATGATATTTCTCCAAAGAAGACATACAGATGGCTAACAAACACATGAAAAGATGCTCAACATCACTTATAATCAGAGAAATGCAAATGAAAACCACAATGAGGTACCATTTCACACCAGTCAGGATGGCTGCTATCAAAACGTCTACAAGCAATAAATGCTGGAGAGGGTGTGGAGAAAAGGGAACCCTCTTACACTGTTGGTGGGAATGCAAACTAGTACAGCCACTATGGAGAACAGTGTGGAGATTCCTCAAAAAACTGGAAATAGAACTGCCATATGATCCAGCAATCGCACTCCTGGGCATACACACTGAGGAAACCAGAACTGAAAGAGACACAATGTACTCCAATGTTCATCACAGCACTGTTTATAATAGCCAGGACATGGAAGCAACCTAGATGTCCATCTGCAGACGAATGGATAAGAAAGCTGTGGTACATTTACACAATGGAGTATTTTTCAGCCATTAAAAAGAATACATTTGAATCAGTGCTAATGAGCTGGGTGAAACTGGACCCTATTATACAGAGTGAAGTCATCCAGAAAGACTAACACCAATACAGTATACTAATGCATATATATATGGAATTTAGAAAGATGATAATGATAACCCTGTATAGGAGACAGCAAAAGAGACACAGATGTATAGAACAGTCTTTTGGACTCTGTGGGAGAGGGTGAGGGTGGGATGATTTGGGAGAATGGCACTGAAACATGTATATTATCATATGTGAAACGACTCGCCAATCCAAGTTCGATGCTTGATACAGGATGCTTGGGGCTGGTGTACCTGGGATGAACCAGAGGGATGGGATGGGGCGGGAGGTGGGAGGGGGGTTTAAATGGGAAACATATGTACACCCGGGGCAGATTCATGTCAATGTATGGCAAAACCAATACAATAATGTAAAGTAATTAGCCTCCAATTAAAATAAATAAATTAAATAATAATAATAATAAAATAAAAGCAAAAAAATCTTTCAAAATAAAAGACCAAACAACAACAACAAAAAAAGAATACAAGGCAGTATTTCTCTGAAAAGTGACATGAATAATTTCATACCACATGTGTAGAGGAAAATGTTTCAGAAATTCAAATTACAAACTATGTACTGAGAAATACCTATTACCTCTCTCTTTTATAATCTATCTTGTTATAGCTTGTGAAATATCAACCTCAAAGTGAAATAAACAATAGAAAACAAAACAAACTTTACCTAGTATACTCTATTTAAGGCAGTGGATTATCATAAATGAAATTTGGTGGAAAAAACCATTTTTTCATACCTTGTTCCTCTTAATCTTCCACAACTCATTTAGCTCTTCATAATAAAGTCAGAAAATCTTAAGTGAAGGTACAAAATGTAGCTTCTTGCTTGTGTTTGTGCGTGAAATATATATATTTGCATGTGAAGTCACTTGTCCAACTCTTTGAGACCTTATAGACTATTGGGTCTACCAGGCTCCTCTGTCCATGGGATTCCCCAGGCAAGAATACTGGAGTGTGTTGCCATTTTCTTCTCCAGGGGATCTTCGTGACCCAGGGATCAAACCCACATCTCTTACATCTCCTGTATTGGCAGGTCGTGTAATTGCCTACTTGAGAACATCACTCATATCAGCTAGAAAAATCGCTTTTATTAGGTGGAAACAATTTTTTTAATTTAAGTGAATACATTAGTTTAAACACATTTATTTGAACAGTTATTTCTGTGGAAAGAAAACATTTGTCTATCCCAAGATGTCTTGAACTGAAGAATGAGATGCATAGTTTTAGGACCAGAATGTGTGAGATAATTAGAAGACATGTCTTGTTCTTTTCATGTTGCTAAGTGAAATAATGTGAAAATCAATATTCGGTTACCCTTTTGAGGAAACTCTTCAAATCCCAGCCTGTCAAATACTGTTTGGCATTCTTGCAGCTTTTTATCCTTTATAATAAACTAAGAATGAATACAGACTTTGTATTTACCAGATAGATTTTCTTTTTTAAAAAAATTTAAAAAACACAGATGACAATAAGTAACTCCAGCTCAATGTTTCTACCCAATTCCCATTTCAGCAATAACTGAAATTCTAGTCAGTGACACTGACTACAGACTTTATAACATAATAGACTTCATATCCCACGCCCAAAGTAAGAGAAACCCAAATAATATGGTAGGTATTGCGAGGGGGCATCAGAGGGCAGACACACTGAAATTATAAGCACAGAAAACTAGTCGATCTGATCACATGGACCACATCCGAATGTGGTCCACTGGAGAAGAGAATGGCAAACCACTTCAGTATACTTGCCTTGAGAACCCCATGAAAAGTATCAAAGGGCAAAATGATAGGCTACTGAATGAGGAATTCCCCAGGTCAGTAGGTGCCCAGTATGCTACTGGAGATCAGTGGAGAAATAACTATAGAAGAAATGAAGGGATGGAGCAAAAGTAAAACCAATACCCAGTTTTGGATGTGACCGGTGATAGAAGCAAGGTCCGGTGCTGTAAAGAGCAATATTGCAAAGGAACCTGGAATGTTAGGTCCATGAATCAAGGCAAATTGGAAGTGGTCAAACAGGAGATGACAAGAGTGAACATAGACATTCTAGGAATCAGTGAATTAAAATGGACTGGAATGGGTGAATTTAACTCAGATAACCATTATATCTACTACTGTGGGCAGGAATCTCTTAGAAGAAATGGAGTAGCCATCATGGTCAACAAAAGAATCCGAAATGCAGTACTTGGATGCAATCTTAAAAATGACAGAATGATTTCTGTTTGTTTCCAAGGCAAATCATTCAATATTACAGTAATCCAGGCCTATGCCCCAACCAGTAACGCTGAAGGAGCCAAAGTTGAACAGTTGTATAAAGACCTACAAGACCTCTTACAACTAACACCCAAAAAAGATGTCCTTTTCATTATAGGGGACTGGAATGCAAAAGTAGGAAGTCAAGAAACACCTGGAGTAACAGGCAAATTTGGCCTTGGAGCACGGAATGAAGCAGGGCAAAGGCTAATAGAGTTTTGTCAAGAGAACGCACTGGTCATAGCAAACACCCTCTTCCAACAACACAAGAGAAGACTCTACACATGGACATCACCAGATGGTCAACACCGAAATCAGATTGATTATATTCTTTGCAGCCAAAGATGGAGAAGCTCTATACAGTGAGCAAAAACAAGACCAGGAGCTGACTGTGGCTCAGATCATGAACTCCTTATTGGCAAATTCAGACTTAAATTGAAGAAAGTAGGGAAAACCACTAGACCATTCAGATATGACCTAAATCAAATCCCTTTTGAATATACAGTGGAAGTAAGAAATGGATTTAAGGGACTAGATCTGATAGATAGGGTGCCGGATGAACTCTGGACGGAGGTTCGTGACATTGTACAGGAGACAGTGACCAAGACCATCGCCATGAAAAAGAAACGCAAAAGAGCGAAATGGCTGTCTGAGGAGGCCTTACAAATAGCTGTGAAAAGAAGAAAAGCAAAGGAGAAAAGGAAAGATATAAGCATCTGAATGCAGAGTTCCAAAGAATAGCAAGGAGAGATAAGAAATCCTTCCTCAGTGATCAATGCAAAGAAATAGAGGAAAACAACAGAATAGGAAAAACAAGAGATCTCTTCAAGAAAATTAGAGATTCCAAGGGAACATTTCATGCAAACATGGGCTAGATAAAGGACAGAAATGGTATGGACCTAACAGAAGCAGAAGATATTAAGAAGAGGTAGCAAGAATACACAGAAGAACTGTACAAAAAAATCTTCACGACCAAGATAGTCACAATAACGTGATCACTGACCTAGAGCCAGACATCTTGGAATGTGAAGTCAAGTGGGCCTTAGAAAGCATCACTATGAACAAAGCTAGTGGAGGTGATGGAACTCCAATTGAGCTATTTCAAATCTTGATAGATGATGCTGTGAAAGTGCTGCACTCAATATGCCAGCAAATTTGGAAAACTCAGCAATGGCCACAGGACTGGAAAAGGTCAGTCTTCATTCCAACCCCAAAGAAAAGCAATGACAAAGAATGCTCCAACTACCGCACAATTGCACTCATCTCACACGCTAGTAAAGTCATGCTCAAAATTCTCTAACCAGGCTTCAGCAATATGTGAACTGTGAACTCCCAGATGTTCAAGCAGGTTTTAGAAAAGGCAGAGGCAGCAGAGATCGAATTGCCAACATCCGCTGGATCATGAGAAAGCAAGAGAGTTCCAGAAAAACATCTATTTCTGCTTCTTTGACTATGCCAAAGCCTTTGACTGTGTGGATCACAATAAACTGTGGAAAATTCTGAAAGAGATGGGAATACCAGACCACCTGACCTGCCTCTTGAGAAACCTGTATGCAGGTCAGGAAGCAACAGTCAGAACTGGCCATGGAACAACAGACTGGTTCCAAATAGGAAAAGGAGTACATCAAGGCTGTATATTGTCACCTTGCTTATTCAACTTAGATGCAGAGTACATCATGAGGAACGCTGGGCTGGAAGAAGCACAAGCTGGAATCAAGATTGCTGGGAGAAATATCAATAATCTCAGATATACAGATGACACCACCCTTATGGCAGAAAGTGAAGAGGAACTCAAACGCCTCTTGATGAAAGTGAAAGAGGAGAATGAAAAGGTTGGCTTGAAGCTCAACATTCAGAAAACAAAGATCGTGGCATCTGGTCCCATCACTTCATGGGAAATACATGGGGAAACAGTGGAAACAGTGTCAGACTTTATTTTTTGGGGCTCCAAAATCACTGCAGATGCTGATTGCAGCCATGAAAGTAAAAGACACTTACTCCTTGGAAGGAAAGTTATGACCAACCTTGATAGTATATTAAAAAGCAGAGACATTACTTTGCCAACCAAGGTCCGTCTAGTCAAGGCTATGGTTTTTCCCGTGGTCATGTATGGATGTGAGAGTTGGACTGTGAAGAAAGCTGATCGCCGAAGAATTGATGCTTTTGAACTGTGGTGTTGGAGAATACTCTTGAGAGTCCCTTGAACTGCAAGGAGATCCAACCAGTCCATTCTAAAGGACATCAGTCCTGGGTGTTCATTAGAAGGACTGATGCTAAAGCTGAAACTGCAATACTTTGGCCACCTCATGCAACAAGTTGACTCACTGGAAAAGACTCTGATGCTGGGAAAGTTTGGGGGTGGGAGGCGAAGGGGACGACCGAGAATGAGATGGCTGGATGGCATCATTGACTCTGTGGACATGAGTTTGAGTGAACTCCGGGAGTTGGTGACGGACAGGGAGGCCTGGCGTGCTGTGATTCATGGGGTCGTGGAGAGTCGAACATGACTGAGAGACTGAACTGACTGAATTGAACACAACACATGTAACTGGATAGTCTAGAATATGGTTTAAAGTGACATAAACGTTTTTGACAAATAAGAGCTTGTAATTTAATAGCATTACTGAAACCTCCTTTGATATTAAAAATATACACCTTAGAATAATGAAGAAATTATAGTACTTAAAACCTCTGTGATTTTCAAACAACCTAAGCATGCAGAAAAAAAAAAAAGAAGGGCTAAAAGGATAAAATTAAAACACTAGATTCTTTATACTTCCTGTAAATATATCTTATATCTAATTCACAACCTGCCTTCAAGTCATTAAATTACTGAGTAATGCTCTTTAGACATTTGTTAAACCATGTTTCAAATAATCAACTGGGATTACCCTTATCAAACTAGTCCCTTGATTCTAAACTCTAAATTTTCCAGAAATTGTCGGTCCCTGGAAAGAGTGTCAATGCCTTACTCATCTTTGGATCCGAGATAATTTTATAACTTCAGAAGATTAAATGAAATTCAAGTAATGCTTCTCAAATGAATCAAGCAAAACTATTACACACACATGCACAATCATACGAAGCATAATTAATCTACTATTCTTTGGGGGATCCCTGAATGCATAATTATAGCAAGACACTAGGATGCTAAACTGGAGAACAGAAGAGATCTCATATGTACCCTTGATCTAGAAGAATTTTTTAAAAGATCCTCTAACATCTTCTCTTCAACTCACTTTTTCATTTGCTTTTGAATCAGTGTATAATTGTTTATAAATATGTTATACTAAGCAGTCAGATTGTGAAGACTATTAAGTATTCTTCTAGACTTTCCAAATACCAATGAGACAGAAAAGTTGCTATATGAATTTGTAATGTTCTAGTAAAAATGATGGTAAGCACTTGTATTAATATTACACATCTTCCTATTAAAGTAAAATGACTATATTATAAACTCTATTTTGCTAATGCACTTCAGAAAAATAAAGACATAATGGAGTAAAGAAACTCTATTTTTGCTTATTCTTTATTCTCACTTATTACAAAAAGTCTCATAAGAAATAACTTGCAAAAAAAAACAGTCATTTAGGAGAACTGAGCTAAGTTGACTCCTTTTATCTATTGTTGTGCCCACAGATATACAAATATTTTTATAGCACATAGTGCATAGTGGATGCAGAATGAGTTTTTAGTAAATTGTGCTGAAATCACAGTTTCTTCTCTTCAATTTTGTCCTTATTTCTTCAAAATTATAATAGGCTTAAGAAACACATGTAACTACAATATCAATTTAATTTAGTTCTTTGCAACACACATTTTAAAAAGCTCCTAACCCATAGCTCATTGGTTAGATGATCCCCATTCTTAACTCTCTCCCTCAAGAATTTTAATACAGAGTCTGAAAGTAAAATATTTTAAGATACGTATGTACCATGACTCTGGCCAATGAAATCTAAGTGGAACTCCATTCTGGGCATGGTAGGAAAACTTTAGCCTCCTTAATAAATAAAAGGGGGAGATTCCCATTTTCTTTATTCCTTGAACATAAACTATTCCTGGATCTGTGACAATCACATGACTGATAGGAACAAGAGAATGCAAAGATGCTGAATCAATACCAGCAAATGTTTCCAGATGACTTGTTAATTACACAGGCTCTCTACATAAGTTGTTGTAACATTATCAATTATATTTGTCAGTTATTGTTCAGTTTATCAATCCATTCTCACTTTTGTTTGTTAAATTCAGTTCTTAGTAAAAGAGGGAAAGTGAAGAGTATAGATAGGTTATTCATTTTTTTTCCCCAAGAAATGTCACCAATTAAATGCTCATTTTATTTTCCGAGTCTTTTCTAGGCTTGATGATAAGATAAAAGTGAAAGTATATAAAACATTGCTTTTCTAGTAATACATAAGTATTTACAGGCACTGACATATATTATCTAACAAAATAAACTTTTTACGTTTATTTATTTATGTTTGGTTGTACTAATCTTCGTTGCTATGCACAGGATTTCTCTAGTTGCAGTGAGTGGGAGGTGCACTTCCTTGTGGTGCATGGGCTTCTCACTGCAGTGTTTTCTCTTGTTTCGGGGCACAGGTTCTAGGACATGATGGCTTCAGTAGTTGTAGCTCACAGGCTCAGTACTTGCAAATTGCAGACTCTAGAGAGCAGGCTCAGTAGTTGTGCTGCAGGGGCTGTATTTCTTCAGTGGCATGTGGAATCTGCCTAGAACAAAGTTCGAATCCATGTCTCTGAATTGGCAGGTAAATTCTTATCCACAGTACCACCAGGGAAGTCCCAAAATAAACTTTTAATGCCAAAAAGTATAACTATTACACACAGTGCTCTTTCACAAAAAGTGTTAAAAACAAAAATCAATACAGTCAATAATTATAAGAACTATAAAAACTTGAAAACATTTTAATAATCATCTAAATATCATTTAAGCTGTACAGGAAATTAAAAAAAATAATTTTGGGGTAGTTTAGACATTAGTGAAAGTTAGAATACTGCATATAAAAGCCCATGATACATAGCCAAATCTCTACTCAAATGAACTTTACAGCCTTAAATATGGAATTATTAAGTCAAGGTTAACAGAATTAATATTGAAAGCATTTAAGAGATTAATAAATTTTCATAACTTACTAAGTAGGAGATAGGAAAATGAAGATAAATGCATAAAATATGTAAATTAGGGGAAGAACCTAAAAATAAAAACTGTACAATAATTAAAAATATGAGCTGGATCTTTAAGAAATGAAACATACACATACTCACACAAAAATAGTTTCAGAAGCAATGAGTAGATGTATTTAATCTCAATATTAAAGAGAAAATAACATTTTAACAAAATGTTATGCAAAAATTATTTTCATTAATCTGAAGTTTTTGAAGTAATTATTGATACATTTGGAATCCAAAGCACTAAAATTAATTGATATAAAGATTTCAAATAAAAACCTGTATAGAACAAAACCACTGAAGAAAGAGCAAGTTGAGTGCAAGTGCTAAGCCCAGAGTTCTACAAACATTTACATCAAACAGCCAACATTCATGGTACAAATAAATTGCAATTTGCTATATGACTCAGAGAACTCAAACCACGGCTCTATGACAACCTAGAGGGGTGGGATGGGGAGGGAAATGGGAGGGAGGTTCAGAGGGAGGTGCATATGTATACCTATGGCTGATTCATGTTGGTGTTTGGCAGAAACCAATACAATTTTGTAAAGTAATTATCCTTAAATTAAAAAATAAATTTAAATTTTTAAAAAAAGTTTTAAAAGTAAATATGAGAAACATTATAAATATATACTCAGTTATAAAATACAAAGTCTTAGTTATAAAAAGTAATTTCATTAATTTATGTAAATTTAGAAAATTAGCATCTAATGTCAAACATTGTTGCTGTATTCTGTTGCATATCAACAAAATTTTATTAAATAAAAATAACAGATATAGAGAGGCAGTTATCATTAAAGATAGGCAAACATTTTGTAAAACTCAGTTTCACTAATAATTAAATCTATGGAAACTCAGTTAAGAAATGAGACACTTTCTTTTCACAGGTAGGTCTCTGAGTATATAAACTTTTCTCAACGTTTTCCTCACTGTCAATCCAAAGTTCTTATTTCTACACCCATACATTCAACCTCCACCCTACCTTCTGTACTTAAGATACTTCAAACGCAGCAAGTCTGTACGGAATTCATACTGTTTTTTTCTGAAGGTATTCTGAGTTCCTGACCTCAGGTAAGAACATATTCCATGTAAAAGTAAACATTAGGATTTATCCTTAATGTATTACGTTAACCCTGATTCTCATATTACAAGAACAACAGTTTTTACTCCCTAATTTTCTCTTATATTTATCTTATTTTCCATTAAAACCAACCTCAGAAGCCAGTATTACTTTTTAACAACATTACTGCTTTCTAACTGGTCTTCTTAAATCCAGCCCTGCTCCCCTTCAAATCACTCAATCCATTGTACACAGAAAAGTCCTGTTTAAAAAATTAATTTTTTTAAATTAAAGAATTTTTTTTTTTTTCCAGAATTGTGTTGGCTTCTATCAAAATTCCCTGATAGTTCAGCTGGTAAAGAATCTGCCTGCAATGCAGGAGACTCCAGTTCCATCCCTGGGTCAGGAAGATCCCCTGGAGAAGGGAAAAGCTACCCACTCCAGTATTCTGGCCTGGAGAATGCTATGGACAGTCCATGGGGTCAAAAAGAGTTGGACACGACTGAGCGACTTTCTCTGTCAAACAGCAATGTGAATCAGCCATAGGAATACATGTGTCCCTTCCCTCTGAAACTCTCTCCCAGAAATGTCCTTTTGAAATGGAAAACTCATCATGAGACTTGTCTGTTTAAAACAAAACCCTAACATGGCTTCTTATTGCTTTTTGGATGACAAGCGAAATATTTAACTGGGATTACAAAGCTCTGGACCTTGACTTGATTCCAGGCCCCATGGAACCAATTCTTCTGCCCCTCCCACTCATCTCAGTGCTGAAGACAAAATGACCCCTGATCACAGTAGTCCATGCTAATGCTAAGCCTTTGTTCCCTTCATTGTTGAAGCATTGTGTAACCCGGAGTGGGGTAGAGGCAACTAAAGAAAACAAAGAGTAGCAAGACACCTGAGGGTTATTGGCTTTGAAGGAAGGACTAGAGAATAAAGATCATCAACAAGATCAACCTTACTATGGGCACAATTCATCGTTTTTTTATATTCCCATAGCTAAAACATTTTGTTTTCTACTAATAGATTTTCTTAATGAACACTGTTCTGCAATTGACAGTAATGGCAAATAATATCTGATATGGGGGTAAAATGTATCCAATTATAGTACATATTATTTAGCTTAACTTGTTATGGACATTCTTCATTTTATTATAAAATTATCTATGATGATACTATTATTTCTTTGTGAAATATAATAATGTTAAAATTGAATTATTAAATTAAGTGAACATGGTAAATTCTCAAATCTGAGAAACAAGTTGTCCTCCAGCAGTCTTAAAAATCAATAGAGTGTTGCTAAAATATATAGTGTTAAAAAGTAAATGGAATGTTTACAATAATTTTACATTTCTTATACCTATAGGCAAGAGGTGTTTTGCTAGAGCTGAAAAATAAAATTGATCTTATTGCTTTCCAGTCTTTCCAACTGAGAATGGATTTGTTGGTTGGGGAGAGGCCAGGACAACTGGATAGAGAAGAATAGTGTCTATTTCCCTAAAAATACAATTGATAATTATTATAATCTGGTGGCACAAAGTCAATCATTTTTCTTATTCATTATTAATTTTGAAATAGGTGAGAATGTGGCTATCAATCTGTTTACAGACTCTTAAGATGGTGATTGCAGCCATGAAATTAAAAGACGCTTACTCCTTGGAAGGAAAGTCATGACCAACCTAGACAGCATATTAAAAAGCAGAGACATTACTTTGTCAACAAAGGTCCGTCTAGTCAAGGCTGTGTTTTTACTGGTAGTCATGTATGGATGTGAGAGTTGGACTATAAAGAAAGCTGAGCACAGAAGAATTGATACTTTTGAACTGTGGTGTTGGAGAAGACTCTTGAGAGTCCCTTGGACTGCAAGGAGATCCAACCATTCCATCTTAGAGATCAGTCTTGGATGTTCATTGGAAGGACTGATGTTGAAGCTGAAACTCCAATACTCTGGCCACCTGATGCAAAGAGCTGACTTACTGGAAAAGACCCTGATGCTGGGAAAGATTGAGAGCAGGAGGAGAAGGGGACGACAGAGGACAAGATGGTTGGATGGCATCACCGACTCAATGGACATGGGTTTGGGTGGACTCCGGGAGTTGGTGATGGACAGGAGGCCTGGCGTGCTTCGGTTCATGGGGTAGCAAAGAGTCAGACACGACTGAGCGACTGAACTGAACTGAAGTGCTTGATTTTATGAACATCTCCCAGATTGTCAGTTCCTCTGTCATTCTTAATGACACTGGATTATGCTGAGTTACATTTGATGAAATGAGGCAAAGGATTTTTTATTTCCTTCTTTATCATCAACAATTTCCTTAAAATTAGTTATTAGCTTATTTCTCACTTCTTGTCCCAACAACTTTCATGAGATGTTATGGTCCAGGTTATGCTGAATACATATTATTAAGATGAAGTTTTACAGAAAGGTCAAGGTCATCACAAAAGTATGTATTAGAAACAATGCTTTCAAAACTTGACAGTGCGGACAATTCCATTTTGTTGCAGAATAAAAGGGGATCTCCAGTCTTTGGCAACAACTGAATTCTCAGTTAGTTACACAATCCTGACTTTTTTCTTTCTTCTTGGGTATTTTACCACCCACCCACTTTCCAAACTTTGCCTCACAGTCTTTCTTCAGAAAACCGTTAACATTCTCCAGTGGAGGGAGTTTCACCTCTTTGACCTTTTCTTATCTCCTGATACATTGAGCAATTCCTCAGAGTTGGGCCACATGACTATTCATATTTTCTTCTAAACTTCTTGGACTCAACAAGAATAAGCCCTTTAAGGAAGAGATTTCATGCAAGTGACCAGTTGTTTTTTTTGTTTGTTTGTTTTTCTCCTGTCTTCCCACCTGTGAAAAGTATTCCTCACATGAAATAAGCACAGTTTCATTGAAACTTTTTTTCTTTTCCTTAGTGGTTTGATTAACCCATACTGAATTACTAATCTTTCTCCTTTTCAGATGATTCTAGTTTTGCCAGTTAGGACCAACAGGCACCCTTCCCACTGAAATGGGAATCTGAGTTCTTATCCATGAAACCAAAGAATGGAATGCATGAACACGCTGACTCACACAGGCAGAGTTTTATTTCAGAGAGCAGAAGTACAAAACTCTCAGCAAAGACACTAAGAGGGGTAAAAGTGTCCCCAAACAGTGTGAATCACAACAGTTTATTATTGACTTGTTTGTTTTTGCTTGGCTTAGGGGTCCTGATGGCCTCCCTGGTAGTTCAGATGGTAAAAAATCTGCCTATAAAGCAACAGACCCGTGTTCGATCCCTGGGTCAGGAAGATCTCCTGGAGGAAGGCTTAGCAACCCACTTCAGTGTTCTTGCCTGGAGAATTCCATGGACAGAGGAGTCTGGTGGGCTACAGTCCATGTGGTCACTGAGTAACTAACAGTTTCACTTCACTTTCATCAGGAGGAAGATAAGGCATGTAATACAAAAGAAGTAAGTCTATAAAAACTTAAGTTTTAGTCGACTAACACACACACACACACAGGGGTCCCGATGTGTTCAATCACTGACCAATCAGTTTAAAAGTCATCATGCATAGTTTCTCAATTTTACGGCCTTTTTGATCTCTCAGTCCATGAGTTTCCCTAAGACATTGAGTCCACCCCTGACCTTTTCTCATGACCTCAGACCATTGTTAAAGGACCAGATGTATGTTTTAATGTTGATGGTTTACTGGTATTTTTTTTCTTAATAAGTTGGACATCAGTTATTGATTGTCTTGTCAGGGGTTTGAGTGTTCTATGACCTCCAAGCCAGGGAAGCATTCCTCTGAATGTCAAGAAAACTTGAACAATGAGTATGGTTATGGGTTACTGGAGAAAGCAACTTATATGAGTGAATAAGCAGAAATTAGAATTGAAGTTTTAAAAGAAGAAACTGAGGCTTTAACACTACACTGACTATCTAATATTTTTCGACCTCACTGTTATTATTTTTCGAGCTGAATTAGAATCTCTTCTTTCCTGCTTAAAACCTGGTGGAATTGCAAGAGATGGTACTGAGACAATTAAATGTTTCTCTCTGTATCACTGATCAGAACTCATGGCAGATCCACTGAACCAGCTCAGATAATTATATTTTGATTTGAAACCATCTTTCTAACGGAAAAGTTACAGAAGAGAATGTTGCCCTTTCTGAATGTTCTCATATACCCCTTTTATTAAGACAAAGCCCCAAGCCCCCCAAAAATTCTCTTGGGGAAGCATATAGATATATATTTTCTCTTTTTAAGAGGAAAATTAAAAAATTCAATCATGTCCTAAAACAATTTATTTCAGATATTGCAACAGAATTATCTATACCTCTTTAATTCAGCTTCACTTCATTCAGTTCAGTTCAGTCGCTGTCATGTCTGACTCTTTGCGACCTCATGGACTGCAGCAAACCAGGCCTCCCTGTCCATCACCAATGCCTGGAGTTAACTCAAACTCATATCCATTGAGTCGGTGATGCCTTTCAATCAGTTCATCTTCTGTCATTCCCTTTTTTCCCCACCTTCAATATATCCCAGCATCAGGGTCTTTTCAAATGAGTTCTTCCCATCAGGAGGCCAAATTGTTGGAGTTTCAGCCTCAACATCAGTATTCCAATGAATATTCAGGACTGACCTCCTGTAGAATGGACTGGTTGGACCTCCTTGAAGTCCAAGCTCTCAAGAGTCTTCTCCAACACCACAGTTCAAAAGCAGCAATTCTTTGGCACTCAGCATTCTTTCTAGTCCAACTCTCACATCCATATATGACTGCTGGAAAAACCATAGCCTTGACTAGATGGACATTTGTTGCCAAAGTAGTGTCTCTGCTTTTTAATATGCTGTCCATGTTGATCATAACTTTCCTCCAAGGAGTAAGCATCTTTTAATTTCACAGCTGCAGTTACCGTCTGCAGTGATTTTGGAGCCCAGAAAAATAAAGTCAGTCACTGTTTCCCCATCTATTTGCCATGAAGTGATGGGACCAGATGCCATGATCTTAGTTTTCTGAATGTTGAGCTTTAAGTCAACTTTTTCACTCTCCATTTTCACTTTCAACAACAGGCTCTTTAGTTCTTCTTTGCTTTCTGCCATGAGGGTGGTGTCATTTGCACATCTGAGGTTATTGATAATTTTCCTGGCAATCTTGATTCCAGCTTGTGCTTCTTCCAGCCCAGCGTTCCTCATGATTTACTTTGCATATAAGTTAAATAAGCAGGGTGACAATATACAGCCTTGACATATTCCTTTTCCTATTTGGAATCAATCTGCTAGATAACATATTAAAAAGCAGAGACATTACTTTGCCAACAAAGGTCCATCTAGTCAAGGCTATGGTTTTTCCAGTGGTCATGTATGGATGTGAGAGTTGGACCGTGAGGAAAGCTGATCCCTGAAGAATTGATGCTTTTGAACTGTGGTGCTGGAGAAGACTCTTGAGAGTCCCTTGGACTGCAAGGAGATCCAACCAGTCCATCCTAAAGGAGATCAGTCCTGGATGTTCATTGGAAGGACTGATGCTGAAGCTGAAACTCCAATACTTTGGCCACCTCATGCGAAGAGGTGACTCACTGGAAAAGTCTATGATTGTGGGAAGGATTGGGGGTGGGAGGAGAAGGGGACGACAGAGAATGAGATGGCTGGATGGCATCACCGACTCGATGGACATGAGTTTGAGTGAACTCCGGGAGTTGGTGATGGACAGGGAGGCCTGGCGTGCTGTGATTCATGGGGTTGCAAAGAGTCGGACACGACTGAGCGACTGAACTGAACTGAACTGAACTGCTATCACATGTACAGTTCTAACTGTTTTTTGCTGACCTGCATACATATTTCTCAAGAGGCAGGTCAGGTGGTCTGGTATGCCCATCTCTTTGAGAATTTTCCACAGTTTATTGTAATCCACACAGTCAAAGGCTTTGGCATAGTCAATAAAGTAGAAATAGATGTTTTTCTGAAACTCTCTTGCTTTTTCAATAATCCAGTATATGTTGGTATTTGATATCTTTGTTCCTCTGCCTTTTCTAAACCAGCTTAAACATCTGGAAGTTCACGGTTCACATACTGTTGAATTCTGGCTTGGAGAATTTTGAGCATTACTTTACTAGCGTGTGAAAGGGTGCAACAGGTTGTAGTTTGGCATTGCCTTTCTTTGGGATTGGAATGAATGCTGACTTTTTCCAGTCCTGTGGCTGAGTTTTCTAAATTTATTGGCAAATTGAGTGCAGCACTTTAAAAGCATCATCTTTAGGACCTGAAATAGCTCAGCTGGAATTCCTTCACTTCCAATAACTTTGTTTGTAGTGTTGCTTCCTAAGGCCCGCTTGACTTCACATTCCAGGATGTCTGGATGTAGGTGAGTGATCATACATCTGGGTCGTGAAGAAATTTTTTGTATAGTTCTGTGTATTCTTGCCACCTCTTCTCAAAACTTCTGCTTCTGTTAGGTCTACATCATTTCTGTCGTTTATTGTGCCCATCTTTGCATGAAATGGTATCTCTAATTTTCCTGAAGATATCTCTTCTTTCCCATTCTACAGTTTTCCTCTCTTTCTTTGCACTGATCAGTGAGGAAGCCTTTCCTATCTCTCCTTGGTAATCTTTGGAATTCTGCCTTCAAATGGTTATATCTTTCTTTTTCTTCTTTGCTTTTCACTTCTCTTCTTTTCACAGATATTTGTAAGGCTCCTCAGCCAGCCATTTCACTTTTTCACATTACTTTTTCTCTGGGATAGTCTTGATCCCTGTCTCCTGTACAATGTCACGAACCTCAGTTTATAGTTCATCAGGCACTCTATCAGATCTAATTCCTTGAATCTATATGTCACTTCCACTGTATAGTCGTAAGAGATTTGATTTAGGTCAAACCTGAATGATCTAGTGGTTTTTCCCTACTTTGTTCAATTTAAGCCTGATTTTGGCAATAAGAAGTTCATGATCTGAGCCACAGTGAGCTCCATTCTTGTTCTTTGCTGACTGTATAGAGCTTCTCCATCTTTGGCTGGAAAGAATATAATCAATCTGATATCAGTATTGACTATCTGGTAATGTCCATGCATAGAGTCTTCTCTTGTGTTGTTGGAAGAAGGTATTTGCTATGACCAGTGCATTCTCTTGGCAAAACTGTTAGCCTTTGCCCTGCTTCATTCTGTACTCAAGGCCAAATTTGCCTGTTAGTCCAGGTCTTTCTTGACTTCCTGCTTTTGAATTCCAGTCCTCTATAATGAAAAGGACATCTTTTATGGGTGGAAAGTCTTGTATGTCTTCATAGAACCATTTAGCTTCAGCTTCTTCAGCATTACTGGTTGGGGCGTAGACTTGGATTACTGTGCTATTGAATGGTTTACCTTGGAAATGAAGAGCGATCATTCTGTCGTTTTTGAGATTGCATCCAAGTACTGCATTTTGGACTTTTTTTTTTTTTTAACTATATGGCTACTACATTTCTTCTAAGGGATTTTTGCACACAGTAGTAGATATAATGGTCATCTGAGTTAAATTCACCCATTCCAGTCCATTTTAGTTCACTGATTCCCAAAATGTCGATTTTCACTCTTTCCATCTCCTGTTTGACCACTTCCAATTTGCCTTGATTCATGGACCTAATGTTCCAGGTTCCTATGCAATATTGCTCTTTGCAGCTCCAGACTTTGCTTCTATCACCAGTCACATCCACAACCGGGTGTTTTGTTTTGGCTTTGGCTCTGCCTCTTCATTTTTTTCTGGAGTTATTCCTCCACTGAGCTCCAGTAGCATATTGGGCACCTACAAACTTGGGGAGTTCATTTTTCAGTGTCCTAACTGTTTGCCTTTTCATACTGTTCATGAGGTTCTCAAGGCAAGAATACTGAAGTGGTCTACCATTCCTTTCTTCAGTGGATCACATTTTGTCGAATGTATGATAATACTCTCCACCATGACCCATCTGTCTTGGGTGGCTCTTCATGGCATGTTCACTTTTTGTTCATAATTCTATTAAAAGAAGCAAATGACTGTGCACCAAAGTACTATCAATAAAATAAAGACGATATCTGAGTTTGAAAACTACCAATATTTTCCTTCAATTTTTTATTAATATTTATCTAATAATAATTATATTATTAGACCTTCCTGGGGCTTCCCAGGTGGCTCAGTGGTAAGAAATCAGCATGCCAATGCAGAAGTCTCAGGAGACGCGGGTTTGATCCATAGGTTGGGAAGATCCCCTGGAGAAGAAAATGGCAACTCACTCCAGTATTCTTGTCTGGGAAATCCCATGGACAGAGGGGCCTGGCAGGCTACAGTCAATGGGGTCATGACACAACTGAGCAATCGAGCATACATGTAGACCTTCTTGAGTGCAAAGATCCAGAACTTGAAGAAGGAAGTAAGGAAGGAAGGAAAGAAGGGAGGGATAAAGGAAAGAAGAAAGGGAATATGGGAATGTAGGAAAGAGAAGGGAAGAAGAAATGCCATAAAAGCAGAAAAACTTGGAAGAAAAGGTACTGATTTTTTGGTTTGTTTGTTTTAATATTTGTTTTGACGTGAAGTGAAAAGACAATTTCAGGTTGTGTACTTTTCTGAGAAATTGCTTGCCTCATTGATTTAAAAAATAACCAAGATTAAGCTTAAGCCAGAAAATAAGGCCACTCCTGCTTTGGAATAAACCTAAAACAGGAACTATAGAACAGTAAGCAGAAATAGATTTGGGTTTTGTGGTTGTTGTCGTTTGGTTTTGGTTTCAGAACAGCATAAAATTCACAGCAAAATTGAGCAGAAGAGGTTTCCTATATGTCTTTTGCCCTCAGATTCATAGCCTCCACACTTATCAACATCCTCACAAGAGTAGTGCATTTCTGACAATTGATGAACCTACACTGACACTTCAAAGTCATCCAAAGTCCATAGTTTATATTACCATTCACTCTCGGTGTTGTCCATTTTATGGGTTTGGACAAATTTACAATGATATGCATACATTATTATAGTATCGTGCAGCATTTTCTACCTCCATAAAAATCCCCTGTGCCCTGTCTATTCCTTTTCCCTGGACATACAACTTTTGGCAATCACTGATCTTTTCACTCTCTCCATTCTTTGTCTTTTATAGAATATATTGATGGAATTTTATAGTATGTAGTTTTTACAGATTGGCTTCTTTCACTTAGTAATATGGATTTAAACTTTTTTTCATGTCTTTTCATGGCTTAACATCTCATTTTTTTTTAGCTCTAAATAATATTCTGTTGTCTGGATAGATCACATTTTCCTTATCCAATTATCTACTAAAGGACATTTTAGTTGCTTTCAAGTTTTGACAGTTAAGCATAAAGCTACTCTAAACATTCATGTGCAGGTTTTGTGTAGACATAAAGTTTTAACTACGGGGGCAACTACCAAGGAATGTGAATACTATATCTGAAGGTAAGCATATGATTAGTTTTGAAAGAAATAGCCAAATCTCTACTTCCCTGGTGGTCCAGTGGCTAAGACTCTGTACTCCCAATGCAAGGGGTCTAGGTTTGATCCTTGTCAGGGAACTACATTCCACCTTCCAAAAAGTAAGAGCTTACATGTTGAAATGAAAGATTCTACATGACCAAAACTAAGAGCTGATGCAACCAATAAACAAATAAAATTTTAAAAAATGAAATAGTCAAACAATTTTCCAAGTAATTGTATCATTGTGTATTCCTACTAGCAATATATCAGAGTTCCTATTGCTCTCCAGCCTCACCAGGATTTGTTTTTTGTCAAGATTTTAGATTCTGCCCACTTAATAGATATGTAGTGGTATATCATTGTTTTAATTTTGCACTTCCCTGATGACTTATGGTGCATCTTTTCACATGCTTATTTGCTATCTGAATATCTTCTTTAATGAGATGTCTTTGACTTTTGTCCTTAATTGGCTTGCTTGTTTTCTTAATGTTGAATGTTAAGAGTTCTTTGCGTGTTTTGGGTAACAGTCCTTTATCAGATATGTCTTTCGTAGATATTTTCTTTGAGTCTATGGATTGTTCTATCCCTCTTGTGACATTGTCTTTTGCAAAGCAGAAGCTTTTCATTTTAGTTAAGTCTAGGTTTTCCATTATTTATTTCATGTATCATGAATTTGGTGTTATATCTAAAAAGTTATTGTTATGTCCATGGTCATCTATGTTTTCTTCTAGTTATCTTCTAGTTCTGTATTTTGCATTTAGGTCTCTAATCCATTTTTATAAGGTTTGGGTCTAATTCCTTTTGTGCATGTGTGTGTGTGCCTGCAGGTGTCCTGTGGTCTCCACCATTTGTTCTATAGGTTATCGTTGCTCATCTGCATTGCTTTTACTCTTTGTCAAAGATTAGTTAGTTAAATTATGTGGGTCTGTTTTGGGGTTCCTTATACTGTTGCATTCATCTGTTTATTCTTTCACAAAAATCATACTGACTCAACTACTGTAGTTGTATAGTAAGTCTGCCCAGTGTAATTCACATTCTTGTAAATCCAAGAATAGTTTAATTTAACAGCTTTTAATTTGTTATTAAGACAGTGAATTCCAAAATTTTGAAATACTGACATTCATATATAATTATGTTGATCAATAATTTTTTAATGACACAGCAGTCTTTTCTCAGTAAAGTTTTGTTATGAATTTATAAACTGAATGGATGGTCATCTACATAGTTTCCTGGTGCACTTTCATTTATTCAAGAGATCTTTAAATGACAACTTAGACTGCTTTTTCTCCTCTACCTCTTAGGTTGATTTTAAAATGTTATACTTGGCTATTCCTTTAAGCTACATTTTCTAAAATATTTCTATCAAATGAAAATTGTTATTTGTGCCTGGCTTTAACTTTAGTAGGAAAACTTTGCCCACTGTTAATTGGGTACTACAAAAGACTCAAGCAGTTATTAATATTACCCATCAAGGAGTTATATACAGTGAGAGAGCATTGTTCTGAGGAAATACAAAACTTGAGATCTGAACACTTGTCATTATTAAATATCCCCTAAGATCATTGGTATGAGCAGAATTGTTAAAACTACTGCTTCAGGTAATTTCTAGTTTATGTAATAATGGTCTGCATATCCAACTTTTCCCTACACTTTCAATTGAATTTTTTAGACTTCCTGTTTTATGTTGGTATAAAGACCTTATACTTTGTATTATGTTCTATACTATAAAATTATGCAATTTCAATACAATAGTGAAGATCTTTGCTTTGCAGCATTGTTCAGTGATATGCCTCCATGAGCTTAAATTGATTAAACTCTCAGGAATCTGGGATATTCGCATCAACATGTAACCAACACATTCTCAATTGTTTTATTGTTATTTTTAAAATGTTATTATTTAAGCAAATTTATTTTAAAATATTTTTTTATGAAAGTACCTATCACTTACCCTTATGTGTTTTGGCATGATGAAGGGAACAATTTTTACCCTGTGCTCTGCTTTTATTAGAAATCTTTGAGAAATCTGAATAATTATACTATACCAGTTTTAAGGATGCTGAACTTATTATATGCATTATGTTTTGCTATACATCAACTCACCCAAAATTTAGTGTCATAAAACAGCAACTATACTTTAGTTTACTATTCTATGGCTTGGAAAATGGGGCTGGGCTTAACTGGGTATTTTGATGAACCAAGCTGGATTAGCTGTTCAAGGTGGGGCTCATGCATGAAGCTACAATTAACTACAGATCAGTTGCCAGCTGGCCTTCTGATCCTCTAGCAGGCTAGCCTGTCCTTCATATGGCTATCTTTTCAGAGTGCCAAGAGTGAGAACAGACATACCTGAATGCTTTACCAGCTTAGATTTAGATCTGATGCAACAGTAATTCCATCATATTACTATTGGCAAAGTTGAACACAAAACCAATTCAGATTCCTAGGCGGCAGAAATAGGCTCCAAATAATTGTAATCATTCCCTCATTATACCACCATCATTTTTATCCTCTCTTCTTGTTTTCAGGTTATGTGCTAGAATTTTTGGTCAGGGAAAAAATTTAAATGAAAAGATACTTGAGAATTTCAGTATTTTATTGTTTTTGAAAAAGTTTATGGAAAACAGTGAAAAGTTATGAAAATTTTTCACAGTTCATGAAAGCCATGGTTATTGGTGAGATTTATTCTTTATCTGTTTTAAAAAGGGCTTTGATTATTCTAGGTGAATCAAGTCTAGGCTTACAAAGACCTTCAGGGTTCAGAAAGGAAGGAGTAGAATCATCCAGCATGTTCTGATCATCTGTTGGCAGATCCAGGCAGCTATGACTAAGCTGAAACAAAATTTAGGAGCAAGACATTGTTCTACAAATGAATGTCAGATGTCATATAGAGGAGCTTTCTGTATGTGTGTTTGTGTGCCTCTGTGTGTGTGTGTGCATGCATGAGTGTATGGATGTGTGTGTGTGTTTGGCAAAGGGATAGATTGGACCACTGTTGACTTCTGGCTTCATACACAAGTGGATCAACCAGCAGAAATACTCAAGCCCAGTGTAATGATTGAGCACTATTTCAGCTGTTCTGCATATGAGGTATATACATAATGTCACAGGGCCATATGCCCCTCTTTGAGTAGGGTTATATTGTTTTGGAAGATGAAGGTCCACATCCCTGAATTTGAGTGATACCTCCTACTAATTAATATAATGTACCCATGTTGCATGGTTATTTATTTGTATTATATTTCATATTTGTTTTATAAATCTAAAGGGCTATGTGGGTTATTTCCTCATCCACATTTAATAGACTCACCTTTCAAAGGTGGTAATTCCAATGAAGATAAAGAATTAAGGAAAGGTGAACTAAGATAAGACCAAGTACAGACGGACAGCCAGAATGTGCCATGATGCTTTGATTGTTTTAGGGCCAAAAGGAAGAATGTACATAGAGGAAAAAGGAAGGACACTGGATCTTTGATTTTTGGAGAAAGTATAATTTATTAGCTTGCATAATGCAATCAAACATAATACAATTTTTTTTTCTTTCATTCAAGGATTTCAACAGATCCTTTAAGCTTATAAGTGAATGTTTACATTTTGTCACATTATAGAAGAATCTCCACTATAGATGCTATTTGGAGCTGATTTCTGATGAAATCCATCAGAAAAGAAATATAAAGAGACAAATTAACAAAGTAATGAAATACAGCAATCCAATTAAAATTAACATCACTTTCCCTCATCAAGTAGGAAAATGAAACAGCCTAACAGTTACCTTAACAGCATGAGACACCATCTAAAGCTAGATATAAGTGAGAAAGCAGTAACATTGCTTACTCTATACATGAGCTAAGGTACTGACACAGTGATAATAGAGTATTTGCATTTAAATGGTGACTTACTTTGTGAAAAACTTTGTAAAATGATAATTATCATTCTTAAAATGCTTCTTAAATGAAGGTAGGTAAGAAGAATATCATCCTTGTCTAAAATGAAACTCACACTGGGTTAAGAGAGTTAACATGCTTATCAGTTTTAATTCTCTAGGGTTTTTAGTTCCTAGAGTTGGTATGAATTACTTGTTATTTCTGACAAGTATCTCTTAATACTTGAGATTATATGCTTTAGTTTATTTTGGAAGCAGATGAATATACAACCTGTAACTTGAATTTATAAAACATTTATAAGGACTTTTCAACCGACTCCATGTTGTGAGGGCATTTCTGAGTCAAAAATGGACAGTACTCTTTGGCAACTTGAGGCAAAACAAAATGAAACAAAACCCTTATAGTCTTTGCTTAGATTTCTAAGGAATGTAAAATGATTTCACACTAAAGAAATTTTTTCTTATTCCTTCACTAAGGATTATGCACTGAAACTGGGTATTAAATGGCTTCTGCAAAATTCTGTGCCTTTTTATTTTGCATTCCTTACCCTTAGAGTGGGGAATTCAGGTTTTGATTTTTCACCATAAGTTGCTTAACTGTGCTCTCAGTTTTATGCTCTGAAAATTTCTCATATGTATTCTATCTCCTTTCACAGTTATAAGACTATAATA
The DNA here is from genome assembly GCF_049115385.1 of Moschus berezovskii. Classification (NCBI taxonomy): domain Eukaryota; kingdom Metazoa; phylum Chordata; class Mammalia; order Artiodactyla; family Moschidae; genus Moschus; species Moschus berezovskii. Next base: position 59,764,471 of record NC_142464.1, on the reverse strand, counting down.
ACTGGAAATATTTTAAAACATTTTAATGTTATACAAGTATAAAAATATTTAGCTATTTCCTATGGTGGTTTAGTTGATAAATCATGTTTGACTCTTTCAATCCGATGGACTGTAGTCCACCAGGCTTCTCTGTCTATGGGATTTCTCTGGTAAGAATACTAGAGTAGGTTGCCATTTCCTTCTCCAGAGATCTTCTGTACCTAGGGATAAAACCTGGGTCTCCTGCATTACAAGTGGATTCTTTACTGCTGAGCCACCAGAAGAAGCCAGTAATTTCATATACCAAACTTTTAATTATGAGATTGATTGAAGATTTTTTCAAAACTCTCTTCATTCATTGACTTCTAAAGATGTTTATTTTGGATGTACCCAACCATGAAATTCTCAGATCTGTAGATTTTCATCCCCAAAGTCATTTTTTCTACTCTCCAATAAAATTAATGGGACAAAATGTGTTCTCATATGTACAGTTTTATCAATAGAATAAACATATGTCCAGTGATAAAATGTAAAAATATAAAGGGAAGTTTTTCGTGATACATAGAAAATGTAAATAAAAATCAGGTCAAAATTAGTAAGAAATGAGTTGGAAACAAATCCGTGTGGTAAGAGTTAAGACATTTGTAGTTTCCACTCAGTGTAATGACCTTCAACAGCACATTTCAATTCTTTGGGTCTGTTTTTTTCTTTACCAATATGAGAACGTTACCCTGGATACTTTGAAGGTCTCCTCTAACTCTATGAAGCTTTACATCATTTTCTCACAATGCTTCATATTTTGTTGACATATCAGCAGGGAACTTCACACTTCATTGGAAATCCATTAAAGCAATTACCATGTCATTAGTGAAGACTTTTAATTATGAGCTTAGTAAAAAATTAAAAGACGCTTACTCCTTGGAAGAAGGAAAGTTATGATCAACCTTGATAATATATTAAAAAGCAGAGACATTACTTTGCCAACAAAGGTCCGTCTAGTCAAGGCTATGGTTTTTCCCGTGGTCATGTATGGATGTGAGAGTTGGACTGTGAAGAAAGCTGATCGCCGAAGAATTGATGCTTTTGAACTGTGGTGTTGGAGAAGACTCTTGAGAGTCCCTTGTACCGCAAGGAGATCCAACCAGTCCATTCTAAGGGAGATCGATCCTGGGTGTTCATTGGAAGGACTGATGCTAAAGCTGAAACTGCAATACTTTGGCCACCTCATGCGACGAGTTGACTCACTGGAAAAGACTCTGATGCTGGGAAGGGTTGGGGGCGGGAGGAGAAGGGGGCGACAGAGAATGAGATGGCTGGATGGCATCACCGACTCTGTGGACATGAGTTTGAGTGAACTCCGGGAGTTGGTGATGGACAGGGAAGCCTGGCGTGCTGTGATTCATGGGGTCGCAGAGAGTCGGACACGACTGAGCGACTGAACTGAACTGAACTGAACCTAAAGAATTCACTGTGATAGGCAAGATTGGCTCCTTTAGCATGGGTTACAGTGGGATGAATTGAATGGAGAAATGTCTTTCCTTTGGAGAATTTGAAGCTGCCATTCCCAAAACAGTCAGCATTGTTGATTAAGCATGTCAGTTAAAAAGTCAGAGAGTCGAGGAAAGATTGATAACCTTTCAGACAGTTTCATGACTAAAAAACTCCAAAAAATGAATGGAACCTTGGTTCATTTGACCTGATTCAATGAGAGAATAGAGGATGACAGCACTAATAAGAGACATCCCAAAGATGACAAGTAAGAAAAGAAAGTTGTAGATGCAAATTCATGATTAATAGGAAAGCCTTAGAGGTTGTGTGTGTATTTCCTTGAACACATATTTGCATTGTTACCTGTAATTACATTTCAAACTTGAATGTAAAAAAAAAAAATGATATCAAAGTACTTTTAGTAAACTGAGAAATTAGCTAAAATTTTTGCGTAAGCTTTGGAAATACCACATATTCAAATCAGTTCTTATTTAATTAATATTTACTGTTCAAAAATATTATTACTATAAAAATATTTTAAAATGATGGGTATTTTTAAATCATTTGAAAGGCTTTGAAAAATAATTTTAAGTGGAATATTATTGAAAAACCATATTCAATCCAGTTTTCTTGCCCAGAGAGCTGTAAGATCTAACCTACTCAATGGTCTCCAATTATATTGGGACTGAACTGAACTGAACTGAACTTAACTGATTAATTAGTTGCTGGGCTGTGATTTAAATGTTACCTCAAAATCATAAACTGCCAAGTTTTTAATTTGGAAGTTTATGACTTGCCACTTATATATTTAAATCAAAGTCAACAGTCTTTTTTTCCATCTTCACATTTATTTCCTTTTTGTAATTGACGTCTAAAGTCCCACTTCTTTCATCAGAATAATTCTATTGAGTATGTAATTAATTAATTTGAGATCCCTGAAACAATTACACACACACTCAATATTATTTTAGGCTATCTGGACTCATGATTAGTCTTGAACTTAACATAAGATTCTTCCCTGAATTGTTTACTTTTGACCTTTAATATCTGGAATTGAGACTTCTTCTCTTGCTGCATCTCTCAGTAATAAATAGTGGTTTAATCAGATTTTGATAATTTTGCAGTATTGATAATTTATTCAAAATAAACTCAAAATTCAGCATAAAATGAATTCTTATATTTGAATATAAAATAAACTCTTAAAAATATATCTGTAGTAAAATTTGGCACACATTAAAGATGAGAGAAGAAACCATAAAACACCAAACAACCTACACAATTTTTGTCACTACATTTTATTTCCTCCATGGCCTACTATAGAATTTTCAAAAAATATGGTTTGTTATTTAATTGTAGTGCATAAAATAATATATTATAATAGCATGGTGATATGCCATTCTTAGGAATTGCTTGTCCAAGCATAATTCAACTCCTGCTTAAGAGAAAATATCAATTACAACTCTCTCTCTTTCTCATAGATCATGATCTTAGTAGGGATACAAATTTTTAATACTAAATACATAGAAAAATTTATTCATAATTTTATATGACCGTTAGTAAATAGCATAATTTTCTCTTTAAGTCAAAGACATGATTAAGACATTTTATTGTATTTTCCAAAGAATTATAATCTGTGGAAACAAGTAATAATCATTTTATTTATATGAACTATTAACTTGACTATGTAACACTCCAGTGTTCTTGCCTGGAGAATCCCAGGGACGGGGGAGCCTGGTGGGCTTCCGTCTGTGGGGTCACACAGAGTCGGACACGACTTAAGTGACTTAGCAGCAGCTGCAGCATGTACCATTAAAATTCCGTTTATATATTCCCTTTTCTCCTTCCTGGGCTATCTAGCATCTTTGTTCGGATTGATATAAAATGTCCAAATGAATTAATGTATTTGTTTTTTTTGCACTCTAATTTTTGTTTTTCCTTTTTTCACCTTTCTTTACCCATTCAACTTCTACTTCTCCTACTTCTTTGCTTTCCTCTTACTTTTACTTCTCTCTATTAATTGATTGCTTTCTGGTGTACACATATATTTCAATGTTCTATTTAACCTAAGGCAAAGTGAATTCACCAAATTAGAGAAAAAGAATTCATATAACTTGGTATTCTAACCATGATAGGATCTGTTTTTTCCTTATATATAATCTAATTGTATTTGTTATTGTTTTGCTTTGTTTTCAGTCTTCAATAAAACCACTGTTCTCCAATTGTAAAATAGCTCTATGATTCTGGGATCTCAGTAACTATATATAAATTATGCACATTTGAGGTTTGTGTCAATATGATACCTATAAAGTTAGAATGTTACTTTTGCTCCAACTTTTAGCCTTCTTCTTAAAATGTATTTATAGCTTCATAAAACAGTGTTTTTTAAAGCACAGAGATTCATAGGTTAAGTAAATCTATTGAGGAAGAAAGAATTTATAGATATATAAAGGGTGAAAGAAAGAATTTATATATATATATAAATTATGTGTGTGTGTGTGTATATATATATATATATCAGAATGATTTATTGTGTATCATTCTTTCCAACGACTTGAGTGAGAATGAACATATACTATCACTATATCTATATAATTATAAAGTTTTTGTTACTTTGACCTTATAGAACTGTTTATGTGTGCACATGTTTCATCTTTCCTATCTCTTCTATTAGATTTGTGATATCCTTTAGGATGGATTATAGCATCTTTATTTTTGTGTGTTCAATGAATTCTGGCTTCATATATCGTGCTTTACAGTGTGATCTTTGGCATCAATTTTACTCAAGCTGAAAATTAAAATGTAAATAAGTTTTACCATGGAGTGATATTGCCAATTGTAAAAAGTGTTTTGAGTTACATAGACATTGGTGCAGTTGCAGAATGGTTCGTTAAATAGAAGTTTGGTTTTGGATATGTTATTTAACATCTCTAGGTTTCAGATTCCTTCCCTAATAATTAGGTTAATATTACCCATAAATTATGGATTGATGAGAATAAAAAAGACAGGTAAAGATAACTGGCACTTTACCTGCACACAGTAGGCACATTATGAGTCCTTTTGCTGCCTCTATTACATTTGAATCCCAACGAGTTTCTATGAATGCTTAAAGTATATTGTTTCAGAATTTGACATATCAAATGAAAAAATAAATGTAAGTAAATAATGCTCTTTAAAGAAAATATAAAGACTGAAGAATAGCATATTGCTTTTTCTGAATACATTTGATCATCAAAAAAGTGCTATTTATTACAGTATAGCACATGACTGAGAGTGTCACATATGTTCTACATTTATTTTAACAAATGTTTTGACAAAATAGGCATCTTACTGTGTTCTCTTACCTCTTGGTGGCATCGTTTAATAATTTGTAAAATGAGGTCAGTAATAACACCATCATAAGATAGTGGAAGAAGTGAAAGAAATATTGAAAACAAAGTTTTTGAAAATTACTTATTTAGAGTAAAAATAAGAATAAATATTTCTATAAATGTTAAGCACTGTTATTTTTCCATACATTAAGAAACTAAAGCTAAAAATATCACACATATATTTTAATTTGGCATTAATCTCAATGTGAAGTAATCACTTTTATATTTCCTTTTTATCACCAATAGTACTTGCTTTGTATTTTCCCTCTTCTGTGTTCCTATCACAAGTGAGTGTGTGTGTGTGCATGTGTTTAGTCGCTCAGTAGTGTCTGAAATTTTGTGACCCCATGGACTCTAGCCTGCCAAGCTCCTCTGCCCATGGAATTTTCCAGGCAAGAATACTGGAGTTGGTTGCCATTTCTTACTCTAGGGGATCTTTCTATTATATACTAAAACATATCTACAGAAACACATATGCACACACACACACACACACACACACATTTAGGTGCTCTTCTTTCTTGTCTCCTGCTTTCAAGTTCTTTGTTTTCCACGCATTTGGTCCATTTGTTGATGTCTACAGAAACAGAAGGACATCAGAGCTTCATAGTTTGAACATTCATTATTGTCTTACAAATACAATAAAAACTGGTCTATCTTGGGTTGTAAACTGTTCTTTCTGCCACCATGTGGTTACATAAAAGCTTAGCATAATTTTTACATGATAGAAAAAAGTGGAAAATATGGAGGAAAATGAATAAGGAAAAGATAATGAAAAAGGGAAAGAGGAGAGAAAGTACACTATAGATGAAGATATTGTAGTGTTTACATCTAAGTAAAATCCAACTGAAACCCTTTGTTTCACTCCACCATTAATTACAAAATAGGAAACAATTACTGAAAAAGAGTTATTATTCACGATCCAGGGCATGTTATATTGTGTCTTCTATGATTAGGCTCTATTCACCACCCTGTATTGGGGTACTGAGGGTGAGAAACAGTAAGTTTTTCACTGCTTTTAAAAGACTCTCTATGTTTTAGAAGACATTCTACCTTAGTGGGGACCTGTCATAGCAAGGTGAGATATGTGAGAAGTTCAGGAAGAATACAATGGACTAAGAAATTTATTCTGTCCAGAACGTTATGAGATTTCCAGTTGTGAAAAGAAATATTTGAGCTGGAAAGTCAAAGCAATCAAAGATATACAAATATATGACATATAACATGAAAGGCAAAATGAAAAACAAAACCTCAATTTCTTGGAGGAGAGTGATAGGTGATAAATTCAGTGTGGCTTATATAAGGATTTTTTCTGATATTGAATAAGTTTCCAGATTTCTTATTGAATGGTGCCTTTTATATTGTAAGAGTTCTATAATACTGTTGAGTTCAATTATTTGAAGTTGTTGCTCAGTTGTATTTGACTTTTTGTGACCCCACGGACTACAACATGCCAGCCTTCCCTGTCCTTCACTATCTCCCAGAGTTTGCTCAGCCTCATGTCCATTGAGTCAGTGATGCCATCCAATCGTCTCATCTTCTGCTGCCCTCTTCTCCTCCTGCCCTCAATCTTTCCCAGCATCAGACTTTTGAAGTAAGTCGATCTAATTTACAGACTATACTTCATATTTTCTTATATGTTTAAAGAGCCTATTAAATAAAAGTATTGTTTTATATTTTGGAGTTTATTGTGTCCTTAGGATTTTTTCCTCTATCTTATTTTAGCAAATCTGTCTGCTTCTCTGGGTTTGCACAGGTCACTGCCACCTTTCCAGAGCTCCTCAGCATATCTTCGAAGGTTTGCATACAGTTTTGAACTGCTTGTGGACCTTGCTTCCTTGCTTGCTATTATGATTGAACATTGTATTTGTTGCTTTAACTTGTTTTTCAGTGCAGATCACTGTACCCAGCATGTCCACAGTACTTAATTTTTAGCTCTTTAATTAGGAGCTGAAATGATCTGGTGAAGGATTAACACTTACTGGGTACTTACTATGGCCTAGGTGTTATGCTACATTTTACTTTTGTTACTTCAATAATTATCATGTCTTTTAACGTTAAAAAAAAAAAAAAAGGGCAGAGAAGTCAGTCCTTGGCAACAAATCACACAGCAACAAGTGATTATGTTATGATCCAAACAAATATTATTAGAATCAAAGTATTCTCCTGATACTTTACTGATTTTCCACTAAGAGAGATATAAAATCAGAATTCAAAATCTTGTGTCAAGATTAAGGCTTTAGAAGATACATATGCTCCACTAAATCTTCCAGGATTGCTCATTACAGAAAGAGAAGACTTTAATTGGACAAATCACCAAAATCTAGCAATAGTTCAGAGACAAACTAAAACAAATGACACAAAAATTTATTAGTGATTGGACAATAAAGATGAAGCTATTAGAATGAGTTCATCACACTAATCCCAAAACCTGGTAAAGATCCCACAAAAAAAGAAAACTACAGGCCAATATCACTGATGAACATAGATGCAAAAATCCTTAACAAAATTCTAACAATCAGATTCCAACAGCACATTAAGAAGATCATACATCGTGACCAAGTGGGCTCTATCCCAGGAATGCAAGGATTCTTCAATATCCACAAATCAGTCAACGTAATATACCACATTAACAAACTGAAAAATAAAAATCATATGATTATCTCAATAGATGCAGAGAAAGCCTTCGACAAAATTCAACATCCATTTATGATAAAAACTCTCCAGAGAGTGGGAATAGAAGAGACATATGTCAACATAATGAAAGCTATATATGACAAACCCACAGCAAACATTATCCTCAACGGTGAAAAACTGAAAGCATTTCCCCTAAAGTCAGGAAAAAGACAAGGGTGCCCACTCTCACCACTACTATTCAACATAGTTCTGGAAGTTTTGGCCACAGCAATCAGAGCAGAAAAAGACATAAAAGGAATCCAACTTGGAAAAGAAGAAGTAAAACTTTCACTGTTCGCTGATGACATGATCCTCGACACAGAAAACCCTAAAGACTCTACCAGAAAACTACTAGAACTAATCAATGAATACAGTAATGTTGCAGGACATAAAATCAACACACAGAAATCCCTTGCATTCCTATACACTAATAATGAGAAAATAGAAAGAGAAATTAAGGAAACTATTCCATTCATTGTTGCAACGAAAAGAATAAAATACTTAGGAACATATCTACCTAAAGAAATGAAAGACTTGTACATAGAAAACTATAAAGCACTAGTGAAAGTAATGAAAGAGGACACTAATAGATGGAGAAATATATTGTGTTTGCGGATTGGAAGAATAAATATTGTAAAAATGAGTATACTACCCAAAGTAATTTATACATTCAATGCAATCCCTTTCAAGTTACCAACGATATTTTTCACAGAACTAGAAAAATAATCTCACAATTTGTATGGAAATATGAAAAGACTCGAATAGCCAAAGCAATCTTGAGGAAGAAAAGTGGACCTGGAGGACTTAACCTGCCAGACTTCAGGCTCTACTACAAAGCCACAGTCATCAAGACAGTATGGTACTGGCATAAAGACAGAAATATAGATCAATGGAACAAAATAGAAAGCCCAGAGATAAATCCATGCACCTATGGACAACTTATCTTTAACAAAGGAGGCAAGAAAATGGAGAAAAGACAATCTCGTTAACAAGTGGTGCTGGGAAAACTGGTCAGCCACTTGTAAAGGAATGAAACTAGAACACTTCCTAACACCATACACCAAAATAAATCTAATACATCAAAATGTATTAGAGAGCTAAATGTAAGACCAGAAACTGTAAAACTCCTAGAGAAGAACGTAGGCAAAACACTCTCTGACATAAATCACAGCAGGATCCTCCAAGACCCACCTCCCAGAATATTGGAAATAAAAGCAAAAATAAACAAATGGGACCTAATTAAAATTAAAAGTTTCTGCACAGCAAAGGAAACTATAAGCAAGGTGAAAAGACAGCCTTCAGAATGGGAGAAAATAATAGCAAATGAAGCAACGGATAAAGGATTAATCTCCAAAATATACAAGCAGCTCCTGCAGCTCAATTCCAGAAAAATAAATGACCCAATCAAAAAATGGGCCAAAGAACTAAACAGACTTTTCTCCAAAGAAGACATACAGATGGCTAACAAACACATGAAAAAAATGCTCAACATCCCTCATAACAGAGAATTGCAAATCAAAACCACAATGAGATAACATTTCACACCAGTCAGAATGACTGCTATCCAAAAGTCTACATGCAATAAATGCTGGAGAGGATGTGGAGAGAAGGGAACCCTCTTACACCATTGGTGGGAATGCAAACTAGTACAGCCACTATGGAGAACCGTGTGGAGATTCCTCAAAAAACTGGAAATAGAACTGCCATATGATCCAGCAATTGCACTCCTGGGCATACACACTGAGGAAACCAGAATTGAAAGAGTCACATGTACCCCAATGTTCATTGCAGCACTGTTTATAATAGCCAGGACATGGAAGCAACCTAGATGTCCATCTGCAGACACATGGATAAGAAAGCTTTGGTACATATACACAATGGAGTATTACTCAGCCATTAAAAAGAATACATTTGAACCAGTTCTAATGAGGTGGATGAAACTAGAGCCTATTATACAGAGTGAAGTAAGCCAGAAAGAAAAACACCAACACAATATACTAACGCATATATATGGAATTTAGAAAGATGCAAATGATAACCCTGTACACGAGACAGCAAAAGAGACACAGATGTATAGAACAGTCTTTGGGACTCTGTGGGAGAGGGTGAGGATGGGATGGTTTGGGAAAATGGCATTGAAACATGTATATTATATGTGAAACGAATCACCAGCTCAGGGTCGATGCATGTTACAGGATGCTCAGGGTTGGTATGCGAGGATGTCCCAGAGGGAGGATAAGGGGAGGAGGGAAGTGGGAGGCGGGGTTCGGAAGGTGGAACTCATGTACACCGGGGGCAGATTCATGTCAATGTATGGCAAAACCAACCAATATAATATTGTAAAATAATTAGCCTCCAATAAAAATTAAAAAAAAAGATTTGAAAAAAAAAATGAAGCTATTTAGGAATCCAGTGATTCTTAAGCATATTTGAGTTGGCAAGATAATTCTTATATTGATATTATGGAAGATATTTCACAAGGGTTAGAATGGTGGGAGAACAATATAATAAAGGGAGGAAAGATGAACTTGACATACTGTAATATATTAAAGAATAATAGCTTTCATTAAAATAATTTTTAATATCTTAAATATAAATGTAGGGGCTTCTCCAGTGGCCCAGTGAGTAAACTCTGCCTTCTAATAAAGTGGGCACAGGTTTGATCCTTGGTTGGGGAACTAGGGTCCAACATGCAGTGAGGTGTCCCCAAAAATTAAAAAAAAAAAAAAAACTTTGTTTAAAAAAAAACCTAAATGTGATTCTACACCAAGTGTATGCTCAAAAGAGATGTTAAAAAATGAGGCTACCTAGTTCACAAGAAAGGAAGAAACCTGTAAATGTAATAGTTTGGAAACAGATGTTCAAAAATAATTGGCAGGTATAGAAGTAAAATCTGAGTTGTGTGTAGTGCTGCTCTCCATGAACTATAGAAAGAAACAGTGTTCTTATAATTGCTCTTGTTTGTTGATATTTACATCCAGGGCTTCTCAGGTGGCTCAGTGGTAAAGAATTTGCCTGCCAATGCAGAGATTCAGGAGACATGGGTTCGATCCTGGGATCAGGAAGATCCCCTGGAGGAGGAAATAGCAATTCAATTCAGTATTCTTGCTCAGAGAATTCCATGGGCAGAGGAACCTGGCAGGCTACAGTCCATGGGGTTGCAAATAGTCAGACATGACTGAGCACGCACACGTGGAACTTGCCATTATTTACATCCTTCAGTAATTCACTTGATAACCATATTTGTAACATATGTTAATATTACTGAACTACAGAACACTGAACACTTTGAAATTCTATTATATAAATAAAATTATAAATAGAAATTATTTCTCTGATTTGATTGCATATTTCAATTTCCAAGTTACTGAGAATTAAGGAAAATTTATTTTGAAATATTTAATGAAGTATATGTGTGTGAAAACAATAATAAAATCATTCACTCTAAAATCATATCACATATTTTAATAAATCTATATTCTATCCTCATACTCAGAAATGTGTTATTGAATTCTCACAATTTGAAGCACTATAACTCACAAATTTGTCCTTCTGATTCTGTTTAAAAAGTTAGTCCCCCAGATGATCTAGACAAATAGAATTCCTGATCCAGATTTGAGAAGCCATACTTATTTAACTTATATGCAGAGTACATCATGAGGAACGCTGGGCTGGAAGAAGCACAAGCTGGAATCAAGATTGCCAGGAGAAATATCAATAACCTCAGATATGCAGATGACACCACCCTTATGGCAGAAAGTGAAGAGGAACTCAAAGGCCTTTTGATGAAAGTGAAAGAGGAGAGTGAAAAGGTTGGCTTGAAGCTCAACATTCAGAAAGCGAAGATCATGGCATCTGGTCCCATCACTTCATGGGAAATAGATGGGGAAACAGTGGAAACAGTGTCAGACTTTATTTTGGGGGGCTTCAAAATCACTTCGGATGCTGATTGCAGCCATGAAATTAAAAGACGCTTACTCCTTGGAAGGAAAGTTATGACTAGCCTAGATAGCAGAGACATTACTTTGCCAACCAAGGTCCGTCTAGTCAAGGCTATGGTTTTTCCCGTGGTCATGTATGGATGTGAGAGTTGGACTGTGAAGAAAGCTGATCGCCGAAGAATTGAGGCATTTGAACTGTGGTGCTGGAGAAGACTCTTGAGAGTCCCTTGGACTGCAAGGAAATCCAACCAGTCCATTCTAAAAGAGATCAATCCTGGGTGTTCATTGGAAGGACTTATGCTAAAGTTGAAACTCCAATACTCTGGCCAACTCATGCGACGAGTTGACTCACTGGAAAAGAGTCTGATGCTGAGAGGGGTTGAGGGTAGGAGGAGACGGGGACGGCAGAGAATGAGATGGCTAGATGGCATCACCGACTTGATGGACATGAGTTTGAGTGAACTCCGGGAGTTGGTGATGGACAGGGAGGCCTGGCATGCTGTGGTTCATGGGGTCGCAAAGAGTCAGACACGACTAAGCGACTGAACTAACTAACTAACTAACTTCGTTTCAGCTGTTCAGGTCAGCTCAGTCACTCAGTCCTGTCCGACTGTTTGCGACCCCATGAATCACAGCACACCAGGCCTCCCTGTCCATCACCAACTCCCGGAGTTCACTCAAACTCATATCCATCAAGTCGGTGATGCCATCCAGCCATCTCATTCTCTGTCGTCCCCTTCTCCTCCCGCCCCCAATCCCTCCCAGCATCAGAGTCTTTTCCAGTGAGTCAACTCTTCGCATGAGGTGGCCAAACTATTGGAGTTTCAGCTTTAGCATCAGTCTCTCCAATGAACACCCAGGACTGATCTCCTTTAGAATGGACTGGTTGGATCTCCTTGCAGTCCAAGGGACTCTCAAGAGTCTTCTCCAACACCACAGAAGATTCTATATTGCTATAGAGAGATTTCAGATCATTACTTATGTACTTCATTAACTCAAATTCAGAATATAAAAACCTGTCATTCACAAAAGGACTTGTTTTTGCCATCTTTAGAAATAACAAATGACTTATACGGGTGTTAATCAGGTTCTCTCCTCCCCCCCACACCCACCCAAGAAGATTTGTATCTTGACTAACAGTATTGCTTCATCATTTATGCTGCCCTTTTGGTCAGTAAAATAAAATCCAACCATATGAAGGCTACCAATTAAGTTCTTTATTAAGAATAATGGGGAAAAGATTAGTGCCAATATCAAGCAAATAAAGTTCACAGAGAAAAATCTTATTCCTTCAGCCACATGCAACCTTTTGACACTGTTTTTAAATTAAAGGATTTGTACCAGCCAGGAAATCAGAAGTCTCTCATTATTATTCTTCCATTTGCCACACAGGGATGGTATTTGCTCTAAATTTTCAGAGTTCCATACAAAGGAGGGGCTTTCAGATCTGGACCAGATGAAACAAATCCAGATAGCCACACAATGTGCTCTGGACTTTGGATGGAAAAATTCCACAATATGATGTAATTTGTGTATTGTTTACATATAGTTGATCATTCTGTGTCTCCATGCTGAAACAGAAGCACTCTGTCATCAAACTCTGAAAATATGACTTTGGTTTCATAATGAATACAGCATAAAGTGTGGGAAGGATGAGTGAGGATCGCTCTACGGTGGAAATGATTGGAGTAGAAGTAGCTTCATATGCTGCTTCTTGAATCATTCCCACTCTGGAAGTGAGGCAAGACAGAACAAAAGGGCAGTGAAGGAGGAGTTTCCTAGTACTATTTTTGAATAATACCTCCCCATCCCATAAATTCTCAATTAATAGATGCCACTGTAACCAAATGATAAAGGCTTGCATAACAAGTAATAAAAGAATAATGTCATTAGGAGCCCGTTAATATAAACATATGAGCAATTGAGAATACTACATAATTTCAATGGTGTCCTTGACAAAAATGAACAACTTCATTCAAATCACATGAAAATATCAGAAAAACACAAATTCAGGGACATTCAACAAAACATCTGACCACTTTTCAAGAATATCAAGACCGTTAAAGACAAGCAAAGACTGATAGAATGACACCAAGGTCTATCAACTAAATATAGTATGGAATTCTGCATAAGATAATTAAAGAGAAAAAAGGATCGTAGTGAAAACACTGATACCATTTCATAAGGTCTGTAGGTAATGATACCGAACCAGTGTTGTTTTTATGATCTTGATCATTTTAGTAAGGTCATGTAAAGTTCTGATCTTAGGGGAGCTTGAGAAGAAATGTACACAAAAAATTGCTGTACTGTGTTTACAACTTGTCTGTGCCTAAAATTCACTCAAACTAAAAAGTTTGAAAAAGAAATAAGTAGATAAATTCTCTATTTTTCTTGAGTGAATCAGTTTTCAAGGGGAGAAGGAAGTCCAAATAAGTACATACAAACCTCAAGAGTAAGTACAGTCTACTATTTATCTTCTGACAATGAAGTCTACATAATAGCATGTTTTATTGGGCGCAGACGCGAGAGACGCCGGGCCCCGGCGGCGCAGACTCGAGAGATGCTGGGCCCCGGCCCAACTGACCACACAAAGAGGTGCCGCGGTGAGGAGCTACCCCACGCCTGAGGCCAGGGCCTGTGGCCGAGAGGAGCTACCCCATGTCCAATAGGCGGTGGCTGCAGGGGTGCAGGAGGGCCGAGAGGAGCTACTCCAAGTTCAAGGTCAGGAGGGGCGGCCTTGAGGAGATACCCCTCGTCCAAGGTAAGATGCAGTGGCTGCGCTTACTTGGAGCAGCTGTGAAGAGATATCCCATGCCCAAGGTAAGAGAAACCCAAATAGGAGGGTAGGTGTTGCCAGGGGGCATCAGAGGGCAGACACACTGAAATCATAATCATAGGAAACTAGTCGATCTGATAACATGAACCACAGCTGAATGTGGTCCACTGGAGAAGGGAATGGCAAACCACTTCGGTATACTTGCCTTGAGAACCCCATGAACAGTAACAAAGGGCAAAATGATAGGTTACTGAATGAGGAATTCCCCAGGTCGGTAGGTGCCCAGTATGCTACTGGAGCTCAGTGGAGAAATAACTCTAGAAGGAATGAAGGGATGGAGCAAAAGCAAAACCAGTACCCAGTTGTGGATGTGACTGGTGATAGAAGCAAGGTCCGGTGCTGTAAAGAGCAATATTGCATAGGAACGTGGAATGTTAGGTCCATGAATCAAGGCAAATTGGAAGTGGTCAAACAGGAGATGGCAAGAGTGAACACAGACAATCTAGGAATCAGTGAATTAAATGGACTGGAATGGGTGAATTTAACTCAGATGACCATTATATTTACTCCTGTGGGCAGGAATCCCTTAGAAGAAATGGAGTAGCCATCATGGTCAACAAGAGTCCAAAATGCAGTACTTGGATGCAATCTTAAAAACAACAGAATGATTTCTGTTCATTTCCAAGGCAAACCATTCAGTATTACAGTAATCCAGGCCTATGCCCCAACCAGTAACGCTGAAGAAGCCAAAGTTGAACGGTTGTATGAAGACCTACAAGACCTCTTACAACTAACACCCAAAAAAGATGTCCTTTTCATTATAGGGGACAAGAATGCAAAAGTAGGAAGTCAAGAAACACCTGGAGTAACAGACAAATTTGGCCTTGGAGCACGGAATGAAGCAGGGCAAAGGCTAATAGAGTTTTGTCAAGAGAACGCACTGGTCATAGCAAACACCCTCTTCCAACAACACAAGAGAAGACTCTACACATGGACATCACCAGACAGTCAACACCGAAATCAGATTGATTATATTCTTTGCAGCCAAAGATGGAGAAGCTCTATACAGGTAGCAAAAACAAGACCAGGAGCTGACTGTGGCTCAGATCATGAACTCCTTATTGGCAAATTCAGACTTAAATTGAAGAAAGTAGGGAAAACCACTAGACCATTCAGATATGAGCTCAATCAAATCCCTTATGATTATACAGTGGAAGTGAGAAATAGATTTAAGGGACTAGATCTAATAGATAGAGTGCCTGATGAACTCTGGATGGAGGTTCATGACATTGTACAGGAGACAGGGACCAAAATCATCCCCATTGAAAGAAATGCAAAAATGCAAAATGGCTGTCTGAGGAGGCCTTGCAAATACCTGTGAAAAGAAGAGAAGCGAAAAGCAAAGGAGAAAAGGAAAGATATAAGCATCTGAATGCAGAGTTCCAAAGAATAGCAAGGAGAGATAAGAAAGCCTTCCTCAGTGATCAATGCAAAGAAATAGAGGAAAACAACAGAATAGGAAAGACAAGAGATCTCTTCAAGAAAATTAGAGATTCCAAGGGAACATTTCATGCAAAGATGGGCTCATTAAAGGACAGAAAGGGTATGGACCTAAAAGAAGCGGAAGATATTAAGAAGAGGTGGAAAGAATACACAGAAGAACTGTACAAAAAAGTTCTTCACGACTAAGATAGTCATGATAACGTGATCACTGACCTAGAGCCAGACATCTTGGAATGTAAAGTCAAGTGGGCCTTAGAAAGCATCACTAAGAACAAAGCTAGTGGAGGTGATGGAACTCCAGTTGAGCTATTTCAGACCTTGAAAGATGATGCTGTGAAAGTGCTGCACTCAATATGCCAGCAAATTTGAAAAACTCAGCAGTGGCCACAGGACTGGAAAAGGTCAGTCTTCATTCCAATCCCAAAGAAAGGCAATGCCAAAGAATGCTCAAACTACCGCACTATTGCACTCATCTCACACGCTAGTAAAGTCATGCTCAAAATTCTCCAAGCCAGGCTTCAACAGTATGTGAACCGTGAACTCCCAGATGTTCAAGCAGGTTTTAGAAAAGGCAGAGGCACCAGAGATCGAATTGCCAACATCCGCTGGATCATGGAGAAAGCAAGAGAGTTCCAGAAAAACATCTATTTCTGCTTCATTGACTATGCCAAAGCATTTGACTGTGTGGATCACAATAAACTGTGGAACATTCTGAAAGAGATGGGAATCCCAGACCACCTGACCTGCCTCTTGAGAAACCTGTATGCAGGTCAGGAAGCAACAGTCAGAACTGGCCATGGAACAACAGACTGGTTCCAAATAGGAAAAAGAGTACGTCAAGGCTGTATACTGTCACCTTGCTTATTTAACTTATATGCAGAGTACATCATGAGGAACGCTGGGCTGGAAGAAGAACAAGCTGGAATCATGATTGCTGGGAGAAATATCAATAACCTCAGATACACAGATGACACTACCCTTACGGCAGAAAGTGAAGAGGAACTCAAAAGCCTCTTGATGAAAGTGAAAGAGGAGAGTGAAAAGGTTGGCTTGAAGCTCAACATTCAGAAAACAAAGATCATGGCATCTGGTCCCATCACTTCATGGGGAATAATTGGAAAAACAGTGGAATCTGTGTCAGGCTTTAATTTTTTGGGCTGCAAAATCACTGCAGATGCTGATTGCAGCCATGAAATTAAAATACTCTTACTCCTTGGAAGGAGTTATCACCAAACTTGATAGTATGTTAAAAAGCAGAGACATTACTTTGCCAACAAAGGTCCGTCTAGTCAAGGCTATGGTTTTTCCAGTGGTCATGTATGGATGTGAGAGTTGGACTGTGAAGAAAGCTGATCGCCGAAGAATTGATGCTTTTGAACTGTGGTGTTAGAGAAGACTCTTGAGAGTCCCTTATACGCAAGGAGATCCAACCAGTCCATTCTAGAGGAGATCAGATCTGGGTGTTCATTGGAAGGACTGATGCTAAAGCTGAAACTGCAATACTTTGGCCACCTCATGCGATGAGTTGATTCACTGGAAAAGACTCTGATGCTGGGAAAGCTTGGGGGCAGGAGGAGAAGGGGATGACGGAGAATGAGATGGCTGGATGGCATCACCAACTCAGTGGACATGAGTTTGAGTGAGCTCTGGGAGTTGGTGATGCACAGGGAGGCCTGGCGTGCTGTGATTCATGGGGTCGCAGAGAGTCGAACACGACTGAGGGACTGAACTGAACCGAACTGAAAGTAGGCACTGAAAAGGGACAAGAGCATTTCATGTACCAGGTGTACTGATAAACACAAAGTTTTCATCTACTATATTTTGCTAGATGATAAAATTGGTTTATAGAAACAAAACAGTTAGAATACTGCCTGACATGTAATAGGTATTATATAATTGGTAAAATCATAGACAGAAGATTCTGGTAGGCCGCAATCCTTGGGGTCACTAACAGTCAGACAGGACTGAGCGACTTCACTTTTACTTTTCACTTTCATGCATTGGAGAAGGAAATGGCAACCCACTGCAGTGTTCTTGCCTGGAGAATCCCAGGGATGGGGGAGCCTGGTGGGCTGCCGTCTATGGGGTCGCACAGAGTTGAACACGACTGAAGGCACTTAGCAACAGCAGCAGCAGCAATGATTTTAATTGCTAAAGAAATAATAAAAGTAAAAACATACCACTTAAAAATATCTCCAATTCAGTAGTAAAGGCTGTTTTCTTAGATGTTCAAAATGAAAAGCAAACTATTGGAAACCCTTTCATATAGTGAGAAGAAGCACATTTCCGTTTTTCTTTCAAAATTTGTTTTAAATATGCTCAATGAGCTATCAGTATTCATCAGCCAATATTCTAGGCACCAAGGATGTTAAGAACAAAAACAAACTCAGGCCATACTTTCATTGGGTTTACACTCTTATGAACTGATTTTAGGAATTAGCTGGCTTATTTTTTAGAAAACAAAAACATAGTTCATATCAAATTGATCAAGTAGCCTCCTTTCATAAAAAATATATTAGAGAGATATGATTAAAGTATATTAAATCAGACTAACCTGAACTAAAATTCCAGGTTTTTCATTTAATAGTTTTGGAAAAATTTTAAAAATTGATTGAACAATATTTACTTTTCTGCAAAATTGAAATAATATTATCTAAATTATAAGTATACAATAAGATAAATTCAAATAATACGTGAAAACTATATATTATATTGCCTACAATATATTAGATTCTTCGTAAATGGTAGGTACAAAGTATACAAAGACATATGTCAAAAGACACTATAAAAATTGTTTTAAAAATTGTAAAATATAATATATGGTACTGGAAATAACAAGAAAATATATAAATTGCTTAGCAGAGTACATGGAACATAGAAGTCAATAAATGTAGTTAAAATTATTAATAATCATAAATTCCACAATTAAAACTAAAATGTTAATAGTGAAAGTGAAAATTAAATGAAAATACATCAGAAACAAATAAAACAGTCTTAAAGTACATTGTTTTTAAGGAATGGAATAGTGATATACATGAATCCTTCAAATGTTCCAAAAGGAAATAACATATAAATTATAAATGCATTAAAATATGAAATTGTCTAGATGCTTTTATCATTGTGGCAAAAATAATATTTGTGAAGAATTCCCAAAATTATGAAAATGGTGAAGACATAGTTATAAAAGTAGATGACAGATATTCGTGAGAAATTTTAAATTTCTCAGTCTATGAAGAATTTTATAAAAGATAACTATATCAAATAAAATGGAAGCAATCACAATATTTATAACAGAAAAATAATGTTTTTAACTAAAAGCAATAAATGCTTAATATGTACTATAAAGAGATTCTATACAAAACATATAAACAACCCATATTGAAATACATCACGTCCAAAAACAAAGAAACCAAAGATAACATCTAGAGTTAGTATCCAGAGAGCAGAATGAATGGATAAAGGTGCATTAAAAAAAACAAAATGAGGATAGATTCAGATTTCTCTCTTTAAACTACCTGCAGCATGTGCATTGGAAAGGACCCTGATGCTGGTAAAGATTGAAGGCAAGAGGAAGAAGAGGATGAGATGCTTGGATGGCATCAGTCACTCGATGGACATGAGTTTGAGCAAGCTCTGAGAGTTGGTGGACAGCGTGGGAGCTCTGGACAGGGAAGCCTGGCCTGCTGCAGTCCATGGGGTAGCAAAGAGTCGAACACAACTGAGCAACTGAACTGAACTAACTGAGGCATATGCAGAAACTTTTGAGAGTCAAGGGATAACTAAAGAATTCTCTACCAAGATATTAATAAAAATAATGATAACAGCAATAACTGTGTTACTTTTATGGATAAAGATGATAATAATACATCAGAAAAATAATTAGTGCAATCTATATTTGGTTATGTGTCTTCTTTATGAATGATATATAATTAAAGCTTCAAATAATCCTGGGAGTTGGATGGATGCTAATTCTGTTGTTTGTAGATGAAACACTGATTTTAGACAGGTCAACTGATTGCTATTATACTAATAGTAGGACTCACTGTCACTATTATTGTAATAATATTCAAGTATATATTTAGATGGAAAAACCCATAGAACAATATTATTAAACATGCCTGTGTGACTGCTCAGTTGCTTCAGCAGTGCCTGGCTCGGCCACCCCTTGGACTGTAGCCTCCCAGGCTCCTCTCTAAATGAATTTTCCTGGCGAGAATAGTGCAGTGGGTTGCCATACCCTTCTCTAGTGGTCTCCTGACCCAGAGATTGAACTGTGTCTCCTGAGTCTCCTGCATTGAAGACAGATTCTTTAGGGCTGAGCCATCAGGGAAGCCATTATCAAATATAAACGGGTTCAAAAGATGCATTGCCCATTTACCCCTCCTGGCATTATTACCTTTAAAAGTACTACTCTGGGAGGAGATAAATAAAGTTTGAGACTCTCATGTAGGGGAACTTTTTTAAAAAATGAATGGAGGATTCAGGGTTTAAAAAACTAGCAAGCTTACACAGAGTGTTTAAGAGTTCATGGGTCACATTGACTTGATATAAATGTCTGGCTCTGTTAAATAATGGCTGTGGAGACTTGGATGAGTTCTTCTAACTCTGATTCAAGTAGAGTGGGGATAATAATAGCCCCTACTTTGTATCCTGAAAAAATAAAGGGAAAAAAATCATGTAATACTCTTAGAATAGGACCAGGTATATTTTAATCCTAAATTGATATAAACTTGTAGCATTATTACTAAGTCTCGGAAATGGTTAGACAAAGAGAGACGTCCAGATGTGTTATGTAAATGTTACTACAAAATTTAGATTGTTAATATAAACTGAAAGTATTAAGAGGATATAATTCATAAAACAAACTTAAAATCATCAAGCTAGGGTCATACTTGAAAAATTCCTTTTCCGGAATTTGTTTACAAAATATTTTGCAATTTTTGTCAGATTATTTCTTCATGTAGCCGTTTAGTAAATTGTATTCATAATTGAATCATTTTATATTGAGGGCTTACATTTTGTAACAAAGAGTCAAAAAATTAAATAAAAAGCTCAATTGCTTATAAGATGAATTTTTTAGAGATGATGCAATAACCACTGCAATGTGCTTGCTGTTTTAAATGCTAGCGGAAAGAATTTAAATATTTAACTTTATGATTCTGAGAAAGATGACTAATTATACGTAAAACTTTTTGGCCAGTCACTCAGTGCTAGGTGCAACAGTCATCCATCCATATATATATATATATATATATATATATAAAAGTAATGAAAGCCCATGAAGACAAACAAAAACAAAACAAGACACTTAGCCAAATAAAGAGAGCCCTGAGAAACAGTCACATGTTCTATTTCTGAAAAATGTCCACTGGGAGCCACTCAGGGACTTTTGAGAGAAATTTTTTTAAAAAATTAGTAATTTTAAAATTATGTGTTGAAATTAAAGTTAAGAAAATCAGGTAATTTCACTAAAATTTTACTAAATCTTATAGAAAGATACAGATAAACACATAAACACATGCTTGCAATGCACACATAAATACACATATTCTATAACATTTTGGAAAACCATGTATAACCAAGGGACGGCATAACCTGTATAACCTGTATAACCCAGGTGGCAGTAGTGATAAGGAACCTGCCTGCCAATTCAGGAAATGTAAGATACTTGGGTTCGAAACCTGGGTTGGGAAGATGCCCTGGAGGAGGGTATAGCAACCCACAACAGTATATATAACCAAAAATTCAGAGAAAGTTATGTAGACATTTGGTATCTTGAATTAAGAGAAAGAAGGTAATATGTTCTTTCTTAAAACAGAAATGTTGTATTCGAAAGTGTCAGAACTAAAATTGGAAATGTTGAATTTAACACATATAAGATTTAAAGAACACATAAAAATATGGAAAATATAATTGTAAAACCATTCCAAAGAACATTCTAGCTAGCTAATAATCAAAATATGAAAATTAATACAAGCTTGACATACTTTAAATATATAATTTAAAATAATATTCAGTTATGGAGAAATTATGATGCTAGATCATAAAATATAATCCAAACTTTCATAAATTTAACTTAAAGCCCAACAAAAATATAACAATAGTTAGAAAGGTATTTGTCTCTTTGCGTGGGTCTGTTCTAACCTGAGTCTTCTGTGGCTCCTGCGTTGTGATGAGAATTCTTTTACCACTGAGCCACCTGGGAAGCCCATTTATTTCTCTGAAAGTTAGTTGCTCATTGGTGTCCAACTCTTTGTGATCTCATGGATCACAAAGGAGCCTATCAGGCTCCTCTGTACATGGAACTCTCCAGTCAAGAATATTGCAGTGGGGTACCATTCCCTTTTCCAGGGGATCTTCTTGACTCAGGGATGGAACCCAGGTCTACTGCATTACAGGTAGATTCTCTACAATCTGAGTCGTGTGTGGGCCAGGGAAGCCCATACACACATACACACATGTATACAATACATACATCTCTCAACCCATACATAAATCTTTCTTTTGAAATTTTTTAAGATTGATATTAAGGGGTAGGGAAATATAAATTGTACCAAAAGAAAGATGATATAGCTATACAATAAGCTATTGTGTAGCCATTTGAATTTGTTTTTCAGAATAGTTTTGTGACATGAGGTGAGCACGATCCAATGTTGAAAGAAAAATTAATGTATACAATTTGAAATACAGTAATTTTCTCAAGATAGTGACATTAAGTACAATGTTTACTCTTTCTCTGTATCATTTCCTATGTCCTTCAGATTTTCAAAACTGCTTATAATCAATCATTTTATAATCAGAAAATAATAAATATTTTAATAATATAAAAGTTTAGTTTTTTCCTGAAAAAAATATATTTAAGCTCATATTAGAAACCACTTTTATTCTACTTGAGACCACTGGTTCCCTATAGGTATCAACATATTTAAAACTATCAATATTTTACAACTTTCATACTTGTTCACAATTCTATTTTAATGGATAAAAATGAAAGATTTGTGCTCTCTAAGAGGATAGTTATTTGTGGGTGAACTATATACATTGTGTCCACCAAGCGCCTAAAACAAAACAAAGTATCAGCATCTTTAAGAAATTCAAGGAAAATGAAGTAAATTACTCTTTGCATGAGTTAATCTAAATATCAATTTTTGCACTGAATTTTTCAGTGTTACAGTTTTTTATTGCTTTTCTCCAAATTTCTATATTGAAAATTTATATAATACATAGCAAAGTTTATAATATTTTACAGTAAACATTTCCATAACAACCAAGTGGTTTCTACCATTAATATTTTATTATAATGGATTTACTAACATATAACCTAATGTCCTGGATTTGCTAGAGAAGACTCTTTAGAGTCACTTGGACATTAAAGAGATCAAAACAGTCAATCCTAAAGGAAATCAACCCTGAATATTCATTGGAAGTACTGATGCTGAAATTGAATCTCCAATATTTTGGCCACTTGACATGAAGAATTGACTCAATGGAAAAGAGCTGATGCTGGGAAAGACTGAGGGCAGGAGGGCAAGGGGGTGACAAGATGAAATGGTTGGATGGCCTCATTGACTCAGAAGATATGAGGTTAAACAAACTCCATGAAATAGTGAAGAACAGGGAAGCCTGGCGTGCTGCAGTCCATAGGGTTGCAAAGAGTTGGACACAACTGAGAGACTGAACAAAAAAATAACACAAATGTCCATTCTTCTGTCCATCCATTAGATAATCTTGTTTGAATATATATCAAGGTAACTTGCAGGCATCCCCATACAATTTTCCTATGTATTTTAGCATGCAAATTATTGACTAGAACACAATATTTGTTTAGAGTTTGTTGTTGTTTGACCTTTAAATTAAAATGTTCCAATCATGGTTTTTGGGCTTCTCTGATAGCTCAGTTGGTAAAGAATCTGCCTGCAAGGCAGGAGACCCTTGTTCAATTCTTAGGATGGGAAGATCCACTGGAGAAGAGATAGGCTACCCACACCAGTATTTTTGGGCTTTACTTGTGGCTCAGCTGGTAAAGAATCCATCTGCAGTGCAGTAGACCTGGATTCAATTCCCGGGTTTGGAAGATCCCCTGGAGAAGGGAAAGGCTACCCACTCCAGTGTTTTGGCCTGAAGAATCATGGTTTTAGCTCTTCCCTTTTTATTCAAGTTTTTATTTTGAAGTAATTTTATACCTTAAAAAATTTACAAAAATAGGACAAATAATTCACATAAGTGTTTACCCACTTCTCCCAAGTATTAATGTCTTACTTAATGGCATCAGGTCCCATCACTTCACGGCAAATAGATGGGCAAACAGTGGAAACAGTGGCTGACTTTATTTTTCTGGGCTTCAAAATCACTGCAGGTGGTGACTGTAGCCATGACATTAAAAGACACTTACTCCTTGGAAGGAAAGTTATGACCAACCTAGACAGCATATGGAAAAGCAGAGCCATTACTTTGTCAACAAAGGTCCATCTAGTCAAGGCTGTGGTTTTCCCAGTAGTCATGTATGGATGTGAGAGTTGGACTACAAAGAAAGCTGAGAGCAGAAGAATTGATGCCTTTGAACTGTGGTGTTGGAGAAGACTCTTGAGAGTCCCTTTGACTGCAAGGAGATCCAACCAGTCCATCCTAAAGCAGATCAGTCCTGGGTGTTCATTGGAAGGACTAATGCTGAAGCTGAAACTCCAATACTTGGGCAACCTGATGTGAAGAACTGATTCATTTGAAAAGACCCTGATGAGAGCAGGAGGAGAAGAGGATGACAGAGGATGAGATGGTTGGATGGCATCCCGACTCAATGGACATGAGTTTGGGTAAACTCTGGGAGTTGTTGACTAACAGAGAGGCCTGGCGTGCTATGATTCATGGGTCACAAAGGGTCAGATGCAACTGAGCAATTGGACTGAACTGAACTGCACTTCTTAACTATACTTCCTGAAATTATAAGTGTTTAACTGTTTTTATCCACAGGCTTCCATTGACCTTTAAAACAAAACAAAATAAAGCATGTGACTGACAGCTTAATTTGTTATCATGTACAGTATTCTTGCCTGGAGAATCCCATGGACAGAGAAGCCTGGTAGGCTACAGTCTACAGGGTCGCAAAGAATCGGACACGACTGAGCGACGGAATGGAATGGAACGGAACGGAACACCAATCATTAATCTAACTTTGTAGTTCTACTTAGAATCTTATGTCAGAAATCACATAGATACCATATAATTTGTACTTAATGAGTCTTAACTTTCCAGTTTGTATACTGGTATTTCGCAAGTTCCTGAAGATGTACAGTTTATATTTTACAACTTTTGGAACTTTGCTTGAAGATTATTTGTACACAGTGTATACCGATTAATTCTGAATGCCAAATGGCTACCTGACTAATGAGTTAAAAATGGAAATACCCAGCTTTAGAATCTGGCAAAAATATAGAATCTGGCAAAAATATTTCACTTTTCTAGAGAGCCCACAAAAATATCTCTGTAGGCTTCCAAAGCAAGCAACAAGAACTGTATATGCCACAGTTCCGAATTCTTTTTTCTTATGTAATTTAGAAAGTAAATGGACTTGTATTTTAATTACACTTTTGTATGGCCACTTACATTTTTTATACCAGTTATTTCCTAAAATTTATTAGGCAAAAGTTCTTTAAGAGTTACCATAGAATTAGAGAATAGAAATAAATGCAACCTAGTCAAATCAGCAAGATACAGTATTTTGGTGTCTGTATATTATCACACTTATTTTAGTTCAACATCTGTTCAATGACATCTCAGGCTATATTTTGGGATGTGTGACAATTTTTTTTTTCACATATTCTCTACTCACAACTCAGGATGTTCCCATTAATTGTGATTTGTAAAGGAAGCATTTAAGTTAGGGCAGATGCTGAGCAGTGTCAGTATAGAACTATGGCAGGTAGAAAATGCCATATGAAATTCACAAGTGGGCATGGATGGCCAGATGGTATTGGCATCTGAGAGATTTATTACACAAACTTGGCAATAAAACATGTGTGATCACTAATTTAACATACCAAACTGGTCCAGGAAAATGTTTATGTTAAACAAATTTCCTCTCTAAATATCAGGTGCAACATATTTTATACATAGTTTCATTACTCTGTTGAGAGAATCAAATGTAGAAAATTGAATCCCTCCTTTCCAATAAGAGTTCCATTCATTTAGGGCAAGTCATGCATAAATAAGAAAATGGAAGTTAAATAGATACATAATTATCAAGGCCCGTGAAATCAGAGGGTAGGTAAATATGGATATGATTTTGCTTGATTTCTCCAATTGTCTTGGATTTACACTTGACCTTGTTTAGATACAACCTTTGTTTTCATGTATTACAGTAGCTAAAATGTTGGAAATTCCATATGAGGAAATGTAAACTTGGATTTAGATTACCAGAAGATTCTTTGTGTTTTTTACTAAATCTTTTCTTAGGAAACTGGAGTAACATATATCAGTTTAGTTCAGTTCAGTCACTCAGTCATAGCCAAATCTTTGAGAACCCATGAACTGCAGCATGCCAGGCTTCCCTGTCCATCACTAACTCCTGGAACTTAATCAAACTCATGTCCATTGAGTCGGTGATACCATCCAACCATCTCACCCTCTGTTGTCCCCTTCTCCTCCTGCCTTCAACTTTTCCCAACAACAGGGTCTTTTCTAATAAGTCAGTTCTTCACATCAGGTTGCCAAAGTATTTCTTCAGCTTTAGCATCAGTCCTTCCAATGAATATTCAGGACTGACTTCCTTTAATTGACTGGTTGGATCTCCTTGCAGTGCAAGGGACTCTCAAGAGTCTTCTCCAACACCACAGTTCAAAAGCATCAATTCTTCGGTGATCAGCTTTCTTACAGTCCAACTCTCACATCCATACATGACTACTCTTTTTCCAGACATAACTTTGTCAGAAAAGTAATGTTTCTGCTTTTTAATATGCTTTCTAGGTTGATTATACCTTTTCTTCCAAAGAGCAAGCTCTTTTAATTTCATGAGCGCAGTCGCTATCTGCAGTGATTTTGGAGCCCCCAAAATAAAGTCTCTCGCCATTTCCATTGTTTCCCTATCTGTTTGCCATGAAGTGATGGGACCAGATGCCATGATCTTCATTTTTGAATGTTGAGTTTTAAGCCAGCTTTTTCACTCTCTTTCACTTTCATCAAGAGGCACTTCAGTTCCTCTTAGCTTTCTGCCATAAGGGTTTTGTCATCTGCATATCTGAGGTGACTGACATTTCTCCCTGCAATCTTGATTCCAGCTTGTGCTTCACCCAGCCCAGCATTTCACATGATATACTCTGCATATAAATTAAATAAACAAAGTGACAATATACAGCCTTGACATACTCCTTTCTCTTGGAACCAGTCTGTTGTTCCATGTTCAGTTCTAACTCTTGCTTCTTGACCTGCATACAAATTTCTCAGGAGACAGTTAAAGTGGTTTGGTATAACAATTCTCAAAACTTAATGAGGAAGCAGGAATTTTCCTGGAATATCTTTTCTGGTTTTTTAGTCCTAGCTAGTTACAGTGTTTTTATTATGTATCACCACAAATTCTATAATGTAAATGAAGACTTCCTAATTTTCTTCACCATGGTTGGATGCTCCTATCCCAGAGTTCCCTAGCAACTGAATGATACCTCTGTTATTGGTCTCCTCTCAATTTTCCAAAAGAGAGCTAACTTGATAGCATTTGGTGTCAGATGTAACCGATTTCTAAGATGTATAAATGTGGAAAGTTATTTTGTTGTTTCCTTATTTTTATTCTTTACTTAGTAAAATAAGAATAATAATACCAACTCCAAAAGAAGTTTAATTTGTGAAATTAGCTATATATATAAAGATCTAGTGAAATCTATGGGGCTTCCCTGATGCCTCAGATGGTAAAGAATCTGCCTGCAACACAGGAGACCCAGGTTCAATCCCTGGGTTGGGAAGAGCCCCTGGAGGAGGGAATGGCAACCCATTTCAGTATTCTTGACTGGAGAATCCCATAAATAGAGAAATTAGTGGGCTACAGTCCATGGGGCTGCAAAGAATCAGACACAACTGAAATGTTTAGAACATATATATATAGTTTTTATTTTTGCTGCTGTCTTTGTTAATATACATTAGCACTAGATTCTAAACATTTTTGATGGCAGAGACTTTAAATTCATCTTCATATCACTGAACATGCTACACCCTATTTCAAACACACAATATGTACACGCACGTTTGTAAGCAGCATGTGTGTGTTTGTGTGAAAGACAGAGAGGAGGTGTGTGTATTTGGGCTGAGTTAAAAATGAAAAAAACAGGTAACAAGAAACTTCAGGTGACATATGAAAGAGATTCATAATTCATGCACTGAAGTTTCTCTTCAAATCAGCATTTATCAAACAACAGAACCTGTAGGATCATGGTTATAGAACATATTACCAAATATATACTCTACATTTATCTCTGGAGTTAGATAAAAAGATTAGAACTAGATTTATCTTCAAACTTCCCTAAGGCAAACACAGAAAGATCTTGATCAGGAGTCAGACAGCCACTGACAGTAAAATGAGTACATGCAATTATCTGTATAAATTATAATTGGTCCATTTTAAAAATAGACTTTTACTTCATTGAATTTTTGTAATGTCAGATAAGGTTGTGATTAATTATATTATACAACTGTGTTCATATATGCTCAGTGGTTTTAGTTGGTTTGACTCTTCGCGACCCTATGAACTATAGCTTGACAGGCTCCTCAGTCCATGAGATTCTCCAGGCAAGAATACTGGAGGGGGTTGCCATTTCCTCCTCCAGAGGAACTTCTCAACCCAGGGATCCGAACCCGTGTCTCCTGTGACTTCTGCATCACAGGCGGATTATTTATGGCAAAGCCATCGGGGAAGCCCTATACAACTGCAGTCTAACCATAAAACTATAAAAGCATAGTTTGTGTGGTCCAAAAAGCCTATTACGGAAGAGTGCATTTCATTTTTTGGTAATATGGAATGCTAAGGTGATTTTTGCAGTGGTGAAAAAGATGAAATAAATAATTCACTATCACTGATTCTGATTACTATATACTGTATTTTTTTCACCAGTGTCTATGTAAAAATGTAAATTTTTAAGCTACAATGAAAGTGTTCTTTCAGTACACAATTTGGATGTTCTGAAACGCCTGCAGTGTTTCTGTCTTTATCCCAAAGAGTCTCAACTTTTAAAGATTTTATATTTCTTTATACAGGTAAAATATTTATTTGTGAAATTTAAATTTTAATGGCTATAAATGGAGAGTATTTTAGGAAGAAAGGAAGCTTTATGCTATTTCTGATAAGATATATATATATATTTAAATGTATTACCACCTCCAGAAAATTCTCATGGCAGATGAAAAAACCTGTTATTATATAAAATGAGTAAATCATAGTATAAAATAATGAACTGCAGTATCAGCACAAAATGAAAAAATGTGCCAAAATTGCCAATATCTATTAATCGTGTGCATAAGTCTAGGCTCTGTCTGAATACCTTACATGCATAGTTTTGTTTAATTTTCAAAAATATACCTATGGTATAAATATTCTTATCACCATTTTACAGATGTGTAACCCAAGTCATGGAGTTGCTATCCGTCTTGTCCAATGTGGTGCAGCTGGATGTAAGATAAAAATCCAATTTTTGACTAAAAAGCCTATTTGCCTTGCCACTGCAATACAAGATCTTGGGAAAAAAAAATTGGGAAATTTTACCAAAATTTTAGAGTTACCTTTCAGCCAATGTTCTTATGTAAAAATAATTTAGCAAATTTTCTAAACTGGATATTAATTACTATCACCATAGAAATAAACTTTATTGTAATAACACCATTCATGCAATTAAAAAATTAAGTATATTGTCAGAATTACCAGTAGAACCTATCTTTATAAATTGTTTATATGGGATATATGGGAAATTATAGAAATTTATAGGCATATTAAACTAAAGTATATTTATTCCCTTAGCTATACTAATATGTGTTCTGATTCTAAATGACTAAAGGTAACTCATGACTTTGCAAAACTTTATTTTGTTCTTTTGATTCTGTATCTAAAGCAAGGCTGACAATATCTGATAAAATTAATAAAACAGATTGAGTAATATCCAATGAATTCTTTTGTGCTCATATAAATGTGTATCACACTATTATCAGTTCATACTAGTTAGTAACTACTATTGTTATGACTGATTAAATCACTGATAAGCTGCTTTAAAGTAGACAGGACCTGTGAAAATGGTGTTTGAGTTAATGTTGAATATGCCCAAGGTAATCAGGATAGGTTTCTCAGAGGAAGTAGCATCTGAAACTAATATTGAGGGAGAGTTTACCTGTTGAACACTCCAGGAAAGAACTTCCAGGCAAAAATAAGTATAAATGTGAAAACTTGGGAAACAAGAAAGCATACCTTGCTCAAAAATATACAATTACTATTCAAGTGAACAGAATTATAGAAAATAGAGATGAGTCTGGGTTAGTATTCACAAGGAAAGCAGAGAATCCTGCTGCATGTTACGTGCACAAGCTTAAAATGTGTTCTGAAGATTATGGGAGTAAATGAAGAATATCAATGATGGTGGTGACAAATAAGAAACATAATGAAGAGAGATCACTTTTATGCAGACTGAAGACTCTAAAGAAGCAGGTTGATCTAGATACAAGAGAAGTATTACCTGTATCCAAAGAGAGTAGTGGATTATTTGACATAACCAATGTCAAGAGTGATAAGCAAGAGAAAGAAGATTTTTTTTTTGTATAATTCTAAAGCTGTAATTCCAAGATAATCATGATGCTTGATCACTCACCTAGAGCCAAACATCCTGGAATGTGAAGTCAAGTGGGTCTTAAAAAGCATCACTGCGAACAAAGCTAGTGGAGGTGATGGAATTCCAGTTGAGCTATTTAAAATCCTGAAAGATGATGCTGTGAAAGGGCTGCACTCAATATGACAGCAAACTTGGAAAACTCAGCAGTGGCCACAGGACTGGAAATGGTCAGTCTTCATTCCAATCCCAAAGAAAGGCAATGACAAAGAATGCTCCAACTACCGCATAATTGCACTCATCTCACATGCTAGTAAAGTCATGCTCAAAATTCTCCAATACAGACTGCAACAATACGCAAACTGTGAATTTCCAGATGTTCAAGCTTGTTTTAGAAAAGTCAGAGGAACCAGAGATCAAATTGCCAACATCTTCTGGATCATGGAAAAAGCAAGAGAGTTCCAGAAAAACATCTATTTCTGCTTTATTGACTAAGCCAAAGCTTTTAACTCTGGATCACAAAAAACTCTGGAAAATTCTGAAAGAGATGGAAACATCAGAACACCTGACCTGCTTCTTGAGAAACCTGTATGCATGTCAGGAAGCAACAGTTAGAACTGGACATGGAAAACAGACTGGTTCCATATAGGAAAAGGAGTACATCAAGGCTGTATATTGTCACCCTGCTTGTTTAACTTATATGCAGAGTACATCATGAGGAACGCTGGACTGGAAGAAGCACAAGCTGGAATCAAGATTGCTGGGAGAAATATCAATAACCTCAGATATGCAGATGACACCACCCTTATGGCAGAAAGTAAAGAGGAACTCAAAAGTCTGTTGATGAAAGTGAAAGAGGAGAGTGAGAAAGTTGGCTTAAAGCTCAACATTCAGAAAACTAAGATCATGGCATCCGGTCCCATCACTTCATGGCAAATAGATGGAGAAACAGTGGAAACAGTGGCTGACTTTATTTTTTGGAGCTCCAAAATCACTGCGGATGCTGATTGCAGCCAGGGAATTAAAAGACGCTTACTCCTTGGAAGGAAAGTTATGACCAACCTCAGTTCAGTTCAGTTCAGTCGCTCAGTCGTGTCCGACTCTTTGCGACCCCATGAATCACAGCATGCCAGTCCTCCCTGTCCATCACCAACTCCCGGAGTTCACTCAAACTCATGTCCATCTAATCAGTGATGCCATCCAGCCATCTCATCCTCTGTCGACCCCTTCTCCTCCTGCTGCCAATCCCTCCCAGCATCAGAGTCTTTTCCAGTGAGTCAACACTTCGCATGAGGTGGCCAAAGTATTGGAGTTTCAGCGTTAGCATCAGTCCTTCCAATGAACACCCAGGATTGATCTCCTTTAGAAAAAGCAGAGACATTACTTTGCCAACCAAGGTCCGTCTAGTCAAGGCTGTGGTTTTTCCAGTGGTCATGTATGGATGTGAGAGTTGGACTGTGAAGAAAGTTGAGTGCCGAGGAATTGATGCTTTTGAACTGTGGTGTTGGAGAAGACTCTTGAGAGTCCCTTGTACTGCAAGGAGATCCAACCAGTCTATTCTAAAGGAGATCTGTCCTGGGTGTTCATTGGAAGGACTGATGCTAAAGCTGAAGCTCCAGTACTTTGGCCACCTCATGCGAAGTGTTGACTCACTGGAAAAGATCTGTTGCTGGGAGGGATTGGGGGCAGGATGAGAAGGGGACGACAGAGAATGAGTTGGCTGGATGGCATCACTGACTCGATAGACTTGAGTGTGAGTGAACTGCGGGAGTTGGTGATGGACAGTGAGGCCTGGCTTGGTGCTGTGATTCATGGGGTCCAAAGAGTTGGACACAACTGAGTGACTGAACTGAAGGAAGATATTTGTATAAATAAAATAAAATATTATTAGATATGTAAATAGAATAATGAGTTCAATGTTGTACCTATTAAGCTGGAGGGACTCTTGGAATATCTAAGTAGAAAGTGCTTGCAAATATTTAAATGTAGAGATCGGGAGGCAGGTTTAAGTTAGTGATGCAGGCCATTTCTACAAAAGAAAAGAAACCATTTCTACAAAAATGAGAGTAGAAATGTTGCATCTTAATTTAAAGCACACCACAGAGTATACATAAAGTGGGAAGAAATATGGAATGAAGACAAATAGACTTGGAAGTATCTACTTTTATGAAATGGACAAGGAGAATCCAGCAGAAAAAAAAGCAAAAACAACTGAGAGGCAGAAAGAAAAGGAGATGATAGCATCCCAAACATTAAGAACAAGGGAAATTTGAGGGAAGTGTTAAATGTTGAAGAGGGAAATGAGAACCACTGAAATAATTCCATGTTATTTATGAAAAATTGCAAGAGCAGTTTCATGAAGTGGTAGCATTGGAAACTAAACTTCAGTGTGTTGGAAAATGAAAAGGAGATTTAGATTATATGATCTATATAATTCATGTAGAATTTGCAAAGAACTGAAACTGAAAGGTAAGTTAGTAACTAGAAATACATGTAAGGCCAAGAGAAGGTCTTTTTGCATTTGTCATCATTTCCACACTAATTTCTGACCAAACTGGCTGTGCTTAATAAATAGAAAATTGTACCAATGTAGTTATTCTCTTAAGTCAAAATTCTAAGACCCCAGTTAGCCACATGTTTTTTCACCATGTTTCATTGTTGGAATCAGAACCCAATCAATGCCACATTTTTAAAATATCTTTAAACTAGAACATTTTACCAGCCTGATTTATTTGTTTATTTGATTTCTTTCATAGCATTACTATAATTTTTTGAAGTTCCACATCATTTGTTTTACAGAACACCCTTCAATTAGGTTTGCTTGCTTATTTCATTTTGATTAGATTCAGGTTCTTAATTTTGTTTTTACAAGAATATCTTATAGGTGACACTGTGTTATTCTCAGGGTATCACACCCTGAGGCATGCGATGTTAATTTGTTTCATTGTTGGTGATGTTAAGTTTCATCACTTAATTAAAGTGGTATCTGCCTGATTGTTTTATTGTAAAAATATACACTTTCCCTTTGCAATGAATGAACAATCTATGAGAGGATAACTTGAAGGTATGTAAATACTCTGTTCAGTAATCTTCAGTTCAGTGTTTAATATCAATTCATAATTCTATCATCAACCAATTTTTACTATAGGTTTTGTGAAATGGTGATTTTACAAATTGCATGATATCTTCTATATTTATTAGTTCATATTTCATGTGAGAGAAATGAGCAGGAGTTAATCTAACTGACAAACAAACAATATTGCCAAAATTGTGGAAAACACATATCCATTTAAAAAAAAAACTCAGTCATAACAGTAGTAATTTATATAAATTTCAAAATACAATCCATCCTAGTTTTAGAAAGAGTGTTGTTTCTAAGTTTAAACTTCAGGTGTACATTTTCTTCTCTACCACTACTTTAGTCAATACTTCATTAAATTATACACATATACAGTAGAGAAAAATAAAACAAATATGATTTTTGAAATACAGGAAATGTACCAGAGATGGTGTAATAATGAATTCATTTATTTTAGTGAAGATTATTAAAAATGAGATACGACAGAATAGCTAAGAACTATTCCTATTATTTTTAGGCTGAAGACCAAAATTGGAAAGAGACTATGTTCTACTCCTACATACTTCCCTAGCCAATCAAAATATTTTTCCTATCTCCATGGTAACAAAGACAAGGATCAAGTAGAATTCAATAATCAAAATCTGATACCTTCACCGGACTAACAATATATTGAAAAACATTCCTGTCTCCTATAAAAAGAAATGATTAGTTATCACTCATTAGCTACAAAAGGCTGCATGAGACCTCCTAGAGAACTCTCAAAATAAACTTTAAAATAAATTCATAAGATTAGACTAAATTAAACAACTTGAAAATGTAATTGGAGTCCTAGGAAGAAAAATTAAACATAGTAACAGCAGATAGATTCTTTTGTTGCTGCTGTGCAGAGTAACATCTGGAGAACATTTTTCTCTTCCCCCATATGTTGGAATACAACTTTTCTTGAACAAGTTGACCTAAGCAAATATTTTCAGAATAATTACAGTTCATAAAAGTTTAAATGGAAAAATGATTTCAAAGTTACCAATATCTCATTCTAAGAGCCATAGTGCTAATTCTGTCTCTTCACTTAACTTATATTAGATTCTTACTTCAAATTAAAATTTTTATTTTTTCCTCAATTTATACCACTTGCAGGCTAATATTTTTGGAATTATAATTCTCTCCAATCACTCTTTGCCACTTAAAGAAAAAGCTAATTCTTAAATGTTCTATAATCTGACAATATTTTATCTTTTGCTTGAATGAAATTCATATCAGTAAAATCTATTAAAATCATTATATAGGTGTAAGCTATGTATTTTGCCAGTGTTTTAGATCTTGATCTCAGAGAACTCACCAGTAAAAGTTGTATATGTTTAATAAAGATTGTAATATACAATAGATATATGCATGTGATTAATTATATCATGTGGGTTATGTGAAGATAGAATGCTTATTTTCTTTGTGGAGACAAGTAGTAAGCCAAAAAGGAGGCCACATTTATGGATTGCATGTTGAAAAATTAAAATATCCTTACCAAGAAAATGTGAAAGGAGGTAGGGACTGAAAATGGCCTTTCAGCTAAAGGTGTATGTGATGGGGTTGGTGCTGGGGGTGGGAGAGAGCACACTGTGATAGTAGGTTGAATACAATAGAATTGTCTTGCTGGTTTGGCTGACTACTGTCTTTGCTAGTTCAGACTGCTATAACAAAGTATCATAGACTAGGTGACTTATAAATAATAGAAATTTTTATTTCTCCAAGCTCTGGGGCTGGGTACCAGCTTGGGGCTCTGGAATGGACCCTCCTTTGCAAGTTGCAAAGTGCTTGTTATCCTCACTTGGTGAAAAGAGAGCAAGGAAACCATTTGGAATCCTGTTTATAAGGGCCCTAATCCCATTCATGAAGGCTCCACCCTGAAAATCTAATTACCTCCCCAACGCCCCACCTCCTAAGACCTTCATATTGGGGGTTAGAGTTTCAACATTTGAATTTGGAGGAGAGACACAGATATTCAGTCCATAACAAACACAGTAGATATATTCTATTGAAAGGGTTTATGAAGTTGCAGAAGAAACAATGTAAGATGTTACAAAATTAGGTAGTTCAACAGTCATGACAGATATTTCTTCTAGAGAATACTTTTCAACAGTTCTCAGACCAAGTCCAAAGCTGATTGCTTTCAGATACTCACATATCAAAGAATGTGTATGTGTATATACTACCATGTGAGTGTTGTTTGCAGGGATCAGGTGTAATTCAGTTCAGTTCAGTTCAGTCGCTCAGTCGTGTCCGACTCTTTGCGACCCCATGAATCACAGCACACCAGGCCTGCCTCCATCACCAACTCCTGGAGTTCACTCAAACTCATGTTGGTGATGCCATCAGGTGTACTTAGGATTTGTTAAATTTGAGAAGAAAGCTATATCTGGATTCTGGGATTTCAATTAAGTTATCTAAATCAAACTCTAATATACCATTAGACAAAGATGATGCGTTTTTGAAACTTGATCCTTTTCTATTTTTTTAACACATATGCTGCAATGTATTTAGAGGGATGGAGTAATCTGGGGCCCAGCTTAGTATCTGAGACATGGTAGACTGTTAATTAGTGGTTTCAAAATAATGGTTGGGGAAAATTAATCATATATAAATGGCAATTTTTCTTGAAGTGACATTTATTGCTTGTGATTTCTGCTACCCTTTTGTCAGCACCCTATGGTTGGATCGCATCATTGATTCAGTAGACATGAGTTTCAGCAAACTCCAGGAGATAGTAAAGGACTAAGGAAGCTTGGTGTACTGCAGTCTATGGGGTCGCAAAGAGTTGGACATGACTGAGTCACTGAACACATTTATTCTGGGAGAGATATCTTTCTCATATCTGTTGTCACTGTCAGGGTGCTGAAGCCTTGTACACAAAATAATATCCCCCCAAAGATGCCCTTGTCTACAACACCAGGACCCAAACATATGTCACTTTGCTTAGCAATGGTACCTGGTAGATATGATTAAGAATCTGGTAATGGGGAAATCATTATTTATTTGAATCGGCCAATGTAATCATGTATGAACTTAAAAGTAAAAGGGTCAGAATCAGAAAAGGTGATATCATGATGGAAGCAGAAGTTACAGAGACATGCTTTGAAGGTGAATGTGGGGCTCGTGAATGCAGTTGGTCTCTAGAAACTAGAAAAGGCTAAGAAATAATTATCTTCTGGAATCCACAGAAGGAATGCAGCCTTGTTCTCATCCTGATTTTAACTCTGTAAACCTCATTTCCATCTTCTGACCTCCAAAAGTATAAGGTAATAAACATGGCTTGTTTTAAGCCACTAGATTATGGTAATTTGTTATAGCAGCAATGAGAAAATAATACAGCCCTCTGCCAGTCAGTCAGTAGAGCCATGTATCAAGCTAAAACAAAATAACACTCCTTGGACAATCAGAATGGTGGCTCAAGGATAACAATAGTTGAATCTGTGATAATGTTCTGAAGAACACATCTTACTTCTAGAGACATTATCAGCACTTTCCTATTTCCTGTTATCTGAATTTGGGGCTCCTCCAAAAGCAGAGCTTGAAATGAGAATTTGAATGAATGCATACAGAAGGGATGAAGAAGTAAGATTAATCTATGTCTCTGAATTAGGCGTAGGAGTGGGTGCTAGGGAAGTATGGAGGATACCTTAGACACAAGTATGTCTGAAGGCTTGGATGTTCACCCTCTGCAATGATTCCCTATTGTATTAGGGCTGCCCTTAAGGCCATTTATTTCCCTGCCCACTTAGGCTACACCTGAAGGCAGAACAGGCTCCAGAGGCTTCAGAGAAAGGCTTGAGGCAGACAAAATAAAGACACTTATGGAGTACTATCTTCAGAAGGGACACTGTCATACACAGCTGTGACATGTTCACAGATTAGCCCAGGGGATGTAATACGGGCCACCCAAAGCATCTACTCTTCTGTCCTTTATAAATCCGTTTTTTGAGCTCTGTGTTGTGTTAACTTCCCCAATCCTCTTTTTTGCTTAGGTAAGTTGAAGTTGTTTTTTTGGAGTTTGCATACAAATACCCTGGTTGGTAAGTTTTTTAAGTCATTCTTCT
Source organism: Moschus berezovskii (assembly GCF_049115385.1). NCBI lineage: Eukaryota > Metazoa > Chordata > Mammalia > Artiodactyla > Moschidae > Moschus > Moschus berezovskii. The sequence continues at coordinate 59,726,787 of NC_142464.1, read as the reverse complement.
GGGGTTCAATTGTTCTTTTCCTAAAGTATTTTAGGCTTAATCATGTTGCTGCTGCTGCTGCTGCTGCTGCTAAGTCACTTCAGTCGTGTCCGACTCTGTGTGACCCCATAGACGGAAGCCCACTAGGCTCCCCCATCCCTGGGATTCTCCAGGCAAGAACACTGGAGTGGGTTGCCATTTCCTTCCCCAATGTGTGAAAGTGAAGTCGCTCAGTCGTGTCCGACCCTTAGCGACCCCACGGACTGCAGCCTACCAGGCTCCTCCATCCATGGGGTTTTCTAGGCAATAGTACTGGAGTGGCTTGCCATTGCCTTCTCCGTTAATCATGTTAGGGATACTTTATTCAAAAATTATAACCATTATTTCTTGAATATTGGTTGCAAGAAATAATAACTCATTTCTTGCCTGAGAATTCAATGCATTTCCCCTCTGTTTATTTGATTCTTGCATGTAAACCTTTCACATGTGAAAAATGTCAAAAAACAATTTAAAATATATTTAAAACACAAAGTCATAAACCAGTATGATATTGCTTTGTAAAGTTTTTGTCATATATCATACTGAATTTTAAAAAGAATCATGCTGTGTTTTCAATGCCAGATTGTGGTAAAGTAGAAACTCTGAAGATGTTAGAGAATACATGACTTTAGAGTAATTTCTGTCATATATATTTTTTCTAATTTTGCTCCATTTGAAACTCTTATTGATGCTAATGAAAAAGAACATTAAGCTTTAAGCCACATGAACCATTTCATAAAGTTATAAAAGCCTGATTTGTGGAACTCCTGCCCAATCAAATTTCAATGGTCTCCCTCTGTCAGCCTAGTGCAGTATCACTCTGCCACATTCTGGCATAAACAGTGTCAATTAAGCTGTCCTGGGCTGGCTGAGCAATCTGATGCCAGGAGTGGGAAGCTGTCAACTGAATGATCCTTTCCCATGGTGTGCCTGTCTTGGCATCATACACATGCTGAGCACCACTTTTCTTCTGCTTACTGCTTACAGTTCAGATAATTCCACCTCAGAAAATTATTTCTCTAAAGTATTGAATAAAAATTAACCCTCTTTTGCCTCCCTCTGTCTTTTATTTCAATTTTTGCCTAATAACCTATGGGAAATATCTCTTCTCTTTCCTTCATACTCCGGGGCTTACTCATCTACCTTCATCATGTTTCTTTCTCTTCTCTTCCTTCCTATTTCTTTAGTTCTTCATTCTTTTAATTTCTTTTAATTTCAGGGCCACCCAAGACTCACGGGTCATAGTGAAGAGTTCTGACAAAACATGATCCGTTGGAGAAGGAAATGGTAAACCATTGCAGTATTCTTGCTGAAAAAGCAAAAAGATATGACACCCTAAGATGAGAACCCCAGGTCAGAAGGTGTCCAATATGCTACTAAGAGCAAAGGGCAGTTACATGCCAGAAAAAATGAAGCTCCTGGGCCAAAGTGGAAATGATGCTTAGTTGTAGATGTATCTGGTGGTGAAAATAAAGTCTGATGCTGTAAAGGACAATATTGCATAGGAATCTGGAGTGTCAGGTCCATGCTGCTGCTGCTGCTAAGTCACTTCAGTCGTGTCCGACTCTGTGTGACCCCATAGACGGAAGCCCACCAGGCTCCCCCGTCCCTGGGATTCTCCAGGCAAGAACACTGGAGTGGGTTGCCATTTCCTTCTCCAATGTGTGAAAGTAAAAAGTGAAAGTGAAGTCGCTCAGTCGTGTCCGACCCTTAGCGACCCCATGGACTACAGCCTACCAGGCTCCTCCATCCATGGGATTTTCTAGGCAATAGTACTGGAGTGGCTTGCCATTGCCTTCTCCGGTCAGGTCCATAAATCAACTTAAATTGGATGTGTTCAAACAAGAGATGGCAGGATTGAACATGCACATTTTCTCAGACTCCAAAATCACTGTGAAGGGAGATTGCAGCAATGAAATTAAAATACTCTTGTTTCTTGGAAGGAAAGTTATGACAAACCTAGACAGTATATTGAAAAACAGAGGCATCACTTTGTCAACAAAGGTTCATATCGTTAAAGCTATGATTTTTCTAATAGTCATGTACAATTTACATTGGACCATAAAGAAGGCTGAGCACTAAGAAACTGATGATCTTGAATTGTGGTCCTGGAGAAGACTCTTGAGAGTCCCTTGGACTACAAGGAGAATAAACCAGTCAGTCCTAAAGGAAATCAACTCTGAATATTCACTGAAAGGACTGATGCTGAAGTTGAAGCTCCAAGAGTTTGGCCTCTTGATACAAAGATCTGATTCATTGGAAAAGACTGTGTTGCTGTTAAAGATTGAGGGCAGGAGGAGAAGGGGGCGACAGAGGATGAGATGGTTAAGTAGCATCAATGGACCTCAGTTTGAGCAAACTTGGGAGATAATGGAAGACAGAGGAGCCTGGCATGCTGCAATCCACGTAGTCAGGAAGATTAGGACAAAACTTAGTGACTGAACAACAATTTACAGTTTGTGGATACTGTTTTATTTTCTCTGTCACTCAGCCTATAATGCCCTTACTTTGTTGTACACTCAGTTTAAAAGACTTCATGATTTATTAAATTCAGTAATTTTTATGTATTTCCAGCTCCCTTGTACATTTCTCCCATCATTTACCTCACCTGAAAAAAACATTCTGGTAAAATTGAGATCTTTGCTTACTCTATTCCTGTAGAGCAGAATTTGAGTTTGCAGAGGAAATTCACAAGCTTGCTACCTGGCCCCATTTGCCATTCATGATTTCAAATGCCAAACTCTCCTTCATGTTTCCCAACAAGTTGACTGCATGCTCCTAATTCATGTACTCATTTATCCCTCTCAATTAGAATTTGAGATAGTAGTAATGCTGTTTTTTGTTTTACTCAAAAAAGGGAAGCATTCAGGGGAACATTTCCATGTGATCTCATTAATTCTATCTATCAACCCACTTTCTTCTGTATCCATAAATTCTCTTTCTCTCTCATATCTTGAAAGACTGTGTTCATCTCCTCAAACCACACCCTTCATTTGAGCATCATGTGGCATATGTAGGGAGTGTCTCTGATCTCTTGGCTTGACAGTAGGATCAAGTCTGGCATTGAGACCTTCCAATAATCTCACATCTCAATCAGAAAAAGGTAAAATGCCCCAATAGTCCCAAGGACTGCTGACAGATCTCATCCCCAGATGGCAAATGTTTTTATCTCCCCTGTAGCCACAATGGGTTTTTGTCATTTTTCAAAAACACCAAATATTTTCCAAATTCCTGACACTCATATTTGCTCTTCACTACAGTATGTTGTGATTTCCCTCCATCTACACTTACCATCCTTTCTCAAATATCTTCTTATAAAGATGCTCTTTACTGAATAACCGTAAAATTTTAAGTCCACCATCCAAACTCACGTACTTTGCTTTAATTTTCTGTAAAATATAAACATGTAGCATTTTAATTTATTTATTGTTTCTTTCCTCCCCCTACTGCCATTACACATAACATACAACAATGTAAGCCACTCAAGAGCTGATATCTGCCTAAGACATTAACAACCATATCCCCAAAGCTTAGAATCATAATAAGATTTTAATAAAATTTGTTGAATGGCTGAATAAATGAATGGATTCAATGATTTGTCATAAAAACTAAGTGATGTTTCTCAAAAAGTGTTACTAGGCTAGTTATTTCAAATTATTCAAGGTGCTTAATTTAAATGCATATTTCTGCCCATAATCATAATTAAATCTTAATAACCAGAGTTGACTTTTTATTTTTAAAAAAATTGTTTTACAGTTGTTGAAGATTTGTGGCCAATTACACATTAAGAAGCATTGGCCTACAGGATTAAATCCAAATTTCATAGTCTAATGAACTCTTCCTCCTGATCTAACCCTTGTTAATCCCTGTGCCAACCTTATCTCCAGTGATTTATCCTTACATGTTATGTTCTTTAAGCACTCTGATCTGTCAGGTTGAAGATCCAATTGACTTTTTTATTTTTGATGGCTTTCATTCAACTTTCTTACCTGCACAATCCCTATTGTGTACTTGACTCTTCCCCCAATGATACCACAAAGTAAATGATACAAGTGGGGATGCCTTTATGCATCACTATCATATGTTATATCATACAAGAATCAGTATGAAAAGGGCCAGATAGGGACTTTTGGATGGGCTTAAGCATTTGTATAAACTCTGTGTGTGAGATCTATGCTACAAGTCAATCAAATCGCACATTAAACACTTTGTGTCATCAGTCACACTGTGAGAGTGACATCAGTCAGATTATTAGGTTTGAACTGAACTGAACTGATTTATCTTTGGTCATTTAAAAAGAAATTATTTTTAGAAGGATTTATGGCAGTTTAGAACATTAATAGAAATGGTAGAAAACCAGACTGGGGAAATTGGGTAGAGGTTGAACATGGCTGGGAAGGTAACCCTCCAGCACAAATCAGCCCAGGGAGAACCATCTGCTGAGAATCACCATTGTCACTGCTGGGTACCACATATCACAGCTTACACTGTAGATGCTGCCAGTACTTGACAGCACCATTTTGCAAGGAACTTTTGATAACTTAATTTTAATATCACTTCCACAGCTACCACTACAATGAATTGTCCAACATCTTTGTTCTTGTATCATTAGCTATTAAATAAACATGTTGAGTGGCAGTGTCTGATTGGCTTAGTCATTTCAAGTGCTTGCATCAAAGGTGAAGGCTTCACTGAGGGAGCTACTATCATGACATGTGACTTCTGCTCCTCCAAAAGTGGGGGAAAATTTACAAATGAAGGTATTATTTATTAGGTTGGTGCAAAGGTAATTGCAGTTTCAGACAATGATTTTTAAATCATTATAACTAGGCTCAAATATATCTTATTAATCAAAATAAGAATCATTACAATCAACACATTTTTGCCAATGAGAAGTAAGTTTGTTTATTTCTGTAGCATAAGAATCCATGCTTCAAGATTAGATGAACTCTTGGAAAGAATTTTCTGCATCCTGCTGGTCATAGAAGACTTTTCCCTGCAAAAAGTTGATGCTTGTAGAAGTGTTAGTCTGTTAGCAAGAGTTCAGGTGAATATGGCAGATGAGGAAAAATTTCCTAGCCCATTTCATTCAACTTTTGAAGTGTTACTTGTGCTGCATGTGGTTAAGCATAGTCATGGGGAAAATTTGGGCCCTTTCTATTGACCAATGCTGGCTGCAGGCATTGTAGTTTTCAGTTAATTGATTGATTTGCTGAGCATACTTATTAGATGTAATGATTTCACTGGTATTCTTAAAGTTGTAGTGAATCAAGTGGGCAGTAGACCAGCAAGCAGTGACTGTGTCTTTTTTCTGGTGCAAGTTTAGTTTCAGGAAGTACTTTGGAGTTTCTGGGTCCAACCATTGAGCTGGTGATTGTCAGTTGTCCTATGAAATCTACTTTTCATCACAAGTTACAATTCAATTGAGAAATTGCTCCTGGTTGTTGCATAGAATAAGAGAAGATGACAATTCAAAACGGTGTTCTGTTTTGTTTTGTTTGATTTTTGGTCATCTCACAAGGCATCCACTTATCAAGTTTTATCACCTTTCAATTTGTTTCAAATGCCAAATGCCTATAGAGTGGTTGACATTGAGTTCTTGGGCAAATTCTCATGTAGTAGTAGAGGATCAGATTTGATGGTGGCTTTCAATTGATTTTGTCACCTTCTGATGGCCAGTCACTATGCTCTTCATCTTCAAGACACTTGTCTCCTTTGCAAAACTTCTTGAACCATGACTGTACATTCATTAACTGTTCCTGGGTCAAATGCATTGTTGAAGTTAAAAGTTGTCTCTGCTGCTCTACAATCCATTTTGAATGTGAATAAGAAAATTGCTCAAACTTGCTTTTTGTCTAACATAATTCCCATAGTCTAAAATAAATATAAAATAAAAAGTCATAAGTTATTAGCAAAAAATAAGTGAGAAATGTGTATTAGAATGATGTATAACATAACCACATTTATTTAGAATGTATTCCAATATCAAAGGACAAATTTCAATAATGCAAAAACCATAACTGGGTGGCCAATCATATGACAATTTTCTAATTCCAGTACAATTAATAAAATTATTTCCAATTACAATCTTCTTCTAAGGACTGAAATGTGGCAAATATGCTAGTATCTTGTTATGACAAATGTGAGACCTCATTGGTTCCTCTCTGAGCTTTATTAAGAAGGTAGTATTTTAGTTCTGGTGAACCTCTAACATTAACAATATGGAGAGCATTCTGTAATATAGCTAGTTGTCTGCCATCATGTGCCTTTTTCCTTGCTGTCCCCTCTATCCTCCATTGTTCTTGGGCTATATCTGGAATTAACTTTTCATTCCTTCTTCTAATACCACTTTAGACTTTGTCTCCTTTCCAAAGTCATTGTTAATGCTTAGAAACCAACTAGCTGCTCTGTCTAGAAGTGTATCTACCACTAGAGTACCCATAACTTGAAAACAGTCATGTCTATCTCCTTTTTATTTGTATTCTTAGCACTTCACATTAAATCTGAAACAGGAGGCACACCTCTCTAAATTCTCATCACATAACTGACTAGAATTTGAAGGAAATTGTATTCTACTGCTTTGTTGTTCCTGGTCTATATTTGGTACTGACTAATAAAATACAATTATCAGAAGTGGGGGTGGCTATCCTAAAAAAAAATGGACAAATTAATATTTTCATGGGAAGTAGTCAAGTATATTTCAAATTCTCCATTCCCTGATTAAATTGTATTGTGCTGTTTTTCCCACCCCCCACCCCACCCAGGGTGTATAAACTGAACTAAAATATCAGAGGGAAAATATCAATGGAAATAATTCAAATATAATTATTTGTCAGTGACCTTCTTCTTGAAATTATTTTCCTATTGATCTATTGTATGTTGCACCTCAGAAGAGAAAGTTTACCATGAGACAGAACATTACACTGGTTATTGATCTGCTGTGATGTACTGCTTCATTCACTCATAGCACTCATTTGTGAAAATTACATTTCTGCAGGGACACTTTTGTCCTAAATTCATGAATCCCCTAAAAATCTCTTCCTCCAATGAACATATATTATGACTACACAGATGTGACTCTTGATGGAATTTCCAGAAGCTGCACATCAGAAATACAGCTAGTACTCAAAAAATAAGCACATAAAAATTTAGAATGTAATTGAAGAATAATGAATTTTGAAGGCTATTTATTTTCTTTATGGGACTCAGACCATGCTTGATCATCCTTTTAAAACTAGTACGAATATCTCCTAATAAAATCAGTCTGCATTTTGGTAATAATTAATTTATGTTCAGAGTTAAATAGAAATAATGTGGTATCTACATTTTACTCTACAATTAATAGGTGATTATAAATATTGCTTTCTTTAAATTTAACAAATAGTAAGTCACAAATCAAACAGATTTTACAAAAGACCTATTTTCTCCTTCACTTTTAAATTAACAATATAAGCAAATTTAAATTAGAGATATTTGGAGAAAAAGAACTGTTCCCAGAAAACCATACACACAAGAAGTTAGTGTATACTTGCCTATGAAAAGTTTTGATATGGTTGCTGCTGCTGCTGCTAAGTCATTTCAGTCGTGTCCAACTCTGTGTGACCCCATGACAGAAACCCACCAAATGTGTTACTAATCTATTCTAGCATCTTTTCTTTAGTAAAATACTTTTTATTTTTTCATTTTAAGTTCTTAAAATATACATTTTCATAGAGCAGTAAATATTATGTACTTATCCACCTGCTTCCTTACAAACAAGCTTTCCAAATAAATCAGTTAAAAAAAAAAAAAAGTCTCAATTCCTTTCTTTCAAAGAGTATAGAAAATCTTATCATGAAGCCTTCTCCTGACTGGCATACATGATTGCCACAACCCAAGTATCCAGGGCATGCAAGATGGATAAACCAGCCTTTTCTGAATTTTTTTCCCTAATTCATTAAAATTTAATTAAATTCAGTCACAAAAGCATAAATTCATTACTTCATCATTTTTCCAAAAACATACTATAAAGAAGATAGAGACTTGACTATAATTAATTTTCCAAGTTTAGGGTTCCATGTATTATGTTATACTATATAAAATTAGAGTAGAAAATGGCAACCCACTCAAGTATTCTTGCCTAGATAATTCCATGGATAGAGGAGCCTGGTGGGCTAGAGTCCATGGGGTTGCCTGAGTTGGACACAACTGAGTGACTTTCACATACACAGTGTATAAAATAGTGGGGAGAGAAGGTTGCAACAGAACATATGAATCATGATATTAAGCAGATAACATTACCAGCTAAATTTAAACCTAAGGTACCCAACTGAAAGTCAGCTAGTGACACCAAAACTATGGGATGAATGTATGCTATGAGTTCAGTTCAGTCACTCAGTAGTGTCCAGCTCTTTGTGACCCCATAGACCACAGCATGCCAGGTATCCCTGTCCATCACCAACTCCTGGAGTTTACCCAAACTCATTTCCATTGAGTTGGTGACGCCATGAAACCATCTCATCCTCTGTCATCCCCTTCTTCTTAGCATCAGGCTCTTTTCAAATGAGTCAGCTCTTCACATCAGGTGGCCAAAGTATTGGAGTTTCAGCTTCAACATCAGTCCTTCCAATGAACACTCAGGACGGATCTCCTTTAGGATGTACTTTTTTTCACTATAAGGCATGGCTAATAAAATACAGAGTTATTAAGGGTAATTGAATCTGCTGGGAGAAATATCAATAACCTCAGATATGCAGATGACACCACCTTTATGGCAGAAAGTTAAGAAGAACTAAAGAGCCTCTTGATGAAAGTGAAAGAGGAGAGTGAAAAAGTTATCTTAAAGCTCAACATTCAGAAAACAAAGATCATGGCATACAGTCCTATCACTTCATGGCAAATAGATGGGGAAATAGTGGAAACATTGGCTGACTTTATTTCTCTGGGCTCCAAAATCACTGCAGATGGTGACTGCAGCCATGAAATTAAAAGACGCTTACTCCTTGGAAGGAAAGTTTGACAAACCTAGACAGCATATTGAAAAGCAGAAACATTACTTTGCCAACAAAGATCCGTCTATTCAAGGTTATGGCTTTTCCAGTAGTCATGTACAGATGTGAGAGTTGGACTGTGAAGAAAGCTGAACATCCAAGAATTGATGCTTTTGAACTGTGGTGCTGGAGAAGACTCTTGAGAGTCCCTTGGACTGCAAGGAGATCCAACCAGTCCATCCTAAAGCAGATCGGTCCTGGTGTTCATTGTTCATTGATGTTGAAGTTGAAATTCTAATGCTTTGGCCACCTGATGCAAAGAGCTGACTCATTTGAAAAGACCCTGATGCTGGGAAAGATTGAGGGCAAGAGAAGAGGATGACATAGGATGAGATAGTTGGATGACTTCCCTGACTCAATGGACATGAGTTTGGGTAAACTCCAGGAGTTGGTAATGGACAGGGAGGCCTGATGTACTGTAGTTCACAGGGTCTCAACGAGTTGGACACAACTGAGCAACTGAACTGAACTGAATTGAATCTGTTAGCATGAGTCATTTTATATAAAGACGTATATATCTTTATTTGAACACAGGGAATTTTAATGGGTAACTAACATTTTTCTTGTTTAGTCGCTAGTGAAGTGAATGAAGTCACTTAGTCATGTCCGACTCTTTGCGACCCTGTGGATTGTAGCCTACCAGGCTCCTCGGTCCATGGGATTTTCCAGACAAGAATACTGGAGTGGGTTGCCATTTCTTTCTCCTGGGGATCTTTACGACCCAGGAATTGAACCCGGGTCTCCTGCATTGTAGGCAGATGCTTTACCATCTGAGCTACCAGGAAAGCCATCTCTAACTCTTTGTGTATCCTGCCTGTCTTGTCCATGGGATTTCCCAGACAATAATACTGGAGTGGAGTGGATTCCCATTTCCTTCTCAAGCAGATCTTATTGACCCAGGGATCGGACCTGTGGCTCCTGTATTGGCAAGCAAATTCTTGACCACTGAACCACCAGAGAAACCCTAATTAACATACAGATTGTTAAAATATTGGAAGATTTGACCTTATTTTCTAAATTGAATTAATGACTTGTGGGAAAATTAGAGAACATAAACTTTGGTAAATATTCGCAGATGCGAGAGACGCCGGCTCCGGCGGCGCAACCAACCACGGAAGTGTGGCCGAGAAGAGCTACCCCACGCCCAAGGTGAGGGCGGTGGCCGAGAGGAGCTGTCCCATGTCCAAGAGGTGGTGGCTGCGTGGGCACAGGAGGGCCGAGAGGAGCTACTCCACGTTCAAGGTCAGGAGGGGCGGCCTTGAGGAGATACCTCTCTTGCAAGGTAAGGTACAGCGGCTGCGCTTTGCTGGAGCAGCTGTGAAGAGATATTCCATGAGCAAGGTAAGAGAAACCCAAATAATACGGTAGGTATTGCGAGGGGGCATTAGAGGGCAGACACACTGAAATCATAATCACAGAAAACTAGTTGATCTGATCATATGGACCACAGCCCTGTCTAACTCAATGAAATTAAGCCATGCCGTGTGGGGCCACCCAAGACAGACGGGTCATGGTGGAGAAGTCTGACAGAATGTGGTCCACTGGAAAAGGGAATGGCAAACCACTTCAGTATACTTGCCTTGAGAACCCCATGAACAGTATCAAAAGGCAAAATGATAGGATACTGAATGAGGAATTCCTCAGGTCGGTAGGTGCCCAGTATGCTTCTGGAGATCAGTGGAGAAAAAACTCCAGAAAGAATGAAGGGATGGAGCCAAAGCGTAACCAATACCCAGTTGTGGATGTGACTGGCGATAGAAGCAAGGTCCGATGCTGTAAAGAGCAATATTGCATAGGAACCTGGAATGTTAGGTCCATGAATCAAGGCAAATTGGAAGTGGTCAAACAGGAGATGACAAGAGTGAATGTCAACATTCTACAAATCAGTGAACTAAAATGGACTGGAATGGGTGAATTTAACTCAGATGACCATTATATCTACTACTGTGGGCAGGAATCCCTTAGAAGAAATGGAGTAGCCATCATGGTCAACAAAAGAATCCGAAATGCAGTACTTGGATGCAATCTTAAAAACAACAGAATGATTTCTGTTCGTTTCCAAGGCAAACTATTCAGTATTACAGTAATCCAAGTCTATGCCCCAACCAGTAATGCTGAAGAAGCCAAAGTTGAACAGTCCTATGAAGACCTACAAGACCTTTTAGAACTAACACCCAAAAAAGATGTCCTTTTCATTATAGGGGACTGGAATGCAAAAGTAGGAAGTCAAGAAACACTTGGAGTAACAGGCAAATTTGGCCTTGGAGCACGGAATGAAGCAGGGCAAAGGCTAATAGAGTTTTGTCAAGAGAATGCACTGGTCATAGCAAACCCTCTTCCAACAACACAAGAGAAGACTCTACACATGGACATCACCAGATGGTCAAAATCAGATTGATTATATTCTTTGCAGCCAAAGATGGAGAAGCTCTATACAGTGAGCAGAAACAAGACCAGGAGCTGACTGTGGCTCAGATCATGAACTCCTTATTGCCAAATTCAGACTTAAATTGAAGAAAGTAGGGAAAACCACTAGACCATTCAGATATGACCTCAATCAAATCCCTTATGATTATACAGTGGAAGTGAGGAATAGATTTAAGGGACTAGATCTGATAGAGTGCATGATGAACTCTGGACGGAGGTTCGTGACATTGTACAGGAGACAGGGACCAAGACCATCCCCATGGAAAAGAATTGGAAAAAAGCAAAATGTCTGTCTGAGGAGGCCTTGCAAATAGCTGTGAAAAGAAGAGAAGAGAAAAGCAAAGGAGAAAAGGAAAGATATAAGTATCTGAATGCAGAGTTCCAAAGAATAGCAAGGAGAGATAAGAAAGCCTTCCTCAGTGATCAATGCAAAGAAATAGAGGAAAACAACAGAATAGGAAAAACAAGAGATCTTTTCAAGAAAATTAGAATTCAATACTAACTTTTGTATGCCATAAACCAAAATATCCTGTAAAATCTTTAATATAAAAAGTGATATCATTAAATAATGTTTTAATATCAATATTGGTAAGGTCACAGAAGTTGTTTAAATTTGAATAAATGTTTTGCAGTTTAAGAATACCCAGATCTCCTCCCCAATTCATCACTGTTGGGGAATTGCTCCTCTCATGATCCTGGAGATAGGTGGAAACTAATTCAAATGAAGGAACTAGGACCAAAATATAGCTCATTAGATTGTATTCAGACCTCCAAACCAATCTTTTCATGATGACATCTCAAAACAGACAATTTCACAAAAACTGTCATTAAGTTGCTGAGGAATCTTAAATATATTACATCCAAGAAAGAAGAATAATATATACATCTTTCAGAGAATTAAGAAAAAGACTATATATAACTAAGATTATAGCACAACTGAAAAATAATTCAGCAGATAAGAGAGAAGATACAACTGAGGGAAGACTAACTGAAAATAGAACACAAATGGAAAAGAAGTACAAAATATAACATAAAATACTATTTAAAACAAAGTTTAGAGGATTAGCTCTGAATATTAGGAATGTACCCAAAGCAAACCATATTATGAAATTTAAGAATACTGACGACCAAAAGAAACTCTTTAGAGTTTCAGAGTAAGGAAAAACAAAAGGAAGCAAGACAAGAACCAAGTCTCAGAATGGCGTCTGCATACTAAGTAGTAACAATGAAATAAGGAAAGACAATATCTTAATTCATTATCACTTGCAATCTCACCCCGTGACTAGTAAAAATCAAGTGATTGGCATCCTTTACATGTCAAATATATTTCTCTAACCTCATCCTTTATGAGTAGATAACCTTTGATAATGTTGATAATTTCTTTCTTGCAATTCATATCTCTTATCTACCTCTTCCTGAGTACGTATCCCAATTAGGACAGGCTGAGTTATGCTGCAGCAATAAAAAGCCTAATATCTCACTGTGTTACAACATAGATTTGTTTCTACTTTGCTATATATCCATCTGGTTCAGTTTTAGATCTGTCTGATTTGAACCTTATTCAGTAACTAGAGTTGGCAGAACATCCTTCATCTGGAATAGGGAAAGTGGAAAAATGTATGCTGATTCTTGAAGCATAAACTTAAGGGCATTACATGTCACATCTACACAAAGTCTATAGCTTCCCTGTTGGACCAGATAGTAAAGAATCTACCTGCAATTCAGAAGATCCCTGAGTCTGGAAGATCCTCCAGAGAAGAGAATGAATATGCACTGCAATATTCTTACCTGAAGAATTCCATGGACAGAGGAGCCTCATAGGATACAGTCTTGTGGGATCACAAAGAGTCAGACACGACTGAGCAACTAACCTTTTCATTTTCTACACAAAGCTGTAGCCTAAAGGACATCATGTCTGTACTCAACAAAGCTAGGATGTATAAATCTTTTCTGGAGGATCTCTGAATTCTTATGAGAGGTGATAGTGTCTATTAGATCCACATTTCTGGTTAAAAGCTCTATTTCTATACAATTATGTCATCTCAAACTTAGCATATCAAAAATTTAACGTTTAACCCCATATTTAAAACAAGGTCCTTTTCTGTCTTCATTATTCGTTAATGGCATATTCTTTCAATCACTCACATAGCCTTTAAATCCTTTTTTATTCACTTTTCTAAATTTTGAACAAAAATGTTAGTTTTCTTCTACTCCTAAAATCAGCATAATTTAGCATAATTTTTAAAACAAGAACAAAAACATTTTTTTTAACATGAAGGAAAGTTTTGTTTCTTATTTTCTATGTAATAAATATTCAACTTCTTAAACATTCTCTAAAAATATCTTATGTCATCATTGTAAAAACTAGATACTATTATAATTCCCTTGTTACAAAGGGTGAACTGATTCATTTCTCCCTCACTTATGATCCAAACACAAAGTTGAGTTCATCTTCCAGGCTTCTTTTCTGGACTTTTGATAGCTGCCTAACAGCTCTCATACTTCTTAGGTGAACAAACAAATTCTAAAAGCCACTGCCACATTAAATCTCCAAAATTATATTTATTTTCCTAATATTATAATCCACATAAAATCTTTCACTTTCTTTCCATTTCCACCTGTATTATACATAAGATTTTCCAAAATATGGCCCTAATTTCCTCTCTGTTCATATCTTCAGTTCAGTTCTGTTGAGTCGCTCAGTCGTGTCTGACTCTTTGTGACCCCATAAATCACAGCATGCCAGGCCTCCCTGTCCATCACCAACTCCCAGAGTTCACTCAAACTCATGTCCATCGAGTCAGTGATGCCATCCAGCATCTCATTCTCTGTCGTCCCTTTCTCCTCCCTCCCCCAATCCCTCCCAGCATCCGAGTCTTTTCCAGTGAGTCAACTCTTCGCATGAGGTGGCCAAAGTATTGGAGTTTCAGCTTTAGCATTAGTCCTTCCACTTACCACACCTCAATTTGCAAAAGTTAGTCTAACTTATTTTCTAAACACATTTTTGGCATTCTGAATATTTGTTATAAGTTTTTTTCACTTAGAACAGATTTTCTTCCCTATTTCTGAAGTTTCACTCACTGGAAATGGCCAAAATTGAAAGTTATGGTGGACAAAATCAGAAAAAATAGTATATTATGTATCACCCCATATTTATTCTTCCAGGCCAGAATACTGGAGTGGGTAGTCTTTCCCTTCTCCAGGGGACCTTCCCAACCCAGGAATCTAACCCGGGTTTCCTGCATTGCAAGTGGATTCCTTACCAGCTGAGCCACAGGGAAGCCCATTTTATTTATTTCTTTAGTTACAGTTTTTTTTTTTTTTCTGTAATAACCACGTTCCAGACTGCTCAGTTCACTATGATACTTGTAACAGAATAAGATCTTTCCAGTTTTCTGTTATTTAAATATTTTTATTCAAATTTCAAATAAGAGATCTCAAGAGCCTTGAGAGAATGGGGTGTCTTGCCTTTCTATATAAGCTTTTTCTGTCCCATATAATATAAGGTCTTCTATAAAGAAGTCAGTCAAAACAATTTTCAGAAAGTGTGGTGTGTGTGGTGTTTGTATTAGTTGCTTATTCGTGTCCAACTCTTTGCAATCCCATGGATGTAGCCTACCAGGCTCTTTGTCCATGAAATTCCCAGGCAAAAATCCTGGTGAGTTGCCATTTCCTTCTCCAGGGGATCTTCCTAACCCAGGGACTGAACCCAGGTTTCCTGCATTGCAGGCAGATTCTTTACTGTCTGAGCCACCAGGGAAGCCCTTCAAAAATAATTGAATACAAGCAATAAGTGTATAGGAAATAATAAGAAGATTAATTTTAAGGACAAAACAAATAAGTACTTCCTTTTATAAAGGAATTTTGATTAGAATGGAGGATAATAAGGAGTAAAGTCAAAACTGACACAGTATTATATTTTCAAATAGCAAAGTGAATTAAAAGTGAAAATTAGTCAAAAGTTAAAATTATTTAAATAGAGACAGAAATTATTCAAATGAAACTAGGACATTCTCTTAAAACCACTTCAAATAAATGAGATCCATGTGTCAGTATTTTTAATGTGAACTTTTCCCTATAATTGAGAAAGATTTGTTCATTTGAAGGAAATAAAAAAGGACAATAAGTAGAGTTGAAAGATTTTACAAAGCATCATGAAATATGTCAGAAACAGTGATTCACATACACTCCCTATATGCTAATTTACATATGAGTAGTATGTGTTGTATATATCAAATTTTGTTACATTTATTTAAGGAAGTATTGTAAAACTTTCAATTCTGCTTACAGCATTCACTTTGAATTTTATTTCAATGATGGTGTCATTGCTGAATGGAGAACTAATAGAGAAATTGCAGCATATATTTTCTGTCCCTATCACATTATGATTACATGAAGTTGTATATTTCTGTATAGTGGCATTATCACTTGTCAGTTGCGTATCAAATATGATGGCATTAAAACAAATGAAACATAAATATGTGTAATGATTTTTGCTACTTCATCAAATCTCAAGGTATGTCTGCAAAAGCAACAAAAAAATTAAATTATTGATGACTGAAGGTTCTCTCTGGACTGTAGGATATTAAGTGAGGGAAATAAAAATCTGCATTTAAGCCATATTCTGAATAGCTTCGATCAAAATTATTTTACAATCTAAATATTTCATATATTTATATGTGCTAAAACATAATAATTTCCTAGTGAATTTCATAAGACCATTAAAATTTTATTTTTTGCATTGTTTCAAGAAAAATATATACAAGTTTGTTATAAGACAAACACCTGCTGCTGCTGCTGCATCGTCACTTCAGTCGTGTCCGACTCTGTGTGACCCCATAGACGGAAGCCCACCAGGCTCCCCCGTCCCTGGGATTCTCCAGGCAAGAACACTGGAGTGGGTTGCCATTTCCTTCTCCAATGTGTCAAAGTGAAAAGTGAAGTCGCTCAGTCATGTCCGACCCTTAGCGACCCCACGGACTGCAGCCTACCAGGCTCCTCCATCCATGGGATTTTCTAGACAAGAGTACTGGAGTGGCTTGCCATTGCCTTCTCCAAGACAAACACCACAAAGCAGTAAACCTTTTGTAACATAAAATGGCCAAAATTTAGTCCCCTACCTGCCATAAAAAGAATAGAAATTAATCAAACATTTTTTATTAGTTAAGTTTTTCATGAAAGTTTTCATCTCAGTTGAAAATAAAAGTAGTTTTCAGGTTACATGCCATAAGAAAATCAAAGTTTATAATGAAAATCCTACAGCTGTTCTAACTTCTATTTTGGTGACATGACCAGAAATCTATAATTACATAAATGCTTTATATTTATGCCATCCAAGTTACTTGCTCATTTTTGCTTTCCTTGAGCAAAATACAATATCCTGATTCAAAAGAAAAGATATTTGGTGCTATTCAGGGATTAGTAGCAGTTTAAATGTTAATACGCTGCAACAGTATTTCTTCTGAAAAATTCTCATTTAAATTCTTATAGGGGCCCTCAGAGTACATGCTGTACTTAATAAGGGCATTTGTGGGGAAAAAAATATTATCTTGGGATTGCAAAATGCAACACACGACAATAATCTTTAAACATTATAGTATTCTGCCTTTTAAAATGTTCGGAATACAATATACTCAGTAAATATAGCTTAATGGATATACTTTACTTAGGCAATTATTTACCAGAAAGTAAAACATGATTTTATTTCTGCCTTAATTATCTATATGTAAAAAGTAAAATGTAATTTTAGTATTGGTAAAAGGAGAGACCCACTTTTTCACATTAATAGACCAGTTAAGAAATTCATTTTAAGCAGATGGACAGTGCTCTCTTTCTCTCTCCTCCTCACCTTGCCTGCCACCCTCCCTCCTTCCCTTCTTCCCTCTCTCCATTAGTCCTCCTCCTTCTTTCCTTCCACCTTTCCTTTCTCCTCTTCTCCCTTCCTTTTCTTCCATTCTGTTTGATTTCCCTGCTTGGTTATTATAAACAGAAGTATAGGACCTTAATTCAACAGAATCCTCTCTATAAGAGAGAAGTTTATTGTAGATGGAATTTTTTAAGGAAGATAACCATATGATGCTTTAATTTTCACTTATCTCTTGTGTATAGTTCACTGAAAAAGAATAATAAATTCATATTCTTTCTGTGTGCCTTAGAAAATGAAAATTCCAAGAGAAAATAAATTCTCAACTGTCTCGTAGATCATTTCAAAACCTGCATTTTGCTCTATTCTGAAACTAATAACATTCTCTAAAGAGGATATGGGGAAGAGGGAGGTGGGAGGGGGGTTCAAGAAAGGGAACACACGTACACCTGGGGCGGATTCGTGTCAATGTATGGCAAAACCAATCAATATATTAATGCAAGGTAATTTGCCTCCAATAAAATAAATAAATAAATAAAGAGCACACCAGGCAATAGCAAGTTTGAGGACAACTTTGGGAGTCCAGTGATTCCCAGATGAGAGACTGAAACCTTAGGATGGCTGTCTTTGCCTTCAATTATATATCAAATGGTGCACACTAGTTCAATTACTGGTAACCCATGGTACTACAGGAGCTCGTATGTTTCTCTAAACCCCAAAGTATGTTACCTTGGTTGGTTTATCAATTCCAGTTCAGCTTATAACAGACATACCATGTAATTTTAGATTTAAAAAATATATATTTTTTGCAATTTCTTTTTAAATCAGGACACTGAAATCCAGTGTGGTTAAAATACACAATCAAGGCCACAAATCTGGTCAAAGTTTAGGTTAATATAAAATTTCTTGACTTTTAATCCAGTGCATTTTCTTATCTGTACTCAAAATCTTTCCAGTTTTTACATTAGATGTAGACACGAACAATGGTTCATGTAAGCCAGTAACTCTCAATATTATACTAAAAACATCCTAGAAAAGCATATATTTTAATAACCCAAGGGACAATGTCTTTGAGTGAAACCCAAGAGACGATGTTTGTGTGTGACTGCTCACTCACCATAGATAGCAGAGCCAGGCTCAGCAGACCAGTGAACTGTCAAATAAAGTAATCACTACTTCGGCCATCTTTAATGGCAGTAAAAGTTATAAACTGGTGTTTAGGAGAAAGCAACGTGTGCCAATTTACTATTAACAATAGAATCTAAAAAATAATAATAATAGAATCTGATGTGTATCCTTTACTAATTTAAAAATTAGCTTTTATTTTCTTCTACTTTTTTTCTCTGCATGTCACTCTCAAAGATAAGCACATTTTATCTTTAATTAGTACGAAATCTCCCTATTCTAATATTGTTGAGGTTCACGTTCCCATTGGGTCTAATAAATATGCCTTTCAAATTATCAGAGGAAAGAGAGATACACCTTTTCTCCTTGTATATGCGGCCCAAGACAAAATCTTAATTTAATATTTTGAATGATAATGTAGGTTCAATCTCTGGATGGGGAAGATCCTCTAGAGAAGGGCATGGCAACCCCCAGCTCCAGTATTCTTGCCTGTATGTCCTTACAGGCCAGAGAAAGAAAACTCTCTGTCTCTTTGGGCTTCCTAGGTGGTGCTAGTGGTAAAGAACCCACCTGTCAATGCAGGAGATATCACTGGGTTGGGAAGATCCCCTGGAGAAGGGCATGACAATCCACTTCATTATCCTTGCTTGGATAATCCCATGGACAGAAGGAGCCTGGAGGGCTGCAGTCCATAGCGTTGCAAAGAGTTGGACACCACTGAACTGACTTAGCATGTATGCACGTGGTTACTGAACAGACTTGGCCAAAACATGAAACACATAAAGTTTATCTGCCAAGACGACTCAAATCCTAAAAACAAATAACTTAAGCTACCCTTGAATCCCCTGACCCAAACTGGAATAATGACCATGGTACCAATAGCATCAAAATTACTAGCAACAAGATGAAAAAGAACAAAGTAAACCAAGGTTAACTCATGAAAGAACTGTTTACCTTTTCTAACATTTTAAGCTTCTTGACACCCGATGAAAAAGTAGTCAACAAATTGTGACACTGGTTCCAGTCTCAGGAGGTGAGACAATCTCACTTTTAGAGTAATGCCCAGTGAACCAACAATGGTCCAAAGGTCAGTGTAACAATGAAATATGACTGTTGTCACCAAAGAGCATGAAGACAATGAAGTTGACACTGATGAAGAGCAAATGTTATATGTCATTGAAACCTTGACCAGATATTGTCTAACTGAAATACATGACCAACTGTCTACATTTTTACTTTTTCTATAGGAGTGCTTCTCACCTACATTCATAAATCAAACCTACTCAGAGCATAAGATAGTAATGATCTAGAATACTATAATAATAATGAATCTGACTTTCCCAAATCAAAGTAAATTTGATGTGAATTTCTGTGTGTTATTGCACTTACAACACCTGATGTTAGGTTTTAAAAAATTTCCAGTATAGTGTTTTACATGTAACAGGGATTCAAAACTGTAAACGTTTAGAGAATAAATACTGATGCTGAACCTGTGCTCTGACCAAATAACCCCAAATTTATCTACAATTCTACATTAACAATCCACTTCTGAACAGGTTGTCTGCTGATACTTTCCCAAACCTTTTATTTTTCTCACCTTTATAATTCAGTTCTCTTCAGAGCATGCAATTCTCTTCTACATTCTGCCTACCTCAATCATACTTTATTTATTTATTTATTTCAAAATTCAACTCACCAAAATTATCCACTAAGCTTTCCCTGTCTTTTAAAATCAAGATGGCAGAATGTGTGTGTGCTCAGTTGCTCAGTCATGTCCAACTCTTTGCAGCCACATGGACTATAGTCCACCAGGCTCTCCTGTCCTTGGAACTTTTCAAGCAAGAATACTTGAGCAGGTTGCCGCTTCCTCCTCCAGGGAATCTTCCCCAGGGATAGAACACTTCTCTTATCTCCTATATTGGCAGGAGAATTCTCTTTACCACTAGTGGCACCTAGGAAGCCCCAAGATGCCACAATAGTGCTTCTCAATCAACTTATCCTGTAAGGAACTCATGAAACTGCACCTTTAAGATGTGCCTCACAGTTTATATTATTTATGTTCCTCAATGATTTCTCTTTTACTGGTGTGCCAACATATATGATGTGTCCACAGTGAGCTTTATAACTAAATACTAACCATTCTTTGGACACCCAGGCTTTGAAATTTTTTGTGCTTAGGGGACATGCAAGGGGAAGACAAGACCATTGCAGAGACTGTATGCAGTAACCTAATAAGATATACCTTGTTTGAGATAATGTCCTATTTGATATTCTGATCATGAAACCTTGATAAGTAAATCAGGTATAAGAATCTTAGAGTCATGAGTTCTTAATTCAATAAAAATGATACAAATTAGAAAAAAAGAGAAACATAGTTACCAGTGCTTAAAGTTATAAACATCTAGAGCGACTGAACTGAACTGAACTGAACCCTCTGTCACAATTTCTTTGCTGTTTTATCACATTCTATTAGTGATGTCGCCTTTGTTACTTTTGTGATCATCTCACAGATTTAGATCCAGGTTTGATCCCTGGGTAGGGAAGATCCCCTGGAGAAGGAAATGGCAACCCACTTCAGTACCCTTGCCTGGAGGATTCCACGGACAGAACCGGGCAGGCTATAGTCCATGGGATCGCAAAGAGTCTGACACAACTGTGTGACTAACTTTCACTTTCACAGATTTTTAGAAGAAATTTTGGAAGAAAACTGAGAAACAATCTTAATTTATCCCCTTTCCCAGTATTTCCAGCTTATACAATAGAACATCAGTGATTCATAATCTAGCAATCCAGAAATACACTATATGGACAACTAAGTTTAAAAATAGTGCACACTCCATTCCATTGTTGGAGATTCATAGCATGTATGTGGATATCAACGGTTCTGAGATGTATTTTTATTTTACAAAAACAGATACAGCCTGATATGTGTCTGATCTAGACACTCTCCCTTTAGCAGATTAATCCATTTAAACTTAGAACAAAGCTATGAGAGCTACCATTATTATCCCATTGTATATAACAGGGAATGAGAAATTACAACATTGTTTTCAAGATCACAAATCTAGGATGAGGTAGAACTGAGGTTTGCACCCAGGCTGTTGGCTCCTGAATCTATTCCCTTACTCACTGTTCATGCTATGGCTCTATACAAGCTAAAAGTAATGTTAACTCTTTATATAGGTTTTACAGCTGAAGAGTTGGTATCTTTTATAAACCAGTCTTTCCAAAATTGGAAGCCAATATTTTCTTCAAACTAACTTTAATAGTATTATTTTTTATTAAATTATTTTAGCTATAAAGAAAAAAAAATCATACAAATAGAAATGACTACAGTAGTGAGCTGCAGATGAGAGCTGGCCTGACTGTGGCTGGCTGTCATTTAAAAATTCAGTGTTTGAATGTTTGGTTACCAAAGGGGAAATGTGAGAGGGAGGGAAAAAATAGGAATTTGGGGTAACATATACACACCACTATAAAATAGATAGGACCTGCTCAATAGCACAGGGAACTATACTCAGTATTTTGTAATAACATATATCATGAAAGAATCTGAAGAAGAATATGTATAGATGTATAACTAAATCACTTTGCTGTACACTTGAAACTAACACAACATTGTAAATCAACTATAACTTATATCCTTCTCCAAAGAAAAAATTAATTAGTAAAAAAATAGTATTTGTTAGTATTGGTACTGCTCTGTTATAGGGTGATCCAAGTTTGGAATTTTTTTCCATAGTACTTTTATAGCTTACATCGGGTGTGCACCCATTTTTATGCATGTGTATACATAAATATCTCTATTCACACACAGAGACACACACACTTAGTATGCAATGTTTTAAAATTATCAGTAAAATTTTACACATTAGGAAATGTATATATCTTACAATCTTCATGCTAGGTTATTCCTGTGGGTTACTAATGGAATGTTTCTATTTTATATTTTCTATCCATCATCAACTGTCTCTTCAAAGCCTTCCTTGACCAACTTAGTATAGAATAAACTCTATAAGGTTCAGTTCAGTTCAGTTCAGTCACTCAGTCGTGTCCGACTCTTTGCGACCCCATGAATCACAGCACGCCAGGCCTCCCTGTCCATCACCAACTCCCGGAGTTCACTCAAACTCATGTCCATCGAGTCGGTGATGCCATCCAGACATCCCATTCTCTGTCGTCCCCATCTCTTCCCACCCCCAATCCCTTTCAGCATCAGAGTCTTTTCCAGTGAGTCAACTCGTCGCATGAGGTGGCCAAAGTATTGGAGTTTCAGCTTTAGTATCAGTCCTTCCAATGAATACCCAGGATTGATCTCCTTTAGAATGGACTGGCTGGATCTCCGTGCAGTCCAAGGGACTCTCTATAAGGCTAACTGAATTAATTTTATGTTTGTTTATTTCAATTGTATGTATGTATTTTTTTCTGCAAATAGATTATGTGTTTCAGAAAGGCAGAAAGCATTACTTACCGTATTGCCATTATACCCTTAGCAGAAAGTATATTGCTCAATTAAGTTAATTAAATATTTTTTTTATTCTTTTAAAATTCACCTGTCATAAATTTTGTTAGGAAATGCTTAACTATATTGTAAAAAGTACTCCCATTTTTCTTTTGGTTAATCAGCTTATTCGACCACTGTAAAATCCTGAGTAGCTCCTTGTAAATATATATGTAAATAAATCTGTTGTTGTAGCAAAGTCACCTCTAGTGAGCATGGCTTTGCATGCACACCCCAGATAGAGGTGTTAAAGCATTAAAGCATAGCACACTTATGTATGTTATCAGTTTTGATATTATTCATCCTTTATTCAAGTTAGCTAGCTTATAATAAATTATGTTAACTTTGATTTTAATCATGTGTTCTCAGTTAACTTTCTTAAAAATATATAAATGTCATAGCTAGATAAAACTTTGACTTTAAATTACCTTTTTTCTGAGCTCAATTATATTTTACCCCTAAAAAATAATGAGAGAGAGAGAGAAAGAGAGAGGGGAAAGAATAAGACTTAATACAGCACAAGATAGCCTACTGCTGCCATGAATGACAGATTCCTGGTGCCATGAGACTCTGGAAATTATAACCATATCAAGCTCTGGGTTGCAGAACATCAAATAAAATGCTCCTTTAAGGTGAATCACTCAGCAAGTCAATGGGTAAGTTTGGCATTCCAAGACTTTGCTCAAGAAAATCCAGCATCATGTAATTGCCTGCCACCATCTGTGACTATTTTGGAGAAATAGAAAACTCTCAGATTTAAGGAGGGGCATGTGGAGATAAATAGAACTGTGCTACTCACAAAACAAAGACAAAATAGATATCTCTTGTTTGTAATCAGCAAACATCTCTTCATTATCATGCATTCAATAGATTTTGCTATTTTTAAAGTCAAATACAATCAGAGGAAGAAAAAGGAATTGCTTCTGAAAATAAATGCACCAGTCTCCTGTGTTTTTAAACCAATTTATCTCCTGAGATTTTAAGTGTCTGTCTAAAACCACATGGAAAAAATTGACACATTTATGTCATCAGCAAGGCTATTTTTTACTGACTTATTGATTTATCAAGCATGTGTGTGATGGGGACGAGTTTTCTGGTTTCACTGGCAGCTCTGGCTAATTCAAAATGACTTAGACAGCCAACACATTTCCTACTAAGTCAATTAGCATATAGTTAATTGAAAAATGGTAGCTTGGGCAAACTTGCCTTTATTTTCAGCTTGGAGACAGAGGTCTGTTTAGGAAAAGAGAGTCCATTTTGATCCTAGTTGCTTCTTTACATTACCAGTCATTGAAGTAATTGACCATTTATTGCACCTGCTCAAAAATTCAGGATGCAGGGTATAATAAAATGAGCATTTGTGTAATTACATTAGCTTGAAGACTCTTTTACTTAGAGACAACTGCCATCCATCACATCATTCTCTAATCCCTCGGTGTTTGTTTGGATGATGGAATATTCCAAAGCTAATGTGAGGTGTTTCTTTTAAAAATTATATCTTGGGGTATTTGAAATGAAAAATGTGATGATCAACATTTGTCACATTATAGAAAAAGGATGAGTAGGGGAAATTTTTTAAAATTCTACTAAATGACAGTGACTCTGAAGTGTTACTAGGAGCAAAGCAAGAAAATAACATCCCTTTTTCTTACAACTCTGTTTAACAGATGAATGTCTCTGTAAGTCGAATGAATGAAAGTCAACACATAAATTTATAATTAAACCTAATTTTCCCTTCTGTGGCTAATTCCTAACCTAAACCATAAAGCAACAAAAAGTGCCTTACTAAGAGACTTCTCCTTGAATCTTAGGGATCAAAGACAAGAAGAGAGAAATTCCATTATTATCACTAGCTAGCTTTATTATTTTCAGCTTATTTAAACATTTTGAGTTTCAGCTTCTTTCCAGATGTATCGTATGGATTATATCTCATATTATAAGACACGTAAGTATGTATGGTAAAAATTACAAAAGGTGTGGGGAAATTATAATATTTATAATATTTTCTTTACAATATTTTGTTATGAATTCTTTCCCACCTATCTGTCAAGAATAGATGGTAGTAAGTTAGTGACAGGGAATGGGTATTTTTAATAGATGGAGCAATTATTACTCCAGTTTAGAAAATAAAGTTGATTTTTAAATTTGTTTTTCATGTATAAAATTTTGCTCAATGAAGCAGAGAAGACAATATCATAGGTGATTGCCAGAGGTGGTGATGAAGGCTGGATGAAAGAGGTTGAGGTGGTAAAGTGTATAATCTTCCAGTTATGAAATAAATAAGTCCTGGAGCTGTATATACAGCATGGTGATTATAGTTGATAGCAATATATTATATATTTGAAAGTTACTAAGAGAGTAAATCTTAAAAGTTCTCATCACAAGAGAAAAAACCTTGCAACTGTGATGTGTGGTGATGAATGTTAACTTAGACTTATTGTGATAATTTCAAAATATACATATATGTCGATTTATGTTATACAACTGAAATTAATACAATGTTATATGTTTCAATGAAATAGCTCAATAAATTAAAAAAAACAACTTTACACTGTTTCCTAGTCTATCCATCCATCCATTTATTCCACAAATAATTTTAAGCAACTTAGTCATATTAAGAATTCTGAGAGGCACAGGAAGATGGCAGAGGAATAGGACAGGGTGACCAATTTCTCCCCCACAAAATCAGCAAAAGAACATTTGAACGCTGAGTAAATCCCACAAAACAACTTCTGAATACCAGCAGAGGACATCAGGCACCCGGAAAAGCAGCCCATAGTCTTCAAAAGGAGGTAGGAAATAGTATAAAAGATAAAAAGAGAGACAAAAGAGGGAGGGACGGAGCTCCATCCTGGGAAGGGAGGCTTAAAAAAAAAGAAAAAGAGAGAGAGAAGTTTCCAAACACCTGGAAACACTGGCGAGTGGAACCTCAGTGGGCCACACAACTGGGAGACAAAAGACATAAATAATTAAAACCCACAGACTAAGTGCCCAGAGGAAACTCTCAGCGAAGAAGTGGCACAGACACCCACACCCCCCACTAGCAGGCGATGGCTGTCAGGGAGGGCGCTTAGAGGGAGAACCGGGCTTGAACGCCCCAGGGCAAACTGAGCTTCAATGCCCCAGGCCAAACTGAGGGCGCGAACTTAAGATAGTGAAGCAGACGCTGCAGCTAAAAGGCGAAAAGGCTGCGAAAAGCCTGCAAAAAGCCCCAACCTAAGACTCCGCCAGCCCTGCTCACAGAACAAAGGACTGAGCAGAGTGAGCCAGCAGCGGGAGGCCCATCCCCCAGCCCCTGCCTATACAGGCAGCGAGGGCGGCCAGCGCCAGAAGGGGCAGCTGCGGCCCCAGAGAGTCTTCCCATACCAAGCTGCAGGCAGGCTTCCTTGCTAACCAAGACGTCTTGGGTTCAGGCCGGTCGATATCTGCCTGAGAAAGTGCACCGGTTGTACATGCAGAAAACCGAGCGGCAGGGACCAGGAAGGCAATAAGTCACAGCCACCGTGCTCACCAAATGCCTGGTCACCTGAGCTGCTCGGACCGGGGAAAGCACAAAACGCAGGCCCAGCCAAGTCTGTGCCTTTGTGGAGTACCCGAGGACCTGAACCTGAGCTGCTCACACCTGGGAAGTGCATGCAACCCAGCGCCAGCCACGGACAGCTCCCGGCAGAGCAACCTAGACCAGCAAAAACAGAAAGCACACACACCGCGAGTGGGAGCATTCCCAGTAGAGCCGAGACACTGCGAGCACTCCCCACAGATGCCAGGGATATTTGTTAGCTGTGATCCTCCCTCCCTACAGCAGGACAGAACAGGTGCGCCAGGGAAAAAAATAGTGTCCACCACAGCATCCTGGTGTCAGGATGGGAATTAGACACTGAGGAGAGCAGAAAACAGAAGAGTTTTTTCAACAGAAGGAACTACCTTGGAAGTAACAGGGGGAGAAGCCTTGAGCCTACTGCAAGAATAAGACTGAAAAACAAAGGCAGAGGCTTAAGTCCAAATCCTGAGAACAACAGAGATCTCCTGTTCCAGAGAAAATTAATTGATAGGTACTCATTAAAGGCCTCCATACATACACTGAAACCAGGCACCACCCAAGGGTCAACAAGCTTCAGTGAAAGACATCCTACACAAGCTATCCAGTAACACAGGAGAATAGCACTGAGCTTCAATATACAGGCTGCCCAAAGCCACTCCAAACCCATTGACATCTCAAACTAATTACTGAACACTTCATTGCACTCCAGAGAGAAGAAATCCAGCTCCACCCACCAGAACATCGACACAAGCTTCCCTAACCAGGGAACCTTGTCAAGTCACCCATCCAACCCCACACACAATGAGGTAACTACATAATAAAGAGAACTGCACAAACTGCCAGAAGACAGAAAGGCCACCCCAAACACAGCAATATAAGCAAGATGAAGAGGAAGAGAAATATTTAGCAAGTAAAGGAACAGGATAAATGTCCACCAACACAAACAAAAGAGGAAGATATAGGGAACCTACCTGATAAAGAATTTCGAATTTTAATTGTGAAAATTATTTGTATGTTTTTACCTTTGTGAAGCAAATTGTTTCCAGTTGACTTGCAGTACTTTCTGAGATTCAAAACGACAATTTATAAAGACACTTGCTAAAATGTAATTCAACTTATATGAACACATATTTACATTTTCATAACTCCAGTTTCTAGAAATAATAGTGATGTAATTAAGTAATTAACAAATTAATTGGATAAGTAAATTTTATTTATTTATTTTTAGCCCCGAGTGTACATGTGTTCCCCATCTTGAAACCCCCTCCCACCTCCCTCCCCATCCCATCCCTCTGGTATTTTTTTTTAATTTATTTATTTTAATTGGAGGCTAATTACTTTACATTATTGTATTGGTTTTGCCATACATTGACATGAATCTGTCCCCGGTGTACATGTGTTCCCCATCTTAACCCCCCTCCCACCACCCTTCCCATCCTATCCCTCTGGTTCATCCCAGTACACCAGCCTCAAGCATCCTGTATCAAGGATCGAACTTGGACTGGCGATTTGTTTCACATATGATATTGTACATGTTTCAATGCCATTCTCCCAAATCATCCCACCCTTGCCCTCTCCCACAGAGCCCAAAAGACTGTTCTATATATCTGTATCTCTTTTGCTGTCTCGTATACAGGGTCGTCGTTATCATCTTTCTAAATTCCATATATATTACCCTAAGACACATATTAATCAAATTAACAAAGATCAAACACAAAGAACAAATATTAAAAGCAGCAAGGGAAAAACAACAAATAACACACAAGGGGATCCCCATAAGGATAACAGCTGACTTTCAACAGAAACTCTTTAGGACAGGAGGGAATGGCAAGACATACTTAAAGTGATGAAAGAAAGTAACCTACAGCCCAGATTACTGTACCCAGCAAGGATCTCATTCAAATATGAAGGAGAAATCAAAAGCTTTACAGACAAGCAAAAGCTGAGAGAATTCAACATCACCAAACCAACTCTCCAACAAATACTGAAGGATCTTCTCTAGACAGGAAACACAGAAAGGGTATATAAACTTGAACCTAAAACAATAAAGAAAATGGCAATGGGATCATACTTATCAATAATCACCTTAAACGTAAATGGGTTGAATGCCCCAACCAAAAGACAAAGGCTGGCTGAATGGATACAAAAACAAGACCCCTATATATGTTGTCTACAAGAGACCCACCTCAAAACAAGGGACACATACAGACTGAAAGTGAAGGTCTGGAAAAAGATATTCCACGCGAATAGAGACCAAAAGAAAGCAGGAGTAGCAATACTCATATCAGATAAAATAGACTTTAAAACAAAGGCTGTGAAAAGAGACAAACAAGGAAACTACATAATGATCAAAGGATCAATCCAAGAAGAAGATATAAGAATTATAAATATATATGCACCCAACATAGGAGCACGACAATATGTAAGACAATTACTAACAAGTATGAAAGGGGAAATTAACAATAACACAATAATAGTGGGAGACTTTAATACCCCACTCACACCTATGGATAGATCAACTAAACAGAAAATTAACAAGGAAACACAAACATTAAATGATACAATAGACCAGTTAGACCTAATAGATATCTATAGGACATTTCACCCCCAAACAATGAATTTAACCTTTTTCTCAAGCGCACACGGAACCTTTTCCAGAATAGATCACATCCTGGGCCATAAATCTAGCCTTGGTAAATTCAAAAAAATTGAAATCATTCCAAGCATCTTTTCTGACCACAATGCAGTAAAATTAGATCTCAATTACGGGAGAAAAACTATTAAAAATTCCAACATATGGAGGCTGAACAACACGCTGAATAATGAACGAATCATAGAAGAAATCAAAAGAGAAATCAAAATATGCATTGAAATGAATGAAAATGAAAACACAACAACCCAAAACTATAGGACGCATGGCTGAAAAAAGACACATGGCAAAGGCGCACCCATAAAGATGGCGCCTGACGGATGTCAGGAGGGTGTGGCCCCAGATAATCACAAAAAATTGTGATTGGCCCCTGAACACTTCCCCTTTCATGAACAGTGCATGATCACCCTAGATCTCTGTTGTGACGTCAGTGCGTGACAACCTGACCTTTAATATGATTGAAGCCGACCACAGGAAGTCCCTTGCAAAACCCCCACGCTTGCCTTTATATACGGAGAGCTTGTAACAATAAAGCGGAACTGCCTTGACAGAACCCCTGCTGCGTCTGAGTGTCCTTCTCCTGGTGAAGAGGGCTGCAGCGTGGGCAGCCAGCTCACCCTTCCCCTGGGGTTTCTTCCCCGCCGCTCTGGCAAGGGGAGGCAAAACGGGCGCCACATCTGAGGCCGAGGACTCGCCAACGCCTTGCTCTCCCCCGTGGTGCTACCGGGGGAGAAACAAGGGGACCCTACATCTGGCGCCGTGACTCGGATCCCCTGGGAGAAAGAGAGCCCTCATCGCATGGTCTTGAAAGAGAGACGATGAAAAGGTTCCTCGAGCCTCTGTGTGACGCTCCCATCGAGGAGTGCAACCCCAAGTCAAGTGTATTAAGGTTGAAAAGAAACCTTCAAGGGTGGGAGCTATAATCCTTCCCTCCTATCCTCCCCTTCTCTCTCTCTCTCTCTCCCTCTTTCTCTCTCTCTCACTCGGGGAGTTCAGTGAATGGCAATTGCTCACAGGCATAATTGAGGCTACCTACCCAGGGCACTCCCTGGGGGAAGCCAAAGACCCCTTGAGCTGAGAGCTTAGTGATGGGAGCCCAATTGGGTGAACCCCCCCTTTTGTTTCCCTTTCTTTCTCTCACTTCTTGCCGAGAGTGAGGCCAGAACCCCTGTGGGCACGGAACAGGCACTTCAAAGCTGATAGGGCACCAGCCACTTGAAGACGCCCATGACAGGATACGGGGGTCAGAGAATGGGCTAGAGGCCCTTAGGGCACCCGCTCCCATCAAGAAAATTTCTGTGCATCGACAAAGGTACACGGTTCCATAAGCATCACACAGGCCTAATCACTCGGCCACCACCGCTCCCCATAGGACCTTTCTCGGTGAACACTCTTGGCAAACGTGCCTTCCCCTGTTTGCTCACCATGGGGACTACCATTAGCAAAACCGATGAGCCTGCTCTGAAGGCCCTGAAGTACATGCTTAAAAGTGAAAAAGTGAAAGTGAAGTCGCTCAGTCATGTCCGACTTGTTGCGACCCCGTGGACTGTAGCCTACCAGGGTCCTCTGTCCATGGGATTCTCCAGGCAAGAATACTGGAGTGGGTTACCATTTCCTTCTCCATGCTTAAAAGTAGAGGACTCTAAATCTCCGAATCCCAGGCCATCAAAGTCTGGGGGGCTATTACCAGATTGATCCCATGGATAGATTCGGCCAACCTATTCTCATGGGATACCTGGGATAGAGTCCAAACTCTAGCTAGAAAAAGGGAAATCCAGGATGGAGAGGAGCCACCCTTGGGACCTGTTTCACCCCTGAAAAAGGACAGGTAAACGAGGGAGAGATTACCACCCATAACGCTGAAAAGCAATGGGAACAATTTGATGATGAGCGGGCCACCATAAATTTCGAGGAGAAAGAGAGGGGACCAACTATAGCCAATAATTTGTGGCCTCCCTCGGGGGAAGAAAAAAGGTCCAACCAGACTGAAGACTTCCTTAGCACTCCCAGCGCCCCAGAGGCCCCAACTTATAAGTCTAATCTGTACCCCCCTCTGCCGCCCCCCCTCAAAGGGGGGCTCGATAATGTTCCCCCATGGAGATTAGGGGAATCCCCATGAAAAGGGAGGACCTATCCCGAAGACCCTTGGGGGGCACCATCACCATTTAACCCAGACTCAATACAGGCCTTCCCCATAAATGTAAATCCCGGGGGGAACCAGCCAGTGGCCTGGTACCCTTGGGAAGCCCAAGACCTAAAAGAGCTCAAGAAGGCCGTAGCAGAAGATGGCCCCAATTCTCCATGGGCAGAGACTATTCTCCAGGGTCTAGCTCATCAGCCTTGCACGACCCAAGATTGGAAAATGCTATGTAAGGCGGTACTCCCCAGTAACACCTACATTAAGTGGTGTGCCTTTTTCAAGGAGGAATGTCATGCCCAAGCGGAAAGAAACCAAGCTGCTAACCCCGTCATCCCTGTAACTTTAGGGATGTTATCCGAAACGGCAGATCAATGGAGCACGGGACCCCAACAGGCCACTATCCCTGCTCCTTATACAGACCAGGTGCGAGCCATATGCCTAGCCGCCTGGAGAAAATTAGCTGAAGGTCCCAGCGAACCCCCATATCCGACATTACCCAAAAAAATAACGAGGACTTCTCCACCTTCATAGATAGAGTGGAAAAAAGCATGCAAAGAAAATTCCCCCCAGACCCCTTAAAAGATCAATTTGTCAAAATGCTGGTATGGGAAGGGATGAATTCCGACCACAAAGTGGCCTGCGCAGGGCAGAAAGATCGATCCATGGAACGATGGGTAGTAGCCACCAAAGATATTGGGACATAGCACCACCAAACTCAAGCGATGGTGGCTGCGGTGGAGGCTCAAACCAAGGCGATAGCTGATGCCCTCGCCTCTGCCTTCAGCAAGGTGTCCATGCCCAAGGTGCCTCCCCTGAAGGGACCCTCAAAAATAAAAAAAACAGGCAATTGTTTTCAATGTGGAAAGGAAGGGTACTTTAAAAAGGACTGCCCCCTGAGGCCGGGGAGAATTGGAAATAGAGGGTCACCAACAACCCCCTGTCCACGTTGTAAAAAGGGATACCACTGGAAAATAGATTGTAGGTCCAAATTTGATAAAGATGGGAAACCTTTAAACTAAATGAGGGGCACTCCCCAGCTCCGTCATCTCAAGGGGAAGCCCCAAGCCCTCCTCCCTGGGTATGGCAGTCTGAGGTTACTGAACTCTCCCAAGAGATGTCTGATAAATTAGAAAAGTCCTTCCCTGGGTGCAATTCTACCAGAAGGCCCCCTTACCAACTAATGGGCATTAACAACCCAGACCTACCGACAAGAGATCAAATGGACTGTCCCTATAGTACCAGGGCTGAGACCAAAAATGGATATAACAATAGGAGGAAAAAGATTTAGATATCTAGTAGACACCGGGGCAGACACAACTATACTGAGGCAAGAACAGGTTCCTCCCACATGGCCCATGGCCGAGGGACCTCAACTAGCGGGCATCGGGGGCATTACATCCTCCAAGGAATCCTCCAATTGGCTCAAATGGGAGGATTCTGATGGCTCTGAGGGCCTAGTCAAGCCCCTAATCGCCACAGGACTCAATGCCAACCTATTAGGGCAAGACATTCTAGGGCAAGCCGACACATATATAACCACTGACTATCGGGGTTTTTACCAAGATTTATTAGATGAAGAAGAATATCAACAGCAATTCCAACCTCCCGGAATCCCCAACTACCGGGGAGATCCAGAATTTGAAAAGATAAGGAAGGGAGAACCACTGACTAGATGGAAGCCTCACCCCCAATCCTAAAGGCCACTGCTCCCTCGGCGCCCCCTATCGTTTGGACGCCTGGACCCCCTATATGGGTGGAGCAGTGGCCACTTCCCTTTCCCAAACTCCAGACATTACAATCTTTAATAGAGGAACAACTTAAACTGGGACATATCCGGCCATCTAACAGCCCCTGGAATACCCCCGTCTTTGTTATCAAAAAGGCCTCTGAAAAATGGCGCCTCTTGCAAGACCTCAGAAAGGTTAATGAAAGGATGAAAATTCCAGGGACACCCCTAAGAGGGATGCCCTCGGTCCCCGCCATTCCCGTTGCCCTGCACCTCCTGATAATAGATATTAAAGATTGCTTCTTTTCGATACCTCTGGACCCACAAGATTATGAAAAATTTGCCTTTTCGGTACCTTCTGTTAATTATGAAGGTCTGGACAAACGATATGAATGGGTTGTCCTGCCTCAAGGGATGGATAACAGTCCATCCTTCTGTCAACAATATGTGGCTAATCTTACTCAGCCCGTCCGACTACTATCCAACATCTTATTATACTTATATATGGATGATATTCTTGGGGCACCCGATACCGCCAAGCTTGCACGGGCCTCCAAATTACTATTTGACTGTCTTGCCCGGGGACAACTCATAATCTCTCCTGACAAAATCCAGCATGTCCCGCCTTTCAAAGTCCTGGGGACCCAACTTACACTTGAGGTGGTCTCCCACCTTAAGCCACAGATAACTATCAAAGAAACTTATTCCTTGGTTGAGCTCCATAGCCTTCTGGGGGAAATCAACTGGCTACGGCCCTGGATCCCCATATCCACAGGGGACCTAATACCCCTCTTTAATTTATTAAAAGACAGACTCCCTGTCCCCGCCCCATAAACAGGTTATTAAAAGAGTTCAACAGGCTCTTAATACTGCTCAAATTTCTCGCTACGACTCCACTCAAGAGCTTCAATTATGGAACTTGGCCTCCCCAGAAACACTCCTGTCTGTGCTAATAGAAACAGACAAACCCTTACAATGGATCCATGTCTCTCTGGGGGGGAGGACCCCGAGTCTACACCTGCCTAGACCAGATGGCTGATCTGATACAAAAGGGAAGGGACACTTCAATCAGGTGCTTTGCCCATGAGCCCAAAAAAATTGTTGTCCCCTACAGATTGGCTGACTTCCAATGGATCCAGAGAAACAACAACTGAGTGGCCTTAGCTTTCAAAGCATTCTTGGGAAAGACTGACTGTCACTATGGGCCTCACAAAGGGGTTGCTGCCTTTTGCCAGTTACCCTGGAGGGCACCTCAATTATTCCCTTCCAAGCCCGTAATAGATGCCTCCGTCTTCACAGACGGAGGAAAGCATGGCACAGCCATTGTCATCTTTGAACCCTCCTCAGCCCCTACCGGTGCCCCCCCACCGACACCATTGCCCATGCCACAGGGCTCAGCACAATACAAAGAACTCTTTGCTGTCATTCTGGTGCTCTCTAAGGTCCCAGGTCCCATGAATCTTTTTACCAACAGTCTCTATGTGAAAAATCTGCTCCCTGGGCTTCCCCAATATCATATTCTGTTAGATGATAATCCTATTACCCCCTTTATGATACAGGCACACATACTCCTTCAGGCAAGGGATCAACCTATCTATTTACACCACCTCAGAGGCCACCAAAACCTGCCTGGGATGCTATCATTAGGAAATTCCATGGCAGATCAGCTTGCATCTACCCATGTATATACACTCCAACAGGCACAGAATCTCTACAACCTAACCCATATTAATTGGAGAGGCCTACACCAAAGGTTCCCACAAATACCTATCAAGGATCTAAGGAGGATCATACATACCTGCCAGTCCTGTATCCCATTCTTGCAGGTTCCTCCATTGCAATCACCAGGGGTTAACCCTCAAGGACTAAAACCTAACGTAATATGGCAAACAGATGTCACTCACTATGCCCCCTTTGGTAAACTAAAATATATCTTTGTAGATACATATTCCTATGTCTGCTGGGCCACCACCCATACAGGAGAAAAGGCACAACATGCCAAGAGTCACTTTCTCCAATGTTTTGCTACTCTGGGCCTCCCAGCCCAAGTAAAAACAGATAATGGCCCTGCTTCATAAGCAACTATTTGCAAGGTTTTTTAAACAGTGGAACATCCAGCACACTACAGGCATATCCCATAATCCTCAAGGACAGGCTATAATAGAATGCCAAAACAAAACTTTAAAGCTGCAACTACAAAAACGAAAAGGGGGAATAAACCCTCATCAGCAGTTAGGAATAACCCTTTTTACTTTGAATATTTTAAATTTTTCAAAAAATGAACCACTCACTCCATTCCAGAGACAGTGGTCCAACCAAGAGCCAAGACCAGAGATAACAGTCAGATGGAAAGATCCCCTTACAGGGTTATGGAGAGGGCCAGACCCACTCTTAACATCAGGAAGAGGGTTTGGATGCGTGTTTCCCACAGGGGAAACAAGACCCATCTGGATACCAGCAAGGAATCTTAAATATCTACATGATAACCACCAATTTAGCCCAAGAACCATGAAAGTTCATGAGGCCACCTTCTACTTTTGATCTCTTACAGATTGGCAACTAAGAGGCCTTGTCAAAGGCTTAGATGAACTCTCCCCTTGCCACCTGCAAATCCCAGGATTGTTGGCCTAACTGCAACCTGCCCTCGGACCCCATAGCTGATTTCCTGCGGACAACAAAATGACCATTGTGTTTGTATTAGCTGCACTATTAAGTGTGTTCTTTGCTATAGGCCTTGCATCTGTCGCCCCAGAGGGGTGGCCTCCTGCACTCCGCTTCTCTCTGGTGCTAGGATATCTTGCCTGTTGCAGCTTACTATCGAGAGCTTATTCCTTTGTAATGACCTATCACTCTTGCTTTCTGACCCGTCCACTGGCATAACGGTTTAGCCATGATCTTCTTGTGCCTTATCCTGTTGGCACTTCCCAGGCTTTTAGACACTGCTTCCTGTCCCTGCTCAGAAATTTATAGCTATGTCCATTCCTCGTAATACCACACGACCCCTACGCCATGCACCATGTGCATCAACAAACAGACCAAGTCCTTACTTACTGTTAAAGTGCAAAAGACAGGGAGCCAAAAGAGCAACTGCTATAAGCCAAATGGGAAAAACATATGTTTTTACCCCCGCACTCACATTGGATACTCAGATGGAGGTGGGATACAAGATACTAACAGACATAAGGCACAACAGCAATACATAAATAATATAATTACCCAACTAAAGGCGACTCCCGAACCTTACAAACGCAGAGACCTACTTACTCAGCTGAGGCTTCTCCTGCACCTCCCCCCCCCGACAATCTACATGTCACCCGCCTCCTCAACTCCTCCTTCCAATTTTTTCAGAGTTCACAGAAAAAGCCCTCCGTGGCATGCTGGATATGCATGTCACTAACCCCCTCACCACATATCACAGTCCCTTTGCCCGACACCTGGGTATTAGCAGGCAATTACACTCTCAAAACCAACAATACCACTGAAAGTATCACGCAGCTTATTGGGCCAGTCGCTGACGATGTCTTGCTTGCCGCCTCTTCAAATCTAACTTGCCTTCTTAATACCTCATCCTCTAATATTTCCTATTATAACGACACCCACTCTTGCACCTCATGGGCCCCATGGAACAGTACAAGCAACTGCACCAGCCCTGGGATCTTTCTCCTCTGTGGGACCTATGCCTATTCCTGCCTCCCTCTGGACCCTACAGGGTGGATCTTGGTTTTCTTAGCCCCAGGACTAATCTTCATCAATGAAGGGGATATGGATCAGATTGTTGACCATCATGAGGGGTTACCAACAAAGCCTCCTCACAGAGGATGGCGGGCTATCGTTGCTCCTATCCTAATTGGGACTGGAATAGAGATAGCCCTAGGTGCTGGGATCGGGGGCATTTCAACCTTTGCTCATTTTTATTACAAATTGTCTCATGAACTTAATGAAGACATGGAACAAGTGGTAGAGTCCCTTGTATCCATCCAGAGACAGATTAATTCACTGGCCACAGTAGCCCTACAAAATAGATGGGCCCTTGACCTCATCACTGCAGAAAAGGGGGGAACCTGTCTCTTCTTGGGGGAAGACTGTTGTTACTTTGTTAATGAAAAGGGCATAGTCCAGGGAAAGATAAAAGAGTTAAAAGATAGAATTGAATGCCGGAGAAAGGAATTGCAAAACTTTTACAACCCCCAAGGCCTATGACATCAATTCCTCCCCTGGCTGCTCTCCTTCCTGGGACCAATAATGATCATTGTTATACTTCTTTTAGTTGGACCCTGCCTTGTCAACCTTTTCCAGAAGTTCCTGCAGGAGCGGATTCAGACCATTTCCTGGGAACAAGTGAAGACCATTCTCCTCGCTCAAATACAGGCAACAAACCCAAAGTCCGGAAAGATCCCTGATGACCGTCTGCCAATAGGTTACAAGCCTAAGATGGGGGGCACTCCAGCTGCCCCAACGAGCCAATCTACTCTCCCGGGACATAAAGGGCCCAAGAACCTCAACATACGAGGGTCTAGGGTCCAATGGCACCTTGCACAAGGCCCTTTACTAGTCCTACACCTGTCTGATACAATATGCCTCCATCCAATGCCATCCCGAAGATCAGTTATAGGCCAAGCCCCTCGCCACAAAGCCTAAGTCCGGCCAGCCCTCCAAAAGACCTTCAGCCAGGTCTTAAGCCGCCGGGGCCTATGCTTGACTGGATAGCCAATGACGGGTAAGATCCCCAGAGGGGGACAACCTAAGACAGGCACAGTCATTGAGTCTCTGGCTAGGCCATGCAGGTGGCCCTCGATGGCTCCCAAGAGAGACCCCACAAATAAATAAAAAAGGATGATATATAGGGCACATGGCTGAAAAAAGACACATGGCAGAGGCACACCCATAAAGATGGCGCCTGACGGATGTCAGGAGGGCGCGGCCCCAGATAATCATAAAAAATCGTGATTGGCCCCTGAACACTTCCCCTTTCATGAACAGTGCATGATCACCCTAGACCTCTGTTGTGATGTCAGCGCATGACGACCTGACCTTTAATATGATTGGAGCCGACCGCAGGAAGTCCCTTGCAAAACCCCCATGCTTGCCTTTATATATGGAGAGCTTGTAACAATAAAGCGGAACTGCCTTGACAGAACCCCCACTGCGTCTGAGTGTCCTTCTCTGGGCGAGGAGGGCTGTGGGGTGGGCGGCCAGCGCACCCTTCCCCTGGGATTTCTTCCCCGCTGCTCCAGCACGGGGAGGCAAAACGGGTTCTGCATCCGAGGCCAAGGACTCACTGATGCCTTGCTCTCCCCTGCGGCGTCACCGGGGGAGAAACAAGGGGACCCTACACAAAACCTCTGGGACACTGTAAAAGCAGTGCTAAGGAACTGAAGGGGGAAGTTCATTGCAATACAGGCACACCTCAAGAAACAAGAAAAAAGTCAACGAAATAACCTAACTCTACATCTAAAGAAACTAGAAAAGGAAGAAATGAAGAACCCCAGGGTCAGTAGAAGGAAAGAAATCGTAAAAATTAGGGCAGAGATAAATGCAAAAGAAACAAAAGAGACCATAGCAAAAATCAACAAACCCAAAAGCTGGTTCTTTGAGAAGGTAAATAAAATTGACAAACCACTAGCCAGACTCATCAAGAAACAAAAGGAGAAAAACCAAATCAATAAAATTAGAAATGAAAATGGAGAGATCACAACCAACAACACAGAAATACAAAAAATTATTAGAGAATACTATCAGCAATTATATGGCAATAAAATGAATAACTTGGAAAAAATGGACAAATTCCTAGAAAAGTACAACTTTCCAAAACTGAACCAGGAAGAAATAGAAAATCTGAACAGACCCATCACAAGCACGGAACTAGAGGATGTAATCAGAAATCTTCCAGCAAACGAAAGCCCAGGTCCAGAAGGCTTCACAGCTGAATTCTACCAAAAATTTAGAGAAGAGCTAAAACCATGGTCATGTATGGATGTGAGAGTTGGACTGTGAAGAAAGCTGATCGCCGAAGAATTGATGCTTTTGAACTGTGGTGGTGGAGAAGACTCTTGAGAGTCCCTTGGACTGCAAGGAGATCCAAACAGTCCATTCTAGAGGAGATCAATCCCGGGTGTTCATTGGAAGGACTTATGCTAAAGCTGAAACTCCAATACTTTGGTCACCTCATGTGACGAGTTCACTCACTGGAAAAGACTCTGATGCTGGGAGCGATTGGGGGTAGTAGGAGACGGGGATGACAGAGAATGAAGTGGCTGGATGGCATCACCGACTCGATGCACATGAGTTTGAGTGAACTCCGGGAGTTTGTGATGGACAGGGAGGCCTGGCGTGCTGTGATTCATGGGGTCACTAAGAGTCAGACACGACTGAGCAACTGAACTGAACTGAACTGAACTGAGCACCTATTCTACTCAAACTCTTCCAGAAAATTGCTGAGGAAGGGAAGCTTCCAAACACATTCTATGAGGCCACCATCACCCTAATCCCAAAACCTGGGAAAGATCCCACAGAAAAAGAAAACTACAGGCTAATATCACTGATGGACATAGATTCAAAAATCCTTAACAAAATTCTAGCAATCAGATTCCAACAACACATTAAAAAGATCATACATCATGACCAAGTGGGCTTTATCCCAGGAATGCAAGGATTCTTCAATATCCGCAAATCAATCAACATAATACACCACATTAACAAACTGAAAAATAAAAATCATATGATTTTCTCAATAGATGCAGAGAAAGCCTTCGACAAAATACAGCATCCATTTATGATAAAAATCCTCCAGAAAGTGGGAATAGAAGGGACATATCTCAACATAATAAAAGCTATATATGACAAACCCACAGCAAACATTATCCTCAATGGTGAAAAACTGAAAGCTTTTCCCCTAAAGTCAGGAACAAGACAAGGGTGCCCACTCTCACCACTACTATTCAACATAGTTCTGGAAGTTTTGGCTACAGCAATCAGAGCAGAAAAAGACATAAAAGGAATCCAACTTGGAAAAGAAGAAGTAAAATTTTCACTGTTCGCTGATGACATGATCCTCGACACAGAAAACCCTAAAGACTCTACCAGAAATCTACTAGAGCTAATCAATGAATACAGTAAAGTTTCAGGATATAAAATCAACACGCAGAAATCCCTTGCATTCCTATACACTAATAATGAGAAAATAGAAAAAGAAATTAAGGAAACTATTCCGTTCACTGTTGCAACGAAAAGAATTAAATACTTAGGAATGTATCTACCTAAGGAAACAATAACTTGTACATAGAAAACTATAAAACACTAGTGCAAGTAATCAAAGAGGACACTAATAGATGGAGAAATATACCGTGTTCCTGGATTGGAAGAATAAATATTGTAAAAATGAATATAGTACCCAAAGTAATTTATACATTCAATGCAATCCCTTTCAAGCTACCAACGATATTTTTCACAGAACTAGAACAAATAATCTCACAATTTGTATGGAAATACAAAAAACCTCGAATAGCCAAAGCAATCTTGAAGAAGAAGAATGGAACTGGAGGAATTAACCTGCCGGACTTCAGGCTCTACTACAAAACCACAGTCATCAAGACAGTATGGTACTGGCATAAAGACAGAAATATAGATCAATGGAACAAAATAGAAAGCCCAGAGATAAATCCACACAACTATGGACACCTTACCTTTGGCAAAGGAGGCAAGAATACAAAATGGAGAAAAGACAGTCTCTTTAACAAGTGGTGCTGGGAAAACTGGTCAGCCACTTGTAAAAGAATGAAACTAGAACAATTCCTAACACCATACACCAAAATAAACTCAAAATGGATTAGAGAGCTAAATGTAAGACCAGAAACTCTAAAACTCCCAGAGGAGCACGTAGGCAAAACACTCTCTGACATAAATCACAGCAGGATCCTCCAAGACCCACCTCCCAGAATTTTGGAAATAAAAACAAAAATAAATGGGACCTAATTAAAATCAAAAGCTTCTGCACAGCAAAGGAAACTATAAGCAAGGTGAAAAGACAGCCTTCAGTATGGAAAAAATAATAGCAAATGAAGCAACTTAAAAAGAATTAATCTCCAAAATATACAAGCAGCTCCTGCAGCTCAATTCCAGAAAAATAAATGATCCAATCAAAAAATGGGCCAAAGAACTAAACAGACATTTCTCCAAAGAAGACATAAAGATGGCTAACAAACACATTAATAAATGCTCAACATCCCTCATAATCAGAGAAATGCAAATCAAAACCACAATGAGATACCTTTTCACACCAGTCAGAATGGCTGCTATCCAAAAGTCTACATGCAATAAATGCTGGAGAGGGTGTGGAGACAAGGGAACCCTCTTACACTGTTGGTGGGAATGCAAACAAGTAGAGCCACTATGGAGAACAGTGTGGAGATTCCTCAAAAAACTGGAAATAGAACTGCCGTATGATCCAGCAATCACACTCCTGGGCGTACCCACCGAGGAAACCAAAATTGAAAGAGACATATGTACCCCAATGTTCATTGCAGCACTGTTTATAATAGCCAGGACATGGAAGCAACCTAGATGTCCATCTGCAGATGAATGGATAAGAAAGCCTTGGTACATATACACAATGGAGTATTTTTCAGCCATTAAAAAGAATACATTTGAATCAGTTCTAATGGGGTGGATGAAATTGGAGCCTATTATACAGAGTGAAGTAAGCCAGAAATAAAAACATCAATACAGTATACTAACACATATATATGGAATTTAGAAAGATGGTAACCTTAACCCTGTATACGAGACAGCAAAAAGACACAGGTGTATAGAACAGTCTTTGGGACTCTGTGGGAGAGGGTGAAGGTGGGATGATTTGGGAGAATGGCATTGTAGCATATATATTATCATATGTGAAATGAATCACCAGTCCAGGTTCGATGCATGATACAGGATGCTTGGGGCTGGTGCACGAGGATGACCTGGAGGGAGGATATGGGGAAGAGGGAGGTGGGAGGGGGTTTCAAAAAAGGGAACACATGTACACCGGGGCGGATTCGTGTCAATGTATGGCAAAACCAACCAATATATTAAGGTAAGGTAATTTGCTTCCAATAAAATTTAAAAAAATACTAAATTAAAAGAAAAGAATCCTGAAAGTATGTCAGTTGGGTCTTCACATGTCTAGATGGAATTAGAATTGCAAGAAATTTATTGTGGGAAAGTGACTGTGAAGGACAGGAGAGGGACAGTAGTAGGAAGGAAAAGCTTTTGGCATGGTGCAATATGACATCTGTGCAAAGAGAGGAGGAAGAAAGAGCCTCACCCCGTGAAGCAACTCTGAGAGATTCTCAACAATTACAATAAGAACTTCAATAAAAAGATTTCCTATAGAGTCACGGAGGACAGAAATGAACTGATCCTGGTGTCACCACTGTGCTCAGTCTTTGCCTGAAGGCTGCCTGAGAAAGTGTAGATGGGTACTAGAGTGGATCTTAAAAACTAGAAATTGTATGCTGTTGTACAGAGGCTAAGTCATATCTGTCATATCTGACTCTTTGCAACCCAATAGACTGCAGAATCCAGGCTCCTCTGTCCTTCGCTATCTCCCAGAGTTTGCTCAGATTCATGTCCATTGAGTCAGGGATGCTATCTAACTGTCTCATCCTCTGTCTCCGCCTTCACTTTTTGCCTTCATTTTTTCCCATCTTCGGGGTCTTTTCCAATGAATCGGTTCTTCACACTGAGTGGCAAAAGTAATGGAGTTTCAGCGTCAGGTCTTCCAATGAGTAGTGAGGGACCTTAGTCAGCAAAGTGATGTCGCTGCTTTTTAATATACTGTCTAGCTTTCTACTACCCTTATGGAAGAAAGTGAAGAGGAACTCAAAAGCCTCTTGATGAAAGTGAAAGAGGAGAGTGAAAAGGTTGGCTTGAAGCTCAACATTCAGAAAACAAAGATCATGGCATCTGGTCCCATCACTTCATGGGAAATAGGTGGAAAAACAGTGGAAACAGTGTCAGACTTTATTTTTTTGGGCTCCAAAATCACTGCAGATGCTGATTGCAGCCATGAAATTAAAAGACGCTTGCTCCTTGGAAGGAAAGTTATGATCAACCTTGATAGTATATTAAAAAGCAGAGACATTACTTTGCCAACCAAGGTCCGTCTAGTCAAGGCTATGGTTTTTCCCGTGGTCATGTATGGATGTGAGAGTTGGAATGTGAAGAAAGCTGATCGCCGAAGAATCGATGCTTTTGAACTGTGGTGTTGGAGAAGACTCTTGAGAGTCCCTTGTACTGCAAGGAGATCCAACCAGTCCATTCTAGAGGAGATCAGTCCTGGGTGTTCATTGGAAGGACTGATGCTGAAGCTGAAACTGCAATACTTTGGCCACCTCATGCGGCGAGTTGACTCACTGGAAAAGACTCTGATGCTGGGAAAGGTTGGGGGCGGGAGGAGAAGGGGACGACAGAGAATGAGATGGCTGGATGGCATCACCAACTCTGTGGACATGAGTTTGAGTGTACTCCGGGAGTTGGTGATGGACAGGGAGGCCTGGCGTGCTGTGATTCATGGGGTCGCGGAGAGTCGGGCACGACTGAGCGACTGAACTGAACTGAACTGAACTAGCTTTGTAATAGCTTTTCTTTCAAGGAAGTTAGCATCTTTTAATTTCATGGCTATCATCAGCAGCAGCAGTGCTTTTGGAGACCAAGAAACTAAAACTTTATGGTGTGTGCTAACTGAACTTCTTACTGCTGAAAGGCAAGTTCTTTTTTGAAAGAAGATTGAGCTGCACAACTTCATAACTACCGCAGAGAGGAACTGGAGACAAAACAGATCTAGATCTAATAAGGTATATTGAAGTGAAGGTTGTTCAGTCATGTCCGACTCTTTGTGACCCCAAGGACTGAACAGTCCATGGCATTCTCCAGATCAGAATACTGGAGTGAGTAGCCTTTCCCTTCTCCAGGGGATCTTCCTAAACCAGTGATCGAACCTAGGTCTACTGCATTGCAGGCAGATTCTTTACCGGCTGAGCTAAAAGGGAAGCCTAGGAATACTGGAGTGGGCAGCCTATCCCTTCTCCAGTGGCTCTTCCTGACCCATTAATCAAACCGGGGTCTCCTGCATTGCAGGGGGATTCTTTACCAACTGAGCTATCAGGGAAGCCCTAGCTGTTAAATAAGTGATTATTAAATGCTAAATTTGATCCCGCCCTGAGTGCCTTGAGTGTCATTCTGAAGTTATGTCTAAGTTTTTTCTCATCTTTTCACACTCTTCTCTCTGTCACTTCTCTGATTTTCATAATTAAATAAAAACCTAACTTATACAGTGTTATAAATTTAGACCTGGGTTCTATCCCTGGGTTGGGAAGATCCCCTGGAGAAGGGAAAGGCTACCCACTCCAGTGTTCTGGCCTGGAGAATTCCATGGGCTATTCAGTGCATGGGGTCGCAAAGAGTCGGACACGATTGAGCGGCCTTCACTTCACTATACCTTATTAGATCTAGATCTGTTTTGTCTCCAGTTCCTTTCTGCAGTATTTATGAATTTGTGCAGCTTAATCTCCTTTCAGAAAAGACCTTGCTTTTCAGCAGTAAGGAGTTCAGTTAGCTGTCACCATACAGGTTTATTTTCTTGGTCCCCAAAATTACTGCTAATAAGGTACAAGATAGGACCATTTCTCTACTGAGGAAGTGGCAGTTGTAAACAAACTGAGTTTGAGTGAGATGAATATTAATACAAAAATGATACTGAAATGGTCCCGTGTCTAATTGTGCTTAGGAAAATGA
Source organism: Moschus berezovskii (assembly GCF_049115385.1). NCBI lineage: Eukaryota > Metazoa > Chordata > Mammalia > Artiodactyla > Moschidae > Moschus > Moschus berezovskii. The sequence goes on along the minus strand of NC_142464.1, from coordinate 59,681,995 downwards.
ACCAATCACACCATCTGTCCAAGCCAGGGAATAAATTTAATAAGAATGAAGTGTGAGGAAGAATTGTTATGAACTGACCAAGTAAAATTGATAACACAAAAATCATCTATTAATTCATGAGAAAAAAAAGTCAAAGGTCTATGTTTAGTTGTGTTATGATCACTGTTTAAGTGATCCCTAGTTCCTTTATTTTTCATTTGTTTTCTCTTCTCTTTATCATGAACATAGTACATAGAATTCAAGAATTTCTTCATTCATTATGCCTATAAAATATATTTTCCAGCTATGCTGAGACTCCTGAAAATTTCTAAGGAAGCAAATTATGACAATTATATTTTACTCTATGATTACTTTTGATTTTTCCAAATGCTTGGTCAAATTGTCCCATAGAGAAAATAGAAAAAAAAAAGAAACTTCCTCTAAAGTCATTTGAGCAAATTCGTAGGTTATTTTTCAGTCTCAATTTTTTGGAAATGTATATGGCTCCTTTATATCCAATCTTGCACATTTATATGCCATTCCCTTTCCCAGACTTGGTAGATTCTCTAGACCCTTTGAACATTATATTAAATCAAACCTAATTTTGTACTCCTTTTACGAAATAAGCTGTAATTCCTTATCTCATTCAAAATTCCATTTGAATAAATTTCTTCTAAAATAATCTAATGGTGCTCATTCTCTGAAGCTAAATCTAAATAGAAATCCTTCAGGGCACAGCTCAAATGCTCCTCCACAGAGGATTTACTTTTCATTTTTGATGGGAAAGTGTTTGCCATTCTGACAATTTCTTCATTTCATTTTTACTACATCTCTTTTAAAATATGCCTTACATTCTAATGTAATAATTCATGTTAAAAACAATAATAGCTCTTAGGTACACAAAATGCCTGCATTGTGTGTGTGTGTGTGTGTATTTATATATTCTATAACAACTCCATGAAGAGGGGAGTATTACACTGATTTTATTAGTTCTAGATCAGAGGATTGGTCAATTTGCTTAGATCCCAAAATTGGTAAGTAGAAAAACCAATAATCAAACTCTGATCTTTTAGCAGCAAATTAACTTATAATTCTTTGATGAAAACTCTTCAAGAGTAAACTGATGTTTCTGTGGACTACTCAAACTTCCATTCTTCCAAATTCCAAACTTGCATTCAATAAAAATTAAATGAGTAAAGAAATGAATGGGATCCAACCTACACATGTCATTTGAATATATCTCTCACAGATAGCAGATAGCTGGATTTCTTTCTTTCTTTTACCATACTCTGCTTGGCATTTGTCCATTATTTGCTTCTGTAAGTAGGCCTAGGTTATTTATGTATGTGTATTTTTGCCTGTAAAGTCTTTGCATCAAGGGCAAGAAGGAGCTTTTCATTATTGTTTATTAGGTAGTTTTGGCACCTCTTCTGTTATTTCCCAAAACAAGAGTGAAAGTGTATGTATATCATTATCCTCCCTTGGGGAAATAGAAGAATAGCCCTTGAAAGCTGAAAAATTAGGTGTGTGTTCTGGAAGAAATTTATCACCAGAACTATAGTTCTGTCATTATAAATTTCCAAAATGTTTGCTAAATTTTCTAAAAATAAACACCTTTGTAACATCGTATACTATTAGTGGTGACATACTAAATTAATTTTTCATAGAATGCTTCTTTATCTTAAACTAAGAAATGTATTGTGAATTTTCATGAATGATTCTTTGTTGTTTGCTGACGAGAATCCTAGTGTTTGCAAATCCACTTAATAAATATATTCTTAGTAAAACACTTTTGAAATTAACTACATAAAATACCAGGAAAATGTATTTAACTATTTATACATATGACATATGTATACGAGCTTTGCTTGTAGCTCAGTCGGTAAAGAATCTGCCTGCAGTGCAGGAGACCTGGGTTTGATCCCTGGGTTGGGAAGATCTCCTGGAGAAGGAAATGGCAACCCACTCCTGTATCCTTGCCTGCAAAATCTCATGGACAGAGGAGCCTGGTGGGCTGCAGTCCATGGGGTTGCAAAGAGTTGGGCATGACTCAGAGATTAACACTTACTTACTTATTTATACATATAACAAGAGAGTCACTGCTTATAATTTACATATGTGAGTGTGCATGCTAAGTCACCTCAGTTGTATCCAGCTCTCTGTGACCCTATGGATGGTAACCTGCCAGGCTGCTCTCTCCATGGGATTCTCCAGGCAAGAAGACTGAAATGTGTTGCCACGACCTCCTCCAGGGGATCTTCCTAACCCAGGGATCAAACCTGTGTCTCCTGCGGCTCTTGTATTGCCGGCAGATTCTTTACCACTGAACTACTGGGAAAGCTCTAAATTTACGTAAATAAATTAATATATTTTATTTTACAATATTTTTGTTACTTTGATTTAAGATGTTGCTAATGAAAGCAAAATATGTTAATTTTATGAAGGGACTTTCAAAATAGAGTGAAACTTGGTTGTTCTGCACATGCATTCTTTTTATTCTTTATATAGGTTAAGGAAAGATTTGTAAAAGTGAAAAAAAGGTTGTTTAACATTTTATTCCAGTAAAGGTATATTCTGACCATTTTTGAACAGTGCATCTTTTTTTTTTCAATTAAAATTTTTTTAATTGCATGATTGTCTCAGTAGATGCAAAAAAAGCTGATGTGATCAAATTTAACATTCATTCACAGTAAAAAATATCAATAAATTAGGAATGAAAGGTAAATATCTCAACATTATAAAGGCTGTAAATGAAAAGCACACAGCTAACATTCCATGGTGTATAACTACAAGTTTCCTCTAACAGAACAAGTCAAGGGAGTCCACTCACCATTTCTATTTAACATGGTACTATAAGTTCCACCCAGAGTAACTCGACAAGAAATAAAAAGCATCCAAATTGGAAACAAAGAAGTAAAATCATCCCTGTTTTTAGACAACATGGTCTTGTATATAGAAAACACCTGAACAGTGCATCTTACAGAAAACTTCCAGATCTTTAAGTGACACATACCTAGAGTTTTGTTCAATTCCTAAATAAAAGCCCTTTTTCATCCCCAAGTTGTTTAAAAGGTTTTAGATGGGGAGGAACCAGATGTCAGCTGTCTCATTTTTTTTTTTTTTAAGTGGAGAACAATTTAGTGATTACTGCTAAGTGGAATTTAACCTTCAGGTCACTGATTCAATCCTGTAATGCTGCTGGCCTTTTGATAATAAGAGATCCACTCTTGTGTACACACACAACACACACAGACACACACACCAGTTCCACAAAAGACAAGCAGTCAAGGCAATGTATTAATAGAATGCAAAAAATAATTTTCTTGAAATGAGTTGCAAAGAATAAAAGTGAATGACATTTATTCTTCATATAAAAAAGTTAATGGGTGCAATAATGTAAAGTTTAATAGATTAAAAATACTTTAAGTGATTTTATGGGGAATATTATTCTTAATTTTGAATTTCCTTAATATTCTTAGGATTTAAGAGAGTTTGTTTCCATTGAGTCAGTGCTAACTCACCTTTGTTGTGGTCCAAAGCCACAAAATAGTACAGAAAATGTGGAGATTAAGTAAATACTGTTCTTTCTTGAGTAGGATAAACTATGATTATTTTTAAGAAATTTTTGAATGTGAATGGGATGGGATTTATGGCAACAAGAAGCCAGGCTACATATTCACACATGGTATATCAAGTGTTGTAGCAATTAAAGAGACTCAGTTGCACAGTAAATTGCAAGACCCACAGTAATAATACTTTAGCCTAGAAGATCTTATCAGAAAGAACTTTGCTTATGTTTCAAAAAGTAGTATCAGCTAGGAGAAAAAAAGAAGCAATAAAAACAAAAACAGCAACCAGCAATAAGCATGATGAAGCAATGTATTGACCACTTAATTTACACTAACAGCACCTTTTCTTAAAAAGCTGTTATTTAAAACAGGTTTCAAGTCAAGGACATATATATTGTGCTTGTTTTGGACAAAATGTCCAAAAGTCTTCCATTTTGGATAGAAACAGAGGCTTTCAGCGGTCAAATAATTGCTAAAGAAGGGCATAAGGCCAGGAACTGGAAGAGTCTAAGGTGAGGTCCAGTCCAGGTATATCTGACACGTACTTTTCATCACACTGCTATACGGAGACATTCATTAAAAATAAGCTAATGAAATGTGACTGCCAGGCTGTTTGACATGTATCTGATGAGGATGCTGCAATGTTTTAGAAATGTCAATTTTGTAAAGAAAGAGAAAGAAAGGCTATGTTTCCAGGTAGAGTCCTCTTAACCTGAATGAACTGGTCAACCAGATATAAGCAACATTCAGCCTTTATCACTCAGTTTTTCATAGCATTGCTTGTAGGTCAGTAATTGATATTCATGTTATTCTGGAAGTAGACACTACTCTATTGCTTCCTTGATCATGCATAACTCTATAATATAGTCTCTCAATAATTTACTTATTTATACCTTGTGTCTCTGACTCCATTTTACAGATTCTATGATTGTTTATTTTTTTCCTCTCTCTCTCTCCTTTTCCTTGTATATGTTTGAAATAAGTAATAAGCAAAATAAAAAAAGAAAATCCTAAATGAACCATTGTGTGTCAGTCAGTTCAGTCGCTCAGTCATGTCTGACTTTTTACGACCCTTTGGACTACAGCATGCCAGCCTTCCCTGTACATAACCAACTCCCGGAGCTTACTCAAACACATGTCCATTGAGCTGGTGAAGTCATCCAACCATCTCTTCCTCTGCTGTCCCCTTCTCCTGCCTTCAATCTTTCCTATCATCAGGGTCTTTCCCAATGAGTCAATTCTTTGCATCACGTGGCCAAAGTATTGGCGTTTCGGCTTCAGTATCAGTCCTTCCAATGAATATTCAGGACTGATTTTCTTTAGGATTGACTGGTTGGATCTCCTTGCAGTCCAAGGGACTCTCAAGAGTCTTCTCCAACACCACAATTCAAAAGCATCAATTCTTCAGCGCTCTATCTATATATTAATAATTATGTGTTGATTCTGATAGCACTAAAGTAAAACTGTTGCCATAGTTGGTGATTTAAAGTACAGTCTTGCGGGGTAGATTTCAGTTCTTAGTAAATAATATAAAATAAAGAAACCTTGTGATTTTTGCCTCGAAAATTCCAAAAACTTCTCCATTGTATTAATATTTGGGACAATCCAGTGATACACACGGAGAAGGCAATGGCAAGCCACTCCAGTACTGTTGCCTAGAAATCCCATGGATGGAGGAGCCTGGTAGGCTGCAGTCCGTGGGGTCGCTAAGGGTCGGACACGACTGAGCGACTTCACTTTCACTTTTCACTTTCCACTTTCACACATTGGAGAAGGAAATGGCAACCCACTCCAGTGTTCTTGCCTGGAGAATCCCAGGAACGGGAGAGCCTGGTGGGCTTCCGTCTATGGGGTCACACAGAGTCGGACACGACTGAAGTGACTTAGCAGCAGCAGCAGCAGTGATACACACTCTTTTTTCATTCATATAAATAAATAAGATAGAGTAACTTTGTTAAATCTCAGAGAAACTTTTTTGCATTTACTGCATGATTCATTGAATAACTTTGAATTTTTGTTTCATCTGAGTCAGGAATGGAGTCATATTTCCAATGTAATATAGGAACAACTACAGAAGTTCAGGCAATGTTCACAAAAACAAACACAAAAATGATATAGAGCTATTAAGTCCTAGGGTTTTGGTCATGTACCAGTTTGAGTAATATGTTGCTCTTAAAGTTTTAGACTGCTGGAATGTCAAGTTGTCTTTAATTTATGTACAATATTTTACCAGTTAATGTTGGATTACTTTCTTTTCTGCTAAACAAGCTACAGATTTTATTCCACAATAGGAGACGTGTGCTTTGCTTAGTAGGTCGGTCATGTCCAACTCTTTGCGACCCAATGGACTGTAGTCCACCTGGCTCCTCTGACCATGCGTAATCTCCAGGCAAGAATACTGGAGTGTGTTGCCATGTCCTCCTCCAGGGAAGACAAGTGTATACAAGGATAAAAAAAGGATGCATGCTGGGTATTATGTTCAAAATTTTAAGATTTTTATGGTCCATTCTCCTGTTCCCCATATTTTAAAATTATTGATGTAGAACTTACTATTAAATTTTCTATGCAAAGGATTTTAAAGTTACAATATTTTTACAAGATTCTGAAAATACCATAGAGGACAAATTCTGGAAATTTTGACATGTGAACACTAATGATAATTGTCAGAAAATCTGTTAAGGTACTGTATAAAACTCATGAGATCCTGGTCTCCAACTGTACATCACAACATATTGCAGCTTGAAATTCAGTATAACAGAAATCCATCTTAGATATGAAAACGAGAAGGAATTTGTAACATCCTATAATGTAAGTTTTCTCTTTTAATATTGCCCTTTTGCATGGATCAATAATATATAAAAATATCAAGATTTTTTTAAAGCACAGACTTGATTATTTCTTACTATTTTTATACATATTTTTTCTTTTAAAGAATTTGTGACATTATCTAGTTTAATAATTAAGTTAAAATAAGTTTGCCATCTATTATGTGCCAAGCTCTGTGGTGATTTCGGAGACACAAAGATAAGTAAGGCATGATTTTAAAACATCAATATTTTACTGTTGTTAAAACATAGATCATTTTTTAAAAGTTATGATAGAAGTTACACTAAACTTTTGGGTACATTAGTAAGCCTTATAAAAATTCTGAGTAATCATTCATTATTTAGCAGGATAGTGCTATAGTTAGTAGACAACCATACAAAGATCATTGAATATATTTTGTTACCTCATGGCTCAATGATGTATATCACAGGGGGAATAAATTGTTGACCATTACTGATTCAAAACAGAGAGAATGGCTCACATGCTAAAGCATGGGTGTATCACTTGCAAGAGTTGTAGTGCCTAATATTGGTCAACATTAAACATGTTTATTTTATAAGTGTATAAAATTTATTTGTGTAAAAAGTATCCCAATATCCATAATACTTCCCTGTGGTGAGAATATTTGGTTTAGTTTCGTTAATAATGAAATTATAATTCATAAATCCTGCCCAGATCAAATAAATTAAAGGAGTCTGACTGCTATTTTCATGTATATAAGTATGTATGTATGTATATATATATATATACACACACACACACATTTACTATAGTTTGGCTCCACATCTCATCTCCAAGATGTGTTATTTACCTAGAAATTTTAAGAAGTAGAATTCTTTCTATACTTTTCAAATAAACAGAGAAATTCTATCACAATTCTTTCACATAGTTAGAATGTGAATCTTAACCCATACTAGGTTAAAATTTCCCAAGATTTCTGGCTATTTCTTTTGTGCAATTAAAAATAAAAGATCACCCAATCTCATAAGAAAATTACAAGAAAGGAAAACTGCGATAGCATTGCTTTTTACAAATATTTATGTTTTCTGCTCTAAATTAGTAGCTGTGTTTGTGTGTGTTAGTCACTTAGTTGTGTCTGACTCTTGTGACTTCATGGACTGTAGCCCACCAGGCTCCTCTGTCTATGGGGTTTCCCAAGAAAGAATATTGGAATGGGTTGCCATTCCCTTCTCCAAGAGATCTTCCTGACCAAGGGATTGAACCCAGGTCTCCTGCATTGTGGGTAGACTCTTTACAATCTGAGCCACTAGGGAAGCAAAACTTAGTGGCTATAAGTATTCAAATATTATTAATGTAGCATCACTGACAAATATGAAAATTTGAGATTTCTAAGCAGAAATGAGTCATCATTTCTAAGGCATATCAGAAATATTCACTGACTTCTTAGAAGAGCCATTCATGATGATAAAAGATTCTGTTCAAAAATGTGAAACTTCAAAAATATAAACTGTTAACACTAAATAACTACACAAGAAAGACATTAAATTGAACTTAAAGAAAAGGACAATTTCCACTGTTATTTATTTACTGAATTTTTTCTTAGTTTCTGTTGCTTAGTCAGTAAAACAAGGAGTTCATGTTAGATATAGTCAACCGATTTCACTTCTAATATCCTATTTGAACAGAGTCAAGTATTCTTTAGAATATGGATTAAGCTTCAACCATCAATTAATACTCCCAATATTAACAAACAGTCTGCTAAATGTAAGTATTGGAGAAGGAAATGGCAACCCACTTCAGTATTTTTGCCTGGAGCATCCCATGGAGAGAGGAGCCTGGCATGTTACTGTCCATGGGGTCACAAGAGTCAGACACCACTTAGCGACTAAACCACCACCAAATATAAGTTCAGTAGTTTAGTAAATGACAAATTAAGACTGAAAATTATCTCAGATGATTGGTGTCACTCTGGAAATGAAATTGAAAAAACTCACTAATTCCTAGGAGATGAAATTGTGGAGATATTCAATTATTCATTAAAAGTTTTGAACAGAAGTCAAGAAATTTTGGACAGACTTCAGTCATATAACTGTTCCAGATTTCCTCTCCAAATGCTCTAAACTGAAGTCTAAATTTTAAAAAAAAATCCCTCCTTTCTGCTAATATTATATAATTGCTTTAATATAAATCTATAACTACTATTACATTGGTAACTAATAGAACGTGTACCATATAATGTGCTATTTCATTTACTTAAAGTTGTGTATATTTTGACTTTCAGCTCAGTTAACATGATTATATATATGTATATATAGTAGAATTTCAATAGTCACACACCAGCTCCATACCAATCAGTGCTCTCACCATGTAGTATATGAAATATTTATGATCAATTAAGTTGGTAACTGATATCATAAAATATATTTTTGAAAATCTAACACTTCGTGATTGTAAAATGTGGTGAAAACCCTTAAAATGTGAGTAAACATCACAAAGTCAGGTTGAGGTAACCTTTCATCTTGATTTGTCTTCCCTGGTGACTCAACTGGTAAAGAATCTTCCTGCCAATGCAGGAGGATGCAAGAGACATGGGTTCAAACCTTGGGTCAGGAAGATTTCCTGGAGAAGGAAATGGCGGCCAATTCCAGTATTCCTACCTGGAAAATTCCATGGACAGAGGAGCCTGGCTGCCTATAGTTATTGTGGTCGCAAAAAGTTGGACATGATTGAGCACACATGCCTTTCATCTTGATTAAAGAATGTATCACAGAATCTAGGTGAAGATAATGAGATAGAAAGAGATGTATATAGAATGCATTCATAACGTAAAGCATAATGATATGCTTATTTATAAAATATTTAAATTTTAAACAATATCTTTAAGATATTTTAAACTACTTTTAGAATATCACTGTAGATATAAGTGATTTCTGTATAATGTTATTAACCATTTTGTTTCTGATACAGTCAATAAAAAATCTCAGATCAAATCTATACTTTTTGATATATGGAAAATAGAACACTATATTTTACTGTGCAGCAGAATAACTGAGGAAGGAATGGGTTGGACATGAGTTTGCAAGTTTCCTAAAGTTTTGTATAAACCTTTGTTGCCAATGTAAAAAAATCTCTAGGCTTAAATAGATGAACCAATAGCAAAGAAGGAAAGAAAAAGAGGAAAATGAGCTTAGCATTATGCCCAACCTTGATGTATTAACATTTTTCTTAATCCTCACAAGAGCTGAAGGACCAGAAGTTAATACTTTTCTTTGATCATCTACTTCTACAGTGTTTCCCACTGCACAAATTTTTATACTCTGTAAAGTGGAATTCAAGGGCAATGACTAAAGAAGAGTGTTAGTAAGAAATATATATATTTATACAGTCCATGGGGTGGCAAAGAGTTAGACACAACTGAGCGACTGAGCAAACATGCATATTTGTGTGTATACATATATATATGCCACCCCATGGACTGTAGTCAACCAGGATTATCTGTCCATGCAATTTTCCAGGCAAGAATACTGGAATAGGTTGCAATTTCTTCCTTCAGGGCATATTCCAGACCCAAAGATAGAATCTGTGTCTCCTGCATCTCTGGCATGTATATATAATTTTCATTAAACTGTGATTATTGAATAGAACTACAGCATAGATTGTTAGTTATTTACCCATATGTATTTATATTATAGCATGTCAGGTAGTGTTTCATTGTTTTGTTTTTCTTCCCAACATGCAGACCATTTCACTTTGCAGTGAGGATCTAGGCAGCTCTTGAGTCTTGTTTTCCAAAAAATTTCATGTCATGGAATTTAACAATCTTCTTTCTAAATGTGCATGACATTTTATGAATGGAAGTGTTTTATCATGTGTAGCTGCAGAATGAAGACCATAATATGATATTCATTACACTGACACTATCTTACTGAAGAAACCATGCTTTAGAATTTCAAGACTTTGGTGCAATTAGACTGACATTCAGCATTTCATTCTCAAATTACTTAAATTTATCCAATCTGACCTACACAGAGATGCTCATTCGTATCTCAGTATTCATTTTGGACTAGCATGAATTGGATGGAATTCAGGTGAACAAGAAATTTCCATCTGTGATATTGGTTGGAGAAACTCTGTTAGTTGCTCAGTTGTGTTTGACTCTGCAACCCCATGGACTGTAGCCTGCCAGGCTCATTTGTCCAAATACTGGAGTCAGTAGCTATTCTTTCCTCCAGAGGATCTTCCCCACCTCCCACATAGCAGGTAGATTCTTTATCATCTGAGTCATCAGGGAAGAGAGAATCTGGAATATTTTAAATATATATATATATATATATATATATATATATATATAGTGTGTATATATATATATTTAAATACCCACCCTTCATAAACATTATAGTACAAGCTATAATATATTGGGAAAATCTACTTAAGCAAAAACCATATGCAAATTTTAATGAAAATCAAAAGGATTGATCAAGTGTACTCTCAGTTTTTGAAAATATTTGATACCTGTCGAGGAACTCAGTGGGTGTTTTTACTTAAAAAAAAAAATAAACCTTTGTTTAAAGCAGTAGTGTATATATTAAGCCGAGGAAAGCAAACTTAGCCTTGAGTCTAAGATTAAGAATATTTGTATTTATGGTGAAACTAATTGTGGTAATGGACATCAAAAGAAAAATCAACCAAGGAATTGAAAACTTTTTTTATCCAAAGTTAAGTGACTGAAATAACCAACCAAACATGAGGAAAGTGTGTCCCAAATTTTATTTTTTTAAATAATAGTTTCAAGTTATATAGTATTATTTAGGGGACAAAACTCAGATGACCTTTAACTCTACTACTATGAGCAAGAATCCCTTAGAAGAAATGGAGTAGCCATCATAGTCAACAAAAGAGTCCAAAAGGCAGTACTCTACTTGGAGGCAATCTCAAAAACAAAACAATTATCTCTGTTTGTTTCTCAGGGCAACCATTCAGTATCATGGTAATTCAAGTCTATGCCCCAATGAAAATGCTGAAAAAGCTAAATTTGAATGGTTCTATGAAGACATACAAGACCTTCTAGAAATAATGCCCAAAAAAGATGTCCTCTTCATTATAGTGGACTGAAATGGAAAAGTAGAAGTCAAGAGCTACCTGAAGTAACAGGAAAATATGGCCTTGGAATACAAAAGGAAGCAGGTCAAAGGCTAGCAGAGTTTTGCCAAGAGAATGCACTGGTCATAGCAAACACCCTCTACCAAACACACAAGAGAAAATTCTACATATTGACATCACCAGATGGTAAACATTGAAATCAGATTGATTATATTCTTTGCAGCCAAAGATGGAGAAGCTCTATACAGTCAGCAAAAATAAGACCAGGAGCTGAATGTGGCTCATGAACTCCTTATTGCCACATTCAGACTTAAAGAGTGTAGGAAAAACCACTAGACCATTCAGGTATGACCTAAATCGAATCCCTTATGATTATACAGTGGGAGTGACAAATAGATTAAAGGGATTAGATCTGATAGAGTGACTGAAGAACCATGGGTAAAGGAGCCATTGTACAAGAGGAGTGATCAAGACCATCCCCAAGAAAAATAAATGCAAAAAGGCAAAATGGTTGTCTAAGGAGGCCTTACAAATAGCTGAGAAAAGAAGAGAAGCTAAAAGCAAAGGAGGAAAGGAAAGATATACCCATTTGAATGCAGAGTTCCAAAGAATAGCAAGGAAAGATAAGAAAGCCTTCCTTAGTGATCAATGCAAAGAAATAGAGGAAAACAACAGAATGGGAAAGACTAGAGATCTTTTCAAGAAAATTAGAGATACTAAGGGACACGACTGAGTGACTAAACTGAAGTGAACTGGACTGAAAGGAACATTTCATGCAAAGTTGTGCCCAGTAAAGGACAGAAATTATTTGGCCAAATCAAAAGCAGAAGATATTAAGAAGACGTGGCAAGAATACACAGAAGAACTATACAAAAAAGATCTTCATGACCCAGATAACCACAATGGTGTGATCACTCACCTAGAGCCAGACATCATGGAATGTGAAGTCAAGTGGGCCTAGAAAGTGTCACTACGTACAAAGCTAGTGGAGGTGATAGAATTCCAGTTGAGCTATTTCAAATCCTAAAAGATGATGCTGTGAAAGTGCTGCATGCAATATACCAGCAAATTTGGAAAACTCAGCAGTGGCCACAGGACTGGAAAACATCAGTTTTATTTCTAATCCCAAAGAAAGGCAATGCCAAAGAATGTTCAAACTACCACACAATTGCACTCATCTCACATGCTAAAATAGTAATGCTCAAGATTCTCCAAGCCAGGCTTCAACAGTACATGAACTGTGAACTTTCAAATGTTCAAACTGGATTTAGAAAAGGCAACGGAAGCGGAGATCAAATTGCCAACATCCACTGGATCATCAAAAAAGTGAGACAGTTCCAGAAAAATAACTACTTTTGCTTTATTGACTGTGCCAAAGCCTTTGACTGCATGGATCACAGCAAACGGTGGAAAATTCAAGAGCTAGGAATACCAGATCACCTGACCTGTTTCCTGAGAAATCTGTATGAAGGTCAAGAAGCAACAGATAGACTGGACATGGAACAACAGACTGATTACAAATCGGGAAAGGAGTACGTCAAGGCTGTATGTTGTCACTCTGCTTATTTAACTTATATGCAGAGTACATCATGAGAAATGTGGGCTGGAGGAAGCACAAGCTGGAATCAAGATTGCTGGGAGAAATATCAATAACCTCAGATATGCAGATGACACCACCTTTATGGCAGAAAGTTAAGAAGAACTAAAGAGCATCTTGACGAAAGTGAAAGAGGAGAGTGAAAATGTTGGCCTAAAACTCAGCATTCAAAAAACTAAGATCATGGCATCTAGTCCCATCACTTCATGACAAATAGATGGGGAAACAATGGAAATAGTGAGAAACTTTTTTTTTTTTTGGTGTGGGGGGGTCTCCAAAATCACTGAAGATGGTGACTGTAGCCATGAAATTAAAAGACGTTTGCTTCTTCAAAGAAAAGTTATGACCAACCTAGACAGCATATTAAAAAGCAGAGACAATGCTTAGCCAATAAAGGTCTGTCTAGTCAAAGCTATGTTTTTTCCAGTAGTCACGTATGGAAGTGAGAGTTGGTCTATAAAGAAAGATGAGAACTGAAGAATTGCTGCTTTTGAACTGTGGTGTTGAAGAAAAATCTTGAGTGTCCCTTGGACTGCAAGGAGATCCAACCAGTCCATCCTAAAGGAGATCAGTCCTAAGTGTTCATTGGAAGGACTGTTGTTGAAACTGAAACTCCAATACTTTGGCCACCTGATATGAAGAACTGACCATTTGAAAAGATCCTGATCCTGGGAAAGACTGAAGGCAGGAGGAGAAGGGGACAACAGAGGATGAGATGGTTGGATGGCATCACCAGCATTACGGAAATCAATTTGAGTAGGCTCCCAGGAGTTGGTGATGGGCAGGGAAGTCTGGTGTGCTGCAGTCCATGGGGTCACAAAGTTGGACACGACTGAGTGACTGAACTGAACTGAATGTTACATTAGAGGAGGTTGAATAGTTTTCTTTACTGCAGTACTTATGAGAACATGCCAATGTGTTGTGGAATTCAAGAATGTATGTGTGAAATTTATTTCAGTAGTTAAATCATGTCTGACTTTTTGCAACTCAGTGGACTTCAGCCCACCAGGCTCCTCAGTCTATGAGATTTTCCAGGGAAGAATACTGGCAAGGTTGCCATTTCATCCCCTAGGGGATTTTCCCAATCCAGACGTCGAACCCGTGTCTCCTGCATCTCCTGCATTGGCAGGCTGATTGTTTACCACTGTGGCACCTGGGAAGCCCAAAATTCAAGAACAAAACATACTTATAATTTTTAAAAATATTTAGATCAAGAACTTTTGTACAGTGAGCTTTGTGTAGTCATCAATCCACAAAAATCATTTTGAAATAATATTTATAATCATTATTACATGCAAATACAGATGTAATTATTCTAAATGGAATTATTAAAAATATAGCTATGTTAACAGTACATGTAACAGTCATTCATGATATGCATGTAAGTTTTCTCTCACAATTGCCCTCTTGATAGCAGTAAATAAAATATTTCCTTTTACTAGTTTCAAGAATGCTGATACTGCCTTTTCTTTAATGTCTGACTGTTATGCAGAAAAAGTGTTAAAGTTGCCAATGTGTGTTGTAGTTTTTTAATGACACACTGATGTTCTATATATAGTGTAAAAAATTTTAAATAAATGTTAGTTATATTCTTGTTATTCCTTTATTAATTTTTTTAGATTGTTATTGCTTTACAGTGTAGTGTTAGTTTCTGTTATGCAGCAAAGTGAATCAGATACACGTATACATTATATCCACTCTTTTCTGGATTTCCTTCCAATTTAGGGGACCACAGAGCATTGAGTAGAATTCCCTATGCTATGAAGTAGGTTCTCATTAATTATCTATTGTATAAGCTGAGCTGTCAGGGAAGCCCAGTGTATATATGTCAATTGATCTCATCTCTTTTCCCACCATAAGTTTGCTCTCCATATCTGTGATTGTATTTCTGCTTTCCAAATAAGTTCATCTGTACCATTTTTATAATTTCACACATAAGTGATATGGAATTCACTCCATATGACAATCTCTAGGTTCATCCACATTTCTGCAAATGGAACTATTTTGTTCCTTCTTATGGCTGAATAATATTCCATTGTATATGTGAGCCATATTTTCATCCATTCTTCTCTCAGTGGACATTTAGTTTGCTGTTGTAATTAGTGCTGCAATGAAAGCTGGCTGCATACATCCTTTCTAATTCTGGTTTTCTCTGCATATATGCCTAGGAGTGGAATTCCTGAGTCAGATGGTAGCTCTATTTTTAGATTTTTAAGGAACCTCCATACTGTTCTCCATAGTGGCTGTATCAATTTACATTACCACCAACAGTATAGGAGGGTTTCCTTCTGTCCACCACCTCTCCAGCATTCATTGTGTGTAGATTTTTTCAATGATAGCTCTCTTCTCTCACATTCATCAAATGTTGCTATGATTCTTCATGCATTTGATAAGAAGAGAAATTGCTTTCAGTCACAACCATTAAAAACCATTCTGAGGTTTTCATTGAC
The DNA here is from genome assembly GCF_049115385.1 of Moschus berezovskii. Taxonomy (NCBI): domain Eukaryota; kingdom Metazoa; phylum Chordata; class Mammalia; order Artiodactyla; family Moschidae; genus Moschus; species Moschus berezovskii. The sequence continues at coordinate 59,666,513 of NC_142464.1, read as the reverse complement.
TGAACCACCCTTCAGGGGTATCAACCTTCAGGTAATATCACATACAGATAAGATTAAATTGAAATTACCTGAGCCAATGGCCATGGACAAGGGAATGTAATCATCTTCACTGTTTCACCCAAACCTCAGGCTACCACCTGATGGTTGAAATAACTGCTGCAGAGAAAAGTGAAGGCTTGGTACAGGATCAGAAAAATATAAGGCAATGATTCTGATTATGAGAAATTTCATTTTCTTTAAAAGAAGTTACATGGACTCTAACCTGTGGTGATATTTAAATATCTATTCCAGTGTTGACATTGGATTCCTTCAAGCTTCAAATTAAGCTCAATATATTTGTTTCAGGCTAGAAAATTTTGTGTGGTCTCAGTTCTAGAAGTTATAATACCCATTCTTCTGCCCACTTATAAATGTTATATCTCCCCATGAGTCCTCTCCAAATTTTAGGGAATGACATAAAATATATATTTTCCATGGAGTGCTTACATTCATGTACTTCACATGCCATAAAAGAACAGTTACAGTGTGCTATTCAAAAGCACTTCAACTTTGAATATTAAGTGTTAAAAATTAACACTCAATTTTAACTCAAGTAAACATAGAACATAAAATATTTTGCTTTTTCATTTACTGATAGTCACTGTAAATATGCAAGTGTTAAGAGAATTATGCACTTTTCAAAACAGAATTATTTTAAAAAGGTCAACTTAGGTTCTGGTTAGATTGGCACTGTTACATGTTAAATGAAATCCAGCAGACTATCTGGACTTGCTTATTTACTTCCTGCTTTCCCCCAGGAATATTTTGTGTGCAAAATTTTCAAATTATAAAAAGTCAACTTAAATAGCAGTAGTGAGGAAAAATGAATATTTAGACACATATATATATATATATATATATACATATATCCATGCAATGGTAGAATTTTTTATTCCCCATTTACTAAATATAAAGAGATTCATCAAACACTGCCTTTGCCCTCTGTTCTGAAAAATTCCTATTCATCAATCAGAATTAATTCAGCCATCATTTCTCCCTAATTCCTTTCCTGAACCACTCAGCCAGAATCAATCAAGCACTGCCTTAATGCCTCTGCACTTTATGCCCATTTCTATTGTTAAATTTGTTTCATCTTATTTTAAATACTTGCTTTCATATCTGCAACCTATTAGATCATGCCTTACAAACTTCCTCTGTAAAAAGTCAGATGGCAAATATTTTGTGTTTTCATGGCCATACAGTCTAAGTTGCAGATACTTAAATCTGCTATTGTAGCACGAAAGCATCCACAGACTATAAGGAATGGTGTCTGTATTTTCCAGCAATATTTTATTTGCATGATGAGGTGACAGACAGGATTTGGCCACAAACTGGTTCCTTAAAGGTAGAGTCAGATTTTTCCAAGCTTTCATCTTTGTTTTGCAGCTGCAAGCACAATGCTGAATATGCAAAGGAGGATTGATAAATGTAGTTTTAATTATAGTTCAGTTGAATCAAATTATAGCAACTCAAGTTCCAATGATTTCCAGCCCTAAGAATTCTGGTGCTTAAAAGCTGAGCTGTGTACTGTCCAATATGTAACTACTAGTGATGTGTGGCTGTTTAATCTTAAATTAATTAAAATCAAACAAATTAAAAATTCAGTGTCTCAGACATATTAACCACATTCCAAGGGCTCAATATCTATAAGCAGTTAATACTTACCATATTTAAATAGCACAGACATAGAACATAACTATCAACACAGAAAGTTCTATAGGAAAATCCTGGCTTGGATGATGTGAATATGAAGATGAAGAGAGAGCCTCAAAGAATCCTGGTGCTTCAGTATAACTCAAATACACTATTTTGACAGTATTTTCAAAAGTTGAAATTGCAGTGTGAATGATAAATAAAAGGGTGTGAATTTACTGATTAACTAGGTAGTTAGACACAATCATTATATTATTGAAGGCAGATACAGTAGACCTTTGGGTGTATATGAACTTGTACATGTGTGTATAAAAGTAAAATTCAACATTCACAATAGATGTTATGTAATTAAAAAAAATTTCCTATAACTGAAGCCATAGATAAGATAGATGGATTATACAAAAGAGAAGCATATTTTATATAGGCAGAAGAGGGTAATGTTAGGTTCTCATTAACTCAAGATGTAGAACAAGCTTGACAATACCAAAGTGAGAAAAGTGCAAAATATAAACCACCAAATGCATTTAAAATGGAAATGCAGAAAAGAAGATAATTCTCATCTAATGGATTCTCAATTCTCAGTAAAGAACAGGGCAAGTTAATTTTTTCTGCTGAAGGAGGCATTTAAGATCATGAGGTTGCGAGTTCAAATTCAAGCTTCAACTCTCATTCATTATAGAAGCTTGACATTACTCTATCATTCTCACCTTCAGTTTACTCTCAGTACAGTGATAATAATAAAGCCTCTTCAGGAGACTTTTGAGAGGATAAAACAAGGTGATATTTGTAGAGGGCTTAGTAGATTGTTCAACACATTGAGTACTAGGAAATTGTAAAGATTTTATACTGAGATCGAGCACAGTTCAGTGGGATAAGGAATTTGAGGAGAGCGGGGGAAGCTATACTACTGTTCTGTGAAGAATAAGAGAGGTAGTTGAGTGGGAGAATATGAAATAAATCCTCAAAAGATTTTAAGGCTCAGATAAGCTAGGAAACAATGAATTTCTTCTAATAGTGGTATTCAAGATCATGTGTTTATTTTGTGCTGGCTGTGTCAGGATGTCAAATACGGCAGGAAAGAATGCAGGAAAAAGAATTCCCAACAAAATTTCTGTGGACTAATAGTGATTGAGAAACAATGAAGAAAGGACTTGAGGAATATGTAAAGGAGTAACCAAAGCATCCAGGATTAATAAAGACCAAATGAAAGCCAGAAAGAAGTCATTGAAAGGATAAAGTAGAAAAGTCAGGTAAAGAAATTCCTGCTAATGCCAAATATATGCTGGGCTAGGAGTAACACATGAAGCAAGGAGAAAAATGGAAGATTTTCATCACCAACTGTGATGCTCAAGTTTCCATTTTTAATGGTAAGATAGATAAAGATAGGTTAAGAGAAAAAAATCCTTAACTGTTGTCAAGGGTGATGGAAGAATTGAGGTAATGGGAAAGACCATAAAGCCAGGTACCAAAGAATTTTAAGCAAATGAAACTACTTTTTAACTGGTAGAAAACAGTGGCCAGGAATGGTGAAAATTTGCAATCAAATTATTATTTTACCCTCAAAGAATATTTATTATATTGCTGAAATTTTTATCTTTGAAAGTGCTTCAAGTAAGCTGGTTTTGAAATACATATTATGTTTGAATGTTTTAAACTTCAAGAATTATTATTTGTGTTTATTATGTTTATTTTTATGTTTTAAGAAGTATTCTTCAATAAAAATGACAATATAGCTGAAGTGTTGCTAATGTGAAAAAGGAGTGTAGATGAAGTGGTAAAATGTGAGAAAAATAGAGGTACTTTCTGATTTTTTAATGTATATCAGTTCAGTTCAGTCACTCAGTTGTGTTCGACTCTCCGCGATCCCATGAATCACAGCAGGCCAGGACTCCCTGGCCTGTCCATCACCAACTCCCGGAGTTCAGTCAGACTTTAACATCCACAGAGTCGGTGATGCCATCCAGCCATCTCATTCTTGGTCGTCCCCTTTTCCTCCCGCCCCCAACCTTTCCCAGCATCAGAGTCTTTTCCAGTGATCAACTCGTCGCAGGAGGTGGCCAAAGTATTGCAGTTTCAGCTTTAGCATCAGTCCTTCCAATGAACACCCAGGACTATTGGATCTCCTTGTCCAAGGGACTCCCAAGAGTCTTCTCCAGCACCACAGTTCAAAAGAATCAATTCTGCGGTGATCAGCTTTCTTCACAGTCCAACTCTCACATCCATACATGACCACGGGAAAAACCATAGCCTTGACTAGATGGACCTTGGTTGGCAAAGTAACGTCTCTGCTTTTTAATATACTATCAAGGTTGGTCATAACTTTCCTTCTAAGGAGTAAGCGTCTTTTAATTTCATGGCTGCAATCAGCATCTGCAGTGATTTTGGAGCCCAAAAAAACAAAGTCTGACACTGTTTCCACTGTTTCCCCATCTATTTCCCATGACGTGATGGGACAAGATGCCATGATCTTTGTTTTATGAATGTTGAGCTTCAAGCCAACCTTTTCATTCTCCTCTTTCACTTTCATCAAGAGGCTTTTGAGTTCCTCTTCACTATCTGCCACAAGGGTAGTGTCATCTGCATAGCTGAGGTTATTGATATTTCTCCCAGCAATCATGATTCCAGCTTGTGCTTCTTCCAGCCCAGCGTTCCTCATGATGTACACTGCATATAAGTTAAATAAGCAAGGTGACAATATACAGCCTTGACATACTCCTTTTCCTATTTGGAACCAGGCTGTTGTTCCATGTTCAGTTCTGACTGTTGCTTCCTGACCTGCATACAGGTTTCTCAAGAGGCAGGTCAGGTGGTCTGGGATTCCCATCTCTTTCAGAATGTTCCACAGTTTATTGTGATCCACACAGTCAAAGGCTTTGGCATAGTCAATGAAGCAGAAATAGATGTTTTTCTGGAACTCTCTTGCTTTCTCCATGGTCCAGTGGATGTTGGCAATTTGATCTCTGGTTCCTCTGCCTTTTCTAAAACCAACTTGAACATCTGGAAGTTCACGGTTCACGTATGGCTGAAGCCTGGCTTGGACAATTTTGAGCATGACTTTACTAGCGTGTGAGATGAGTGCAACTGTGTGGTAGTTGGAGCATTCTTTGGCATTGCCTTTCTCTGGGATTGGAATGAAGACTGACCTTTTCCAGTCCTGTGGCCACTGCTGAGTTTTCCAAATTTGCTGGCATATTGAGTGCAGCACTTTCACAGCATCATCTTTCAAAATTTGAAATAGCTCAACTGGAATTCCATCACCTCCACTAGCTTTGTTCGTAGTGATGAACAAAGGCCCACTTGACTTCACATTCCAAGATGTCTGGCTCTAGGGCAGTGATCACGTTATCGTGACTATCTTGGTCGTGAAGATCTTTTTTGTACAGTTCTTCTGTGTATTCCTGCCACCTCTTCTTAATATCTTCTGCTTCTGTTAGGTCCATACCATTTCTGTCCTTTATCGAGCCCATCTTTGCATGAAATGTTCCCTTGGAATCTCTAATTTTCTTGAAGAGATCTCTTGTTTTTCCTATTCTGTTGTTTTCCTCTATTTCTTTGCATTGATCAGTGAGGAAGGCTTTCTTATCTCTCCTTGCTGTCTTTGGAACTCTGCATTCAGATGCTTATATCTTTCCTTTTCTCCTTTGGTTTTCGCTTCAAGAAAATAAACCGATACACTAAATATTTTAAATCTGGGCTACAGATCCAAGCATCTTTAGCTATGTTAAATAAACATCTTCATAATCTATATATATTTTTTCTCTCAGAGGCAAGACTGAAAGGGGAATGAGAAGAGAAAATCTGTGCAGTATATTGCCTTCAAATTATTTTCGGAAGTGTCAAAGTCTGTCTTTTTCTTTAAGTGACACCTGTAACCTCTTTCAGTCCTGGTGGTAAAAATGCATGGGCTCACAGAAACATGCTTGCCAGAGAAGTATGGAGACTTGTGACACAGTTCACACCTGTTTACACATCTTGTCATCTCACAGAGTTGCTTTCAGGTGCTTCCTCTTGTAAATTTTGAGTTCAAACTGCAGACTCGCATTTTTCAACAAGAGTGTACTTTTATTTTGGAACTTGACTGCCATTTCTAAATTAGCTGCATCTTCCACAGTTAAAAAAAAAAAATTCTGTCAGTTTTTATAACTGGGTTCTTATGACAGAAGAGTTCCCACTATGTGGCCATTTAATCAGTCAGCTATGTTCCCTACTGTTTCTTAGTTATAAGTGAGAATAGCTTTTGATGTTCAAACAATCACTTTTACAAGTTCAAGGAGTCCTTTAGTAATGTTCTTTATGGCTAATGCTATTGAAGTTATTTATTTTCTCCATGCCAGTTCTGCAGTGATCAGGGACCTGCTCTCAATTTCTGAAACTATTCTTCTCTCAGGCTTCATTAATAATAATAATAAAAGGAAAATAAAATTGTTGAGAATTTTGTTTTCTTTTTTCCCAGTGTATCAAATGGAACACCTCAGTAACAAAATAATTATAAAAATTCCAAATTGGGGCTTTTATATAATAAATGTTTTCAACTTATTGAGAAATAGCCTGACATTTGATGCTTATATAATATGAAGTGTAGATTGAGGATTTCTTTTTTTGCCATATGACTATTCAATTTTTTTAGCATCATTTTTGAAGACTATCCTTTATCCATTCAATTGCTTTTGAACTTTTGTCAAAAATCAAATGACTATCTACATGTAAATCTATTTTTAGAATCTCTTCCATTTTTTTGTCTGTCACTGTGTTTCAATATTATAGTTTTATAATAAGTGCTAAGATTGGGTAATGTAAATCCTTCTAAACATGATCCCTTTTTTCAAAGTTGTTGGGCTATTTCAGATAATTTTCGTTTCTATACAGATTTCAGAATCAGCTTGCCAATTTTTACAAAAAAAGCCTTGTAGAATTTTGTGATCACATTTAATTTATAAATCTATTCAGGAATTGTTTCAATAGAGAAAGTAAGATTTTAAGCTTTTTATGCTTTAACCCCATGTTCATAAATAGCAAACAAAAAATTTGACATCTTATGTTAGACTAAATTGGAACATTTTACTGATTAATAGTAATCACTGACTCTTATTGAACAGGCACAGTGCACTAGACATTGTAATGTTGGATATGCCATAATTAAACATTTACTTGCTAAGAGAGTAGGTCTTAAATGTTCCCAACACACACAAACACACACAAATGGTAACTCTGTGACAGGAGGAGGTGATATGTAATATTATGATAGCAATCATCTTGCAATAGATTAATCAACACATTGTTGTAACCTTAAACTTATACAATATCATATTTTAATTAAATCTCAATAAAACTGGGAAATAATTAAAAAAACATGTACTAACTGATGAGCATCTAAATTATTTTCATTGTTTTGCTATAATACACAATATAAACACCTTTGTATAAATATCTTTAGGCATAAATACTGAAGTTTGGCATTATCATTTTTAGAAGCAAAACTACTAATCAAAAGTGTATGTATTTTAAATTATAAATAGATATTCCAAATTATCCTAAAATTAATAAATTTCCCAAACAGATAAAAATTCCCATTTCTCTTTATCTTTTCTAAAGTGTTGTTTTCATTTTGTTTTATTTTTGCTATTTTGGGGGATAAAGATAATTATTTTTGTTTTATATTGTAAATATTTAGAGCTACAAAATGAGAAAACTTAATTTTCCCTGTTAATATTTCTGTGCATTTATTGTTAATATTTTGGAAATGTTTTTCTTTTTCATTATCTTTCTCTTTGATTACAGGAGCTCATTACATTTTACGTTGATTCATTGCTACAATGTTAAAAAGATTTTATTGCCTATTTCATCATTTTTACTTGATTTTTATTTTATTTCATTGATACTTTGTATGAAGTAAAATATTTTAGTATTTTTAAATATGTATCTTGACATTAAAAAAGTGAACAGAGATCACAAAATCTGGAAATAAACATATAAGTTTCCCGTATGACTTCTAAAAGTACAGGTGATCAAAGATCAGAATGTATATTAAAATTTATTAGGACTACCAAATTTGTATGTGAAATCTTTCCGTTTATATATTTAAATACATATACAACATATAGTTAATACATATCTGTGCATAACATGTTCAGTATGTATCAATCAAGGCAGTTCTATTCCCATGAACTTTATTTTCTAGTAAAGAACACAGACGACAAGCAGTAGGAATGACCAAAACAACATCATGTATAAGGTATATTTTTTTCTGGACTAAAAATAATACAAAACATACTATATCACAGATTTATACTTTTCTCCAAAAACTGGTACAAGTTTAGCAAACATTTCTTTCTTCTAAGATTTCATTAATTTCATAAAATATGGCAATGTGTTTATTAGCATACTGTGAAACATTACCATAGCTAATTATAATTAAACTACACTTATCAAAATAATTTGTAAAGCACATTTTGTGGTACTGCAGTGTTGATGTTTTTCATATTTATTTTTTCACTAACTAATCTGCCAAATTCAGTAATCTCTAGTGAGTCTCTCAGTTATTAGTGTAAATTACTGATGGTCTACTCTAATAATAAATAATAATAGCAATTCTGGGAAACAAAGCATTAGCAGTTTAATGTCTAAGCATTTTTTTCTGGATAGTTTAAATTAAGAGCACAATGAAACATTTTTCATTTAATTAAAATATGTTTCCAGATTATAATGCAATTTAAAAAGATGTTTCTAATGCATATATCAAAATAACTGAATTTTAATGCCATCAAAAGTTTTTCAGGATGTTCTAAGAAGACATAATTTCATATTGCATCAACCAAAAGAGAATTCCTAACGCAAAAGCATCTCTAAGATGTCTAAAGTGACTTTTATTAGTCCACCCATTGTCTTAAGACTCTAAAACTGGAAATTACTACATCTAAATTCCGGTATGTAGATGTCTGAAACATCAACAAAGCTAAACAATGAATGGGAGAAGGAAATGGCAACCGACTCCAGTATTCTTACCTAGAGAATCCCGTGGACAGAGGAGCCTGGTGGGCTGCTGTCCATGGGGTCGCACAGAGTTGGACGTGACTGAAGCGACATAGCAGCAGCAGAAGACAATGTATTAATTAATTTATTGATCAATTTATGTAGCAGATATCAATTGTTTAAATACTATGTTTCTGGTACTATTCTAGACACGAGGTACACTACTTAAAAAATTTTCTGCCTTTATGGAGTTCTCAATCATATTTGGAGTGAGACAAAAATAAAATAGTAAATAAGACAAAGGATACATCACACAATCCATACAGCACTAGCTAGGTTCCTAAATCCACCCTCTTTCTTCCTTAGGATACATGGACCTGAAGTTTTAAACTTTCTTTACAATTAGGTATAGCCATGTGACACATTTGTATTATGCTAAAGAAGAGATTAGGCCTTATCAGAAAAACCTGGTAATGGGCATGTTGTGACTGCACTGGTCAAATATGTGCACTGGCACATATTGTTATAGATTTTACTTAAGATTACATACTAGGGTAACCCACTGAAGGCAGCATTATGTGGGGGATGAGAAATAAATTTCTAAGTTGTTTAGGAAACCTAATTACTCTTGGATCACTCTGTGGCATCATAGGCTTACCCTAACTGATTCAATATGTTAGACAATGTTACAAATCAAGGAAATAAAGCCTGTAAGACGATGGAGAGAATGTGGTGCAAGGTTTGCTTGTCTGTCATTTTGGCTGCTGCCTCATGACCCATGGCTGCTCAGTTTCTAGCCTTCATGACTGCATTTTAGCCAAAAAGAAGGATAAAGTTACTAAGAGGGACTAATCCAAATTTAAAGATTTGCAGGGAAATGTACACTGAAAGACGTTTTGAAGAGCTCACAGGACTGCTTGCATATTTTTTAATTCAAATAGCATCAAATGAGCTCCCCTGAATTGAAAGGAGCTAGGGGAAACTACTCTTTATTCTGGGAGGTATTTGCATACAGAAAAACAGGGCTTTTATTAGTAAGAATCAAGGGGAAATATTGTGGGGCCAAAAGAGATCTTGACACAGAGAGTTAGGCATGAAAGAATGCCTAGTAATAGACATTCATTTAAAGTTGATTCTTAAAAATAATTTGAAATTAGCCAGGAAAGCAGAGTTGATTGAGGCAAAGGAAAAGGCAAGTAGACAAGAGTGAGTATGGTGCATTTAGGAAACTCTCAGACCTACAGCTGTGGCCACAGGACTGGAAAAGGTCAGTCTTCATTTCAAGCCCAAAGAAGGGCAATGACAAAGAATGTTCAAACCACTGTATAATTGTCTCACTTCACATGCTAGCAAGATAACGCTCAAAATCCTTCAAGCTAGGCTTCAGTAGTATGTGAACTGAGAACTTTCAGCTGTATAAGCAAGGTTTAGAAAAGGCAGAGGAACCAGAGATCAAGTAGTCAACATTCATTGGATCATAGAATAAGAAAGGGGATTCCAGAAAAACATCTACTTCTGCTTCACCAACTACACTAACAACTTTGACTATATGGATCACAACAAACTGGAAAATTCTTAAAGAGATGAGAGTACCAGACCACCTTACCTATCTCTTTGGAAACCCGTATGCAGGTCAAGAAGCAACAGTTAGAACCAGACATGGAACAATGAACTGGTTCCAAACTGGGTAAGGAATATGTCAAGGCTGTTTATTGCCACCTTGCTTATTTAATTTATATGCAGAGTACATCACGTGAAATGTTAGGCTGGATGAATCACAAACTGGAATCAAGATTGCTGGGAGAAATATTAATAACTTCAGATATGCAGATGATACCACTCTAATGTCAGAAAGTGAAGAAGAAATAGCCTCTTGATGAGGATGAGAGAGGTGAGTGACAAAGCTGACTTGAAACTCAACGTCAAAAAAAAAAAACCTAAGATCATGGCATCCAGTCCCATTACTTTATGGCAAATAGAAGGTAAAAAGTGGAAGCAGTGACATTGTATTTTCTTGGGCTCCCAAATCACTATGGACAGTGACCACAGCCATGAAATTAAGACACTCCTTAGAAAGACAGCTATAACAAAGCTAGACAGTGTATTAAAATGCAGAGACATTAGTCAATCCTAAAGGAAATCAACACTCAATTGGAAGGACTGATGCTGACGTTCCAATATTTAGGCCACATGATAAGAAGAGCTGACTCACTGGAAAAGACCGTGATGCTGGAAAATCTTGAAGGCAAAAGGAAAAGGGGATGCCAGATGGTGAGATGGTTAGTTATCATCATCAACTCAATGGACATGAATTTGACACAAACTCTGTACTTTGGAGTACAGAGGAGCCTGGTGTGCTGCAGTTCATGCAGTCACAAAGAGTCAGACATGACTCAGTGACTGAACAGAAATGGACTTACTCTGTGTTACAGATGTTCAACAAAGCTAAACTAATAATAAATTAAGGCTCAGAAAACTTACAAGAGCTTGACAAATAATTTTGAGGATTAGCACATGTAAGTAATTTTGAATCAGAAATGCCAATGAAATCACAAGCTCAAATGCACAGAGAAAAATGGGGATTTTTTAAGTGTGGTCTGAAGAAGAGAAATAAGTAGAAAGAGAAAGGAATCTGAGGGGAAGGAAACAATCCTTATTATAAGGATACTTAGTATCAGCATGTTCAAAGAATTATCAGAAACATGAAATGCCAAGAAGGAAAAACTTGGTCGAGGATACAAAAACTTGAGCTAGGATGCATAATGGCAAAATTTTACTGAATTCATCTTGGAGACATTTACTGGTTAACGGCAGCAGATTATGTGACCCCAAAATACGATTTTAGGTGTTCAGATCATGCCACCCTTAGACATGTGGCTTTGACATATTGATTTTTTTTTGAGATGTAGGCATTTGAAAAAAACAGTAAATACAGAGAGAAGCTTCCTTGGGATGACCTTGCTGCTGCTGCTAAGTCACTTCAGTCGTGTCTGACTCTATGTGACCCCATAGACAGAAGCCCACCAGGCTCCCCCATCCCTGGGATTCTCCAGGCAAGAACACTGGAGTGGGTTGCCATTTCCTTCTCCAATGTGTGACCCTATCTGCTTACAAATTGATGCAAAACAGCAATTCAATTGTCATTCCCCTCTCCCTGAAAGTTTCCTTAACCAGTTAAGATTAGATTTTTCATAGAAGAGAAGAGAAGTTGACATCCTACCCAGACAAATGGCCTACAATTTCTCTCCTCTTCCCTCTTATGGTGATGTATAATTCTGAGTTCTAAGCTACCTCGAGGAGTTACTCATTTTTCCCTAGGAAACTTTCAAATATACATGAGATATATGTAATAATGAGCTTTTTCTCTTTTTTTTCTTTTGTTAATAGGACTTTTATTACAGGATCTCAGATAAGACTTCAAAGGATTTAAGGAAAATTATTTTTCTTTCTCTACACTGGAATTTTAGAAACTTTGCTTTCCATAGGGTGTCTATTAAAAAACGAATGAAAATTCATTAACCATAGAATGTGTGGTGAAACTAAAGTTGAAAATTGATCCATAAGTGAGTCTCCAGAATGAATTTGGTTAGAATCCCGGTATCAGCACCAACTAAAAATGAAATTTTAAGATAATTACTTACATCCTCTGTGCCTTGGTTTCTGATATGTAGAATATCTATAATTGCAATTTTAAAGCTGATAATGTGGACTAAATCAAATGATATGTGTAAAAGTTCTTAGCATAATCCCAGGTTCATAAGTACTCAAGTAAATGTTAGCCATTAGTTTATTGAAGCATATTTTTATTAGAAACCCTGACAATGAAAGAAGAAAAAGAAATAGAAAAGTAGTTCAAGAGGGCAACAGAGTTTGGTGGAAGATTTTGGTTTTGGAGAGTGGGGCAAGTGAGACTATGTTACTTACCATTTGTGTTGATAAATGAAGAAAAAAAATGATAACTGACATGGATATGAGTCACTAATGAAGAGAGCTGGAGATTTTGAACAATATCTGGAAAATAGATACTATGGATAAGAAATGATATATACCATCTTCTTAATAAATCACCACTTAATAAAATATACAAAAGATTGACTGAAATCTGCTGAAGGGAGAGATTGAATTTATAATGAACACAGGTAGAGCAGTTTAATAGCTGTCTTCAGGCTTTGGTGTAATTGAAATCTAATTTTTTTTCCTCTCTTTTTACAGACAGAAACATTCAAATCAAGTTCATGACAATGAGACAGTGAAAGAGATAAAGGGAGAGGTTGAGAAAGAAAATGAAAATTTAAAGAGTAAAAAGCTTTACCACAGACTTCATAATTTATTCCAATGGCCCCTGGCCTTCTTACTCTTAGTTCCTCATACCATATTTTGGAGGTTGTGTTCTGGGTTTTTATCTGGAGAATAATGAGAACACTAACACTTGGTAGGAGAAAATCTTTGTGTATGTTAAAAATGTAGTACTCTACTTTATTATAATGATAGCTTTTTCTAACAGCACAGGGGACTTGACTGTATAATTTTCCCTGTCTTGATTTGGATGACTCCTGTTCAGACAAAGTCAGCTTATGTCACATTATAGTCAGTTATGACTGGGAAACTCTCATAGCTGCAGAGGGGTTGATAAGGGGGTGTTGTCTGTTAATTATAGACACTATGATTTAATTTTTTTTCAGTTTTTAAAAATGTTTTTAAATGTTTTCAATTTGTAGATACAGCTCTAGTAGGTTTTTAATTTTCTTAGGCTTGGTTTTTTACACACTAAACCAAATGGGTGTTCTAAAGAACACTATCATTATTTATTGCTTTTAAAAATATTCATTTATCATTTTCTAATCTGAATTTACCCTATTCTTGATATTACACGTCAATAAGATGAAAATGGTTCAAAACATGAATGCACATGACCCATTTTTTAGCAGTGAAGTATAAAAATATCAACCTTCAGTGGTGGAGGCGGTGGCTGCCATGAATCCACTGAGCCTAGTGTCCCACCTTTGCCCCCTTGCAGCTGGTCGACTGAGGGCCTGGTCGCAGTGCAGTGCAGTGCATTATTTTTCAGAGTAAACAAATTCCATGAGTTCAGTTGAAAACAAATTAGGTTCTCTCAAACATGAGCTGGCTACTGTGTAGAAAAGATTTGGGGGCAAGAAATTATGGGATTGAGATTCATTCACATGTGATGAAATGTGCCAAGGAAAACCTGGAGAGTTTGATCAAAAATAGTGATAAATTTGATAATTAGCTTCTCAGTTCAGTTCAGTTCAGTTCAGTCGCTCAGTCGTGTCCGACTCTCCGCGACCCCATGAATCACAGCACGCCAGGCCTCCCTGTCCATCACCAACTCCCGGAGTTCACTCAAACTCATGTCCATCGAGTCGGTGATGCCATCCAGCCATCTCATTCTCCTTCGTCCCCTTGTATATTATCCCTCTGAAAGGAAAGTTGCAAGGCATGACTAGGTCAGCCTGATCTCCTAGCAGCTTATCAGAATAATTATATGAGCAAGTAAGCACAGTTTCTTCTGTGAACTAAATCATTTGTCTGTCTCAAGATGAAGATATTCCTACATGCACCTATAAAGAGAAGCACTGCTAGGATTTGAGTTTTGTAAGCCTGCATTTGTGGCTGGTAATTGCCCCTGGAAAGCATCTGATGGTCATCAGTTTATTAAGATTATTGAGGAGCTGGAGTCCAGAAATACTATGAGAATTACATGAAAGCATTACTAAAATCAGGAGGCATTGTAGGCCTGCCTGTAGTAGATTAGTTAACACATGTAATGAGAGCTATAAAATACATTTGGAAAAGTAAAAATAACTTTGTTGCATCTGTTCCACTTAATTGTGCAATCAAATAAGAAGATATTGGCCAATCAGAGTTTATGGGGCTCTCCTCCCAGCCCACCCATCAGTGCTATCTAGAATCTATAGCACTTGCTCATATTTACATTAATGAACACATATATTTCATACATAATGAGATAAAGGCCAAGGGGGTTCCTTAAAGGACTCCAAGCAAAAGAAAGAATGTTAAACAGAGAATTAATACTTACATATTTGTGGGTAATCAGCTTATTTCTCAGCCTCTAGATAGTGAGGAGGATGAAGAAAACATAAGAGAAAGAAAAGGAAGAGGAAGACCACAATGAAGTTAAAAGAGTCATCTCAGAATTTACTGACAGAAAAAGTTATGAAACTCCACTTCCCTGAATCTTTAAAAGTTTACTTGACATATTTTAGAGAAAAATAGCTTAAAGCAGAAAGAAAAGAATGTCTACTGATAATTCCTTTAGTCTTTAGAATGTGGCATTTGTGAGGAGTTTAAGAGAGAATTCTTTCTTTCATCAGAGTGAATTTATGGTGAAGAAAAAGTATCTTGTTTCTGTTTTAGTATTTTAAATTATGCATTCAGAGATTAAAAATAATCCCTTTTATAAAATATATTTTCTTTTAAGTATTGGGGAAAATGGCTGTTTTAACTCAGAATGACTTTAAGAGTTGAATGCAACGAGAGCCCAGACTTTGTGTATTATAAATCCTCTTCTGAATCCTTACAGGTTTGTAGTAGTGAGAGTTAGACTTAATTTTATATAAGGTTGCATAACTGTTAATCATATATAATCTGATTTGAATTGCAGTTGTTTGCTTTTCCTCCATTAAAAATTTCTTATCTAATAGTTCAGTTCAGTCCTTCAATCATGTCTGACTCTTTGTGACCCCATGGACTGCAGGACATCAGACCTTCTGTCCATCACCAACTACTGGAGCTTACTCAAACTCATGTCCATCAGGTTGGTGATGCCACCCAACCATCTCATCCTCTGTCATCCCCTTCTTCTCCTGCCTTCAATTTTTCCCAGCATCAGGGTCTTTTCCAGTGACTCAGTTCTTTGAATCAGGTGGCCAAACTTGCAGTTTCAACTTCAACATCAGTCCTTCCAATGAATATTCAGGACTGATTTCCTTTAGGATGTATGATTGGATCTCCTTGTAGTCGAAGAGACTCTCAAGCGTCTTCTCCAACACCACAGTTCAAAAGCATCAACTCTTCAGTGCTCAGCTTTCTTTATAGCCCAACTCTCACATCCGTACATGACTACTGTAAAAACTATAGCTTTGACTAGATGGACTTTTATTCACCAAAGAAATGTCTCTGCTTTTCAATATGCTGTCTAGGTTGGTCATAGTTTTTCTTCCAAGGAGCAAGCAACTTTTAATTTCACGGCTACAGTCACCACCTGCAGTGATTTTTGGAGCCCAAGAAAATAAAGTCTGTCACTGTTTCCATTGCTTCCCCATTAATTTGCCATGAAATGATGGGACAAGATACGATGATCTTAGTCCTTCTGAATGTTGAGTTTTAAGCCAGATTTTTTACTCTTCTCTTTCACTTTCATCAAGAGGCTCTTTAATTCCTCTTTGCTTTCTGCCATAAGGGTGGTGTCATTTGCATATCTGAGGTTATTGATATTTCTCCCAGCGATCTTGATTCTTATCTAATAAGGAAACAAAATACTTTGTAGTCCTACCTCCCTTACTTTTTTTTCAGTCACTGAGTTCTGACAGATGAATATATGAGGGTAATAATAATACAGATGCTGAACAATTTAACCTTAAAGAAAGGTTCATGGAATTCAATAGTATTGCTACTCTTGCTTTTGAATCTATTGCCCAAAGATTTGTGGCAGATAACTGCTTATCTCATAGATATTTTAAGAGCAAATCAAATGAATAGTAAAGTAAAAATCACATACTTGCTACAACTCTTCATTCATATGGACCTTTTACATTTTCAGTATTTAAAAATAATAAAGTTATTTTACCCTCTGGAATTGTAGAAGAGAGTATATTTAGGTTTGCTTTTCAATAGTTCACTCTGTGAAATATTTGGTTTAAAAAAAGTGTTCTCTGTGACTGCTTATTGTACAGACAGTGAGTGAACAAGCATGAGTGGTTGTCACTCTCTTGTGACAAGCTCAGGGCTTGGCCAAAGCTGGCTTTGGTCAAGAGGTATACTTTAGCAAAGGGAACTTATGGTTCATCTGTATATTTATCTTTGTCAAGTTGGGCTAAGGAGCCTACATTTGCTTTGAAGTTCCTCTTTGTAATATAAGAAATATTCACAGAAATTATCCATAGGTGTCTTTAACTTTGAAAATCCAGACTCATAGTGTAATCTTTCGAATCTATGCTGTACCCACTGAAAAATTCTTTCCACTTTTTTGTCTCTTTTCATAGAATTATAGTGATTTTCATTTCTTCACTTAACATTACATTAGCTATCATTTAAAGTTATGGTAGATTGCCACTAATAAAACAGGTAGTAAATGCCATTGTTTGTTTCTTTTCTCCAAATTGGGCCAGAAAACAGTTATCCTTTATTATGAAAGTATGACAATAAAACATTTACTACTTAGTGTTACATGGATTATGCATATTTTTAAGAAGAAAAACTTGGGAGTACCACTTATTAGCACTAGCATCACTGTTACAGTAGTTGATCAAATATGCTTAATGATATACAATTAATATATAGTAAAAGATTATCGTGAGAGACGTCGGCTCAGGCAGTGGAACCGACCACGCGCAAAGGGTAGCTGAGAGCAGCTACCCCACGTCCAAGGTAAGGTACAGTGGCTGTGCTTTGATGGAGCAGCTGTGAAGAGATATTCCATGACCAGGGTAAGAGAAACCCAAATAAGATGGAAGGTATTGCGAGGGGGCATCAGAGAGCAGACACACTGAAATCATAATCAGAGAAAACTAGTTGATCTGATCACATGGACCACAGTCCTGTCTAACTCATGAAACTAAGCCATGTCATGTGGGGCCACCCAAGATGGGTGGGTCATGGTGGAGAGGTCTGAAAGAATGTGGTCCACTGGAGAAGGGAATGGCAAACCACTTCAGTATACTTGCCTTGAGAACCCCATGAACAGTATCAAAAGGCAAAATGATAGGATAATGAATGAGGAATTCCCCGGGTCGGTAGGTGCCCAGTATGCTACAGGAGATCAAGGGAGAAATAACCCCAAAAAGAATGAAGGGATGGAGCCAAAGCAAAACAAATACCCAGTTGTGGATGTGACTGGTGATAGAATCAAGGTCCGATCCTATAAAGAGCAATATTACATAGGAACCTGGAATGTTAGGTCCATTCAGTTCAGTTCAGTCGCTCAGTCGTGTCCGACTCTCCACGACCCCATGAATCACAGCACGCCAGGCCTCCCTGTCCATCACCAACTCCCGGAGTTCACTCAAACTCATGTCCACAGAGTCGGTGATGCCATCCAGCCATCTCATTCTCTTTCGTCCCCTTCTCCTCCCGCCCCCCACCTTTCCCAGCATCAGAGTCTTTTCCAGTGAGTCAACTCGTCGCATGAGGTGGCCAAAGTATTGCAGTCTCAGCTTTAGCATCAGTCCCTCCAATGAACATCCAGGATTGATCTCCTTCAGAATGGACTGGTTGGATCTCCTTGCAGTATAAGGGACTCTCAAGAGTCTTCTCCAACACCACAGTTCAAAAGCATCGATTCTTCGGCGATCAGCCTTCTTCACAGTCCAACTCTCACATCCATACATGACCACGGGAAAAACCATTGCCTTGACTAGACGGACCTTGGTTGCCAAAGTAATGTCTCTGTTTTGTAATATACTATCAAGGTTGATCTTAATTTTCCTTCCAAGGAGCAAGAGTCTTTTAATTTCATGGCTGCAATCAGCATCTGCAGTGATTTTGGAGCCCAAAAAAACAAAGTCTGACACTGTTTCCACTGTTTTTCCATCTATTTCCCATGAAGTGATGGGACCAGATGCCATGATCTTTGTTTTCTGAATGTTGAGCTTCAAGCCAACCTTTTCACTCTCCTCTTTCACTTTCATCAAGAGGCTTTTGAGTTCCTCTTCACTTTCTGCCATAAGGGTAGTGTCATCTGCATAACTGAGGTTATTGATATTTCTCCCGGCAATCTTGATTCCAGCTTGTGCTTCTACCAGCCCAGCGTTCCTCATGATGTACTCTGCATATAAGTTAAATAAACAAGGTGACAATATACAACCTTGACGTACACCTTTTCCTATTTGGAACCAGTCTGTTGTTCCATGTCCAGTTCTAACTGTTGCTTCCTGACCTGCATACAGGTTTCTCAAGAGGCAGATCAGGTGGTCTGGGATTCCCATCTCTTTCAGAATGTTCCACAGTTTATTGTAATCCACACAGTCAAAGGCTTTGGCATAGTCAATGAAGCAGAAATAGATGTTTTTCTGGAACTCTCTTGCTTTCTCCATGATCCAGCGGATGTTGGCAATTGGATCTCTGGTGCCTCTGCCTTTTCTAAAACCTGCTTGAATATCTGGGAGTTCACGGTTTACATACTGCTGAAGCCTGGCTTGGAGAATTTTGAGCATGACTTTGCTAGTGTGTGAGATGAGTGCAATTGTGCGGTAGTTTGAGCATTCTTTGGCATTGCCTTTCTTTGGGATTGGAATGAAGACTGACCTCTTCCAGTCCTGTGGCCACTGCTGAGTTTTCCAAATCTGCTGGCATATTGAGTGCAGCACTTTCACAGCATCATCTTTCAAGACTTGAAATAGCTCAACTGGAATTCCATCACCTCCACTAGTTTTGTTAGTAGTGATGCTTTCTAAGGCCCACTTGACTTCACATTCCAAGATGTCTGGCTCTAGGTCAGTCATCACATTATCGTGACTATCTTGGTCGTGAAGATCTTTTTTGTACAGTTTTTCTGTGTATTCCTGCCATCTCTTCTTAATATCTTCTGCTTCTGTTAGGTCCATACCATTTCTGTCCTTTATCGAGCTCATCTTTGCATGAAATGTTCCCTTGGAATCTCTAATTTTCTTGAAGAGGTCTCTTGTTTTTCCTATTCTGTTGTTTTCCTCTATTTCTTTGCATTGATCGCTGAGGAAGTCTTTCTTATCTCTCCTTGCTATTCTTTGGAACTCTGCATTCAGATACTTATATCTTTCCTTTTCTCCTTTGCTTTTCGCCTCTCTTCTTTTCACAGCTATTTGTAAGGCCTCCTCAGACAGCCATTTCGCTCTTTTGCATTTCTTTTCCATGGGGATGGTCTTGGTCCCTGTCTCCTGTACAATGTCACGAACCTCCGTCCAGAGTTCATCAGGCACTCTATCAATCAGATCTAGTCCCTTAAATCTATTTCTCACTTCCACTGTATAATCATAAGGGATTTGATTGAGGTCATATCTGAATTGTCTAGTGGTTTTCTCTACTTTCTTCAATTTAAGTCTGAACTTCGCAATAAAGAGTTCATGATCTGAGCCACAGTCAGCTCCTGGTCTTGTTTTCACTAACTGTATACAGCTTCTCCATCTTTGGTTGCAAAGAATATAATCAATCTGATTTCGGTGTTGACCATCTGGTGATGTCCATGTGTAGAGTCTTCTCTTGTGTTGTTGGAAGAGGGTGTTTGCTATGACCAGTGCATTCTCTTGACAGAACTCTATTAGCCTTTGCCCTGCTTCATTCCATGCTCCAAGGCCAAATTTGTCTGTTACTCCAGGTGTTTCTTGACTTCCTACTTTTGCATTCCAGTCCCCTATAATGAAAAGGACATCTTTTTTGGGTGTTAGTTCTAAAAGGTCTTGTAGGTCTTCATAGAACCGATTAACTTCGGCTTCTTCAGCATTACTTGTTGGGGCATAGGCCTGGATTACTGTAATATTGAATGGTTTGCCTTGGAAACGAACAGAAATCATCCTGTCATTTTTAAGATTGCATCCAAGTACTGCATTTCGGACTCTTTTGTTGACCATGATGGCTACTCCATTTCTTCTAAGGGATTCCTGTCCACAGTAGTAGATATAATGGTCATCCGAGTTAAATTCACTCATTCCGGTCCATTTTAATTCACTGATTCCTAGAATGTTGACGTTCACTCTTGCCATCTCCTGTTTGACCACTTCCAATTTGCCTTGATTCATGGACCTAACATTCCAGGTTTCTATGCAATATTGCTCTTTACAGCACCGGACCTTGCTTCTATCACTGGTCACATCCACAACTGGGTATTGGTTTTGCTTTTGCTCCATCCCTTTATTAGGTCCATTAATCAAGGCAAATTGGAAGAGGTCAAACAGGAGATGGCAAGAGTGAATGTCGACATTCTAGGAATCAGTGAACTAAGATAGATAGGAATGGGTGAATTTAACTCAGATGACCATACTACTGTGGTCAGGAATCCCTTAGAAGAAATGGAGTAGCCATCACGGTCAACAAAAGAGTCCGAAATGCAGTACTTGGATGCAATCTTAAAAACGACAGAATGATTTATGTTCGTTTCCAAGGCAAACCATTCAATATTAGAGTAATCCAAGCCTATGCCCCAACAAGTATTGCTGAAGAAGCTGAAGTTGAACGGTTCTGTGAAGACCTACAAGACCTTTTAGAACTAACACCCAAAAAAGATGTCCTTTTCATTATAGGGGACTGGAATGCAAAAGTAGGAAGTCAAGAAACACCTGGAGTAACAGACAAATTTGGCCTTGGAGCACGGAATGAAGCAGGGCAAAGGATAATAGAGTTTTGCCAAATGAATACACTGGTCATAGCAAACACCCTTTTTCAACAGCACAAGAGAAGACTACATATGGACATCAACATATGGTCAACACCAAAATCATATTGATTATATTCTTTGCAGCCAAAGAAGGAGAAGCTCTATACAGTTAGCAAAAACAAGACCAGGAGCCGAATGTGGTTCAGATCATGAACTCCTTATTGCCAAATTCAGACTTAAATTTAAGAATGTAGGGAAAACCACTAGACCATTCAGGTATGACCTATATCAAATCCCTTATGATTATACAGTGGAAGTGAGAAATAGATTTAAGGGACTAGATCTGATAGATAGAGTGCCTGATGAACTATGGACGGATGTTCTTGACATTGTACAGGAGACAGAGACCAAGACCATCCCCATGGAAAAGAAATGCAAAAAAGCAAAATGACTGTCTGAGGAGGCCTTACAAATATCTGTGAAAAGAAGAGAACTGAAAAGCAAAGTAGAAAAGGAAATATATTCCCATCTGAGTGCAGAGTTCCAAGGAATAGCAAGGAGAGATAAGAAAGACTTCCTCAGTGATCAATGCAAAGAAATAGAGGAAAAAAACAGAATAGAAAAGACAAGCAATCTCTTCAAGAAAATTAGAGATACCAAGGGAATATTTCATGCAAAGATGGGCTCAATAAAGGACAGAAATGGTATAAGCCTAACAGAAGCAGAAGATATTAAGAAGAGGTGGCAGGAATACACAGAAAAACTGTACAAAAAAGATCTTCACGACCAAGATAGTCACGATAATGTGATGACTGACCTAGAGCCAGACATCTTGGAATGTGAAGTCAAGTGGGCCTTAGAAAGCATCACTACGAACAAAGCTAGTGGAGGTGATGGAATTTCAGTTGAGCTATTTCAAGTCTTGAAAGATGATGCTGTGAAAGTGCTGCACTCAATATGCCAGCAGATTTGGAAAACTCAGCAGTGGCCACAGGACTGGAAGAGGTCAGTCTTCATTCCAATCCCAAAGAAAGGCAATGCCAAAGAATGCTCAAACTACCGCACAATTGCACTCATCTCACACGCTAATAAGTTCAATTCAGTTCAGGTCAGTCGCTCAGTCGTGTCCGACTTTTGTGACGCCATGAATCACAGCATGCCAGGCCTCCCTGTCCATCACCAGTTCCCAGAGTTCACCCAAACTCATGTCTGTCGAGTCGGTGATGCCATCCCCCCATCTCATTCTCTGTTGTCCCCTTCTCCTCCCGCCCCCAATCCTTCCCAGAATCAGTAAAGTCATGCTCAAAGTTCTCCAAGCCAGGCTTCAGCAATATGTGAACCATGAACTTCCAGATATTCAAGGTGGTTTTAGGAAAGTCAGAGGAACCAGAGATCAAATTGCCAACATCTGCTGGATCATGGAAAAAGTAGAAGAGTTCCAGAAAAACATTTATTTCTGCTTTATTGACTATGCCAAAGCCTTTGACTCTGTGGATCACAATAAACTGTGGAAAATTCCGAAAGAGATGGGAATATCAGACCACCTGACTTGCCTCTTGAGAAACCTGTATGCAGATCAGGAAGCAACAGTTAGAATTGGACATGGAACAATGGACTGGTTCCAAATAGGAAAAGGAGTACGTCAAGGTTGTATATTGTCACTCTGCTTATTTAACTTATATGCAGTGTACATCGTGAGGAATGCTCAGCTGGGAGAAGCACAAGCTGGAATCAAGATTGCTGGAAGAAATATCAATAACCCCAGATATACAGATGACACCACCCTTATGGCAGAAATTGAAGAGGAACTAAAAACCTCTTCATGAAAGTAAAAGAGGAGAGTGAAAAATTTGGCCTGAAGCTCAACATTCAGAAAACTAAGATCATGGCATCTGGTCCCATCACTTCACAGGAAATAGATGGGGAAACAGTGGAAACAGTGTCAGACTTTATTTTTTGGGGATCCAAAATCACTCCGGATGCTGATTGCAACCATGAATGTAAAAGACGCTTACTCCCTGAAGGAAAGTTATGACCAACCTAGATAGCATATTAAAAAGCAGAGACATTACTTTGCCGACAAATGTCCGTCTAGTCAAGGCTATGGTTTTGTGAGAGTTGGATGTATGGATGTGAGAGTTTGACTGAGAAGAAAGCTGATCGCTGAAGAATTGATGCTTTTGAACTGTGGTGCTGGAGAAGACTCTTGAGAGTCCCTTGTACTGCAAGGAGATCCAACCAGTTCATTCTAGAGGAGATCAATCCTGGGTGTTCATTGGAAGGACTGATGCTAAAGCTGAAGCTCCAATACTTTTGCCACCTCATGCGACGAGTTGATTCACTGGAAAAGACTCTGATGCTGGGAGGGATTGGGAACAGGAGAAGAAGGGGATGACAGAGAATGAGATGGGTGGACGGCATCATCGACTTGATGGAGGTGAGTTTGAGTGAACTCTGGGTGTTGGTGATGGACAGGGAAGCCTGGCGTATTGTGATTCATGGGGTCGAAAAGAGTCGGACAGGCCTGAGCGACTTAACTGAACTAAACTGCTAGGTTGTGACTTCAATGTTTTTGCAGTATTTTAACAATAATTGTGCAAAAATTTTTCATTGAAAAGTCAAGATTCTGTTCTCTTATTTTTTAAGTAATTGTATTATTTATCTTTTGTCTGTGCTGAGTCTTCATTTCTATACAAGCTTTTCTCTAGTTTCAGGAAGTGAGAGCTACTCTAGTTGCAGTGCACAGGCTGCTCACTGTGATGGCTTCTCTTCTTGTGGAGCATGGGCTCCAGGGCACACAGCCTTCATTGGTTGTAGCCCATGGTTCAGTAGTTGCAGCTTCCAGGCTCTAGAGTACAGGCTCAATAGTTGTAACACACGAGCTTAGTTGCTCTGCATTTTCCCAGGTCAATGATTGAACTCCTGTCTTCTGCATTGGTAGGAAGATTCTTTACCACTAAGCCACCAGGGAAGCCCAATTATGTTCTTTTAAATTGTTGTATATTATCATTAAATTGCTCTATATTATCATTTCTCACTTATTATTGTTTAGTCTTTGTGACTTATTTAAAATTTTCAACCTGACTCTTCTAACTGATTTTATGAATATATACGCATAGAGATTTCATAAAACATTAAAACATGCGATGTTGTTTTTTCTTCCCTAATAGATAAGATGTTATCTCATGACATCATAATTATTTCATGTTAAATTCAATATGGGAAATAAATTGCCATGTCTAAATGAGATGCTTCCTGCTTTGATTACCTATATAATCTATCTCTTCTGCCCAGTCAATGTAGCTATTATGCATCACTTTCCCTTCAAGTATAAACAAAAAGTAAGACAATCTTCTATTCCTGAACTTTCATTAATACATGTGTACTATTTGAAAATGTTTGTTTTCTTATTCTATTTTCAGGCATTTATAGGCAGATATATGTCTAGAATATTGTCTTTGCATTCTCTCTAATACAAACTATAGTTCCTTTTTTCTTCAGTCTCTCCAGGAAAACCACAGTTTAGATAAAAGAATATTCATTCAATTTATTTATTTGATACATTTAAAAGACATATTTTACCACTTCATGTTGTGAGAGTTTAAAGGGCTACTGAACTGAACAGAACTGAGACACATTACATAAATACAATAGCAGGGCTATTAGCCATATATCCTAAACACTATTGGGAGACCATAGATAAAGGAGTTTAGAGCTTACAGTATCATGGAAGTAAAACTGAAGCAATATCCAAGAAGCATAGGGTGATTAAGACCGTGGATTCTGTCTCATAAAACCTCTTTAACTTTGGAAATTCATTTAATCTTTCTGAGCCTAAGTTTCCTCAGCTATAAAATAGACCTAACTATAGCTCCTACCTTATTATATTGTTTTTAGGACAAATGCATTAATCAGTGTAATGATCTTAGAACAGTGTGACTCGTTATAAGCCCTTGATAAATGTTGGCTATAATGATGAGGACTACTATGTGAGAAAGAGAAAGATTTCCTGTGCAGCAGAAACCTTCCAGGGGAAGCACAGATACAAAACAAGTTTATAATACACTCGGGGAAATAGAAATTACTTGGTTGGCAGGAACTTGAAGGGCAGTAAAGAATGGAAAAGATGAAATAGATAACCAGGGAGTAAAGATGAAGGGCTACTTACTGGACATATTAATGTTGTGGTGTAAGCTATGGGGTGAAATTATTGAAGAATTTCATGCAGTGGAATGATATGACCTAATGTACACTTCAGAAACAAATTTAGTAAGAAGAGCATAAAATGGATTTGAGAGAAAGGTTTGAAGGAAGAGTTGATGGTAGAAAACAATGGTGACAGAGATTATTAGTAGGTAATTAGAAGCTAGAAATGTTTAGCTTGGTATGTATAATGTGTAACTCCTGAGATCATGTGAGTATTAAGTTGGTATGTGTAATGTATAACTCCTAGGATCATGTGAGTATTAAGCCCAGTGCTTAGTCTTAGAGCTCACACTCAATTTATATTATTTATAATTATTGTCAGTGTGATATCTTTAAACAAAAATTGTTGAATATTATAGCTTAAATGGCTCCATGATTAAATGATAAATTGATAAAATGAAAGAGTGGATTTTGATCAAGAATACAATGACTTAATTTTTAACATATTGAGTATGATATTTCCATTAATATACAGGCTTATGTGTGCAGAAATCAGATGGAAATAGAGATTAAGAGTTCAAGTGAGAGGCTTGGGTATGTAGACTGAGAAGAGGTTGGATCCATGGCAACCAAAAAGATATGGAGTACAGCAGAAGCATTGGTAATAAACCAGTTCATTTAGGGAGAGAGACACAAACAAGAACAGAATAGAGTAAGAACATAACCTCAGGTTCACTACATTTTTCTTGTCCTATGGATGCAAGTCTTTCAGAGTGTGAATGGCCAAGAAGATATGAGGAGAATCAACAGTAATTCAGTAGAAAATCATTAACAGCAACACTTACTGAGTGATTACTAATATTCTGGTGGTGTAAGTACTGTATAAACATTAACTCCTTTAATAAATAAAAATGCCTTCATGTAGGTTTACTTCATTTTTTTACACATAAGAAAATTTGACATACTGATAGGATAAGTAGTGTCTGAGATGGGAGAAATTAAAGCAAGATACTTATCAGTTTATGCTAATACTGTTAGATCAGTACTGAAAATGGCCCATTGCTTTGGTAATTAGAAAGTTTACTCATACTACAGCAGAATAGCTGCAGCAGTTGGGTAAGGGTGAAAATCAATGTGCAATATAGTAGGAAGTTGGTCAAAATCAATAAATGAGAGGATACAAATATTTTGTCTAAAATTCATCAGATCTCTTTCTTTAATAAAACTTGAGTACACTTAGTCATTATCAGAATAAGCTTCACTTGTTTCTATGATCTTCTAAGGATATGGATTTTATGCATGAGATTACTTTCCACAAGGATAATTTTACCTTTCAGTCTCTGCTAATTTCTTGTTTTGCAGACTTGCTGACTGTAGTGTCTAGAGATTAGTCCTCCACACACTTTTCACATCCTAAAGTGTTTCAATAATTGAGTTTGATGAACCCCTAAATAAGTGTCATTTACTGTGTTTAACATGGGCCAAGCATTGTGCCAAAATCTTCATAGGGAATATTTATAATATTCTCAATAATTATACTTGAATGTTATCTACTTTTCAAATGAATGACTTGAAACCTAAAAAACGCCCAAGGACACAAGACCAGAAAATGATGAAGGTACTAATTAATCCAAGAGTAAGGTTATTCCAGGGCTTGTGTGCTCCTTCCCTCCAATCAAAATCTTGAGACATGGAGTTTATTTTTCCTCTTTTAATGATTCCAACTGCTAACAGACTCTTAAAAGCATGGGTTTTAATTGTTTTATATTTATACTTATGAACTTATTTAATGAATCAATAACAAATTTTGCATCTCTGTGTGATTTTATTTTGTCTTGAGTTCCTATATTTAAAAAGCTTTAGGAGGATGATTATATTTCATACACTTTTAGGTCCCTTTAAGGCATTTCTATTTTTAAAAAGACAAAAATAATCAATAATTCAAAATTACCACTTTTCTTTGGAAGAAAATTATTTGACTTTTAAATTCATTAAGTCCATTTTAATAACCAAATCAAACGTAATATAAAGAGTAATTTCCACACACCTGTCTGTCTTTTTTAAGTTTGTCAACAGAGACACTTTAGAACAGAATTTTTTTTTTTTTTTCCTTGTGGTGTCCCAGTTCTCTTACTGAAAATTGTAATAGGTTAGGATTTGGGAAAAATGCTTTGAGGGTCTATCATGTAACCTATTACCTAAGGATTTTGCACCAGTCATGTAACCTCCATCCACACACTAGGGGAAGTTGGGTTAAGGGTATATTCCAATGCAATATTGTAAGGTTTAATGGTATTAATGTAATTACCTGGATAAAATGCCATGTAGATTTTTATCACTTGATTTTAAACTTGGAACAAGTAGTTGAAAACACCTATGATTGATATTTGCCTCCTCTGATAGAAAATTCTATTAGACTTATTAACAGCTATTAAAAATCATAATAGATTAATATTGGAGATGAAGTACCATTAAAGAAATGATCATTGTAAAGTTGCTATATAAAAAGCTTGCTATCATTTAATGTGCTTGAATATTTTATACTAGAAATCTTTTTCCAAGAGTGTCTTATCTTAAAAATATCATACTCATTTTTATTTAATCCCTGAAACAGAGGTAGATTTCCTATTGTTTGTTTAAATATTTGAAAGGCTTTTTCTTTCATTGTTCCCCAGATTTCAATGAAAATCAAGGGTTTTGTTCTGAACAATAACTTTGACCTTTCAATTCAAGATCACCAAATTCAAACTATGTTAAAAGTCTCTTATGGGATTTTTCTCATTTGACCTTGAAAAAACAGTTGTGTGTGCTTATGCATGTGTGTGTGTTAGAGAGAGAGTGACAGAGAGAATGAAAGAGTCATACTAGGTTATGGACATCAAATGAAAATGATTAATTTTATCCCCATAATACATGGTAGACTTATAAATACCAGGCAAGCAAACATTTTAATTAATTCAAATGCATTTGCTAAATATTACCTGTCCACATTTATAGTGAAGATTTTTAATGAAATTCCCTATTGAACTAATTGGATAATTGTCTGAATTTTTAAACTAAATCTGCTACTGCAAATTTTGTATCTTTCTATTACCTGATTCTAAACTTTTAAAACATAGACCACTTCTAAAAGACTAACTAAATCCTAACCAGCAGAATGCATTAAACCACATCCCAACAAGTGCCAAAATTATGGAAGGACTGGGTGTTTTTTACACAACATATTAGCAGTATCTTTACTGAATTTTGGATTGGTAAGAACACAGACATTCATTGAAACTTTCGGAACATTTCCTATTAGTCTTCAGTAAAGTGTGTTGTAATGTGTCACAAGGGACCAGGGATCATAAGTTGATTTTCACCACATGTAGTTCTTTTTCCCTTTGTCCTTCACTGAGTCATCTTCTTTTTTTTCCTACCTCTGAAGCACTCCTGAGGGGCTAGTTAAACCAAGATAGAACATTCACCTCCTGAGTGCTTCAGTCCTTGAGAAGCTAACAGATTTAAGGAAAAGTAAAAGGGAGAGGAAAAGGAAAGGCTTAGAAAAATCCAAATTTGAGAACGAAAAGTGTAAATATCAACAATTCAAAGTTTTCAATAAACTTCAGCATAATTAATTTCAAACTCATGTGTGAAAACTAGACACCCAGTGGAAAAGTATGCCAGACTTATTATGTAAATTGTAGTGAGTTAATCTTAACCCTTCATAGTGCTTATAAATTTGCTTTTATATTCCTATACTTTTATCAAAATCTCTCTTACTTGACAAAAGCCCCATGTTACAGATGTTTTCTGTAAGTCAAAGAGATGGAAAATGTTGCTGGTGGTCATATATAGAGGTAAATCACATATTCTTTACCAATTGACAATCAAAAGGATAATACTTACATTTAGAATTTGTTCTATGTCAATGTAATAATTACACAAATAGAAATATGTAATACATTAATAAAAATATGTTAGAGAAAATTCTCCAAGATTATTCCATTGCTTCTTTGCTTTTGTCTGCTTGGGTATCACATGCGGGCCAACCCACTCAGGTATAAACAGAGAACTATACACTTCTAATGCTAAATTAGTAGTCTTGGTTTACTTTTTCCCTTTGTTTCCCTATGAAGAGCTTTTCAAGGACTGCAAAAAGAAGGAATGACTGGACTGACATTTATAAGATAAATGATGTCAAGTGTAATTGACATATTTTTACACACAAAATATAAAGGATGTACACAAGATTCTCATTACAGATTCTAGTTTTGCTCTCACTAAACATCTAGCAATAACAGGAATAGCTAAGGACATGATTCTTATCTGGTTGATAGTATTTTCCTTATTTCCCAAATATTGTGGCCTAAATTTTCTCTGGGCTTATTGCTTCGGCACTCAAATTGTCCAGGTTTAGTTTTGTTTATATACTTGTGAAAATAATAGCTTTTAATAAAATATTTTTTTTTTATTGATTTCTAAGAAATACTTAATTTGCTTGAATATGCTATAGTCATGCCTGAGCCACCTGTACTTTCTCTCTAATTGGACACTTCAGTGTCTGAATTTGTGTTTTCTTCAGGAGTTATATTTTTTAAACATCAGCAATTTTCTGTGCAATAGACAATTTTGAATCTCTATTTAAATAATCCTCTATTTGGCAATCAAGCTTATTGTTTCAATTTTGATGTAGTTAAATAAGGCCTATATGAGATTTGTTTTGTCCAGAAAATAAAATGAGAAAATGTGAAAATGTAGACTTCGTTGGATGGGTGCAGAAATTCCATTTTTCTCAGATTTTTTATTTCTATGTTCTTGACAAAAACAGGATAGATCCTTAACTTTCAAATCCATTAACCACTATAAGCTTCCAATCTATAGTTCTGGTTCAAAAAAACAGTACAGGAAATAACCTAGAAGTTTTGATGCTAAGAGATGAGCTTCTGGATTCTAAATTTCAGTTCTGTCACTTTTCACCATTTGTGAGCTTGGACAGATGATCCAATATCTCTAAGCCTGGTAGAAATCTACATAAACCACATAAAGAAAACACATGTTTAGAAATATGAAGGAGAGTTTATACAGTTGAATGTATGTAGATAATAAAACAAAGTAAGAAGCAAAAATCAGATTGATTATATTCTTTGCAGCCAAAGATGGAGAAGCTTTATACAGTTAGGAAAAACAAGACCAGGAGCTGACTGTGGCTCAGATCATGAACTCCTTATTGCCAAATTCAGACTGAAATTGAAGAAAGTAGGGAAAACCACTAGACCATTCAGGTATGACCTAAATCAAATCCCTTATGATTATACAGTGGAAGTGAGAAATAGATTTAAGGGACTAGATCTGATTGATAGAGTGCCTGATGAACTCTGGACAGAGGTTCGTGACATTGTACAGGAGACAGGAACCAAGACCATCCCCATGGAAAAGAAATGCAAAAAAGCAAAATGGCTGTCTGACGAGGCCTTACAAATATCTGTGAAAAGAAGAGAAGTGAAAAACAAAGGAGAAAAGGAAAGATATAAGCATCTGAATGCAGAGTTCCAAAGAATAGCAAGGAGAGATAAGAAAGCCTTCCTCAGTGATCAATGCAAAGAAATAGAGGAAAACAACAGAATGGGAAAGACAAGAGATCTCTTCAAGAAAATTAGAGATTCCAAGGGAAGATTTCATGCAAAGATGGGCTCGATAAAGGGCAGAAATTGTATGGACCTAACAGAAGCAGAAGATATTAAGAAGAGGTGGCAAGAATACACAGAAGAACTGTACAAAAAAGATCTTCACGACCAAGATAGTCACGATAACGTGATCACTGCCCTAGAGCCAGACATCTTGGAATGTGAAGTCAAGTGGGCCTTAGAAAGCATCACTATAAACAAAGCTAGTGAAGGTGATGGAATTCCAGTTGAGCTATTTGAAATCCTGAAAGATAATGCTGTGAAAGTGCTACACTCAATATGCCAGCAAATTGGAAATCTCAGCAGTGGCCACAGGACTGGAAAAGGTCAGTCTTCATTTCAATCCCAAAGAAAGGCAATGCCAAAGAATGCTCAAACTACCACACAGTTGCACTCATCTCACACGCTCGTAAAGTCATGCTCAAAATTCTCCAAGCCAGGCTTCAGCAATACGTGAACTGTGAACTCCCAGATGTTCAAGCAGGTTTTAAAAAAGGCAGAGGCACCAGAGATCCAATTGCCAACATCCGCTGGATCATGGAGAAAGCAAGAGAGTTCCAGAAAAACATCTATTTCTGCTTCATTGACTATGCCAAAGCCTTTGACTGTTTGGATCACAAGAAACTGTGGAAAATTCTGAAAGAGATGGGAATACCAGACCACCTGACCTGCCTCTTGAGAAACCTGTATGCAGGTCAGGAAGCAACAGTCAGAACTGGACATGGAACAACAGACTGGTTCCAGATAGGAAAAGGAGTACGTCAAGGCTGTATATTGTCACCTTTCTTGTTTAACTTGTATGCAGTGTACATCATGAGGAACGCTGGGCTGGAAGAAGCACAAGCTGGAATCAAGATTGCAGGGAAAAATATCAATAGCCTCAGATATGCAGATGACACTACCCTTATGGCAGAAAATGAAGAGGAACTCAAAAGCCTCTTGATGAAAGTGAAAGAGGAGAGTGAAAAGGTTTGCTTGAAGCTCAACATTCAGAAAACAAAGATCATGGCATCTGGTCCCATCACTTCATGGGAAATAGATGGAAAAACAGTGGGAACAGTTTCAGACTTTATTTTTTTGGGCTCCAAAATCACTGCAGATGCTGATTGCAGCCATGAAATTAAAAGACGCTTACTCCTTGGAAGGAAAGTTATAACCAACCTTGATAGTATATTAAAAAGTAGAGACATTACTTTGCAACCAAGTCCGTCTAGTCAAGGCTATGGTTTTTCCCGTGGTCATGTATGGATGTGAGAGTTCGGCTGTGAAGAAAGCTGATCGCCGAAGAATTGATGCTTTTGAACTGTTTTGTTGGAGAAGACTCTTGAGAGTCCTTTGGACTGCAAGGAGATCCAACCAGTACATTCTAGAGGAGATCAGTCCTGGGTTTTCATTTGAAGGACTGATGCTAAAGCTGAAACTGCAATACTTTGGCCACCTCCTGCGACGAGTTGACTCACTGGAAAAGACTCTGATGCTGGGAAAGGTTGGGGGCAGGAGGAGAAGGGAACGACAGAGAATGAGAGGCTGGAATTCATCACCGACTCTGTGGACATGAGTTTGAGTGAAGTCCGGGAGTTGGTGATGAACAGGGAGGCCTGGCATGCTGTGATTCATGGGGTCACGGAGATTCTGACACACACTGAGCTACTGAACTGAACTG
This sequence comes from Moschus berezovskii, assembly GCF_049115385.1. Lineage (NCBI taxonomy): Eukaryota > Metazoa > Chordata > Mammalia > Artiodactyla > Moschidae > Moschus > Moschus berezovskii. Next base: position 59,633,830 of record NC_142464.1, on the reverse strand, counting down.
AAGAAGCAAAAAAGGGCTAAAATAATTCTCTGATTTGTTGAAAAAACTGAGACTTCAGATAAAAAAGAACCCACTTTGTGCTGGAAAGAAGAGATTGTAATTGACAGGCTCTACTTATACATCATGAAATGATAAAAGCTTCCCCCCAAACATAAAATTTATATATGAAGAATAAAGATCCTAACATAATTTTCAACTGTGACACTGGATGATCAAAAATAACAGATCAGTAACCTTAAATTTAGAATGTGCTTTATGTGCTAAGTCACTTCACCCTTGTCCTACATTTTGTGACCCCATGGACTTTAGCCTGCCAGAATTCTCTGTCCAGGAAATTCTCCAGACAAGAATACTGGAGTTGCCATTTCTTCCTCCAGGAGATCTTCCCAACCCAGGGGTCAAACCTGTGTCTGTTATGTCTACCTTCACTGGCAGGCAGGTTCTTTACAACTAGCACCACCTGGGAAGGATAAACAGTGCAAAACTTAAAACCTTTTAATTTTATACACAGCCCTCTATTTTAAGTTTCATGTATTAAATAATGAATTTGACAGTTAAAATTTTAATTCCAGTACAAATATAAATTTAACAAATTGCAGATATTAATTTGTCTAAATAAAAGTTAATGAAGCCAGTAAAGTGGAAAAATTGCTTCACTGTGATTCCAAAAAGCAGATACATGAATAGGCAATCAGGAATCTGCAAATAATATTGCTTTATAAATGTATAACTAAATTTTCTGGGTGCATGCTCAGTTGCTCAGTCATGTCCAACTTTTTCTGACCCTATAGACAATGGCCCCCCAGGCTGTTCTGTCCATGGGATTTTCCAGGCAAGAATCTGGAGTGGGTCACCATTTCCTCCTCTAGGGGATCTTCCCAATCCAGGGATCAAACCTGGGTCTTCTACATTGGCAGGTGGATTCCTTACCACTGAGCCACCTGAGAAACCAAATTTTGTTGGGGGAAGAGAAGGGTAAAAGTTAGACCTCCAACAGACAAATTTATATTTATTTCTGTTAGAAAAAGATAGTTTGCATTGCCGTTAATAGTCTACATCTTACAAAGTAGTAAAATAACTAAAGTAACTCAGACAATGAAAGGCACAGTTTCTATATTTTAGTTTCAATGGAAAGACACCTTTTGGTCTATTTCAAAGACATTCACAAGAACTTTAATTAGCAGACATTATGTGACAAGGAAAAGATTCTCAATATTTGCTTTCCATGCAAACTCCAGGAGACCGTGAAGGACAGGGAAGCCTGACTTGCTGCAGTCCATGGAGTTGCAAAGAGTCAGACAGTGACTGAGCAACAAAAACAACAATGCCCATTTTAATACAGCAATCATGATTGTTCAATACACAGAATCAAAATGGAATTTTACAGTTAAATTTTATATGTGGATAACTTAAGAGATTGTTTTGATGAGATTAAAGGACTGTGAAGAAGGCTGATTGCCGAAGAATTGATGCTTTTGAACTGTGGTGCTGGAGAAGACTCTTGAGAGTCCCTTGGACTGCAAGGAGATCCAACCAGTCCATTCTAAAGGAGATCAATCCTGGGTGTTCATTGGAGGGACTGATGCTAAAGCTGAAACTCCAATACTTTGGCCACCTCATGCGACGAGTTGACTCACTGGAAAAGACTCTGATGCTTGGAAGGATTGGGGGTGGGAGGAGTAGGAAACGACAGAGAATGAGATGGCTGGATGGCATCACCGACTCGATGGACATGAGTTTGAGTGAACTCCGGGAGTTGGTGATGGACAGGGAGGCCTGGCGTGCTGTGATTCATGGGGTTGCAAAGAGTCGGACACGACTGAGCGACTGAACCGAACTGAACTGAAAGAAAAAAACAAACGAACTACGTACTCCTGCTCAACTTTCTTCCACTACCACTTCTAGTACTAGCACCTCTATTTGCCTTAGGGAAAAATGTATTTCAACTTTTAGGCCATACATTCATCTTGGAATTAATATGTGTAAGCCTTAATTTAGTGTGTTAGGGAAATGCAGTAAGTAAACATAGTAAATAAACACACTATCTAAACTTAGAAAAATAGACTCCACAGTCAGCAGAGAGGAAAATAAGAAACTGTTGACTGAATATAAGTCCCAGAGAAAAGAACACAAAGAATAGCATGCAAGGCATATACAAGTCCAAATATAACACAAAACAAAACACATGTTATTAGATTTTACTCTTCCCTTAAAAGAGCATAGATATGTGCTTCAATAAGAAACACTTAAAATATAATGGCACAAAAACTTTTGAAAATAATGAGGGTAGTTTGCATATATTATGATTCAGTGCTTTAATAGATTGCCATACAATTATGTAATATAACTTCTGGCAAATCTACCCTTCCAATTTACAGACATAAAAAGCTTAAAAGGCATCATTGACATATATCCAACCCAAAAGAAAATGCTGTTCACACTACTAAATACAAACAGAATACAATTGTTTCTCAATTCCCTGAACCAACCCACCAGCATTTCTCATCTGAATCACTTCAACAGCCTCCTAAATGGTTTCCATAATAACTGATGATGATCTTCTCCAAATAAAGTCAGATTTTGTTTCCCCCACACCAAACTGCAATAGCTCCTCATTTCAGTTATAGCCTTGCAGGTCATTGAAAGAATTTGGCATTTTCTGTTGAATTGGACACATGTAGATGACTTCAAGTATTTCTCAGCAAGAGCAAACAAAAGAATGGATTTCCCAACTGTTATACTCCATAGGACAACTTGAAGTTGCTCTATAGATAGTAACTGAGTGAGTGAGGAAACAACTGTGTAAATAAATTTTTTGGCATGCTTTTCTCAGAAATGGAGAGATCAGTTCAGTCGCTCAGTCGTGTCCGACTCTTTGCGATCCCATGAATCACAGCATGCCAGGCCTCCCTGTCCATCACCAACTCCCTGTCCATCACAAACTCCCTGTCCATCACCAACTCCCAGAGTTGACTCAGACTCATGTCCATAGAGTCGGGGATGCCATCCAGCCATCTCATTCTCCGTCATCCCCTTCTCCTCCCTACCCAAATCCTTCCCAGCATCAGACTCTTTTCCAGTGAGTCAACTCGTCGCATGAGGTGGCCAAAGTATTGGAGTTTCAGCCCCAGCATCAGGCACATTAAAAGATAAAATTTATGGTAAATGTAAATTATTCTAGGATTAAAACTGTTTTAATAAGCATCCAGAATAACAGTGCACCTGAAAATTCAGTTCAATTCAGTCTCAGTCGTGTCCGACTCTTTGAGACTCCAAGAATCACAGCCAGGCCTCCCTGTCCATCACTAACTCCCAGAGTTTACCCAAACCCATGTCCATCGAGTCTGTGATGCCATCCAGCCATCTCATCCTCTGTCGTCCCCTTCTCCTCCTGCCCCCAATCCTTCCCATGATCAAGGTCTTTTCCATAGAGTCAGCTCTTCACATGAGGTGGCCATAGTATTGGGGTTTCAGCTTCAACATCAATCCTTCCAATGAATAAGAGGACTGATCTCCTTTAGGATGGACTGGTTGGATCTCCTTGCAGTCCAAGGGATTCTCAAGAGTCTTCTCCAACACCACAGTTCAAAAGCATCAATTCTTTGGCGCTCAGCTTTCTTCACCATCCAACTCTCATATCCATACATGACTACTGGAAAAACCATTTCCTTGACTAGACGGACCTTTGTTGGCAAAGTAATGTCTCTGCTTTTAAGTATGCTGTCTATGTTGGTCATAACTTTCCTTCCAAGGAGTAAGCGTCTTTTAATTTCATGGCTGCATTCACCATCAGTGCACCTGAAAATTAGAAAGCACTTATTTTTCAAGTACATATGGAAACTTTGTTAAAAAAATAACATTTATTTAAAAACAACCTACCAAATTTATAAAACTAGAACCAGAACCACAGTTTAGGGAACAAATAATGTGAAAAAAAGTAGAATACATGTAAGAACAAACATTAATAAAAGTGAAATTTTATTTTATATTTTTGTTTTTTAAAAATGATATTCTAAATGAAGATCTCATTCTTAGAAAAGAATGATAAAATGCACAAGTGTTTGACAAAATTTACCATACACAAAATTGAGATACACACTTACATACACACTGTCAAAGGCCAAAACATATGGAATGAAATAAAAAATAGAGCCCTATGGCCGAAAAATTAAGCTAAAATTAAAAACACAATTTTTTAAAACAATTATGAACAAGCGAAAATGACTCAAGAAGAAATATTAAGTTTGAATAATAATCAATATTTATTTAATAACTAAAATAGAAGTTAAATCTCCTTCTCAAATTCTGCTTCTAGAAACTTTTATCAAACCACGAAAAGTTGAGTCCTGTTTTATGAAAATAAGAAAACCTTTTATTAGATTACTAAAACTTTTAAGACCAAAACGGAATGAGAAAACTTTTTGAGAAACCAAAATTATAGGCCAATTTCCCTTCTTAATATTGATACAAAGTTAATAAATAAATTACTAGCAAACTTTCCCTGGCAATGTATATTAAATATAAGAACACTATATCAAGACCAAAAAAACGTTGAGTAAAGATACACATTTTATTGAAGCTTATAAAGGAAGACCTAAATTAATTTTGATGACTCCTTATGTTCTTTTTAATGGTTTGCCTTGGAAATGAACAAGGTCATTCTGTCATTTTTGAGATTTCATCTAAGTATTGCATTTCAGACACTTTTGTTGACCATGATGGCTACTACATTTCTTCTAAAGGGATTCCTGTCCACAGTAGTAGATACAATGGTCATCTGAGTTAAATTCACCCATTCCAGTCCATCTTAGATTACTGATTCCTAGAATGTCGACGTTCACTCTTGCCATCTCCTGTTTAACCACTTCCAATTTGTCTTGATTCATGGACCTAACCTTTCAGGTTCCTATGCAATATTGCTCTTTACATCATCGGACCTTGCTTCTATCACCAGTCACATCCACAACTGGGTATTGGTTTTGCTTTGGCTCCATCCCTTCATCCTTTCTCGAGTTATTTCTCACTGATCTCCAGTAGCATATTGGACACCTACCGACCTGGGGAGTTCCTCTTTCAGTATCCTATTATTTTGCCTTTTCATAGTGTTCATGGGGTTCTCAAGGCAAGAATACTGAAGTGGTTTGCCATTCCTTTCTCCAGTGGACCACATTCTGTTAGACCTTTCCACCATGACCCGTCATCATGGGTGGCCCCACATGGCATGGCTTGGTTTCATTGAGTTAGACAAGGCTGTGGTCCATGTGATAAGGTTGACTAGTTTTCTGTGATTATGATTTCAGTGTGTCTGCCCTCTGATACCCTCTCGCAATACTTACCATCTTACTTGGGTTTCTCTTACCTTGGACATGGGGTATCTCTTCACTGTTGTTCCAGCAAAGCACAGTTGCTGCTCCTTACCTTGGATGAGGGGTAGCGCCTCTCAGACGCCACCCCTGAAATCAGATGTGGTCATTCAATATCATGGTAATCCAAGCCTATGCCCTGACCAGTAATGCTGAAGAATTCAAAGTTGAACAGTTCTATGAAGACCTACAAGACCTTTTAGAACTAACACCCAAAAAAGATGTCCTTTTCATTATATGGGACTGGAATGCAAAAGTGGGAAGTAAAGAAACACCTGGAGTAGCAGGCAAATTTGGCCTTGGAGCACAGAATGAAGCAGGGCAAAGGCTAATAGAGTTTTGTCAAGAGAATGCACTGGTCATAGCAAACACCCTCTTCCAACAACACAAGAGAAGACTCTACACATGGACATCATCAGATGGTCAACACCAAAATCAGATTGATTATATTCTTTGCAGCCAACGATGGAGAAACTCTATACAGTCAGGAAAAACAAGACTGGGAGCTGACTGTGGCTCAGATCATGAACTACTTACTGTGAAATTTAGACTGAAATTGAAGAAAGTAGGGAAAACCACTAGACCATTCAGGTATGACCTTAATCAAATCCCTTATGATTATATAGTGGAAGTGAGAAATAGATTTAAGGGACTAGATCAGATAGATAGAGTGCCTGATGAACTCTGGACGGAGGTTCGTGACATTGTAGAGACAGGGACCAAGACCATCCCCCATGGAAAAGAAATGCAAAGAAGCAAAATGGCTGTCTGAGGAGCCCTTACAAATAGCTGTGAAAAAAAGAGAAATGAAAAGCAGAGGGGAAAAGGAAAGATATTCCCATCTGAGTGTAGAGTTCCAAAAAATAACAAGGAGAAATAAGAAAGCCTTCCTCAGCGATCAATGCAAAGAAATAGAGGAAAATAACAGAATGGGAAAGACCAGAGATCTCTTCAAGAAACTTAGAAATACCAAGGGAACATTTCATGCAAACATGGGTGCAATAAAGGACAGAAATGGTATGGACCTAACAGAAGCAGAAGATATCAAGAAGAGGTAGAAAGAATACAGAGAAGAACTGTACAAAAAGATCTTGAAGACCAAGATAATCATGATGGTGTGATCACTGACCTAGAGCCAGACATCTTGGAATGTGAAGTCAAGTGGGCCTTAGAAAGCATCAAGGACCAAAGTTAGTGGAGGTGATGAAATTCTAGTTGAGCTATTTCAAATCCTGATAGATGATGCTGTGAAAGTGCTGCACTCAATATGTCAGCAAATTTGGAAAACTCAGTAGTGGCCACAGGACTGGAAAAGGTCAGTTTTCATTCCAATCCCAAAGAATAGCAGTGCCAAAGAATCCTCAAACTACCGCACAATTGCACTCATCTCACACGCTAGCAAAGTCATGCTCAAAATTCTTCAAGCCAGGCTTCAGAAATACATGAACCATGAACTTCCAGATGTTCAAGCAGGTTTTAGAAAAGGCAGAGGAACAAGAGATCAAATTGCCAACAGCCGATGGAATATGGAATAAGCAAGAGAGTTCCAGAAAAACATCTATTTCTGATTTATTGACTATGCCAAAGCCTTGACTGTGTGGATCACAATAAAGTGTGTGCAAAATTCTGAAAGAGATGGGAATACCAGACCACCTGATCTGCTTCTTGAGAAACCTGTATGCAGGTTAGGAAGCAACAGTTAGAACTGGACATGGAACAACAGACTGGTTCCAAATAGGAAAAGGAGTACGTCAAGGCTGTATATTGTCACCTTGCTTATTTAACTTATATGCAAAGTACATCATGAGAAACGCTGGACTAGAAGAAGCACAAGCTGGAATCAAGATTGCCAGGAGAAATATCAATAACCTCAGATATGCAGATGACACCACCCTTATGGCAGATAGTGAAGAAGAACTAAAAATCCTCTTGATGAAAGTGAAAGAAGAGAGTGAAAAGGTTGGCTTGAAGCTCAACATCCGGAAAACTAAGATCATGGCATCTGGTCCCATCACTTCTTGGGAAATAGATGCGGAAGAGTGGAAAGAGTGTCAGACTTTATTTTTTGGGGCTCCAAAATCACTGCAGATGGTGATTGCAGCTATGAAATTAAAAGACACTTACTCCTTGGAAGCAAAATTATGACCAACTTAGACAGCATATTAAAAAGCAGAGACATTACTTTGCCAATAAAGGTCCCTCTAGTCATGGCTATGGTTTTTCTGGTCATCATGTATGGATGTGAGAGTTGGACTATACAGAAAGCTGATCTCCAAAGAATTGATGCTTTTGAACTGTGGTATTGGAGAAGACTCTTGAGAGTCCCTTGGACTGCAAGGAGTCCAACTAGTGCATCCTAAAGGAGATCAGTCCTGGGTGTTTATTGGAAGGACTGATGTTGAAGTTGAAACTCCAATAGTTTGGCCACCTCATGTGAAAAGCTGACTCTTTGGAAAAGATCCTGATGCTGGGAGGGATTGTGGGCAGGAAGAAAAGGGGATGACAGAGGATGAGATGGCTGCATGGCATCACCTACTCAATGGACATGAGTTTGGGTAAACTCCGGGAGTTGGTGGTGGACAGGGAGGCCTGGTGTGCTGTGATTCATTGGGTTGCAAAGAGTCAGACATAACTGAGTGACTGAACTGAAATGAACTGAACTGAATTATGTTCTTTTGTGGGAAGAATTAAATCTTTCCTAGTAGCTAAGTAATATATGTAGAATTCAGGTCAATTTTAATAAAAATGTAGACAGAAATTTGTACTAAAAATTGAAACCAAATTATGCAGAAATCTCAAAAGAGTGCAAAATTGTTTTTCAGTCATTATGTCATGTCTGATTCTTTGTGACTCCATAACCTCCAGCATGTCAGGCTTCCCATTCTTTACTATCTCCCAGAGTGTTCAAACTCATGCCTATTGAGTCAGTGATGATATCTAACCATCTTTTCCTCTGCTGCACTCTTTTAGTTCCCTCTATCTTTCCCAGCATCAGGGTTTTTTCCAATGAATTGGCTCTTCACATCAGGTTGTCAAAGTTCTGGAACTTCTACTTCAGCATCAGTCCTTTGAGCAAATATTCAGGGTTGATTTCCTTTTGGATTGTCTGGTTTGATTGAAATGTAGAAAAACATAAAATACTAAAGAAATTTTGAAGAATAAGAAACAATGTGGAAGAAAGGAAGGTGGGAGGGAAGTTCAAGAGGGAAGGGACTTATATATACCTCTGGTTGATTCATATTGATGTTTGGCAGAAATCAACACAATTCTGTAAAGCAATTATCATTCAATTAAAAAAAATAGTAAATTTTTAAAAAGTAACAGAGAGGCAGAAATTAACCTACTTGTTATCAAGATAAATCTATACAATTTGAAATAGTGTGGTTCATTAAAGCAATATTTTAAAAAGTCATGAGAAAATATGTGTCAATATATAGGTACTGCACTAATAAATGACTGCAAGCAATATTTCATTATATTTCTTTTAACCATTACCAGGTTATTTAGAGGTTACATTCCAGAATAGATGGAACCTGTAAAAACTAGATTTCAGTGTAATTTATATATATTGATACGTCCCAAGTGACACTTATGGTAAAGAACCTGCCTGCCAGTTCAGGAAATATAAGATACTGGGTTTGATCCCTGGATCAGGAATATCCCCTGGAGGAGGACACGACAACCCACTCAAGTATTCATGCCTGGAGACTCCCATGGATAGAGGAGCCTTGTAAGCTACAGTCCAGTCCAAAGGATCACAAAATGTTGGACATAACTGAAGGGACTTAAGATAGATAGATAGATAGGTGTCTCTCTGTGTGTATACTTTATCTGCAATATTTATATTATAAACATATATTTATTTCATGCTAAATCAAATCCCTTATGATTATATAATAGAAGTGAAAAATAGATTCAAGGGATTAGATTTGATAGACAGAGTGCCTGAAGAATTACAGACAGAGGTTCAGCACTGTAGAGGAGATGGCAAACAAAACCATCCCCAAGAAAAAGAAATGCTAAAAGGCAAAATGGTTGTCTGAGGTGTCCTTACAAATAGCTGAGAAAAGAAGAAAAGTGAAACGCAAGGGAGAAAAGGAAAAATATACCCATTTGAAAGCAGAGTTCCAGAGAATAACAAGGAGAGATATTAAAGCCTTTTTAAGTGAACAAGGCAAAGAAACAGAGGAAAATAGAATGGGAAAGACTAGAGATCTCTTCAAGAATATTAGAGATACCAAGGAAATATTTTTTACAGAAATAAGTGTGCGGGGATGACCCAGATGGAGGATAAAGGGAGGAGGGAGGTGGAAGGGGGTTTCAGGAAGGGGAACTCATGTACACCCAAGGCAGATTCATGTCAATGTATGGCAAAACCAACCGATATAATATTGTAAAATAATTAGCCTCCAATAAAAAAAAAGAGAGAGAAAAAAAAGAAGAAATATCTCTAAATAAATAAATAAATAAAGGACAGAAATGGTATACACCTAACAGAAGCAGAAGATATTTAGGAGAGATGGCAAGAATACACAGAAGAACTATGCAAAACAAAAGTCTTAATGACCCAAATAACCATGATGGTGTGATCACTCACCTAGAACCAGACATCCTGGAGTGTGAAGTCAAGTGAACCTTAAGAAGCATCACTACAAACAAAGCTACTGATAGATCCTAAAAGGTGATGTTGTGAAAGTGCTGCACTCAATATACCAACAAATTTGGAAAACTCAGCAGTGACCACAAGACTGGAAAAAGTCAGATTTAATTTCTAGTCCCAAAGAAAGGCAATGCCAAAGAATGTTCAAACTACCCAACAGTCACATTCATCTCACATGCTAGCAAAGTAATGCTCAAAAGCCTTAAACCTGGGTTTCAACAATATGTGAACCGAGAATTTCCAGATGTACAAGTTGGGTGTAAAAAAGGCAGAGGAGCCAGAGGTCAATTTTCCAACATTCATTGGATCATAGAAAAAACAAGAGATTTCCAGAGAAACATCTACTTCTGCTTCATTTTGCCAAAGACTTTGAGTGGATCACAAAAAACTGTGAAAAAATTCTTGAAAAGATGGGAATACCAAATCACCTTACCTGCCTCCTGAGAAACCTGTGTGCAGGTCAAGAAACAACAGCTAGAACCAGACATGGAACATTGGACTGATTCCAAATTGGGAAAGGAATACATCAAGGCTGTCTATTGTCACCCTGCTCATTTAACTTACATACAGAGTACATCATGCAAAATGCCAGGCTGAATGAAGCATAAGCTGGAATCAAGACTGTTGGGAGAAAAATCAGTAACCTCAGAGATGCAGATGATACCACCCTTATGGCAGAAAAGAAGAAGAATTAAATAGCCTCTTCAGGAAGGTGAAAGAGGAGAGTGAAAATTCTGGCTTAAAACAACCTTTGAAAAAAAAAGATCATGGCATCTGGTTCCATCACTTCAGGGCAAATAGATGGGGAAGCAATGGAAACTGTGACAGACTGTATTTTCTTGGGCTCCAAAATCACTGTAGATTATGATTGCAGCCATGAAATTAAAAGTTTCTTGCTCCTTGGAAGAATAGCAATGACAAATCTAGACAGCATATTAAAAAGCAGAGTCAAAGCTATGGTTTTTCCAGTAGTCATGTACAGTTGTGAGAGTTAGACCATGAAGAAAGATTGAGCCCCAAAGAATTGATGCCTTCAAACTATGGTGTTGGAGAAGACGCTAGAGAGTCCCTTGGACAGCAAGGACATCAAATTAGTCAATCCTAAAGGAAATCAACTATGAATATTCACTGGAAGGACTGATGCTGAAGCTGAAGCTCCAATACTTCGTCCACCTGATGGGTAGATCTAATACATTGGAAAAGACCTTGATGTTGGGGGAAATTGAAGGCAGGAGGAGAAATGAATGACAGAAGATAATATTATAGGATGGCATCACCAACTCAATGGACATGTTGCTGTTGTTGTTCAATTGCTCAGTCATATCCAACTCTTTGCAACACTGTGAACTGCAACAGATATGAGTTTGAGCAAACTATGGGAGATGGTGAAGGACAGTGAAGCCAGAGGTCCTGCAGGCCATGGGGTCCCAAAGAGTTGGATAAGACTGAGGGACTGAACAAAAGCAAACATATATATTTCATACCAATAACCATTTCTTATTTATAAAATTATATACTTTATATTACATGTACCTATTTTAGACATGGATTGAATTAGAATTTTGAAATTTATCTTCTAACATCATTTTCAATTGCTGAATCCACAAGATATTTCAAGTGATGTATTTAGTTGTTGCAAATTCGTGAAGCAATTTTAGATTGATATCTATGTTACATAGACCAAAATGTTAAGAGAAAGAGAGGAGTAGGTTTACAAAAGAACAGGGAAATCCATGAAATGGGAATGGGACAAATAATCAGTGTTTTCTGAGTAGCAAGAGAAGATCTCTTGGAGAAATTGTTTCTCTGTGGTAAATGTTTAAGGGCCAAGTGAACAAACAGTGCAATTATAGAGTATTTTGTCTGATTTTACAAGCAAGAAGTGAGAGACCCCTGAGCTGGGTTGCACTGAATAGAAAGACACTGGTCAGATGGATTCTCCACTTTGCTTTCTAAATATTTTATGACATTTGACTCTGTGTTCTTTGTAATTGGTCCTGATGACTTTGTAATTACCTTGTCTCAACAAACACTGAAATTGTGAATTGGTTTTATTATTTCATTTGTGCTTTTCTTGCCAGTTCCTCCTTTGGGATCCTGTGGCTGCTGTAGTTTGACAAGAATGTGTTTGTGGGGGGAAAATGTGTCCAGTGATTGTTCATCTTTCTTATTTCTGTTTTATTCAGCTTTGCTGCACAGGCTTTGTGGCTCACCCTCCAATTCCCCAGGAAGATAGCAACATCCTTACTAAGAGTACATTTTTTACCTAACTAAAACAGAGACATTACTTGGCCAACAAAGGTCCATCTAGTCAAGTCTATGGTTTTTCCAGTAGTCATGTATGGATGTGAGAGTTGGACTATATAGAAACCTGAGGCCGAAGAATTGATGCTTTTGAATTGTGGTGTTGGAGGAGACTCTTGAGAGTCCCTTGGACTGCAAGGAGATATAACCAGTCCATCCTAAAGGAGATCAGTCCTGAGTGTTCATTGGAAGGACTGATGTTGAAGCTGAAACTCCAGTACTTTGGTCACCTGATGCAAAGAACTGAGTTATTGGGAAAGACCCTGATGCTGGGAAAGATTGAAGGCAAGGGGAGAAGGGGATGACAGAGGATGAGATGGTTGGATGGCATTACCAACTCAATGGACATGAGTTTGGGTAAACTCCGGGAGTTGGTGATGGACAAGGAGGCCTGGTGTTCTGCAGTCCATGGGGTTGCAAAGAGTTGGACATGACTAAGCAACTGAACTGAACTGAATTGATTGGAGATTAATGTTGGAGAGAAGTCTGATGTCAACTACACCTGGGAAGAGGGCTTCAACCCAAAGCAGAAAAAGTCTTTGGAAGCAAGATAAGGGCCTGCATTTCAGTTGTTTGAAGCTTATTAGATCAGCATGATTTATGTAACTGTACAATTTGCCCTATGTATGTTTCTGTGCCTATGTGCAAACTAGCCTATAACAATGCAATACAGTCCTATCATATCTTTTCTGAATCCTTTAATGAGATGCAATCCTCACATCACGGTTCTGCCTTTGGCTGGAGAGACTTAATGCTCACAGACATGTTCACCTCTACCCTGAGCTTCAGGACATGCATTTATGCATTATTTTTAAATTAAGCAAAAGAAATCACAGAGTGATGCTGACTGCTGATGGCAGTCATTTTTCACTGGATATGATTATTTGAACTTTGATGATCCCAGAAAGTTCTGGGTCATGACCCAAGCCATATCTAAATATTTTCATTTCCTTTCCAAGCAATCTATATAAAAACCTCCTATATTGTGTGAATGACATACAAATAATAATAAAAGAGAGATAACTATCCTGAATAAAGTAGAATTTCCTAAGAATTTAGAATATATTTGTCAGAAGTGTGTTTTTTCCCTCCATTTTGTCTCATTGCAACAAAGACTTGAAATCATAGACCAGTGTTAGAGCTCAACATTTTACTGTGGTTACAGCTCAACATTTTATTAAGCAGACAACAGATAGTATACCCGAAGGTAGGTGGGTCACCCACCTAGAGCCTCAGCCTGTCTTGACTTCCCCTTTTTATACTTTCTGTCTCCTTCCCTGGGGCCTGTCCTATGCAAACTAGGACAAATCTAGGACCCACCATCTATCAGAGGTTCCCACTCCTTTCACTGGATTTTTTTCCTTTGTTCCCTTTTTCAAGGACTTTTTCCCTTTCCTTTTCTGTCTTTTAGCCACCAGCATTTTGGACTCTCTTTTTCTATCCTAACTACCTAATAACTTTAATGACTGTAATTTGTAACTGATATTTTATTTCCTATAGTTTGCAGTAATAAATTAACTGACTTGCAGTCAGATAAAAGTACACAATTTTTTCCCAACATTTTATTATAGGACTGTTGAATTTTTTCCAGTACGGTCCTAAGCAATGTGTAGTTTAATAACCTAATGATCTAGCCAAACCCAAATCTATGATCCAGTATGAATACAGTGGGACCTGAACATCTGCATTTGCATTAAAATGATAATAAACACTCTAGGAAAAATCCTAGGTGTTCATTACCACAGGTAGACTGTAAAGAATATTTTGAGAAATACAGGCAAGAACTTCTGTGCCTACACAGAGATCCTCTTGATTTTAATATAAATCACATCAATGACTGATGATTTCCTTAGTCATGTCTTTAGGGCAAAACCAACGGTATTGGAAATACAATCTATACAATGTTCTAGTCCACCTTAACAGAATTTAATGATAGGTTTTCAATAATCATTTTGAAAATTGTATTCAATAGCTCCTCTAATAAACAAAACAAAATATTTTAGTGTTTCCCTAATGAACAAGAACAATGCAGAGTACAGTTTTACCTGCTCTTCTGTCATTATTGTTGCTCCCTAATTTAATAGTGTGCAGTTAGGCTATGAGCTTCCCTGATGGCTCCGTGGTAAAGACTCTGCCTGCTAATGAAGGAGACAGAGGTTCGATCCCTGGTCTGGGAAGATCCCCAAGAGAAGGAAATGGAAGCCAGCTCCAGTATTCTTGCCTGGGAAGTGCCATGGACAGAGGAGCCTGGGGATTTACAGTTCATGGGGTTGCAAAAGAGTCCGACAAGACTGAGCAACTAAACAAAAACAACAGTTAGCCTACATTTGTTGACACTTCTCCAGCAAAGATTGACGCAACTTCCATAAGAAGCATAGACTAAAGAGCCTAGCAGGGCTGAAAGATAATGGCAAATCAACCACTGGGATAGGACAAGGTGCTTGACTGAAACAGATTGGAGAAATCTAATCTGCCACTGAGGAATTGGTACCCTAGAAAATATAAACTTATAATAGGTAGGAAAAAGTTACTCTAGCAGTTAAACAGAGTTTAGGAACTGGAGATGCAAGGTCAGTTACTCTTTATCCAAGTTTTTATTATTAAATCAACATAGGGCTTCTCAGGTGGCACTAGTGATTAAGAACACTCTTGCCAATATAGGAGACATAAGAGACACAGATTTGATCCCTAAGTTGGGAAGATCCTCTGGAGGAGGGCATGGCAAACCACTCCAGTATTCTTGCCTGGAGAATCTCATGGAAAGAGGAGGCTGGAGGGCTACAGACCTTGGGATCACAAAGAGTAGGACACAACTGAATCGACTTAGCATGCACGCATGCCAGGAATCAGGGTTAACTATCAACAGTCCACAAACTCCCAGATTCTAGGACAATTGACCAGCTAATCAAATCAAGGCTCTGATGCTGCAACAGAGAAAGGGGAGTTCTTATGTGGAACTTGGACATAACTGCATTCCAAACTTTAGGGTTTCTAGTTGCAAATCATATGCTCTTTAAACTCCCACAGACTATAACCACAGCAGGGAACAGGAATCATAGAGAATAAAGCAAAACTTCCATAGATAAGGTAAATTGTTTTCCTTGAAGAAAACTGACAACTAGATATCAAAAAAAGTACACGTTTTGACCAGACCAGCAGCCAGTTTTACAAAGTTGGTAAGGATTGATTCTGCAAGGAATAGTGGAAAGACACCTGAGAACTGCAGTAGTTGATGTTGTAGAAATGTATTTTTATGTGGTCAGAATGATTGAGCTATTGAACTGCTCAGTTTTGGCTTGTGTAGATGAATTTATTTGGATTTATAAGTGAAATTACATCTTATTCAGGCACTATTACATAAATTTAATCATACATTTCAGATAAATTTACTATTACCTTTAGCATACTCTCTCTCTTTTTTAACACGTGGGGATGAATGTGCTATTTCTCAATAAGTTTAATAGCCAGTTTTCAAACACTACTATGAAAAAGCATTGTTTCTCCAGATATATTAGGTGAAACATTAAACTTGATGATATTTAGATGCTGAATTGTACCAACAGATGCATGTTTTTAATTGTAACATGTTAAAGGCTACAAGGCTATGGTTTTTCCAGTGGTCATGTATGGATGTGAGAGTTGGACTGTGAAGAGGGCTGATCGCCGAAGAATTGATGCTTTTGAACTGTGGTATTGGAGAAGACTCTTGAGAGTCCCTTGAACTGCATGAGATCCAACCAGTCCATTCTAAAGGAGATCAATTCTGGGTGTTCATTGGAGGGACTGATGCTAAAGCTGAAACTCCAATACTTTGGCCACCTCATGCGATGAGTTGAGTCACTGGAAAAGACTCTGATGCTGGGAGGGATTGGCGGCAGGACGAGAAGGGGACGACAGAGAATGGGATGGCTGGATGGCATCACCGACTCGATGGACATGAGTTTGAGGGAACTCTGAGAGTTAGTGATGGACAGGGAAGCCTGGCGTGCTATGATTCATGGGGTCGCAAAGAGTCGGACACGACTGAGCGACTGAACTGAACTGAACTGAAAGACTACAAGATGGCCTTCCCTGGTGGCTTAGTAGGTAAATAATCTACCTGTAATGCAGGAAACCTGTGCTCAATTCCTGGGTTGAGAAGATCCCCTGGATGGAGGCATGGCAACCCACTCCAGTATTCTTACATGGAGAATCCCATGGACATAGGAGCCTGGCAGACTACAGTCCATGGGGTAGCAAAGAGTCAGATATGACTGAGCGACTAAACACAACACAGAAAGTCTACAAGATATAGCCCCTATGGGAGGGTAGAGTCATGGGAACTGAAATACACTACCCCTTCTCCAAGATGTCTAAATATTCTTACAAATTAGTAAAAGTAATTAACAAGTATTGAGAAGTTAATACAGTAATAACTCATGGCAGCAACATTATTTTACCAATTTTAGTAATAATGAGGCCAAACAAAGAATAAATCAAATGACTTTCTCCACATCATATGATTAGAAATCATCAGAGCTGAGATGTAAAGACCAGTGCTTCATCCTAAAGTTCTTTACTTCTCTCTGTGGCAAACAGCATCCGGAATGACACCCTGCACTATCTCTGGGACTGTGAATTGATGGATTTTGCTCCTGTGATTAAGTTATGTTATAAAACCCAGTTGACATTCAACTAGGAAGATTATCTGGATGGATCTGACTTATTCACATGAACCCTTAAAAGCAGAGTGCTGCCAACTGATCACAGATAAGAAGTCAGAAAGATGAACTTGGTCTACTCTGGAAGAAAGCAGAAACCCTAGTTTTGAGTTGTATTGGAGACAGGCAGCTACTAACAGCTAAGACCAGTCCTCATCCAAGAGCTGTTAAGTAAACGGGGACCTCATTCCCACAACTACAAGAAACTGATTTCTGCCAACTCTGAATGAACTTGGAAGTGGATTTTCCCCCAGAGCCTCACAAACAAGAATAACCTGGACACCATCTCAAGTTTAGGCTTGTGATATCCTGCCAGTCAGTCAGTCCAGTCACTCAGTCATGTCTGACTCTTTGGGACCCCTGGACTGCAGCTCATTAGGCCTCCCTGTACACCACCAACTCCCAGAGTTTTCTCAAATTCATGTCCATTGAGTCGGTGATGCCATTCAACAATCTCATCCTCTGTCAACCCCTTCTCCTCCCGCCCTCAATCTTTCCCAGCATCAGGGTCTTTTCAAATGAGTCAGTTCTTCACATCAGGTGGCCAAAGTATTGGAGTTTCAGCTTTAGCATCAGTCCTTCCAATGAATGTTCAGGACTGATTTCCTTTAGGATGGACTTGTTGGATCTGCTTGCAGTCCAAGGGACTCTCAAGAGTCTTCTCCAACATCACAGTTCAAAAGCATCAATTCTTTGGCTTCAGCTTCCTTTATAGCCCAACTCTCACATTCATACATAACTACTGGATTAAAAAAAAACATAGTTTCGACTAGACAGACCTTTGTTTGCAAAGTAAAATCTCTGCTTTTTAATAAGTTGTCTAGGTTGGTCATAATTTTTCTTCCCAGGAGCAAGTGTCATTTAATTTCATGGCTGCAGTCACCATCTGCAGTGATTTTGGAGTCCCCCAAAGTAAAGTCTTTCACTGTTTCCATTGTTTCCCCATCTATTTGACATGAGTCAATGGGACTGAATGTGTGGTCTTAGTTTTCTGAATGTTGATTTTTAAGTCAACTTTTTCACTCTCCTCTTTCACTTTCATCAAAAGGCTCTTTAGTTTATCTTTGCTTTCTGCCATAAGGGTGTTGTTAACTGCATATCTGGAGAAAGCAATGGCAACCCACTCCAGTTCTCTTGCCTGGAGAATCCCAGGGACAGCAGAGCCTGGTGGGCTGCCATGTATGGGGTCTCACAGTCAGACACGACTGAAGCGACTTAGCAGTGGCAGCAGCAGCAGCAATTGCATATCTGAGGTTATTGATAATTCTGGCAATCTTGATTCCAGCTTTTGCTTCATCCAGCCAGTGTTTCTCATGATGTACTCTACATATAAGTTAAATAAGCAGGGTGACAATTTACAGCCTTGAAGTACTCCTTTCCTGATTTGGAACCAGTTTGCTGTTCCATGTCCAGTTCTAACTGTTGTTTCCTGACCTGCACACAGATTTCTCAAGAGGCAGATCAGGTGGTTAAGTATTTCATCTCTTTAAGAATTTTCCACAGTTTGTTGTGATTCACATAGTCTGGATCACTGTGTAATAACCTGACCAGAAATCTAAGCCACATGACCCCGGGTTACATAATTGTGAGCTAATAAATGGCTATTCAGTAAATTCCCAGCATACAAACAAGTTCCTTTCTGAGAGTGCATTCATCAGTTGAATTTGTTCATTAAGTCCAACAGAGTTAGCCTAGAACCCAACTAACACAATTGAGCTATACAATACTGTATTGTAGTAGATTTATAATACTTTTCATACAAATAATACATTAAAGAAACAGATATTCACAAAATAAAGAAGACATTTTTAATTTTACATTATACGATATTGAAAAGTTCAGTAGTACAGTACAATAGCTGGCATATAGTGACAGGCATCAGTGTTCATAGGGGACTTACTGTAGTTAAGTTTGTGACCATTTGTTATGTAGCAATAGAAAACTAATTCATCTCCTGTTTGCTACCTGTATGAAGGAACTCTACCCACTTTGCATTTCTACATGCTGATCTTAATGTCAGGTTCTAAAGGTACAAAGAAGAGTCTGGGTTGTTTTACTGTCAGTGAATCAATTCACAGTTGGTTTCAAAAATAGTCAAAGGTAGTATAACATAACTATTTTAGTAGAAAAACTGTTTGAAAAATTTTTAAGACAAGCATCAAATGCTTTTCAACATTTCCTGACTATGTCTTTATCTCTCCCTACATAATCCTATGGTGAGAATATACCTATGTCAGTGTTGGCAAGGATACTATAAAATAAAATCTCAGTCTGCCACTTATCCCAGAAAATCTGTGCTACCTTAGGAATGATCTAAATTTACCTTTGTCTACAAATCTGAGGTTTTCCAGCCTTCTTTCCTTATCATTGCCTTATATTTGTTCCTTATTAAATGACAAGAAAATTAGGAAATATATATATTCTTCATCATCAGAGGGATAGCCTTAATCTGGAATGCTGCTGCTGCTGCTAAGTGGCTTCAGTCGTGTCCGACTCTGTGCAACCCCATAGACGGCAGCCCACCAGGCTCTCTCATCCCTGGGATTCTCCAGGCAAGAACACTGGAGTGGGTTGCCATTTCCTTCTCCATTAATATAGCATACTCTGATCAAATTTTGTTTTCAAGTGAATTGGTAGGAGTCACTTTGTCTAATTAATAGTTTTGTTATGACATATGCTGATGCTGTTCTTTACTGTTTCATTTTAATTTTTGTTTTCTGCAGAGTATGTCGAAGCAGCTAATATTCTCTAAAGTACAAGAGATTAATTGATCTTTAAGAACTAAGAAATAATTAAGTTCAAATATCTCATACTTCCTTATAACAATTAGATGAAAATTATTATCAATGATATGGAAGCACAGATAGATCTGTATGAAAATAATATTAGACTCCAATTTACTCTGATAAGTTATAAAGTTGATTATGAGTTATTAGCAAATCTGCTTTCCAGCAGGAAAACCAGCGGTATCAACAATATTGGCAATATTTATATTGTAATTATTGCAAATTTGAAGCATCTCAATTAAGAAAATGCCCTGGAGCTAGTTTTCTTATAGAAAACACAGATGAAGAAAGCTGAATAAGCTTAACTGGTTTAACTTCTTCCTTAAGGGACTTAAAACCTTCATGAAGTCCATATAAATTCTGCAGGGGAAAATGCAGTAAGTATTAATTAAATATTCTATTATGGCTTATTGTGGTGGAAATATGAATATAAGCTCAATTCTGACAGTTTAAGTGGCATGTGCAAGTTTAAGTAGAACTAAACCTCATGAATGAAGCTCAACATTCAGAAAACAAAGATCATGGCATCTGGTCCCATCACTTCATGGGAAATAGATGGGGAAACATTGGAAACAGTGGCTGACTTTATTTTTTGGGGCTCCAAAATCACTGAGGATGCTGATTGCAGCCATGAAATTAAAAGACGCTTACTCCTTGGAAGGAAAGTTATGACCAACCTAGATAGTATATTAAAAAGCAGAGACATTACATTGCCAACAAAGGTCCATCTAGACAAGGTTATGGTTTTTCCAGTGGTCATGTATGGATGTGAAAGTTGGACTGTGAAGAAGGCTGATCGCCGAAGAATTGATGCTTTTGAACTGTGGTGCTGGAGAAGACTCTTGAGAGTCCCTTGGACTGCAAGGAGATCCAACCAGTCCATTCTAAAGGAGATCAGTCCTGGGTTTCCATTGGAAGGACTGACGCTAAAGCTGAAACTCCAATACTTTGGCCACCTCATGCAACGAGTTGACTCACTGGAGAAGACTCTGATGCTGGGAAGGATTGGGGGCGGGAGGAGAAGGGGACGACAGAGAATGAGATGGCTGGATGACATCACCGACTCGATGGACATGAGTTTGAGTGAACTCTGGAAGTTGGTGATGGACAGGGAGACCTGGTGTGCTGTGACTCATGGGGTCACAAAGAGTCGGACACGACTGAGCAACTGAACTTAACTGAAGCCTCATGAATAAATGAATAATGTTACAGCTGAAAAGAACCTGAAGTTCTTCTAATTTACTTCTCTCAATCTTTATTTCAAGATGGAGAGTAAGTCCATAGTATCAATAACTATTCAAAAATTACATACATATGTGTGTATTTGTGTCAAGTTGACTTTCAACCAAATCCATTTCAGAGAAATCAAAGGCCTCTTTCCATATTCTTCCTCAGAATCTACTCATTCCAATGACTTTCAAAAAGTTCTCTTTGTCCAAGACAACCAAATCAATATTTTTAACCCTGAGCTCACCTCCAGCTTTCTGATCAACCTTGTTTATTATTCCTACAATATCTCCAGCTGTTTGTTTTTCCTTATTTCAAAATCTTGATTTTAGAATTGAAGTTTTCAAAACTACATATTAACATTTTGTGGAACTTGGTGTACCACTGTGAGTGAATAAGCCCTTTGCCTTTGTATGTTTGTTTAAACATACAAATCTTTGCCTTATTTAAAGCAGAAATCTTGGTCAGAAATTCAGCTCCGGAGTCAGTTTCTGAGGAAGTAAAATATTGTTTATGAATTAACTACCATCAGTATTTGAGGGAAATGTAAGAACTTCCTCCATTTCCACAATTGTACCTATTCTGTTTTTTAAAAAATGATTTTAGAGAGTGAAGTCAAAAACAGCAGTTATTTCCGTATCATTTTTTTTAAAGTTAGAAACTTGTCTATAAACCTATAATCCTGATGGCTAACTGTTCTGATCTTTAGGAATCTCCTCATTACTTAGAACTGGAGCATGTGTCAAATCCTCTTTGAAACTCAGAAGTACTCCATTTTTTGCTGTGTTATGATGGATCTGTGCTAACCATTTAATTCATTTAGGATAACAATTCATTTTATCTTTTTCAGTTCAATTCAGTTCAGTCGCTCAGTCGTGTCCGACTGTCTGCGACCCCATGAATCACAGCACGCCAGGCCTCCCTGTCCATCACCAACTCCCGGAGTTCACTCAAACTCATGTCCACAGAGTCGGTGATGCCATCCAGCCATCTCATTCTCCTTCGTCCCCTTCTCCTCCCTCCCCCAACCTTTCCCAGCATCAGAGTCTTTTCCAGTGAGACAACTCGTGGCATGAGGTGGCCAAAGTACCTAGCCCTATTGTGTGTCCCTTTTGAAAAGAACCTGAATTCTCATTAACATAGTGAATTACACTATAATTATTGTCGAATTAATGATGGGCTTGTGATGTTATTTCTGAACAAGAAATATCGCTTAGAATGGCTAAAAGGTGATTTTTCTTTCTTTCTTTTTTTTAACTTCTGATTTCTCTTCCTCTTTTTCACGTTCCTGTCTTTTATGTTCTCTACTCCTCTACCCTTATGCAAATGATTGTGCAGTCTTTGTACTGTAGTCACAGGTTTATCCTTTCATTAATCAATAATGGATTTTCAAGGCTCTAAAAATGTGCAAATTACTGTGACAGACCTGGTGTGGTAAAGAAGATAAAGAAGGTATTGTCTCCTTCGAATCTGTGGGCCAAATTTAGTTCACCACCTGTGCATGCATGTAAATTTGCTTCAGTCATGTCTGACTCTGCATCCCCATGGACTGTAGCCCATCAGGATCCTCTGTCCATGGGATTCTCCAAGCAAGAATACAAGAGTGGGTTGCCATTTCACCATCTATTATTGTAAATTAAATTTTTAATTCAATTTCAGTCATGCTACTTATGTTACATATTTTCTGTGGTTGTGAGTGCACACCACAGTGTCAGAGTTGAATAGTTGTAACAGAAATTGAATGGCCTGAAAAACCTAATAATTACTCTCTGATCATCTACAGAAAATGTATGACAATCCCTTGCTTAGTAGACACTGCTGCTGCTGCTGCTAAGTCACTTCAGTCGTGTCCGACTCTGTGTGACCCCATAGACGGAGGCCCACCAGGCTCCCCCGTCCCTGGGATTCTCCAGGCAAGAACACTGGAGTGGGTTGCCATTTCCTTCTCCAATGTGTGAAAGTGAAAAGTGAAAGTGAAGCCATTCAGTCGTGTCCGACCCATAGCGACCCCACGGACTGCAGCCTACCAGGCTCCTCCATCCATGGGATTTTCTAGGCAAGAGTACTGGAGTGGCTTGCCATTGCCTTCTCCGTTAGTAGACACTACAGCACTGAAATATAAGGACGAGCAAATTGCTAAATATGGGCTTGAAAATGTTATGCAAGGTAGAGTTTAATTAAAACTGTAGGAATGAAAGAAGATTCTGTGAGCACAATTTATGTGAACTCTGAAAAACAAGTAGGCTTTCAACTGAAAGAACTGAGATGAAGAGATCACTGGTTGCTGATAGTTTTAAAGTGCTATCAAAAACAAAGCATATATCTCCATCAAATGCACTCCTGATTATAGCCCAGTAGTAGAGGAAGATTTTTTCCAGGTAATAATAAAATGAGTTTTGTGGTAACTTTTAAGATATATTACAGGCTCCAGTTACTTCTAGATTTTATTAATGTGATTATACTAATTTCTTAGAGCCACATCAAATGCACACTAGATCTTATTTACTATTAGAGTTTATCTTAACCATTAGAAACATTAACATTTTTACTTACAGAAATAAGGGTTTATGTTAACAAATAAAGCTTTTTACAAGGTATATATGCCTTTGGACTTTCTAAATATAAGTTTAATTAGTCTAAATGAAGTGTTTACTTTAATAAATACATAGAAAATATCAAATCACAATTATTGGGGAAAGAAGAAAAATGTAATTAGTTAGTTGTTTCAGATGTGTAGACATTTTAAGAGTGATAATAATAGGTAAATATTCACAATGGTTCAAGGGTCCCAACATCTTTGCAGGAATCTTATATTAGAATTAGTATTCTCACTTTTGTTTAATTATCTATTGTCATTATTCTTTAACTTAAACATCTCTTATAATTTATAATCTCACATGATATTCTTCAGAGTAAAATTAAATATTTTAACTTAGATTGTCTCCTAAATTGTCTCCTGAAATTCACAACTTTGTGTTCATATCCCAGTAAATAAGGCAGAAATTCCATAAATTATGTTTTATTTATGGTTTCCACACAAATTAACAATTTACATAACACTTATTTTAGTCAGTAGCTGAAGAACAACAACAGCATACAATAAGAGGCTATGTAATTATTGGGAAATTACTGTCTCAATAAATATAATTGAAAACTATAATAGAGTGGGAAAATCTTGCCATAAAATTATAATTCATTTTGAAAATGAAATGATATTAGAGAAAATATAATTTCCAAATAAAAGTTTTCAAAAATGTTAAAATATATGATCTTGAAAGGTTAAACATGTAGGTCTCATGTATAAATCATAGTACTCATGCATTTGGGATAATCCTGGAATATTTGATTTTTTGTTCAATCTACGCAAATAATATGGAAACAAACCTTTGGTAAGAATGAAGCTAATATCCCAGCATTAAGCTCATTTAGGTTCATTGGGGACAACAGCAAGAATGCTATCTAATTAATTAGAATGACAGGAAACTGCATGACACATTTCTTATGGCTGGCTGGTTTAACATTCTAAAACCCTCCTGTTGATTAGAACTTGCATGTTTTAAATAGAAAAGGATGTTAGACATCCCATCTGTTGTGTAGCAGAGCTTCAGAAAAAAAAATAATTAAAAAGGTACACACAAATCTTGATAAGTTCAAGTCAGCAGAATAAGACAAATGCAACATGTTATCTGATACCCAACATAACAGGCTAACTAATTGCTTCCAAAATTCTTTTGTTTTCCATCAAGCTATAATTAAGGAAAATGACTCTTAGAAACCTTGGCATTTTGACTATATTTGTCATATTGCAGAACACCTACTCAATCTCAAATTTTTTTCCTCCATGTGTGTATATGTCCACAACAGGCACAGTTGAAGTACAATTTCTTTTACACCCAGCACATTATGCTTGGTATGATACAAACTGTTACACAGAGCTTCCTTTCCTATTATGCACATTTCTGGAGAAATTTCTTAGAAGGAATGAACTTAAAAATATTCAATTCTATTTCATGGCTGAAAACACTAATGGAAGAATCATGTACTTTTTATATATTCTCCATATATTTGACAAATATATAGATGGAAAATGAATGGACATATTAAACCCATCTGAATTAGGCTGAAATTAGATTTCCTGTACATTTGTGTGACATCATATGCATTCTCTTATGAAATATGAGTATGTAATTGTACTATGTGTCACATTTGTTCCGAAACATAACTGAACTTAAATTCATTGTTATTTACCAAATCATTATTAGCTGAGGGAGGACCACATATTATATCTATATAACTCTCATTCTCATAGAACTACTCATAAGAAATAACTAGGAGCAAACTCTAAAAATGAAATAAAAAGAAAAAGAAAAATCTTTTTTCTACCTTTTCATTTTAATTTTATGGAAATACTTTCCTTTAGTTTTAAAATAAAAAGCATCAACTATTCAACATTAGGTTTTTCAATTCATGGTTAATTTCTAACTCATATGCCAAACAGGTGCTACGACCACTAGATAGAATAAGGACAGAAGCTGAGAGGGAATTTATCTTGGAATATAACAAAAGAGGAATAATGGCAAGTAATTGCCACTAGCAAAATTTCAGCTCATCAAGGCAAATCTGCCAAATGTTATACTTATCTAGATATCAGGTGAAAATGAGATATCATCAACCAGGAAATGGAAGTCGATTAGAAGGTCAAGATATAAGTCATGCACGCATGCTAAGTCGCTAAGTCGTGTCTGACTCTTTGCAACCCCAGGGACTCTAGCCCGCCAGGCTCCTCTGTCCATGGGATTCTCCAGGCAAGAATCCTGGAGTGGGTTACCATTCCCTTCTCCAAGGGATCTAAGTCATAGGTGTCCAAAAAAAACAAAAAACAGATCTTATAAAAAGCATAAACAGGAGAGGCGGCAAAATAAAATAGTCAACAATGATGATTAAGAAAATAAAGTGCTTGTGGAGAAAATGAAAAGATATGTATATATATTCATTTGTAAACACACTGTGCACACACTTGCTTACTCCCAAAACAAGTCAGAGGACACAGTAGATTGAAACTTCTACGGTGGCAGTTTCCTGTGACTAGCAGCATCTGCCCGAATTCACATCGAGTGCCTGCTCTGGGTTCTCTAGCTCTCATTAGCTCCCCACTAGGGAAAAGGTTGCTCTTAACAACTAGAGTTTGCAGTTGAGAGGGACAGAGCCAGAGCAGACCCGGCACTGGCCCTGAACAGAGTAAGGGTGGCCATTAGTGGTGCTCATAAAACAGCAGAACACTAGTGGTTTGGAACTCGGACTAGTGTGCCAGAACCACCCCAGCACAGGCTGAAACCTGCACTGGGGCCAGCTCTGGCCCATCTTGCTTCAGTGCTGCCCACCTCAGTTCAATATTCAGTTCAATATCAGGACTCAGGGTGCTGATCTGGGAGTGGAGAGAGTGGACCTGCCTGCTCAGTCCCTACGTCCTGTCTGACTCTTTGAGAACCCATACACTGTAGCCCTGGAAGCCTCCTTTGTCCATGGGATTTTCAACGCAAGAATACTGGAGTGGATTGGAGAGGGACACTTGAAGGGAATGGAACCAGCTCAGACCCAAGTCTCAGGGATTCTGCCAGCACTTTGGGACTGCACATTGTCCCCACGAGGGCAGTGTTGGCTACCAAGCATCCCTGGTTCCAACTCTAGATAATTGATCTTCAGCCCCACCTGCCACCAAGGTGATGGCAGACAAGACTCCCTGAAGTAAGTATGACTCATGTTCACTTCAGATCCAGGTCTCCCACAGAAGCACTGGGCAGAGGTAGACGGCATAGGGATATTTTCATACAAGTACACCCTAAGAACAAGAGAAAAAAACTAAAAAGCTAATGAAACAAAAGGAGAAATTTAGCAGATAAGGTGTTCAATGAAATGGTAATAGGAATGGTAACTGAACTAAGCAAAAAAATAGATGATACAGGCAAGAATACAAAGAATTATAAAAGAATATTGCAAGTAACTGTATGACAATAATATGGACAACCTGGAAGAAATGGACAAATTCTTTGAAAGGTATTATCTCCCAAGACTGAATCAGGAGGAAATAGAAAATACAAACAGACCTATCACAAGAACTGAATTTGAAGTTGTGATTAAAAGCTCCCAACAAACTAAAGTCCAGGACCAGATGTCTTCACAGGTGAATTCTATCAAACATTTAGAGACAAGTTAACAGCTATCCCTCTGAAACTATTCTAAAAAGTTGCAGAAGACAGAACACTCACAAACTCTTTCCATGAGCTTTGATATCACACAGATACCAATATACAGCAACAAAAAAAGAAAATCATAGGCCAATATCACTGATGAATATAGAGACAAATATCCTTAGCAAATTATTAACAATTTGAATCCAACAGTACACTAAAAGGATTGTACACCATAATCAAGTGGAATTTATCCCAGAGATGCAGAGATTTTTCAATATCTGCAAACCAGTATGATATAGCACATGAACAAAGGGAAGAATAAAAACCATATGATAATCTCAATAGATTTTGACAAAAGCTTTTGACAAAATTCAACACTCATTTATGATAAAAAAATTCTCCAGAAGGTGGGCATAGAGAGAATATACCTCAACACAATAAGAGTCATATAAGACAAACTTACAGCTAACATCACACTCAAAAGGGAAATGCAGAAAACACTTCCTCTAAGATCAGGAACAAAACAAGGATGTTCATTCTCACTACTTTTATTCAGCTTAATTTTAGAAGGCCTAGCTACAGCAATCAGGGATGAAAAAGAAATAAAAGGAATCCAAATTAGAAAAGAAAAAGAATAAAAAAACCTGTCACTGTTAGCAGATGACATGATATTATAATAGAAAATCCTAAAGATACTACCAGAACTCATCAGTGAATTCAGTAAAGTTATAAAATTTAATACACAGAAATATGCTAGATTTCTATATGCTAACAGTGAAAGAGCCAAAAGAGAAATTAAGAAAACAATCCCATTTATCATCACATCAGAAAAAGTAAAACATCTAGAAAAAAATCTACTTATGGAGACAAAATACCTATGCTCCAAAATCTATAAGATGCTGATGAGATAAATTGAAGACAATACAAACAAATAAATGCATGAACAGTTATTTATTTGATTTATTTCCAAAATAAAGAACTATGTATCAGATTTTAAAAAAAGTCAAATTTTAAAAATGAAAAATAGAGTGGGAAACTATAATTATTTGCCTATAAGGATAGCTGTGAAGATTAGAGATTATAAATAAAAACTGTTGATTTTGTAATGAAAATAGCCAATTCATTCTGCACTTTCCAAAAGAAGCTGAATTTTGGAGTTTTAATAACTTCATCAAAGTTACATAAATAATAGATGATAGAATGGAAATATCATCTACATAATTTTTCCCTAGTATGCACTGAGACTTACCAATAATGCAGCTTTCTAAAAATGGGAAAAGGATGTTATTGTTCAGTCGCTCAGTCATGTCTGTCTCTTTGTGATCCCATGGACTGCAGCAAGCCAGTCTTCCTTGTCCTTCACCATCTCCTAGGTCTTGCTCAAATTCATGTCCAAGTGTTGGTGATGCCATTCAACCATCTTGTTCTCTGTTATCCCCTTCTCCTCCTTCATCTTTACCAGCATCACTGGTTGGATCTCCTTGCTGTCCAAGGGACTCTCAAGAGTTTTCTCTAACACCATAGTTCAAAACCATCAATTCTTTGGCACTCAGCCTTCTTTATGGCCCAGCTCTCACATCCATACATGACTACTGAAAAAACTATAGTTTTGACTGTACAGCACTTTGTTGGCAAAGTAATGTCTGTGCTTTTAAATATGTTGTCTAGGTTGGTCATAACTTTTCTTCCAAGGAGCAAGCATCTTTTAGTTTCATAGCTTCAGTCACCATCTGCAGTGATTTTTGAGCAAAATAAATAAATAAAATCTGTCACAGATTCCATAGTAGATGATAGCTGCTAGTATAAGATCAATCTTCCAACTTTTTCCTTCCTCACAAACCTCTTCTTTGTATGTTCACCATGTAACTGAAGAACAAGATTTCAACATAGGCCTTGTGATTATGAATGTGCCTTTGGTGACTCCATCCAAGGTGGTTCAGAGGCTAAAGAATCTGCCTGTAATGAAAGAGATTCAGGTTTGATCCTGTGTCATGAAAATCACATGGAAATGGGAGTGGCTACCCACTCCAGTATTCTTGCCTAGGAAATCCCAAGTACAGAGGAGTCTGGTGAGCTACAGTCCATAGCATCATATAGAGCTGGACACGACTGAACAACTTTCACTTGACTTCACCTGATGACTCTTAGAGTGGAGAGTAAGAAGAAATCTATGACCCTACAAAAGAACAAAAGAAGCATATGTCTCCACAAGAGTCATTTCCTAGTGACTTTTGATCTCAGAGGCTTCAGAAAACCACATTTTGTTGTTCATGTTAGAAATGGATATGATTTAAGAGAAGATTTGCATTGGTGAGAACAACTAAGCTATATTCATTAACTGTTCACATAACTGATCTCCAGCACTCACATACACCCCACACTTCATCCTCAAACTTCACTTTTTGGGTGCAAGCTAGAGCGAGTGGAATCAAATATTAACTTATACATCTTTAGCACTACAGAACAAGGGGCAGGTGTGTGTGTGTGTGTGTGTGTGTGTGTGTGTTAAGTAATCTATAGATAAAACATAAAGAGTGACCTTAAATCAATAAGACAGTGATGAATGTGTCACCCCCCACACACATTGAAGCTGTTTCCAAGTGTTTTAGTTTGGAGGAGTTGTGAAGATTCTATTTTCAAGTTTTTTAGTTCCACATAGACTCTATGTTGGATCTAAATGTTTCACAGGATGCTATTTTTGTGTTTTTAGAAAAGATATTTACTTAACTATTTAAAAAGCCTAATTGAGCAAAATAGATGAATGTAAATTCAACCATGGTGTCATGTATAGCACAGATCAAGACACTGCATATGCAAAATACAGTGTCTACACTTAGAACATGAATACAGATGTATTTATTAATACATATAGGGTTAAAGCAATTGCCTAAAAAGACTTTTCTTTCTTTTATACTTTATGCTACTTATATTATACCAGACTCTTAAATAATATTCTTAGTTTAAAAGATACTTGTTTCATTATCAAATCAAGCTAAGAAAATATAATATACATTCAAGTAGATTGGAGAAGGAAATGGCAGCACACTCCAGTATGCTTGCCTGGAGAATCCTGTGGAGGACAGAGGAGCCTGGAGGGTGCTGTCCATAGGGTCACACAGAGTCGAACACGACTGAAGCGAATTAGCAGCAGCAGACTCTTTCCTAAAGAACTAAATCTTCACTTCTATGAAATCACATAGGAAAGGCATAATTATTGTGTGTCTAATTTGGTTGTATTAAAATTATACTCTCATTGCAGCCAGTGCAAAGGGAATAACCTAGAAATTATCCAGCAATTGAGAGCAAAGTTTTTCAATCATCCTGTCTAAACAACTACTACTTTATTCTCAATCTCCCCCCCACAGCATACATTCTGTATCCTTGGCAGTTTTCTTTTCTGTCCTATGCTTGAGGTGAAGATGAAGTTTGGTTGACTCCTGTAGACTATATCATCCATGCTCTCTAGCTAGTTGGCCTCTGGCTTGTGGAGGCAAAAGCAGGAGATAATTAGAAGACAGAGGTTTATTACCCCATCTTCTCAGCATTGATTCCTTACTTTTGGAAACAGTTTCATTCCTATAGAACTTCAGCAGGAAACCTCTCCTAATATGACTTTGGAACACCATTTCCTTTCCTGGTTACTTCAACCCCAGTGGAAGCAATGCTTCCCCAATGTTGATAGCCTCAGAGATCCTCCTCATTTCTCATTTGCTTTTTTTTTTATTTTCTCCAAATTCTGTAGTTCCTAACATTTTAGCCATCTGGGGTGAATTTTATTTCTTTCTGGGATGCTGACAAAGTCTGCATATCCAATTGATGAGATTAATTTATTATTTTTCTCTTTGCTATAATTATAATATAAACTGATGAAAATTGTACAAGAATGAATATGCCCAACTGGATTTCAGATCATTTTCCTAGATAGTGTACTGTTCAACACAGTCTACATGGCACTATCCCTGTAGAAAATCATTCTTCACACATACACACTCAGATTAAATCATTGCAGATGGTGACTGCAGCCATGAAGTTAAAAGACACTTGCTCCTTGGAAGAAAAGTTATGACTAACCTAGATAACATATTAAAAAGCAGAGATATTACTTTGCCTACAAAGGTTAGTCTACTGAAAGCTTTGGTTTTTCTAGTAGTCATGTATGGATGTGAGAGTTGGACTATAAGGAAAGCTGAGCGCTGAAGAATTGATGGTTTTGAACTATGGTTTTGGAGAAGATTATTAAGAATCTCTTAGACAGCAAGGAGATCTAATCAGTCCATCCTAAAGGAGATCAGTCCTGAATATTCACTGGAAGGACTGATGCTGAAGCTAAAACTCCAATATTTTGGCCACCAAATGCAAAGAACTGACTCATTTGAAAAGACCCTGATACTGGGAAAGATTGAAGGTGGGAGGAGAAGGGAATGACAGAGGATGAGGTGGCTGGATGGCATCAGCCACTCAGTGGACAGGAGTTTGAGTAAAGTGATGGACAGGCAGGCCTGATGTGCTGTAGTCCATGTGGTCACAAAGAGACAGACACAACTGAGTGACTGAACTGATGCTCTCGTCTTCACAGCATCATGTGTGACTTATGCTTCCTCTGGTTGCCTTCTTCCCAAATAGTAATGTGGGATTGTGACCACCTTAATGTATCTTATTCTACAGTTTCTCAGATTTACTAATATGTTTCATATATGTTCTCATGAATTACCTTTCTCTTTTCCTAGCCCAATGGTATTCTCTTACTTACACCAGTCACCTTCAATGCTAAAGTCTTAACAACCCAAACATAAGGTGCAGCACAAATCTGTTCTGCCTGCTTTCTCACTGTCAATGTACTAAAAATTCCAACAGAAATAGTATATGCACTGGAGTCATCTTCTGTTAACCAAAACCATGCCACACTGAAGAGACTGACTGTCTCTGATTTTTAATCCACTTTCTTACCTAAACCTAAAAGCCATATTGCCCATATCCTTGATTTCTCATTAAAGTCTCAGTAAATATAAATTTTTCAGCTTGCCCATCTTATTATCTGGAGTTTCATTAAGAATCAAGGAATTCCAGCCAACACCCAATATACTAGACACACACTGTAGCATGTAGAAAACCTTTTGGGAGCAGATTCCTTATGTATGACCATTTTATTATTCCATTTACTACAAACCCTCATGCAAATTTTTACTCTCCTACCCCAGTTGGCAAGGCATGCTTAGACTTCTCTGAACCCAAGTGATGTAGCTGAGATCACTTGACTTATATAAATTAACGCCTAGGGTGTCAGATTCATGAAACTGTCCTTTTTGTAGGCATTTTCTTCCTGTTGTTGGTTGCATGAAAATCATATTGAGAAACACCTTTAGAATCCATGATGTCTTACTTATAGTCAAGCTCTGATATCAAGTTCTCAATGCCTAAATTAGCAATGGTGAATAGCTATTTTTTCTACCTTCATCACGCACAGGAACAGAGCTTATCAACCACTCTTCATAAATTGTCCTGTTACTAGACTGTCTTTATAGCCAAAATTTCTTCTTTTAGGTTTTACCTAACCCTAACCAGCAGAGACATTACTTTGCCAACAAAGGTCCATCTAGTCAAGGCTATGGTTTTTCCAGTGGTCATGTATGGATGTGAGAGTTGGACTGTGAAGAAGGCTGATCACCGAAGAATTGATGCTTTTGAACTGTGGTGCCGGAGAAGACTCTTGAGAGTCCCTTGGACTGCAAGGAGTTCCAACCAGTCCATTCTAAAGGAGATGAATCCTGGGTGTTCATTGGAAGGACTGATGCTAAAGCTGAAACTCCAATACTTTGGCCACCTCATGCGACGAGTTGACTCACTGGAAAAGACTCTGATGCTGGGAGGGATTGGGGGCAGGAGGAGAAGGGGACGACAGAGAATGAGATGGCTGGATGGCATCGCAGACTCGATGGACATGAGTTTGAGTGAACTCTGGGAGTTGGTGATGGACAGGGAAGCCTGGCGTGCTGTGATTCATGGGGTCGCAAAGAGTCGGACAAGACGGAGCAACTGAACTGAACTGAACTGAACCCTCCTTTTAACAAACTATCTTTGCGATTTTCTTATATCAGTTTATGTCTTCCATAAAATCTTTGCCTGTAATGAATATAGTGATTCAATTTTATTTTCCACTTTTCAAGATAACAAAAATTGTCTCCTTAAATGTTTCCCAATACCAAGTTAACAGTCTTGAACAATGAATTGGAAGACAAGATGATGCATGAAAGAAATTCAAGTACATTTAATTTAAAATTTGATCAAAATATCTTGAATAAATTTTTTAGATTAAGAGACAATTTCAAGTTTGGAAACCAGCACAACACTGTAAAGCAATTTTTTTCCCCAACTCTAGATAAATTTAAAAAAAAAATTAAAGAAACAACTTCATCTTTAAGGCTCTATTTATAGCTATTCTTTATTTTATACAAAATTCTATGCATATTCACCAAAGCTGTCTTATTTCAAAGTGTAGTCCACCAATTCCTCACTCATAATCATGTATGTAGATGGTTTAAAAAAATACTTTTCTGGACAATAGCTCACACTAAATCTAAAACTATATGGGATGGGAGGTGAAGCAGCCTAGTTGACTTCAAAACCGTCTAAACTGCAAGTGGTTTCTTTAAGGAAGAAAGTATTTTGCATGAGTCTTTGTATTGTCAACACCTACTACAGTGACTGGAACAACAACAAAAAATAAATCAATAAATATTTATTAAATAAATAATGGAATTGGTTGATTTTTTTGGCTGCCATTTTCTCCAGTGTATGGCTTTTATTCTGACATATTCCTTTATTCTCTAGTTTATTAGAGAATTAACTCTCTTCTGCCTTTGCTCCCATAACCTGTGACACTTGATTCTTTTTTTTTTTTTTCCAATTTTATTTATTTTTTTTTTTCAAGTTGAACAGACTAAATTTCTTTAAACAAACTTACTTATACTCTAGAGTCCTTTAAAAACTTAATAGCATTTATACATTGAAGGTATTTGATTTTCTTGTAACTAGCACTTCAAATGCAACAAGCATTTGAAGCAACAAGCATTTGACCCAACAAGTAAAACTTTCTACAGTTCATAACTTTTATAAATAAAATAAATTAAATGTACAGTGAATAAGTTCTCTGAAATATTTCAATATTTCTGCAGGTTTAGTAACATCGTAAAATACATTTCAACTAAAATTCACAAATCTAAAAACCTGTTAGGCATTTTTAGGCGCTTTAAGTTGGAAATGAAGGCCAATGTTACATCGTAATATGCCAATTACCAATAGTACTTCAAATAGCAAATACTACAGTTTGTCCCAAACTTTAAAAACTATTCATGAATTCAACACTGAACTATTGATGGCTATGAGAATTGTTTCCTAGCCTTTTTGAAAATTTCAACCCATTTACGTTTAAGGTAATTATTGATAAGTACGATCCCGTAGCCATTTTCTTTATTGCTTTGGGTTCAAGTTTATACACTCTTTCTGTGTTTCCTGTTTATAGAAGATCCTTTAGCATTTGTTGGAGAGCTGGTTTGGTGATGCTGAATTCCCTCAGCTTTTGCTTGCCTATAAAGCTTTTGATTTCTCCTTCATATTTGAATGAGATCCTTGCTGGGTATAGTAATCTGGGCTGTAGGGTATTTTCTTTCATCACTTTAAGTATGTCTTGCCACTCCCTTCTGGCCTGAAGAGTATCTGTTGAAAGATCAGCTGTTATCCTTATGGGAATCCCCTTATGTGTTATTTGCTGCTTTTCCCTTGCTGCTTTTAATATTTGTTCTTTGTGTTTGATCTTTGTTAATTTGATTAATATGTGTCTTGGAGTATTTCGCCTTCGGTTTATCCTGTTGGGGACTCTCTGGGTTTCTTGGACTTGGGTGATTATTTCTTTCCCCATTTTAGGGAAGTTTTCAACTAGTATCTCCTCAAGTATTCTCTCATGGTCTTTCTTTTTGTCTTCTTCTTCTGGGACTCCTATGATTCGAATGTTGGAGCGTTTAACATTGTCCCAGAGGTCTCTAATATTGTCCTCATTTCTTTTAATTCATTTTTCTTTTTTCCTCTCTGTTTCATTTATTTCTACAATTCTATCTTCTAGTTCGCTTATCCTGTCTTCTGCCTCTGTTATTCTACTGTTTGTTCCCTCCAGAGTGTTTCTGATCTCATCTATTGCATTATTCATTGTATATTGACTCTTTTTTATTTCTTCTAAGTCCTTATTAAATCTTTCTTCCATCTTCTCAATCCTTTTCTCCAGGTTATTTATCTGTAACTCCATTTTGCTTTCAAGATTTTGAATCATTTTCACCATCAAAATTTGAAATTCTTTATCAGGTAAATTCTCTATATCTTCTTCTTTTGTTTGTGTTGGTGGGCAATTATCTTGTTCCTTTACTTGCTGGGTATTTCTCTGCCTCTTCATCTTGCTTATAATGTTTTGCTTGGGGTGGCCTTTCCCTCTTCTTGCAGTTTGTGGAGTTCTCTTTATTATGTAGTTTCTTCGCTGTGTGTGGGGTTGGACGGGTGACTTGTCCGGGTTCCCTGGTTAGGGAAGCATGTGTCAGTGTTCTGGTGGGTGGAGCTGGATTTCTTCTCTCTCCTTTAGAAGACAATGGGCTGCTTTTCTGGGAGCCTGATGTCCTCTGCCAGTATTCAGAAGTTGTTTTGTGGACTTTACTCCGCATTCAAATGTTCTTTTGATGAATTTGTGGGGGAGAGAGTGGTCTCGCTGTCTTATCCCTCCGCCATCTTGTTTCTTCCTCCCCAGAACACTGGATTCTTATATTCCACTTGGTCGTGGAGTATCTCTTCCAGCTGCTCCGGCAAGGCGCAGCCACTGTACCTTACCTTGGACAAGGGGTATCTCCTCAAGGCCGCCCCTCCTGCTTTGAATGTGGATCAGCTCCTCTAGGCCCTCCGGTGCCCAAGCAGCCACCGCCTCCTGAACGTGGTACAGCTCCTCTCGGCCACCGCCCTAACCCTGGGCATGGGGTAGCTCATCTCAGCCACGATTCTGCACGTGGTCGGTTGCGCCGGAGCCGGGTGTCTCTCGCGTCTGACACTTGATTCTTTTCCTATTTAGGCCACATCTTTTAATTTTTATTTTCTTTTTCTAAAATATAAGATCACTGCTATACTCACTTTACAGAAAATATACAAGTATCAAACAGGTTATGTAATTTTTTTTCAAATATTAAATTTTATGTTGCAAAGTGAGGATAGAGTGACTCACTTTTTCCATTTTTTTTTTTTTGTATTTTGAACTCATCCTTAGCACTTATCTTACATCAAACCATTTTAGTCACTTAGAAAAACTTTATCATATTAATGAGTGAATGAATGAATGCACAAATGAGTATGCTATAGGGTCTCTGCTTAGAGAAAACATGAAAGGTTGTCAGATTTAATTTCTCAGTCATTAAAATCATAAGTTTGGTATATATTGTGGTGGCTTTTAGATTAAATTTTAAAGGTATCTGTGACCCTAACTGTACAAGTGCAGAGAGAATTTAAAAGTTTGTCTATTATTCTATCTCTAGGCCTTGGCTCAATGAACTCCTAAGATATTTTAAATGCACTTCCCCCAAAGAGGAGGTATGTTCCCCTGAATTGACCTGAGGAAATTCTCAGTCATTCAAAGTGTTTTCCCTAGGATTTCTCTCCCTGGCTAGCCTCCCTCAGCTCAACTGTGGAAACAGATTTGGATAAGACACCCTCACCCAGCTGTGCAAACATCAGCTTCAGACATAAAGAATAGTAAGAAAGTCTCATGGTAGCTGAAAGACTTGCTCATATGGCAAATTGAATCCTCAAAAGCCTTCTGGAATAATTGAGAAAAATAATTTATGGAACAAAGATTTAGAGGTCTCAGTAGTAAGTGAAGATGATATTCAGGAAAATGTGGGCAATTATTTGGTAATTATTCCATTATTTTCAGTATCAAAAGAATAATAGGAATAAAACAATTATGTATTTTCAAGCCACAAATTTAAGCACCACCACAATCACAATATTGTTAGGTTTCCTCTGAGAGATGCAAGCATCCCAAATTCCAGATTTGAGTCTTTTGTTTGTACATTTATGCATTCATCATTTAATAAGCATTTTCTGAATACACACAATGGGTCAAGCACTGTGCAACATTTTTCAGTGTAGAACTGAATAAAACATAATACTTATTATCATGTAACTCATAGTCTAGTGGATGATACAGAAATATAAACATATAATTATATTGAGATAAGTTTTAAAATAATATTATAAAAATTAATTGTGACAACACAGAGGAGTGAACAATAAATATTCTGTTTTATGAGCAAATTTCAAATATCTTCACTGCTATTTCTCATAGCTTACTTTTTCTCTCAATGTTCCAGTTACAGGTCTTTTTTTTTTTTTTCTTTTTCAAAATGATGTATATCCATAAAGAAGCATTCATTTCAATGTTTGCTGTTGTTGTTTAGTCACTGGGTCTCGTCTGGCTCTTTTGCGACCCCATGGACTGTAGTCCGCCAGGCTTTTCTGTACGTTGAATTCTCCAGGCAAGAATACTGGAGTGGATTGCCATTTCCTTCTTCAGGGGATCTTTCTGACCCAGGGATCGAGACTGAGCCTCCTGCATGTTTCCTGCATTGCAGACAGATTCTTTGCCAGTGAGCCAGCAGGGAAGCCCTCAACATCAGGGACCATATTAATTAAAATTCATGTAAATGGCCATAAATGAGTATATTATGAGAAATTACTAGTTACTTTTTATACAACAATCCACCTATAGTGGTCACTGAACTGAATCTAGCGTGATAGATTGCTATCAATGAACTTAAATAAGCGAATGATTTCCCTGTAAAACTTACTCTAATAACTTGAAAAATACAGAAATAGATAGCTTTATCTCAAACTGAGGAATCTGGAAAAAGCAGTCATGTTACAGTAAAAAGTGAAAATACCAGTGAAAACAGTTCACTTTGACAAATAATTTAGGAGAGTGCTTTCCAGGTAAAGAGATTTGTGCAAACAAAGACAGAATGAAAAGCTGCAGAGCATACCAATTGATAAGTTCTGGATAACTAAAGAAGGAGTTGCACAAGTGCATAAAAATTTAACACAACTGAGTGTATATAGAAATATTATACATATATATATTTATATGTATATGTGTGTGTGTGCGTGCATGTCTGTGTTTGTAGACCAGACCACCTTACCACATACAGTCTGTATGTGGGTCAAGAAGCAACAGATAGAGCCAGAGATGGAACAGACTGGATTCAAATTAGGAAAGAAGTATGTCAAGGCTGTGTATTGCCACCCGGATTATTTAACTTGATGATGCAGAATACACCATGCAAAATGCAGGACTGGATGAAGCACAAGCTGGAGTCAAGATTGATAAAAATGTCAATAACTTATATGTATATATATACACTTCTAATAGAATATTATATTATTCAGTTATGAAAAAGAAGGAAATCTTGCCATCTGTGACAACATGGATGAACCTCAGGAGCATTATGCTAGGTGTGAGACAAGTCAGTCAGACAAAAACAGATACTGTATGATATAACTTATATGTGAAACTTAAAAATGTAGAATTCATAGAAGCAGAAAGTATAATTATGTTTCCCAGGGGATGAAGAATTTGGGGAGATATTAGTCAAAGGGTAAAAATACCCAGTTCTGAATAAGTTCTGAAGATCTCAGGCACAGCATTGTGATTACAGTCAATGATGCTGTATTATGTGTTTGAAAGTTGCTAAGACACTAGGTCTTACATATTTTTACCAAAAAATGAAATGATAATTTTGTGACAAAATGGATGTTAACTGATGCTATGGTAATAATAATATTGCAATATATAAATGCATCAACTCAAAACTGCACAGCTCAAACTAATACAATGTTATATGTCAATTATATCTTAATTTGTAAAAGAAGAAAAACTTGGAAAATCTGGTTGGGCTTGGATTATAGAGCACTTTGGAGGAATTTGCCTTTTGTTCAATGTGTAAATGGGAATCACTAAAGGTTTTAATAAAAGACATGAATTAATAGCTTAGAGAAATAGAAAAGGTAAAGCATAAGTGCAAAGAATTTTTAAAAAATGGGAAGCATCAAACACAAAGAACTAGAGTAAGGAAATATCCCACAAATGAAGAATACCCAGAGAGTTAGGAAATAAACAGAAGCAAAGAATTTATGACAAGGTCCATGTATATAAGATTATGCCTCAACTCATCTATTAGACTTAGCCAGCAGTGCCAGCTAATAGCCTTAGACCAATTAAACAGATTGTGCTCTGCATTGTATACATTTTGGGACATAATTAAATTAATTCTACTAAGATCAAATGTTACAAACTGTCCAGCAATAAAATGGATTGGCCTGGACATTTCATTCTCATTATTTCTTTAAAAAATAGTACATTTTGCTATACACCTGAAACAAACTTCAGTATAGCAAAGTAATACAGTCATATAAATATATATATTAATTAACAAAAGCAGTTCCCGTCTTTTGATGGGGTGCTCATGGTTTATAACATAAATAGCATTATTTTGAGAGAGGGATAACTTAGGTATGGCATTGGGTTTTTTTTTCTTTTTGCAGCTTGAGGCAGTTGTAAAATAACTTAATGTAGCTTTTTACAACTGTGTATTCTATAGTATTTTTTCATTTGGTGAAATTTTAACTGTTAATGTTTTGGCAATGTGCTTTGTACCATTTATTAAATAAAGATTAAATAAATAAATAAAAATAGTACAAAATAAATTCAGTAAACTTACATAAAAATAAACCTGGAGTTCTGTCTTCTCAAATGAACTTATTTACAAAACAGAAATAGAGTCACAGATGTAGAAAACAAACATGGTTACAGGGGGAAAGTGGGAGGGGAGGGATAAATTGGGAGATTGGGATTGACATATGCACACTACTATAATAAAATAAATAATAAGGACATACTATATTTGTTGCTTAGCTGGTGAATTTGCCTGCAATGCGGGAGACTTGGGTTTGAGCCCTGTTTGGGAAGATCCCATGGAGAAGGAAAAGCTACCCATTCCAGTATTCTGGCCTGGAGAATTTCATGGACTGTATAGTCCATGGAGTTGCAAAGAGTTGGACATGACTGAGCAATTTTCACTTTCACTGTATAGCACAGGGAACCCTATCTAATACTATGTAATGACCTATATGGGAAAAAAATCTAAAAAAGGGTGGATATATGTATGTATATATATAACTGAATCACTTTGCTGTACACATGAAATTAATACAACATTGTAAATTAACTATACTCCAATAAAAATTTTAGAAGTATAGCAAATATAATAAAAATGACCTAAAATATGAAAATAATACAAGATGTTCTGACAGCCCTCATTTCACATCTTTCCTTGTGTCAACAACTGGCTGTTGTCATTAGCATAGTGCACCAAAATCCTTACTACCCTCAATGGAATTCTGGACACCACTACGGGACTCATTATCATTTATCATTAAGCTTACTATTGTTATATTCATAGAAAGGAGACATTTCTCTGTAATCATGTTTCTATCAAATGTGTAAACACTAAATATAGACCAAGGGGGAATGTTGTTCTCAAGAGAATTGATACAAACTCAATTTCAGTACCTAGAGTGGCTGGATGGCATCACCGACTCTGTGGACATGAGTTTGAGTGTACTCCGGGAGTTGGTGATGGACAGGGAGGCCTGGCGTGCTGTGATTCATGGGGTCGCGGAGAGTCGGACACGACTGAGCGACTGAATTGAACTGAACTGAACTGAACTGGACTGAGAGTGGTTCCTGGCATAAAGTAGATTTTAAATAAATAATAGATTCAGTGAATGGAATAAATTTTACCTTCTACCTAATTTTAATTACTTGCCTAGGCCACAGTAGATATTAGAATATTTGAATCAATGTCAGGGATGTACTATATAGGTTCTTCATTACTGTTTATTCATGATGAATATGAAGGAAACAATTAATGACCTCATGGGTCAATGCAAGAATGATGGAATTCAAGAATTCCAAAAATATAATAACGTTTTCCTGCCTTTAATATTAGATTGTTTTTTGTTCTGGTCCCAAAATGTTTGCACCAATAGTGATCATTGACCCAACATAGCCAGTCACAATATTATTCATTTAATTAAAAATAACTATAGTGGAAAAAATTTTAAAACTCGATTGAAAACATATAGAATGATTTATAGACTTGAAAGATATTAGCAGAAACAATCATCAAATACTATTGATAAACATGAAGCAATGTAATGGAAGCATGAAAAATGTGCCTGTGGTATCTCATCTATCAGTTTCATCAATTTTTCTTCCCCTCTAAACAGGTTAACTTTTAAACAATGTGTTTGTTTATTGTTCCATTTTCTTCTGCTCAGGTTCACTGTTAGAACAGAAAAAAAAAACTTTCTGCCAAGATATAATCCTTCTGATTTTTATAAATTCATATTCAGACACTAAAGTCCTTCATAAAACCAGAGAATGTGTATGGAAATGCTATCATCACTTTGATATGGAAATGTGATAGAACAGTACTAGGAACTAGAGACAAAGGAGATGGAATTACAATCAATGTACCAGTGTAAAAAATAGTGTGTTGTTGATAAGAAGCTGAATATACAAATGGACCACAGCCAGACCATACATAAAAATGGACCTTGGACTCACAACCTGCAGCAATCTGCCCAGAAAACCAACATTTTATCTATAATAAACAACCCAGGAGACAAGCCAGCTGTAAATCAGATTTTCAGGAAACCAGATTGCTATCTATAGTGACAATCCAGGATGTTAAACAATAATTGTTACAAGTGGCCCATAATGGCCAGTACTTGATTAATAATCAACAACTTTCTTACTTTTTGAGTCACTTCTAAACTAGGATCAAATTAAAAAGCACTTTCTCCTTGGAATAAAAGCTATGACAAACCTAGATAGCATATTAAAAAGCAGAGATATTACTTTACCTACAATTGTCCGTATAGTCAAAACTATGGTTGTGATGGATGTGAGTTGGATTATAAAGAAAGCTGAGCACTGAAGAATTGATGCTTTTGAACTGAGGTGTTGGAGAAGACTCTTGAGAGTCTCTTGGACTGCAAGGAGATCAAACCAGTCAAACCTAAAGGATATTAGTCCTGAATATTCATTGGAAGGACTGATGTTGAAGCTGAAGCTCCACTTTGGCCACCTGATGTGAAGAATTGACTCACTGGAAGAGACCCTGATGCTAGGAAAGATGCAGGAGGAGAAAGAGATGACAGAGGATAAGATGGTTGAATGGCATCACGAACTCGATGGACATGAGTTTGAGCAAGCTCTGGGATTTGGTGATGGACAAGGAAGCCTGGCGTGCTGCAGTCCATGGGGTCGCAAAGAGTCAGACATGACTGAGAGGCTGAACTGAGCTGAGAGAAAACTTATTCTGCTCTCCTCAAAGTGAAAGTGAAAGTATTAGTCTCTCAGTCACGTCCGATTCTGTGTGGGCCCATGAACTGTAGCCTGACAGGCTCTTGTGCCGATGGGATTTTCCAGGCAAGAATACTGGAGTGGGTTGCTATGCCTTCCTCCAGGGGATCTTCCCGACCCAGGGA
Source organism: Moschus berezovskii (assembly GCF_049115385.1). Taxonomy (NCBI): domain Eukaryota; kingdom Metazoa; phylum Chordata; class Mammalia; order Artiodactyla; family Moschidae; genus Moschus; species Moschus berezovskii. The sequence continues at coordinate 59,590,966 of NC_142464.1, read as the reverse complement.
TCGAACCTGGGTCTCCCACATTGCAGGCAAATTCTTTACTGTCTGAGCCGCTATGCTTCCCTCACCTATCACATAAGATACACTGCTTCTATTTAGCTTACCTACAACTTCTCTACCAAGTCTTCTTTCAGGACACACCTCAAAGCTTCCTTTCTTTTTACTATAAAATTTTCTCCTGCCTCTGTCGTCTTTGAGTCTCTGTCAAAATACAGGGGATGGTGGCTAGCCCCTTACTGTAGCAAACTCAGAATAAATTGCCTTGGCTTTTCTTATTTGGTTGGTCTTCATTTTCTTCTGAATTGAAGATGTTTAAGAGGGTGCCTAATTCAAAGATCAATAAGAAATGGCAAGAACTGTATTATAATTAATATAATATTCAGATGAGAATACTCTTTATTTTTGATCTAGCACAATCAATTTTAGATATATTATTTATGAGGCTTATGTCAGCATGATCTATTTTTTAATTTTCTTTTGGTTTATTGAGTTTTCCATTCTCCAACTATAGATGAAAAATGCAAGTAAACTGCTTATACCTCTTCTTTTCTCTTTCACTTACTATCAAAGTCCTTTTCTCTTAGATCCTTAACTTTGCCTCTCTTTGCCGCTTCTCACCTGTATCTTCTTTTATCCATCGTCATTTTCATTATTTCTCCGAGAAAATACTATTCAAAAGTCCATATAAGTACTAGCACATCAGTGAAGAGTCAACCATATAGGATTTAACAGTAACAACACCCCAGAAGTTATCATAGAGAGAAAATGATAGGAAATTACTACTGGTTTATTATTCTGTTCACAAACTCTCAACCAATGACCTATAATAAGAATGTGGTTAATAATTATGTAATACTCATGATAAGCCCGGCAACCCTTAATGAGTGTATTAATTATCTATTGCCGGGTAACAAGTTACCAACAAAACTCAATGGTTTAAAACAATCAACTTTCATTCACTCAAAATATCCATGGGTCAGGGCTATGGAAGAGGCTTAGCTTCAGTTTTTGACTTAGAGTCTGTGAGGAGGGGGCACACAAAACAAAGCCTGGGGCTGCAGTCATATGAAGATGTGTTGGGAGCAGAAGGAGCTACTCCAAGAGGGCTCATTCACATAGCTGTTGTTAGGGGGCCTCAGTTTCTCACTGGATGCTAACAAGATGCCTCAGTTTCACATTAGGTGTCCCACTCCAGAGGACTGCTTGAATCCTCTCCAAAGAGATCTGACTTCTCCCATGATCAGTGAGCCAAGAGAAAGAGCCAATAGGAAGCCACAGTGCCTTTGGTGATCACATCTCTGAAGTCACACCTGTCACTTCCACCTTATTCTAACTGTTGGAAGTGTGTTACTAAGTATAGTAACCTGGAGTACTGTAGTCCAGGGGGGTCTCAGAGTAAGACATGACTTAGAGACTGAACAACAAGTATAGTTCACATTGAGTCAAAGGGACTTATGCTCCACTTTTTGCAGGGCATGTCAAAGATTCTGTGGATGTATTATAAACCACACCAAGGTGTTTTATGTAACTATTAACTCAGTCTCTACTAAAATTCCATGAAACAGGTATTACTATTCCCATTTCACATGTGAAGAAGTGAGGCTAAAGAAGCTAAATGATCAGTTCTTACAGCTAGCAAATTGCAGATGAGGATTTGGATTTCAGCAGTCTGCTTTGTCTTTAACTTCTGTGCTACCGTTGTCCTTCTGGCTACAGTCTACATATCTTATTTAACAACAGATAATCTTTCAGTTTGGAGAATATCGTAGGCTAGATCCATATCATTTATGATTCCTGATCCCACATTTCTTGTCTTCCAGTTCTTTCTCCCATCTGCTGGGAAAGCACCTTTCTTTTGAAAGTGAACAGGTAGGATTCATCAGTTGTCTTATAGGGCTTCCTGAGGAAGTTATCTCACCCAACAGTACAATCAGCTTTTCTCCTCAGACTGTGTCTCATTATCTTGCCATCAGAGAAAAAGTGAGCTCACCCCTCTGAGAGGCATGTCTGGATTATTACATTTAGAGGTCCAAGACATTGAAGAGATTATGGACATGATAGAGAGACAATGATAATTTAAGATAAAAATGATAGTTTATTGCAAGATATTGTAAAGCAACGTAATGCCTAGTGTTTTATTTATTTTTCCCATTTTGACACCATCCATGATTCTTTGAAAACATCCAATAGCACATAGTTCCAATTTGTTTTCATGATTCTGTTTTGTGAGTTCCCTAAGCACACATTTTATTTGACTCAAATATCACTAGCACTAAAAAGAGGTTTATGCCACAAAGGGACACAGACCTAAAACACTGTCATCCTCATTCCTAGGAAACATACCAGAATTTTGTATGAGTTCAGTGGTAACAAGGTATGAGACAATTCTTTACAATATTTTCACAATGGGGAAAATTTATTATCTAATGACCTGGAATAAAACCATTGAAACAAAAATGACTATTAATATATTCTAATGTAGAAATCTTTTCCATGGGGATGGTCTTGGTCCCTGTCTACTGTACAATGTCACGAACCTCCATCCATAGTTCATCAGACATTCTATCTATCAGATCTAGTCCCTTAAATCTATTTCTCACTTCCACTGTATAATCATAAGGGATTTGATTGAGGTCATATCTGAATGGTCTAGTGGTTTTCCCTACTTTCTTCAATTTAAGTCTGAATTTGGCAATAAGGAGATCATGATCTGAGCCACAGTGAGCTCCTGGTCTTGTTTCTGCTCACTGTATAGAGCTTCTCCATCTTTGGCTGCAAAGAATATAATCAATCTGATTTCGGTGTTGACCATCTGGTGATGTCCATGTGTAGAGTCTTCTCTTGTGTTGTTGCAAGAGGGTGTTTGCTATGACCAGTGCGTTCTCTTGACAAAACTCTATTAGCCTTTGCCCTGCTTCATTCCGTGCTCCAAGGCCAAATTTGCCTGTTACTCCAGGTGTTTCTTGACTTCCTACTTTTGCATTCCAGTCCCCTATAATGAAAAGGACATCTTCTTTGGGTGTTAGTTCTAAAAGGTCTTGTAGGTCTTCATAGAACCATTCAACTTCGGCTTCTTCAGTGCTATTGTTTCAGGCATAGGCTTGAATTACTGTAATATTGAACGCTTTGCCTTGGAAATGAACAGAAATCATTCTGTCATTTTTAAGATTGCATATAAGTACTGCATTTCGGACTCTTTTGTGACCATGATGGCTACTCCATTTCTTCTAAGGGATTCCTGCCCACAGTAGTAGATATAATGGTCATCTGAGTTAAACTCACCCATTCCAGTCCATTTTAGTTCATTGATTCACGACCAAGATAATCACGATGGTGTGATCACTCACCTAGAGCTGTGAAAAGAAGAGAAGTGAAAAGCAAAGGAGAAAAGGAAAGATATAAGCATCTGAATGCAGAGTTCCAAAGAATAGCAAGGAGAGATAAGAAAGCCTTCATCAGCGATCAATGCAAAGAAATAGAGGAAAACAACAGAACAGGAAAAACAAGAGATCTCTTCAAGAAAATTTGAGATGCTAAGGGAACATTTCCTGCAAAGATAGGCTTGATAAAGGACAGAAATGGTATGGACCTAACAGAAGCGGAAGATATTAGGAAGAGGTGGCAAGAATACACAGAAGAACTGTACAAAAAAGATCTTCATCACTTTTGGGAAATAGATGGGGAAACAGTGGAAACAGTGTCAGACTTTATTTTTTGGGGTTCCAAAATCACTGTGGATGCAGATTGCAGCCAGGAAATTAAAAGACACTTACTCCTTGGAAGGAAAGTTATGACCATTCTAGATAGTATAGTAAAAAGCAGAGACATTACTTTGCCAACCAAGGTCCATCTTGTCAAGGCTATGGGTTTTCCAGTGGTCATGTATGGATGTGAGAGTTGAAATGTGAAGAAAGCTGATTGCCGAAGAATTGATGCTTTTGAACTGTGGTGCTGGAGAAGACTCTTGAGAGTCCCTTGGACTGCAAGGAGAGCCAACCAGTCCATTCTAAAGGAGATCAATTCTGGGTGTTCATTGGAAGGACTGATGCTAAAGCTGAAACTCCAATACTTTGGCCACCTCATGCGATGAGTTGAGTCACTGGAAAAGACTCTGATGCTGGGATGGATTGGGGGTGGAAGGAGAAGGGGACGACAGAGAATGAGATGGCTGGATGCCATCACCAACTCGATGGACATGAGTTTGAGTGAACTCCGGGAGTTGGTGATGGACAGGGAGGCCTGGCATGCTGTGATTCATTGGGTTGCAAAGAGTCGGACACGGCTGAGTGACTGAACTGAACTGAATGTAGAAATCAACTTAAAATTAGAAAAAAAAAATTATTGTGTGCAGAGACACAATATTTTAATACTGTGATATTCAACAAGCACAATTTTTTCTTCTAAGGTATATTGGAAGTTGTTGTTCAATCAATAAGTCATCTACAACTCTTTGCGACCCCATGAACTGCAGCAACACAAGGCTTTTCCTGTGCTTCATTGTCTCTTGAAGTTTACAGCTTTGACTATAAGGGCAAAGTGATGTCTCTGCTATTTAATACACTGTCTAGGCTTGTCATAGCTTTTTTTCCAAGGAGCAAGTGTCTTTTAGTTTTGTAGCTGCAGTCATAATCTGAAGTGATTTTGGAGCCCAAGAAAATAAAACTTGTCATTGTTTCCAATTTTTCCCCATCTCTTTGCCATGAAATGATAGGAACAGATGCCATGATCTTAGTTTTTTGAATGTTGTTTCAAGCCAGCTTTTTCACTCTCATCTTTCACCTTCATCAAGAGACTCTTTAGTTCCTCTTTGCTTTCTACTATTACAGTTGTATCATGTGCATATCTGAGGTTATGGATATTTCTCTTGGCAATCTTGATTATAGCCTGTGATTCATCTAGCCCTTCATCTAGTACTTCTCATGATGTATTCTGTATGTAAGTTAGATAAGCAGAGTGACAATATACAATCTTGATGTACTCTTTTTCCAATTTTGAATCAGTGTGCTGTTTCATGTCCAGTTCTGACAGTTGCTTCTTGACCTGCATACAGTTTTTGCAGGAGGCAGATAAGGTGGTCTTGTATTCCTATCTCTTTAAGAAATATTCCACAGTTTATTGTGATACTCACAGAGCCTCTAGCATAGTGAATGAAGCAGAAATAGATGTTTTTTTCTGGAATTCCTTTGTTTTTTCTATGATCCAGTGAACATTGGCAATTTGATCTCTGGTTCTTCTTCCTTTTCTAAATCCAGCTTTTACATCTGAAGTTCTCAGTTCACATACGGCTGAAGCCTAGCTTAAAGGATTTTGGGCATAACCTTGCTCCCATGTGAAATGAATGCAACTGTATTGTAGTCTGAATATTCTTTGGTATTGCCTTTCTTTGGAATTGGATGAAAAGTGACATTTTCCAGTCCTGTGGCCACTGCTGAGCTTTCCAAATTTGCTGGCATATTGAGCGAAGAATTTTAACAGGATCATCTTTTAGGATTTGAAATAACTAAGCTGAATTCTCTCACCTCCAAAAGCTTTGTTTGTAGTAATGCTTCCTAAGATAGTTGACTTCCCACTCCAGAACGTCTGGCTCTAGGTGAGTAACCACAATATCATGGTTATACGTATCATTAAGAACTTTTTTTGTATATTTTTCTACATATTCTTGCTAACACTTATTAATCTCCTCTGCTTCTCTTAGGTCCTTGCAGTTTCTACCTTTAATTGTGTCCAACTTTGCAAGAAATATTCCCTTAGTATCTCCAATTTTCTTAAAGAAATTTCTAGTCTTTCCATTATATTGCTTTCCTCTCTATCTTTGCCTTATTCATTTAAGAAAGGTTTCTTATGGTTCCATGCTATTCTCTGGAACTCTGCATTTAGTTGGATATGTCTTTCCCTTTCTCTTTTGCCTTTCACTTTTCTTCTTTTCTCAGCTATTTGTAAGGCTACCTCAGACAACAACTTTCTTTGCCTTCTTGCATTTTTCTTTGGGATGGTTTGGATCATTGCCTCCTGTACAATGTTATGAACCTCCATCCATAGTTCTTCAGTCACTTTGTCTACCATATCCAACCCCCTGAATCTATTTGTCACCTCACTTGTATAATCATAAGGTATTTGACTTAGGTCATACCTGAATCGCCTAGTGGTTTTCCTTATTTTTTTTCAATTTAAGCCTGAAGTTTGCAATAAGAAGCTCATGATTTGAACCACAGTCAGCACTATGTCTTGTTTTTTTTTCTGACTGTGTAGTGTTTCTACATCTTTGACTGCAATTAATATAGTCAATCTGATTTTGGTATTGACCATCTGGTGATATCCATGTGTAGAGTCCTCTCTTGTGTTGTTGGAAGAGGGTGTTTGCTACCAGTGTGTTCTCTTGGGAATGCTCTTTTTAGCCTTTGCCCTGCTTCATTTTGTATTCAAGGCCAAACTTGCTTGTTACTCCAGGTATCTCTTGACTTCCTACTTTCATTCTAATCCCCTATCCTGAGGACATCTTTGTGTGTGTGTGTGTGTGTGTGTGTGTGTGTGTGTGTGTGTCTTAGCTCTACAAGCTCTTACAGGTCTTAATAGAACCATTCAACAGCTTCTTTGACATTAGTAGCTGGGTCATAGACTTGGATTACTGTGATATTAAATGTTTTGCCTTGTAAATGAACCGGGATCATTCTGTCATTTTTGAGATTGCACCCAAGTTCTGCATTTCAGACTCTTTTGCTGACTATGAGGGCTACTCCGTTTCTTCTAGGGATTTTCTTCTAGGGATTCTCACCCACAGTAGTAGATATAATGGTTGTCTGAATTTAATTCCGTCATTCTGTTCACTTTAGTTCACTGATTCTGAAAATATCAGTGTTCACTCATGCCATCTCCTGCTTGAACATTCTATGTTCCTATGCAGTATTGTTCTTTACAGCATTGGACTTTACTTTCACCACCAGACACATTCACAACTGAGCATAGTTTCCTCTTTGGCCTAGCCTCTTCACTTTTTTCTGAAGCTATTTCTCTATTCTTCCCCAGTACCTTATTGGACACTTTGATTTAATTCATTTAAGAATTTTAAGAAACCGAGGAAGCTAATCTAACGTACTAGCAAATCAGTATTAGAAATCAATCCTGAAGATTTATGCGTATTTCAGAATTCAAAAAGATTACTAGAGAAATGTTTTAAAAGGTACTTATTTTAACATATTTTCTGTTCCCATGTTTTAAAGCAGGCATACATCTTTCAAAAATAACTGAATTAAGACAAATGCATAATTTAAATATCTTTTTAAAATAAATATTTGTTTATACTGTTAATTTCTGGTCATTTTTAACAGTTTGTCAGTGTGATATCTGTCTAACAAAATTTCTCTTGTTAGTGAGTGTGATAAAAGTTCATGTAGAATTGATCAGACTATGTCTATAAGAATCTCAAAGAGACTGATGGATCTAACACCATCAGACTCATAATTTTGACCAGCTTGTTCTATTTTAACTGTGTTTGTGCATCCTAAAGCATAAAATAAAATCATGCAGATGTTCTCTTAAGAAATGAAAGGCCAAACTCCCCTTAATAGATGATAGCCATGGGCAAGCAAAACCAGTCCATACAAGGGGCCAGGTGAAATTAAATGGGATTTTTCTTCTTCTTCAAATATACATTTGTGTGTAACATGGGAAAAAAACAAACTTTTTTAACCTAATATTAAACCAGGCATTCATAATCTGTCTTTAAGAAATACTAAGAAGCACAAACCTCACCTGTTTAAATGTGTGCTGGCATCCCACCAGAGACAGTACAGCCTGTGGTGTGATTATTTGCATGAACCCCAAGACGCCATAACCTCCTGATGTCCTAGGAACTTATTACTAAAGATGACCTGACTTTGACTGAATTAAAGAAAGACCGGCTGGAGATTGGAACAAAGATTGCAGGCCTAGCAAATATGTCATTTCTGCATCTATCTTAACAGTTTCAAAATGGTGGAGAACATTTTTCTTTCAAAATATATATCAAGAGGAGTGCCAGAAAATAAAAACTATTACCATCCATAGGCCAAAATTTTTTGAGAAATTCCTAGAGGTTGAAAGCATATGGGATCAGATAAATGCTATAGAAAATCCATAAAGTATTTTCAGGAGGCCAGCAGAGCAAGCCTGCAGGGAAGAAGGGAGTGGTCAGAAGGAGGACTGGGGCAACTGACAGAGTGATATATGGACTAACTACCCCGAACTCTGCTGGTTTCTAGCCACAGACTCTCCACCCTCCCCAGAATCAGATGATTAACTGGCTGCAACTGACAAACTGTGGATGTGGGTGCTGGCACAGAGGTGGTCACAGATGGTCTGCATTACCAGGGAAGACAGAACCATCATAGAGGAAAGTATTCTATGGTATTCTTAATTATAGAACTTTTCCTTCTTAAAAGACTAAGGGAGGTCCTTCTAATTAGATTTTACTGTGTCTCCTTTTCCAATGTTTTTTGTTCAGTCACAGTCGTGTCTGACTCTGTGATTCCATGGACTGTAGCATGCGAGACTTCTCTGTCCTTCACTACTTGTCAGAGTTTGTTCATATACTTTATAAGACAATTTAGTCTTATGTATTTCTGTTTAGCAAAGGAAGTCTTAGCCTATGAAGTTTGAAAGCCAAGCAAAAAACATAATGCATTCTGACTCTAGAACAGTGAACCGTAGTCTTAATTATTTACTGCAGCCTAATGGAAGATCAGACTTCTGCTGATTCTGCTTTCCTGTCACACCAGGCACAACCTGAACATGTGGAGTCTGGATTCCTGGTACAATTCTTCAGTCAGCCTATGATGCAGTTGTTGTGTGTGTGTGAAGTGCTTTCTTCTTGCCTTTAAACTCAGAAGCACCATGTCCCTTAAATGATGGAGTCATGTAAATTTACAACTTCTAAATTTTTTTTTAATTTTAAGGAAAAATTGAAATGATGCTTTACATTGTTTACTTTGAGTCTTTGGTATTTCAATAACTTTGAAGCTTTTGCAAATGGATTATAGGTACTTATTTCTTGCTAATTTTAGGTCATGAATTTTTTTCATATTCTAATAGAAATAGATGAGATCAAAGGAACTAGGGAAAGACATGGGTAGACTCTATTTCTGAATCTGTACATGTGTTTCTTCCATCTGACTGTGTCTTATGCTCAGCTCTGTGATGACACTGTTACAGTTATTCTTACTCCTCACTAACTTGTAAAATCCAGAATCATTAATTTGGCTTTGACTGTATACACAGCATCATGCTATTGTTAGGCATGTTATTGCTATTATCTTCACCTAATGCAGATAAAATCCCAAGTATGTGAGAGGCTTCTGTGGTATTGCTTCAGGTTTAATGAAGCACATGTGGTTGAGTGCACTGGGGGTTGTGGGCTCTGAGAATTCAGCGGGGGACTGTAAATTCGAGGTGCTTTCTTCTCATTTGGTTTTTTTTTTTTTGGAAAACAAATGAACATTCTTCCAATTAAAAATATTTTGTATAATAAGATTTACATTAACAAGAAAAGCAAGGGCAATGACAGATAGACAAAACCACAACTAAACATGACTAATAAGAAATTATCAGTTTAGAGTGTTATATTTCTTTGCTGAGATTAAGGCCCATACTGTGAATGTATACTATAGTTACCAGTGAGGATATTTCTATCGGATTGCTTTAACTGTGGGATCAGGTTTGAAGGAGTATCACATATTAGATGACATAAGCAACAACAACTAACTACACATAGACTCAGTTTGAAAGCTCAATAGAACCATAAAGTAAAGCACAGCTGGTGTGTTGGCTTTATAAAATCAGAGAAAAATATCCATCTTCCTGACTACTTTCTTCACTTATTCTTCAAAATTCTTCATCTCCTGTTATAAAGATTAAGCACATACCTCCCAGCTCATTTTCCCCTTATTGTTTTCTGACCATTCAAAGAACCCTGTCATCAGCCTGACCTATTTCAAAAAACTTGACTACAAAATTAAATCCATTCCATTTCCATCCATTCATTAACCGCTATTTCTTTAGCATAGCTGGATCTAATGCAGTCCTTTGAGAAAAGAAATATTAACAAGTGAACTGGCTTTAATGTTCTATATACAGAGAAAGCAGCTCTTAGAATTACACTCCTTCCTAAGGACACTTTTTAGTTCTCTGTGTCTAAAGGTGTATAGAATAAGGTCCCTGTCACTGAGTGGTCAATATTTTAATTTCACATGTGATGTTTGTGTTGTGTATCTTTAAGTGGTGGAATTGCTGAAAATATTAGGAGACTAAACTGACTCGGTTTCAGAGAAGGACATCTTTCAAACACTGGCAAAATCACACCTCAGAACAAGTCATAATGGCCCTGGGATGGGTTGAAAGACTTGGCACATCCTCCTGAAGGAGAGAAAATTGCTTTCATTTATTTATTCAGACAAAGAAATATGATTAGTTTCTTGTAAGGATTTTTGAGCTTCATTGTATACATTTGCTCTGATATATTTATCGGGTGTGCATGCATGCTAAGTCACTTCAGTCATGTCCGACTCTTTGCAACCTTATGGACTATAACCCACCAGGCTCCTCTGTCTAGGGGAATCTCCAGGCAAGAATAATGGAGTGGGTTGCCATGCCCTCCTCCATGGGATCTTCCCAACCCAGGGATGGAACCTGCATCTCTCATGTCTCCTGCACTGGCAGGCAGGTTCTTTACCACTAGCACCACCTGGGAAGCCCATTTAAAGTGTATTTTATATTAAAAATATAAATCTATATATTCAAATTTTATATCATAAATCTCAGCGCTAGGTGCTAAGAAGAAACAAAGATAACTAGACTTAAATACAAAACAAAACAAAAAAAAGATGGAGTGATACAGATAGACAGTTCCAGAAACAAAATCTCCTGGCTTCCTAACAATATTTGATGGGGCATCTGACAACTAGAAGCAATGGTTTCAAAGAGCTACTTTCCTCTGTCCACCTGACTAGCAAATCTGATGATTTAGAGAGACCTCATTCTGCAGTGCATGTTTGTCTCATGCCCTGATAATGCTGGGTGTGCTTTCAGCCACAGAATGCCTTCTCCATGGCAGCCAGGCCCAGCACTTGCTTTCTTCCAGGGTCTCTCTGACTCACTGGCCCATGGTGGCTCTGAGTTGTTCCAGATCTACTCTTATCATACATTTTTAAATATAAAATTAGTAAGAGTGGTTTAAAGGAGAGTTAGGAAGGTATTAGGTATTGGACCCTGGTTCCTAATGTAAGAACTAACTTGAAGTCTGCTCAACAAACTGTACTCAGTTTCTCTGATTTATCATGAAACGTTTCACAGAAAAACGCCAATTGCTCCAAAAATGACATGAGAGAGAAATGAGAGGGAAAGAGACACGGGGGAAGAGAGAACATTATTGACAGTCATAAAAACATAGCTTTTGCCCATGTGTTTAATAACACCAAAGAATTTAAACTTACTCAAGAAGAATATTACTTTTTGATTAATAACATGACCTGTTTGAGAAGACTGAACTGATAGCCCCTGAGGTCTCCTAGTATAACTAATTGAGGGAAATTTCATGCATTCCTTCAACCTAGTTATAAGTGAAGGAAGGAAGGAAGGAGATGGCAAATTAAAGAAGGCTGCTGCTGCTGCTAAGTCACTTCAGTCGTGTCAGACTCTGTGTGACCCCATAGATGGCAGCCCACCAGGCTCCCCCATTCCTGGGATTCTCCAGGCAAGAACACTGGAGTGGGTTGCCAGGCTACTGCATAGTAAATGTTGGTACACATTCATACAAACTGTTTTGGGGAATAATTTGCAAGACTGGAATTGGAAAGGCTCAAATATATATGGTCACAATTATGTAAAAGCCATCTGTACTTTAGTTATTCTACCTTACTATATTTGTTAGACATACTGTTGACCTAGATGCTGGTATACAGTCATGAGTAACTTATTATCTTTATAAATATATTCCTGTTTCCAAAGAGATTACTACCTTTACCAAAATTTATGAGAGAGATACAAGGACAGAGAGAAAAACTGCTTTCCTCACCTCTGGTTTCATAGACCCCAAAACAGTGGTCTTAAGCTTATATGAATAATCAGGATTTCAAGGCATTTCCTGCAATTCTCCTGACATTCCTTCTGCCTAATTTTAATACCTAATGCTTACCTATTTCAAAAATTAGGCAGTGAGTAGGAATGTTAATCCTGAACTCTTTTTTCCCCCTCTATAATAGATTCAGCATTTTTGAGAAAATAATACCTTTGAAAAGGCCTTTAGAGACATTTCAATAAATCACAAAACAGCCTGTGACAAAACTACAGGGTACTGTTATTATCTTCAATTTCCAGATGGAAAAGCGAGGGAGAGAAAGAGTGTAGTTACCATCTTAGTAGTACCTACAGGATGCCTGTCAAGCTGGCCTTGCAGGCTCCAGCCTGTACTCTCTCCATACTCCAGGCCTGCTTGCATCTGCCTTTCTACTAAACTACACATCTTCATGTTGGAATCATACTTATTGTTTATATATTGCTGGCCAAGTACTTAGTCATCAAGTGCTTTGTGCATTACAATTTTAGCATGAGTGCTTGGCTCATGTTTCCTCCAGTCACTATTTGTCATCCAGTCTGCTAGTGATGGGTAACTGAAAAAAACTCCTGGAGTAAGTTAAGCCAATCAGATTCTATCTCCATTAGTAATTTGAAACATGAGCCAAAAGACACATATATTAAACTTGTGTTGATTCCAAATGAGAGTGCCCCAGAGCAGAAGAAGATACACACTTCTACTGCACAGCACCAGGGGACAACCTGGTTTGTAGCCTTCCTGCAGTTTCATTGTTCAACATTTCTATTTATATAATACAATAATTTCCAACCATTATTTTTCCTTAAGAGGTGTACATATAACCAAGGGAAAGTTATAATTCAATACAGTGTGTGGCTTTCTTTTTATAAAAGCTATTTTATTTATTGACATCTTAAGTAATACTTTTACAAAATTATCTGAACAGATAATTACTAATATCACCAAGTGATATTTACTGTGCCATCACCAACTTTGTCACTTGCATACTTCTTCACTTAATTTAACCTTCTTCTTCTAAGAATTATGCTATCTTTCATCTAAGGTAACAATTCACTTAAATGCATTTGTTCTACAAAGTTCCTTTTAGCTTAAATCCATTCTCCTATTTATTTATTGATCACCAAAATTAACAAAAAAAATAGACAAATATAGCTACCAAATTTAAGTGGACTTTTGATGAAAGAATTTTAACACTAAAAATATACCAGTGTTAAAAATTACAAATTCATTTTCTAGATGTTAGAAAAAAATGTAGGGCAAAATAGTTGTTTTTTTTTTCAAAATTCTTAGAAACAGCATGAGCTAATGCAAAAGGAGTTCAGTGGTCTTGATTCAGTATCTGAGTCTGTCACTAAGTCCCTTTATTGTCACTTCTCTGGGGTGCAAATTCCTATAAAACAATGAAGATGAGAGATTAAAAAGCCTGGGGACAGGGTGACTGTGAGATCTAGATTAAATTCTTCTGACCATTGCACTCTTAAGAAAGTTTTAAAAGATGGGGCATATATGAATCTAATCTTTGTATTTAGCATAGTGACAGAATATAATATTGATAAATATCTTATATGTAGCTATTATAATTATTGTAGCTTATTTTCACTATCTTCAAAAGCAGCTATGAAGTTTTGAGAAAAATCATATAAGCAACTTGAGGAAAAGCATACATACAATTGAAAAAGTGAAAGTGTTAGTCATTCAGTTTTGTCTGACTCTTTGCAACCCAATGGACTGCAACCCTCCAGGTTTCTCTGTCCCTGGGATTCTCCAGGCAAGAGTTCTGGAGTGGGAAGCCATTCCTTTCTCCAGGGGATCTTCCTGACCCAGGGACTGACCTGGGTCTCTCTCATTGCAGGCAGATTCATTACCATCTGAGCCACAATTGCCAACCATTAAAAGTGATTAATCAAAAACCTGTAATTGACATTATATACAGGTGTGAAAAAAAGCCCATACAGATATGCATGTACACAAATAAACAGCACATGAGACACATGAGGCATTACAACTACGAATATTTTAAAAGATGTTTTCACATTGTCATTATTTTTCTATTCTATTTGGATTAAGGGAGTAAAATTAGTGGATAAGCTAAAACTAATTTTGTTGCAAGGCAGAGATGCAGAGGGTTTGACATAAGCTTTGAAATCAGTCAGATTGAGCTCAAATGAAGGCTTGGCTGCTTACTGATGTCCTCATTCTCAAAATTTCTTCATTTGTAAAAGGGAGATAATAGCCATGTCATAGGGCTGCTACAAGGAAGAAATAAAATAACTGTATAATGGGCATAGGACAATTTAAGCCTTATTCATTATCATTAGTGTTTACATGAAAATTTGTTCTATAGTACCCAGTTTGAGGGTGAGTGGGTTAGATTTTTAGTATATGAGAGGAGGGACAACTATTCCAGGTAAAGCCAACTAATTATTCATAATATTCAATGTGCCTTTGTGTTTACCAAATGATCTTAAGGAAACTAACTCAAAATAGTGCATAGTGTGTTGATCTAAGAGTCAGTGAGAAGAATCTTTCTAGAAACTTTGACTAAAGTATAATGAAGTTACATATATTTTCACAGCTACTGCATTGAAGTATGAACTGTCACAAGTGGCTTAAGTTGCCTATCTGTGATTATCCTATTTATTAAGCAGCAACATTATTGTTTTTCACAATAAAATATTCATATGACAAAGAATTGTCATAATTAGTTGAAAAAATATAAAATATTCATTTTATTTTCAATGTCCTTTTGAAAGGAAAAAGAAATGTAAAGGGAAGAACATCATTAATACTTAAATGATGAATATATTATTTTTATTAAAGTCAGTTCATATAAAAGAATTTTGATAAATAAACTTTTTTACTTTTAGTAATTATTCAAATATTTCAATAAAATGTCATAGCTGGTTTTTTTGTCATTTAGTCTTCATCTATCTTGTTCCTACTTGAGTACATGTTTGAAAAGCAGCATGTTACTGCTGCAGTCAAGAAAAAAGAAAATAGAGGTCATTTTTACTTCTCAATGCTTGTGAATATGAGAATGACTTCCTATAACTTCTCGTTTCCAATATACAGTTACATGGGTCAAGCTATGCATGGATATGTGAACTCACTGTCCCTGTGGAATACATAAGAAGTGATGAAACATCAACTTGGGCAAATATAAACGAAAGCTTCTCTTCAACATTATTGCTAGCACGCCATTCCAGTGAAAACAAAAAAGAAGCACTTTATTTTAAATACTAAGTTACATCTCAAAACTTCCCACCTATTATAACAAAAGTAAAAACTTTACAATTATTACTCTGATGGCTTACATAGATTTTAAATTAAAATAAAACTGTGTATTTCTAACAGCTATTTAGCAGGTCATTGTTGAATGTGCATTGTGTGTATATAGTAAAATACCGTAAGTGATATGAAATATTAATGTAGGGAACAAACACAATAGAAAATTGCTCCACAGTTTTAAGAACTTTAGAGTCCAAATAAAGCATTAATGCTGGCAATACCACTTAATTTAAATTATGTGCACATATCTTTATTTTAAAACTTTCCATTTATTTGTTGTATAACCTCAAAGAAATTAATTTATCTAAATATAGCTTTTCATCTATAAAATGGTTGATGATAGAAAAATATGTATCATGGTTTTTTAATAAGAGGCTAGTGAAATAATTTATGTACATTGTTCAGAATATTGTCTAATGCACAGTACAAATTAAATAAAAAGTGAATTATTTTTATTATGAAATCTTAGCAGCTATTTTATGATCTACATTTTAATAAACAGATATTATTTAATGACAGGCTTCCCTGGTGGCTCAGTGGTAAAGAATCTGCCAGCCAATGCAGAAACATGGTTTAAGTCCCTGGGTTGGGAAGATCCCTTAGAGAAGGAAATGGCAACCCACTCCAGTATTCTTGACGAGAATGTCATGGGCCGAGGAGCCTGGTGGCTCTACACTCTGTGGGGTCGCAAAAGAGGCAGACATGACTTAGCAACTAAACAACAACAAAACAGCAGAATAGAAAATACTAAAATAAACCCTTGTAAGTATAGTTAACTGATCTTTGAAAAAGGGATTCAAGGCAATACAAGGAAGCAAATATAATCTTTTCAACAAATATCAACATGACCAGTACAACCTAATATCCACATATAAAAATGAATTTAGATACAGACTTTATAGCTTCACAAAAATTAACTCAAAATGGATTGGAGATCTAAATCAAAAGCATAAAACTATGAAACTCCTATAAGATGGCATAGGAGAAACCCTAGATTACCTTGAGTATGTAATGCCTTTTTTTGAGACAACACCAAAACCATGATCCATGAAAGAAATAACTGATAAGCTGCACTTCATTAAAATCTTCCGTTCTGAAAGACAAGGTCAAGAGAATGAGAAGACAAGCCAGAGACTAGGAGAAAATATTTGAAAAAGACACATTTATAAAGGAGAGTAATCTCTAATATAAATAATTCAACATTAAGAAAACAGCCTGATAGAAATGGGGAGGATAAATATCAAACACCTTAGCTAAGAAGATGTATAGATAACAAATAAACACACAAAAGGATGCTCCAAGTCATGTCAGTAGAGAAACTAAATTAAAACAACAGTGATGTACTAGGTCACACTTAGAACGGCCAAAATTTGAAACACTGCCAACATAAAAAGCATGGCAAGGATGAGGAGTTACAGAAAATCTCAATGATTGCTGTTCAGAATAGAAAATGGTCCAGTCACTTTGGAAGAAAGTTTGGAAGATTCTTACAAAACTTACTTTGGCATTTATCCAAGCAAGTAGAAAACGCATATCTACACAGAAACCTGCACACAAAAGTTTTTAGGAGGTTTATTTGTAATCATCAAAAGTTAGAAATAACCAAGAAGGCCTTTAGTAGAAGAACACATAAACTGTGGCACAACTAGATAATGAAATATTCAGTGCTGTAAATGACTGATCCATTAGGCTATGAAAAGACATGGATGAAATATAAATACTTATTACTAAGTGAAAGAATCCAAAAGTGTTATATACTGTATGATTCAGAACGTCCCTGATGGTGCAGTGGTAAAGAATGTGTTGCAGATGGAAGAGATGAGGGTTTGATCTCTTATGGACTTTGAGTGATTGTATTCTTTTTGTTCATCAATTGCAAAAAATGCATTGCTCTGGTAGGGGATGATGAAAATAATAAGTTTGGCTATACATGTGTGAGCTTCCCAGGTGGCTCCCTTGGTAAAGAATCTGCCTGCAATGCAGGAGTCACAAGAGACGCTGTTTCAATCCCCAAGTTGGGAAGATTCCCTAGAGGAAGTCGTGGAAATCTACTCCAGTATTCTTGCCTAGAGAATTCCATGGACAGAGGAACCTGGTGAGGAACAGTCCATGGGGTTGTGAAGAGTTGAAAATGACTGGGGCTACAGACTATGCACACATGCATATATGTGTGGGGTCAGACAGCACATGGGAAATCTTCATACTATCCTTTCACTTTGCTTTAAACCTAAAACTGCCCCCCAAAAAACATTATTTTAATAAAATGTTAAAAAAGCTCATAGTTCAAATGAATGACCAATACTTTTGTTCTATCAGTTCAGTTCAGTCGCTCAGTCATGTCCGACTCTCCGCGACCCCATGAATCACAGCACGCCAGGCCTCCCTGTCCATCACCAACTCCCGGAGTACACTCAAACTCATGTCCACAGAGTCGGTGATGCCATCCAGCCATCTCATTCTCCGTCGTCCCCTTCTCCTCCCTCCCCCAACCTTTCCCAGCATCAGAGTCTTTTCCAGTGAGTCAACTCGTCTCATGAGGTGGCCAAAGTATTGGAGTTTCAGCTTTAGCATCAGTCCCTCCAATGAACATCCAGGATTGATCTCCTTTAGAATGGACTGGTTGGATCTCCTTGCAGTATAAGGGACTCTCAAGAGTCTTCTCCAACACCACAGTTCAAAAGCATCGATTCTTCGGCGATCAGCTTTCTTCACAGTCCAACTCTCACATCCATACATGACCACGGGAAAAACCATTGCCTTGACTAGACGGACCTTGGTCGGCAAAGTAATGTCTCTGCTTTTTAATATACTATCAAGGTTGGTCATAACTTTCCTTCCAAGGAGCAAGCGTCTTTTAATTTCATGGCTGCAATCAGCATCTGCAGTGATTTTGGAGCCCAAAAAAACAAAGTCTGACACTGTTTCCACTGTTTTTCCATCTATTTCCCATGAAGTGATGGGACCAGATGCCATGATCTTTGTTTTCTGAATGTTGAGCTTCAAGCCAACCTTTTCACTCTCCTCTTTCACTTTCATCAAGAGGCTTTTGAGTTCCTCTTCACTTTCTGCCATAAGGGTAGTGTCATCTGCATATCTGAGGTTATTGATATTTCTCCCAGCAATCTTGATTCCAGCTTGTGCTTCTTCCAGCCCAGCGTTCCTCATGATGTACTCTGCATATAAGTTAAATAAGCAAGGTGACAATATACAACCTTGACGCACTCCTTTTCCTATTTGGAACCAGTCTGTTGTTCCATGACCGGTTCTAACTGTTGCTTCCTGACCTGCATACAGGTTTCTCAAGAGGCAGGTCAGGTGGTCTGGGATTCCCATCTCTTTCAGAATGTTCCACAGTTTATTGTGATCCACACAGTCAAAGGCTTTGGCATAGTCAATGAAGCAGAAATAGATGTTTTTCTGAAACTCTCTTGCTTTCTCCATGATCCAGCGGATGTTGGCAATTTGATCTCTGGTGCCTCTGCCTTTTCTAAAACCTGCTTGAACATCTGGGAGTTCACGGTTTACATACTGCTGAAGCCTGGCTTGGAGAATTTTGAGCATGACTTTACTAGCGTGTGAGATGAGTGCAATTGTGCGGTAGTTTGAGCATTCTTTGGCATTGCCTTTCTTTGGGATTGGAATGAAGACTGACCTCTTCCAGTCCTGTGGCCACTGCTGAGTTTTCCAAATCTGCTGGCATATTGAGTGCAGCACTTTCACAGCATCATCTTTCAAGACTTGAAATAGCTCAACTGGAATTCCATCACCACCACTAGCTTTGTTCGTAGTGATGCTTTCTAAGGCCCACTTGACTTCACATTCCAAGATGTCTGGCTCTAGGTCAGTGATCACATTATCGTGACTATCTTGGTCGTGAAGATCTTTTTTGTACAGTTCTTCTGTGTATTCCTGCCACCTCTTCTTAATATCTTCTGCTTCTGTTAGGTCCATACCATTTCTGTCCTTTATCGAGCCCATCTTTGCATGAAAAGTTCCCTTGGAATCTCTAATTTTCTTGAAGAGGTCTCTTGTTTTTCCTATTCTGTTGTTTTCCTCTATTTCTTTGCATTGATCACTGAGGAAGGCTTTCTTATCTCTCCTTGCTATTCTTTGGAACTCTGCATTCAGATGGTTATATCTTTCCTTATATTGTTTAATAGCAGTGCAAACATATTACATACTGAAATTAGACTGATTATATTTGTAGCTGAAGATGGATAAGCTCTATACAATCAGGAAAACAAGACCAGGAGCTGATTATGGCTCAGATCATGAAATTCTGATTGAAAAATTCAGACTTAAATTGAAGAAGGAAAAACCACTAGACCATTCAGATGTGACCCAAATCAAAGCTCTTTGGTTATACAGTGGATGTAACAAATAGATTCAAGGGATTAGATCTGATAGACAAAGTACCTGAAGAACTATGGCTGGAAGTTTGTGACATTGTACAGGATGCAGTATCAAACAATCCCCAAGAAAAGAAATGCAAAAAGGCAAAATTGTTGTCTGAGGAGTCCTTACAAATAGCTGAGAAAAGAAGAGAAGCAAAAGGCAAAGGACAAAAGGAAAGATATATCCATCTGAATGCAGAGTTCCAGAGAATACCAAGGAGAGATAAGAAAGCCTTCCTAAATAATCAATGAAAAGAAATAGAGGAGAACAATAGAATGGGAAAGACTAGTGAAAATGAAAGTTGCTCAGTTGTGTCCGACTATTGGCAACGCCAAGGGCTGTATAGTCCATGGAA
The DNA here is from genome assembly GCF_049115385.1 of Moschus berezovskii. Taxonomy (NCBI): domain Eukaryota; kingdom Metazoa; phylum Chordata; class Mammalia; order Artiodactyla; family Moschidae; genus Moschus; species Moschus berezovskii. Next base: position 59,570,849 of record NC_142464.1, on the reverse strand, counting down.
TTCTCTAGGCCAGAATACTGGAGTGGGTAGCCTTTCCCTTCTTCAGGGGATCTTCCCAATCCAGGGACTGAACCCAGGTCTCCCGTATTGCAGGCAGATTCTTAAGACTAGAGATCTCTTCAAGAAAATTAGAGATACCAAGGGAACATTTCATATAAAGATGGGAAAAATAAAGAGCATAAATGGTACAGACCTAACAGAAGCAGAAGACATTAAGAAGAGGTGGAAAGAATACATAGAACTATAAAGAAGAGCTTAATGACCCAGAAAACCACAATGGTGTAATCACTCACCTAGAATCAGATATCCTGGAGTACAAAGTCAAGAGGGCCTTAGGAAGCATCAATACAAACAAAGCTGGGCTATTTCAAATCCTAAAAGTTAGTGCTGTGAAAATGCTGTACTCAATATGTCACGAAATTTGGAAAACTCAGCAGTGACCACAGGACTGGAAAAGGTCAGTTTTCATTTCAATCGTAAAGAAAGACAATGCCAAAGAATGTTCAAACTACCACACAATTGCACACATTTCACAAGTTAGCAAAGTAATGCTCGGAATTCTCCAAGATAGACTTCAACAGTATGTAAACCAAGAACTTCCCAGATGTTCAAGTTGGGTTTATAAAAGGAGGAGGAACCAGAAATAAATTGCCAACATACATTAGATCATAGAAGAAGCAAGAGAATTCCAGAAAAAAAAACATCTACTTCTGGTTTATTGACTACACCAAAGACTTTTGTGGATCACAACAACTGTGGAAAATTCTTAAAGAGATGGGAATACCAGACCACCTTACCTGCCTCCTGAGAAACCTGTATACAGGTCAAGAAGCAACAGTTAGAAGCAGATGTGGAACAACAGACTGATTCCAATTTGGGAAAGGAATACAGCAAGGCTGTATATTGTCACCTTACTTATTTAATTTATATGCTGAGTATATTATCAGAAGTTCTGGGCTGGATGAAGCACAAGCTGGAATCAAGGCTACAGGGAGAAATATCAATAACCTCAGATATGCATATGACACCACGCTTATGGCAGAAAGCAAAGAAGAACTAAAGAGCCACTTGATTAAAGTGAAAGACAAGAATGAAAAAGTTGGCTTAAAACTCAACATTCAAAATACTAAGATGATGGCATACAGTCTCATCACTTCATGGCAAATAGATGGGGAAACCATACAAACAGTGAGAGAATTTATTTTCTTGGGCTCCAAAATTACTGCAGATGTTAACTGCAGACATGAAATTAAAAAACGCTTACTCGTTGGATAAAAAAAGAAACTATGACCAACCTAGATAGCATTTTAAAAAGCAAAGATATCACTTTACCAACATTAGTCCAAATAGTCAAAACTGTGATTTTTTTCCAGTAGTCATATATGGATGTTAGAGTTGGACCATAAAGAAGGCTGAGTGCTGACCTGACAAATTGGTGCATTTTGAACTGTGGTGTTGGTGAAGACTCTTGAGAGTTCCTTGGGCTGCAAGGAGATCAAATCAGTCAATCCTAAAGGAAATCAATCCTGAATATTCGTTGGAATGGCTGATGCTGAAGTTGAAGCTCCAGTACTTTGGCCACCTGATGCAAAGAACTTAGTAGTTAGAAAAGATCCTGATGTTGGGAAAGATTGAAGGCAGGAGGATAAGGGGACAACAGAGTATGAGATGGTTGGATGGCATCACCGACTCAAGGGACATGTGTTTGAGCAAGCTCTGGAAAATGTTGATGGACAGGGAAATCTGGTGTGCTGCAGTCCATAAGGTCGCAAAGAGTCTGACACAACTGAGTGACTGAACAGCAGCAAACGTATTGTATAGAAAACTGTCTACTCAGTGTTTTGGTTTTGCTTTTTGGCACTGCGGGGATATTGCTTGTATCAAAATAGTAGCCTATAGTTATTTTGCCATCATCTGTTCCATAAATGATGCCATCATATTCAACCATGCCAGTAGCCAAAGAAGTGACTGTAGAGTGACTTTTGTCAGTTGTATATTCCAGATATTTTATATCTTCTTGATAATATCCTAGCCCAAAATAGGCCTTTTATACTTAATTTGGAAGAATTTCAAGTCTAAAGAGAAAGCAAAATGGACTTTGATTTAGTTCATAACTTAAAAAATGCACATTTTAACTCTAAATTGGATATGTAGATACTTTCTCCATATCCTCCTCCACACTCATTCAAGTACACACAACCATACACCCATTCATTCTGGTGGCTGCAATTTAGTTATTTTCACCCCTTGTGTAGTGCAACAAGGATATCTTTGATTGCTAGCTTGCTTCTTTGTTAATTTGGGATTAATCCATTCTAAAACCAACCAAAAAAGGTTAACCTAGGATTTGAGATTATTGTAATGTAGTTTGGCATTTAGTGATTCTTATAAATGAAATTGAGTTGACACCAAGTTCAAAAGTACCATGAGCATATTTAAATATTTCTCTGATGAACTGTGAACGTTTGCCAGTTAATCCTCTAAATGCTTCCAATCAGTTAAGTTTTCAGCAGTTGAAAAGAGAACTACATAGAGGCATGTTCCCAATTTGATGTGTGTGTCTGTTTTATCCATTTACTGTAAGAATAAATTGCTTTGTTTGAGCTACTTATCCCTTTTACTTGTAAGTTTTTCATGTAATCATGTTCTTTTCATTAGAGATTAGAAAGTTAAAACTTAGTATATTGTAATATGAGAAGGCTTGGTGTTTCATGTTTTACAATTTCAAGTAATACAGACACATACATTTGCGCAAAATCTTCAAAAGGCACAATGTGAAAAAAACTATAATCAGTCAACTTAGTACATATCATTTTTCATTTAACTTTTTGTCATTTTTGGAAATGTACTGATATTAGCACATTTCACTATTTGGTCAAAAGAGTAGATAATGCTGGTCTCATTACATGTAATTATTAAAACTAATGTATTTTAATGTGTTCCTTTGTGGAGAAATTAATCTCATTTTAAATTAAAAGGATAGATTTTGCTTTTCTATATCCTTTTTGCAGAGCACATTTCACAGGCTTCCATGGTTATAATCGGGTGCTTATTACTGAGTATTTTTTTAAGTTTAATTTCAAGTTAAAAATAATAGTTCAATTAGTGACAAAATTTGAAAATAATGTAATAGCAAAATATGAGTGGATTAAACATAAAAAAAGAAAGCAAACTTAAAGTAAGATTACTTACTTATAAGGATTTTCTCTCACCAACTGTACAGAACTATGCTGTGCATTGCCATGCTGTGTTTTTTTTAGTACTATTATTTTGAAGCAGCCACTTCACTTCTTTTTAGTAATAACAAAACCGATTAATATAATCTTCCACAATATATGTAGAGACTATAACAAAGTAAAGAAGAATGAGGCATTAGTTTAGTGCTTATTCTTTTCCAAGTGTTCATTATGTCATTTAAACTTAATTATAAGCCAAAAGTTTGAAGTCAAGTGGGCCTAAGAAAGCATTACTATGAACAAAGATAGTGGAAGTGACAGAATTCCAGTTGAACTATTTAAAATCCTAAAAGATGATGCTGTTGAAGTGCTGCACTCAGTATGTCACCAAACTTTGAAAACTCAGCAGTGGTCACAGGGGTGGAAAAAGGTCAGTTTCATTCCAATTGCAAAGAAAGGCAATGCCAAAGAATGTTCAAACTGTCACACAGTTGTCTCATTCCACATGCTCAGTTCAGTTCAGTTCAGTCGCTCAGTCGTGTGCCACTCTTTGCGACCCCATGAATCACAGCACGCCAGGCCTCCCTGTCCATCACCAACTCCCAGAGTTCACTCAAACTCATATCCATTGAGCTGGTGATGCCATCCAGCCATCTCATTCTCTGTCGTCCCCGTCTCCTCCCGCCCCCAATCACTCCCAGCATCAGAGTCTTTTCCAGTGAGTCAACTCGTCGCATGAGGTGGCCAAAGTATTGGAGTTTGTTTTAGCATCAGTCCTTCCAATGAACACCCAGGATTGATCTTCTCTAGAATGGACTGGTTGGATCTCCTTGCAGTCCAAGGGACTCTCAAGAGTCTTCTAGGTTATATTCAAAATCTTTCAAGCTAGGCTTCAGAAAAGCATCCTGTTGTTCAAGCTGGTTTTAGAAAAGGCAGAGGAACCAGAGATCAAATTGCCAACATTTGTTGGATTATGGAGAAAGCAATAGAATTCCAGAAATACATCTATTTATGCTTCACTGACTATGATAAAGCCTTTGACTTCATGAATCACACAGATTTTGGAAAATTCTTAAAAAGATGGGAATACTAGACCACCTTACCTGTCTGCTGAGAAACCTGTATGCAGGTAAAGAAACAACAGTTAGAACTGGACATGGAACAATGGACTGTTTCAAAATTGGGATAGAAGTACATCAAGGCTGTATATTGTCACCTTGCTTATTTAACTTATATGTAAAGTACATCATGCAAAATGCTGGGATGGATGAAGCAGCAGCTGGCATCAAGATTGGTGGGATAAATATCAACAGCCTCAGATGTGCAGATACCACTCTAATGGCAGAAGGTGAAGAGGAACTATAGAGCCTCTTGATGAGGGTGAAAGAGGAGAATGAAAAAGCTGGCTTGAAACTCAACATTAAAAATGCTAAGATCATGGCATCCAGTTGGTGCCATCACTTCATGGCAAAGAGAAGAGAAAAAGTGGAAGCAGTAATATTTTAGTTTCCTGGGCTTCAAAATCACTGCAGATTATGACTGCAGCCATGAAATTAAAAGATGCTTGTTCCTTGGAAGGAAATCTATGACAAACCTAGATATTGTATTAAAAATTAGTGATATTACTCTGCTGACAAAGGTCTATATAGTCAAAGCTGTGATTTTTCCAGTAGTCATGTACAGATGTGAGAGTTGGATTATAAAGAAGACTGAGCACTAGATAATTGTCGTTTTCAGTTCTTGATGCTGGAGAAGACACTTGAGGATCCCTTGTACTACCAAACAATCCTTAATGAAATCAACCCTGAATATTCATTGGAAGGATTAATGCTGAAGCTCCAATATTTTGGCCACTTGATGTGAAAAACCAAGTCATTGGAAAAGACCTTAATGCTGGGAGAGATTGAAGGCAAAAGGAGAAGGGGATGACACAGAACAACATGTTTAGATGTCATCACTGAATCAATAGACATGAATTTAAGCAAACTTCGGGAGATAGTTGAGGATAGGGGAGCCTGGTGTGCTGCAGTCCACAAGGTCACAAAGAATTGGTCAGACATGACATTGTGACCTAATGACAACAATAACAATCCAATGAGTAGGTCTTACTATTAAATTTATTTTCCACATGAAGAAACTGAGGCTTAGAACATTCCTAAATTGATCAAGGCCACACAGCTAAAAGGAGAAGGAACCAAGATTTTAGGTTAGGGTTATCGGGTTATCCGATTTTACAGTCTATCCATTTAATTATTCACTACTTATGTTTGAACTTTCTAAAAGTTCAGGTTTTCTGGATGATAATTAACTATGAATAGATATTAGAACATTATTTCTTTCACTTATACCTTTTGGTATCAGCTTAGATTTCTTTATTTAGCTTGCTGCTGCTGCTGCTGCTAAGTCTCTTCAGTCGTGTCTGACTCTGTGCAACCCCACAGATGGCAGCCCACCAGATTCCTCTGTCCCTGGGATTCTCCAGGCAAGTACACTAGAGTGGGTTGTCATTTCCTTCTCCATTTATTTACCTTACATACTTATTAAAAAAAAAGTACTAATGTTTTAAATTCAATTAATATAATATTTTATCATAATACACATTATAATGTGGAGTAAAATTGAAATGAATACAAGTATTAGTGTGTGTGTATGTGCTCAGTCATGTCTGACTCTTTGTATCCCCTTGGACTGTAGCTTGCCAGACTCCTCTGTGCGTGGAATTTTCCAAGCAAGACCATTGGAGTGGATTGACACTTCTCCTCCAGGGCACTTACCCGATCCAGGGGTCAAACACGCATCTCTTTGTCTCCTGAACTGGGAGATAGATTCTTTACCACTAGAGCCCTAGGTATTTGCACATTATTTCTTACAATTATACTTTTTGTATCAACATGTATTTTTACATTTAGCTTACATATTTACAAAAAATTAAGTATGAAACTAAGTGCAATTAATATAATATTTTATTACAACATACATTTTAATGTGGAGTAAAATTGAAATAAATACAAGTATTAGTCATAGTCTGTTCATGAAATCTCTCACTAGTAAATGCTCTAATGTTTCTTTTGTGTTGATTAGATCTCTCTTTCCCCAAACACTATGGTTTTAAGATCTTACTGAGCATTTGTGAAAGTCTTAAACAATGACTATTTTCCATAGAAGTTTTAAGGCCAGGGGCTTATCTTTGCCATTGCTGTGCTGAATTCAGTAGGAATACTTTTGTTAGTAAAGCAAAAAGGTTTTCTGCTTTTTCTGCAAGTATATTTTCTTTCCTTAGAGGAAAACCAAGTAGATGTGTTAGTATGTTGGCTAGATAGATTCTTAAATCCCTATTGTTTTAGCAAATCTTTAGTTTCTTAGCAACACATCAATTGCTTTAGCATTTAATACTTGGTCATTCTAATCTCTTCCAATTAGATAACTAAATCTTAAATATATATTGATTATTTTTATTAAATAATTGTTAGGCCCATAGTTTCTTAGCCTTTATTTTCACACTAATGACCTGAAAAGCTGTGTAGTAAAAAGACTTATTTTAAAAAGCAGTTTGTAATAAATTGTATATTCTCTCTTTGTTTCAAAAGTTATAAAATGAAAATAATAGCTGTTGGTTATCAGGAGTAAAATGTATGTAAAAATATTTTCTATACATTGATCACATTTATAAATATACTAGATCAGAGAGACTTGGTTAACTTTTTCTATTATGAGCCAGATAGTAAATACTTTATGCTCTACAGATCAGGTAGTCTTCGTCTCAACCACCTAGTTCTCCAATTTATTATGAAAGGGGTCATAGACAGTATAAAAATAAATGTGAGTATGTTCTAACAAAATTTTGTTTTAAATAATAGGCAACAGGTCCTGAATTATATTTTAAACATCAATTTTAACATTTTAAAATTCAATCAATAGTCTATACTTTGCTGTATAGCATAAGAATATAAGGCAATCTATAGAGATTTCTAGCTATTAGGAGGGAAAATTCATATAAACATGTACAAACCAATATCATTCATAATTATATTATATTATAAATTAAATGATGTAGATACTTTAGTGATCAAGAGATCAGTATAGATTTAGGTAGTGGGAAAATTCAGCCAGGATAGGAAATATATTCAGATATTAAGCAAAGAAAAGAACTGGTCTGCAAATAATTTTAAACATTCTTTTTGGAACCAATGCTTCCAAATATTTACTTTTGTCTACATCCCAACTAACCTACCTACTATTTCCCCAACTTCTGGAATGCTTCTTTGCCCCTTGTCTTTTCTTCTCTATCCCACACTAGGGTGCATCTCTTTGCCTGGACATTATATCCATTTCTCATTTACTGTATCAAAATATATATCCTGCAGAAATCACTTTCAGATTCTTTCAAATTATTCCTCACTGCTGAATACCCAGACCATTTTGTACCATTCACATTCTATATATTAATATCAGTTAGTGTTTCTCCCCCTTTGCAACCTAGTCTTTGAGTTTCTTGAGGATCTTACTTATTTGTATAGTTTGATGTTGTGCAGCCACAAGACCAAAAACATTGAAATGCAGAATAGTGTATCTATTGAATTGAATGCCTTCAGTATTAATTGAAACAAAGGGGTAAGCTCTTATGCCCAGGGAATCAATAAGGGCTTGAAATATAGTGCTACAAAGAGCTGAATATCCTCTGACTTACAACTGTATATAATCTTTAATTGGCTATATCTAAGAAACTGCAATACTTTGGCCACCTCATGCGACGAGTTGACTCACTGGAAAAGACTCTGATGCTGGGAAAGGTTGGGGGCGGGAGGAGAAGGGGACGACGGAGAATGAGATGGCTGGATGGCATCACCGACTCTGTGGACATGAGTTTGAGTGAACTCCGGGAGTTGGTGATGGACAGGGAGGCCTGGCGTGCTGTGATTCATGGGGTCGCGGAGAGTCGGACACGACTGAGCGACTGAACTGAACTGAACTGAACTGAAGCCAATTTTAATGGGCTCAACTGGACCACCATCATGCTGGCAGTATCCATCTTGACAAACATTCTTTCAGCATTTTTGTTTCCATCAGTGATATAAGTGTATTAATTCTGTTGAATTCATCCTTATTTAGCTACTGGCAATGTTTTCTGAGGGCTTCCCAGGTGGCACTGTGGTAAAGAATCTGCCTGCCAATGCAGGAGATGCAAGAGACACGGATTCTATTCCTGGATCGAGAAGATGTCCCTGGAGTAGGAAATGGCAACCCACTCCAGTATTCTTGCCTGGAAAACTCCATGGACAGAGAAGCCTGGCAGGTTACAGTCCATGGAGTCACAAAGAGTCGGACACTACTGGGTGTACACACACAAACACACACACACACACACACACACACACACACACACACGATTTTCTGAATCATCTAAATGTGAAAATGCCTTCTGCTCTATTGAGGCACTGACATTGACCTCCACAGGAACCTTTCAACTTATCATCTAACTGCAAATGTTTTTTGGATGTGGTAACTATGTCATTCTCTAGTACTTTATCAGTTTATGCTTTTGATTTTGGAGAACTTTCAGTTTCAAACAAATGTTTGCAACTGGTATATGTCTTGTCCATATTTCACTGTCATTTCAAAAGTCGTACCTGTGATTTTTGCATCCATGACCAGTACAGAATACATACATAGTCGACATTAGTGTAGCTCATTAGTTTTTTCCTCTTTCCTCATTTCTTGCCTCAGAATAAGAATTCACTCCCTTCCCTATTTGAGGGTGGGTAACACCTTGTACTCTTGCCTAGAAAATCCCATGGATGGAGGAGCCTGGTAGGCTGCACTCCGTGGGGTCTCTAGAAGTCGGACACGACTGAGCGACTTCACTTTCACTTTTCACTTTCACACATTGGAGAAGGAAATGGCAACCCACTCCAGTGTTCTTGCCTGGAGAATCCCAGGGACGGGGGAGCCTGGTGGGCTTCTGTCTATGGGGTCACACAGAGTCGGACACGACTGAAGTGACTTAGCAGCAGCAGCAACACCTTGTAACTACTTCTAGGTAAAACATTTATGTATCAGGGTGAAATCCTTCAGAGCTACATTTTCGCTCAAATTATTTGTAATTAAGTGAATAGAAAGAAAAGTATCTCAAGCAGAACTATGATTGTAGTTATTGGCACATGCAACTGACTTCAGTTGTTAAAAATGTTAAGTTATTGAAAGAGCTAGAGTACCAGAAGAACCACAACCCAGACTAAAAAAGACTGTTACTGTCTGAGACTTAAAATGATTTTTCTCTGGAAAGAGATCCATCTAATAAAGCTACTCAGACCCCAGGAGAATAGGGTTTTCTAATCTGAACTTCAGATGTGGCCAAAGATATAACAAAGGGCAAAATCTCTGAAAGAGTTGCGAAACTCCATCAAAAACAAGACTAACGGACTCACTCCACAAAGCAGAATTAGGGAATATTCAAAAAAACAGTCCTTACTACTAGGGTAGTGATACCTCAAAATGTTTGCCCACTGGTGATTTCAGAATTGCTATAGATTACTACATGCTGGGCCTCACATCTTCCTTTCATCTAAATATAAGTATTGATTGCAGCTTTCCAGTACTTTTTGGACCATTACATATTGGGCTGTATATATCTGGATGAAGGTGAGTCATTTCTGATTTAAAGCTAATTGCACATATCACTTGGAAAGACCTGCATGCATCACCCAAAGATCCTTAGCTTTTAGGTTAATATTGTGATGAGTTAGTAATTATAATTTGTTTACTTTGAGAAGCAAATATACATTATATGCAGAAAGGAGAGCAAATCAGCTATTCGATGAGCAGAAAGATGTAGTAGTTATAAGTGCTGTTCAGCTCATGTTTCTGGTTCTTCCTCTTTTCAGGCTTTGGTAGGATATATATTTTAACCCACTTCTAAGTGAGTAAGGTCAAGAAACTGGATATAGCTTTTGAGATGTGAGTGGAGGGGCTTAAGTGTAACCTTCTTTGACTCTGGACCATTGTCACTCTGGACTGTGACCAGTAAAATTTAGATAGTATCCAAATGTCGTAGATGACTATGAGTAGAGTGGATGAGTAAGCCTCAGTAGAGATAATTGACAGCAAGAAATACGATTCTGCAGTTTTTAAGTCACTGAGATTTTTGGAAGGTGTTTGGCCTATGCTGAATGACCTTTTGCAAATCAATAGTATAAGTTGTTTTTTGATACATATGAATATTTTTCCAGAAAAAACTAAAAATAGATTTTATGCATGAAAAAACTATTTTAATGACTTGATATGAAGAAGGAGAATGTATGTTTATATCAAGCTAATACACTACTCTCTGTAATGTAAAATATCAATTTTACAATTGATATTGCAATACATTATCAATTTTACAATTGATATTTCAATGCAGTATCAATTGTGAGGATTCTTAGTAGCTAAGTTGTGTCCATCTGTTTGTGACCTCGTGGTCTGTAGTCCACCAGGCTCCACTGTCCATGAAACTTTCCAGGCAAGAATCCTGAAGTGGGTTGCCTTGTCCTCTTTTCAGGGGATTTTCCTGAATCAGGGATCGAGCCTGTGTCTCCTGTGTCTCTTGCATTTGCAGGCATATTCTTTACCACTGAGCTACCTGTTAAACCCAGGATTCAATCACTGGGTTGGAAAGATACCCTGGAGGAGAAAATGGCAACCCACTGCAATATTCTTGCCTGGAAAATTCCATGGACAGAAGAACCTGGTAGGTTACAGTCCATAGGGTTGCAAAAGAGTTGAACATAGCACAGTGACTAAACAACAAAATATCAATACCATGAATAAATTTAACTTAAATATACCTATTATTAATGCCTTATATTTCTATACCATATCAGTATAGGCCATAAAAAATGGCATACAAAGAACAGAGTTGTCACATTGAATTTAGAAAGGCAGTCAGAGCACTTTAAGGATGAGGCTTATAATTATTTCCACTCTGCTTGAATTTTTGAAACTAAAGCAAGTTAGTCTAAAAATTGAACCAGTGTATTTTTAAAAATACATATCTAAAGCATTATTGCTTTTTTCCCCCTGTACCAGACTGACAGTGCTATCTCTGAAAGGCTGTTATTTAACTGATTTCTCTTTGAAAATGAAAAATATGTAAACTGCCCAATATTTCTCCAGTGTTTCAAAAGAGCTAAAAGCTCTACTGTTAATAGTGCTGATTGTCAAAAGAAAAATCTTATCAAGATAAATTCTCTAGCATTGAAATTTCCCTAAAGGTCATCAGATCAAGTCCTTAAAATTCAGAGATATTTCACAACAGCTATTTTTGTTCCCAGGTTTTGCTATTGCTTTTCCCACTATTTTCTTATAAAAAGATAATAAAGGTAGAATTTAGAAGGCATTTTATACTTATTCAACTAGATATGTAGCTCCAAAATCAACTTAGCAAGTATCTTAAGGAAAATTGGAGAAAAATAGAGCCACAGATGTTCTGCAAAAAAAAAGAAAACAAAACCTTTGCAAATTGGTTATTCACATATACAGAGTTGCAGGAACATGACCCTGACTGAAGGCATTTTGTTTTGTATATACACACTGCTATAAAGCCATTGTTAAATTATCCTAAATACATTATTTTTTATCTTTATTCTTTTTTTCTCTTTTTCCTTCAGTCCAATTAAGGATACAAAGACATTAAGTTTTCAGTCTCTTAATATTAAAATAAAATACCTCATTTGTCTCAGAAATGACTATTTTTTTTTTTTTAATCTTTTGGGATGGTTTCTACTGTTTCTAGATGGTTTCTTCATCTAGATTTCAGATGAAGTTCAACACTAATACTTTACTCAACCCAAACTGTGAGTCCAAGTTATGGTGGAGAAACCAGAAACATATAAATGAGGTCAGTCAACTGGTGATTAATTTCTCTGCTGATCTGCCACGTTTACTGCCACAATAACTAGTGTTATCAACACTGTAATAAAAGAAAAGAAACCTGTGAGCCCTCCTGGCTCTGGTCTGTATCCATAATTCTGTTCCATCATATGTGCTGCACCATTCTCGACATCTCCAGGTTTTCCCCAGGTAAATCCTTATTTTTCTCAGCAGTTTTTCTACGTTTTGTTCCAGATTCCAATTTACATAGTTTCCTTTATTTTTAAAAGCTGACTTATTGGCACATCATGCTGACCTACTGGCACATCTTAGTTGGGGGACATTTTTGTGAAATTACTGTATATTCTTTCTTTTTTCCTATTTTCATACTGATTTAAAAAAAAAGCTCTCTAAAATAAAAATCACATATATTAGATTATTAAATCTGTTTCTTAGTCTTCTCTTGCCTGTATTTCAACCTTAAAGTAAGAACAAAGTTGAGCCCAACAAGTTCATATTTTTGTGATGATTTCCTTCCAGCCCTCCCTATTTTGCTACCACTAAGGCTTGGAAGATAAGAACTATTACTGAAGCATAAGAATTTTGACAATAACTTTATTTCCAGAATTATAGCTGACTATAACCAATGAGCAGTTGGTTAACTTTTCTACTGAGTTGCTTGATTATGAAGCATTTAAAAATCTTTTCATTTTATCAATGGTCAAGATACTGAAATCTTAAGGCCAAAATATAAGTGAACTCACAGAGGTAAGTAAACCATAAAGTCTGCTTTCACCTTGAGGCTATTTACCCGGTTGTGCTCTTTAGTTTTAACCTCCTTTTGGGAGAAAAGACACAGGTTGTAAAACCTGGGCTTGTCCCAAACAAGAACCAGTAATGTGATTTATTGTTAGACTAAGAATGAAACTTACAACTCCCACATTCCTGCAGCAGTGGGTAAGAACCTGGGACTGTGTCTTTCTTGGGCACTTCTACTAGTGGTAGAAGGGAAAAAATAAATAAATAGAAAAGCATTTTCCTGTAAAATATAAGTGAGACTTGAAATTAAATTCACAATAGATAGATGATTGGAAGGAAAAGATACTGCAATATTTGTCTTAAAATTGCTATAGGTGGTCAAGAATTCTGTTAGTAGGAAATATAAATCACCTTGAGAAGTAAAAAAACTACTTCACAATCAGGTTTAAAATAATTCTCACTAGTAAAATTCCAGTGAATATGAGCTCTCGAGCCATGAAGAGACTGTCAACTCAAAATGTTATAACTAGCGAAAAAAAGAAAAATTACAAAACAGAACTTTCAGTATAAGGAGAAAAATGAGAGTAACAGAGATTTGTAGACATGAACTCAAGAGTTACCAGGAACAGACTTAGTTTTCAACAGGAAGTTCGATGAAGTGAAAGTGTTTGTCGCTCAATTATGTCTGACCCTTTGTGACCCCTTGGATTGTAGCCCACCAGATTCCTCTGTCTGTGGGATTTTCCAGGAAAGAATACTGGAGAGGGTTGCCATTTCCTTCTCCAGGGGATCTTCCCAACCCAGGGACTGAACCCTGGTGTCCTGCACTGCAGAAAGATTCTTTACTGTCTGAGCCACAAGGGAAAATCATGGCAATTCTATGGGATAGACTTTTTAGGCCAATGTAATTTAGTAATTAGGAATAATTATTCTAAATAAATTATGCGAATTACATTAATTTCAGTGAAGGTAAATAAAGTGTGGTAAATAAAGGAAAAGGCAAGCATATGAATAATTCAATTAATTATATAATATAATAACATCTTGAAAGTTTATAAAATAATAGAAATAATTAGCAATATAATTTTATAAATTAGAGGGAGGGTGATTAATTTGTGCCAACATTCCTGAAACATCTGGAAGAAGGATGGTTTTATAAGTTTTTGAGTTTGATATATTAACTTGTCATGTTAAATTTTCTAGAAAAATCATTAAAAAAAAGAAGTAAAGGGAGAAAAATGAAATAGAAAAACATTTTAAAAAATTAATCAGTTACCACCAAACCCCCAAAAAAGGCAAGGAAGGGAAAAAGAAAATAAAAGGGAGAGTCAAATGATCAATGATGTTAAGTAATAATCCAGAATGGGCATTATTTTATAAACACCAGATCGGCAAAAATATTAAGCTTAAATAATAATGTACTATAGAGGCTATTGGAGAAGGAAATGGCAACCCACTCCAGTGTTCTTGCCTGGAGAATCCCAGGGACGGGGGAGCCTGGTGGGCTTCTGTCTATGGGGTCACACAGACTCGGACACGACTGAAGTGACTTAGCAGCATCATAGAGGCTATGGTTTTTCCCATGGTCATGTATGGATGTGAGAGTTGGACTGTGAAGAAAGCTGATCGCCGAAGAATTGATGCTTTTGAACTGTGGTGTTGGAGAAGACTGAGAGTCCCTTGGACTGCAAGGAGATCCAACCAGTCCATTCTAAAGGAGATCAATCCTGGGTGTTCATTGGAAGGACTGATGCTAAAGCTGAAATTTCAATACTTTGGCCACTTCATGCGACCAGTTGACTCATTGGAAAAGACTCTGATGCTGGGAAAGATTGGGGGCGGGGGGAGACGGGGACGACAGAGAATGAGATGGCTGGATGGCATCACCGACTCGATGGGCATGAGTTTGAGTGAACTCCCGGAGTTGGTGACGGACAGGGAGACCTGGCGTGCTGTGATTCATAGGGTCGCAAAGAGTCGGACGCGACTGAGCGACTGAACGGAACGGAACGGATAGAGGATAAAAAGAAAGAGACCACTTTCTAATGACATTCATGTGTGAGTATCAGTTGGGGCAACCATTTTAGAAAACAAGTCAGCATTAATATATAAAGTGTAATGTGTAAATACGCTTCACAAAAGAAAGTCACACCTAGGTTTAAACTTAGAGAAGCTTACCTCCTACATGCAGGAATCCCCAAATATGTATAAAAATATCCAATCCCACTGGCTGGATGAAAACAATCTGGAAATAACCATCATGAATATAATGGATAAACAAAGAATGATATACTTAATTAAAGAATTCTCGATATCTGTAAAAATGAATCAATAAATGATACATTCAACTACATGGATGAACATCAGAATCAACATTGAAAGAAACCGGAAAATGATTCCACATCTATGAAGTTCCCCAAGCTTCCAAAATTATATAGACTTTCTAGTGATATACATCTATATCAATGGATATAATAAAACTCTAAAAATTAAGTTAAAATAATAAATCGCACATTCAATTAATGGTTAACGCTGAAGTGGAAAAATAGAGATGTATATACAGGGTGATTTTAGTGTTACTATACTCTTTTTAAAAATGGATTATTATATTTTTTCTTTTTAATGTTTTTCCCTACTTTGTTAACATTTTTGTATGTAATATTAAAGAGAAATGAAAAGTAAAACTTCTTGTATAAAGTAGAAGTTAGATATGAAGCTGACAATTTTGAGGAAAAGTTGCCTGTATTAGTATAATTTGGGCTCCAGTTTGTTGTGTAAACATTTTATATTAATTCAATATTTCAGCCTGTGGTTTGCCAACTTTCCTTTCTTTCCATTTTTTGTCATTATGTCTTTCATGGATATAACAACCTATGTATTTTCTGATAGTGACAAATATTCTAAAAATCCTAAAAGTATATTGAAATTTTAATTTATATTGACAAAATAATTATTTTCCTCCCACGTGATGCCAAAGGGCAGTCACATCATAATATTTGTGTGGTTTCATTTGTACATTGATTGGTAATGCTATGTCTTGATTTCCTCTATAAAGTTTTGATTTGCTACTGGTTATCAAATTAAAACCCAAGAACTGTTTACTGGCTTTCAGCTTATTTGAAGAAGCATTTTTCTCCCCACACTATAAATTTTGGGTTAGAGGATCAGGACTCCACATGTCCTAAAAGGTTCTATAAACCTTAAAGTGCTATCTGTTTCCTGATTTTTCTTTCTTTTTAATGTAAACCATGGCTGTTCAATACATCCTAAATCATTCAACTTTTGTCTTAAAAATGAAAGATTTACACTTTATCATCCAGTATGTAGCTGTTTTCATTTATCTTTATTTTCTTCTGACAAGAAAAAAAAAGTGTAAGAA
Source organism: Moschus berezovskii (assembly GCF_049115385.1). NCBI lineage: Eukaryota > Metazoa > Chordata > Mammalia > Artiodactyla > Moschidae > Moschus > Moschus berezovskii. The sequence goes on along the minus strand of NC_142464.1, from coordinate 59,554,688 downwards.
TTTCACAGTAAACCTTTCAGTTTTATACCTTTGTTTTTGTCATGCAAAGAATTTGTAGGTAGATTACAGCACATCCAAAACTATATCCATAGATCAGTGTGGAGCAAATATAAAATGGTTAATATCTGAATGCAAATGTTTTGTTAAAGCAAGACATTCCTTTGCATTGTTGGCCTTTAGTCTAAACAAAAATAAAACATTCGAAAAGAATGTAATCAATACATTCTGGATATTGGTGCTTTGTTGGCAGTTATTTGATTTATGTCCTGACTATTTTCTGAAGTCTCCAAGAAACTGTTAAATCTTATTTTCATTTCTTGCAAAGGTCTTCTGTACCCATAAGCAGATTTAAACCCATTTGGTGAAGACATTGTGGAAGATATTCAAATATTATGGTGTTATGATCAATTAGTCTTCATCAGAAATTAAGGAGACACTTCTATTCACAATTAAATGGGAGTTTGAAACTGCAAAAATTTCAAGTTCAAGTGCAATTATGTTGAAAAAGAGAAGAATTTGAGGAAAATCAACAATGAAAGAAAGGAAAAAAAATTCAACAAATGAATACATTTATGGCAGAAAGTGAAGAGGAACTAAAAAGCCTCTTGATGAAAGTGAAAGAGGAGAATGAAAAGGTTGGCTTGAAGCTCAACATTCAGAAAACAAAGATCATGGCATCTGGTCCCATCACTTCATGGGAAATAGATGGGGAAACAGTGGAAACAGTGTCAGACTTTATTTTTTTGGGCTCCAAAATCACTGCAGATGCTGACTGCAGCCATGAAATTAAAAGACGCTTACTCCTTGGAAGGAAAGTTATGACCAACCTTGATAGTATATTAAAAAGCAGAGACATTACTTTGCCAACAAAGGTCCGTCTAGTCAAGGCTATGGTTTTTCCAGTGGTCATGTATGGATGTGAGAGTTGGACAGTGAAGAAAGCTGATTGCCGAAGAATTGATGCTTTTGAACTGTGGTGCTGGAGAAGACTCTTGAGAGTCCCTTGGGCTGCAAGGAGATCCAACCAGTCCATTCTAAAGGAGATCGATCCTGGGTGTTCATTGGAAAGACTGATGCTAAAACTGAAACTCCAATCCTTTGGCCACCTCATGGGATGAGTTGACTCACTGGAAAAGAGTCTGATGCTGGGAAGGATTGAGGGCGGGAGGAGAAGGGGACAACAGAGAATGAGATGGCTGGATGGCCTCACTGACTCTGTGGACATGAGTTTGAGTGAACTCCGGGAGTTGGTGATGGACAGGGAGGCCTGGTGTGCTGTGATTCATGGGGTTGCAAAGAGTCAGTCACGACTGAGCGACTGAATTAAACTGAACTGAACCCCTATGTTTCAAGTAGCACTATTTACAATAGCCAAGATATGTTACTAACCTAAATGTCCAGTGACAGATAAATAGATATAGAAAATCTGGCACATATAAACAATGTAATACCACACAGCCATAAAAAGAATGAAATAATATCATTTACAGCAAATGGATAGACCTGGAGATTATCGTAAGTGATTTAAGTCAGAAAAAGAAAGACAGATATCCATATTATATCATTTACATGGTGAATCTAAAATATGCCATAAATTAACTTGTTTATGTAAACAGAAATAGACTCAGACATAGAGAATAGACTGGTGATTGCCAAAAGAGAGAGGAATGGATGGATCAGGAGTTGGATTAGCAGATGCAAAATATTTTATATAGAATGGATGAATGACAAGATCCTACTGTATAGCACAGGGAATTATATTCAATATCCTAAAATAAACTACATTTTAAACAATATGAAAGAATTTACATGTAACAGATTCAATTTGTTGTACACTAGAAACTAATACAACATTATAAATCAAATATACTGCAATAAAATAAATTTAAATAAATGGGAGAATGTATATTCAAAGAAAAATACTTACTACAACAATATGAACAGGTTTTCAAATAAAAATTCAGAAAGACAAAGGATGGAATTATTTCCTTGAAGCAATAAATGCAGATTATGATATAAAAGAAAAATATGACAAAAAAGGAACAGTATGATGAACTATAAATAATTCTTAAAAATAAGGTATAGCTTTTGAAATTAAAAATATGAGGCAAATTAGCTGAATGGACATCACTGATGAGACAATTGGTGACCAATGAGCAAACTGAGGCATTATCCAAGAATGCAACACAAAGATATGTAGAGATTAAATCAAGTGATGTCCAATGAGTCAGAGATTCGATAGTTATAAGATTTTTCAGGAAAAAAAAATTGTTGGAAGAAAGATTATTAAGAATTTTCTAGAAATGAAAAAGTGAAATTTCTCATACAAGAAAACTTGGTAAGTATTGCATAAGTAATTGAAAAAAGAAAAAAACGAAAAAGAAAAACACAGACTGACACACTACAGTGAATCTCATAAACATTGAGACTAATGAAAATATTCATGACATAACATAATGCAAAGACAAATTACCAAGAATGAAATGAGAATGAGTAGTGATCTGTGTGTGGGTGTGGGCATAGTCTTGTCAGACTTTTTGTGACCCCATAGATGGTAGGCTGCCAGGCTCCTTTGGCCATGTAATTTTCCAGGCAAGAATATTGGAGTGGGTTGTCATTTCTTCCTCCAGGGAATTTTCCAACTGAGAGATCAAACCTGCATTTCTGGCATCTCCTACATTGTCAGGCAGAATCTTTATGACTAGAGCCAGCTGGGAAGCCTGAAAATAAGCAGTATTATGTTTTTATCAGCAATATTTGATAGAGGAAAAATGAGAAAATATTGTCAAAGTGTGACATAAAATGAAGTTAAAATACATTTTAAGTCTAAATGTTAATAATAAACTGAATTTATTAATTATTAATACATAATATATATGCATATTAAATATATGATAAATACATACATGATAAATAATTTATTTATTAATGATTAATTATTTATGAATTTACAACTGACATAAATGTGTATTGATGAATGCCAATGGGATATGAAATTACTCAAAGTCTTTGATTTCTAAGTGAAAGAATACCAAATCTGTATTATTTCAATATGTATTAAGTAATGAAAGTTTGTATATTAAAAATGTAAGCAAACTCTAGGAAAAATAGATATAGAAACTAGAACTTCTAATTAACCATAAAGTATAGGAGAAAAGAAAAAGAAAACATGGTAAATACACACTTTTATGGACAGCTACCAATAACAGAATTGTTTATTCAAGACGTGATGAAGACTCGTATTCTTTGGTATCTTCAGTCAGTTCAGTCACTCAGTCGTGTCCGACTCTTTGCAACCCCATGAATCACAGCACTCCAGGCCTCCCTGTCCATCACCAACTCCCGGAGTTCATTCAAACTCATGTCCATCGAGTCGGTGATGCCATCCAGCCATCTCATTCTCTGTCGTCCCCTTCTCCTCCTGCCCCCAATCCCTCCCAGCATCAGAGTCTTTTCCAATGAGTCAACTCGTCACATGAGGTGGCCAAAGTATTACAGTTTCAGTTTTAGCATCAGTCCTTCCAGTGAACACCCAGGATTGATCTCCTTTAGAATGGACTGGTTGGATCTCCTTGCAGTACAAGGGGCTCTCAAGAGGCTTCTCCAGAACCACAGTTCAAAAGCATCAATTCTTCGGTGATCAGCTTTCTTCACAGTCCAACTCTCACATCCATACATGACCACTGGAAAAACCATAGCCTTGACTAGATGGACCTTTGTTGGCAAAGTGATGTCTCTGCTTTTTAATATGCTATCAAGGTTGGTCATGACTTTCCTTCCAAGGAGTAAGCGTCTTTTAATTTCATGGCTGCAATCAGCATCTGCAGTGATTTTGGAGCCCCAAAAGATAAAGTCTGACACTGTTTCCACTGTTTCCCCATCTATTTCCCATGAAGTGATGGGACCAGATGCCATGATCTTTGTTTTCTGAATGTTCAGCTTCAAGCCAACCTTTTCACTCTCCTCTTTCACTTTCATCAAGAGGCTTTTGAGTTCCTCTTCACTTTCTTCCATAAGTGTGGTGTCATCTGCATATCTGAGGTTATTGATATTTCTCCCAGCAATCCTGATTCCAGCTTGTGCTTCTTCCAGTCCAGCGTTCCTCATGATGTACTCTGCATAGAAGTTAAATAAGCAGGGTGACAATATACAACCTTGGCATACTCCTTTTCCTATTTGGAACCAGTCTGTTGTTCCATGTCCAGTTCTAACTGTTGCTTCCTGACCTGCATACAGGTTTCTCAAGAGGCAGGTCAGGTGGTCTGGTATTCCCATCTCTTTCAGAATTTTCCACAGTTTATTGTCATCCACACAGTCAAAGGCTTTGGCATAGTCAATGAAGCAGAAATAGATGTTTTTCTGGAACTCTCTTGCTTTCTCTATGATCCAGCAGATGTTGGCAATTTGATCTCTGGTGCCTCTGCCTTTTCTAAAACCTGCTTGAACATCTGGAAGTTCATGGTTCACATATTGCCGAAGCCTGGCTCGGAGAATTTTGAGCATGACTTTACTAGCGTGGGAGATGATTGCAATTGTGTGGTAGCTTGAGCATTCTTTGGCATTGCCTTTCTTTGGGATTGGAATGGAGACTGACCTTTTCCAGTCCTGTGGCCACTGTTGAGTTTTCCAAATTTGCTGGCATATGGAGTGCTGCACTTTCACAGCATCATCTCTCAGAATTTGAAATAGCTCAATTGGTAAAACAATTCTAATCACAAACAGAACACGTCTATTCTCAAAGGAAAAAAAAAAAAAAAACTGAGACTATTAGATTTGAGTTACTGTTAGTGACTCAGGGTTATGAAGAGCATGCTTCACTGTGCTATTTTACTGGTTCAAAATTAAAGGCAAATTATGCATTCTACTAAATGCTTGGCAAGGTCCTCATTTTTTCACTTGAAAATGCCAAAAACAACCTTGGAAACAGTCCTCATTCTCCACAGCAGGAGCACTATTCTTATTACAAATAAAGTATTAGAATTGAATAACAGGAAGTTAGAGAATTTTTTTTAATTGCTCTCTTCCTGTAAACTACAATTAATTTAGTTTAAAAACCACATGCAGACTACCAGCTTACTTTATTAAAGGAATATTCCCCATCATTCATGTGTCCCAAAATTCCAAGGTACACATTTTTGGTATGAAAACTCAGAATCACTTCTATCTGGGCACATACAACATTGACCTACAGTTTCTCAGGACATTGAGAACATCACAACAATAAAATGATTGATTTTAAAACTTGCACTACTTCACTCAGTGTGAATTACTGCTTTGAACTTGGCATTTCTTCTTTTCCATATGATTAACTGGGATACTGCAGAGCCATTTTAATAATATTATTACTGTTTAGAGTGACAGGATCACTGGTTCTTTAGTGATTACCATTTTCTCTGAAGTTATGTAAACAGTGTACTCTAAATTGTAAAGCTGATATAAAATCTGATGGGATGTAATGATTTTTTATGTAATTTCTTTTATTTATGCAAACACAACTTTTAACGATGTACAGATATAATTTACATACTATACAAACATCCATTTAAAGTATATCTTTCGATGATTTTAGTACAGAGTTGTGTATACATCACCATAATCAACTGAGAGCATTTTCTTTACCAGCCCACCAGCATCCCAGCTCTCTCTAGCTCTCCCTCCACAACCCCTCACCTTCCCCAGTCATAGGCAACCACTAACCTACTTTCTGTCTGCAGATTTTTCCTATTCTGGACATTTCACATGTGGAATTACACAATTTGTGGTTCTTTGTGACTGGATTTTTTCACTAAAAATAATATTTTCAAGGTCCATCCATGTTGTAGCATTTATCAGTACTTCAGTTTTTTATTGCCAAACAATATTCTCTTATGTAGGCATGCCATATTTTATTTATCATTTAATTGGTTAATAGGCACTTGTTTTTGTTTTGTTTTGTTTTTTTCCGCTTTTTGGCTACTCTTGATGATATGACTATTCATGAGGAAGTTTTTGCCAGAACATATGTTTTCTGTTCTCTTGGGTCTCTGTATCTAGCAGTGAAATTCCTCGGTTAAATAGTTTAACCATGTGAGGAACTGCCAGGATGTTTTTCAATGTGGTTGATCAATTTTACACTCCTACCAGTAGTTTATGAGATTCAGTTTCTCCACATCATTGTCAATACATGTGATTATCAATCTTTTCTAACCTTCAGAGTGGCTAGGAAGTGCTATCTTATTGTGGTTTTGATTTGCATTTCCCTGAGATAGATGTGGAAACAGTGTCAGACTTTATTTGTGGGGGGGCTCCAAAATCACTGCAGATGCTGATTGCAGCCATGAAATTAAAAGACGCTTGCTCCTTGGAAGGAAAGTTATGACCAACCTAGATAGTATATTAAAAAGCAGAGACATTACTTTGCCAACAAAGGTCCATCTAGTCAAGGCTATGGTTTTTCCCGTGGTCAGGTATGGATGTGAGAATTGGACTATGAAGAAAGCTGATCGCTGAAGAATTGATGCTTTTGAACTGTGGTGTTGGAGAAGACTCTTGAGAGTCCCTTGGACTGCAAGGAGATCCAACCAGTCCATTCTAAAGGAGATCGATCCTGGGTGCTCATTGGAAGGACTGATGCTAAAGCTGAAACTCCAATACTTTTGCCACCTCATGGGATGAGTTGACTCACTGGAAAAGACTCTGATGCTGGGAAGGATTGGGGGCGAGAGGAGAAGGGGACGACAGAGAATGAGATGGTTGGATGGCATCACCAACTCTATGGACATGAGTTTGAATTAATTCCGGGAGTTGGTGATGGACAGGGAGGCCTGACATGCTGTGATTCATGGGGTCGCAAAGGGTTGGACACGACTGAGTGACCGAACTGAACTGAACTGAACTGATGACTAATGACATTGAGCTTCTCTTCAGTTGCTTTTTAGCCATTTATTTGTCTTTATAGAAATGTCTATTTAGATTCTTTGCTCATTTTTCATTAAGTGCATGTGTGCTAAGTTGCTTCAGTCATCTCCAACTCTTTGTGACCCTATGAACTGTAGCCCACCAGGCTCCTCTATCCATGGGGATTCTTCAGGCAAGAAACTGGAGTGAGTTGCCATGCCATTCTCCAGGGGATCTTCCTGACCCAAGGATCTAACCCATATCTCTTTTGTCTCCTTCACTGGCAAGCAGGTTCTTTACCACTAGCACCATCTGGGAAGTCCCCTTTATTGAGTTATTCTTTTTAAATTATTGAGTTTTAATATGTCCTTTTTGCACATGTTAGACAAAGGCACACACCCTTAACACTATTGTCAAATTCTCAAACCCTCAAAATTAATTTAAAACTGAACCTTAGATAAGTAAGATCTTTACTTTTGTGACAACATGGTAGAATTTCTCCTATAATTTTCATTCTGACTCAAACACATTAAAATCAATATATCTTGACTGATTAAACTTTTCTGGAAATGTATAGAAATTGTTATTTTTCTCATTTTTCTCATCAACAACTACCTTTCTTTCCATTTTTCATATATGGCTATCTCAGAATTAATTGGGAATACTTTTAGTGCATGGTTCTAATAGAGCCAATATTTCTCAATAAACATATTAAGTATGGCTACTTCTTCAAAAATTGAACACTAATCATTTTTTAAAATAATCTATCCTAATTATACTTCTTTCTCAAATTAAACAAAGGTATGTCTCAACAGAGTACACAGTATTATATAAGATATTATAAATTTACTAACATCTCTATCTTCTTTTAATTCAGACTAGTATTCTTTCATCATTTTGGTTCTCTGTTTATTGGTATTGTCACACCTTGGGACTCTACACTCCCCTACTTTCCTAGTTCATTTTTATCATCTCTCTCTCATCTCTATTCAGTAACTGTGCAATTTCAAACGTTATTTTTTTCATCTAAGAGAGATGTTCTTTTTCTAACATATTAAACATTCTGGTCATCTGTTAATCAGCTCAAGCTTCTGTTTTCACAAATATAATGTTTATCATTGTCCTAGTATCTTAATTGATCCAACTTAAACTGAGATGCGTACTCTGCATTTTCAATGAAATGCACTCAAGTCCTTCCAGAGAATCAGGCCAGGCCTCCCCTATAAAGTATAATTTTTCTTTTGTACAATAAGCTCCTTTGGGAATCATTTTGAATGTATAGGTCTCACAAATTTAACTCCACAGAAGCTAATCTTTTGAGCAGTATCAATACACTATTATCATAAAAGTGGTTCTGAAAGTGATTATAGTTTCTAAGTAAATTAAAACAGAAATATATGCATTTTTTTACTTTCATAATATAACCAAACTGTAAGTGTGTTAAGCACCTATCTTGTACTTTGAATTGTGACTAAATACCACAAGAAACAGACGTTTTGATAAACTTCAGCTTAAAAGCCAGTGGTGTGGGGGAAAAAAACACAGAGCATTTAGAAACTTTTATCTCATCTCTAAGAATCGTTAAGATATCTATATTCTAAGCCATCATAGTAGCTGTATTCTTAATTTCAGGTTTAAATTATGGCTTATAATTTTATATATTTTGAATATTTATTATTTTTAAATTTTTGAACATATATATATATTAATGTTTTCATGTATCATGCTTTTTTATATATTCTATTATAAATGGCAACCCACTGAATCCAGTGTTTTCACCTGGAGAATCCCAGGGATAGGGGAGCCTGGTGGGCTGCCATCTATGGGGTCGCACAGAGTCGGACACGACTGAAACGACTTAGCAGTAGCAGCATGCAATATACATGCACAATTCATATATTCAATATAATGTTATTTGCAAAAGTCATGTTTGACTTGCTGTTATTATGTATCAGAAATTAAATTATAATAAATAGATACTAAAATATATATAATGAATCAACAATTGGAGAAAGGAATCAATGGAAGCTTGAATAATCTTAGCATTTTTTGAAGAGTTAGTGAAGCTAGAAGGAACTGAGAAAGATGTTGAAATGTAAAGAGTTAAAAAAAAAGCGGAAATGAAAGGAATTCTAGTGTGAGTGACAAATTAAGTAAAGGAAAACAGGAAATTGTATGGTACTCTCATTTGATAAAAAGGGACATTGACAAGAATAGCATATAATGGTCGTGTGTAGGCAATTAAATTTGATATATTGTATGAAACAATATTATAAGCGATTTTAAAATTAGATAATTTAGACCCCTGCGATAGAACAAGGGAGTCATTGAAGATTTTTACCCTGTGAGTGACACAAAGGAAGCAATAGTTAAAAGAAATATTACTTGCCACATTTCTGGTAGTTTTCTGTCCTGAAGCTATGTGCAGAGTGAATTGAAAGATATTTGAGTGTGGGAGATAACTCAAAGCTAAATGTTGTCCTCAGATCTAAAAGTTTCACTTAGCCTAGACTTTTTTGGGGAAAAAAAAATCATGTGTAACACCCGAAAGTATTCATTATTCCACACTTGTCCTTACTTATCTTTTTCAGTTTTATTTTTTCTGAGAGATAAAATAGTACACATCTTTTTTTGAATTGGCAATGCATAAATAAATGAAAGCTATGAATATATGGAATGAGAATCAATTATGATGGCTCACTTAGAAAAGAGCTGCCACATTCAAACATGAGACCATGAAACCCTGGATAACACTGATGACATAGGGATTCTATAAGCATATATGAGAGGTATTTCAGAAAACACATCATGAGTATTTAGTAAGAAAAAGAATATGTATTCGGTATAATCAGAGGATGAGTTAAAGATAGCTTTATTGTTTGTGTTACCTCCTGGGAATTTAACTGCTATATGGAAGGAAAAAACAAAACTAAGATGAACAGATGAAGCGATTGGATTTTAGGATTTCATGTGACCACAAAATATTCAATTCAATATTGAATTCAATATTCAAAAGAACATATTGAGGAAACAATTCCAAGTTAGCAGGGAAGAAATTCAATGAGACACTTGGGAGCCATCAGCATAGTGAAAAAGGTGATGTGTGTAAAGCCACTAAAATAGATCGGACTTCTAAAAGAGAAGGGGCATATAGCAGAAAGAGCAGAGGGGTGGGATTTATTACTACATAAGTTCATACAATGACCATGATGACTGTGTTGGAGTAAGAGGTACTTATTTTCTTTTACAAACAAGGAAATTGGAGAATCACTTCATGGGAAATGGAGAAACAGTGCAAACAGTGTCAGACTATTTTTTGGGGGGCTCCAAAATCACTGCAGATGCTGACTGCAGCCATGAAATTAAAAGACGCTAACTCCTTGTAAGGAAAGTTATAACCAACCTAGATAGCATATTAAAAAGGAGAGACATCACTTTGCCAATAAACGTCTGTCTAGTCAAGGCTATGGTTTTTCCAGTGGTCATGTATGGATGTGAGAGTTGGACTGTGAAGGAAGCTGAGCACCAAAGAATTGATGCTTTTGAACTGTGGTGTTGGAGAAGACTCTTGAGAGTCCCTTGGACTGCAAGGAGATCCAACCAGTCCATTCTAAAGGAGATCAATCCTGGGTGTTCACTGGAAGGACTGATGCTAAACCTGAAACTCCAATACTTTGGCCACCTCATGCGATGAGTTGACTCACTGGAAAAGACTCTGATGCTGGGAGGAATTGGGGGCAGGAGGAGAAGGGGACTATAGAGAATGAGATGGCCGGATGGCATCACAGAATCGATGGACATGAGTTTGCATAAACTCCAGGAGTTGGTGATGGACAGGGAGGCCAGGCATGCTGTGATTCATGGGGTTGCAAAGAGTTGGACATGACTGAGTGATTGAACTGAACTGAACTGAACTGAATGTATCTCCAAGGTATAACAGTTAACAACAGTGGCACAATGAGGATACACCTAAAGAACACCCCCTCGCACCACCGCCCCTTCTACAGGTGGCACCATAAACTCCAATAGACTTTCTGGGAGAATGGGGCAGTGTGTACCAAAAGTCTTAGAAATGCTCATGTATTTTGATACAATAATAACATTCTTACTGATTTTCCCAAGGAATTGAATACATAAACATGAACACACACATGTACACACACATTTATCTGTATCAACATTCACTGTAGTAGTATTATTAAGAGTAAATATTAAAAGCAGTATCTATGTCTAACAGCAAGACATTATTTACACATGTTATCTCATCTATATAATACAGTACTATACAACCTTTATAATTATGTTCTTAATGTACATGAAAGAGTGGAAATGCCAGAAATATATATAATGAGAAAAGCAGCATAAACAGGAAATAAACTATTCAAAGTGCTATTTCAGGAAAAATAAAGTTTACAGTCTGTTTATAATTTAAAAAGAAAATGACTTTATTATATTCCATGAAGAACATTTTTTATTAAAGTTTAGATTACTTCATTAGGTAAATGAATATTAAGAAGAAAATTACACTACGTTCTAGATGCTACCATAGGATTAATAACCAGAAATGTTTAAATAATTACTCTTTTCTGCAAGTGTGTTCAGTGCTCCAAAATTAATTAATTTCATTATCAATCTGTGGAATAAGCCATCTAGAAGGTATAAATGAAGAACTTAATTCCGAAAGATGAAGTCCCTTACCCTCAATCACACAAGGATTTCATAGTAGTTTTGCTAGGTCAAGAATCATCATTCTTTAAATCCTAGGTTTTGTAGAACCTGTTATATTTAAATAATATTTTAATTTTGTATAAATAGTAATATATTTACTTTATGTAAGTAGTTCTTATTCTATAAAATAGAAATATTATATATAATATCCCTAACTTCATCTTAAATTTCACAAATAACTGTAAGGTATCTTTATCTACTGGGCTTTGCTGGTGATCCAGTGGTAAAGAATCCACCTGCCAATGCAGGAGACAAGAGTTCAATCCCTGGATTGAGAATATCCCCTGGAGAAGGAAATGGCAACGTACTCCAGTAGTCTTGCCTGGATAATCCCATGGACAGAGAGACTGGTGGGCTACAGTCCATGGGATCACAAAGAGTCAGACATGACTTAGCAACTTAACAACAACTCTTTATCTACTATTATATAAAACATCTCTCATAAGTATCATGATAAAATTAAGTCTAAGTTTTATTCAAATTATTAAGTTTTTATAATTGCCTGAATTACCTGAGATTTCACAGTGAGGGGTTTTATTTTCTATACCATGTTCAGGGCCTTGAATTCTTTAGTTTCTTTAAAATGCAAGGCATATCTTCAAAGCAGGTGATCAATTCTAGGATTTTGTTTGCATTTCCTCTGTGAAACAGAGTTTCACGTTATTCCATTAATTGAGCTGCTGCTGCTAAGTCACTTCAGTCGTGTCCGACTCTGTGTGACCCCATAGACAGAAGCCCACCAGGCTCCCCCGTCCCTGGGATTCTCCAGGCAAGAACACTGGAGTGGGTTGCCATTTCCTTCTCCAATGTGTGAAAGTGAAAAGTGAAAGTGAAGTCGCTCAGTCGTGTCTGACCCATAGCGACCCCACGGAGTGCAGCCTACCAGGCTCCTCCATCCATGGGATTTTCTAGGCAAGAGTACTGGATTGGCTTGCCATTGCCTTCTCCAATTAATTGAGCTACATATTATTAAAAGTTAAATATCTGTGTTGAGAGTCATCCAGAGATTTTTGATGGATATTCAGAATTACGCTTTTGCTAGACACAGCCTTCTAGCCATAATTTTTCTGGGATCTACTATAAAGTGAAAGTTGCTCAGTTGTGTCCAACTCTTTGTTACATCATGGACTGTATGATCCATGCAATGATCCAGGACAGAATACTGGAGGGGGTAGCCTTTCTCTTCTCCAGGGGATCTTCCCAAGACAGGGATCAAACCCAGGTCTCCTGGATTGCAGGTGGATTCTTTTCCAGCTGAGCCACAAGGGAAGCCCAAGAATCCTGGAGTGGGTAGCCCATCCCTTCTCCAGCAGATATTCCTGACCCAGGAATCTAACCAGGGTCTCCTACATTACAGGAGGATTCTTTACCAACTGAGGTTTCAGTGAAGACCCACTTATAAAAGACTTAAAAATACCTGCAAGCTTTAGCTGCATTGCCTGGTATGTGACAATCTTCTCCAAGTTTATACTTCTTACAATACTGCACCATGCTGTAACTTTTGGAAAACATTTAAAATAACATTGGGTTTTACTAATTTAAATTAAAAAGTATATGTGGTGATAGCAATACAAACAATTCAAGGCAGCTGATCACTGAGTACATAGATATGGGCTTCATACGGCTAATTTTGCCCATGCCATGTCATAACTATTAATAGTACATCATCAGTTACTTTCTGATTAACAAATGATGAAATTATTTTAAGCTGACTATAATAAGAGTTCTGATTTTATAAATATATTAGTAGTAGAAGGTGCTTTGTGATCTAGCATATCTAATAGTTTATTTAATGCTATATTTATTGCAAATTGTTTATTATATATTTTATGTTGTTTAGAGCTGCTGTGATGAGTAATGTGGTCCCCTTCCTTCCAATCAGTCAGCTCTTCTTCCACACTTTCCTTCTCCTGTGGTTGAAAGATTTGATGATGCCTTACACTGGCGGGTATATCTTTCATTTTCTCCTTTACATTTAGCTTCCCTTCTTTTCTCAGCTATTTGTAACAATTCCTCAGACAACCATTTTGCCTTTTTGCATTTATTTTTCTTTTTACCTGCCTCCTGAGAAATCTGTATGCAGGTCAAGAAGCAACAGTTAGAACCGGACATGGAACAACAGACTGGTTCCAAATTGGGAAAGGACTCAAAGCCCTATATTGTCACCCTGCTTATTTAACTTATATTCAGAGTACATCATGAGAAAGGCTGGGCTGGATGAACCACAAGCTGAAATCAAGATTGCTGGGAGAAATATCAATGACCTCATATATGCAGATGACACCACCCTTATGGCAGAAATGAAGAACTAAAGAGCCTCTTGATGAACGTGAAAGAGAAGAGTGAAAAAGCTGGCTTAAAACTCAAAACTCAACATTCAGAAAACCAAGATCATGGCATCTGGTGATCATTTCATGGCAAATAGATGGGGAAACAATGGAAACAGTGAAAGACTTTATTTTGGGGGGCTCCAAAGTCACTGCAGATGGTGACTGCAGCCATGAAATTAAAAGACACTTGCTCCTTGGAAGAAAAGTTATGACCGACCTAGACAGCATATTACAAAGCAGAGCCATTACATTGCCCACAAAAATCTGTGTAGTCAAAGCTATGGTTTTTCCAGTAGTCATGTATGGATGTGAGAGTTAGACTATAAAGAAATCTGGGCACAGGAGAATTGATGCTTTTGAACTGTGGTGTTGGAGAAGACTCTTGAGAGTCCCTTGGACTGCAAGGAGATCAAACCAGTCAATCCTAAAGGAAATCAGTCCTGAGTATTCACTGGAAGGACTGATGGTGAAGCTGAAGCTCCAATACCTGATTCGAAGAACTGACTCATTGGAAAAGACCATTATACTGGGAAAGATCGAAGGTGTGAGAAGAAGGGGATGACAGAGGATGAGATGATTGGATGGCATCACCGACTCAATGGACATGTGTTTGAGTAAGCTCTAGGTATTGGTGATGGACAGGGAAATCTGGTGATCTGCAGTCCATGGGGTGGCAAAGATTCAGCCACTTCTGAGAAACTGAATTGAACTGAACTGAACCACACTGGTGGGACAGAACAAGCTATACAAACAGGAGCATCTCCTGTCAGTAATGCCAATTTCAACAGATGTACTCCAATGCTAGCCATCTACCAATCCAGCAGTGTATTGTTGAGCTCTGAAGCTGCTCCTGGGACCAGAGGACACTGGGCAGCTTTTATGTTGTCTCAATTCTGGTATGGACACACACCACCTCTCTTGTTACGGGACCCTTTCACTGATCTTTACCTTCTACTTGGGCAGCATTCTCACCCTGCCACAAAGTATGTTCCTGGGCACAAGTACATATCTTTTTGCATATCAAGGGTGGAAAATATATCCAATACATACACACATATTATCCACCTCAGTCGCTGTTAGGAGGACCACTGTAAGCCTATTCACCCAATTTATAAACACTATATATTGACATTGTCCATGATAGCTCTTTCCTCAATCCCTTGTATCCAATCCATCAGCAAGTTTATTCCAAAGTTCATCCTAAATTAGACCATTTTTCACACTATTTTTTGTTACTCTTCCCTAGTGGCCCAGTTGGTAAAGAATCTGCCTGCATGAAGGAGAGCTGGGTTCGATCCCTGGTTCAGGAATATCCCTGGAGAAGGAAATGGCAACCTACTCCAGTATTCATGCCTGGAGAATTCCATGGACAGAAGAGCTGAGCAGGCTACAGTCCATGGGATCGTGAAGAGTCAGACACGACTGATTGAATAAATTTCACTTTTTTTTTCCTGTTGCTACAGGTGAAATCACCATTATTTCTTTTCTGAACTATTAGAATAGTAGAATAGGCTTCTAATATTTTTATCTCTCTTCAAGTAGCATGGTCTTTTAAAATATAAATCATATCCTAAAATTCCTTTTCTTAAAATCCTCCAGTGATTTTCATCACATATCCAGACATATTATCCTGGTTTATGTCCAAATATAGTACACTGTTTTTTAAAGGTTTCATTGGTCTTGTTCCTTATCATGTCTCTAACCTCAATTCTCATTGACTTCATTTCTTGTCTTTATTTTGTCAACCTAGTTTTTTCCCTGATCTTTGAGTTGGAAGATTTTCCCCTTGACCTTCACAGGGCTACTTTCTGTAAGAAAAATCTCCCTTAACTCCAATTTATTGAGATTTTTCCTTACCTACCCAACCTATAATTGACTCCTTGTCAATTACCATGTTACCATAGCATTTAATGTTATCTAGCATTTTGATGTATTTATGTGTACTTATATATTTATTGTTTATTTCTTCTAATTAGAATATGAACTGTTTTATGAGGACCTAGCCTGCCTTCTTCACCTTTGTGTTCCCAATAATAAGTCTATACCCCTGAAGTGGTTTGGCAGTGACCTCTGTGATATTTGGGGCCTCTGGAAAACAGAACACAAAGGGAAAGAGAGAAGGAAGGAAAGCAGGGAGGCAAAAAGAAGAAAAGAAGGGGAACAGAAAGGAGAGCAGAGGAAAGGAAGAAAATAAATTGGGCAGAAACATCTTAACTGTAGTGCAAGTCTGAGGAACATTCAGCAAGGCCACTGGGGAGTGCTTGAGCCAAAGTAGCTCATGAGAAGGGTCATGATCCCCAGAAATTGGCTTGCCTTCACATTAGTGCCGTGCTTAATTATCAGCTGAGAGCAGCCAGAGGGAAGCACAGCCTTGATGCCAATCACGTGATGGAATTAAACGCCCACTTCCTAGACTGCATAGTGACTTTTCTCCCTGCAGTTGGAAACCTTAAAAGTTAATTCTCTTGGCCACTACAAAAGACAAAACTGTTAAAGGTTTTATTCTCTCATTATAGATGGTTCCACATAATATGAGTGCATGTGTAGGAGGTATTCAAAGGGGATGTATACTCACTTCTACATGCATACACACACACATATACACAGACCACTTAAAATTCATTGAATACAATGAAATGAAGAGAAGGAAATGATCACAAACGTCAAAATTGTTATTTTGAGGTGGTGGAAATAGTAATAATTTTTATTTTCTACTTTCTTCTCTTAAATATTATACATTTCCTTATAAAACTAAAGCCTATTATGAACAAAGGGCCTCCCTAGTGTCTCAGACAGTTAAGAATCTGCCTACAACGTGGGAGACCTGTGTCAGGAAGATCCCCTGGAGAAGGGAATGGATACCCACCCCAGTATTCTTGCCTGGAGAATTCCATGGACAGAGGAGCCTGGTGGGCTACAGTCCACGGAATTGCAGAGATGGACACAACTGAGACTAACATAGCTTTATTATGAACAGGAAGAGTGAATTTAAAAGAGTAGGGAATAATATGACAGATAAAGAAACGAATGAAGTGAGTACTTTTTTTCGCTTTTAGGTCCATATCATAAAATCCCAGAACTTTGAGGTTGCAGAGGTCCTAAAAGATTGTGTCTTACATTCAGAGAGTATAGAACTATATTATTTCAAGTATTGAAAATAGGAAGTTCAGTTGAATTTTTTCCATGGAACTATCCTTAATGTAATTGCAAATATAAAATGTAAGTAAATTAAAATACTGAGTTCTCCCCTTCATGAAAGGTGATTAGAATCTGGATACAAGCATGAATGTTAATGACAAAAAATCAATAGTTCATGTTCTTACCTGGTTCTTTGAAAGCATTGCCTTCACTGTATTAAATTACAACTTTTCATAATTACAATTGCTAAATTGAGTGAATAAAGTATAGTGTATTCACTTGTAAGGGCTTTCAAAACAAAATATCACAGATTGTGTTGATTAAACATCTGAAATTTATTTTCTCGTAGTTTGGGAGCCAGAGCTCTGAGACAAGGTTGGCAGGGTTGGTTTCTTCTGGGGTCTCTCTCCTTGGCTTGTTGGTGGCCATCTTCTCCCTGTGTTTGTATATGTCTTCCTTCTGTGCATTTCAATGTCCAAATTTCCTCTTTTTATAAGAACACCAGTGATACTGGCCTATCCTAATGACTTCATTTTAACTTAATTACCTTTTTATAGTATCTATCTTCAAAAACGGGCTTCCCAGGTGGCACAGTGGTATAGAATCTGCTTGCCAATGCAGGAGACACAGGAGATATGGGTTCGATTCCTGGGTCAGGAAGATCCCTTGGAGAAGGGAATAGTAACCCACTCCAGTATTTTTGCCTGGAGAACCCCATGGACAGAGGAGCCTGGTGGACTAGGGTCCATGGGGTTGATCAAGTCCCACATGACTAAGCAACTGAGCACACACACACATCACCAAATACAATCACATTAAGATGTAGAGGGGGATAGAACTTCAGTGCATGAATTTGGAGGGAACTCAATTTAGCTTGTGACATATACTAAACAAATATCTACTGTTTTTCTGAAATTCAAATTTAGCTGTGTGTCTTTTATTGTATATAACTACTCTTTAGGAATCCTGAAATTGTCATCTAATCCATAATGTCATGTATTTTCATTTATTTTCTGTATCTTTAGCATCTATTTTTGGTGGTAGTTATAAAAGCCCTAGAAAAAAACTTATTTGAAATAAGTATTTTTTCATATTGCTAGCAAGGAAATTCCTTTAATTTAAAAATGAATGCCTATTAATTTGAAAGCAAATACTTGAACTTGTATATTTTCCTCCTTAAAGGTTAATCACATGTAAACTAAGTAAAATAATACCATACTTAATTCACCTTTTGTGGGCATTTCCATTGATTAAAACAAGAGAATCTCTTGGCATACTTTAATATCTAATCACCAAAGAACCCAGTTTAATGGTATTAGCGTCACCTACTTTAATTATCTCAGTTAGTAAAATCTGGAATCTTTGACATTATAGTTAAGTAATCATCCAACAGAAAATTTCTGCTAAAAATTCTGCGTTATCTTTAGTAAATTAGCCTCTCTGTATTTTCTTTACAATTCTTGTTTTTTTCCATAATCTCAGGTAAGATTCACTTGGGCTTAGGTATGACATGTAATTTCATAAGCTAGAAGTATTAACTTTATCTGAGCTGAAGATACTAACAGTATTTTTTTTTTTTTTTACCCAGACCCATTCTCTTAAAGGGGCTTCCCTTGTGACTCAGTGGTAAGGAATCTGCCTGCCAATGCAAGAGATGGGGTTCAATTCCTGAGTCAGAAAACCCCCTGGAAATGGCAACCCACTCCAGTATTCCTACCTCAAAAATTCCATAGACAGAAGAGCCTGGCAGGCTATAAGTCCAAGGGATCTCAAAGAGCCCGACACGACTTAGTGACTAAATGCTTTCCTAAAAATAATATTTCTCAGTTATAACTTATTTTATATTTTTAAAGACTTGTGTATTACAAATGATGTTGATATTGACATTAATACACTAGAATTTTACACTTTCCTAGGAGCTAACATCACTATATCTTTTTTTCCATTCTAGATTATATTATTAAGTAAAACTGTTTACAGGCAATGCAATGTCAGTTATAATAAATGGAATCAAAATACTAAAACATAATTTTTAAAAAGAATTGCATGTGAAAAATGATTTATGAAATCTAAATTTTTAGCAGCAGTAAAAAGAACACAAACATTGGGATGAGATATTTCAAAATACTTTCAACCTTGATGTTTAGTGTTAAAAACAAGACAAGACGGCCAAAATGGAATGGCTTGTGCTAAGCACAGGTCACCAAGCCAAGACTTAATGACAGTTTTGGCTCTCTCAAAAATAGAATCCAGTCAATCAACTGTCTGTCTGACTAGCATTAGTTAAGTAATCTGCCTGATAAACTCCTGCAATCTCCCAAGGGAAACTAATTTTGGAATAACCAACTCTCCCTCGACCGCCTTTTTTTTTTTTTTTGCCTTGTAACTTATTCCTGTTCCCTTCTACCCATAAAAGTTTTGTTTTAGTTTTTTTTTTTTTTTCATTTTGAAGGAGCTCCACAGATCTCCTTTCTATCTGCTAGATTGTATGTTGTTTCATTTGAATCAATTTTACTCAAAGAAATTCTTGAAAATTTGACATGCTTTGGTTTCATCTCTTAATCATGGCAACCTTGACTATTAGATTTAGGTCCTTCACTTTTTAAATGGAAATAACTCTTTCCATTATAAATTGTATCTAAGAACAAAATGAATATTAAGTATTTGATGGCTCTTATGGCTGTATCAATAACCTCAGATATGCAGATGACACCACCCTTATGACAGAAAGCAAAGAGAAACTAAAAAGCATCTTATGAAAGTGAAAGAGGAGAGTGAATAGGTTGGCTTGAAGCTCAACATTCAGAAAACAAAGATCATGGCATCTAGTCCCATCACTTCATGTGAAATAGATGGGGAAACAGTGGAAACAGTGTCAGACTTTATTTTTTGGGGCTCCAAAATCACTGTGGATGCTGATTGCAGCCATGAAATTAAAAGACACTTACTCCTTGGAAGGAAAGTTATGACCAGCCTAGATAGTATATTAAAAAGTAGAGACATTAATTTGCCAACAAAGGTCCGTCTAGTCAAGGTTATGGTTTTTCTAATGGTCATTTATAGATGTGAGAGTTGGACTATGAAGAAAGCTGAGTGCCGAAGAATTGATGCTTTTGAACTGTAGTGTTGGAAAAGACTCTTGAGAGTCCCTTCAACTGCAAGGAGATGCAACCAGTTCATTCTAAAGGAGATCAGTCCTCGGTGTTCATTGGAAGGACTGATGGTGAAGCTGAAACTTCAGTTCTTTGCCCACCTCATGCAAAGAGTTGACTCATTGTAAAAGACCCTGATACTGGGAGGGGTTGGGGGCAGGAGGAGAAGGGACGACAGAGGATGAGATGGCTGGATGTTATCTCTGACTCGATGGACATGAGTTTGGGTAAACTCCAGGAGTTGGTAATGGACAGGGAGGTTTAGCGTGCTGCGATTCATAGGGTCACAAATAGTCGGACACGACTAAGTGACTGAACTGAACTGATGGTTGTACTAACACTCCCTCTGGGGAAGAAAATTCATCAATGCCAAACTGATAGAATTTGAGTCTAAGATTTTAATTTAATATGAAGATAATTATTTTTAGTAATATCTCAGGAACTGATGTTATAGGGTTTGGTAAGATAAGATTCAATGCTGTGGTTATTTTGGTTAGCTCTTTTAAACCAAATTAAAGTCCTTAGGATTTTAATGTTTTTACTTTTTTCTAAGAGTGTCAATCATTCATTTTCCAGAGGAGTGCTTTACTTAATGTCTTATTTGAATAAGGTGAATAGGAATTTGACATTAAGAAAATTTGAATTAAGTAAAATTCTTCTTATAACGGGCTTCCCCATTTACTCAGCAGGCAAAGAAGTCACCTGCAATGCAGAAGACACAGGATATGATGGTTTGATCCCTGGGTTGGGAAGATCCCCTGGAGAAGGAAACAGCAACCTACTCCAGCATTCTTGTCTAAAATATCCTAAGGACAGAGGAGCCTGGTGGGCTGCAGACAAAAGTATCACAGAGTCAGACACGATTAGTGCGCATAGACTTCTTTTTTAAAAAAAAATAACACATAGAACTAGACAAGTTAATCGTAATGGAAGAAAACACAATAATGTGTTCCTACACACCTCAAAATGTATGTTTCAGCACATTTTTCTTAATAATTCATATGAAGCATCAATGGAGCTCTTATGTATCAGATACTTAATAGGTGCTTAAGGTGATTTTCTTATTTAACCATCGCAAAATCCAGGTATTAATTGTTATTTTCCTTTTTGTTGTTGTTGAGCTTTTTTTTTTTAATTGGAGGCTAAATATTATATTGTTTGGTTTTGCCATACATTGACATGAATCCGCCCCGGGTGTACATGAGTTCCCCTTCCTGAACCCACCTCCCATCTCCCTCCTCCCCTTATCCTCCCTCTGGATCATCCCCATGCACCAGTCCCGAGCATCCTGTATCATGCATCGAACCTGGACTGGTGATTTGTTTCACATATGATAATATATATGTTTCAATGCCATTCTCTGAAATCATGCCACCCTCACCCTCTCCCACAGAGTCCAAAAGACTTTTCTATACACCTGTATCTCTTTTGCTTTCTCGTATACAGGGTTATCATTACCATCTTTCTAAATTCCATATATATGAGTTAGTATACTGTATTGGTGTTTTTCTTTCTGGCTTACTTCATATACCTCTGTATAATAGGCTCCAGTTTCATCCACCTCATTAGAACTGATTCAAATGCATTCTTTTTTAATGACTGAGTAATACTCCATTGTGTACCAAAGCTTTCTTATCCATTCGTCTGCAGATGGACATCGATAAATAGATTTCTTCTGAACCACTTTCTCAAAGACAAATTGAAAGTGGGAATCAAGTATTTGACTATATTTTTTCAATTAATGACATTAAATAGTTTGTCAAACTAATAAGAGTAGATATTATTTGACATAAACAACAGTATTTTTTGAACCAGTAAAAAATTTAGTCCCTTTTCCAAATCTTTGGCAACTTGAAGGAAAAAAGTTGTATAAGTTGCACCTAGGATTCTTTTGCTGCTGATTCATTGGCAAGAGGCAAATATAAGTTAGGTTTAAAGAGTGAACACCCACGGTCAGTTTGGAGCAGCACAACTCTAGAATTTATTGAAGCTATGCAAAGTTCTGTGGAGTTAAATCTACTTTACAGATTCTATGTGTTATACGCCCATCTTCAAAGTCAGCCAGAGTTATTTCCATTGAAGCTCTTAAGTGTGTGTGTGTGGTAGGGGGTGGGGAGGTTGTTGGTAAGTTGTTCTCATTCCTGTATCTTAGAAAATACCAAGTTGCCAATTGTATTAATCTCCTAGGGCTGCCATGATAGGATACCATACTACAATTGGGGTGGCTTAAAGAAAAGAAATTTATTATGGCAGTCTGGAGGCTGGAAGTCCCAGACCAAAGGGCCAGCAGAGTTGGTTTCTGGTGAGACTCTCTTCCTTGCTTGTAGACGGCTGCCTTCTCATTGTGATCTCACATGGTCATTCCTCTGTGCTCAGGAAGAGTTGTCTCCTGTCTCTTTTTCTTAAAGACAATTGTCCTATCATGTTAAAAGTTCAACTTTATGACCTCATTTAACCTTTTTTACTTCATTAACGTCTCTGCATACAATCCCATGGGAGACTAGAGTTTCAACACAGGACTATTTTTTGGGGGGAAGGATGAATGACACATTTCAGTCCATTAAGCATTAAATTGGAATCTCCCATTTACATGTAGCATTTAATCATTCCTGTTATTTTCATTTTCAGAAAAAGGAGAATAAAGTTCCCTTTGGAAATAACTGGCTCACTAACAAGAGTTGATGATTTAAGTACGGTTGAGGGCACAAGGAAGAGCAAATGATGGTTGCAATCGCTCAAACAGGCTTTTGGTATACATGGAAGTGTTCTTGAATAAAAATACACGCCAAACTGGAAAGATGAAAAGCATTTTTGGCTTTTGATATAGCATTTAGATGTTATCTATTGCAAAAAAAAAAACCACTTTTGGAATGTCAAAATATGCAAAGAACATCCAAGTTAATGTGTTCTGCTGACAAGAAAATAAACTTACATTCCCTTTAACTGTTCAATGACAGAGGTAACTAATCCTTCATTTGGTAGCTTATTATGCATTGTCATGAAATAGATAATACAATTTCCACAAACCTCTTTTGATTCCATGTCAAACAAATTCTCTCAAAGCCATTTAATAAATAAATAGAAAAACAAAACTTGAAACTACAATTTGTGTAATTGATTGCTTTGAGCCATCTATTACTCTTTTCATGAAACAGATGTACTTTTCTACTCAATGAGAGAATTTTTTTTCCAAATTGAGGTTTAGATAAACTGCACATTAAGAAAAACATTAAACCAGCATACTTCTTTAAAATAAAAATTAAGAATATATGAAATTCTTTCTCATATTTAGAATCAATAAGCCATTTAATTAAAACTCTCATCGTTTGTGAAGACAGTGGCTATCTAGCTCTCTCTCTCTCTTTTTTTTTTTCAGAAACATGTTTAATAATGTATACTATACTTTAGTTATATAAAGTGCCTTTTGAGTACTTGATTTTACTATATGTTATTTTCCTGCCTGCAATATCCTTTCACATTCATTTTCTATAGGGCAAACTCTGACTTTTCTTTAAGATTTAGCTTAAGGGTGCCTCTTCTGTGAAGACCTCTTGAACCCTCTAACCTGTAGTTGTTTGGCATTTCTGCTTTTCCTTTCTTAAAAAATTATTGCTCTCCATTACTTTTATGTGTATTTAGGATACCACCCTGCAATCAAGACTCGTATCCAACTCATCTTTATTTCTCTCTTGCCTAAAGTAAACTTTAGTCTAAGGTAAGCATTTGGAGGACTCTTGAGAGTCCCTTGGACTGCAAGAAGATCCAACCAGTCCATCCTAAAGAAGATTAGTCCTGGGTGTTCACTGGAAGGACTGATGTTGAAGCTGAAACTCCAATACTTTGGCTACCTGATGCAAAGAGCTGACTCATTGAAAAAGACCCTGATGATGGGAAAGATTGAGGGCAGGAGGAGAAGGGGATGATAGAGGATAAGATGGTTGGATGGCATCACCGACTCAATGGACATGGGTTTGGGTGGACTCTGGGAGCTGGTGATGGACAGGGAGACCTGGCCTGCTGCAGTTCATGGGGTCGCAAAGAGTTGGACACAGCTGATCTACTGAACTGAACTGAACTGAAGCATCTAATAAATGTTTTGCAAAACACAACCAATCAAGTCAGAGTACAGGAGTTTTATCAGAGAAAATTACGTTTGAATTTCACCTTATGCCACTTAATTTGTTTTTCTGAGCAAATTGCTTAAAAATCTCTAAATTTTAGTTTATTCAAACAAGAGAAATTATACTGCTGACATATTGTGTTACTGTTTGAATTAAATTAGCTTATATAGAGATAAAGAGGCAGAAGGAGAAAGAGAGAACGTGAGAAGAAAAAGGAGAATGATGTCAAGCTTAACATAATACCATTATATAAACTTTCTTTTAGTTTTTAACAGTTATTTCCCTGAAAACATGAGTTATGCGATTTACTATCTGTTTACTACTTTCTATTGCTCCAACACAAAACAAAACTTCCGTGGATATATTGTGACTACTTAGTTAAGTGTCTCTCTCAGTTGTATTTGCCTATATTTAGGTTACCATAGCCTTTATGTTTTAGAAAAGCAAAAGCTAAAAATTAAATAAAATAATTCTTTTTACTAACTTCATTTAATGTAATTAAATATAAAAATTCTTTTCTATGAAGACTTTTGCAAAAAGATAATTTATGTAAGATTTGAAGCTTTCCAAGTATGTTATAGACATGTATGTGACTGATGTGTTTATATGTGACCCTTTAGACTAGATCTCCCTCTGCTTTGTTATTGGTTATCACAATTGTAATTAATCAATTATGTGATTTTCTGTTCAATGTCTACTTTTCCCACCAAACTGTAAGTTCTATAATGGAAGAGACCATATCTACCTTGTTCATTAGTATTCCTTTGATATTTCTTAGAGTTCCAGAGCCCAGTCTTTATCCAATTTCTTAAAGAAAACCCCTGATAAAAGTTGAATACTGATCTGCTTCTTCTTCTCCAGTGCCAGGCTCCAGAGTTTCTGTAAACAGCTCCAGTCTCTGAGCACTCTCCCTTCAACAGGACCTCTGTGGAAGGCTTCCTTGTGTCACAGCCAGGCAATTATCTATAGATAGAGATCTGGGCCAAATACAGAGCTCATAATGTACATTTTCCTCTTCTTTTCTGCCTGAAAACAGTTGCAGCATACATTTTGTACAATTTAACAGTTTTTAATGGCAGGGGGACTGTGGAGAACCTGTCACAGTTCCCCACAGGTAATTTTTAATACCATTTTTAGAACCACTTTCTAGACTGAGTAAGTTTATGAATACGAAGTATGTGTGCAGCACAGCTTCATCTTAACACAGGTAGACAAATTTAGCATACCTCACAATTCATGTCAGTCTTTTTCCTTAAGGTCAATTTGGTGGTGTTGGTTTAGTCTCTAAGTTGTACCTGACTCTTGCAGTCCCATCAACTACAATCTGCCAAGTTTCTCTGTCCATGGGATTTCCCAGGCAAGAATACTGAAGTGGGTTGCCATTTCCTCCTCCAGGGGATCTTCCTGACCCAAGGATTGAAACTGGGTCTCCTGCATTGAAGGCAGATTCTTTACTGGTGAGCCACCAGGATTCCTTAAGGTCAATTTACATGATATCAAAACTTTTGAAGTCCAACTATACTATTTGGTAACTCTCAGAAGGCTGAATGTACTGTAATCCTCATATCTTTTAGTCACGTTAAATTTCTGAAAAGTAATTCCTAATCCATTTTTGTCAATGCAAAATAATTACACATTTGTACTTCAATTGTTACTTGTTGTTATTGAAACAATTAAATGATAATTTTGAGCATTAAACTTAATTGAACTGCAATTAATTCTGTTAATATAACCATGCAATTCAACATAATTACTTTGCCCCAAGAGTTTTCCTCCCTTCACTCAAACTACTTAATGATAGTAAGAAGAATACTATACTTATCTGTCACAATGCAAAATGATTAACCAAGTGGTAAGTTCCAAAATAGTGTTGGATCAGATAGTGATAGTTATTTTCTAATAACACATAGAGAATCCTTGTGGATAATTTTCTACCAGATGTAGCCAGGTAGCAAATTTATTATGTCCATAAGTATTTGAATACAAGCACAAATAAAATTGTGTCAAGATGGGAATATTAAAAATTCTGATTCAAAAGGGTTGGACCCATGAAGGATCTGTAGTTATAATCGTCATATTACACAAATAAAGATAAAATGATCTACTATGTAAAATCTTGCTCATCCCATTTCACCTCCTCTGGTCATCAAGGGGAGCATCTCCTTCACATGAAATGAGTGGTGTTTGAGCCATAATATAGACGTCCATAGTTTCCATTCATGTATTCAGAAAATATCTTTTGATGACCCACTCCGTTTTAGACAAAGCAATGCCTTGGGAAGCTGACATAATCCCTGTCTATTCTGGCAGAAAGTATAACACAGGGAACAGCATAGACACTGAAGCCTAATTCTGTAGAGCCGGGAAAGTTAGAGTAGATTTCAGAGAAAATGGCACTATAACCTTAGACAAAATTTTTTCAGAAACACATTGGGAAACAATTTGTTCAACTGTCCATGTGTTGAAGTCATGAGACTCAAATATACATTTTCCCTACCAGAAAGTTTATAAAAGGAGAGAGAGTTTTGTCAAATAAAATGTCATTTGAGGCCAGAGTTTTGTTTATTTGGAATTATAAAACATACTGTATTAAAAGAGAGTTCAAGTTTCTGAAGAGCTGGCCATTGCTGCTGGTGAGTGGAATAGAAAAGGAGTAAGAAAGTGAAAGAGAGAGAGGAAGAACAGTTTGTATGTTTTTACCTTTGTGAAGCAAATTGTTTCCAGTTGACTTGCAGTACTTTCTGAGATTCAAAACGACAATTTATAAAGACACTTGCTATAATGTAATTCAACTTATATGACCACATATTTACATTTTCATAACTCCAGTTTCTGGAAATAATAGTGATGTAATTAAGTAATTAGCAAATTAATTGGATAAGTAAATTTTATTTATTTATTTTTAGCCCCGGGTGTACATGTGTTCCCCATCTTGAAACCCCCTCCCACCTCCCTCCCCATCCCATCCCTCTGGTATTTTTTTTTAATTTATTTATTTTAATTGGAGGCTAATTACTTTACATTATTGTATTGGTTTTGCCATACATTGACATGAATCTGTCCCCGGTGTACATGTGCTCCCCATCTTAACCCCCCTCCCACCACCCTTCCCATCCTATCCCTCTGGTTCATCCCAGTACACCAGCCTCGAGCATCCTGTATCAAGGATCGAACTTGGACTGGCGATTTGTTTCACATATGATATTGTACATGTTTCAATGCCATTCTCCCAAATCATCCCTCCGTTGCCCTCTCCCATAGAGCCCCAAAGACTGTTCTATACATCTGTATCTCTTTTGCTGTCTCGTATACAGGGTCGTCGTTATCATCTTTCTAAATTCCATATATATTACCCTAAGACACATATTAATCAAATTAACAAAGATCAAACACAAAGAACAAATATTAAAAGCAGCAAGGGAAAAACAACAAATAACACACAAGGGGATCCCCATAAGGATAACAGCTGATCTTTCAATAGAAACTCTTCAGGCCAGGAGGGAATGGCAGGGCATACTTAAAGTGATGAAAGAAAATAACCTACAGCCCAGATTACTGTACCCAACAAGGATCTCATTCAAATATGAAGGAGAAATCAAAAGCTTTACAGACAAGCAAAAGCTGAGAGAATTCAGCAAACCAGCTCTCCAACAAATGCTAAAGGACCTTCTCTAGACAGGAAACACAGAATGAGTGTATAAACTCGAACCCAAAACAATAAAGTAAATGGCAACAGGATCATACTTAACAATAATCACCTTAAACGTAAATGGGTTGAATGCCCCAGCCAAAAGACAAAGACTGGCTGAATGGATACAGAAACAAGACCCCCATATATGTTGTCTACAAGAGACCCACCTCAAAACGAGGGACACATACAGACTGAAAGTGAAGGGCTGGAAAAAGATATTCCACACAAATTGAGACCAAAAGAAAGCAGGAGTAGCAGTACTCATATCAGATAAAATAGACTTAAGGACAAAGGCTGTGAAAAGAGACAAAGAAGGACACTACATAATGATCAAAGGATCAATCCAAGAAGAAGATATAACAATTATAAATATTTATGCACCTAACATAGGAGCACCGCAATATGTAAGACAATTACTAACAAGTATGAAAGGGGAAATTAACAATAACACAATAATAGTGGGAGATTTTAACACCCCACTTACATCTATGGATAGATCAACTAAACAGAAAATTAACAAGGAAACACAATCTTTAAATGATATAATAGAAGAGTTAGACCTAATAGATATCTATAGGACATTTCACCCCAAAACAATGAATTTCACCTTTTTCTCAAGCGCACACGGAACCTTTTCCAGGATAGATCACATCCTGGGACATAAATCTAGCCTTGGTAAATTCAAAAAAAATGAAATCATTCCAAGCATC
The DNA here is from genome assembly GCF_049115385.1 of Moschus berezovskii. Taxonomy (NCBI): domain Eukaryota; kingdom Metazoa; phylum Chordata; class Mammalia; order Artiodactyla; family Moschidae; genus Moschus; species Moschus berezovskii. The sequence goes on along the minus strand of NC_142464.1, from coordinate 59,525,942 downwards.
TTTTCTGACCACAATGCAGTAAGATTAGATCTCAATTACAGGAGAATAACTGTTAAAAGTGCCAACATATGGAGACTGAACAACACGCTGCTGAATAATGAACTAATCATAGAAGAAATCAAAAGAGACATCAAAATATGCATAGAAATGAATGAAAATGAAAACACAACAACCCAAAACCTCTGGGACACTGTAAAAGCAGTGCTAAGGGGGAAGTTCATAACAATACAGGCATACCTCAAGAAACAAGAAAAAAGTCAACTAAATAACCTAACTCTACATCTAAAGCAACTAGAAAAGGAAGAAATGAAGAACCCCAGGGTCAGTAGAAGGAAAGAAATCATAAAAATTAGGGCAGAGATAAATGCAAAAGAAACAAAAGAGACCATAGCAAAAATCAACAAAGCCAAAAGCTGGTTCTTTGAGAAGGTGAATAAAATTGACAAACCACTAGCCAGACTCATCAAGAAACAAAGGGAGAAGAACCAAATCAATAAAATTAGAAATGAAAATGGAGAGATCACAACTGACAACACAGAAATACAAAGGATTATTAGAGAATACTATCAGCAATTATATGGCAATAAAATGAATAACCTGGAAGAAATGGACAAATTCCTAGAAAAGTACAACTTTCCAAAACTGAACCAGGAAGAAATAGAAAATCTGAACAAACCCATCACAAGCACGGAAATTGAAACTGTAATCAAAAATCTCCCAGCAAACAAAAGCCCAGGTCCAGAAGGCTTCACAGCTGAATTCTACCAAAAATTTAGAGAAGAGCTAACACCTATTCTACTCAAACTCTTCCAGAAAATAGCTGAGGAAGGGAAACTTCCAAACTCATTCTATGAGGCCACCATCACCCTAATCCCAAAACCTGGTAAAGACCCCACAAAAAAAGAAAACTATAGGCCAATATCACTGATGAACATAGATGCAAAAATCCTTAACAAAATTCTAGCAATCAGAATCCAACAACACATTAAGAAGATCATACATCATGACCAAGTGGGCTTTATCCCAGGAATGCAAGGATTCTTCAATATACACAAATCAATCAACGTAATACACCACATTAACAAACTGAAAAATAAAAATCATATGATTATCTCAATAGATGCAGAGAAAGCCTTCGACAAAATTCAACATCCATTTTTGATAAAAACTCTCCAGAAAGTGGGAATTGAAGGGAAATACCTCAACATAATAAAAGCTATATATGACAAACCCACAGCAAACATTATCCTCAATGGTGAAAAACTGAAAGCATTTCCCCTAAAGTCAGGAACAAGACAAGGGTGCCCACTCTCACCACTACTATTCAACATAGTTCTGGAAGTTTTGGCCACAGCAATCAGAGCAGAAAAAGACATAAAAGGAATACAAATTGGAAAAGAAGAAGTAAAGCTTTCACTGTTCACTGATGACATGATCCTCTACACAGAAAACCCTAAAGACTCTACCAGAAAACTACTAGAGCTAATCAATGATTACAGCAAAGTTGCAGGATATAAAATCAACACACAGAAATCCCTTGCATTCCTATACACTAATAATGAGAAAATAGAAAGAGAAATTAAGGAAACTATTCCATTCACTGTTGCAACGAAAAGAATTAAATACTTAGGAATATATCTACCTAAGGAAACAAAAGACTTGTACATAGAAAACTATAAAACACTAGTGAAAGTAATCAAAGAGGACATGAATAGATGGAGAAATATACCGTGTTCGTGGATTGGAAGAATAAATATTGTAAAAATGAGTATACTACCCAAAGTAATTTATACATTCAATGCAATCCCTATCAAGCTACCAACAATATTTTTCACAGAACTAGAACAAATAATCTCACAATTTGTATGGAAATACAAAAAACCTCGAATAGCCAAAGCAATCTTGAGGAAGAAGAATGGAACTGGGGGAATTAACCTGCCGGACTTCAGGCTCTATTACAAAGCCACAGTCATCAAGACAGTATGGTACTGGCATAAAGACAGAAATATAGATCAATGGAACAAAATAGAAAGCCCAGAGATAAACCCACGCTCCTATGGACACCTTATCTTCGACAAAGGAGGCAAGAATATAAAATGGAGAAAAGACAGTCTCTTTAACAAGTGGTGCTGGGAAAACTGGTCAGCCACCTGTAAAAGAATGAAACTAGAACACTTCCTAACACCATACACCAAAATAAACTCAAAATGGATTAAAGATCTAAATGTAAGACCAGAAACTATAAAACTCCTAGAGGAGAACGTAGGCAAAACACTCTCCGACATAAATCACAGCAGGATCCTCCAAGACCCACCTCCCAGAATATTGGAAATAAAAGCAAAAATAAACAAATGGGACCTAATTAAAATCAAAAGCTTCTGCACAGCAAAGGAAACTCTAAGCAAGGTGAGAAGACAGCCTTCAGAATGGGAGAAAATAATAGCAAATGAAGCAACTGATAAAGGATTAATCTCCAAATTATACAAGCAGCTCCTGCAGCTTAATTCCAGAAAACTAAGTGACCCAATCAAAAAATGGGCCAAAGAACTAAACAGACATTTCTCCAAAGAAGACATAAAGATGGCTAATAAACACATGAAAAAATGCTCAACATCCCTCATCATCAGAGAAATGCAAATCAAAACCACAATGAGATACCATTTCACACCAATCAGAATGGCTGCTATCCAAAAGTCTACATGCAATAAGTGCTGGAGAGGGTGTGGAGAGAAGGGAACCCTCTTACACTGTTGGTGGGAATGCAAACTAGTACAGCCACTATGGAGAACAGTGTGGAGATTCCTCAGAAAACTGGAAATAGAACTGCCATATGATCAAGCGATCGCACTCCTGGGCATACACACCGAGGAAACCAGAATTGAAAGAGACACATGTACTCCAATGTTCATTGCAGCACTGTTTATAATAGCCAGGACATGGAAGCAACCTAGATGTCCGTCTGCAGATGAATGGATAAGAAAGCTTTGGTACATATACACAATGGAGTATTTCTCAGCCATCAGAAAGAATGCATTTGAATCAGTTTTAATGAGGTGGATGAAATTGGAGCCAATTATACAGAGTGTAGTAAGCCAGAAAGAAGAACATCAATACCGTATATTAACGCATATATAGGGAATTTAGAAAAATGGTAACCTGAACCCTGTATAAGAGACTGCAAAAGAGACATAGGCATTTAGAACAGTCTTTGGGACTCTGTGGGAGAGGGTGAAGGTGGAATGATTGGAGAGAATGGAATTGTAGCATGTATATTATCATAAGTGACCAGTCCAGGTTCGACGCATAAATTTTCCTCTGTTCATTTCTTTGCATTTGTGCTTTTTTAATAAAATTCTTTTTTAAAAAATAAATAAATAAAAAAAATAAAAACAAAGTATGGAAATAGAAAAAAAAACAATTAACAATAAAATATTAATTAGCAATTAAAATTAACAATAACACAATAATAATACCCCACTCACACCTATGGACAGATCAACTAAACAGAAAATTAACAAGGAAACACAAATGCTAAATGATACAATAGACCAGTTAGATCTAATAGATATCTATAGGACAATTCACCCCAAAACAATGAATTTCACCTTCTTCTCAAGTGCACACAGAACCTTCTCCAGGAGAGATCACATCCTGGGCCATAAATCTAGCCTTGGTAAGTTCAAAAAAATTGAAATCATTCCAAGCATGTTTTCTGACCACAATGCAGTAAGACTAGATCTCAATTACAGGAGAAAACCTACTAAAAATTCCAGCATATGGAGGCTGAACGACATGCTGCTAAATATTGAACAAATCATAGAAGAAATCAAAAAGGAAATCAAAATATGGAAACTATTCCATTCACTGTTGCAACGAAAAGAATTAAATACTTAGGAATATATCTACCTAAGGAAACAAAAGACTTGTACATAGAAAACTATAAAACACTAGTGAAAGCAATCAAAGAGGACACTAATAGATGGAGAAATATACCATGTTCATGGATTGGAAGAATAAATATTGTAAAAATGAGTATACTACCCAAAGTAATTTATACATTCAATGCAATCCCTATCAAGCTACCAACAATATTTTTCACAGAACTAGAACAAATAATCTCACAATTTATATGGAAATACAAAAAACCTCGAATAGCCAAAGCAATCTTGAGGAAGAAGAATGGAACTGGGGGAATTAACCTGCCGGACTTCAGGCTCTACTATAAAGCCACAGTCATCAAGAGAGTATGGTACTGGCATAAAGACAGAAATATAGATCAATGGAACAAAATAGAAAGCCCAGAGATAAATCCACGCGCCTATGGACACCTCATCTTTGACAAAGGAGGCAAGAATATAAAATGGAGAAAAGACAGTCTCTTTAACAAGTGGTGCTGGGAAAACTGGTCAGCCACCTGTAAAAGAATGAAACTAGAACACTTCCTAACACCATACACCAAAATAAACTCAAAATGGATTAGAGAGCTAAATGTAAGACCAGAAACTATAAAACTCCTAGAGGAGAACGTAGGCAAAACACTCTCCGACATAAATCACAGCAGTATCCTCCATGACCCACCTCCCAGAATATTGGAAATAAAAGCAAAAATAAACAAATGGGACCTACTTAAAATCAAAAGCTTCTGCACAGCAAAGGAAACTATAAGTAAGGTGAAAAGACAGCCTTCAGAATGGGAGAAAATAATAGCAAATGAAGCAACGGATAAAGGATTAATCTCCAAAATATACAAGCAGCTCCTGCAGCTCAATTCCAGAAAAATAAATGACCCAATCAAAAAATGGGCCAAAGAACTAAACAGACATTTCTCCAAAGAAGACATAAAGATGGCTAACAAACACATGAAAAAATGCTCAACATCCCTCATAATCAGAGAGATGCAAATCAAAACCACAATGAGATACCTTTTCACACCAGTCAGAATGGCTGCTATCCAAAAGTCTACATGCAATAAATGCTGGAGAGGATGTGGAGAGAAAGGAACCCTCTTACACTGTTGGTGGGAATGCAAACTAGTACAGCCACTATGGAGAACAGTGTGGAGATTCCTCAAAAAACTGGAAATAGAACTGCCATATGATCCAGCAATCGCACTCCTGGGCATACACACCGAGGAAACCAGAATTGAAAGAGACACATGTACTCCAATGTTCATTGCAGCACTGTTTATAATAGCCAGGACATGGAAGCAACCTAGATGTCCATCTGCAGATGAATGGATAAGAAAGCTTTGGTACATATACACAATGGAGTATTATTCAGCCATTAAAAAGAATACATTTGAATCAGTTCTAATGAGGTGGATGAAACTGGAGCCTATTATACATAGTGAAGTCAGCCAGAAAGAAAAACACCAATACAGTATACTAATGCATATATATGGAATTTAGAAAGATGGAAATGATAACCCTATATACGAGACAGCAAAAGAGACACAGATGTATAGAACAGTCTTTGGGACTCTGTGGGAGATGGTGAGGGTGGGATGATTTGGGAGAATGGCATTGAAACACGTATGTTGTCATATGTGAAACGAATCACTAGTTCAGGGTCAATGCATGTTATAGGATGCTCGGGGCTGGCATGCAGGGATGACCCAGAAGGAGGATAAGGGGAGGAGAGAGGTGGGAGGGGGGTTTGGGAGGGGGAACTTATGTAAACCCAGGGCGAATTCATGTCAATGTATTGCAAAACCAACCAATATAATATTGTAAAATAATTTGCCTCCAATAAAAAATAAATTAATTACTAAAAAAAAATATATGCATAGAAATGAATGAAAATGAAAACACAACAACCCAAAACCTGTGGCACACTGTTAAAGCAGTGCTAAGGGGAAAGTTCATAGCAATACAGGCATACCTCAAGAAACAAGAAAAAAGTCAACTAAATAACCTAACTCTACACCTAAAGCAACTAGAAAAGGAAGGAATGAAGAACCCCAGGGTTAGTAGAAGGTAAGTAAATTTTAAAAATAAAGTTTTCCATATAAGATGCTTTAGTCACAATGTGAGACTGACACCATATTTCTAAATTTTATCATATTAGGTACTCATGAGATATATTTCTTGTGCAACCAAGTTCAATCCCCTCCAGTAAATCTCTTGATAGGTTCTCTGGCAAACTGTTAAAGAGAAGCTCGTAGACAATTTTTGAGTGCTGAATGGCATTTTCTTGCAATAATAAAACCTAGTGCAAAGAAATTCTGCCTTGAATAACAATGAGCTCACAAAGTAAAGAGAGCATACGTGCATACATATAATATGAATTATTATATAATAGTCAAATTCTGGTTGACCAGCTTTGTGATCAATTTTGTAAAAAACATTTAAGAGATTCATAATGTTTGATAATTTGAAGGAGAAGGAGAAAGGAAGGAAGAAAGGAAGGAAGGGAGGGAGGAAAGAATGTAAAGAAAAAGAGATAAATGACACCAATATAGAACAATTAAATAAATAAGCAAAAAATAAAATTATTTCAGGATGTAAATATTTCAAAAATGTCATTTTATCTTTTGGAATGCAAGGCTTTTAAGAATATAGATGGTCTGGGATCAAGGGTACTTGATATATTCCAGGTCCAATAAAGCTAAGAGTAATCCATGGGAATATAAAACACAAAGTTCACTGTGTCAGTTTTCATTTGAGAAATGGTTTTTCTATGAAAACAAAGAGCAGTACATAAGCTCAGAGACATGAAATGGCAAGGTAAACAATCAAGACTAATTGTTTCTTTCTTTAAAATTTGGAAAGCTGTATTAGAAATGATACTCCAGGGCTGGTGTACTGGGATGAACCAGAGGGATGGGATGGGGAGGGAAGTGAGAGGGGGGTTCAAGATGGGGAATACAGGTACACCCACGGCAGATTCATGTCAATGTATGGCAAAACCAATACAATAATGTGAAGTAATTAGTCTCCAATTAAAATAAATAAAAAAAGAAAAGAAATGATACTCTTATCAGCCAAAAAGACTATCATCATTTATCAATAAGTATAAAGTAAAGTTGCTAAAATTAACCTTAGTTGTTGCATGCATATGTCTGAATTTATCAAATTGTATATATTAAATATGTGCAGTTTTTTCTAGGTCAATGATACCTCAATCAAGTGGCTAAGAAAAAAGCTCGTAGTTTCAGTAAAAAACACTCTATTTTCTTAAAATAAATCGTTGAGTGAGAAAGCATATACATTCTGTTTCTCAATTTAATGGGCTTATAGGGGAAAAAAAGGAGTTTGGGCCATGAGTGCCTAATCACACCTTGCTGTGGGTTACTGTCAATGCAGGCAAAATTTTTCAGAAGAAATAAATGCCCCCCTCAACATCGATCTTAAAAATTCTAAAAAAGTAGGTGATGTCAGTCATCAAACAGACAGGACAATAAAAGGTAAATCTGGTTTGAGAGTTTGCCCACTTAATTCTCTTAGGAAATTAAAGGATTTACATTTCATATGAAATCCAATAATATTTTAGAAGCATTTTTGTAACTTTCTAAGTGAGAAAAATTATTTTAAATATTCAAGGACAAGCAGCTATGATCATCTTTTAGGGTCATTAATTTTTTCTTCCTATAGTATTAAATGTACTTTATCCTTTTATTAATACATCCTTAATGCTATGACCAAGAAAGGAAATTTGATGATAAATAAGCTCCAGGCTAAGCACTTGACACTATCATTTAATGTTTTGCTTGAATTGAAGCACTCCTAGCTATTCACACAGTAAATCCTTATCCGCTACAGAACAGTTCAAGTTTAATCCTTATTCCATTTCTTCTGGGTTTTAAAACATCCCATGAATGCCTTAGTAGATTTTGCATATTTGTTTTGGGGGTTTTAATAATTTGAACAAAATCATGTATTTTCTATTTCAGTTTATGTATTTGAATATCTGCCAGTATTAAAAATCTCATGCTGATATACATAAGCAGAAAAAGATGCACTGGGTAGGGATTTGCATATTATAATTTTGTTCTATATATTGTCGTTTACATATTTATACACATACATAAGCAGAATAAGAAAAACTGTAAATAATAAAATATGTAATATTGCATATATATGTGGCTATGTGTACATGAGCATACTAATATGTGTATATTACCATTTTTGTATTTATACATATAGTATATACCTATATGTATTATAATTATATACATTATTTGTATCATATGTTCAGCTCTGTTTCCAAATGTCTTTTACTTTTAATTTTACATTACATTAGAAATGAAATAAACCATTGATTTTATCTTTTCCTATTGAGTATCATATTTATACATCCATTCAGTCTGATACATAAAATGTACCATTCAGATAAGAATATATACAAGATTGTATATACTTTCATCTATCTTCAATAGAAATAAGTGGAACTGAATTTCAATAAAAATGAGAATTAATGCTCTGAATAATTATAATACATGTATATGGGTCATAATTTCCTTTAAAATTTGACTTTGTCTTCAGTTTTGTTCTTTCATAAGATGGACTTTCTTTCAAGTTCTTCCTACAGTGTTTTGAAACATACTCCATCAAAAATGAAACAATCACACATATCAAATCACCAGTTGTGCACCCAAAACTAATATAATGCTATGTCAATTATATGTATAAACATGTGTTAGCTTCTCACATGTCCAACTCTTGAGACCCCAGAGACTGTAGCCTGCCAGGCTCCTCTGTTCATGGAGTTATCCAGGTAAGAATACTGGAGTGGGCTGCAATTCTCTTTTCAAGGGAGATCTTCCCAACTCAAAGATATAACCTGGGGTGTATCTATTATATCAAAATAAGAAGAGAAACAGAACATCAAATTATTTTTTTTTCAAATGACCATGGCAATTACATTGACAAAGATCAAAAAGATCTTTATGATCCAGATAACCACGATGGTGTGATCACTAGGCTAGAGGCAGACATCCTGGAATGCAAAGTCAAGTAGTCCTTGGAAGCATCACTATGGACAAAACTAGTGGAGGAGATAGAATTCCAGTTGAAAGCTATTTCAAATCCTAAAAGATGATGCTGTGAAAGTGCTTCACTCAATATGCCAGCAAATCTGGAAAACTCAGCAGTGGCCACAGAAGTGGAAAAGGTCAGTTGTCACTCCAATCCCAAAAAACAGCAATACCAAAAAATGCTCAAACTACTGCAAAATTGTACTCACCTCACACACTAGCAAAGTAATGCTCAAAACTCTCCAAGCCAGGCTTCAACAGTACATGAACTGAGAACTTCCAGATGTTCAAGAAAAGGCAGAGGAACCAGAGATCAAATTGCCAACATCTGTTGGATCATCGAGAAAGCAAGAGAGTTCCGCAAAAGCATCTACTTCTGCTTTATTGACTATGCCAAATCTTTGACTCTGTGGATCACAACAAACTGTGGAAAATTCTTAAAGACATGGGAATACCAGACCACCTGACCTGCCTCCTGAGAAATCTTTGTGCAAGTTAATAAGCAGCAGTCAGAATCAGATGTGGAACAGACAGGTTCCAAATCGGGAAAGGAGTACGTCAAGGCTGTATGTTGTCACCCTGCTTATTTAATTTATATGCAGAGTACATCATGAGAAATGATGGACTGGATGAAGCACAAGCTGCAATCAAGAATGTCAAGAGAAATATCAATAACCTTAGATACGCAGATGACACCAGCCTTATGTCAGAAAGCAAAGACCTAAAGAGCCTCTTGTTGAAACAGAAAGAGAAGAGTGAAAAAAGTTGCCTCAAAACTCAACATTCAGAAAACTAACATTTTGGGCTCCAAAATCACTGCAGATGGTGGTGACTGCAGCCATGACAAAAAAAGATGCCTGCTCTTGGGAAAAAAAGCTCTGACCAACCTAGACAGCATATTAAAACGCAGAGACATTACTTTGCCGACAAAAGTCCTTTAGTCAAAGCTATGGTTTTTCCAGTAGTTATGAATGCATGTGAGATTTGGACTATAAAGAAAGCTGAGCACCGAAGAACTGATGCTTTGAACTGTGGTGTCGGAGAAGACTCTTGAGAGTCCCTTGGACTGCAAGGAGATCAAAACAGTCCATCCTAATGGAAATCCTGAATATTCATTGAAAGGACTAATGCTGAAGCTGAAACTCCAATAATTTATCCATCTGATGCAAAGAACTGAGTCATTGGAAAAGACCGTGATGCTGGGAAAGATTGAAGGCGGGAGGAGAAGGACACAACAGAGAATGAGATGTTTGGATGGCATCACTGTTTCCATGGACATGAGTTTGAGTATGCTCCAGGAGTTGGTGATGGACAGGGAAGCCTGGTGTGTTGTAGTTCATGGGGTCACAAAGAGTCAGACATGACTGACTGAACTGACCTGAAATGATGGAGATTATGATCATGTCTGAATTTCACAACACTGGCATATGCTTTGTGTATTTTCTACAATATTGACACATATACATAACAAAAGGTAAAGCATCATTGAATTATTTATTGACAGGTGTGGTAGGTAAAATAATGATTCCCCTTCAATGACTGTATCTTAGATCCTGAAATCTGTGAATACATTTTATTACATGGCAAAGAATTGAATTAATAAATGAAATTAAGGTGTCTCCTTAGCTAGCTTTGAGATGGAGAGGGAATCCTGGAATATCCAGGTGGTCCCAATGTAATCATAAGCATCCTCATAAGAAAAGAGGGTGCTGGAAGTCAGAGAAGCTGCCTCTAGAGGCTATAAAAAAGGTGAGGGTAAGAACTCTCTCTTTGAGCACCCAGAAAGGAGGGAAGCTCTGCTGATATCTTGATTTTAGCCCAGCGATGTTTAATTTGGACTTCATACCTCCAGAACTGTAAGATAATACACTTCTATTGTTTAAACTCACTAAATTTGTGGTGATTTGGTGAAGAAGCAAAGGAATACCAATGTAATAGGCATTTCTCGACCGAGTAGCCTTAAAACTTTATTGTGCTTGGGAGAAGTAAACCCAGTAAATCATGAGCCTCATGCAAGGTTTCATCACTTATGTTTATGTGAAAAATGCCCAGGAATACTTTAAGTGATAAGAAATTGTGACATTAAAATTATACTCTTAGAAGTGTGATGCCCCAATTTGCATTAAAAATGATGATTTATCAGTAATTTACTTTCCGTTCCGTTTCATCGCTCAGTCGTGTCCGACTCTTTGCGACCCCATGGACTGTAGCTTACCAGGCTTCTCCGTCCACGGGATTCTCCAGGCAAGAATACTGGAGTGGGTTACCGTTTCCTTCTCCAGGGGATCTTCCCGACCCAGACGCTTTAACCTCTGAGCCACCAGGGAACCTAATAATAAATAATGACTCAACCGGCGCTGTGTTCTAAATATATCACAGAGGGAAAGTTGTTTCACGTCCACATTTTCTATTTGAGCTCTTTGTGAAAAGTGAAAGTGTTAATCACTCTGTCCTGTCTGACTCTTTTGCAATCCCATGGTCTATAGTCCACTAAGTCCCTCTGTCCATGGGATTCTCAGGGTAAAAACACTCTAATGGATAGCCATTCCCTTCTCCAGGGGATTTCCTTAACCTCGAGACTAAACTCAGGTCTCCTGCATTGCATGCAGATTCTTTACCATCTGAGCCACTAGGGAAGCCCATTTGAGAAATTTGAGCTTTATAATAGCATTCAATTCACAAATTTATATTTCTTTATTGGGATATATGTTCTTAAGTTGTAAAAAATATTCTCATAGGTTTCATTTCTTGACTCCCAGGGGTAATTTCCTTGTGCCTCTTCTAATGATGGGAAAGGTAGCAGTTGGGAATAGACAGGATATATTAAATATATAGGTTTATTTAGCCTTCACTATCACATTACATAATAGTGCATATAATAAAGTGCTTAATAGAAACTTGACTGCAGGATTCAACCTTAATTTTCTAAGAGGAAAATATGGTAGGGTTCCATTGTTTTTGAATAACATTAAATGTTTGGTATAATTCACTGGTAAACTGGTGGCAGGTAATGCAGGGAGAAGTTTTATAGGAAGCTTTCTGTTGAAATATATGAGTACAGGTAAGTGTACTTACACCTGGTAAGAATACAATTTGATGAATTGTCAGAAACTAAATTGCCTGCTCACTGTTTAAGATATAGAAACTAACACCCCAAAAGCCCTCATCTGCTTCTCTTCTTCTGGGCTTTACCCCCAAACAAATGTAATCACATTCCTGACTTCTAATGCCATAGGTTGATATTGCAAGTTCCAGTTGTTCCTGAAGCTGACTTGGCCTTTTTTGTGTCTGTTTCTCTCATTTTCATCATTCTGGTAGATGTGAAGTGGTATTACATTGCGTTTTTCACATTTATTTACTTTGTAATGAAGCATACATTTAAAAATGTTTCACATGTTCAAGTATGTGTAGTGTTTGAAAGAGCATTTGCCTGTTTATAAATTATTTTTTGTTAATCATTTGTAAGATACTGTTAAATATTCTGAGCCCTTTATTTATTATATATGTTTAGAATTATCCTGTCCCAAACAGTGGCTTTCCTTTTTACTCTATTAATATTTTTTTAAGAAATACTTTTTTTCTTCAGGTGAGTGTTTTTTTTAAAAAATATTCAGGTTAAGCAAAGTTTTCTTAGAAATGTTTTAAATATTCTTCTGTTTCCTTCTAAATATATAGTTGTCTCATAAGCAACTGACAAAGATTTTCCTATATAAATATTGTAACTATATTCTTCTGTTTTGTTTTAAATATACAGCTGTTTCATAAGCACTTGACAAAGAATTAATCTCTGAAATATACAAACAGCTCATGCAGCTCAATATAGAAAAACAAATAACCCAATCAAAAATTGGGAAGAAAACCTAAATAGGTATTTATCCAAAGAAGACATACGGATGACCAACAAACAAATGAAAAGTTGTTCAACATCATTAATTATTAGAGAAATGCAAAACAAAACTACAATAATATCACAACTACTATGAGGTATCACGCCACACCTGTCAGAATGGCCATCATTAAAAAGATCTACAAACAATAAATGCTCCAGAGGGTGTGGAGTAACCTTCTTGCACTGCAGGTGGGAATGTAAATTGATATAGCCATTATGGAGAACAGTATGGAGTTTCCTTTAAAAACTAAAAATAGAACTACTATATGACCCAGCAATCCCACTACTTAGTATATACACAGAGAAAACCATAATTCAAAATGACACATGAATCCCAATGTTCAATACAGCACTATTTACAGTAGCCAAACCAGTCAGTTCAATTGCTTAGTTATGTCTGACTCTTTGTGACCCCATGGACCACAGCATGCCAGGTTTCTCTGTCCATCACCAACTCCTGGAGCTTTCTCAAACTCATGTCCATTGAGTCAGTGATGCCATCCAATCACCTCATCCTCTTTCATCCCCTTCTCCTCCTGCCTTCAATCTTACTCAGCATCAGGGTATTTTCCAATAAGTCAGTTCTTTGCATCAGGTGTCCAAAGTGTTGGAGTTTCAGCTTCAGCATCAGTCCTTCCAATGAATATTCAGCACTGATTACTTTAAGATTTAGCCAAGACATAGAAGTAACCTAAATGTCCATCAACAGAGGAATGGATAGAGAAGATGTAGTATGTATTTTCCGTGTAATGTTATTCAGCTATAAAACGGATGAAATTAGGTCATTTGTAGAGATGTGGATGGACCTAGAGACTGTCATATGGGGTAAAGTAAGTCAAAGAGAAAAACAAATACTGTGTATAAATGCATATATCTGGAATCTAGAAAATGATATAGATGATTTTATTTAGAAAACAAATATAGAGACACAGAGATAGAGAAGAAACGTACGGATACCAAGGATGGTAAAAAAGGGATGGAATGAATTGGGAGATTGACATATTTACACTATTGAACTATGTATGACTTCCCAGGTGGCTCAGTGGTAAAGAATTTGCCTGCCAATGCAGGAGACATAGCTTTGATCCCTGGATCAGGAAGAGCGCCTGGAGTAGGGAATGGCAATCCACTCCAGTATTCTTGTCTGAGAAGTTCCATGGACAAAGGAGCCTGAGAGGCTACTGTCCACTGGGTCTCAGTGAGTCAGACATGACTTAAAGCTCTGTGGTGACTTAAATGGGAAGAAAATCCAAAAATGAGGGGATATATGTATATATGTATATGTAAAGCTGATTCACTTTGCTGTACAGTAGAAGCTAACACAACATTACAAAGTATTTATACACCAATCGTAATTAATTAAAAAAAAAACAGTTGGATATCCTCCCACAGGGAGGATAAAGGGAGGAGGGAGGTGGGAGGGGGGTTCAGGAGGGGGAACTTATGTAAACCCGGGGCGAATTCATGTCAATGTAAGGCAAAACCAACCAATATAATATTGTAAAATAATTTGCCTCCAATAAAAAATAAATTAATTACAAAAAAAAAAAAAAACAGTTGTTTCATAGTCTCAGGATAATATCCTTATGTTAAAGTTCTTATCTTTCTACATATCTGCAATGTACCTAGGGGCATGTACGTAGACATATTAGGACATAGACTATTTGGAGAGGGGGTGATTATTATGCTACCCCAATGGATATTTATGCATATTTATGAGTATAACAAAATAATTATATATAGCATGTAAGATATATATGAATATCAAAAATAATTACTAAATGAGTTGAAGTTTTCTTGGAACACAACAGGAAAGAGCACTTTATTTTGCACTTTTATGGTTAAAGTCCTTTGGAAATATTTTCCTTTTATGCACAATAAATTTTTAAGCATTAAATGGGCCCCAGGAACCAGTTTTTATTGTTGAAGTGCAGACCAGTTAAAAGTGTCATGAATTTTTATTTATTAAATTGCATATCATTGAGACACATAAAATAAAACTGGTAAAAATATTAAGCAAATTTACATACCATTCTCGGTCTTTAGCCAATTAAGCTCACATACTCTCCCACACACAATATTTATATGTCACAATTTCACTTTTTAAAAAAATGGAACACTAAAATCTCACAAAGTTGTTTAAATTTATATTAATTAGGTTAAAAACTCAATTACATCTTAAGCATAGGAAATTAAAAATAGTGATGGTGACTTCAAATTAAGTACAACGGATTGGATGTGATTTTTAATCTATATTTCTTCCATAAAATAAGAGTTTTACAAAAACTTAAAATTCACAGCAAAAAACTAGAAAAAGTCAATCAAGCAACCAGAGATATTAACACATTCTTGAGATAACAAAAGAGAACAAGACAGTAAGTCTTCTATCAAAAAAAGAAAAAACCAAGATGATATCAAAATGTCTTTAGGACCAATGGTATAAAAATTAAGTTTTGCTGCTTTTGCCTGGAAAGATGAAGGGAGGAATGAATTTTGTTGTCTGATAAGGCAAAAGTGAGAGGTGAAACTGAAAAGGGATTATTGTATTGGAGCAGGTAAACTAATAAATCTCCTTCTATCCAGTAAGGACAAAAATCTGCCTTCCATCACCCAGCAAGGGAGTGCATGTCCCGTATATGAAAATGAACTAGAGTTTATAGCACACAGAGACACAAGACAACAGGGCTAATGGCTGAGAGCACCCATATCAGAATCTAGGTGGGCATATATTTTGCAATAATTCAAATAGCTAATACTTTAGGCTTTGCAGTTCTGTGGTTTGTTACAATAAATTGTGAAGTTGTAGCATGATGGCTCAGATGGTAAAGAATCTGCCTGCCATGACAGAAGACCCAGGTTTGATCCCTAGGTAGGGAAGATCCCATGGGGAAGGGAATTGCAATCCACTCCAGTATTCTTGCCTGCAGAGAGTATTCTGCTCTGGACAGAGCAGCCTGGGCTACAGTCCATAGGATTGCATAAAGTTAGCACAACTGAGCAACTAATACAACCCAGCATGATGAAAGTTATAGATGTTATGTAAATAACTAAGATTGTCGTGTTTTAATAAATTTTATAATAACAGGCTAGATTTGGCCCACAGGCAGTAGTTTGCTGACCTTTGAATCAACTTAAAGTCCATACATTTAAAAGCAATATTGCTAGCAATTTTTCCCAATTAGATATTCAAATGTATATTAGCCAGACAAAGAAATATGTTTACTATCCAAGTTACAACTAGAAAATTCCTCTCTGAAGATACTAACTATCCAAGAGAGAAGAACTACTTACAACTGCTGCTTGTGGCATCGCAGACAGACCATTCCATCTCTACCTGATCAATCTAAAGTGAAGTCCTATCATGTAAACATGCATTTAGAGTCTCTAACAAGCTTTATAATACCTTGCTCTTGAGTAATGTTGCTAAGAAAAAACTCATTAGATATTTGAGAAATCTCTAACATGAAAAACAAAATAAAAGAAGAGTAAGGAATTTAAAGAAAAAATAAATTATAGTTTAAAATTTCTGTGCACTTAATTATCAATGAATATCAATATTTATATTATGTGAAATAGAAATGAAAAATTATTCATTAAGCAAGCAGATATACAACTGGAATCACTGGTCCTTTCCATCAACAAATGTTTATTGACACCTACTCAAGACTCAGTTTAGGTATTTGAGATACAGCAATAAACAAAATGTAAAAGTTCTTCTCATTACACAATTGCTATTTTGATAGGGGAGAAAGAAAATAAACATTAAACATTGTAACAAATGTGACAACAGAATGTCAGAAATGATATGAAGAAAATATAAAACAGGATAAGTCAAATCAGTTGTTAGGGTTGCGGTCTTAAATAGCTTGGTCAGAGTAGCCTCATTGGTAAGGCAGTGTTTGAAAAGTGGTTGAGTCTGATGTTAGGCTTTGAGAAGTGAGCCCTTTGGATATCTTGAAAGACTGATCTAGATAGAGTGAGCACCCATGCAACGTCTAAAGGCAAGGCTAGGTCAAAAATATCCTCATAATAACTAAATTTTGCCATTTTTAGTTTTGACTTTTACACTGATGGTGCAAAGCAATGTCAGAATTGTGGTTACAAGAGGTGGGGCTTAGGGAGAAAGGGAATTGGATGAAAGGTGGACAAAGGTACAAATTTCCAGTTATGACATAGATAAGTACTGGAAATATAACGGACAACATGATCAATATAGTTAATACTGTTCAATGTCACATATGAAAGTTGAATTCTGATCAGGAGGAAACAATATTTTTTACCTTGTATACTTTTTGGATTTGTTTTTTATTTTGTATCTATATGAGATGACAGATGCTCATTTCTTGTGGTAATCATTTCATGATACATGTAAGTTAAATCTTTATATAGTTTAAACTTACACAGCACTGTACATTAATTATATCTCAATGGAGCAAAGAAAAAAACTGGACAATCTCTAACACACACTATCCTGAGACAGTTCACTAGTCAGAATCCTTCATTTTTGTTTTCAATAGAATTTTTTGCTGACTGTACAAGCTAGTTTAGGGGTGATACTTACTAGCTTACATAGCACCTAGCACTTCTCTTATACTTACAGTTCAGTACAGTAAAGTTCAGTCGCTCAGTCGTGTCCGACTCTTTGCGACCCCATGAATCACAGCACGCCAGGCCTCCCTGTCTATCACCAACTCCCAGAGTTCACTCAAACTCATGTCCATTGAGTCGGTGATGCCATCCAGCCATCTCATTCTCTGTCATCCCCTTCTCCTTCTGCCCCCAATCCCTCCCAGCATCAGAGTGTTTTCCAGTGAGTCAACACTTCGCATGAGGTGGCCAAAGTATTGGAGTTTCAGCTTTAGCATCAGTCCTTCCAATGAACACCCAGGACTGATACTTAGGATACTGTAAATTTTTTAAGTGGGTCCATATCCTAATTTGACTGTAACTTCTAGAAAGACAGCATACCTGCCTTGGTCATCACAGTATCCCCAGTACTTAACTAGCATTGCTAATAACCTATTTTAGCATGATATATAGGATTTAACCTGCTTTTCTTTTTTAAAAATCTCACATTTCGATGATGTAGTGACATGCATTGCCTCAGAAGTAAAAAAAAAATTAAAAAAGGCAAATATATGCATCACTCAGCTCTGATTTACAAATGTTTATATGTTAAATTATCATAAAACAGAAACGTGATATCCAATGTGTTTTTGGTTCTCAAAATGAGTGAGAGTGTTTGTCATTCAGTTATGTCTGACTCTTTCCAATCCCATGGATTGTAGCCTGCCAGGCTCCTCAGTCCATGGGATTTTCCAGGCAAGAATACTGGAATGGGTTGCCATTCCCTTTTCCGTGGAATCTTCTTGACCCTGGCTCTCCTGCATTGCAGGAAGATTCTTAATAGTGAGGCAATTGAGAGAGAATATTTTGTCTTAAAATGGAATTCTAGAAATCATAATTTCTTTACCATAAGCTAATCCTGAGAAGCCTAAGAGAGTTTATACCCACAACCTACTGGATTAGAAATAATGTGGCAATTAAATTAGAGCTGTTCTGAAAGCAAGGACAAATCAAATCTCTGCTGGGGCTGGAGGCTTGGAAAGAATTAGTAAAACAGAATACAGTTTAGTTTCCAGTGTACACACTGAACTCTTATCTATCCCCCAAACACCAAACCCAGGCATGGTATGGGGCATGGAATCTCTTGAAGTCAATAGTTAGGTTTGGGATCTGAAAAAATTGGGGACTTTTGAGCTACTGATCATATAGAACCCTCGATGCATACATCCTCAGTCATGTCCAAATCTTTGCAACCCCAAGGACTTCCAAGCTCTTCTCTCCATGGAGTTTTCCAGGCAAGAATACTAGAGTGGGCTACCATGCTCTCCACCAGGGAGTCTTCCAACTCAGGGATCAAACTCGAGTCTTTTACACCTCCTGCACTGGCGGGCGGATTCTTTACCACTGTGCCACCAGGGAAGCCCCATATGGATACATAAATGCAGTAAACCCTAGGCCAATGTAGCTGCAGTAGAGTAGAAATGGCAATCAGAGTCCAATATAGACACTCCACCCTTCAAATCTTCCTCAGTTTACACGGGCAGAGATAATATCCCCAAATTGGGGATCCAAGTCTCCAAGAGAGCTAAATTACTCACCTCGTTGCCATGAAATTGTTGTGAGAATTTTGGGTTCCATGATAGTAGCTATAAAGAGATCAGTAACGAAGTTTGGGGCAGAGGTATGCAGAGAGATAATTGTGTTATTTCCAGAAGAGTCACAATGCTTGCCTGTTCCATACAATTAGATAAAACACTAGCTTTTATGATGAAGACAAAAGCCAATTCTCAGCATCAAGTAGTGAAAGTCCAACCTTAACGTAGGCCAATGAGTACAGAAGTACTCAACCACAAACATTCCTCAATTCAAAACTATGAAAAGAGGTATACTGGAGCTGGCACAAACCAGCTCATTAGAGCCCATCATGGGTACCTCTTTCCAACTCTGCATTCAGTAATGGTACATTGGAAGCTCAAAATTGACCACCAGGAAAGCATTTACACCATGAACTTGGAAACCCAGCCAATCGGCGTCTTTTCCCCACTTTTCTCTCAAGAATCAGGTATTAAATGTTTTCAAGCATGCTACAAATGAAATGTAAGCCCATCATGCATTCAGATTATCCTGGGAAGAAAGAAAATAAATGGAATAGATCATCAGATACTACCTTGAATTGATAAAAAATGACTTTCCAGCCCTGAAAAATTCATTCCTAAGAGCTCATTTGAAAAAGAAAATTAAGAATGTTGCTTTCATTTTTTTCAGTTAATTTAGAGTATAAAATTGTGAAAATAATTCATCTGTTAGGATAATATTGAAGATACCATTGTGTTATTCATTCAACTATCAGAATTCCAAGCAAATTTGATAAGCTATTTCTGTTCAGTTTATTTAAAGCTACCCAGGCCTCTCTTTTTCTCTGTTTGAGAAAGCTTTCTGCAACAGAGAAACTTTTGATTTAAACACATTGAGTTAGCCATCTAGATGGTGAAATGTAGCCTTCTGCATGGCTAATGCATGGCTTGTTGCCTGTTTTGTCAAAGTACTGTGCTTCCAAAGATATCAGTGTTATCAATGCCATCAGCAGGATTTTAAAAAGATATAGTATATAGATTGGTATAAGAGTGGATCACATATTGGCATCAATTACTAGCTTGTCATGGTGGTTTCTTAGAAGAAATCAATACCAACAAATTTGGTAAAGACTGGAGTTTCCTAGAGAGTAACTTTGCCCTGTTATCTGTCACATCTATGTATCTCTTTTCCTTGGACTGCCAAACAGCAAATTTTGATTAGCTTTAGAAGCATATAGGGATGGGACATCTTCACTTTGGTTGACAAGTCCCTTGGAAATCCCTCTGCCAATTAACTTGTTGGTTTGTTCTAAGAATAAATTTACCGAAAAGTCTTCCTTAATCTATCAGGTCTACAGTATTGTTTTAAATTATATCTTCAAAGCTTAGTGATATTTCAATGAAAATATTTATAATTTGTGTTCATTTTCAGTGATTATTTAAATAAGAATCACTCTTACCTCTCAGACTGTAGGCTCAGTGAGAGTGGCAGCTTGTTAGCTTTTCCTCTCTATGATTCAATGTCACTAGGACACTGAGCAACTTATAGTGAATGCTAATATGTGCCTGTGAAATAAATTATCAGAGTAGTTGCAACTAATTAATGTTTTTATGCATTTTAAAAGAAATCTCACAGATTTGAACCATTAGTAAAAATATATATCAACAAGTGGTGATCAAGAAATAGACATGAGAAACAAATAAGTAAAAAGAAAAGTTTAGCATTGCTATTAATCAACAAATTTGAATTCAAACCTGCCTATAAACAAGTAAAAAATTTAAATACTACTAAGTGGTGCCTGTGTGTGTGTGCTGTCTCTTCAGTTGTATCTGCCTTTTTGTGACCCCATGGACTGTGTAAACTGCCAAGCTCCTCTGTTCATGAGATTCTCTAGGCAAGAATACTAGAGTGGGTTGCCCTGCCCTCCTCCAGGGGCTCTTCCAGACCCAAGGATCAAATTCATGTTTCTTATGTCTTCTGCATTGTCTGGTGGGTTATTTACCACTAGCATCACTAAGTGGTAGTGAAAGTTTAATAAGGAACTACTCAAAAATTCCCAAATGGAAGGGCTAGAACTTTATGTAAATTTTGTTGTAAGTAATCCAGCTGGTTTTAGAAAAGGCAAAGGAACCAGAGATCAAATTGCCAATATCTGCTGTATAATCGAAAAAGCAAAAGAGTTCCAGAAAAACATCTATTTCTGCTTTATTGACTATGCCAAAGCCTTTGACTGTGTGGATCACAATAAACTGTGGAAAATCCTGAAAGAGATGGGAATACCAGACCACCTGACTTGCCTCTTGAGAAACCTGTAAGCAGGTCAGGAAGCAACAGTTAGAACTGGACATGGAACAACAGACTGGTTCCAAATAGGAAAAGGAGTACGTCAAGGCTTTATATTGTCACCCTACTTACTTAACTTATATGCAGAGTACATCATGAGGAATGCTAGGCTGGAAGAAGCACAAGCTGGAATCAAGATTGCCGGGAGAAATATCAATAACCTCAGATATGCAGATGACACCACCCTTATGGCAGAAAGTGAAGAGGAACTAAGAAGCCTCTTGATGAAAGTGAAACAGGAGAGTGAAAAACTTGGCTTAAAGCTCAACATTCAGAAAACTAAGATCATGGCATCTGTTTCCCATCACGTCATGGGAAATAGATGGGGAAACAGTGGAAACAGTGTCAGACTTTATTTTTGGGCTCCAAAATCACTGCAGATGGTGATTACAGCCGTGAAATTAAAAGATACTTACTCCTTGGAAGGAACGTTATGACCAACCTAGATAGCATATTAAAAAGCAGAGACATTACTTTGCCAACAAAGGTCCGTCTAGTCAAGGCTATGGTTTTTCCAGTGGTCATGTATGGATGTGAGAGATGGACAGTGAAGAAAGCTGATCACCAAAGAATTGATGCTTTTGAACTGTGGTGCTGGAGAAGAGTCTTGAGAGTCCCTTGTACTGCAAGGAGATCCAACCAGTCCATTCTAAAGGAGATCAGTCCTGGGTGTTCAATGGAAGGACTGATGTTAAAGCTGAAACTCCAATACTTTGTCCACCTCATGCAAATGGTTGACTCATTGGAAAATACCCTGATGCTGGGAGGGATTGTGGGAAGGAGGAGAAGAGGACGACAGAGGATGAGATGGCTGGATGGCATCACCGACTCTGTGGACATGAGTTTGAGTGAACTCCAAGAGTTGGTGATGGACAGGGAGGAATGGTGTGCCGTGATTCATGGGGTCACAAAGAGTCGGACACGACTGAGTGACTGAACTGAGCTGAACTGAATCCATTTATATCAACAAAAATGCCAAGTTTTACCCAACAATTCCATTTTATTGAGATTGTTTTTAGAAAATATATGAAAACATATATAAGGTGAGTGCTCATTAAAGCATTACTTAAAATATTGGAAATGATTTCAGCATTCAGAAATATAGGATTAATTCAATAATTTATTTTTATGAAAATAGTACTAGATGTCATTAAAATGACATTGGACATATACATTGATTTAACTATCTGTTGACAATGTATTTAAGTGAAATTGATGATAAGAAACTTCAAATGTTTTACAATCACATTCCAGAAGGATATCCATGAAAATATTTATAATGCTTATCTTTGATATTATTCTTCTTCAAGCATTTTGATTTTTTTTCTCTTCTTGGGTTTCTACATTTTAGATTGTTATCTACCTCAAGAATGCATTTCTTGAATAAAATATTGAGAGTATTAAAAGAAGTGGTGGTAAAGCCCGAAGTTTTTTTTCATAGACCACTGAAATTGGCTTAAAGATAAAGATTTAAAGGTTTCAAAAGAGAAGATTTCAGTTTGAATACCGAATCAGGGATTTGAAACTGAGAATTTTATAAATAGGAGATTAATACTTCTGCATCAGTTATTTTCAACTTTAGTCTTCTGATGTATCAAATATTATCTTAGTGTATTTTTACGAGACAGAGATAGTTGGTCAAAATGCTAAGGTCAAAGTTTAAAGTAAATTTACTTATGCTATTTTTACTCTGGATAACAGAAAGGACAGGATGGTTTTATTCCCCTAGGTGGTAAGCAGCAGCAAATGATTTTTGCTTTCTGCAGGTCTTTTTTCCCTTTTTTTAACTGTCAGGGCACAAACACGTTAACTTCACATAAATGGAGAGCACCTGCTGTGGAAAACATCTCTTTTGACTTAAAAAGGAGCATTAAAGCCTCTGTCACTTCAGTGAAATGACGATTAAAAGAGCAAATGTGAAGTACTTATATACCCAGGTTATAGAAGTTACAAGTTAGGAAAGTTTAAATTTTGCTTTTTTTTTTTTCTGTGGAGCAATGGTTATTTGTGACCACTCACATCAGTTCTGGTCAGGATAGTCAGTTCTTCTGGCTAGCCAGCAAATAAAATACACAAAGATTCTTCCTTCATTAGGTCAGCTTCCAGGAAATGCTGATGGAAGAATGAAAGGCCATCTTTTACCCTTTAAGAGCAAACTTCTAGGAATTTTCATTAGCACACTGTTAGAATTCGGCTATCTCTTTTCATGCATAATTTTCTAATTTCAACATTTAAGAAAATGATGATACAGATGCTCTTTCTTCAATATTTTAATTCATGGTTGTCTGTCAAGATTTGTAAGCTCCATAAGGTTTCCTACTCTTTAACCAGGTACAGTCAATGAAAGAAGACAGCAAATATTTGGAATATGACATTGGTTTTGATCATATAAACATGTGTGTGACAATCAAAAATGTTTGCAAATATTGCTCATTGTCCTCCAAGTGGCAAAATATCCTCTTGTTGTCAGCTATTGATCTAGAAAACTTAAAAAATTTTATCCACAACAATTAATATACTGTACGTTTTTCAATTATGTCATTAAATTTGATTATGTTGATATCATATCAGTAAATTTGATTGTCATAATTGAAAACAATTTTTTTGTTTAAAGATATCAGTTCATAATCAGGAATTAATCTATAAATCTGCAAGTGGGTATCAGTTATGAAACGTTGATGTTCTAACTAAATAGCTAGTAAAGGACGGAGATCAATCCTGGGTGTTCATTGGAAGGACTGATGCTAAAGCTGAAACTCCAATACTTTGGCCACCTTATGCGACAAGCTGACTCACTGGAAAAGACTCATGCTGGGAGGGGTTGGGGGCGGGAGGAGAAGGGGATGACAGAGAATGAGATGGCTGGACGGCATCACCGACTCGATGGACATGAGTTTGAGTGAATTCCGGGAGTTGGTGATGTACAGGGAGGCCTGGCGTGTTGTGATTCATGGGGTCGCAAAGAGTCGGACATGACTGAGCGACTGAACTGAACTGAACTGAAAGGACAAGAAGAAATCTCATAGCTGTCAGTTTTAAATGAGTCACTCCATCTCAAATCTCATTGTTTGTCCTTATGTATGATATATTGCTGTGATGTTGTGTTTTACCAAACCAGTTATAGGCATGTATGCCAGGAGAAAGGTGGCACCAGTGCCCTTGAAGCAGGATTGAACTAAAACAGAGGCCTCTATGTGCACTGTGTTCTCTAATATGCTTTAGTCTGCCCTCAACACAACTGAGAAGTCCAAATTTTACTTACTATATGAAAAGAATCTTACAGAAAGTAAGTTAAGACCAGTTTTTCTACTGCATGGGGCATGGATTCTATCCCTGGTGGAGGAAATAAGATCCCACATGACTGGTGGCACATGGTACAACCAAAAAGAAAAGAATGAAAAGATTTAGTGTGGTAGCTCAGATGGTAAAGGATCTACCTGCATGCAGGAGACTTGAATTCAGTCCCTGGGTCAGGAAGATCCTCCAGAGAAGGAAATGCAACTCACTGCAGTTTTCTTGCCTGGAAATCTCACGGACAGAGGAGCCTGGTGGGCTATAGCCCATGGGGTGTCAAAGAGACATAACTGGGTATCTAACACTTTCAAAACACTCAATAGTTGTTAAATGCTAAGAATTACATTTGTGGTGATATAGGAAGACCATGAATTTCAGATTGCCTCCCAAACACTTCACTGGACTTCTTTGGTTAAGTGTTTCTGAACACCTACTAGTTGTGTAGTTTTAGGCAAGCGTTTTGTTTTAGCTTTTATGTTTTGAACTTTTCTTCCACCAGTAAAATGGACCCAATGATAGACAGCTTATAGGATTATTGTGAGAATAAATTTTAAAATTTAAATCATCCAGCATAATTAAACATAATATATATTCAAAAAATGTCAGATGATGGAGTAAATACATAATAAAATAATTCTCAAGAACTTAGAAATTTATAAACAATACATATTTTCCTTATGTTCTATTCAAGAAATTTGTATCAAAAAGAAAAATAAGGATATAAAAAGAAGAAAAACAAAATATTCAGTGACATCCCCCACTCCCCTTGTTTTAAGATGTTGTTAAGAATAGTATTTCAGTGCAGCTGGTATTTTATGTACCAAGGAATTTCAAATATCTTTCAGAAGAAAGCCACCTATATTCATGTCATGTTCGAAATATTAAACCAGTTCCAAGTTGGCAAGAATAAAAAAGAAAACATTCAGTAAATTTCAATCAATTGCCTCCCAAACACTTCACTGGACTTCTTAAATGCTGTGTATGTAATACATTCTAACTGCTAATAGGGTTCATAGAAGAACTTTAATTTTTTCACTTACTTTGTATTGCAGCTTGCATTTTAAGGTCTTCACATGTGATTGGGAACAGTTTGAATTATCCTGAATGAAAACTTCTGTACTGGGCGGTCAGAGAGTGATTTTTGCCTTCCTATAAAATAACCCTTCATCTAACATAATTCCGCAATAAACTGTGGAACATTCTGAAAGAGATGGGAATAACAGACCACCTGATCTGCCTCTTGAGCAATCTATATGCAGGTCAGGAAGCAACAGTTAGAACTGGACATGGAACAACAGACTGGTTCCAAATAGGAAAAGGAGTACGTCTAGGCTGTATATTGTCACTGTGCTTATTTAATTTATATGCAGAGTACATCATGAGAAACGCTGGGCTGGAAGAAGCACAAGCTGGAATCAAGATTTCCAGGAGAAATATCAATAACAGATATACAGATGACGCCACCCTTATGGCAAAAAGTGAAGAAGAACTAAAGAGGCTCTTGATGAAAGTGAAAGAGGAGAGTGAAAAAGTTGACTTAAACCTCAACATTCAGAAAACTAAGATCATGGCATCCGGTCCCATCACTCCATGGCAAATAGATGGGGAAACCGTGGCAGACTTTATTTTGGGGGGCTCCAAAATCACTGCAGATGGTGACTGCAGCCATGAAATAAATCACGTTTACTCCTTGGAAGAAAAGTTATGACCGACCTAGATAGTATATTAAAAAGCAGAGACATTACTTTGTCAACAAAAGTCCATCTAGTCAAGGCTATGGTTTTTCCAGTGGTCATGTATGGGTGGGAGAGTTGGACTATAAAGAAAGCTGAGCACCAAAGAATTGATGCTTTTGAACTGGGGTGTTGGAGAAGACCCTTTTTTTTTTAATTTTTAATTAATTTATTTTTTATTGGAGGCAAATTATTTTACAATATTATATCGGTTGGTTTTGCCATACATTGACATGAATTCGCCCCGGGTGTACATGAGTTCTCTCTCCTGAACCTCCCTCCCACCTCCCTCCTCCCTTTATCCTCCTTCTGGGTCATCCCCACATGCCAGCCCCGAGCATCCTGTAACATGCATAGACCCTGAACTGGTGATTCGTTTCACATAAGACAAAATACCTGTTTCAATGCCATGCTCCCAAATCATCCCACCCTCACCCTCTCCTACAGAGTGCCAAAGACTATTCTATACATCTGTGTCTCTTTTGCTGTCTCGTATACAGGGTTATCATTTGCATCTTACTAAATTCCACATATATGCGTTAGTATACTGTATTGGTGTTTTTCTTTCTGGCTGACTGCGTGCTGCAGTCCATGGTGTCCCAAAGAGTTGGACACAACTGAGCAACTGAACTGAACTGAACATAATCCTATAGAAGTAATAATTTATTATGATATACACTCAGCTATAATATTACCAACCTCAGTTAGTCTTAACAAGTTGTGTATCAAGAATTTGTAAAGTAGCTTCTAAATAACACTATAGTAGAAAACAAAATTATAAAAAGCACAGGACAGAGTTTCCACATACTACCTGTAAGGGAAAAAGAAACAAGGAATTGCTCTTTGGTGTGTTAAATGCTACAGTGCACGTAAGCAGCCATGAAACCTGTGGAAGGATGGAAAAATGACTTCATCTTCCTTTAGGTAGGCTGTCCTGTCTCTTAGCTGATTAGGATAGCCTATTTGAAGATTCCCTGGTGGCTCAGCAGTAAAGAAGTCACCTGCCAATGCACGAGACAAATTGAGGTTCGATTCTTGGGTTTGGAAGATCCCCTGGAGCAGGAAATGGCAATCCACTCCAGTATTCTTGCCTGAGAAATTCCATGTACAGAGAAGCCTGATGTGCTAAAGTCTGGTGTGGTGGCAAAGAGTCAGACGTGACTTAGCCACTAAACAACAATAAAACAACAAGGTTATCCCAGTCAACCAAAAGAATTGTTCTTCTGGAATAGAATACATCAGTATTTATTAGTTCATCCGGTTTTTGAAAGGATTTGAGAGGGAAACAACAGAACATCAAAGTTCTCAAATTTGTACTTTAGAATCGTGTGTGTGTGTGCAGACTCAGTCGTGTCCAATTCTTTGTGACCCTGTGGACTGTGGCCCACCAGGCTCCTCTGTCCATGGGATTCTCCAGGCAAGAATACTGGAGTAGGTTGCCATTTCCCACTCCAGGGGATCTTCCAAACCCAGGGATCAAATCTGCATCTCCTGCATTGATAGGTAGGTTCTTTACAACTGGCACCACCTAGGAAGCCCCTAGAATTACTTAGAGATCTGAAACTCCTGATATCCAGGCCCAAATTCCAGATGCATTAAATTAGAATCTCTGGATCTGGAACCTAGGAAGCAAAAGTTTAATCATCCTCAGGTAATTTAAATGGGCAGCAAAGTTTCAGCATCATTGATCTAGAAAGAGACCCGCTGATCTAAAAGGAGCAGAGGGAATCTATGTATCCTGGTGTGTCCTGAAGAGAGTCAGTTTTCACTGATCACTGAATTAAACTATTAATTAAGTTACTAAGACAAAACTAGGTTAATGCTGACCTTTATTATCGATTTTTACAAAATCAAGTTATGTATTTGCCAGAGGGAAAAAATGCATGATTCACATAATGCTGTTAGATTTGTCTCAAGGAATGTTTTTATGCATACCAAGTTCAGTTCAGTTTGGCAGCTCAGTCATGTCTGACTCTTAAGGCTTAATGCACATAGTTGTTAAGAATGTCCTATGAGATTAAGAAAATTAGGTCTACAAATTAATAGGTAGAGGTATGGAAATCTATTTTGATAAAAAGTTTCATGATGGTTTTTATTATTTTTCTGATTTTTTACTAAACCAATATAACTTGGAGAAAGTTGTGTTGAGAAAAACCTGAGAATTTCTGATAAAAGCCAGTATGTGACTGTTAAGTGCACCCTCTCTTTATGATGTCTTAAATTCTTGAGCAAGATTAGCTTAAATGTATTCCTAGGTGTATTTATTGTTTGGGGGGCAAAGATACAATATACATTTCATAATAAAAGGAAGTTATCTTTTGTGATGAATTTTTCACAGAAAGGATCTCAGCAAGGTGAATTTACAATAAAAGAATTTTCTACAATAAAGGAATAGAGCTTTTCATTTACATAAGTAACAAAGTTTAAAAAAAAGAAAAAAACTGTATCCCCCTCACCACTAAGAAGCAGTTTCAGAGCTTCAACTTCTTTCTCTTCAGTCTACTGAAGTAGACTGTCTGCTGGTAAACTACAGTAGTCTAGCAGTCTACTTTTTGGCCAGTGGAAGGACCATGGGCTCTAGTGTCAAGCAGATCTTGGCTTTGATTTTAACTTTGCCAATGACACGACTTTGACCTTGGGAGATTACATAAGGAGATACACCTCAATTTCTTTTCATTTGTAAAATAGAGATAATAGCAAGTATTAAATCAGTGGCAAATATTTTAATTTGCTTAGGTTGAAACTTATGTTAAGTAGGTTGTCTCATAATTAGGCAATCAATTTACTAGGCCATCAATCATATAAGTTAAAATGTTACTCTATTATAGCATTGTTATGTATAAGAAAGCCTCTTCTACTTTAACAAATAAATCTATCCTCAATCCTTTTTCCTTCTTTACTATTTTCAAAGAGTAAGGTGTTCAAATATCATTTAACATGTCCAAAATTAGCTCGTCAAAAGACCTTTCTATTTTTTCCCTTTGAAATTTCCCATCCCTTTCTGTACCAGTAACTTTCTCAGGTGTGATTCTTGGTTATTTTTTGTTCTTTCTTGGCTCAGATGGTGAAGAATCCACCAGCAGTGTAGGAGACCTGGGTTCGATTCCTGGGTTGGGAAGATTTCCTGGAGAAGGGAACAGCTACCACTCCAGTATTCTTGACTAGAGAATTCCACGGATAAAGGAGCCTGGCAGGCTACTGTCTATGGGGTCCCAAAGTCAGATACAACTGTGAGATTTTCACTTTCCACATATGTTATGTCATTTGTCATCAATGCTGCTACATTTTTTTCCCCTCTAAAAGCGTGCCTCTAATCTTATCTAACTGTCATTTCCACTGTCATTTCAGTCCTGGTTCTCATCAACTTATTTCCTTTCTCTATATATCCTTGTGTGCTAGTGGCTCAGTCATGTCCGACTCTTTGCGATCCCACGGACTGTAGCCTGCCAGGCTTCTCTGTTCATGGAATTCTCCAGGCAAGAATACTGGAGTGGGTTGCCATTCCCTTCTCCAGAGGAACTTCCCAACCCCGGGATCGAACCCTCGTCTCCTGCATTGCAGGCAGATTCTTTACCATTTGCGAGATGAGGCTTAATTAATGAAAAAATGATATACATATAAAAATAAATATGGAGAATATATATAACATGTTCTGAGAGTTGAAATTTTAATTAGAAGCAATGATTTCAAATAGTAAGAGCTTCAAATCTGACTAGTCTTCTTTCATATTCATTTAAATCATCTTAAATTGACTTGGCTTGATCAATTAAAAAAACTCATTTTATCCCTTATTCAGTTTTCATAGACTCTTTTTTTTTAACCAGTCTATGAGTTGACTCACTGGAAAAGACTCTGATGCTGGGAGGAATTGGGGGCGGAAGGAGAAGGGGACGACAGAGAATGAGATGGCTGGATGGCATCACCGACTCGACAGACATGGGTTTGAGTGAACTCCTGGAGTTGATGATGGACAGGGAGGCCTGGCATGCTGTGATTCATGGGGTCGCAAAGAGTCAGACACGACTGAGCGACTGAACTGAACCGAACTGAACTGATGCACTTGATAAAAGCTTCAGAAAACATTGCTCAACTCTTGTCTACCTTGTCTCCTGACTCACTCTTCATGTTTTCCTAGGATTGTGACTTTCTCTGTTTTTTTCTATATTTGTCACACTTTAAATGTAGACAGGTCAAGGGTTTCCACTTAGACTTTTTAAACTTCACACATACCCCTTCCTTTTCCTCTCACATTTAGATTAGCTCTCAGGAAATTTCTACTCTAACCTACTATTGCTGTGTGTGAACCTTGCGTGTGTGTGTGGCCAGTCTGTTTCCTGGGTTCTAATCTCATTATCCTGCTGCACAGCACTAGGAAGTACTCACAGCATTTCCTGTCAATGCTTTCTTTTGACAGATAATCAGAAATTTTAAACTCAGTTGTAAAACATTATGGTACTCTTAAATAGTTTCAGTAAAAATTAATTGAGCATAGCCTCACCATTTAGGAACTTCAGTATATCAATTTATATTTGCATAGACAGGTAGTGTGTTTTTGTTTTTGTATTTTTTTTAATTTTCCACTTAAAGCATCTTTGTTTGTCACAACACCTGGTGGCTAGAGCAAATATTTTGATTCCTATTTTATGAATGAAGAGACTGTGAAAATCTTTAGAAAATTTCCCCATTCTTTTGAATTGCAAAATGATGAGTTTCTACTATTTTACCTTGCCTCTCCTATCCTAAAAGAAACTATTCAAATTAATAAATAATGATTGTATAGCTTTCGTTTTACCTCATGCGTCGAGTTGACTCACTGGAAAAGAGTCTGATGCTAGGAAGGATTGGGGGTGGGAGGAGACGGGGACGACAGAGAATGAGATGGCTGGATGGCATCACCGACTCGATGGACATGAGTTTGAGTGAACTCCGGGAGTTGGTGATGGACAGGGAGGCCTGGCGTGCTGTGACTCATGGGGTCGCAAAGAGTCAGACACGACTAAGTGACTGAACTGAACTGAACAATGCTGTATGGTTTAATTACCAAACTAAAAATACTGACCCGTATAAGAAAGTACAGACATAATGGTGACTTGTATAAAGGTCATATTTTATTTTAAACAGTTTATTTTCTTAATTTTTAAATGCTTATAAAGTAATGATTTTATTCACTTGAATTCATTTCTATTTTCCTTATCAATTACCCCACTAATCATGTATTCTTTGAAGACAGAGACAAAATTTTGAAAATAGTATTCTGATTCCTCACTTGGTCTGTACATTTCAATGGTGTGGACTGTGTTTTCTACCCCCCACCCTCACCGTCACCAAAATTCATGTTGAGACCCTAATCTCCAATGTACATATATTTGGAAATAGATTCTAACAGAAGGTAATAAAGGTTAATGGAAGTCATGGGATGGGCCCCTTATCAATAAGCCTGGGGTCTTTATAAGTATTAGAAGAGATACCAGGGCTCACTTCTTCTGGATTGTAATAAAAAAGCAGATGACTCTCTGAAAACAAGGAAGAGTATTCTCTTCAGGAACCAAATCCACCAGTACCTTCATCTTGGATTTCCCAGCCTCCCTATTTGTGAGAAAATATATTTATGTTCAAACCATCCAGTCTATGGTTTTTGTTATGGCAGCCTAGAAGACTAAGACATTCAACAAACTGACGATTTTCTTTTTTAACTGGAGAATTATTATCAATGTGAGGAAGGAAAGAAAGGAAAAGACTGTAGTCAACAAAATATTCTTGTCTTATGTTTTTAAAATGTGTATCAGAGTTGAAATGATAGCTTAAATTCTACTCTGTAGTTAGATTTTCTAAAACTAGTTTTGCCCACTGGATCAATGACATTTAACTTAAATGTAAAGATTATATATAAGCATATGATTTGAATGTGGCATTTGAGAGAAATCTAATGAAAAAAATGTGGGTTGTTATAAGACTTGCAGTTACCAAAATCATGAGAAAGACGAAAACTAGCATTTCTCAGAAATATATTTAAGAACTAATATGGATTCCAAGAGCACAAAGCCATAGATAGTATATTATTAGCTACATATGTTTTAAAAATTTTGAAAGAAAGTATATCAAACAGAACTCATGTATGGTAGGATTCCAAGATTTGTGAAATGGATAATAAGGAGTGTTGGGTGTTTTAGAGGGAGAGGGGACATGGAGAAGTTCCTTTTCTCCACCTGATCATGGTTAGACTAGAATACAAAACCATTATTTTAATCTTTACCTAAATCAGACAACCTACAGTATCTGTTCTCTAACTTCAAATATATTCATTTCCATATATTCCTAAATGGCCTTTTAAATATGTTTATGAAGATTAATTATACATTTAAGAGAATTCATAATTTGTTTTCAAGTGAAAGAAACAAGGATAAAATAAGTATTAGTATATACATCAGTAAAATTGAATTTTAATAATATAACTTTTTACTTAGTCCCTTTTTGGGGGTGTGTATCAATCTTCTCCCCCACACAAATGTTTCATAATGAGCATCTCAATTTGCTAGCTAATGAGTCCCTTTGATCTTATTTGGGAAATTGCAAATTCTCTGTCCTTTACTATTTAGGACTTAAGACAAAAATTGTCTCAAAACTGCTAATGCAAGAAGTATATTTGTAGCCTCAAATGTTTTATATGCAAATCCTGAAAAGAGATAGTCTTGGACTTAGATTCTATTTTGACTTTTAAAGATTTCATTTGCCTTTAATATCAAAGGCATTCTTGTAAATTTTTGAAAGCCCCTCACTGGAATTTCACTTACTTAAAACTTCACTTTTTAAGTTTGATCTTTCTGGAAAATCAAACCAAAGGTTACCACTTTACTAGCTAGTGTACTTCCCTGGTGTTTCAAATGGTAAAGAACCTGCCTCCAGTACAGGAAATCCATGTTCACTCCCTGGGATGGGAAGATCCCCTGGACTAGGAGTTGCCAACTCATTCCATTATTCTAGCCTGGACAATCCCAAAGAGCCTGGCAGGCTACAGTCCATGGGGTCTCAAAGAGTCAGACACAAGTGAAGCAACTTGGCAGGCATGCACATACTAGCTAGTAAAAAAAAAATTAAATGAAATTGAAAATGACTTAAAATGTTGCCATAGAGAATAAAAACTGAATGTTTATTTTTTAAATTTAATTTACATGAGGAAGGTTTTTTTCTAACAAATTTTTTCCTGACATAGTGGGTTGAATGGTACGCTTCATCCACCCCACAGATAAGGCCATATCCTGGAAATTGTGAATGTAACCTTAATTGGAAAAAAAGCCTTTGCACGTGTAACTAATAATCTCTGCCTGATATCATAGTGGATGATATCATAGTGAATTATCAGAGTGGGCGTTAAATCAAATGACAAATACCCTTATAAGAGATACCCAGGGTAAAGACACTACAGAAGGCCACTTGGAGATGGAGACAGACATGGGAGAAGTACAGTTTCAAGCCAAGGAATACCTAGAGCCACCAGATGTTGAAAGAAGTAAAGGATTCTCCTTTAGGTCCTTTGGAGGGAGCATGGTCATTCCAAACCTTGATCTTTGAACTTCTGATCTCCAAAACAGTGTGAGAATAAATGGCTGTTTTGTTATTTTTTTAAGCTACCGTATTTGTGATAATATTTACAGAAGCCCAAGGTGGCTCAGATGATAAAGAAACTTCCTGCAATGAAGGAGACTTGGGTTTAATCCCTGGGTCAGGAAAATCCCCTGGAGAAGGGAATGGCTACTCACTCTAGTATTCTTTTCTGGAGAATTTTAGGGACAGAGGAGCTTGGTTGGCTACAGCCCATGGGGTCACAAAGAGTTGGAATGACTGTGTGACTAACACAGTAGGAAACAAATATGCTTGATGTGTTCCCTATTTTGATAATTTGATTCTTTATATTACTGGTCTAAAACAAAGCTAGAAAATGTTACATTGAGGATTGCAAATCCTATTGATTCCCATTTCATATATTCTTTTGGTCAAAATTCTGTTCAAAGAGTAGAAAAATAAGTTATATATTTGATTATAGATCCCTAGATATTTGCAAGCAAAAAACCTTGCAAATGATAGAATGTAGTCACTTAATGTTGTTCAGAAAATTAAACTGAGAAACCCAGTGACCTGCTACAGTTCACAGATCTACAGTGAATGTCCGCTTTTGTCTGAACCCATTTGCAATGTGAGCAAATATCTGTATTAGTCACAACTGATATCACAGATTGTTGCTTTCAATCTTCTAGGACTGCCATAGCAAAACATCACAGACTGAGTAGCTTAAACACTAGATATTTATTTTCTCACAGTTTTGGAGACTGGAAGTTCATGATCATGCTGAGAGTTCTCTTCCTGGTTTGTAGATACTGACTTTCTAACTCTCCTCTGTGTTTGCCCAGAAAAAGAAAGTGTGCTCTACTCTCTTCTTACAAGGGCACCAATCCTACTGTATTAGGGTCCCACTCTTATGATTTAGTTTAACCTTAATTACCTCCTTTAGATGTTATATCCAAATATAGGACCTACAGAATCACACTGGGGGTTAGTGTTTCAAGATATTAATTGGGGGGAAAGATTTCAGTTTATAACACCCTTATTACTGTGCTTGTGTAAGAGTATGTCATATTGCTTTAACTTTGAAAGTGGGAGAACTGAAACAATTGGATATCCGTTCTGACTCTTTTATCAAAATCTTTTGGATGGATCTGACATGAAATCTAAGTCATGTTTATAGAAGACCTAATTACCTTTATATCTATTCACAGCAATCATCTTTGAGAAAGATATAAAAACAAAGGAAACTCCAAAACTTTTAGTTGTTGCTATAATTTTCAGTCCAAATGATAACTTTTGTTCTATATAATTGCATTTATAAGATATTCATATAAGAATCCCAGAGTAGATATGAAAGGAAAATAAACTAAAGGGGATTGAGAAAGTGAGAACATTTTTAGCGCATCTAAGAACTAGTTCCTCTTGATGTTTTTACTGCTATTCTCACCTTAATTTTTTCTCTTTTTGTCTCTTTTTAAATAGTGCTCAGTCTTCTGAAAACTCTTGCTTATTGAGGATTTCTATATAGGCAGGGAAGGTCAGTAATGGATATTTTCACACTTTAGCCAGAAAGAACAGAAAAGAATCTTCAAAATTTGTAATAAACAGAGCAATCTTTAGGGATCAAAACAGTCTCTTAGATTCAATGCCAGGTGTCTTTCCCAATCTTAGCTTCACAACTTCCCCAGTCACACTGGCTACTCCTTCTGAGAAAGGAGTCACTCTTCCTGCTGTCAGAGTGTCTAGGAAAAAAAAAAAGAAAGGTACAGCTGCTGCAGGCATATACTGTACCTGGCAATTCCACAAAATGAATATGTGGGTGATGTGCAGTGTCCATAGGGTATTAACTTCTTTTTTGTCCTCTCTACTCCTTTCTCTATTTTTCTGTTTGAAGACCTTATATTCCCTTTTCTCACTCAATATATTTTTTCTGAGCCCTTGTCCTTTCTTGTCACCCAGATAGGTGTACTTGAATCAGGATTGGAGAGTCCCAAGTCAACACCTTTAGTATTCTAGCAGACAAGGAAGCACTGATAATAAAACTCAAATAAAGTACCCTATTTCCTATTGCAAGAAATTTGAACAAACGTCAGTCCCTGAGACGAGCTGCTTCAATTTGTTGTGATGTGAAGTAGAAGATGATCAGGTCATCTTAGGTAGAATGGAAGCAAGAGGAATTGTACTTCTGAACTCGATGAAATTTGTTATTTAATCACTTTACTCAATGGAAGTTTACACAAGGTACTTGAAGTTTCATTTGGAGACAAGGTTTACTGACCTGAAGTTTGAAAATCCAGACTTGATTTGAGTCACTATGAGCTCAATTAAATACATGTCTATCTTATAAAGATGTAATCACTCGTGTTTTTTAGATAATCTCTCAGGCACACATAACTATTAGCTGGTGGCTCAGATGGTAAAGAATGGCTTGCAATGCAGGAGACCTGGATTAGATCCCTGGGTTGGGAAGATCCCCTGGAGAAGGAAAAGGCTATCCACTGCAGTATTATGTCCTGGAGAATTCAATCAACTGTATAGTCCGTGGGATTGCAAAGAGTCAGACACGACTGAGTGAATTTCATTCACTTCACAGATGATAAGGAATCTGCCTGCAATGCAAAAAACGTGGGTTCGATCTCTGGGTCAGAAAGATCCCCCACAGAAGGGAATGGCTACCCACTCCAGTATTCTTCCCTGGAGAAATCCATGGACAGAGGAACCTGTAGGGCTACAGTCCTTGGGATCACATAGAATCAGACACAACTGAGTGACTAACACACACACACACACACACACACACAGGAATTAGACATTTCTACAGCTGACCCGAGAGACGCCGTCCCCGGCGGCGCAACCGACCACGCAAAGAGGCCCGGCTGTGAGGAGCTACCCCACGCCTGAGGCCAGGGCCAGCGGCCGAGAGGAGCTACCCCACGTCCAATAGGCGGTGGCTGCATGGGCGCAGGAGGGCCGAGAGGAGCTTCTCAACGTTCAAGGTCAGGAGGGGCGGCCTTGAGGAGATACCGCTCATCCAAGGTGAAATGCAGTGGCTACACTTTCTTGGAGCAGCTGTGAAGAGATACCCCACGTCCAAGGTAAGAGAAACCCAAATAAGACGGTAGGTATTGCGAGGGGGCATCAGAGGGCAGACACACTGAAATCATAATCACAGGAAGCTGGTCCATCTGATCACATGGACCATAGCCGAATGTGGTCCATGGGAGAAGGGAATGGCAAACCACTTCAGTATACTTGCCTTGAGAACCCCATGAACAGTATCAAAGGGAAAAATGAAAGGCTACTAAATGAGGAATTCCCCAGGTCAGTAGGTGCCCAGTATGCTTCTGGAGATCAGTGGAGAAATAACTCTAGAAGGAATAAAGGGATGGAGCAAAAGCAAAACCAATACCCAGTTGTGGATGTGAACAGTGATAGAAGCAAGGTCCAGTGCTGTAAAGAGCAATATTCCATAGGAACCTGGAATGTTAGGTCCATGAATCAAGGCAAATTGGAAGTGGTCAAACAGGAAATGGCAAGAGTGAACACAGACATTCTAGGAATCAGTGAACTAAAATGGACTGGAATGGGTGAATTTAACTCAGATGACCATTATATCTACTACTTGCAGGCAGGAATCCCTTAAAAGAAATGGAGTAGCCATCATGGTCAACAAAAGAGTCTGAAATGCAGTACTTGGATGCAATCTTAAAAACGACACAATGATTTCTGTTCGCTTCCAAGGCAAACCATTCAATATTACAGTAATGCAGGCCTATGCCCCAACCAGTAATGCTGAAGAAGCCGAAGTTGAACGGTTCTATGAAGACCTACAAGAACTTTTAGAACTAACACCCAAAAAAGATGTCCTTTTCATTATAGGGGACTGAAATGCAAAAGTAGGAAGTCAAGAAACACCTGGAGTAACAGGTAAATTTGCCTTGGAGCACGGAATGAAGCAGGGCAAAGGCTAATAGAGTTTTGTCAAGAGAATGCACTGATCATAGCAAACACCCTCTTCCAACAACACAAGAAAAGACTCTACACATGGACATCACCAGATGGTCAACACCGAAATCAGATTGATTATATTCTTTGCAGCCAAAGATGGAGAAGCTCTTTACAGTTAGCAAAAACAAGACCAGGAGCTGACTGTGGCTCAGATCATGAACTCCTTATTGCCAAATTCAGACTTAAATTGAAGAAAGTAGGGAAAACTACTAGACCATTCAGATATGACCTAAATCAAATCCCTTATGATTATACAGTGGAAGTGAGAAATAGATTTAAGGGACTAGATCTGATAGAGTGCGTGATGAACTCTGGATGGAGGTTCGTGATATTGTACAGGAGACAGGGACCAGGACCATCCCCATGGGAAAGAAATGCAAAAAAGCAAAATGGCTGTCTGAGGAGGCCTTACAAAGAGCTGTGAAAAGAAGAGAAGCGAAAAGCAAAGGAGAAAAGGAAAGATATAAGCATCTGAATGCAGAGTTCCAAAGAATAGCAAGGAGAGATAAGAAATCCTTCCTCACTGATCAATGCAAAGAAATAGAGGAAAACAACAGAATAGGAAAAACAAGAGATCTCTTCAAGAAAATTAGAGATTCCAAGGGAATATTTCATGCAAAGATGGGCTCTATAAAGGACAGAAATGATATGGACCTAACAGAAGCAGAAGATATGAAGAAGAGGTGGCAAGAATACACAACAGAACTGTACAAAAAAGATATTCTTGACCAAGATAGTCACGATAACATGATCACTGACCTAGAGCCAGACATCGTGGAATGTGAAGTCAAGTGGGCCTTAGAAAGCTCACTACAAACAAAGCTAGTGAAGGTGATGGAATTCCAGTTGAGCTATTTCAAATCTTGAAAGATGATGCTGTGAAAGTGCTGCACTCAATACGCCAGAAAATTTGGAAAACTCAGCAGTGGCCACAGGACTGGAAAAGTTCAGTCTTCATTCCAATCCCAAAGAAAGGCAATACCAAAGAATGCTCAAACTACCGCACAATTGCACTCATCTCACACACTAGCAAAGTCATGCCAAAAATTCTCCAAGCCAGGTTTCAGCAGTATGTGAACCGTGAACTCCCAGATGTTCAAGCAGGTTTTAGAAAAGGCAGAGGCACCAGAGATCAAATTGCCAACATCCGCTGGATCATGGAGAAAGCAAGAGAGTTCCAGAAATACATCTATTTCTGCTTCATTGACTATGCCAAAGCCTTTGACTGTGTGGATTACAATAAACTGTGGAACATTCTGAAAGAGATGGGAATACCAGACCACCTGACCTGCCTCTTGAGAAACCTGTATGCAGGTCAGGAAGCAACAGTCAGAACTGAACATGGAACAACAGACTGGTTCCAAATAGGAAAAGGAGTACGTCAAGGCTGTATATTGTCACCCTGTTTATTTAACTTATCTGCAGAGTACATCATGAGGAACGCTGGGCTGGAAGAAGCACAAGCTGGAATCAAGATTGCTGGGAGAAATATCAATAACCTCGGATATGCAGATGACACCACCCTTATGGCTGAAAGTGAAGAGGAACTCAAAAGCCTCTTGATGAAAGTGAAAGAGGAGAGTGAAAAGGTTGGCTTGAAGCTCATCATTCAGTAAACAAAGATCATAGCTCTGGTCCCATCACTTCATGGGAAATAGATGGGGAAACAGTGGAAACAGTGTCAGACTTTATTTTTTTGGGCTCCAAAATCACTGCAGATGCTGATGGCAGCCATGAAATTAAAAGACCCTTATTCCTTGGAAGGAAAATTATGACCAACCTAGATAGTATATTAAAAAGCAGAGACATTACTTTTCCAACCAAGGTCCGCCTAGGCAAGGCTATGGTTTTTCCCGTGGTCATGTATGGATGTGAGAGTTGGACTGTGAAGAAAGCTGATCACCGAAGAATTGATGCTTTTGAACTGTGGTGTTGGAGAAGACTCTTGAGAGTCCCTTGGACTGCAAGGAAATCCAACGAGTCCCTTCTAAAGAAGATCAATCCTGGGTGTTCATTGGAAGGACTGATGCTAAAGCTGGAACTTCAATACTTTGGCCAGCTCATGCAACGAGTTGACTCACTGGAAAAGACTCTGATGCTGGGAAAGGTTGGGGCGGGAGGAGAAGGGGACGACAGAGAATGAGATGGCTGGATGGCATCACTGACTCTGTGGACATGAGTTTGAGTGAACTCCAGGAGTTGGTGATGGACAGGGAGGCCTGTCATGCTGTGATTCATGGGGTCGCGGAGAGTCTCACACGGCAGAGTGATTGCACTGTACTGAACAGAAACTAGGTTCTTGAGTTATATTGTATAAATTTCATCACCGACAATAACATACACTATTACATATGTTAGAACTGTGTGGCAAAAGTTAAGAAAAAACTCCTTTGCTCATTCCATCTTCAAATATCAAGATAGGCCTTTCTGAAAAACAGAGAAGTTCATTTCTTCTTTGATGAAGACAGATTCTCAGAGGGGTATATGTGTGAGAGACATTCAATGACTTAAATGCTTTATTTGTTCTATAAGCGCACTAATTCATAAAATTTAGTATTTGCACTATTCTTAATACTTGTTGAGAGGTTATCGACATATATTTGTCTTGGAAGGTTCCTACCTATTTATTTAAAATTAAGACAGATTTGAAACCTTTAAGGTGAATTTTTGTTTGGGTAGGCTTTCTTCCCTATCTAGATTTTTATTTTAGATCTTAACACACTGAGGAAACCAGAATTGAAAGAATCACATGCACTCCAATGTTCATTGCAACACTGTTTATAATAGCCAGGACATGGAAGCAACCTAGATGTCCATCTGCAGACGAATGGATAAGAAAGTTTTGGTACATATACACAATGGAGTATTTTTCAGCCAGCAAAAAGAATGCATTTGAATCAGTTCTAATGAGGTGGATGAAATTGGAGCCTATTATACAGAGTGAAGTAAGCCAGAAAGAAAAACATCAATACAGTATATTAACGCATATATATGGAATTTAGAAAGATGATAACCTTAACCCTGTATACGAGACAGCAAAAGAGACATAGGTGTATAGAACAGTCTTTGGGACTCTGTGGGAGAGGGTAAAAGTGGGATGATTTGGGAGAATGGCATTGAAGCATGTATATTATCATATGTGAAACGAATCACCAGTCCAGGTTTGAAGCATGATACAGGATGCTTGGGGCTGGTGCAAGGGGATGACCTGGAGGGAGGATATGGGGAGGAGGGAGGTGGGAGGGGGGTTCAAGAAGGGGAACACATGTACACCTGGGGTGGATTCATGTCAATGTATGGCAAAACCAACCAGTATATTATTGTAAAGTAATTAGCCTCCAATTTAAAAAAATTAAAATAAATAAGTAAAGTAAATCTTAAGTGATAAACTGCAGGCCTCAGGCATGACAGGCAATGAAGATATGAAGGACCAATAGAAAAGTGTTCAAAAACTCCTGTGTTAGCTAACAGTCTTCCAAATGTATTGCTATGGTCCACAGAGAAGGTTTGTACTTTCTGTCTGCACAGTTCCCCTCCTCTCTCTCCCTCAAATCTCATTAACTTTCTCCCAGTCCATTCCCACTGGGTCTAGGATCCCAGGAATGTCTCTGCCATAGGATGATTACCCCTGATTTTTTTTTTCTAGAAGCAATATTTGCTACAGATATCTGAATAACTAACCTTTCTTTTCCTTCCAATTAGTGTTTGTACATGGGCGTCTCCATGGGAGTCTGTATTGACCACCATGTTTAAAATTGCACTCACCAAACAAAGGTCCTTTAAGAGATGGGAATAACAGACCACCTTACCTGCCTCCTGAGAAATCTGTATGCAGGTCAAGAAGCAACAGTTAGAATCAGACATAGAACAATGGCCTGGTTCAAAATTGGGAAAGGAGTATGTTGAGGCTATATATTGTCACCCTGCTTATTTAACTTATATGCAAAGTACATCAAGTGAAATGCCAGGCTGGATGAAGCACAAGAAGGAATCAAGATTGCTGGGAGAAATATAAATAAACTCAGATATGAAGATGACATCACTTTTATGGCAGAAAATGAAGAGGAACTAAAGAGCCTCTTAAAGGTGAGGGAGGAGAGTCAAAAACCTGGCTTAAAACTCAACATTCAAAAAACTAAGATCATGACATCCAATCCCATCATTTCATGGCAAATAGATGGGAAAACAATGGAAACAATATCAGACTTTATATTCTTGGGCTCCAAAACCAATGCAAATGGTGAATGCAACCATGAAATTAAAAGATGCTCACTCCT
This sequence comes from Moschus berezovskii, assembly GCF_049115385.1. Lineage (NCBI taxonomy): Eukaryota > Metazoa > Chordata > Mammalia > Artiodactyla > Moschidae > Moschus > Moschus berezovskii. The sequence goes on along the minus strand of NC_142464.1, from coordinate 59,483,723 downwards.
TGGAAGAAAAGTTATGACAAACCTAGAAAGTGTATTAAAAAGAAGAAACATTACTTGTCGACAAAGGTCCATATAGTCAAAGTATGGTTTTTCCAGTAGACATTTATGGATGTGAGAGTTGAACTATAAAGAAAGCTGAGCACTGAAGAATTGATGCTTTTGAGCTGTGGTGTTGGAGAGGACTCATGAGAGTCCCTTGAACTGCAAGGAGATCAAACCAGTCCATTCTAAAGGAGATCAGTCGTGAATATAAAATTGGGAGGACTGATGCTGAAACTGATTCTCCAACACTTTGGCCTCCTCTGATGCGAAGAGCCAACTCATTAGAAAAGACTCTGATGTTAGGAAAGGTTGAGGGCAGGAGAAGGGAGTGACAGAGGATGAGATGGTTGGATGGCATCACTGATTCATTAAACATGAGTTTGAGCAAACTACAGGAGATTGGGAAGGACAGGGAAACCTGGTGTTCTGCAGTCCATGGGGTTCAGAGTAAGACACGACTTAGCAACTGAATAACAACAAGAAACCCCACAGACAATATCTACACATATACTCCTGCTATACTCCTGTTTCTTTTATTGTCCTATCACTTAACCCCTTATGCTACCTATGAAAGTGAAAGTGAAGTCGCTTCAGTCGTGTCTGATTCTTTGCCACCCCATGGACTGTAGCCTGCCAGGCTTCTCTGTCCATGGGATTTCCCAGGCAAGGATACTGGAGTGGGTTGCCATTTCCTTCTCCAGGAAATCTTCCCAAGCCAGGGATCGAACCAGAGTCTCCCACATTGCAGGCAGACTCTTTACTGTCTGAGCCATGAGGGAATACTACCTACAAGATAGATATATATCTTCATTGATTATTAATTTCCCCTTGTTTGACTATAAGCTCTAAGGAGGCAGGGGTTTATGTCTTTTCCCCCATTGTGTCCCAAGAGCATGATACATGCACAGTAGATTTTTAATATATATTTGTTGAACGTGACTGATTCACTTTATTAAACACAAATATATTTAATAAATACTTGAGTCATTTTAATTCTCAGTGCTTGCATAGTAGTCATATAGTAAGCAATAAAAAGTGGTATATATGATAATTACCCATTATGCAAATTAGCAATGTTTAACTTACTACATTAACATAGGCACCAAAGGGAATAAAGCTATAGGTGCCACTGAAATGAAAAAGATTTAGAGACTTTATCTCTTTAAAGTAGATGTGAGACTAAACATAGAAAATCATTTGATATGTTCCTGTGCTTTATAAAATCAAACATGACATCTCCATCTTTAGTTTGGAAACACCTTCTGGATTAGCACTTGGTTTTCTCTCTTCTTTATTTCTCTTCAATACTATATGCTTTACTCTGCTGCTATCTTACCAAGAATATTTTTTTTGCAAATTAACATTCTAACAGCTTACCTAAGTTTTGCACCATTGTACCTGGGTTCTGATAACCATTTATTCTTCTGGGTAAGAGCTGAAAGGATAGGGAAAATATATTTACCCTGTTATGCAAAATCCATAATTCCACACTAACTGGAAGTTGGCATAGAAAATCACACTTTCCAACCTGCACATCTAAAATTTGCACAAGAGTTTAAACAATTGACCTCTCCTGGTTAATTACAATTAAAAAACATTTACCAATCTTCCCAAACAAGTAGGTTTATTTCTTTGACTCTCAATAATTAGGAAACTCTGGAAAATTTAGTATTTATTAGAAAATTTAGCAGCACCAACTCACTAATTTAATGTAACCTTATTCACTTCCAGGTTGTAAAACATTGTCAGAGAAAGCCATATGAGATGAAGTAACTTGTTTTGCTATCATTTATTCACCTAACAAGTATATTTTTTCATCCAGATTTACCACTGAGTGCTAGCATGAACAAATTTCATCTCCTTATGTATTAGAAATAAATTTTCTAATGACTCTGCAAAGGGCAAATGAGCACATCATAAAGTAACTTCCCTATGAACATTTCATTTTGCAGCAAATCCCATAATAGAATCTAAATGATCTCAGATTTTTTGCCTAATCCTTTAGTCTAATTCTATTCCCTTGGTACGTAGACAAAATGGATAATTTTACTTATAACAGTCTCTGCTAATTGTTTGCTTGCCTCTTGTCCTTTTCGATGCTTGAAAGTATAGTCATGGGGGAAAAAAAAGAAAGAAACCTTATTTGTACATACACATGGTGTGTATTTTTTCATCACAAACCCTTGGGCTTTGCAAACTAACATTACTAACACCTTAAAACTATTGATTTGAAATGTCAGGGAATCAAGAAATACCTGTCAAGCATACTTGATATGCTGAAGCCATGAAGCTTTCCAAAGTTATACTTGTCTAAATTATCAATCCCTTCCACGATTCAGATATAATTTGAATTGTTATGAGCAGCCTTAATTGCACTACTTTCTGTATCCAACTATTGAGTGACTCTTGCTTTCATTACCCACCTCTAGCTGCTGAGAGTAAATTAAGTACTAAACCTATGGTGATTTGCTCTATTAAGACAAAATGGTGAACTACTGATTAAATTTAAACTGTCAGATTATATTTCATTTATTTCACTTTCTGGGGAGTATAGCCAGTTCTTTTTTCCCCATATATTTCCATTCAAACTTTTGTCTTTAAAACCTAGAAATCACTATGCTAAATATGAATTCTGAGCTATTGAAACAGAATTTAAATAGAAGAATGTAATTTTTATGTAGAGGACTTGCCATCATATAAGCCTCATAATTAGTTAAAAATTCATAAGGATGCAAGAATTGGATGTATGCCCCTATGTTTGTGGAAGTGAGTATATATTTAAATGTCAACATTTTATTTTGTTCAGCAGCTCGCATGCTTTTTAATCTTCTTTGAGATTCTTATACCATCTTAGCCCTGGTTGCCTGAATAGCAAAAATAAGAGTCCTTTTCACTTGATATCTCTGGGGGAGAAACATCCCCACCTTTAAAAGTTAAGGGCTAAATGTGGTATGCAGAAAATCCTGAGATATTAAGAAGTCTAATATAACCCAGGATAGAGATTTATCAATATTAATTTTCTAATGTATAAAGATAAATTTCAGTTGCACTCTTCACCATTTCATTGTGACTTCTCAAGTTGACCCGATAATGTTATGAAAAGAAAAATGATTTTATAACCACAAGGAATTAAAAATCTTTAAACGATATTACAATGTATTATGGTACTTCTTCCAGGTGGTTTGTATAGGGGAAATATAATTTTTCTAAGCTGTTGTAAGTGTAAAGATTATTTGGAAAAAGTATGTACAAATATGAAATATTGAATAAAGTGATTTTCTCCAAAGAATTTCTTCTGTACTGAAGGCAAATTGTGAAGGCTTATAGTATTGTGTATGTCATAGCAAAAAGGTGACAAATCTAGGTATTTTGGCAGAGACCAGTATTAGTTTCAGAGATTGTCGATGAGAGTTAGGAATCATAAAATAGGTCTCCTAATTAAATTTAGACAGCAAAAGTGCAATATTTTGTCTGTTGAGACTTTTCAGTTCAGTTCCGTTGCTCAGTCGCATCCATCTCTTTGCAACCCCATGGACCACAGCACGCCAGGCTTCTGTGTCCATCACTGAACCTGGAGTTTACTCAAATTCATGTCCATTGAATCGGTGATACCATCCAACCATCTCATCATCTGTTGTCCCCTTCTCTTCCCGCCCCCAATCCCTCCCAGCATCAGAGTCTTTTCCAGTGAGTCAAGTCTTCTCATGAGGTGGCCAAACTATTGGAGCTTCAGTTTCAGCATCAGTCCTTCCAATGAATATTCAGGACTGATTTCCTTTAGGATGGACTGGTTGGATCTCCTTGCAGTCCAAGTGACTCTCAAGAGTCTTCTCCAATACCACAGTTCAGAAGCATCAATCTTTCAGTACTCAGCTTTCTTTATAGTCCAACTCTCACATCCATACATGACTATTGGAAAAACCATAGCTTTGACTAGATGGACCTTTGTCGGCAAAGTAATGTCTTTGCTTTTTAAAATGCTGTCTAGTTTGCTCATAGTTTTTCTTCCAAGGAGCAAGCATCTTTTAATTTCATGGCTGCAGTCACCACCTTCAGTGATTTTTAGAGCCCCCAAAAATAAAGTCTGTCACTGCTTCCACTGTGACTTTTAGTAACAAGTTAAACTAAGCCATGGTTCTTGGCATATGTACTGCCTATTAATCTAAGAAAGCCTAGAATGTGTTTTAGGGTGGGGCTTCCCTGATGGCTCAGAGGGTAAAAATTCCCCCACCAATGCAGGAGACATGGGAGATGCAGAGATCTTCCCTGGGTCGGTAAGATCCCCTGGAGGAGGAAATCACTCCAGTGTTCTTGCCCGAAAATCCCCGTGGACAAAGGAGTGTGGTGGGCTACAAATCTAAAGGGTCACAGAGAGTTGACTGAGCACATGTTCTAGACTATGTTTTAAGAGAACTCTACACCATGTATTTAAAATATTTTTATCCCTTGTTTTATCTTTACACTTATTTTCCACTTACTCCTTAACTCTGATTTTGGGAGAGTTTACAAAGATATTTTGATGTTCAGTTCAGTTCAGTTCAGTCACTCAGTCGTGTCCGACTCTTTGCGACCCCATGTATCACAGCACGCCAGGCCTCCCTGTCCATCATCAACTCCCGGAGTTCACTCAAACTCATGTCCATCGAGTCGGTGATGCCATCCAGCCATCTCATTGTCTGTCATCCCCTTCTCCTCCTGCCCCCAATCCATCCCAACATCAGAGCCTATGACCAACCTAGATAGCATATTAAAAAGCAGAGACATTACTTTGCCAACAGAGGTCCGTCTAGTCAAGGCTATGGTTTTTCCAGTGGTCATGTATGGATGTGAGAGTTGGACTGTGAAGAAAGCTGATCACCGAAGAATTGATGCTTTTGAACTGTGGTGTTGGAGAAGACTCTTGAGAGTCCCTTGGACTGCAAGGAGTTCCAACCAGTCCATTCTAAAGGAGATCAGTCCTGGGTGTTCATTGGAAGGATTGATGGTGAAGCTGAAACTCCAATAGTTTGGCCACCTCATGAGAAGAGTTGACTCACTGGAAAAGATCTGATGCTGGAGGGGTTTGGGGGCAGGTGAAGAAGGGGACAACAGAGAATGAGATGGCTGGGTGGCATCACCAACTGCACTCTAAAATTGTTAGTGTTGAATTTAACAGTAAATAAGATACTTATTTTTTCTCCTTTTCATTTGTATTTCTTCCTTGAATTTTTTGCTTCTCACAGTTTCATTGTTGAGATTTGATGACAATATGAGCTCTCCGATCTTAATATTTTTTATTATGTTCTAATAGTCATGACAGCAAAGAAGTGAACAATGTAAAGCAAAATGATTTGAAAAAAATAAGATGTATTGCTAGCAGTATAGCTGTGTGACATGATTTTCAAGGCAATCTCTTGGCTCTCAACACTAGCAAAAGGCAATAGTTAATGATATCATTAATAAAAAAAGCAGAGTTATGAAGACAAAACTGGAAACTTATATTTGATTTTTTCAAAGTTTTTATTGATCTTTATATCAAAGGAGTTTTCTTGTTGATATATCAGTGTATCTGTCTATGTTTTATATGCATCTCAAATTATTAGGAAGTAAATGAAAGACCTTAGTCCCTACTGTCAATAATGTTATTTTAATGGTGCTTTACTCCCTGGATAACTATTCCAAAAGTGACAACTTTACTGTAAGATTTTTAAATTTGAAATTTAAACTGATATGTGTTGTATCAGATTACCACATGGCATTCATGCTTTGTTGAGGAAATGTGAGTGTTTAATAAGAAAAAAATAAAAACAAGAATGAGAATTGCAGAAACATCAACTTTTCAACAGCAGGGAGACAAGAATCTTTGGTTTCCAAAGGGCAGTGGTAACTCCTCATAGAACAGAAAATTGAGGCTTAAGTGGACAGGGAAATGGTTTCCCAGATTGCCTTCATTTTACCTTTTAAACAGGTGAGTAATTCTCATATATAATGTGTTGCTCAGGATAGTTTGTAGCCGCTACATCCTGTGTTTAAATTTCATTTCCAAAATGTGTTCATGTAGCTTTGGAAAACTTATTTAATATCCTTAGAACAATATCCTCTATTATAGAATGAGCATAATAATACCAATTTCGTAGGATTCTTGAAAGGATTGAAATGAGAAGAATTCACTATTTGAATTGTTAAGAACATGGCTAATTCCTTGTGGCTCAAAGAATAAAGAATCTGCCTGCAGTGCAGGAGACCCGGGTTCAATTCCTGATTGGGAAGATCCCTGGAGAAGGAAATAGTAACCCACTCCTGTATTCTTGCCTGGAAAATCCCATGGACAAAGAAGCCTGGAGGGCTACAGTCCATGTGGTCGCAAAGAATCAGACATGACTGAGTGACTAACACACACTAATGCTAGAATTAGAGAGGCTGAATTTGAACTCTGTTATTCTAGCTCCATCAATAATAAACTATATTTTTTTTCTTGAAAACTTGTCTATTTACATCAGAAAATTCTGTGGATGTGAGAAGTTGGTTCTTAGTTATTTAAGTAGGGGTATATAGAATTTGTAGGAAAGAGTAACCAAACATAGACACAATTATATTTAATTTCTAGCCAGTTTACATAGCATATTAGAAATGTTCGATCTGTAATACGACAATGATTTTAAGTCCTAGCTTAAAGATATAATGTTTAAGAGATTTAATTTTCAATTTAATTGGCATAAAGGTAAGTTAGATAATCAGAATTCATAGTTTTTCAAAATGATTTGTACATAAGTTGACTATATATTAATATATGTAGGCATTTGTTCATTTAATGTTTAACCCTGGATACATCAGGGAATTAGCAGCTAAGGTTTACTGGCATGTGTCAGATTAATTTACACTTTACTTAGAAAGTAGTCTTTCCCTTAATGTTTCAAACTATAACACAGACAAGTACAGAATTTTTGTCATTCTAAGACTTTTTATCTGAAATCAATCCTTAATACATTTTGAACGCATCTATCACTTGTCATATTTATCTTTTGTGTCTGTTTGTGACACTTCAAGTCTACTCTCTTAGCACAATACAGTGTAGTTAATTATAGTCACCATGTTGCACTTTAGATAATACCTTATTCATTTTATTGATGAAAACTTTTCTGCTTTCATCAGTCTTATTTGCTCCAGCCCCAGTAATGAGCAAACACTTTGTTTACTTTTTGATTCTAGGAATTTGACTTTTTAATTTGGATTTCACATATAACAGATATCACTCAGTATTTGATTTTCTATCTTGTTGATTTCACTTAGCATAATGTCCTAAAGATCCATCCATGCTGTTGAAATGAAAAGGATTTTCTTCTTTTCCCTGGCTGAATAATATTCCATAGAATAAACATATACCACAGCTTCTTTATTCATTCATCAGTTGATGAACACTGAGATTGCTTTGATACCTTTGCTACTATGAATAAGGCTGTAATGAATATGGGAATGAAGGTACCTCTTCAACATTCTCTTTTCATTTCCTTTGGATATATACTCCAAAGTGGGAATCCTGAATCATGTTGTTCTAATTTTTAATATTTTAAAGAACCTCTGTACTGCTTTCCATAGCAACAGTACCAACTTAAATTCCCAGGAGTAGTGCACAAAACTTCTCTTTTCTTCACATCCTTATCAACAATTGTCATTCCTTGCCTTTTTTATAGCCATTCTAAAGGATGTGAGGTAACTCATCATTGTTTTGACTTGCATTTACCTGATAACTGGTAATGTTGAGCTCCTTTTATGTACCTGATGGCCATTTATATTTCTTCTTTGGAAAAAATATCTGTTCAGATGGTCTGCCCATATATTAAATGGATGGTTTGCTTTGTTTTTTCCTATTGAGTTCTGTGAGTTATTTAACTATTTTGGATATTAACTCCTCATCAGATATGATTTGCAAACACTTATCATCTTTTGTTCAGTAAGCTGACTTTTCATCTTATTGATAGTTTATTTGTTGTGCAGAACTTTTTAATTTGATGCAGTCCCAACTGTTTATATTTTGCCTCTATTGCCTTTCCTTGTGCTGTCAAATCCAAGAAAAAAATCATCACCAACAATGATGTCAAGGAGATTACTGCATGTTTCTTTTAGGAGTATTATGATTTCAGGTCTTAAATTTAAGGTTTTAATCCATTTTGAGTTGGTTTTTGTATGTGGTACAAAATAAGGATTTGATTTCATTTTTTGAATGTGACTGTGCATTTTTATAAACATTTATTGGAGAGACTGTCTTTCCTTCAGTGTATATACTTGACTCCTTGGGCTTCCCTGGTGGCTCAGTTGGTAAAGAATCTGCCTGCAATGTGGGGGACCCGAGTTCAATCCCTGGATCAAGAAGATCCCCTGGAGAAGGGAATGGCATCCCACTGTAGTATTCTTTCTTTTTTTTTAATTTTCAAAATTTTTTATTAGATAACTGAAATTTACAATGTGTTCTTAATACCCAGTTTGTTGAGAATTGTATTCTTCATTTTTATCCTTCATTTTTTAATGCATTGTATTACACTGATGTTGCATATATATATTGAACAATACTTGCATCCTTGGAAGAAAAGAGATTGGTCATGTGTATGATTAATGTACTATTGAATTTGGTTAATTCAAATATTAAAAGCACTCAATTGTAATATTTGCTAATACTTTGCTAAATTTTTACATCTGTGTTCATCAGGGATACTGACCTGCAATTTTCATTTTATTTTAGTGTTATCAGATTTTGGTATCACAGTGATACTGGCCTTGTGAAATGAGTCTGAATGTGTTCCCTACTCTCTCTTTTTGGAAGAGCTTGAGAAAGATTGGTACTCATTCTGTGAATATTTGGAATAATTCATAAAGAAGACTGAGTGCCCAAGAATTGATGCTTTCACATTATGATGCTGAAGAAAGCTCTTGAGAGTTCCCTGGACAGCATGGAGGTCAAACCAGTCAATAATGAAGGAAATCAACCAATAATAAAGGAAATCAACTCTGAATATTCATTGGAAGGGCTGATACTGAAGCTGATCACCTGATGTGAAGATTGAGGGCAGGAAGAGAAGGAGTGGGGGAACAGATGATGAAATAGTTGGATTGCATCACCCACTCAATGGACATGAGTTTGAACAAACTCCAGGAGATAGTGAAGGGCAGAAATGATGCAGTCCATGGGGTCACAAAGGCGTGTACATGCCTAAGTGACTGAATAACAAGAGTAGAAAGCCTAGTAGCAAAAGCACCAATGGTAGGTCAAATGCAAAGATGAGAATCATAGGACTTGTTTCCCTTGGATTTGTCAGCAGTTGTGGTTGATCTTAGTCTAGATATCAGAAAGAAAGTGCCTGTTTCTGGGAATAAGAGCCTTGGGGCCCACTCCAGGAAGAATTGTGAAACAAGGGCTTTTAAGAGAGACTAATACCCCAAACAGAATAGAGCCTCAGTGATGGATAGCTCAAGATAAGGTGACTGATGCTGAGAAGTGATCTATATAAAGTCTTCCAATCTAACACCTCATGTTTAAATCGGACACATTTTTAAATGACACATCAATTTTGTTTTAACTGGAAAATGTTAAACTTCAAGTACGTGGAAATTAACTAGTGTGAATAAGGTTATTATTCCCCAGTGAGAACAGAATAATGAAATAGAAAACTAATTTGAGAAGTTTAAAAACGTCAGTATGAGTGGAGGTATTGGGTTTTTCCTGTAGTGTTTTTTTCTTTACCTTGCTCAATTTTTTTATCTGAAGTTCTTTAAAATTAATGAATTTTTACTGGTCAGTGTTGTCAAAAGTGAATTAATTTCTACAGAGCATTTCTCTAGGGAATGTTGCAAAATTCTGGTTCTGAGAAAAGCTGTGGCATTATAGCCAGTACACTGTGATTATATGGAACTCAAAATATATTTTATCCTATGGTTTAATGTTAATTTAATTTAAAAAAATGAGTGTGTCAAGCATATAAATGCTCACTGTCACAGAAAAGCAAAACTATACCAGTGCTCTAGATCAGTATTTGTCAGATTTTTTAAAGTTTGATTAGTTTTGGTCCATTACTTGCATACACATAAAACTGAAATACTTCTTTCTTTTACTAAATATGATGTACTCAATTTTAATCTGCTCTTTTTTCATTTAAGAAACATCCTTTTTGGGGATATTCCTGTTGTCTAGTGGCTAAGATTCCATATTCCCAATGCAGAGGATAAGGCCTGAGTTTGATCTTTGGTCAGGGAACTAGATCCCACATGCAGCAACTAAGAGTATGCAGCCTGCAACTAAAGAACCCATATTCCAAAACTAAGACATGGCACAGCCAAAGAAGTAAATAAATGTGAAAAAGACTTAGTATAAATAAGTATAAAGACCCAGTCAGAAAGTGATAAACTCCTGTAAACTGTAGTGTAAGTGGGACCTCCCATTTCTTTGGGGTTGACTGGCAGGACCTCCCTCCCTCATTCTCTGGGTTTTATCTGCAGAAATCCTACTAGTTCCTCACTGTGAGGAACCAAGAAAGATACTCTTATGGCTCTAGTAGTGGGAAGGGAAAAGTAACCTTGGTAAAATATACTTAAGTTTTGCTCAAAACAAAGGTCTAGTCTGTAGGAAGCAAAGACATAATAGTGCTAGCCCATTTGGGGGAAATCACTTCTCAACTCCATCCCCCTAGCCTTCCTGTCTCACATAACTGGGAATAAAAAGTTAAAATATATGTGAACCTCATGCACAAGGACATTAGCCCACTAAAAGGCTCAGATTTAATTATAACATTATACAACAATTTATTTCCTCTTCATTTAATCACCACATCAATAGGATTCCAGTGTACTAACAGTGAATTTTAAGTAAAAAAGCTGCTAGATACAGACTCACACTGACAAGGAATTGCTAGAGAACCCCAAGACAATGGTGGAGATAAAACAAGAAAAGGAGAGGAATTTTTATTCATTGGCATATATACCACCATAAAAAAAGAAGTCTCTTAGTCATGTCTGACTCTTTGCAACCTCATGGACTGTAACCTGCCAGGCTCCTCCTCTGTCCATGGGATTTCCCAGGCAAGAACACTTACTGGAGTGGGTCGCCATTTCCTTCTCCAATATACAACTATAACAAATATTAAACACAGCACTACTTCAAGGTAAAGTAACAAAAATCTTTACACTAAAGGTGTGTATAATGCAGTTTCTGTTACCTGATACATCATGTTTGGTATCAACAAAGTTATCAGGTGTGCCAAAAGGCAAGGAAAAACACATTTTGAAGAGACAAAGTATTCATCACAACAAGATCCAAATATGATATAGATGTTGGAATTCCAACAGGGAATTGTAAGCAGTTAATGTGTTAAGAGAGCTAGCGGAAAATGATCAGGGTCAATAACTCATATCTACATGAGGAAAGTGTTACTCAGTCTGGTCCAACTCTTTGCGACCCCATGGACTGTAGCTCACCAGGTTCATCCCACCAGGCTCCTCCATCCATGAGATTTTCCAGGCAAGAATACTAGAGTGGTTTGCCATTTCCTTCTCCAAGCGATCTTCCCAACTCAGGGATTGAACCCATCTCCTCCATTGCAGGCAGACTCTTTCCCTATGAGCCACCAACCAAGGTTAATGAAGAAAGGAAGATTATCAAAAAAAGAATATGTGAAGTAAATATAATTTGAAATATTCTCATTGTTAACCTGATTGATTACATTAGTATAACAAGATATTGATGACTGTAGTATACAGATAAATTAAATGAATGATAACAACCTCAGAAGGGACAGGAGGAAATTGGGGAAATTATTATGAGATACCTACATTAAATACTAAGTGATATGGTCTATTTATTTGAAATTAGACTTAGATTAGTTAAAAACCTATATTGCAAAATATAGGACAATAGTTAAACATCTTTTTTTTTAAGAAAGTGTAACTGATATGCTAAGAACAGAGATAAAATGGTATAATTAACATATAATAACTGTAGATGTACAGCACAATAATTTCATATATGTATATACTGTGAAATAATTACCACAACAAGTCTAGTTAGATCTATCACCATACAAATTCATAAATTTTTTTCTTGTGTTGAGGACTTTTAAGATATTCTTTTGATACAGAATTCCACTTCTGTGTATTTATCTGAAGAAAACAGAAACACTAATTAGAAAAGATACCCACACCCCCAGATTCATTTCAGCATTATTTACAATAGCTAAGATATGTAAATAATTTGTGTCCATTTATGGATGAATGATTAAAGAAAATTCAATATATATACATACAAAATGAAATATTGTTCATCTATAAAGAATAAAATCTTGCATATTTCCAATATACAATGAAATACTAAGTACAGTCATTATATTGTGCATTGCCTTCCCATGACTTATAACTGAAAATGTGTATATTTTTGCTCCCTTCATCTATTTTGTCAGTTTCCCATGCTTTGTCTCTTGCAATCACTATCTGTTCTGAGTTCAGTTTATTTATTTATTTTTTAATTTTTACTATTCCACATATAAGTGAGATTATTTGTCTTTCTGTCTGACTTATTTTACTTATCATAATGTCCTCAATGTCCAACTATGTGTCACAAATTGCAAGATTTCATTTATTCACTCATTCATTAAAAAATCAGGTAAGTTTTGTTAGGTACTATTTGTTTATTTTTTCTTTTACTTCTATTACCTTGGGAGACTGACCTAAGAAAACATTGGTACAATTTATGTCAGAGAATGTTTTGCCTATGCTCTCTTCTAACAGTTTTATGGTGTTGTGTCTTTTATTAAATGTAAGTCTTTAAGCCACTTTGAGTTTATTTTGGTGTATGATGTGAAGATGTCTTCTATCTTCATTGATCCACATGAGGCTGTCCAGTTTTCCCAATACTAAGTGTTTTCTTTTTTAAAAAAATCTCACTCATAGCACCAAAAACTCATCCTAGAGAAAAGTAGAGAAGAAAATACTGTAGAATTTGTCCTATTAACCCATTCTGTAGTTCTGTATTTCTAAGCTTCTTTTACCTAGAGCTTGTGTCCTGGATAGTCACATTGCTAGTAGTCTTTATTGATTAAAACATTTAGGCATTTTATCCTATCAAATTAAAATAATCTGTTTATATGCAAATGACTGTGTGGAAGCATGAAAAAGATCTCACTCATCCTAGGGCCAAAAGACGTGATGACAGAATATGCATTCAAAAGATTTGACCTATATTTTAAAATGCTTTCTTGTTTCTACATCTTTAGAAACAGACAAACCCAAATGAAGTTAATAGGACCACTAGGATTTGTGGTCATGTTTTCAATATAACCCCATAAAATTCTTCAGGCCAATATTTAACAAATAATCCTATTGTATTACTAAATTGTCAGAACCATACTATAACTTATCTTTATTATATACTTCCAGTATAATTACAAAGTTACATGACCGCCAAGTTGAATTCAATACCAACAAAAAAAACACCTTAGTATTTTAATCTCTATGCATAGCCAATTTTTATATGCAATAGTTTGGATTGGCTGCTATCAGTATGATTCACTTCTTTAAGCAACAAATTAGCTTCAGATTTTTTTATTCTTCATATTAACATATTGTTTAAAAAAAGTAAATAAACTTATTTCTTGATCTGAACTTTAATCAAGGCTACAAATTATCAACAAACTAAGCTAACAAACTGTATTGTTAGTCCTCTTCTCTCTCTTCACTCCTTCCTTTCACTCTAATCTACATTTGCAAATGCCAACAGATAACACACATAAGTTATTTATGAAGGCCATGCTGCCTATATAATCAGTCCAATTAGATCTTTTCCCATGAGTAAATGCCTTCAAATAACAACAGCCTGCATAAAAAAAAAAAAAAAATCAATGCATGAATCACCAAATAATCATTGAATACCTAATAGAGTTGGCTATAAATATATAAGGTTGTTTTCCTTCTGATCTGAAAGGAACGTGTAATTGCTGAGAAGCCAGTCTTACATTTATGGGCTGTAACTTAGGGTTCCAGAACTGATAGCTATCAGTAGGAAATATCTCTAGCTATGCTTGTGTTTCAAAGATGAGTGAACGTCTCTATCACTGTTTCAGTTCAGTTCAGTCACTCAGTCGTGTCCAACTCTTTGCGACCCCATGAATCACAGCATGCCAGGGCTCCCTGTCCATCACCAACCCCTGAAGTTCATTCAAACTCATGTCCATCGAGTCAGTGATGCCATCCAGCCATCTCATACTCTGTCATACCCTTCTCCTCCTGCCCCCAATCCCTGCCGGCATCAGAGTCTTTTCCAATGAGTCAACTCGTCGCATGAGGTGGCAAAGTATTGGAGTTTCAGCTTTAGCATCAGTCCTTCCAATGAACACCCAGGACTGATCTCCTTCAGAATGGACTGGTTAATAGTGTTTAAATCTGTTAATGCATGTAGTCTGGTGAAATGAGGCAGCCAAAAATGCATTGAATAGAAAAATAGTTTCCCTGGATATGTCTGTCCCTGAAATATGATACATGGAATTCATTTGGTCATACCTTCAGTTAGAATTTTACATACCAAATAGAAAGTCCAAAGGAGGCCTGTGTATTTCTTTAAGTTATGCCCCTCATGGAGTTTTTCAGGACTCATTTACTATGACTAAAGCAACTTTCATTACTCAAGTCTTTGCAACTATTTTTTCTTGCGATTTTCTAGTCACTTCATACTTGCACGTATTTTTCCCAGTCTCTAATTTGAAAAATCATTATTCTCTATGTACGCAAAGTGCCTGCATTCTGTTGCTGCCTACATCCTACACCTTAACTGCTCATCTTCAGAGGCAGATGTTTCAGTTGACATCTCCAGCATCCTTTTCTCCTTGAGCATCAGTCCCCATTTTTATTTGGTTATCCACTTATCTACGAAGTGAGGCTACTTAGTTCATGTGATAAAATTGAGAGAGTCTTCCTCCCTGGACTATTTTTCATGCTCGAGCCCCTGACTCACAGCAAACCTCTATACCCAACTGCTTGTTCAGTACTAGGCGTGCTATACAAACCTTTCAAATCAGAATTACTCTCAGGAAATTTATAGACATTATTGAAAAATTGCATTTACCTTCATGATAACTTTCTGTTTGGAGAGGCAACAGCCAACATCCTCCTACCACAGGATGTATGTTTAAAGCCAGCTGGGGATACAGCTCCATGTCTGGGAATAAAACGAAGTATAAGAAATGTTGATATTTCTGAGAAAAGAGGTAAAACAATTTTATCCTTAACCTTAAATCCAGTCATTACTGAAAGTCTCCCTAATCTCAGACTGTTACTACACATGCCAATAAAATATCTTTAATGAGTTATTTTAGGTTTTACTTTCTCTTCAAATTAAAGATCTATAATAGACTCTTCAAATTAAGATTTCAAAAATCCTCAACTTCAAAATGATAAATTGAATCCTATGTACTGCATAAGGATTTGAGAAAATACTTGTATATTTATTTTTTATAAAATAGTGAAGCATTATAGAAAAGCATTCCTAGGAGAACCACCAAGAGGAAGTATGGTAAAGTTTTCTCTGCTACAATAGGCTTTAGCTCACAGACTTCCCAGGTGGCACAGTGGTAAAGAATCCGCCTGCTGATGAAAGAGATGTAATAGGTGCAGGTCGGGATGATCCCCTGGAGAAGGAAATGCAACCATCTCCAGCATTCTTGCCTGGGAAATTCTATGGGCAGAAGAGCCTGGCGGGCTACATTTCATAGGGTAGCAAAGAGTTGGACACTACTTACTGACTGCGCACACATCTTTTCCTGGAGCAAACTTGCAACCTGAGACAAACTTCAATGATAATAATGCAAAGGCAGGTATGATATTAGAGAATCCAATTCCAGACTGAGGAATTCTCTATGAGCCAATTCTCTAGGGAAGACGAAAACTTGTGATGAATGGAAGGAATATCCCAAAAAAGAAGAAGGGGAAAAAATCCATAACAAGAACAGGTAAAATAAAAATTGACTTAATACTGGTTATGCTGATTGCAGCCATGAAATTAAAAGATGCTTACTCCTTGGAAGGAAAGTTATGACCAACCTAGAAAGCATATTAAAAAACAGAGACATTACTTTGCTAACCAAGGTCCGTCTACCCAAGGTTATGGTTTTTCCAGTGGTCATGTATGGATGTGAGAGCTGGACTGTGAAGAAAGCTGATCGCTGAAGAATTGATGCTTTTGAACTGCGGAGTTGGAGAAGACTCTTGAGAGCCCCTTGGACTGCAAGGAGATCTAACCAGTCCATTCTAAAGGAGATCACTCCTGGGTGTTCATTGGAAGGACTGATGCTAAAGCTGAAACTCCAATACTTTGCCACCTCATGCGAAGAATTGACTCACTGAAAAAGACTCTGATGCTGGGATGGCATCACCAACTCGGTGGAGGTGAGTTTGAGTGAACTCTGGGAGTTGGTGATGGACTGGGAGGCCTGTCGTGCTGTGATTCATGGGGTCGCAAAGAGTCGGACATGACTGAGCGACTGAACTGAACTGAAAGTCATTAATACAGGATCGATAGAGAAAATACTCAACTGCATTAAAAGTAATGAGTTTGTTCTCATAGAGTTAATCTCTTATGTCTCAGTGACACTCTCATGTGGTTGTGGCTGTTAGGCTGTTTGATGATGAATCACAAGGTTTCTATTCATGAGGCATTCATAGACTTGAGCAGAAACAAGATATATAAATAAACTCTACTAAAATAAAAGTGTGTAGTGTTCACAGGGGTACTTGAGTTTCTATATGGACATAGGTCTTCAGAGCTGCAGGCTTCCACATGGCCTGAATGACTGTTTTCTTATGTCTTTAAAATTTTTCACATCGAGAATTATGCCCCCATGCTTGCTGAACACATATTTATGACAAGAGTTTTACCTATTTTAATTCATATTAAATTGAAAATTTAAAGGAGGCTTGAAATATCAAAAATCTCCATCTTGCATCTATTTAGGAGAATGGGATATTGCCCTTTCCAAGATGCTGATCATTCAAATACATGAATATACTTTTTCAGAGATAAGAAATCAAACAGAGGGGGAGCAACCCTATGGTAATTGAGACAATGTGTAATTCTAGAAAATGGCTGATTATTAATCACTTGACAATATAATTATGGTTATTAGTTTTCTGATATCTGTTTTTTTTTTTCTCATCCTGAAGGAGGAAAGGAACAGGCTGAGCTGACTCCATATTGAAAAAGAAGGAAACTATATTACATTCCCAGTGAACTTTGGACTATGTGCCTGGTAGCCATGGAAATAACATACCTATGACCAAACAGGCCTCCTGGACTGATAAACACCAGATTCCACACCAAAATTTACCATTGCCAGAAAGAATGGAATAATCCACTATGTAGTCAATCACTTTTGTAATCTTTATGGTGCCTATTGGTGTAGGTTACATGATTGTAACCTGATTGCATCTCCCTTTAACATTTTCCAGGCTAGGTTTAAGGTTGGGAATGGGTTCTTGAGCACATACACTTAAGTTATGTAAGGTTTTCACAAAAGTTGGTCGGGGTCCCTGGCTAAAGAGGGAGCTCTGCCTCGGACCCGCCAGCGTAATAAACAGCACTCCACTATCCACCCTGTTCTTCTGAGTGAGTTTGCTTCCCAGAGCGTTTGGCTGTAACATTTGGTGCACTGGCAGGGAAACTCCTCACTTTGAGGAGACAACTCCTGCTTGGGGCTACTCTGAGGCCTTGCAGCTCAGATCTTATAGAGTGGGGAAGGCACCTCACCCTTCTGGAAAGGTTCCACTCCTTGATGCCCAGAATTTTCACGTTGGTGGATATTGGATGGCATCAGGTAGGAGGTTTCCACCCAGTAGGAAGGAGGAGGGTCCTGATCAACGCCCTGGAAAGGAATAGGGAGCACTCAGACCCGACTGTCACAAAGAGGTGGTATCCACATTGTTCTGGGATAGATTGCTACTGGACAAACGTGAGAAAGTTTTGGGGAAAGCAGGGCTATGAATGTCACAGAGGAAGTGGTGTCTGTGTCACCTGGGGGTAAACTATTACTGGGCAATTACAAAAGGGATTCTAGGAGAAGAAACTTGGTCTTTGTGTGCCTGTAGTTTGCCCTCCCCAAGGAGGTGTCATATCTTCTGTGAAATTCATGATCCCCTCAAAACTGCCGGACTAGAAGGAGGGGGGTGCATAAATGAGTATGAATTGGCTTTTCTGGAGACAGCCTGGGATGTGGGATATTTAACCATCTGTCTTTTCATACACACCTGATCAAGCCCACCAAGGCAGAACAGACCTTAAAAGTCAAAGGAGAAGTTGTTTTGGACCATGTGGTTTTCTGGTTCAGTCATGCTGACCAGCAGATGCAGACACACCAATCCCCCTTCTCTCTCTGGGATCTGGCAGGTAAGGCTCTTCTTGCTCCAGTTAGGAAGGAGGTGGAATAGCAATTTAAGTGTTTCATTGAGTGGAAATATCAGAAGTATATAGGGTACTGAGAACTTCGTAGACAGAATAAAAAGGAAAGAAAGAAGAAGGTCCAAGGAGGTAAGCAAGATGGGGGGAAGTGAATCTAAGGCAACTGTACTGGAGTGCATGATTAAAAATTTTAAAAAGGGATTTGGAGGAGACTATGGAGTGAAGATGATGCCTAACCACCTCCACATACTCTGTGAGGTCGAATGGCCCTCTGTGGGGGTAGGAGGGGCACCAGAAATCACCATGAACTTAAAAATAGTGGAAACAATCTATACAGTAGTCATAGGAGAGCTGGGACATCCAGATCAATTTCCATATATTGACTCATGGCTAGGGTTAGCTTAAGACCCCCTTCCTTGGGTGAGATTCTATATCAAGAAAGGGAAAGGAACAATATTAATGGCACAGAAGTTGACTAATGATAAAAAAGAAAGTCTGTAGGATTTGGATGGGGATGACCTGCTCCCTCCCCCATACTGGATGATGATATGCCCACTGTGCAATGCTCCACCAGGACCGGAGGCCGCCTTAATGCTGGATCCAGGGCCAGGTGAAGTTCCTGTAGCAGCTACTGCTCCACCACTGACTCTCCCAGAGACCCTAGAACCGCTGTTTCAGCAGGCTCCAATCCCGGAGATGGAGACCTCTAGTCAACGCTCCCAGGATTCAGCCACAGCTGGACCTCCCAGTCTGTACCCGCCCCTCCTGGTGAGTACAGATGAAAAAGGGGAAGGAAACACAGGAATTAGACAGAGGCTGCATCCTGCTAAGGAACAGGAGGAAAAAACCCCACTGCAGATGACTCTCAAAGAGACACAACAGACCCCAGTTCAGGACGCAGATGGACACTACCACCAGCTTCCTGTAGCCTATTATTACCAACCATTTTCCTCTATGGATATATTAAACTGGCAGAGACACACTCCACCATACTTGGGGAGCCACAAGCCACAATTAGGCTAATGGAGACTATTTTTTGAACCCACTGCCCTACATGGGATGACATAATCCAACTACTAGTCTCCCTTTTCAGCACTGAGGATAGACACAAGGTCCTAACTGAGGCCAGAAAATGATTAAGAGAAACGGAACCTGAGGGTACCGCAAACCTGCAGCGGTGGGCAGAACTAGCCACCCCCAATGAGAGGCCCAATTGGGACTGTAACACAGAGGAAGGAAGGAGCCACCTGGAGAGATACCAGGCATCTATTTTACAAGGCCTCAAGAGGGGGTCCTGAAAACGTATGAATATGACAAAACCTTCTGAAGTGATTCAAAGGGAGACTGAATCACACTCTGAGTTCTATGAAAGACTGTGAGAGGCCTATAGACTTTATACACCAATAGATTCAGAGACTGATGGATCTCAGACGGTGATAAATGCAGATTTTGTGTCTCAAGCCTATCCTGATATCAGATGCAAGCTTCAAAAGGTGGACAGGGTATTGGCCATGACTAGCTCACGAATAATTGAGATCACTGATAAGGTATTCAGGAATAGGGATATGGAGACAAAAAGGGAAGTCTAGAAAAGGTGGAGAGAAGATAATAAGAGGGCAGACCAGAGGGTCACAGTACTGGCCACAGCCCTGGGATGGTCCCTCCCTAGATCTTCCCAGCCCCTCTGAACCAAAGCCAGCCTCATGGCAGGCCTTTTCCAAGAAGGTCCAGGGCTGCCCTACAACCAAATCAGTGTGTCTGATGCCAGGGTTTCCACCACTGGAAAAATTAATGCCCCCGAATTAGCAGGGAAAAAGATTTAGCATTGGCCATTATAGGGCTGGCCCGACTAGAGACTGAATAGGGGTGACGGGGCTCAAAGACACAAGGTCCCCAAGAGCCCATAGTAAAATTAAAAGTGGGGGAAGAAATTATTGACTTTATGGTGGGCACTGGAGTGGAAATGTCAGTGGTGACTGAACCGGTGGCACCCATCTTTAAAAAGGCCACTGCTATAGCAGTAGTAACTGGGGAAGAGCTGATTTGGCCATTCTGTCTACCCCGAAAATGTCAGATGGGGGTACACCAAGTGACTTATGAATTTCTATACATCCCTGAATGCCCAATACCTTTGTAGGGAAGAGACTTGCTAAACTGGGGGCACAAGTGACCTTTTCCCCCCACGAAAGAGCTACTCTTCAAGTGGGCTCAACCACCTATTTATTCTCCCTCTCAGTAACACCTCAAGATGAATGGAGGTTGCACGATCTCCCAGAAGGGAAGCCGGATGATTCCCTGAGGTCTGAGTGGAAGAAAACTGACCCACCCCCCGCAACCCCCCACCCCGGCTTGCAAAACATCAAGGCCCAGTCATAATAGAACTTAAACCTGGTGCCACCCCAGTCAGAAAACATCAGTACCCACTACCACTAGAGGTTTGAGTTGGCATTTTGCCACACATAAACAGACTGAAACAAGCAGGTATCCTGATTGACTGCCAGTCAGCTTGGAACACACCAATCCTACCAGTCAAGAAAGAAGGGGGACAGAACTATAGACCTGTACAGAACCTCAGACTGGTCAACCAGGCCACCATGACTCTACATCCCACCATTCCTAACCCCTGTATTTTACTTAGCCTCCTCCCACCGAGTGCTAAGATCTATACTTGTTTATATCTCAAGGATGCCTTCTTCTTATACAGAAAGCCTGGTCCTGGTGTCTCAACCCACTTTTGCTTTTGAATGGGAAGACCCAGCAGAGGGCACCAAACAACAGCTCACCTGGACTCACCTCCCACAAGGATTTAAGAATTCCACAACCATCTTTGGGGAAGACTTGGCTTCTGACCTGGACTCATTCCAGCCAGAGAAGTCCAGCTGCTGATTGCCACAATATGTGGACGACTTGCTTTTGTCTGTTAAGAATGGAGAAGACACTGGGAAGGGACCAAGGCTTTACTAGAGCTGTTGATGATGTTCAGCTACTGAGTCTCAAAAAAGAAGGCACAGATCTGCAAAGAGGAGGTAAGATATTTGGGGTTTGTTCTGAGAGGAGGCACGACGCTATTAGACCAGTCCAGAAAAGAAGTCATTTTGAGAATCCCACAACCAACAACCAGATGACAGGCCCAAGAGTTCTTGGATGCCACTGGGTTTTGTAGGATTTGGATTCTGTGCTATTCCCAGATGGTGCAGCCATTATATGAACTCCTAACTGGACCAGAAGGAGATTAACTAAATTGGACTGAGAGATGGCAACAGGCCTTTGAGGAACTAAAGCTGGCAATTATGTCAGCACCTGCTTTGGGCCTGCCAGGACTTGCTAAGCCATTTACTTTTTATGTGACTGAAAAGGACAAGGTGGCTATGGGAGTTTTGAACCAGACTATGGGGTCATGGGACAGACCCATGGCTTATTTCTTGAAACAGCTGGACAACGTTGCCACCGGGTGGCCAGGATGCTTATGGGCAGTTGCTGCAGTTCTCTTACTGGTCCAGGAGGCAACCAAGCTGACTTTGGGCCAAGACTTGATCATAAAATTCCCTCATGAGGTCAACACTCTCCCGCGAGGGGCCCCCCATAAATGGCTGTTAACATCCCGGATTACTCAATACCAGGGACTGTTATGTGAGAACCCCCATGTTACTATTGAAACTTGTCAGGCCCTGAATCCAGTCACTCTCCTTCCTGTGGGAGAAAGTGGTCCCTCATATGATTGCAAGGACATCCTAGAAGTTTTTGCCAGCAAACATGGCTTGAGAGATCAGCCAACCCCAGACCCAGATTGGATCCTGTACACCGAAGGCACCAGCCTGGTGAAACAGGACAACAACTGTCGGGATATGCAATAGTCATGGAAGAAACCATTGTTAAGGCTAGCTGTCTGCCATCACATTGGTCTACTCAACGGGCTGAACCATATGCTCTAATCAGGGCCCTCCAGCTATCAAAAGGTAAGAAGACAAACATTTACAAAGACTCCAGGTATGCTTTTAATACTTTCATGTACATAGGTCTTTATATAAAGAGAGAAGTCTTCTGACAACCAATGGAAAAGACATTGAAAACAAGGAAGAAATCTTGACTCTATTAGATGCTGTATGGGAATCAGAAAAGGTAGTGGTAATGCATTGTCGGGGTCACCAAAAAGAAGACACCCCACAAGCACCAGGAAACCGACTAGCAGATAAAGCCACAAAACATGCAGCTGAGAAATTTGGGGCTGGTGGTGGGGGATCTATCAGAACCTTTGTACTCTCAAAAATGTCTGAGTTAACTTTGACTCTCCCACAGTATACCACAGCCCAAGACTAGCTGGCTGAAGCAGAAAGGTTTACCAAAAATGAAAAAGGTTGGTGGGAACTGCTGGATAGCAGGTTACTGGTACCTGAGGCATTAGACCCCACAATGGTGTCTCAGGTTCATCAAGCAACTCACTTGGGACATAACAAAATGGAAAAATTAATTCAAAAATATTTCTTAATTCCACGACTTTATTCTTTATGTAGAATGGAATCCTGGAACTGTTCTGCTTGCTCACAGGTCAGCGCTGCCCCTGGACATAAAGCAAAACCTCCAGGAATACAATTTAAAGGCACTCTACCCTTTGAACATTTAGAAGTGAACTTTACTGAGTTGAAACCCTGCCGACACTATCGTTATTTACCGGTCAAGGTATGTACTTTCTCAGGATGGGTGGAGGCCTTCCCCACCTGAACAGAAAAAGCAAATGAAGTGGCTCAGTGTCTGCTTTGAGAAATAGTCCCCAGATTCAGGTTCCCAACCAGTATAGGATCAGACAACAGCCATGCATTTGTAGCTGACTTAATTCAACAGGTATGTGAAGCTCTAAAATCAAGTGGAAATTACATAAGGCATATCAGTTCAGTTCAGTCGCTCAGTCGTTTCTGACTCTTTGAGACCCCATCAACCACAGCACTCCAGGCCTCCCTGTCCATCACCAACTCCCAAAGTCCACCCAAACCCATGTCCATTGAGTCGGTGATGCAATTCCAACCATCTCATCCTCTGTCGTCCCCTTCTCCTCCTACCCTCAGTATTTCCCAGCATCAGGAGCTTTTCAAATGAATCAGCTCTCCGCATCAGGTGGTCAAAGTATTGGAGTTTCTGCTTCAACATCAGTCCCTCCAATGAACACCCAGGACTGATCTCCTTTAGGATGGACTGGTTGGATCTCCTTGAAGCCCAAAATAGGCCCTAGAGTTCCGGAATGGTGGAAAGAACCGACCGAACTCTCAAAGAGACACTTTCAAAATGGATCATAGAGACTGACTGTTCATGGATAGACTTACTTCTGGAAGCCTTACTCAAATTAATGTAACCCCACTTCCCATGATTATTCTCCTAAAGAAATTGTCTATGGGAGACGCCCTCCCAAAGTAAAACAGGTGTCAGCAAATATGCCACAGGTAAGGGGGGATGGGACTTCACAGCAGATGGAACAACTGGGTAAGGTAACTAAGTTCATTCAAGAAAGGGTGCCTTTCCCCCTTGGGGAACATATTCACAAGTTTGTGCCCAATGATGAGGTGTGGAAACACGACTCCTTGGCCCCACATTGGAAGGATCCATATGCTGTTGTTCTAACCACATCTACAGCAGTTAAAGTTGCAGGTGTCACTCCCTGGATCCACCACACGAGGGAGAAAAGAGCATGTCATGCAGACCCAGAGGACCCGAATGGACTACACAAAAGGATCCCTCTGATCCCTGTGAAACCAACATCATCAACCAACATCATCTTAAAGAAAAAGAAGAGATAAAGCTCTACAATCAACTGCTGCTTCAAGGACTTGCCGGTATTCTCTTGAGACTAGCTATAGTTTCAGCACAAGACGTTTTCATTTCACGCACACATTCCTATGCTGACTTCCATAAAAAAGTCTGTCCATGTCTGTCATGGATGGATTCCCATGGTAGGTATCACCTCTATGGAGCGGTGATATGCCTAGCTTATCACCTGATTTTTTGCATCAGGCAAAACAACAAAAATCAAGTATAGAAACTGTAATTACAGCAGCCACTACACATTGGTGTGATAAAAAGGCCAAAGATCTGACAAATGGCCATGGGATACATTTTAATTATACTCTTAGCTCAGAAAATGCATATCAATATTACATGACAGTCAGTAAGTCCAAACAATCAGAAATTAACTGACATTTTGACCAATTTTACTAGATATGGGATGAATACATGTGGATTATTCCAGAAAAAGGACAACTTGTTAGGATAGAAGTAATTTGCTGGGAACAAGATGTACACATTATTGGATATAACCGAATGACAGATAAAAAGAATTTAAAACTTTCTTTCTTTGGACAGAACAGCACTATAACACCTATAAACTACTTAAGATCCCAGTCAATCCACCAATGACCCGGGATAGACTAGGGATTCAACTAGAATCCACCAGAATCAGGTGGATTGCTCCTCATAGCACACATTGGTTATGTGGGACTAACTTATGGCCTTGGCTGCCCCCAGGATGGATAGGGAGGTATACTTCAGTTATGGCATTTGCCCATGGAAACATCAGGTCAACAATACAAGAGACTTTAAATTTACCCTCCCTATGAGCCAGATGCTCACAATCAGTTTTCTATTGGTATGATTATTTGGCTGTTGTATTTGTTCCCTCATTGGGCAAACACTATGTACATAATGATTAGAGTTGAAGCTCTAACTAATTTCACCCAAAGAGCCCTAAATGACAGCCTAAGAGCTATTCAAGCACTAAATACTGAACAAATACAAATGAGAAAAGTGGTAATTCAAAACAGAATGGCTTTAAACATACTTAGCCACTCAAGGAGTGACTTGTGCTATAATCAAAGCTGAATGTTGTATATATATTCCTGATTATTCTGGCAATATATCAGCAGCTGTAGATGGTATGAAAGATCAAGTAAAATCTATGTATGATAATAATCTTCCATTTTGGACTTTTGTTCTATCATGGGTAACGGGTGAATCGTGGAAAACTATGTTAACCATTGTTATAGTTGTTCTGTTCATTCTGTTATGTGGACCTTGTATTCTCCAATGTATTGTTAACTTTGTATCACAGAGACTGATTTCATTTACCCAAATATATACCAGGAAACCTAAAATGCAGTACATCCCAATGAGTGATGCTCAGACTGGAAGTTGAGAGCATCAGGAGAGGGGAATGAAGGAGGGAAGGAATAGACCAAGCTAACTCCATCTTGGAAAAGAAGGAAACTCCATATTACATTCCCAGTGAACTTTGGAATGTACACATGCTTGCATTTTCAGTGAACTTTGGACTATGTGCCTGGTAGCCATGGAAATAACATACCTATGGCCGAACAGGCCTTGGACTGATAAACATGATTCCATACCAAGATTTCCCATGGCCAGAAAGAATGGTATAATCCCCTATGTAATCAATCACCTTTGTAATCTTTATGGCACCCATTGGTGTAGGCTACAATGTGTAACCAGCTGACCCTTCTGATTATGAATCATGGTTGTAACCTGATTGCATTTCCCTTTAACATTTTCCAGGCTAGGTTTAAAGAATTTGGGAATGGACTCCCATCATTCCCTCATATCACTTATTTTTGCCTTCCCCCTGTAGAGTACTGGAAGATATCTTTTTTCTGTTTTATTTACTAATGTCTGCCAAATGCCTAGAACAATGCCTGGATGCAAGAACTCAGTGGGAAAAAAAACAGCAAAAAAACACATTGTTGAATAAATTAATTCATTGAAGGTAGAACCATAGTAAACATTAGAGAAGCACTTGTGTGTATATGTGCATATGTCACACACACACACACACACACACACACACCTAACCAAGGAAAAGTTACGGTTGTTTTGCATTTTTCAGATGAAAAAAAGTGTGAAAGAAAAATGTTGCTTGCCATATCAGTAAGCAAATGGTGTTGCAAGTATCAAGCCATGGCAGCCATCCCCACTGAGGCACCCTGAGGGAACTCAGGATAGGAAAGAACATGTTACTAGCCCTAGACAGCTAAGTGCATATCAAAGGAATGATTTCAATGAGCCTAGACTCTTGCATCTTCCCACAGGTAGAAAAACACTAAATTCAGTAACTTTAGGTGTCTGATTTTCTTTACTAGTAATCTTGAATTTCAAACTACCTGATATTTGTTGCAAAAGATTTCTGTATATCCTGGCTTCTTCTTTACCTCGTAGAAGCAGTTCCTCCAGAGCTTTCTGAGAGGATGCATCCTAGTTTTAAGCCCTTAGTTTGTCCACCAAATCAAACTCAGTTATCAACTTTTAGGTTGCGCTTTTTTTTTTTTTTCCCATTTAGCAGAAGTTAAGTTGGTTGACAGTTTTGAAGGCTAAAGAAACATTTAAACTTTTTCTTCATATTACTTTAGACAATATAATTAAACTGTCTTTGGAATGCCTGTTAAATTATAATGAGTACTTTCTTGTGGGAGTACAATTGCATTTATTTTTAATTAAAATAAAATTGATATACCATGTCATATTAGTTTCAGGTGTACATCATAGTGATGCCATATTTATATACATTTTGAAATGATCTTCATAATATCTAGTACCATTTGTTGTCATAGAGAGTAATTACAATATTATTGACTGTACTTCCTATCACTTAGTTATTTTATAACTGGAAATGGTTTCTCTTAATCTCTTAATACTTCACACATTTTGCATAACCTCCCAATCTCCCCTTCCTTCTGGCAAGCACCAGTTTTTTCTGTGTATCTATAAATCTGTTTCTGTTTTGTTCTTTTTTTTTTTTTTTAAGATTTCACAGGTAAATAAGATTGTGTGGTATCTCTTTATTTCACATAGCAACAGCAAAGGTACGTCTAGTCAAGGCTATGGTTTTTCCAGTGGTCATGTATGGATGTGAGAGTTGGACTGTGAAGAAAGCTGATTGCAGAAGAATTGATGCTTTTGAACTGTGGTGCTGGAGAAGACTCTTGAGAGTCCCTTGAACTGCAAGGAGATCCAACCAATCCATTCTAAAGGAGATCGATCCTGGGTGTTCATTGGAAGGACTGATGCTAAAGCTGAAACTCCAATACTTTGGCCACCTCATGCGACGAGTTGACTCACTGGAAAAGACTCTGACGCTGGGAAGGATTGGGGGTGGGAGGAGAAGGGGACGACAGAGAATGAGATGGCTGGATGGCATCACCGACTCGATGGACATGAGTTTGGGTGAACTCTGGGAGTCGGTGATGGACAGGGAGGCCTGGCGTGCTGTGATTCATGGGGTCGCAAAGAGTCCGTCAGGACTGAGCGACTGAACTGAACTGAACTGAATACCTTCAAGGTCTATCCATGTTGCAAATGGCAAGATTACCTTCTTTTTTATGTTTGACTACTATTCCATTGTATATGTATATATGTATGTATGTATATATCAGTTCAGTCCAATCGCTCGGTTGTGTCTGACTCTTTGTGACCCTATAGACTGCAGCATACCAGGCTTCCCTGTCCATCACCATCTCCCAGAACTTGCTTAAACTCATGTCCATCGTGTCAGTGATACCATCCAACTATCTCATCTTCTGTCATCCCCTTCTCCTCCTGCCTTCAATCTTTCCCAGGAACAGGGTTTTTTCCAGTGAGGCAGCTCTTCCCATCAGGTGGCCAAAGTTTTGGAGTTTCAGCTTCAGCATCAGTCCTTCCAGTGAATATTCAGGACTGATTTCCTTTAAGATGGACTGACTGGATCTCCTTGCAGTTCAAGGGACTCTCAAGAGTCTTCTCCAACACACAATTCAAAAGCATCAATTCTTTGGCTTTCTTTATAGTCCAACTCTCACATCCATATATGACTACTGGGAAAACCATATCTTTGATTAGAAGGATATTTGTCAGAAAAGTAATCTCTCATTTTTTTAATATGCTGTCTAGGTTGGTCATTTTCTTTATCAATTTCTCCATTCCTCAGTGGACACAGGTTGCTTGCATGCCTTGGCTATAGTTAATAATGTTGTGGTGATCATTGGGGTTCAGATATAGTTTCAATTAGTGTTTTCATTTTCTTTAGATGAATACCCAGAAGGGAAGTTGCTAGATTCTATATTAGTTCTATTTTTAATTTTCCAAGGAAAGTTCACAGTCTTTCCTACAGTGACTATACCAATTGACATTCCCACCAATAGTATAATGAGTATTTCCTTTTCTTCACATCACTAGCATAAACTATTTTTTGTCCTTTTTGATAATCACCATTCTACAGTTAAGAGATGGTGGTTTATTGTGGCTTTAATTTTCAATTCCCTGATAATTACTTACTTTTACATTTTGCTTGCCCCCCTTCTCTAATCCCTGCCAACTTGATCTTTGTATAGTTCATGATCACACCATTACAAACTAAGAACCAAAAAATAAGCTTCATTTTGTTCACTTGCTGATGGAAAAATTTACACATTTTAGAATTCTAGACTTTTCCTAATTTAATTCCAACTTTATATTAAAATACATCAATTTTAGCCTTAAAAAAAAAGTTCCAAAAATGGCCTGCATATTTCCCTGTATATATCTTGTACATTTTGGTCTTTGTCTCTTGATATCACACCATCATCCATTCCAGATCTATTTTCATTGCATTGACTAAGGAATTGTTATAAATGCCTATTTTAAGGATGTTCACTAAGAGTTAGAATGTCATACCAAAAAATTTAATGCAAAGTTCCTATTCTCAAATGTTGGCTTTTTAGTTGTTGGTCTCTTTGAGAAAAGAATACAAAAATTATTCTCTACTTATACTGTGAAGAAATATACAGGCTTGCTAAGTCACTTTAGTCATGTTTCTACCCTATCCATGCTCTTCTGTCCATGGGATTCTCCAGGTAAGAATACTGGAGTGGGTAGCCATGCTCTCCTCCAAGGGATCTTCCCAACACAGGGATCAAAATTACATCTTTTACACCTCCTCCATTAACAGGCAAATTCTTTACCAGTAATGCCACCTGTATAAATTAGTCCTAACAGCAGAATGCTAGGCAATTCATTAGTCACAGGGCCTCTCTTAGTGTGACTGAAGAAGTAATGAATATCTACAACCAGCATGAATTAAATATTATACATATATATATATATAATTTTTGCATGTGATAGTAGACTTTCAACAGAACTAGGCTGGACAAATCATATTTCAGAAGACTTGCATGGACTTCTCTGTTTTCCACTGGAAACAGGAAAAGCAAGAATGAAACAATTCAGTGTAAAGATTTCTTCTTGTTTAAATGTATCTACAAAATTTAACAAGCAGTTTTGCTTAATAAATAAATAAAATTGATAAAATCTATTAATCAATCAATCTTTGGAATGATAATGATAATAGCTACCATTTATTGAGCACTTTTATACCCAGTACCTTTTTATTGATCTCATTTAATCCTTGAAACATCCTTCTGGGTTAAGTTCTAGTTTTATCCATACTTTTAAAATGAGGAATTTTAAGAAGACTAAATATCAAGAAACATTCACTATGTAAGTATTTTGTGGCAGCTATTATACTAGTTGTGTGGCACAATAAAAATGCTGTGTATTAACCACTCAGTCACCTCTGACTCTTTGTGACCCCATGCATTGTAGCCTGCCAGGCTCCTCTGTCTATGGGGATTCTCCAGGCAAGAATACTGCAGTGGGTTGCCATACCCTCCTCAAGGGGTTCTTCCCCAACCAGGGATCAAACACAGGTCTCCTACATTGCAGGCAGATTCTTTATCATCTGAACAACCTGGGAAGCTCTAACAATAAACATGATCTCATCCAAACTTAAGAACAACTCCATGAGGTGAGTTCAACTTTTACTTCCTTTTGTCAGTGAAGAAATACACACACACACACACACAAACACACAGAAGAACTTGCCCAAAGTCACATCCTAGCAGTAGAAGAAGACTCAAATCCAGTTGTCTCTCATTCTAGAAACTCAATTATTAACTGCTTTATAATGCCTTTCACTGATTTTTTACTAGATGTGCCAAGCAGGCTTAGGTGTCAAGTAGAACTGATGTTATATCTTATCTCTGACATAAAGCAGTTGTCATTTTAACCTTCTTGAAATTCAGCTTCTTCTGAAAAATTTAAAGTCTAGTTTATATGGTTGTTTGATATTTAAATGACACTGATATATAAAACTTTTAGTACAGGGTTTCATTTCAGTTCAGTCGCTTGGTTGTGTCCGACTCTTTGCGACCCCATGAATCGCAGCATGCCTGGCCTCCCTGTCCATCACCAATTCCTGGAGTTCACTCAACCTCTGGTAGTTGCCACTATTTTTAAGTATTAGACCCACTATTTTCTTAATATAGGTAAGGCAAATATTAAAATATGCTTAACACTAGTGAAAAATTTAATAACTATATTATAGAAGACCATAAAATTTTAGGAAGTTAATAAATTATAAATCTTACATCCATATAGTGCTTAAGAATGTACACTACAGAGTATAGATGAGTATCAGACAATGTATTTTTCTACTTGAACATAATTAATTTCTCTTGCATTAGTTAAAGCAGAGAGTTTGCTCTTCCTCTACCAAATGGGAAAAACAAGGTCATGAATTATTAGTCATTTTTGGCTTTGAATAATGATTGAGCTGGGACTCTTCCAATCATTATTCAATACATACCCACAATCATCCTTATATCATGTATATATAACAGAATAGATATCACTCTACTTGTTTTATATATAACTGAAATTCTAAGTCCAAAATTATTCAACATACTTCTGTATTAATATTGCATTAGGAAAATTTATTAACTTATTTAACTTATTTGCAGAGTACTCATATGAATTGCCTGGTTGGATGAATCACAACTGGGATCAAGATTGCCAGAAGAAGTATAAGTAACCTCAGATATTCAGATGACACCACTCTAATGGCAGAAAAGGGAGAGTACCTAAAGAGCCTCTTTTGAAAGTGAAAGAGGAGAGTGAAAAAGTTGACTTAAAATTCAACATTCAAAAAACTAAGATCATGGCATCTGGTCCCATCACTTCATGCCAAATAGATGAGGAAACAATGACAGACTTTATTGGCTCCAAAATCACTGTGGACAGTGACTGCAGCCATGAAATTAAAAGAGGCTTGCTCCTTGGAAGAAAAGTTATGACAAACCTAGACAGCATATTAAATAGCAGAGACATTACCTTGCCAACAAAGATCTCTTAAAATTTGTGTAAATTCTTTATTCCTTGATTTTAATAAAGAAAAATAATTTCCAAAAAAATAAATAAATAAACTACAGTTTTTCCAGTAGTCATGTTTAGATGACAGAGTTGTGTCACAAAGAAGGCTGAACAACTAAGAATTGATGGTTTTGAACTGTGGTGTTGGAGAAGACTCTTGAGAGTCTCTTAGGCAGCAAGAAGATCAAACCAGTCAATACTAAAGGAAATCAACCCTGAATATTCATTGGAACAACTGATGCTGAAGCTCCAATACTTTGGCCACTTGACACAAAGAGCTGACTCATTGGAAAAGATCTTGAAGCTAGGAATGATTGAGGGCAGGAGAAGGGGACAACAGAGGATGAGATGGTGGGATGGAATCATTGATGCAATGGACATGAGTTTGAGCAAAGTACAGGAGATAGTAAAGGACAGCGAAGACTAGTGTGCTTCAGTTCATGAGGTCGCAAAAAGTCAGACACTACTCAGTGACTGAACAACAGCAATGAAAAGTTAACTTGTATACAAATATCAGTTCTCATCAAGAAGCAAACTGTATCACCAATATAATTTTATGTATGTATATCCTAAAAATCATATTCAGCACTGCTTATAATAAATCTGGCATGAAGGAAGCAAAAAATTATAAACATTCAAAAATAGGAGAGGTCTCTGGTAAGTATTACAGAAGTTGATTATCTTCTGTTTATTTAAGTCAGTGTAATTGTGAGGGAATAGTTGACTCTGGAAAAATACATATTAGATAGCATAAATCTATTTAATTTAAGCTATTTTCTTAGTTTCTGTGTGTGTTGATCGGAATGTAAAATAGTGCTACCCCTTTGGGAAACAGTTGGCAATTTCTTACAAAACATACTCTTACTATATGATCCAGCAATCCTGCTTCTTTCTTTTACCTCAAGAAGTTGAAAACATAGATCCACAGAAAAACCTACACACACATGTTGAGAGCAACTTTATTCAGAATTTTCAAAATTTGGAAACAACTGGAAGGACTGCTGCTAAAGCTGAAACTCCAATACTTTGGCCACCTCATGCGACGAGTTGACTCACTGGAAAAGACTCTGACGCTGGGAAGGATTGGGGGTGGGAGGAGAAGGGGATGACAGAGAATGGGATGGCTGGATGGCATCACCGACTCGATGGACATGAGTTTGGGTGAACTCCGGGAGTTGGTGATGGACAGGGAGGCCTGGCATGCTGTGGTTCATGGGGTCGCAAAGAGTCAGACACGACCGAGCGACTGAACTGAACTGAACTGAAGCTGTTCTTTATGTTCTCCTGGTGTCTCATACGGTATAGAATCTGCCTGCAATGAGGGAAACTTGGGTTCAGTCCTTGGGTCAGGAAGATCCCCTGGAGAAGGTAATGTCTACCCTCTCCAGTATTCTTGCTTGGCGAATACCCATGGACAGAGAAGCCTGATGGATTGCAGTCATGGGTTCGCAAAGAGTTGGACAAGACTGAGCGAGAAACATACACACACAAGATGCCCTTCCAAGTGTGTGTGCTTGTGTGTGTGTGTAAGTCGCTTCAGCCCTGTCCGACTTTGCAACCTCATGGACTATAGCCTGCTAGGCTCCTCTATCCATGGGATCCTCCAGGCAAGAATATGGAATGGGTTGCCATGCCCTTCTCCAGGGGATCTTCCCAACCAAGGGATCGAACCTGTGTTTCTTACCTCTCCTGCATTGGTAGGCAAGTTTGTTACCACTAGAGCCACTTGGAAAGCCCTGATCCTGTGGGCCACAGCTATTGAGCCTGTGCTCCACAAGAGAAGCCACTGCAATGAGAAGCCCATGCACCACAACCAAAGAGTAGCCCATGGGTTTACAAAGAGTCATACAAGACTGAGCGAGTGACATACACACAGAAGGTGTCCTTCAGTAGGTGAATACATAAATGAACTGTAGAAAAACCACACAGTGGAATAGTATTCAGCACTAAAAGGCAGTTAGTGAACTGTCAAGACATGAAAAAATATGGAAGAATCTTAAATGCATATTGCTAAGTAGAAGAAGCTAATCTGAAAAGACTACATACTGTATGATTTGAACTATATGACATTTCGGAAAAGATAAATCTAGAGAGATAAACATCAGTGATTGTAAGGGACAAAGCTAGGTAAGGGGGAGAGATGTATAGATGAATCACAGAAGCTTTTTATGGCAGTGAAAATACTATTTGCTATCACAATGATGGACATATGTCACTATGTGCTGTGCTTAGTCTCTCAGTCATGTCTGACTGTTTGCGACCCATGGACTTAACATGCCAGGTCACTCTGTGCATGGTATTCTCCAGGCAAAAATACTGGAGTGGATTGTCATGCCCTTCTACAAAGGATCTTCTCAACCCAGGGATTGAGCCCAGGTCTCCCGCATTGTAGGCGGATTCTTTACCATCTCAGACACCAGGGAAGCCCAAGAATATTGCAGCTGATAGCCTATCCCCTCTCCAGGGGAAGATCTCCTGGATCTAACCAGGGTTTCATGTACTGCAGGCAGATTCTTTATCAAGTGAGCTACCAGGGAAGCCCATATGTCACTATATATCCATCCAAATCCACAGAATATACAAATTCACCAAAGGTGAACTTCAATGTAAATTATAGACTTTGGATAATAATGGCTTGTCAATGTAGATTCATCCTTCATTGTTTTTTTTTTTTTTTAAAGTACCATTCTGGTGAAAAATGATGATGGGAGAGACTGTGCATGTGTAACAACAGATAGTATATGAAAAAGCTGTGTACCTTTCTCTCAATTTTTTTGTAAACCTTAAACTGCTCTAAAAATTGTTTATTTTAAAACTCTGCATTCTTTAAAATACACTTTGTTATACAAGTTTTAAATGGTACCAAGTAGGATTGCATGTCATAATTTTGTATCATTTTGACTTTATCTAACTATATGAACAAGGTGACAAAGTTTGAAAAGTACACATGAAAAAATCAGCAATAAGAACAATTACAACAGCAATTGACATGCCATGGAATCCTGAATGAGGAAGACAGAAAAGCTATAATATAGTTAATGGATTAGTAGGAAACTAGTTGGTGGGGAAAAAAAAAGATGTCTCTAGGTTAAAATGAAGATATATTTAAAAGACTGAGAACTAGAAAAGTAGGAGATCAGACAATTAAATTTTGTAATCTAAAATATTAACAGGATATTTCTGAATTACGACAAGGTTTTAGGTTGTTGCCAAGAGGTATCTGAAGATGTATGTGGCATGAAACTTAGAGTCAATGATGCTGAGGAGTAGGAGCAATGATAAAATGTGTAGATTAAAAATCAATCAACAGAGATAGTTATTTCCTAGGATAAAGGTGGGACTTAACCATATCCATAAGCCCAGTCACTTCATCTTTACTTAGCAATAGGGACAATAAAGAAAGAAAGACAGTATTATGGCCAGATGATGTGAATTCAACAGTTTTACTCAAGAATGAAAGATTAAGAGTTTGGAATAATAGCTATCATAAGAAAAACATCTGTATTCCTGTTCTTGATAGCCTCGTTCCTGTCATTAATGTGTAGGCTAGAAGGTTATCAACATGAATTTGAAGGGATCACAGGGGATGGCACTGATTTTGCAGAGACTAGTTTGTTTCAGAAAAGGAAAGAATGAACAAAATAATATTCATTATTGCTGATTTATAGTGACATAAGATAACAAGTTAAAGAAAAAAAAAAGCACAAATTTGTCAGCAGAAAGGACAGAAGTGGGTGCCTAAGTGGTATTATAGGTTCAATTTCAAAGAGAATAGGTTGCTAAACAGATTTAGCTTCTCAAGATAGTGAATGATGACAGAGATGAGAAGTGTTGGAATTAGCTGATAGCAAGATATTTGCCAAAATTTTGTGAAAATATCTATCCAAGCTGGCTACAACACAACCAGAAATATTTGGAGGTGTTTGAGATTAATGTTTTGTATTTGTTAACCAGTTGCTCACACTTCTATGTAAATGTTTTACTGGAAAAAGAGATGGTGAATCTCCTATAAATTTCTCTCCCAAGGAGAAAGATGTCTATTTCAAAGAGGAAAATGACCATACAACAACGATGATTTCTTTTAAATGTGTATATGTGTCCATATATATACATACTTATGTGTCTGTATATGTATCATTTATCTGTGAGAGATTCTTTTAAAAAGTCTAAATATTTTCAGGAGGAAACATATTTTTCTTATTTTCATACAGCTATATCTGTTTTAAAACTGATTTCCCTACTATTCCTGTAAATCACCCAGAAACAGCTTATATTTGTATGACTCTAAGCTACATATGTTTCTCATTATTGAATAGTACCCTTTATCTGACTTTTTCTGATAAGGGTAAATTGAACTGATGTGAGAGAAACATACTTCTTGCTGGAAATATTCATTATTCATAGACAGCACTCCAGAATCATCCACAAAGTAAATGATGAAAAAAATTCTGAATTCTACACAGGCAGTTTTGGTAGAAACAGAAGTCACAGTTTCACAGGATCATTGATAAGCAAAATATTAGCAGTTTTAAAGGATGGATATTTCTCTTAGTTTTCCAATGTTGTTTCATTAGTTCTCATAGTCATCCTTTGATTAGGTCACTGAAAGTTCGAGTGGGTCAGACATGTGCTTTTCAGGCATATAGTCTTGACTCTTAGACTCTGTCATTGATTGGCACTTACTGGTGATACAGGGCTACCGTACAACAGAGCCTGAACTGTTAATTCCTGCACCATACTGTCCTTCATAGCACGAAGTCAAATGGCTGGAATGAGGAGTAAATAAAATATATACCTCTCCTGTCCTCTCCCTTCATTCTACTGTAGAGGACAATAAAGTCATTTTTTCCGGAGTCTTATAACTATCAGATGATAGAACTGATATTAAAAATTTAACAAAAACAAAACCCACTGTGGCAACTTCACACTCAGCATCCTTTCCAATATAGTTCCTTATCTTTGAGAACATGTTTAAAGTAAAATTATTTTACTTAAGAAGAAATGTGATGAGGGTTATCATCATTCAGTTTTTAGTCCTGAGAAAAAGTTTAAAAGTGGAAGAAATTGGCAACAGAGAATGGTATTGTACTTACAATTTCATAGCAATCATATGTATATTGAAAAATATCAGTCAATGTCTTTCTCTTGCTTACAATTTCATTATTTTAAAATAATATCCAGGAATCAGAGAGTTGTTTATGACTTTGCTAAGATATAAAGATCATCTGTTGAAATTATTACACATTAATTTATTTATGTACTGATTTACTTAAAGCAAAAATACAAAAATATTTTTATTTTTAATAAAGATTGCTGCTGTTGCTAAGTCACGTCAGTCGTGTCTGACTCTGTGCGACCCCATAGACGGCAGCCCACCAGACACCCATCCCTGGGAGTCTCCAGGCAAGAATACTGGAGTGGGTTGCCATTTCTTTCTTCAGTGCATGAAAGTGAAAAGTGAAAGTGAAGTCGCTCAGTCATGTCCTACTCTTTGAGACCCCATGGACTGTAGTCTACCAGGCTCCTCCGTCCATGGGATTTCCCAATCAAGAGTACTGGAGTGGGTTGCCATTGCCTTCTCCTTAATAAAGATTAGATATATTTAAAACATGTAACATGATTTGATACACAAATTTATACTGATATGATTACTATTCAAGCTAATTAACATATAAAATCCTATCATTATATGGTGATAATCTTTCCAGTGCCCACTAGGTAACAGGCACATGTTCATGAAGATGAGGATTTATCTTTTTAAGAGCTATTCATTCAATGGTTCTGCAATGGTTTATCCCCAATTAGATACAGTCTTTCCGCTCCATAAGAAGGATACAAATACCACCCAGTTTTATTTACCTTAGAGATAACAAAGTATAAAGAATCTTTCTTTTGAAATTTTGAAGGGATGGGTTCATTTTCAACTGTATATATGTCAATTTTGTGTCTTATGAAGAAACTTATACTATAAAGTTATATGACTTTTAACATGCAATTTGTGAAATGCTGCTTGCACGTGCCCATCCTAATTTCATGAAGTCTATCTGAAAACTTATTTTGCTTTGACACCATTTCAAGACTCATTAATAATGAGCTTTCATGAATATGGAGATACTACATCAGAGCCTGTAGCAGCTTTGCACTGTTTATGGGAGTTTTAGCACACATCCCCTCATCAGCAATGAATATCTATTAATTTGTTCTTAGTCTCCAACCTGGTCTCTTATGTGCTGAACATTAGCTATTTAAAATGCAGTTCATTAGGTATATTATTTTTGGTTCCTGGAAGTATATATGTGCATTCATATACAAATGCATAAACAGGAAAATAATATGCATCAAAATAGCAAGAATACGTTTCTTTGCAAAAGAAAATTAGGAAAAAAAATCATTTCTATATTTAATTTTTTTTACAAATTTAAAAGATGTACTTGTGTATTGATAGTTTAAAAATGTGACAAGAATTTAGAAATCTGGGACATTATCACTCAAGTTCACAAGGATCAATACTAACATAGTTACAGTAGTAATTCAGTTTCTTTCACTTTTCAATTGACAGGTACTCATAGAATTATTTAGACAGGTAGTATTATCACTGTGATTGCTTTATACAAATAAGTGATAAGATTGTATCCACACATTCCAACCATAAATCCAGTACATTTCCCATTATAATTAAAAAGAAAGAAAGAAAGAAAGTAACAAAATGTTGACCACTTTAGGATTAAGAATAAATATCTAAGAGCTAGGGGAGAAGAGAAACTCAACTATCAGAGAAGGATAATTTGGCAGATTGAGACTCAGCCTACTCACTCTTC
This sequence comes from Moschus berezovskii, assembly GCF_049115385.1. Classification (NCBI taxonomy): domain Eukaryota; kingdom Metazoa; phylum Chordata; class Mammalia; order Artiodactyla; family Moschidae; genus Moschus; species Moschus berezovskii. The sequence goes on along the minus strand of NC_142464.1, from coordinate 59,445,251 downwards.
AACACAGCCAAGATTTGGGTAGTTGGGAATTCAGAAAGACCGGCTTTCTGAGCAAGATCAAGGCACCATGAAAAACAAAACTATGGACAATATGATCATGAGATAGATGGGGATGTAGGGAAATGTAGAAAATAAACTTTTATTAAATAAATGCCTGAATCATATTCGCCTATGCTTTTAATGCATATCTTTTGACTTCCCTGGTAGCTCAGATGGTAAAGCATCTGCCTACAATGCGGGAGACCAGGGTTCGATCCCTGAGTCAGGAAGATCCCCTGGATAAGTAAATGGCAACCCACTCCAGTACTCTTGCCTGGAGAATCCCATAGATGGAGGAGCCTGGTGGGCTACAGTCCATGGGGTCACAAAGAGTTGGACACGACTGAGCGACTTCACTTTCACTTTGTAAATAATTAGAATATAAAAGTAATTAAAAATGAAGAGAACTATCTAGATAATTCAGTTCAGTTCAGTTCAGTCGCTCAGTCGTGTCTGACTCTTTGCAGCCCCATGAATCACAGCACGCCAGGCCTCCCTATCCATCATCAACTCCTGGAGTTCACTCAAACTCATGTCCACAGAGTCAGTGATGCCATCCAGCCATCTCATTCTCTGTCGTCCCCTTCTCCTCCCGCCCCCAACCTTTCCCAGCATCAGAGTCTTTTCCAGTGAGTCAACTCTTCTCATGAGGTGGCCAAAGTATTGGAGTTTCAGCTTTAGCATCAGTCCTTCCAATTGGAAGGGACATATTTCCTCAACAATATATTTGTTGCCTAATTTATGAAGAGCTGACTCATTAGCAAATACCCTGCTTCTGGGAAAGATTGAGAAACTGAAAAACAACAAAATTTATGATGAAAATAGATTTTATTGTATTCTTAGTAAAGGCTTGTCAGTATGATAAGAACTTTAGTCACACTGTTATGCTAAGAACTTTGGTCACAGTGTTTAATTTAAATCCAGCCAAGGACCATTGTGCCCATCTGCTTCCTAGAGAGTAAGTCTCCTGGTCCTCAAATCTCCCATCTTGGTTGAGATTCTGAAATTTTACTTGGTGGGGTATAGGAGGTATCTGCTCCTTCTCAGTAAGGTACTGGGGAGGAGTGGAGTGGGAAGACACTGGGAAATACCCATCCAGGGTCTAGATACTGGGTGGGGCTTGGTTGGAACATACCTAGCGAATTCCCACCTAGGAGGGGGAGGGAATCCATTAAGGACACCCAAGGGCTCCACTGAAACATACTGAGAAAATACCAGTAGGGGCAGACTCATTTTTATTGAGAAAAACCTAGGTTTCGGTTGAAAGACATCAAGGTGGCTCCATTGTAGAAAGACATAAGGAATGGAGCTCATACTTGCAAGTACCTAGTTAGTTCAGTTCAGTCGTGTCCAACTATTTGCAACCCCATGGACTGCAGCATATCAGGCTTTCAAGTCCATCACCAAATGATGGAGCTTGCTCAAACTCGTGTCCATCGAGTCAGTGATGCCGTCAAACCATCTCATCCTCTGTCATCCCGTTCTTCTCCTGCCTTCACTCTTTCCCAGCATCAGGATCTTTTCCAGTGAGTCAGTTCTTCACATCAGGTGGCCAAGGTATTGCAGTTTCAGTTCTTCCAATGAATATTCAGGACTGATTTCCTTTAGGATTGACTGGTTTGATCTAGCTAATTGGAGAAATTAAATCTCACCCTAAATGTTAAAGGGGCTGTCTAATGGGTAAGGGGCTTCCCCGGTGGCTCAGAGGTTAAAGCGTCTGCCTCTAATGTGGGAGATGGGGGTTTGATCCCTGAGTCGGGAAGATCCCCTGGAGAAGGAAATGGTAACCCACTCCAGTATTCTTGCCTGGCGAATCCCATGTACGGAGAAGCCTGGTAGGCTACAGCCCACGGGGTCGCAAAGAGTCAGACACGACTGAGTGACTTCACTTTTCTTTCTAATGTATAAGCAGTTAAAAATTAAAGCTGGCTTGGTAAAACCTTAAACAAAGCCTTCTAAAGGGAAGCTCAGATTTCTCTGTGTCTTTGAGATGTAAATTTCCTATCTGATTTTCCTAGACTGTTCTAGTGTATATTTATTTGTTTATATGAGGCTTATAAGAGGTCTTTTTTCGTTCTTAATTGGTGGCCAAAGGATGGATCCTTTTAAAATTAGAGAAATTAACAAATTATTAAATCTAGAGTGCTTTCATTGTAAACAAGGGTTCTGTTCTACCTATAAAACAAAAGTCAAATGAACCTAAGAACATTTTGAATAATTAAAAAAAAAAGAGTTTAGGAAGCTTCATTGAGGCCTTCTCAATGGGTCTTACAGATGCTAATAAGAGCAATTAAGAATAACAATAAAAACTTAACAAAAACAAGCAAACAAAAAAAGTCTAGCTATTATTTCAATGAGGTAATTTTTTATTTTTCTTTTTAAAAAAGGAGTTCTCCAAATGAATTTACAAAAACTCTTTGGATGGTTATTAGAAAGGGATAAATGAAATAGACATTTATGTGATTAAAAAAATATTTGATACTACACTACCTAAATTGGCTTCCCAGGTAACTTAGATTGTAAAGAATCTGCCTGTCAATGTAGGAGACCCAGGTTCAATCTGTTACGTAGTTAGAATAGGGAAAAGGAGTCCAAAATGGCGGTGGCTAGAAGACAAGGAAGGGAAAAGACCATGAAAATAGAACAAAGGAAGGTCAAAGAAAGGTCCGAGGCCTGGAGTGGGGACTTCAGGTAGCACAGCACTCCTGGCTGAGCCCAATTTTCATAGGCCAGGCCCAAGGGGAAGAAAACATATAAAAGAAGGAGCCAAGCGTTCTCTTTCTCTCTCTCTCCCATGTGTGTATGCTCTTTCTCTCTCTCTCTCTCCCTACCCACCCCACCCCCCATGCGTGCTGACATGTTACTACAGTCTCTTTTCTTCTTCAAGGATGGATTCTCCTGCTATCTTCTAAATAAAATAAAGCTGTAACACTGATTTATCTAAGAACTATGACACAGTTTGTTCAAGACCTGAGAGCTGTGATGCGCCAAGGGCTTTAATGTACATTGCCCCAAATCATTGTTGTGACAAGACAAGAACCAAGAAACATACATTTGCCTGACAAATCCTTGGGTCAATAAGCTCTCCTGGAGAAGGGAATGACACCCATTCCAGTATCTTGCCTGGAAAATTCCATGACAGAATAGCTTGGAAGGTTACAGTACATGGGGCCACAGATTTGGACACGACTAAGTAATATCAATAACCTTAGATATGCAGATGACACCACTCTTATGGCAGAAAATGAAGAGGAACTAAAAAGCCTCTTGATGACAGTGAAAGAGGAGAGTGAAAAGGATGGCTTGAAGCTCAACATTCAGAAAACGAAGATCATGGCATCTGGTCCCATCACTTCATGGGAAATAGATGGGGAAACAGTGGAAACAGTGTCAGACTTTATTTTGGTGGGCTCCAAAATCACTGCAGATGCTGAGTGAAGCCATGAAATTAAAAGACGCTTATTCCTTGGAAGGAAAGTTATGACCAACCTAGATAGCATATTAAAAAGCAGAGACATTACTTTGCCAACAAAGGTCTGTCTAGTCAAGGCTATGGTTTTTCCCGTGGTCATGTATGGATGTGAGAGTTGGACTGTGAAGAAAGCTGATCATCGAAGAATTGATGCTTTTGAATTGTGGTGCTGGAGAAGACTCTTGAGAGTCCCTTGGACTGAAAGGAGATCCAACCAGTCCATTCTAGAGGAGATCAATCCTGGGTGTTCATTGGAAGGACTGATGCTAAAGCTGAAAATCCAATACTTTGGCCACCTCATGCGACAAGTTGACTCGCTGGAAAAGACTCTGATGCTGGGAGGGTTTGGGGGTGGGAGGAGAAGGGGACGACAGAGAATGAGATGGCTGGATGGCATCACCGACTCTGTGGACATGAGTTTGAGTGAACTCTGGGAGTTGGTGATGGACAGGGAGGCCTGGAGTGCTGTGATTCATGGGGTCACAAAGAGTCGGACACGACTGAGCGACTGAACTGAACTGAACTGAACTGAAGTGACTAACACTTTAATTTAAATACCTCAAAAACTGACTGAAATAGATATTATTGTCCCATTTTTTTGATGACAAAACCAAAACTCAGGAAATTAAGTAACTTTTCCAAAGTAAGTCATTTAGGTAGTGGCAGAGTCAAAACTTGATACTGCATTGACTGCGTTCCAAGTCAAAAGGATTATTTCTTTTAGTAACTTTTAGCATAAGGACCCTAATATTCAGGAAATTTGAATTTCAGTGACTTCATGGCTACAAAGTCTCACTATTCAGTTAGAAGTGTGCTTTAGAAGTGCTTATTCTTATCACTGTATATATAATCTTTGTAAATGTCATCTGTGTATATGCTAATAAAGCAAGTTACATAAAATCATGGTATGACTTTGCAATTCAATCTAGATGAAAACTTTAATTAGAAAGTCATATAAAAGTTTCCTCTTACTAATTATCCAAAATTTGCTCCCTCACAACCATCTGCTATTCATACTTCTGTTACATAGAAGTCAGACATCTTGGTTTGTGAAAATTCAGTCACTGCTATGATAGTATCAGTGCTACCACATCAATAGGTACAGTAGGACCATGATTTTTTTTTTAATGAGCCATAATACCTTAGTCATAGTTATAATCATATATATCTAATAACTTCAGCTAACATTATCTTATTTAAAAGAGCTTTTATTTTATTTTATGCTATCAAATAAAAGCAGCTTGAATAAAAATATACATGCATTTTTGAGCATTACAACTTCAAATTATTGAATGTATTATTGTTACTATAATTATAGAAGTTGCTAATCTTTACATTTGAAGATTATACTTAACAATATAAAAAAATACTGTTTATCTGTCTGACTATTTTCTTCTCCAGTGATCAGCCTAGTTGGCAAATTTGAATTTTCAGTTATAGAGAATTTTACAAATTAAAGATACCCTCACCACTCCCTATTGATCCAACTTCTTTATATTAAGCAAAGGAGGGGACCGTGCAACATTTCTCATTTGACGAGACACTACAAAAGAAAAAAATAATAACGTATTTTAGTATACCAAGAAACAGAACAGGGGCAGGAGGGATAAATGGAAGGATCAGAATTGACATATACACACTGCATACACTATGTATATATAAAAACGATAACTAATAAGAACCTTCTGTATAGCACAGGGAATTCTACTCAATGCTCTATAATGACCTATATAGGAAAACAGAATCTAAAAAAAAATAGGTATTTATATAACTTATTTACTTTGCTGTACAGCAGAAACTAACACAACATTGTAAATCAACTCTACTCCAATCAAAATTAATTTAAAATTGATAATACAAAGAAATTTTTAAAAAAAGTAGAACACATATTGTAAGTTTCAATACTTTTTGAAATTTATTTGACAAATATTTATTGGATAACTATTATGCATAAAGAATTGTGATGGGCACAAAGAATATAGCAGTGAACACTTCCCAAGTGGCTCAGTGGTAATGAGTCCGCCTGCAAAGCAGGAGATGTAGGAGACACTGATTCCATCCCTGGATTCGGAAGATCTCCTGGAGAAGGGCATGGCAACCTACTCCAGTATTCTTGCCTGGAGAATCCCATGGACAGAGGAGTCTGGTGGACTAGAGTCCATAGTGTTGCAAAGAGTTGGACACAATTGAAGTGATGGAACACACACACACACAGGGAAAAAAAAAACCTACCCTGAAGATATATTTATATTTTTGAGGGAGAAATGGAGAAAAAGGAGACAAAAGTAAAGTAGTAACAAGTGCTAAGGAGGAAAAGAGTAAGGGAAGAGGGGGAAGAAAGGAGAGAGAGGGAGGGATGCATTCAAGATTGCTAGTTAAAGAACGGTGGTAAGGGAAGGCACTATTTATGAAGTGACATTTGAGCACAGATCTGAAGGAGGTGAAAGAATAAGCCAAGAAGGTCTGGGGGAAGATTCCAAGACAAAAACCAGTTAAAGTGTCAGTGTGGCTGACAAGGAGTAAGTAAGGGATTTGTGGGAGATGATGTCAGATACCTGAGAAGAAGAGATCAACAAGGAGATAAGGGCTGGAAGCACATTCTAGGGACTTTGGTTTTTAATCTGTTTGATATAGTAACATATCAGAGGATTCCAAAGATGTGACTAGCATGGTGTAACATTTTAAAAGAAACAACTGGCTCCTGTTTGATGAACTGACTGCAGAGGGCAGATAAAAGGCAGTAGTACTAAATCAGTTCTGAGTCGACTACAAAATACCAGGCAACAGATATAAGCTACCCTGGAATGTAATTTGATCATTATAGGTGTTAATCTTGACACCCGGAAACAAGTAGTGGACAGACCCTGGATATATTTCCATGGTAGAAAGAAAAGTCTTGTCTTGTGGTGAGGGGAAAAAAAGAAATGAAGAGTGACTCTAAGTATGGTGAAAATACATGTTGAGGAAAATAAGACTGCAGAGAATTAGTGTTTGATTCTGGAAATGAAAGTTCGAGCTGCCTATGAGGTATGTAGGTGAAGATGCTGAGTAAGCCATTGGATATAGAAACCTGAATGTTAGTATCATATCCTGGGCTGAAGATACAAATTTGGGAATTATCAGTATATAAATCAAATGTAATGCAGTAAGACTAGATGAAATCACCAAAGGAATCAGTAGAAACTGGGGTCAGGAAAAAAACAGAAGAGTTAGTAAAGGATAATAAGAAGAGAAACTTGAAATAATATATTTTCCTTGAAGCCAAATGAAAAAAAAAATGTTTCAAGGAAGAAGTGATTCAACACTCTTGGCTGAGTGAAGATGAGAACTGAAAAATGTTCATTGAGCAATGGAGAAGTTGTTGATGATTTTGACCTGAGCTGTTTTGCTAGAGTTTCAGGGGAGGAAGTATAATTGCAATGAGTTCAAAACACAATAAAGGAGAAGTGTAGGAGAAAATGTGTATAAACACTCACTTTATATAATGATGTTAGATGGAGAGGAATGTGAATATAGAGGCCTTTTATGTTTGTAGAATATGTGTGTGTTAACAGGATTGATCCAATAGATGAGGGAAAAAATAATCATGGAGGTGGCTTTTTTAGAGGAACATATCTTTTTTCATAGTATTAGAAGAAAAGATAGAATAATTAAGTCCAGGTAAATGGCAACCCACTCCAGTGTTTTTGCCTGGAGAATCCCAGGGACAGGGGAGCCTGGTAGGAGGCCATCTATGGGGTCACACAGAGTCGGACACGACTGAAGTGACTTAGCAGTAGCAGCATAACTACACTAGTATATGTGATAATGCTGTGGGCTTGTATAAAATCTTTCTTGATTGGTTGTATTTTCTGGGAAAAAAGGGAATATTTCCTGAGCATGATAATGAAAGGATACTTCAAGGAGTTTTAACTGAAGAAAAGATATAAAATAATTCTCTAAGAGAGTGGAAGAATAAGTGATTAAAAGAATTAATCTAATTATTGGGTAAGATTTGGGCCAACATCAAGGCTGTATATTGTCACCCTGCTTATTTAACTTATATGCAGAGTACATCATGAGAAACGCTGGGCTGGAGGAACCACAAGCTGGAAGCAAGATTGCCAGGAGAAATATCAATAACCTCAGATATGAAGATGACACCACCCTTATGGCAGAAAGTGAAGAAGAACTAAAGAGCCTCTTGATGAAAGTGAAAGAGGAGAGTGAAAAAGTTGGCTTAAAATTCAACATTCAGAAAACTAAGTTCATGGCATCCAATCCCATGGCAAAAAGATGGGGAAACAGTGGAAACAGTGTCAGACTTTATTTTGGGGGGCTCCAAAATCACTGCAGATAGTGACTGCAGCCATGAAATTAAAATATGTTAATTCCTTGGAAGGAAAAGTATGACCAACCTAGATAGCATATTAAAAAGCAGACATTACTTTACCAACAAAGGTCCAATTGTCAAGGCTATGGTTTTTCCACTTGTCATGTATGGATTTTAGATTTGGACTATAAAGAAAGCTGAGTGCTGAAGAATCGATGCTTTTGGACTGTGGTGTTGGAGAAGACTCTTGAGAGTCCCTTGGACTGCAAGGAGATCCAACCAGTCCCTCCTAAAGGAGATCAGTCCTGAGTGTTCATTGGAAGGACTGATATTGAACCTGAAACTCCAATACTTTGGCCATCTGATGCAAAGAGCTGACTCATTTGAAAAGACCCTGATGCTGGGAAAGATTGAAACCATGAGGAGAAAGGGATGACAGAGGATGAGATGGTTGGATGGCATCACTGCCTCAATGGAAATGAGTTTGGGTAAACTCCGGGAGTTGGTTATGGACACGGAGGCCTGGCATGCTGCAGTCCATGAGGTTGGAAAGAGTTGGACACAACTGAGCGACTGAACTGAACTGATGTTTTATACCTGAAATTATAATATAGTAAATCAATTATACTTCAATTAAAAAATATACAATCATAAGACAATTCAGAATTCTAAGTAAATTATATTTTCTTCCATATTTAATGATTCTGGCTATCAGAGATGAAAAAGACACCTCAGAACGTTAAATATTTATAAATGGAAGAATCACAAAAAATTCTTTTTGATTACATAAATACATATTTTAATATTAGAATATTTAAAATTTAAATATTAAAAATATAGTCGTTTTTAGTTGTGTGAACAGGATATATAATTGACCACCTTGACCATTTTCACTGTTTAACTCAAGAGTGTAAAGTCCATTCACATTGTTGTGCAATCAATCTACAGAAATCCTTTTTATCTTGCAAAGCTGAAATTTTGTACCTATGAAGCAACTCCCAACTTCTCCTCCCCATCCCCTGGCAAGGATCATTTTATTTTGTGTCTCTGATTTGACTGATCCAGAACCTCAGATAAATATTTTTCTTTTTGCAACCAGTTTGTTTCACTGAGCATATGTCCTCAAGAATCATTCTTGTTATGGCATGTGTCACAATTCTCATCTTTTTAAGGCTGAATAATATTTCATTGCATTTATTTACCACACTTTGCTTACCCATCCATTCCTTGATGGACACTTGGTTTGCTTCCAATCTTTTGACTATTGTGAATCTTTTGACACACTGCTGCTATGACCTTGAGAATGCAAATATTTGAGACCTTGGTTTCAATTCTTTTCGGTATATATCAAAAGTAGAACTACTGGATCATATGGGAATTCTATTTTTAATTTTTTGAGGAACTGCCATACTATTTTGCATAACAGTTGCACCATTTTACGTTCCAACCAACAGTGCTCAAGGGCACTTAGTTTCCCACATCCTTCTTAACACTGTTTTTCGATTTTTTTAATGATAAATAATCTTTCTAATTGTTGTGTGGTGGCATCTCTGTGGTTTTTGTTTTCATTTCCTTAATGATCATCAGTTCAGTTCAGTTCAGTCGCTCAGTCGTGTCCGACTCTCCGCGACCGCATGAATCACAGCACGCCAGGCCTCCCTGTCCATCACCAACTCCCGGACTTCACTCAAACTCATGTCCACAGAGTCGGTGATGCCATCCAGCCATCTCATTCTCTGTCGTCCCCTTCTCCTCCCGCCCCCAACCTTTCCCAGCATCAGAGTCTTTTCCAGTGAGTCAACTTGTCGCATGAGGTGGCCAAAGTATTGCAGTTTCAGCTTTACCATCAGTCCTTCCAATGAACACCCAGGATCGATCTCCCTTAGAATGGACTGGTTGGATCTCCTTGCGGTACAAGGGACTCTCAAGAGTCTTCTCCAACACCACAGTTCAAAAGCATCAATTCTTCGGCGATCAGCTTTCTTCACAGTCCAACATGACAGCAGGAAAAACCATAGCCTTGACTAGACGGACCTTTGTTGGCAAACTAATGTCTCTGCTTTTTAATATATTATCAAGGTTGATCATAACTTTCCTTCCAAGGAGTAAGCCTCTTTTAATTTCATGGCTTCACTCAGCATCTGCAGTGATTTTGGAGCCCAAAAAAAAAAAGTCTGACACTGTTTCCACTGTTTTTCCATCTATTTCCCATGAAGTGATGGGACCAGATGCCTTGATCTTTGTTTTCTGAATGTTGAGCTTCAAGCCAACCTTTTCACTCTCCTCTTTCACTTTCATCAAGAGGCTTTTGAGTTCCTCTTCACTTTCTGCCATAAGGGTAGTGTCATCTGCATATCTGAGATTATTGATATTTCTCCCAGCAATCTTGATTCCAGCCTGTGCTTCTTCCAGCCCAGCGTTCCTCATGATGTACTTTGCATATAAGTTAAATAAGCAAGGTGACAATATACAGCCTTGACGCACTCCTTTTCCTATTTGGAACCATTCTGTTGTTCCATGTACAGTTCTGACTGTTGCTTCCTGACCTGCATACGGGTTTCTCAAGAGGCAGGTCAGGTGGTCTGGTAATGATCATAGATGTTAGCAATTTTTCATGTTCGTATTTACATATCTCCTTTGAAGAAACTTCAAGTCTTTTGCTCATTATTTTGATCAATTGTTTGGTTGTTGTTGAGCTGTAGGAGTTCTTTATGTATTCTGAATATTAACCACTTATTAAACATACAGTTTGAAAATTTGTTCTCTCATTCTGTAGGTTGACTGTGTCCTTTGATGCATGTGTTTTGCTTTTAATGTAGTTTATTTTTACTTTTGTTGACACAAAATATCTCCATTCTCCATTTCAATTATTTGAAATTTTTACTTAAAATTCAGATAATACTTTTTAACATTCTTAATATCCATTTGTTAGTTTTTCATGCTACAGTTTACCCTTGAACAACATGAGTTTAAACTGCCCTTGTCCACTTATACAGAGATTTTATTCACTAAGTACTGTGATACTACATAATCTGAGGTTGGTTTAATCTGTCAATATAGAGTCACTGATATGGAGGGCAGACCATTAAGTTACATGGGGATTTTCTATTGCACAGAGGGTTGGAGTCCCAACTCCTCAATCATCAACCATAACTGGATTCTGCTACATTTTAATATTTTTATCAAGTGCATTCAAACTCAATCACTATCTTAATTGGAAAAGTTTCTAAACGGATTAGAAATCTCTTTTTGTGTTTTACTGGTCAAAGAAAAGCTTTTAAGATGATAATATTTCTGGAGGAAAATTATATAATGATAGAAATATTTCTAAATATTTGTTTTCAAAAATATTTTCTCCATGACATTTATTTTGTTTTATTTTTTTCAAAAACAGACCTTACTTAAAACCTTATCTTCACTTCAAAGGAATCTAGTGAATGCCCTAAGTTGAGACATGTTCAAAACATCTGCATTTTTAATGCAACTGTTAGTTTTTGCCACTGCAAAGATGACAATTGATTTGTTAGTGATATTTGGATTGTTTTCCATATACAATTGATAGCACAATTCGGTTGAGCATTTTTAACAGCCCAGATAATCCAGTCAGTACTACGCTGGTTTGTGCTTTTCTCAAGTTATAAAAATTACCAAAATGCCATTGAGAAAAATATATTTTTTTAAATTATATGTGTAATTATATATCAGAATATTAATACCCTTTATTCAATAGGTTTTCTAGTTGCATTTTTTAAAATAATAGATTAGGTAATTTTAAAAGATTTGTCCACATCTTACATAATATTAAAATTCTAATATAGTTTAATCAATTTTGATGTTTGTCCATTTTTTATCACTAATTTGCAAGGAGATCCAACCAGTCCATTCTAAAGGAGATCAATCCTGGGTGTTCATTGGAGGGACTGATGCTAAAGCTGAAACTGCAATACTTTGGCCACCTCATGCGACGAGTTGACTCACTGGAAAAGACTCTGATGCTGGGAAAGGTTGGGGGTGGGAGGAGAAGCAAACGGCAGAGAATGAGATGGCTGGATGGCATCACCGACTCTATGGACATGAGTTTGAGTGAAATCCGGGAGTTGGTGATGGACAGGGAGGCCTGGCGTGCTGTGATTCATGGGGTCGCGGAGAGTTGGACACTGCTGAGCGACTGAACTGAACTGATAGAAACATAAGTTTTTCACAGATGAATTCCATTTATATGCAAATAGATTTGATCTTTTAAGTAAATAAAAATCAGTTATATCAGACTATATCTTTGATTTTTAGGATTTAAAGGGACTAGTTTTGTCTAAAGCAACTGTTTAATGGAAAAATAGAGGATGATTTTGGTTTTTGTTACTTTAGACTCTTCCTTATTCAGATTGGTATAAATTCATTTCTGTAGGTTGATGCCTGTCTTTGGAAATATTCTCCCCTTATTGCACTATAATATTTTGTGAAAATATGCTATTGATAGTAGATTCTATGGGCCAAGAGAGTTGAACCACTTCACAGACTTCTTAATATAGAAAACCATTCCAAAATCACATGAAAAGATGAATTCCTGGTACAACAATTTAAAAATAAACTTTTATCTTGAAATGTTTTTAGGTTCACAAAAGCTTTAAAGATGGCACAGGTAGTCTCCATATTCCGGCATTATTTCCTCAGAGGTTATCATCTTACATAACTATGGTAAACTTGCCCTAGTATTTCCATTAACCAGAATGTAGATTTTATCTAGGCTTCAGTAGTTTTGCTACTAATGTAGTTTCTATTCCACTATTCAATCCAGAATACCACATTGCATTTAGTCATCGTATCTCCCTAGACTTTCCCACTCTGTGATAGTATCTTTTTGTATTTTATGGTTTCTTTGTAAAACAAACTTAAACTATCTAGAATTCTCTAATCTGCGGATGCCTCTTACTGGTGAATTAATAACTTTGTTTTATAAAGCAACTGAGTCTTGTCAAATCAACTTATTCCTTTGCACAAGGTAGAAGTAAAACTAGAATTCAAAATGCAAGTACAAATATATAGACTTCAAACCTGATATTCAAAACTGCTGATGAGAAAGTTATCATTATACTCAGAAACATACAAAGAGCTAATTCACTTCATTGTACAACAGAAACTAACACAACATTGTAAAGCAAATATATACAATTTTTTCTTAAAAAAAAAAGCATGCTAAAGCAAAAACTAAAAAGTCTGAGAGGGGAATTGAGAGGGGAGATTCTAATTTTAAGATAGATTTCAATAAGGACCTTATTTTCCTACTCAGAAATTGAACTTCAGTTCAGTTCAGTTAGAAATGCCAAAAAGGATAACTTTGCTTTAACTGTGCTTTAACTTTGCTTCAGAAAGAAAAAAGTCCTGCAGATTTTTTTACAAGGAATTGTTATTTATACCTCAGATAAAAATAAATAATTACAGATAAATAAATTGTGCTTTTCCTTTTCAGTGTACTACTTAGTTTGAAAGAAGCAAGCAATGACAATTGTTCTAATTTATAAACTTTATTTTGCAGTGATATTTGAAGTCAAGCTACAGAAATGTGGAACTGAAAGAATTTTGAGGGCCACTGAATTTGTTTACTATTCAGGTGAGGAAACTGAGGCACCAGAAATCTTAGTGATATTGCTAGGACCACAAAAGTGCTTAATGAGGACACATCAGCAAATATCCAGTTTTCCTGACTCGTAAGGAAAGAAGTAATGCTGTTTTCCTGTCTACTGAATAGACTAAGCTAATGGCAGAATGTGAGAACACAGAGCTAGTGATAGAAATTGTCCAAGTTGTTACAAATAATATTGCAGGATGTGTGAAGACTAAAGAACCAGCTGAATACAAAATGAAATTACATCTGCAGAGAATAGGTAGCAATTTTTGAAGAAATGAGGCTTATCTTGGGTGAAGCAAACTATAAGATAGGAATACTCAGTGTACATTTTTCTTCAGCATTTGAAACTGTTGTTAAATGTGAATTAGGCAGCTATGAAACAATTTTTTTCCTGAACTTTGAGAAATATGGTTTACAGCTTCACATGTTAGTAGAATGCTACTGAGAAACTTCTATTCTATTCATTTTAGTCAGTCTTAGTTAATAGGTTGATGTTTAGATTAAGGGATCCCTTGAGAAAATCAGAGACCTGATAGAATAAGTATTTCATGACTGACATCATGGAATTGTGACCTGGTCTCATAATCTGAAGCAGAAGATTTTTCTGAGGCTAATTCTGTCACACTTGCCACCAAATGCCTGGATTGGAAAGATGGAAGTTAAATACTTCCAATTATTTTGAAGTCATTCTAATGAAGAAATGCTAAGGAGGAAATATACATGCAACCAAACACTACAATTAATTCAAGTGCAAGGGAAGTTAAACAAAATGGATTCATTTGACTATCCATAAGGGACTGTCCACTATCCAACTTGGGACTATCCATAAGGAAGCTGGCATCCCAAATCAGTCCAGAAAGAAGTTAAACTTTATATATCCTTTATCTAATTACAAGGGCATTTAAGGCTAAGGACAAAACTCCCAAGAAGATACCAAAAAATACTTGTCCATGCAAATCAGTAGTTTTTTGGGAGGGGAGAAAACATGGTATGATTCAGAAATAACACTCTTCATTTCTTACCCTAAAAGCATGAATATTCTTGGTATTTTTTTAAGAATAACTGTATGAAATTATACATTGTTATCATATTTTCTTCATAATGTCTCAGGAAAAAAGATATTTATGAGTACGATTTCAGCTGGACTTGGAGGACTTCTTTAATGTACTTTTCCTTTTCACCAAGGATAATCATTTTTGTGTGTATTTTCACCATATTACACCCTATTCCTGTTCACTAAATAATATATATATTTTTGCATTATTCAAAAATTGTAGGTAAATGGTACTATATTGTAAATATCCTTTTAATAACTTGATGCTTTCACATTACATGTCTACAATTTCATGAGGCTGATACATGTAGCTCTAGTTAATTTGATTTCACCAAATTTTTATCACTTTATATATTACCTTGTTTAAGGAATTCAGATTATTTTTAATTTTTCTATTAAAAACATTGGATATTTCTCTATGTGTTGCTTCATACTCATAAACACTTGGAATTTTGTAAATTTCATGGGTAAGAAGTCTCTTTATATTTAACCTCTTTTTAAAATTTCGGAGAAGGCCATGGCACCACACTCCAGTACTCCTGCCTGGAAAATCCCATGGACGGAGGAACCTGGCAGACTGCAGTCCATGGGGTCGCTAAGAGTCGGGCACGACAGAGAGACTTCACTTTCACTTTTCATTTTCATGCATTGGAGAAGGAAATGGCACCCCCACTCCAGTATTCTTGCCTGGAGAATCCCAGTGACAGAGGAGCCTAGTGGGCTGCCGTCTATGGGGTCACACAGAGTCGGACACGACTGAAGTGACTTAGCAGCAGCAGCAATCATAAATTTAGACATATTTCCATGTTTATCCTCTACTAGGTATCCTCTTATATGAATACTTTGATCATGTCTCTTATTTACATATTGCCATTAATGTTTGTATTGATTTACAAGTTCTTTCTAAATTTTATTCCTGTTCCAGTTTCTATTGCTCTTTGATAAACCACTCTAAAACTCAGTAACTGAAAACAACAATTGATTTCTCTGGGTCACATAGGCAACTGGACTAAGCTAGAGAATCTTTTGTTCCCCAAGCTATAGCTGAAGTTACACAGCTGCATTCAGCTGAGTTTGGCTAGATGAAAGCTTAGGGAAAAGTTGGGTCCTTCAGAAAAAGATGATGAGATAACACGGATGTCAAGACCTATGAAATTTCTGAGATTGTACCCTATTTGGAAACAAAAATTTGCCTACCAGTTTTCAAGTTATATGATACTGTGTAAGTAGCTTTTAATTCGGAGAAGGCAATGGCAAGCCACTCCAGTACTCTTGCCTAGAAAATCCCATGGATGGAGGAGCCTGGTAGGCTGCAGTCCGTGGGGTCGCTAAGGGTCGGACAAGACTGAGTGACTTTACTTTCAATTTTCACTTTCATACATTGGAGAAGGAAATGGCAACCCACTCCAGTGTTCTTGCCTGGAGAATCCCAGGGAAGGGGGATCCTGGTGGGCTTCCGTCTATGGGGTCACACAGAGTCGGACACGACTGAAGTGACTTAGCAGCAGCAGCTTTTAATTAATTTCCTTCCATGTAGTTAAACAAGAAATATTCTCAATTATATCAAACTTTTTCCAAGAAGGTAAATGAATGGAAAGGAAGGAAGGAAGGGAAACAGGGAGGAGAGGAAGAAATGAAAGAAAACAGAAGAAAAGAAAGATGGGAGGGGAAAAGAGAAGAGGAAGGGAGGAAGAAAGGAAAGAGAAGGAAATAAAAAAAATAATAATAGAGTGAAAGTTGTCATAATGAATCAGGATTGATATTTTATTGATATACAAAACCTCATACCTTATTCAGCTTTCATCAGTTTTCCCCTAATGTCTCTTTTATATCCTACAGTATCATTAAAATTATTTCATTACATTTACTCATATATCTCTTTAAGCATGCCTCATGACTGGGACGCTTTTCTCAGATTTTCCTTGTTCTTGGTCACGTTGATATATTTGAGGATTACTGGTTAGGTTTTGTTGTTTTCTTTTTTTTTTGTATTTCATTTGGGATTTCTGTGTAATCATGTTTTAATTAATCAGGATTATACTGGGATAATGTGATTTTTGAGAGGAAGATCACAGGGGTCATGTTCATCATGTATTAAGGGTACATACAATTAGCATGACTCAGGGTTGATGCTCGGCTTCCCTTGTAGCTCAGCTAGTAAAGAATTCACCTGTAATGAGGGAGACCTGTGGAGAAGGCAATGGCACCTCACTCCAGTATTCCTGCCTGGAAAATCCCATGGACGGAGGAGCCTGGTGGGCTACAGTCCATGGGGTCGCTAAGAGTCGGACACGACTGAGCGACTTCACTTTCACTTTTCACTTTCACGCATTGGAGAAGGAAATGGCAACCCACTCCAGTGTTCTTGCCGGGAGAATCCCAGGGACGGGGAAACCTGGTGGGCTGCCGTCTATGGGGTTGCACAGAGTCGGACACGACTGAAGTGACTTAGCAGCAGCGGCAGCAGCAGAGGGAGACCTGCATTCTATCCCTGGGTTGGGAAGATCCCCTGGAGAAGGGAAAGTATTCTGACCTAGAGAATTCCATGGACTGTATAGTCCATAGGGTCGCAAAGAGTCAGACATGACTATGCGACTTTCACTTTCCACTGTTGATGCTGGGGTTTCCCAGGTGGCGTTAGTGATGAAAATACCCTCCAGCCATTGCAGGAGACATAAGTAATGAAGGTTGGATCCCTGAATTGGGAAGATCCCTTCAAGAAGGATACAGGCAACCCACTCCAGTAAGTCTAGAGAATCCCATAGACAAAGGAGCCTGGCAGGCTACAGTCCATAGGGTCGGGTAGAGTTGGACAGGACTGAAGTGATTTGGCATGCACGTGTTCTTGATGTTAACCTTGATTTTCTTGTCTTGAGTTAGCATTTGTCAGGGTTTTCCAATGTGGAATAACTTTTCTTTTTTCCTCCTTTTCCATACTGTATTCTTTGGAAGAAAACAACTATCTGCAGGCTGTATTTAAGAAGCTGAGAATTATGTTCCAATTCTTTACGAATAGCATATGTACAGAAATTATTTGGAATTCTTTTACATCAGAGATTGGTTTATTCTCATTTATTTATTCAATAATGTGTTTGTGCAGAGTAGGCAATGGCACCCCACTCCGGTACTCTTGCCTGGAAAATGCCATGGACGGAGGAGCCTGGTAGGCTGCAGTCCATGAGGTTGCTAAGAGTTGGACAGAACTGAAGCGACTTAGCAGCAGCAGCAGCAGCAATGTGTTTATGTCAGTATAGATACAAGAATTTTTATTCTTTGGGTTATAATCCAGTACTTTTTTGTTTTCTTGCTCAAATTGTTCTAGTTTTAGCTATTGGGAGCATTCTAGTTTGGCTTTTGTATCCCTTTGACATATTGTATCATTGGTGGCTATGGAAATTTGTGAGGGGGAGGGAGTTTTATTTCTGCCACTACAAGATGTTACAGTCTCCTACTGTATAGTTTTTTATTCATTCCTAGAATCAGCTAATTCTCCAAGGAATCCTGGTTTCTTTTGTGGGACAATAGTATTATAAACCAAGTTCTGGATGCTAAGTTTACTCATTAAGTCACTCTCACTTGATGTATATATATATATATATATTTCTATATATGAAAATTAAATCTATATTAATCTTACTCATGTCTCTAACTCTAACCCTGATATTACCACATGTGTTTATTCTAACTTCCTATTTCTTTCCTTTTATTTTTTTTTTGCTACACAGCTTGTGGGATCTTAGTTCCACATCCAGGGATCAAACCAATATTCCCTGACGTGAAAGCATAGAGTCTTAACCACTGAACCATGAAGGAAACACCTTCTTGCCTATCTTTGACCTCCCCCTACAACAGAGAAAAATTTGGTTCCCATTATTCACCATCCATTTACACACTTACATGCTTTTTCAGTTTCAATCTACAATTATAAAAGTATCAGAAATGTTAACCTGTGTCTCCTTGGGACACAAATTTATCAAATAAAATATAGTGATTATTTATAATTCTGTTAATCCTTAGTCTTATACACTCCACTCATTTCCAGAATTACTTATCAGCACCTTTCATCAGCCTCATCCCCTTCAGTGAGAGGGTTTTATTACTTTTTAAATATATGTGGTTTCTTTTGTCACATCTGCATTTTAAACTGGGATTCTCTGACTTCTCAAGTTTGCTTTAATTTGCATACATTAAGGTTTACTTTTTCTATGGTGAAGTTCTATGGACTTTGAAAATGTTTAATACCTTGAATATACCATTCTATCATACAGAACCATTTCAACATTTTGGAAACAGTCTGTGCTTCATCTCTTCAGTCTCTTCCATCCATCCTCTGCTGTAAACTTCCATCACCTCTGATGTGCATACTATTGCTATAATTTGCCTTTTTCACAATATTATATATTTGGAGTTATAAAGTCTGTAGCATTTTCAGACAGTTTGCTTTCTCTTAGTCTTCTCTTGATAATCCACACTTAAGATTCATCCACGTCTTTTTCTAGGTTGATAACTCAATTATATTTATTGTTGAAGAATATAGCTCTGTATTTGTATACCATGGTTTATCATTCACCTATTGAAAGATGTCATGGATTGTTTCAGTTTTTGATGATTTTGAATAACATTATTTTCAAAATTTACGTGCAGATTTTTGTGTGGAAATAAGTTTTCAAAAATATGAGTAAAATCTTGGATCACAGTTGCTGGAAATTTTGTTTAGTAAGGAACTGCAAAAATATCTTCCACAGTGGCTGTATAATTTCACACCTTTACCAGCAATTACTAAATATCTGTTGCTTCTACTCAAGGGTTGTTTATATTTCCAGATTTCAGATTATCACTATTCTAATAGTTGTATAGTAGTTCTCATTGCCTTATTAATTTGCAATTATCCAATAACATGATATTGAGCCTTTTTCATATGATTATATGACATCTGTATATCTTTGGTAAGGTGTTTGTTCATATTTTTTGCCCATTTATTAATTGACTTGTTTTATTCTTGTTCTGTTGAATTTCTGTTTTATATTTTGGATACATATTTTTATTACGTAGGTGCTTTTCAAATAATTTCTCCCAGTCTTTATTTAATTTGTCTTTTTAGTCTCTTAACATCTTTCAAAAAGCAGAAACTTCTAATTTTTATAAACTCAAACTTATCAATCATGGCAGATCTAGACCATGACTCTCTGGATTTGCTGTTTCTCCAGGTTTCTGGTGGCTTTCCTGGTGGCTCAGAAGGCAAAGAATCTGCCTGTGGTGCAGGAGGGCAGTTTATTCTGTAAATTCAGTGCTTTAATGGATACAAGAAATGGTGTTGCTCTTTAATTTACTCAGAATTTTCTTGTTTTAAAAAAAGAATTGAAGAAATTCCCTGGTGGTCCAGCGGTTAGGACTTGGCACTTTTGCTGCACCAGGTTCAACTCCTGGTTGGGAAGCTTAGATCGCACAAGCTATGCAGAACAGCAAAAAAAAAAAAAAAAAGAGCGAGCGAGAGAGAAGAGGATTACTGACGTCCAAGTTCTTCACAAGTTGAAGCTTAAAGTGGAAACAAATTTTATGCATTTGTATTTAAAATTCAAAACAAGGTAATTTTTAAAACATCTTTTTGTTCTGGTAGGAGATTGTGACAAATTAGGGAGAGGGTACCGACTCTGTGGACATGAGTTTGAGTGAACTCCGGGAGTTGGTGATGGACAGGGAGGCCTGGCGTGCTGTGATTCATGGGGTCGCGGAGAGTCGGACACGACTGAGCGACTGAATTGAATTGAAATGAAAATGTTTTAAATGTTTAAATGTTTTAAAATGAAAATGTTTTAAAATATAAAGTTCTAATAATAACTCCAATATTCTTAAGGAAAAGTAAAATTATCTGATATGATCTGTGCTTTTAAAGTGGTGGTAAAAAACCTAAATTAATGTGAATGCTTGGAAACTGTCTCTGTATATAGTCTGAACTTCTTTCTGTTAGCCTTAATAGCATGCCTTTATTTTATACTATGTGTTTACTTGCCCATAGATGTATGATGAAAATTCTTATATAATTTTTACTCATATTTTTCTTCTTGTACATGTGTTTATGTACACAACTTGTTACTTATTTCCACTCATAGATATTTGTCGTCATAAAGAAACTTTAAACTGAAGCCATTCCATCAAATTAACATTCTTGGTTAATCTCTAAGAATAATCGAGTTTCACCTGAAGAATTACAAGTTAATTTATCTATTCAATATGAACACTTTCTGTACACCAGCAAGCATCTGATAAAAATATAAGAAGGTTCATGGGATTTAATATTACAAATAACATAATTATGCCACTTTTTCCTCTAAACAGATAGAAATCTACTGATCAAAAGTAGAACAAGTATTTAGTTGTCATAAAAGGGTTGTTATGAGTAATAATAGAAAAATCATTCTGCAAATATTTTACTATCATATACAGTTCAGACGATCATAAAACTTTTTAGACAAATGAGAACAATTCTGGATAGTGAAATGTGATACCTTCTAATAATTATGCTGGTACAACAGGCATAACCTGAAAGTGACCCATGTACATTGGGATATGTTGTCATTCTATGTAGAGTACCATGATGTTTTCATTTTAACTCTGTAATTAGTCACTTTAAATTTTATTTTTGCAGTACATTTTTTTGTGAATCTTACCTACTGATTTCTGTTTACCAGTTTAACTTTCATATTAAGAGAAGAAACAAGCTTGTATTTCTTCAAGTACCAATTGTAGCCACATGATGGGCCACCATTGGATACCTGAATGGCTCGCTGTCTCTCTCTCACTCTGTGGTTTCCTAGCCTGATATAATTTAAAACTTTTTAAACACTTTTGTTTTTCCTTCTTTTTTAATGTGCTTAAAAATTAGAATTTCTCTAAGATGGTCTATGTTATTGATATTAGGGGTAAAGGTTATATTTATGCAGCAATCATTTGATAACATACACTGTAATTGTCAGGATTGGGCCAGATTCTCAGTATGTATCACTGACCAGTACATCATGGTGTCCACTCTTACTGAAGAGAATTCACTAATGTACATCTTTGGATTGGTTCATTCATAATACTATGAAATAAATAGTCTTCTGTCTTGAAATTTTCTTTATCAAAGTCATATTTTTTCAAATAGTAACATACTACTCTACAAAATATCATTGTGAAATAACAATCTTAAAACAATTTCTGGCACATATTAGGAACTCTACAAATAATTATTCAATGATGGATTGAGCAAATAAAATTCAGTCAGTCTTAGGTATTTGTGTATATCTATTTGATATGATAAGTGAACTGTAACTGAACTAAGTAAATAATTCTAGCCACCTGACTATAATTGGAAAATAGCCTGAGTTTCAACTAAGTTTTGTGTCTTTTGTCTTTTTCACCCTCAGTGAACAAGGTGGTGTGGAGAAAAATAACATAAAGTTAGAAATTACATGGATATGATCTGAATATGAATTGATGCCAACAGCACTTGTCTTCCATATCAATGTAAGAAACTCCAGTTAATAAAGTTCCATATTTCATGAACTGCAGATGTCAACTATAAGCTGCATCATATGTTATGAACATTAAGAAAGAAAAAGTGCTGATGTGTAAACCATAACCTACTTTTTTTTCAGTTTTATTCTTATCAAAAGAGTTTTTTTAGAATTACTGAGATAGTTCTTTCAATTGTGCATAATTCTTGTTTTTATACACAATGGAAAATATGAGCAAAGTAAGTTGGTTCATATGTTCATAAATCTTATGTGTGTCCAAAGCTGATTTTTCTGAATTTATTTTTGATTCATAATTATCACTGAATCACAACACACAACACCGGTCACTGTGTTGTCAAGATATTGATGATACAGCATGTCATAAGAATGTTCCATAATTTACTTCCAAATCACAGATGCCTATTTTATACATTTTTAATGCTGGTGCATTTTTACACCAGCTGGTGCATAATGCTGGTTCTACTGAAGAATTTAAGGTTTTCATACCACAGCCAGGGCTCCCATTCCTTCCTCAAACAATCTTTAAATCTTTTACCAATGTAAAATACATCTCAGTTTCAGAGATATCTAAATATGCTTATGTAAATGAATGTGTTTCCTTTATATTCATAAATATATATTTATGTAGGTGATATCATATATATACATATATACATGTATATATTTTATATCTTACTGCAATGAAATGCATATAGTAAAAAAAATAAAATAGTATGAATTTCTTCAGTGACTATTAGTGCGAATAATGCAGAAAGTTTTACCTCGGTGTACAGTATTTTTTTTAATTTTTTTATTTATAAAATTTAATAAATGGTACAAAGCATAATGCCATAAACATCAACAGTTAAAATATCACCAAATGAAAAAAATACTATAGAATACACAGTTGCAAAAAGCTACATTAAGTTATTTTACAACTGCCTCAAGTTGCAAAAAGAAAAAAAAAAAAAAACCAGTCCCCTACCTAAGTCATCCCTCTCTCAAAATAATGCCATTTATATCACAAACCACAAACTCCCCATAGCTTTTTGCAGCTGTGTATTCTATAGTATTTTTTTCATTTGGTGATATTTTAACTGTTGATGTTTATGGCATTATGCTTTGTACCATTTATTAAATTTTATAAATAAAAAAAATTTAAAAAAATACTGTACACCGAGGTAAAATTTTCTGCATTATTCACACTAATAGTCACTGAAGAAATTCATACTATTTTATTTTTTTTACTATATACATTTCATTGCAGTAAGATATAAAATATATACATGTATATATGCATATATATGATATCACCTACTGTATCACCCTGCTACACAAGTGTACAGTATTGAATTATTAGTTTCAGAAGAAGTTCTGTTGTTTAATTGCAAATTCATGTGCTTATTTAATGTAATCTTTAGATGGGAAAATTTTAAATTTTCCTAAAATACACTGAAAAGTATACCATATTTTAAATTATCCAGAGGAAAGCTTAAGTATCGTGTTACTTGTTTAGTTGTGTGCCATAATAAAACTGATTTTAATATAAGCTTATTGCAAAGAGAAAATAAAGGTTCCATTTTGTAGCATTGGTTTTCTATTTCCTATCTACTTGGCCACATGAAATTTGGGTGCCTGTAAAGGCAGGATAATAACTAATCCTCTTTGGTGTTTAGCATCACTTAATCCTTTTTGGTACTTATCCTATTAAGATTTTTTTCTCTTGTATTTAAATGCCAGTGCAGAGCACTAAAATTAATGCATTTATTTCCATGCTTCTGAATTTCCCAGTTAGAGAAAGTACCTTCAGAAATGTTTGATTAAATATATGCATTTATCTGAGTCTATGTTCATTTTCAAGTGCTTTTTCTAGTTTAATGATTTTGCCTTGGTTATTTTCAGCTACCAGTTTATATTTACCATTATTTTGTAACTATAAAATTCACCCGCAATATACTATAAGCTATTTAACTGAGCTCCCCCCAAAATTTTATAAAACATTTGCATACTTTTAGATTTTAGTTAAAACCCTACTCTAAGTATGTGAATTCTTAAAGCACATTACTAGGCATTACTTATATTAAAGGCTGCTGTAATCTTACCTTTTGAAAAACTCTATTAGTCAGATCAAACTAAGCTATGCTGCATTAACTAGCATTCACAAAATCAGAATGGTTTTGAAAAATATAAGCTTATTTCTCACTCATAACTTATGTTCATTGTGGGTTGTCAGGAGAGTGTGTTTCAGCTGGACTTGTACTTCAACATAGAGGAGTTGGGATGTAGCAAGTCATATCTGTCTTTTAAGGTTTTAGTCTCAAAATATCACATTTCATTTCCTTCTTGTTTCCTTCCCCTAAGGAAATCATGGGGATAGCTAATCATCTCAAGGTGGTTGGGGAAGTACAGTTTTGATATGTGTCAGAAAGAGAAGAAGGCTATTTGTAACCAGCCCTAACAACTTCTAACATTCACTTTAATGCACCTTTCCTTTAAAGGAACACAGAGTAACTTTATAATAAAAATCAAGATGCTGAGGTCCTGGTATACCTAACTTTCTTTTGAAAAGGAAATGAAGAGTAGAGAATGGTTGGTGTTATAATTATTTTAGTTTATATATAAGAAAGAAATTATTATATGTATATGCTTCAAACATCTGTATATTTACACATATGTGTGTATGTTGTTGTTGTTCAGTCACTAAGTCGTATCTGTCTCTTTGTGAGTTCGCGGACTGCAGCATGCCAGTCTTTCCTGTCCTTCACTATCTCCTGGAGTTGTCTCAAACTCAGGTCCATTAATTAGGTGATGTTATCTAACCACCTCACCCTCTGTCACCCCCTTCACCTCCTGCCCTCAATCTTTCCCCACATCAGGGAGGGTCTCTTCCAATGAGTCAGTTCTTCATATCAGGTGGCCAAAGCTTCAGCCTCAACATCAGTCATTTCAATGAATATTCAGGTTTATGAATATATAGAGAGTAGTCCCATAGTGCATTTGTATGTTATGTAATTAAATACTTCAACAAAATAGTGTATAAGTATCTTTATTCTCCTACTCTATTTTAATTGAGGAAGAAACTTAGAATATTTAAGTAAACTTTTCTAAATTACATGGTTAATATGTAATTATGCTGAAATTCACTTGCATTAATTCCTGGTTTTCTAACTATATGCTATTAGGAAAAGTATCATTTAGATAAATGAGGAGATATTTGGTTTTGACTCTTAAAATTATTGTTTTCTCCTATTATCTACCTTTATGTGAGACTCAAATATAAAATTTTACATATTGGGCATTTTTCTGGTAGAGTGAAATTAAAAATTTGACAAATAACCTCTCTATAAAGTAATCATGAAACTGGACACAATTTTCAAAAATAAACTCAAGGCTCTGGAAGTGGACAAAAGGTATACAGCAAACTAATAAGTATTTATTCATGTAAATCTATTGAAGTTGAGGACAAATCTACTGATTACCTGGAAAAAAAGAAAAGTTATATACAGAGAAAAGGGCTTCCTAGGTTGCTCAGTGATAAAGAATCAGCCTGCCAATGCAGGAGACAACGGTTCCATCCCTGGGTGGGGAAGATCCCCTGGGGGAAGGAATTGGCAACCCACTCCAGTCTTCTTGTCTGGGATACCATGGACAACCTGGCAGGTTACAGTGCATGGGGTTGCAAAGAGCCGAACATGACGTAGCAACTGAATAAAAGCAATACAGAGGAGAAATTTCAGAGTTAGTGATTGGAATGATTACACAAACCAAACAATACCAAAGAATTTGGGACAGCCAAGTTCCTAGGTGCCAACACCTTGATTTCAAAATTCTGGCATCCAGACATTGAGTGAATTAAATTATGTTGTTCTAAGCCACCATTTTTATAATTATTTATCCCAGGACTCTAAGAAAATTAAGAAAAATATCAATTTTTTAAAAAGTCAATTGTATCTATAATATAGAAATAAATAATCCAAAACTAAAATTAAACATCCAATTCCATATATAAAGGACAAATAAGAATAAAATATTTAAGAAAAAATTAGTAAAAGCAGTACAACTATATAAAACATTTCTGAGAAAAATAAAGATCTAGACAAACTGAGAGACATATCATGCTCATTCAGAAAACAAAGATCATGGCATCTGGTCCTATCACTTCATGGCAAATAGATGGGGAGACAGTGGAAACAGTGGCAGATCTTATTTTTTGAAATTAAAAGACTCTCACTCCTTGAAAGAAAAGCTATGACCAACCTAGACAGCTTATTAAAAAGCAGAGACATTACTTTGCCAACAAATGTCCATCTAGTCTATCCAGTAGTAATGTATGGATGTGAGAGTTGGACTATAAAGAAAGCTGAGCACTGAAGAACTGATGCTTTTGAACTGCGGTGTTAGAGAAGACTCTTGAGAGTCTCTTGGACTGCAAGGAAATCCAACCAGTCCATCCTAAAGGAATTCAGTCCTGAATATTCATTGGAAGGACTGATGCTGAAGCTCCAATACTGTGGCCACCTGATTCAAAGAACTGACATTTGAAAAGACCCCGATGCTGGGAAAGATTGAAGGTAGGAGGAGAAGGGGATGACACAGGGTGAGATGGTTGGATGGCATCATTGACTCAATGAACATGAGTTTGAGTAAACTCCAGGAGTTGGGATGGACAGGGAAGTGTGGTGTGCTGTAGTCCATGGTGTCTCAAAGAGTCAGACATGACTAAGCGACTGAACTAAATTGAACCAAGCCCACGGGACAAGAAGATTCAAAATGGCAATTCTTCCTAAACTGATATATCTCTGTCAGAGTTAGATTTTTTTTTTTCTTAAAATTGACAAGCAAATCCTAAAATATATATGAAGGTCAAAGGATCAGACATAACCAAAATAACTTTGGAAAACTAAAATTTATATGACTGTCAGTCAGTCAGTCAGTTCAGTTGCTCAGTCGTGTCCAACTCTCCGCGACTCCATGAATCACAACACGCCAGGCCTCCCTGTACTAATCACTTTAAAAAATATTAGCAGTCTATAACAATGAAAGGAGAAGGCAATGGCCACCCACTCCAGTATTCTTGCCTGGAAAATCGTATGGAATGAGGATCCTGGTAGGCTGCAGTCCATGGGGTCGTGAACAGTCGGACACGACTAAGGCAACTTAGCAGCAGGAGCAGCAGCATAACAATAAAAACAACATGGTCTTGGTGTAAGCGCTGTCATATAGATTATATAAATCTATGTAATAGAATTCAGAGTCCAGATATGAAGCTATTTTATATCTTCAGTTTACTTTTTTAAAACTTTTTATGTTATATTGGATTCATCTTCAATTTATTTTTGACAAAGATGCTGAGGCAATTATTTTCGATTAGGGGCAATTGAAAACCTCACATTATATACATAAGTTAAATTATTTAGTTCATAGACTTGTTTCCACGTTATGTGAAGAACACTTAAAATCTCAATAATAATATGACAACATAAAAAATTAATAACAAATTCAAATAGATATTTTGCCAAAAGAAACCACCAAAGAAATTATACAAATGGCAAATAAGCACATAAAAAATGTTTAAAGTCATTATTCATTCAGATCAGTTCAGTTCAGTCGCACAGTCGTGTCCAACTCTCTGCGACCCCATGAATCACAGCACGCCAGGCCTCCCTGTCCATCACCAACTCCCAGAGTTCACCCGAACTCATGTCCAAGGTGATGCCATCCAGCCATCTCATTCTCTGTCGTCCCCTTCTCCTTCCGCCCCCAACCTTTCCCAGAATCAGAGTCTGTTCCGGTGAATCAACTCGTCGCATGAGGTGGCCAAAGTATTGCAGTTTCAGCTTTAGCATCAGTCCCTCCAAAGAACACCCAGGATTGATCTCCTCTAGAATGGACTGGTTGGATCTCCTTGAAGTACAAGGGACTCTCAAGAGTCTTCTCCATCACCACAGTTCAAAAGCATCAATTCTTCAGCGATCAGCCTTCTTCATAGTCCAACTCTCACATCTATACATGACCACGGGAAAAACCATAGCCTTGAGTAGATGGACCTTGGTTGGCAAAGTAATGTCTCTGCTTTTTAATATACTATCTAGGTTGGACATAACTTTCCTTCCAAGGAATAAGCATCTTTTAATTTCATGGCTGCAATCAGCATCTTCAGTGATTTTGGAGCCCACAATAATAAAATCTGACACTGTCTCCACTGTTTTTCCATCTATTTCCCATGAAGTGATGGGACCAGATGCCATGATCTTTGTTTTCTGAATGTTGAGCTTCAAGCCAAACTTTTCACTCTCCTCTTTCACTTTAATCAAGAGGCTTTTGAGTTCCTCTTCACTTTCTGCCATAAGGGTGGTGTCATCTGCATATCTGAGGTTATTGATATTTCTCCCAGCAATCTTGATTCCAGCTTGTGCTTCTTCCAGCCCAGCGTTCCTCATGATGTACTCTGCATAGATGTTAAATAAATAGGGTGACAATATACAGCCTTGACGTACTCCTTTTCCTATTTGGAGCCAGTCTGTTGTTCCATGTACAGTTCTGACTGTTGCTTCCTGACCTGCATACAGGTTTCTCAAGAGGCAGGTCAGGTGGTCTGGGATTCCCATCTCTTTCAGAATGTTCCACAGTTTATTGTGATCCACACAGTCAAAGGCTTTGGCATAGTCAATGAAGCAGAAATAGATGGTTTTCTGGAACTCTCTTGCTTTCTCCATAATCCAGCGGATGTTGGCAATTTGATCTCTGGTGCCTCTGCCTTTTCTAAAACCTGCTTGAACATCTGGGCGCAGACACGAGAGACGCCGGTCCGGCGCAACCGACCACTCAAAGAGGTGCTACCGAGAGGAGCTATCCCACGCCTGACGTCAGGGACGGCGGCCGAGAGGAGCTACCCCATGTCCAATAGGCAGTGGCTGTGTGGGCACAGGAGGGCCGAGAGGAGCTACTCCACGTTCAAGGTCAGGGGGGCAGCCTTGAGGAGACATCCCTCGTCCAAGGTAAGGTGCAGCGGCTGTGCTTTCTTGGAGCAGCTGTGAAGAGATATCCCACGACAAAGGTAAGAAAAACCCAAATAAGACAGTAGGTATTGCGAGGGGGCATCAGAGGGGCAGACACACTGAAGTCATAATCACAGGAAACTAGTCGATCTGATCACATGGACCACAGCCGAATGTGGTCCACTGGAGAAGGGAATGGCAAACCACTTCAGTCTTCTTGCCTTGAGAACCCCATGAACAGTAACAAAAGGCAAAATGATAGGACACTGAATGAGGAATTCCCCAGGTCAGTAGGTGCCCATTATGCTACTGGAGATCAGTAGACAAATAACTCTAGAAGGAATAAAGGGAGGGAGCAAAAGCAAAACCAATACCCAGTTGTGGATGTGGCTGGTGATAGAAGCAAGGTCCAGTGCGATAAAGAGCAATATTGCACAGGAACCTGGAATGTTAGGTCCATGAATCAAGGAAAATTGGAAGTGGTCAAACAGGAGATGGCAAGAGTGAACATAG
Source organism: Moschus berezovskii (assembly GCF_049115385.1). Taxonomy (NCBI): domain Eukaryota; kingdom Metazoa; phylum Chordata; class Mammalia; order Artiodactyla; family Moschidae; genus Moschus; species Moschus berezovskii. The sequence continues at coordinate 59,415,741 of NC_142464.1, read as the reverse complement.
ACATTCTAGGAATCGGTGAATTAAAATGGACTGGAATGGGTGAATTTAACTCAGATGACCATTATATCTACTACTGTGGGCAGGAATCCCTTAGAAGAAATGGAGTAGCCATCATGGTCAACAAAAGAGTCTGAAATGCAGTACTTGGATGCTATCTTAAAAACGACAGAATGATTTCTGCTCGTTTTCAAGGCAAACCATTCAATATTAGAGTAATTCAGGCCTATGCCCCAACCGGTAATGCTGAAGAAGCCGAAGTTGAACGGTTCTATGAAGACCTACAAGAACTTTTAGAACTAACACCCAAAAAAGATGTCCTTTTCATTCTAGGGGACTGGAATGCAAAAGTAGGAAGTCAAGAAACACCTGGAGTAACAGGCAAATTTGGCCTTGGAGCACGGAATGAAGCAGGGCAAAGGCTAATAGAGTTTTGTCAAGAGAACGCACTGATCATAGCAATCACCCTCTTCCAACAACACAAGAGAAGACTCTACACATGGACATCACCAGATGGTCAACACCGAAATCCAATTGATTATATTCTTTGCAGCCAAAGATGGAGAATCTGTATACAGTGAGCAAAAACAAGACCAGGAGCTGACTGTGGCTCAGATCATGAACTCCTTATTGCCAAATTCAGACTGAAATTGAAGAAAGTAGGGAAAACCACTAGACCATTCAGATATGACCTAAATCAAATCCCTTATGATTATACAGTGGAAGTGGGAAATAGATTTAAGGGACTAGATCTGATAGATAGAGTGCCTGATGAACTCTGGATGGAGGTTCATGACATTGTACAGGAGACAGGGACCAAGACCATCCCCATGGAAAAGAAATGCAAAAGAGCGAAATGGCTGTCTGAGGAGGCCTTACAAATATCTGTGAAAAGAGAAGCGAAAAGCAAAGGAGAAAAGGAAAGATATAAGCATCTGAATGCAGAGTTCCAAAGAATAGCAAGGAGAGATAAGAAAGCCTTCCTCACTGATCAATGCAAAGAAATAGAGGAAAACAACAGAATAGGAAAAACAAGAGATCTCTTCAAGAAAATTAGAGATTCCAAGGGAAGATTTCATGCAAAGATGGGCTCGATAAAGGACAGAAATGGTATGGACCTAACAGAAGCAGAAGGTATGAAGAAGAGGTGGCAAGAATACACAGAAGAACTGTAAAAAAAAGATCTTCACGACCAAGATAGTCATCATAACGTGATCACTGACCTAGAGCCAGACATCTTGGAATGTGAAGTCAAGTGGGCCTTAGAAAGCATCACTACAAACAAAGCTAGTGGAGGTGATGAAATTCCAGTTGAGCTATTTCAAATCGTGAAAGATGATGCTGTGAAAGTGCTGCACTCAATATGCCAGCAAATTTGGAAAACTCAGCAGTGGCCACAGGACTGGAAAATGTCAGTCTTCATTCCAATCCCAAAGAAATGGAATGCTAAAGAATGCTCAAATTACCGCACAATTGCACTCATCTCACACGCTAGTAAAGTCATGCTCATTATTCATTAGGAAAATGAAAATTATATACACAGTAACATACCACTACAAGCCCACCAGAGTAGTTATAATTTGACAGACAAAAAGTCTTGGCAAGGATGTTGAGAAACGAACCTTCACACATTGCTGGTGGGAATGTAAAATGGTTGTATTGGTTTATTACAAATGTAGCAAATTACCAAAAATAGATCGACAACACATACTTATTGTTTTTCAGTTCTTTATGTCAGAAGTTCAATACGGGTTTCACTAATCTTAGACTAAAGTTTTGGCAGGGCTGGGTTTCTTTAATGGGCTCTTAGGGAGAATATATTTCCTTGCTCATTCAAATGTTGGCAAAATTCAGTCCCAAGCCATTGTACCACTGAGGCCTTTGTTTTCTGATGGCTGCCAGCTGGGCAAGTCAGGGGTTGGGGGGGGGGACTGGGATGCTAGGTGGGAATCCTTACCTTCTAGAAGTCTCTTCAATTCTTGCACATAGTTCCCCTCAACCCTACATCTCAAAACTAGCAAAAGCATTGAAATGTACTGTTGCCATATCTCTACTTCCTGCTTCTGCCTCTTTCCTTCCATTCATGAGGATCCTTATTAACACTGGGCACACATGGATAAGCCCAAGTATTTTTCCCTTGCTACCTTAATTTCCTTTTCCCATGTGATACAGCATAGTCACACGTTCCAGAGATTAGAACACAGAAATATTTGAGGAGTAGATATTATTTTGCTTACCACAATGGTACAGCCACTTGGAAAAGCAGTGCCTTAAAAAGAGTTAAACTTCATATGTGACATGGAAATTTTCCAACTAGGATTGTATCTGAAAGATGAAAATATAACATCACAAAAAAGCCATTTTCTAAATGTTCTTAGCAGTGTTGCTCATAATAACTCAGAACTGAAAACAATCAAAAAGTTCAACTGGTGAGTGAACAAACAAAATGTAGTAAATCCATACAATAGAATACTGTTCATTAAGGGAAAGAAGCAAACTTGATACATGATGCAACAAGAAATGAAGCTCAAACACATTGTCGTAGTTAAAAACTCCAAACATACAAGGCTATAGATTGTACTATTACAATAAATTCATAGAAATATTAAAAACTTTAGAGACTAAAATCATATCAAGGGTTGCCTGATTCTTAGGGCAGAGGAGATTGAATAAAAGTGAGCATGAAGAAATTTTTTGAATAATATTGTTAAGATCAATCCTGGGTGTTCATTGGAAGGACTGATGCTAAAGCTGAAACTCCAATACTTTGGCCACGTCATGTGATGAGTTGACTCACTGGAAAAGACTCTGATGCTGGGAAGGATTAGGGGCTGGAGGAGAAGGGGACGATAGGGAATGAGATGGCTGGATGGCATCACCGACTCGATGGACATGAGTTTGAGTGAACTCTGGGAGTTGGTGATGGACAGGGAGGCTTGGCGTGCTGTGATTCATGGGGTCGCAAAGAGTCGGACACGACTGAGCGACTGAACTGAACTGAATGTTAAAAAGCTGCATTATGATGAGTGACACAAAACTGTGTGAATTTACTAAGAATCATTGAATTCTACACATACGATGGGTAGATTTTATGGGTATAAATTTTGCTTTAGTAAAGGTGCTACCATTCTCCTTTTATAAATTCATATTTCAAAAGTAAGCTGCTGCTGCTGCTGCTGTTAAGTCATTTCAGTCGTGTCCGACTCTGTGCGACCCCATAGACGGCAGCCCACAAGGCTCCCCCATCCCTGGGATTCTCCAGGCAAGAACACTGGAGTGGGTTGCCATTTCCTTCTCCCACAAGTAAGCTAGCATTATTTCAAGAACACTCCCATTTTTAGCTAATTCATTATTTCTAAAATTTTGAAATTTAACATTGCCATCTCCAAAATGTCTACCACCTCCCTCAGAGGACTCCCAAGTACAGTGAAATCCCATTGTCCATGATCAAAAAATTCTTCATCCATGGCCCAACCCATCCCAAGTATATTTCACTGATAGCGTCCAAACCTTGAACCTTCACCATAGAGAAGTGAAGTCAAGAGCAAGTTTATCTCTGTTCCACTGAGCATAATTTTTGAGCTAGGAATTTTAAAATTGGGTTACTCAATCTTACCCAACGTTGTTATCAGAGTCAAATGGAGCAAGGGATGAAAAATGTCCAACACAGTGCCCGGCATATTCTTCATATTTAACAAATTTTAAGCAGTCTTCCTTTCCTACAAGAGAACTTCCCTATTTATGTTTCACTTTCAGTCATTTCAGTTTTCAGCAAATATGAAAAAGAGTTCTTCTCCATTAATGTGTTGGATCTGTAGTTTATTCCATGGGCGTACAATATTTATCCATCTCAGTCTCTAAACAAACATTAAACAGTCCCAGAACAGTGGAGAACCTGTGTGATAAAAACAGAGATGGTACATTCTCCAAACCAGGGCAAACACAATTGAATTAACTATTAAGTGACAAAGAGTAATGGACAAACAAATGGGCAAGAAGAAAATCATGCTTTTAGCAAGCTACTATAATGATACAGCAAATCTAATATTCATTTTTATAGAATACATTAACTTTCCAATGCTATAAAATAAATGCAAAGAAATGTAAACCTAAGAGGATTGAGTGAATTGGAGTAGTTCACCAGGTCAGTGGGGCTGCCCTGCTGTCTCAAACAATTAAGAATCCACTTACAATGTGGGAGACCTGGGTTCGATCCCTGGATTGGGAAGATCCACTGGAGGAGGGCATGACAACTCATTCCAGGATTCTTGCCTGGAAAATCCAATGGACAGAGAAGCCTAGTGGACTACAGTCCATGGGGTTGCAAAGAACCAGACATGGCTAAAGTGACAGACAGCATGCCCAGAGAGCCCAGAGTTAGAAAACTTTTATATTCTCCCTATGTTTCATGTTCTGGATGGAGAATATTGTGAAAATCACAAATGAAGATACAAAATTTAGCTTTGTTCAGCATTGTAGCCTCTGACTTCATACTCTTCATGTAAAAGCTCAGCAGAGTATCATTGCAGCTCTGGGAAGGCAATCACTAATTAAATAAAACACTGCCCATCTGAGCTGGATATGGCTGAAATACCAAGTTGTAAACTTTCCCTGCCTGTGCCTTAGCTTTGTAAGTGTTAATGAACCTGAAAAATCACAAACTTCAATTGTTCTTTTTAGTTTGTTTTTATTTTCCCTTTCCTGAGGCTCAGCTGCACTAAATGGAAAGTGAGGCCAGAAGAGAGAACACAAGTCTCAGAGTCAAAACACATGTGCTGCATTTCTTGTAACATCTATAAGGATTTTTCAGAAATATAAAACTAAAAATATGAATACATATAGAAGGACACAAGTCATAAAAAGAAATACTACTGTGCTGCTAAAAATGTTCTTCCAAAACTATTCTTGAAAGCTATGGGGAAAGTGTTTGTATCTCTATGTCACCTCTCTAGCAACCAGCCCAGTGCCTGAACCTCAAAGGAAAAAATGCAATTCATTTTCATGAATAAATATATTATTTTTTTGTTTTGTTTTACTTTTTTTCTTGTTGTTATTTCACTGAATTTTGCATCTATCATGAAATGTAGATGGAGGGCTGTTTTTAAAGTAAGCAAAATTGGACAGTAGCTGCAGTAATGTATCTATTTGAAAAGCATTCATTCTCTTGTTAAACATACTAGATAGTGAACTGCCTATGTAAAAAAATTTCCATATTTACATTTACTGAATTACACCTTTCAGTGAAATTTGGAAAGCACTCTATTGTGTCATCACATTAAATTCTTACAAGAATCTCATGAAATTAATTTATTAAACCCATTTCAGAGTTGAGGAAACTGAGTTTCAGAGAAGTTATATATCATGCTTAATGTGATCAACTTGTAAATGATAAAAACAGGATTTAATCTCAGGTTCATCTGTTAAGTGGATAAAATCCTTCGAAATCTCTGTTTTTGGGTAAGCATAAAAATCACACGCTTCCACACATTAATCTCCCTGAAGAAACTTCTTGGTTAGTATGAATTCTTAAAATGTCAACTAAGCATTTAAAACATATCTTTGACATTTCCTTTTTGTATTCTTCATTATAAAAATAATAGTTTTTAATTATTCAAATATAAATAGAGCATGCTATATCAAACCATTTCCTACTTGAGTTTCAGATATGTAACTTTTCCACTGCAAAGATGAAAAATACATTAAGCAAATCTTCAAGCTTCTTGGTAATATTAGATGGGTGGATGGATAAAAGAAAAATACATGATTATTCAGAGTACCTGGAAAAGAATCGTAAGTATGTACTATTTAATAAAATTTAAGATGAAGTTTATGACACCCACTACAAATAATTAAAGTTGTTGTTTTTTTTAACATAAATTGTCTATTGTGAAAGTTCCGGGCACTCTAGTTATTTGCTATACTTTCTACAGTCGTAACTACAAGACTAGAAATGTAACTTCCAGTGGGTAATACAACTGGGCTTATTGAGTTTGTTATTCATATAAAGATATTTTCTGAAAACACAGAATGTCTCTTCATATTTCTATTAATGTCTAGGAAAAAATACATTCAGTTATTTCTTTGGGAAGAAAATAGGACATCTTATATATGAGAAGTCTAAAGAACATTGTCCTTTCTTTATCTGCCCATTAGTCCACTGAATTTGTATATTTTCATCATTAATCACTTCTGAATGATATGGAAAAAATCAAGTGGGAAATGTATAACATATATCTGATTTTGCTAGCTAGCTAATGCTATCTCTTCTTCCACAGAATAATTGTTTTGGAAAGACATCATCATCATTTAAAAATGTGACAGATATTTGAGCAGAGTGTAAAATCACCAGGAAGTATCCTCCTACATCAAAGATAATCAGAGCCAGATATCAGTTCAAGTGGTGGGAACAAGATTTATTCAGTTAACTATTAACAATAGATAAAGAGCTGAGTAAGAGTCATTCCAATTTGTGCAAAGGTGACTGAACATTTTAAAGGGATGATGAAAGAGTAGAGAGGGACAATAATGGAGCTTAGTAGAGTTCCTGCTGCTAAGTTGCTTCAGTCATGTCCGACTCTGTGCAACTCCATGAACCACAGCATGCCAGGCCCCTCTGTCCATCACCAACTCCCAGAGTCCACTCAAACCCAGGTCCATCTAGTCGGTGATGCCGTCCAACCATCCTATCCTCCATCGTCCCCTTCTCCTCCTGCCCTCAATCTTTCCCAGCATCATGGTCTTTTCAAATGTGTCAGCTCTTTGCATCAGGTGGCCAAAATATTGGAGTTTCAACTTCAACATCAGTCCTTCCAAAGAATATAGAGGAGTGATCTCCTTTAGGATGGACTGGTTGGATCTCCTTGCAATCCAAGGGACTCTGAAGAGTCTTCTCCAACACCACAGTTCAAAAGCATCAATTCTTTGGCGATCAGCTTTCTTTATAGTCCAACTCTCACATGCATACTTCCACTTGGAAAACCACAGTCTTGACTAGACAAACCTTTGTTGACAAAGTAATGTCTCTGGTTTTTAATATGCTGTCTAGGTTGGTCATAAACTTCCTTCCAAGGAGTAAGTGTATTTTAATTTCACGGCTGCAATCACCATCTGCAGTGATTTTGGAACCCTCAAAAATAGTCAGCCACTGTTTCCAATGTTTCCCCATCTATTTCCCATGAAATGATGGGGCTGGATGCCATGATCTTAATTTTTTAATGTTGAGCTTTAAGCCAATTTTTTCACTCTTCTCTTTCACTTTCATCAAGAGGCTTTTTAGTTCTTCTTCACTTTCTTCCATAAGGGTGGTGTCATCTGCATATCTGAAGTTATTGATATTTCTCCCCACAATCTTGATTCCAGCTTGTGCTTCTTCCAGTCCAGCGTTTCTCATGATGTACTCTGCACATAAGTTAATAAGTTGGGTGACAATATGCAGCGTTGACATACTCCTTTTCCTATTTGGAACCAGTCTGTTGTTCCATGTCCAGTTCTAACTGTTGCTTCCTGACCTGCATACAGGTTTCTCAAGAGGCAGGTCAGGTGGCCTGGTATTCCCATCTCTTTCCGAATTTTCCCCAGTTTATTGTGATCCATACAGTCAAAGGCTTTGGCATAGTCAATAACATCTAGGCTTGCTCACTGGCATTTAACAAAGTTAGGCTCCCACTCCACCACCTATCCTCACGTGTTGACTAGAACAAACAGTAAATTACTTTGTATGATTGGCTGCAGTATAATTGCTTTACAATGTTGTGTTAGGTTCTGATGTACAAAGAAGAGAATCAGCTATATGTATACATATATTTCCTCCCTCTTGGACTTTCCTCCCATCCTCCACCCCATTCCACCATCTAGGTCATCAGATAGCACCAAACTGAGCTCTTTGTGCTAAACAGCACAGTTCCCACCATACATTTTACATAAGGTAGTGTCTGTATGTCAATCCTAATCTCCCAATTCATGCCACCCTTCCCTTCTCCACTTGGGCCCATACATTCCTTCTCTACATCTTCATTTCTATTCCTGGCCTGTAAACAGTTTCATCTGTACCATTTTTCAAGAAGTAAATTATTTTAGTAACCTTTTCTTGGGTAGTTTTCTTGGGAAGGTTTGGGTCATCCCAGGGATGTGGCTTTGAGCTGTTAAAAACTATGTCAGTATTTTTCAGTTCTTTATTCACCAAGGTTGAGGGCTATATGAAAGATGGCTCAGAGGAGCCTGGCTAGAGTTTGGTCAATGAGAGAATCGTTGTCACGACACTGTCCTTTTTCACTCACGAGGGCCTGCTGAGTCCATAGGATGCTTCAAAGGGAGTGTCTCCTCTTCTATCTGAAATATTCTACTCACAGATACCCAGACAGCTTTCCTCCACTTTTATTCAAAGTTCTGCCTATTCTTCATCTTCTGAAGCATGCTCCTTAATTGTTCAGATGTGTTTGCCCTCACCCTCCATGCTCAAGACTGTAAAAACCCCTCTGGCTCAATTATTTTTGGGTTACCCTTCTGACTTCCTAAGCACCTTTAATCATCATTGAAATTATGTATTAATCTGAAGCTTTATCAAAGATTTACTTTATTTTCCTCATGTAAGAACCATGAAGATGTAAGTTTAACTGGTTCTTTGTCATAGAGTTCTAATATAATGCCTGAAAAAAATGCATACTGACTGAATGTTTCTAATTAATTAATGGCTAAATAAGCATGAATGATATTGGATAGTTACAACATTCACAATACAGTCACCAAACCTCCACTCATGTCTCAAATTGCAGCATAAGTTCAGGAAGAGTAAAAGATTTTAGAGTAACTTAAAAAGGAGTCCTAACAAAAAAAAGTATCAGTATGTACACATATTTTCATTCTTGTATGCTCCACTATGTCAGACTCTCGATGACCCCATGGACTGGAGCCTGCCAGTCTCCTCTGTCCATGGAATTTTTCAGGCAAGAATACTGGAGCTGGTTGCCATTTCCTTCTCCAGAGGATCTTCCCAATTCAGGACTGTCTGTTTATTGGAATGTGTGTTAACTCTTATAAGAATAAAAAGTATTATGGTTTAATTTTATCTAATTTACTAGCTTTAAATAAAACTAGGAAACTATCTTTCTTCAAACGGTGTGTATGTAAACTGGACAAAATGTTAGCAAAGCAATTTACATATTTAGTTTTATGTAACCACTCAACAGTAAAGACATCTTTCTTCCACTATTTGCTTTGATAGGCAAAGACTTCCTGAGGATCAGACATCTTGCAATTTGTTATTTTGGTTTTCCCCACTGGGGCGGGGGATGAGGGGAGTGTATGTGTATCTATCATCAAGTCCTGATAATTGGCCTGCCTGTCCTATCAAATTAATTCTAGTATTTGCCTGAGGCATTTACACACTTTTCCTTTTCTCAGCCAATAGAAGTCATATGTAGGAGTTTGCCTAAAAATAAGCAGTAAGTACATATCTAGAGGAAGAAATGGGGCACTGTATGGAACTAATAGAAGAAAAATGGAAGAATTTTATTTTTCCAAATGAACTGAGTCCTAAGAAAATCAATGGACTACATTAAAATACTGTAAGTTTACATATGCCTCAAGTAAAATCTAAATGAATGTAGAATTGGCAAACAGAATATTTAAAACTAATGGCAAAACAGAGGCAGCCAGACTTTCTCACTTAACATATTTGCTTTAAAATATCAGCTAAGACAGAGAGCAAGGAAAAGATAAAAGAGCCTGACACTGTAGCCAGAGCATGGAGATCAGCTTGAATTTATACTCAGATAGGAAGGAGAGATAATTTTGCTAAAGACCCAGAGGAACAAGGAGGAAACATAGCAATGCAATCAAAGAGGGGCAATGTCCTCTGTTTTGGTCTCCTTGTCTACATTTTTCCATTGTTACAGTTTATGTGCTTTCATAGTGGGTAAGTCTTGTGTATAACCTTACGTAAAACTTTTAACCTCAATGTGTTTCTACTTCCTCATTCATATAATGAGTGCAATGAATTTACCTATCTCATTGGATTGTTATGAAACTTTTTTAATATCATAAGGTTGTTTTCTCTGGTCTCATATACACAAAGCACTTAGAATGGTATCTGGTATCATTTTAAGTTGATTATTGCTATTATTAATTTTTATAACTTAGCAAAGCATGTTAGCCATGCATGATTGTGTGAGTGTGTGTGTGTGCGTGCATGTGTTTCCAGCTCTTTGCAAGTGCATGTACTATAACCTGCCAGGCTCCTATGTCCATGGAATTTTCCATCCAAGAATATTGGAGCTGGTTGCCATTTCTTTCCCCAAGGCATCTTACAGAGTACCTAGTACAAGTTTTCCCTGACTTTTCCTTATTTTACACATCTGAAAATTCAGGGAGAGCAGCAATTTATATCACTTCCATTTTAAACTTTCTCAATCTCTCCATCTCTAAAATTTAAGGAAATGAGAAAGAAAAAAGAAAATGAAACCAAATGAAGCTGAGGAGACAGTGTCTTTTCTAAAATAAAATGTGTTAAGTAGAGTATGAAAACAGAAATAAGCAAGTATATAGCACATGAAAAAGACATACACAGAGAATATTCTTATTTAAAGGTGACCTTCCTGGTAATAGCATCATATTTTACAGTTACATTTCAACCTCAAAATCATCAGGAGCATCTAAAAGTAGAATACACAAACATTTAGAGGTTTGCAGAGTTCTAAGCGACATACTCATTGCCAAAAATATGACAACATTTAAGAAAATATTTCCTTTACCCAGTACATTCCAAGTCCACTTTTGAGAGATGAAGGGGCCACAATCAATTCTAAATTGATTACAATTAAAAGAAAACATACTAAATATATACAGAGATTGCTGGAGACATATCTATGTGTTTTGGTTAAAAATACCTTACCACATGAGGTCGGGGCTTCCCAGGTAGCACTAGAGGCAAAGAACCTGGTTGCCAATGCAGGAGACATAAGAGATGTGGGTTTGATCCCTGGGTTGGGAAGATCTCCCGGAGAAGGGTATGGTAACCCACTCCAGCATTCTTGCCTGGAGAACCCCATAGACAGAGGAGCTTACAGTCCATATGGTATCAAAGAGTCCCACATGCCTGAAGTGAATTTAGCATGCATGAGGTAAGCTATGGTTTTTCCAGTGGTCATGTATGGATGTGAGAGTTGGACTATAAAGAAAACTTAGCACCAAAGAATTGATGCTTTTGAACTGTGGTATTGGAAAAGACTCTTGAGAGTCCCTTGGACTGTAGGGAGAGTGAACCGGTCCATCCTAAAGGAATTCAGTTCTGAATATTCATTGGAAGGACTGATGCTGAAGCTGAAATTCCAATACTTTGGCCACCTGATGCGAAGAACTGACTCATTTGAAAAGACACTGATACTGGGAAAGATTGAAGGCGGGAAGAGAAGGGGACGACAGAGGATAAGATGGTTGGAAGGCATCACTGACATGACTTTGAGTAAACTCAGGGAGTTTGTGATGGACAGGGAGGCCTGGTGTGCTGCAGTCAGCATGGGGTCGCAACGAGTCGGACACAACTGAATGACTAAACTGAACTGAACTGAAGGGAAATAAAGGATGACTTAGTAAGTGAGCTGTTACTATTACTTCCTGGGAAATATATACATATGGAATTTCACAATTATATTTACTCTAAAGCAATTTTAGGCTTCCCTGGCGGCTCAGACAGTAAAGAATCTGTTTGTAACGCAGGAGACCTGCATTTGATCCCTGGGTGGGGAAAATCTGCTGGAGAAGGAAATGGCAACCTACTCCAGTATTCTTGCCTGAAGAATCCCCATGGCAGAGGAGCCTAGAGGGCTGTAGTCCATGAGGTCACAAAGAGTCAGACATGACTTGGTCACTAACACTTTCTAAAGTAATTTTAGCAACCTGCCATCCTCACAATCACTCCAATTATTTGTAATTGGAATAATTAAACTCCAAACTAGTTCCAGAGATAAAAGCATAAATATAAGATAGAAAATAACAGTTTCTCAAAATGCAAGAAGTAGACTTTGGAAGTGGTTTAGAAATTTTTAGGGTAGTAAGACTAGGAGAGACACACTGGGTCATTGAGAAAATCATGTCTAGAGGGACAAAGAGGGACCATATTACTGAAAAGGAAGTAACCCTTACGTGTCAAATGGCCTTTATTTGATCCTGAAAGTGAAAATGAAAGTCACTTAGTCCTGTCTGACTCTTTGAGATCCGAAGACTATACAGTCCTTGGAATTCTCTAGGCCAGAATACTGGAGTGGGTAGCCTTTCCCTTCTCCAGGGGATCTTCCCAACCCAGGGATCAAAATCAGGTCTCCCACATTGCAGGGAGATTTTTTACCAGCTGAGCCATCAGGAAAGCCCTTATTTGATCCTGATTATATCTTTCCTTGGGCTTTCCTGGTGGCTCGGTGTTTAGAAATCCATCTGCAATACAGGAGCTGCAGGAGACATGGGTTTGATTCCTGGGTTGGGTAGACCCCCTGGAGAAGGGCATGGCAACCCACTCTAGTATTCTTGCCTGGAGAAATCCATAGACAGAGGAACTTGGCAGGCTCAGTCCATACGGTCACAAAGACATGACTGAAGTGACTTAGTATGCATGCCCACCTTCTCTTATGGAACTGATTTAATTTTACTGGCTATAGAATTTATGTTTGGTGCTTTTCCTGCAAATTTAAATACTTCACTACATACTCATGCTTGTGGCATTTGAAAAGAAATCAGTTATAATTCTTATCCTTTTCTTCTATAAGTAAGGCCTTTTGTCCTCTGGCTCCGTTCAGAATTTTGTTTTGGTATCTGTCATTCACTTCGGGAAATTCTCTGCCATTATCACTTCAATTTGTTCTCTCTTCTGCCTTTGCTATTCCAATTTTGTGCATTTTTCATGTCTTGAAATTTTCTCACCGTTTGTTCCTATTCTGTTTTTTTTTAATTATTATTCTTTTTTTATTTCCATTACAATTAACCTATCATTAAACTTACTGATTATCTCCTCAGCAACACCATACCTACTGATGAGTCCATCAAAGGTATTCTTCATTTTTCTTACTGTATTTTTGATTTCTAGCATTTTCCATACCTCTGCTTATAATACTTATCTATTCTTGCACGCATGTTACTTTTTGCAATCGTTCCCTTAACGATTGCAAAGTTACAATGATATTCATCATTGTTATTTTAAATTCACTATGTGATAACTCAAACATGTGCTGTATTTGGGTTTGGTTATGATGATTCCTTTTTCTTGTCATACTTTGTTGTTTATGCTTTTTCCATGCCTTGAAATTATTTTGCTAAAATTCAGACACAGATTAGGAAATAGGAACTGAGGTATTTAGATCTTTTTTGGTGAGATTTCATGTCAGTTTGACTAGGAGTTGAGGAGTATTTGGTATTTGCTGTAGCTATAGGTTCAGAGGATTCATATTCCTTTAATGTTCCTGTTTTTGTGAATGTTGCTTACTTTGGGTTTCCCTAAGTACTCTTACTCAGAGGGAGTCTATACTTTACAACCTTACCAAATATAACTTGCTGTTATTAAACTATTATTGATGTAGCAGTAAGGTATGGGGGCTGTGGAGAGAGCTCCATTTTATCACTGGATAACATCTCAGTCTTTCACTGACCCAGTGCCCTTTGGCTCTGACTTCTACAAGGATTTTTCCAGTAGTACAGTTTTTTCCTCCTGTTCCCTATTCTCTTCCCTGGGTGAAGATTACTAAGCATTCCCAATCTATTTTCTTGAAGTTTTGACCTATTGACTATGTCTTATTGTTGCTGTTTTTTTTTGTTTGTTTGTTTGTTTTGAGGGATGGTTTCTTTTTAAATGAGACAAGAAGTCTGGAGGTGATTGAAGTGAGAAGAATTCGCTTCCCACAGTTGGAATAAGGTCTAGGCAAAGTCCATCTCCTTGGAAAGGGTTTCCAGTAATTGAGAAGGTTTTGGACAAAGTTCACAATGATCTAAATCAAATCCCTTATGATTATACAGTGAGAGTGAGAAAAAGATTTAAGGTACTAGATCTGATAGACAGAGTGCCTGATGAACTATGGACAGAGTTTCCTGGCATTGTACCAGAGACAGGGATCAAGACCATTCCCAAGAAAAAGAAATGAAAAAAAGCAAAATGGTTGTCTGAGGAGGCCTTACAAATAGCTGTGAAAAGAAGAGAGGTGAAAAGCAAAGAGAAAAGGAATGCAGACTTCCAAAGATTAGCAAGGAGAAATAAGAAAGACTTCCTCAGTGATCAATGCAAAGACATAGAGGAAAACCATAGAATGGGAAAGAGTAGTGATCTTTTCAAGAAAATTAGAGATACCAAGGGAATATTTCATGCAAAAATGGGCTCAATAAAGGACAGAAATAAAGGACCTAACAGAAGCAGAAGATATTAAGAAGAGGTGGCAAGAATACACAGAAGAGCTATACAAAAAAGATCTTCAAGACCCAGATAATCATGATGGTGTGATCACTCAGCTAGAGATAGATATCCTGGAATGTGAAGTCAAGGGGACTTTAGGAAGCAACACTATGAACAAAGCTAGTGGAGGTGATGGAATTCCAGTTGAACTATTTCAAATCCTAAAAGATTACACTGTGAAAGTGCTATACTCAATATGCCAGCAAATTTGGAATACTCAGCAGTGGCCACAGGATGGGAAAACATCCGTTTTCATTTCAATCCCAAAGAAAAGCAATGCCAAAGAGTGCTCAAACTACCGCTCAATTGCACTCATTTCACACGCTAGTAAAGTAACGCTCAAAATTCTCCTAGTCAGGCTTCAACAGTATGTGAACTGTGAACTTCCAGATGTTTAAGCTGGATTTAGAAAAGGAACCAGAGATCAAATTTCTAACATCCATTTGATCACTGGAAAAACAACAGAGTTCCAGAAAAACATCTACTTCTGCTTCATTGACTATGCCAAAGCATTTGACTGTGCTGATCACAACAAACTGTAAAATTCTGAAAGAGATGGGAATACCAGACCACCTGATCTGCCTCCTGAGAAATCTCTATGCAGATCATGAAGCAACAGTTAGAACTGGACATGGAATAACAGACTAATTCCAAATAGGAAAAGGAGTACGTCAAGGCTGTATATTGTCAGCCTGCTTATTTAACTTATATGCAGAGTACATCATGAGGAACACTGGGCTGGAAGAAGCACAAGCTGGAATCAAGATTGCCAGAAGAAATATCAATAACCTGAGATATGCAGATGACACCACTCTTATGGCAGAAAGTGAAGAAGAACTAAAGAGCCCCTTGATGAAAGTGAAAGAGGAGAGTGAAAAGGTTGGTTTGAAACTCAACATTCAGAAAACTAAGATCATGGCATCTGGTCCCATCACTGCATGGCAAATAGATGGGGAAACAATGAGAGACTTTATTTTGGGGGGTTCCAAAATCACTGCAGATGGTGACTGCAGCCATGAAATTAAAAGATGCTCGCTCCTTGGAAGAAAAGTTATGACCAACCTAGACAGCATATTGAAAGGTAGAGACATTACTTTGCAGACAAAAGTCCATCTAGTCAAAGCTATGGATTGCCCCTAGTCATGTATGGATGTGAGAGTTGAATTTTAAAGAAAGCTGAGCACCGAAGAATTAATGCTTTTGAACTGTGGTGTTGGAGAAGGCTCTTGAGAGTCCCTTGGACTTCAAGGAGATCCAACCAGTCAATTCTAAAAGAAATCAGTCCTTAATATTCATTGGAAGGACTGATGGTGAAGCTGAAACTCCAATAGTTTGGCCACCTGAAGTGAAGAACTGACTCATTTGAAAAGACCCTGATACTGGAAAAGATTGAAGGCAGGAGGAAAAGGGGACAGCAGAGGATTAGTTGCTTCGCTGGTATCACCAACTCGATGGACATGAGTTTGAGTAAACTCCAGGAGTTTGTGATGGACAGGGAGGCCTGTCATGCTGCAGTCCATGGGGTCACAAAGAGTCCAACAGGACTCAGCAACTGAACTGAACTGAACACAATAATCACTCTTCTTTTTTCTTCCAGAGCTATAGTGGAATCTTTCTCAGATATTCCTTGTAAGAATATGATGTGGTTCCTGGAAGTAAAACACATACAAGTAAGACTATATCTTCCAACATTTTCTCATTCTCTAGCCAGTCCATACTAAACCTGCAGCAATGAGGCATAATTATCATTTAAGAATTTTGATTGGGATAGGTCTCTTGTAGCTTCTGATCCAGGTTAGTTGATTCAGGCTGTCTCAGTGGATGGGTCAGTGGCTCCAGATTCAAGGTGGCAGTTTACCCAGCAACCTTGGTTCTCTAACGAATAAAGAAAAATCAGTGATTATCTGACCAACTTTTTTGTTGCTGTTTTAATTAAAGGAATTACAACTTCCAAGATTTTTATGTGTTGGAGCTTAAATGGCAAAATAATTATCTTTTTAATGCAAAATATCATTAAACCTTCTGTGGGTCATTCACTTGGCATTATTTGTGGCAGCAAAAATAGCTTCCCTCCCCCCCACCACTGAATAAGTTGAAATATAACACATAGGACTATACATTTAATATCAATACCTCCTATAAACATAAAATGATAAGGCAGAGATTTCTCCAGAAAAGCAGCAAATGTTTGAATACTTCATTAAAAAGGATAATACTTTATTTTTAAAGTAATCTAGTCTATTTCAAAAGTATGTAGATATATTTATTCACATGGCATCAACCTATAGAAGTCCCTGCACCTAAAGAATATTTAGTCCGATCATTTCTACAATAATTATATTTATACTTAAGATAAGGAAAGGAGAATTCAATTTTAGCTTTAAGGACATTAGTTGATTTATTCAAGGGTCTAAATAGGAATGTTCCCTTGAAAAGCAATGAATCGACTCTGTGCGTTCCATACCCTATATTTTACTTTTTATAGCTAAGGAGTCCTTGATGTATTTTTAGGGTTGCCAACAGTTTTTTTTATGTGTGTGTGCCTCTACTTCAGAAACTAGCCAAAAATATATGATACTTGACACTTCAGCCATTTGTTTGTTTTATATATGTGTGTGTGTGTATGTCAAATTTTTTAAATCTTTCAAGATTTAAAAGGATTTCTAAAATGTTTCAGCAACATAAGTAAAAAAGGTTAGATAGTATGTGAGTTCAAATGAAAATAACTTCGGAAAACTGCCCACAGACTTACTCCTCCTCTTAGCTTTCTAAATGTATCTATCTTGCTGAAGAAAGACTTTCAATAGGGGAAGGGAAATGCAGGCTATTGTGTAGGTGTCTAAATTGTGTGCACTGACCTAAACCAAAATTGTTAACATAATTCAGAGTCATAAGTTCTGGTAGATGAGTGCATGGCTGAAAAATGCACACTATGTAGAATACAGGGAGATATATTTATTCTCAACTGACTAGTTAATGCGGCTGTGTCCTGTCTGTCCTCTCTAAGGCTGTGTTGAAATTTTGAAGGGGACATTCCTTTATAACAACATGATACATCTTTTATAATATATGGCTCGATATTATACTAGGATATCTAAGTTTAGCTTATACTTATTGTTAACTGAGAGAGAACAAATCAAGATAGAAAGCATCATGGACTAAGTTGACTGACAAAGATATATGTATTTTAAACTTTATGTAACTGGGAAAAATGAAGAGCTAAAAAGGTAAAATGATCTAACTACAAAATTGAACGTTAAGATTGATTAAATGAAGTGCTCACACAACAAAGCATATTTAAGATTAAAATGTATCATCTTATGATTATATCTAATCACTCAACACATTTGGAGAGCTGATCATTTATACAGGAATCTGACTGATGAAAAGGAGATCTAGATCAATCAGCCGGCGAAACATACCTGACTTTATACTCAGTGGCAGGGAAATTTTGTAGGTTGCTCAAGTGCTGCAAAAACTCTAATTTTCAATGTCATTTGGTCTCCTTGCTCACATTTAAATTTGATTTACAGTGTGAAAGAAATGGCACATACCCTTGTCTCTGTATAAAGGTCACTTTAAGAAAGAAGTATTTTTAAGCCTGATCTTTTCCCCTTCTTTTCCAAACTGCAATTTAAAAAGGGACGTTATTTTTTGGGGGGATGCCCTGGCCAGATAACTTGAGGACTAGTTGGGGCTGGGGAGGGGGAAGGCTATAAAAAGAGAAATGGTTTAAAATGTCTACTGACTCCTTTAAACTGTAGCCAGCAGTTAGAAATGGAAACAAAACTGGAAGATAATTGAGATAAATCACATCCTGAAGCCTTTTAATATTTTTGCCCTAGGATTTGGAACTTGTGAATTTAATTTTTTAAAAGTGCTCCTATGATGCCTGACATTTAGACAATTGTTTAAGAGAAGAAAACAACTATGACAGTAAAAGATTAGCTGAACTGTACTCTAGACTTGGAGGAATGCAAATGAGCGTATGCAATTGTAAAGCAGGGCACATCAAAAACACTGTGGAGACAAATAAGCAGACTGAGTGACTTTCAAACTAAGAAACTAGGTCAAAAATCAGATAAAGCGTGTATCTGTAACAGCAGCATTTCTTATCTGAATTGTTTAAGTTTTAATATTGAATTTTAGCGTGTTTACTTTTGCTTAGCCATATGTGGTTCAAAGTCGCTTCACAAGTTAACTTTTTCACCCTGAAATACTTAAAGCAAGATAATAGCACAAGTAAGCAGCAGTTTCCAAGGTCACAACTCAGTCTGACATTATTCACACTAGATGCTAATTACAGGTCATTTGCTCATTTGAGAGTCTTCCCTTTGGATCTTAAAAGACCGTTTTGCGATGTCAAAAACAGACTTTCTCCCAACCGCTAGGAGGAAGATCAACAAGAAGCATTGTTCATCATCTCTAACTTTAGTTCATAATAAATTCCTGTCAAAATACTTAGCAAAGAGTTAGGTTGAGGAATCTAAAGTCTTACAAAAATGAATGACTTTATGAAGACACAAAAGTAAGACAGAGTGAGGAGAATTTGTGAGGAGTTACTATTTGAAATATATATCTAAAAACAGATATATATTTACTTATGAGCTTATATTTAAATATTATTAAACATGTTAGAAGTAACCTCAGATGTTCAAAACCTATCACAAACACTGAAGATGTTATACATACCATTCATAACAGATTTTTCTAGAAAAAAAACTGAATATAAATAGCATCTTTCATTTTCTCATTTCATTATGTCCTTGTCCTTTTACATGCAATTGACCTGTAAAAGCTTTTATTTTTCTAATACCCAACCATCCCAAGCTCACTAGTGTTGTCCCATTCGCCCAGTGGACACATTGTTCTTGGATTTGAAATCATCCCATTTCAATCTCTCTGTCTTGCAAACTTGACAGGGAGGCCTAGCGTGCTGTGGTTCATGGGGTCGCTAAGAGTCGGACTGAGCGACTGAACTGAACTGAACTGAACTGAACAGGACTCTTGTGATTTTTTATTTTAAAGGTATTTTGGACTCCACTCTATTTTCATGAACTAAGATCTCCTTTGAAATTACTTCTGCATCCTTATATTTGACCAGAACTAGTACTTACAGATCTGAACATGAGACATTAGCTCTTGCAAACCCTCTTTTGAGATTACCTGCTTCAGCATTCCCCTTTTGAACTTGTCTTTGCCTCCTGCTCTGTCATCTACACATCTACATGGCACCAGTTAAGGAAATGAATAGAATATAATTCACATGTTCATAGATATCACATTATCCTGAATTTTTATATGAAAAATATGATCTTTCATTCTTTAAGGATTTCGTCAGCCATCAAAATGCACCCTTTAAATCTCCTCCTGTCATCAGTGTAATTGACATCCTCATCACTTTCAAACTGAGACTTACTTTCTTCAAGCTCTTCACAGCCCAGTGGGCCCATTCTTGCAGTGTGAGGCAACATTGACACCAGTACACACTCACCTCTGCCTCTTGGAGCTTTATGGTAGTCCAAAATTCTTAATACTCAGTTTGCCTTCTTTGCTTTTCTTCTTCAGAGATGTCAGATTTGTTTCAAACCAGAATGCTCACCTGGCTTCTTCCCCAGTATTTTGCCCAACCAATCTTTTCCATATTTAATCCATATGGTGTTTGCTTCTTAAAAGACCCAAACTGACAGAATATCAAATATGTAGTCTCTTTTCCAAGGATCATGCTCACAAATGAATTTTAGTGTAAAGTAGTGAACAATTTCATGGCTACTTAAATTGAAAACATTTGGAATAAAATATCAATTCTGTAGAGTACTAGTTGTGTAATTTTAGACTACCATTTCAAGTGTTAATCTTCTATTTTTGAAAATAAAAAATATCAACAGTTATCTCATATGGGGTTACTGTGCAGAGGAGGAATTCAACATATAGCAAATATCTATTCAGTGGTAAAATTATAAGTAATAAGTGAAAAATCAGAAATCTTCAGGAAATTCATTTTGAATACTTAAAGGAATGAGGGCTGAAATGGAATTTTTATATTTCTCTCTGGTACTAGGCAAAAGTCAATTTGAATAGAGAAGATTGACACTTGACAAGATCTCATAGAATTTCCTCTACAAAGCTAAAATTTTACAGAAAACCTTGGATGGCTGAAGTTCTAACAAGCTCTCAGGGATTTCATCTCTCACTGTTTAATAGGAAAGAATGATAATCTTAGCAGAAGTATCAGTAGGTTCCCTAAGAACCGTGGAATCTTAAATTTAGAAATTTAAACTTGAATAATGTTTGTGGCTTGCACTTGAATTATAGAAGTGATCTCCCTATTTCTAAATTACCCCATTCTAGGGTATTTAAGGTAATTTGTGCTGTGTCCTAAGGTGGTTTAGGACAGATAACCCAAATAAAATGAAAGAAAATAGGCATATGGAAATTCAAAATCTTTATAATGTTTAAATATAGTGAAAACAGAATCAAAAGAGAATACAGGTGTTTGAGAAAGATGTTGATTTGTAACACTCTCTGCTACATGAAAGTAGGGAAAACCTCTAGACCTTTCAGTTATGACCTAAACCAAATCCCTTACGATCATACAGTGGAAGTGACAAATAGATTCAAAGGATGAGATCTAACAGACAGTGCCTGAAAAACTATGGATGGAGGTTCCTGACACTGTACAAGAGGCAGTGATCAAGAATATCCCCAAGAAAAAGAAATGCAAAAAGGCAAAATGGTTTTCTGAAGAGGCCTTACAAATAGATGAGAAAAGAGAAGCAAAAGGCAAAGACGAAAGGAAAGATAAACCCATTTGAATGCAGAGTTCCAAAGATTAGCAGAGAGGTAAGACAGACTTCCTCAGTGATCAGTGCAAAGAAATAGAGAAAACAATAGAATGGGAAAGACTAGAGATCTCTTCAAGAGAATTAGAGATACCAAGGAAACATTTCATGCAAAGATGAACACAATAAAGGACAGAAATAGTATGGACTTAACAGAAGCCGAAGATATTAAGAAGAGGTGGCAAAAATACACAGAAGAACTATACAAAAAAGATCTTCATGACTCATATAGCCAAAATGTTGTGATCACTCACCTAGAGCCAGGCATCCTGGAATATGAAGTGGGTCTTAGGAAGCATCACTAAAACAGAGCTAGCGGAGGTGATGGAATTCCAATAGAGTTATATCAAATCCTAAAAGATGATGCTGTGAAAGTGCTGCACTCAATATACCAGCAAATTGGAAAACTCAGCCATGGCCACAGGACTAGAAAAGGTCAGTTTTCAATCCAATCCCAAAGAAAGGCAATGCCAAAGAATGCTCAAACTACTGCCCAATTGGAATCATCTAACACGCTAGCAAAAAAGTGAAGTCACTCAGTCGTGTCCTACTCTTTGCAACCCCATGAATTGTAACCTACCAGGTTCCTCCATCCATGGAATTTTCTAGGCAAGAGTACTGGAGTGTGTTGCCATTTCTTTCTCCAGGGGATCTTCCCAACCCAGGGATCAAACCCAGGTCTCCCACATTGCAGGCAGACGCTTTACCATCTGAGCCACCAGGAGAGTCCCAAAGTAATGTTCAAAATTCTCCAACAATACGTGAAGTGTGAACTTCCAGATGTTCAAGCTGGATTTAGAAAAGGCAGATGAACCAGAGATCAAATTATCAACATCCACTGAATCATTGAGAAAGCAAGAGAATTCCAGAAAAACATCTACTTCTGTTTTATTGACTACATCAAAGCCTTTTACTGTGTGGATCACAACAAACTGGAAAATTCTGAAAGAGATGGGAATACCAGACCACCTGACCTGCCTCCTGAGAAATCTCTATGCAGGTCAGGAAGCAACAGTTGGAGCTGGACATGGAACAACAGACTGGCTTCAAATCAGGAAAGGAGTACATCAAGGCTGTATACTGTCACCCTGCTTATTTAACTTACATGCAGAGTACATCACGAGAAACGCTGGGCTGAATGAAGCACAAGCTGGAATCAAGATTGCTGGAAGAAATATCAATAACCTCAGATATGCAGATGACACTCATGGCAAAAAGTGAAGAACTAAAGAGCCTCTTGATGAAAGTGAAAGAGGAGAGTGAAAAAGTTGGCTTAAAACTCAACATTCAGAAAACTAAGATCATGGCATCTGGTCCCATCACTTCATGGGAAATAGATGGGGATACAATGGAAACAGTGGCAGAGTTCATTTTTTGGGTCTCCAAAATCACTGCGGTGCTGAAGAAGACTCTTGAGAGTTCCTTGGACTGCGAGGAGAGCCAACCAGTCCATTTTAAAGGAGATCAATCCTGGGTGTTCATTGGAAGGACTGATGCTAAACTGAAACTCCAATACTCTGGCCACCTCATGCGACGAGTTGACTCACTGGAAAAGAGTCTGATGCTAGGAGGGATTGGGGGTGGGAGGAGACGGGGATGACGGAGAATGAAATGGCTGGATGGCATCACCGACTCGATGGACATGAGTTTGAGTGAACTCCGGGAGTTGGTGATGGACAGGGAGGCCTGGCGTGCTGTGATTCATGGGGTCACAAAGAGTCGGACACAACTGAGGGACTGAACTGAACTGAACTGAAAAATCACTGCAGATGGTGATTGTAGCCATGAAATTAAAAGATGCTCACTCCTTGGAAGAAAAGTTACGACCAACCTAGATAGCATATTGAAAAGCAGAGACAATACTTTGCTGACAAAGGTCTCTCAAGTCAAAACTATGTTTTTTTCTAGTTTTTTTAGTAGTCATGTATGGATGTGAGAGTTGGAGTACAAAGAAAGCTGAGGGCTGAAAAATTGATGTTTTTGAACTGTGGTGTTGGAGAAGACTCTTGAGAGTCCCTGGGACTGCAAGGATATCCAACCTGTCCATCCTAAAAGAAATCAGTCCTGAATATTCATTGGAAGTACTCATGCTGAAGCTGAAACTCCAATACTTTAACCACCTGATGCGAAGAACCCACTCAAGAAACCCTGATGCTGGGAAAGATTGAAGGTAGGAGCAGAAGGGGAGATCAGAGGATGAGGTGGTTGGATGGCATCACCGACTTAATGGACTGAGTTTGAGGATGCTCCAGGAGATTGTGAGGGACAGGGAAGCTTGGCATGCTGCAGTCCATGTGGTTGCAAAGAGTCGTACATGACTAAGCTGAACTGCTATGTGAAAGAAATAATTATGCTGCATTCTATAGTTTATTAAAACAGAACTTTTGTATGTACAGAGTTTTAAAATGTGATGTGTAGAAAATGAATGTTTATTGCAAATTTTTGTCTTATTTGTTAAAAATGAAATATATTAAACATGAAAAGTCCTTTTGGTTTAAGAACACTGTGACATGCACAACTGAAGAGAGGTTTTGAGGTCAAGTCTGTCATTTCATATAATGTAACTTTCTTAAAGATCAGATGGTAATGCAGGTCAGTGATAAGAAAATAATGGATCCTGTACATTCAGACAGTAAGTTAACACTTTAAGAACCAATTTGTCTTCTTTAAACAATTAGACATTTTCCTCGTTTTGATTAAGCAGTTAAAAACCAATATGTGACCTCCTAGCGGTTTTTAACTGCTTAATGTGCTATCTAAGGTGGTAATTCACAATGAAAGCAATACATTAAATGCTAAAAGGAAAGTGGCTACCTAGAAATTTTTTTTAACAGATATATCTGCTAATTGTATTCTGAGGAATTATGAACAAACAGGGATGCTGTGTGAGCAAGAGTGTATTATTTTAGTAGAGTTAATAAATGTAAAATCTACTGGGATTTTGGCTAAGATCAGTTTTAATGGAGCATGAACTCACTGAAAAATTGAGCAATAACAAAGTAGCTAATCTGTGTATGTACATGCAAGAAACTGGTGAGTTTTAGAAAATAAATAGAGAAAAAATACACTAGATTTTTATATATTTAAAAATTTATTTATATATTTATTTTTGTCTGTGCTGGGTCTTTGTTGTTAATGCAGGCTTTCTCTAGTTGTGGCAGCAGGGCCTACTTGATACCAATGGCTTATCTTGTTGTGGACCAGGGCTCTAGAACAGGGGCTTCAGTAGTTTTAGCTTGCTGGCTTAGCTGCCCTGCAGCATTTGGGATCTCTCTGGACCAAGATCAAACTGTGTCCCCCATATTGGCAGACAGATTCTTAACCAAAAGGTCACCAGGAAAAACTCTATCCTACCTTTTTTTTTTCATTTAAAATTTTTAGAAAGTGATGATGAAAAAGTACATTTACAAAAGGGGCTCAGCATGAGACTCTGTATCAAAGAATAGTATTGTCAATTTAGGAGGATTTTTTCCCTCAAAATTGGGGATTGGCACTTTTTTTTTCTGTAGAGGGCCAGACAGTAAATAATTTAGCCTTTACAGGCCACTTGTTTCTGGCCCATACTATTTTGTTTCCTTTTTTATTTGTTTAAAAAACCCTTAATAATTTAAAATTTTCATAGGTAGAGGTGGATCATAAAAAATAAACAACCAGATTTGGCCATAAGGCTGTCATTTGCTGGCCCTTGATGTGCGTTCTTAAAATAAAGATGCCCACATCCTACACAGAGTAGATACAGTGGGTGAGATGGAAAAAATAATGAACTCTAATGTTGAGATAATGAGTCCAAAAGAACAGAACTCAATTACCAGGTCTTCTTAAAGAAGAGAATTCACTTCTCTTAAAGAGAAATGAAATTCCTGTAAATGAAAAAATTACCTGACTGGACTATCATATGGAAATGCAGTCATTACTGCACATTCAATTACACATCCTAGCTGATACGTTTAATTATCGATTTTTGTTCTTTTCCTTGCCTCCTTGCCATTTCTCTTTTAGAGATAAAAACAGCTTATGATTTTTAACAGAAATAACTGAATATCAGATTAACATAACAGATGAAGGAAAAATGTTAAAGAATTGGTAGTTATGATGTGATTTTTATTTTTAATTTTCCATAGAGAATTATTTGATATGGCTTAAATTGAACATAGAAAAAATGTCTACACTAAAGTGCAATGAAAAGACAACTTTGAGATATTTTAACATAGAATCATTTACATTATATCTGTAGAAAAGAAGGCAAAAGATTTAATTGCTTGTAGCATTTCCACCCCACAAATCTAGTGAAAGATTTCAAAAGAGCGTAAAAGCACATATTTTTGTGGCATTCCAAAATATCCTTATTTAGGGTGCTAATTATAATCAGAACACACATTGCAGTGTTTCATCTGGAGAGGAATATATTTCACTTCTGACCTTGCAGTCTTCTATGATGTCCTTATGCAGAATTCACATTTCAAGGACAAAGAAGTCCTCTAAGGATGTTAAGAGCTTCCTGTGGATGCACATCATGTCATAGTACTTTTTGATCATTGTGGATAAGACATTTTAGGTAAGATGCTCCACTTAAATAGGTGTCATTCTAATCCCCAAGTGTCTGTAGTTTCCAAACAATTAAGGAAGAAAAAGAAAGAAAAAAAAAAAAGGAAGGGCAATGACACAAATGACACAATTAAAACTTACAAAAGAGAAGAGAAAGCAAAAAGAATGATGGATTTTAGAAGGCATAAAATTAACATTAACTATGTAAAAATAAAATAAAAATGAAAGACACAAGAAAAAAAGGGGGAAAAAAGCAATTAAATTTTTTCGTTTGCTTGAAGACTTTAAGCAAACCATGAATTCTATAGTTTTTTCTAATTTGAAAGTAGCAACAACAGTTGAATTAAACCTATATGTTCAACAAATACATTTGAGTATTTTTGACATTTTAGCAGCTTTTATGTTGCCCTGGGAATACCAGACCACCTGACCTGCCTCACGAGAAACCTGTATGCAGGTCAGGAAGCAACAGTTAGAACTGGACATGGAACAACAGACTGGTTCCAAATAGGAAAAGGAGTACGTCAAGGCTGTATATTGTCACCTTGCTTATTTAACTTATATGCAAAGTACATCATGAGGAAAGCTGGGCTGGAAGAAGCACAAGCTGGAATCAAGATTGCTGGGAGAAATATCAATACCTCAGATATGCAGATGACACCACCCTTACGGCAGAAAGTGAAGAGGAACTCAAAAGCCTCTTGATGAAAGTGAAAGAGGAGAGTGAAAAGGTTGGCTTGAAGCTCAACATTCAGAAAACAAAGATCATGGCATCTGGTCCCATCACTTCATGGGAAATAGATGGGGAAACAGTGGAAACAGTGTCAGACTTTATTTTTTTGGGCTCCAAAATCACTGCAAATGCTGATTGCAGCCAGGAAATTTAAAAGACTTTGAAGGAAAGTTATGACCAACCTAGATAGCATATTAAAAAGCAGAGATATTACTTTTCCAACCAAGGTCCGTCTAGTCAAGGCTATGGTTTTTCCCGTTGTCATGTATGGATGTGAGAGTTGGACTGTGAAGAAAGCTGATTGCCGAAGATTTGATGTTTTTGAACTGTGGTGCTGGAGAAGACTCTTGAGAGTCCCTTGGACTGCAAGGAGATCCAATCAGTCCATTCTAAAGGAGATCAGTCCTGGGTGTTCATTGGAAGGACTGATGCTAAAGCTGAAACTCCAATACTTTGGCCACCTATGCGATGAGTGGACTCACTGGAAAAGACTCTGATGCTGGGAAAGATTGGGAGCGGGAGGAGAAGGGGACGACAGAGAAGGAGATGGCTGGATGGCATCACCGACTCTGTGGACTTGAGTTTGAGTGAACTCCGGGAGTTGGTGACGGACAGGGAGGCCTGGCGTGCTGTGATTCATGTGGTCACAAAGAGTGGGACACAACTGAGCGTCTGAACTGAACTGATGTTGCACTGACATCATCAAGTTTGCAGGGCTTCCAAGGTGGCTCAGTGGTAAAGAATTTGTTTCCCACTATAGGAGACATTGGAGATGGTTTTTTGATCCCTGGGTTGAGAAGATCCCCTGAAGTAGGAAATGGCAACCCACTCCAGTATTCTTACCTGGAAAATTCCATAAACAGGGGAGTCTGGCAGCCCTTAGTCCATGCAGTTGCAAAGAGTCAGACCTGAATGAGAACAAACACAAAAACATCAAGTTTGTGAAATAAAATAGGACCATCTAGAATTGACCTAGAAGGTTGATGCAAATTTCATGATTAGTGGCAACTATAATTGGCTATGGCGGAATAAATTGAAAAATTTTTCATCTGTTGGGTGAAACGATATTAAAAATAATAAGGTATACAATAGCAACAATTTTTTCACCAAAAAGGTAAATTTCTTGAGGCATTTTCTCTCAACAGAAAAAAAAAAATATCGATAAACAAGATCTTTGCTTAATAATTTCAAAACTTAGTTGATCCAAAATGTAATAAATAGTGATTACTTTTCCTTTACTTTAGATGAGCTATGTTTTATCTTAAAGGACTTTAAAATTTATTGAAGAAATATCAATAAGGCCTATGAAAGAAACTCATGGAATAAATATTTTTAAGACTTTCATGTTTTCCAAAGAAAAATTTCAGGGGAAAAAACATTTCTGTCATGACAAAAGAAACCCCAAGGATATAACAGACTCAAGTTTTCCTTAGTGCTTCCCTCTATTTTTTAATGCATATGGAAAATATTTATATTCACTGAAAAGAAGCAGATTCTACAAAAATCATCACAAGTGTAGAGGTTAAAATTATTCCACGTATATGTGCAAGTATTTTGAGCCATCACCAGTTTATGGAACTGTTGAAAGAAAGAAGATAACAATGGAGTGTATTTTAGCAAGACTTACTGATTAGGGGGAAAGTTTTATAAAGATTCACCATATTGTTAACTCCAACTCAAGATTTTCTTGAAAAAAAAAAAAGTCTTGTTAAATATTCAACAATGAAAAGCAATTTAAAAATGGCACTGTGCTTTACATTTTCTCATCAACATCAAATGAATATAAATATGCTGAATGTGAAGGGAGATCACATATTTTCATGTAGCAGAAGATCTTTGTGTTACCTAGAGAGACAAGTATGACAATTTATGATGAAATCTCAACTTTTCATACACTAGTAATGTTTTTGCATAATTTTCTGACACGAATCAATGACAAAGAATTTCTATTTTAACCAACAACATTATAAAATTTGCCTGCAAAACTTTAAGAAAAAATGAGGAGTATTCTGTTGATATATTCAGAGTTGCTTTTTAATTTAAACAGTATTGCTTTGAATTCAATGTTAATAAAACAAGTTTCCTAGGGGAAAAAAGTTATTATATAATTACTTAAGTATAACTTTTGAATGACTATTTTTGCTTCAAATCAATTGTTCATAAAAAGATAAGTCAATTTTATCACATAAATGAAAATATTAAAGGAAAATTATTTTAATCTATTTTTTATTAGATAGGTACCTAATTCAAAGAATTTGGATGTCCAACTTTGTATATTCAACTGAAAATTTCATGGAATCTAAATATTTATATTGTGATATTTTTAAGTATAAAATACAGTGGTTTTTAGACAGTCCAAAAGTAAGACTACACAATGTCAGTGTTTTATAATCATTTATTTTGAAATAATGTTTAGAATATATCAGATTATATACTGTATTTTAATTAAATTGAATTAATTTGATTTTCACTTATAAAAAGAATTATAAAATATAAAATTATATACATAGCCCACCTTTTCTTTCTATTAGCACCAATCTAGAGCAGATAAACTCAGTGCAAAACATAGGGCAATGTCTGGGCAGCCTACAGTACTATTCAAAGATTAAAAACAGGAACAAAAATGTTCAAATATTTTCTATTTAGCAATTTATTTTAGCTTATAGAGTATTGAAGGTGTCTTTTCACAGGTGTGTGAGCAGACTTGTTCCATTTGCTTTGTTCACCTGCTTGTTTACTTGTTTGCTTTCTTAGGTAGCAAGCAAAATGCAAGTTTTAAAATGAAGGTTTAAGTCTTGACTTTTTCACCTAAAACTGTTCTACCCTGAAAATATTACTTCTGTGAGTAGCTTTATGGAGTGAATAATATCTACCTTATAGGGTATTTTCAGACCTACCAAAGGGGAAAAATTAAGAATATGTAGCACTAAATGTTAAATTTCCCTATAAGATCCATAATTATTTTAACGTGTAGTGCGATTTTCTTCCTAAATAGATATATAACTCATTAACAATTTGCTAGCCAAGACTACAAAATACATAGTCATACACTATCCCTATCTTTATCAGGAAAGAGAAATTAAATAATGTATTTTAACTATAAAATTAAACATATATGGAAATAAAATATGATTAATCATAATTTTATCCATGAATTTCTAGAAGAAAAAAAATCTAAAATATACTATTAAAAAAGATTTAGTAAAAATCTCTAGTACTTATAAATTATACAAGACAATTCTAAATAAAACATGGGTCAAATAAGAAATCTCAAAGGAAATTTAAAAATCTTTTGATCTAAGTGAAAATAAAAGACAACTTGTTAAAGTTCATAGGATGCAAATGAAAAGAGTGCCTGTAGGGAAATATACAGCATTGAATGAGAAAAGAGACTAAAATTACTGAAGTCACTAAATAATCGAAATAATTAAGATAATCTAAATAATCTACATAATAAATCTATTAAATAATCTACAGTAATCTAAGCTTCCACCTTAAGAAACTTGTAAAAGAAGAGCAAATTAAATCCAAAGTAAGCAGAAGAAAATAAGGAATAAAAATTTGAGCAGACATTAATAAAATTAAAATTAGGAAATTAATTTTAAAAGTAAAATCAAAAGCTGGCTTTTTATATTTCTAAAATAAATGTTTCTAGTCAGGCTAACTAAGGGGAATAAAAAAAAGAGGAGGAGGGGGGGGATGATGCAAGTTAATATCAGAAAGAAAATTGAGGACATCATTACAGATCCCATAGACATCGAAAGACTAAAAGAATATATACATATACTACGAAAAACTTTACGCTCACAAATTTGATAACCTAGATGAAGTGGATTAATTCCTTGAAAGATAATCTGATAAAACTCAAACAAGAAAAAATATACAGTTTTCATAGGCTTCTAACAACACAGGAGAAGACTCTACACATGGACATCACCAGATGGTCAACACCGAGATCAGATTGATTATATTCTTTGCAGCCAAAGATGGAGAAGCTCTATACAGTCAGCAAAAATAAGACCGGGAGCTGACTGTGGCTCAGATCATGAACTCCTTATTGCCAAATTCAGACTTAAATTGAAGAAAGTAGTGAAAACCACTGAGAAGGCAATGGCAACCCACTCCAGTACTCTCGCCTGGAAAATCCCATGGACGGAAGAGCCTGGTAGGCTGCAGTCCATGGGGTCGTTAAGAGTCGGACACGACTGAGCGACTTCACTTTCACTTTTCCTTTCATGCATTGGAGAAGGAAATGGCAACCCACTCCAGTGTTCTTGCCTGGAGAATCCCAGGGACAGGGCAGCCTGGTGAGCTACCGTCTATGGGGTCGCACAGAGTCGATCGTGACTGAAGCAATTTAGCAGCAGCAGCAGCAGCAGTGAAAACCACTAGATCATTCAGGTATGACCTATTTCAAATCCCTTATGACTATACAGTGAAAGTGAGAAATAGATTTAATGGACTAGATCTGATAGACAGAGTGCCTGATGAACTATGGATAGAGGAGACAGGAATCAAGACCATCCCCAAGAAAAAGAAATGCAAAAAAGCAAAATGGTTCCCTGAGGAGGCCTTACAAATAGCTGTGAAAAGAAGGGAAGCAAAAATCAAAGGGAAAAGGAAAGATATACCCGTTTGAAGGCAGAGTTCCAAAGAATATCGAGGAGAGATAAGAAAGAGTTCCTCAGCGATCAATGCAAAAATATAGACGGAAACAACAGAATGGGAAAGACTAGAGATCTCTTCAAGAAAATTAGAGACACCAAGGGAACATTTTATGCAAAGATGGACTCGATAAAGGACAGAAATGGTAGGGACCTAATAGAAGCAGAAGATATTAAGAAGAGGTGGCAAGAATACACAAAAGAACTGTACAAAAAAAAGATCTTCATGACCCAGATAATCACGATGGTGTGATCATTCATGTAGAGCCAGACATCCTGGAATGTGAAATCAAGTGGGCGTTAGGAAGCATCACTATAAACAAAGCTAGTGGTTTCCAAAGAATTATCTAAATCCAGCTCGTTATTTTAAAATAACCAAAAGAATGATGCAAATACCAAACAAATTGCATATTGCATCCTGCTGTGTGTGGAAGTGGAAAATTAAAAACACAACCATAAGGACTTCATTCCCTGAGAGTACTGATGTCCCTGATAAGAAACCATCTAAATTTTTTTTTCATTTTTTTTACAGACCATTCACTTATGAATGTGTAAAACAAAAAATTCCACATCACTCCCACAACATGTTGAAAGTGCCTCAGAATTTACACAATACCAACTTTCTCATGGTTCTGGTTAAATTACATATACCAGTTTATAACAAATGGCAAAATTTGTAACTCTGTTCAAAGTTTTAAAAAATTACTTAAGAATAATTTCTTGTATTTCTATGCCACCTTTATAGTTCTGGTTTCTCATTTCTTAACTAGTAAATTCAGCATGCAGGTTCTATCCCAGGCTAATTTATACACTTCCGGAAGGAACGGCCTCTTAAATCCAGAGTGTTGAGGTGGGGAGCCCCCAACCACGTCAAATTCGTTTCACATATGATAATATACATGTTTCAATCCATTCTCCCAAATTATCCCACCCTCCCCCTCTCCCACAGAGTTCAAAAGACTGCTCCACGCATCCAAGTCTCTGCTGTTGTCTCGTATACAGGGTTATCGTTATCCTCTTTCTATATTCCATGTATGTGTGTTAATATACTGTATTGGTGTTTTTGTTTCTGGCTTACTTCGCTTTGTATAATAGGCTCCAGTTTCGTCCACCTCATTAGAACTAATTCATATATATTCTTTTTAATTGCTGAGTAGTACTCCATTGTGTAAATGTACCACATTTATGTACCCATCAATGAATATAATAAAGTTGTAGGATATAAAATCAAACCACAGAAATCCCTTGCATTCCTATACACTAATAATGAGAAAATAGAAAGAGAAATTAAGGAAACAATTCCATTCACCACTGCAACGAAAAGAATAAAATACTTAGGAATATATCTACCTAAAGAAACAAAAGACCTATATATAGAAAACTATAAAACATTGGTGAAAGAAATCAGAGAGGACACTAATAGATGGAGAAACATACCATGTTCATGGATTGAAAGAATAAATATTGTGAAAAGGAATATATTACCTAATTTATAAGTTCAGTGCAATCTCTATCAAGCCACCAACTGTGTTTTTTGCAGAGCTAGAACAAATAATTTCACAATTTGTATGGAAATACAAAAAGCCTCGCATAGCCAAAGCAATCTTGAGAAAGAAGAATGGAACTGGGGGAATCAACCTGCCGGACTTCAGGCTCTACTACAAAGCCACCGTCATCAAGACAGTATGGTACTGGCATAAAGACAGAAATATAGATCAATGGAACAAAATAGAAAGCCCAGAGATAAATCCATGCACCTATGGACACCTTATCTTTGACAAGGGAGGCAAGAATATTCAATGGAGAAAAGACAATCTCTTTAACAAGTGGTGCTGGGAAAATTGGTCAACCACTTGCAAAAGAATGAAACTAGAACACTCCCTAACACCATACACAAAAGTAAACTCAAAATGGATTAAAGATCTAAATGTAAGACCAGAAACTATAAAACTCCTAGAGGAGAACATAGGTAAAACACTCTCCGACATAAGTCACAGCAGGATCCTCCATGACCCACCTCCCAGAATATTGGAAATAAATTTTTAAAATCTAGAAAGTAATTTTTCTTGACAAATATATTTAATAAAAAATAATCCACTAAATCCATGCAAATCTCTAGGATATGAAATCAAAGTTACATTCTATACATTCCAAATTGACAGTCATCTGCCAGTAGGCTTGAATCATAAAACTGAACACATCACCTGTGCCACAATCCACCTTGAATTCTGATCTGTCAGCTTTAAGATCAAGGGTTACCAGCGTTATTTGCTTATCTAATAGGTGAGTCAGTTGTTTCTACATATATATAGGCATATCACAGAGACCATCATACCACTGTCCCTGCCTTTACAAAAGACATACATGTTAGTGAGGATTAATTAGAAGTAAAACAGACACTTAAAACTTGGGTTCCAGTCTTTACTGGGTCAGTTCTGCTTTTTTTGTTATTCAGTCACTAAGTCCTATCCAACTGTTTGTGATCTCATGGACTGCAGCACTCCAGGCCTCCCTGTCCTTTACCATCTCCCAGAGTTTACTCAAACTCATATCCATGGAGTTGGTGATGCTATCCAACCACCTCTTCCTCTATTGCCCCCTTCTCATCCTGCTTTAAATCTTTCTCAGCATCAGTCTTTTCCAATGCGTTGGCTCTTCGCATCAGATGGCCATAGTATTGGAGATTCAGCTTCAGCATCAATCAATATTCAAGGTTGATTTCCTTTAGGATTGACTAGTCTGATCTCCTTCCAGTCCAAGGGACTCCCAAGAGTCTCCTCGAGCACCACAAATTTAAAAGCATCAATTCTTCCGTGCCCAGCCTTCTTTATGGTCCAACTCTCACATTTGTACATGATCACTGGGAAAGCCATGGCTTTGACTAGAAGGACCTTTGTCAGCAAAGTTATGTCTTTTCTGTTTAATACACTGTCCAGGTTTGTCACAGCTTTCCTTCCAAGGAACAATCATCTTTTAATTTCATGGCTGCAATCATCATCCACAGTGATTTTTAAGGTCAAGAAAAGAATCTGTCACTGTTTCCACTTTTTTCCCCATCAATTTGCCATGAGATGATGGGACTGGATGACATGATATTAATTTTTTGAATGTTGAGTTTTAACGCAACTTTTTCACTCTCCTCTTTCCTGGTCATCAAGAGGCTCCTTAGTTCTTTTTCACTTTCTGCCCTAAGGGTGGTATAATCTGTATATCTGAGGTTGTTGATATTTCTCCTGGCAATCTTAATTCTACTGTGAGTCATCCAGCCCAACTTTGCATATAAATTAAACAAGCAGGGTGAAAATATACAGCCTTGACATACTCCTTTCCCAATTTAGAATGGGTCCATTGTTCCATATCCAGTTCTAACTGTTGCTTCTTGACCTGCATACAGGTTTCTCAGGAGACAGGTGAGGTGGTCTGGTATTCCCATTTCCTTAAGAATTTTCCACAGTTTCATCCACACAGTCAAAGGCTTTAGTATAGTCAGTGAAATAGAAGCAGATGTTTTTACTGGAATTCTTTTGTTTTTTCTATGATCCAACACGTTGGCTATTTGGTCTCTGGTTCCTCTGCCTTTTCTAAATCTAGTTTGTACATCTGGAAGTTCTCAGTTCATGTACTGTTGAAGCCTAGCTTGAATGATTTGAGCATTATCTTGCTAGCATGTGAAATGATCGCAATTGTACAACAGTTTGAATATTCTTTGGCATTGCCCTTCTTTGGGATTGGAATGAAAACTGACCTTTTCCAGTCCTTTGACCATTGATGAGTTTCCAAATTTGTTGGCATATTGAGTGTAGCACTTCAACAGGATCATCTTTTAGGTTTAAAAATAACTCAGCTGGAATTTCAGTTCTGTTTGAACTTAACCAATTATTTATTGACTGTTGTGAGGAATACATGATGTACTATGTCCTTAGCAATTTTTAAAATACTATTAGTTTCTATGCTAAATATTGAAGTTTATCTTCTTGTGGAATTTAAAGTTGACTTGCAGTTGTCATCGTGATTCTAAGCTTGAATGACAGGCTGTATATAAAGAACCTCTTTGGTTACAAATGAGTTAAATTTTAGCAAATTATTTTACAGGCAGGGACATATTAGACAAACTTGTGTTCATTGGAAGGACTGATGCTAAAGCTGAAACTCCAATACCTTGGCCACCTCATGCGACGAGTTGACTCGCTGGAAAAGACTCTGATGCTGGGAAAGGTTGGGGGCGGGAGGACAAGGGGACGACGGAGAATGAGATGGCTGGATGGTATCACCGACTCTGTGGGCATGAGTTTGAGTGAACTCCGGGAGTTGGCGATGGACAGGGAGGCCTGGCATGCTGTGATTCATGGGGTCGCGGAGAGTCGGACACGACTGAGCAACTGAACTGAACTGAACTAATTGTCCTCTTGGCCCTTATGAAAACAAAGAACAAAGCTAAACCCTACAGTTATTTCGGTGCTCTCTTAAATAAGATATACTACATATATCTTAAGTATGTATGTGTGTGTATGTGTGTGTGTTAAGTCACTTTGCTCGTGTCCCACTCTTTGCAACCCTACGGACTGTAGCTCACCAGGCTCCTCTGTCCATGGGATTCTCCAGGCAAGAATACTGGAGTGGATTGCCATGCCCTTCTCCAGGGGATCTTTCTGACTCAGGGATCGAACCCACGTCTTTTACATCTCCTGCTTTGGCAGGTGTGTTCTTTACCACTAGTGCCACTTGGGATATAGTAATACAAATAAAAATGCATAATAAACAAATAAATAAATATACATATATATATATATACATATATACAGATGCGTATACCCACATAGTAGAGAAAAGCATACTATTTCAGTTTAAATGAAATATCCTAACATCAAAATATAGTGTTCATTGAGTATGTACTAAGTTTCAGACACTGAAATAACCTCTAGAGGGGTTGCCTCATAATTTTTACAAATAAGTATCATCAACCCTACTTTCAAAATGAAGGAACTGAAGGCTCAGAATGTTTAAATAGCTGGCACAAATCTCCTCTTCAACTAACATTACTGTTTTGATACACTCTTCAACTAGATATTTACCTTGTCCTTCATCTTTTTAACTTTCTAATGTGGCCTTGGCTTTCGTGACATAGTGATAAAGACATAGTTCAAAGAATTTTTGCCAGCTAATTTCTTTCACTCTCCTGTTTGAAAAATAAGAGGCCCAGAAGACTTTCCTCCTTGAGGGAGTGAATGATGTCATACCACACTTCATTTTATGATGCAAAGACTACGTAATGCTTTCATATTTTTAGCATTAAAGATAACATAACTGCACAAATAGATACCTCTCTGACAAAGGTGAGATATTCTTAAATCCTTTATCTTGTGGACACTATGATGCAGCATAAATAATTATAATAGATTTGAGAAGCAAAGTATTTTTTAGGAGCATTTTTGGTACAAAATAAGCAGTAAGTACAAAGAACAGCTCAAATATTTTTGGCATTGAACAGCCCATGACTCAAAGAATAAACTAGGTTGAAAGTTTTAATATGCAACATAAATTATTTTTATATTAAAATGTACAATGATGTTGAAAATTAAATATAATCTTGAATAATATTTTTATTTAAAAGGAAACTCACATATTTATGTGACCTAAACATTGCATTTTCAAGTATATTTTCTTTCATAACATATATATGACAAACTATTTATTATACTGTAGGGAAGTAACAGAAAAT
Source organism: Moschus berezovskii (assembly GCF_049115385.1). NCBI lineage: Eukaryota > Metazoa > Chordata > Mammalia > Artiodactyla > Moschidae > Moschus > Moschus berezovskii. The sequence goes on along the minus strand of NC_142464.1, from coordinate 59,378,816 downwards.
TTGGTAAAGATTTTTATAATAAAATATAGGACTCTTGTTATATCTACATCTGACTTACTGGCATTTTTCTCTCACTGCATCACTCAGAACATTTTTTTTTTAATTGCATATATCTTCAAGTCTTAAAATGCAGAATTCCCCTTTATGTTATTCCTCTGTTAAGGTCATACTTAGAAAGAAAAAAAAATCATGACTTTCCTGTTTTTTTTTTTTTTTTTCCCAGTGCAAATCCTGCTGTCCATGTCACTTTTAATCCTAAATTCTCCAATGACAATAAACTTGCTGGAAAAAAGTCCCCATTCTAAGTTTTGTGGAACATCCTTGTTGGGTTTAATGGTTTAATGTCAGTTTAATTGCCCTGTGGGACTTCCCTGGTGGCTCAGATGGTAAACAATACACCTGTAAGGCAGGAGCCCTGGGTTTGATCCCTAGGTCAGGAAGATCCCTTGGAAAAGGAAATCACAACCCACTCCAGTATCCTTGCCTGGAGAATTCCATAGACAGAAAAGCCTGGTGGGCAACAGCCCACAGAGTTGCAAAGAGTGGGACAGGACTGAGGGACTAACATTTTCACTTTCAATTGCTGTGTAAAATATAGGCAGAGATAAAATGTAAATGCAATGGACCAACCTTAGGTTTCAAGTCAGGAAATTCTTTGTCTCCATTTGGCTATAAGAAAGAAAATAATGCAAAGTTGGAAATGAATGTCCAATAGTCAAGCTTTTCTTGTAAACTTGACTAGCTGTTTGCCCTGAAGCACGTGGAGACTCTGGGAAGAGTTTGCTGCTCCCTTGGGAGCCCAAGAGTTTTCATTAACATTAGAAATGTTATCACACTTTTATCCATTAATTTTTTTATTGCTTGAAATTTAAATTTTCAATAACAGTTTGAATAGTGCAAAAGGGACAAAGAATTACATTTAGATAGACAATTTGATCTGTTTTGTATTACTTTTTTTCCTAAATGATCAGACAGTCCCTCATATTCAGAATCAGGAGAAATAATTATTTAGGGTCATCAGTTTGCATTCTAGAACATTATGTTAATAAATAATCTAATAAAATTAAAATCCATGTGGTCTATCACACACAACCAAAGGACATAATTCCAATGTATCTTGTAACACAAAATACAAATTTCCTAACTTTGTTCAACTGAATTTGCAAACCTAATGTTGCATTAACTTTTACTTAAGCTAATTCTTACCTCTTTTCCCGTTTGTATTTAAAACAGCTTTTAGTGTTGAAATTCTATCCCTATTTAAGCAAATCTCTTCCAATATAATGACTTCCTTGAATTGGATTATTTGCCACACAGTACTCTATTTTCTCTTCCTAAATATTTGGTAAACATTATCTGGAACCAGTCAACACAATGATCATTTCAATGTTTATTAAAATCCTCTTAGTGACTTTTAAAGAAAAAACATGGTTGTATTTAAAAAAATTATATAGTGCATTAAACTAGGACATCATGCAGAGAGAAAAAGACATTGAAGCATAATTCATTGGTTGTATAAAACAGTTTTGTTAGCAGCTTGGTAAAATATTCTCAGAATGCTGTTATAAATATAATAATTTTCTGGTAGAGAAGTCGACAGTGTAGGGGAACTGGTAAGGCGTTATGGGTGAAATTCTCACAGGGTACTATCAAAACCCTAAGAAAGGGCTTAAATGCACTGGCCCGAGGCAAGCAGCTACAGTTGATTTCAGTTCAGTTCAGTTGCTCAGTCGTGTCCGACTCTTTGCGACCCCATGAATCACAGGACGCCAGGCCTCCCTGCCCATCACCAACTCGCGGATTTCACTCAAACTCACCTCCATCGAGTCGGTGATGCCATCCAACCATCTCATTCTCTGTCATCCCCTTCTCCTCCTACCCCCATTACTTCCCAGCATCAGAGTGTTTTCCAGTGAGTCAACTCGTCTCATGAGGTGGCCAAAGTATTGCAGTTTCAGCTTTAGCATCAGTCCTTCCAATGAACACCCAGGATTGATCTCCTTTAGAATGGACTGGTTGGATCTCCTTGCAGTCCAAGGGACTCTCAAGAGTCTTCTTCAGCACCACAGTTCAAAAGCATCAGTTCTTCGGTGATCAGCTTTCTTCACAGTCCAACTCTCACATCCATACATGACCATGAGAAAAACTATAGCCTTGACTAGAGGGACCTTTGTTGACAAAGTAATGTCTTTGCTTTTAATATGCTATCTAGGTTGGTCATAACTTTCCTTCCAAGGAGTAAGCGTCTTTTAATTTCATGGCTGCAATCAGCATCTGCTGTGATTTTGGAGCCCCCAAAAATAAAGTCTGACACTGTTTTCACTGTTTCCCCGTCTATTTCCCATGAAATGATGGGACCAGATGCCATGATCTTTGTTTTCTGAATGTTGAGCTTCAAGCCAACCTTTTCACTCTCCTCTTTCACTTTCATCAAGAGGCTCTTTAGTTCCTCTTCACTTTCTGCCATAAGGTTGGTGTCATCTGCATATCTGAGGTTATTGATATTTCTCCAGGCAATCTTGATTCCAGCTTGTGCAGCGTTCCTCATGATGTACTCTGCATATAAGTTAAATAAGCAGGGTGACAATATACAACCTTGACGTACTCCTTTTCCTATTTGGAACCAGTCTGTTGTTCCACGTCCAGTTCTGACTGTTGCTTCCTGACCTGCAGGTAATAACACAGAACAGAAGGAAGGAAAGAAGAGGGAAACACAGAGGACTCCTGTCCTTGCTTCTGAGTTTTTCTCAAAGCCAAGGACCTAATTCTGCCCAACTTTTGACATTGTTTTTTTATTTTTTTGTTGAGTGCTCAGTTGCTCAGTGGTGTGTGACTTTTATGACCTCACGGACTGTAGCCTGCCAGGCTCTTCAGTCCATGGGAATTTTAGGCAAGACTACTAGAGTGGGTTGCCCTTCCCTCCTCTAGGGGATCTTTCTGACCCAGGGATCAAGCTCATGTCTCCTCTATTTCACATTGGCAGGGGGATTATTTTACAACTGAGCCACCTGGGAGTCCTGGGAATTTCTTTTTAAAAATTATCATTTTCCTTTTTAACTACTAAAGGTGTGTCAGTTTTATATGATGGTGGATTGCAGCTCTCTCAAAAGGGCCTGAAATTTGTCTTGTGTAATTGAAAACTCCAAATTTATCTCCTTTTCTCACACTTTGAGAAAAGATTTTCATCCTCTGCTTCACCTTGCCAAGGATGAAGGTGTTCAAGTCAACCATTTTGTTCAGTAGCTTCTGGATGGATCTAGACGGTGACAGAACTAGAAAGAAGCCATGATATGTGGTGTATTTAACGCTGTTACCTTTGCCTTTGGAGACAGCTAAAACTGGTGTATCTGACAACACACAGCATTATTTTAGAGCCCCATATGTTAAGGATGATTTCATGCAGTCATTTAAGCAGAACCTTCCTGGGCTGCCTGAAACATAGCAAGATTGTTTCAGGAACAGCAGAGTCACAGTTCTTCAGGTTCAGACAGCTCTGGTGACCTCTTCAAACGCCTCAAGAATATTAGGCTGTCACACCTTGTCAGGTGGTCTACACTTTCAGCAGTTTATCCTTTTAAAAGATTTAAAGTGCTCTCATGGCTGTAGAATTTCTTCATTCATCTCTTCCAGACATAATGTTCGCTTCTCCCCTCTATACAGTTGACCCTCAAACAATGTGGGGGTAGGGGCACTGACCCCACACTGTCAAAAATCCATGTACTGGTATCTCTCCCTCAAAAACAAAGTAATTGATAAATGACTCACCCAGTGGTAGGAAAGTAGTTTGGATAGAATCAGGACTTAAACACTAGTTGTTTTTTATAGGTTTTTGTTGTTGCTTTGTTTGTTTGCTTGTTTGATTTTTGCTTTATAATCTCCAATTTTTTTTTCTTTTTTTAAAATTTATTTTTATTGATGTACAGTTGATTTACAGCATTGTGTTAGTTTCAAGTGTACAAAAAAGTGATTCAATTATACATACATTTATATACCAAAGTTATTTTGATGTTACATATTTTGATTTCTAATAAAACATTAAGTTTCCCACACAATTAATTTAAAGATCCATAAAACAAAATGTACATTCTATAAATATTGAAAAAAATCAGTGTGTAAGTGGAATCTTGCAGTTCAGACCTGAATTGTTCCAGGGTCGAGTCCATGGCTTTGTCTCTATCCAAATTTCACTGCTTATAGATCAACCCCTGTGGCATTTTAGATAACACTGGTCAGACTTTTGCTTCAGACTAAATCCTTTCCATCTGCTAACTGCAAATTCTATCTAATCCAGCAAAATTATGATTATCATTCAAAGTTCAACCCATATGCCATCTCAGGAAAGAAAAAAAAAATTAACTATTAGGAGCCTACAACTAATTCTAATTGTGTTAGTATGTCATAGATATTAGATTTCTTTTCTTTCTTTCTTTTTTTTTTGCTTTTATCAGTTAAAAGAGGCAATGTTTCACAGTGGTTATGTTCAGATCTGGAGTTCAATCACACACACTCAAATCTAAGCTGTTAAACTTAGTAGCCACATGATATTGAATAAATTGACTTTTGCACTTCAGTTTTCTCATCTGTAAAATTAGAATTACACAATAATTTTTGACATAAGTGTTCTTTAATGTTAGAAATTACTATTAGTGCTATTAATATGTACTGATTCTCATATGTACTTCATATAATAATGACATATTGATCATACAAACTCTAACAAGCATTCTATTGTCTTAATTTTTGTTTCTTTTATGACATTCAGTGTATTTCCTTGTATGCACTGGTCCTTCAAGAAACATTTTAAAGTCAGTCCATTGTGAAAGAGACTCAAATAATTTAATTTCAACTCTTTGGGAGTAGGAAATATCTCTTCTATGTATCACCCAATATATTTTTTATCACAGTGTTAGTCACTCAGTCATGTCCAGCTCTTTGCAATCATGAACTATAGCCTGCCAGGCTCCTCTATCCATGGAATTCTCTAGGTAAGATTACTGGAGTGGGTCGCCCGGCCCTTCTCCAGGGGATCTTCCTGACTCAGGGATTGAAGCCAGGTCTCCCACATTGCATGTAGATTCTTTACCATCTGAACTACCAGGGAAACCCCCCTCTTTTTTTTTGTCATAAGTAGTCAATAAATGGGGCTTCCCAGGTGTCTCAGTGGTAAAGAATCCCCTGCCAGTGCAAGAAGCATGGGTCCAATTCCTGGATTGGGAAGATGCCCTGGAGTAGCATATGGCAACCCACACTAGTATTCTTGCCTGGAAAATTCCATGGACAGAGGAGCCTGGTGGGTTGTACCCCATGGAGTTGCAAAGAGTTGGACATGACTTAGTGACTGAATAATAACAACAAGCCAATAAATGTTGTTTAAATGAATGACTGAAATTGTCTTAACCAATAAAGAAATCTTGCTATCCAATACGTTTTATGTGTTTATGTTTATGCCTCCCTGATCCCAGCATATCTGTCTTGCAAAAATGTAATACACAAATACAAATATAATGGTATTCAGTGTCAAATTGGACCAGTATTTGGAGAGGTAAATGAATAGACATCAGTGATGTCAAGAAAAATTATTCTTATTGACCTAGTAAAATTGGTGGAATCTGACAAAGGAGAAAATTGGGGAGATGCATATGGACAAACTTTAAATTAAAATGTATTTAAGCAATAAGAATGAAAAGATATATTTTAATAAGTTAACAGTGACACCTGTTTGCATTTGTGTTTAAATGCATAGTCACTGTATTTTGTATATATTATATAGTTTATAAATATATCTATAAATATTATATAATAGGTGATACAATATGTGTAAATAACATAAATACATATGTAAGTAATATATTCAATTATTTGAGAGACATTTCAAAATGCTTCAATTGCTCTCACTTATAGCCCTGCAAAGTCAGTTTTCTTGTTTCAGTTTTACAAGTGAGGGAATTATAGTCAAGGAGATGAAGTCAAGGTCACACGATAGTAAGTGGCAACAACATCGGGTGTTGAAAGAGAGTTTGAGTAGCAATCAAAGCTCACATGGTTTTTAACTACGTAATGTTTAGAAATGACTTATAGGAAGTGCTTTGGCTCATCAGCATGATTTAGGCCAAGAAAATTTAGAGAACATATTGCCTGTGCTACTCCAATTCATTTGAAGAAACCATTTTATAGCAGAGCTTTTAAATAATAGTGAAATAGAGAAGTAGCTACAGTTGATCCTTCGAGGGTAGAAAATACCACCCAAAGGCTCCTTTCTCAAAGTGAGGATTTGGGATTTGAGACCTCATAAATTGTACTAAAAATTCTCTTATTGCTCAGATGAGTTAAAGGTTATTCTGTTTTGAGACCCTCTTAATAGCTTTACCTGTTCTTAGCAAGTAGTAATGATTACTGCTTGCTGCTGCTGCTGCTGCTAAGTCACTTCAGTCGTGTCCGACTCTGTGTGACCCCATAGACGGAAGCCCACCAGGCTCCCCCGTCCCTGGGATTCTCCAGGCAAGAACACTGGAGTGGGTTGCCATTAATGCATTAACTACATGTACTGAATAATTATTGCAACACACCAGGAGCTTCTACAACTAACATTAAAGACACTGGCTCAGTTTATTCTAGTATACACTGTAGCACTGTATTTAAAGAATTTATAAATTCAGAAAGCAGGAGAGGGGAAGGAGAGCAGACAGTGTCAAGGAGAAGGACAAGGAGGAAAAGATAAACAGGAAGAACACGAGGATAAGCAGGAAGGGTTGGGAGTTGTATGAGACAGGTTGGCACAGGTAAAATGCAGACAAAGGATGGAAAAAAAGAGCGACGAGAAAGGTTCCAAACCTCTTAATACTTTAAAGAAAACAAAATCACTATGAACACTTTTAAAGGAATTTGGGGGTCATTGAGGCATTCCTATTACTGAAGTAGTTAAAGCAAAAGCAGACATTTCACATGTTAGGAATGTTGTAATTATCAGACCAAGTGGTTTTCTCTAAGAATTCTGTTATACTTGCATATTTTTATTAGGAGAGTCTGATTGTGAGCCACAGAGACCCTTTTGAGATTACCTTGGCATGTGTTGTAAAGAAGCATTAGGAAGAAAGTGTCTCAGTTGTTGCATAATGTTCTTTCAGGGTATGAAAAGAGAATATGATATAAGAGTGATGTGTTATGTTATAACCCACAATCAAGAATTTGCCAGGCCTTTCTTTTATCTCTTGCTATATCTGTATCTTCAAGTTTTAATTTTTCTTTCTTTTTTTGTTTCTTTCTAGATTTCTCACAATTTACACTGTTTCTGATTACTGTCCTCTCTGTGGTCCCTCTCTTTTCTTTCTTTAGCATCATTTTGAGCCTTGTGTCTTGCCTTACTTATCTAATACTCATGTATTCCAAGGCAAATCCTACAGTGCACAATATCCATATAAGGTAGAGTTTCCACACCTTGGTATGAAGTTGAAGAGTTAGCACTAAAATAACACTGAAGTTAATTGTACCTTTTCCTGATGGCTGAAAAGACACTTCAGGGTCTTGGAGTATCCCAGAGTTATCTTTAAGTGTATTAATTATCTTTCCTATTATTTATAATTTCTTTCTTTCTCATAAAAGTCAAGTGGGAAAATAAATTAGTGAGCTGAGCTTTCGAGTAACTCAGAACTCAGATAAATGAAAATGTACTGTGATTGTGTATATTGTAATTGAAGAAAGAATCATTTCCTAAGATATAAGATTAGAATAAATGACCTCTAACTTCCTGTTTAGCTCCAGTTCTAAGACTTTTATGATCTACACAAATACGATTCAGAGTCTCCCACCACTTTTTGATGATTGTTTCCCTTTAGTCACATTTATGACTTGGAATTTTTTCCTGCATTAAATACCTGTTTTAATAAAGAACTTGAAAACATGATTTAAGTATTTTTTATTCATATTATAGTCTGAAGATTTTTTTTTTAAACACTGGTGAGTCCTTGAGGACTCTATAATCCCCAGGAGAATATATTAATTCTGATCTCCTTCCCTATTTTAATAACCAACAGAGTTTCAAGCTACTGTGCATAATATTCTTATCATTTATTTTTTTCTGCTCAGATTTTTACCCTTTTTGAGGAATGATTTTAGGCCACTTGCTAATTGTTAATATCAAATACATTTTAAATTCACAAATTAATTTAAAGAGTAGTTTATTCACATGATTTGGACACTTATCCAGTCTCTTTTTTATTTTTTTTTAAATTATTCTTATCTAAGATGCACCTGGAACTGTTCTAGGCCCTCAAGTTACAGTAGAATATGCAAAAATTGTTGTCTCTTAATGGTTTACCTTCATGATATCCTGGAGAGTTTAAAAAATAAATTAATATTTTTATTTGGAACTGTTAGTTTTCAGAGATTATTTTACATTTTGTTTGTTAGTTGGTTTGGTTTGATTTTCACATTTTGAGTCAAGTATTATATAAGCAATATGGATTATTTACTGGAATAAAGATTAAAATATATCACCTATTTCCTAAAAGCCACTGAATATTAGACCTTTAAAATCTGTAAGTAAGCTCAAGGATGGGCAAAATGGTAATGCACAGAATTTTATGCTGTTTTCAATTTTAATATTTTTGCAAAGTATACAGGGAGTAGTGTAGAAAGAGTTTTTCATAGCAATTTTCAGATTAACTTAAAGACAACAAATAACTGATAAGCAATGAAACCAGTTCAAATAAATAATTCTCCCTAGCCATTATGAAGTGGGGGAGAAAAAAAAAAACAAACAACACCAAAAAACCTTTTTGTTGTCTCTTTAGGATAAACTAAATACATGATGTGAGTTTGTAGGTATGTTGTAATTGATTTCATTTGAGAGCTAAGACTTTTATAATTCACTTGTGGCTTTGGTTTTGGCTATGTTAGAAGGCATTTTCATTGCTTACATAAAGGACTTCATACTCTACGAATTGTGGGTCAAACTGCATTTATCCTGACTGCATATTAAATATTGAAGAATGTGCCTTTGTCTTAAAAAACCATCAACCTAAAACACATGTAATTAGATTTTTCTAAAGCACATCTTTTTTCTCATGGTTCAGTTCAGTCACTCAGTCGTGTCCGACTCCTTGCGACCCCATGAATCACAGCACACCAGGCCTCACTGTCCATCACCAACTCCCAGAGTTCAATCAGACTCATGTCCATTGAGTCCGTGATGTCATCCAGCCATCTCATTCTCTCATCCCCTTCTCCTCCTACCCCCAATCCCTCCCAGCATCAGAGTCTTTTCCAGTGAGTCAACTCTTCGCATGAGGTGGCCAAAGTATTGGAGTTTCAGCTTCAACATCAGTCCTTCCAATGAACACCCAATTCTGATCTCTAGAATGGACTAGTTGGATCTCACTGCAGTCCAAGGGACTCTCAAGAGTCTTCTCCAACACCCCATTTCAAAAGCATCAATTCTTCAGTGATCAGCTTTCTTCACAGTCCAACTCTCACATCCACACATGACCACTGGAAAAACCATAGCCTTGACTAGAGGGACCTTTGTTGGCAAAGTAATGTCTCTGCTTTTTAATAGGCTATCTAGGTTGGTCATAACTTTCCTTCCACAGAGTAAGTGTCTTTTAATTTCATGGTGCAATCAGAATTTGCAGTGATTTTGGAGCCCAAAAAAATAGAGTCTGACACTGTATCCACTGTGTCACATTGTAATACACATAATAAACTATGCATAAACTCCATTACGAGGGGCAAAGCTGCTACTTAACTTGAGTAGGGCCAAGACAAAAACCATACTATAGGTATAATATCAAACAATAGAGTTTTTCTGTAAATAATGATACAAAATATTTTTCAAAGGCAAAATTAACAGAATGTCTCTTGTATCATCTGTGCATATTATTATTAAGTTTCAGTTCAGTTCAGTTCAGTCGCTTAGTAGTGTCCGACTCTTTGCGACCCCATGAACCACAGCACACCAAGCCTCCCAGTCGATCACCAACTCCCAGAGTTCACTCAAACTCATGTCCATCGAGTAGGTGATGCCATCCAGCTATCTCATTCTCTGCTGTTCCCATCTCCTCCTATACCCAATCCCTCCCAGCATCAGACTCTTTTCCAGTGAGTCAACTCGTCGCATGAGGTGGCCAAAGTATTGCAGTTTCAGCTTCAGCATCAGTCCTTCCAATGAACACCCAGGATTGATCTCTTTTAGAATGGACTGGTTGGATTTCCTTGCAGTCCAAGGGACTCTCAAAAGTCTTCTCCAACACCACAGTTCAAAAGCATCAATTCTTTGGCGATCAGCTTTCTTCACAGTCCAACTCTCACATTCGTACATGACTACGGGGAAAACCATAGCCTTGACTACACGGACCTTGGTTGGCAAAGTAATGTCTCTGCTTTTCAATATGCTATATAGGCTGGTCATAACTTTCCTTCCAAAGAGCAAGCGTCTTTTAATTTCATGGCTGCAATCAGCATCCGAAGTGATCTTGGAGCCCCAAAAAATAAAGTCTGACACTGTTTCCACTGTTTCCCCATCTATTTCACATGAAGTGATGAGACAAGATGCCATGATCTTCGTTTTCTGAATGCTGAGCTTCAAGCCAACATTTTCACTCTCCTCTTTCACTTTCATCAAGAGGCCTTTGAGTTCCTCTTCACTTTCTGCCATAAGAGGGGTGTCATCTGCATACCTGAGGTTATCGATATTTCTCCCAGCAATCTTGATTCCAGCTTGTGCTTCTTCCAGCCCAGCATTCCTCATGATGTACTCTGCATATAAGTTAAATAAGCAGGGTGACAATATACAACCTTAACGTACTCCTTTTCCTATTTGGAACCAGTCTGTTGTTCCATGTCCAGTTCTGACTGTTGCTTCCTGACCTGCATACAGGTTTCTCAAGAGGCAGGTCAGGTGGTCTGGGATTCCCATCTCTTTCAGAATGTTCCAAAGTTTATTGTGATCCACAAAGTCAAAGGCTTTGGCATAGTCAATGAAGCAGAAATAGATGTTTTTCTGGAACTCTCTTGCTTCCTCTATGATCCAGCAGATGTTGGCAATTTGATCTCTGGTGCCTCTGCTTTTTTTAAAGCCTGCTTGAACATCTGGAATTTCATGATTCACATATTGCTGAAGCCTAGCTTGGAGAATTTTGAGCATGACTTTACTAATGTGTGAGATGAGTGCAATTGTGTGGTAATTTGAGCATTCTTTGGCATTCCCTTTCTTTGGGATTGGAATGAAGACTGACATTTTCCAGTCCTGTGGCCACTGCTGAGTTTTCCAAATTTGCTGGCATAATGAGTGCAGCACTTTCACAGCATCATCTTTCAGGATTTGTAATAGCTCAACTGGAATTCCATCACCTCCACTAGCTTTGTTCATAGTGATGCTCTCTAAGGCCCACTTGACTTCACATTCTAAGATGTCTGGTTCCAGGTGAATGATCTCACCATCGTGATTATCTTCGTCATGAAGATCTTTTTTTTACAGTTCTTCTGTGTATTCTCACCACCTCTTCTTAATATCTTCTGCTTCTGTTAGGTCCATACCATTTCTGTCCTTTATCGAGCCCATCTTTGCATGAAATGTTCCCTTGATATCTTTAATTTTCTTGAAAAGATCTCTTGTTTTTCCTATTCTGTTGTTTTCCTCTATTTCTTTGCATTGATCCCTGAGTAAGGCTTTCTTATCTCTCCTTGCTATTCTTTGGAACTCTGCATTCAGATGCTTATATCTTTCCTTTTTTCCTTTGCTTTTCGCTTCTCTTCTTTTCACAGCTATCTGTAAGTCCTCCTCAGACAGCCATTTTGCTTTTTTGCATTTCTTTTCCGTGGGGATGGTCTTGGTCCCTGTCTCCTGTACAATTCATGAACCTCCGTCCAGAGTTCATCAGGCACTCTATCTATCAGATCTAGACCCTTTAATCTATTTCTTACTTCCACTGTATAATCATAAGGGATTTGATTGAGGTCCTATCTGAATGGTCTAATGGTTTTCCCTACTTTCTTCAATTTATGTCTGAATTTGGCAATAAGGAGTTCATGATCTGAGCCACAGTCAGCTCCTGGTCTTGTTTTTGCTAACTGTATAGAGCTTCTCCATCTTTGACTGCAAAGAATATAATCAATCTGATTTCGATGTTGATCATCTGGTGATGTCCATGTGTAGAGTCTTCTCTTGTGTTGTTGGAAGAGGGTGTTTGCTATGACCAGTGCGTTCTCTTGGCAAAACTCTATTAGCCTTTGCCCTGCTTCATTCCGTGCTCCAAGGCCAAATTTGCCTGTTATTCCAGGTGTTTCTAGTTTAGACAACTCAAATAAGACCTAAATATTGACATGAATTTTTTCCCTGTGGTGATAACAGTGTGATTATTCTGGAATAGGGATTATCTTTCTTGTGTTACATCTGCAGATTATCTATTACCTTGTAAATTATATAAAGTGAATTCATTGAACCAATGCAGGAAATTAAACATCTTAATCCCCAGTGCAGTTTTAGAGAAATTAAGAAAACAAAGAAGTTTTTGAAAATACATACAATTATGTTTTTATGTCACTATTAATAGATCGTGTTTTTTCATGACCTAATATTCTGACAGGCTGATGAATAAGATTAATCAGTATGAGGATAATGACCACAATCCATCAACATTTTATTCACAGTTGCTTTTCAAACTTGTATCAGTTCACCAGTTGGAACAGATGTTTGTGATTCTTGTTAATTACTGTACATTCACACTACTCAGATTCTTACATATGGTTTAGATGAATTCAGAGTTTTATTTTAAATAATGTCAAATCAAAAAATTAACTACTAGCAGTAATATTCAAATCATTACCACATAAAGGCCAAGATATCTCAGTCAAGTCAACCGAAATTTTTCCTGTCCCATCTGCTAATTGATGGGTGATCATTTGATTGATGGGATAACTTTAACCTAAAGAATATTTCTTTAATAATATTTGAATTTGAATTTTCTCAGGACTCAAATAAGAGAATCCTGAAAATTTTAACGTAAATATTCCATGAATTGCAAATCAAAACTACCTTTGTTTTATATGGAATTTATTTTCCAATCTGGAATGTTAGGCTTGGAACTTGAGCCTCCAGAGTTAACATTTTCACATGTGCTGTCTTATAGGAGTCTTACTGTAAAGAAAAGTCTAAGTAGTCAGTAACCATGCTGTCACTACTGGCTTTACTGATCTGACAAGTGACAATTGATCAGTTGAATAAAGAATGCTGTCTTAAATATGTTACTATTCAGGGGGGCTATGAAAGATCAAAGTAGAAATGAAGGTAAGTAAGCAAAGGCCAAATTCATCAGTCAGATGATCAATTAGTCAATCTTGTTGGAAATAGAGCTTTGAGAATTATAAACATATAAAGAACAATTAAAGTATTGGAATGGATAAAAAGTTGTTGCTGTTTTGTTGCTAAGTTGTGTCCGACTCTTTTGCAATCCCTTGGACTATCCCCTGCCAGATTCCTCTGTCCATGTGATTTCTCATGCAAGAATACTGGAGTGGATTGTCATTTCTTTCCCAGGGTTCATCCCATCTCAGGGATTAGACTCATATCTCCTGCATTGGCAGGTGGATTCTTTACCACTGAGTCACCTGGGAAATCCTATAGATAAAATATTGAGGGTAACATTGAGGGCTACATTTACAGATCATGGATTTATGCTGCACAAGTCCTGAATATTCATTGGAATGATTGATGCTGAAGCTGAAACTCCAATAATTTGGCCACCTGATTCGAAGAACTGACTCATTGGAAAAAACCCTGATGTTGGGAAAACTTGAAGGCAGGACGAGAAGGGGACGACAGAGGATGAAATGGTTGGATGTCATCACCAGCTCAATGGACATAAGTTTGAGCAAGTTCCAGGAGCTGGTGATGGACAGGGAAGCCTGGTGTGCAGTTCATTGGGTCACAAAGAGTCGGACACGACTGAGTGACTGAACTGAACTGAACTGAGTCTGTTTCTTTGGTAGTACTCCATTATCTCCAGTCAACAAACTGAAGAGCTGGATGGAGCCAGAGTAGAATTTTTCCCATGTAATTTCTGCAAAAATAACGCAAAGAATCAATAGTAATGAGGTAATGATCTTTTTAGAGAACACTGTGAAGATGGAACCGTTGTTAACAGAACAATAGAAGAGTCAAGGGATACGATGTCAATGAATTCACAGACAAAGTATTTCAAGAGTTATTTGAGTAAAAAAAATATAAATTTTTGACATGATGGTGCTATTGTGATCTGTGAAATGTAAACTCTAGAAGTGATACACATAAGGGTGAAGACAAGGACCAGACAGAATTAGTTGATCATGCTCCTGTGTTCCCATAGTGGTCTGTACTTAAATCTACTCAAAATCCAAATACATTATGTGATAGTTGGTTCTGAGCTTTTCTTTCTGACTCCAGTGGGAGTCACTTCAGGGTAGGGAAAATACTTAGTCCTATCTATTTCTTGGACACAGAAGAATTTCTGATATACAGTAGATGCCCAAAATGTGTTTGAATATAATTAGTAAAAGAAAAACTCTTATATTTAATGCTGTGGTATGAGTGTGGGTGCTTGTAAGCATGTGTGAACACACTCCACTTTTAATAGTGTACTATTGAATATAGTTGAATTTATTTTCTATAAATCTGGACCAATGTATTCATTCTTTGATGCAGTCATCATATGCTTTATAGAGATAGATGAAAAGCACTTTGGAACTTTGGGCTTTCTGACAAATTTACTCACATTCTTCTCTACATAAAATTGAATGGTTATTGTATTAAAGTTTTCCTTCTTTTATTAATCTCATGCATGATAGATAGACAAGTGTTTTTTAACTGTAAATTTTATATGTGATCCTCTGAGCCCATGCACTTTTCTATTGAGAAAAATTTTTTAAAAGAAGAGTCTTATTCTTAGTTCTGATCCTTTCATTTAGACAAAAGTATGTTTTATCCCTTTGTTTTAACATATTCCCCTGTCAACAGTATTGGACTTTACTCACATCACCAGTCACATCCACAACTGGGTGTTGTTTTTGCTTTGACTCTGTCTCTTCATTCTTTCTGGAATTATTTCTCCACTGGTCTCCAGTAGCATATTGGGCACCTACTGATCTGGGGAGTTCATCTTTCAGTGTCCTATCTTTTCTTTTTGCCTTTTCATACTGTTCGTGGGGTTCTCAAGGCAAGAATATTGAAGTGGTTTGCCATTCCCTTCTCCAGTGGACCACATTCTGTCAGACCTCTCCACCATGACCTGTCTGTCTTGGGTGGCCCCACATGGCATGGCTTAGTTTCATTGAACTGGACAAGGCTGTGGTCCGTGTGATTAGATTGGCTAGTTTTCTGTGATTATGATTTCAGTGTGTCTGCCCTCTGATGGAGAAGGGTAAGAGGGTTATGAAAGCTTCCTGATGGGACAGACAGACTGAGGGGGAACTTGGGTCTTGTTCTGATGGGCAGAACCATGTTCAGTGAATCTTTAATCCAATTGTCTATGAATGGGTGGGACTGGGGGTATATCCTCACAGCTCTGCTCCAGCACCTACTATCCTGCTGGGGCTTCTCTGTCTTTGGATGTGGGCAAGGAGAGATAAGAAAGGCTTCCTCAGCAATCAGTGCAAAGAAAGAGAGGAAAACAATAGAATGGGAAAGTCCAGATATCTCTTCAAGAAATTTAGAGATAATAAGGGAATCTTTCATGCAAAGATAGACAAAATAAAGGATGGAAATGGTATGGGCCTAACAGAAGCAGAAGAAATTAAGAAGAGGTGGCAATAATACACAGAAGAACTATACAAAAAAGATCTTCACGACCCAGATAATCACAATGGTATGATTACCAACTTAGAGCCAGACATCCTAGAATGGAAAGCCAAGTGGGCTTAGGAAGTATCACTAGGAACAAAGCTAATGGAGGTGATGGAATTCCAGTTGAGCTATTTCAAATCCTAACAGATGATGCTGTGAAAGTGCTATACTCAACATACCAGCAAATTTGGAAGACTCAGAAGTAGCCACAGGACTGGAAAAGGCCAGTTCTCATTCCAATCAAAAGAAGGGCAATGCCAAAGAATGCTCAAACTACCGAACAATTGCACTCATCTCACACACTAGTAAAGTAATGCTCAAAATTCTCCAAGCCAGGCTTCAACAGTACGTGAACCATGAACTTCCAGATGTTCAAGCTGGTTTTAGAAAAGGCAGAGAAACAAGATATCAAATCCACCTCCATTGTATCATCGAAAAATCAAGAGAGTTCCAGAAAAACATCTATTTCTGCTTTATTGATTATGCCAAAGCTTTAGACTGTGTGGACCACAACAAATTCTGGAAAATTCTGAAAGCGATAGGAACACCAGACTGCCTGAACTGCCTCTTGAGGAATCTGTATGCAGGTCAGGAAGCAATCTTTAGAACTGGACATGAAACAACAGACCAGTTCCAAATTGGGAAAGGAGTACGTCAAGGCTGTATATTGTCAACAAGCTTATTTAACTTATATGCAGAGTACATCATGAGAAATGCTGGGCTGGATGAAGCACA
The DNA here is from genome assembly GCF_049115385.1 of Moschus berezovskii. NCBI lineage: Eukaryota > Metazoa > Chordata > Mammalia > Artiodactyla > Moschidae > Moschus > Moschus berezovskii. The sequence goes on along the minus strand of NC_142464.1, from coordinate 59,362,270 downwards.
AGCTGAAATCAAGATTGCTGGAAGAAATATAAACAACCTCAAATATGCAAATGACACCACCCTTATGGCAGAAAGTAAAGAAGAACTAAAGAGCCTCTTGATGACAGTGAAAGAGGAGAGTGAAAAAGTTGGCTTAAAAGTCACCATTCAGAAAACTAAGATCATGGCATCTGATCCCATCTCTTCATGGCAAATAGATGGGGAAACAGTGAAAACACTGACAGACTTCATTTTTTTGAGCTTATAAATCATAGCAGATGGTGATTGCAGCCGTGAAATTAAAAGACGCTTCTCCTTGGAAGAAAAGCTATGATCAGCCTAGACAGCATATTAAAATGTAGAGACATTACTTTGCCAACAAATGTCCATCTAGTCAAAGCTATGGCTTTTCCAGTAGTCATGTCTGGATGTGAGAATTGGAGTATAAAGAAAGCTGAGTGCTGAAAAGTTGATGCTTTTATACTGTGGTATTGGAGAAGACTCTTGAGAGTCCCTTGGACTGCAAGAAGATCCAACCAGTCTACCATAAAGAAAATCAGTCCTGAATATTTGTTGGAAGGACTGGTGCTGAAGCGGAAACTCCAATACTTTGGCCACTTAATGCAAAGAACTGACTCATTTGAAAAGACCCTGATGCTGAGAAAGATTGAAGATGGGAGTAGAAGGGAACGACAGAGGATGAGTTGGTTGGATGGCATCACTGACTTGATTGCCTTGAATTTGAGTAAACTCTGAAAGTTGGTGATGGGAAGGGAAGCTTTGTGTGCTACAGTCCATAAGGTTGCAAAGAGTCGGACATGATTGAGTGACTGAACTGAACTGACTGCCAATAGCACCCATAAAATATTTGCAGAATAAGTTTATTATTCATTATAACTTAATAGGAACAGTTTTGAATGTGGCAATTTTTATTTTAGATATATAAGTTGCAGTCTATTATATCTATGGGAAATATCTAAGGGAGTGAAATACAAGAGCAAAATAGAATAAGATTTTATTTCCCTACATTTCTGCTTTAATCAGCCAAACCCTGCTATTTCTATTGTAAACATTTTTTTATTGGAATATAATTGATTTACAATATTGTGTTAGTCTAAGGCACACAGCAAAGTGATTAAGTTATATATGTACATATGCATATATACATAATATTATTCTTTTTTAGACTCTTTTCTCATATAGGTTATCACAGACTATTGGGTAGAAGCTCTGCTATTTCTAAAATATATAAAGTGACAATGTTTGAAAAAAATTTTTTTCATATTTCATAAGAGATCTAATTCAGCAGTAAAAGTTTAGTGAAAACTATTTTTATAATTATCAACTTCAGATATAAATTATTTGTCTTATATAACAAATAACAGATTAAGTGTCTAGAAACTTCTTTAAGTTACATTGTTACATAAACTAAAGACTAATTTTAAGATTTCATTACTTTTTCCAAGACACAAACCATCTGATTGAAAATGAAGATTTCAGTCAAATCACCTGTCTGTTGTCTACATGTAAACACAGGTAAATACCTGACTTCACTGTTAGGAGCAAAAGCTTTGTTATTTTGTAGACAGAGAGATGATGTCTTAGGGTTAAATGATGATCATATATTAGCATGAATTTTTAAAGAATAATTGGTAAGAATACTGTTATTTGAATGCTCCTACATAGATCCTGTCTTAGAAGAAGGGTTCTAGAATTATTCATTTCACTATGTCTATTTTCTATTGATATTATCGAGTGACAGTTTTAAGTACCTGTGAATATATAGGTTTTATTTATGATGCTTGTGTTAGAGTGTATGCAGGGGTCAACAAATATATTTATTGTATTTATAGAATATATAGTAGTGTGTTAGTCCCTCAGTCATGTCCGACTCTTTGCAATCCTATGCACTGTAACCCACCAGACTCCTCTGTCCATAGAATTCCCAAGGCAAGAATACTGAAGTGGATTGCCATTCCCTTCTCCAGGGGATCTTCTGGACCCAGGGATCAAAGCTGGGCCTCTTGAATTGCAGGTGGATTCTTTACCATCTGAGCCACCAGAGAAGCCTTATAGAATATACAGACAAGCATAATTTGAATCTTAAATAGACTCTTTTTTGTATTAAATGCAGGTTAGTAATCAAAAGTTGTCAAAGTAGTACTGAGGGGAATTGGTGTGTATGTGTGTTAGAGGAATCTGTGGCTTACTGGAGTGATTATATTCATGTTTCTTTCCAAAATAAAATATACAGTATATATAGTCATAATTCATGGAATAATGCAAAGTGGATAACTTGGCCAAAGAAGTGCACTATTTCACCAATTTGTTAAATGTCTATACATCTGGCAATGGGTATAATTTCAGTATTGTCTGTACATTAAATATGTACCATTATCTGGTTCTCTTTACTTTTATTAATAGACTTCTTATAATACCCTCTCCCAGATATCAAAACGATCTATTGGAAAGTGAAAACTTTTGATTGATTCAGGAACTATGTTAAGGTATTACTGAAATAAATAACACATTACCTTACTTTTTATGGATTCCACCTTTCCTTTAACTACCCACCACATACACAAACACACACCTTTTCAATCATTGCTTATCTGTCTATGTTTCTTACTCTACCTGTGACCCTCTTTTTTTGTTTCTCTTTTTTTTTTTTTTGCCTTCTCTCTCTTGTTGTTTCTCTCATGCTTACCACTATTTGCTTATCTCTATTCATAATTTAGAAAACTAAAACTGATAATACCATGAAAAGGAGAATTTGTGAGTCTCCTACACAAGAGGGTCTGCCATAAGCAGTTCACTCAATAATGTCTAATGCCAAGTATCTCTCTCTCCAAATCTGTATTATACGTTATACTTTTCATTATCCATATTTTCCAGTTAAGTATTACTGGGAGCATTCTCATGTGTCCAGAGATGGAGCACTTGTCATGGACTTTGCCTTTCTCTTGTTTATCACTTTCAATATTGATATTGCTTCAAGTTTTGTTACACTTGAGAGAGTAGAATTTAGCAGCTGTGGAAGGAAAGAATCAGGTAACCCTGCCATGGTTTGATTTGTGATTACCTACAGTATAACTTTTGGATTATCTGAGGTAATTGAATGACATTTTCCAAAGAGGCAGCAGAGACTCCATTGAGAGAAGACCACTGTGTAGCAAAGACAGTTTCTGGAATGGAGGAAATGCTTCTTGTATTCAGCAGCCTTCTTTTTATCATCATCAGTGTACAATTTCAAATTGGATAAATCCAAGCCAAAACCTTTGCATCTTTCTTATATTTACCTCTCTAATTCTTATAGGACAAAATGACACAATTTTCCCCCTTACCTGATACTATTTTTTTCCTCAGTTAATACTACATGCCAGCTTTATAGGAAGATAAAAGTAAACGAAAATTATCACACCCAAATGTGTTCTCTCTTTCAAAATAAGCATGTTCCAACACTTAAATTCTTTCCTTTATTGTTTCAACATTTTTAAAAGTAAAAAAAAAAAGAAAGAATCACAATAAAAAGGCTTCCCTAGTGGCTCAGTAGTAAGGAATCAGCATGGCCAATGCAGGAGATGCAGGTTTGATCCCTGGGTTGAAAAATCCCCTGGAGAAGGAAATGGCAACCCACTCCAAAAGTCTTACCTGGGAAACAGAGGAGTTTGGTGGGCTATAGTCCAGGGGGTGGCAGAGTTGGACACGACCTAGTGACTAAACAACAACAACAACACACACACAGAAAAAAGAAAATAGTGAATATTAAAAACCAATGAAATCTCCAAAAAACTATGAGGACAATATAATGAGTTTATTTTTACTAGAGATAGAATTGTCTTTATTCTGATACATACATCTCTCATGTCAAACAAGGCTAAGCAAATGTAATAAGTTTTATGAAGTCTTAGATCAAGCTGACAGCTTATTTGCTGAACCTATGTCTGAAATGGATCACAATGTAAACAGACCAGTTGGCTTGGCAGAGAGAAGCAGTGGAGTAGCCAAGATGCTCTGAAGAAACCCTTGCCACTTCATAGTGTTTACACTGAAGTTTTTCATATGAAAATAACATAATCATTATAACAGTAAAAAATGAATGCTATTACTAGTAAATCTGGATTGAGTTCTTCTGAAAGTAAGGAAAACATTTATATAGTGTGTCCGTATTCCAATAACAATGTATTTGGATTCTGATAAATATGTCAATTTTAGTTTACTTCTCAATTGGACTTAACATTATTAATAGTAAGGTTTTTGTTTGGTTATCATTATATTTTATGGGATACAAGCAGTGCTAGATAATTAGTTTAAAATCATTCAACAACACAAATATTCTTCTAAATATGATGCATAATAGACCTCATTCAGCAAAGATTACAGTGCAGCTAGATCATTATTTCTGACATTCAGCAGTCAACCTCCAACATCATTGTGGAAGATGCTTTTCACAGTAGCTAAACACTTAAAAATAACAATTGTGGTATCAGAGCTTTTATGAATAACACATGAAGCTGGAATTTACATTTTTTATTAGTAAAACTGCCTGTTTTCTTCTGAACATTGGTTATTTGGGTAAATAATACCAAACCATGGCTTTTTTTTTTACTATTTCTGTACAATTGGAAAGTTTCAGTAATTTACTCTTCAGAGGGTGGATCTGAAATTTTAAAGGTCCAGCTTACCATCAGACTGCAGGCTCCATTCCCCAAAACTAACTGCTAAAAATGAAAAGAACAAAAGGTAAGTTCCTGTATGTCAATATATTTCATAGATATATCTGATAGTATGGACTGTACAAACAACACATTGAAAAATGCCTGGTCTCTCTATTTTAGTACTGTACAAATTGATCCACCAGCAACCAGTAAAAAGTATTTTCCCATGGCACTGACTAGCTCTGTGTGTAACTGGAGAAATTCATGAATATTTGTAAGCATAAATGAACAACAAAAAGCCCCAATACTTCAACAGTAACCTGAAATTTCACAATATTTTCTAGGGTGCTTGCTTGCCTGTTTACATTCTTTTAGAAACATTCATAATGGCTCTGGTTGGTCTCAAAACCAATAGTCATTTCAAGGCTGTTTCTTTTGTAGTCTTTGCTTTTATGATGCTTTTTAGTAAAAATTGATTTCCTACTCCAAAGACCACTCCCTAAGTAAAAATAATTAAATGAGGCCTTGTAAATCCATCTTTTTATAGCACAGTTGCCCTTAAGTTCTGTGCCTGGAAGCAGTTAATGGCATACCTCTACTGCAAGATAGGGTTTTAGTTCCTTCATGAGTGTGCAAGCCTTCTCAGTTGCTTCAGTTGTATGGGACTCTTTGTGACCCTATGAACTGTACCCTCCAGGATCTTCTGTCCATGGGATTCTCTAGGCAAGAATACTGGCGGGTAGGCAGGAAGGCAGGTTGCCATGCATTCCTCCAGGGAATCTTCCCAACCAGGGATAGAAACTGAATCTCCTGTGTCTCCTGCAGGTGGATTCTTTACCTATTGAGCCGCCTGGGAAGTTTCCTAGTCTGTTACATAAAACTCTTCCACTTGTTTCCAGATTTCTGGGGCTTAAATACCAGTTCTTCTATGTATTAACTAGATGACTGTGCAAGTAAATTAACTCATTGTACTTCTGCTTTATTTTCTGTATGGTGGAAGTGAAAATCAAACATAGATCTTAGGGCTGTTATTCAGAAAATAACAGAAGTCAGTGCAGTTCAGTTGCTCAATTGTGTACAACTCTTTGTGACACCAAGAACTGCAACACGCCAGGCCTCCCTGTCCATCACCAACTCCTGGAGTTTACCCAAACTCATGTCCATTGAGTCGGTGATGACATCTGACCATCTCATCCTCTGTCGTCCCCTTCTCCTCCTGCCCTCAATCTTTCTAACATCAGGGTCTTTTCAAATGAGTCAGCTTTTCGCATCAGGTAGCCAAAGTATTGGATTTTCAGCTTCAACATCAGTCCTTCCAATAAACACCCAGGACTGATCTCCTTTAGGATGGACTGTTTGACTCTCCTTGCAGTCCAACGGACGCTCAAGAGTCTTCAACACCACAGTTCAAAAGCATCAATTCTTCAGCGCTCAACTTTCTTTATAATCCAACTCTCACATCCATACATGACTACCGGAAAAACCATAGCTTTGACTAGATGAACATTTGTTGGTAAAGCAATGCCTCTGTTTTTTAATATGCTATCTAGGTTGGTCATAGCTTTTCTTCCAAGGAGTAAGCGTCTTTTAATTTCATGTCTGCAATCACCATCTGCAGTGAGTTTAGAGCCCAGACAAATAAAGTCAGCCATTCCACTGTTTCCCCATCTTTTTGCAATAAAGTGATGGGACTGGACGTATTGATATGTAAATATTTTACTTATTTCCATATATATATATATAGTTACATAATGATACTACATTATCTTTTAAGACTATCTACAGCTAAAAATTTGTCCTTATCATTTGCATTAAGCACAAGCAAAAGTATAATTTTATATACATAAGGAGACGTGGGAATACAAATGCATATATGCATTTAACTGTATGTAGTTGGGTTATTTTATCCTTCAGGAACATCATGGGCTAAAATGTGCATGTCATGTCAACATTTTCCTTTAGTAATCAATATCGCTGAATTTCAATAAGGTCTGAAGCTTTCCTAGTCTCCACTATCCCAAAAGGCATCCCCTTATGGAAGCCTGATTTTGTTCCTCTCTCTTAATTATAAGTTATACAAGGGCAAGAGCCAATCTCATTTACATTTATACATTTTTGCCCAAAACAGAAAGTCACACAAAATTTTTAAGTGGTCATTGAAAAAATTTTGCATTGGGCCCTTATTTTTTAATATTGAAAAAAACTTAGACTATTCCATTGGCAATCTATATATATGGTATGTAGAAAAATAAACTTTCTATGTGTAAATGCATATATTAATCTTCTGAGAAGTAGTGCAAAGGGTACTTTTATAGTACAAAACCCTAGATATCTTTGAAAATATATGTGATTCATCAGGATAAGACTTGTTTACGAAACACTTGGATAAAATACGTTAATACATAGTTTTTACCAATTGACATTTCTGAAGTTAAGAACTTTATCTCTAAGAGTAAGTGGAAATTGACTGCATCATAGTGAATAACTAAACACAATATTAAATTAATTTTCATGGATTTGAATCACAGCCATCACACTCAAGAGGGAAATCATTGACCTAAGAGCTTCCTATTATACAAGACTATGTAAACTATAAAAGGAAACCAGAGATTACTAGCATTTGTGTGAACTCAACATTTTAACATTTTGAGAAGATGCAAAAAATATCATGAAAAAAATCAGAAAGAAAATGAATGTATTCACAACAATCTTGTGTAGATAGAAGCTGCATGGATAGAGAATCAATAGCCAAGCTGTGCACTCTCTCCAAAATAACCTTCAGTTAGCCAGTTCAGTCACTCAGTTGGTGTTCCACTCTTTGCGACCCCATGGAGAGCAGCACGCCAGGCTTCCCTGTCCATCACGGACTCCCAGAGTTTACTCAAACTCATGTCCACTGAGTCGGTGATGCCATCCAACCATCTCATCCTCTGTCGTCCCCTTCTCCTCCTGGCTTTCAAACCCTCCCAGCATTAGGGTCTTTCAAATGAGTCAGTTCTTTGTATCAGGTGGCCAAAATATTGGAGTTTCAGCTTCAGCATCAGTCCTTCCAATGAATATTAAAGACTTGTTTCCTTTAGGAAGGACTGGTTAGACCTTCTTGCAGTCCAAGGGACTCTCAAAAGTCTTGTACAGCACCACAGTTCAAAAGCATCAATTCTTCGGCAATCAGCTTTCTTTATAGTCCAACTCTCACATCCATACATGACTACTGGATAAACCATAGCTTTGACTAGGCAGACCTTTGTTGAAAAGGTAATGTCTCTACTTTTTAACATGCTGTCTAGGTTGGTCATAACTTTTCTTGCAATGAGCAAGCGTCTTTTAATTTCATGACTGCAGTCACCATCTGCAGTGATTTTGGAGTCCAAGAAAATAAAGTCTGTCGCTGTTTCTGTTTCCCTATCTATTTGTCATAAAGTGATGGGACCAGATGCCATGATCTTAGTTTTCTGAATGTTGAGCTTTAAGCCAACTTTTTCACTTTCTTCTTTCACTTTCATCAAGAGGCTCTTTAATTCTTCTTCACTTTCTGCCATAAGGGTGGTGTCATCCTCATATCTGAGTTTGTTGATATCTTCCTAACTTGTGATCTTCATATCTGAGGTTTCTTCTGGCAATTTTGATTCCAGCTTATGCTTCATGGAGCCCAGCATGTCTCATGATGTACTCTGCATATAAGTTAAATAATAAGGGTGACAATAGACAGCCTTGATGAACACCTTTCCTGATTTGGAACCAGTCTGTTGTTCCATGTCCAGTTCTAACTGTTGCTTCCTGACCTGCATACAGATTTCTCAAGAGGCAGGTCAGGTGTTCTGGTATTCCCATCTCTTTCAGAATTTTCCACAGTTTATTGTGATCCACACAGTCAAAGGCTTTGGCATATTCTATAAAGGATAAATAGATGTTTTTCTGAAACTTTCTTGCTTTTTTGATGATCCAACAGATGTTGACAATTGGATCTCTGGTTCCTCTGCCTTTTCTAAATCCATCTTGAACATCTGGAAGTTCACAGTTCAGACCTGGAGAATTTTGAGCATGACTTTACTAGCGTGTGAGATGAGTGCAATTGTGTGGTAGTTTGAGCATTCTTTGGCATTGCCTTTCTTTGGCATTGGAATGAAAATTGACCTTTTCCAGTCCTGTGGCCATTGCTGAGTTTTCCAAATTTGCTGACATATTGAGTATAGCACTTTCTCAGAATCATATTTTAGGATCTGAAAAAGCTCAACTGGAATTCCATCACCTCTACTAGCTTTGTTCGTAGTGGTGCTTCCTAAGGCCCACATGACTTCACATTTCAGGATGTCTGGCTCTAGGTGAGTGATCACACCATCATGATTATCTGGGTTTTGAAGATCTTTTCTGTATAATTCTTCTGTGTATTCTTGCCACTTCTTCCTAATATCTTCTGCTTCTGAAAGATCCACAAAATTTCTGTCTTTTATTGTGTCCATCTTGCATGAAATGCTCCCTTGGTATTTCTAATTTTCTTGAAGAGCTCTGTAGTCTTTCACATTCTATTGTTTTCCTCCTTTTCTTTGCACTAATCGCTGAGGAAGACTTTCTTATCTCTCCTTGCTATTCTTTGAAATTTTGCATTCAAATGGGTATATTTTTCCTTTTCTCCTTTGCTTTTAGCTTCTTTTCTTTTCTCAGCTATCTGTTAAGGCCTCCTCAGACAACCATTTTGCCTTTTTGTATTTCTTTGTCTTGGGAATGGTCTTGATCCCTGCCTCCTGTACAATGTCACGAACCTCCAACCGTATTCTTCAGGCACTTTGTCTATCAGATCTAATACCTTGAATCTATTTGTCACTTCCACTCTACAGGCATAAGGAATTTGATTTAGGTCATACCTGAATGGTCTAATGGTTGTCCTTACTTTCTTCAATTTAAGTCTGAATTTGGCAATAAGGAGTTCAGGATCTGAGCCACAGTTATCTCCTAGTCATGTTTTTGCTGACTGTATAGCGCTTCTCCATCTTGGCTGCAAATACAATCAATCTGATTTTGGTGTTGACTACCTGGTGATGTCCATGTGTAGAGTCGTCTCTTGTGTTGTTGGAAGAGGGTGTTTGCTATGACCAGTGTGTTCTCTGGGCAAAACTCTGTTATTCGTTTTCCTGTTTTATTCTGTACTACAAGGTCAAATTTGCCTGTTACTCCACATAGTTCTTGACTTCCTACTTTTGCATTCCAGTCCCCTATAATGAAAAGAATATCTCTTTTGGGTGTTAGTTCTAGAAGGTCTTATAGGTCTTCATAGAACCGTTCAACTTCAGCCTCTTCAGCATTATTGGTCAGGGCATAGATATCATATTAAAAAGCAGAGACATTACTTTGCCAGCCAAGGTCCGTCTAGTCAAGGCTATGGTTTTTCCAGTGGCCATATACGGATGTGAAGAAAGCTGAGCACCGAAGAATTGATGCTTTTGAACTGTGGTATTGGAGAAGACTCTTGAGAGTCCCTTGGACTGCAAGGAGATCCAACCAGTCCATTCTAAAGGAGATAAATCCTGGGTGTTCACTGGAAGGACTGATGCTAAAGCTGGAACTCCAATACTTTGGCCATCTCATGCGACGAGTTGACTCACTGGAAAACACTGATGCTGGGAGGGATTGGGGGCAGGAGGAGAAGAGGACGACAGAGAATGAGATGGCTGGATGGCATCACCGACTCGATGGACATGAGTTTGAATGAACTCTGGGAGTTGGTGATGGACAGGGAGGCCTGGCGTGCTGTGATTCATGGGGTCGCAAAGAGTTGGACATGACTGAGCGACTGAACTGAACTGAACTGAGATTACTCTGATATTGAATGGTTTGCCATGGAAATGAACAGAGATCATTCTGTCATTTTTGAGATTGCATCCAAGTACTGCATTTCAGACTCTTTTGTTTACTGTGATAGCTACTCCATTTCTTCTAAGGGATTCTTGCCCACAATAGCAGATGTAAGGGTCATCTGAGTTAAATTCACCCATTCCAGTCCATTTCAGTTTACTGATTCCTAAAACATCGATGTTCATTCTTGCCATCACCTGTGTAACTACTTCCAATTTGCCTTGATTCATGGACCTAACATCCCAGGTTCGTATGGAATATTGCTCTTTACAGCATTGGGCTTTACTTCCCTCACCAATCACATCCACAACTGGGTGTTGGTTTTGCTTTGGCTCTGTCTTCATCCTTTCTAGAGTTATTTCTCCACTGATATCCAGTAGCATATTGAGCACTTACTGGAGAGTTCCTCTCTCAGTGTCCTATCTTTACCATTTCATACTGTTCATAAGGTTCTCCAGGCAAGAATACTGAAGTGGTTTGCCATTCCCTTCTCCAGTGGACCACATTTTGTCAGAACTCTCCACCGTGAACCATCTGTTGGGGGGCTCTACAAGGCATAGCTCATAGTTTCACTGAGTTTGACAAGGCTCTGGCCCATGTGATTAGACTGATTAGTTTTCTGAGATTGTGGTTTTCAGTCTGTCTGCTCTCTGATGGAGAAGGATAAAAGGTTTATGAAAACTTCTTGATGGGACAGACTGACAGAGGGGTAAACTGGGTCTTGTTCTGATGGGCGGGGCCATGCTCAGGAAATCTTTAATCCAATTTTCTGTTGATGGGTGGGGCTGTGTTCTCTCCCTGTTATTTCTATAACCTTCAATGGATGGCAAATTAAATTTCAAATGGACTGTTTCTGAACTTTTAAAATAAAGTGTCAAATGAATTCTCATGTTGTCTCTTTTGTCTTCAGCAGTATTTTCAGTTTTCTCAAAGGCAAACCAGTTAATGAATGCAGGATCACTTTTATACAAAAAGAAAATATTTAAAACTACTTCCATATTTTATGAAAACATGTTATGTCACCATCAATTAAGTTTTCTGATTATTATATCACCATCAATTAAGTTTTCTGATTAAAATAACAATCTTTGATTAGTCAAAATCCCTATTATTAAAATTGAGCAGAAAATTCACTATTCCATATTGTCATTTTAACATTAATCACAGTCACATTTTCATACAAGAGAAATAAACAGATCTTAAAGATATACTTACTTTCCTTTTCTCTCTTTTTAATTAAACATTCTCAACTTGTTGCATAGAGAGAAAAACGATTAAATAATTAACTTTTTATTCTTTGGAGATCCCTGTGCATTTTAATTTACATGTTGATTATGTATCCAGGAAAAGTCTCCCATGCTAAATTTGATTAAGCAAGGCAGAAAGTGCCTTAAAATGAATAGATAGTTGAAACAGAATGTGTTTTGTCTAATTGCATTAATGAACTACCCTGATGAGGCTGGTTTAAAGCAAAAGGTACCCCTGACCTTTTAATTAACTCTAAAACAGGATACTTCTAATATCTAAGAGTTTTACTCCATTTTTATGGTTTTTTTAAACCAAACACTTAAATTCTTTAGAAAATAATGGAATGGGTGAAAAAGTAGGCATTCCTTGTCTCAGATGTGAGACTATTGCTCCCTGCTCGTGGCAAAACTCCTGTTTGATCCACCAGTGCTTTTGGATTATCTCCTTTATATCCCAGACAGACAAAAATAGACCTTGTGGGAGGGATCTATGAGAAAGAAAATTATATAAACCATAATATTGTCTGTGAAGGCTATGACTTATGTACCAAAACAAAAGAATATCTGCTGATAAATTGTAACAGTATAATCCAATATGAGTGGAGTTTATGTGCCACAGTTTTCAAAGGGGACACTGAATTTTTGTAGAAATGTACCCCTCTCATGTGGGAAGTGTATCCTCTGTCGTATGGACAGAGCATTCCCACCATACTGCAATATTTAAATTTTACTCATAACCATCTAGTAGTCTGAAAGAATAGTGTAGCTATTTAATAACTATTTAATTTATTTGGGCCTAAGTCATTGTGGAACTCTTCATTGCTAGGTTTTTTCTCAAATGTATGGGTATTCGTGTTTGTGTGTATTGAATGATATATATTTTAAGAAAAACGATTCTTTCAGATAGAGAAAATTTGGCAAGAATTCAAGCCATGCTACTTCCATTACATTGAGAGGGCTTGCAGTTCAGTTCAGTTCAGTTCAGTTCAGTCGCTCAGTCGTGTCCGACTTTCCGCGACCCCATGAACCACAACACGAAAGGCCTCCCTGTCCGTCACCAACTCCCGGAGTTCACTCAAACTCATGTCCACAGAGTCGGCGATGCCATCCAGCCATCTCATTCTCTGTCGTCCCCTTCTCCTCCTACCCCCAATCCCTCCCAGCATCAGAGTCTTTTCCAGTGAGTCAACTCGTCTCATGAGATGGCCAAAGTATTGGAGTTCCAGCTTTAGCATCAGTCCTTCCAATGAACACCCAGGATTTATCTCCTTTAGAATGGCTGGTTGGATCTCCTTGCAGTCCAAGGGACTCTCAAGAAGGCTTTACCTGCTGTAAATTACAGTGTGTGTAAAAAATAACTTTGTATAATTTTAACTAAAGAAAACAACCCTGGACACCAGTAAAGCTGACTTCTGTGAAATGAATGATAAAGTAATCATTGTTCCAAAGCCTCAGTGTTCAAAAGAATAATAGCTAAAATATATTTTTATAAACTAATTTTAAATTGTCATTAAAGTGCAAAACATCAAAAAGGAGAACAATATTTTAGGTTAATATTTGATATAATTTTGAAACTGAGAAAAATATCCCAGTCTCATTACGAGTTTGGAAAACCAAGATTTATTTATACATTTAACTGTTAGAAAACAAAGGCAAAGGTTAGCAATAATAATCTTTGATTTATGGGACTGCAAAGTGATTTTTAAAATTTTTAATATACATTTTCTGAAATTTATATTTTAAAATCAATACATCATCTTGATAAAATATTCATCAAATATAAAGTGAATTGTTAAAAGATTACATTTAGTTCTATAAATTGTAGTTAGTTGTATAAGTTAATTTTACAAATTTTAACAATGTATTTTTTGGTCCATTTCTTATGTCTATGAATTTTGAATTTTGTAAATTAAGAGTTTTGTAAATTAAGTATTCTATGGTTGCTTCATTTCTTACAGTTCTTTGTCTTTCTACTTCTGATTCTAAATATCTGTCAAATATGTATTTACATATACATAACAAGTAGTTGGGAGAGCAATTAAGTTTTTGTCTAGAAAGTGTATTTACAAAGCAGATCATCTGTGTATTCTACCCAGGAACTGAAATTTCTCTTCCATGCTACTTGCATGGAAGTCTTTTTCATTGAATAATATTTACATTGTTTTTGTTGTTGTTGTTGTTCAGTTGTGTCTGACCTTTCCAACCCATGGACGTCACACTAGGATTCCCTGTCCTTCACTAACTCCTGGACTTTGCTCAGACTCATGTTCATTGAGTTGGTGATGCCATCCAACCACCTCATCCTCTGTCACCCCCTTTACCTCCTGCCCTCAATCTTTCCCAGCATCAGAATCCTTTCCAGTGAGTCAGCAATTCACACAAAGTGGCCAAAGTATTGAAGCTTCACCTTCAGCATTAGCCCTTCTAATGAATATTCAGGGTTGATTTCCTTTAGGATTGACTGGTTTGATCTTCTTGCAGTCCAAAAGACTCTCAAGAGTCTTCTCCAGCACCACAAATTCAAAAGCATCAGTTCTTCAGCACTCAGCCTTCTTGATGGTCCAACTCTCATATTAATACATTACTTCTGGAAAAACCATAGCTTTGACTATATGGATCTTTATTGGCAAATTGATGTCTTTACTTTTTAATCTGCTGTCTAGGCTTGTCATAGCTTATTATCCAAGGAACAAGTGTCTTTTAATTTTATGGCTGCAATCACCATCTGCAGTGATTTTGGAACCCAAGAAAATAGAATCTGTCACTGCTTCCACTTTTTCCCCATCTATTTGCCTTGAAGTGGTGATACTGGATGCCATGATCATGTTGAGTTTTAAGCTAGCTTTTTCACTCTCCTCTTTCACCCTCATCAAGAGGCTCTTCAGTTCATTTTCACTTTCTGCCATTAGAGTGGCATCATCTGCATATCTGAGGCTGTTGGTATTTCTCCCAAAAATCTTGATTCCAGTTTGTGCTTCATCCAGCCCAGCATTTCACATGATAAACTGAACTCTGCATATAAGCTAAATAAGTAGGGTGACAATATGCAGCCTTGCTGTACTCCTTTCCCAATTTTGAACCAGTCCACAGTTCAGACAGTAAAGAATCTGCCTGTATTGTGGGAGACCTAGGTTTGATCCCTGGGTTGGGAAGATACCCTGGAGGAACGTATAGCAACCCACTCCAGTTTTCTTGCCTGGAGAATGCCATGCACAGAGGAGCCTGGTGGGCTAGAATCCATGGGGTCTCAAAGAGTTGGACACAACTGAGCAACTAAGCACACATTGTTCCATGTCCAGTTCCAGCTGTGGCTTCTTAACCTGCACACAGGTTTCTTAGGAGACAGGTAAGGTGATCTGATATTCCTATTTAAGAATTTTTCACAGTCTGTTGGGATGCACACAGTCAAAGACTTTAGCATAATCAATGAAGCAGAAGTAGATGTGTTTTTTGGAATTCCCTTGCTTTTTCTATGATCCAACAGATATTGGCAATTTGATCTGTGGTTCCCCTGCCTTTTCTAAATCCAGCTTGTATATCTGGAAATTCTTGGGTCACATAGTATTGAAACCTAGCTTGAAGGATTTTGATCATTAACTTGCTAGCATGTAAAATGAGCACAATTGTATGGTAATTTGAACATTCTTTGGCATGGCCTTTCTTTGTGATTGAAATGAAAATTGACCTCTTTCAGTCTTGTGGCCAATGCTGAGTTTTCCAGATTTGCTGACATAGTGAGTGCAGCGCTTTGATAGCATCATCTTTTAGGATTTTAAATAGATTAGTTGGAATTCCATCACCTCCACTAGTTCTGTTCATAGTAATGCTTCATTATTACATTGCTTTTACTCTGTAAATATTGTTACTGCTGGACCAATTACTATATAATTGGGTGCACATCATTTCTAATGGATCTAATTTTATAATTCCTATGCTACTCATGTACATTTTTATTGTATGAGTTAATTCTTCCATTCCTCAAATAGTTATTGAACACTTACTACAAGACAAATTCTGTCTCAATTCCCTAATGTTCTGAAATCAAACAATATCACAGTTTGCTTCATATTCAGGTTACACAAATTCTTTTACTTCTGTTTTACCCAGAATTTTAATTGTCTTTTATCATTGTTAAAATAAATTGGGTATTCTTACTTCCTCATTTTTAATACTTCATAATTTATTCTCATTATATTTTGATCTTGATAATTTAGTGAGACAAAAATTTATAATACGTGACAGTAATTGTTCTGTTCATTTCCTCAGTCACTACTGTTCACCTGACATGGAGTCTGCTGTATTTTAGGTCCTCGACAAATATTTTTATAATGGATAAATAGAAAATACAATAATATGGTTAGTATTTGTCCTTCTTTTTGGCTTTCCATGACCTCAAAATTGGGGACATGGAGACCGAGTATCTTACAAGCTTTTTGGTTTTATAAGTTCAAAAATGATTGTGTCTAGTTACATATCAAATGAATTTATTCCAGAAAGAAGCTGATGCAGAAAAGCATTTATTTTTTCAATTATTTATCAGATTTTGGTTTATTATAAAGATAAATCTTTGCACTCAGTCTTCACCTGGCTTTAATCTGAGTGAGATAAGTTTAGATACAGATATAAAAAGAAAGAAAGAAAAATATTATGAAACCAATATCATCTTATTCAAAAATTTAGTTATTTCTCTCAGTCCCATGTTTTACTTGAAAAGTTTATTTTTGTAACTATTAAATGGACTCTTTCCATTAAATTAATACTTAATTAAACAAGATTTATTCTACAACAAGTCTAGGCTCTTCAATGTTCTTGAATATATTTCCTGAAAATGAAAAATACCTTAATCCTTCCCATTCCTTCTCACCTCAAATCAAAAGCCTTAAAGATATTATTTAGTCAGTTATACATAAGAATAAGATTCAAATATTGAGATATGCTGTAGTAAATTAACAGTTCCTGGTAATCAAATGACTTCTGAGGGCATTAAAAATAATCTAGCTAATACATATTTGGATTTATATTAATTCAGCTTTCACTAAATGGAAAGTGAGTCTGTGCATTTGAGTATATTTTCAGAGTCTTAGTTATTGCACTCATTTGACTTAGAATTTCATAATAATTCTCTTTGGAGTACACTTTTTGATAGTCTAGACAATTTTAAATTTCCCAGTTCTAAGGTTCTACATCCTTTGGTTTGTCATCCTTCTTACAGGTTTAGTTAAGAACTCATAGAATCAGTATTTGTATCAAGACATCTGCCTATTTGGGGCTCCCCTGGTAGCTCTGATGGTAAAGAATGTGTCTGAAATGCAGGAAACCTGGGTTGGATTCCTGGGTCAGGAAGATTCCCTGGAGAATGGAATGGCTACCCACTCCAGCATTCTTGCCTAGATAATTCCATGGACAGAAGCTACAGTCCATGGGATCACAGAGTTGGACATGCCTGAGTGGCTAACACTTTCACTTTTCCATTTACCTATTCACCTGAATAATGGTAATACTAAACGGAAACAAAAGGTTAGGGTCCTTAGAATGTGATGTCCTAAACAAGTGAATAGTACTACTAATGGACTGCCACCTTTTCCTTCTACTTCCCCAACAAAGGTGAAAATCTAAGATGTTTTCATTCTGTTATATAATTTACTTTATTACTTGCTTTTGTAAAAACAATTTACTTAGGATGGACTTTGAGAGAGAGAGGTCAAGCAATGCAGTACCCAAGGAAGAGGAAAAAAGTGTTCCCCATGAAGATACTAGCAGCAAAACCCTGTTTCTCTGAAACAGATTAAGGATGTTAAGCAGAGGTTAAATGCACTATTATCTTAAAGTGTTAGCTGCTCAGTAGTGTCCAACTCTGAAACCCCAGGGACTGTAGCCCACTAGTTTCTTCTGTACATGGGATTCTCCAGGCAAGAATTTGGAAGTGAGTTGCAGGAGGGGCAGCCATGAGGAGATAGCCTTTCCCAAGGTAAGAGAAACCCAAGTATGACAGTAGGTATTGCGAGAGGGCATCAGAGGGCAGACACACTGAAATCATAATCACAGAAAACGAGTTGAGCTGATCTCATGGACCACAGCCTTGTCTATCCCAATGAAATTAAGCCATGATATGTGAGGCCACCCAAGATGGGTGGGTCATGGTGGAGATGTCTGACAGAATGTGGTCCACTGAAGAAGGGAATGGCAAACCACTTCAGTATACTTGCCTGAGAACCCCATGAACAGTATGAAAAGGCAAAATGATAGGATACTGAATGAGGAACTCCACAGGTCGGTAGGTGCCCAATATGCTACTGGAAATCAGTGAAGAAATAATTCCAGAAAGAATGAAGAGATGGAGCCAAAGCAGAAACAATACCCAGTTGTGGATGTGACTGGTGACAGAAGCAATGTCCAATGCTGTAAAGAGCAAATTGTATAGGAACCTGGAATGTTAGGTCCATGAATCAAGACAAATTGAAAGTGGTCAAACAGGAGATGACAAGAGTGAACATAGACATTCTAGGAATCAGTGAACTAAAATGGACTGGAATGGGTGAATTTAACTCAGATGACCATTATATCTACTACTGTGGGCAGGAATCCCTTAGAAGAAATGGAATAGCCATCATGGTCAACAAAAGAGTCCGAAATGCAGTACTTGGATGCAATCTCAAAAACAACAGAATGATCTCTGTTCGTTTCCAAGGCAGACCATTCAATATTACAGTAAACCAAGCCTATGCCCCAACCAGTAATGCTGAAGAAGCCGAAGTTGAACGGGTCTATGAAGACCTACAAGACCTTTTAGAACTAACACCCAAAAAAGATGTCCTTTTCATTATAGGGGACTGGAATGCAAAAGTAGGAAGTCAAGAAACACCTGGAGTAACAGGAAAATTTGGCCTTGGAGCACGGAATGAAGCAGGGCAAAGGCTAATAGAGTTTTGCCAAAGAAGGCACTGGTCATAGCAAACACCGTCTTTCAACAACACAAGAGAAGAATCTACACATGGACATTACCAGATGGTCAACACCGAAATCAGATTGATTATATTCTTTGCAGCCAAAGATGGAGAAGCTGTATACAGTTAGCAAAAACAAGACCAGGAGCTGACTGTGGCTCAGATCATGAACTCCTCATTGCCAAATTCAGACTTAAATTGAAGAAAGGAGGGGAAACCACTAGACCATTCAGATATGACCTCAATCAAATCCCTTATGATTATACAGTGGAAGTGAGAAATAGATTTAAGGGACTAGAACTGATAGAGTACCTGAAGAATTATGGACAGAGGTTCATGACATTGTACAGGAGACAAGGACCAAGACCAGCCCCATGGAAAAGAAATGCAGAAAAGCAAAACGGCTGTCTGAGGAGGCCTTAAAAATAGCTGTGAAAAGAAGAGAATCAAAAAGCAAAGGAGAAAACGAAAGATATAAGCATTTGAATGCAGAGTTCCAAAGAATAGCTAGGAGAGATAAGAAAGCCTTCCTCAGTGATCAATGCAAAGAAAAGGAGGAAAACAACAAAATAGGAAAGAGTAGAGATCTCTTCAAGAAAATTAGAGATACCAAGGGAACATTTCATGCAAAAGATGGGCTCGATAAAGGACAGAAATGGTATGGACCGAACAGAAGCAGAAGATATTAAGAAGAGGTGGCAAGAATACACCAAAGAACTGTACAAAAAAGATCTTCACGACCAAGACATTCACGATGGTGTGATCACTCACCTAGAGCCAAACATCTTGGAATGTGAAGTCAAGTGGGTCTTAGAAAGCATCACTACAAACAAAGCCAGTGGAGATGATGGAATTCCAGTTGAGCTATTTCAAATCTTGAAAGATAATGCTGTGAAAGTGCTGCACTCAATATGCCAGCAAATTTGGAAAACTCAGCAGTGGCCACAGGACTGGAAAAGGTTAGTTTTCATTCCAATCCCAAAGAAAGGCAATGCCAAAGAATGCTCAAACTACTGCACAATTGCACTCATCTCACATGCTAGTAAAGTCATGCTCAAAATTCTCCAAGCCAGGCTTCAGCAATACATGAACTGTGAACTTCCAGATGTTCAAGCTGGTTTTAGAAAAGGCTGAGGAAGAAGAGAACAAATTACCAACATCCAATGGATCATGGAGAAAGCAAGAGAGTTCTAGAAAAACATCTATTTCTGCTTTATTAACTATGCCAAAGCCTTTGACTGTGTGGATCACAATAAACTGTGGAAAATTCTGAAAGAGATGGGAATACCAGACCACCTGACCTGCCTCTTGAGAAACCTGTATGCAGGTCAGGAAACAACAGTTAGAACTGGACATGGAACAACAGACTGGTTCCAAATAGGAAAAGGAGTACGTCAAGGCTGTATGTTGTCACCATGCTTATTTAACTTATATGCAGAGTACATCACGAGGAACCCTGGGCTGGAAGCAGCACAAGCTGGAGTCAAGACTGCTGGGAGAAATATCAATAACCTCAGATATGCAGATGACACCACCCTTATGGCAGAAAGTGAAGAGGAACTCAAAAGCCTCTTGATGAAAGTGAAAGAGGAGAGTGAAAATTTCGCTTGAAGTTCAACAATCAGAAAACAAAGATCATGGCATCTGGTCCTATCTCTTCATGGCAAATAGGTGGGGAAACAGTGTCAGACTTTATTTGGGGGGGGGCTCCAAGATCACTGTGGATTCTGATTGCAGCCATGAAACTAAAAGACGCTTACTCCTTGGAAGGATAGTTATGACCAACGTAGATAGCATATTAAAAAGCAGAGACATTACTTTGCCAACAAAGGTCGGTCTAGTCAAGGCTATGGTTTTTCCAGTGGTCATGTATGGATGTGAGAATTGGACTGTGAAGAAAGCTGATCACTGAAGAATTGATGCTTTTGAACTGTGGTGCTGGAGAAGACTCTTGAGAGTCCTTTGGATTGCAAGGAGATCCAAGCAGCCCATTCTAAAGGAGATCAGTCATGGTTGTTCATTGGAAGGACTGATGCTAAAGCTGAAGCTCCAATACTTTGGCCACCTCATGCAAAGAGTTGACTCACTGCAAATACTCTGATGCTGGGAAGGATTGGGGGCAGGAGGAGAAGGGGACGACCGAGATGAAGTGGCTGTATGTCATCACCGACTCGATGGAGGTGAGTTTGAGTGAACTCCGGGAGTTGGTGATGGACATGGAGGCCTGGCGTGCTGTGATTCATGGGGTCGCAAAGAGATAGACACGGCTGAGAGACTGAACTGAACTGAACTGAATGCCATTCCCTTATCCAAGAGATCTTCCCAACACAGGGATCATATTAGGGTCTCCTGTATTGCAGGAGATTATCTTACTTTTGCAGTTAGAATTAAATATTTTTCTCCAGAGCCAATAATCATTAAAACTGGGACTTTAATTCAAGTTTATCTTACTTCAAACTCTGTGTATTTTCCAGTATTTTATGATCTTCCATTAAACTAAAGAAAACCTTAAAGATATCCACTTTTCATCAGGCTGAAGAACATATGTAACTTCCAGTATATCATTTTTAAACGTGTCCTAGTAAGGTGTTTCGGCATTTAACAAGCTTCTGCTGCTCATTAATTTTAATAAATTAGGATTTTCTGTACTTAAATGTCTTTTAACTTGCAGGGAAACTTTACTACTCAGTGGTTCATTCCTCACCAACAGTTGATACCATATTAAACAAGTAACTAGTGCCTGACATACATTCAATGTGCCCCAAACCCTTATCTATCCAGATATTCAGAATCCATCACACCTAAATATTATTTTAATAACTTGATGTTTTATTTACTAAATATTAATAGAAATGTCAATTTCCATGAAAAATAAAGGAATAAAATTTTATATAACATTCTGAATAACATGTATAAATTCATGATTCTCAGCATCATTCAACATCACGGACAGGCATTGTACTCAAGACAGCAATCAGAGTAAAGGAAAGGATATGAGAATCAGAAAAGAGAATGCCAAAAATATGACTAAAAGAAAACTCATTTGCTTTTGGGAAAAAGGAAAAACACTGAGTCCAAAAGAATCCATGCACATATTGCACACAGGAAATTTTGTTTGAGTAATATATATGTGAAGCTGTTTACATAGATAAAATTAAACAGTCATTTGGATATGCAGGATCCATTATGCTAGGTATGCTAGTGCCTACTTTATAGACTTGTAAAATTGAAAGAGAATGCATAGAAAGCACTTATCACACACTATCTGGCTCATATTAAACAGCTGATAAATGGTAGCTCTTATGATTTTTTATTGTGATCATTATTTTGGAAGCCCACTATGAACGCTTTGGATGTATATGCATTAATGAATTAATCCTCTAAATTTATAGTGACTACGCATGGATAGTTATCTAGACAATTCAGTTCAGAATATCCACTGGGGGATTAGGGTTGTTTTGTTTGGCTGTCATATATTCATATAATTAGTTGGATAATGGACAAATGCCTCTTTTCTTTTTTACCAGCTGGAAGCCTTGAATAGATTTGTAATAGTTGAATCAGTGGCTACCCTGTCTATCATACTGCTAATTGGAAAAAAAAGAGGTATATGTGGCTTTCTGAAAATCAATTAGAGACCCTATAATGTGTTTTATTACCTAGAAAGGAAATAGAAATAGTGTAAATGTGATCATGCATTACAAGTGTTAATTCTATAGAATGATATAATGAATGTCTCAGAATTATAAGGGTATGTTGATTTTGTCCGTATAGGAAGGTCAGAAGCTTCAAACTGTATATTCTGAAAATCCAAGGACATGGTGAAGAGGTGTCACTTTTTTGGTGATGATTTTTGAACGTGTTGCTGATGAGAACAGCATGGCAGCAAGGTTATTTCGAACATAGTTATTTTTCTCAGTGAAAATTATACAATTGACATTAAGGCTTTTAAATTAGTTTTTCATGAAATTAATGTGATTATATCAGTTCCTCAGGACCTAGTGATTCTTAGTGAATTGAGTTTTTCTCTTGTAGCTAGGAAGCTGAGACAGAGATTCAGTCAACTGTCTGGTTATTGCCCATCCTCCACCATCCACTTGGAAAACCATGAGAGATCAAGCCTCTTACTGCTTTCTCTGCCTGGCTCCCTTCCTGAAGACTGTAGGCCTGCCAACCACCAAGAAAGCAGAAGTGAGTGGGAGCATCATAGGTCAGCAGCAGTTTTGGAATGTTTCATTTTTGCTGTTATCATGGAGAGAACAAGTTGGGCAATTGACCAACTCCCTGCTGGAAAGATAGCTCTCACCCAATGGAGAGAATCAGGGAGGCAGAAGAGCCTGTAGCCAAGTAAATTGCCTGCAAAGTGGCTCCAGCCATTTGAGGCTAGAGTGTAACATTCCTGGGTAATAAAACAGGGGTTTTTGTTCTGGTAAGTTACTTAAATGTTACATAAACAGAAACCTGGATTATTCCAACCTGTGTAGTTTTTAATGCATCTTGTACATTATTCATCCCTTTTCATTCTTCCTATGTATTAAGCAAAATTTCTTTTGAAAAATGCAAGCTTGCCTTGATGTTTTATGAGGGAGAAAAGAAAAATAACATGTTTACACAAAGAGACTCAAATTCGAACATTTCTAAGGGAGTCATGTAACCAACCCAGGGGCCAAAAGAGGATCATGATAGAAATATTGCATGTGAATGAACCTCAATAAGGTATCATTTAAGGGGATAAGAGTTAGGAGTTAGTGACTCTTTTTCATTCAGCCAACCCTTCCCACCAATAAAGAATTTAGAGGAACTGACTTTGGTCTAATCAGAAGAGACTTATGCAGTTATCAGATAGTCTGCCTCTCTACTAGAGTTTAACTACAGCAGTGTTTGTGCTGTGTGTGTGTAACATGCACCTATGTACCTATGTTTGTATCAATAATTTTCAGAAATTATGAGTATTCCTCAATATATGACAATTGTCAGCAAAAATGTTGTGTTCAAATGCTAGTGTTACTTCTCTGGGTTACAACTTTCATCAGTAAAATGAGAATAATAACAGAATATAACTAACAAGTTAGCAAAGAATATTCAAGAATTTATTTCTTAAGACCTGAAAACAGGGTTGGCACAAGTAAATGAACAAGAGCTATTAACTATTATTATTATTGCTTGTGAATCCATTTAGTTACCTAGGAGTTTTATTTAATTGTTAAATTTAGGCAAATTTATTTATTAATATAAACCTAAAAATACCAGGATGTTGTATAAATCCATGTCTTAAAGGTGAACATTATTTTCAAGCAAATATAGAATTATCAGTTTCAGTAAATTCAGAAAAGGAAATTCAATCTAATCTTAAGACTGACAACAATTATAAAACCAGGAAAACAAGAGGTGGGGGTGGGAGACAAGGAGAGACTGAGAGAGTTTTATGGTACAGGGGAACTTAGTGAAGAATTGTGGGGCAGTAAGTGAGAAGAAATACCAAAATATTGAGGTTCACATTAGAAACAACTTAATTTTCTTCCCTCTCCTAATCTAGAAGAAGAGAAGGTAATAAGAATTGTTGAATTTTTTACAGGTTTAGGGTAATAAAACATTAAGTTTAACATCTACCAAGGATAGGAGGGAGCTGATAAACCCTTCACAGTTTGGAAGAAGATTCTAAAGGGATTACCAGAGGAATAAGTGTGAACAAGCAATAGCCAGCTCTTCTAGGGAAAGAAGCCCATCTTCAGGTCATTTCAGGGGCTGAAAATGAACTGAATTTTCCAAAGACACCTACCTCATCTAGAAGATCAAATTGTAAACATCTCTGAAGAATATAAGATTATCTAAGTATTCTTACATTTTTCTTCAAATATAATCTTGTAAAACAAAAGAAGCAGACATTCAATAAGGCAAGACACTGTTATGGAAAACTCGGAGTCACAAATGACAACCAAACCAGATCCATAAAGGTGTCAGAAATTGGAGTTATCAGAAATTTATTTTTAACCATACTAAATATTTTTAAGGAAATATATGCTCAAAAATTTAAACAGAAAAGTAGAGTATTGAAAAAGTGGAAATTGTAGAACTAGAACTTAATGATTGGATTTCAAAATGGATTTTATAGGTTTTGAAGACAGAATCATTGAACTGAGACATATGTCGAAAGAAAATACCTACAATGTAGCATAGAATGAAAGATAATACACAGAGAAACAAAAGAGAGAATAAAAAATCTAAAGAATAGTGAGAAGTTCTAGTAAACTTACAATTGAAATTTTAGAATGAGAGGAGAGGAAGCATCAGGCAAAAGCAATATTTAAAGATTTAGTGAATATTCCAAAATTAGCATTTAAACCATTTATTGAGGAAACAGCAAATATCAATCAGAATAAAACAAATACACAAGAAAACGATAGAAAACACAACTAAACCTGTAATATAAAGCTGATTTTAAAACACACACGCACACACACACAAAGGAAGAAATACTTAAAACAGCCAGATGAAAAATATATTATTTTCAAAGGAAATCAATTAAATAAAAAACAGTATCTTTCCATAGAAATCATGAAAACTGAGTTTTCACCTTCTTTAAAATTTAATTTCCAACATATAAATTTATCCATAAAGTATCTTTCAAAAATGAATATTAAATAAATGCATTTTAAAAGACACAAAATAGGAAACTTGTCACCAGAAAAACTGTTAAATGTAAAGATAAATAAAGACTAAAAGTAAAATTAAAAAATCACACCAACTAAAGAAATGACAAAAAGTCTGGTGTATATACACTAATGTCAAACAAATTTAAATTTCAGGTACCTCTTCCAGTCCATTGACCACAAGAATACCAGTCACAATCCATAGGACATCCATTATGCATAATGAATTAAATTATCTTCTATATATTTAGACCCAGAAGATACCAAAAAAGACCAAAATTAGAAAGATAACTTATGCAAATCTGACCCATGAATATAGATATACTGAAGAAATTAATAGCACAGTGAACTAAAAAATCTTTAAAAATATGTCTTTTAAATAAGAGCAAGTAGGGCAAACAGCACACACCCGGACTCACTGGAGCTGCACTACTGAGAGGAAATTCATGGTGAAAGGAGTAATGCCTTGATTAGCTCACCTGATATGACTGGCATACTATAGAATTATGACATGAAAAAGAATCGACCAGACCAGTCCTCTCAGAAGATGAAAGCACCAATCCTTCCCGTGGCAGGTTAAATCAAAGCCTTGTATTATAACTGTGGATGTGGCTTCAAAACAGAAATTAATTGTTGTGAAGCACATGCCTACAATCCAAAAGTGAGGATTGCCATCTTGTAAATGACTGGGATTGACTACATTAAACTCTGGACCAAACTGTCTTCCATTTAGTTTTGCAGAAAGCCAATCATTTTGATAAGAATTCTATGTTTGCTAATGATAATGATAATATTTGATTAATTTGATAACAATGTAGGTAGGAGAAGGAGTAAAGATAATTGGTCAAAGAGAAAATGATTATAAGAAAGTCCTTCTTAGGAAAACCAGAACCATGCTATAATATTATGTCTTTAAGTCTGATTACTTGGCCTTAGCAAGAGCAGTTTACTTGGCTTATACAGTTAATTATTCCATAAACAAATGAAAATAGTAAAAGAAACCTGTTATAAGATAAAGTCTTTCAAAAATACATGGTTAACACCCAGGGCACTTTCACAAAAAAAAAACTCTTCAAGGAATAGCTGTGTTTTGTTGAAAAATGTCATGATACAAGATAAATAAATTGATAGATGAAATACAGGAAACAACCTGTCTTTATTTTTTTTTAATTAATGCTAAAACATGGGAAAAGAAACTGAATTGGTCAAAGACAAATAGTAAAATGATTTTTGAAGCCCATGGCTGACTGGCATATATACTGGAATATTTATTCAGTCATGTGAAGGAAGGAAATCCTACCTTTTATAACAACATAGATGGATTTTGAAAGCATTATGTTAAATGAAATAAGCTAGTTAGAGAAAGACAAATACTGTATGGTATCATGTATACATGGAATCAAACATTTTAGAAACAAAGAGTAGAAATGTGGTTGCCATAGGCTGACACATAGGTTGGTGAAAGGGCACAAAATATCAGCTATAAAATGAATAATGTATAGTGTGCTATCATTGTTTATACTGTATAGTGTTATTGAAATTTGGTAAGAGACTAGAATTTAAATGTTCTTACAAAAATAAAATTAAAAGATAAATATATAAAGTGGTGGATGTGTTAATTAACTAGACATGCTCTAACCAACTGAGCTAACTTGTCAATTGGCAAACTCAATTAGGGGAATATAATCCTTTTATAAGGTGTGTGTGTGTGTAAGTGACTCAGTCATGTCCAATTCTATGCAACCCGATGGACTGTAGCCTACCAGACTCCTCTGTTTATGGAATTCTCCAGGCAAGACTACTGGAATGGGTTCCCATTTCCTCCTCCAGGGGATCTTCCCAACCCAGGGATCAAACTTGTGTCTCCTGCATCATAGGAAGATTCTTTGCCATCTGATCCACCAGGGAATCCCTTTATAAAGCATTTGATATATCAAATCACCATGACATACACTTTAAATATCATAATTTTATATGTTCATTATACATCAACAAAGCTGAATTTTTTTAAGTATATAGTAACATAATTATGTACAGATTTGAATAACTGTTGATATTTTAAAAAGAGTCAATATTAAGGATAAGTGGGTCATCTGGCCCTTGCTGATTTCTGTAAAATTTAGTGCTTATTTTGCAAGTTTTTGTTTAAGTAGAATTTATTTTTCTTAGTGCTGAGTTATGTATCCATATCAATAAAGAAGAAAGAAAATGTATATTATGTGGTTTATTCAAATATTAATCTATATTCAAGTACTCATTTATCAATATAGAAAGTTTATATGAAGTCCAAGATGTCCCAGTGCTTTCTCTTTCCAGATCAGAGTATTACCTGGTGAGCTATGTGTGAATCATATTATTCTATTTTAATATCTATTTTTATTTATTTATTTGTCTGTGCTAGGTATTAGTTGTGGCATATGGGATCTCTAGTTACAGCATGTGAACTCAATTGTGGCATGTGGGATCTAGTTCCTTCACCAGAGATAGAACAACGACCCTCTGCACCGGAAGTGCAGGACCACTAGGAAAGTCCCTATTCTATCTTATTAAAATTGTTTTTGAATTCAGTTCAGATACCAAGAATAGCATATGCATTTCTGAGTCTTAGGGCACTGTCCCCAAATAAAACTGTGACTTGTTCTAAATTCAGTCTTGAATAACAGATAAGTTCAAATCCTCTCTTTCTTCCTCATTTCTCTTCTTCTTTTTTTTCCCTCCTTCCACTGAACAACTGAATATTAAAGTTATTACTCTTTATCTGTGTTCCTAATAAACATCTAGCTTATAATTATTTCAATTTCTATTTCTCCTCCACTCATATAATCTAAACAGTAGAGCCATTTTTTATAAATGCAATTTTATTGTCAGCTTAAGTTTATGGTGGGCATCTCTGGTAAATGTGAAGTCAAGTGGGCCTTAGAAAACATCACTACGAACAAAGCTAGTGGAAGTGATGGAATTCCAGTTGAGCTATTTCAAATACTGAAAGGTGATACTGTGAAAGTGCTGCCCTCAATATGCCAGCAAATTTGGAAAACTCAGCAGTGGCCACAGGACTGGAAAAGGTCAGTTTTCATTCCAATGCCAAAGAAAGGCAATGCCAAAGAATGCTCAAACTACCACACAATTGCATTCAGCTCTCACACTAGTAAAGTCATGCTCAAAATTCTCCAAGCCAGGCTTCAGCAATATGTGAACCGTGAACTTCCAGATGTTCAAGCTGGTTTTAGAAAAGGCAGAGGAACCAGATATCAAATAGCCAACATCCAATGGATCATGGAGAAAGCAAGACAGTTCCAGAAAAACATCTGTTTCTGCTTCATTGACTATGCCAAAGGCTTTGACTGTGTGGATCACAATAAACTGTGGAACATTCTGAAAGAGATGGGAATACCAGACCACCTGACCTGCCTCTTGAGAAACCTGTATGAAGGTCAGGAAGCAACAGTTAGAACTGGACATGGAATAACAGGCTGGTTCCAAATAGGAAAAGGAGTATGTCAAGGCTGTATATTGTCACCCTGTTTATTTAACTTATATGCAGAGTACATCATGAGGAATGCTGGGCTGGAAGAAGCACAAGCTGGAATCAAGATTGCCAGGAGAAATATCAATAACCTCAGATATGCAGATGACACCACCCTTATGGCAGAAAGTGAAGAGGAACTCAAAAGCCTCTTGATGAAAGTGAAAGAGGAGAGTGAAAAGGTTGGCTTGAAGCTCAACATTCAGAAAACAAAGATGATGGCATCTGGTCCCATCACTTCATGGGAAATAGATGGGGAAACAGTGGAAACAGTGTCAGACTTTATTTGGGGGGGCTCCAAGATCACTGTGGATTCTGATTGCAGCCATGAAATTAAAAGACGCTTACTCCTTGGAAGGAGAGTTATGACCAACCTAGATATTATATTAAAAAGCAGAGACATTACTTTGCCAACCAAGGTCCGTCTAGTCAAGGCTATGGTTTTTCCCATGGTCATGTATGGATGTGAGATTTGGACTGTGAAGAAAGCTGATCACTGAAGAATTGATGCTTTTGAACTATGGTGCTGGAGAAGACTCTTGAGAGTGCCTTGGACTGCAAGGAAATCCAACCAGTCCATTCTAAAGGAGATCAATCCTGGTTGTTCATTGGAAGGACTTATGCTAAAGCTGAGACTCCAATACTTTGGCCACCTCATGCGAAGACTTGACTCACTGGAAAAGACTCTGATGCTGGGAGGGATTGGGGGCAGGAGGAGAAGGGGACGACAGAGAATGAGATGGCTGGATGGCATCACCAACTCAATGGACCTTAGTTTGAGTGAACTCTGGGAGTTGGTGATGGACAGGGATGCCTGGCATGCTGTGATTCATGGGGTCGCAGAGTCGGACACGACTGAGAGACTGAACTGAACTGTACTAAGTTTATGGTGGGCATCTCTTGTGACTCAGATTGCACAGTGTTTCCTGATGGCTTGCTGTGATCCTGTAATAGTACTCTGCGTTGTGGTCATAGCCACCTCAGTTCCAACTCAAGTCAGGGCAAGATCTGCATTGCTCATAAGCACCTCATTGATTTTGTGCCTCCCTGGTGGCCTATACCACTGGAGGAAGTCATGGAAACCCACTTCAGTATTCTTGGCTGGAGAATCTCGTGGAGAGAGAAGCCTGCAGTCTACAGTCTATAGGGTTGCACAGAGTCAAACACAACTGAGCGACTAACACTTTCACTTCACCAAGTTTATAGTGGTATGAATACCAGTTGCACTGCATAAGAATTGGCAAACACAGCCATATTTTCAAATACTCAAAAACTATATATTCTAATTTACAGAATCAATAATGTGTGTGTGTGTACACATATAAGAGAGAGATTTGATTTATTTTATGGAATTGGCTAACATTATTGTGAAAGGAGGTCTAAAATCTGCAGTGTAGGCCCATAGACTACCTGAAGACCCAAGGAATAGATGCCATTTGAGTCCAAAGGTGGTCTGCTGGCAGAATTCCTGCTTGCTTAGGGGAGGTAAGTTTGCATTTTACTGAGACTTTCAATAAGACTCACACACATTATGGAAGGTATCTTGCGTTACTCAAAGTCCAACTATATAAATGCTAATCGCATTCAAAACACACTTCCGTAGAAATATCCAGAATAATGTTTAATCATATATCTGGGCACCATAGCCCAGCCAAGTATGTTTCATCTATAGGTAAAATAGTGTACTGTGTAAGAGTTTATTTCCCTGTTCCATAACAGTTGTTACTGATTATAAAGATAAACTTGTGAAATCATCTTTATATATAACATATTCTTACCTCAAAGACAGAAACTAAATCTTCTTTTGGATTCTGGCATTAGAATAATAACATTAAGTCTGAGAAAATTATGTATATATGTATATATACTGGAGAAGGAAATTGCAACCCACTCCAGTATTCTTACCTGGAAAATCCAATGGACAGTGGAGTCTGGCAGGCTACAGTCCATGGGGTCACAAACAGTTGGACACAATTGAGTGGCTATGCACATGTATATAAACACACACACATACATTGCCTTCCCAGGTGGCACTAGCAGTAAAGAACTCGTCTGCCAATGCAGAAGACAGAAGAGACATGGTTTTGATCCTTGGGTTGGGAAGATCTCCTGGAGGAGGGGATGGTAACCTACTCCAGTATTCTTGCTTGGAGAATCCCATGCACAGAGGAGTCTGGCAGGCTGCCATCCATGGGGTCGCAAAGAAGGACATGACTGAAGTGACTGGGCACACATGCACATACGTGTATCTGACAGATGCATAAATGATAGAAAATTGATTGAAAATGAAAATGGTTGAGTGATGTTGCTTAGCACTATATCCCAATTTCTATTCTTCTTTGTCAGTTGAGGTGGAATCACATAGGAACTACTTCTGGTCCTTGATACTTATTGGTTCTGAAGGGACCAGGGGTGCTGCTATTGGAGTGTCTTGTATGCTCTGTTGGAACATACTGTAATCCTCAGTGCACATTAACTGTGACATCTGACTTCAGGTGCAAGCCATGGATTTGGATGCCTATTCATTAACAGCCTGAAAATACCTGAGGTCCTCTGACAGTCAGATGCAGACATTTCATGAGTGACAGGATTTTTGCACACATTTTACTACTGCAGCCAAAAAAAAAAAAAAAGAAGAAGAAGAGACTTATTTTTTAAAGAGAAAACATTGAAACCTCTCCTTGTCAGAGTCGAACATGGATGAAGTTTCCAAAGTACTAATTATAGCTGAAGAGTTAGCTTAAATTTGCTGAAGGCACTGGTCTGACTCATCTTTCCGAAACCTTCTACTTCATGCTGCTGGAGTGAATGTCAACCTCTCAATTGGCTAAGATTTGCATTCCCCAAAATGTCTTACAAGGGCTTCCAGCTCGTGTGAGAGCACACTGATGATTTTTGTAAGATATGTCACTGATAAAATAGCCTTCTTGCCCGTGTCGTGCACCTTGGCAGACTCTTTTACAGAACAAAAGTGGACCCTTGCTGTGTTCTGTCTATCATATTGTGGACTGTGCAGTCCTCATTGCTTCAAGGAATGATGTGCTTAAGGATTCTTTTGATTCCGTTGGATAGCCAATTACACATCATGACTTTCTGCTCTCAGGTAGATATTTCAGATTTTTAAATTATTGCTTGCCTGGAGAATTCTTCAGGAAGGCTTTTGCTTTTCCCTTAAGAGAAGTATTTTGTTTTTGTTTTCTTTACAAATTTCTCAACATGCTTACAAATCAACGTTCTAAACACTCTGGGCTCCAAGTACTCAAAGAGTAGGATTTAACAGTGTAAATTTTATCAGTCATGTAGAATAGTTTTGTTTAGGTTTTGTATATTGTAATTGATCTAGTTGTATTTTTAGTATTCTACAGGTTCCAATTGCTATCTGTGTGGTTTGGGGATTTCTCAATAATGAGCTTAAATGTACGGTTGTCTATTTTAAATTTAGGCCCCATCACCATCGTGAAAATATGGAAATATAATTTAGCGTCCTCAAAGAGATACCACTTCAAAGAGTTGAGTATCACTGTTAAGTCATTCCCTAAAGATTAATATTTGTAGGCTAGAATCTTCCTTAAATTTTTTCTTATTAGGCCAATTTGTTTATACTATTGGTTTTCAAAACATGTTAAAGGAACCCAAGGTGTTCATATAAGATTAGCCACACTGCTTCAACCAACACTTTAGACTTTTTCACATATATAGGGGTACATGATAAGAGTATCACTTTACTTAAACAAAGATTATACAGGAAAAAAAATAAAAGAAGAAGAAAACCTTGCACACCAAATTGTCTCAGTTTCTGTGCTGCTCAGTCTCTCTTTTATCTACTCATTCAGAGTAATGTCAGAACATAATAAAATAAACATTTAGAGAAGAGTTTGAATCAATAGGCGATTTTGTATGTGACAGACGATGAAAACCAAAGGACATGTGGGAAGCTTTAGATATCAGAGAGTGTTGTGGAATTAAGAAAATTACTAAGGCCTAAGTGTCCAAGTCATGGGAGATAGATAACCTCAGATCCTGGGCTTATAGGAGTTACTAAAATACACTGGTATAAATGACATGTTTGGATTAATCCTAGTGGATACAAGTCAGATTATAGCAAGAGGCAGTGAGTCTGAGGAAGAAGGTCTCTAAGTCTTGGCAGAAATATGAAAATCCCTGATTCCCTGCCCTCCTCCTGTTAGTGGTTAATGATGCTTCTAATACCCTGAACTTTGCCACTCCCCACTTTCTGACTTCTATATCTGTATTGAAGGTTTGGAGAATAATGGAAGGCTGGAGTCATATAAACCAAGGAGATCTCAGGTTTGCCTTTTTCACTCAGAGAGCTTGTGGCGTTTTGAAGGTACCACCTAAATTCCGGAGTCATCTTCTCTGCAAAGGAAACACGGAAGCAAGGAAAAAGTTGATCTTATCCAGAAATTGGAGAGTTTTGAGGCTAAAAAAATGAGGAGGAACTGTTTTTATATGCAACTAATTTAGGAAAGCCCAGAGAAAAAATGTGAAGTAGTATTAAAAAAATTGCATGGTACCCTACAAGAGATATGTTAATCCCTGTTGCTAAAACATGGTCCAAGGGAGGAGGAAATGGCAAGCCTCTCCAGTATTCTTGCTATGAGAACCCCATGAACATGAGCAGGATGAAAAGACAAAAAAATATGACACTGGAAGATGAAATCCCCTTAGGTGGGTAGGTGTCCAGCATACTACTGGGGAAAAGGGAAAACAATTACTAATATCTCCAGAAAGAATGAAGTGGTTGGGCCAAAGCAGGAAATGACCCTCAGTTGTGGATGTGTCTAGTGGTGAAAGTGAAGTCTGATGCTATAAGAACAATATTGCTTAGGAACCTGGAATGTTAGGACCACGAATCAAGGACAAATTGGATGTGGTCAAGCAGGAGATGGCAAAAGTGAACATTGACATTTTTAAGAATTAGTGAATTAAGATTATGTAAATGAGAAAATTTTATTCAGATGACCATTATAGCTACGACTGTATACAAGCATCCCTTAGAAATGGAGTAGCGCTCAGACAACAAAAGAGTCTGAAAAGCAGTACTTTGATGCAATCTCAAAAACAACAGAATGAACTTGGTTCATTTCCAAGACCAAGAATCCAATATCAAAGTAATTCAAGTCTATGCCCCAATCACTGATCCAGAAGAAGCTGAAGTTGACCAGTTCTATGGAGACCTACAAGACCTTCTAGAACTAACACCAAAAAAGATGTCCTTTCATCATTGGGAAGTGGAATGAAAAAATAGGAATTCAAGAGATACCTGGAATAAAAGGCAAGTTTGGCCTAAGAGTACAAAATGAGGATGGGAAAGGGCTAAGTCTTGTCAAGAGAAAATACTGGTCATAACAAGCACCCTTTTCTACCACCACAAGAGACAACTCTACACATGGACATCACAAGATGGTCAATACTAGAATCAGATTGTTTATATTCTTTGTAGTCGAAGATGGAGAAGCTCTATACAGTCAGCAAAAATAAGACCTAACGCTGACTGTAGCTCAGATCATCAGTCACTCAGTCAGTCAGTTCAGTCGCTCAGTCATGTCCAACTCTTCAACCACAGTACACCAGGCCTCCCTGTCCGTGACCAACTCCCGGAGTTCACTCAAACTCATGTCCATCGAGTCAGTGATGCCATCCAGCCATCTCATTCTCTGTTGTCCCCTTCTCCTCCTACCCCCAATCCCTCCCAGCATCAGAGTCTTTTCCAGTGAGTCAACTCATCGCATGAGGTGGCCAAAGTATTGCAGTTTCAGCTTCAACACCCAGGATTGATCTCCTCTAGAATGGACTGGTTGGATCTCCTTGCAGACCAAGGGACTCTCAAGAGTCTTCTCCAACACCACAGTTCAAAAGCATCAATTCTTCAGTTCTCAGCTTTCTTCACAGTCCAACTCTCACATCCATACATGACCACGGGAAAAACCATAGCCTTGACTAGATGGACCTTGGTTGACAAACTAATGTCTGCTTTTTAATATGCTATCTAGGTTGGTCATAACTTTCCTTCCAAGGAGTAAGCGTCTTTTAATTTTATGGCTGCAATCAGCATCTGCAGTGATTTTGAAGTCCACAAAATTAAAGTTTGACACTGTTTCCACTGTTTCCCCATCTATTTCCCATGAAGTGATGGGACCAGATGCCACGATCTTTGTTTTCTGTATGTTGAGCTTCAAGCCAACTTTTTCACTCTCCTCTTTCACTTTCATCAAGAGATCATCAGTACCTTATAGCAAAATTCAGGCTGTAGAATGCAGGGAAAACCACTAGGCCATTCAGATATGATCTAAATCAAATCCCATATGATTATACAGTGAAGGTGACCAATAGATTCAAGGGATTAAATCTAGTAGACAGAGTGCCTGAGCAGCTATGAACTTCATAACATTGTACAGGAGGCAGTGGCTAAAACCATCCTAAAGAAAAAAAAAATGCAAGAAGGCAAATTTATCTGGTTGTCTAAGGAAGCTTCACAAATAGCTCAGGAAAGAAGAGAAGAAAAAATGAGGGAGAGTGGGAAAGCATACCCAAAAGAATTCACAGTTCCGGAGAATAGCAATGAGAGATAAGAAGGCCTTTCAGTGAAAATACAAAGAAGTAGAGGAAAACAATAGAATGGGAAAGACTAGAGATTTATTCAAGAAAATTGTAGAGGTATCAAGGGAATATTAATGCAAGGATGGGCACTATAAATGACAGAAACAGTAAGTACCTAACAGAAGCAGAAGAGATTAAGAGGTGGCAAGGATAAGCAGAAGAACATACAAAAAAGACTTTAATGACCAGGATAACTATGATGGTGTGGTTACTCATCTAGAGCCAGACACCCCGGAGTGTGAAGTCAAGTGGGCCTTAGGAAGCATTATGATGAAGAAAGCTAATGGAGGTGATAGAATTCCAGCTGATCTACTTAAAATCCTAAAAGATGATCCAATTAAAATATTGCACTCAATGTGTTCACAAATTTGGAAAATTCAACAGTGGTCACAGGATTGGAAAAGGTGAGTTTTTATTCCAATTCCAAAGAAGCACTGTTCCAAAGAATGTTCAAACTACCAAATAATTGCATGTTAATAAGGTTATACTCAAAATCCTTCAATATAAGCTTCAGCAATACATGAACCAAGAATTTTCAGATGTACAACCTGGATTTAGAAAAAAGCAGAGGAACCAGAGATCAAATTACCAAATTTGATTGGATCATAGATAAAAAAAGAGAATTCCAGTAAAACATCAACTTTTGTTTCATTGACTACCCAAAAGCCTCCAACTGTGTGGATTACAACAAGCTGTGGATAGTTCTTAAAGCGATGGGAATACTAGACCACCTCACCTGTCTCCTGAGAAATCTGTACACAGGTCAAGAAACAACAGTTAGAACATTATTTGGAACAAATGACCTGTTCAAAATTGGGAAAACAGTATGACAAGGCTGCATATTGTCACCCTGGTTATTTAACTTATATGCAGAGCACATCATGCAAAATGTTTGGCTGGGTAACTCACTGGAATAAATAAATAAATAAAGCTGGAATAAATAAATAAATAAAGCTGGAATAAAGATTGCTGGGAGAAATAGCAACAGTCTCAGATATGTAGATGATACCACTCTAATGGCAGAAAGTGAAGAGGAAGTAAAGAGCTTCTTGATAAGTGTGAAAGAGGAGAGTGAAAAATCTGTCTTACTAAGGGAACATGGCATCCAGTCCCATCACTTCATGGCAAACAGAAGAGGAAAATGTCAAAAAAGTGACAGATTTTATTTTCTTGGGCTCCAAAATCACTGTGGAACATGACTGCATCCATGGAATTAAAAGATGCTTGCTCCTTGGAAGAAAAACTATGACAAACCTAGACAGTGTTTTAAAAAGCAAAGAGATTACTTTGTCTACAAAAATTCATATAGTTGAGGCTGTGGTTTTTCCAGTTGTCATGAAAGGATATGAGAGTTGGAACATAAAGAAGGCTGAGCACAGAAGAATTGATGCTTTCAAATTGTGGTGCTGGAAAAGACTCTTGAGAGTCCCTTGGACTGCAAGGAGATAAACTAGTCAGTCCTAAAGGAAATCAACCCTAAATATTCATGGGAAGGACTGATGTTGAAGCTGAAGCTACAATACTTAGGCCACCTGATATGAAGAACTGACTCATTGGAAAAGACCCTGATGCTGGAAATGATTGAAGGCAAAAGGAGAAAAGTATGGCAGAGGATGAGACAGTTAGATATCATCACCGACTCAAAGACATGAATTTGAGCAGAATTCAGAAAGATAGTGAAGACCAGGAAGCCTGGCATGCTGCAGTCCATGTGGTAGCAAAGAGTCAGATATGATTTAGCAACTGAACAACTAATTATAATCATTACTGTTTAATTTTATACCATTACTAGGCATCAAAACCACAGAATGCTCCATATAAACTATATTTAAATATGCTGTAGATATAGTAGGCTTAGAGTCCCAGTTAGCCTGACATTTGAGAATGTAAAAATAACATTAGCTGAGCCAGTGAGTAAACAGTTGCCAATGAAAGTACACAATCAATTCATCTATGAATCTATTACCAAGGTTTGTCTCAATTTTATTTTTCAATTAAGTTCATGTATCAGAAAATATATTATACACACAGTTTCAAATAGGGTCTTGGCTGGATCAGATAAAATACTTAGTATATGAATTGCTATATAAGTTACCTTTGATTATTTTTCCATATTTCTCTAACACATGAGCCCAGCTAAATAAAAACTAACTGGACAAGATCCAAATATGAGACTATCAATATAAAGCTAAATGTGAGGCAATTCAAATTCCAACATGTGGTATCTTCTTAACAGTGCCATGTTGCCGTAGTAGGTCCTAAATTAGTCATGGAGTCACATTTCTGAGAGTCTAAAGTCATCTTGATATATTAATTACTTTCATAGATAAGATTTTCATAAATGAAATGCATAAATTAAGTCATTTAGAAAGGTCATATAGCAAGAACTAAAAGAACTTCTAAAGAGAATTTGATATTTTTTCCCATAATTATGCTCACGTTATGTGTTGGATATTAAATCAACAATTGTCTGAATCACCTTAAAATCTTCTTAATGGGAAGGCATTTGAACAGCCACTCGTTGAAACCCAAATATCTGGTTTACAATCATAGAGGTAGCAAGTGTACATCAAAATTTGCAGATAACTTTTCATTTATGTAAGAATCTGGTATGTGTCTTTAAAGAGAGAATGTCTTGATTCAGTGTCTTCCCTGCAACATTCTTTAGTGGACCTGACAGATGTGTGCTGCCTCAGTTTTCCTTCCTATATCCATTTTCCTGTTTTGGCTACCTATAGTTCAGGTTCTTTGATTATTCACATTCTCCCACTACCTTCTTCTTTTGAAACTATTCTTCCTTTCCTATAGCTTTTTATTTTTGTTTTCTCAGTAAACATTTGGAAATTCCCTCAGCATTATCTGTACCTTGATTTATGATAGCTTTTGCTGCTGCTAAGTCACTTCAGTCGTGTCCGACTCTGTGTGACCCCATAGACGGATGCCCACCAGGGTCCCCCGTCCCTGGGATTCTCCAGGCAAGAACACTGGAGTGGGTTGCCATTTCCTTCTCCAATGTGTGAAAGTGAAAAGTGAAAGTGAAGTCGCTCAGTCGTGTCTGACCCTTAGCGACCCCATGGACTGCAGCCTACCAGGCTCCTCCATCCATGGGATTTTCCAGGCAAGAGTACTGGAGTGGCTGGCCATTGCCTTCTCCGATGATAGCTTTTAGGTTCTCATAAAATTTCTGGAACTTTGTAATAGATTCCTAATTTGTCATCTCTAAATCTAGACTTAACCTACATGCCACACTCTCCAAACAGACATATTTTTAAAACTCAAGTCAAACTAGTTCAGTTCTCCAGACAGTCTTTAGTGATTCCCACTTTCCAGAGTCCATTTCTCACATTTTATCATGGCACACAAAACCCCCCAACCAATAAGCTTATTTCTTCCTGAGCTTTATCCCCAGAGTTCTCCTGGCAATGTGCTATTTATTATGTTGTATATAAGCCTTTGGGACTAGTTCAATCCAGAACAATTACTCATAGCATTGTCCCCTTGAGAAAATTGACCAAATGTTCTAAAAATGTGATCTGCAAATCACTTCTACTAAAATGTATTTGCAGTAGTATTTTTTAAACTTTAATTTATATCACTACATATTTTTGTGTTTAAGAATTCTAACACATTTTATAGCCTCTGTGTACATAATCAGAATTTTTCCCTAATCAAAAAAAAAACACCTTTTGAAAATTATGTATTAATATTTTGTATTAACGTGAAAAGAATTATGAGAATTAAAATTATATCCATCAAAATTTATATTCCAGCAGCAGTGTGAAATTTAAGAAGTTTACTTTTCTTTATCATGCTTGGTGTACTTGTAAAGTTTTTCAAAGTAGTGATAGTTGGCCTTCTATATCTGAGGATTCCACATTTGAGGATTCAACCGACCAGGGATCAAAAAAAAAAAAAAAAAATCCAGAAAGTTCCAAAAAGAAAACTTGAATTTGCCACATACCAGAAACTATTTACATAGCATTTACATTGTATTTACAACTATTTACATAGCCTTTACATTGCATTAAGTGTTATAAGTAAGCTAGAGATGACTTAAAGTTTGTAGAGGATGTGTGTAAGTTATATGCAAATATTAATACTACATCATTTTATATGGTGGACTTGAGCAGCCAAGAATTTTGATATCCACAGAGATCCTGGAATCAATTCCCCATAGTTATCAGGGGACAACTGTGAGTATTTTCAGAGCTCTCTTAACAAGTTGACCAAGAAAAAATTAAAAGGTAAGTCACTGCAGAATTTTTGAACACTGACACTGATAAGGAAAGTAATTATAACATGTTTGCTGCCCTAGAGTAAAAAAACAAAACAAAACACATGTAAAATTAAAAAACATAAAATTGGACACAAATTTAGCTTAGAAGGTAGATGAACATTTAAAGACTTAAATACCACTCTATTTATAATTTTAGTGTTAAAATAGCGTTGAAACCTGCTCCAGAATTTAGCCTCCCCATTTGTAAAATGGAATAACATAAATTTGTTATTTAGAATAAAAACTGGAGGAAGTGCTTAAGAAAACAAAAGTCCCGTATTAAATGAATATATGAAGCCAAGTACAAAGTTATATAAAACTTTTCAAATAAAATGCTAACTTAAATATGTCATTGTATGAGATACATTTGGGAAGGCTTACCTAGATCATATTCAAAATATGATAAAATGTGGCTTACACAAAGAGGATAAAGAAAATTCTCTCCAAACTCCTGTATTATAGACAACAGCTTGGACTGTGCTTATTTGTTACAGATCCACTCAGACCTCACCAAATAAATCTCACTTAATAGCACAGTTTGATAATAGTTCTGACAAAGAAAACTGCCATCAGCAACTTACTGGCTGCCAAAGAAAAATGCATTATTATTAAGTATTGGTCAACTTGTTAAGCTCTAAAAAATAAAACAATTAATTGATCTCA
Organism: Moschus berezovskii; assembly: GCF_049115385.1. Lineage (NCBI taxonomy): Eukaryota > Metazoa > Chordata > Mammalia > Artiodactyla > Moschidae > Moschus > Moschus berezovskii. Next base: position 59,321,856 of record NC_142464.1, on the reverse strand, counting down.
TATTTCTATTTCTATTTTAATGCTAAAATTAACCATTTCATTGGCATTTTTTTTTTTAAATAGAGCATTTGTATAACAGCTTCAGCTTAAGCCTTGGGAATTTCTTGAATGTGAGTACTGGCTTCCTTTTCAGCAAGCAGGCCAAAGATTATCCCACCATATCTGGATTCATTTAAACATCAGCCAGTCCAGATCCCTGAGTTCCAATTCAGGTATTCATTTGTTCAACAAATATTCACAGATAGCTACTATGTGCCAGGCAAGATACTAGTCACTGACACACGAAAAGGCTATCAGCAGATGCCTAGATTGTTTTATAAACAATCCTACAGCAATACATTTTAACGATCAATTTATTTTAAGGACTATATGTTCTACCACACCCCAAATATTCAGAATTTATTTTTAAATTTTTGAAAGCATTTCAAAATATTGTTAAAAACAAAACCACAGCTATTAGAATGATGAATATCTCAAACACTGAATGTTTGAACTGATAGTTCAAACTAAATAGTTTGAACTAGATTTGAACTGGTAGTTCACAAAATGCTGAACCATCATTCATTACTGGTGGAAATGCAAAGTGGTACAGTCATTTTGGAAGACTATTTGGCAGTTTCTTATAAAACTAAACATAGTCTTACCATACAATCCAACAATCACTTTTCTTGACATTTGTCCAAATGAGTTGAAAACTTATGTCCACAAAAAAACCTGAACATGCATGTTTATAGCAGTTTTATTCATTAGTGCCAAAACTTGGAAGCAACCAAGATATCATTCAGTAGGTGAATGGATAAATATACCACAGTACATCCAGACAATGAAACATTTTTCAAAGGGCTGAAAAGAAATGAGCTATCAAATCATAAAAAGATATGGAGTCAAAAGAGCATATTACTAAGTGGAAAAAGCCAATATGAAAAGGCTACACACTATATGATTTCAACTATATAACATAGACAAAGTTATTAAGACAGTTAAAAAAAAAATAGTGGAGTTAGGGGGGATGGTGGGTTAAAGAGAACACAGAGGACTTTTTAGGGCAGTGACACTACTCTGTATGAACGATAATGGTAGACAAATCTCATTATACATTTATTGAAACCTACAGAATATGCAACACCAAGAGTGAGCCCTCATGTTACCTAGGGACTTTGGGTGATATGTCAACGTAGGTTCATCTGTTGTAACAAATATACCACCAGGGAATAGGGGAGATGTTGAGAGTGGAAGAGGTGGTGCTATGTGGGGGTAGGAGGTACATGGCAAATCTCTGTACCCTCTACTCAATTTTTCTGTGAACCTAAAGCTGCTGTAAATAAAATAAAATAAAATAAAATCTATATTAAAAAAACCCTTTTATCTCACTTGATTATGTGGTTTGTATGTAAGAAATTATTAATATTTTTTCATTGGAACTAATAGCCGTAATAACACATTTCAATAATACTTAGTCCATATGATACAAAAATGAATCACAATTTGTTTAGGTAATTAAAATTCTCAGAAATTTTAGTTTCCAAAACAACCCACAAATAGACAAAAGATATGATAGCCAGTCAATTTGGTAAGCTGATTAAATCCAGTAAAGTATTTCATCTTGTATTCTCTGTAGATAAATTACTAATTATCTCTTGACTCATTTTAAGAAAACATGCAATTTTAACTGACAGTATTTTTATTTACAGTCAAGATTTACATCAATATAATGATAATCTGCATTAATTCACTTGTTCAACAAATTTTTTAAGAACTGAATCTAGGTTTGCAAGCTTTCTCTGTAAAGGCAAAAAAGTTAATATATTAAGATTTAAAGGCCACATGGTCTCTGCCACAACTACTCACTTATGCCATTGCAGTTCAAGAAGAAATCACAGGCAAACATAAATGAGAGGCTGTGGTTTGTGCCAATAAAATTTTATTGATAAAAACAAGTAGCAGGCCAAATTAGCCACATAGGATTTTACTCTGGACTCCTGATCTAGATGATAGGAATAAAAATTTTAAAGTTTCTGTGTTTGGGAATTTAGAGTCTCATGAAGAAAAATGTATATGTGTTTCATTGTTTTGGCTACTGTGTTACAGAACTGTAAAAGAGGGAGAGTTGATCAAGGAAGAAAATGTACAAGCAAAACATTTTTCTCATGCTTCCTTGGTCAAGAGTGGCTTATCATAGTACAGGTTGCTATTTTGTTAAATATTTGGCTGCTCAAAAGATCTGTCCTTTTTTTGCATGTTATTCTGGAACGTATGGGGCTACAGATGATATTCTTTAAGAACTCACCCACTCACCTCCTACTTTTTTTAACAACTTATGTTAGATATACATCAGAAGACATGATGAAAGGATGTGTGGGAGAGTCTGTAATTATACTCAGCTAAGGACACACACCACAGAAAGGGAAAGCCCTCTATTGAAAAGTAGCAAAGCTGCAAAACTGAACAACCAACAGTGAAGCCTAGAAATGGGATGACAGTAACAGGGAAGAACAGCAGACGAACTCTGCTGAATGAGTTATAGGCTATCTTACCCGAAGATTCTAAGTTGGGGAGATAATGAGGTCTTCACTTCTGAGATTTGACCTTGCTAATATTCTTAGAGGCCATTGCCTGTACACTTCCTGGGGGACAATAGTTCAAAGACCCTAGGGTCAGATGAACTTTAAAAATAAATTACATAACTGGCTGAAGATTTGAACTCGGAGTCAGAGTAGCATGTCTTTCAACAAGCATTTATGGAGTGTTGTTGTGATGATTTATTTTGTGTGTTAACATGACTGGGCTGAATGATACTCACGTAGCTAGTAAAAATCTTTTATAGGAGTGTCTGAGAGAGCATTTCTAGAAAAGATGAGCATTTGAATAGGTAGATTGAGTAAACAATATTGCCCTTACCAATGTTAGTGAGCAATATATAGTTTTTTGAGGGCTCAGCAGAACAAAAAAGAGTGAATTTGCTCTTTTCTTGCTTGAGTTGGTACATCCATCTTCTCCTGCCCTTGAATATCAGTCCTCCTGATTCTTGGGGCTTTGGGTTTGGACTGGCACTATACCACTGGCTTCCTCGGTACCCAGCTTGCAGACAGCTAGGCATGGGACTTCTCAGCCTCCATAATTATGGGGGTCAGTCTCTCATAATAAATCACTTTGTATTCCTCTGTATATATCCTACTGCTTCCATTTCTTTGAAGAATTCTGACTAATATAACTGGCTATGTTTACATTTCAGTGAGCATTCCTGTGGGGGATTTAAGAGAAAGTTATGAGCAACCTTGATAGTATATTAAAAAGCAGAGACATTACTTTGCCAACAAAGGTCCGTCTAGTCAAGGCTATGGTTTTTCCCGAGGTCATGTATGGATGTGAGAGTTGGACTGTGAAGAAAGCTAATCACCAAAGAATTGATGCTTTTGAACTGTGGTGTTGGAGAAGACTCTTGAGAGTTCCTTGGACTGCAAGGAGATCCAACCAGTCCATTCTAAAGAGATCAATCCTGGGTGTTCATTGGAAGGACTGATGCTAAAGCTGAAACTCCAATACTTTGGCCACCTATGCGATGAGTGGACTCACTGGAAAAGACTCTGATGCTGGGAAAGGTTGGGAGCGGGAGGAGAAGGGGACGACAGAGAATGAGATGGCTGGATGGCATCACCGACTCCGTGGACTTGAGTTTGAGTGAACTCCGGGAGTTGGTGATGGACAGGGAGTTGGTGATGCCAGGATCATGGCCTGGCATGCTGTGATTCATGGGGTCACAAAGAGTTGGACACGACTGAGCGACTGAACTGAACTGAAATAATTTAATTTCTGAAATCTTTAATCTTGGGATATAAGATATGGATAGATGAGATAGATGAGCTAACTAGACAGATAAACAGATATTGTTGCTATTTAGTTGTGTATGACTCTTTGTGATCCCAGGCTCCTCTGTCCAAGGGATTTCCCAAGCAAGAGCACTGGAGAGGGTTGTCATTTTCCTCTCCAGGGGCTCTTCCTGACCCAAGGACCGAACACTCAGCTTCTGCTTAACAGGTGGAATCTTTACCTGAGTCACCTGGGAAGCCACATGTCACAATGGCTGACATTATACACATGCCAATAAAGTTATGCTTGAAAGTGGAAGTGAAAGTGAAAGTCTTTCAATCATGTCCAACTCTCTGTGACCCCATGGACTGTATTGTCCATGGAATGCTCCAGACCAGAATACTGGAGTGAGTAGCCTTTCCCTTCTCCAGCGGATCTTCCCCTCCCAAGGATCAAACTCGGGTCTCCCGCATTGCAGGTGGATATGCTTAAAACCCTTCAAACTAGGCTTTGGCAGTACATGAACAGAATTTCCAGATGCACAAGCTGGATTTAGAAAAGGAAGAGGAGCTAGAAATTAAATTGCCAACCTTCATTGAATCATTGAGAAAGCAAGAGAATTCCAGAAAAAAATCTACATCTACTTCTTTAGCTACATGAAAGCCTTTGATTGTGTGAATCACAACAAACTGGAAAATTCTTAAAGAGATGGGAATACTTGACCACCTTACTTGTCTCCTTAGAAACCTGTGTGCAGGTCAAGAAACAACAGTTAGAACTGGACATGGAACAAATGGCTGGTTCAAAATTGAGAAAGGAGCACAGGCTATATATTGTCACCCTGCTTATTTAATTTATATGCAAAGTACGTCATGAGAAACGATGGGCTGGATGAAGTACAAGCTGGAATCAAGATTTCTGGGAGAAATATCAACAACCTCAGATATGCAGATGATACCACCATAATGGCAGAAAGTAAAGAGGAACTAAAGAGCCTCTTGTTGAGAGTGAAAGAGGAGACTAAAAAAACTGACTTAAAACTCAACATTCAGGAAACTAAGATCATAGCATCCAGTCCCATCACTTCATGGCAAATAGAAGGGGAAAAAGTGGAAGTAGTGACAGATTTTGTTTTCTTGGGCTGCAAAATCAGTGTAGACAGTGACTACAGCCATGAAATTAAGACACTTGCTCCTTGGAAGGAAACCAATGACAAACCTATACAGTGTATTAAAAAGTCAAGACATAACCTTTCAAATAAAGGTCAGTATAGTCAAAGCTGTGGATTTTTCAGTAGTCAAGTACAGATGTGAGAGTTGCACTATAAAGAAGGTGGTTTAGTTACCAAATTGAATCTGACACTTTGTGACCCCGTGGATTGTAATCTGCCAGGCTCCACTATCCATGGGATTTTCCATGCAGGAATACTGGAGGGTGTTGACAGTTCCTTCTCCAGGGGATCTTCTTGACTCAGGGATTGAACCAAGGTCTCCTGCGTTGCAGGTGGATTCTTTACCAATTGAGCTGTCAGGGAAGCCCAGAAGACTGAGCACTGAAGAATAATGCTTCCAAATTGTGGTGTTAGAGAAGACTCTTGAGAATCTCTTGGACTGCAAGGAGATCAAACTAGTCAATCCTAAAGGAAATCAACCCTGAAAATTCATTGGAAGGACTGATGCTGAAGCTTCAGTACTTTGGCCAACTGATGCAAAGTGCCAACTCATTGGAAAAGACCCTGATGTGGCTCAGACAGTAAAGAATCTGCCTGCAGTGCAGGAGACCTGGGTTCAATCCCTGGGTTGGGAAAATCCCCTGGAGGAGGGCATGACAATCTACTCCAGTATTCTTGCCTGGAGAATTACCATGGACTGAAGAGCCTGGCTGGTTACAGTCCATGGAGTTGCAAAGAGCCAGACACAATTGAGCGACTAAGCACAGTTGATGCTGAGAATGATTGAGGGAGGGAGGAAAAGGGGGCAGCAAAGGATGAGATGGTTGGATGGCATGATTGACTCAGTGAATGTGAGTTTGAGCAAACTCCAGTAGATAATGAAGGATAGGAACGCCTGTCATGCTGCAGTCTCAGAGAGTTGGACACGACTTAGCAGCTGAACAACAAAAATAAAACAGTTAAAAAAGCAACCCACATAGCCCATCTTCTAGAAACTGTTTTTCAAAAATAATGGCTCAGTTATACAAATAAAAGAGAAGAGAAAAATTAAGTATCACTTTAGTCTATTTTCTGAAACCTCAATTGGCAATTAAGTTTGAAAAGGAGAATATTTCAGAGAAGGCAGTGGCAAGCCACTCCAGTACTCTTGTCTAGAAAATCGCATGCATGGACAGAGGAGCCTGGTGGGCTGCAGTCCATGGGCTTCTACTAGTCGGACACGACTGAACCACTTCACTTTCACTTTCACACATTGGAGAAGGAAATGGCAACCCACTCCAGTGTTCTTGCCTGGAGAATCCCAGGGACGGTGGAGCCTGGTTGGCTGCCATCTATGGGGTCGCACAGAGTCGGACACGACTGAAGCGACTTAGCAGCAGCAGCAGCAGCAGCAGTTCAGTTGAGAATTAAGGAACAGAAATGAGAAAATACATCATCATTCTGAGTTCAGGAATATCCTGTTCTCATATTTTCCTAATTTATTTAGTATGTCAAGCCAATAAACCCCCAAATTTCACTTCTTTTTGCTCATTCTAAATCCAAGCACATTGAATGCCTTACCAGTTTTACCACCATCTAGTGGGATGTCCAGGTGATTGCAAGTAAACTCTGAATAGAATGTTCATAGTTCCTCTTCCCATTCATGACAGAATGACTGATACAAGATCTTAGTACATTGTTAAAACAGACATAGTAATAAACCTTATAAAAGAGTTTGAAAGTATTAGGTTGATGCAAATTAGGTAATTGCAATTTTGTACCGTAAGTTTTAATCATTATTACTAGGCTCAAACACATCTTTATTAATCAAAATAGAACCATTGCAATCAACACGTTTTTGCCAATGAGAAATGCTTGCTTATTCTTATAGTGTAAAAATCCATGAGTCAATTCAACAAGCTATTGGAAAGCATTTTCTGCCTCCTGCTGGTTGTGAAAGTGTTTTCCCTGCAAAAAGTTGTTGAGGTGCTTAAAGAAGTGGTAGTCGGTTGGCAAGAGATCAGGTGAACATGGCAGATAAGGCAAATTTTGTAGCCCAATTTGTTCAACTTTTGAAGTTCTGGTTGGGTGGTGTGTGGTCAGGCATTGTCGTGGAGAATTGGGCCCTTTCTGTTGAGCAGTTATGGCTGCGGGTGTTGAAGTTTTTGGTGCATCTAATTGATGTACTGAGCATAATTCTCAGATGTAATGATTTCACTAGGATTCAGAAAGCTGTAGTGGATCAGACCAACAGCAGACCACCATACAGTGACCATTATCTTTTTTGGGTGAAAGTTTGGCTTTGGAGCTTCTTTTAAGTCCAACCACTAAGCTGGTCATCACTGTTTGTTGTATAAAATCCACTTTTCATCGCATGCCGCAATCCAATCAAGAAATTATTCATTGTTGCTGCATAAAATAAGAGAAGACCACACTTCAAAATGATAATACTTTTTTTTATTTTAGGTTTTCTCATGAGACATCCTCTTATCAAGCTTGTTCACCTTTACAGTTTGTGTCAAATGCCAAATGACCATAGAATAATTGATGTGGAGTTCTTTGCCAAATTCTCATGCAGTTGTTAGAGGATCAGCTTCCATGATTGTTCTCAGTTGGTCGCTGTCAACTTCCTATGACTGGCCACTATGCTCCTCATTTTCAAGGCTCTTATCCCTTTTGTAAAGCTTCTAGAAACACCACTGTACTTTATGTTTGTTAGCAGTTCCTGGCTCAAATGCATGGTTGATGTTGCAAGTTGTCTCCACTGTTTTATGACGCATTTTGAACTCAAATAAGAAAATCATTCAAATTTGCTGTTTGTCTAACATCATTACCGTAGTTCAAAGTAAATATAAAATAAACAGCAAGTAATGTCTTTAGCAAAAAAAAAGCAAGAAATATGCATTGAAATGATATATAACATCAGTTCAGTTCAGTCGCTCAGTCGTGTCAGACTCTTTGCTACCCCAGGAATCACAGCACGCCAGGCTTCCCTGTCCATCACCAACTCCCAGAGTTCACTCAAACTTTTGCCTATCAAGTTGGTGATGCCATCCAGTCATCTCATTCTCTGTCGTCCCCTTCTCCTCCTGCCCCCAGTCCCTCCCAGCATCAGAGTCTTTTCCAGTGAGTCAACTCGTCGCATGAGGTGGCCAAAGTTTTGGAGTTTCAGTTTCAGCATCAGTCCTTCCAATGAACACCCAGGAATGATCTCCTTTAGGATGGACTGGTTGGCTCTCCTTGCATTCTAAGGGACTCTCAAGAGTCTTCTCTAACACCACAGTTCAAAAGTATCAATTCTTCAGCAATCAGGTTTCTTCACAGTCCAACTCTCACATCCATACATGACCACGGGAAAAACCATATCCTTGACTAGACGGAACTTAGTTGGCAAAGTCATGTCTCTGCTCTTTAATATACTATCTAGGTTGGTCATAACCTTCCTTCCAAGGAGCAAGCGTCTTTTAATTTCATGGCTGCAATCAGCATCTGCAGTGATTTTGGAGCCCCAAAAAATAAAGTCTGACACTGTTTCCACTGTTCCCTCATCTATTTCCCATGAAGAGATGGGACCAGATGCCATGATCTTAGTTTTCTGAATGTTGAGCTTCAAGCGAAACTTTTCACTCGCCTCTTTCACTTTCATCAAGAGGCCTTTGAGTTCCTATTCACTTTCTGCCATAAGGGTGGTGTCATCTGCTTATCTGAGGTTATTGATATTTCTCCCAGCAATCTTGATTCCAGCTTGTGCTGCTTCCAGCCCAGCGTTCCTCACAATGTACTCTGCATATAAGTTAAATAAGCAGGGTGACAATATACAGCCTTGACGTACTCCTTTTCCTATTTGGAACCAGTCTGTTGTTCCATGTGCAGTTCTACCTGTTGTTTCCTGACCTGCATATAGGTTTCTCAAGAAGCAGGTCAGGTGGTCTGGTATTCCCATCTCTTTCAGAATGTTCCACAGTTTATTGTGATCCACACAGTCAAAGGCTTTGGCATAGTCAATGAAGCATAAATAGATGTTTTTCTGAAACTGTCTTGCTTTCTCTATGATCCAGCAGATGTTGGCAATTTATCTCTGGTTCCTCTGTATTTTCTAAAACCTGCTTGAACATGTGGAAGTTCATGGTTCACATATTGCTGAAGCCTGGCTTGGAGAATTTTGAGCATGACTTTACTAGTGTGTGAGATGAGTGAAATTGTGCGGTAGTTAGAGCATTCTTTGTCATTGCCTTTCTTTGGGATTGGGATGAAGACTGACCTTTTCCAGTCCTGTGGCCACTGCTGAGTTTTCCAAATTTGCTGGCATATTGAGTGCAGCACTTTCACAGCATCATCTTTCAGAATTTGAAATAGCTCAACTGGAATTCCATCCCCTCCACTAGCTTTGTTCATAGTGATGCTTTCTAAGGCCCACTTGACTTCACATTCCAAGATGTCTGGCTCTAGGTGTGTAATTGCACCATCGTGATTATCTTGGTCATGAAGATCTTTTTTGTACAGTTCTTCTGTGTATTCTTGCCACCTCTTCTTAATATCTTCTGCTTCTGTTAGGTCCATACCATTTCTGTCCTTTATCGAGCCCATCTTTGCATGAAATATTCCCTTGGTATCTCTAATTTTCTTGAAGAGATCTCTAGTCTTTCCTATCTATTTAAGAATGTATTCCAATATCAAATGGCAAATTTCAACAATCCAAAACCACAATTACTTTTGCACCAACCTTCTTAAAATTTTGGGAGATATTTAATTTCTTTAATACTGATAATTTATATTCTCAAACACCTTTTGAAATAAGGGTACCTATAAAATTGCTTTTTATTTGTTTAGTCTTAAACACAGAAGAACTCTTTCTCTAGAAGCAGATGAAGAGAGTGTTCTCACTCTATCTGTGGCCAGACTGTGAAGTGACAGAACACAGATGGGCTATAAGCAGAACAAACTTATGGCAAAGCTGTAGCTTAGAGCTAGATTATAAAACAGTTAATCAAAATCAATGCCTTTTGCTAAGTCAACAGTGTTCTATAGTTTTTATGAGAAATCTATAGTCAACCTGATCAAATAGGATGTCCATAGGATAGTGCATAACTTACATGGCCATTGATACTATAAAGTTTAAAAGAAAAAAATTTTTAAATGAATACAGTCAGAAAAAAAAGAGAGCGGATTTTTTTCTTTTTGAGACAGAAAGCTTTAATCTTTATCTGAAGAAGTAGTGATGATGATAAAGTGCTTCAGGAAACACTACAAGAATGAGACAATCTTATGTTAGTATCTCTCTTCTAGCAAAACAGATTTAAGATAACAGTTATTAGGGTTTCTTGTGCACATAAATACCAAGTATATGTTCACTGATAGAACTATATTGCCCATGAGAAAGTACTTATTAAGGTGGAAAGCAGGATTATAAATTAATTATTTAATGTGTGTGCAAAACACAAATACCTAAAATGAAGGCCGTAGAAAACACTTTAGATATTATTTAATCCAGCTATCTCATTTTGCAAATTAAAGAAAAATTGAAGGACCTAAATTCTACACAACTTTCTCAGTTCTCAACATTTGACCCAAATTAAATGTATGAAGCTTTGCAAACCTAATGTGAATTAACTACTGTTCTGTTCATGTTCCTACTAGTCACTATATTGTCTTTACCAGTGTTTTGTTATAGTGATTTTCAAAATAATCCAGATGTTAGTCATACCTTCATGCTCCTTCATCTGTTCCACCTGTCTTTGTAACCATTTGTACCTGGATATATTTTGGCAATACTTTGTATTGCCAGGTGAATTTATTCACACAAACAAAACTATTAGTGAGAAATAGTTACTATATCCATTCAATTTACAAATATGTACTAAAAACCAAACATTGTGGGCTTCCCTGTTGCCTCAGATGATAAGAATCTCCCTGCAATGTGGGAGACCCGGGTTTGATCCCTAGATCTGGAAGATCCTGTGGAGAATGGAATAGCTACCCACTCCAATATTCTTGCCTGGAGAATTCCATGGACAGAGGAGCCTGGTAGGCTACAGTACATGGAGTTGCAAAAATTCAGACATGACTGAATGACTATTCTTTCTTTCTCTACCAAGCACTATGCTAGGTTCTGGGGATAAATAATCACCAAAAAAAAAAAATCGCAAACTTTCCCCTGATGAAGGTTATAATGGAAGAGAAAGACAGAATAACCAAGAAATAAAATCCATAAATAAAATATTACTTCAATGGAGAATTACACACTTTTTCAATGAGAATGGTTAATGTGGACAGGAAATGCAAGGAATGATTCCCAACAAATGAAGATTTAGCTAGGATCAAAGGAAAGAGTCTTTTAATTAACAATTAAAAGAGTTAATTTTAAGAAAGAGGTGATATACATGCAAAGAAAACAAATAATTTGAATGGAGAACTAAAAGTAGACTTATAAAGAGCAAGAATAGATAATTGTGTACCGTACTTGTAATGGAATATTATATAGCAACCAACACAAATGATCTACAGCTATACGCAGGAATATGAATGGACTTTAAAAATATACTACTCTGTGGAAAAATTGTTTCCATATATCTTTATTTGTGTCTTTTTACCATTATTTTAAAATGTGAAAATTATAATTTGCTTACTGGTTGCGCAAAAACAGGCCTCAGGTGAGTTTTCGACAGCAGGCAAAATCTACACATGCACACAGACACATACACTTAGTTTCACAGTAGTAGTTGCCTCAGGCTGAGAGTTGAAAGAACAGTGGAATTGGGAAGGAGCACATAAGTAGATGTAAGATGTGTTAGCGTTCTAGATCTTGAGTTGAATGATGGATTAATCTTTTTAAAGATTAAAAAACATAAAAAGAGAGAGCCATTTGCAGGTCAAAATTGATAATATATAAAAAAAATATATGCTATGAAAAGTTCAATTGTGTTCATTTAAGATCCAATATCCAAAAATAATGGGGGTGGTGAAGAGAGAGGGAAGGAGAGAGAGAGACAGTGAGAAAGGGAATAATTTAAGATGTAGAGAAGCAATATGGTGCTAGTTGAGACTGGCCATTTCTTAGAGGTCAGTTCATGAATCATGAATTGGTTATATGGGTCTTATTAATCTATTATTTATTCATTTATTTAAAAGTAAAGTTTGTTTTAATTTTATTTTTCAGATTTGTTTTAAATTCTATTTGGGGGAGAGGGAGAGGAAGTATGTCATGACCAAGTTTTCTTTTCTTTAAGATCACTCTGAACATGCTATGGAGAATTCTTTGGAAGGACCCTTCAGAGGATATGTACCCACCTTTCAGGAAAGTAAAAAGAGCCTAAGGTAGAGTTTATAACATTGGAGATAGTATAATAGTTGTGGAAATGTTGAGAATTAAGCTTATTTTCAAATATGTAAACAATAATAGATAACATTTAAAATTGAATTGGATCACAGGCTAAAAAATATTTCAAAGATCAGATTCATGACAGCTGCAAAATTAGATACTTGGTAATGCTATTCTTTGAGACCAAAAATAGTATAAGAAAACTTGGTTTAGGCAGTAGTTCATTTATGCACCAATTTATTTAACATTTACTCAATATTGATTTGTGAGACACTGTTGTTCTAGGTAATAAACTGCTAATGTAAACCAAATCTACAAGTTCCCTACTTCCATAGAGCTCCTATTTTAGTGAGAGAAGCCAGATCACAAAGAAGCATGCAAATAAATATATAAGATAGTGTAAGCTATGTATTTTACAGAGTAAATGAAACAACTTGATGAAATAGAGAGTGATGGGGGAGGCAAGGAAGCTATTATAAAAAGGGAATTCACAGATTGCTCTGAGAATGACTCTTAGCAAAGACCAGAAGAGTAATGCCATGAGTTTGGTTTTAGATAACATTCTGCTTGAGGTACCTTTGAGATTTCCAAGCAGAGATGAGACTGATCCAGTAAAGGAGAAAGAAAAGCAGTCACATAAAATGAGATCTATAACATCTATAGAGAAGACAGAGAAGGTATTAACCTTTCACGTCTCATAATATCTATGCCTAATTTGTATACATTTTTTCCTTTATGTCTGCTCTCCCAAGGTAGTGTGGCGAGACTTAGAATTATAGATACATATCACTCAGTGAAATTTGGATTTCAGCTAAACAAGATTGTATATATACCCTTGCACTATTTGGGATATCATTGTTCAAAAATTTTATAGATGATCTAAAATTCTGATTTTGTTGGGTATTCTGTATTGTCTCTAGCCACTGTATTCCAAGAAGCACTCAGCTTTCTTAGCTTCTTCCTTCCTCCTCTCTTCCCTCCTCCTTTATCTCTCATCTTTTTCTTCATCTTCCCTTCCCTTCCTCTTTACCCCCTTTTTCTTTCCCAGATTTTCTACAGGGGGCCTTAAAATCCTCACTCCATTGTACAGAGCAATTCAGTTGTGCCCCTTCTTCCCTTTTCTAGTACATAATATACCCCTTATCAGAATGTGGACTCAGACAAGAGCCAGCCAAGGACGGACCCTGCCTGGATGTCAAGTAGGAGTTTAAAACACTTCTTTACATAGGAACAGGCACAGATTCCAACAAATCATCAGTCAATGGAACACAGGAACTCTATCTTTCTCATCTATATTTTCTATATGTGACTATGTGAGTGCATGTTAGTCACTCAGTTTTGTCCAACTCTTTGCAACCCCATGAACTGTAGCCTGCCAGGCTTCTCTGTTCATAGAATTCTCAAGGTAAGAATACTTGAGTGGGTTGCCATTCCCTTCTCCAATATGTGACTACAGGAGGCAACTGAAAATATTTTTTAAATAAGAGAATGTTTGCTGAAGTTATGGAACATATTACTAGGAATATTTATGTAGATGCCTCAGTTTTCTCATCTTTAAATTGCAAGGGTTTAATAATAATAGAAATGGCGATAATAATACTAACTATTGTGTATGGTCTAATTACTCTTTTCAAGGCATCCTATTAAGCATTTAATATACATTAACTTAAAAGTTCCTTTCAGCTCTAACAATGTGAGATCTGTTGGTCTCAGCATGACCTCAGATATGACAGAATCTAACGGAAGAGAGCTTAGAGATACATTAAGGTTATTGGATGCTAATAATAATGTGATGCAATTAAATACTAATATCTAAATCCAGACAAAAAGAGATTTTAAAACATCATGATCATCATAAAGATAAGCATTATGGGAAAAGATTTGAGCAATTTGCAGTTTTACCATTTAGTTCCCAGAATGGTTGAGGACAGCTTCTATGATGTATTTTCCTTTGGCAATTTGTCTCCAGTTTGTCTCCATGAGTCATTCACACACCTAACATCAGGTGGTGTGACTGCAAGATGCATGGTTGGTTGAGTGAAACCCAAGCTACACAGATGTGGGGGAAATCTGTTATTAATGGTGTTAGTGAGAAACATCATTTAGAATTTTAAAGCACATTTCTTCTGTGCAGTTCATTGCCCTTTACAAATATTTCATTAAGCTCTATTACCCTGCTGTCAGAGAGAGGTGACCTAGTTGCAAATACTCCAATAAACAGCTATTGAGGGGCTATTCAGATTGGAAAAGAATACTGCAATACACAGTATAAGCAGTTAAACAAGAAGGAAGAAATAAATGTATCAATTTATATTTAAAAGACTGTAATAAAATCTCTATCGACATTGGAGTAATTTAAAACCATATGAAGGTAACCTCTTTTTGACTGCCCCTTAAGATAATCAAGTGCACAGTGGAACCACAAACACCTCCAGCAGAATGTGATGGGTGTACCTGAAGAACCATGCAAATTGATCATTTGATCTAAAAAGTTCATCTTACCCACAACTACCTTCTAAAAGAATTTTAGTATGTGAAGCCCATTCCTTGCAGGAATGCCTTTTGGAATGACTTTTCTGTAAGCCTATCTGATAAGCTCTTGCTGAATACAAATCACCCCAAGATTTAGTAGCTTACTATGTCAAGTGCAAATGGGCTGATAGTTTGCAGGTTTGCTGGGTGGGTCTTCTGACAGAGTTTAGATCATATGTTCAGTGGAATTCATGCATGCATCTGTAGTCAACTGATGATTGCCTGGCATTTCTTGTGTGGCTCTTTCAGGTGTCTAGGTGTCAAGGCTATGATGGTAAAGCCTGCTTCATGCAGTCTCCATTCTTCAGGATGTTAGCTTGCAATTGTTCACTTGAGGCGGCAGGGTCAATAGAGAGCAGAGTGTAGAAGTCCTCATGAGGCCCAGGCTTGGAACAGGTGCAGTATCATTTCTACCTCATTGCATTGTGCAGGCAGGTCCCATATCCTGCCCGGACTCAATTTTGGAGGAAAGACACTCTAATTTTTGATAGAAGGAACCACAATAACCATATAGGAAAAGCCTATGTAATGAATTAATTTATGGCAATTTAAAAAATCTACCCAGTTTTATAGTGCACATGTGTCATTTTTTGGGCAACCATTTTTAATCACAAGGGGCTTCCCTAGTGGCTCAGATGGTAAAGAGTCTGCCTGCAATACAGGAGAGCCAGGATCAACACCTGACTTTGGAAGATCCTCTGGAGAAGGGAATGGCTACTCACTCCAGTATTCTTGCCTGGAGAATTCTATGAGATAGAGGAGGCTGGTGGGCTATAGTCTCTGGGGTCACAAAGAGTGGGACACAATTGAGTGGCTAACAGTTTAATCACAAGTCCTTTGTTTGGGGAATTTATCACTTTAAGGGTTCTACTTTTAGGAGAGAAAAAAAGTCAGAACTTGAGAACTTGCCTTCCCAACTTTTCAATTCATTCATGGGACTGACTGACATGATTTTATTATATGATGTAGACTTAATGAATCAGAAACAGCTCTGTGATTTTTTTACTCAAAGAAAAGAGTATATGTGTTAGTCACTCTGTCGTGTCCAACTTTTTGTGACCCCAGGGGCAGTAGCCCTCCAGTCTCCTCCATCGATGGAATTCTCCAGGCAAGAATACTGAAGTGGATTGTCAATCCTTTCTCCAGGGGATGTTCCTGACCCAGGGATCAAACATGGGTTTCCTGCATTGCAGGCAGATTCTTTACCATATGAGCCACAATGGAAGCCCCAAAGAAAACAAAGCACTATGAATAATTCATTTTCTAGTGAAAGCTGGTAGAGCACAGCAGAGACAGAGTTGGCAGCACTCCATCAGTGGCCTCCCATGTTATCTGCATGGTCTCCTGCCTCTGTCCCCTACTCTAGGGTCTCTGAAGTGTGCCCGAGGTCAGGCATAGGTCCTGGCTATTAGATCTAATCTAAGCTAGATTCCCTGGCCCTTCTCTGAGAGTTGAAAAATTACTCATATACTTAAAGTGCTTAAATTAGCCTGAGTGATTTCTGTGAATTAAAGCTAATTGTCCCGATTGATGTAGAAGAGACATTTCTTATTACTAAAATGGAAATAATAATATGCCTGGAAAAACGGATTCATAGTTAGCACATAATAAATTATAACATCTATCATATCATGTATTCTAAATATTTTCACAAAACAAATTCTGTGTCTTTTCTCAATATCTAATATAGCACCAAAAAACACTGGTGAATTTTATTTTATACTTAAACATAAGGCTCACAATTAATTTCTCCTAATAGTCCAAACAGTTTAACTTACATTTTCCTTGACAGAGAATAATAACAAAACTGAGCAGCATAGCAGAAAGATCTTTGAAAAAGAGATTAGAAGGTGAAGGTGTGAGTTCACTCAAATCACATACAAGATATATGCAAGTCTCTCATCTACTGGCTCATTTCCTATTCACACAGTTGGGAAAGTGGCTGCCTTGTTTACTTCAAGAATTATTCTGATAGCCATATGAAATATTATAAGTATAAATACTTTGAATCTGTAAAACACTATGTAAACACAAGGTATTACTACTTAAAAAAAAAAAAAAGAATATCTCAGCCTCCCACATGTGGTATAAACAAATACAAATGTTTAAATGCTAATATATTCTCAAAATTTATCTATACTTTGAGCCTCCTCTAACATCTGTTTATATGTGTCCTCAATCCAGATTTAATTTAGATTGGTCTTTTCATATTTTGGATTGAAAATCTTGATGGTAAAATCCAGCAAAGTAAATGTAGTTTACAGCACCAGAGGAAAGTTGTCTTCTAAGCCTGATTTCAGAAAAAATATCATTTTTGTTTCCAGTGCCCGACACACTGACCAACCCCAAGTAGGTCAAAATTTAAAGTGATGATGATTACTACCAATAACAAGACTGAAAAATATAGTAAGTTTACTGTAGAATACAAAGTCTTATAAACTAATCACTTCATGGTTCTAGTACATGGTATGTTCTTTAAGTATATGCAAGGACTTTTCTCTTTAAAATTTTGACCTAAATCTTTCTTCTATATGCAGTATGATCCTTTTGTTCCTTCCGCAGAGGATTTGTGCAGACAACATTATAGTTTACAATTTCTATTTCCAACATTTAAAAATTGTTATTTTCTTTTAGATATACATGGAAAAAAATTCATGTAAACAATGAACAAAAGCAGTAGTGTTTATACAAAGTTGACAACCAAAAGAGCAATAAAATTATGTAGTATAGCAAAAATTGAATTTAAAAAAATGATTACAAAAGGAATACAATCAATTATAAAAAAAAAACATTCAAGCACAATATAATGTTGAAAGCCAAAAAAAGAAATCTAAATATAATGGTAAGCAGTTCATCAAAAGTGACACCTTGAATTAAGTAAAGGGCAAGTCAGATTTTAGTTAAATTTCATTTTCTATTTGTTTCAATGAAAGTGTAGTTAAATTCTCAAAAAAATAGTAAACTTTCTATTTATTTCTTGCTTTTAAAAAAAAAAAACTCTTCATAATTGCTTAATTTTTCCTCTAACATTTTTGTCCATGAAATCTAAAAGTTCTTGTTTCTGTTTCATTTTAAAAATTGTCCTTTCCAAATTTTAAATAGATCTTTAATCAGATGATACCCATCTCTGCACCAATACTTAAAATACTTCAGTGGCCTCTCATATGTGTTAAAAAGATATCCAACTGTGTGTGAGGATGTCAGGTGTTTTTCTGAGATCAACTTGCCTCCTGTTATCTTCATAATCTGCCATTCTCTTTGTTCATCAACTTCACCAATAACAATTATCTTACTTCAGCTCCACTGCATTTGCCAGGACCTACCTAACATGACCTGCTTCTTGTGTACATCTCTAACATAATTTCATTCTGTTCTCCACCCTACTCAGTATATTCCGGCCACTCTGACCTCTGTTCTATTTCTCCGCCATATGAAGACTTGCCTCTCAGTGCCTGCAGCTTATTATGCTTTCTGCTTGAAACCATCTTTGCCCCTTTCTTTACAAATTCCAAACCACAGCTCAAATGTCACATGTTCAGAGAGCTTTTTCTCACTCTATCTAAATCACATTTCCTGTCAGTTCCTATTGTATAACTGATAATTTACCCATAAGTAAGATGGATTTGTTTGCTCATTTATTTATTTGTTTTGTTATCTATCTCCTCTGAAGAAGTAAATTTCTTTAGTGAAAGAAATATGTCGTGATCATGATTGTTATATTCCCATAGTCTACACCACTGCCAGCACAATCATTATTTCTCGAAGAAACTAGTGAATCTGTGCTATACTATTCAGTTTTCTTTGTTCTGCTGCTGCTGCTGCTAAGTAGCGTCAGTTGTGTCCTACTCTGTGCAACCCCATAGACGGCAGCCCACCAGGCTCCGCCTTCCCTGGGATTCTCCAGGCAAGAACACTGGAGTGGGTTGCCATTTCCCTCTCCAATGCATGAAAGTGAAAAGTAAAAGTGAAGTCGCTCAGTCGTGTCCGACTCTTTGCAACCCCATGGACTGCAGCCCACCAGGCTCCTCCGTCCATGGGATTCTCCAGGCAAGAGTACTGGAGTGGGGTGCCCTTGCCTTCTCCTTCTTTGTTTTGAGGACAAGTCAATTCAGTTAAACCATTGTATCTCATTTCAGGAGGTGGTGATGCAGGTGGGCTCTGGAATATTGGCCTATGCTGCAAGCAATCAGGTATTTAATAAGATTCATGTGGGCGTACTTAATCGCTCAGTCATGTCTGACTCTTTGCGACCCTCTGGACTGTAGCCCACCAGGCTCCTCTGTCCATTGGATTTTTCAGACAAATATACTGGAATGGATTGCCATTTCCTCCCCCAAGGGATCTTCCAACCCCAGGCTCAAACCCATATCTCCTACATTGCAGGCAGATTCTTTACCAGCTGAGACATCAAGGAAGCCCAAGAGGCACTTCTATGGAAACAAAATGAAAACAAAGGCTAATTAATAAAATAATTTTTCAGCCCACAGGGCAGTCAGTTAAGAAAATTTCTAGATGTCAGGATTAAAACATCTTTTGTAGTTTGAAATGTCTCCAATGATGTCTTCAGGAGTTAGGTAAATTTTCTGAGTGGCTAATACTAGAAATAGGCCTGAGAATCATCTAAATATGAGCTGATAAGGCCTTTTCTTTGACATTTATATTAAGTCGTCTACCTTCAGTTTGTGCTTGTGTGTGTTGGTAGGTCTTTAGGAAAAAGACAGTTTTAGTTTGAGAATTTCTGAATTCCAGAGGGATCAGGTAGTGAGAAAAAGATAAATGTTTCAGTTCTGCTTACAGAAGTATAACTTACCAAATTTCTGTAAGTCCTAGAAAAAAAAAAAAAAAAGGATTTCCTTGTGTTTGAAAAAATAAACGTTTAAAAATTTTTAAACAAAAAAGTCATAAAAATACAATCGTTTTCATCAATTAATTCAATCCCGTGTAATTCTTGTTTGCCTGAGTCCAGTTTTTCCATTTGTTCTATTGGCCTTGCCTGATGACTGAGGGTGTTAGAGATGGGGCAACTTCAAGAAATTTGTAAGGCTTTTGTTAAGGCTAATATGATTTACTGAGCGAAGTGGGGTGTCTTGATCACTGGAGATCATGGAAGTTAAACTCCAAAGTGTTCTGTTTTGTTTTGCCATTGTAAGTGCATCAACCTGACAGCAAGGAAAGGCTTCAACCCATCAAACAGAAAATGAGTTTTGCCGGCAGATGGGAAGAACCAAGGGGCCATGCTGGGTTTCCCAAAACTCTATTTGTTTAACTTACAGCTAATGTTGACCCATCTTAATTTAACTGATTTAAATTAAGCTGTTACATCTTATAAGAACAGCAGGATGACAAAAGTATGGAAAAGAGAAGTCAGAGTTTTTTGTTCTTGTTTTGTTTGTCTTTGTTTATTCAGTAATAGAATGGAGTTTATTCTCATGGCATAATCCTTATAGATTCATGCCTTTGTTTGAATATCAGTTAGGCATTTCCCTGATACTTAGGTTCAGTCTTTTTAGTGTGAGATAACATTTATGCCAAGATTTATAAAACTTCTAAGTTTCATACAATTTCCAGAACACATATCTATATAGACACAACATGAAGAAGATATAATATTATTTCTTACTTGACAATGCTTCCTATGTAATTTAACATGTCAAATATGCCTAATTTATTGTTTCTCTTTTTATAAGAAAAGGAAATATCTCAAAATTAGTTCTAGAACAACAACAACAACAACAACAACAAAAAAAAACCTTTTGAATTTGATTTTGGGTAAGTTTGTAAAAAATATCAGAAAGGTTTTAAAACACTTGGTCAAATAGGGCTCTGTAACACAATGCTTAGTTATCTATTTAACCAAAATAGGACTTCCCTGATAGCTCAGTTGGTAAAGAATCCACCTGCAATGCAGGAGACCCCAGTTCAATTCCTGGGTCAGGAAGATCAGCTGGAGAAGGGATAGGCTACCCACTGCAATGTTCTTGGGCTTCCCTTGTGGCTCAGCTGGTAAAGAATCCACTGCAATGGTGGAGACCTGGGTTCAATCCCTGGGTTAGGAAGATCCCCTGGAGAAGTGAAATTCTACCCACTCCAGTATTCTGGCCGGAAGAATTCCATGGATTGTATAGTCCATGGGGTCTCAAAGAGTCAGAAACGACTAAGTGACTTTTACTTTAACCTGCTGCTGCTGCTAAGTCACTTCAGTCTATGCAACTCCATAGACAGCAGCCCACCAGGCTCTCCCGTTCTTGGGATTCTCCAGGCAAGAACACTGGAGTGGGTTGCCATTTCCTTCTCCAGTGCCTGAAAGTGAAAGTGAAGTTGCTCAGTAGTTTCCAACTCTTCCGAGACCCCATGGACTGTAACATACCAGGCTCCTCCGTCCATGGGATTTTCCAGGCAATAATTATTAAAGATGTCATAGGCAAATAAAGAAATTTATGTAATTTTGAGGGTTTCCCAGTTGGCTATTTGATAAACAATCCTCCTGCCAATGTAGGAGATGCAGGTTTGATCCGTGGGTCAGGAAGATCCCCAGAGGAAGAAATGGCAACCTACTCCAGTATTCTTATCTGGAGAATCCCATGGACAGAGGAGTCTGGCAGGCTATCATGGTGTCGCAAAGAGTTGGACATGACCGAGCGCGCGTGCCTACGAGCGTGCGCAAGCACACACACACACATAATTTTGAGAAAAAATTAGCTCTTAATGCTGAAGATTAGGTTCACTTAAGTAATCAAAGTGGAGAAGGAGAAGGAAATGGCAACCCACTCCAGTGTTCTTGCCTGGAGAATCCCAGGGATGGCGGAACCAGGTGGGCTGCCGTCTATGGGGTCGCACAGAGTCGGACACGACTGAAGCGACTTAGCTTAGCAAGTAATCAAAGTCCTGATAGATTATAGGTGATTATTTTGACAAGTCATAAGATCTTTGTTTTTGTTATATTTTTGAGGCAGAATAAATGTAAATAAAAACTTTTCATAACCTTTTATTATCAAAAGCAGACCAATAGTCTCTTTAACAAGTGGTGCTGGGAAAACTGGTCAGCCACTTCTAAAAGAATGAAACTAGAACACTTCCTAACACCATACACCAAAATAAACTCAAAATGGATTAGAGAGCTAAATGTAAGACCAGATTCTATAAAACTCCTAGAGGAGAACGTAGGCAAAACACTCTCCGACATAAATCACAGCAGGATCCTCCAAGACCCACCTCCCAGAATATTGGAAATAAAAGCAAAAATAAACAAATGGGACCTAATTAAAATCAAAAGCTTCTGCACAGCAAAGGAAACTCTAAGCAAGGTGAAAAGACAGCCTTCAGAATGGGAGAAAATAATATCAAATGAAGCAACTGATAAAGGATTAATCTCCAAAATATACAAGTAGCTCCTGCAGCTCAATTCCAGAAAAATAAGTGACCCAATCAAAAAATGGGCCAAAGAACTAAACAGACATTTCTCCAAAGAAGACATAAAGATGGTTAACAAACACATGAAAAAATGCTCAACATCCCTCATAATCAGAGAAATGCAAATCAAAACCACAACGAGATACCATTTCACACCAGTCAGAATGGCTGCTATCCAAAAGTCTACATGCAATAAATGCTGGAGAGGATGTGGAGAAAAGGGAACCCTCTTACACTGTTGGTGGGAATGCAAACTAGTACAGCCACTATGGAGAACAGTGTGGAGATTCCTCAGAAAACTGGAAATAGAACTGCCATATGATCCAGAAATCGCACTCCTGGGCATACACACCGAGGAAACCAGAACTGAAAGAGATACATGTACTCCAATGTTCATTGCAGCACTGTTTATAATAGCCAGGACATGGAAGCAACCTAGATGTCCATCTGCAGATGAATGGATAAGAAAGCTTTGGTACATATACACAATGGAGTATTTTTCAGCCATCAAAAAGAATGCATTTGAATCAGTTTTAATGAGGTGGATGAAATTGGAGCCAATTATACAGAGTGAAGTAAGCCAGAAAGAAAAACATCAATACAGTATACTAATGCATATATATGGAATTTAGAAAGATGGTAACCTGAACCCTGTATACGAGACTGCAAAAGAGACATAGGCATATAGAACAGTCTTTGGGACTCTGTGGGAGAGGGTGTAGTTGGGATGATTGGGGAGAACGGCATTGTAGCATGTATTTTATCATAAGTGACCAGTCCAGGTTTGATGCATGATACAGGATGATGGGGGCTGGTGCACGGGGATGACCTGGAGGGAGGATATGGGGAAGAGGGAGGTGGGAGGGGGGTTCAGGAAAGGGAACACATGCACACCTGGGGCGGATTCATGTCAATGTATGGCAAAACCAACCAATATATTAATGTAAGGTAATTTGCCTCCAATAAAATAAATTTTAAAAAAAGAAAGAAAAAGAGTTGTTCTTTTAACAGAGAGAAATCAAATTTTAATTTTGTACTTGTTATTTTTAATATTAAATTAATATTTTAATATTAAGAATAATATTATTTTTAATATTAAACCTCATTTACTTAATCAAATTCATTCTAATATTATCCAGTCCTGACCACAAATAAAACTTATTTCTAAAGATTCCTTCTTTTGCAAACATTTTGCAACTTTATATATCCATTTTAGCTTACCCTTTGTTTTCATTCTCATTTAGAAATAGCCAACTTTAGAACAAAATCACTTTTTTTAACAAAAAATTCCCCATAACTTATACATTTTCTTACCCTCAAACACATCCTATTTCTAGTATTATATATAGTAGTTTTAACCATATATATTAATTAGAATTATTAATCCTTTGAAACCTTAATTTTTTAGTGAAAAGATGAAGCAAACAATCGTGAACTGTATTAACATTTTGTGGCTTGGTGAAATTATAAATACATTTTACAATTTCTAGAAACATATCTTACTTCATAGTATAATCTTCTGGTAAAGCATAAAATACATTTATGAACAGACCCCAAACATACTTAGTATCTCTGTAATAAGAGGTCAAAAATAGGTAAACCAGCATTTGTTTAGTAATTAATGTCTAGTATTTTATCTTATTTGGAAATGATCAAGATATTCAATGAATTTACATCACTCAAATCAATTTAGCAAAATTCTAAGGGTGTAAATCATCAAAGAGATTTAGGAAACAATTTAAGTAGACATATCATAAAACAATTATTGTTAAAATGTTAACCTAAAAAACTCATCTCATTTACATTTATTTAATTCATTTGTTCTTAACAATCATACTTGAATTACTCATGAAAATTTCATGAGATATTAAAGCAATTATTTATTATCTTAATTTTTTTTTCCTTTGCTGACAAATTTGCAATAGAGACATTAGCCTATCTGGCTAGCAAACCCAGGTAGAAAAAAAGTTACTTATTAATTAAATAAACATGCCTAAAATTAACTTTTATTTACTAAAATTTATCTTATGTGTGCATGCTTAGTTGCTTAGCCATGTCTGACTCTGTGACCCCATGAACTATAGACTACCAGGCTCCTCCATCCATGGGATTCTCCAGATAAGGATCACATGAATTTGAAAAATACTTGGCTTAGATTTTATTGTATTTTTGAGAACCTTTATATAATTTATCATTTGCTTAAGCCAATTAAATAGAGATCTTTTAACAATTACTATTTGGCAATATTATTTGTGGTTGAAAATAATATATTTATAACTTAGACATATAAACAAACACAATCAGAGATTTCATAGTTTTCATTTCAAAATTTTAGTCATTTATCAGTTACAATACAAAGATCACTACTTTATGAATAACGATTAAATAAGTAAGATTAGTCACTCAGATGACTAAAAATATTTTGTTGTTTGTGGAGAAGATTTTTAAGATCTATATTTGCCTTTGACAAGCAATTTTAAGGAGGTTACTTGGACAAGAGAGTCCTTTTAGTAACAGTATGTTCTTACCCTCATTTTGCTTGTTTGTTTATTTCAGGTTCTACTGACTGAGTAATCTGGGCTTTATCTCAGGTGATTACTTATAGGAAGGCCTGGGGAACTGCTGAGTAGATAGTCCAGTTTTTACCTTCATCTGGTGGGCTTAGTTTTTGGGTTTCTTTTTGTTTTTTTAAAGAAGCTGTCAGAACAGGATGTCAAGAGTTGCTCTGGGTTCTGGGGTGTCAACTGATGGAGGAGGAGGAGAAGTAAGTCAGTTACATAAAAGGGAAGTTCAAAAAAGTCAAATAAAGGGATGGAGGAGAAGGTGCAGAATTTGGAAGGGGGATAGGAGAAGGGTAACACAGTTAATTTGATTTTTCAAGTTTAGAGACACCCTGAGTCATCTTTTCATTTACAGCATGAAGGGAGGCAATTTTCTCAGTGTTATCTTTGAGAGCCTCTACATGCCAGTTTAAATGTTTCCTATTTATTTTGTCTAGTCAATACATTTTTCAGTCAAGCACAAAGATTAGACTAATTTTGAAATTTGGAAGGTTCCTCAATTTGGCCAGTGC
This sequence comes from Moschus berezovskii, assembly GCF_049115385.1. NCBI lineage: Eukaryota > Metazoa > Chordata > Mammalia > Artiodactyla > Moschidae > Moschus > Moschus berezovskii. Next base: position 59,296,566 of record NC_142464.1, on the reverse strand, counting down.
AATTTTAAATCATTCCAGGTAAATGAACCCATTTAGATAGGTTGTTACAGGGTAAGGGTCCACAGGTGTTAAGCATAAAAGTGGGGATGGTTCTTGGAGGGGTTTATCTTTGAATTGTTTCTATAAGAGCTTCCTATTATTTTGAGTACTCATCAGAAAAGACTTTTTTTTATTTTACTGTGAAATCCAAATCTGGAGAAAGACTCCTCCTTACTCCCCAAAAGAGAGGAGAATTAGTGTTGATACTTAGAAACATCCAAATAGACATAATCCTCAACAAAGTGGGATCCAGCAGTCCTCACTTCATAGCCTCCAAGCCATTGAAGAGACAACCTCATGTAATGGGTCAGTGTGTGCATACTAAGTCACTTCATTCATGTCTGACTCTTTGACCCCATGGACTATAGCCTGCCAGGCTCCTCTGTCCATGGGATTCTCCAGGCAAGAATACTGGTATGTGTTGCCATCCCCTCCTCTAGGGGATCTTCCCACTCAGGGATAAAACTTGGTCTCCTGTGTCTCCTCCATTGGTGGATGGATTCTTTACCACAAGCACCACTTGGAAAGCCCTGTAGGTACTACAGACTGAATCTAAAGGCGTTCCAGACTGCTGAGGGTGGCTGGTCCAAATTCTTCCAACTATGACAACTATGTTAACTAAAATTTCAGAAATGGAGACCTGATTGAAATAAACAAGTGTTTATCTGGGATTTGTTAGGACTGTAGCTTAAAAGACACAAATTCAAGAAGCACTTGAATTGTATTCCACACAACTACAAAATGGGCTTCCCAGGTGGTGCTGCTGCTACTGCTGCAAAGTCGCTTCAGTTGTGGCCTACTCTGTGCGACCTCACAGACGGCAGCCCACCAGGCTCCGCCGTCCCTGGGATTCTCCAGCCAAGAACACTGGAGTGGGTTGCCATTTCCTTCTCCAATGCATGAAAGTGAAAGGTGAAAGTGAAAGGTGAAAGTGAAGTTGCTCAGTCGTGTCCAAGTCTTAGCAACCCCATGGACTGCAGCTCACCAGTCTCCTCTGTCCATGGAATTTTCCAGGCAAAAGAGTACTGGAGTGGTTTGCCATTGCCTTCTTCCCAATGGTGCTAGTGGTTAAAAATCTGCTTGTCACTGCAGGAGACACAAGAGACATGGGTTGGATCTCTGTGTCAGGAAGATCCCCTAGAGAAGGGCATGGCAACCACTCCAGTATTTTTGTCTGGAGAATCCAATGGACAGAGGAGCCAGGCAGGCTATATAGTCCATGGGGTCGAAGAGTCGGACACGACTGAAGTGAACGAGCATGCACACACACACACAGCTTCAAAAAGGAAGGAGCTTATAAAGGCAAGACCCTCAAGATCAAAGTTAGTTACATGAGTTGTTCATTAACTATAATTGGAGCTGGCCAGAGGTGAACATGCTTGTTAAACCAGGATTGGTTGCAATCTAAAATTATTGCATATTTACAAGGTTACCACCAAGGTCTCAGCTAGCTGATATTTCTTTTTAAATGGCTGATAGTATGATTGAATTTAGTACAGTTCACAGAAAGTTCAACTTAGTGGTGTAGGGACGTGTCTGAGAACAGATCCTCAATGAGCACCCAAATCCATTTTGCAGGGTTGAGCAAAAAAAATAGGTTACTCCATTATGATTTTCAATATGTTATGAGACACTATCCTTTTGTGACTTAATATTCTCTCTCCCTTACTAAAAATTTTGTATTTTCTCTAAGACCTTTGACCTATTAAACCACCTCACAAAGATTTTTATAAGGTGTTATTTGATCAGTTATTTGATTACAAGACACTTCATAAAGAATAGGTTATTGTTTTTCTATTTTCAGATTTTTACTAAAGAGCATTTATCTTGTAATATTTACTATCTTGATGTAATGATCATTATTTTTATTTTCCAATAACTAACCTCATCCCCAAATTCTTCTACACTCTCCATTACAATGTAGAAGCCCAAGAACTACATTTCCCAGAAACATTTGCATGCAGAGTTATGAATTAAATTCCACTAGTGAGTAGAATTTATATGTGACTTATAAGCAAAAGAGTATCAAAGTTTAATATTGTTCTTATAGCAACCATAAGCATCTCATGATTTTCAGCAGATAGATTTTCAGCAGTAGATTTTTCTGTAGCTCCTGTCTCATCTGAAAAATCACCCATGGTGCTGCAGACAACCTATATTAACCATTGTGGGTTTTTACATTTCTTGAATTTCTTGATTTGTAAATTTTGTAAAGTTTAGAAGTAGCTCTGACCTTCACGTGTCCAAATTTTTCTATGTATGTGTATCTGTTAGTTTCTTTATAAATCTTTCTCTTTAAAATATCTATACAGAATTTTATTTTCCTGACCCAGCCTAAGCTAGTAATTGGTGAAAATTGACCCCTTGTACATAGATTTTAAAATATTTCAATTCTGTATTCAAACTTGCAAAAATGGTTGACTTGATAATTCTATGTCCTGCCATTTTTGTGTGAGGATACTAAAGTATTCCAAACTGCAAAAAAAACTAGATATAGAAACATAAAATTTGAATCATTGATATAGAAATTGGAGGAAGACTTCACTCACTAAGTTGTATCTGACATTTTGCAACCTCCTGGGCTGCAGCACTCCAGGTTTCCCCGTCCTTCATTATCTCCCAGAATTTGCTTAAATTCACGTCAACTGAGTCTATTAGGCCATCCAACTATCTCATCTTCTGTCCTTGCCCCATTTACTTGCCCTCATCTTTCCCAGCAGGGTCTTTCCCAATTAGTGGACTCTTCATATCAGGTGGCCAAAGTATTGGAGCTTCAGCTTTAGCATCAGTCTTTCCAATGAATATTCAGGGTTAATGTCCTTTAGGATTGACAGGGTTGATTTCTGTGCAGTCCAGGAGACTCTGAAAAGTCTTCTCCAGCGCCACAATTTGAAAACATCAGTTCTTCAATGCTCAAGTCCAACTCTCACATCCATACATGACCACTGGAAAAACCATACTTTTCTAGGGGGACCTTTGTCGGCAAAGTGTGAGGGGTCTCTGCTTTTTAATATGCTGTGTAGCTTTGTCAAAGCTTTCCTTCCAAGGAGCAAGCATCTTTTAATTCCATTTCTGCAGTCACCATTCACAGTGATTTTGGAGCCCAAAAAAATAAAATGTGTCACTGTTTCCAATTTTTCCCTATTTGGCATGAAGTGATAGGACTGGATGCCATGATCTTCCTTTTTTGAATGCGAGTTTTAAGTCAGGTTTTTCATTCTCCTCTTTCACCCTCATCAAGACGCTCTTTAGTTCCTCTTCACTTTCTGCCATAAGGATGGTGTCATCTGCATATCTGAGGTTGTTGATATTTCTCTTGGTGATCTGGATTCTACCTTGTGATTCCTCTAGCCTAGCATTTCACATGGTTTACTCTGCATATAAGTTAAGTAAGCAGCAAGACAATATACAGCCTTGACATATTCCTTTCCCAATTTTGAGTCAATCCATTGTTCCATGTCTAGTTCTAATTGTTGCATATTGACCTGCATACAGGTTCCTCAGGAGGCAAATAAGGTGGTCTAAAATTCTCATCTCTTTAAGAAGTTTCCAGTTTATTGTGATCCGCATTGCCTTTATTGTAGCAATGAAGCAGAAGTAGATTTTTTTGGGGGGAGAGGGGGGAAAGCCCCTTGCTTTTTCTATGATACAATGAATGTTGGCCATTTGATCTCTGGTTCCTTTGCCTTTTCTAAATCCAGCTTGTATGTCTGGAAGTTCTTAGTTCATGTACTGCTGAAGACTAACTTGAAGGGTTTTAAGCATTACTTGGCCAGCATGTGAAATGAGCACAACTGAATGGTAGTTTGAACATTCTTTGATATTGCCTTTCTTTGGGATTGGCATTAAAACTGACCTTTTCCAGTCCTGCTGAGTTTTCCAAATTTGCTGGCCTATTGACTGTAGCACTTTAACAATATCATCTTTTAGGATTTGAAATAGCTTAAATGGAATTCCAGCACCTCCACTAGATTTATTTGTAGTAATGCTTCCTAAGGCCCACTTGATTTCACACTCCAGGATGTCTGGCTCTAGGTGAGTTACCGCATTATCGTGGTTATCTGGGTCATTACGATCTTTTCTGTATAGTTCTTCTGTGTATTCTTGCCACCTCTTCTTAATCCCTACTGCTTCTGTTAGTCACTTGCCTTTCTGTCCTTTATCGTGCTCATCTTTGCACAAAATGGTCCCTTGGTATCTCCAATTTTCTCAAAAAGCTCTCTAGTTTTTCCCATTCTACTGTTTTCTTCTACTACTTTGCATTGCTCAGTTAAGAAGGCTTTCTTTTCTCTCCTTGCTATTCTTTAAAACGCTTCATTCAGTTGAACATATCATTGCCTTTCACTTTTATTTTAGTTTTATTTATTTATTTTACTTTACAATATTGTATTGGCTTTGCCATATATTGACATGAATCCACCATGGGTATACATGTGTTCCCCATCCTGAACCCCTCTCCCACCTCCCTCACCATCCCATCCCTCTGAGTCATCCCAGTGCACCAGCCCCGAGCACCCTGTATCATGCATCAAACCTGGACTAGTGATTCGTTTCACATGCGTTAATTTAAATGTATCAATGCCATTCCCCCATATCATCCCACCCTTGCCCTCTCCTACAGATTTCAAAAGACTGTTCTATACATCTGTGTCTCTTTTGCTGTCTCACATACAGGGTTATTGTACCATTTTCTAAATTCCATATATATGCGTTAGTATGCAGCCATGAAATTAAAAGATGCCTACTCCTTGGAAGGAAAGTTATGACCAACCTAGATAGTATATTAAAAAGCAGAGACATTACTTTGCCAACCAAGGTCCATCTAGTCAAGGCTATGGTTTTTCCAGTGGTCATGTATGGATGTGAGAGTTGGACTGTGAAGAAAGCTGATTGCCGAAGAATTGATACTTTTGAACTGTGGTGTTGGAGAAGACTCTTGAGCGTCCTTTGGACTGCAAGGAGATCCAGCAAGACCATCCTAAAGGAGATCAGTCCTAGGTGTTCATTGGAAGGACTGATGCTAAAGCTGAAACTCCAATACTATGGCCACCTCATGAGAATAGTTGACTCATTGGAAAAGACCCTGATGCTGGGAGGGATTGGGGGCAGGAGGAGAAGGGGACGACGGAGGATGAGATGGCTGGATGGTATCACCGACTCAATGGATGGCATCACTGACTCGATGGACATGAGTCTGGGTAAACTCCAGGAGTTGGAGATGGACAGGGAGGCCTGGCGTGCTGTGATTCATGGGATCGCAGAGTCAGACACAACTGAGCGACTGAACTGGACTGAACTGAACTCATACTGTATTGGTGTTTTTCTTTCTGGCTTACTTCACTCTGCATAATAGGCTCCAGTTTCATCAACCTTATTAGAACTGATTCAAATGTATTCTTTTTAATGGCTGAGTAATACTCCATTGTGTATACATACCACAGCTTTCTCATCCATTCGTCTGCTGATGGACATCTAGATTGCTTCCATGTCCTGGCTATTGTAAACAGTGTGATGAACACTGGGGTACACATGTCTCTTTCAATTCTGGTTTCCTCGGTGTGTATGCCCAGGAGTGCAATTTCTGGATCGTATGGCAGTTCTATTTTCGATTTTTTAAAGGAATCTTCATGCTGTTCTCCATAGTGGCTATACTAGTTTCCATTCCCACCAGCAGTGTAAGTGGGTTCCCTTTTCTCCACATCCTCTCCATCATTGACTGCTTGTAGACTTTTGGTTAGCAGCCATTCTGACGTGTGAAATGGTACCTCATTGTGATTTTGATTTGCATTTCTCTGATAATGAGTGATGTTGAGTAACTTTTCATATGTTTGTTAGCCATCTGTATGTCTTCTTTGGAGAAATGTCTGTTTAGTTCTTTGGCCCACTTTTTGATTCAGTTCAGTACAGTTCAGTCACTCAGTCATGTCTGACTCTTTGCGACCCCATGAATCACAGCATGCCAAGCCTCCCTGTCCATCACCAACACCTGGAGTTCACTCAAACTCATGTCCATCGAGTCGGTGATGCCATCCAGCCATCTCATTCTCTGTCATCCCCTTCTCCTCCTGCCCCCAAACCTTCCCAGCATCAGAGCCTTTTCCAGTGAGTCAACTCGTCGCATGAGGTGGCCAAGGTATTGGAGTTTCAGCTTTAGCATCAGTCCTTTCAATGAACACCCAGGATTGATCTCCTTTAGAATGGACCGGTTGGATCTCCTTGCAGTCCAAGGGACTCTCAAGAATCTTCTCCAGCACCACAGTTCAAAAGCATCAATTCTTCGGCAATCAGCTTTCTACACAGTCCAACTCTCACATCCATACATGACCACGGGAAAAACCATAGCCTTGACTAGATGGACCTTGGTTGGCAAAGTAATATCTCTGATTTTTAATATGCTATCTAGGTTGGTCATAACTTTCCTTCCAAGGAGTAAGCGTCTTTTAATTTCATGGCTGCAATCAGCATCTGCTGTGATTTTGGAGTCCAAAAAAATAAAGTCTGACACTGTTTCCATTGTTTCCCCTTCTATTTCCCATGAAGTGTTGGAACCAGATGCCATGATCTTTGTTTTCTGAATGTTAAGCTTCAAGCCAACCTTTTCACTCTCCTCTTTCACTTTCATCAAGAGGCTTTTGAGTTCCTCTTCACTTTCTGCCATAAGGGTGGTGTCATCTGCATATCTGAGGTTATTGATATTTCTCTCGGCAATCTTGATTCCAGCTTGTGCTTCTTCCAGCCCAGCGTTCCTCATGATGTACTCTGCATATAAGTTAAATGAGCAGGGTGACAATATACAACCTTGACGTACTCCTTTCGGTTGTTTATTTTTCTGGGATTGAGCTACAAGAGTTGCTTGTATATTTTGGAGATTAATTCTTTGTCCATTGCTTCATTTTCTATTATTTTCTCCCATTCTGAAGGCTGTCTTTTCACCTTGCTTATAGGTTCCTTTGTTGTGCAGAAGCTTTTAATTATAATTAGGTCCCATTTGTTTATTTTTGCTTTTATTTCCAGTATTCTGGGAGGTGGGTCATTGAGGATCCTGCTGTGGTTTATGTCAGAGAGTGATTTGCCTATGTTTTCTTCTAGGAGTTTTATAGTTTTTGGTCTTACGTTTAGATCTTTAATCCATTTTGAGTTTATTTTTGCGTATGGTGTTAGAAAGTGTTCTACTTTCATTCTTTTACAAGCACCACTTGTTAAAGAGATTGTCTTTTCTCCATTGTATATTCTTGCCTCCTTTTCAAAGATAAGGTGTCCATAGGTGCATGGGTTTATCTCTGGGCTTTCTATTTTGTTCCATTGATCTATATTTCTGTCTTTGTGCCAGTACCATACTGTCTTGATGAGTGTGGCTTTGTAGTAGAGCCTGAAGTCAGGCAGGTTGATTTCTCCAGTTCCATTCTTCTTTCTCAAGATGGCTTTGGCTATTCAAGGTTTTTTTGTATTTCCATACAAATTGTGAAATTATTTGTTCTAGTTCTCTGAAAAATAACATTGGTAGCTTGATAGGGATTGCTTTGAATCTATAGATTACTTTGGGTAGTATACTCATTTTTACTATATTGATTCTTCCGATCCATGAGCATGGTATCTTTCTCCATCTATTTGTGTTCTCTTTGATTTATTTCACCAGTGTTTTATAGTTATATATATATATACAGGTCTTTTGTTTCTTTAGGTCGATATATTCCTAGTATTTTATTCTTTTCGTTGCAATGGTGAATGGAATTGCTTCCTTAATTTCTCTGTTTTCTCATTGTTAGTATATAGGAATGCAAGGAATTTCTGTGTGTTGATCTTATACCCTGAAATTTTACTATATTCATTGATTAGCTCTAGTAATTTCCTGGTAGAGTCTTAGGGTTTTCTATGTAGAAGATCATGTCATCTGCAAACAGTGAGAGATTTGCTTCTTCTTTTCCAACCTGGATTCCTTTTATTTCTTTTTCTGCTCTGATTGCTGTGGCCCAAACTTCCAAAACTATGTTGAATAGTAGTGGTGAGAGTGGGCACCCTTGTTTTGTTCCTGATTTTAGGGGACATGCTTTCAGTTTTTCACCATTGACTTCTCTTCTTAGCTATTTTGTAAGGCCTCCTCAGACTACCTCTTTGCCTTCTTGCATTTCTTTTACTTTGGCTTGGTTTTGTACTGTCTCCTATACAATGCTATGAATTTCATTGTGGCAAACCAAAGGAGATAATTGTAGCTCAGAATATAATTGGGAAAAACACAAAGAAGAAGATAAGATGGTAGAAAACTGGTCCTACTTAGTTCCTAACAATAGACAAATTTTATTTTCTTCCATCAGCCTGATAGATATCATAGTTACACTGTCGTCCAAATAGATTATGCAATACCTTAACCTGGAAAAAGCAGGATATGTGATAATGGCAAAGCCTAGAATGCCTATGAAATAAAATCAGCTAAGTCAGTAGCCAAATGGACCATGTGGAGTAGATTTTACAGAGTCCAAAAGACTTCTTTTTGCATCATTTTGGCTAATTTGCTTTTAAATATTTATATAAAGAGGAACCAATATAGCTGATTCAAATTAGAATCTAACCCATGCCAAAACAGTTCATGAAATCTACTCTCATAATTGTTGGTTTAAATTTTATGTGGCATGTGTTATAATTATTCAAATTCAGGATCTTTATGATTGACTAGAAGTATATCCATAATATAGGATATTATATTTTGCAGATTTTTTATTTATATACTTTTATCTATATCCTACTAGTGCATAGTCTCAATGAAAGCAGAGTATTAGTTGGTTGTTTATTTGTTTTCCTCTTCTATATCTTCTTCTTCTAGTATAGTGCATTATTTGTTGACTGAATGAGAAATGAATTAGAGAATATAACTGCTTATAATCTGAATAAATTCTAAAGGGAATTTGCTTAGAGCTAGTAGAAGTATTGACATTTCGACAATAAAAGGCTATCAGGTTTTCTTTAATTTATCTCCACATGGAAATATTTACTTCAGCAGCTATCAGACATTTTAGTCTCAAAATTTCTTTGCATTCATGAACATTACTTTAAAAATGCAAAAAGTCTTTAGATTACGTAGGTTGTCACTATCAATACCACTATAGTAGAAGGTACCATTGAAAATTTTAATATATATTTAGTAATATTAACAATACTGATAGATTTATTACAGAAACATAACTAGAATATTTCATGAAAAATAACCAATTTTTAAAAATAAATTAGCAAGAAAAATAATATTGTTTTTCAGTCTTGCAAATCTCTTTAATATCTAGTTTAGTAGAAAACAAGTGAATTTTCATATCTACATCTCCATTTGATCTATTGTAATATGTTATTTTTCTTGAAGTCTGTGAAGAAAATTCAGGCTCATAAAATATACACTGGTGTTTAGTTGCTTTTAGAAAATTGCTGATATTATTTTTTATACTACATCAAAATTTGTGAAATGGTGGCTACTTTAAAGACAGTTGAAAAGTAGAACCTGAAACTAAGTTAATAAATTTCCATGTTATATTATAAACCCATGGACCCATAACCTATGAAAATATATTTTAACTTTGCATGATTTTATGACATTATGCATTGGTCATGTGGAAGGCTTTGGTTCACTGAACTATTAAAATACTACAAATGTTTACATATCTCATTTTATAATATCAAAAAGTCACATATATAAATAACAACTCCAGTCTCATCAGAAATATTCTTAAGTATTGAGAAGCTGTGAAACTCATGTAGGTGTATTCAAGTTTTCCAAAAGTCTAATTTTCACTTTAAACACTCAAATATTAATATTGGCAAAAGCTGCTATCACTCATTTTCCATGAAGTGACAGTTTAACATAATTTAATTTTGAGAAAATGCTCATTAAATTACTATTTCTATGAAAATTCTATCAGTCAATAAATCATTCTTTAAATTACAAATGGTATTTCATTTTAAAAAAAGAACTAATTCAGCTTGCAATTCAGACAATTGTCAGTGATTTTTCTGGGAACAGATTTATATGTTTCTCCTATGCCATTACCACACTCTCTTGATTACTATAGCTTTGTAGTATGTTTTTGAGATTTGGCAGTGTAAGTCCTTCAACTTTATTCTTTTTTAAAGATTGTTGTCTCTATTTTAGGTGTATTCAATTTACATATAAAATTTTAGTATCAGCTTCTCAATTTCCAAAAGAGCTTAGCAGAATATTTTGTAGGAATTGAATTGAATCTGCAGGTCAGTTAGGGAGTATTAGGTCCTTCAATCCAAGAAAATTGAATGTATTTCCATTCATTTATATCTTCTTATCTTTAAATGATGTTTAGTACTTCAGTACATGTGTTGCATTCCTTTTGTTAAATCTGTTTCTAAATATTTAGTTATTTTTTACAATATTGTAACTTGAAGTTTTCTTAATTTTCAGAATGTTTATTGGTAGTGTGAAAATGCTTGGAGATGAGCGCATATCCTTCTATTCTGCCATCTTGAACCAATCTCTGCAATTGCTTTTTTTATGTTGATCTTTTTCTTGCACATACACATTATCAGGTTAAGGAATTTCCCTTTTCTTCTGAGTTTAAGTATTTTCAACATTAAAAGATGCAAGTTGTTGTCAAATGCTTTTTTGCATGTGTTAACATGACAGGTGGTGCTGGTGGTAAAGAATCTGCCTGCCAGTGCAAGATAACTAAGAGATGCAAGTTCAGTTCCTGGGTTAGGAAGATCCCCTGGAGGCTGTCATTGTTGTTCAGTCACTCAGTCATGCCTGACTCTTTGTGACCCCATGGACTGCAGCACACCTGGCTTCCCTGTCCTTCACAATCTCCTGGGGCTTGCTCAAACATCCATTGAGTTTGTGATGCAATCTCAACCATCTTGTCCTCTGTCATCCCCTTCTCCTTCTGCCTTTAATCTTTCACAGCATCAGGGTCTTTTCTAATAAGTTGGCTCTTTGCATCAGGTGGCCGAAGTGTTGGAGCTTCAGCTTCAGCATCAGTCCTTCCAATGAATATTCAGAGTTGAGTTTCCTTCAGGATTGACTGGTTTGATCTACTTGCAGTCCAAGGCACTCTCAAGAGTCTTCTTCAGTACCACAGTTCAAAATCATGGCAACTCACTCTAGTATTCTTGCCTAGGAAATCCCATGGACAGAGGAGTCAGAGGGGCTACAGTCCCTTTGGGTTGCAAATGGTCAGACATGACTGAGCATCTGAATATACATAATATGACTGAATGTATTTTGTCCTTTATTGTATTATTATAGTACATTATAATGATTAGTTTTCATGTGCTCAGCCAACATTGAATTAATGCCATAAATCTTATATGGTGTGTCATCCTTTTTATATGTTAGTGGATTTTTTTTTCTTTTTTGCTAATATATTTTTAAAGAATATTGGAAACTTTTGCATTTGTATTCAAAGGGATATTGGCTTATAGTTTTTTCTTATGAATTTTTGAATATGGCTTTTCTGTGAAGTTCAAACTGATCCCATAGAATGATTGGGGAATTGTTTCCTCAAGTTCTATATTTTGGAGGAGTTTGTGGAAGATAAGTATTAACTTTTCTTTAAATGTTCGGTACAGTTCAACAGTGAGTCCATCTGCTCCTGACCTTTCTATGTGACTACTTTTCTGATTAAGTCAACCTCTTTATTTGTTATGGAAGTTTTCAGTTTATCCATTTCACATAGAATTAGTTGCAATAGTTTCTGTTTTCTAGCAAGTTGTCCATTTTTTAAAGTTTATTCAATATGATCAAAGTTTGTCAGGTCAGTAGTAATGTTTCTTCTTTCATTTCTGATTTTCATAATTTAAGTTCTCTTTTTTATAATTAGTATAGCTAAATATTAGTCAATTTTGTTGATCTTTTTCAAAATCCAAATTTATTTGTTTTGAATTTTCTCTATTGGTTTTCTATTTGCTATTTAATATATTTCTGCTCTATGTTCTTCATCTAGGTTTAGTTTGGTCTGTAGGTTCTAGTTTCTTAAGGTGAAATTGATTTGAGAAAAAAAAAATTATGTAGTCATTGGTAGTTATAAATTTCATACTGAGAACTTACTTTCATGCAGCCCATAAATTTCAGTATGTTGTACCTTCATTTTCATATTCTGTCTTTGCTTTCAACAATTTGATTACAAAGTATTGATGTGTGGATCTTTGAGTTTAAACTACTTGATGTATGATGAGCTTCTTGGACCTGTTGGCTAATTTTTAATTAAATTTAAGAAGTTTTATTAGTTTTTTACTACTTTCTTTCTTATCTCCTTTTAGACTCACATTATAAACATGTTAATATATTTGATGATGTGCTCAGATATCTGAGAATCTTTTCACTATTTGCCTCTTTTTTTTCTCTATTCTTCAGACTGAATAATCTAATTGAAATCTCAAATTTATAGATTTTTTTCTTCTGCCTTCTCAAATCTATTATTGACACCCTGTGTTGAATTTTTCATTTTAGTTATTATGCTATATTTTCAACTTTAAAATTTCTATTTCAATAGTATCTATTCCACTTCAATATTCTCTTTTGGTGAGATGCCATTCTTATTCTTTTCTTTTTGTCTTTGGACATGGTTTCCTTTAGTTCTAATAACATATTTTTAAAAGTTAATTTGAAGTCTATCTAGTAAATCCAACATGGAGGCTGCTTCAGAGATAATTTGTATCATTAGTTTGTTTTTTTTTTTTTTCCCTTGTTTATGGGTCATACACTGTTTCTTTGCATACCTCATAATTCTTTTGTTGCAAACTGGACATTTTAAATAATACAATGTGACAACTCTGAAAATTAGTTTTTCTTACATCTCCAGGGTGGTTGATGTTTGTGGTTGATTTTGTTCTTTCTTTCTTTCTTAACACTCTTGAACTAATTATTTAAGGTCTGTATTCTTTATTGTATGTGTCTACTGAAGTCTTTGGTTAGCCTAGAGTTCTGCTAATTTTTCAGCAAATGGACATATATTTTCTTAATAAGTCTCCTCCTCTGTCTGATAAAACTTTCTGTGCATGTTTGGGCATGCTTTCAAGAGGCAGTTGACATTTAGTCTTTACTTCATGTTCTTCAGAGCTTCAGGGTCAGCCAGAATTGAAAGCTTAAAACCTTAAAATATTTCTAAGCATGTATGTCCTGCTAGAGTACCAAGGCATCCTATGGACATCTCATTCCCTAGCTTTTCCTTTTAAGCATTTTGGCTATCTCATTGTTGGCTCCAACTATTATCCACTGTCTCAGACAACTTTGTAGGGTAAACAATGATCTCTAAATTATCATTTTCGGTATACACCTCTAAAGAAACCATTTCTCATATGAGCTTCAACTCAGTTAACATAAAGACATCCCTGAAAGTAGTTCCAGGGAACCTCTAGACAACAGTGATTCTCTGGCAACAACATTTTGAGGAGCTTCAACCCTTTTATCCTTCTACTGGACACAAGGATACTAGATTTTAAAATGATTGTAAGCTATTCGTTAAGCATTTACAGGGTTAGTGGTTCAAACTACTGAAAAGCTAGAATGGGAGAGAATTTAAGAACAGTTCAAGTTAAAATGCCAAAACCTCATTATTCATACTGAGACTTAACTTAAAAATAAATAAATAAACCCTCCTCAATCCTCTTGCAAACCTTTGGTTAATTTCTATTGACCTGGAAAAGTTGATTTAAACAATTTTTTGCCAGTGTCATCCTTGCTTTTATGAGGACAGAAATTTTAGAGTTCCTTAATTTGTTTCTTTTTGTTGACATAAGTCCATCTAGCCACTTATTTCTTTAAGGCATTTTCTTAGGGTACCAGCCAGTTGTACCCACATTGCAGACACTTTCAGCAAAAGAAAAGCCCTGCTGTATTGCTTCTTTACCCATTCAGCACAGAGATTTTGCTGCCAAAAATTCTTATGATCAATTTTCAACCCCTATCATGAAAGACCATTAAGAGAGTAAATGTTCGTCAAAAAATTATGAGTAAGTGAATTCTTCTTTATTCCCTAAGAATATATAAATCTAATTATTTCCATTAAGATAGCTAGAAATTTGTTTGGGCAGTGAAGCCTATACTTCTACTTGAGGGGCAATAGCAAATTTCACTTAGTATCTATAAGGGTCTCCTCATGTGTGACTCAAGACTATTCTATTTCTTATATTTGCTGTTGCTTTTAAAATAGTGAAAGTGTTAGTTGCTCAGTCAAGTCCAACTCTTTGTGACCGCATGGACTGTAGCCTGCAAGGCTCTTCTATCCATGGAATTCTCCAGACGAGAATACTGGAGTGGGTACCTATTCCCTTCTCCAGGGGATCTTCCTGATTCAGAGATCAAACCTGGGTCTCCTGCATTACAGGTGGATTCTTTATGGTCTGAGCTATTTGTTGTTGCTTTAAATAGAATTAAATCATCCATAAAAACCATATAACTCATATATAAATTCCAAACTCAATTAATCTTATAGATTATTGTTAAATTTCTTAAATTATTACAGTTCTCTTCTGTCTTGTTTCTATACTTAATCTATTTTTTTAGTAAGTGTGCTCTTCTGGCCATGTATTTGAAAAAGAAAACACTTTCAAAAAGACATCACATTAATAATTTGGCTTTCCTACTGCCCTGGAGATTAGTAATTTTCCTTCTACTCTACTCATTTGTGTCACTTATGCCACAAATGGAGAGTAAAATTACTCTGAAAAGTGTAGCTGAATGGTAACCTATTTCCATTATTGTAAATTTCAACTATGTTTGATATGGTATGCACAAAAACAGAGAGAAAATAGGAGTGTTTTTCAATCCAATTTTTTTCACTTAGAACCATTAAGGGAGGTAAAGAGTTACATTCTGTATCAGAATGGATTGCATTTATATTCTTTCATTTCTAAAGTAGATTTCCATCTTTGAAATTGGAAACAGTTTCCTAACTTAAAGTAGGTAATTACACACTCCATTAAACAAGTAATTAACAGATTACAATTTGAAAAAAAGAAAAACTAGAAAATGAGCAATTCTGATTCTGAATGTGAAGAGTTGTGTTATAATTAGCATAATACCTTTAGAAATAGATTAACAAGTACACAATAAAATGAAAAAAAGAAGCAATCTGTTTCCTCCATACAGATCACACACAACAAATAGCCATTCATGAGTTAAACATCAGTATGTTTTTAAGAAATTTTGGTCTTAGAATTGTTGTTTTAATTCTCTAAATTTCAAAATGATATGATTTTGTTGTATGAAATATTTGCTACCCTAAGAGACTGTGACTCTTCAGAGTCAATGTTTTAAATTGTCTTTCAACAATTGTTCCCTGAGGCAAGTGGCCAATGCTAGCAAACTCAACATGTGTAATTCAAATTGGTGATGTGAAAATGCAAAAAAGACAGGCTCGGTGTTGTTTGTGTGCTGTTTGTGTGTTTGTGTTGTTTGTGTGCTGTTCATTTTCACTGCAAGGTTAAAAATGTGCATAAGCAGAATTCAAAGAAAACATGCACACTAAGTCTCCATTATCCTCCCTTCCAAGAAAAAGCAAGAAAAAGAATACATTCTAAGCTGGAAGACAGGGTCACTCTTCTTGCTAATCAGATCTTTATGAAAAAAAGAGGGTGAATAACTGAAAGTTTCCAAGAGTAATGACAAAATAAAAATTTAAGCAATAATTAGCCTTTCAGTAAGATAATTTTTATTCATGCAAAATTTTGGATTAAGTGTTCCATCAAATCAGCTGTGGCGTGGAAAAAAGTGGAGAATTCTTCAACTTTGGTGTCTTTTAATGAAACTACATATAAGCTCTTTCTAACCTTCTTGAAAATCAAAAAAGGGGCAGATATGTGTCACAAAATCTGGAGCCTGTACTCCTGATTAAGACTGATAATGATTTATTTTCTAAAATTTGAATTGGCCTTGTGAGTAAATATAATTTATAGAGCATTTTGAAAAAAAAAAAATGTCCATCCTTTTTTGGTTAAAAATCATATGCTGTTTTCATTCTATATTGAAAATAAATGGAAGAAACTCTTAAAAAAGAGGTTTCTGCCTGCAATCTTACTAAAAACAGACATTTAGTAAGTTCTTATCTGCCAAAATGAAGATACTACTGAGAATGTCAAAGAGCCATTGACTTTTAAATCATCATTTCTATGTGGCAGTAAAAAGAGATTGTTCTTGCATATTTCTGTTGTATTTGACTTATGGCATTAGTTTTTGTAGTGAAAAAAATACTGGTTTGAATTGAGATAGCAAGAGTTTTCTAAATAAGAATTAATATCAGGTCAGAATTGTTTTGTTAAGATGGGCAAATTTTCCAATTGCTTATTTATAACCATACTTCTTCCTGTGCCAATCACTTTGTAATCTTTTTTTTTTTTTTGGATGATCCTATGCTATCCTTAATTCTTATTTATGGTATGTCAATGTATATGTAGTTTTTCTCTGGAAATTTTCAATGGATACTTCCATAAAAGTCCATAAGTTATGCTGGTGCCAATTTCAGCTTTTACAGCCTATCCATTGTCAGTCTGGGTAATAGACTTGTATGAAACAGGCTTATCAACATGAGTGATTACTCATGATTCACTTTGGCTTGTTTTGAAAGTAGATATGCAGAGGATGGTCAGCAGCAGGGCACATTTAAACCTGAGTTTTCTGCCTGTAAAGAATGACTTCTTTTGTAAATCATACTGAATTTCTTAACAATAGATAATGTATCATCATAAATGTCTTTTGTGTGGAAAATCGAGAATTTATTCACAAGAAATCACTCTTTAAGCGCTATGCTTCGTGTTCTAAGAAATGTGCTTAAAATTGAAAACAGAATTAGAAATATACCAGACCCTTAGCTCGTGGACATAACTCAACAAAGGCAACTACTTTTATAAAGATCAAGAATACATTGAAAACTATATTAATCTTACTCGGCAATTCTAGGTGAAAACTTACTAAATGTAGTTAGATTTCTGAAAGGATTTTTCCTTTCTCATTTCAAACATCAATTTAAGAAAGCACATGGTTTTGTCAGTTATTTTGACATGGAAAAGTACCCAGTATCTTATCATCACATTTTATATGTTAAACAAATACTTAGGTTCTGATGATGATTTTGACTTCTATGTACCCTCTGAAGATGATTGTTGATAGAGACTAGTGGTCAGATTTACCAAGTTTATTACAGCTCAGAGTGCACCCTGTTCACACAGAGATATCTGTTCTGCTGAATTACTAGTTGGTAGGGGGTTTTATAATACCTCAAGATATCTTCAACTGTCTGTACTCAGTCAGTGAGGGCTTACACAATGCACAGAAAGATATTCTGGAAGCCTTATGTCTGCACGGTCCTTCACAGACACAAGCTCTTTGGGGCTAGTACTTACAGTGCTCATGAATAATAAATTTTACGTGTCAACTTGGCTAGGTTATGGGGTCCAGTTATTGGTCCAACACTAGTAGCTACTGTTGCAAAGATATTTTGTAGATGTGGTTAACATCTATATTTAGAGTTAAAAGGGGTGACACTCCATAACGTGGGTGAACCTCGTCTAATCAGTTGAAGACTTTAAGAGCAAAGTTGCAATTTCCCAGGCTTCCCTGATACCTCAGTTCATAAAGAATCCACTTGCAATGAGGAAGACCTGGGTTCAATCCCTGTGTTGAGAAGATCCCCTGGAGAAGGGAAAGACTACCCACTCCAGTATTCTGGCCTGGAGAAGTCCATGGACTGTATAGCCCATGGGGTTGCCGAGAGTCAGACACAACTGAGCAACTTTCACTTCACTTCACTTGAGATTTCCCAAAGGAAACAGAATTTTCCCTCAAGACTGTAAATCTTGTCTGAGTTTTCAGTCTTCTGTATTGCGCTATAGACTTTAAATTTAAGACTGCAGCATCACCTCTTGTCTTTTATCAACAGGCAATCATATGAGTCAAGTCCTTAAAATACAATTATTAGTGTAAATATGCACATAATTCATTGGTCCTTTTTCTCTGAGGAACGCTGACTAATACAGAACTTTTCCAAAGTATAATTCTACTTCTATAAATAAGGTCAAAGCTAACTGATGTACAAGGTCCAAAATATATATGGGCCGATTTGGTAATACCAATATTAATTTTCTGTGAAAAAATTCTTCCTAAATAACTGACCCAGCTGAGTGTAAATAGAAGTATCCTAATTGATATTTGTTATTATTCACCAGAGTATTCATCAACCCCCAAAATGAAAGAATGTTATTTGTTATTAGAAAAATGTTGAGAGTACTTCATCTATGTTTAATACTATGTTAAATATTGACATGGATGTGAAACATAATTCCAAATTTATTGTTTTCTTAGTATAGTGGGAGAAAGAGAAGGTGGGAAACTGGGAAAGATGTCGAGAATGACATTTCAGGTAGAGGGAAACTGATGTGCTGAGACATTTTGAAGAGAATGAGAAAATGAGCTTTACAGCCATGAAAATAAATGTACATTGAGAGTGTATGGCACGTGTGTGGGATATTGCTGAGAAACTGAGTGTGGACAACAGACCAACGTTAAAACTTCCCAGTCTTATTTTTCATATATATAATGCATTTATGGGAATGAAACCAGGGAAGTTAATGGAAATTAGATGACCTTATTTTTAAACTAACATTTAGTACAATTCACTCCAAAATAAGGTAGCTTTTATTTTTAGCAGTGTTGACCTTATGAAATGAGTTCTAGGGATACATATCACCTGGCACATACTGATTATTCATTGCACACTCCTCTCTGTGTCACTTCCATCAGCTACTCTTTAAGCTGTCATATGTCAATCACTTATCACCATGTTTGTTACATAGTAAAGACCAGAATGGGCTTCCCAGGTGGCACTGGTGGTAAAGAACTCACTTGCCAATGCAGGAGAGAGATTTGGGTTCAGTCCTTGGTTGGGAAAATACCCTGAAGGATGGCATGGCAGCCCACTCCAGAATTTTTGCCTGGAGAATCCCATGGACCGAGGAAACTTGTGGGCTACAATCCATAGGGTCGCACACAGTTGGACACAACTGTAGCAACTTAGCACAGCACAAAGGCCAGAATTCTGGCAATTAGCTTTCAAAATGCATACACAGTCTGCATTTTCTCAAACACCAAGCACTTAAATGCCTCTTTTGCTGATGTTCAGTCTTTAATAAACATAATGTCATACCCCTAACTAGTTATGTAGTAAAATATAAGGCCAGGTTTCTGGCGTAAATAGAACTAAATTTGTGAATATAGAAAATCCTTTGGGAATGAGTACACATTGGGTAATTATAAGACCTGGGATTTAGAGCTGATTGCAGCCAGGAAATTAAAAGATGCTTACTCCTTGGCAGGAAAGTTATGACCAAGCTAGATAGCATATTAAAAAGCAGAGACATTACTTTGCCAACCAAGGTCCGTCTAGTCAAGGCTATGGTTTTTCCCGTGGTCATGTATGGATGTGAGAGTTGGACTGTGAAGAAAGCTGATCGCCGAAGAATTGATGCTTTTGAACTGTGGTGCTGGAGAAGACTCTTGAGAGTCCCTTGGACTGCAAGGAGATCCAACCAGTCCATTCTAAAGGAGATCAATCCTGGGTGTTCATTGGAAGGACAGATGCTAAAGCTGAAACTCCAATACTTTGACCACCTCATGCAAAGAGTTGACTCACTGGAAAATAGTCTGATGCTAGGAGGGATTGAAGATGGGAGGAGATGGGGATGACAGAGAATGAGATGGCTGGATGGCATCACCGACTCGATGGACATGAGTTTGAGTGAACTCCGGGAGTTTGAAATGGACAGGGAGGCATGCTGTGATTCATGGGGTCGCAAAGAGTCGGACATGACTGAGCGACTGAACTGAACTGAACTGATGATACAAAGATATCATACAGCAAGGTCCGATGCTGTAAAGAACAATATTGCCTAGGAACTTGGAATGTTAGGTCCATGAATCAAGGCAAATTGGAAGAGATCAAACAGGAGATGGCAAAAGTGAACATAGACATTCTAGGAATCAGTGAACTAAAATGGACTGGAATGGGTGAATTTAGCTCAGATGACCATTATATCTACTACCTTGGGCAGGAATCCCTCAGAAGAAATGGAGTAGCCATCATGGTCGACGAAAGAGTCCAAACTGCAGTACTTGGATGCCATCTTAAAAACAACAGAATGATCTCTGTTCATTTCCAAGGCAAACCATTCAATATTACAGTAATCCAAGCCTATGCCCCAATGAGTAATGCTGAAGAAGCCGAAGTTGAATGGTTCTATGAAGACCTATAAGACCTTTTAGAACTAACACCCAAAAAAGATGTCCTTTTCATTATAGGGGACTGGAATGCAAAAGTAGGAAGTCAAGAAACACCTGGAGTAACAGGCAAATTTGGCCTTGGAGCATGGAATGAAGCAGGGCAAAGGCTAATAGAGTTTTTCCAAGAGAATCTACTGGTAATAGCAAACACCCTCTACCAAAAACACAAGAGAAGACTCTATACATGGACATAACCAGATGGTCAACACTGAAATCAGATTGATTATATTCTTTGCAGCCAAAGATGGAGAAGCTCTATACAGTTAGAAAAAACAAGACCAGGAGCTGACTGTGGCTCAGATCATGAACTCCTTATTGGCAAATTCAGACTGAGATAGAAGAAAGTAGGGAAAACCACTAGACCTTTCAGATATGATCTAAATCAAATCCCTTATGATTATAGAGTGGAAGTGAGAAATAGATTTAAGGGACTAGATCTGATAGATAGAGTGCCTGATGAACTATGGATGAAGGTTCGTGACATTGTACAGGAGACAGGGACCAAGACCATCCCCATGGAAAAGAAATGCAAAAAAGCAAAATGGCTGTCTGAGGAGACCTTATAAATAGCTGTGAAGAGAAGCGAAAAGCAAAGGAGAAAAAGAAAGATATAAGCATCTGAATGCAGAGTTCCAAAGAATAGCAAGGAGAGATAAGAAAGCCTTACTCAGCGATCAATGCAAAGAAATAGAGGAAAACAACAGAATAGGAAAAACAAGAGATCTCTTCAAGAAAATTAGAGATTCCAAGGGAATATTTCATGCAAAGAAGGGCTCGATAAAGGACAGAAATTGTATGGACCTAACAGAAGCAGAAGATATTAAGAAGAGATGGCAAGAATACACAGAAGAACTGTACAAATAAGATCTTATGATCAAGATAATCACGATGATGTTATCACTGACCTAGAGCCAGACATCTTGGAATGTGAAGTCAAGTGGGCCTTAGAAATCATCACTACTAACAAAACTAGTGGAGGTGATGGAATTCCAGTTGAGCTATTTCAAATCGTGAAAGATGATTCTGTGAAAGTGCTGCACTCAATATGCCAGCAAATTTGGAAAACTCAGCAGTGGACACAGGACTGGAAAAGGTCAGTCTTCATTCCAATCCCAAAGAAAGGGAATGCCAAAGAATGCTCAAACTACCACACAATTGCACTCACCTCACACGCTAGTAAAGTCATGCTCAAAATTCTCCAAGCCAGGCTTCAGCAATATGTGAACCGTGAACTTCCAGATGTTCAAGCAGGTTTTAGAAAAGGCAGAGGCACCAGAGATCAAATTGCCAACATGTGCTGGATCATGGAGAAAGCAAGAGAGTTCCAGAAGAGCATCTATTTCTGCTTCATTGACTATGCCAAAGCCTTTGACTGTGTGGCTCACAATAAACTGGAAAATTCTGAAAGAGATGGGAAAACCAAAACACCTGACCTGCCTCTTGGGAAACCTGTATGCAGGTCAAGAAGCAACAGTTAGAACTGGACATGGAACAACAGACTGGTTCCAAATAGTTAAAGGAGTACGTCAATGTTGTATATTGTCACCCTGCTTATTTAACTTATATGCAGAGTACATCATGAGGAACGCTGGGCTGGAAGAAACACAAGCTAGAATCAAGATTGCCGGGAGAAATATCAATAACCCCAGATATGCAGATGACACCACCGTTATGGCAGAGCATGAAGAGGAACTCAAAGGCCTCTTGATGAAAGTGAAAGAGGAGAGTGAAAAGTTTGGCTTGAAGCTCAACATTCAGAAATCGAAGATCATGGCATCTGGTTCCATCACTTCATGGGAAATAGATGAGGAAACAGTGGAAACAGTGTTAGACCTTATTCTTTTGGCCCCAAAATCACTGTGGATGCTGATTGCAGCCAGGAAATTAAAAGATTCTTACTCCTTGGAAGGAAAGTTATGACCAACATAGACAGTATATTAAAAAGCAGATACATTACTTTGCCAACAAAGGTCCGTCTAGTCAAGGCTATGGTTTTTCCCGTGGCCATGTATGGATGTGAGAGTTGGACTGTGAAGAAAGCTGATCGCCGAAGAATTGATGCTTTTGAACTGTGGTGTTGGAGAAGACTCTTGAGAGTCCCTTGGACTGCCTGGAGATCCAACCAGTCCATTCTAGAGGAGATCAATCCTGGGTGTTCATTGGAAGGACTGATGCTAAAGCTGAAACTCCAATACCTTGGCCACCTCATGCGAAGAGTTGACTCACTGGAAAAGATTCTGATGCTGGGAAAGATTAGGGGAGGGAGGAGAAGGGGACAACAGAGAATGAGATGGCTGGATGGCATCACCGACACGGTGGTCTTGAGTTTGAGTGAACTCTGGGAGTTGGTGATGGACAGGGAGGCCTGGTGTGTTGTGATTCATGGGGTCGCAAAGCGTTGGACAGGACTGAGCGACTGAACTGAACTGAACTGAACTGATGATACTAACTCAGAGAAGGCAATTACACCCCACTCTTGTACTCTTGCCTGGAAAATCCCATTCACGGAGGAGCCTGGTAGGCTGCAGTCCATGGGATCCCTAAGAGTTGGACACGACTGAGTGACTTCACTTTCACTTTTCACTTTCATGCACTGGAGAAGGAAATGGCAACCCACTCAAGTATTGCTTGGAGAATCCCAGGGATTGGGGAGCCCTTGTGGACTGCCGTCTATTGGGTCTCATAGAATCGGACATGACTGAAGTGACTTAGCATCAGCAGCATGATACTAACTATCACAATATCAGAAAAAGTACTTAATATTTTTGAGTTATAATTTCACTGTCCTAAAATTGAAATAAATAATTCATGAAGTCCTTTTTGGCTTTAATAGTCCAGGCTTGTGGACGTTTATACTTTGTGAGTCATAGGCAGGTAAACCCCACCAAAAGAAATAATAGCAGATACAGCTAAATCACTAATATCCAAGCAATGAATGTGATGAGACTTAATTATCTTGAGATTGTAGTGTCAGTGAAGAGAAACTAATGTGTGATCAGATTTTGGAGCACTTAGCTACTTGGGTATCTGAATTTCCTCAGCTGGAAAGCCAGAATCATTTCTTTTTGTCCTTATGAATGTCTTACAAATCAGAGTGCCAGTGAAGTCTGCAAAGCCAATCTATCTTTTAGACAAATGCTTGAGATATGAGATACTGCCTGAGAGTTTATTTAGAGGAAAGGCAGTGAAATAATCTTGAATGACTAGGGTCACTATCTTCCCATAACAGAGGATCAGATAATGGTAGACATTGTGGCAAAGAGAGATTGACCACTTGATTCTGTACATATTTCTCTTCTTTCAGATATTGAAATATATTTCTTCATATTCATTTTCAGCTCTAACTCCTTCTCTGGGTAGTGTTCTCTACACAAGGAATGTTGAGTAATTTAAGTGTTGTCTTTTTATTGAAACACCAAGATCATGGCTGCAGTGCCAAGAAGTGGCTGCACTCTGGAGTGTCACTTTTATTGTCATAGTCTGTGCTGACATTGGATGCCAAGTGTGGCATGAAGTTTAAGTGTGTAGTTTGACTAATGAAATCTGTCCAGTAACCAAACCAAATGTAACAATAGTCACTTGTTTTTTAGTCTCAAAACCTTGAAACAATTGTTTCCAAGAACTGGAAATATTTCTAAGTTTCTAATGAAATTTTGTCAGGTTCTTATATTCTTTCCAAAGAACACAACACCCCCAAAATGCCATGAGAATTACAAAGAAAATTCAGTTTTAAAGCTTTGCACATGTTTTTTTTTATCAACAATAGCTGTAGATTTACTATACTAATTGCAATGCTGATAATTTATTTGCAGATTAATAAAGTTTCTAACAAATGAGAATCAAAAATTCATGAACCTACAATTTGATCCAGAAAACTGATCTTTCTCACAAAAAATTATGTACATCTGATGGCAAACTTTAGAGTAAACCTATATAAACTTAATTATCCAAAATTTTTATCTATTTGATAGATATTATACCAGAGTTTCATGAAGGACACTCAGTCCTATCTTCCAATGGATTAAAAGTCAAGAAAGATTTACTCTTATGTGTCTCATTAAGACTTTTCAGTTGAAGTTAGTATTTCTCAAAATTAAGTCATTTATATGAAATCTCTATTTTTCTACTGTGTTTACCAGTTCACTATTATTACTTAGTATTTGGTATTATTTTTGCCCCAAAATATATTATCAAAAAATCTAAGATAATGGCATCTGGCCCCATTGCTTCATGGCAAATAGAAGGGAAAAGTTGGAAGCAGTGATAGATTTCCTCTTCTTGGGCTCTAAAATCATGGCCAATGGTGACTGCAGCTATGAAATCAGAAGACATTGCTTCTCAGTAGGAAATCTATGATAAACCTAGACAGTGTGTTAAAAAGCAGAGATATTACTCTGCTAACAAAGGTCCTTATAGTCAAGGCTATGGTCTTCCCAGTCGTTAACCTACTATTGTGAGAGTTGGACTGTAAAGAAGCAGAGCACCAAAGAACTGATGTCTTTAAACTGTGGTGCTGGAGAAGAGTCCTGAAAGTCCCTTGGACAGCAAGGAGATCAAATCAGTAAATCTTAAGGGAAATCAAACCTGAATACTCCTTGGAAGGACTGATGCTGAAGCTGAAGCTCCAGTACTTTGGGTTTCTGATGCAAACAGCTGACTCATTGTAATGGATATGAACTTGGGCAGACTTTGGGAGATGGTAAAGGACAGGGAGGCCTGGTGAGCTGCAGTCCATGCAGTGGTAAAGTCGGACATGACTGGGTGACAGAATAACAACACCATTATTATATATGCTTTATCACTATAATAATAATTAATACTATTATAGCAAAATATTATTAAATGCTAAAAAACTTAAGTCAACAAAAAGTAGCCATCAATTTAATTAATAAAAAAATCACGTGATTAAAAATTTTTCAAAAAGTTGAATGGAAATATCTATCATTGTTCAGCATTCAAGTTTTGGGTCCTTGAAACTAAATTAAACATTAAAATGAAGTATAATTTAACAGGAAAAGCTCATTGCTTTTTATATTGACCAATCTCAAGCACCTAAATTGAAACATACACATTTGGAAACTAGAAAAATTATTTTGTTATTTTTTGTGATAAATTCTGAAACTTAGAATTCATTGTTAATCATAATAAGATGAACATCTTTGAACAACAAATTTTTGTTTCAAGAAACCTTCTGAAGTGTTCTTCAAATTCTATTCTTCGGAAGGTGTCAGGTAATCTGATAATGTTTGCATTGTGTGCGTGCTAAGTTGCTTCAGTCATTTCATAGCAATACAAATGTGATGGTCAATTTAGGAGGTTATTAATGAAGACCATATACTTTTGTTCTCCATCTACAGCATCATTATAATATTCAAAGTACTTTTCAACAAGTACTTCAAGTGAATTTATCACTAATGCATACTAACACATCAAATAATCTAACACACCAATATCAAGACTTGATGGTTGATACTTCAATTTTGCTATCAATTAATTCACTCTTTCTTGCATATGTAACACTGACATAAATGGATTTTGTAAGAATAAGACTGTCCTGTTAGGCTGATAGACCTATAAAAATATTCTAATAGGTGAAAGCAGTCCCCATTAGTGAATATGATGTCACATATACAACGTCTTAACCTTAAAGAATACACTAATGTTGTCTTTTTACCTCAACAGAAAAGGGACAGTTTCAACATAAAAAATAAAACAAATTTTAGTTTAAAAAAATCTTTAATTTGTTGTAATTACTTGATTCTAGACAAATATTAGAAAACATTTCAAGAGTTCAGTGGCCTCTCTTTTCAATGTTTGATATGTTTCTTTCTACAATTTCATGTTTGCCTCTTAAGTCTTCTACACTTCTGGGGTGGTGTGGGGTGGAGGATAAGGGTGGAAAACATGGGACATTAGTTCCCGTGACACAGTTTGATTACATGGAACAAGTTCATATTTTATACCAACTGTGACTTTAGTGCTCTTGTTGCTTATCCCAATAAATTGCTTTCAGACTATGTCATGAACTTACTAATAAGTTTTAAAATCTCTATCCCAGTTGTGTTAGTTGGCCAAGACTGGTAGAACTAAAGCTCTCCATGGTTTCAGTGTTTAGCTCCAAATGTTAACTAAAATCACAACACCAGAGGATTTATCCATGTACAATGAAATAAAACAGATTTTATTACAGTCATAATAATATTTGGTGACTTACGTTCTTAGCCAACTCTGTAATTTTGCAATGAACTTTATAATTTGGCATAAGCAACCAACCAGTACCTTTGCTTGTCCCTGCTTATTATTTAAGCCATTTTATCAATGGGTATGATAAATTTATTTACAGATTATTCCAGCAAGTATAATCTTTACAAGTAAATAAAGCATGATAAATGAGTATTCTAAAGTATTTGCATTTTTATCCAATTAGAGAGTTCAGTTCAGTTCAGTTCATTTCAGTCGCTCAGTAGTGTCCGACTCTTTGCGACCCCATGAATCACAGCACGCCAGGCCTCCCTGTCCATCACCAACTCCCGGAGTTCACTCAAACTCATGTCCATTGAGTCGGTGATGCCATCCAGCCATCTCACTCTCTGTCGTCCCCTTCTCCTCCAGCCCCCAATCCCTCCAAACATCAGAGTCTTTTCCAGTGAGTCAACTTGTCGCATGAGGTGGCCAAAGTATTGGAGTTTCAGCTTTAGCATCAGTCTTTTCAATGAACACCCAGGATTGATCTTCTTTGGAATGGACTGGTTGGATCTCTTTGCAGTCCAAGGGACTCTCAAGAGTCTTCTCCAACACCACAGTTCAAAAGCATCAATTCTTCAGTGCTCAGCTTTCTTCACAGTCCAACTCTCACATCCATACATGACCACAGGAAAAACCATAGCTTTGACTAGACGGACCTTTGTTGGCAAAGTAATGTCTCTGCTTTTCAATATACTATCTAGGTTGGTCATAACTTTCCTTCCAAGGAGTAAGCGTCTTTTAATTTCATGGCTGCAATCAGCATCTGCAGTGATTTTGGAGCCCCCAAAAAATAAAGTCTGACACTGTTTCCACTGTTTCTCCATCTATTTCCTATGAAGTGATGGGACCAGATGTCATGATCTTCATTTTCTGATTGTTGAGCTTCAAGCCAACCTTTTCACTCACCTCTTTCATTTCATCAAGAGGCTTTTGAGTTCCTCTTCACGCTCTGCCATAAGGGTGGTGTCATCTGCATATCTGAGGTTATTGATATTTCTCCCAGCAATCTTGATTCCAGCTTGTGCTTCTTCCAGCCCAGCATTCCTCATAATGTACTCTGTTAACAAGTCTCTAAAATGCTTGAACATCTTTCCACATTGTTTAATTCTTTGGAAGTTTTACAATGCTGCTTGTGGTCAGATAATAACACAGAATTTGGGACTATCTCCAAACTTTAAAGGAATTAGTTTGTTGTTTACATTTCAATGAAAGTTTAAATTTCATATATTTTTATGATATTTTCAATACTTCCACTGGAACTGTTACTTCTGCAACACAAACAAAAAATTTAGATTATAAGTGATTGTGTCTCTTAAGATATATACAGATCTTATCACAATCAAACCTAATAATATAATTGTAATACCAGAGGTAGAGCAGTAATAGCTATAATTTATTATTATTACTATGTGGCTGATACTATTTAAGCACTTTAATCATATCAATTACTTGAATCCCCATATTACATTCAAAAAGTGAAGATCATGGCATCCAGTCCCATCACTTTATTGTGAATAGATGGGGGAAAATGGGGAACAGTGTCAGATTTCATTTTCTTGGGCCCCAAAATCAATGCAGATGGTGACTGCAGCCATGAAATTAAAACACACTTGCTCCTTGGAAGTAAAGCTATGACAAACCTGCACAGCATATTTAAAAACAGAGGTATCATTAAGTCAACAAATTTCTGCATAGTCAAAACTATGGTTTTTCCAGTAGTCATGTATGGATGTGAAAGGTAGGCCATAAAGAAGACTGAGTGCCAAAGAATTAATGCTTTCTAACTGTGGTGCTAAAAGACTCTTGAGAATCCCTTGGAAAGCAAGGAAATCAAACCAGTTAATCTGAAAGGAAATCAAACTTGAATATTCACTGGAAGGACTGATATTAAACTTGAAGCTGCAATACTTTGGCCAATTGATGCAAAGAGCCAATTTATTGGAAAAGACCCTGATGCTTGGAAAGACTGAGGGCAAGAAGAGAAGGGGACAGCAGGGAATGAGATGGTTAAACGGTATCACTGACTCAACTCAGGGAGGTTGAGTCAGCAAACTTAGGGAGACAGTGAAGGACAGAGAAGCCTGGTGTGATGTAGCTCATGGGATTGCAAAGAGCCAGACAAAACTTAGCAAATGAAAAACAATTATATTTAAATAACTTTTACTTCTATGTATTAACATTTCTTTTTAAACCACCAATCCAAAGTGGTTTCGGCCAAGTTCAGTCCATTTCAAGGCTCAGTCATGTCCGACTCTTTGCGACCCCATAGATGGCAGCAGGCCAGGCTTCCCTGTCCATCACCAACTCCTGGAGTTTACTCAAACTCATGTTCATTGAATCGGTGATGCCATCCAACCATCTCATCCTCTGTCATCCCCTTCTCCTCCCACCTTCAATATCTCCCAGCATCAAGGTCTTTCAAATGAGTCAGTTCTTCATTCAGGTGGCCAGAGTATTGGAGTTTCAGCTTCAGCATCAGTCCTTCCAATGAATATTCAGGACTGATTTCCTTTAGGATGGACTGGTTGGATCTCCTTGCAGTCCAAGGGACTCTCCAATACCACAGTCAAAAGCATCAATTCTTCAGCGCTCAGCTTTATTTATAGTCCAAATCTCACACCCATGCATGACTGTTGGATAAACCATATCCTTGACTAGACAAACTTTTGTTGGCAAAGTAATGTCTCTGCTTTTTAATATGCGGTCTATGTTGGTTATAAATTTTCTTCCAAGGAATAAGCGTCTTTTAATTTCATGGCTGCAGTCACTATCTACAGTGATTTTGGAGCCCAAAAAAATAAAGTCTCTCACTGTTTCCATTGTTTCCCCATCTATTTGCCATGAAGTGATGGCACCGGATGCCATGATCTTACTTTTCTGAATGTTGAGCTTTCAGCCAACTATTTCACTCTCCTCTTTCACTTTCATCAAGAGACTCTAGTTCTTCTTCTCTTTCTGTCATAAGGGTGGAGTCATCTGAATATCTGAGGTTATTCATATTTCTCCTGTCAATCTTGATTCCAGCTTGTGCTTCCTCCAGCCCAGTGTTTCTCATGGGGTACTCATGTATAAGTTAAATAAGCAGGGTGACAATATACAGCCTTGACGTACTCCTTTTCCTACTTGGAACCAGTCTGTTGTTCCATGTCCAGTTCTAACTGTTGCTTCCTGATCTGCATCTTGAGATTTCTCAAGAGGCAGGTCAGGTGGTCTGGTATTCCCATCTCTTTCAGAATTTTGCACAGTTTATTGTGATCCACACAGTCAAAGGCTTTGGCATAGTCAATAAAGCAGAAGCAGATGTTTTTCTGAATCTCTCTTGCTTTTTTGATGATCCAAAAGATGTTGGCAATTTGATCTCTGGTTCCTCTGCCTTTTCTAAAGCCAATTTGAGCATCTGAAAGTTCATGGTTTATATACACTTGAAGCCTGGCTTGGAGAATTTTGAGCATCATTTTGCTAGCGTATGAGATGAGTGCATTTGTGTGGTAGTTGGAGCATTCTTTGGTATTGCCTTTTTTTGGGATTGAAATAAAAGCTGACATTTTCCCATCCTGTGGCCACTGCTGAGTTTCCCAGATTTGCTGGCATATTGAGTCCAGAACTTTCACAGTATCATCTTTAAGGATTTGAAATAGCTCAACTGAAATTCCATCACCTCCACTAGATTTGTTCATAGTGGTACTTCCTAAGGCCCACTTGATTTTGCAATCCAGGATTTCTGGCTCTAGGTGAGTGATCACACCATCATGGTTATCTGGGTCATGAAGATTGTTTCTGTATAGTTCTTCTGTGTATTCTTGTCAACACTTCTTAATATTGGAGAAGGCACTGGAGACCCACTCCAGTACTCTTGCCGGGAAAATCCCAGGGACAGAGAAGCCTGGTAGACTACACTCCATGGGGTCGCTAAGAGTCAGACACGACTGAGCAACTTCATTTTCACTTTTCACTTTCATGCATTGGAGAAGGAAATGGCAACCCACTCCAGTGTTCTTGCCTGGAGAATCCCAGGGATGGGGGACCCTGGTGGACTGCCATCTATGTGGTCGCACGGCGTCAGACATGACTGACGTGACTTAGCAGCAGCAGCAGCTTCTTAATATCTTCTGATTCTGTTAGGTCCATACCATTTCTGTCCTTTATTGTGCCCATCTTTGCATGAAAATTTCCCTTGGTATGTCTAATTTTCTTGAAGAGATCTCTAGTCTTTCGCATTCTATTTTTTCCTCTATTTCTTTGCACTGATCACTGAAGAAGGCTTTTTTATCTCTCCTTGCTATTCTTTGGAACTCTGCATTCAAATGGGTATATCTTTCCTTTTCTCCTCTGTGTTTAGCTTCTCTTCTTTTCACAGCTATTTGTAAGGCCTTCTTAGACAACCATTTTGCCTTTTTGCATTTCTTTTTCTTGTTAATGATCTTAATGCCTGCCTCCTGTACAATGTCATGAATCTCCATCCATTGTTCTTCAGGCACTCTATCACATCTAATCCTTTTAATCTAGTTCTACTTCCACTGAATAATCACAAGGAATTTGATTTAGGTCATACCTGAATGGTCTAGTGGCTTTCCCTACTTTCTTCAATTTAAATCTGAATTTGGCAATAAGGAGGTCAGGATCTGAGCCACAGTCAGCTCCCAGTCCTTTTTTTACTGACTGTATAGAGCTTCTCCATCTTTGGCTGCAAAGAATATAATCAATCTGATTTTGGTATTGATCATCTGGTGATGTCCATGCGTAGAATCTTCTCTTGTGTTTTTGAAAGAGGGTGTTTGCTATGATCAGTACATTCTCTTGACAAAACTCTATTAGCCTTTGCCCTGCTTCATTCTGTACTCCAAGGCCAAATTTTCCTGTTACTCCTGGTATCTCTTAACTTTCTGCTTTTGCATTAAACCAAGGTGGTTTCAGTTCATTGGCTCAGTCATGTCTGACTCTTTGCAAACCTATGGACTGCAGCACACCAGATCTCCTTGTCCATCACCAAATCCGAGTTTACTCAAACTCATGTCCATTGAGTCAGTGATGCCATCCAACCATCTCCTCCTCTCTTGTCCCCTTCTCCTCCCATCTTCAATGTTTCCCAGCATCAGTGTCTTTTCAAATGAGTCAGGACTTTGCATCAGGTGGCCAAAATATTGGAGTTTCAGCTTCAACATCAGTCCTTCCAATGAACACCCAGGACTGTCTCTTTTAGGATGGATGGTTGGATCTCCCTGAAGTCCAAGGCACTCTCAAGAGTCTTCTCCAACACCACAGTTCAAAAGCATCAATTCTTCAGTGCTCAGCTTTCTTTATTGTCCAACTCTTAAACACCCATACATGACAACTGGAAAAACCATACCCTTGACTAGACAGACCTTTGTTAGCAAAGCCATGTCATTGCTTTCTATATACTGTCTAGGTGGTCATAACTTTCCTTCCAAGGGGTAAGCTTTTGCATTAAACCAAGGTGTTTTAATATAGAAGAAATCAACAGAATTATATACTGTATAGTTAAACTAAAACAGAAAACAACCAATTCCAAATCATACTTATTTTTTCTATATATAACTTGTAGGCTTAATATTTGGAAAAGGAAATGGCAACCCACTCCAGTATTCTTGCCTGGAGAACCCCATGAACAGAGGAACCTTGCAGTCTACAGTCCATGGGGTCGCAAAAGTTGGACACGACTGAGTGACTTTCACTACTTCACTAGACTTAATATTAACTTCTTGTAATGGAGTTAATATTACAGTGAAAAGAAAGATAACATCCATGTCAATCAGTATATGGAAACCCATCCCCCCAAATTATACCATCCTATTATCCATACTTATAAAGCATAATGATAAAACATTCTATTTTAAAGACTTAAGACTTTCCAGACTTTCTGAGCACTGCATCTGTAACTTACCTGGTCATGATAAAGTAGATTGCTTTATTGTGTCACTACTTTACTTTTGTTAATCCCTAAAGCAGCAAAGTGAAAAAAAATGAATGTGAAAGTCACTCAGTTGTGTCCAACTCTTTGAGACCCCCTGGACTTAGTCCACGGAATTCTCCAGGCCAGAATATTAGAATGGTTAGCCTTTCCATTCTCTAGGGGATCTTTCCAATGCAGGGATCGAACCCAGGTGTCCCACTTTGCAGGTGGATTCTTTACCAGCTGAGCTACAAGAGAAGCCCATAAAGCAGCAAAACATTATATAAATCTTAAATTTGTTTTGTAAACAGAGACAGAGCTTACTCTTGCCAGGGGGGGAAATGGGGGAAAGAGATAGAGAGTTTGAGATCAGCAGTGCAGCTGGTGGCTTAGACAGCAAAGAATCTGCCGGCAATGCAGGAGACCTGGGTTCAATGCCTGGGTCAGGAAGCTCCCCTGAAGAAGGAAATGTCCACACACTCCAGTATTCTTGCCTGGAGAATTCCATGAACAGAGAAGCCTGGGGGGCTATAGTCCATGGTTTTGCAAAGAGTCGGATACGACTGAGCAACCAACACTTGCAATAGGCAAGTACACTCTGCTATATTAAAATGGATAGAAAACAAGGTCTTAATGCATAGCACAAGGAACTCTGCTTAATGTTGTGTAGCAACCTGGATGGGAGGGCAGTTTGGGGGAGAATGGATAAATGTATATATATGGCTGATCCCCTTCGTTATCCATCTAAAACTACCACAACATTGTGCTCCACAATAAGCGAAGCCACCACAATGAGAACCCTGCACACTGCAACTAGATAGTAGCCCCCTCTCGCCACAACTAGCAAAAAAGCCCAGGCAGCAATTAAGACCTAGCATGGCCAAAAATAAATAAATAAGTTCTTTTCTTTTTTAAAACCCACAAATAAAAATATATGGCTATTGCAGCTGTTAGTCCTGAGACTGATGACTGCACATAAAAGAATGCAGCAAATGAAGATTTTATTGTCCCCTCTCTGACTTTCTAAAATGACACAGAAGCTTACATGTTCTGGGCACCATTCCCAGAAGTATAGCATTCTCTCCAAAAATCCACAGATGCTCTTCTGGGAACGAGGTGGTGGCATTGGCAACACAAATGAGCTGACAGTGTGCTACCATTCCTGGAAGCACTGCCTTCTGGAGATGCGATTTTCAAGAAAAAACACCAAACTGAATTGTGCTCTGTTCTTCACGTATCCTGTATATTTTTGAAACAGAGATTAATATCATATGGGAGGGAAAAGCCAGTTTGTGGCTGTTTGGAAAAATAAGTAATATATTTTTTAAAACTAAAGACATGATGATTTGAGTTTTGAAAGACTGGAGTTTCTAAGGCACTGTATGAATAAAAATTGGAACTCATCACTTAACAACCACAAACAGATCAATTCATTATGCTTTGTCTGAGAGTACCACACTATAAAATACTTACTTTTAAAATAAGACAGTTGCTGACAATACAGATGTTCTGCATTATCATAATTACTTGAATTTTATAGTGACTCTATCTTAGATTCATAGGCTGATAATTTTTTAAAGTGACCTTAGTAATCATCAACTAAACTCTCCAATTTATCGCTCCTAAGAGACTAAGTGACTTACTCAGGATGAGCCAGCCATGACACAAATGGAGCTCTTCTGAATTTAAAAGTAATATTTTACCTTTAACAATTTCCAAAGAGTTTCAAATTTATTATCTGATGTGAGAAGTCTAGAAAACCTATGAAGGTATTACTATGCTCATTTGGAAATAACCGAATGGAAATCCAAGCAATTTAACCAAACTGCCTTAAAAATATATTTAGCAAGGTTTCAAAGTCTAAAACCATCAACTTTTTTTTCAATATAACATGTTACAATATATAATAAGTATTCACTTTAAAAATGACTAACTGTAGGAGTAGGTTGGGGAATTGATTGGCTGTGAGGGACAAAGAGAACATGCACCTGAGCAGAGTGAGGGAAAAAATTGTGGGTGCCTGCTTAGGCAGCTCATTGAAGATAGCTTGGACCTCTGTCTGCAGCTAACATGAAGCCAGGTCTTGCATGGGCCCCACATTGTTTCAGCACTAATCTATTCTAGGCCAATGATCCCAATGCTGGAAGAGGAGAAAAGACACACTTAAGTGGAACAGAACCAACTTAGGCTCGACACTCAAAGCTTCTACTTCAGCAACTTAGGATTGGATTTCCCTCCCCCTAGATAGTGCAGTTATTGCCACTAAGCATATGGTAAGTACCACCTCACAGTCAGCATCATCTCTAGCCCCACCATATCCAGCTCCAGCCTATACCAAGGTAATCACTTGCTGAAGACCGGGATAGACTTTTTTCCCCAAAGATCTATAGATGGCCAGTAGATACATGAGAAGACACTCAACATCTGTAATTATTACAGAAATGCAAATCAAAATCACAATGAGATATCATTTTACACCTGTCAGAATGGTATTAATTGAAAAGTCTATAAATAACAATATTAAAGAGGATGTGGAGAAAAATGAACCCTTATACACTGCTAATAGGAATTCAAGTTCTTGCAGCTACTATGGAAAATAGTATGGCAGTTCCTCAAAAAACGAAAAATAGAACTACCATGCATGTATGTGCTAAGACACTTCAATCTTGTCCAACTTGTACAACCCTGTGGGCTGCAGCTTACCGGGCTTCTCTGTTCATTGGATTCTCCAGGCAAGAATACTGGAGTGGGTTGTCATGTCCTACTCTGGGGATCTTCCCAACGCAGGGATCTAACGTGTGTCTCTTATGTCTATCTGCATTGTCAGGCAGGTTTTTAACCACTAGCACCACCTGGAAAGCTCCAGAGTTACTATATGATCTAGTAGTTCCAATCCTGGTTATATATCCAGGAAAAACAAAAACTCTAATTAAAAGAAAAATATATCTCCCCCAGTGTTCATAGGATAACTATACACAATAGTCAGATATTGATGAAAGCCAAGTTTCCATCAGTGATGGATGGATGAAATATTGCTCAGCCATTAAAAAAAAGGAATAAAATGCTGCCATTTGCAGCAACATGGAGGGACATAGAAAATATTATGCTTAGTGAAATCAGTTATAGCAAGACAAATATTGTCTGATGTCACTTCCATGTGACCTAAAAAATTAAACCAAATATATACAGCAAAACAGATTCACAGATATAGAAAACTCACTAGTGGTTACGAGTAGGGAGAGAGAAGTAGGGAGGGATAAGATAAGCATATGGGATTAAGATACACACTGCTGCTGCTGCTGCTAAGTCACTCCAGTCGTGTCCGACTCTGTGTGAATAGACGGAAGCCCACCATGCTCCCCCGTCCCTGGGATTCTCCAGGCAAGAACACTGGAGTGGGTTGCCATTTCCTTCTCCAATGTGTGAAAGTGAAAAGGGAAAGTGAAGTCGCTCAGTCGTGTCCGACCCTTAGCGACCCCACGGACTGAAGCCTACCAGGCTCCTCCCCATGGAATTTTCTAGGCAAGAGTACTGGAGTGGCTTGCCATTGCCTTCTCCGAAGATACACACTACTCTATATAAAATAGATAAGCAATAAGGATTATATTGTACAACATATGAAATTATAGCTGTTACTTTATAACAATTTTAATGGAGTATTATTTGTAAAATACTGTATCACTATTGTAGACATCTGAAGTTAATATAATATAGTAAATCAACTCTTCTTCATGTTCGATCCCTGGGTTGGCGATCCCCAGGAGAAGGGAATGGCTACCTACTCCAGTCCAGTATTCTTGCCTGGAGAATTCCATGAACAGGAGAGGCTGGCTACAGTCCATGTGGTCACAAAGATTTGTACACAACTGAGTAACTAATATTTTCACTTTTCACTTCATTCAATCGACATACTTGGCAAAGAATAAAGTTTTTTGATCCACAAAGTTTTCACTTGTAGATGAATAAGAAATAAATGCATTATTCTGCCATACAAAAATCAGTCAAGTGTCCTCTGACTTTTCATATTGGTAGAATCATTCATGATGCAAAGAATACAATATGTCACAGTATCAGAGATAATTTGGTTTTTGAGGCTTTGGTGTAATGTAATGTTTATACATCATCTCCCCTAAATGAGATCAGAGTGATCAAACAAGGATTATAGAACCAAGTATTTCTTAGGGTTGCAGTAAATGCTTTGTGAGAATGAATGGTTCTAGCTGTATAATCATAAAAAAGCACCATTGCACTTCAGGAATTAGATAAAAATCAGACACAAGGAGCAAAGAGAAACAGGATTATAATTCAAACTGTTTAGCCCTTTACAGAGCAGTGCTCTGTCTTTAAACTCATACTTTTTCTGATCATTTTTTCTCTATTAATGATACTTATTGAATATCACACCACAAGATGATAAAATAATATGGCTACTCAAGTTAATTGCTTTTTCCCTATATTTGGCTCAATATGAGTTACTTGTTAAGAGGGAATACTTTTGGCAATTTTCTAGAACTTGTTCATTTTCTATTTCAGCATTTGTTCTACTTTGTTCAAAACTTACAACATATTTATTAAAAGATGAAAAAGAAACTAATACTTTTACAAATCAATCATTTCATTTTGCCAAGATTAAAAAATGTAGAGACACAAAATGTTGCTGGTTATGTCAGTTAAAACCAAGCACAGTGGTTTTTGATTGATGAGCAATCTAAAAAGCAAAGCAAACATAATATTAGAAATATTCCTACAGGTTCAATCGCCTTGTGTGTGTGCTCCGTTGCTTAGTCACGCCCAACTCTTTGAGACCCCATGGACTGTAGCCCACCAGGCTACACTGTCCATGGTATTTTTCAGGTAATAACACTGGAGTGGGTTGCCATTTCCTTCTCTAGGGTATCTTCCCAACCCAAATATCAAACCCTAGTCTCCTGCGTCTCCTGCCTTGTAGGCAGATTCTTTACCCATTGAGCCATCAGTGAAGCCCCCAACTGCCTTTCTTGGGATACATCAGTTTGTTTGTTACTTGAACAGTATACCCAGGATTGACAGAGCACTTATTCTATCTACTAATCTGTCATGCTACTGAATTTTATTGTGGAATAATGCTGGTAAAAATATTTCCTTTCTTCTCATGATTATATTTGGCAGATCTATTGCTCTGTGCATTTTCAGGTAGCAGTCACTCAAATAAAATTATCTAAACGATTCCAAATATTGATTTCTTGCAACAGTCTTCCTACTGTCCCAGAAAAAAAAAAAAAAAACATGAAAAAAACCTTATACATAATCTAATGTTCTCTCTGTGCTTTTTTGTGTATCCTGGTCCAGCATAGTGGCCATTTTTCCCCAGGGAAACAGTGACACAAGTGCTTGAATAAAAAACATTTTCAAAATAACTATAATTTTTAATTATATGAAAAGTTAATAAATAATGCAAAGAGAAATAAAATAACATAGAAAAATCGGAAGTGCAAAGCATTTTAATCATGTTCTGTTATATGAGTAATAACACTGCTAACCCTATGAAAGAAAGTTTAGTCAATCTTCCTTAAGCAAGCCAGAAAAAAAAAAAAATCCTTAATGATGCTAAAATGCATGGAGGAATGGAAATTACACACAGTAAAAGTTCTATTAATTAATTTTTCTATTATACAGTCAACCCATATTATTGAGCACCTTCTTTGTACCAAGTGCTGTTATAGAAACTAAAATATGTATCAGTAAATAAAGTTTATAACCTAGTGGTAAAAGACAGAAGTAGTTAAGTTCACAAATAAATACATTTTTTGTCAGATAATATAAAACACAATGGAGAAATAAAAATAGGTTAAGTGGAAGGAGGAAAATGAGGGGGAGATTCCAGAGAGTGGGAACAGGAAGTTCCCATATTCTGAGATGGAAAATTATAAATTTTATCTTATGAAATGTAATCCTTTTATCATGCTGCTGAGTTTGGCTTGACAGTTCTGTTCAGTTCCTCAGTCGTGGCCGACTCTTTATGACCCCATGAATCACACACGCCAGGCCTCCCTGTCCATCACCAACTCCCGGAGTTCACTCAAACTCATGTCCATCGAGTCGGTGATGCCACCATCTCATTCTGTTGTCCCCTTCTCCTCCTGCCCCCAATCCCTCCCAGCATCAGAGTCTTTTCCAGTGAGTCAGCTCTTCACGTGAGGTGGTCAAAGTATTGGAGCTTCAGCTTTAGCATCAGTCCTTCCAATGAACACCCAAGATTGATCTCCTTTAGAATGGACTGGTTGGATCTCCTTGCAGTCCAAGGGACTCTCAAGAGTCTTCTCCAGCACCACAGTTCAAAAGCATCAATTCTTTGGCGATCAGCTTTCTTCACAGTCCAACACTCACATCCATACATGACCACTGGTAAAACCATAGCCTTGACTACACGGACCTTTGTTGGCAAAGTAATATCCCTGATTTTTAATATGCTATCTAGGTTGGTCATAACTTTCCTTCCAAGGAGTAAGCGTCTTTTAATTTCATGGCTGCAATCACAATCTGCAGTGATTTTGGAGCCCAAAAAATAAAGTCTGATGCTGTCTCCACTGTTTCCCCATCTATTTCCCACGAAGTGTTGGGACAAGATGCCATCATCTTTGTTTTCTGAATGTTGAGCTTCAAGCCAACCTCTTCACTCTCCTCTTTCACTTTCATCAAGAGGCTTTTGAGTTCCTCTTCACTTTCTGCCATAAGGGTGGTGTCATCTGCATATCTGAGGTTGTTAATAATTTTTACACTAATATTCCTTGGAAACATTGGCCTATATCTTTATTTTCTCTTGTTTCTCCTATAGTGCCTTTGTCTGGTTTCCATATCAGGATAATACTGATTTCACAGAATGAGCTAGGAGTTCCGTCCTCTTCAATTTTTGGAAGAGTTTGGGAAGTAATTCTTTAATTTTTTGGTAAAACTCACCCATGCCAGTCAAGCCATTTGGTTAAAGGTTTTTCTTTTAGGAGAAGATTTCTTGCTGACTCAATGTTTTTACTAATTGTAGATCTATTTATATTTGTTTTAAACTTATATTCATGATTTAATCTTTGTGGGTTTTTGCTTCTAGGAATTTGTTTATTTCATCTAGGTCATGATGTTCATTAGTGGACAGTAGTTCACTTATAAATTCGCTCTTATAATCCCCTTTATCCCTGTAGAATTAATAATGATGTCCCCTATTTCTTTTTTTATTTTATTTTTTAAACTTTTTATTGGAGTATAGTAGATTTACAATGCTGTTTTAGTTTCAGGTGTACAGCAAAGGGAATCAGTTATACATGTACATATTTTTAAAAATTTATTTATTTTAATTGGAGGCTAAGTACTTTACAATATTGTAGTGGTTTTTGCCATATATCAACATGAATCAGCCATGGGAGCACATGTGTTCCCCCTCCTGAACCCGCCTCCCATCTCCCTCCCCATCCCATCCCCCAGGGTCATCCCAGTGAACCAGCCCTGAGCACCCTGTCTCATGCATCAAACCTGGACCAGCAATTCACTTCATATATGATAATATACACGTTTCAATGCTACCCTCTCAAATCATCCCA
Source organism: Moschus berezovskii (assembly GCF_049115385.1). Lineage (NCBI taxonomy): Eukaryota > Metazoa > Chordata > Mammalia > Artiodactyla > Moschidae > Moschus > Moschus berezovskii. The sequence continues at coordinate 59,256,527 of NC_142464.1, read as the reverse complement.
CCCTTGCCTTCTCCCCTAGAGTCCAAAAGACTGTTCTTTACATCTGTGTCTCTTTTGCTGTCTCGCATATAGGATCATCATTACCATCTTTCTAAATTCCATATATATGTGTTAGTATACTGTATTGGTGTTTTTCTTTCTGACTTACTTCATTCTGTATAATAGGCTCCAGTTTCATGCACCTTATTAGATGATTCAAGTGCATTCTTTTTAATGGCTGAGTAATATTCCATTGTGTATATGTACCACATCTTTCTTATCCATTCATCTGCCGATGGGCATCTAGGTTATTTCCATGTCCTGGGTATTGTAAACAGTGCTGCAGTGAACATTGGGGTACATGTGTCTCTCAGTTCTGGCTTCCTCAGTGTGTATGCCCAACAGTAGGATTGCTGGGTCATATGGCAGTTCTATTTGCAGTTTTTCAAGGAATCTCCACACTGTTCTCCATAGTGGCTGCACTAGTTTGCATTCCCACCAACAGTGTAAGAGGGTTCCTTTTTCTCTGCACCCTCTCCAGCATTTATTGTTTGTAGACGTTTTGATAGCAGCCATTCTGACTGGTGTGAGATGGTACCTTATTACGGTTTTGATTTGCATTTCTCTAATAATGAGTGATGTTGAACATTTTCTCATGTGTTTGTTAGCCATCTGTATGTCTTCTTTGGGGAATTATCTGTTTAGTTTTTTGGCCCATTTTTTTATTGGGTCGTGTATTTTTCTGGAATTCAGCTGTAGGAACTGCTTGTATATTTTTGAGATTAATTATTTGTCAATTGCTTCATTTGCTATTATTTTCTCCCATTCTGAAGGCTGTCTTTTCACCTTGCTTATCGGTTCCTTCATTGTGCAGAAAATTTTAAGTTTAATTAGGTTCCCATTTGTTTATTCTTGCTTTTATTTCCATTACTCTGTGAGGTGGGTCATAGAGAATCTTGCTGTGATTTATGTCAGACAGTGTTTTGCCTATGTTTTCCACTAGGATTTTTATCGTTTCTGGTCTTACACTTAGATCTTTAATCCATTTGCAGTTTATTTTTGTGTATGGGGGGGCAGGAGGAGAAGGGGAAGATGGCTGGATGGCATCACCGACTCGATGGAGGTGAGTTTGAGTGAACTCTGAGAGTTGGTGATGGACAGGGAGGCCTGGTGTGCTGTGATTCATGGGGTTGCAAAGAGTCGGACACGACTGGGCGACTGAACTGAACTGAACTGAACTGATGGTGTTAGAAACTGTTCTAGTTTCGTTCTTTTACAAGTGGTTGACCAGTTTTCCCAGCACCACTTGTTAAAGAGATTGTCTTTTCTCCATTGTATATTCTTGCCTCCTTTGTCAAAGATAAGGTGTCCATAGTTGCCTGGGTTTATCTCTGGGCTTTTTGTTTTGTTCCCTTGATATATTTTCTGTCTTTGTGCCAGTACCATACTGTCTTGATGACTGTAGATTTGTAGTATAGTCTGAAATCAGGCAGGATGATTCCTCCAGTTCCTTTCTTCTTTCTCAAGTTTGCTTTGGATACTGTCTTGATGACTGTAGATTTATAGTATAGTCTTAAATCAGGCAGGATGATTCCTCCGGTTCCTTTCTTCTTTCTCAAGTTTGCTTTGGATATTCCAGGGTGTTTTTTTTGTATTTTCATACAAATAGTGGAATTATTTGTCCTAGTTCTGTGAAAAATGCTGTTGGTAGCTTGATAGGGACTACATTGAATTTATAGATTGCTTTGAGTAGTATATGCACTTTCACTATATTGATTCTTCCAATCCATGAGCATGGTATATTTTTCCATCTATTTGTGTCATATTTGATTTCTTTCATCAATGTTTTATAGTTTTCTATATATAGGTCTTTTGCTTCTTTAGGTAGATTTATTCCTAAGTATTTTATTCTTTTTTTTATTATTATTCATTTCATCTTGACTTTACTCTTTTGACTTCAATTTTTGTTTTGCTTTTTAATTTTTTGACTCATCAATTAAAAAAAAAAAAACACCCAAAAAATGGGCCAAAGAAACTCCAAAGAGGCAAATGGGAAGGGAGAGAAAGCAACAGGTCGTCCTGCTCTCTGCCAAGCTTGCTTCTAGTCAAGGCTATGGTTTTTCCAGCAGTCATGCATGGATGTGAGAGTTGGACTATAAAGAAAGCTGAGCACTGAAGAATTGATGCTTTTGAACTGCGAAGTTGGAGAAGACTCTTGAGAGTGCCTTGGACTGCAAGGAGATCCAACCAATTCATCCTAAATAAGATCAGTCCTCGGTGTTCATTGGAAGGACTAATGTTAAAGCTGAAACTCTAATACTTTGGCTACCTGATGCAAAGAGCTGACTCATTTGAAAAGACTCTGATGCTGGGAAAGATTGAGGGTGGGAGGAGAAGGGAAAGACAGAGGATGAGATGGTTGGATGGCATCACCGACTTAATGGACATGAGTTTGGGTAAACTCCGGGAGTTGGTGATGAACAGGGAGGCCTGGCATGCTCCGATTCTTGGGGTCACAAAGAGTTGGACACTGAACTGAACTGAACTGATTTTCTTCTTTTCGTTACAATGGTGAATGGAATTATTTCCTTAATTTCTCTTTCTGTTTTCTCATTAGTGTATAGGAATGCAATGGATTTCTGTCTGTTAATTTTATATCCTGCAACTTTACTATGTTCATTGATTAGCTCTAGTAATTTTCTGGTGGAGTCTTTAGGGTTTTCTATATAGAGGATCATGTCATCTGAAAACAGTGAGAGTTTTACTTCTTTTCCAATCTGGATTCTGTTTATTTCTTTTTCTTCTCTGATTGATGAGGCTAAAACATCCAAATCTATGTTGAATAGTAGTGGTGAGAGTTGACACCTTCGTCGTGTTCCTGACTTTAGGGGTAATGCTTTGAAGTTTTCACCATTGAGGATAATGTTTGCTGTGGGTTTATCATATATGGCTTTTATTATGTTGAGGTCTGTTCCTTCTGTGCCTGCTTTCTGGAGGTTTTTTCTCATAAATGGATGTTGAATTTTGTCAAAGGCTTTCTCTGCATCTATTGAAATAATCATATGGTTTTATCTTTCAATTTGTTAATGTGGTGTATCACATTGATTGATTTGTGGATATTAAAGAATCCTTGCATTCCTGGGATAAAGCCCACTTGGTCATGATGTGTGATCTTTTCAATATGTTGCTGGATTCTGTTTGCTAGGATTTTGTTAAGGATTTTTGCATCTATGTTCATCAGTGATATTGGCTTGTAGTTTTCTTTTTTTGTGGGATCTTTGTCTGGTTTTGGTATTAGAGTGATGGTGGCCTCATAGAATGAGCTTGGCAGTTTACCTTCCTCTGCAATTTTCTGGAAGAGTTTGAGTAGGATAGGTGTTAGCTCTTCTCTAAATTTTTGGTAGAATTCAGCTGTGAAGCCGTCTGGTCCTGGGCTTTTGTTTGCTGAAGATTTCTGATTACAGTTTCGATTTCCATGCTTGTGATGGATCTGTTAAGATTTTCCATTTCTTCCTGGTTCAGTTTTGGAAAGTTATATTTTTCTAAGAATTTGTCCATTTCTTCCAAGTTGTCCATTTTCTTTGCATATAGTTGCTGATAGTAGTCTCTTATAATCCTTTATATTTCTGTGTTGTCTGTGTGATTTCTCCATTTTCATTTCTAATTTTGTTTATTTGATTCTTCTCCCTTTTTTTCTTGATGAGTCTGGCTAATGGTTTGTCTATTTTATTTATCTTCTCAAAGAACCAGTTTTTATTTATTTATTTTTTATTGGAGGCTAATTACTTTACAATATTATATCATTTCACTTCGACATACATTGACATGAATCTGCCCCGGGTGTACATGTTGTCCCCTTCTTGAACCCCCTTCCCACCTCCCTCCTCCCTACATCCTCCCTCTGGGTCATTCCCATGCACCAGCCCCGAGCATCCTGTATCATGCGTCGAACCTGGACTGGTGATTCGTTTCACATATGATAATATACATGTTTCAATGCCATTCTCCCAAATCATCCCACCCTCGCCCTCTCACACAGAGTCCAAAGACTGTTCTATACACCTGTGTCTCTTTTGCTGTCTCGTATACAGGGTTGAGGTTACCCTCTTTCTAAATTCTGTATATATGTGTTAGTATACTGTATTGATGTTTTTCTTTCTGGCTTACTTCACTCTGTATAATAGGCTCTAGTTTCATCCACCTCATTAGAACTGATTCAAATGTATTCTTTTTAATGGCTGAGTAATACTCCATTGTGTATATGTAACAAAACTTTCTTATCCATTCATCTGCAGATGGACATCTAGGTTGCTTCCATGTCCTGGCTATTATAAACAGTGCTGCAATGAACATTGGAATACATGTGTCTCTTTCAATTCTGGTTTCCTCGGTGTGTATGTCCAGGATTGCGATTTCTGGATGATATGGAAGTTCTATTTCCAGTTTTTTAAGGAATCTCCACACTCTTTTCCATAGTGGCTGTAATAGTTTGCATTCCCACCAACAGTGTGAGAAGTTTCCCTTTTCTCCAAACCCTCTCCAGTATTTATTGCATGTAGACTTTCGGATAGCAGCCATTCTGACTGGTGTGAAATGGTATCTCATTGTGATAAAAGCAAAAATAAAAAAATGGGACCTAATTAAAATTAATAGCTTCTGCACAGCAAAGGAAACTATAAGCAAGGTGAAAAGACAGCCTTCAGAATGGGATAAAATAATAGTAAATGAAACAACTGACAAGAATTAATCTCCAAAATATACAAGCAGCTCCTGCAGCTCAATTCCAGAAAAATAAATGACCCAATCAAAAACTGGGCCAAAGAACTAAACAGACATTTCTCCAAAGAAGACATACAGATGGCTAACGAACACATGAAAAAATGTTTAACAATCCTCATAATCAGAGAACCAGTTTTTAGCTTTGTTGATCTTTGCTATGGTCTCCTTTGCTTCTTTTTCATTTATTTCTGTTCCAATTTTTATGATTTCTTTCTTTCTTCTAAACCTGGGGTACTTCATTTCTTCCTTTTTTAGTTACTTTAGGTGTAGAGTTAGGTTATTTATTTGACTTTTGTTTCTTAAGTAAGCTTCTATTGCTATGAACCTTCCCCTTAGCACTGCTTTTACTGAATCCCGTTGGTTTTGGGTTGTGTTTTCATTTTCATTCATTTCTATGCATATTTTGATCTCTTTTTTAATTTCTTCTGTGATTTCTTGGTTATTCAGCAGTGTATTGTTTAACCTCCATATGTTTGTATTTTTAATGTTTTTATTTTTTTCCTGTAGTTGACATCTAATTTTACCGCACTGTGATCAGAAAAGATGCTTGGAATGATTTCAGTTTTTTTGAATTTACCAAGGCTAGATTTATGGCCCAGGATGTGATCTATCCTGGAGAAGGTTCCATGTGCACTTGAGAAAAAGGTGAAATTCATTGTTTTGGGGTGAAATGTCCTAAGATATCAATTAGGTCTAACTGGTCCATTGTATCATTTAAAGTTTGTGTTTCCTTACTAATTTTCTGTTTAGTTGATCTATCCATAGGGGTGAGTGGAGCATTAATGTCTCCCAGTATTATTGTGTTACTGTTAATTTCCCCTTTCATAATTGTTAGCATTTGCCTTACATATTGTGGTGCTCCTATGTGGGGTGCATATATATTTTTAATTGTTATATCTTCTTCTTGGATTGATCCTTTGATCATTATGTAGTATCCTTCTTTGTCTCTTTTCATGACCTTTATTTCAAAGTCTATTTTATATGATATGAGTATTGCTACTCCTGCTTTCTTTTGGTCTCCATTTGGGTGAAATATCTTTTTCCAGACCTTCACTTTCAGTCTGTTTGTGTCCCTTGTTTTGAGGTGTTTCTCCTGTAGGCAGCATATATAGGGTCCTTGTTTTTTGTATGCATTCAGCCAGTCTTTGTCTTTTGGTTGGGGCATTCAACCCATTTACATTTAAGGTAATTATTGATAAGTATGATCCTGTTGCTATTTAATTTGTTGTTTTGGGTTCAAGTTTATAAACCTTTTCTTTGTTTCCTGTCTAGAGAAAATCCTTTAGCATTTGTTGAAGAGCTGGTTTGGTGGTGCTGAATTCTCTCAGCTTTTGCTTGGCTGTAAAGCTTTTGATTTCTCCTTCATATTTGAATGAGATTCTTGCTGGGTATAGTAATCTGGGTTGCAGGTTTTTCTCTTTCATCACTTTAAGTATGTTCTGCCATTCCCTTCTGACCTGAAGTGTTTCTATTGAAAGATCAGTTGTTATCCTTATGGGAATCCCCTTGTGTGTTATTTGCTGTTTTTCCCTTGCTGCTTTTAAATTTTTTCTTTGTGCTTGATCTTTGTTAATTTGACTTATATGTGTCTTGTGGTGTTTCATCTTGGGTTTATTCTGTTTGAGATTCTCTGGGTTTCTTGGACTTCGGTGACTATTTCCTTCCCCATTTTAGGGAAGTTTTCAACTATTATCTCCTCAAATATTTGCTCATGGCCTTTCTTTTTGTCTTCTTCTTCTGGAACTCCTATGATTCAAGTGTTGGGGCATTTGACATTGTCCCAGAGGTCTCTGAGGTTGTCCTCATTTCTTTTAATTCATTTTTTTTTCTCTCTGCTTCATTTATTTCCACCATTCTATCTTCCACCTCACTCATCCTATCTTCTGCCTCATTTATTCTAATTTTGTTTCCCTCTAGAGTGTTTTTGATCTGTTATTACATTATTCATTATTGACTGACTTTTTTTTAAAATTTCTTCTAGGTCCTTGTTAAACATTTCTTGCATCTTCTCAATCCTTGTCTCCAGGCTATTTATCTGTAACTCCATTTTGTTTTCAAGATTTTGGATCATTTTTACTATCATTATTCTGAATTCTTTTTCAGGTAGACTCCCTTCTCCTCCTCTTTTGTTTGGTTTGGTGGGCATTTATCATGTTCCTTAACCTGTTGAATATTTCTCTGCCTTTTATCTTGTTTTTATTGCTGTGTTTCGGTTGTCCATTCTGTATGCTGGAAGTTTGTGGTTCCTCTTTATTGTGGAGCTTCTTCCCTATGGGTGGGGTTAGACGAGTGACTTGTCAAGGTTTCCTGGTTAGGGAAGCTTGTGTCGGTGTTCTGGTGGATGGAGCTGGATCTCTTCTCTCTGGAGTGCAATGAAGTGTCCAGTAGTGAGTTTTGAGGTTTCTGTGGGTTCGGTGTGACTTTGGGCAGCCTGTATATTAATGTTCAGGACTATGTCCCTGCATTGCTGGAGAATTAGTGTGGTATGTCTTGGTCTGGAACTTGTTGGCTCTTGGGTGAAGCTTGGTTTCAGTGTAGGTATGGAGGGTTCTGGATCAACTCTTGTTGATTAATGTTCCCTGGAGTCAGGAGTTTTCTGGTACTCTCAAGTTTTGGATTTAAGCCTCCTGCCTCTGGTTTTCAGTCTTATTTTTACAGTAGTTTCAAGACTTCTCCATCCATACTGCACCAATGATAAAACATCTAGGTTAATGGAGAAAAAATTCTCCATAGTGAGGGATACCCAGAGAGGTTCACAGAGTTACATGGAGAAGAGAAGAGGGAGGAGGGAGATAGAGATGACCAGGAAGAGAAGAGGGGGAATCAAAAGGGGAGAGAGTACTCTACCCAGTAATCAATTCCCTATGTGCTCTCCACATCTTGGAACACCCAGAGAGGTTCACAGAGTTACATAGAGAAGAGGGAGAAAGGAAGATAGAGGTGACAAGGAGGGAAGAGGGGGAATAAAAAGGAGAGAGAGACAGATCTAACTAATAATCAGTTCCCTAAGTGTTCTCCACAGCCTGGAACACCCAGAGATTCACAGCATTGGGTAAAGAAGAGAAGGGGGAGGGAGGAGATAGAGGTGACCTGTGGGAGAAAAAAGAGAGTCAAAAGAGGGAGAGAGCAATCAAGCCAGTAATCATGCTCCTAAGTAAAAATGGGTACTGAAGATTGGATTCTTAAAGGTACAAAATTGATAACAAATACCAAAAAGCAAAGATTAAAAATCTAGAATAGAGGTCAGATTCTCAAAAATACAATATTAAAAAAACAAAACAAAATTACAAAAATTATAAAAAATATATATGAAATTTGCTTTAAAAATGGGATTTTTTTTGCAATGTAATAGTAGGTTATAAAAATGAAAAAGGAATAATAAAGGATTTAAAAATTTAAAAATTAAAATAAAAAATGATAATAGTAAAATATATGTAGGCATTTCTCTGGAGCTGTTGAGGGCAGTGTGGTGTCAGTTCAGTTTCAGATAGTTCCTTATTCCAGCTTATACTTCTTTTTGAGGTCTATAGGCTCCTTCCAATGTAATCAGTGCTAACTACAGGGTTTTAATTTGTTGGCATCTGTCACTTCCAAAGTGGTTCCCTCTGTTTATTTTGGCTTCTGTCTGCAAGTCTCTTCAGTGTCTAATTTCTGCCCTGACACAATGGGGCAGAGGTGGTCACTTATTTAGGCTCACTTGTTCAGTTGTGCTGTGGGGAGGGAGGAACACTGCAAACAAATATCACTGGCATGTATGGGGAGTGCTTGCAGTGTCTTGGCCACCCTGGGTTTGCCCCCACTTAAGGTGTGTGTGCTTTCCAGGTCTACACTGCTCAAGCTCCAGGTTGCTCTGCAGGGGAACTGTCTAAAGCTGGCCCTGGGTTGTGTGCACTTCTGAGGTCTAAGTGGCTCAGGTTCTCAGGTACTCCACAAAGGCACAGACTTCACTGGGCCTACGTTTTGTGTCCTTCCCAGGTCTGAGCAGCTCAGGTGACCAGGCCCTTGGCAAGCGCACTATCCCCAGGTGGGGTGGTGCATCTTATCACCTCTCCAGTCGCAGCCACCCAGTTTCCTCAGTGTGCAGCAGGAGTGCCATCACAGGTGTGCTGTGTGTCTCCTCTGGGGAGCTGATCTCTGGCTGTGACCCTCCTGGTTAATGTCAACTGTCCAGGATCCCAGGAAGACTTGGTTAGCAACTGGGAGCCTGCTCACAGTTTGGTAGAGGATGCTGTCTCTGGGGCAGAGATTGTCCCTCACTGGCTCTGGCTGTCGCCCGCCTGCCTCTCTGCCTCCAGCGGGGGATGGGCCAGTCTGCAGCTGGCTAACTCTCCTTGAGTATTTGCTCAGTCCTTTGTTCTGTAAGTGGACCCAGCAGTTCCTTAGGTTAGAGCTTTTTGCAGGAAAGTTCTCTTTCTCCTTTTTTTTCCTCTCTGGCTATCCCGCAGTTTGGGTTGCTATCTCAAGTTAGCTTCCTCAGATTGTCCTCAGGGCATTCAGGCCTGGTCCTTACCCTAAGCAATGCAGCCTGCACCTCCCAGTTCAGCCCCCACTTGCTGGTGGCAGACATGAGCGTCTGGGCTACTTCTCTGCTGGGAGTTGCGGTTAGGTGTGTAATCTGTGGGTTTTATTTATTTATTTTTTCCTCCTGGTTATGTTGCCCTCTGAGATTCCAAAACTCTTCACAGACCCACAGGTGAGAGGGTTTCCTGGTATTTGGAAACTTCTCCTTTGTGACTCCCTCTCAGGGACAGGTCTCAGTTCCTAACTCTTTTGCCTCTCCTTTTATCTTTTATATTTTGTCCTACCTCCTTTTGAAGACAATGTGCTGCCTTTCTGGGTGGTTGGTGTCCTCCTTCAGGGTTCAGAAGTAGTTTTGTGGAATTTTCTCAGTGTTTAAATGATCTTTCAATGAATTTGTAGGGGAGAAAGTGGTCTCCCCATCCTATTCCTCCACCATCTTAGGACCGCCTCAGTTATACATGTACATATATCCAGTCTTTTTTATATTCATTTCCCATATAAGCCATTATAGAAAATTGAGTTGAGTTTCCTATGCTATATGGTAGGTCCTTATTAGTTATCTATCATGGGATTGCAAAGAGTCAGACACAACTGAGCAATAGAACAGCAACAATATATAGTAGTGTGTATATGTCAGTCTCAATTTGTTCCCCCCACTTTACTCTGTGCTAACCATAAGTTTGTTTTTTACATCTCTAAGTTTATTTCTGTTTTGTAGATAAGTTCAGTCTTACAATTTTTAAAGATTCTACATTTAAGTGATAGCATATGATACTTATCTTTCTCTGTCTGACTTACTTTACTCAGTAAGACAATCTCTAAGCCCATCCATGTTGCTGTAAATGGCATTATTTCATTCTTCATGGCTGAGTAATATTCCATTATATATATACCACATCTTCTTTATGCATTCTTTGTTGATAGACATTTAGGTTGCTTCCATGTCCTGGGTATTGTAAATAGTGTTGGAATGAACATCAGGATGTATGCATCCTTTCAAATTATGGTTTTCTCTAGGTATATGCCTAAGAGTGGCATTGCTGGATCATATGGTAGTTTTACTTTTAGTTTTATAAGAAACTTTTGTACTGTTCTCCATAGTATCTGTACAAATATTACTCTGAGGCATGCTAAAATTTAGAACCAGGAAGATCAAAGGGAATCAGCAAAAGGACTGAGATGCAGCTGTCAAACTGCCAATGATATAAAAAAAGAATAAAAGGATAGTGATATCTTAGAGACAATGCCAGGGAGAACAGTGATACAGGAATGGGAGAAAGGTCAATTACATACAATAATATCAAGTATATGAAATCTATATTCATATCTATCATATATTGCCTAGAAACTGGGTGGGAGCTAAATGTGAAGTCAAAAGAGGGTTTTACTTAAAATGAGTAATTCAACAAGATTTCTGCCTGATGGCGATGATCAAAAAAAAGGGGAGAATTGACAATAAAGAAAAAGCAATGACTTTGAGTGATAACAGTGGCTGGGATCTAGTGTTCAACGGGAAGAACTGGCTTCTATTAGAAGGACAGAGAGTTCAGTCATAGTAACAGAGTCAATGAGCTCTGCAGCTTTTAAGTGTTCAACTATGACTGAAGGAGTGTGTAGAGTTTACCTTTTTGGGTTTTTTTCTCAATAATATAAAAAATACTGGGTGGTTGAGCCTGGGGATGAGATAGAAGTTTATATACATTTGAGAAGACTGTATAGATGTGAATGGGTCCTGTGGAATGGTAAGGATGTGTGGAGACTAAGAAAATGTATTAGGATGGCTAGATAGATGTAGAGATTCCCCAAAACTGGCCTTAACAAACACTAAGACCATAGTGTAAGGTAGATGCATTTGGTGACTGTATGATACAGCATGATGCAGACTTGAAGTAGATGGAGGTTTAGAATAAGTTAGTGAGGATAACAAAGTAAGAGAAAGGAAATGTGACTGTTATAATAATGCATCAAGGTATTCAGATGGATAAGAAAGATCATGTTTACATTAGTTTTCCTTTACTTCTGTATCAAATAACATGAGCTTATTATCTTATAGTCCTGGTAGTCAAAATTCTGACCCAGGTTTAACTGAGCTCAAATCAGAGTCAGAATGGGTGAGGTCCTCTCTATGAGGCTCACAAAAAAACATTTCTTTGTGACTTTCAGCTTTTAGAGTTTTCTCAGATTCCTTAAGTTTTGAACCTTTTATTTTCCATTTGTAAGTCCAGTGATGGCCAGTCTCTCTCGTTTCATAATTGACATTTTATTCTAGTTTCCTCTTCCATTTTAAAAACCCTTCTGTTTACATTCAGCCCACTCAGAAATCCAGAATAATCTCATCATTTTAAAATCTTTAATGTACTTGCAACTGCAAAGTTCTTTTGCCATGTAAGATATCATGTTCACAAGTTTCAGGAATTAGGACCTAGGCTTTATTCCACCTTTCGCAATAAGGAGAGAAAAATTTGTGAAAGACAAGTAGAAGGAATGAGTTTTAGTTCCCAGCAACTTTTGAAGACTGTTAGAGTATGCTCATTAGAAGGAATGATCTGGTATGACTGAGACTGCCTTGCTCTACAATATCTTTTTTCTGTTATTCTTTCTGGGCAAAGAGTTGGATACATATTCAAACCTCCCTTGAAGCTAGATGTAGTCATATAACTGAACTCTGGCCATTGGAATGTGAGTAAAATTGATATATATCACTTTCAATCCTGGCCTGCAAAGTTATCTCACGTGTGGTCTTCCAGTTTTCTCTGTAATGTCTGAAAAAAAGAAAAAACACTATTAGGTTGGTGCAAACATAATTATTGTTTCAGACTGTGAATTTTAAATCATTATAACTAGTCTCAAACACATCTTTATTAATCAAAATAGGAACCGTCACAATCAACACATTTTTGCCAACCAGAAACGCTTGCTTATTCCTGTAATGTAAAAATCCATGCTTCAGGATTCAACAAACTCTTGGAAAGACTTTTCTGCCTCCTGCTGGTTGTAGAAGCATTTTCCTTGTGAAACAATAGAAATGTACTTATTCACAGTCTAGTATTCTTGCCTGGAGAATTCCATGGACAGAGGACTTAGCAGGCTAAAGTCCATGGGGTAGCAAAGAGTTGGACATGACTGAGCGACTGTCACTCACACAGACTATTCACAGTCTATAGACTGAAAACTGAGGATCAGAGTGCCAGTGTGATTGGGCTATGCTGAGAGGTCTCTTCCTGGTTTCCTGATAGCCAACTTCTGGCTATGTTATCACATGGCAGAGACAGAAAGAAAGTTCTCTTCCTCCTCCTCTAAGGCCATAGGTTTTATCAATTTAGAATTATGGAGTATTACTCAGCAATTAAAAATAGTACATTTGAATCAGTTCTAATGAGGTGGATGAAACTGAAGCCTATTATACAGAGTGAAGTAAGCCAGAAAGAAAAACACCAATACAGTATACTAACACATATATATGGAATTTAGAAAAATGGTCATGATAACCCTGTATACAAGACAGCAAAAGAGACACAGGTGTATAGAACAGTCTTTTGGACTCTGTGGGAGAGGGGGAGGGTGGGATGATTTGGAAGAATGGCATTGAAACATGTATATTTTCTTATGTGAAACGAATCACCAGTCCAGGTCCAATGCATGATATAAGATGCTCGGGGCTGGTATACTGGGATGAACCAGAGGGATGGGATGGGGAGGGAGGTGGGAGGGGAGTTCAAGATGGGGAACACATGTACAGGTAGGGTGGATTCATGTCAATGTAATGGCAAAACCAATACAATATTGTAAAGTAATTAGCCTCCAATTAAAAGAAATAAATTAAAAAAGTAAAAAAAAGAATCCCATTCTTATAACCTCAGTTACAGTGAATACCTTCTAAAAGTCCTATCTCCAAATATAGTCACATTTAAAGTTAGGGCTTCAACATATGAGTTGTGGTTGGGAACACACTTCATTCCATTTTACCATGTTACCAAGATTGGTACATACATGCAATTAGTGAATAAATAAATATTCATTGATTTTAATTTTGATTAATTCAACTGATATCTGGTCAAATCAGACCTAGGGAAAATCAGATAAGATATAATTTACTTCAACTCACTCAATTCTGATGATCAATGAAAAACAATTAGAGATAAACTTCATATAAACAAAAGCTTTAAAAGCCAAATTATTATCAGCACTCATTTTGACTGGAAGGCTTGACTCAGTTCAGTTCAGTTCAGTTCAGTCGCTCAGTCGTGTCCGACTCTCCGTGACCCCATGAATCACAGCACGCCAGGCCTCCCTGTCCATCACCAACTCCCGGAGTACACTCAAACTCATGTCCACAGAGTCGGTGATGCCATCCAGCCATCTCATTCTCCGTCGTCCCCTTCTCCTCCCGCCCCCAATCTTTCCCAGCATCAGAGTCTTTTCCAGTGAGTCAACTCGTCGCATGAGGTGGCCTAAGAACTTGAAAGTTTCAATGGCTTCAACATTTTCATATAAATTATCTTCACTTAAAAACATTGATTAGAAAGAAAAATCATGATCAATGTAGCCATACACATAATTTGTCTAGCATATACTCAGTAGCTTAAAATTTCTATATTCTAGGCAATACAATTCTTGCCATGACTATGGTGGATAATATATGTTGAAATTAGAGCCTGAGTAATTCTAAAAATTATTCGTTTAACAGCATTACCAAGTAATGACATAGTTTGATATTACAGTGGAAATCACACTGTATACTCTTCACCCATATCAATATTTTCGCCTATAAAACACATTTATTACCAAATGACTCCCCAGTATCTCAGTGGTAAAGAATCTGTTTCCAATGAAAGAAACATGCATTCAATGCCTGCATCGGGAATATCCCCTGGAGGAGGAAATGACTACCCATTACAATATTCTTGCCTGATCAGTCCCATGGACAGAGGATCCAGGCAGGCTACAGTCCAAAGAGTTACAAAGAGTTGGACATGACTGAGTATATGCACACATCATGATGAAGCCAGACTGAAGTAATTCTAAACTCATTAACTTATGAAGGGATGACATTTGTTCTCACTTTGCCAAATCAAGAAGAAACAAATTTGAAACGTTACTATTGAGAAAGATTGACCATTGCTTTGACCTACTTTGATAATTCAGATGCTCTTATGCAAATGCTCCTGTGGAACTCTGGAAAAAATGATGAATACATTGTAAAAATGAGGGGAAAAAACTCAAGAAAATTAACATTTTTAGCTATTAGATGCAGTCATTAGCAATATTCAGAAATTCTGACAGCTTTCACTACAATTTCCTTTCCTTTTGTTTAAGACAACTACTCTAAAGAAATGCATTCAGCTAGGTTATAATTAACATGGCTGTCAAAAGATATTATATATCATCCACTGCTTACCATCCTAAGGTAGACAAAGAGTAGCAGTACTATTGTTCTCTGTCTAATCAGGTCAAAGCAGTGGCAACTTTAATTAGAGTTATTGTCAAGACACTGCCTAAATTCTCAACAGTAAACTATGTCATATGTTTGCTCCTGCATCTTTTATTTTAACCTTATTGAGGGAGGACGGGTAAGATTTTTATTTATACATTGGCAGGCCCTTTATTATATATGTCCTGAAAACACCCCTTCTTGTATTTAACAACCAATGACTAGCCTCTGACCTACTGGTTCTACTGGGATATTAAAAGTCCAATGAGTTTATTTTAATAATTTATCAAACAATTTTATTTAATAGCAAAAAATTCATGAGAAATGGAACTCAATATTTGTGAAAGAAACTTTTCCTATATAAATTACCATGTTCTAGGAAACATGCATTTTATAAAAATGCCAAATAATTGGTTATAAAAATAATTTGAATTTATTACTAAAAGCTTCAAGTTTGCAGGAATACTTGTCATTTAGCTATGAAGCATAAACTGTTCTGATTCCTTTATTTTTTTGGAAAGTATGGTACATGACTTTCAACAAGAAGGATATTTCATGCACAATAAATGTTCTTTTAATTGAGAAAATTACAGATAATTCCGTATTATTTTTAGATAGATTGACCTCTCAAGTATTATACATTCATTATCCCTGTACAATTTCTGCTTAGGAGAAAGATTCAGAGTAAAATAAGAAGCTTATCTTAATACAGATAAATCCAGTTCAAGAAAATAAATATAAATTATTTTGTCTTTGTAGCATATGCATTGTTTAAAAATAAAGAGCATTTTAATTTTTTCTTTGACTGCTAATTTATTCATTTTAGTTATGTTAATTTTCTGGGAAATTATGTTCATCTCTTTAAGGAAACATTTCTTGTTACATACTGACTTTCAGGTCATGGCATATGCAGCTTAAGATAATAAGACTAGCAATTACTTTTCTATTTTGACACACCATTCTAAGAACACTGTGTTGCATTTAATGAAGTAGGCCATTGCTGCCTTTAGGATGTTTTCAGGCAGTCCTTGACTTAGGTGGCTTAGCTGTCCATTACACATAAATAATCAGCCAAGAATGACCAGTGGCCTCTGGAAAATCTACTTCCCTTCCCAACTGCCTCCTTTTCATTATTTCTTCTTACCCTTTCCACAAAACAATGCCTGGAGTGACCTGCCTCCTCTCTTCCAATGTGCACTCTCTCCTGAAATTTCTAGTTTGACCTCTTCACTGGGTTTGTAGGGTACATTCATGACCATGGGCCTGGCTGGCTGTTGGAGGCAAGAAAAAGTAAGACAGGAGAGAAGCTGCATCTCCATCAATTTTCTACTGCTGTCCTTCAGTGCCACCTGAGAACTCATGCCTCTTAGGAACACCATTTTAGCTCCTCAGTACATCCTGTTGATAACAAATACTCATCTTCTTAGGCCTATGACAAATATATTTTCTTTTTTAATATTTTTGGCCATGCCATGTGACATCTTATTTCCCTGTGTGCAGTGTGTGCTACATTGCTTTCAGTCCTGTCCAATTCTGTACGACCCTGTGGATTGCAGTCTGCCAGGCTCCTCTGTCCATGGGATTCTCCAAGCAGGAATACTACAGTGGGTTGCTATGCCTTCCTCCAGGGGATCTTCCCAACCCAGGGATTGAACCTGTGGCTCTCATGTCTCCTGCATTGGCAGGTGGGTTCTTTACCACTAGAGCCACCTGGGAAACCCTCTTAATTCTCTGACCATGAGTCAAATCCATGCCCCTTGCTTTGGAAGCTCCGAATTTTAACCACTAGATTAGCAGAGAAGTCCTGACGAATTAAGCCATACATTTTTACTCTAGAATTATAAACCCCTTTCCATATCTTAAGGAAAAAATAGAGCTAATATAAAATGTAAAAGAAAAAGAAGGAGAAGCAAGTGGAAACAGGTAAAAGGAAAAAAGAGAGAGAAAAAACTCTTCTATTTCTAATCTGAAATCTAGTCCATCAATAAGAGATACTTCAAAAGCAACCAAAAGAAAAAGAAAAAAATGAAATTAATCATTTCTTGAGGTCTTCAATAAGAAGTAAGTAATAAAAAGTGTCACTTGGCCTGGTGGAGTTGGAGGATTTAGAGAAAGAGATCATTGTCGTTTCATTCTTTAACAGTTTGAAGCTCCTGAATGTCAGGGAGTCTGCTCCTCGCTGTTTAGCATTTCCATTCAAGTCTTTCATTGTCCTAGACCCGGCCTCCTATAGCTCTGCCCATGGTGATACTACCAGTACTAAGAATCTTTATTCTCCTTGACTGTGAGAGAGTGGAGAGGAGAGAGTCAGGGACTCTGAGCTGGAGAGACCTCAATTCATTGAAGGTGCCTAAACTGTTTTCCTTGCACTGAGGTTCTCTAGTACTGTGGAAGCAGTGCTGCACTTCTGGCATTTAAGAGGATAAATGGGTAAAAGAACCTACTCAAGACAGATAAACTATTTCTACAGGCAAAGGATATTTCTGAATTTCAAACACCTAACTTATCTATAAACTTTTGGAAAACATTATGGTTATAAATTGGTGTTTTTGGAACTTCCAAATGAATATAACAAGTTTATTGATTTGCTCTGAAACTCAGGCTTGCTCATCTTTGAGAAAGCTTTGCCTGGTAGTGGGATTTTAGGAAGAAAAAGCAGAAGCACAGACCTTCCATTTTGCCTTTCTCAGCCTACAATCCCTTCACCCATCCTTCTTGTTATGCTCCTTTTTAGGTATAATTCCTGGTCATTGTTATGTGTATTAGAGGACAGGCAATTTGTTAAAAAAACCAGTGTGAGTAAGCTGGACTTTGCAAGCTTCAGTCCTTTGAGCAAGTAGTATTCACTTCAGCCAAATCAGCAAAAGGATTCTGCTGTTAAAAGCTTTGAAAAGCAGTAGCTTAAAGTATTATATCTCATAATGGAATGTTTATTTCAATAGAGTTCCCAAGGATCAAAGTCGTAAAGCCAGAGAAATGGAAGCATTGACTCAAGTAACTAGTTAAGGGTATTTAGAGAAGACCTGAAAAAAGCAACTTTTATAGGTGAGGGGAAAAAATTAATATTGAATGCATTTGCAAAGTTATCAGGCATATATTCTCTTATTTTGTCAGTAAGTGTTTACTGAGCACCAGTATGTCCCTAGTGAACATATACGGGGAATGCAATGATGAATGTGATTGAGCTCCAAGCCAGAAATTGTTCAGAACCCACAGAAGAAGAATACAGTCTGGTATTATGAGAGGTCTAAACAGAGGGAAGAAAGGACAGGATACTGACTAATTTCAGTTTGTGGGAGTTTGGGAAGGATGGAAGAGTAGAGGACTGGGTCCTAGAACTTTTCATTAGAAGAAATCTAAGCAGGTTGTCTGTCCCAGTTAATTCATAACCAACCAAAAAAGAAAAAAGTAGGCCACTTCACCTGTAATATACAACTCAGAGCCTAGTCAATAAATACAACTCTTTCCATTTAAAATTCCATGGCAATATATCTTTATAATAAGTACTGGCAAACATATTTTAAAACCTGTGTCATCAGGGAGCTGTCATGTGAAGCATAAGGTACATTCCAGGAAGAGAGGACAACATCCCATTTAAACGGGATAGCTATGCTGAAGTCCTTCGATGGCACCTGTCTGCAAGAACAATGGCACAGTTCTGGCTGTGGGGCCTTGTTGACTTGTGCTTTTCTGAGTGGTTGGTGGCAACAGTTCTTAGAAATGGAAACTTTGAAAGAGGCTAAAATGGTTTATTTCTCCACTGAGTCACTACAAACATCATCATTTCTCCTGGAAAGGTAAGTTAAGCAGAGCGATTTGATTCTCAGCAACTCTCATAAGCTTTCTTTGGCACAATTTTATTAGCATCAAAAGCCTTCAGCAGCCTCAAGAACTCATCTTCGCCGAGCAATTTATGAGTTCCATCCCTTATTTTTTCATCCTTCCATAGGAACTCTCAAACATTCAAGTTGCTACCCATAGCTCACCCACCACTCTCTATTTTAATAGAGAGATGAGAGAGAAAAAAAAAGACAGGAGTATTTATGACTCTTTCTCCTTTGCATTAAATAAGCAGCAGAGCTCAATTTTGCCTGACTCTTTTGTTACAGGAATTGGGCTCCATCACTTTTCTTGTTTCTGTGGCTGAATCTTTGTCCTTCTGAAGCCTCTCCAAAGTCTCCGCCCACACAAAGAGGTTCTGCTTTATGATACTATTTGTTTGAAACCTTGAATGAAGCCCCAGTATGTATTCACTTAATGACTCATTAAACACTTCAACTAAGGCATTGTGTTTAGTGCTTGAGATATAACAGTGAACTTGACAGAGTTCCTGCCTTCAAGGGGATTGCAGTCCCATCTAGAAGGACAATAATTGTACAATTATTTGAATTATTTGAAAAGGGCAACAAGAGAGAATAGAGATGTTGCAAGCCTTGTAGATTTCATCCCACATGCTCTTCACTTTTACTCTACAAAATTATACTTCATATTAAAGAAGTCTTACTTTCTGGGGAGTGAACATCAAAAACAGCCTCAGAATGAGATATTTGATTATATCTGGATTATACTATTATTAGTGGGACAGTGATAATACTTGGTATATGGTGGCATCAAAACTCTTAAAACTTTTATCTATGGTTAATTGGAATTAAATTAAGGTAAAAATTAGGCATCAAGATACATGGAACTGTATCAGTTGAAATCGTGTGCCATTTTAAGGAGTTTGAAGCGGACTGGCTTATTTTAACTGAAGTGAAAACCTCGTAAGAGGAAAATTATGAGCTAAGGTCACATCCAGCCCCATCACTTCATGGCAAATAGATGGATAAACAGTGGAAACAGTGGCTGACTTTATTTTGGGGGGCTCCAAAATCACTGCAGATGGTGATTGCAGCCATAAAATTAAAAGATGCTTACTCCTTGGAAAGAAGGTTATGACCAACCTAGACAGCATATTAAAAAGCAGAGACATTACTTTGTCAACAAAGTGAGCTGTGGGTAGCTCACTTGACTCCGTCAAGTCAAGGCTATGGTTTTTCTAGTGGTCATGTATGGATGTGAGAGTTGGACTGTGAAGAAAGCTGACTGCCGAAGAATTGATGCTTTTAAACTGTGATGTTGGAGAAGACTCTTGAGAGTCCCTTGGACTGCAAGGAGATCCACCTAGTTCATCCTAACGGAGGTCATTCCTGGGTTTTCATTGGAAGGACAGATGTTGAAGCTGAAGCTCCAATACTTTGGCCACCTGATGTGAAGAGCTGATTCATTGGAAAAGACCCTGATGTTGGGAAAGATTGAGGGCAGGAGGAGAAGGGGATGACAGAGGATGAGATGGATGAATGGCATCACCAACTCAATGGACATGGGTTTGGCTGGACTCCGGGAGTTGGTGATGGACAGGGAGGCCTGATGTGCTGCTGTTCATGGCATTGCAAAGAGATGGACACGACTGAGTGACTGAACTGATCTAAAGGTAATAATACTGTCAACTTAGGCAAAGTATGAAATACTACTCTTGCAGATGTGCAAATTTTAAGAATATCGTCACTTTCAGATGTTGGTTATAAAGAAAATCATAGCAAGATCTGACTCTAAGGTCTCAGAGCTGTAAAGGGACTGCCTTTAGAACACCAAGTGACCATGAGATTGAAAGAGACCATGATGATCTGAGAATTATGAAATCCACAAAATCTATTGCTAAGTGGGCACAGTGGAGATTCACAGCACTACAATAAAATTATATATTTGGGATTAGGTTCGAACAGATATTGACTATGCCAAAACCTGTGACTGTGTGGATAACAATAAACTGTGGAAAATTCTGAAAGAGATGGGAATCCCAGACCACCTGACCTGCCTCTTGAGAAACCTATATGCAGGTCAGGAACCAACAGTTAGAACTGGACAGGGAACAACAGACTGGTTCCAAATAGTTAAAGGAGTACGTCAAGGCTGTATATTGTCACCTTGCTTATTTAACTTATATGCAGAGTACATCATGAGGAATGCTGAGCTGGAAGAAGCACAAGCTGGAATCACGATTGCCGGGAGAAATATCAATAACCTCAGATATGCAGATGACACCACCCTTATGGCAGAAAGTGAAGAGGAACTAAAAAGCCTCTTGATGAAAGTGAAAGAGGAGAGTGAAAAAGTTGGCT
This sequence comes from Moschus berezovskii, assembly GCF_049115385.1. Lineage (NCBI taxonomy): Eukaryota > Metazoa > Chordata > Mammalia > Artiodactyla > Moschidae > Moschus > Moschus berezovskii. Next base: position 59,235,656 of record NC_142464.1, on the reverse strand, counting down.
TGAAGCTCTACATTCAGAAAACTAAGATCATGGCATCTGGTCCCATCACTTCATGGGAAATAGATGGAGAAACAGTGGAAACAGTGTCAGACATTATTTTGGGGGGCTCCAAAATCACTGCAGATTCTGATTGTAGCCATGAAACTAAAAGATGCTTACTCCTTGGAAGGAAAGTTTTGACCAACCTAGATAGCATATTAAAAAGCAGAGACGTTATTTGCCAACAAAGGTCCATCTAGTCAAGGCTATGGTTTTTCCCGTGGTCATGTATGGATGTGAGAGTTGGACTGTGAAGAAAGCTGAGCGCCGAAGAATTGATGCTTTTGAACTGTGGTGCTGGAGAAGGCTCTTGAGAGTCCCTTGGACTGCAAGGAGATCCAACCAGTCCATTCTAAAGGAGATCAGTCCTGGGTGTTCATTGGAAGGACTGATGCTAAAGCTGAAACTTTGCCACTTCATGCAAAGTGTTGACTCATTGGAAAAGACCCTGATGCTGGGAGGGATTAGGGGCAGGAGGAGAAGGGGACGACAGAGGATGAGATGGCTGGATGGCATCACTGACTCAATGGACATGAGTTTGAGTGCACTCCGGGAGTTGGTGATGGACAGGGAGGCCTGGCGTGCTGTGATTCATGGGGTTGCAGAGTCGGAGACGACTGGATGACTGAAATGAACTGAACTGAACTGGAACAGGTATAGAAGGGAAAATTACTTTAAAGAAACAGTAAACAAAAAAGAAAGAAAGAAAAGGTAACTTGTCGACCATTCCTGCTACCCTGAAGACTCCTCTTCAATGCATACCTACAGCTAGTGTATGTAAGGGATCCTTTCAACCAAATGGCAGAGGAAAAAACTTGGGCCCAGTTTACAGGCTACCCTGGGTTAAAGTTTGGTGCTAGTCAAGAATGGACAACTGATGTATCACAAGCCCATTTGTTGGTGATTTCAAATTTTTTGGTGATACATTACAGTGGTCACTGCTTCAGTTGTGTACCTATTGTCTATTGTGTAGAGGAGAAGAAGTAATATGAGGTAGTCATTCTGTGCTGGCACAGAGGATTCATGAAAATGAGCTTTTGCATTCATGTGTATGAAATAAGGAGCTTCCCTAGTGGCTCAGTGGTAAAGAATCCACCTGTAATGCAGGAAACACAGATTCGATCCCTGGGTCGGGAAAAATCCCCTGGAGGAGGGCATGGCAACCCACTACAGTATTCTTGCCTGGAAAATCCCATGGACAGAGGAGCCTGGTGGGCTACAGTCCATGGGACCACAAAGAGTTGGACACAACTGAAAGGATTTAACATGAATATGTGCATATGCAGTAAACCCAACAACAAGGGCTGATTTTTTTTTTTTTTTTTTTTTTTACTCCTGGAAGTTACAGATTTCTCTAACGGAGATTAACACAAAGCCCTCTATCATTTTTTTCTTGAGAAAAATAGGCAGCCATTTGGTGATTATATCAAACACTTTACACTTTGAAGGAGACAGAGTTTTGTCCTTACTGGAATTAACACTTATTCCATTTGTATGTTTACCTTTCTTACCCACAATGCTCATGCCAGGAAAATATCTAGAGTCTCAGAAGTATTATCCACCAGTTGAAAGGAGACCTTGCACCAACAAGTTGTAGTTGAATGGAATATCAGTTATGTTGCCTATATATAGTCACTGAGTCTTAATGTCTTAGTAGCTTTTTTGCCTCTGCCTATATGATCTTACTTTGTGCTTATAACTTTGAATTGGACAATCACTTTATCTTGTTCTAGGCCTACATAATGCTAGTATCCAGTATGATTCCATCTTCTTGACTTACATTTGTGTTTTGAACGTTTGCCATTCTAATATTACATCATAAGAACTAGCTTGTGAGTTTATTTTAGCCCTGTGATCTTTTACTCTATGTTACTACAAGCTAATAGTTTATATATTTCAAATAATGTTATAAATATACTAAATATTCTGCTTCCATTTTGAATACAAAATAAACTTTCATCATCTGTGAAATGGAGATAGTGTTTATTGCTCTAAAGATTAAATGAGATAATACATATGATGTTATCAGAAGCATGCTTGACATATAGTAAGGTCTTGTAAATATTTGTAAAAATTATTCTTCATATATGTATCATTTGTAAAGAACTAAAAAATGAATATATATATATGTAACAGAAAAAGTGAATAACAACAAAATTCAACTTTGATTTATTCATTGAGAGTGAGATAAAATAACGACTAGATAGATGATAAATATAGGTAGATGATAGATAGATAGGGTACTTCCAAGGTGGCAGTAATGTTTAAGAATCTGTCTGCTGATGTAGGAGACTCAGGAGATGTGGGTTCAATCCCTGGGTTATGAAGATCCCCTGGAGGAGGGCATGGCAACCTTCTCCAGTATTCTTGCCTGGAGATTCTAATGAGAGGAGCTTGGTGGGCTATGGTCTATAGAGTCACAAAGAGTTGGACACAACTGAAGTGACTTAGCATGCACACATGCACAGATAGATAGATGGATAAACAGGTGTGTGTTTTGCTTTATATTGAACTATTATGAACTTTAAATTTAGCATTTCTTAACTGCTGCTAATATATATATATATATATTTTTTTTTTGGTCGGGTACCTCATGGAAATGAATCACAACGCAGCTGAACATATGATAAGATGTCAGCGGCAGTATGATTCCTAATCAGATGAAATAACTTCTAGTTTTCCTGCCAAGAAGAGCCCTTACTTTTTAAGAACAGCACTTAATCATCAGGGTACAGGTTATAGATCACTCTTCTTCCATGCAAGTAGTAGACTTACAAGTTGGAAAAGGAACTGCTGTATACATGTTTTATGGCTTAACATTATCATGTACCAAAGGACATATTTTGGTTTTAACTCTTTCTAATTGATAGGTTCATGCAGAAAGGTATTAAATCTTTTAATATCCCAGAGTATTCTTAAATTTTTCATGCTTTCAATTTTTTGCATATATTATTCCCTCTTCCTATAATATTTTAAACTGTTTTTTCAAGACTCAGCTCAAATGTCATTTCCCTGTGAATATAAATTCAAATTAAGAAGTAAAATTTAAAGTCTTTGAAAAAATCTTGCACAACCTGCCCTTAACTCCAACTTCTGATCTTTCTGTCCCTCAACCCTTCATATCATCATATCTTTACCCAAATATCTCCTCAGAGAGTCCTTTCCCAGATTCTATTAGCATTAGTTTCCTGTAACTGCTATAATAAATTACCACAAACTAGGTGGATTAAAACAATAAAAAATGTGTTCTCTCACAATTCTGGAGTCCCAAAAACCCATAGTGTCACTGGACCAAAATCAAGGTTTGGCAGGGTTACATTGCTGCTGGAGTCTCTAGGGAGAATGCAAGCCTTGCTTTTTCAACCTTCTGGTGGCTGCCAGCATTCTTTGGTTTGTGGCCACAAACATCCAATCTTCAAAATTTTTTCTGTCTCAACTTCACATTCCCTTCTTCTTGCTTTTACTTGGATATTTTAAATGCATTTAGACCTAATCCAGAGTAATCTTGCTATTTCAAGATCTTTGATCATATTTATAAAGTCTAAGTTTTATATATCCCATTGATTAAGACTTAATATCCAAGTGGATGATTACTCAGCCTGCTACACCATTAAAAGAAAAAAAAAATTGACCTGGATTACCACCAGTGCTTGCTGACAGTCCATATGTCTTTTCATTGCTTTATTTTCCTCCAAAGAAATTATAACTAACCAATATATTGTATATTTTTCTTATTAATCTTGTTTTTCTACCTCAGAGTGTCAGCTCTGTGAAACAGGAATTTTTGTCTATTTTTAAACCATTATGGATGAATAATTTTCACTTAATAGCTCCTCACAAAATATTTTGTTGAAGAAGGAAGGACACAAAGAAGGAATAAATACATGAATAATTGTTACAAAGTTTACAGCTTATTTTAAATTACAGAACATTAAATTAGATTCTATAAGTGAATGCTGTAATAGTAAATTTTCACACCTAGAATTGTTCCATAAAACACCTTTACATCTATTTTCTGGGAATATTCTCAGGGAAATTGTATACTCAGTAATGGTTTAGATAAGATATATATACCTTCCAAATCTAACTGTGATTATTTGAAATTTTGTACAGTGTTAAGGCAGTTAATACTCTTAAGATCACATAAGACCTCTTTGGTCATCTAGTTGTTATCACTCTAACTTGAAAAGTAAATAATATTCCTTGATTCCAGATTCTCTCACTCCTCTTATAAAGTTAACTATTTTTCTGTCTTCAGTAATATTCAATGTAGAGAGAGAGAGAGAGAGAATAAGAGATGGTATTCTATGCATTAACATTTATTATTAAATCGTACCGACCACACCAGGTGTCTGCACTGGGGTTGATAGTGAAAGAAGAACCAGGATGGTCCAGTGCTAGGTGTTACAGCCCAAGCAGTGTGAGGAATGCAACCATTTAGGAGAGATGCCTGATGTTGGATATCAGAATTGAACAACAGGGACACCGAGTACAAGAAACCAGAGTCTGAGTGTGAGCAGGATTGTGAGTAAAGTATTTAGAGTGGGAGTGCTCAAGTAAGGGTGGCATGCTGCTGCTGCTGCTGCTAAGTCACTTCAGTCCTGTCCGACTCTGTGTGACCCCATAGATGGCAGCCCACCAGGCTCCCCCTTCCCTGGGCCTCTCCAGGCAAGAACACTGGAGTGGGTTGCCATTTCCTTCTCCAATGTGTGAAAGTGAAAAGTGAAAGTGAAGTGGCTCAGTCGTGTCCGACCTTAGCGACCCCACGGACTGCAGCCTACCAGGCTCCTCCATCCATGGGATTTTCTAGGGATTTTCTAGGCAAGAGTACTGGAGTGGCTTGCCATTGCCTTCTCCGAAGGGTGGCATCCGTCCGTCCGTCCCGTCGCTCAGTCGTGTCCGACTCTTTGCGACCCCGTGGACTGTAGCCTACCAGGCTTCTCCGTCCATGGGATTCTCCAGGCAAGAATACTGCAGTAGGCTACCGTTTCCTTCTCCAGGGGATATTCCCGACCCAGGGATCGAACCCGGGTCTCCCGCATTGGAGGCAGACGCTTTAACCTCTGAGCCATCAGGGAAGCCCAAAGGGTGGCCTAGCTTGAGTTAAATGAAAAGGGCATCTAGGTGAGGAGAAAGCCAGTATGGATATCAGAGTCCAAGTAGGATAAAGAGAGATGCTTTGAAGTGTAGTTTGGTGACACAGATTGCTAGAACACAGACAGGAAGGAGGATGTCAACACTTGGTCTTGCTGTGAATTGTCAAAATCCAAGGATAAAAAGGTTTTTCAAACAACAGCGGAGCAGCACAGATATATTAAGCATACCTATGTTAATGTTGCTATACATCAGTTATTAGGGTCATTGTCTAAATTACACAGATATATAAAAATATATATTTCAATGTCATGAGGAAATTTTATAATGCATCTCTTATATGGGATAATAGTAATGCAGGATACTTTTCTCTTCAGTTGATTATGAAACATGAATGATTAAGTTTTAGACTAGTTTTAAGCATTCAATGTTTCTAAAATATGTCTAAGTCGGTTCGGTTCGGTTCCGTCGCTCAGTCGTGTCCGACTCTATGCGACCCCATAGACTGTAGCCTACCAGGCTTCTCCGTCCATGGGATTCTCCAGGCAAGAATACTGGAATGGGTTACCGTTTCCTTCTCCAGGGAATCTTCCCGACCCACGGATCGAACCCGCGTCTCCCGCATTGGAGGCAGACGCTATAACCTCTGAGCCACCAGGGAAGCCCCATGTCTAAGTCACCAGTCAGCTATTTGGCAAGATGACACAAAGATCAGTTTAATTTATATATACACTAGCAATGAACAATCTCAAGTGAAATATTTTTAAATTCCATTTCAGTTCAGTCGCTCAGTCGTGTCCAACTCTGCGGGACCCCATGAATCACAGCACGCCTTTCCATTTACAATAGCATCAAAAAAGGTACAAGACTTGTGTATTAAACACTACAAAAAATTTTTGAAAGGAATTACAGAATATCTAAATAGATGAAATCACATCCTGTAGTCATCAGCTGGAAGACTTAACCCCTATCAAAATTACAGGTTGTTGTTGGTTTTTTTTTTAGAAATTGAGACGTTGGTATTCTAATTCATGTAGAAATATAAGGAACTCAGAATAATCAAAACAATTTTGGAAAAAATTGCTTAAAAGAACAAAGTTAAAATAAATTTCCTGAGTTCAAAACTTACTATAGAGCTAACATTATGAAAACACTGTAGTAGTGTATGAGGATAAAAGTGAGAGTCACTCAGTTGTACCCAACTCTTTGCAACTCATGGACTACACAGTCCATGGAATTCTCCAGGCCAAATACTTGTGGCTCAGCTGGTAAAGAATCCTCCTGCAATGCAGGAGACCCGAGTTTGATTCCTAGGTTGGGAAGATGTACTGGAGAAGGGATAGGCTACTCACTCCAGTATTCTTGGGCTTGCCTTCTGGTACAGCTGGTAAAGAATCCACCTGCAATGCAGAGAACCTGGGTTCAATCCCTGAGTTCTCCAATCCCTGGAGAAGTACAGTTTTCTGGCCTGGAGAATTCCATGGATTGTTTAGTCCATGCAGTCGCAAAGTCGAACAGGACTGAGCATCTTTCACTTTCAAGTGGGTAACCTTTCCCTTCTCCAGGAGATCTTCCCAACCCAGAGGATGGAACCCAGGTCTCCCACATTGCAGGTGAATTCTTTACCAGCTGAGCCATCAGGGAAGCCCAATGAATGAAGATAACATATTTGCAAATCATACATTTGCTTATCTAGTACCAAGACATATACTGTCTAGTATCCCAAATACATTACAACTCAATAATAAAAAGACAATTGACCCCGTTAAAGAATGGATCATTGTTGTTAAGTCTCCAAGTAGCCTCTGACTCTTCTGCAAACCTATGGATTGTAGCCCACCAGGCTCCTAGGTCCATAGGATTTTCCAGGCAAGAATATTGAAGTGGGTTGCCATTTCCTTCTCCAGGGGAACTGCCTGACCCAGGGATTGAACTTGTTTCCTGCATTACAGGCAGAATCTTTACCATTGAACCACCTGGGAAACCCATTAATGAATGGGAAAATGATCTAAATGAATATTTCCCCAAACAAGTTATCCAGACGGCCAATATATACATGAAAATATGCTTAGCATTATTAGTCATTACTGGAATGCAAATCAAAATTATATAGTGATATTTTACACCCACTAGGATGACTAAAATTAAAAAAAAAAGATATGAAATAAAATGTGTTTATGAGGAAGTAGAAAATTTGGACATCCTCATACATTTCCTGCTACTTTGGAAAATAACCTGGCAGTTTCTCAAAATGTGAAACATATAGCCAATGCATGACCCAACAATTCTACTGATATACAGTTCAGTTTCACTGTAGAAACAAAATAAATCATCTACCTTCAAAGAGTAACCGTAACAACAAAAGAAAACTCTGAAACAGTCCTATAATATTTCTAAAAGACAAATCTAGATTTTACCTGGATGTGCCACAAAAAAGCATAATAACTTTCCCCTATCAGGTAGGAAATGGCAACCCACTCCAGTGTTCTTGCCTGGAGAATCCCAGGGACGGGGGAGCCTGGTGGGCTTCCGTCTATGGGGTCACAAAGAGTCGGACACGACTGAAGTGACTTAGCAGCAGCATCAGGTAACTGCCATATAGCATTTCATATTTTAATTTTACATTAAAGCAAGATAATTTTTTAAAAAATAACAAATTGAGCATGCTTCTTATAAGACAAGTCAGTTTTGGTGCCATTATATACAAAAGAACACCGTCACAACTTTTTTATTCTCTTGATTACAAGTCAGCCATCCTTATTAGTTATCACCTTTATAGCAAAATCTACTGGATTTTAACAAAACTGCAGTAACCACAAACCATTCCTTGAGTCAGAGGTAATGAGCAGATTTGTGTGCTAATTCCTGAACAATGAGTTTGGTTTTCTAGCATTTCTTCAAGAAGCTGCCATTTTTTTTCCCAGCTTTTGTTCCTCTGCAGCCATCACAGAATACAGAGTTTGACCATCTGGGTTCCCCACATAGAAGAGTGTGAAGCATGACATACCTGCTTGAAACATATTTATCTCCTGGTTTAGGAATGATGATAAGAAAAATATACAACACAGGATGTTATCTTTGTCTCCCCCAAAAAGGTATGTTGATGTCCCAATCCACAGGACCTCAGAAAGTTAAAGTGGGGTCATAGGATGGTCTATAATCCAATATAACTGGTGTCCTTCTGAAAAGGGAAAACAGAGACAAACATACGAGGGAAGATGATGGGAACAATCAGAGAGAGAATGCCATCTACAAGCAAGGAATGTCTGAGGCCACCAAAAGCTGGGAGAAAGAACTGAAACTCACTCTCTTTCATAGCCCTTCAGTTCAGTTCAGTTCAGTTCAGTTCAGTCACTCAGTCTTGTCCGACTCCTTGCAACCCCATGAATCACAGCACGCCAGGGCTCCCTGTCCATCACCAACTCCCGGAGTTCACTCAAACTCATGTCCATAGAGTCGGTGATGCCATCCAGCCATCTCATTCTCTGCAGTTCCCTTCTCCTCCCGCCCCCAACCTTTCCCAGCATCAGAGTCTTTTCCAGTGAGTCAACTCGTCGCATGAGGTGGCCAAAGTATTGCAGTTTCGAAAGCCAATTCTGCTGACACCTAGATTTCAGACTTCTAGTTTTCAGATTTGTGAGACAATACATTTCTATTGTTTCTGTCACCCAGTTTATGATATTTTCTTATGGCAGCCCCAGGAAACTAATAAGGGCAGGCTAAGTTTAGTGCACTGTATGACACATGAACTTTACTTCAGGAATATTTCACTTTTGAAAATACTTTACTATAATTCCCATCATCATGTATGGTTTTGAATAAGACTGCATTTCTATATTTGCCATGTACATTGACTTCCCCTATCTACTGCTAAATTTTCTCTTTCCTCATAAAACAATGAAGGAAACTGACTATATACCCTTTGAATAGGAATATCTTTTTTTCATTAAAAATAATTAACAAGAGCATTGACTCTAAACAGCTCGTGTGGTAAGCAGCCTATAAGATAGCACCAAATGGTCCCTACCTTATAGCATCCATGTTTTTATTTAACCTCCTCTTTGAATATAGGCTAGATTCAGTGACTTCCATCAAAAGAAGAGAATACAGAAAAAGTGGTAGGACAATGCACTGAAGTTTAGATCACAAAAATCGTGACTTCCATTTTTGATGCTGTCATGCTTTCTCTCTTTGGATTGCTCACACTCGGAGAAGCTACCATGTTGTAAAGAACCCTATTCAGAGGCTTCTGCATGATGGGAAAGAACTGAGATCTTAGTTTAATAATCCAGGAGGAACTGAACCCTGCAAGCAACATCTGCCTGACAGCAGATGTTTCACCTCATCAAGTCCTGAGATAACACTGCAGCCCTGGGTAATACCCTGCCAACAACCCCATAGGAGACCTTGAACCCCACAGAGATGCCCCACTAAGTGGTATCTATATTTCTGACCCACAGATTAAATAATAAGTGGTTAGCATTTCAGTTTCTAAATTTGGGGGTGGATTTTTTACACAGAAATATATAAAAATACAAAACTATAATTGTTAAACATTGTTCATCTTTGATGAGATCATTATATTTAGATTATTGTATTACTTTTGAGATTTTATGGAAAATAGGTGATGATAATTCTGAGAGTAAAAAATGTATTAAAGAGGACTAAGTCTCTAAAATGTTAAAGTTTTAGTCTGTGTTTTCACAATTGCTTCTATTAAGTGAGATTTGATCTAGAAACACATTTGCAAAGCTTCATCATAAATGTAAAGAATTTAGAATAACCAACAAGCATATTTTACTTTCTAACACATATCTTGATTTGATTTCTCTCATATACTGAAATATTAAGTTGTTGATTTCTGTTGCTGATATCATTGTGAATGGTATTGTAGTACTACCAAATACATGCTATTAAGATATTGATAATGTTTTATTTGGTCAAAGGACTCTATATTGCTATTAGTAAGAAGATTAGAAAATTCATAAGGAAATTATTGAGGACAAAGAAATGTGACCCTGGTCAATGAAAGACATGTCCAAAAAAAGAAGTATTGCTGCTCTTCTATACTTTTCTGGGGGAGGGATAACAGATTTTAATGGATAGCAGATGAAATAAATGTCTTATATCATTCAGTCAAAATGCTATAATGAATGTGTCACTTTTCTATTATTGTTGTAACAAATTACCACAAACTTAAAACAGCACCAATATACTGTCTTAAAGTTCTGGAGTCAGTAATGTAACATGGTGTAACAGGACAAAAATCAAGGTTTAGGTAGAATGTATTTCTTTCTGGAGACTTCAGGGGGACACTCAATTTCTGTGCTCTTTGCAGCCTCTAAAATCTGCCTGCATTGCTTGGTTTTCAGTCTTCTTTCTTCATTTTCAAAGCCAGCAAGAGTATAGGTCCATTGGTTCCCATATCACCTCTCTCTAATCCATTTTCTGTTGTTGCGTCTATGTCTGACCACAACAGGCAAAGTTTACTGCTTTCTAATTATTCATGTAATGAAAATGGGCTCACAAGGATACTCCAGGGTAATTTTGCCATTTTAAGATCTGTAACCTTAATCACATCTGTGAAGTCTCTTTGTTGTGTCGGGGACATATCCGCATGTTCCAAGACATAGAGTCCTTATTTTGTCTAGTAGGCTATAATAGTAGATCTGGCTAATAAATAATATGTTAAAAACTGTAAAATTGTATTCTGAAATTACACATCAATGTATATACTCAATAATGAAAAGAAATATGGAAAGATTTAGACATATTTACATTTCAAAAAAATAAAATTCAATATTATATCAAATTTAAGAATGTGTTCTATTTCAAAAATTTTAATATCACATTAAAAAGATTCCATTTTAAATGAAAGTGTAGTACTTTAAGTTCTAATTTCCCACCAATCTTAGTAGATTAAAAAAAATTGACATTGCTTTTATAAATCATTTTAGACATAGCTGATAGCTGAAGTTTCTGTTTCTCTCTTCACTAGAAATCACAAAGATAATCATATTGATCAACATTTTAAAAAATTTGTACTTTTAATAAGAATAACTGGTTTCCCTTTAAATAAAATTTAAAAAGGAATTAGTAACATATGAAAAAACATATCATTGAATATTATAATGTAGAAATGGATATGAAAATACAAATCATTGAAAAATAGGGGTGTATGTAAAGTTAACAGCTTATTGTCCATTTTTCAGGTAATACTTTCTGGCCCATTAATTTCATAGCAGTATAAGTTTAAGAGAGATCTGCCAATATTCACTGTGTAATATTCATGCTGTAAACTTTGGTTTATTGTAGTTCCACATATAAAAAATATAAGTTGAGCCACAAGCAAATATTACTTTCTCTGTAGAAAATGAATGGTATCAGAGATAACATCAAACACTTTATTAAATCAGCCTTAGAAGGCACAGGTCTAATTACATCAAGGCTGCTTATAAACTATCACTCTTCTCTTTTAGTGATATGTAGTGATATATAAACTATCACTCTCAGTGATATTATTTCTTTTGCTCCAAATAAATAGAAATACTTACAGGATATATTTTGAAAAGTGTTTGAATTCAAACTATATTTTCCCACCAAAAATATTTCACTGTAATTTTAATCAAGATAACATTAACCCCAAACCCATCCATATCATTATGAAAATCATCACAACAAAATTTTAATTTTACTTTTTGTTTGTGAAAATATATATTTGTGTTATTTTAATCAATTTATTACTAATAGTAACTTCTTTAGATTTTACTCTATGCAGAAGGAAATAAAATAACACATGGAGAAAAGGGTAACTACTATTAAAATAAATTTAATTATATATATACTGCAGGGAAGCAGAAAAGGAACATTAATAAAAGACTTTTAAACAAAAATTTAAGACTAAATATGTGTGGAAAATGGAAGGAAAAACCTTTTAATAAAGAAGATAAAGAGATAACACTTCTAAATTTTAAGGGAGAATTTTTTTCATATTTCTGATAGGAGAGAAAAGGAATCAAATTAGGGTGCCATTTTTAAGAATGGTGTAACATTTTATTTGAGATGTCATTATTGACAAATTCTAGAAATTGCATAATTTCAAACTCTTTAAGCATGTGATTTAAAAATATGTATGACAAGTTCAAAATGCTCCAGGAAGTTTTTAAAATTTTTTAAAAAGTTGTTACTCATCAGTGTAAGTCAGATTCAGTTTTCAGTCATTAGTTACAGACACCAATTTTCATGTTTTCCAGCAGTCTCTATGTCTTATTCTGCAGCTGCAAATCAGTTGAAATCATGTCTCTATTAACTCTCAATAAGATTAGGATTTATTGATCCCAATTTTTACTTTTATTTTTTGATGAGCTCTAACTACTTGTAAAAATAAAAATTACATGAACTTTATTTTTTTCTAGAGGTCTTTGAAAGAATAATAATCACTTATTTTTAATAGAATAAAATTAAATTAAATCTACCTTGCAATTACCATAAGGATTCATTACGCCCTGCATAAATCTGATACATTATGGGATCTTAGTGTTATTATTTCTATATGTTGAACCATTTTTCTATTTATTGTATTATTTGTTATTTAAACTGTTGATCATTATTTTTATTATTTAATCATTACTCATAAATTATTCCTAGCTGTGCTAACATGGATGTATAATACAATAAGAAAATAGAATGATGCTGTTTCTTAGAAGAATCACACAATAATGAAATAAATTATCACCAAATCAACATTTTTTAGTGTTGTTACAGGCTAAAGTATTGCAACTGATTTCAAGAAACCATAAAAAATGATTGGAAGTCTCACATATTTATGGTCTGTTTCTCAGCTTTCTTTAAACACAATTAAAATTCACAATTTGATATCTTCTGTTCTTAAAGTCAAATAAAAGTACAATTATCAGTAGAAAACATTTTACAGTAATTAGCTTAATCTTGAAACTGCAATACTTTGGCCACCTCATGAGACAAGTTGACTGACTGGAAAATACACTGATGCTGGGAAAGGTTGGGGGCAGGAGGAGAAGGGGACGACAGAGAATGAGATGGCTAGATGGCATCCCCGACTCTATGGACATGAGTTTGAATGAACTCCGGGAGTTGGTGATGGACAGGGAGGCCTGGCGTGCTGTGATTCATGGGGTCGCTGAGAGTCGGACACGACTGAGCGACTGAACTGAACTGAACTGAAAGCGAATACAAAACGCTTTAATGGCTCTAGACGCTTCAGTTCAGTTCAGTTCAGTTCAGTCGCTCAGTCGTGTCCGACCCACAGCGACCCCATGAACCACAGCACGCCAGGCTTCCCTGTCCATCACCAACCCCCGGAGTTCACTGAAACTCATGTCCATCGAGTCGGCGATGCCATCCAGCCACCTCATTCTCTGTCGTCCCCGTCTCCACCCACCCCCAATCGCTGCCAGCATCAGAGTCTTTTCCAGTGAGTCAACTTGTCACGTGAGGTGGTCAAAGTATTGGAGTTTCAGCTTTAGCATCAGTCCTTCCAATGAACACCCAGGATTGATCTCCCTTAGAATGGACTGGTTGGATCTCCTTGCAGTCAAAGGGACTCTCAAGAGTCCTCTCCAGCACCACAGTTCAAAAGCATCAATACTTCGGAGATCAGCTTTCTTCACAGTCCAACTCTCATATCCATACATGACCACTGGAAAAACCATAGCCTTGACTAGACGGACCTTGGTTGGCAAAGTAATGTCTCTGCTTTTTAATATGCTATCTAGGCTGGTCATAACTTTCCTTCCAAGGAGTAAGCGTCTTTTAATTTCCTGGCTGCAATCAGCATCTGCAGTGATTTTGAAGCCCAAAAAAATAAAAGTCAGACACAGTTTCCACTGTTTCCCCATCTATTTCCCATGAAGTGATGGGACCAGATGCCATGATCTTTGTTTTCTGAATGTTGAGCTTCAAGCCAAACTTTCACTCTCCTCTTTCACTTTCATCAAGAGGCCTTTGAGTTCCTCTTCACTTTCTGCCATAAGGGTGGTGTCATCTGCATATCTGAGGTTATTGATATTTCTCCCAGCAGTCTTGATTCCAGCTTGTGCTTCTTCCAGCCCAGCGTTCCTCATGATGTACTCTGCATATAAGTTAAATAAGCAGGGTGACAATATACAACCTTGACGTACTCCTTTTCCTATTTGGAACCAGTCTGATATTCCATGTCCAGTTCTAACTGTTGCTTCCTGACCTGCATACAGGTTTCTCAAGAGGCAGGTCAGGTAGTCTGGTATTCCCATCTCTTTCAGAATTTTCCACAGTTTATTGTGATCCACACAGTCAAAGGCTTTGGCATAGTCAATGAAGCAGAAATAGATGTTTTTCTGGAACTCTCTTGCTTTCTCCATGATCCAGTGATGTTGACAATTTGATCTCTGGTGCTTCTGCCTTTTCTAAAACCTGCTTTAACATCAGGAAGTTCACGATTCACATATTGCTGAAGCCTAGCTTGGAGAATTTTGAGCATGACTTTACTAGCGTGTGAGATGAGTGCAATTGTGCGGTAGTTTGAGCATTCTTTGGCATTTCCTTTCTTTGGGATTGGAATGAAGACTGACCTTTTCCAGTCCTGTGGCCACTGCTGAGTTTTCCAAATTTGCTGGCATATTGAGTGCAGCACTTTCACAGCATCATCTTTCAGGATTTGAAATAGCTCAACTGGAATTCCATCCCCTCCACTAGTTTTGTTCGTAGTGATGCTAAGGCCCACTTGACTTCACATTCCAAGATGTCTGGTTCCAGGTGAGTGATCACGCCATCGTGATTATCTTCGTCGTGAAGATCTTTTTTGTACAGTTCTTCTGTGTATTCTTGCCACCTCTTCTTAATATCTTCTGCTTCTGTTAGGGCCATACCATTTCTGTCCTTTATCGAGTCCACCTTTGCATGAAATGTTCCCTTGATATCTCTAATATTCTTGAAAAAATCTCTTGTTTTTCCTATTCTGTTGTTTTCCTCTATTTCTTTGCATTGATCACTGAGGAAGGCTTTCTTATCTCTCCTTGCTATTCTTTGGAACTCTGCATTCAGATGCCTATATCTTTCCTTTCCTTCCTTACTTTTCACTTCTCTTCTTTTCACAGCTACTTGTAAGGCCTCCTCAGACAGCCATTTTGCTTTTTTGCATTTCTTTTCCATGGGAATGGTCTTGGTCCCTGTCTCCTGTACAATGTCATGAACCTCCGTCCAGAGTTCATCAGGCACTCTGTCAGATCTAGACCCTTAAATTTATTTCTTAAAAGGATGGTGAAATCGATTGTTTAAGTGAAATTTCAGACTACATCCCTTTCAACGAAGATAACCTGCATGATTTTTTTCAAACTCAACAACTGACGTGTGAAAATAGGTATAAAAACAGAGAGAAAATATGTCATTCTTTTTAGGTAGTCTTTCAACAGAAAAAACTTCATCCTGTGGTATTTTGCCTGGATCATCCCATTTTGTTAAAAGAGGACAGCACTCCTTGATCTTCTTGATGAAACTTTGGTGAACATTTTATGATGAAAATATGATGATTTTTCCCATTCTTTTATGATATTTGTCCCAAAATTTACTTGATAAAGTTTGTAAGTGGGCAAGCACTGAAATTAAATGAGTCTACAAACAGAAAATCAGAAGATAATTTTAAAATGAAATAATTCATTGGTTAGGTCACTTAAATACTACTTATAAATCTATAAATTAAAATGTTTTACAATTATGGAACAAAGATGGCGTGCTCTATACAACAAAATTAAGAGCTATCCAATATTTCAAAATATTTCTCAAGTATGAAGGTGTATATGTCAAGGTGTGATACTTATTGTGTTGATTTAATAATTTTTAATTAAGACATATGCTAGTGTGCTCTCATTTGTACTTTGATATTCATAAATGTTAGGTGAAAATTTGGTTGAAAGGATTGTAATACATAAATCAAAAATATTTAATTTCTTACCATTAGCTTCTTGATCTCTGCTTCCCTGGTGGCTCAGATGGTAAAGAATCTGCCTGCAATGCAGGAGCCCTAGTTCGTTCCCTAGATCAGAAAGATCCCCTGGGGAAGGGCATGGCAACCTACTCTAGTTTTCTTGTCTGGAGAGGTCCATGGACAGAAGAGCCTGGCAGGCTACAGTCCATGGGATCACAAAGATTCAGACACGAATGAGCAACTGACACTTTCTTGACCTGTGTTTTAACATATCTACCTTCTTCCCAGAGAATATCTCTGAAAAACACTTTGACAGAGACAACCACAGTCTTCTTCCTTGTCCATCTCTACAAAGCAATGGGTATATACTTACTTCAGTAACATAGGCTCTTGAAACTATGATTTAGAGAAGAAAAGAACTATTCCTTTTCCAAAACAAAGTTACTAAACATGAGTGAACCAAATAATTCACTTTGGAACTTCTCTGATGCATTAAAAAAAATAATGATGATAATATATTTTCAGAGAGTGGAGACCCAGACTAAGAATCAAGATTCTTGGATCTTCAGCCCTGCAGTGATATGTCTGACCTTGGAACATGTCATTTCAATTCTTTAAGACTAAATTTATATTCCTGTTTTTATAAAAAATAAATGCTGATAAAAGTAATATATGCTTGTTCCAGCAAATTTTTAAAATGAATAATGGTATAAAAAGAAAATATAAATCACCTACCCAGAGATAACTGCTATTAATATTTTGATATATTACTTCGATTCTTTCCTTCTAATGAACATGCCTGTTTATACCCTTTCCTTCCACTTAAACTTGTGAGCCTTTTCACATCTCTCAAGTATTCTTTTAGAGTCCCATTTTTATTATATGAATAAATATGCCAACACATATTCTGTAATGTATTTATCCTTTCTCATATTCTGGACATTTAGATGGCTTCCAATTTTTTTAATATTATATATAATAGTCAGATGGAAATCTCTATACATAAATCATTGAGTTTACGACTACTTACTTAGGCTATATTCTGTAAAAAATGGGATTAGAGGGTCATAAAATGTGACCTTTCTGACAAGCTCTTGATAGGAATTCCCATGTTACTTAAGCCTCAGTTTATTGGTAAAATAAGAAGCTTGCATTAGATGATTTCAAAGGTACATCTCTCAGTTGTAAAACTGTATAACTGTGTCTTTTAGCCAGCTTACAATAGACTTCACATTAAGAAGTCTATGATTTACTCACCATGTAATGTTTTCTGGCACTTAATAATGATACCTCAAAAACAACATTGCATCACTGTTGTCCATATATTTTTAAGCAGAGGGCTCGGAGTTTGACTTGTTAGTCTCCCAAAATCTTACTTTGAGCCAAGGATTCATGTGTAAATGGTTTATTAGGGAGATATTTGGAAGAAAAAGTGGCTTAGTGGTAAAGAACCTGCCTGTGATTCAGGAGGCCCAGGTTTGGTCCTTGGGTCGGGAAGCTTCCCTGGAGAAAGAAATGGCAACCCACTCTAGTATTCTTGCCTAGGAAAGCCCTTGAACAGAGGAGCATGAGGGACTATAGTTCAGACATGAGTTAGTGACTGAATAACGATAACAACAATGGAAGAAGCAAGCTAGGGAATAGGGAGAAGCCAAACAAAGGTGGCATTGAAGGAAGTTCCAGACTGTCTACTGCACTATCTGCTAGATACCCCAGTAATTGTGCTCGATTCATTACTTTTCCTTTTTTCTCCAATTTCAGTTTTGTTCAGGTTCTGGCTACACTAAATCTTCTTCCACTTCCTCTAATATGCTAAACTCTCTCCTGCCTTGGGTTCTTGGTATGCACTAGGCTCTCTCTCTGTGACTCCTCCACCCTTTGCAAGACTAAACTCCTCATATCTCAGAACTCATCGTCATTGCTACTTCTTCCTGTTTTATTTAACATCCCTCTGTAGTAGATACCCGCTGTCACGTGGTCTTTTGTGTGTTTACCTCATGACACTGATCACATTTTAATAACTTATTTGCCTACTTAACTCCTTTTGTTTGGGGTGTTAACGTTTTATTTAGAAATAAAATACAATTTATTAAAAGGTCAACCTCAGGAGTTGAAAATTTGTGTTTGTACAAAAACAATATACGAATGTTCATAGTAGCTTTATTCAAAATCACCAAAACCTGGAGGAAATCAAGATGTTTTTCAATAAGTGAATGATGAGCAAATTATGGCATAGTCAGACAATGGAGTAATATTCTAAAAGGAAATAAGCTATCATGCCACAAAAAAAGCATGGAGGAAGCTTAAATGCATATAACTAAGTGTAAATTTGAAAAGGCTACAAACTATATGATTCCAGTTATATGACATTGTGGGGGAAAAAGAAACAAAACTGTGAAGACAGAAAAAATGATTGCCAGAAACTTGGAGCAATGATGGCATGAAGAGAAAAAATTTAGATCAATGAATCTATTCTTTATGATAGTATTATGGTAGATACATGTCATGTGTCTATGTGTGTATCAGTCACTCAGTCATGTCAAATACATGTCATGAATTGGTCAAACTCATGGAAAACAACACCAAAATTAAATGTAATAAAAGGTAAATTCAACATAAAGTCTGGACTTGAATGATACCAATATGTCTACATAGATTCATCATTGTAAAAATTGACCCCTCTGATGAGTGATGTTGATATTGAAGGTTCTGCTGCCTGTGTAGCAGGGAGTATATGGAAATTCTCTGTACTTTCTGCCCAGTTTTGCTGTGAACCTAAAACTGATCCAGAAAATAAACTCTATTAAAAAAAAAGCATTAGAATAGGGAAAAGAATTTCTACATATCACTTAATCAGATTTCTCAAATGTAAGATTTTATCACATTTTATCTTATTATTTTCCCATCTATATTTAGGTATATATGTGCTAAGTTGCTTCAGTCATGTCTGACTCTTGGCGACCCTATGGACTGTAGCCTGCCAGGCTCCCCTGTCCATAGGATTCTCCAGGCAAGAATACTGGAGTGGGTTGCCATGCCCTATTCCAGGGGATCTTCCTGACCCAGAGATCAAACCCACACCTTTAACGTCTCCTGCATTGGCAGGCAGGTTCTTTACTACTAGTGCCACCTGGAAAGCATCTTAACTGTATTAAATTCAGAGCTTATTCATACTTATCGGTTTTTTTCCCCCTTAGGTCCAAGAGCTAATTCAACATCACATGTTGCACCTGGATGAGATATCTCTTTAGTTTTATTCAATTTTTTCCACTCTTTCCTTCTCATTTGTTATCTTCATATTTTAAAAATGTGCAGGTCAACCACTTTGTACAATGTCCCTCAATTCAGGTTGATGTGATATTTCCTCAGAGTTATGTTCAGGTCATGCATTTTATCAGGAAAGTCACTGAGGTGCTACTGAGTTCTTTTCAGTGTATCACATAAGATACACATGACACTAATTTGTCCTATACTTGAAGATGTTAACTTTTCTCTCCAGAGATAGATAATGTCTATAAAGTTTCTCTACTATAAAGTTAATAATTATTTTGTACCTAATAACTAATAAGTAATCAACCAGTCCATTCTAAAGGAGATCAATCCTGGGTGTTCATTGGAAGGACTGATGCTAAAGCTGAAACTCCAATAATTTGGCAACCTCATGCGACGAGATGACTCACTGGAAAAGACTCTGATGCTGGGAAGGATTGGGGGCGGGAGGAGAAGGGGACAACAGAGAATGAGATGGCTTGATGGCATCACCGACTCGATGGACATGAGTTTGAGTGAACTCCGGGAGTTGGTGATGGACAGGGAGGCCTGGCATGCTGTGATTCATGGGGTCGCAAAGAGTCGGACACGATTGAGCAACTGAACTGAACTATTTTGTGAGGAAAAAACATATTTTTCTTCATAAAAATTTTACTCCCTTGGTTTAGCACTCACTTTTACTTGCCTGAAGCAATTATTACTGTGATCATTTCCAAATAACAATTCCCTAATTTTGCCTAGGTTTTATTTATTCATTGGTGTTCCACCATTAAGGAAAACTTTCCCTTCTCCTTTTAAACATTTATTTTTATACTTACTCCTTTTAAAATATATATTGGTGTGACTTTATAGATTCTTATTTTATTCAGAGTGTTATTTGTTACTATCTTACTTTATTTTGATGCTTAAAGGGTCTCAAATTTGGTCAGCAGCATTCTCCTCAAGCTCATTTTTATGCCTTTTCAATGTAATTTTTGTGAGAGCAATACCTTACCTTCTGTTACTCTCCCTCTCTAGTTCTGGTACAGCTGGTTCTCCAAAGAGTCTTGGTTTATTTTAGTAGAGTGTATGTGTGTTTGCTCATTCATGTCCAACCCCATGAACTGTAGTGCACCAGGCTCCTCTGCCTATGGAACTTTCCAGGTAAGAATACTGGATCATGTTGTCATTTCCTACTGCAGGGATCAGACTTGCATCTCTTGTGTCTCCTGTACTGGCAGGCAGATTCTTTATCACTGTGCCAAATGGGAGAACATCATTTAAAAATAAGAGTTAGATGCTAACAGTGATCATTGCTATAGAGGGTTTATTTTTTTTTTAATTGACATTTGGTTGGTATATAATATTATCTTAATTTCTGGTGTACAGCATAGTGACTCAGTTATACACACATATATATGTTTATTACATACATCTATATATTACATGCATATATATATTCTTTTCATATCCTTTTCCATTATGTTATTACAGGATATTGACTACAGTTCTTTATGCTATACATTAGGAATTTGTTACAGAGGTTTCATTGCTTCTAAATTCTTCAAGTTGACAGAGGAAGAAAATATATATCCTAAATATATACCTCTGCACATACACACACATGTATCTACATATTTACATCCGTATAGCTCCTGATAGATCCATCTAAAACCATGATTTCTTTTGGATATCTTCAATTCAAATTCAAGAAGACATGGTTTATTTTTGCCTCTGTTTTTGTCTCCAACAATTGTGTAACTCCTCTTCCTTTCCATGAGAAACCTGACTTTATCTTCAGTCATTTTACATATTTACTCAAAACTTCCCCACCATATAACAAATATGTAATGAGAGAGAGTCTAAAAAAGTATAAGAACTAGGATCCATCCAAACTGGACTCCTTTATGTTCAGATGGACCAAGCCATTTCCAGCTTCAAGGCCTTTGAATGTGCTGAGCACATATCCTACACCAATTCCTCTGTTTCTGTATGGTCATCTTTATATCATTTGGGTCCCAGAAATAAACATTTCCACATCTGGGCTTTCTCTTTAAAACCTATCAAAAGACAATCTCTCCCAGTCCCTGTTAATGAAAGTGTGATATTAGACATTGCATTGGTTTATTTAAAGTGATTTGGTTTTAATTTTTTACTAGCTTGCTTATCACCTATAACCATAGATACTATCATATGCTTTGAAATTTTGTTTCATTTATCAGCACTTAGCATGATATCTGGGATATACAGCTGGATACACAGCTGAAGATATAAAATAGACATATAAATATGATAATAATTAATTATTGAGTTAATAATGTCTGTTTAATGGTCTGTCCTTATAAAGCTTCCAAAAGTTGAAATGTTAAATTAAGACTACTAAGTATGTTCTTTGTATAAATGTAAAATAAATTATTTTAGATCTGTGGACTAGGTATCATTTTTGGCATAACTAAATCATGCCATCACTTCATGGCAAATAGATGGGGAAACAGTGGAAAGAGTGACAGACTTTTTTTGGGGGGGGCTCC
The DNA here is from genome assembly GCF_049115385.1 of Moschus berezovskii. Classification (NCBI taxonomy): domain Eukaryota; kingdom Metazoa; phylum Chordata; class Mammalia; order Artiodactyla; family Moschidae; genus Moschus; species Moschus berezovskii. The sequence continues at coordinate 59,213,804 of NC_142464.1, read as the reverse complement.
AACATCACTGCAGGTGGTGACTGCAGCCATGAAATTAAAAGATGCTCACTCCTTGGAAGAAAAACTATGACCAACCTAGACAGCATATTAAAAAGCAGAGACATTACTTTGCCAACAAAGGTTCATTTAGTCAAAGCTATGGTTTTTCCAATAGCCATGTATGGATGTGAGAGTTGGACTAGAAAGAAAGCTGAGTGCTCAAGAATTGATGCTTTTGAACTGTGGTGTTGAAGATCCAACCAGTCCACCCTAAAGTAAATCAACCCTGAATATTCATTGGAAGGACTGACTGATGCTTAAGCTGAAACTCCAATACTTTGGCCACCTGATGTGAAGAACTGACTCTTTGGAAAAGACCCTAATGCTCAGAAAGACTGAAGGCAGGAGGAAAAGGGGACAACAGAGAATGAGATGGTTGTGTGGCATCACCAATTCTATGGACATGAGTTTGAGCAAGCTCCTGGAGTTGATGGATGAACAGGGAAGCGTGGCATGCTGTAATCCATGGTGTTGCAGAGTTGGATATGACTGAGCGACTGAAATGAACTGAACAATCAGTGGAAAATATCGAATCAGAATTTTGAATATTAACTTCTGAATTGATGCTATAAAACACTGCATCTGAAGAGTAAGTTGTTTTTGTTTTTTGGCATATATGTCAGTTTTTTAGTATTTTAACTAAAGATGATTTAAGAAAATTATAGGCTAAAAGAAAATAAACTCATCTCAGGGCATGCCCTATGTAATATCCTGGTTACAAAGGCTATGACTTCAACTGACAACTTCGTGTTATTAGTCTGAGAAATGTCATATTGAGACAATACATGCAGGGGCTTATTGTTATCATGATTCCTAAATATGAACCCCAAAATAACTGGTATAGTTTAACAAGTTGGTAACTTGTTAAAACTGTGCAAGTTTGTAGCTCTGAAAACATAGTCAAGAGTACATGGTGTACTACTATAAAATCATGATTTGGGTAAAAGCTCTATGGAATCCAGATAATCTGTTTATCTAACCCATTTAAAATTTAACATTTAGGGAATAATGACAATCATAATATGTCACTTGTACTGCAAGGAGATCCAACCAGTCCATTCTAAAGGAGATCAATCCTGGGTGTTCATTGGAAGGACTGATGCTGAAGCTGAAACTCCAATACTTTGGCCACCTCATGCGAAGAGTTGACTCACTGGAAAAGACTCTGATGCTGGGAAAGGTTGGGGGCGGGAGGAGAAGGGGACGACAGAGAATGAGATGGCTGGATGGCATCACCGACTCGATGGACATGAGTTTGAGTGAACTCCGGGAGTCGGTGATGGACAGGGAGGCCTGGCATGCTGTGATTCATAGGGTCGCGGAGAGTCGGACACGACTGAGCGACTGAACTGAACTGAATATGTCATAAAATGAAAAAAAAAATTATTTTCTTCAAAATTCTATTTATGCCACTCAGTCGAAGAAGGTGAAGAAAACAAGAAAACCAAACTGGTTTTTCTGTTCCTGTGCATGTAAGACATGGAATCAATGCCAAAATAATTGCCACAATATGAGGCAGAGTCCAAGAAGGAGGCAGAATTGAAAGACAAGGTAAGCTCAGCTGCCCCAGAATGAGAGACCCTGGAGAAGTACAACCTGGGAAGTCAGTAACAATACCAAAGGTCAGACAGTTTAGAATTATTTCTCCAGAGGACTGCTTTCTTACAAATGGCCAATCAGGAAAAGACTGACTCTCACACTAACATAGTAAACTGATGGCTGCCATTAAAATAAACATCAAATGGTGAAAAAAAAAAAAAATCTAGTATTTGTTTTTTTTTCCTCAAAATTCTATAACACTTTTCTGATTTTCCACAAATTGAAAAGCTACTAAGAATTATTGAAAATGTGAATAACGTATACTATAAACAAACTTTCTATAGAAAATACTGTGAAGTGAAGTGAAGTGGCTCAGTCGTGTCCAACTCTTTGCGACCCCACGGACTGTAGCCTACCAGGCTTCTCTGTCCATGGGATTCTCCAGGCAAGAATACTGGAGTGGGTTACCATTTCCTTCTCCAGGGGATCTTCCCGACCCAGGGATCGAACCCAGGTCTCCCGCATTGGAGGCAGACGCTCTAACCTCTGAGCCACCAGGGAAGCCCAGAAAATACTGTGGGGTCTATATAATCTAACTTTTTTGACCATGTAACCCAAATAGACTTTAATGGTTCCCTACTTACTTTATGATATAGTTTATCACAGATTGCATTAAAAATATTTCAATAATTGTCTTTGACATAAGCATTTTTTTAATAGATTGTGATTTCCCTCTGAAAATCTGATTGCATTGATCAATCAGGCTGATTTCAGCTATAAGTAATAGAAAAACCATAACTTAACTTCTTTAAATATTAATTGCATTTATTATCTCACATTAAAATAAGCTCAAAGCTGTTAATTAAGCAGGTTACTAACATTATAGACTAGGTTCTTTCTATTTGTCTTTATGCCAACCTCATATGTTAGCTTAATCTAAACATGTGTTCCATTCATGATATCAAAATGGTTGATGTGGACCATGAGTCTGCTGTACTCAACATTTCATATCATATTTATACAAGTCATCCAGCAGAGTCCCTAAATGCACACTGAACTGACTAAGTTTGATTCCATATTCACTCATAAACCAGTCACTGGCAAGAGAAATGTAATTACTTGATTAGAATAGATTCATCAGAATTGACCCCTTAAAGGACAATGTCATAATCCAGTGAAGGTAGAGTATTGAAAAAATTCAGGGTTCTATAAACAAAAACTAATAGAGGCTGCTATTGGACTGGCAACAAACTACTTCAGTGACTCTTAAGTAATATTACAATAACAAAATGAAATTTGATAAATCCCACATTCAAAAAATAACTGATGTAATTTGCTCCAAGTTAGTGACACGGTTGCAACAATGAGATTTCACTGCTTTCCAGCGTTCAGTTTTCTTTCTGTAATTTGTGTCACTAGGTTTTTCCAGCTGGCAATCGTATTTTAAGCTGCACCCCAGAGAAGTCAAGAATTGCCTTCAGTCTTCATTAACATGCAATACGTATTTGAGTAGTTTTCTTATTCATATATTTTGCTAATATTTATACTCAGTTCATTATGAACTTTTGTAGGTGAGAATGTGTGATTTACAATATTTACTGTGGCTCCATAGTGGTTTTATTATGCAGGCGCAGTTAAGGTAATAAAACTAGAGCACCACCTCACCTTGAGAGCCTCTTGCTGTGGATAAAGGCTTTTTATTAAATTTTCTGTGGCCATGGTATAGAGCCAGTGACAAAATTCCCCCATGGAATAAGATTCTGGGGGTTTGTTCATGGCAGATGAGATGATACAATTCCCCTTATCCCATTGTTGTATGTAGTGCTTTCTGAAACCAGATCTGAAACATGAAAGGTTATTTTTGCTGAATGTCATACACTAGCACATTTGTCCAGTTACAATGAGAAACCCTTTAACAATGAAGATATGTTTTATTCCAATGACATTTCAGAAAATGAAATTCAAATTTTCTGACAGTAAGCTGTACTTTTTGGGAGTTGGCATCTTCCAAATTTTATTGCATCATATAAAAAAGGTCAACTGGAGAGCAGTCATTTATCATATTTCTCACTCTGCAAATCTTCTAAGGGTTAACAGCATCGAAAGCTTTTCGACTTAAATCTTTGCCCCCTTTTTCATTCGCAATGTTTCAGTGCCATGTTACTGTCTCTAATCACAAAGAGAAATCTCTATGAAAGAGCATATTTAGTGCAGTATCTTTTATATTCCTTTTCATATATTTGCAGACCAATTTCATACAAGCATGCAGAACCTGAAACAAGACTTTTCATGGAGATATGTTCCTGAAATGCTACATGTATTTTTAAGACATTTTGTAGATTACATTTTTAAAGTTGTACATATTCTGAAACTCCCAATAGACATCTCCCTCCTTATTACTTCATCCAAATTGTTTGAATTTTGATCATTCTAACTACTTTACATGGTATTTCACCTGTTTTTATGAAATATCAAAATACGAAAACGATCATATCTTTCCCTCCATTCAGCTTTTTGACAATGGCTAATGATTTTCAGTTTAGTTCTGCAGCCATTTATTGAGTTTGTACTCAGAGCATGACGTAATGTTAGATACTGTGAGAAATACTAAAATGAGTAATGACGAGAAGCATATGTTCCAAGAAGGGAGATAAAAAACAGCCACATGATTTACTTAAGTCTACCAAGGCAGCTGTTAATAAGTGACATAAATGGTCTATGAGTTGAAGATTCTCATCTATACCACTCACTGTTAGTCATTCAGTCATATCTGATTCTGCAGCCCCATGGACTGCAGCCCGTCAGGCTCATTGGTCCTTGGAATTCTCCAGGAAAGTATACTGGAGTGGTAGCCATTCCCTTCTCCAGGAAAACTTCCCAATCCAGGAGTCGAACCTCAGTCTCCTGCACTGTAAGCAGATTCTTTATCATCTGAGCTACCAGGGAAGCCCCACCACTTACTAGATGGAAAATTACATGAAACATTTTGCTACTGTTTAACGGATCAAATAATTGGTTTCATTAACATTGGAGAAGGAGTCTAGCAAGTTGTCCTCAGAGCTAGGAAAAGAGGAAGGTGATAGTTCCCTTTGGGAATTAAATTTTGGTACCACTAGTAGTAAAGAGCCTGTCTGCCATTGCAGGGGCATAAGAGATGTGGGTTTGATCCCTTGTTTAGAAAGATCCCCTGGAGGTGGAAATGACAGCCTATTCCAGTATTCTTGCATGGATAATCCCATGGACAGAGGAGCCTGGTGGGCTACAAACCATAGAGTCACAAAGAGTCAGACATGACTGAAACGACTTAACACACATAAAGTCAAGGGAAGAAATAGACTCCCTGGACAGTAGGAGTCTGTTGAAAATGTTAATATATAAGTGAAGGATTTATTTTATCAAAAAGGGAGACCATAGAAAGAGTCAGAGACACTTAAATTCAATGCTTAATTTCACCATTGGCTGAGTGGATGTATTAGATGCATTAGCCATAGGAATTTGAATATTTCTCATTCTGATGTCCAGTTTATCACAAGGATAGAGCTGAATATAAATCACAGGAGCCCATAAGCATCATATCCCACTTATTGACAAGATAGCAAATACCATCAGATGGCTATGGCCAGCTAGCTTAACCTGATGCCTTTAAGCATTCAACACAGCCAATTCCCCTTATTTTGAGGTTTTGCTCAGTGTGTAGTTTTCAATTCCCATAAAATTTTAACTTTTTCATTCTCTATTCTTTATATTTCTTATTTCTATGTTTTTGAATTACACAGAAAATCCAAAATATTGTTTTTTACTGATTATGTGGCCCTTTCCCACTGATTAGGTGACAAAAATATTCCGATCCATGTGGTAGCATTTTCTTTCTGGTGTCCCTCCCAGTCTCACTAGGTTTCTAGTTAAGTGTGATTCAACCACTTGGGGCCAAATTTCCCCTGCTTACTGGCTAAATTCTGTCTGGATGTTTAAACAGCAGCATTTCCTGGGATCAATGTTGAAGACCAATGCAGTGACTACCATTTGCAAATGCACTTTCCTCTCTACTGATCTCCCCAATTGGCAAGCTACTAAATTTCTGGTTATTTGATTCCAACAGTGTTTGCTTGCATCAGTTACAAAAGGGCATATTTCATTGCTAAACACAGTCTAGCAAGTAAGTGATCTAGTTACATCAATGAAAACATTAAAGTAAGAAAATGTTTTCAGTGTGCTCCTGGTATAAATGTCTATCCTATTAGGATATTTGTATACCTTCATTTGTTGCAACACATTTATGCATCAATCATTGAGAAGGCAATGGCAACCCACTCCACTACTCTTACCTGGAAAATCCCATGGACTGAGGAGCCTGGTAGGCTGCAGTCCATGGGGTCGCTAAGAGTCGGACATGACTGAATAACTTCACTTTCACCTTTGACTTTCCTGAATTGGAGAAGGAAATGGCAACCCACTCCAGTGTTCTTGCCTGGAGAATCCCAGAGATGAGGGAGCCTGGTGGGCTTCCGTCTATGGAGTCGCACAGAGTCAGACACGACTGAAGAGACTTAGCAGCAGCAGCCCCATTCCAGATGTATACATAATTTTTATATTAAAATTACTGAGAATTTGATTAACTGAAAGCCAAGGAAATTTAAGGGAAATTATTTGTAGAGACAATCTTAAAGAAATGTAAGGATAAAAACAAGACTAATGGCTATTTTCTGCAGGGTCAAGGCAATAGTCTCAAGTAGTTTGAATTTTTCTTTCTACCATTAATGAAGTAGAAAACATTGGATGTTACTATGGACTTTAAAAATGGAAAGATGTATCTTATATTAGTGAAACTGTAATGACAGAAGAGTGAGGTCTTAATGCAATAAGATTGGTGGCCTTATCATGAAAAAGGACACCAAAGATCTCTCTCTCACTCTCTCTCAATCTTTCTGCATATCCACCCAGAGAAAAGGCCATATAAAGACAATGAGAAAGTGCCATCTACAAGTCAAGAAGAGAGGTCTCACCAGAAGCTGCTCTGCTTGCATTTGGATCTTGGGCTTCCAGAAGTGTGAGAAAAAATTTCCATAGGAAAACAAATAAACCACGCAGTCTGTGGTATTTTGATATAGAAGCTTGACTTCATTAATAATCTCCAAGGAAACTGATGGTTGAATAATCTTCTAATGTTTAGTGGAGTCATAATCTTGTAATTTGAGGTAAATTTATAATATTGTGTTCTTGAACAAGAAATAAATGGTGGCCATGCTAGGTTTCTGAATGAACACTTTACAAATATTATAACTATAAACAATTATGAAGACATTCTCCTAAAATAATTACTCCTCGAATTCATCATAATTTAAAATCAATAGGAATTTAAATCTCACTATAACCTTCATTATCATTACCTAGAATTTATTATTTAATGGCAGCATGATTCTGAAAATCACTGTCTCAGAAATACCATGAATTCTCTAGCTAAGTATCTTGGCTATTTTTTATGTTCTTGGTTACTATCTGAAATTGTCATGTTTTATTTTTATTTTTTTTTTGAAATTGTCATGTTTTAATCTCCTTGGTATATGTTTGCCTTGCTAGAATGAAGGAATAAGAGTAAAACATTTTTCTGTCTGCTTCTCTGCTATATCCCAGAAAATCAGACTCACTGTAACACACAGTAGGAACTTTATTAAAGAACTGAATTAATTTATATAAAAATAAATATTTGAATCCATGAAAATATTTTCAACTCTCTTATATATGTAATGTTTACAATGATGTATTTATTTAAAAGATACTTCACTCTAGCATATGGGATCCTCACTGTTATCAGAAATAAGTTTCAAATGAGACAGGATGACATCCAGATTCTAGAAACCAATTAATACACAGACCTAACTAGATTGCAACAGATCACCAGTGAAAGTCCAAATCTTAAGGAGCAGAAATAACAGAATCAAGTGAGTCTGGCAGACAGGTGGCAGTCAAAACAAAGGGACGTCAAAACATAGCAGAAAAAATAGGTAAAAAATTACTGGAACACTAGGTATTTTCCAAATACTTACATGATCTTTTGCACATGTAAGGAATACTATTTTTACATTTTAAACCATAAGCTTTATTTTTCTATGTCTACTGTCCTATGACTACCATCTATTAAAGAATTGTCATTTATTACTCTATGCAGAGAACAGACACAGACTGGAAAAAAAAAATGTTACATTAAATTCTAAGTGAATTTTTGCTCTTACTGTGTTAGATTCTACAGTGATTCGGATATATATACATATACATGTATATATGTATACATATACATTCATATATATATATATATATATATATAGGCATTTGGGTGTGAGTGGGTGTGCTTGTTGTTGTTGTTATTGATTAGTTGTTAAGTCACATCTGACTCTGTGACTCCATGCGTTGCAGCACACTAGGCTTCCCTTCAGTTCAGTTCAGTCACTCAGTGGTATCCAAATCTTTGCAACCCCATGAACTGCAGCACGCCAGGCCTCCCTGTCCACCACCAACTCCAGGAATTCACCCAAACCCATGCCCATAGAGTCGGTGATGCATTCCAACCATCTAATCCTCTGTCGTCCCCTTCTCCTGCCCTCAATCTTTCCCAGCATCAGGGTCTTTTCCAATGAGTCAGCTCTTCACATCAGGTGGCCAAAGTACTGGAGCTTCAACTTCAGCATCAATCTTTTCAATAAATATTCAGGACTGAATTCTTTTAGGATTGACTGGTTTGATCTCCTTGAAGTCCAAGGGACTCTCAAGAGTCTTCTTCAGCACCACAATTCAAAAGCATCTATCAGTTCAGTTCAGTTCAGTTGCTCAATTCTGTCCAACTCTTTGCGACCCCATGAATCACAGCACACCAGGCCTCCGTGTCCATCACCAACTCCCGGAGTGCACTCAAACTCATGTCCATCGAGTCGGTGATGCCATCCAGCCATCTCATTCTCTGTTGTTCCCTTCTCCTCCTGCCCCCAATCACTGCCAGCATCAGAGTCTTTTCCAATGAGTCAACTCTTTGCATGAGGTGGCCAAAGAATTGGAGTTTCAGCTTTAGCATCAGTCCATCCAATGAACACCCAGGATTGATCTCCTTTAGAATGGACTGGTTGGATCTCCTTGCAGTCCAAAGGACTCTCAAGAGTCTTCTCCATTGAATTGAATTGAATGATAGGGATTGCAATCCCTATCAAGCTACCAACAATATTTTTCACAGAACTAGAACAAATAATCTCACAATTTGTATGGAAATACAAAAAACCTCGAATAGCCAAAGCAATTTTGAGGAAGAAGAATGGAACTGGGGGAATTAACCTGCCGGACTTCAGGCTCTATTACAAAGCCACAGTCATCAAGACAGTATGGTACTGGCATAAAGACAGAAATATAGATCAATGGAACAAAATAGAAAGCCCAGAGATAAACCCACGCTCCTATGGACACCTTATCTTTGACAAAGGAGGCAAGAATATAAAATGGAGAAAAGACAGTCTCTTTAACAAGTGGTGCTGGGAAAACTGGTCAGCCACTTCTAAAAGAATGAAACTAGAACACTTCCTAACACCATACACCAAAATAAACTCAAAATGGATTAAAGATCTAAATGTAAGACCAGAAACTATAAAACTCCTAGAGGAGAACGTAGGCAAAACACTCTCCGACATAAATCACAGCAGGATCCTCCAAGACCCACCTCCCAGAATATTGGAAATAAAAGCAAAAATAAACAAATGGGACCTAATTAAAATCAAAAGCTTCTGCACAGCAAAGGAAACTATAAGCAAGGTGAAAAGACAGCCTGCAGAATGGGAGAAAATAATATCAAATGAAGCAACTGATAAAGGATTAATCTCCAAATTATACAAGCAGCTCCTGCAGCTTAATTCCAGAAAACTAAGTGATCCAATCAAAAAATGGGCCAAAGAACTAAACAGACATTTCTCCAAAGAAGACATAAAGATGGCTAACAAACATATGAGAAAATGCTCAACATCCCTCATCATCAGAGAAATGCAAATCAAAACCACAATGAGATACCATTTCACACCAGTCAGAATGGCTGCTATCCAAAAGTCTACATGCAATAAATGCTGGAGAGGGTGTGGAGAGAAGGGAACCCTCTTACACTGTTGGTGGGAATGCAAACTAGTACAGCCACTATGGAGAACAGTGTGGAGATTCCTCAGAAAACTGGAAATAGAACTGCCATATGATCCAGCGATCGCACTCCTGGGCATACACACCGAGGAAACCAGAATTGAAAGAGACACATGTACTCCAATGTTCATTGCGGCACTGTTTATAATAGCCAGGACATGGAAGCAACCTAGATGTCCATCGGCAGATGAATGAATAAGAAAGCTTTGGTACATATACACAATGGAATATTTCTCAGCCATCAAAAAGAATGCATTTGAATCAGTTTTAATGAGGTGGATGAAATTGGAGCCAATTATACAGAGTGAAGTAAGCCAGAAAGAAGAACATCAATACTGTATATTAACGCATATTTATGGAATTTAGAAAAATGGTAACCGGAACCCTGTATAAGAGACTGCAAAAGAGACATAGGCATTTAGAACAGTCTTTGGGACTCTGTGGGAGAGGGTGAAGGTGGAATGATTGGGGAGAATGGAATTGTAGCAGGTATTTTATCATAAGTGACCAGTCCAGGTTTGACGCATAAATTTTCCTCTGTTCAAAAAAAAAAAAAAAAAGAGTCTTCTCCAACACCACAGTTCAAAACCATCAATTCTTCGGGAATCAGCTTTCTTCACAGTCCAACTCTCACATCCATATATGACCACAGGAAAAACCATAGCCTTGACTAGATGGACCTCTGTTGGCAAAGTAATATCTCTGCTTTCTAATTTGCTATCTAGGTTGGTCATAAAATTCCTTCCAAGGAGTAAGTGTCTTTTAATTTCATGGCTGCAATCAGCATCCACAGTGATTTTGGAACACAAAAAAATAAAGTCAGCCACTGTTTCCACTGTTTCCCCACCTATTTCCCATGAAGTGATGGGACCAGATGCCATGATCTTAGTTTTCTGAATGTTGAGCTTCAAGTCAACCTTTTCACTCTCCTCTTTCACTTTCAAGAGGCTTTTGAGTTCCTCTTCACTTTCTGCCATAAGGGTGGTGTCATGTGCATATCTGAGGTTATTGATATTTCTCCCAGCAATCTTGATTCCAGCTTGTGCTTCTTCCAGCCCAGCGTTCCTCATGATGTACTCTGCATAGAAGTCATATAAGCAGGGTGACAGTATACAGCCTTGACGTACTCCTTTTCCTCTTTGGAACCAGTCTGTCATTTCATGTCCAGTTCTAACTGTTGTTTCCTGACCTACATATAGGTTTCTCAAGAGGCAGGTCAGGTGGTCTGGGATTCCCATCTCTTTCAGAATGTTCCACAGTTTATTGTGATCCACACAGTCAAAGGCTTTGGCATAGTCAATGAAGCAGAAATAGATGTTTTTCTGGAACTCTCTTGCTTTCTCCATGATCCAGTGGATGTTTGCAATTTGATCGCTGGTTCCTCTGCCTTTTCTAAAACCAGCTTGAACATCTGGAAGTTCACAGTTCATGTATTGCTGAAGCCTGTTTTGGAGAATTTTGAGCATGACTTTACTAGCATGTGAGATGAGTGCAATTGTGCGGTAGTTTGAACATTCTTTGGCCACTGCCTTTCTTTGGGATTGGAATGAAGACTGACCTTTTCCAGTCCTGTGGCCACTGCTGTGTTTTCCAAATTTGCTGGGTTACTGAGTGAAGCACTTTTCCAGCATCATCTTTCACGATTTGAAATAGCTCAACTGGAATTCCATCACCTCCACTAGCTTTGCTCGTAGTGATGCTTTCTAAGGCCCACTTGACTTCACGTTCCATGATATCTGGTTCTAGGTGAGTGATCACACCATAGTGATTATCTTGGCTATGAAGATCTTTTTTGTACAGTTCTTCTGTGTATTCTTGCCACCTCTTCTTACTATCTTCTGCTTCTGTTAGGTAAAGCATCTTTATGTTTTCTTTTTCAGTTTCTTTCCCATTAAATATTGTTACAAAGTATTCAGTATATCTTCTCTGCCTGTTTTTTTTTTTTAATTCACAGAAAGTGAAATAGCTTAAAACTAAAGCACCCTTTGATTTATAAGGATTTGATATTTGAAGAAATCTGGATCCGTTTGTGTCTAATAGATCAAGAGTGAAATTAGAGAGAGAGCACTGAGGTTTTGCTGAAAGCCCTGAAGTGGAGAATGCAGCATACAACAACACTCTCCTGTCTAACAAGAAAGAGAACACATATACTTCTTACCTTAAGGAGAGAATCAGAGAAGAGATGAAAAGTGAAGAGGAGTATGGGGAGGAAGACCATTATGAGACTTGTTTGGAGCTTCCTTGTTGACCTCACTGGGCCAGCATTCTTCAGGAATGACTAGAGAACCCCAGGGAGCTGGCTGAATTCCAGAGCAGAAGAGCTTCTTGTGTGAATTCTGCGCTTAAAGTTACTAATCAGCAGATTTGTCCATGACACTCGAGACACAAGAACCTGCCTTGCAATATCCACCACTGAATTGAATTTTCATTCCAAATTTGCTTTGAATGGTGTCCCAAATCTAACCCTTCAGACATAAGTTAATATCTAACAGGAAAAATTTATGTAAACCATCCTACATGCAAATACTTTACACTCACACACTAGGGCACACATAAATATGTGTCCTGTGTATATTCATATCCCCTTGGCACAGCAGCAAATTGACTAAGACTAGAGCTATGTGACTGAGCTTCCCTGGTGGCTCAATGGTTAAGAACCTGCCTGCCGATGCAAAAGACATAGGAGACATGGGTTCAAACCTAGGTTGGAGGATCCCCTGGAGGAGGAAATGCCAACCAATTCCAGTATTCTTGTCTGGGAAATTTCATGGAAAAATCCAAAATAAGTAAATCCCATAATCAGAGGTCAGGTTAGGAAGCTGAGACATTTATTGCCAACACAAGGAAGAAGAGTTGCATTAGAAACAGGTGAACAGGGATTAGAGGTGAATACACAATAGCTGTCACTGTGTATTCAGTCATCCCATCAGGCTCTAGGAAGAAAGAAGTAACAGGATACAGAATAGCCTCCTACCTCTCAAACTTTTGAAGCTATACCAATTTTTCCCCGAAATCCATAGTCATCCTGAGAGCACGAGCAGTAAAAGAAAGAAAAGAATGAGGAAAAAAATGGAGAGGGTTAAAATGGGAAGACAGTCTTGATATAAAGTTTAAATTTGAATTGATTTAGTTTAAATAATGGCTGAAACTAAGTATTTAAAACAAGCTGGATTTTTAACTTGAAAAGCTATATTACATTTTTTAAAATTTATTTATTTTAATTGGACGCTACTTACTTTACATTATTGTATTTGTTTTGTGATACATTGACATGAATCTGCCCCGGGTGTATATGTGTCTCCCATCTTTAACCCCCCTCCCACCTACCTCCCCATGCCATCCCTCTGTTCATCCCAGGACAACAGTTCCAAGAATCCTGCATCATGCATCGAACCTGGACTGGTGATTGGTTTCATATATGATAATATATATGTTTCAATGCCATTCTCCCAAATCATCCCACCCTCGCCCTCTCCCACAGAGTCCAAAAGACTGTTCTAGACTGAAAATTATTGGACTTCAAGGTGGTCAGCAGTGCAGCAATTAAATGAGGCAGTTCAGTTCACTTCAGTTCAGTTGCTCAGTCATGGCCCACTCTTTGCGACCCCATGAATCACAGCACGCCAGGCCTCCCTGTACATCACCAACTCCCGGAGTTCACTCAAACTCATGTCCATCGAGTCCATGATGCCATCCAGCCAACTCATTCTCTGTCGTCCCCTTATTCTCCTGCCCCCAATCCCTCCCAGCATCAGTGTCTTTTCCAATGAGTCAGCTCTTCGCATGAGGTGGCCAAAGTATTGGAGTTTCAGCTTCAGCATCAGTCCTTCCAATGAACACCCAGGATTGATCTCCTTTAGAATGGACTGGTTGGATCTCCTTGCAGTCCAAGGGACTCTCAAGAGTCTTCTCCAACACCATGGTTCAAAAGCATCAATTCTTCAGCCATCAGCTTTCTTCACAGTCCAACTCTCACATCCATACATGACCACTGGAAAAACCATAGCCTTGACTAGACAGACCTCTGTTGGCAAAGTAATGTCTCTGCTTTTCAATATGCTATCTAGGTTGGTCATAACTTTCCTTCCAAGGAGTAAGCGTCTTTTAATTTCATGGCTGCAATCAGCATCTGCAGTGATTTTGGAGCCCCCGAAATAAAGTCTGACACTGTTTCCACTGTTTCTCCATCTATTTCCCATGAAGTGATGGGACCAGATGCCATGATCTTAGTTTTCTGAATGTTGAGCTTCAAGCCAACTTTTTTACTCTCCTCTTTCACTTTCATCAAGAGGCTTTGAGTTCCTCTTCACTTTCTGCCATAAAGGTGGTGTCATCTGCTTACCTGAGGTTATTGATATTTCTCCCAGTGATCTTGAGTCCAGCTTGTACTTCTTCCAGCCCAGCATTCCTCATGATGTACTCTGCATATAATTCAAATAAGCAAGGTGACGATATACAGTTTTGACATACTCCTTTTCCTATTTAGAACCAGTCTGTCATTCCATGTCCAGTTCTAACTGTTGTTTCCTGACCTACATATAGGTTTCCCCAGAGGCACATCAGGTGGTCTGGTATTCCCATCTCTTTCAGAATTTTCCACAGTTTATTGTGATCGACACAGTCAAAGGCTTTGGTATAGTCAATAAAGCAGAAATAGATGTTTTTCTGGAACTCTCTTGCTTTCTCCATGATCCAGTGGATGTTGACAATTTGATCTCTGGTTCCTCTGCCTTTTCTAAAACCTTCTTGAACATCTGGAAGCTCACGGTTTATGCATTGCTGAAGCCTGGCTTGGAGAATTTTGAGCATGACTTTACTAGCGTGTGAGATGACTGCAACTGTGCAGTAGTTTGAGCATTCTTTGGCATTTCCTTTCTTTGGGATTGGAATGAAAACTGACCTTTTCCAGTCCTGTGGCCACTGCTGAGTTTTCCAAATTTGCTGGCATATTGAGTGCAGCACTTTCACAGCATCATCTTTCAGGACTTGAAATAGCTCAGCTGGAATTCCATGACCTCCACTAGCTCTGTTCATAGTGATGCTTTCTAAGGCCCACTTGACTTCACATTCCAAGAATTCTGGCTCTAGGTGAGTGATCACACCATAGTGATTATCTTGGTCATGAAGATCTTTTTGTACAGTTCTTCTGTGTATTCTTGCCACCTCTTCTTAATATCGTCTGCTCTGTCAGGTCTGTACCATTTCTGTCCTTTATTGAGCAGTAGGGACAACCAAATTGGAGAAAAGATACATCTTGATGGACTTTTGGTATCCTGATCCTTTTAGGATGTTTATTTTATCTGATAGATATTTTATGTGATGGAATTTGGGGTAATGTCTCAGTTCTTATACAACTTAGTTTCATTAAGTAAGTTACTTAAATTTCTCTATAAATTTTTATTATTTTTTCTATAAAAAGGGAGATACGATTACAGAAATAGTATACAAATTATATCAAGGATGAATAAATGAGACTTTGTAAACAAAGCACTTAGAATCCCAAAGGTGCTCCTTTTTAAAAGCTATTTCCTGGATTTCCCAGGTAGTCCCATGGTTAAGAATCTTCCTGCCAATACAGGAGACACAGGTTCAATTCCTGGTCAAGGAAGATTCCACATGCCACAAAACAACTAAGCCCAGGAGCAACAACTTCTGAACCCATGTGCCTTAAGCTCATTGGAGAAACCACCACAATAAGAAGCCTGCACACTGAAACTAGAGAAAGCATGAGTGAAGCCATGATGAGCCAGCACAGACAAAACTAAAATAAAATAAAGAGATAATAAAATCTGCTTCCTTCTACCCAATTTGCAGTGTATGCTATGTTCTAAATGATAGCTTTCTAATACATCCCTCAGACATGTCCTCAAATATGCTAGTCTAGGTATTCTCATACTTTCCAAACCACATGCAATATTTCTAAACAAGTGGGAACCATGGAAATTTCTGGGAGATAAACTCTCCTTTTTAGAGAAGCAGCATTGAGCTAAAAGCTATAAGAACCACCTTAAAATGGATTTTAGTATAAGATTGATATCATAGCCCATTAACTCACAAGGACAAGTTGATTGAGTTAGGAAGTGGCTTATTTGATTTATAAACAATACAGTAATTTTAAAACAGATGCTTTATGCATTTTGTTCTATTTCAGTTATTTGTAAGATTAGATTTTTATTTCAAGTTAAACTTGGCAAATGCCACTGTTTGTGATGGCATCAAGCTCTGGCCTATTAAAATATATCTGTTCTATGCACCACACACTGGGACCTTCTGTCTTCATTCTGGGGGAGATTAATGCTGTGGCAGTGGGATGCAAAGGTTACACACCTTCTTGTTTTACATCCAGAAACAGTGATAAAACATGTATAGAAACCCCACTGGCAAAGAAACATGGTTTTAATCACTGTCTACATTCTTTTGCTTGCATATTCCTCCCTCTCGCTGAACATCAAAGTGCCTCTTTAGTCAAAACAAAACAACTCCTGCAGGTGTTCATTTCTTCCATAATGCTTTTTATCTCTCCTTGCTTCCCTGATTGCTCAGACCGTAAAGAATCTGCCTGCAATGCAGGAGACCAGGGTTTCATCCCTGGTTGGGAAGGTCCCCCGGAGAATGACTACCCACCCAGTATTCTTGTCTGATGAATTCTATGGACAGATAGATGAGCCTGGCAGGCTATAGAATGGTGCTAGAAAGAGTTGGAAACGACTGAGCAACTAACACTTTCATTTTTCACTTTCAGGGACCATGGACACCAAGCTTCCTCACCACAAGCTATGTTGCAAAAGAAAAGTCCCCTATGATGACAAAAAAATTATTTACATGAACCCTCACTGGTGGAAAAACTCACTTCTAGGTTATAATATACTTGAAAGTAAAAGTCATTCAGTCACATCCAACTCTTTGCAACCTCATGACTGTACAGACATGGAATTCTCCAGGCCAGAAAACTGGAGTGGGTAGTTTTTCCTTTCTCCAAGGGATCTTTCCAACCCAGAAATAGAACCAAGGTCTCCTGCATTACAGGCAGATTCTTTACCAGCTGAGCCATAAAGGAAGCCCAAGAATGCTGGAATGAGTAACCTATTCCCTTCTCTAGGGGATCTTCCCAACCCAGGAATTGAACTAGGGTCTCCTGCATTGCAGGTAGGTTCTTTTTTAACTGAGCTATCACTTAGTATGTCACATGTTTCTTTGGCTTAAATTTTGGCAAATGCATGTGCATGATAATATGAGAACCTTAGTAGAGATAGCTCCATAAGGAACAACAGGACAGATTTAATACTCTTTTTGTAGTCTGCTAATAATAAGCGGAGGTTCGTGACATTGTACAGGAGACAGGGACCAATACCATCCCCATGGAAAAGAAATGCATAAAAGCAAAACGGCTGTCTGAGGAGGCGTTGCAAATAGCTGTGAAAAGAAGAGAAGCAAAAAACAAAGGAGAAAAGGAAAGATACAAGCATCTGAATGCAGAGTTCCAAAGAATAGCAAGGAGAGATAAGAAAGCCTTCCTCAGTGATCAATACAAAGAAATAGAGGAAAACAACAGAATAGGAAAAACGAGATCTGTTCAAGAAAATTAGCGAGTCCAAGTGAACATTTCATGCAAAGATGGGCTCGATAAAGGACAGAAATGGTATGGACCTAACAGAAGCAGAAGATATTAAGAAAAGGTGGCAAGAATACACAGAAGAACTGTACAAAAAAGATCTTCACGACCAAGATAACCACGATGGTGTCATCACTCACCTGGAGCCAGACATCTTGAAATGTGAAGTCAAGTAGGCCTTGGAGAGTATCACTACGAACAAAGCTAGTGGAGGTGATGGAATTCCAATTGAGCTATTTCAAATCGTGAAAGATGATGCTGTGAAAGTGCTGCACTCAATATGCCAGCAAATTTGGAAAACTCAGCAGTGGCCAGAGGACTGGAAAAGGTCAGTCTTCATTCCAATCCCAAAGAAAGGCAATGCCAAAGAATGCTCATACTACCGCACAATTGCACTCATCTCACACGCTAGTAAAGTCATGCTCAAAATTCTCCAAGCCAGGCTTCAGCAATATGAGAACCGTGAACTTCCAGATGTTCAAGCTGGTTTTCGAAAAGGCAGAGGAACCAGAGATCAAATTGTCAACATGCACTGGATCATGGAGAAAGCAAGAGAGTTCCAGAAAAACATCTATTTCTGCTTCATTGACTATGCCAAAGCCTTTGACTGTGTAGATCACAATAAACTGTGGGAAATCCGGAGATGGGAATACCAGACCACCTGACCTGCCTCTTGAGAAACCTGTATGCAGGTCAGGAAGCAACAGTTAGAACTGGACATGGAACAACAGACAAGGATTATGTCAAGGTTGTATATTGTCACCCTGTTTATTTAACTTATATACAGAGTACATCATGAGGAACGCTGGGCTAGAAGAAGCACAAGCTGGAATCAAGATTGCTGGGAGAAATATCAATAACCTCAGATATGAAGATGACACCACCCTTATGGCAGAAAGTGAAGAGGAACTCAAAAGCCTCTTGATGAAAGTGAAAGAAGAGAGTGAAAAGGTTGGCTTGAAGCTCAACATTCAGAAAACTAAGATCATGGCATCTGGTCCCATCACTTCATGGGAAATAGATGGGGAAACAGTGGAAGCAGTGTCAGACTTTATTTTATTGGGCTCCAAAATCACTGCGGATGCTGACTGCAGCCATGAAATTAAAAGACGCTTACTCCTTGGAAGGAAAGTTATGACCAGCCTAGATAGCATATTGAAAAGCAGAGATATTACTTTGCCAACAAAGGTCCGTCTGGTCAAAGCTATGGTTTTTCCCATGGTCATGTATGGATGTGAGAGTTGGACTGTGAAGAAAGCTGATCGCCAAAGAATTGATGCTTTTGAACTGTGGTGTTGGAGAAGACTCTTGAGAGTCCCTTTGACTGCAAGGAGATCCAACCAGTCCATTCTAAAGGAGATCAATCCTGGGTGTTCATTGGAAGGACTGATGCTGAAGCTGAAACTCCAATACTTTGGCCACCTCATGCAACGAGTTGACTCACTAGAAAAGACTCTAATGATGGGAGGGGTTGGGGGGGGAGGAGACGGGGACAACAGAGAATGAGTTTCCTGGATGGCATCACCGACTCGATGGACATGAGTTTGAGTGTACTCCGGGAGTTGGTGATGGACAGGGAGGCCTGGCGTGCTGCAATTCATGGGGTCACAGAGTCGGACACGACTGAGCGACTGAACTGAACTGAATAATAAGTGTAGGTTTCACAGATGGCACTAGGGGTAGAGAATCCACCTTCCAGTGCAGGAGAGATAGGAGATGTGGGTTCAATCCCTGAATCCAGGAGATCCCCTGGAGAAAAAAATGGCACCACACTCCAGTATTCTTACCTGGAAAATTTCATAGGCAGAGGAACCTGTCGGGCTACTGTTCATGCGGCTGTCGGGGCGTGTGTAATTTCCTCAGTTCTTTCTCACTGCAGCAAAATTTGAAATGGCAGACCAGTGTTACTACTAGGTTACAGCTCAGTTTTAAACAGCAAACCAGTATTACAGCTGAGTTTTATTTGGCAAGCAAAGGAAAATATATCCTCCAAGCATGAAGGCAGGCCAACAGAAAAGAAGAAATGATAAGAGGGGCTCAATTTTGGCTTCTCTTTTCATATATTGTTTTTCTCCTCCCCCTGAGCCTGCCCTATGTATATTGGGCTAGCCAGGAGGACTGTTTGTTTCACCTGAGATTCTCACTCCGGTATTTCATACCACCCTTTGTTCCATTTTTGCAGGCTTCTCCCTTCTTTGTCTTTTAGCCATTGACATTTTTGACTTCTTTTCCCTAGTCTAACTACCTAACAGCACACAGATGTAGATGTAGAATAATAAATGTACTAGTTTTCCAGTGCTTCTTCTATTAAATATGCCTATAATATACTATACTATATAAACCATAGTAGTGATTTACATTATCTTCTTGAAAAAAGCAGTTAAAGAAATAACTGTGTTGTGCTTAGTCATTCAATTGTGTACAACTCTTTGCCACCCCATTGACTGTATAGCCTGCCAGCTCCTTTGTCCATGGGAATTCTCCAGGTAAGACTACTGGAGTGGGTTGCCGTGCCCTCCTCCAGGGGATCTTCCCAACCCAGGGATCTAACCCAGGTCTCCCACATTGCAGGCAGATTCTTTGTCATCTGAGCTACCAGGAAAATCCATTTAATAGGAGCCTAATTTCTTCTAGTTAATAAGAAATTAAGCAAATGGCAATTTTTGATAATCAAGTGATATGTCATGCTTTCACATAATAAAAATCATAGTTCATCAATTTTTTCTTGTCCAAACTCTATTAATATTACAAATATTGTTGTTGTTGTTTTTTATTCTCCTTTAGACCTTTCCGGAAATGTGCTTAAATCTCTTTTAATAAGAAAAATAGTCTCCCAAAGAATATGTAAGATAGATTATACATCTGTAAAAAAATATGTTGTGATAGTTATCTTTGGTATTATCTTTCTTCTAAATGGAAGAATCATGATGATTCATACATTGATTCATTCACTTTACATTCATTCACTTAGCATTGTAAATGTTTAACTATCAAAAAGACAACAGTATCATTTTCCTTCCATTATTCTTTTGACAGAGAGAAGTAAATAATTAGAAAAATATGAAAAAAAAAGTTTTATGAAAACATGTTATATACACGTGGTAGTTATAGTAATTTTCCTGCCAATAGTCCTTTTCAATTCCCTTTTCTTTGAAAACCTGGAAAATTTCCTCCATGCCATTATACAGAAAGGGTGGATTTTTCAATCATGGTGCTCCATTCTTCATGGACAAAAACGGCACATTTCCCATTCTAGGTCAATCTTAATAGTCCTGAAATATTGATCGATATTGTTTCAGAAGGGATACTTAAGACAAGAGGGACCCAAAAAAGTCTTTTGGAGGGTTAAATAAAATATCAGAACAAAGATTATTTATTTCTGTGTATGTATGTGTTCTCCAGTTGCAGTCGCAGAGTCGGACAGGACTGAGCGACTTCACTTTCATTTTTCACTTTCCTGCACTGGAGAAGGAAATGGCAACACACTCCAGTGTTCTTGCCTGGAGAATCCCAGGTATGGGGCAACCTGGTGGGCTGCCGTCTATGGGGTCGCACAGAGTCGGAGATGACTGAAGCAACTTACCAGCAGCAGCAGCATGTATTCTCCTAAAATACTTATGATTACAAAGAAGGAATATAATTAATGTAAATTCATTAGCAATCATTTTCTACAAGAACTTTTTATTATTCAGTTCAGTTCAGTTCAGTCGCTCAGTCGTGTCCGACTCTCCGCGACCCCATGAATCACAGCACGCCAGGCCTCCCTGTCCATCACCAACTACCGGAGTACACTCAAACTCATGTCCACAGAGTCGGTGATGCCATTCAGCCATCTCATTTTCCGTCGTCCCCTTCTCCTCCCGCCCCCAACCTTTCCCAGCATCAGAGTCTTTTCCAGTGAGTCAACTGGTCGCATGAGGTGGCCAAAGTATTGCAGTTTCAGCTTTAGCATCAGTCCCTCTAATGAACATCCAGGATTGATCTCCTTTAGAATGGACTGGTTGGATCTCCTTGCAGTATAAGGGACTCTCAAGAGTCTTCTCCAACACCACAGTTTCAAAGCATCGATTCTTCGGCAATCAGCTTTCTTCACAGTCCAACTCTCACATCCATACATGACCACGGGAAAAACCATTGCCTTGACTAGACGGACCTTGGTTGGCAAAGTAATATCTCTGCTTTTTAATATACTATCAAGGTTGGTCATTACTTTCCTTCCAAGGAGCAAGCGTATTTTAATTTCATGGCTGCAATCAGCATCTGCAGTGATTTTGGAGCCCACAAAAATAAAGTCTG
The DNA here is from genome assembly GCF_049115385.1 of Moschus berezovskii. Lineage (NCBI taxonomy): Eukaryota > Metazoa > Chordata > Mammalia > Artiodactyla > Moschidae > Moschus > Moschus berezovskii. Next base: position 59,192,158 of record NC_142464.1, on the reverse strand, counting down.
ACACTGTTTCCACTGTTTTTCCATCTATTTCCCATGAAGTGATGGGACCAGATGCCATGATCTTAGTTTTCTGAATGTTGAGCTTCAAGCCAACCTTTTCACTCTCTTCTTTCACTTTCATCAAGAGGCTTTTGAGTTCCTCTTCACTTTCTGCCATAAGGGTAGTGTCATCTGCATATCTGAGGTTATTGATATTTCTCCCAGCAATCAGAGGCGATATTCATCAGGAAACAGAACCTAGTAAGAATAAAAAAAAGGAGCTCTCTCTCCCGGATTGCCACAGCCTCTACCACTTTCGGGCCTAGTAACCTGAAGCCAAAAAAAGAGACAGAGAGAAAGAAAAAAACAAAAAAGCCTGAAAACTCTTTAAAATTAAAAAAGAGAGAAAGAAAAAGAAAAAAACCAATCCTCTTCGGAGAAGCCACGACGAAGTCACTTTTGCATGCTTCTGGCCTGCCCGCCGCCACGCACCTGGGCGTCTGTTGGTCCCCGTCAGTCAGTCCGCTGGTGAGCTGCCAGCGCGCCCGCGTCCACGTACCACCTCCCGGCTGCGCCGCGTGGCGGCCAGCTCCCGCTGCCCTCGCCCCCCAAGTGCCGGCCTTCCGGCACCACATGTCCGCGCTGCCCTTCGCCGGCCTGGTGTGGGAGGTGGCTGCACTGTCTGGCCGCCTGGCGCTTGCCAAGTGGGCATCGACAAATATTTGGTATCCCTCTTCCCCGGGCTGCTGTCATCTTAAACCGCCGGGAGCCCGAGGCCCAGGTTTATAGAGAAACGCGTGTCCCGGAGGCCCCTGTGGGCACCTCTGGGTTGCCTCTGGAAATTTTTTTGTCATTCAGAGGGGAGTCCCCGTTTTAATTTTTTCCTTTTTTTTTTGAATCGGGAGCTACAGACCAGGACAGCTGAAAAATTACAAACTTCCAGGGAGGGCCATATTGTTTTTGAGAGCCTTTTGTCTGTGGTTTGGCAGTCTCATCAGAGCCGTCCCCGAACTCCTCCCTGGCCTTTGGAGCTGACTCAAGCCTTGGAGAGCCCAGCTTCTCCAAGCTTCACTGCCACCTGTAAGCCACGGCATGGGCCACGGCTCCGAGAGGAGCCCCCTTTGTCCCATGCGGTCCCTCTTAAGAAGTATTCCTGGCAGGGCTTGGGGTGGTGGGGGTTGGGGAGATGAACGCTGCGGCTAGCAGCTACCTCATGGCCTCCCTGTCCGTGGGTGATCTGCACTTGTACGTCACTGAGGCCATGCTGTACGAAAATTCAGTCCTGCAAGGCCTGTGCTGTCCATCCGGGTCTGCCATGATATGATCGCCGGCCGATCCCTGGCTTATGCCTACATCAACTTCCCAGCAGCCGGCTGACGCTGAGCAGGCTTTGGACACCATGAATTTTGAAGTAATTAAGGGAAAGCAGATCTGGATAATGTGATCTCAGAGGGATTCATCTCTGAGAAAATCTGGTGTGGGATATGTGTTTATCAAGAACCTGGACAAATCTATAAATAACAAGGCACTTTATGATATTTTTTCTGCTTTTGGGAACATTCTGTCCTGCAGGGTGGTGTGTGATAAGAACAGCTCTAAGGGTTATGCCATTGTCCACTTCGAGACCCAGGAAGCTGCCAACAAGGCCATCAAGAAGATGGACGGCATGCTCCTCAATGACCGCAAAATGTTTGTGGGCAGATTCAAGTCTCGAAAAGAGCGGGGAGCTGAACTTGGAGCCAAAGCCAAGGAATTCACCAATGTTTACATCAAAAACTTCGGGGAAGAGGTTGAAGATGAGAATCTGAAAGAGCTATTTAGCCAGTTTGGTAAGACCCTAAGCGTCAAGGTGATGAGAGATCCCAGTGGGAAATCTAAAGGCTTTGGCTTTGTGAGTTACGAAAAACAGGAGGATGCCAATAAGACTGTGGAAGAGATGAATGGAAAAGAAATCACTGGGAAGGTCATTTTTGTTGGCCATGCACAAAAGAAAGTGGAGTGGCAGGCCTAGTTACAGCGAAAATTTGAACAGCTGAAACAGGAGAGGATTAGTCGCTCTCAGGGGTTCCATCTCTACGTTAAGAATTTGGATGACACCATCAATGATGAGAAGTTAAGGAAAGAGTTTTCTCCTTTTGGATCAATCACCAGTGCTAAGGTGATGCTGGAGGATGGGAGAAACGAAGGATTTGGCTTTGTCTGCTTATCCCCTGAAGAGGCAACCAAAGCAGTCACGGAGATGAATGGACGCATCGTGGACTCCAGGCCACTGTACGTCACTCTGGCCCAGAAAAAGGAGAGAAAGGCTCACCTGACCAACCAGTTTATGCAACGCGTGGCTGGGGTGAGGGCACAGCCCGCCAACACCATCTTATATCAGTTCCAGCCTGCAGCTGGGGGCTACTTTGTGCCAGCAGTTCCACAGACTCAGGGAAAACCTCCGTATAACACACCTAACCAGTGAACACAGATGAGGCCTAATCCACGCTGGCAGCAAGGTGGGAGACCTCAAGTCTTCCAAGGAATGCCAAGTGCTATATGCCAGTCTGGGCCTGGCCCAGTTCTTCGCCATCTGGCTCCAACTGGTAATGCTCCGGCCTCTCAGGGCCTCCCTACTACCTCTCAGAGAGTTGGGTCTGAGTGCCCCAACTGCTTGGCTATGGACTTTGGTGGGGTTGGTGCTGCCCAGCAAGGGTTGACTGACAGCTGCCAGTCTGGAGGTGTTCCCACAGCTGTGCAGAACTTAGCACCTCCTGCTGCTGTTGCTGCCGCTGACCCTCGGGCTGTTCCACCTTACAAACATGCCTCCAGCGTCTGCAGTCCTCACCCTGCCATCCAGCCCCTGCAGGCACCCCAACCTGCAGTCCACGTGCAGGGGCAGGAGCCGATGACCGCCTCCATGCTGGCCACAGCACCCCCTCCCCCTAGGAACAGAAGCAGATGTTCAGTGAACGTCTGTTCTCACTCATCCAGACGATGCACTCCAACCGGGCAGGGAAGGTAACTGGGATGCTGCTGGAGATCGACAACTGGGAGCTGCTACACATGCAGGAGTCCCCCGAATCTCTCCGCTCCAAGGTGAATGAGGTTGTGGCGGTCCTTCAGGCTCATCATGCCAAGAAAGAAGCTGCTCAGAAGGTGGGCGCTGTTGCTGCTGCTACCTCTTAGACAAGGACGAACCGATTCAAAAGTCAAATAAACCCTCATGGAATTCAGCTAAAGCTTTGAAGACTTCCTAGCTTGTCTTATGGACTCAAAACCAGGAACCACAATTGCAAATTTAATAGGTCATTTTGTATCAAAAGGTCAATTATGAAGCACCTAGAATTTTTCAATTTAAAGAATATATTCTCTGGGTTCTGCTATGGCCCAGACAGTGTTAATTTTTTTTTTTTCTATTGTGGGTTTTGATTTTTTTCCCCCAGAAATTGGTTTTATTTGATGTTCCCAAGTCTTAAGTTTCTCAATAAAGAAAAAATCTCCATTAAAAAAAAGAATGAAAAAAAGAGAATGGAAACAATAATGAAAGAGAAAGAGAGATAACTATTGGCATAATTTGAGCTCCTGGAATCAAATGTAACTGAAACCAGATTTCTCCACCTACTTCCTAATTACTGGAATCAGTAAATTCCTTTTAAAACATAATAATAATAGCACTAATGAATGTTAATGTAGTCAAATGTGAGCAGTAATCTTTCCCTGCTGTCTCAGATGTTTGCAGCCAGCCTAAATACAGAGGACAATGCTTTCAGTTCCAAATCCTCAGGTGAGGTTCTCATCTATTTTACAAACTCCCTAAAAGATCCTCTAACTAATTCAGTCTGCTATCACCCTTTACCCTGAGGTTATTTGAAAGAAGAAAAACACTAAATTTAATTGTCTCACATTTTCCTGTGGCTGAAACAGCACCAAACTTAACCCTATTGTTCAGACAAAAATCCAAAGTTTTCCTTAGTTTCTCACTTTTCTTAACTTTTACTTCAAATCCTTTGGAAAGTCCAATGGTGGTACTTTTAAAATATGTCTGTAATCGAACTAGTTGTTACCTTTTTTACTTGACAACCAGTCGTTAACACCATTATCTCCTTCTCATGAAGAGGAAAAGTTAAAATTTTACATAACCTCCTACTCCTTTTGCCTCTGTAATTCAGCTTGCTCCTTGCAAAGTCTGAATCACATAGGCCACGTAGTCTCAGAAAATGGGGACTCACAATACTAGGAACTGGAACTTATCTCACTAGCCCTTGTCCTGCTCTTTGCAATCACCCAGCCCCTGCAAACCTGCTTAATCATGCCTGTCCATGCATAAAAACTCTGTAACCCCTTTGTTGGGGCTCAGAGCTTAGAATGCCAACTCCTTTGGGCCTGCTGGCATAATAAACCTGATTTCTCCAACTCTCCAAGTGTATGTAGTGCTTGGTTTCTCGAGTACTGGTTTCTGCAACATTTCTGGAGGCTTCAGCGAGATTCCAACCACACCAGCCCCCTGAGTCACTGGATTGGTGACTCGGTTGGGCTAGAGCGAAGGAACCCCGAGACAAACAAGGTGTGCCACCTGATGGTATTCTGGGTTCTTTTTCAGACTGGTGTTCTGACTTTCTGGATGGTCGAGCCTTGACCAGACTCATTGGAAGGATGGACCAACTCACTAGGAATAGCCACAGGTAAGGTCCTGGGGCCAGTTCCCAGTCAAGTCCTACCCCAACGGGCAGAAGAGGAGACTGATCACCTCCTTGGAGCTCCCAGGAAGGGGGCATCAGATAGGGAGAACTGGGGACTCAGGAAAAGGGAGGCATTGTGACTGATAACCTCCTTGGAGCTCCCAGGAAGGGAGCAACAGTTAAGGAAACCTGGGGGTTTGGGAGAAGGGAGGCATTATGATAGCCTCTGAATGATTGTCAGTGTGTGATTGATGAGAGAAAGAGTGAGAGAAATCTTTCTTTTTGGAAACTGCAAAAAATTTCTTTTTGATTGTGCAATTAAAAACAACTAGCTTGTTAAAAGGCCTGCATAAGGAAAAGTTTGAAGTTAACCCTTTCCATGTCCTTGAAAGACCTCAGACATGGGCAAATTAGAACTTCAAGAAAAGAAAAAGAAAAGGGGGGGTCAAGGAGACACTTTAAATCTCAAACAGAAAACTATAAAATATCTGTCTGTCTGTCTGGATTTATGTATGCCTCAGTGTTATGTCTTTTGTTTGTTTTCTGATAATATTGTTGAATTTGTGAATGAGTTCTAATTTAATTGGCCTAAAGAAAAGTAAGTGCTTACAAATCAAACAATTCTAAATACAAGAAAAATTAACCTAAATAAATTTCAGATTCATGTAAACTGGGAAATATTCTATATTAAATATCTAGTATTAATGTTTGATAATCTGATAGGGAAGTAGGATGTATATTTTTAATAAAGAAAATATAAAATATAAAATTACACTTTATAAAAGGAAAAGAAACTAGGTCTGACTTACAAGTGACTGTTACAGAAAGTGATTAAAAGTCTGTGGAAAGCGGACCCTGAAAAAAAGTTTTCTTCCTGGTTAGGACTGACTAAGTTTAAAATAAATTTAATTAATTTTACCTAAATGAGTTTAAAGTTAGCTGGTACAAAAACTTAAATTTGGCCTTTCTCTCTGCTAAGAGGATATACTTTCTTCAGATGTTGAACTGTTTTTAATTATAGATTTAAGCTTCTTTACCTCTTAATTGATCTGTTCTATATTTACTTTTGAAATCTTTTGTTACCTTTGGCTAAGTAAATAACTATTATTTCACAGTGACTTATATGATTCTACCCGACTAAGTGTTATAAACCCTTTTTATATTCATTGACAAAAATTCCTAAATAACATGACTTCTAGCTAACTTTTGGATGCTTCAGAGGCCCCTGAGACATTCTAAAGAGCTATTAAGCTACCTGGGTTCATTGGATGTGCTAAATTACATGAGAAGTACTGTTGAAGGGGTGATAAATTTTTTCAGATTATACTGTATGGCTGATGTTACTAATATAGATATCCTAAAATTATGTGAAATTCATATAGACCTGATATGCCCCGATAAAATATGGTCAAATATAATTCTAGTTATCATATTAAAGTGTTATGACCAGGTCTCTTTGTCAATTGCAATAGAATTAGATTTTAACATGCCTTCTGTTGTTTTACTTTTATGCCTTTAGAAGAATACTGCGAGCTCTTCAAAATTTATGGAAAAGACATTCTAAGATTAAGCAGATAAACAAATTTTGTTTTTAACAGTAAGCTGTTACCAGACAGGAATTTGATCTTGTCTCTGTTTAGACAACAAAGTTTTCTTAGAATGCAGCTTTCGATAACAGATTATGAATTTCTTTGCCTCTAAGTAATTTACATTGGTTTTTAATACCTTTTTGTTACTTTGGTAAAGTAAATAAACATTATTTAATATTCTGGTACATGTAGACAAAGCTCATTCTGCTTCTACAAAAAAATAATAATAATAATAACCCCTCACAGTTAGGCTTTTGCTACCCTGATGTTCATAAAACATGGCAGTAGTCTGCTCCTAGATCAAGAAATTAAAAATGGATAAACAACAGCTGAAAATCAAAGAGATAGAGCTATGGGAAATCCAAGACAGCCAGTTGGTTTTTCCCGGCTCCCTGATAGATCTCATTTTTATTTGATGGGTTAAAACCTTTCCTGGCTAGTGTTAATGTCCTCACAATGAGTTCTCAAAAAAAAAAAAAAAAGAAAGAAATACTTATATTTCACTGAATATTAAGTTCTAGTTTTGTTAATTAGGGTCTCTGCTTAGTAAGACTCACTTCTGGAATAGTTCTTGTTATGTTATATTGCTAAATGGTTTAATTCGGTTATTAAAAAGGACACTCTAAAGATTGTTTCTAAAGCTTATCTCAGTAACCAGTCTTTGGATAAAGGTCAGATGCTCCATGATGTACAACCAGGAGATTAACACTTGGCTATAATCATTTAACTGAGTCAAATGACCTGGGGTATATCAAGCTATACCCAATGAAAGTTCTTGACTTAAATTCTTGCTTGTGACCTTACAAATAACTGCTAGCTGTATTATTTTCTATGTAGCTTGTTTCAGAAGATTATTTCCTACGTTAACAAATGTGTGACTAAGTCTGTGATAAAATGAGATCAATAATTGTAATAATGTAGCTCTAGATATAGGAAGAAGCAACAAAAGGAAATATTTTCCTAGACCAAGAGGCTAATAAAGTAGGTATGGACCAGAGACCTTTGCTACTTACAAAGCCTGGCCTAGTGACAACACATTGAGTGGCCTGTCAATGGAATCTTTGCTAGACCCGGGAATGAGCCTTCTTAGCACCGAGGGACACAGTGACCATGAAATGCACCCAAAACATAGTCAAATATGTGGCTATGAAGGGGCCCTGCTGACTGAATGTTAGCCCTTGCCAGCTGCCTCTACAAAGATTAAATCATGACCACTACAAGATGCTGACCTTCAACACCCCCTTGAAAGGAGTTCAGGGTGGAGACAAAAAATAAGGCACTCTGTGCTCTGGGTAAAAACAAATAAACAAACAAAAAACACAGGCCTTCAGGTAGTCAGGTGTTTTCAGGTAAAGATTTTTATGAGTCCAAATTCTTGCATCTTCTCATGCCTAGAAAAACACTAATGTAAGGAATCAATGTCTGGACCTGGTTCTCCTGGTTAGCCCCTCAGCAGCTTTCCTACATCTAATCTTTGGGCCATATATCTTTAACTTTCTTGTTGAGTTTGTTTCTCCAAATAGTAGTATGACAAGAATATCCCCCATCCAACACCCAGGCAATGCTAAAACAAGCTGCATTTTCATTCTGTGGACTCTGATCTCCCTCTGTAAATATACCCCGAGGTCCTCAAGCTATTCTCCCTTTGAGATCTTATATGGGAGACCACTCTCAGTGATTTAAAAAAAAAAAAAAAGTTCAAAGGAAACCACCAACAACTAGCTGGTCTGGAGATGTCCTGACACCTTCAGGCCCTGGAAAAGTCTTCTACTATATCACCTGAGAAACCTTAGAAAGGACACCCATTCCTTTGGACAATTGGGTTCATCCCTGTCAGCCAGGAGATGAAGTATGGGTTAAAGATTGGAAAAGAAAAAAAAACACAAAAAACACTTTAGCCAGTTTGGACAGGCCCTCACATGGTTGTCCTGGCAAACCTTAAGCTGTCATCCCGTGGATCCACCACACCAGAGTCAAGAAGGCAGAGACTTTCTGTGATGAGGACACCTGGAAAGCAGTTTGGGACCCCACAAACCTCCTCAAGTTCTGGTTTCAAAGACAATAGCCATCATCCACAAAGGACTCTAAGCTCTGCTCTAGTCACTCCAGAAGTTGACTAGTCAATGCATGGCAGAAGCTTGAGGATTCTTAAGCCTTGCTCCAGCTACACTCTGGCAGCTGGTTGGTCAGTGCACGTTGGAAGCTTGAGAATCTGGCTATCAAAACATCAACGGATTTCATTGTTAACCCTGGCCTCTATCCCTAATCGGTATTATTGCTGTGCTCTTCATTACAAGACCAACTAGACTCCCTGGCTGAGGTGGTTTTACAGATTAGAAGAGGGCTAGACCTACTGACAGCTAAAAAGGGAGAACTCTGCCTCTGCCTGAATGAAGAATGCTGCTTTTATGTAAACCAATTAGAAATAGTCAGGGAAATGGCCCAACAGCTAAGGGAACAAATAAAAAGTAGAGAGAAACTAGCTAGTTCCTGGGGTAACTGGAACAATATCTAGAGCTGGGCATCATGGCTTCTCCCTTTAACAGGTCCTCTCTTCATGCTCTTTGTGGCACTCTTATTTGGCCCTTGTATTCTCAATGTTCATAATCTCTTGAATTGAGTCCATAAAGTTACAAATGGTAATAGTTTAATATAGTCCCCTGAATGACGAGGAGCTCTAAATGTCCTACCAGAACATGAGATGATGCTTTCCACAATGAGTGATACAAGCATCAAGAAGGGGGAATAAAAAATAAAAGTTAAAATTTTACATGATCTCCTGCTCCTCCTGCCTCTGTAACTCAGCTTGCCCTTTGCATAGTCTGGATCATGTAGGCCACATAGGCTCAGAAAGTGGGGACCCACAATACTAGGAACTGGAACTTATCTCACTAACCCTTGTCCTGCTCTTTGCAATCACCCAGCCCCTGCAAACCTGCTTAATCATGTCTGCCCATGCATAAAAACTCTGTTATTCCTTTGTTTAGGGTTCAGAGCTTAGAGTGTTAACTCCTCTGGGCCCACCAACATAATAAACCTGAGTTCTCCAACTCTCCAAGTGTGGTACTTGGTTTCTCAAGTACTTTTTTCTGCAACACTTAGACAACTGAAAATGGCATCAGTTTTACTGCTTCCATTACTGTCATCATCACCCCTACATCCCACTCCATCAATCTATTTTGCATATATTAATGAGAGTAATCTTTTAGAGTTAGATGGTTTTATTCCTCTGCCTACATTTTCCAAAGGACTTCAACTCACATCATGTAAAATCCAGTCTCCTTAGTCTACACATCTTTATAATCTGACTATCTCTAGCATTAACGTCTAACTCTTTCCCCCCCTTATTTACAATCCTGGAACACAGGTCTTCTGGCATGTAAAAAATTTTATGCAGAATTTTATGTCCACCCAGAACTTCAGAATACTGGAATCAGGTCTTTGCAGACACAGTTAAGGTAAGGATAAAGCAGAAATCATTCTGGATTATGCTGAGCCAGTGGAGTGTCAATATGATAGAGTAAAGGATACACAGAGATATAAAGAAGATGGAAGCAGAGATTGGATTGATGTGTCTCAAAGCCAAGGAATATCACAATTTACTGAACATCACTAGAAAGTAGGAGAGAGGCTTAGGATGGTTTCTCCATTAGGGCTTCTAGAAGGAACTAACCCTGCTGACACTATAGTCTCAGAATTTTGACTTGCTAAACTGTAAGAGAATAATACATTTTTACTGTTTTAAGCAACTCCATTTGTAACACCTTATTACAAAAGCTCTTGGGAACCAGTGCTCATGGGATCGACTGGTTAATAATAGAGGTGACATTGTTCTAGAATGTCTGTTTGAGAAACTAGAATCGTCAACCTCAATTTTAAGATGGTAGCAGAGGTAGCAGTATTCCTGGAACACCAGTAGTCAGGGAGACTTTTTTGGAATTTCAGCCTAGAATTTAATTTACCAGGCCTTTCAATATTTGTTCTAAGCTATCCTTTGTATTAAATCCCTTTCTTTATACATAAGCCTGACTGTTGTTGTTTTTTCTTTTAATTTTCATTTGAATACTGAATGATATACTCCTCAACCTCTTGATTCCAATTATGAGAATACATTTTTATGGTTTAAGCCACTTTGAGGTAGATCTTTGGTTTCTCACAAGTCAAAAGCATCCTTGCATTAGACATAATATAACATTATGAACTGAACAAGGTAAGTTTGCTAAAAGTATAATAAATTAATATTTTCTTCTTTAAAACTGGTAGAGAATGTTAGCTGAATTTAAGAAATGTTGAGTAAGTGTTTTGTAGTCTGAGAAGGGATAAATAGAAAATTATTACCTTGGAAAATAAACATGAATTTGTTAAAAATATAGTGTATTGCCTGACAATGTTGAGTGTTCTCTTTCACATTCAAACTGCATGAAACAATTTGCATCACTGTGATACTTTCTTCAGTAATTACTTATCTACTTGAAAGCAAGTATGATACAACACATAATTCTATTTAATCAAGGTATTGGTTTACCTAGAAAGAATTACAGAGGGGAAGAGATGCAGAGAAGCTAGGATGAATGGAAAGGAGGGATTGGATGAGAGGGTAATGGACATTGAAAAAATTATGGGATATACTGAGGGTGCTGAAGAGGAATTGAAGAATAGTGCAAGAAGCGAGATTAGAGGTAATGAGTTAAAAAGAAAGTTGAAAAAGGTGATGGTGAGAAAATGAGATGTTTGAAATAAAGAATATTTGTTAGTGACATCAAGATTGTAAACATAGATGGGAATGGTTGAAAGGAGTGAGTAAAATATAAATAAAAGTGAGGAGGTTAAGTAAATGAGAATCCAGGATGATGGATGTATTATGGAAGTTGTAGACACCAAGAGTGATTACTAATATGGAGGTCACAGAGGGTGAGCTAACTAATAAAGCCTTTGGTAAATTAGGGGTATTGACCACAAGGACATTGGGTGGAAGCATAGGACAGTCTGAAAGCATGCATTTCAGAGGTAGCTGGGTTTTTGTTTTGATTTGGTGGATGAATGCAATGAAAAGCAATGGAATACAAATGAAGAGCAATACAGTGGAGTACAGGACACCATGTGACTGGCAAAGCAGAACCACTGCCAGAAGAAAAGCCCTGCCCTTGGAGATTCTTCATATTTCTGTGACAACAGCAAGAATCTGAGGAGAATTTTCAGAAAGGACGGTATTGCCATAAGGACATCAAAACCTTCTCAGATAATGGAATTTGTGAGAGGGGAATATGCAGTTATCTTATAGACAGTGTGAGAAAATAGGAGGAAGACTGAACCACCACCCTTCAGGTTGGAGGGAATTGAGGTTCGACAAAGATTCCACCACAGAAACCACCCACTTGGGTCCCACATAGAGTTGTCCCCTCTGGATACTCTCCTCCTCTCTGCTGTCCTCTTGACTCCACCAGAGCCATGGTAAACTTACCAACATTGATTTTGAGTCACTCAAATGTTCTATTGGGAGTATCTGAACAGGTGTTTTTATGGTAATTACCTTGCAGAGACTGTTACATGTTCCACATCTTTTATTTTTGTCTTTTTCTCTTGGACATGGTATTTTCCAGACTACCTAAGTAAGGTGTGGCCCTGCTCCTGAATCCTGGGCTAATGGAATAAGGAGGTGATTTGTGCCATTATTGGTCATGGTTCATAAATGCTCTATGTGACCTTGCGAAGTCGTGCTTCTCCCCTCCTGTTTATTAAGTGTCAATGCACTAGACAGTCTGAGAAGCCACATGTTAAGAATGACAGAGCTTCTGTCATACTGTATTTGAATGATTTTATGTCATGGAGGCCCAAATCAACAAGTAACTTTTCATCAACACTAAGTGGTTTTACAAGTCATCCTGGCATCTCTTTCCTGAAATTGATACAAGAAATGCCAATACAAGTTCCCACTAATTTGCCTCATCACAGGACTATTTATTGATACCAGACCACCAGACCTGCCTCTTGAGAAATCTGTATGCAGGTCAGGAAGCAACAGTTAGAACTGGACATGGAACAACAGACTGGTTCCAAATAGGAAAAGGAGTCCGTCAAGGCTGTATATTGTCACCTTGCTTATTTAACTTAAATGCAGAGTACATCATGAGGAACGCTGAGCTAAAAGAAGCACAAACTGGAATCAAGATTGCCAGGAGAAATATCAATAACCTCAGATATGCAGATGATACCACCCTTAAGACAGAAAGTGAAGAGGAACTAAAAAGCCTCTTGATGAAAGTGAAAGAGGAGAGTGAAAAGGTTGGCTTGAAGCTCAACATTAAGAAAACTAAGATCATGGCATCTGGTCCCATCACTTCATGGGAAATAGATGGGGAAACAGTGGAAACAGTGTCAGACTTTATTTTTTTGGGCTCCAAAGTCACTGCAGATGCTGATTGCAACCATGAAATTAAAAGATGCTTACTCCTTGGAAGGAAAGTTATGACCAACCTAGAGAGCATATTAAAAAGCAGAGAAATTACTTTGCCAACCAAGGACTGTCTAGTCAAGGCTTTGGTTTTTCCAGTGGCCATATATGGATGTGAAGAAAGCTGAGCACCGAAGAATTGATGCTTTTGAACTGTTTTGTTGGAGAATACTCTTGAGAGTCCCTTGGACTACAAGGAGATCCAACCAGTCCATCCTAAAGGAGATCAGTCCTGAGTGTTCATTGGAAAGACTGATGCTGAAGCTGAAACTCCAATACTTTGGCCACCTCATGCGAAGAGTTGACTCATTGGAAAAGACTCTGATGCCGGGAGGGACTGGGGGCAGGAGGAGAAGGGGACAACAGAAGATGAGATGGTTGGATGGCATCACTGACTCGATTGACATGAGTTTGGGTGAACTCCAGGGGTTGGTGATGTACAGGGAGGCCTGGCGTGCTGTGATTCATGGGGTCGCAAAGAGTCGGACATGACTGAGCAATTGAACTGAACTGAACTCCTATAAGGAGGCTTCTCAGGTGGTGCAGTGGTAAATAATCCACCTGCCAAGGCAGAAGACACAAGAGGTTTGATTCCAAGGTTAGGAAGATCCCCTGGAGTAGGAAATAGCAACCCAATCCAGTAGTCTCACCTGGAAAATTCCATGGACAGATGAACCTAGCAGGCTGCAGTCCATGGGGTGACAAAGAGTTGGACATGAATGAGTAATTGATCACACACACACACAGTACACACATTCACTACAAGAGTGAATGAGTGAAAGTTGCTCAGTCATGTCCAACTCTTTATGATGCCATGGACTATACAGTCCATGGAATTCTCCAGTCCAGAATACTGGAGTGGGCAGCATTGCCCTTTTCGAGGAGATCTTCCCAACCCAGAGATTGAACCCAGGTCTCCCACATAGCAGGCGGATTCTTTACCAGCTGAACCACAAGGGAAGCCTGACTAGCTACAAGATACTGACTACCAACAAGACACCCTGTTTATTGTTTTATATCTTTTTCTCTCATTCATGTTTTCTGAAGCACTATTTTCAGAGAAAATGATTTTAAAAATGATGAAGAGAAGGTGGCAATAGCTTACAGAGAAGGGTATCAGATTCATGATTTTCAAAGAAGAAGATTTAGCATTGGGACCAGGAACCAGACTTGATCACTCAAGAGCTTTTGTGTAACAGTTTTATTAAAGTGAAAAAGGGACAGAGAAAGCTTCTGACATAGACATAGAAGGGAGGCAGAAAATGCCCCTTCACTAGTGTTACCAAGGGAGTTATATACTTTTTAAATTAGTTATTACAATAAATCAAAAGAAGATCTCAATGTTGTAAAAATTTTACCAGACCAACTTCCACAATTTACATTTTAGGATAACAGGATTAGAACTTAACAATAGAAAGATCCTAGCAAATCCACTCCCATAATATACATTCTAAGATATCAAGATAAGTCAGAAGTTTTCCAGGAAGGTTTTCAGGAAGATGTCCTTTTCATTAAATGGGACTGGAATGTAAAAGTAGGAAAACAAGAAATACGTGGAGTAACAGCAAATTTGGCCTTGGAGTACAGAATGAAGCCGGGCATATGGACATCACAATGGTGTCAATACCAAAATAAGATTGATTACATTCTTTGCAGCAAAAGGAGAAGCTCTATACAGTCAGCAAAAACAAGACTGGGAGCAGACTGTGGCTGCTGAATCAAATCCCTTATGATTATACAGTGGAAGTGAGAAATAGATTCAAGGAATTAGATCTAATAGTGCCCAAAGAACTATGGACAGAAGCTCATGACATTGTACAGGAGGCAGGGATCAAGACCATCCCCAAGAAAAGCTACTGCAAAAAGGCAAAATGGTTGTCTGAGGAGACTTTACAAATAGCTGTGAAAAGAAGAGAAGTGAAAGGCAAGGGAGAAAAGGAAAGATATTCCCATTTGAATGCAGAGTTCCAAAGAATATCAAAGAGAGACAAGAAAGCCTTCCTCAGGGATCAATGCAAAGAAATAGAGGAAAACAATAGAATGGGAATGACTAGAGATCTCTTCAAGAACATTAGAGATACTAAGAGAAATTTCCATGGAAAGATGGGCACAATAAAGGACAGAAATGATATGAACCTAACAGAAGCAGAAGATATTAAGAAGAGGTGTCAAGAATACACATAAGAACTATAAAAAAAAAGATCTTCAGGACCCAGATAATCACAATGGTGTGATCACTCACCTAGAGCCAGACATCCTGGAATGTGAAGTCAAGTGGGCCTTAGAAAACATCACCATGAACAAAGCTAGTGGAGGTGATGGAATTCCAGTTAAATCAAATCCTAAAAGGTGATGCTGTGAAAGCACTGCACTCGATATGCCATCAAATTTGGAAAATTCAGCAGTGGACACAGGACAGGAAAAGGTCAGTGTTCATTCCAATCCCAAAGAAAGGCAATGCCAAAGAATGCTCAAACTATCACACAATTGCACTCATCTCACACACTAGCAAAATGATGATTAAAATTATCCAATACAGGCTTCAAAAATACGTGAGCCGTAAACTTCCAGATGTTCAAGCTGGTTTTAGAAAAGGCAGAAAAATCAGAAATCAAATTGCCAATGTCCTCTGGATCATCGAAAAAGCAAGAGAATTCCGGAAAAACATCTACCTCTGCTTTATTGACAATGCCAAAGATTTTGACTGTGTGGATGACAACAAACTGTGGAAAATTCTAAGAGATGGGAATACCAGACTACCTGACCTGCCTCTTGAGAATTCTGTATGCAGGTCAGCAAGCAGCAGTTAGGACTGGACATGGAACAACAGACTGGTTCCCAATAGGAAAAGGAATATATTAAGGCTGTATATTGTCACCCTGCTTATTTAACTTATATGCCGAGTACATCATGAGAAACACTGGGCTCAATGAAGCACAAACTGGAATCAAGATTGCCAGGAGAAATATCAGTAACCTCAGATATGCAGAATTCCAGACCCCTATCTCCACTTCCAGAGTACCAGATCCCTCTCTCCTTCTCAGGGGCCCCAGACTTCTTATCAACCTGCCTAGGAATTGACTCTCTCAGTGGCAAACATCTTTTTTGTCACAAGTCTTTGACCTCTAATAGAGGTGTCTGGTGTAGTTTGGTATTTTAATAAATGGAATTTTGTTAGAGCATCAAGGAAAGCTCAAATTTAGAATTTTCCGTTTAAATGCATTTCTCAAGGTAAAACAACATACAGAAGTAATGATAAATGAAAAATACCACAGCAGCTCTATTAACTGAATAGTACCTTTTTCCACATATAGGTCTTTTTGATAAAACTTTTAATAGGTCCGAAGTCTCATTTCTTTGTCAACAACGTGGAAGGAGAAAGAAGAATAATGCCATAACTATGTGCTTGAATGTTTAATGCAATATAGCTCCAACCACTGCTAAATGTGGCTAATTTACAGTCCTGACTTCTTTCCAAATATCAATAATTCCCTCTTTGTATGTCACAGGCAAGGCAGAAGGGTAGGCAAAAGAAAGTCTTTCTCTCTCTTCTAAAATTTAATAAACTATTTAAAAGAGTCCCATTTTCAATGCTAACTCTTTAAAATTAACATCTCTTTTAAAACTCCTTCCTTTTAACTTAGGCTCTTTCTAGTTGCCACCAACTTGCTTATTATCACTATGACATGTAGCCCCTTGACTTACTCCCTAGAAGATCCAGCCAATATTTCTCAATGTGTGATTAGAGCACTATTTTTCAATACGCGATTCAGAGCACCTGTGCCAGAATCACCTGGGGGATTCATTACAATGCAGAAACCTGGTTACACCTCATTCTCACTGAATTAGCAAATCTACCATGGGGCCAGGGAAATCTTTATCAAACACAACAGGTTAGATTCATACCTGGTATGAGACATGAGAGTTTGAGATTCAGGCCATTTCAGGCTATAAGCAGCATGGTACCTCACCCTGCCTCTAGAGTATACAGAAGATTGTGTCCACTATACCTCAAAACCCCACAAATCATGCTAATTGCCAGCTCTGGGAAATCCTCGTTTTCTGTATTCAATACTATCTCTGCTGTAGGCCCTCTTCCTGTCAACTCACAAATCTGAGAAACAAATTTCATTCTTTCTTGCCAAATCCCGCACTTCTACCTTTTTCCTTGGATATCCTTCCCTTTTGATAGATGCCTCAGCTCCTTTTACCGGTCCCTCCCCCATCTTTCATGCACGGCACATTGTGTCCATTCCCTAGAGAAATTGTTGTTGCCATTCCTTATAAACATGTCTCCCTTCAGCTAGTACCCTGTGTTCCTTTCTTCACCAAATATTGTTGTAGAATATTATGTCCTCACACCTAATTCCTCTTTCCTTCACTTCCCTTTAGAAATTTGCAGTATTTTTCTCCACACTTCATCAGAGGGAAATTGTTCTCAAGGAACCAGTGGTTTCCTGTGGTGATTCTTTGCTTTCAAACTCTTTGTAGAATTTGATGCTGCTACAGCCCCTTCCTTCTTTCAACTTTTTAGTCCTTTGGTTCCATGGCACAGTACACATCCCTAGTCCTTCTCTGTCATCTCTATTTCTTCTTTACTACACTCCTCCTCATCTTAAATGTATATGCTTCTCACAGTTCTGTTCTCAGCTCCCAGGCTGTCACTGAGGGAAGATGTTGACACAACAGGGAATCAAAATTCTCATGTGTTAGGCGTTTTGCTGGGAATGAGCCCAGGGTGCTGTGTGCTCAGAGCAGAATCATGTTCCCAAGAATTTGGAGAGTTCTTCTGCTGAACTTGAATGATGAACAGGAACTATGGAAGGATTTCCGGTAGAGCAAACCAAAGGAAAGACAGCAACATATAAGAGGATGGGTTCAACGTCTTTAAAAATTTTTGGTTAAATTTTAGACTTTTAAAGCCCTGGATTACACGTTCTTCAATCTTTTGTAAAAATGAGCTTCTCCTAAAAAAAAAAAGAAAAAGAAGAGGAAGGAAATGAACGAGGAGGAGAAATGGGGGAGGAAGGGAGAAAAATTGCAAAACCAATCCTGATGCCTTCTTTGAAAAGCGTGGATGTTGTCTGAAGTAAATCAAAGTTCTTACATATATTTTCATTACTTTTTATTATGCTTAGGATATTTTTTAAATTAATTTGTATTGGAGTATAATTACTTTAGAATGTTCTGTTAATTATTATTGTCCAGCAAAGTGAATCAGTTTTCCATATACGTATATCCCCTCTTGGTTGAATCTCCTTCCCATTTAGGTCACCACAGAGCACTGAGTCGGAGAAGGCAATGGCAAGCCACTCCAGCACTATTGCCTAGAAAATCCCATGGGTGGAGGAGCCTGGTAGGCTGTAGTCCATGGGGTTGCTAAGGGTCGGACATGACTGAGCGACTTCACTTTCACTTTTTACTTTCACACATTGGAGAAGGAAATGGCAACCCACTCCAGTGTTCTTGCCTGGAGAATCCCAGGGACGGGGGAGCCTGGTGGGCTTCCGTCTATGGGGTCACACAGAGTCAGAGACGACTGAAGTGACTTAGCAGCAGCAGTAGCAGCAGCAGAGCACTGAGTAGTGCTCATTGCTCTCCGGTAGGTTCTCCTTAGTTCTCTGTTTTGTACATATCGTGTATATATGTCTATCTCCATCTTCCAATTCATCCCATTCCCCCTTTCCGTTACTTTTTAATGTGGAATCAAACCTTACAAAATAGAAATTTCTCTCTTATTTTCCTACATAGAAGAGATATTAAGGGGTTTCAATTCCATTTATCAAGGTAAACCAACATCTTTCCCCCTCATGGCATGAGAACTTATGAAAAATAAATTTCCAACAACATCCTCAGAGGTATTATTAGGTAGGTGTTTATTTGCTATTGAAATGACAAGCCACACATCTCTGATTCCCTTATTCTTTTTCATCTAGGGGGGAATAAACAAAACACATCACCAATGATGGAAAAATGTTTTGGCAGACTCTTCTTTCTCATCTCTCTGTTAGCATTTTAATACCATTCAGACTGAGTTGAAGAGGGTCACTTTTTAATAAATGTAGGAACATGTAAAGGCTTTTATAAATAAAGCCATTCCGCCTTTTGATAGCTTGCTTATGTTTTACAAAGTTCTTTTTTTTTCCTTCCTATACCAATCACATTCTTTCCTTTTATTTTCCTCAGTGCCAACCTCACAACATAATAATGGATCAAGCTTATTCCATACCATGTAATACCTTGCACTATTTAAGTATTTGTTTAAAAAAGCATCACCTTAGAATAGAGCAGAGGGAAAGGAAAGTACAAAAGACCAATTCTGTCCCTTAATATCATTAATGGAAAGATTTATGGTCACTGAAAGTGGTGTATTGCCAACAATAGCTCTGGTGAAGCCACATCTGTTTATCCTAATGTGTAAGGAGCAGGATATGTGACAAGGAATGAGAATATGCCATTTGATTTGCAGCTATTACCTGACTACAAAGACAATGAGTAGGTGCATAAATAAAGACAAATCATTATTATAGTGCAGGAACCAGACCTCACTGCAAACAGCTGAAGCCTGAGTTTTGGCAAACTGAGGTGTCCTGCTCCATAATAAACGATGTTTTAACACATTCCCTTGTCAGGATTTCTCATTCTCAAATAAAATTGCTTAAAAAAAAACTTTTGGAGATGGCTTTTAAATGTAATTTTTAGTGTGAATTTCCTTTTATCATTTTGTAAAATCGAATCATATAATAATGTCTTCTCTCTCAAGCAATTTTTTACTTTTCTGTCCAAATAATTTATTGTTCTATAACACAGCAGTGTATTTTAAATTCTTTCCATCTTGACAAACAAATAATACATTTCAGGGGGGTGGAAGGTAGATATACAAGGTTTCCAGATGTTGATTGAGATGAAAGAGAGTCCCTTTGAAGTTTAAAGTTGGTTTTAATAGAAGATCTGATGATTTCAAGAAACAGTGTGGAGTTTTAGGAAAATTATAAGATTATAAATACAACACCGGAGAAGGCAATGGCAAGCCACTCCAGTACTCTTGCCTAGAAAATCCCATGGATGGAGGAGACTGGTAGGCTGCAGTCCATGGGGTCGCTACGAGTCAGACATGACCGAGTGACTTCACTTTCACTTTTCACTTTCACACATTGAAGAAGGAAATGGCAACCCACTCCAGTGTTCTTGCCTGGAGAATCCCAGGGACGGGGGAGCCTTGTGGGCTGCCATCTACGGGGTCACACAGAGTCGGACACAACTGAAGTGACTTAGCAGCAGCAGCAGCAAATGCAACACAGATTTGGAGATAAATTTGAATTTTGAGAATCAACCATTGTCAAAGCCAGCATTTGCTATTCTCACTTAATTTCATGAAGGAATTAGCCAAGACATATAAGCATGTCTTTGTTAATGGTAGAGTGCTCTAGAAGTGAGGCAGATAGAGAAATTGGAAAATAATACCTTTATATCACTCAGCTTACTCATGTGCAATCATTTGCATTCCTCAAATAACTTAAATATTTAGACTGGAAAAAATAATTCTAGGCATTTTAGTTAGACAGTAAAATTAAAATATAGAGAAAACAAGTCCATTAAGAAATTATTTTCATTAGTCCTTACCCAGAGTGACAGTGGGTAGCTCCTATTCAGACACCAAACTGTCACTTTTTAAATAGTTGCCATGCTCCAAGCACTATGTTAGATGATATATTGTTTACTTGGATGGATGTAAAAGTGTTAGTTGCTCAGTCATGTCCAACTCTTCACTCTATGGACTGTACCCTGCCAGGCCCCTCTGTCCATGGGATTCTCTAGGCAAGACTACTGGAATGCTATTCTCTTCTCCAGGGGATCTTCCTGAACCAGGGATTGAACCCAGGTCTCCTGCATTGCAGGCAGATTCTTTACCATCTGAGCCACCAGGGAAACCCAGACATGGCTATTGTGCAAAGAAGATCATTTATCCAGAGAAGAAAAATAAAAAATTCAAACAAGTCACCTTAATTAAGCAATGGACATACTATCAGAGTGCCATCCTGCTTGGGAGCAGAATCAGTTCAGTTCAGTTCAGTCGCTCAGTTGTGTCTGACTCTCTGCGACCCCATGAATCACAGCACGCCAGGCCTCCCTGTCCATCACCAACTCCCGGATTTCACTCAAACTCATGTCCATCAAGTCGGTGATGCCATCCAGCCATCTCATTCTCTGTCATCCCCTTCTCCTCCCGCCCCCAACCTTTCCCAGCATCAGAGTCTCTTCCAGTGAGTCAACTCGTCGCATGAGGTGGCCAAAGTATTGAAGTTTCAGCTTTAGCATCAGTCCTTCCAATGAACACCCAGGATTGATCTCCTTTAGAATGGACTGGTTGGATCTCCTTGCAGTCCATGGGACTCTCAAGAGTCTTCTCCAGCACCACAGTTCAAAAGCATCAATTCTTCGGCGATCAGCTTTCTTCACAGTCCAACTCTCACATCCATACATGACCACGGGAAGAACCATAGCCTTGACTAGACGGACCTTTATTGGCAAAGTAATGTCTCTGCTTTTTAATATACTATCTAGGTTGGTCATAACTTTCCTTCCGAGGAGTAAGCGTCTTTTAATTTCATGAATAATAGAGAGCATTTAATTCTGTCCAGAAAGGGTAAAGGAATTCCATTCCTTACAGGATGAGTAATTGTTAAGCCATCCAAGAGAGGAGAGAGAATTCAAATCAGAGATCATATCCAGAATGAAGGTAAAAGAATGATACTGCATGGTATTTTCAGTAACGTGTGATGAGTATTTGAAAGACAGGGAATGAGGCAGGAGGCGGATGGCCCCACCTCCTCCACCCCTAGAGTAAAGCAATTGGGGATGCATTCCCTGTGGATGGAAACTCCAAGAGGATAATGCATGTATGTTAAGTCACTTCAGTCATGCCCACCTCTTCCTGAGGTTTCCCAGGTATCTCAATGGGTAAAGAATCTACCTGCAATACAGGAGACACAGGATATGCGGGTTTGCTTCCTGGGTTGGGAAGATCCCTTGGAAGAGGGCATGGCAACCTGCTCCTGTATTCTTGCTTAGAGAATCCCATGGACATAGGAGCATGGCAG
The DNA here is from genome assembly GCF_049115385.1 of Moschus berezovskii. Classification (NCBI taxonomy): domain Eukaryota; kingdom Metazoa; phylum Chordata; class Mammalia; order Artiodactyla; family Moschidae; genus Moschus; species Moschus berezovskii. The sequence goes on along the minus strand of NC_142464.1, from coordinate 59,170,377 downwards.
GCTTCAGTCCATGCAGTTGCAAACAGTTGGACACGTCTGAAGCAACTGAGTATGCACACACACACAGAATGTAGTCCACCAGGCTCCATCCATAGGATTCTCCAGGCAAGTATATTGAAGTGGGTTGCCATGCCCTCCTCCAGGAGATCTTCCCAACCCAGGGATGGAACTCACATCTCTCACATCTTCTGCATTGGCAGGCAGGTTCTCTACCACTAGCACTATAGCAGGCCAAAAAAGGGAGGAGGATGGGCAAATCTGCCAGACCACCATATTTCTCATCCTCAAAGTCAGGAGACCTTCCTGACCATGCATACACAGAAAGGCTCCTTCTAAAAATGATGCTGAAGCTGAAGCTCCAATACTTTGGCCACCTGATGTGAAGAGCTGGCTCATTGGAAGAGACCCTGATGCTGGGAAAGATTGAAGGTGGAAGGCGAAGGGAATGACAGAGGATGAGATGGTTGGATAGCATCAGTGACTCGATGGACATGAGTTTGAGCAAACTCCAGGAGATGGTGAAGGACAGGGAAGACAGGTGTGCTGCGGTCCATGGGGTCGCAAAGAGTTGGACATGACTGTGTGATTGAACAACAACAAAAAGGAAAAAAAAATGATAAAGAACCTATTTAAACTGTACACACATCATGCCTATAAATGTTAAAACTCTGCAGCAATATATTCCCTACTCTATGGAGAAATTTGAAATTCATGGAAACCAAGTAACTTACTCAAGTTTCATGGTTTTAATGGTATCTGAGTTGGAATCAAATAGTGGCTGCTTCCATTGAACATCTGTGCAGTTGCTGTCTTTCTACCTGCCACTGTTTGGTTGAGTCTTACGGCTGCAAGGATCAGGGGCTGGGGTTGGGGGGTACTTCACAGAGAAGGTTCCAAGTAAACGAAGTTGAATAAGAACTGAAAATACAAATAAAAAATGTAGTCAAATGAAGGGGGAGTTTGCTAGGGAAAGTAAATATCCAGTGCAAAATTAACCCAAGTAAAGAAGACACACAGGGAACAGAAAGCCCAGTTTTGAGGATGATGTTGATGGATGCTTTTGAGGAAATGGAGGGAGAAGGAGAGGAGGTCAGCACATGCCCAACCTAGTATGGCTTTATGTGTCATCCTGTGGTATGATTTTTCCTTCTCAGAGCCATGGGCATTATTAAAATTTTTTGAGCTGGAGACTGATACAGCTGATCATTGCCTACCACGGGTTTGAACTACATGGATCTTTTACTTTGGCAGGGTTTGTTCCCTGAGCCCCCTCATTCTTCAAGGGTCAACTGTAATCAAATTGAATTTTTTTTTATTTTTTTTTTTGGCCACACTAGGCAACATGTGGGATCTTAGTTCCCTGACCAGGGATCAAATTCATGCCCTCTCCATTGAAAGCAGGGAGTCTTAGCCACTGGACCACCAGGGACCTCCCAGATTTGGATTTATAAGAGCTAACTCTGGTGACAGTATAGAAAGAGCAAGGCTATAGACAGGAAGATATATTAGGAGCAATGTGATGAGTGAAAGAACCAGCAAGGGATATTGATGGAAAGAGTGGGTGTACAGAAATATTTGGATCTAAAGGTTTCTTAATTTTTCCAAAGGTCAACACCACTCCCAGGACCTTCATGATCTCTGGCACCCTCCTATTGCCTTATAAGAGTAGTCATTGTATTTATTCTAGCTAGAACTGTCTTTCTGAACAGAGAATAATTTATTTCCTTTAAAAAATATTTTCTTCAATTATATCAACTTACTTGTATCACTTTTTACTATTTACAGTGATACTACTTTCAATTTGCATTTTATTAACAACAAAAACATTTTCTAAGCTATTCCTCAAATGAGAAGTTTCTTCCTAAAGTTAGAAGTTAATGGCACTGAATTTTGTTTTATGATAATTAAAGAAAACCAAACAAGTGAAGGGTGCCTCGTATTCTTGAATGATCTCACAGTTGAACTTGGAAATTTTTGCCAAAAATACTATATTCAGATGTTCATCGAACAGCTTTAAACTCATGCTGTGTCTCCATAGTGGAACATAATGTCTGTGGTTGCATTAATGATCTTATAAATCCTCTAATGATATAAATTGCATCATTTTATTTCATTTTAACTTTAGTGTTAAATGTTCAGGAATTCAATGTAAACATTTCAACTTTCTAAAATTTTATGACTCTATTTGACATTTATTTATTTATATTATACCAGAAAACTCAAAATACAGAAGTGTCCCAGGCCTCTTTTTCAAAATCTAAGAGACTTTCTCAAGATGCTCATTCAATATCTAGGTATGAAATGCCATATAGTATTTCTAAGCACTAAATCTACAGTCATTCATTTTTTTTAATCATATTTAGTGTGGACCAATCTATATTTAATGAGGATATGTAGGCATGGCTCATGATGAAATTGATTGGGGCAATCTACAATATATAATGGGGCTTCCCTGGTAGCTTAGCTGGTAAAGAATCTACCTGCAATGCAGGAGACCCCAGTTAGATTCCTGGGTTGGGAAGATCTCTTGGAAAAGGGATAGTTACCTACTCCAGTACTCTTGGGCTTCCCTTGTGGCTCAGAGAGTACAGAATCCTCCTGCAATGTAGGAGACCTGAGTTCGATCCTTAGGTTGAGAAGATCTCCTGGAGGAAGGCATGGCAACCCACTCTAGTATTCTTGCCTGGAGAATTCATGGACAGAGGAGCCTGGTGGGCTATAGTCCATAGGGTAGCAAAGAGTTGTATACGATTGAGCAACTAAGCACAGCACAGCACACGATAAAATAATGGATTTCAAAAATCAAAATACAATAAAATGGATTAGAAAATAAAAGAGTGTCTGAGTGAGTGAATGAAAGTTGCTTACTCATGTCCCATTCTTTGTGATCCCATGGACTATATAGTCCATGGAATTCTCCAGGCCGGAATACTGGCGTGGGTAGCCTTTTCCTTCTCCAGGTGATCTTCCCAACCCAAGGATCAAACCCAGGTCTCCCACATTACAGGAGGATTCTCTACCAGCTAAGCCACAGGGAAGCCCAAAGAGGACATATAATATTTACCCACAGAGTAAATATAATAATGTCTTTTAATAATTTAGTTTCAGCTACATATGTAGGGGGAGGAGGGGGTACATTTGTTTGAACAGTAAAATATACCCTTTCCTGAACATCAGAATCTTAAGAAAAGTTTGTAGAGCTCTTATCTAAGTTAGTGAATTCATTGATATACCTATACATACATACATATATATATATATACACACACATATATAAGTATATATAATTTTATCCTCAAAAGAGCTTGGAACGTAGTAGAGAAAAGATATGTAAATATAAATTATAGTGTAGAGCAATGTATGCAGATGTGGCACAAAGTGCAGAGGAAGCATAGGATTTGGTTCAATCTCTTTGTGCCAGGAAAGATCCTGATTTTGTTTTCCCTTTTTCTTCCCCCTTCCCTTTTCTCCCTCACCCTCTTCCCTCTCCTTCCCCTTCTTCTGTTAAAAAAGAAAGGCCATCTTGCCCTAAATTTTGGAAAAATAAACTGTCTACCCTTTATTCCTTGAGAGTGTCCTCACACATATCAGGTGGAATTCCACTAAAGGAAATATTTTAAAAGAATTATCTTTCCCAGAAATGTAACCCAACAGGTGAAAGTTCAGAAAGAGATATCTCATACACACAATGAGAGCCTTCCTCCTCCAAGCTGATAATTGTTTCTGGCCAAATATCTTTAGCTCTACCACATCTAGAGATTCCACTGCTCCCTTTGTTATCTAGATCTTCACAAATTCCAGGGTTTCAAGGTGTTCCTAAATTATCATTTAAATAGCTCATGTACTTCAGTTATGTCTTAGTTAATGCAAACATAGACTCCTTTTTCTGTATTCATTACTAGGTTTAGCACTTAATGAAAAACTGATCAACAAAAGAAAGAATTCCTGCCATCAAGGTATTTACCCCTTAGTAGCCAATAATACTTTAAGTGCATACTATTATGCATAAATATATAATTATGTCCTATCTTATGAAATGTAGAAGGCTAAAATAATATTTCTGAGAAGATCAAACTTAAATTTGGAGTGGAATTCACACAGGCTCTTACCAAAACCATCATCTTTGACTGAAATTGAAGGCTGTATTAAGAGCAAATAGAAAGGTGGATGATGGAGGGAATAGAAAGAAGGAAGGTGAAACTGGTAGAGGAAAGGATATCTGTGACATATATGTGAAGACCCTGAGGTGGAAACTGGTGCATTTCAGGAGCTGCAAAACTGGCCATGGTAGGAACCAGGAATAGACTAAGGAGAAAAACAACACAATGTACACCTGGAGATGAAGGGACGCAGGGACTAGGCTGGAGAGGACCTTTTGTATATATTCAAGATTTGGGATTTTCGTTCTGAGCAATGGGAAGTCATTGAAGGGTTTTGAATAACTAGATTTGTGGAAACAAATGCAAAATATGAGATGAACCTGACATCTTTTCTTCATAGTGACTCATTGCAGAGACATTATTTGGCTTTTGGCAGCTATGCCCAGTCATATATTTATAGGTTCTTAGTTTAAAAATGCATGAAACTTCATGCACACATAAATTATTTGATGATATCATTTAAAGAGATTATTTGATGCCTCCCATAAACAGTAATAGTATACTTTGTAGTAAAGTAAATGGTGTTCAATTGAGAGTACTGTAGTTGGTTTGTTTCTTTGTACTCATTGGCTCACTGATTATTATCACAAGATGATATATTGAACATGTCTTCCTTATCACTCTCTTTGTTTGTTTTTTCTTACTCAAGGTGATTTCTAAATACCAAAGTGCACAACCAAAGAAAACAATTTCATTTCATTACCAACTCACATTTATTTTTTCTCCTTTCCTCAAAACTGATTTCCCTAAAATTCTCCACAAAATAATTTCTAATTTTTCAACCCTCAACTAATATAAATAAATACCAGTTTTACCAAAATTAATGGAAATATGGAAAACCCACTAAATAAGACTATTTTAATTATTTTAATTTTAAAATTAAAACCTACCAAGTATACTTATCTCTGAAAGTTACTTTGAGAAAAAAGGAGAGACAAAGGAGAAAAGATTGAAAGGTTAAATGGTACCCAAACTTTAGAGGAACACATTTTTCACAAAACAAAACTTAAATCATAAATCAGAGTTGTAAAGATAACTGCAGTTATATAGTTTAACTTCCATCAAAACAGTGTCCAGTTTTTTGGAGACTGGATTTGGGAATAGAGACAAAAACAAAAACTCACTTATATGCAATCATAATTCTGCTGGAATAGACATGTTTTATTACTTTGTTTTCATTCTGAGACATTTATACAAATTTCACAAGAAAAATATTATCTTTGATTTCAAATTCTCATTTACAAAAGAATAAAAACATTCTTCCACTAAACCACCAGCTCACTGTATTTATGTATAGCTGTATTGTAAAGGAATGTGAATTGAAAACATGTTTCTGCAGGCTAAGTTTAGGTTGCCCTTTATGGATCTAAATTTCAGATATGTGGGTGCTGCTTTTGTGAGCCGCAGTGAAAGCTCCAGTATTACGATGTCTAGAGAAAAGGAATTTGGCTCCTCTAGGGCTCTCCCACAGTGGCAGCTTTAAACCCAAGTTGACATTTAACAGAAACAACTAAGAGGCTGAAAAAGACCATCCTCTGAAACTGTTCTCATAAATAAATGCTAAGTATGTGAATATTGTGATGCTGAAATCCGTATTAAGCTCTATTATAGAAAAATGACCTGATCTTGATATTTACCAGATTAAAAATGTGCTCCAAGCTAATGAAAAGCATCATAGCTACAGTGACATTTGCTTTCTCTTGCCTTCTCTATTTCTTCTTCTGGCATGGTGAAAAAACCTTGTTTCTTCATGGTCCTCACATACCTGAAGGAATCTCTCCTCCCTGTAAAGTGAACTGGAGGTAAAGATAATTTTTTTCTTCAAAAAATATATACATATGTGAACGTATTTATGTACGCACATACATAGGATTCCCTGGTGGCTCAGTGGGTAAAGAATCCTTCTGTGATGCAGGAGACCCAGGTTCAATCCCTGGGTCAGGAAGATCCCCGGGATGAGGGCATGGCAACCCAGTCCAGTACTGTTGCCTAGAGAATCCCACAGACAGAGGAGCCTGGCTGGCTGCAGAACATAGGGTAACACAGAGTCAGACAGGAATGAAGTGAATAAGTAGCATATATACACATTGACTTTTTTATTTGTTTCTATAAAAACCTTTCTAGAGATACTCATAAAGTTCTAAAAAAAATACTGTAGTGAGAGTCCAGAGATGCCTCACTATGTCATAAGCTGGGTGTCCTCAGTGGGTTAGCCATAAAGAATTTGCCTGCAATGCAGAAGACACGTGTCCAACCCTTGGGTTGGGAAGATCTCCTAGAGAAGGAAATGGCAACCCACTTCAGTATTCTTGCCTTGAAAATCCCATAGACAGAGGAGCCTCATGGGCTACTCTCCATGGTGTTACAAAAGCATCAGGACATGGCTAAACAAACAACTAAACAAAAACAACATGTCACAAGCTAATTCCATGACTCTGACTTGACCAAGCCATTTAATTAAAATGCAACCAGGTAGTGCTAGTCCTGAGCTGGGTCTTGCTTCCCTGAAATTGACTATTGAACTCCACAGTGAAGAATAAAAGACATTCAGTTGTCCACATACCAACTGCAAACAGAACAACTGTTATTAGAGTTTATACATTTCCTGTAATTGTGTCATTCCTCTTGATATAAGCAAGAGGAACACATGAAGACATAAGGAGATTCTGGGGAGGAGAGAAGGTTTACCAGCCTTCTCCAGTGGCTCAGACGGTAAAGAAACCTCCTGCAATACAGGAGACCAGGATTCGATCGCAGGGTTAGGAAGATCCCCTGGAGAAGGGAATGGCTACCCACTCCAGTCTTCTTGCCTGGGAAATCCCATGGACAGAGCAGCCTGGTGGGTAATGGTCCATGGGGTTTCAAGAAGTTGGACACAACTGAGTGACTAAGCACACACAATATGAAATCTTACCAAAGTAAGCACAGACAGGTCATCCTGTTTCCTTATTTTCCTTTAGAAGAGGCAAGATTCTTTCTTTCTACAAAGTCTTGGGTCAAGGACTCAGGGAAAATTAAGTTTGCAGAACTGCAAACATTTTCCCTCTACTAGTGGGGGAGGAGAGATTATATCCCATCTGGTACTGAGCAGTAGAGGAAAACATCCTAGAATAATGCTAGGGACAGTGAGAGCAGGACAGTCCAGATCACTCCATTATAAGTGAACAGTCCCTAAGTGACATACAAACTGAATCCTCCATGACACCACAGGTCTAGGGGTTTATGTGGAGAATAACACAACTGGTGGCCACAACCTTGTCTTGAATGAACACAGCAGGGGAGCAGCATGATGGTGACATGGAGGAATGTGATGCAATGCCACTAACCAAAGCAAACTCATGAATTTTAAGACTCCAACATTTATTGAGGTTTTGTATTGTATTCATTCAGTACTTAGTATTTAATCTGTGTACACACACACAGACAGACAGACAAACCCACCTATTGAAACTGAATCATTACCAATTAGTTACAGATAGAAGTAGTGAGGCACAAAGAAATGACATAACTTGTCTATGGTCACACTGCCAGTACCTGCTAGAGGTGCGTTCTAACCTAGGCAGTATCTCTCCTGAAACATGGGTAAACTATGCTAGGTAATGCCAATGTTCCTCTTCACTTGAAATCATCCACACAGCTAGACTGCAGTGAACGGAGCAAAGGAGGAGCATTTTCAGTTGATTAATTTTGAATTTTCCCAATGAGCAGAATAAATGCTTAGAAATAAAAGTCTGCTTTAATACCTGCTGCTGTTTTAAAAGATATAGAATTAGGATAAGATGCTGTCATACTTTTCCAGTAACTTGCAGAGAAATATAGATTTAATAGAGCACAAGTATTGGTGTTCATGGGGGAAAAAAATGAAGACATTTCATATTTCTACTTTCCTAAATTGATACTCCTCAATAATCTGGTTATAAACAGCTGTCTCACTTATAAAATGAGGCAGCTTTGAACACAAATTTTGCAGTGCGCGAACTGGGTTTGAAATAGGGATGTTTGCACTTCTCTCTTAAATAATTCAGGTTCCTCGTTATAAATGAATATAATAATACCTAGTCATCAATATTGTCATAAGAAATAAACGAGACAGGGAACATAGATTATGCTACTTAAATGATAAGGCCCCATTTCAGTGGCATGACAGACTAGAACATCATTTCCTATTTATACGAAATTCTTAGATAGTCAGGTTTAGCGAGTGTCTCTCCATCATCAGAGAACTAGACTGACCATAGCTAAGTCAGGAAGAGAACAGAGAGAGAAAGGAAAAGAACTGCACATGGCAGGTTTTGAAGCAAGGCCCACAGTGGTGAATTAAATCTGTTAAGTTCATAGTCACATGACTGTACTCACCTCCAGGAAATACTAAGAGATATAATCTGTGTGCTTAAGAATGAAAAAAGGAGGCTGTGGATAGATGGCAGTTTTTGTCACATGTACATAAAATGCTTAGCAGACTGCCTGACACAAATTGCATTCAGTTTAGCTGTTGCTGCTATCTCTCAAAGCCCTAATGGGTTTAAGTTCTAAGAAGCAAAATGGAAAATTATTTTAATTTTGCCACAGATAGCAAAATTTCTTATAAACAGGACACTGTGAGCACTGTGATAAATATTTCTCAAAGATATGTACACACACATTGAAGAAAAGGATGATAATTATTTCCAGAAAAATATTAGTTTTAACATTATATAATTCCTTCCTCTCAGAACTGGTGAAAATAGATATTAAAACTTGAAAACAGGAGAGAAACCAGAAAAAAAAAAAACTTTCATGAGGAAAAAAAAAAATTGTTAGGCAACAAGGATCTACTGTATAGCATTACAATATTATAATATCTTATAATAACCTATAATTGAAAATAATTTTTTAAAATATATGTAAATATCTGTATCTATATTATATACATATATATAACTGAATCACTCTGCTATACACCTGAAACTAACACAACATTGCAAGTTAACTGTACTTAAATTTAAAAATGGTTTAAAAACTGTTAGGAAAGCATAATATCTACTCTACAAATCTCTTGTAAATTTCTGCTAAATAGCAGATCTATAATGGCGTAACATCAACATCTTTTCCTCTTAAGTGGTGACGTTTCCACAGTTCTATTTCTGGTCTCTTCAGGCTGCGATCCCTAAGATGCTTACACTGACCTACATCCATTCACTCTCCAGTTTTTTATCTTATATGAAAGACCTAACATCATCCAAGTAAATGTTTAAGGGAATCAAGGGAAATTTACTTACAGTATTTGGTAGGTAACAGAGTAACGCGATAGACCTCATTATGCTCGAGACTGGGTTACTGGGGAAAAAACAAACGGAAAAAATCAATACAAAAAAAAAGCTGAGGTAACATAATAGGAGGAAAAGAACATAGTTGCTTGGGAAAGAGAAATTTTCTGTAGTATCTCCTTAGAGATTCCCATGAAGTTAAACAAAACATACACTTTATGAAGCTGGAGATAAAAGGTTGGCTGATGATATACAGACTGAAACGGAAGGTTACCTGTCAGATTTAGGGAAGAAACTTAAGGAAACAAACGATGCTTTAGCAAAATGTAAATGATAGGAGAAGCAAGATTTGAAAGAAAATATCCAAATGTAGATATGAATTCCCCTGGCTCTAGCTATGTGATGATTTTTCCCCTTTGTGGGACAGGGAAAATGAGTATCATAAATATTTTTCTGTAGCAAGCTGGGCTTAAAGTTTCTATACCATATCTCACAAGGCGGAACACTTCAAACTTTGATGACCACTATCTAGAATGAAAATGACATTTTACATCATGATCTTAGGCCGTCACGTGTGCATGCATGTGTGTGTGCGCGCACACACACACACACAGTGACGGTCATCTGAAGCAATACTCTGTGTAATGCTGTCTGGCATTTTCCCTTTTCTTCTAATTCATTTTAAATAATGCTGATTGAGTTTCATCAATTTGATCTGACAAACCTAATGAATCCTGACTACTGCTAAAAGTGTCTATGAATTTCCACTGAAAAAGAATGAATACTGATTCCAAGCTTGAAGTTTCTTTTTGTTTTATCCTTCTATGTGTACCTAATCTACTTAGGAGCAGCCCCATATTTTTCTTTAAGCTCTGAAAGGAGTCCCCTGAGCAATGCTTAATGGAAATTTACCTAGAAAATGTTATTATGGTGACAGGGGATGTGAGTAGATTCTACCTCATCTCAATCTGTATGCTCTTCAAACCCAGGGAACTCAATAACGGGAGAGGACTAATTAAAGTGGGAGACCAAAAGCTCCTCTTGAGATTCAACTGAAGGCTAGTGGCAGCCCCTTTTCCTTTTGTCCCTAACAAGAGTGAACATCACCAGCTCAGGTCACAGACGATTTAACAATTACACTTTCTTAGTCAGAGTGCTGAAAACAGTGCACTATAATCTCATCCCGTACGTTTTAAACTGCAGGATACCTCTAAATACTGAATCTTGAAAGGGATGTATTTTGTCATGACAGCTTTTTATGAAAGAAGATTAAAGTGAATAGAAAAATAATATCTAACAGCTGTGCAGATTTTATATGCTGATTAAATTTTTTTCCATTCATGTAGATATGTCTGTTTAAACATATAAGTATTTGTGCATGATAAAATTATCTTGCTTATAGTAAAGAGCACTGTAAACTGCTTTATTTCATCACTGCATTTAAGGGGAAGTAAAAGGACATGTGAAAACTGTTTTCTTTGTGTAGGGATTATAACATTTCTATTTTTTCAGTATCGAGAACAAAAATAAATAAAAGTAGAATAAGTAATTCTAACCATTTTAGAAAAGGCAGAGGCACCAGAGATCAAATTGCCAACATCCGCTGGATCATGGAGAAAGCAAGAGAGTTTCAGAAAAACATCTATTTCTGCTTCATTGACTATGCCAAAGCCTTTGACTGTGTCGATCACAATAAACTGTGGAACATTCTGAAAGAGATGGGAATCCCAGACCACCTGACCTGCCTCTTGAGAAACCTGTATGCAGGTCAGGAGGCAACAGTTAGAATTGGACATGGAACAACAGACTGGTTCCAAATAGGAAAAGGTGTACGTCAAGGTTGTATATTGTCACCCTGCTTATTGAATTTATATGCAGAGTACATCATGAGGAACGCTGGGCTGGAAGAAGCACAAGCTGGAATCAAGATTGCTGGGAGAAATACCAATAACCTCAGATATGCAGATGACAATACCCTTATGGCAGAAAGTGAAGAGGAACTCAAAAGCCTCTTGATGAAAGTGAAAGAGGAGAGTGAAAAGGTTGGCTTGAAGCTCAACATTCATAAAACAAAGATCATGGCATCTGGTCCAATCACTTCATGGGAAATAGATGGAAAAACAGTGGAAACAGTGTCAGATTTATTTTTTTGGGCTCCAAAATCACTGCAGATGCTGATTGCAGCCATGAAATTAAAAGACGTTTGCTCCTTGGGAGGAAAGTTATGACCAAAGCAGAGACATTACTATGCCAACCAAGGTCCATCTAGTCAAGGCTATGGTTTTTCCCGTGGTCATGTATGGATGTGAGAGTTGGACTGTGAAGAAAGCTGATCGCCGAAGAATCGATTCTTTTGAACTGTGGTGTTGGAGAAGACTCTTGAGAGTCCCTTATGCTGCAAGGAGATCCAACCAGTCCATTCTAAAGGAGATCAATCCTGGATGTTCATTGGAGGGACTGATGTAAAAGCTGAAACTGCAATACTTTGGCCACCTCATGCGACGTTTGACACACTGGAAAAGACTCTGATGCTGGGAAAGGTTGGGGGTGGGAGGAGAAGGGGACAACGGAGAATGAGATGGCTGGATGGCATCACCGACTCTGTGGACATGAGTTTGAGTGTACTCCGGGAGTTGGTGATGGACAGGGAGGCCTGGCGTGCTGTGATTCATGGGGTCGCGGAGAGTCGGACACGACTGAGCGACTGAACTGAACTGAATTGAGCTGAACCATTCTGAATCATCTCCTCAAAAATGGCACCAAAACAAGACTACAGCAATGATAACTACATTGCAAAAAAATCAAATTAGATTTATTCGGTTCAGTTCAGTTCAGTTCAGTCACTCAGTCGTCTCCGACTCTTTGTGACCCCATGAATCACAGCACCCCAGGCCTCCCTGTCCATCACCAACTCCCGGAGTTCACTCAAACTCATGTCCACAGAGTTGGTGATGCCATCCAGCCATCTCATTCTCTGTCGTCCCCTTCTCCTTCCGCCCCCAACGTTTCCTAACATCAGAGTCTTTTCCAGTGAGTCAACTCATCGCATGAGGTGGCCAAAGTATTGGAGTTTCAGCTTTAGCATCAGTCCTTCCAATGAACACCCAGGATTGATCTCCTTTAGAATGGACTGGTTGGATCTCCTTGCAGTCCAAGGGACTCTCAAGAGTCTTCTCCAACACGACAGTTCAAATGTATCAATTCTTCGGCCATCAACTTTCTTCACAGTCCAACTCTCACATCCATACGTGACCACGGGAAAAACAATAGCCTTGACTAGACGGACCTTTGTTAGCAAAGTAATGTCTCTGCTTTTTAATATACTATCAAGATTGGTCATAACTTTCTCCTGGCAATCTTGATTCCAGCTTGTGCTTCATCCAGCCCAGCGTTTCTCATGATGTACTCTGCATATAATTTAAATAAGCAGGGTGACAATATACAACCTTGACGTACTCCTTTCCTATTTGGAACCAGTCTGTTGTTCCATGTCCAGTTCTAACTGTTGCTTCCTGACCTGCATACAGGTTTCTCAAGAGGCAGGTCAGGTGGTCTGGGATTCCCATCTCTTTCAGAATGTTCTACAGTTTATTGTGATTGACACAGTCAAAGGCTTTGGCATAGTCAATGAAGCAGAAATAGATGTTTTTCTGGAACTCTCTTGCTTTCTCCATGATCCAGCACATGTTGGCAATTTGATCTCTGGTTCCTCTGCCTTTTCGAAAACCAGCTTGAACATCTGGCAGTTCACGGTTCACATATTGCTGAAGCCTGGCTTGGAGAATTTTGAGCATGACTTTACTAGCGTGTGAGATGAGTGCAATTGTGTGGTAGTTTGAGCATTCTTTGGCATTTCCTTTGTTTGGATTGGAATGAAGACTGATCTTTTCCAGTCCTGTGGCCACTGCTGAGTTTTCCAAATTTGCTGGCACACTGAGTGCAGCACTTTCACAGCATCATCTTTCACGATTTGAAATAGCTCAATTGGAATTCCATCACCTCCACTAGCTTTGTTCGTAGTGATGCTCTCTAAGGCCCACTTGACTTCACATTCCAGGATATCTGGTTCTAGGTGAGTGATCATGCCATCGTGATTATCTTGGTCGTGAAGATCTTTTTTGTACAGTTCTTCTGTGTATTCTTACCACCTCTTCTTAATATCTTCTGCTTCTGTTAGGTCCATACAATTTCTGTCCTTTATCGAGCCCATCTTTGCATGAAATGTTCCCTTGGAATCTCTAATTTTTCCTATTGAAAAGAGATCTCTTGTTTTTCCTATTCTGTTGTTTTCCTCTATTTCTTTTCATTGATCTCTGAGGAAGGCTTTCTTTCCTCTCCTTGCTATTCTTTGGAATTCTGCATTCAGATGCTTATATCTTTCCTTTTCTCCTTTGCTTTTCGCTTCTCTTCTTTTCACAGCTATTTGTAAGGCCTCCTCAGACAGCCATTTTGCTTTTTTGCATTTCTTTAGAAAAATAATATATAGCATTTTCATAATATGTAACAACACTACTATGAATTTCAAAATCAGAGAATTAAAAAAACAGAAAACTAATAACAGACATAAAATATAAAATATATCAGTAATTATTATCATTGTGTGAACAAAAATTGGAATAAAAATAATATTTTTAAAGATCTTTTTTGAAGTTCAAGTGAAGGAAGACTAGCATTTAGCTGTTTTGAAGGATGTTATTACAAGCCAAAAGAAATCAATACTGACCATCAATTAGACAGGTTCTGGTGATTTAAAACCTTAAAGAGTTTTTAAAACTGGTATTTACATGGGGAAAGAAAATAGGTCAAATGACAAAGAAATGGAATTTTGCCAGTATTTCTACTGAAACCAGAATCTAAAATGCAAAATATGCTTTTCAAATAATTAGAAAAAATAAATTAATAGAAAGAAAAATAATGGTCCTATGCAAAAAAAATGGGAAACAATGGAAAAATATAGTCATAAATGTGAAATACTGGCATTAATAAAATAGATCATTTATTATGCTATGTATAGGTAGGTAGGTTTTATCTGTCAGTCGCATCTGACTCTTGTGACCCTATGGACTTTAGCCTACCAGGTTCCTCTGCTCATGGGTTTTCCAAGACTAGAATACTGGAGTGGATTGTCGTTTCCGTCTCCAACACTATGTATAAATGAGTTAAAATTTCCCATTGAAAAAAATCTAAAAGTCATTCACAGAAAAACTTAAAACAAATGAATAAAATGATTCAAAGTGAAGATTCAGGAGGCAAAAATCAGATAGTTTCAATGAAAAGCAGAAAGCAGAGCTATTGATATTTATCAGATAAAAAATTAAGGTGAGAAAACTCATCATTGCATGATAAGGGGACAATTTGCAATTCACAGTTTTGGAAACTGGAAGACATAATTTTCAGTTAGTACTTAACCTGAAATCTGTGCTCCTGGAAAACAGCAATGATCATTGCTAATTATTAGAGAAATGAAAACCAAAACCACAGTGAGGTATCACCTGACACTGGTCCAAATAGCCATCATCAAAATATCTATGAGTAATAAATGCTGGAGAGCATGTGAAGAAAAAGGAACCCTTCTACACTCTTGTTGGGAATGTAAATTGGTGGGACCACTACAGAGAACAGTACAAAAGTTCCTTTAAAAACTAAAAATAGAGCTATCATATAATCTGGTGATCCCACTCCTGGGTATATATCCAGGGAAAACTACAGTTCAAAAAGATCATGTACCCCAGTGTTTACTGTAGCATTGTTTTCAATGGCTAAGACACAGAAAAGGCTTCCCTGGTGGCTCAGATAGTAAAGAATCCGCCTGCAATACAAGAGACTGGGGTTTGATCCCTGGGTTGGGAAGATCCCTTGGAGAAGTAATGGCTACCCACTCCAATATTCTTGCCTGGTATATTCCGTTGACAGAGGAGCATGGTGGGCTACTGTTCATGGTGTCACAGAGTCGGACATGACTGAGTGATTAACACTTTCACTTTCATTCAATACATGGAAGCAAGCTAGCTGTCCATTGATGGATAAATGAATAAATATATGGTGCATATATAAACAATGGAATATTACTCAGCCATAAAAAGAATAAAATATTATCATTTGCAGCAATATGGATGAACCTAGAGATTATCATACTAAGTGAAGTAAGCCAAAGACAAATATCATATGATATTTGCTTATGTGTTGTCACTTAGTCATATCTGACTCTTTGCAACCCTTTTGACTATAGTCTGCCCAAGGGGCTCCCTGTCCATTGGATTCTTTAGGCAGGAATACTGGATGGAGTTAACACGCCCTGCTTCAGTGATATTGCTTATATGTGGAATCTAAAAAAATATGATATGAATAAACTGATTTATAAAATGAAAACAAACTCACAGACATAGAAAACAAATTTACGGTTGCCAAAGGGAAAGGGTAGGGGGGGAGGGATAAATCGGAAATTTGGTGTTAACTTATACACACTGCTGTATATAAAATAGGGCCTATTGTATAGCACAGGAAACTACTCAATATTGTGTAATAACCTATAAAGAAAAGAATCTTAAAAAGAATATATATATGCATATGTATAACTGAATCACTATATTGTACAACTAAAACTAACACAACATTGTAAATCAACTATACTTCAATAAAAAAAAGAATTTCTCCCAAAATTTATATTTTAGGAAACTGCTTACTGTACAGAACCATCTTTCCCCATGTGACTTAAGAACTCACAGATGACCCAATTGTTTGCCTACAATAAGGCCAGATGCAGACCTTAATTCCCATTCTTTGATTCATAAATGATTAGCTGAACTGTTTGTCCCTACTGGCCAATCTGGACAAAATACTCAATAACTTGACTTAGCTAGTCTGGTATCACCCCTCCCCACAAGCCCTAGGAACTGGGCATGCCTTTGAACATTGAAATAATTTCTCTTCAACAGTCCCTCTAGAAATCAGCTGATGTTAGGAAAAACATTCCCCAATCAACTGACTGATGATCTCCACCTGACTTATTCTTTCTAGCCTTATATATTCCTCCTTATGAAATGAGTCCTTTCTTCATGTTTCTATGAGTTCAATGATTATTTTTTTAAGATTCTTCATGTAAGGGTATCAGTTCAGTTCAGTTCAGTTCAGTCGCTCAGTCGTGTCTGACTCTCCGCGACCCCATGAATCACAGCACGCCAGGCCTCCCTGTCCATCACCAACTCCCGGAGTACACTCAAACTCATGTCCACAGAGTCGGTGATGCCATCCAGCCATCTCATTCTCTGTCGTCCCCTTCTCCTCCCGCCCTCAACCTTTCCCAGCATCAGAGTCTTTTCCAGTGAGTCAACTCTTCGCATGAGGTGGCCAAAGTATAATGCAGTATTTATGTTTCTCTATCTGGTTAATTTCACTTGACATAATGCATTCAAGTTCCATCCAAGTTGTTAAAAATAGAAGAATTTCCTTCTCATGGCTGAGTAACATTCTACTGTATGCATGCATAGTATATATTGCATTTTCTTCATCCATTCACCCATTAGTAGACACAGATTGTTATTATATCTTGACTTTTGTGAATAATGTTGCAATGAACATTGGAATACAAATACTTAAATTGTTTTCATTTACTTTAGATATACACCTGGAAGTAGAATTGCTGGACCATACAGTAGTTCTCTTTTTAGTTTATTGAGAAACCTCCATGCTGTTTTCCATAGTAGCCACCTTTTTCCTGCTTCTTTGATAGCACTTGTCATCTCTTGTCTTTTAACAACAGCAATTCTAAAACATGTGAGATGATATCCAATTGTAGTTTTGATTTGCATTTTTCTGAAAATGTATGATGTTGAGCACCTTTTACTGTACCTGTTGGCCATTTGTAAATCTTCTTTGGAAAAATGGGTATTCAGTTCCTCTTGCCAATATTCAAAGCTCTTGGCTGAGTTCTTTATATGTTCAGCTTGTTGTTGTTGTCTAGTCTAGTCACTAAATCATGTCAGAATCATTTGCAGCCCCATGGACTGTAGCCTGGCAGACTCCTCTGTCCATTGGACTTTCTAGGCAAGAATACTGGAGTGGGTTGCCCTTTCCTTTTCCAGGGTTATTCTATCCAACCCAGGGATCAAACCCACATCTTCTGTATTGGCAAGCAGATTCTTAACCACTGAGTCACCTCAAAAACCTCATGTGTTCAGTTATAAGGTAATTACAACTTGAGGATTTTATGTATAACCTGGTGACTATAGTTGATAATGTTGTATTATAGAATTGAAATTTGTTGAGAGTAAAACTTTAATTTGCATGCTCAGTCACATCCAACTCTTTGCGACCCTATGGACTGTAGCCCTCCAGCCTCTTTTGTCCTTGGGAATTTCCAGGCAAGAATAATGCAGTGGGTTGCCATGCCCTCCTCCAGGCAATCTTTCCAACCTGGGGATAGAACTCCTGTCCTGCGACTCCTGTATTGTAGGCAAATTCTTTACCACTGAGCCACTGAGGATATATATATATATGTGTGTGTGTGTGTGTGTGTGTGTGTGTGTGTGTGTGTATGTGTCTGTGTGTGTACGTATACATATATATATATATATATATACTCAGAGAGAAAAAGATAAAAATAAACATATTTATAAAGACACAGCAAAAGAGACTAGAACTTTCATGTCCATGTGAAAAAGATGAATTTTTCTATAATTCCTTTCAAAATTGCACCTGCAAATAAGGGAGCGGGGGACGGTATTTTTAACTTTATTTTCTTTTAAAATAAATTCAATTTTCACTAAAAAAGCCTAAATGACCTAGAAGTAAATTGCATACATATATTCATGGGTTATATAAATTTTTTCTTTGTACTACACAAAGATAGGAAACTCCAAGAAAAGATGACTAGATCTGGTATATGAAAAATATGTAGGTATATATGCATGCCTATATATATACCATATATATATATATATATATATAATATCTAGGTCAATTTGGGCTGCTATAACAAATTACCATTGACTAGGTAGCTTAAACAACAAGTATTTACTTATTTTTCATATTTCTGGGAGGCTGGAAGTCCATGATCATGGTGTCAGCATGATTGCACAACTGTGTGATTGTGTTCTGGAGAGAGTCCTCTTCAGAGTGGTCCAAAACTGACTTCTCCCTGTTTTCTCACATGGTGGAAAAAGAGTGAGCTATCTGTCTGGCCCCTTCTTATGACAATAGTCCCAATCATGACAGTTCCGCCCTCATAACCTGAAGTGTTAGTAGCTCAGTCATGTCTGACTTTTTGTGACACTATAGCCCAGGCTTCTCTGTCCATGGAATTCTCCAGGCCAGAATACTGGACTATGTTGCCATTTCATTTCTCTAGGGGATCTTCCCGACCCAGGGATCAAACCCAGGTCTTCCGCATTCAGACAGATTCTTTACTGTTTGAGTCACCAGTGACATGAAGTTACTCAGTTGTGTCTGACTCTTTGCAACCCCATGGATGATACAGCCCATGGAATCCTCTAGGTCAGAATACTGGAGTGGGTAGCTGTTCCTTTCTCCAGGGGATCTTCCCAACCCAGGGATCAAACCCAAGTCTCCCACATTTCAGGCAGATTCTTTACTAGTGGAGCCACCAGAGAAACCCAAGAATACTGGAATGGGTAGCCTATCCATTCTCCAGGGGATCTTTCCAACCCAAGAATTGAACCAGAGTCTCCAGCATTGCATGCAGATTCTTTATCAGCTGAGCTACCAATAATGCTTCTGAGGAGAGTGTTTTCTTGCAAATTTCAGGCAGTCCAAGAACTCTGTATGCGTGCTAAGTCACTTCAGTCTTGTCCGACTCTTTGGCTCCTCTGTCCATGGGGATTCTCTAAGCAAGAATATTTTGGAGTGAGGTGCCATGCTCTCCTCCAAGGGATCTTTCCAACCCAGGGATCAAACCCATTATGTCTCCTACATTGACATCTTTACCATGAATGTCACCTGGGAAGCCTCATAACCTAATTACCTTTCAAAGACCTCGCCTACAAAATATCATCACATTAGGGATTAGATTTCAATTTAGGAATTTGGCAGGGGGATTAGCAACTCAAATATTCATTTAGTCTGTTACTATATACAAAATATAAATACACAAACATTTACATTGAATGTTTATACATGTGTGTAAATATACAATACATATTTATATACACACACAGGTGAAGATAAATTTGATCAAAAGTCTCTGAAAAAACTTTGAAACCCATGTTTTGGCCTAGTGCTGAAGCTTTAATTGGTCCTTATATGTGTAAATTTGTATGACAACACTCCAAGGGACAAAATTTGCATCCATAGTGCTATAAATTTGTTGATGTAGATACTGTAGATTTGTAAATTGGGCAGTTTGCTGGCAGATTGCAAGACAGTGAGGTGTCCTACAGAGGGGCTGTTTCTAATTCATACAGTGTGCCATTTGGGGGAATGATTGTTGATCCTGCCAGAGGAGAGAACACACTTCAATTTTTATTATGTACTGCAGTTTTATATTCAGGTTTACATCATTTGTCAGTTGAAATTATGCAAACAATATAATGTGCTTCTGTTCAAGTGAATATTTGCAAACATCAGGCTTTGCTGTTTCCTGAATCAAGTTCTCCAGCAATAGCAAGGCTACATCCCAGCCTTTAAGCATCTCAGAAAGTTGCCTGCTATTTAACAGTTTAAATTATTTTTCATTTAAAAGGAAATATATATATATATATATATATACATAAATTGAAATAAAAATAAATCTCCATCTGATGAAATTTAATTCAATACCACTGTTACTAAAGTAATGAAAACAAAAATGAGTTGCTATTTTATTACTATCAAAATGAAAACTTAAAAGTAATGAAAATCCTAGTACTTTCATAAAGATAAGCAATTGCTAAACTTTTCTTAAATAAAAAAAAATTTAAAAAGAAATCTGCAAACTTCATGTTATGACATCATTTCAGAAACATTGAAATGTGAAGTTCATGTAAATCTTAGAATAAAGACAAATGGCTGGCTAGTGAAAAAATTCCTGCATAGCTCAGTTGGTAAAAAATCCTTCTGCAATGCAGGAGACACCGGTTCGATTCCTGAGATGGGAAGATCCCCTGGAGAAGGGATAGGCTACCCACTCCAGTATTCTTGGGCTTCCCTTATGGTTCAGCTGATAAAGAATCCACCTTCAATGCAAGAGACCTATATTCGATCCCTGGGTTGGGAAGATCCCCTGGAGAAGGGAAAGGCTACCCACTCCAGTATTCTGGCCTGGAGAATTCCATGGGCTGTATAGTCCATGGGGTCTCAAAGAGTAGGACACGACTGAGTGACTTTCACTTTCACTTTCAGTGAAAAAATAAAAGAATGTGTTCAGTACCTTTCAAAAAAACCCAACTAATCCTTAAAATCATTAATACTTGCATAAATTGATTATTATCCTGAACCAATTTTTTAAAAATATTATCATTTACTTCTAGGAATTCATCATAGGAAATATTCAGGGGTGTAAATAAAGATGTATATACAACAATTTCAATATGTTATTATTTTTAATAGTAAAAAATATATAAATCTCATGGTTAAAAGTGAAAATATTAAAATGGAATTTTAAAATGCATTTTCAAGCTTAATATGGAGGTAAGAATATGTAAATATGATCATTATTACAAGTTAATTAATATATATATTTAAATAGAATAAATTGTATAAAATATAGTTTTACTATATAATATCTAGGAGCTTCCCTGGTGGCTCAGATGGCAAAAGAATTTGCCTACAATATGGGAGACTCAGGTTTGATCCCTGGGTCAGGAAGATCCAGGTCAGGAGAAGGAAATGGCAACCCAGTATTCTTTTTTTTTTAAGAACAGTGAAATCCCACACAGTGAGAATTTTTATTGATGAAAAGTTGATGGAAGAATCACAGAAATCTTCATAAAGTGCAGACCAGCCAAGGACTGTCTTCATTTCCATTTTCTCTTTAGGAGCTTCAGCAGAGAGAGCAGGAATTATAGCCCCCTGTTTTGTTGACCCTAAGCAAGTTTTTGTTTCATGTTTATTAATACAGATTTTTATATGGAATTAAATAATATTTATTACTTTTGTCTGAGATAATATTTCCTAAAATAAATACCATTAGGTCAGTTCAATACCTTTGGTTTTTCTACACAGCCTACTAAATCTATTTCCAGCCTATCCATTTTCATTTAAATTGAGCTACAATCGGCTCTGTGGAAGGTGTGAGTGGGATGACTTGAGAGAATACCACTCCAGTATTCTTGCCTGGAGAATCCCATGGACAGAAGAGCCTGGAAGTCTACAGTCAGTCCACAAGGTCTCAAAGACTTGGACACAACTGATCGACTAACACACACATATGTAATACCTACATAGTATAACTATATATCATGTGAGTCTCAAAGAGTCAGACATGACCTAGCAACTGAACAACAAATGTAGTATATGGTAAACCTAAAATGTTGTTTATGTTATGATTATACCATGCATATTATATCATCATGTGAAATATATTTCCTATTATCTTAATATATTGCATAATACATTTTATATCATAGATTATATATAATGTATAGTTTACTATATTTGACTATAAGTTTACCAAAATAGTATAATTAAATATTATATATTTTATATAATATATTGAATACATTTGTATATTTAGCTTCTGCTATGGATTGAAGATTTGTGTCTTCCCCAAATTCATACATTGACACCCTAATCTTCAATGTGACTGTATTTAAAGATAGGGCCTTTAAGGAGATAATTAACATTAAATGAGGTCATAAGAATAGGGCCCTGATCCTATAGGTTTACTGTCCTTATAAAAAGCAATACCAGAAAGCTTACTCTTGCTCCAGGTGTCTGCACACAGAGGTAAGGCCATGTCAGTGCACAGTGAGAAGTCTGATATCTGCAAATCAGGAAATAAGCTCTCACCAGAAACCAAATCTGTCAGCACCTTGATCTTGAATTCCTGAGGCTCTGGAAGTGTAAGAAACAAATTTCTCTTCTTTAAGTCACCTAGTCTGTGGTATGTTATTATGGCCGTGTGAGCTGACTAAGAGCTTCTTTCGGATTTTCAAGTTTGCTACACTTCAAATTCTTATACTGCTTTTGGTTGTTTTAAGTAGAACTCCCCAGCCCTTATTATATGTTGGCAGCAGCTTCAGAATATGAAATAAAAGTAGGTGGAACAATAAAGTCACTGATTCTCTCAGTCAATCAAGGAGTCAGTTTAATGTAGTTCCAGTCTTGGTCCAGTGGCTCACTGATATCGTGAAGGCACTCATCCCTTCTCATCTTTCCCCTTTTAATTTTCAGAAGATCACTCAGCCTTAAAGTAGGAAGACGATCTCTATGATCCGGTCCTTATTAGATATCACTCAAGATAGGAAGAAAAGAGATAGATAAAATAATTGGGTTTCCATGGCCACAAACTGAGTCTTTTCCTCTCCTACAAGAAGGCAATTATTAGAAACAGGGTATGGGATCAGTGGGCTTCCCGGGTGGCACTAGTAGTAAAGAACCCACCTGCCAGTGTAAGAGACCTACGAAACCCAGGTTCAACCCCAGGGTTGGGAAGATCCCCTGGAGGAGGGCATGGCACCCCACTCCACTTGCTTGGAGAATCCCTTGGACAGAGAAGCCTGGTGGGCCGCAGTCCATAGGGTCACAAAGAGTTGGACATGACTGAAGCTACTTAGCACACATGCATGCATGGGAGAGGCATGACTGTTTGACTAATAAACATTTATACCTTGGGTCTTGATCCCAACGTATATCTCTAAAACTTATATCCTATTGCTAAAGAACAAGATTAGGGCTTAGGGGACATCATTATTTGAAGTGTAATCTAATATTGTATCACATTTAACTCTAGTCCACTTTGGGGGTGGCTGTCAACAAAATAACATCAGCATTTCAACAGCCATGACTTAGACTTATTTTTAAAGGAGTGTTAAAAAAAAGAGGAGTTTTCCTTGTATTGTTGCAATTTCAAAATTCTGTAGAATATTCCATAAAAGGCTAGTTTCTGTTCCCATTCATGTGACAAGGGACTTGCCAACTTGTCATGGGTGCTGTAGTCCTCATTTTCTCTTCAGGATAGAGACATATATTCCCTAGCTTCCAGCATTATCGGGGACCTGCCTTGATATGGCCCAGGGTATCCTCGGGATGAACGGCGTCGGCGTCAGCGAGAGAGAGAGAGACAGGGGCTGATGATTCCTTGGTTTACGCTGGAAACCAATAAAACCCCAGCACGGGGTTTGCTCTGTTTACGTAGGCCGCAGGCGCCCTCTCGCATCACTGCAGGCACCCCACCAGGGCACCCCCTCGAGTGGGTCTTAGAAGCCCAGGCAGATAAGTAAACTCAGAGGGCCCAGCGCTCCAAGGATCTCAACCAGAAAAAGGAGAATAGAGAAAAGGATGGAAAAAGAGAAAGAACGACACGGGGAGACCAAGCTTCAGTGAGCAAGGCCCAAAACTTTATTTTCCAGTGCTGTTTTTATACCCTAAGTTGTGCACATAAAAAATAGAGAAAGAGAGGTATAGAGTCACGCCAAAATCACGCGGGGTCAGCAGTCTTGACCCTTATCAGGATCAGGGCTTATTTTTGTATGTCTCGTGATATACAAAAGTTTTAGGTGGTTTACATCATCTTCTGGCCAGGGGGCCTGCTAACAGTTTATGGCCCTCTCTCCTAACAAAGGTTAGTTAGCTAGAAAAAGGCTTATATTCTGTCAAGGTGATTTTCCTAAAGTCAGGTGCTAGACACATGACAAAGTTACATTCCTATAAGGCAAAGGTGTAGTGAGCTACAAGAAAGGAATTTATTAACTTAAGATCTGATGTGGTTAAATCAAAGGCTACTACTTATATTCTCTATATGTGATTAATATATTTCCAAGGATACAATAGATAGAGGAAACTTTGCAGCAAGCATTGATTCAACAATGAAATCTTTTTTAGTACTCTTCTAATGATTTTAACTTCTTCAACAGATTCCTGTATTTTAGAATATTAGGCTTTCTGTCCTTGCATGGCTGGGAGGCTGTAAACAGTCACATTCATAGTTGTAAGAGCCCAGACAAACTTGTCATGCAAGTTAGAAAGCTATCAGAGGGGTTTGGATTGGAACACTCCTATTAAGCCGAGGAGAACTTTTTAACTACAGCTCTGAATTAATGTTTTCAGAGAACGGTGGTTGGGGGGAAGTCCCCGTAAGTATTAGAGGACTTGGTAAGAGGCATAAAATAGTAAGGCAGTCAGACTCTGGTTTTCTTTGGGGTAGATGCTCAGGTAAGTCCAGGGGGTTCCTCGAGTCCTGATTAGCCTTTGCCCGTCAGGCTTCTTCCCCAATTGACCTTTGCCACGGGTAGGATTTCCCTCGCTGGCTCCCCTCACAGCATTATTTGTTCAAAATGATAGTCATATGAGACTAAACTTTTTCTCATGGTTTTTTTACAAGTTCCTATTTCCAAATTATTAAAAAGATAAGAATATCCCTTTGCTCCCTTATGAATTTAAAAAATAATACTTCCCAGCTGGCATGATGTTACTTTGCTAAGATAAAGAAATTTGGTATCATATAGTTTGGCTTTATTCTTGTAAACTCTCACTCTAAACATTCATAATGGTCTTTCATACCTATACTTGCTTTGTGGAAATCAGGGACTGAGGTCAAGATAAGACAAAATCTAGCATAAGGAAAAGAAAACAGCCATGGAAAATGTGGTGGCAAAATAATAGTCCTTCAAAGATGTACATATCCTAATCCCTGGAACATGTGAATATGTGACTTCCCATGACAAAGAGGTGGTAGATAAAGGTTGCTAAATCATCTGACCTTAAAATAGGGAGAGTATCTTGATTATATGGGGGCCCAGTGGGTAAAGAATCTGCCTGCAATGCAGGAGACACAGGTTTGATTCCTGACACATGTTTGAATTGGATATGATTGAAGTGACAGAGCACACACATACCTGATTATATGTACAAGCCCAATGTAATCAGAATGGCCATTTAAAATAGAAGAGAAAGGCCAACGAAGTCATCCAAGTAATACAGTATAAATATTTCAAAGCACTCTTGCTGACTTTAAGATAGAGAAAGGATTCTAGGATGCAAGGAATATGGCCAGTTTCTAGAAACTGGAAAGTGCAAGAGGTCTCTCCCATAGACCCTCCAGAAAGGAATGTGGTCCTGCTGACACCTTGATTTTAGCTCTGTGACACTTCTAACCTCTAGAACTATTAGATAATAAATTTATGTTGTCTGCAATCACTACGTTTGTGGCAATTTGTTATGAGAGCAATAGCAAACTGACACAGAAGACTGAAATCAACTGGGTTAAGGATTGAACCCACATGAAGTTAAGGGCACAAGAATACACAGAAATTTGGGGAGGAGCATGGAGATTGTCCAGAGACTGGAACTTGGAGAACAAAGTCAACTACATACATACCTCAAAAGACAGGCTAACCTTACCTTATTAACATTAACTCAAGATTTAGCTCTAAAAGAAGTCCTTGCTTCTGCTTCTGTTGAGACTGTTACTATTGTCACTGCTGGTGCACTGGTTGACTTTGGATATTTATATTTGCATTTACCCAATTCTGGGTTTGGATTCATGATCCTATGTTCATCCTACCCTCTAAAACCAATCACAAGGCTATAATTTCTCTTTGACCACGTATTCCACAAAGACCACAGCCCAGCTCATCTTCTAAAGCTGCAGTTCTCAAACCAAAGTTTGCTAAAAACAGAGATATCCAAAGACTAGCCTGGGGATCAGTGAGGCCATATAATCTCTAAAAATAGTCTTCAGGAAATACAGTTTTACTCAAAGAACTTAAATAATTTTTTATACTAAAACTGGGCAAGCAAAACTACAGACCTAGTTTTCTGGTTTAGCCAATCTAATCATATTTTTTTTCCTTTATGAATAAAACAATGTTTATACGCAATCAGATATTGGAATATTGGCTATTTTTGTGCTCTCATGTGACACAGTGGCTTTAACATTGTAGCCCTGGTTCAGTCAGTATGAACTTAATAAAATGAATTAGGGAAATTAGAAATCATTTTAAATTATTAAGCTTTAAAATAGACATGCTGTCACCTTTCAAGTGGAGGAATCAATGTTTGCAGTGAATCTCTTAGCACTACACCAATTATGGTTGGGCTCACCAGGTGGCACAGTTGGTAAAGAATCGGACTACCAATGCAGGAGACACAAGAGATGTGGGTACTATGCCTGGGTCAGGAAGATCCCTTGGAAGAGAAAATGGCAGTATTCTTGCCTGGGAAATCCCATGGACAAAGAAACCTGGTGGGCTGCAGTCCATGGTGTCTCAAAGAGTTGGACACTTAACTATACTTAACTATAGCTAGTAAATTCATAGAAGCAGTAGTTTATCTAAATAGCATAATTTAGATGTTTACTTTATATACTTTATTATCAAGGAGATGCATCTTGGTTTAATTCAATAGACATATTTTACAACTTCTTGAGTTTTGTCATCAAGAGATCTTACAACATTTATTCTACCACTCTTAGAAATTTTTCTTGAGATTACCACATATAGAAGCCCTAACTTATCTAATGGTGAAGAAGCTACAGGAAGCAACCATCAGACAGTAAGCAACAACTTCAACACACATGAATAAGGCCATCTTAGATTACTGAGCCCCAATAAATTTGCCAAATCCACAGTTGCTTGAATGAACCTAAGTAAAACCATGCCTTGCTTTGCTGAGCCCAAGCCAAGGCAGCCTTCAGAATCTTGACCAAAAAGTTACTATTTTTGCTTCCAAGTTTGGGGCTTGTTTTATTACACAGCAATTAACCTCTGATACAGTATGTTTATTACTAAGCATTCCTTCAAAATCATGGAACATCAAAAGCTAATGAGAATACACTAAAATAAATCAATTGACCTCTTTAATATTTGGCCTGGAACCTCCTTAGATCCATATGTTCATTAGAATACTTTTTTACTTTCCATATTACTAGGATGATCACGTTAACGTTTTTCTCACACCTATGGAATATGGATCACCAGTTTTTCAGCCTCAATTAGCATTTTTATCAATATTTTTCAGGTGTCCAGGAATAATTCATGTGCCATTTCTCCAGCCTTGCCATTTTTCCAGCCTATCTTTACCATCCTACCTCAAAGCCAATGACTAGTTTGGGGTTTTTGTTATGACACTATCCTACATTTAGGTACTAATATCTGTACTAGTTATTTATCAACACTTAATAACACCACCCCAAAATTGATGGATGAAAAAAAACTAATTTTCTCAATATTCTGTCAGCAATTTTGGCTCGACCTAGACAGATGGTTCTTCTGCTTGTCTTGCCTGTAGTCCCACATGCAGCTACAGTTATCTGACAATTGTCTGGGCTCAGTGCTCTTGTATCTTCATTCATGACTGGCAACCTGGGCTGGGCGGAGACCAATGAGCCTCTATAGGAAAAGTCTGGCTCTATTCCACATGGCTTTTTGTGACTTAATAGGCTAGCCTGGACTTTTTTTACATAATATTCTTAGGACTGCCTTCAAGGAAGATAAAGCAGAAGCTGGAAGCCATTCAAGCCCATGTTTATTCTGCCATAAATTAACAGTCAATCAAAGCTCATCAAAAGACTAACATGTTTAAAGGGATGGTATAGTGTGTTGAATGACAGCCTTTCAAAAGATACGTCTGAGACGCCCGGCTCCAGCGCAACCGACCACGTGCAGAATCGTGGCTGAGATGAGCTACCCCGCGCCCAGGGTTAGGGCGGTGGCCGAGAGGAGCTGTACCACGTTCAGGAGGCGGTGGCTGCTTGGGCACCGGAGGGCCGAGAGGAGTTGATCTACATTCAAAGCAGGAGGCGCGGCCTTGAGGAGATACCCCTTGTCCAAGGTAAGGTACAGCGGCTGCGCCTTGCTGGAGCAGCTGGGAAGAGATACTCCACGACCAAGTGGAATATAAGAATCCAGTGTTCTGGGGAGGAAGAAACAAGATGGCGGAGGGATAAGATGGCAAGACCATTTTCTCCCCCACAAATTCATCAAAAGAACATTTGAACGCGGAGTAAAGTCCACAAAACAACTTCTGAATACTGGCAGAGGACATCAGGCTCCCAGAAAAGCAGCCCATTGTCTTCTAAAGGAGAGAGAAGAAATCCAGCTCCACCCACCAGAACACCGATACATGCTTCCCTAACCAGGGAACCCGGACAAGTCACCCGTCCAACCCCACACACAGCGAAGAAACTACGTAATAAAGAGAACTCCACAAACTGCAAGAAGAGGGAAAGGCCACCCCAAGCAAAGCAATATAAGCAAGATGAAGAGGCAGAGAAATACCCAGCAAGTAAAGGAACAAGATAATTGCCCACCAACACAAACAAAAGAAGAAGATATAGGGAATTTACCTGATAAAGAATTTCAAATTTTGATGGTGAAAATGATTCAAAATCTTGAAAGCAAAATGGAGTTACAGATAAATAACCTGGAGAAAAGGATTGAGAAGATGGAAGAAAGATTTAATAAGGACTTAGAAGAAATAAAAAAGAGTCAATATACAATGAATAATGCAATAGATGAGATCAGAAACACTCTGGAGGGAACAAACAGTAGAATAACAGAGGCAGAAGACAGGATAAGCGAACTAGAAGATAGAATTGTAGAAATAAATGAAACAGAGAGGAAAAAAGAAAAATGAATTAAAAGAAATGAGGACACTATTAGAGACCTCTGGCACAATGTTAAACACTCCAACATTCGAATCATAGGAGTCCCAGAAGAAGAAGACAAAAAGAAAGACCATGAGAGAATACTTGAGGAGATAATAGTTGAAAACTTCCCTAAAATGGGGAAAGAAATAATCACCCAAGTCCAAGAAACCCCGAGAGTCCCCAACAGGATAAACCCAAGGCAAAATACTCCAAGACACATATTAATCAAATTAACAAAGATCAAACACAAAGAACAAATATTAAAAGCAGCAAGGGAAAAGCAGCAAATAACACATAAGGGGATTCCCATAAAGATAAAAGCTGATCTTTCAACAGAAACTCTTCAGGCCAGAAGGGAGTGGCAAGACATACTTAAAGTGATGAAAGAAAATACCCTACAGCCCAGATGACTATACCCAGCAAGGATCTCATTCAAATATGAAGGAGAAATCAAAAGCTTTATAGACAAGCAAAAGCTGAGGGAATTCAGCATCACCAAACCAGCTCTCCAACAAATGCTAAAGGATCTTCTATAGTCAGGAAACACAGAAAGAGTGTATAAACTTGAACCCAAAGCAATAAAAAAAATGGCTACGGGATCGTACTTATCAATAATTACTTTAAACGTAAATGGGTTGAAATTTTCAAAAAGGCTAGGAAACAATTCTCATAGCCATCAATAGTTCAGTGTTGAGTTCATGAATAGTTTTTAAAGTTTGGGACAAACTGTAATATTTGCTATTTGAAGTACTATTTGTAATTGGCATATTACGATGTAACATTGGTCTTCATTTCCATCTTAAAACGCCTAAAAATGCCTAACAGGTTTTTAGATTTGTGAATTTTAGTTGAAATGTATTTTACGATGTTACTAAACCTGCAGAAATATTGAAATATTTCAGAGAACTTATTCAGTGTACATTTATTTTATTTATAAAAGTTATGAACTGTAGAAAGTTTTACTTGTTGGGTCAAATGCTTGTTGCTTCAAATGCTTGTTGCATTTGAAGTGCTAGTTACAAGAAAATCAAATACCTTCAATGTATAAATGCTATTAAGTTTTTAAAGGAAAAAAAAAAAAAAGATACGTCTATGTCTGTATAATCAGATTGTGAATGTGATAGTGTTTGGGAAAAGGGTCTTTGCAGATGTAATTAAATTAAAAGATCTTATGATGAGACCATCCTAGATATCCTCAGGCAAACCCCAAACCCATTGATGAGGATCCATATTTAGGACAGTAGAAGAGAAGACAGACTGAGAAGAGAAGAGACCACGTGAGAATAGAGGCATAGATCAGAGTGACACAGCCACAGATGAATTCTGATAGCCACCAGAAGCTGGAAGACACAAGGAAAGATTCTCCTCTATCGTCTTCAGAGTGTGACCCTGCTGACATCTTAACTTCAGATTTCTGGCAGCTAGAGCAATGAGAGAAAAATTTTTTATTGTTTTAAGTCTCCAAATTTATGGTAATTTGTTACCATGACCAGAGTATACAGCCTGCAATTCCTGTTGGGAGCTATGAATAACAAAGTTGCTTTGCTAAGGGTTTGATATGGGAATTTGGAGAAGGAAATGAAACTCCAGTATTCTTGCCTGGGAAATCCCATGGTCAGAGGAGCCTGGCAGGGTACAGTCCATGGGGTCTCAAGAGACACCATCAGACGTGGGAATTTCAGACATTTGAAAGCAATCTACCACATGCATGAAATCATTGCTCTTGCTGCAACATTTGAGAGTTATTTTCACTAAAAATGAAAACTTGAATGGAAATAAAGATTTTATTCAATTAAAATAAGGGAAGACTTACCTAGAAACAATATTTACAAGTTCAAGTCAACAAGCTAACTTTTTAAAAGCTGCTGCTGCTGCTAAGTCACTTCAGTCATGTCCGACTCTGTGTGACCCCATAGACGGCAGCCCAGCAGGCTCCCCCATCCCTGGGATTCTCCAGGCAAGAACACTGGAGTGGGTTGCCATTTCCTTCTCCTAAAATTGTCTTATTTATCAGTTTCATGAACTTCTAGGAAGAGCTTATGTAACAGTAGAAAGTTTGGTTAATTTTTTTTTACTTTTAATAGATGAATTAGTTTTGCATCAGAAAGAAGTATTACTGAAAAAAGATGACTTTATTTTGAAAAGCTAATGATGCATTTAAATTGTATACTTGAGCTGTAGATTGAAAGATAGTTTCTTAGTTCATAGTAGTTATTATATTTACATTTTCCTTATATTTACAGTAGTCTCTACAGAACAATTAATTTGCAAATTGTTCTATAAAAAAAAGATGTAGAAGATATTTTAACAAGGTTAAATTTCCATAGCAAGCAAAATTGACAATTAAAAAATAATAATAAATGCTGGAATCAAAGCCAGATGGAGCTGAAACTATGTAGAGCCAAAGAATGTGAGTGGCATCGCTAAACAAAAGTTTTGTAAGCCCAGACTATTATCTGAATTAATCACCAGTGACGTCTCAAATGCATCATCTCTTAATTATCATGAGAGAGTCAATGGAATGATAAAATAGGAAGTTTTGTGCAAGAAAAATGAGTAGTTTTAATTCTTGTGTTTGAAACAAATATATAATAAAGTAGAAATAATATTTGGAAAGGCACTTTGCTACACCCTGTTAGCACATGGAAAGTGTTGACAGTTTTTGAACCCAGAGTTTAATTCTTGTTGCTGATCTTGTTTGTTCCTTATGAAAAGGAAAAATAAATGCATAAATAAGAAGACACAAAGGACTTTAAAGTTCAGTTAATGAAATGAATTCAGTCTTCTCCTTAATGAGCAATACCCCACTCTGTACAATAGCTTTGTGGATATATTTCCAAGGTTAAATACTCCTAGAGAGCAACTTCAAGACAAAAATTAGAAATTTGTTTATGGTTTAAAGCAAAACTAAAGAATAAGGCAACAAAACTACAATAACAATAAAGTGTATGAAGTGGATGAGGAGAAATGATTATGGGGATTGTGATCTGATTGGAACTCAATTCATTTTCATGTGGTTTAAATTGCAATTTCAATGGAAAGGTAAAGAATAGTATTGTCAATTATTATTCTTCACCAAAAGACAAAACATTTTGGTAATTATTGACCCGAAGCCCTCAAATACTGAGTGAATTAAAAACTTGTTCAGTTCAGTCCAGAGCAAACAACTTTGTGTTTCCTTTCCCATTCTCCCACCACTCCCTAAAATAAAATGTCCACTATTGTTTTTATTTATTTGTTAGTTTCTTAGACAACACAACTTGGTTATTACCTGATCATAATGATTAAAAAGATGATTGTTATTACTTATAATTATTTATTCATGTAAATTTATCTAAGTACTATGAAAACATAGCAATGAAAAAACTTGTCAGAATGATGTAACCTATTATAATCCCAAGCCATTTCTTTTAATTGATATATTCAATGTAACAAACAGATGTTCTTCCGTTTACTATTAAGATAAGTAGGAAACTAAACCCTATCATTTGTTGATAACTTAAAATATTGTATATAAAACAACTATTATATATTTTCATGGATAAATTCAAACAGAACCATCTGGCTTGAAATATTCATATAAGATATTATGCCCCTAGACTCCCAATGCTTGAGTCCACCTATCTCTCAGCTATTAGGTTTGAGAAGTTTGAGGCACACTGCTTCAATACATGTTTGTCAACACAGCTATGTTGTGTCTTTTTCAGATACTGTTTTGGGGACACAGTTCTGTCCTCATTTATTCTATGGATAGTTAACAATGTACTCTAAAGTTTTTTAGGATGCTGTATTTATATCAGCCCCACACATTGGGAGGAAAAAAAAGTTATCATTAGTGTGACATGAGACCAGGAGGCGTTTCATTATTTCTAAAATCCTCCTAACTTTTCTTTAAACATTTGTTTTGACAACTTACTCATCTTCTTACTCAATGTTGCTACTACACATATTTGCAATGGAGTTAAAAACTTCCCATCTGGGAGCATCAAAAACTGATATATCTATAAATGAAAACAATCTCACACACTTATTACTCCATCCATGCACACACACACACACACACACATACACACGCACAATTACCTTTGGAAAGCATTTACAGATCAAAATTAATTTATAGTTAAAGCTGAGGGTGTTATTTAAAATTCACTGATGACTCTATGAAATCCAATCTTTCTCCAGATTTCACATGAGAACTTCTTTTACCAGAAGTTCTTTTCCTTTACTTAAACTCCTTGAATTTGTGGCTTAACATTTATCAATTAACATAATAACCTTTCTAAATTTTCATTAACTGTGAGAATGACACGATCATACTTTTTACACAGTTCGTAACTTTATCTAGTTTATAAGTGTTTTTAGTGTCTTTTATATCGTCAACAGATTCATGCTAAAATAAATGGTAATTTAGTCCTTTCTGTGCTATTAAATTCCCCATATGTAGATTGGAAGGATTTTATTTGCTGCATTTTGATAAATAAAGCCACAGTATACACCATACATCAGTTTAGTCTTTCTCATTTTCCATTTAGTATTTCTAGAAATGTTGCAACTTTATAATATAAAGAGGCAAGATTCAGCTGGAAATGTTAAAACTATTTTTATTGAAGAGATGATCAATTTCTGGTCGGCATTGTTAGAAACTGCCAGAGAGTTTGTTTTTAAATCAATATATAACAAGTTCAACATATAATAGGCGACTTTCCAAATATTATCCTGAAGAGCACTACATAATCAGAGGTATGCGGATCCCAGCTGTTGCCTTCTAAAAGAACACCAAAAAGAATAGAGAAATTGTTCAATGCAGTAAAATTTCAATTTATTAGAATTGTTATCTTGTTAACATACTACTTCTGTGGCTTGCTTCTTGCTTCACATTATTCTAGATAAACTATTTCTAGCCTTATCAATTTCTTTACTCCTTTTAAGAACCTGAAGGTAAATGATGTAAAATTCAAGTCACCCAACATGGTTTTAACATATCCATATATGCACAACTGAGGTAAACATGACATTTAACATGAGCGGATAAAATTAACTTTGTTTGTCACTCGCTTATTATTGTCTCCCATAGTTTCCAAACTGGCTGCATGAATAATTAGGATTTATCTATTTTTAGATAATTGGCATTATAATGTGAAGGATCCTTTGATTCTTATAGATATGGTTCCATATTAATGGCATATTTGTTTCAAGGCATCTCCTTGCAAGAGATTTTGTTATACTTTTGTAAAAATAAATCATATTAATAAACTGAAAGGAATTTTGGCACTTTGACATAATGTATTCATTGTATAAGTTTTCAGTATTTTTTTGAAAAATAAGTGTAAAGACTTATTAAGTGAGCTGCTGTAGGATAAAAACAGTCACAAAGTTTATTTTGCTTATTTTTTTTTAATTCAAATCAGACAATTCTGTAAGTTTGCTCAGTCATTAAGTAACTGAAATATGAGGATGAGATGGCTGGATGACATCACTGATGCAATGGACATGAACTTGGGCAAACTCCAGGAGAGGTGAGGGACAGGTAGGCCTGGCATGCTGTGGTTCATGGGGTTGCAAAGAGACAGACATGATTGGGTGAATAGCAACAACATCAGTAACATTTAGTGTGTGACATCCATAGTTCAAGCCCTCTTCAGGAGATTAAGGATCATAGTAAAGCAAACCAAAATCACTATTCTAATGGATTTTACACTTGTGTGTGTGTGTTAAGAAAACAGTATTAGATAGAAAACTTAGATATGTGAATAATTTGATAATGTTTCAGTTGTTGATATAAAATATGGTATGGTAAGGGAGATAGTGGTACTTGGGTGAGTGTTGCTAATTGACAGAGGATGTCAAGGAAGGGAGACCTGTGTGATAAGGTGACATTTCAGTAGAGATAAAAGGCAAGAGAATGAACCCTGAAGATAATCCTGTCACAAGAGCATACCAGGCAAAGGCAAGAACTAGATCTTGCTTATTCTTCTCAAAGAATAGTAAGAGGACAATGAACCTAGGTTGTTTTATTTTTTTATCTCCAAAGTTTAAATTTAATAATAATAATATTGATAAAGCACTTAAGAGTATTTTATAATTAATCAAGTATTTGCATACTTGTTAACTTGTATGGTTTATAAAATGTAAATTAAACATTTATATGGTGTTGATTGACACTATATGCCTGCAATATGACTGAGAATTGTTATCCCAAAATTGCGAAGGAAGAAATCAAAGTCTAAAGATATTAAGGGCCCTGCTTCCACTAACAACCGCTGAGTGAACAAGCTGGAACTGTAATCAAATCTCCTCATTCCTGGCCCATTTTCTCCCTGTTATTTTATATTTTGCATCAAAAGGTAGAATAGACTATGTCTTGATTATTCTCTGAAATAATCATCCCGACTCAAAAATCTAGAAACAAAACCTCTATGTGAAAGTGCATACCTTGAAGCAACCATAACACCCATCAGTAAGTCTTCTGGGCTTCCCTGATGGCTCAGTGGTAAAG
Organism: Moschus berezovskii; assembly: GCF_049115385.1. Classification (NCBI taxonomy): domain Eukaryota; kingdom Metazoa; phylum Chordata; class Mammalia; order Artiodactyla; family Moschidae; genus Moschus; species Moschus berezovskii. The sequence continues at coordinate 59,134,734 of NC_142464.1, read as the reverse complement.
AATCTGCCTGCAATGCAGGAGACACATATAGGAGAGGCAGTTTCAATCCCTGGTTTAGGAAGATCCCCTGGAGAAGGAAATGGTAACCCACTCCAGAATTCTTGCCAAGGAAATCACACCAACAGATGAATCTGGCAGGCTACAATTCCTGCAGTCTCAAAAGAATTGGACATACTTAGTGACTAAACAACAACAATCTCTGGAAATATGAGAGGGAAGGAGTGGTAGAAAATTAAAAGTATAGTGCCTATTATACAAATGCTTTCTTTTTTTTTAAATCAACTTCTTTCAGGTTCTATACTAATACATTAATATATTATTCTGTAAAAATTCAGGTATTAAAAATAAATCTGTTCACTTGTGTCACTACTACCACTACTATACTACACATCTCCCCATTCCTCTACTTCTAGTCCTTCTCCCTGAGATCTCCCTGAGATCTTTCGACATTTACGCACATATCCATCTGTCCACAGAACAATATTCCCTGTCTTGGTTTGTGACAGATAGATACATTGATAGACATTATATATATAATGTTTGTATAATATAAAGGACATCACTTAAATATTTTCTGCAACTTTTATTTTTACTCATTATTTTTTGGAAATAGTTTATGCTTCTACCCCACGTCCAAGGTAAGGAGAAGCAGCTGTGCTTTGCTGGAGCAACTGTGAAGAGATACCCCACTTCCAAGGTAAGAGAAACCCAAATAAGATGGTAAGCATTGAGAGAAGGCCTAAGAGGGCAGGCAGACTGAAACCAAAATCAGAGACAACTAGCCAATCTGATCACATGGACAACAGCCTTATCTAACTCAATGAAACTAAGCCATGCTGTGTGAGGCCACCCAAGACGGACATGTCATGGTGGAGAGGTCTGACAGAATGTGGTCCACTGGAGAAGGCAATGGCAAACCACTTCAGTATTCTTGCTTGAAAACCCCATGAACAGTATGAAAAGGCAAAAAGATAGGGCACTAAAAGATGAACTCCCCAGCTCAGTAGGTTCCCAATATGCTACTGAAGATCAGTGGAAAATAACACCAGAAAGAATGAAGGGATGGAGCCAAAGCAAAAAGCAACACCCAGTTGTGGATGGGACTGGTGATAGAAGCAAGGTTCAATGCTGTAAAGAGCAATACTGCATAGGAACCTGGAATGTTAGGTGCATGAATCAAGGCAAATTGAAAGTGGTCAAACAGGAGATGGCAAGAGTGAACATTGACTTTCTAGGAATCAACGAACTAAGATGGGCTGGAATGGGTGAATTTAACTCAAATGATTATTATATCTACTACTGTGGGCAGGAATCCCTGAGAAGAAGTGGAGTAGCCATCATACTCAACAAAACAGTGCGAAATGCAGTACTTGGATGCAGTCTCAAAAACGACAGAATGATCTCTCTTTGTTTCCAAGGCAAACCATTCAATATTGTGGTAATCCAAGTCTATGCCCCAACCAGTAACACTGAAGAAGCTGAAGCTGAAATGTTCTATGAAGACCACAAGACCTTATAGAACTAATACCCCCAAAAATATATCCTTTTCATTAGAGGGGACTGGAATGCAAAAGTAGGAAGTCAAGAAACACCTGGAGTAACAGGCAAATTTGGCCTTGGAGTACAGAATGAAGCAGGGCAAAGGCTAATACAGTTCTGCCAAGAGAACACACTGGTCATACCAAACACCCTCTTCCAACAACACAAGAGAAGACTCTACACATGGACATCATGAGATGGTCAACACCGAAATCAGATTGATTATATTCTTTGCAGCCAAAGATGGCAAAGCTCTATACAGTCAGCAAAAACAAGACTAGGAACTGACTGTGGCTTAGATCATGAACACCTTATTGCCAAATTCAGACTCAAATTGAAGAAAGTGGGGAAAACCACTAGACCATTCAGGTATGACCTAAATCCAATCCCTTACGACTATACAGTGGAAATGAGAAATAGATTTAAGGGACTAGATCTGATACACAGAATACCTGATGAACTATGGACGGAGATTCTTAGAGATACCAAGGGAACATTTTATGCAAAGATGGACTCAATAAAGGACATAAATGGTAGGGACCTAATAGAAGCAGAAGATATTAAGAAGAGGTGCCAAGAATACCAGATCTATATTAAAAAAAAAAAATCTTCACGACCCAGATAATGAAGATGGTGTGATCACTCACCTAGAGCCAGACATCCTGGAATGTAAAGTCAAGTGAGCCTTAGGAAGCATCACTTCGAACAAAGCTAGTGGAGGTAATGGAATTCCAGTTGAGCTATTTCAAATCCTGAAAGATGATACTGTGAAAGTGCTGCACAATATGCCAGCAAACTTGGAAAACTCAGCAGTGGCCACAGGACTGAAGAAGGTCAGTTTTCATTCCAGTCCCAAAGAAAGGTAATGCCAAAGAATGCTCAAACTACCGCACAATTGCACTCAACTCACACGCTAGTAAAGTTATGCTCAAAATTCTCCAAGCCAGGCTTCAGCAATAGGTGAACCATGAACTTCCAGATGTTCAAGCTGGTTTTAGAAAAGGCAGAGAAACAAGAATCAAATTGCCAACATCCGCTGGATCATCGAAAAGCAAGAGTTCCAGAAAAACATCTATTTCTGCTTTATTGACTATGCCAAAGCCTTCAACTGTGTGGATCACAATAAACTGTGGAAAATTCTGAAAGAGATGGGAATACCAGACCACCTGAATTGCCTGTTGAGAAACCTGTATGCAGGTCAGAAAGCAACAGTTAGAACTGGAAATGTTTCCAAATAGGAAAAGGAATATGTCAAGGCTATATGTTGTCACCCAGCTTATTTAACTTATATGCAGAGTACATCATGAGAAACGCTGGGCTGGAAGAAGCACAAGCTGGAATCAAAATTGCCGGGAGAAATATCAGTAACCTTAGATATGCAGATGACACCACCCTTATGGCAGAAAGTGATGAACTAAAAAGATTCTTGATGAAAGGGAAAGAGGAGAGTGAAAAAGTTGGCTTTAAGCTCAACATTCAGAAAACTAAGATCATGGCATCCGGTCCCATCACTTCATCGCAAATAGATGGGGAAACAGTGGAAACAGTGGCTGACTTTATTTTCCTGGGCTCCAAAATAGCAGCAGATGGTGATTGCAGCCATGAATCTAAAAGATGCTTACTCTTTGGAAGGAAAGTTATGACCAACCTAGACAGCATATTAAAAAGCAAAGACATCACTTTGTCTACAAAGTCGATCTAGTCAAGGCTATGGTTTTTCCAGTGGTCATTTATGGATGTGAGAGTTGGACTATAAAGAAAGCTGAGCACCAAAGAATTGATGCTTTTGAACTGTGGTGTTGGAGAAGCCTCTTGAGAGTCCCTTGGACTGCAAGGAGATCCAATCAGTCCATCCTATAGCAGATCAGTCCTGGGTGTTCATTGGTAGGACTGATGTTGAAGCTAAAGCTCCAATACTTTGGCCACCTCATGCAAAGAGGCGACTCCTTTGAAAAGACCCTGATGCTGGAAAAGATTGAAGGCAGGTGGATAAGGGGACAACAGAGGATGAGATGGTTGGATGGCCTCATCGACTCAATGGACGTGGGTTAGGGTGGATTCCGGGTGTTGGTGATGGACAGGGAGGCCTGGTATGCTGCAGTTCATGGGGTTGCAAAGAGTCGGAGAGGACTTAGCGACTGAACTGAACTATGCTTCTACATCCTGATATACATCTTTTTTTTTTTTTTAATGTTGCACAGTATTTCCACAATAAGGGCTACTACATTGAGTGTATTGAGTCATTCTCTGAAAGAAAAATATTAGGATGTTTCAAGGACTTCCTTTATAGTAAGAATCAGAGAATTATTCTCCTTGAAACTCTCTGAAAAATTTCCTTATTAGTGAGCTAAGTATTAGCAATTCATTTACCAGCTGGACCCTTAGTCTCCCTAATTATGTCTCAAGGGTTTAATAACCTGGCAGACAGAGGGAAATAAGTTTCATGCGTATTCCAAAAAAAAAATTAAAGAAAGGAATTTTACATTGCTTTATGAATTCAAGGCAAGTCATCTCTTAAACCAAGTTTTTCTTTGGGGGGCGGGGGGGATGGTAATGAATAACATAATTGAAAACATAGCTTAATCCAAAATGTTTACTAAAAAAAATAAATTTTCTAATAGTATATGAAAGGGTCAAGACGATAATTTTAAAAACAAATGAACTCAGAAGATGTGAAAAAAAATAAGCAATCACACAGTTATGCTTTCCAATAATCAGTGAATCACAGAGAAATAATAATTCACCTTTTATTGAAGAGCTGCTTATTGATTTAGGTAACTCAATGTGTGGGCATTAAACTAGAGACTCAGATATTCAGATAAACAAAATGCTTTGGTTTTAAGTGTGGATACTGATGACATATAACCGAGGAGAATAACTGAATTTAATATTGTCCAAAATACTTTATAGAAAGTAGATCTGAATCTGATTGCAGGGACAATTTTTTACAATTTAGAATGGTGAGTGACAGAAATCTAAGACCATGGTTATCTCCTGCTGAAGTCATTCATGATCCCTCACCAGACAGCACCACACACAAAACATGAAGAAGAAACCAATCAATAAAGTAAACCATTCACTGAGCTTTTTTATTTCAAAAGATAGATGAAACCAGTGTGTCAATAGTCCTATCTTGGGAAAATAGAACAGAAGCCTATAATGGGATGTGAGATTTGTATCGGTTGAGATGTAGCAGAATAATCTCATGAATTTCTAATTCCTAGCTGATGGCAAGCCACTCCAGTGTTCTTGCCTGGAGAATCCCAGGGACGGCGGAGCCTGGTGGGCTGTCATCTATGGGGTCACACAGAGTCGGACACGACTTAGCAGCAGCATCAGCAGCAGCTGAATTTATGGCTCCAGAGTGTGGCTTAGAGACATAGAATCTTGAATAAAATGAAATATAAAGGACGAAATGCAATTTTAAAGGAAAGTTAAAAGAGAGAGCAGGAGACAGAGAGAGAGAACAAAATTATTCAAGGGGGCAAAACAATGCCCTGGAGAAATTACAGACAAAATATTGTAAATAAAATGTAATATCTCCACTTTTGCACTTTAAGTATGGTAGACAACCTGTAACTTGAGGAGACTTTAAATCACAAGGACGTCTCAAATAAGCTTGCCTTGGTGTGTAAATGAAAGTGAAAGTCACTCAGTTGTTTCTGACTCTTTGCAACCCCATGGACTGTACCCTGGAGGCTCCTCTGTGCATGGAATTCTCCAGGCAAGAATACTGGAATGGGTAGAAAATCCCTTCTCCAGGGGATTTCTCTGGACCAGGGATTGAACCCTGGTCTCCTGCATTGCAGGCAGATTCTTTACTGTCTGAACCCCCAAGGAAGCCCCAGGAGTAATGACTATTCAGAAAGTCGCCAAACCCAGAAGATGGTAGACTAGTTTTACAAAGAACGATCTTCCCAGAGTTAGAATTCGAGGTTCATTTATAAAAGGGGAGGGAGAGGTCCTGGTTTAGTCAGACTCCAGAGGGGAATGTGTTATTTCCTTCCTGCAGTCATTCACAGATTCACAGGTGGGACTGGTCAGAATGTTTCCTGTGAGCTATACAAATGTATTTTAGGTTAATGGCCATTACTTCAGAGACAGGATTTCGATAGATGGGCCATTATGTATACTTTAAGCTTACAGGCAGCATACTTTTGGTGAGTAACTTGTTCTTCCCTATTACATACACATTTTACATAGTATAATATAGTTGACATTCCATTATAAGTAATAAACCTGGTCTGTGTTAGATTAAAAGAATAATGGCAATAGATACTGTTTGAACGCTTACTATGAATTAAGTAATACACTAGGCATCGTGCATAGATTTACTCATTTAATCATCACAACCACCACATGAGAAGATATTGTTATGCCCATTAATAAATGAGAAAATTGTAGCTTAGAGAAAAATACCAGGAGAGAAAAACAAGAAAGAAAGTCAGAAAAAATGATATGGACTTATGGTCAAAGATCCAGGAAAACTGAAATAAAAATTTTTGGCTATTTCTTCAAGGCTGTACATTCCACCAAGAATTCCAAGATGATGGCTCCACTACCAAATGGTTCATAAAATCTATCACTAAATAGAAATAAAATTAACTAGTTCTTGAAAGACTTTCATTTAAAGTCATTTACTGAAAAGTAAGGGAACTATTTCTGGAAAGAGTTACTAGAAATTAAATATCTAGATCATAAAAGGAGTAACCAATGATTATTAACAATATTTGTCAAAACATATTCATGAGGAGCATTGTGTTTTGTCAAAAGCTTATGTTGCTTTTTCCTGATGAGCACTTAGCTGAGTACTTCATATTTTTCTGGTAATATATTTTATGCTTAATTTAAAGGAAGAAGGCTCTAAACCAGAGATCTAAGAGTTTCTTGAAACGGTGGCATGTTGCAATCTGATATTTAAGTTATATGTACAACTGGACTTTTTAAAATTAAGGCTACAATGTATTGCTTTATATTTAGAAAAAAATATATTTACTTGAAATATTTCCCATGATTCCTCCCTGATAATCATTTCCTTAGATTTCCTTTTCCTTTAACATTTTTTTGTGAAGAAAAGATATAGTTGCACTTTCCCTAAGAAGGTCAAATTACATCAATGACATATGTTTCACGTTAGAATTTTCTTCTCTTTTGTTAATTATGCAAATGTTAGTTAAAACCATAAATTCTAAATAGATGTTTAGTAATATTTTTGTTAGCAAATTAATCTAAATACACTACTAGTTTAGAGACACATTCCTCTAAGATTCTGTGCAATTTGAAGAAATCTTGAACTATAGGAATTCTGCATTCATAAGACATTTAAAAAAAAAACAGAACTGATGATTAGGAAAATTGGCTATTCCATTATGGTGTAAAAATATTTCTCTTATTTAGGGTTCACTTTCACAAGGTTCCTTTCTTTCCTATTATCCCCTTACTTTAACTACCATAGTTTTGTCATGTGCTCTGTTCTTTTTAATTCTTAAAATTTGCTGCTAAAGCATTGTTACTGTGGAAGTGTTCAGTTAAGGCACCTACCTATATTATTGTTCAATCATTAAGACACAAATTATTTTAATCTTCTAATATTTTTCTTTATAACCAAAGTAATTATAAACTAAAAAGAAAATAGGTTAGAAATGCATTCTCACACTTGACTGAACAAACATTGCCAAATTATTTTCTACTTGCCCCATACAAATTTCCTTGTTCTTTGTTTTCTTTTTCCCTTTAAGCAACTCAGTAAATAAGCATTATATGAATGAGATAAGAGAGAAAGGAGCTTTTTCCCTCACTATAGATATTATGCTAATTATAACTAAGCCCACCCCAATGTACAATTCTTGTACATTGTCCAATTAGTAATCATTAATGTAGTACATGTATCTCTTTTTCTGGTTACATATGATACTTGTCATGAATTAACCTCTAAATATTTTTCATTACCCTATTCTACAATATAGAATCAGTTGGGATTCAAGATTTTCCCCCATTCAATGTCTCCCTCTCTTGGCTTTCATGAGCTACATTAACCAAAGAAATAGTCCTTTTATCCTAGCAACAAATCTCAGGGAATAATTCTGGTATTTTTCTATGATACTTTATAAAGTGTTCTGACAGGCAGTAAATTCTCAAAAAGTTACAAAATAACAGACAGTTTCCCTGATTCATATTCAGCCCGTTCCGTTCCGTCGCTCAGTCGTGTCCGACTCTTTGCGACCCCATGGACTGAGCCTACCAAGCTTCTCTGTCCATGGGATTCTCCAGGCAAGAATACTGGAGTGGGTTACCGTTTCCTTCTCCAGGGGATCTTCCCGACCCAGGGATCAAACCCGGGTCTCCCGCATTGGAGGCAGACGCTTTAACCTCTGAGCCACCAGGGAAGCATTTACCTGTTTTGTTATATAGTACACATATTAGAAACTCATTTTTGTTTAATGTGATGTAAGCTGGTCTTGCTAGGAAGTATCTTCACTCAGATAACTCTACAGTCTTGTTTGTCTGCCTAGACAAGCTAATCTGATTGTAATCATGTTACTTATCTTTTAATTTCTTTTGAAGCTGATGTACATCAGAAGTGGCATTCAGCTGGGACTCACATAGGTAAAATTGATTTTATCAAGTTTAAATGTTTCAGGGCCACCTGGGCACGTGTTTTTATATATGCAATCTTAAAGCACCCTGGGTGAGAGTCCAACAGAGAAACAGCAGGCATAAACTCAATGGTAAAATATCACAAGACTCTAATAATGCAAACATGGTCATCAGTAGGGTCCTGGTGATTCTGATCCCCATTTATCTTTTTCGAGTGAATCAGCCATAAGTACTTGTCAAAAATGCACAATATTTTATTAAACAGCGAGAGAAACTATTGTTATTCAAACAATGCCCAGCTGGCATCTTCCTCCTTAATTGAATCCACCTACAATATAAAAAACAAATACTAGGGAAAACAACAAAAGTATCTTTCATTTCTAAACTAGATTCATGAGAAAAATTGATGAGTATCAATTAATGGCCAAATCATTTAGAATGAGGCACATAAACTGAAAATTTTACTTTGATACCCACTACTTGAGCAGGAAAAACTAGAAACTGTAAAAAGGTAATAATAATTTTGTTTAATTCATGATCTTGCACAAACTATTTGAGCTGAGAAAGAGCCAAGTAAGCTTCAGCTTCAGGATACTGAATTATATAATCTCCCAAAGTCCCTTCTTCAGAAATTTGTTGCTGAGAGCATTTGCCATGTTGAGGGGGTTCCAGGTAGGATGATGGGTGAATGCCCAGCCATGCAATTAGAAAGCAAATCAGAACCACGATGAAAATCATCCAGTGGTTGAAATCACAGCAGATGGCTGAACTTCTGGAGAGTGATCAATCACAGCATTGTTTGTAGTCACTGAAAGTTGGAAATAACTAAATGCCCATCATTAGAGAAACAGATGAATAGAATGTGGAATACTAATGGAACAATTAACAATAATATATTAAATATATAATGAGGCAGAGAGATGCACACACATGTACATATACACAGGGAAAGTGAAAGAGACTTAAATAAAATAAATGAAAAATCAAGTCCCATTATCATCTGTATTTTTTTAATCTCACACTCCAAAGTAAAATTGTTACTAATAAAAATATATCTATGTAAAACACAGACTAGAACTGTATACACTGGCCTCCTAATGATATTTTTTTTCCGTCTGGAAACATGGGCAAGGGTTGTTTTAAAGGAAATAAGATTATAACTATTATTATTCTTGTGTTTTTCTGTTATTTGTACATGTCTTTAAGCAATGAAAAGGAAAGCAAAAAATACATGATACAAGGGAACACCAACAATGAAATACATGACACCAAGAGAACCAGATATTTTGTATAAGGACTTCTGGAGCATTGCTGTATAGAGCTAATATGCATATGTGTTACTGGGGAAATCACTTGCTGTAGATGATTGCATTACTCAGGACTCTTGGTTACAAATAACAAAAACAATGTTTAAGTAATTAAATAAGGTGGTCTCTATAAGCAAAATAAAACCTAAGCCAGGGTAAATGCACTTGAATTTGACAAAGTGAAATTTGAGAAGAGACAATCAGTCAACTAGCCTTCCCAAATAAAGCAACTACTTAAGTTATAACCAATCTTTTTTTTCCCCTTTGTTTCTGCATATAAACCTTTCCCCTACCTTCTCCTGTCAATGGAGTCATTCCTAACCACTTTCAGTTTGGCACTGCCTTGCTGAAATTGACATATACTTGAATAAACTGAAAGTTTGAATGGGTCTCAATTGATCTTTAGTATCCATTAATGCCAACTTAAATATGTGAAAAATATCTTTAAAATCCAAGCACATCGTACAGGTAGGCTCAGGACAGAGTTGGGTCATTAGAAGTAGCTTAAAATTCAGGTGGCATAAGAACTTGCTCAGTTTTGCCTTTTCCTTTTTCCCCCCTCATTTTTCTCTTTCTCCCGGTAGACTAGGTTCCTTCATCTCTCCACACTAGATATCTCTCAGTTCCAGCTCCAGTTTCTTTGTGAACAAAATTTATGCAAACTGGATCTTTTATTCACTTCTGGTTCAATTAAATTGCATCTCAAATAAGAAAATAAGGAGATGGAGAAGAGGAGTCATTGTTTGAAAAAGAATGAAAGAAAATGTAACTCTCCTGGTAAATATATATTGAAGGACAGAGGAGCAGTTTTAAAGTAGTGGATTCTGAGAGTCCCTTGGACTGCAAAGAGATCAAACCAATCAATCCTAAAGGAAATCAACCCTGAGTATTCATTGAAAGGACTGATGCTGAAGCTGAAGTTCCAATACTTTGGCCACCTGATACAAATAGCCGACTCTTTGGGAAAGATCCTGATCTGGGAAAGATTGAAGGCAGGAGGAGAAGGGGACAACGGAGGATGAGATGGTTGGATGGCATTATGGACTCAATGGACATGAGTTTGAGCAAGCTCCAGGAAATGGTGAAGGACAGGGAGATGTGGCATGTCACAGTCCATGGGGTTACAGAGAGTCAGACAGGACTGAGAGACTGAACAACAGTATCACATTTAATGATTTTACACATGCCATTCTTTCAGTTTTAAATAGGCATGTAGGTCTTGACACCTATTCTGTCTTTACCCCTTTGATGTTCTGTATAAAATTTTAAAATAGAATTTAAAATTAGTTAAATTTTAGTTAGTGTCTACTCTAATATTCAATTGTTAATTGACTATTATGTTCACATAATTCATATATTTTATAAATATAAGAATATTGTTCATAAAGTTTAGTTCATTATAGGATTATATCTCTTACCCTTATTAAAACAGACAGAACTGTTTAGTGTCGTGATTTTGAGTATCCCTTATGATATATTTGTTTTTATTTAAAATATGTGCTTGAGTTAATTTAATAATGGAAAATGTGCCTGTATGCTCAGTTTCTCAGAGGTGTCTCTCTTTGAGACCCCATGGACTGTAACCTGCCAGGCTTCTCTGTCCATGAAATTTCCCAGGCACGAATACTGAAGTGGGTTGTCATTTCCTATTTCAGGGGATCTTCCCAACCCAGGCATCAAACCTGCATCTCGAAATCTCCTGCATTGACAGGTGGATTGTTTACCACTGAGCCACCTGGGAAGCCCATAATAGAAGATAATGAATAACAAACTCAGTTAAAGACTTGTCATTCTATTTAGAGCGATTCTTTTATTGACTAGCCATTTTGTGCTTGACTGAGATGAAGGATCACTTAACCATCTGAGATAGGCATTACAAAATTTGTGTAACTTATAAAATCATTAAATTCCATGTACATTATCTTTTTTTTTATTGGAGGCTAATTATTTTACAATATTATATTGGTTGGTTTTGCCATACATTGACATGAATCCACCCTGGGTGTATATGAGTTCCCCCTCCCAAACCCCCCTCCCACCTCCCTCCTCCCCTTATCCTCCCTCTGGGTCATGCTCAGTTGCTCAGTCATGTCTGACTCTTTGTGGTCTCATGGACTGCAGCTCACCAGGCTCCCCTGTCCATGGGATTTCCCAGGCAAGAATACTAGAATAGGTTGCTATTTCCTACTCCACATTATCTTTTACTTTGAGGTATTTTGATTAATATAAACTAAAAAACCTTCAGTGGAAACAGACAAAAATGGTAATAGTTTATAAAAAAAGTGAAAACATAACATATTACAATGAATACACATTAAAGTTTCAATTTTGAATTTTTAAACATGCATTTATGTTTAAAAATATAGCCACCTTATACTAACATGAGTTTGAGCAGGCTCTGGGAGTTCATGATGGACAGGGAAGTCGGGCACACTGCAGTCCATGGGGTCTCAACTGAGTTGGACACAACTGAGTGACTGAACTGAACATATGTCTTCTGCTTCTCTGAGCAGTCTCTAAGGTGCCAGACAAGAATACAAGAACTCATCAAGCTCACTTAGTCATTCCAATTTATTATTTGTTATTATTTTTTCCTTTTTGGGTTTTCACTTTTGGCTACTGAAGGTATAATTTATCTTATCCTTATAACTGCTTAACCTCAGAAAGCATTTCCAAGACCTAAAAATTACAAACATAAATATACATTTTCCTAGTAGGAAGGAAGAATAAATGAAAGATAGTGTGTATTGCTGGATTATTGTAGATCTGGGCATATTGAAAGATATATAGAGAAATATGGATACAGACAGTGAAATGAAACTCTCAGAAGGAGATGAGAACAGGAACAAGGTAGACCAATACTTTAAAAGATAAGGGCTAAGAATTTTCTAAATTTAATGACAACATTTTAACCTATGCATGTTGGAACCAAGATTGTCAGTGAACCTCACAAAGAATACATACAATAAAATCTATACCTAGGCACACAAAGTTAAATGGCTATAAAGTAAAAATGAATCAAAAATTTCATCACTGGGCAAAGATGAAAAAGCACATAACATTTAGAATAATACTGAGAGTTAAGGCAGACAGGTCATTAGAAACAGTTAAGATCAGAGGAAAATGATACAGAATTACTGAAGTGCTTAAGGTAAAGAAAATACCAAGCAAGAATTCTATATCTAGTGAAAATATCCTTCAAAAATGAAAATAAAATAAGGACATTTTTCAGACAGAAGCAGAAAATACATGCTTCTAGCAGAACTTTACTGAAGGATATGACAAAACTAGTTCTTCATGCTGAAGGAAGGTGGAAAATTACAAAAAACAGAACTCTGGATGTTAAGAAAGAAATAACCAAGGGTATTCATTTGTATAAATAAGCAGATTTTTGTTATGCTTATTTTTATAGATATATGTGTATATATGCATTCATAAACATATGTGTTGGTACACACATGTTCGTGTGTGGCTATAGATAAACATTATGAAAATTACAGTAAAATATTAAAATATAGGAATAATAAAATAGCACAACTAAAGAGAAAAAAATATAAAACCACAATCCTGGTTGGATATAGAATATTCTTAATGGAAACTGATATTTTTTAATAGAAAAAAAAATAGCATGGCATGGAAGATTTGAGTAGAATTATCCACTAACTTATTTGTTATGGAAAGGTTAATATACTCAACAACAACAACAACAAAAATCATATTTTTTTCAAGTGCATATTGAGTATTCACCAAGATTGAGCATACACTAAGCCAAAGAACAAAACTGTATAAATTTCAAAGGACCAAAATATACAACATGTATATAAATCAATGATGAAATACTATTTCATTTCCATTGGAAGAGCTAAAATTTAAAAGTCTGACAGTACCGAATTGTGTAAAGAATGTAGAACACCACAAAGTTTCATCCTTGCTGACAGAGGATTGTAAAATGGCAAACTTTGGAGCATTGTTGTGATGTCATCTGCTGCTACTAAGTCACTTCAGTCATGTCTGAGTCTGTGCGACCCCATAGGCGGCAGCCCACCAGGTTCCCCTGTCCCTGGGATTCTCCAGGCAAGAACATTGGAGTAGCTTGCCATTTCCTTCTCTAAGTTAAGTCACTTCAGTCGTGTCCAACCCTCAGCGACCCCATGGACTGCAGCCTTCCAGGTTCCTCCGTCCATGAGATTTTCCAGGCAAGAGTACTGGAGTGGGGTGCCATTGCCTTCTCAAAGTTAAATAGATATCTCCTTTAAATCAGCACCAGAGAACAAACAAATATTTTGCATTGTAATCATATCATGAGACACCACTAGTAATAAACATTTGGTTGAATGAAAGAAGCCAAAAGTAATTGGCTTCTCAGAGAATAAGAATTGATTGTTAGGAACAGAGGAAAACTTTTGGGGATGATGGGAATGTTTTGTATCTCGTTTTGCATAGTGATTATGTTACTGCAAAAATTCAAAAACTCATTCAAATGAATGTTTAAAACCTGTGAATTTTATTTTATGTAAATTACATCTCAAAGGAAAACTACAACAACAAAGAAAAAGTGAAATTACATATAATCCAATCAAGAAGTATTTATTGAGTGAGCAAGAGCAGGGTCTCCTGGTGATGGAGGTGTAGTCTATGCCAGCAACAAAAGATTCTTAGGCTCTTCTCAAGTAACTGATATTTTAACTACAGTGAAAGAGAACACACACGGTAAATAATAATTTTAAATACCAATATAAGTGATAGTACAATACATTCTATTGTTAACTTTAAGTTGAAGTCTTGCCTTTATCTTCAGGATAGAGAATAAGAGCACTTTGAGAACTTAAAAAGACTTCTTGTAAGTATTATGTTTGAGTCTGGCATTTCAATATTAGTTAAGATTTTGTTGAAGGAAACAAAATAAAGATGGTACAGTCGTGACCTCCTAAATTTTGCTACATTTTTTGGAAACATGGGTGAATTAGTTTCCAATCATTGCTGTAAAAAATTATCACATACTGTCTCAAGGAAAAGCAAGCATATTATAACTATGGAGGTCAGGAGTCCATAATGGGTTTCACTGGGCTAAAACAAAAATGTAGAAAGTCAGCATTTCTTCTGAGGGTGCTAGAGAAGAATGCATCTTTTCTAGATTCTGGAGTTGTCTGGTATATGACAAAAGTTATAAACATTCCCATTCAAAAAGTAAGAAAATAAGAGGGGAAAAAGGGAAATCACCAGTACCAATTTCAAAATCCAGCCTGGAAAATCCCACTTTGTTTCACAGGTCTGGAAATAATCCTCTTGTGATTCTGGGCCCATGAATCCACATTTATTTGAGTATCTATAAAACTGGACTTCCCTGTAGCTCAAACAATAAAGAATCTGCCTGCAATTCAGGAGACCCAGGTTCAATCCCTGGGTCGAGAAGAGAAGATCCTCTGGAGAAGGAAATGACAATCCACCCCAGTATTCTTGCCTGGAGAATCCCATGGACAGAGAAGTCTGGCAGGCTACAATTCATTGGTCATAAAGATTCTTAACTTCTGTAAAATTGTGGGTTGGGGTGGTCTTATATCTGTCAAGTCCCTTTTACCATGAAAGGCAATATTTTCACAAATTTCAAGAATTAGGATGTGGGAGTCTTTTGGAGACCACTTTTTTCTGCCTACTCTATTGGGCTTTATGATTTTCATTAGCAGAATTTCTTCACTTGATTATAAGTAGTGTAAACATATTCATTGCCCATATTATAAACCTGAGACACATTTTTAATAAAGAAGAAGGTTTTTTTTTCCATTACAGCTTGGAAAATCATTTTTCAACCTTGAATGAATTATCCCATTGACCACAGCAGTGATTATTTGTATATTAAGATTTTCTTGATCCTGGAATGATATTCCACTCCCTACAGAAAATCCTTAAAATATCACTCCTTCAAATCTCTCAGAGAACAAAGTTTATTGGGCAGATGTTTTAGTTACCTATTGCTGCTTAATAACTTACATCAAAATTTAATTACATTAGACAAAAATAAACATTTCTTATTTCACGGTTTCTGTCGATTAGGAATTTGGGGATAGTTTTCGCTGGCTGGTTCTAGTATGGGGTGTCTCATGAATTTATGGTTAAGGTGTTAGGGGTTGCAGTCATCTGCAAACTTGAGTATGCATGGAGGATCCACCTCCATGATTTCTTACTCATGGCTGACAAGTGGATTCTTCCTCTTGGTAGGAGGCTATGGTTTCTTGCCACAGTTCATCTCAATAGTGCAGCTTGACATGGTAGCTGGCTTCCTCCTAAGTGAATGATCTAGGAGAATAAGGTAGAAGTATAAATTTATTTAACCACTATATATTCTACTGGTCACACAGAGCAATCCTAATAAAATTTTCTGGGGATGACACAAGGGAATGAATATCAGAATGGAAATTTTCTTGGGGACCATCTTGGACATGGCTGGGCTGCCCTATAAGCAGTACAGTATTTATAAGGAAATGTGTCAGACAGAATCTCAGCTTTGAAACAAGTCCCCACAGGCAGTGAGGGGAAAGCATTCATGATCAATAAAGGATTTGAAATCAGTATTAAAAAATAATTTTGTTCTATTGCCTCACTTATTCTTATATTTGCCTTTGGAGAAGAAGACTAAGATGAAGTATTCAGAAGACTTCATGAAAAATAGAATATTGTTGATATGTAAAACATAAACATGGAAATATATCTAAGTTACTGAAAATTTTGCTCCATATCTAGTATATGAGAACTTGATACAGCATTTATCAACTGGGTGTTTACGGAATTAATCCTGCAAAAGTAGGCACAGCTTCTAAAGATTCATTTCAACACATTTTCCAAAAATGCATTGTTTGAAGGGGAATTTAGTCAGTATTTCAAATATCCCCTTGGCTCTAAATTTTTCATCATGAAATAATTGTAACTGAAAGGAAAAGAAGTCATCTAATCTTTTCTCTAAGCAAAACTGTTAAAGTAGTATTCAAAATTAGCGGATAATTATTTGGACTTGTGTTCCAAATCTTGTCTTTTGCTGGCGCTAACAGTGACCTAGGCTAGTGCTAAAGTTGCTCCTATATTGCAGCAAGTATGTTTATTTAGCATTTTTGGAAACATCAAGTAAAAGCAGGTTGAGAATGAGGACCAGAATATGATTGAGTAAATAAAAACTCTATGCTCTGCTTAATCTAAAGGCATTATGGTCTGATATTTGCATTATTCCTTTAGAGAACAAGTCAAAATAACAAGACAACTTCTGGCCTTAGTCAGAAGATAAAAACATCACAATCCTTGGTATACTCATTCAAAAAATATATATGCAGGACTTATTTTTTCTAATACGAGGCTGGACATTACAGAGGAAAGGTACTAAACAGTCCAACATCCTTAACCTCAAGAAACTATGTGAAGCGTCCTGACACTTGTTGTTTTGGAGTGAAGGTCCACATCAATTAGTGACCTTCTTGCTCTCTTGACTCCCCTTAGGAAAGCCTGAGCAAAAAGGAGTCAGAAGAGAATCAAAATATCAACTTTATTTAGGGCTACCCAAAAAGCAGATGATCAGTAAAGGTGGGAGAGGACAGCACTGGGATGTATCTCCAGAGTATGGGGGACTCCAACCTCTACTCTTCTAACTTACTTCTCTAAACTCCAGTGCCCCTCCAATAATTCACCACTGATTTCTCCCCGTTTGCCCACATTTAGGCTAAATTTGACAAAACAGATGCTTACCGCAGACGCGAGCGCCGCCGGCCGCGGCGGCGCACACGCGAGAGCCGCCGGCCCCGGCGGCGCACACGCGAGAGCCGCCGGCCCCGGCGGCGCACACGCGAGAGCCGCCGGCCCCGGCGGCGCACACGCGAGAGCCGCCGGCCCCGGCGGCGCACACGCGAGAGCCGCCGGCCCCGGCGGCGCACACGCGAGAGCCGCCGGCCCCGGCGCAACTGACCAGTCAAAGAGGCGCAGCCGAGAGGAGCTGCCCATGGCCAACAGGGGGTGGCTGCGTGGGCGCAGGAGGGCAGAAAGGATCTACTCCACGTTCAAGGTCAAGAGGGGCGGCCTTGAGGAGATACCCCTCATCCAAGGTAAGGTACAGCGGCTGCACTTTGCTGGAGCGGCTGTGAAGAGATTTTTCAACCACCAAGTTAAGAGAAATCCAAATAAGACGGTAGGTATTGCGAGGGGGCATCAGAGGGCAGACACACTGAAATCATAATCACAGGAAACTAGTTGATCTGATCACATGGACCACAGCCGAATGTGGTCCACTGGAGAAGGGAATGGCAAACCACTTCAGTATATTTGCCTTGAGAACCCCATGAACGGTAACAAAGGGCAAAGTGATAGGATACTGAATGAGGAATTCCCCAGGTCGGTAGGTGCCCAGTAGGCTACAGGAGATCAGTGGAGAAGTAACTCTAGAAGGAATAAAGAGATGGAGCCAAAGCAAAACAAATATCCAGTTGTGGATGTGCCGGATGATAGAAGCAAGGTCCGGTGTTGTAAAGAGCAGTATTGCATAGGAACCTGGAATGTTAGGTCCATGAATCAAGGCAAATTGGAAGTGGTAAAACAGGAGATGGCAAGAGTGAATGTAGACATTCTAGGAATCAGTGAATTAAAATGGACTGGAATGGGTGAATTTAACTCAGATGACCATTATATCTACTACTGTGGGCAGGAATCCCTTAGAAGAGATGGAGTAACCATCATGGTCAACAAAAGAGTCCGAAATGCAGTACTTGGATGCAATCTTAAAAATGACAGAATGATTTCTATTCGTTTCCAAGGCAAACCATTCAATATCACAGTAATCCAGGCCTATGCCCCAACCAGTAACGCTGAAGAAGCAGAAGTTGAACGGTTCTATGAAGACCTACAAGACCTTTTAGAACTAACACCCAAAAAAGATGTCCTTTTCATTATAGGGGACTGGAATGCAAAAGTAGGAAGTCAAGAAACACCTGGAGTAACAGGCAAATTTGGCCTTGGAGCACGGAATGAAGCAGGGCAAAGGCTAATAGAGTTTTGTCAAGAGAATGCACTGGTCATAGCAAACACCCTCTTCCAACAACACAAGAGAAGACTCTACAGGTGGACATGACCAGATGGTCAACACCGAAATCAGATTGATTATATTCTCTGCAGCCAAAGATGGAGAAGCTGTATACAGTTAGCAAAAACAAGACCAGGAGCTGACTGTGACTCAGATCATGAACTCCTTATTGCCAAATTCAGACTTAAATTGAAGAAAGTAGGGAAAACCACTAGACCATTCAGTTATGACCTAAATCAAATCCCTTATGATTATACAGTGGAAGTAAGAAATAGATTTAAGGGACTAGATCTGATAGATAGAGTGCCTGATGAACTATGGATGGAGGTTCGTGACATTGTAAAGGAGACAGGGATCAAGAACATCCCCATGGAAAAGAAATGCAAAAAAGCAAAATGGCTGTCTGAGGAGGCCCTACAAATAGCTGTGAAAAGAAGAAAAGCGAAAAGCAAAGGAGAAAAGGAAAGATATAAGCATCTGAATGCAGAGTTCCAAAGAATAGCAAGGAGAGATAAGAAAGCCTTCCTCAGTGATCAATGCAAAGAAATAGAGGAAAACAACAGAAAAGGAAAAACAAGAGATCTCTTCAAGAAAATTAGAGATTCCAAGGGAACATTTCATGCAAAGATGGGCTCAGTAAAGGACAGAGATGGTATGGACCTAACAGAAGCAGAAGATATTAAGAACAGGTGGCAAGAATACACAGAAGAACTGTACAAAAAAGTTCTTCACGAGCAAGATAGTCACGATAACGTGATCACTGACCTAGAGCCAGACATCTTGGAATGTGAAGTCAAGTGGGCCTTAGAAAGCATCACTACGAACAAAGCTAGTGGTGGTGATGAAATTCCAGTTGAGCTATTTCAAATCTTGAAAACTGATGCTGTGAAAGTGCTGCACTCAATATGCCAGCAAATTTGGAAAACTCAGCAGTGGCCACAGGACTGGAAAAGGTCAGTCTTCATTCCAATCCCAAAGAAAGGCAATGCCAAAGAATGCTCAAACTACCCCACAATTGCACTCATCTCACACGCTAGTAAAGTCATGCTCAAAATTCTCTAAGCCAGGCTTCAGCAATGTGTGAACTGTGAACTTCCAGATGTTCAAGCAGGTTTTAGAAAAGGCAGAGGCACCAGAGCTCAAATTGCCAACATCCGCTGGATCATGGAGAAAGCAAGAGAGTTCCAGAAAAACATCTATTTCTGCTTCATTGACTATGTCAAAGCCTTTGACTGTGTGGATCACAATAAACTGTGGAACATTCTGAAAGAGATGGGAATCCCAGACCACCTGACCTGCCTCTTGAGAAACCTGTATGCAGGTCAGGAAGCAACTGTCACAACTGTACATGGGACAACCGACTGGTTCCAAATAGGAAAAGGAGTACGTCAAGGCTGTATATTGTCATCTTGCTTATTTAACTTATATGCAGAGTACATCATGAGGAACGCTGGGCTGGATGAAGCACAAGCTGGAATCAAGATTGGTGGGAGAAATATCAATAATCTCAGAAATGCAGATGACAGTACCCTTATGGCAGAAAGTGAAGAGGAACTCAAAAGCCTCTTGATGAAAGTGAAAGAGGAGAGTGAATAGGTTGGCTTGAAGCTCAACATTCAGAAACCAAAGATCATGGCTTCTGGTCCCATCACTTCTTGGGAAATAGATGCAAAAACAGTGGAAACAGTGTCAGACTTTATTTTTTGGGGCTCCAAAATCACTGCAGATGCTGATTGCAGCCAGGAAATTAAAAGACGCTTACTCCTTGGAAGGAAAGTTATGACCAACCTAGATAGTATATTAAAAAGCAGAGACATTACTTTGCCAACCAAGGTCCATCTAGTCAAGGCTATGGTTTTTCCCGTGGTCATATATGGATGTGAGTGTTGGACTGTGAAGAAAGCTGATCGCCGAAGAATTGATGCTTTTGAACTGTGGTGTTGGAGAAGACTCTTGAGAGTCCCTTGTACCGCAAGGAGATCCAACCAGTCCATTCTAAGGGAGCTCGATCCTGGGTGTTCATTGGAAGGACTGATGCTAAAGCTGAAACTGCAATACTTTGGCCACCTCATGCGACGAGTTGACTCACTGGAAAAGACTCTGATGCTGGGAAAGGTTGGGGGCGGGAGGAGAAGGGGACGACCGAGAATGGGATGGCTGGATGGCATCACCGACTCTGTGGACATGAGTTTGAGTGAACTCCGGGAGTTGGTGACGGACAGGGAGTCCTGGCGTGCTGTGATTCATGGGGTCGCAGAGAGTCAGACACGACTGAGCAACTGAACTGACCTGAACTGATTAGATGGACCTTTGTTGGCAAAGTAATATCTCTGCTTTTTAATATGCTATCTAGGTTGGTCATAACTTTCCTTCCAAGGAGTAAGCGTCTTTTAATTTCATGGCTTCACTCAGCATCCACAGTGATTTTGGAGCCCAAAAAAATAAAGTCTGACACTCTTTCCACTGTTTCCCCATCTATTTCCTATGAAGTGATGGGACCAGATGCCATGATCTTTGTTTTCTGAATGTTGAGCTTCAAGCCAACCTTTTCACTCTCCTCCTTCACGTTCATCAAGAGGCTTTTGAGTTCCTCTTCACTTTCTGCCATAAAGGTGGTGTCATCTGCATATCTGAGGTTATTGATATTTCTCCCGGCATTCTTGATTCCAGCTTGTGCTTCTTCCAGCACGGAGTTCCTCATGATGTACTCTGCATAGAAGTTAAATAAGCAGCATGACAATATACAACCTTGACGCACTCCTTTTCCTATTTGGAACCAGTCTGTTGTTCCATGTCTAGTTTTAACTGTTACTTCCTGACCTGCATACAGGTTTCTCAAGAGGCAGGTCAGGTGGTCTGGGATTCCCATCTCTTTCAGAATTGTCCACAGTTTATTGTGATCCACACAGTCAAAGGCTTTGGCATAGTCAATGAAGCAGAAATAGATGTTTTTCTGGAACTCTCTTGCTTTCTCCATGATCCAGCGGATGTTGGCAATTTGATCTCTGGTGTGTCTGCCTTTTCTAAAACCTGCTTAGACATCTGGAAGATCACGGTTCACATATTGCTGAAGCCTGGCTTGGAGAATTTTGAGCATGACTTTACTAGCATGTGAGATTAGTGCAATTGTGCGGTAGTTTGAGCATTCTTTGGCATTGCCTTTCTTTGGGATTGGAATGAAGACTGACCTTTTCCAGTCCTGTGGCCACTGCTGAGTTTTCCAAATTTGCTGGCATATTGAGTGCAGCACTTTCACAGCATCATCTTTCAAGATTTGAAGTAGCTCAATTGGAATTCCATCACTCCACTAGCTTTGTTTGTAGTGATGCTTTCTAAGGCCCACTTGACTTCACATTCCAAGATGTCTGGCTCTAGGTCAGTGATCACGTTATTGTGATTATCTTGGTTGTGAAGATCTTCTTTGTACAGTTCTTCTGTGTATTCTTGCCACCTCTTCTTAATATCTTCTGCTTCTGTTAGGTCCATACCATTTCTGCCCTTTATCGAGCCCATCTTTGCATGAAATGTTCCCTTGGAATCTCTAATTTTTCCTATTGAAAAGAGATCTCTTGTTTTTCCTATTCTGTTGTTTTCCTATATTTCTTTTCATTGATCTCTGAGGAAGGCTTTCTTATCTCTCCTTGCTATTCTTTGGAACTCTGCATTCAGATGCTTATATCTTTCCTTTTCTCATTTGCTTTTCGCTTCTCTTCTTTTCACAGCTATTTGTAAGGCCTCCTCAGACAGCCATTTTGCTTTTCTGCTTTTATTTTCCATGGGGATGGTCTTGACCCCTGTCTCCTATAGAGTGTTTTGAACCTCCATCCATAGTTCATCAGGCACTCTATCTATCAGATCTAGTCCCTTAAATCTATTTCTTACTTCCACTGTATAATCATAAGGGATTTGATTTAGGTCATATCTGAATGGTCTAGTGGTTTTCCCTACTTTCTTCAATTTCAGTCTGAATTTGGGAATAAGGTCACCCTAAATGCTCCTGTGGTGCATCAGCCATCTGACACCTAAGGTCTCTATCATTCACATATCTCAGGCCCTGAGTCCTGCCAGTTACGCACATGATGCGATTTTTCAGTAACTGAAATTTTTCAGTAACAGTCAAACTCAAACAGATGAACAGGAAGATTTTAGGAGGAGCCCAACACCGCATCTGGTATGACTACATCAATATATATCTAATTAGAAAAAGAAAGCAAATTACAGCACAAAAGTTCCAGAAAATCCTTTGCAGTGTATATTAAAAAGATGCTTTGAAACTTAGAAAATGTGAAATGGGACTGAATTAAACTGAAAGTCATGACCAACCTAGACAGCATATTAAAAAGCAGAGACATTACTTTGCCAACCAAGGTCCGTCTAGTCAAGGCTATGGTTTTTCCCATGGTCATGTATGGATGTGAGAGTTGGACTGTGAAGAAAGTTGATCACCGAAGAATTGATGCTTTTGAACTGTGGTGTTGGAGAAGACTCTTGAGAGTCCCTTGGACTGCAAGGAGATCCAACCAGTCCATTTTAGAGGAGATCAATCCTGGGTGTTCATTGGAAGGATTGATGCTAAAGCTGAAACTCCAATACTTTGGCCACCTCATGCGACGAGTTGACTCACTGGAAAAGACTCTGATGCTGGGAGGGATTGAGGGCAGAAGGAGACGGGGATGACAGAGAATGAGATGGCTGGATGGCATCACCGACTTGATGGACATGAGTTTGAGTGAACTCCAGGAGTTGGTGATGGACAGGGAGGCCTGGGGTGCTGTGATTCATGGGGTTGCAAAGAGTCAGACACGACTGAGAGACTGAACTGAACTGAAACTGATATGATTTTATTTTACTAATGAGCAAATATTTAAACAACTTTATTAGCCATCTAGATAGCTGCCAATATATAAACTCCTTCAATAAAGAATTTCTATCCCCTTGTTTATTAGAGTCGTGTTTTTTACATAGCTGTTTTCTTGCAGGTCTTCAGTTTAAAAATATGAATGCATTAATATAGAAAGTTCAGAGTTCAAAACCTTAAAATATTTTTGGTTATGCGCTAGTCATATGAATTAATTAGACTAATATATAATTATTGAAACCCAGATGAATATGTCGGAAGAAATTGATATAGATAAAGGGAAGCTGAAATATTCTAATGACTTGAAGAATATTATTATGCACTAACTCTGTTTCTAATAATGCAGAGATCTAACAGACTCAGGTAATAATACCTTCACAGCAAGATTCTCTTTTTAATTTTATTTAATTTAATTTTATTTTATTCTCTTTTTAATTTTATTGTTGCCCACTATTAACCAAAACACAGCCTTGATAGTAAGTACATACACCAGCATACTATCAAGTCTATGTTTGGTGCTAGTGGTAAAGAATGCAGGAGACAAAAGAGACTAGGATTTGTTCCCTGGGTCGAGAAGGTCCCCTGGAGGAGAGCATGGCAACCTACTCCAGTATGCTTGCCTGGAGACTCCCAGGGACAGAGGAACCTGGTGGGCTACAGTCCCTAAGCTTACAAAAAGTCTGACATGGCTGAAGCAACTTAGCACACAAGCACGAACACTAGAATGCATTTATTTTTTAAATCAATTGTCTTTCATTCTGTATTTTGTGATCAATGTCTATGGAAAGGACGCGTGGCAAGTATACTTAACACTTCTGAAAAGTCACAATAAAAGATGTCAAAGGTTAAGAAGTATTAAAATGAAGTCCTGATTTTTAATCCTAGTGGGTAAACCATTTGGGGTCAAATGTAATAGTCACCATGAAGAGCAGATACATCATGGCTTCACTGTTCGCACTGACTAAATATTATTGCTCTGCTATTTCAACAGCAAACTGCAGCTCTTTAGAGCCAGCAGGCTCTCCTCAAGGACTTGCTGATGTGTAGCAAAAATATTTTAGTGTGAAGTGCATTTGTTTGCAAACTGCTGAATTTCTAGATAACTCTATGTTCGAGGACTATTTTTGATAGTGTAGATATGGTGCTGAGATGCCTCTAAATGAATCAACACTTCTTTTTTATTTTCTTCCTTTTTTTTCTTTCTTTTTACTCACAGCATGACAAACCCAGTAGAAACACAAATCTGCTTGGGTAGCAATTTTTTATTTTGTACAGTAATTTGTTGCACTGAACCCAGACCTCCCTGCTTCTTGCTTGCAAAACAGTAAAAAGCAGTCAAGTGAAATGCAAATTAATATAAAACTCAAATACTCTGTTTAACAGCTTTCAACTTAGTAGACTCAATTGCCAAAACAATGTAAAGCAAAGCTTTAACACTGCTGTTAATTATGCCTTTCTTGCCAGAAACACTTTAGCCATTACCTAGAAACTGTAAAGAATTGTTTTATTTCATCCAGCAATTTCTGTGCGATTTAATTACTGTTTATTTGTTTAATCTTCATCTACCTTAAGAAAATGAAATCTAGCAACTAAGCAAATACTTTTCTTAATGTTTCTAATGAGATGTACACTAAACTGAAGTCCACTTAATTACCTTGAAAAATTCTAAAATAAGATTAAATTTATTGTTCAATTGTTGTAATTTATATAGATTAAGTAAACTTTTAGTTTCGTGTTGTCTACCACTGGGAATATGATTTTTCATATCTAATTCTATCTGTTCTAATAAATTTCTAACATGCCAAAATTTAAGTATGTTTAGGAAAATGAAATTAATATAGATAATTGAGACCATTATATAATCTTGTGTTTACACTATAGCTATGCATTAGAAAAAATGTTATCATTTTTTTGGACGGGTGCTATATTTCATATTACATTCTACTGTAGAAAAGACAAGCAAGACATTGTGCTCCTTTTTTTGGAATTCGGGATCTGGTGAGGTGATACACATTCTTAAATAAAAAGATAGTAAATATTTTGAGTATCTTTTTAAATAAAATCAACATATCTTCTATTATCAGGCACTTACCCATATGTAGCATGATTTTTTTTTTTTAATTCCTCTGTATAACTGGCCCAAATAAATCAGGTGTCTGGTGAATGAGATTTTCTTACTTTATTTTTCTGTCACATTAGGTGCAACACTAATTGCCCAATTCATTGCCATTTCCACCACCCCATATGTCATCTAGAAGGCCAGTATACCACTTTGATCACCAAAGTCATTTAAGTTTGAGACACTGAAGTGGCAGCGCCTTTAGTATATCACGTAAACCACCATGTTGACCATCTAAACTTGACTGGATTTGTAGCCCAAATATTCAACTACAATTGGGTAACTGACAAATCTCCACTTTATTTTTCAAAATCAGAACACATGAAATTTTTTATATGCTAAAGTCACATTCCTGACCTACCATCTGGCTTAAGAAGTTTTCCTATTGGTAAGAATAGATTTTTCACTGATCCACATACACCAGGTCCCTTTTGTGATAAAGAGCATGCATTCTGGAGACAGCTGGCCAAAGTTAGTGGCATGCTGTGTGGTTGTAGAACAGGTCACAGTTAACTGGCCCACATGGGGACTGGACTTTGGCCTCATTAGTTACATACAGTAATCAGTTGAACTCAATAGTCACTAACAGCTCTATTGAAAGCCAACAATATGCTCAGCCGTCCACAGTGAATATGCTCTTTCTTTAAATGTGTCAAACCAAAGAATCTCTATTTTAAATTTCCTCTTTCATTTTCTCCTATTTCCAATGAAAGAAGGTCTCACTACTTACACTTTCTTCTATTTTTCTCTAATGTTTTTCTCCTTCAGTTTCCTTTCTGATGCCCATGTTTCTCTGGGTCCTTCCCTATTTCAACCACTCATGTTATACGTGAGCAATTAGTGGTCTATCCTAATATGCACTGATGTTACACAGCTTCCAAGAGTGGGTCTTAAGTAATATCAGTCCTTCATGGGGCCTGAGAAGAGAGGTAGACATTGAAATTGAACTTTTCTTACCAGACAATATTAATACAATTATCTCCCTAAATTAATTTGATCCTTCAGGATGTGAAGATGGGATGGTTATGGTAAGAAATACCAAAGATTTTCTATATTAACATAAAAGTTTAGTTTTAGGCTCATGGACATTTCAAGCTTGAAAAATTATTCAGTTCAGTTCAATTCAGTCACTCGGTCGTGTCCGACTGTTTGAAACCCCATGGACTGCAGCATGCCAGGCCTTCCTGTCCATCACCAACTCCTGGAGCTTGCTCTAACTCATGTCCATCCAGTCAGTGATGCCATCCAACCACCTCATCCTTTGTTGTTCCCTTCATCTCTTGCCTTCCTTCAATCTTTTCCATCATCAGGGTCTTTTCCAATTAGTCAGTTCTTCACATCAGTTGGCCAAAGTATTGGTGTTTCAGCTTCAGCATCAGTCCTTCCAACGAATATTCAGGACTGATTTCATTTAGGATTGGCTGATTTCACCTCCTTGCAGTCCAAGGGACTCTCAAGCATCTTCTCCAACAACACAGTTTGAAAGCATCAATTCTTCAGGACTCAGCTTTCTTTATGGTCCAGCTCTCAAATCCATACATGACTACTGGAAAAACCATAGCTTTGACTAGACGGACCTTTGTTGGCAAAATAATGTCTCTGCTTTTTAATATGCTGTCTAGGTTGGTTATAGCTTTTCTTCCAAGGAACAAGCATCTTTTAATTAAATGGCTGCAGTCACCATCTGCAGTGATTTTGGCGTCCAAGAAAATAAAATCTCTCACTGTTTCCAATGTTACACCATCTACTTGCCATGAAGTCATGGGACTGGATGCCATGATCTTAGTTTTTTGTATGTTGCATTTTAAGCCAACTTTCCACTCTCCTCTTTCACTTTCATCAAGAGTCACTTCAGTTCTTCTTCACTTTCTGCCATAATGGTGGAAACATCTGCATATCTGGTTATTGATATTTCTCCAGGTAACTTTGATTCCAGCTTGTGCTTCATCCAGCCCAACAGCTCTCATGATGTACTCTGCATATTATTAGTTTTATATTCACATTAACAGTTTTAGACTCATGGACATTTCAAGCTGGAAAAATTCTTAGAGCATGTCTAATCCACTGAAATCCTAAAACACCAAATAATTTTTCAGCAGTAGAAAAGCTGCTAATGATAGAGTTTTTCATTAGTTAAAGTATAACCTAAACTCCTGTTACAAAGAGACCAACATGGAATTAACTGCATTTCCCTTATCAAAAGGATGAAAAAGCCAACAGCTATTATGGTACAAATAATAGTAGAATTCTACTATTCTGCTATAGTATAATGCTAATGTCTTTATCACAAGTTAGGAGTCTTTACAGAAAAACAGACTTTCAACTTGAATAACATTTTATTATTAAAAACTTATTATGCTACTAAAATTTCAGACCAGAAAATTATCTCTGTGGTCACCTTCGATAGTATTTCCTCCTATATTTGTGCTACTATTTATATGGGAAAAAGTGAAAAATTTAATGTATACATAGTGTAAATAACATAATAAAGATATAATAAATATTCAAAAGTCCGATGTTGGACCTAATGAAGAAAATTAGATAGAGGTAAAGACTCAGTGACATGAGTATTAAACCATCAATATACCAAGTTACAGCATACCAAGTTACAGTATTATGACATTTGAACCGGGCAAAGGAATTTCTACATTTTTGCAAAACTAACTTATAGTACGAAGTAGTACATGTAGAAATATGTAAAGTCAAAGAAACTTTACATGTCTCACTGGACAAATTCTACTGCCTTTAATATTCAAAACTATTTAGTTGCTCAAATAAATTTGTAAATAAGTGGTTGATTGAACCAATGAGTGAATTAACCAAGAGAAACTTTGAGTGCGTCATAATTATAGTGATCTATACTTTAAAATACTTTAAAACTGCTTGCTGAATTAATAAGCTCCCTTTGAGATGGTTGCTGCTGCTGCTGCTGCTGCTAAGTCACTTCAGTCGTGTCCGACTCTGTGTGACCCCATAGACGGAAGCCCACCAGGCTCCCCTGTCCCTGGGATTCTCCAGGCAAGAACACTGGAGTGGGTTGCCATTTCCATTACCTACTGACTTTCTCTCTTAAATTGTTAAAAACAACTTGCATTCTCTCTGACTTTACATTAATAATTTGGTAATCAGAATGTGTGAATCTATACTAAATCCAAAGCTTGGCTGATATTTTTTGCTTACATAGTTAAATGCCCCTATTTTTCACATCAGATGGCACTAGTAGTAAAGAATGCACCTGCCAACACAGGAGATGTAAGAGATGCTGGTTTGACCCCTGGGTTGGGAAGATCTTCTGGAGCAGGAAATGACAGCCTGTATTCTTGTCTGGAAAATTCCGTGGACAGAGGATCTCGTGGAGCTGAAGAGCTGTACATAACTGAGTGACTGAGCACACATGCACACAATTTTTCACATCAGAACCTTAGAGAGGAAGTGATATAAATGTCCTTCTATACTTATCAACAAAATATCCTGACACTCCAATAACATTTGTCCTCTGGCTACTACTTATATAACATAATGCAGTGCATTTGCTATTTTTTTTTTTCAAATCTCTAAAAGCCATCTTCTAGTTCTTTCTTGTTTTGTTTTTTTTAATCCATGAGCTTCCTAACATCGGTCTCCCTGGCTTATAAAAACTTATCCCAAAGATTTCCCAATGATATGTTGTGGGAGTTCTTTTAAGAGATTCTCATTTTCTTTCTTGGCTTTAGGGTGGAAATTGAAAAAAAAACTACTGGAGACAGTGGGATGTATAGTACCACTGGCCTGATTCTAGTACTGTTCTTTGTTTACTTTTCTCTTTGAAAAGCTCTGGCCTAGAGCCACAACCAATTATTTTGCTTATGCCTCCAACTCGGCTGCAGACCAGCTGACTAGCTGGCACTGCACCCTCTGGAGCAGGAATTCTTCCCTTTATAGGGTTTAACTGTCATTGCCCAGGCATTTCATGCAGTATGGTTGCTTCTCTGCTTCCTACAAATACAATCTACTTTTAGAAGAACTATATCTATTGTTTTCAAACTGTTGACCACTTTAAAATATTCTACACAAATATTTCAAACTACAGAAATTATTTTTAAAAACACATGCCATATAATCTAGTGGGAGTACTAAGGATGCATTAAAATATATAACAGATGATTTTACTGTAAAATATCCAAATCAAATAACTTCCTTCATGTCTTTTACAAATTAAATTTCAAGAGAATTTCAAGTCTGATTGTAATAAAATACCTCTTCATTAGTGTTTCGTTTCTTTTTAGCTATATCTGGTAACATCAGTACTTTTCTATTTCTGAGATTATATTTTAAAGCAAATTTAGCACTATGGGGTTATTTTGCTTTCTATTTTATTAATTCACTGCAAATTTCAAGCATGTAAGTAAAGAATAAACTACAAAGTGATAATATTTCTATATCTCTGTTCCTGGATATATATTGAAAACATACAAACAGAAATTGGTTTTATTAGAAGGGCATGCATAATTGCATGACCATTTTTCACATAAACCAATTTTCATGACTCTATATAAAATTTCTCTGAAGCCAAATTAGCCAAAATAGAACCAATCAAATTTAAGAGCATATATGTTCACAAATTTGCAAAATTAATGAAATTGCTTTTTTCTGCAATTAAAAGACAAATATAAGGAGAAAAATACACAAGGTACAAGTTGGAAAAAAGAAAAGAGTTTATTAGAAAACAATAAAACTTCCTTCTATTATTTGAAGAGCTGTATCATGAAAGATGATACTGTGAAAGTGCTGCACTCAATATGCCAGCAAATTTGGAAAACTCAGCAGTGGACACAGGACTGGAAAAGGTCAGTCTTCATTCCAATCCAAAAAAAGGCAATGCCAAAGAATGCTCAAACTACCGCACAATTGCACTCATCTCACATGCTAGTAAAGTCATGCTCAAAATTCTCCAAGACAGGATTCAGCAATATGTGAACCGTGAACTCCCAGATGTTCAAGCAAGTTTTAGAAAAGGCAGAGGCACCAGAGCTCAAATTGCCAACATCCGCTGGATCATGGAGAAAGCAAGAAAGTTCCAGAAAAACATCTATTTCTGCTTCATTGACTATGCCAAAGCCTTTGACTGTGTGGATCACAATAAACTGTGGTACATTCTGAAAGAGATGGGAATACTAGACCACCTGACCTGCCTCTTGAGAAACCTGTATGCAGGTCAGGAAGCAACAGTTAGAACTGTACATGGAACAACAGCCTGGTTCCAAATAGGAAAAGGAGTACGTCAAGGTTGTATATTGTCACCCTGCTTATTTAACTTCTATGCAGAGTACATCATGAAGAATGCTGGGCTGGAAGCAGCACAAGCTTTAATCAAGATTGCCTGGAGAAATATCAATAATCTCAGATATGCAGATGACACCACCTTTATGGCAGAAAGTGAAGAGGAACTCAAAAACCTCTTGATGAAAGTGAAGGAGGAGAGTGAAAAGGTTGGCTTGAAGCTCAACATTCAGAAAACAAAGATCATGGCATCTGGTCCCATCACTTCATAGGAAATAGATGGGGAAACAGTGGAAAGAGTGTCAGACTTTATTTTTTTGGGCTCCAAAATCACTGCGGATGCTGATTGCAGCTATGAAATTAAAAGACGCTTGCTCCTTGGAAGGAAAGTTATGACCAACCTTGATAGTATATTAAAAAGCAGGGACATTACTTTGCCAACCAAGGACTGTCTAGTCAAGGCTATGTTTTTTCCAGTGGACATATATGGATGTGAGAGTTGGACAGCAAAGAAAGCTGATCACCGAAGAATTGATGCTTTTGAACTGTGGTGCTGGAGAAGACTCTTGAGAATCCCTTGTACTGCAAGGAGATCCAACCAGTCCATTCTAAAGGAGATCAATCCTGGGTGTTCATTGGAAGGACTGATGCTAAAGCTGAAACTCCAATACTTCAGCCACCTCCTGTGAAGAGTTGACTCACTGGAAAAGATTCTGATGCTGGGAGGGATTGGGGGCAGGAGGAGAAGGGGACAACAGAGAATGAGATGGCTGCATGGCATCACAGCCTCAATGGACATGAGTTTGAGTGAACTCCGGGAGTTGGTGATGGATAGGGAGACCTGGCGTGCTGTGGTTCATGGGGTCACAAAGAGTCAGACATGACTGAGCGACTGAACTGAACTGTGGAAGGCTTACACTTTTAAGGACCAAAGTGTAGACATAACATTATTAGATTTTAAAAAACACAGAAAATTTGACTACATTTTATTTTGATAGTTTTTGATAAGAGTTATTAAGTAGGTAATCAGGTGCCATATGAGGTTGTGAGGACAACCTATCAGGTAAGTTCCATCTTGAGACATACCAACAAAATGTTATCTCATTGAAGGTTGTACTGAACCAGACTTAAGCCACACAGGGTCTCCTTCATGGATCACAGCCGTGTCTAGAAAAGGGGCTTGTGTAACTCAATGAAGCTAAGAGCTATGTGTGCAGGGCCACCCAAGATGGATGAGTCATAGTGAAGAGTTCTGACAAAATGTGATCCACTGGAGAAGGAAATGAGAACCCACTCCAGTATTCTTGCCTGAAGAACCCCATGGACAGTATGAAAAGTCAAACAGATATGACACCAGAAAATGAACCCCTGGGTTGGAAGGTGTCCAATATGCTACTGAGAAACAGTGGAGGGCAAATGCTAGTAGCTCTGGTAAGATTGAAGCAGCTGGGCCAAATGGAATAATGCTCAGCTGTGGATGTGTTTAATGGTGAAAGTAATGTCCCACACTATAAAGAACAATAGTGACTAGGAGTCTGGAATGCTAGATCCATAAATCAAGGTAAATTGGATGTGGTCAAGCAGGAGTTGGTAAGAGTGAACACCGACATCTTAGGAATCAGTGAACTAAAATGGATGGGAATGCATGTGTGCAAGCATGCTAAGCCTTCTCAGTCGTGTCCAACTCTGCAACCCTATGGACTGTACTCTGCCAGGCTCCGCTCTCCAAGGGACTATCTAGGCAACAACACTGGAGTGGGTTTCATGTCCACCTCCAGGGGATCTTCCCAACTCCAGGATCTTCCCAGCTCATGGATTGAACCCAGAATCTCTTATGTCTCCTGCATTGGCAAGTGGGTTCTTTACCATTAGGGCCACTGGGAAACATGGATGGGAATGGGGGAATTTAATTCAGATGACCATTACAATTACTACTGTGAGCAAGAAACCCTTGAAAGAAATGGAGTAGCTCTCATAGTCAACAACAACAAAAATCTGAAATGCAGTAATTCAGTGCAATCTTGAAAATGACAGAGTGATCTCAGTCTGTTTCCAAAACAAGCCATTCAACATTATAGTAATCCAAGTCCATGTCCCAAACACTGATGCCAAAGAAGCTGAAGTTGACCAGGTCAATGAAGACCTACAGCACCTTCTAGAACTAACACCAAAAAAAAAAAAAAATGCCATTTTCACCATAGGAATGAAAGCAAAAGTAGGACGTCAAGAGATACCTGGAATAATAGGCAAATTTGGCCTTGGAGTGCAAAATGAAGCAGGACAAAAGCTTGCAGTGTTTTGTCAAGAGAACATGCTGGTCATAACAAGCACCCTTTTCCAATAATCCAAGACACAACTCTACACATGGACATCACTAGATGGTCAATCCAAAATTAGATTGATTACATTCTTTGCAGCCAAAAACTGAGTTCTATACAGTCAGTTAAAAAGAAAAAAATCTGGACTGTAGCTCAGATCAGGAGCTCCTGTTTGAAAAATTCACATTTAAGTTGAAGAAAGTAAGGAAAACTACTAGACCATTTATGTATGACTTAAATCAAATCTCTTATGATTATACAGTGGAAATGACAAATACATTCAAGGGATTAGATTTGGTAGATTGACTGTTTGAAGAATTATAGACAGAAGTTCATTATATTACACAGGAAGGAGTGACCAAAGCCATTCCAAAGGAAAATAAATTCAAGAAGACAAAGTGGTTGCCTGAGGAGGCTTTACAAATACCTGAGGAGAGAAGAGAAGTGAAAGGCAAGGGAGAAGGGGGAAGATATATCCAACTGAATGGAAAGATCCAGAGAATAGCACGGAGAAATAAGAAGACCTTCTTAAATGAACAATACAACGAAATAGAGGAAAATAATAGAATGGGAAAGACTAGAGATTTAAAGAAATTGGAGATACCAAGGGAACATGTCATGCAAAGATGGGCACAACAGAAATGGCCAAGAATTAACAGAAGCAGAGAGATTAAGAAGAGGTAGAAAGAATACAAAGAACTATACAAAAAAGGTCCTAATGACCTGGATGACCACAATGGTATAGTCACTCACCTAGAGCCAGACATCATGTAGTGTGAAATCAACTAGGCCTTAGTAAACATTATTATGAACAGAGTGAGTAGATGTGACAGAATTCCAGCTGAGTTATTCAAAATCTTAAAAGGTGATGCTGTTAAAGTGCTGCTCTCAAGACACCAGAGAATTTGAAAAACTCAGCAGTGGCCACAGGACTGGAAAAGGTCAGTTTTCATTCCAGTCTCAAAGAAGGGCAATGCCAAAGAACCTTCAAACTACCCCACAATTTCACATGCTGGCAAGTTAGTGCTAAAATCCTTCAACCTAGGTTTCAACAGTATGTGAACTGAGAACTTCCAGATATACAAGCTGAATTTAGAAAAGGTAGAAGACCCAGAGATCAAATTGCCAACATCAGTTGGATCATAGATAAAGCAAGAGAATTCCAGAAAAACATTTACCTCTTATTCATTGACTATGCCAAAGCCTTTGATTGTGTAGATCACAACAAACTGTGGAAAATTCTTAAAGAGATAGGAATACCCAACCACCATACCTGTCTCCTGAGTAAACTGTATGTGGATCAAGAAGTAACAGAACCAGAGATGGAACAACAGACTGTTTCAATATTGGGAAAGGAGTACATCAAGATTGTATATTGTCACCCTACTTATTTAGCTTGTATGCACAGTACATAATGCAAAATGTCAGGCTGGATGAATCCCAAGCTGGAATCAAGATTGCCAGGAGAAACAGCAACAACCTCAGATACGCAGATGATACCACTATAATGGCAGAAATCAAAGGGGAACTGAAGAGACTCTTGATGAGGTGAAAGGAGAGTGGAAAAGCTAGCTTGAAACTCAACATTCAAAAAACTAAAATCATGACATCTGGCCCCATCACTTCATGCAAATAGAAGGGGAAAAAGTAGAAGCAGTGAAAATTTTCATTTTCTTGGGTTCAAGAATCACAATGGAAGGTGACTGCAGCCATAAATTTAAAAGATGTTTGCTCCATGGAAGGAAAAATATGACAAACATAGAGAGCAGGTTGACAAGCAGAGACATCACTTTGCCAATTAAGGTCTGTCTAGTCAAAGCTGTGGTTTTCCCAGGAGTCTCGTATGGATGTGAGAGTTGGTCCATATAGAAGGATGAACATCAAGGAATTGGTGCTTTCACATTTTGGTTTTGGAGAAGACCTTTGAAATCTCTTGGACTGCAAGGAAATCAAACCAGTCAACCCTAAAGGAAACCAACTGTGTGTTTATTGAAAGGATTGTTGCTGACATTGAAGCTTCACTACTTTGGTCACCTGATTCAAAGAACTGACTCACTAGAAAAGACCCTGATTCTGGGAAAGATTGAAGGCAAAAGAAAAAGAGGGTGGTAGAGGATGAGATGGGTTTCTGTCCATGGGACTTTGCTGACAAGGATACTGGAGTGGGTTGCCATTTCCTCTTCCAGGTTATCTTCCCAACTCAGGGATTGAATCCACATCCCCTAGGTCTCCTGCATTTCTGGTGAATTCTTTACCTGCTGAGCCATCCAGCAAGCCCTAATCTTTCTATATTAGTCCATAAAGAGCTTTCCCATTCATTTTAATAGCCACATAGTATTAAATTCTGTGGAACATTACAGTTTATATAGTCATATTTTCATAAACATTTGATCTATTCTTCATTCAAAGGAGAAAAGGAAAGATATAAGCATCTGAATGCAGAGTTCCAAAGAATAGCAAGGAGAGATAAGAAAGCCTTCCTCAGAGATCAATGCAAAGAAATAGAGGAAAACAGCAGAATAGGAAAAACAAGAGATCTCTTTTCAATAGGAAAAATTAGAGATTCCAAGGGAACATTTCATGCAAAGATGGGCTCGATAATGGGCAGAAATGGTATGGACCTAACAGAAGCAGAAGATATTAAGAAGAGGTGGCAAGAATACACAGAAGAACTGTACAAAAAAGATCTTCATAACCAAGATAATCACAATAACTTGATCACTGACCTAGAGCCAGGCATCTTGGAATGTGAAGTCAAGTGGTATCGGGGACCAGCCTCGATATGGCCCAGGGTATCCTCAGGATGAACGGCGTCAGCGTCAGAGAGAGAGAGAGAGAGAGACAGGGGCTGATGATTCCTTGGTTTACGCTGGAAACCAATAAAACCCCAGCTCGGGGTTTGCTCTGTTTACGTAGGCCGCAGGCACCCTCTAGAATCACTGCAGGCACCCCACCAGGGCACCCCCTTGAGTGGGTCTTAGAAGCCCAGGCAGATAAGTAAACTCAGAGGGCCCAGCGCTCCAAGGATCTCAACCAGAAAAAGAATAGAGAAAAGGACGGAAAAAGAGAAAGAACGACACGGGGAGACCAAGCTTCAGTGAGCAAGGCCCAAAACTTTATTTTCCAGTGCTGCTTTTATACCCTAAGTTATGTGCATAAGAAATAGAGAAAGGGAGGTATAGAGTCACACCAAAATCACGTGGGGTCAGCAGTCTTGATTCTTATCAGGATCAGGGCTTATTTTTGTGTGTCTCGTGATAAAAGTTTTAGGTGGTTTACATCATCTTCTGGCCAGGGGGCCTGCTAACAGTTTATGGCCCTCTCTCCTAACAATAGGTTAGTTAGCAAGTAAAAGGCTTATATTCTTTTAAGGTGACTTTCCTAAAGTCAGGTGCTAGACACATAACAAAGTTACATTCCTATAAGGCACAGGTGTAGTGAGCTGCAAGAAAGGAATTTATTAACTTAAGATCTGATGTGGTTAAATCAAAGGCTACTACTTATATTCTCTATATGTGATTAATATATTTCCAAGGATACAATAGATAGAGGAAACTTTGCAGCAAGCATTGATTCAACAATGAAATCTTTTTTAGTACTATTCTAATGATTTTAACTTCTTCAACAGATTCCTGTATTTTAGAATATTAGACTTTCTGTCCTTGCATGGCTGGGAGGCTATAAACAGTCACACTCATAGTTGTAAGAGCCTGGACAAACTTGTCATGCAAGTTAGAAAGCTATCAGAGGGGCTTGGATTGGAACACTCCTATTAAGCTGAGGAGAACTTTTAAACTACAGCTCTGAATTAATGTTTTCAGAGAAAGGTGGTTGGGGGGAAGCCCCCGTAAGTATTAGAGGACTTGGTAAGAGGCGTAAGATAGTAAAGCAGTCAGACTCCGGTTTTCTTTGGGGTAGATGCTCAGGTAAGTCCAGGGGGTTCCTCAAGTCCTGATTAGCCTTTGCCCGTCAGGCCTCTTCCCCAGTTGACCTTTGCCACGGGTAGGATTTCCCTCGCTGGCTCCCGGCAAAGTGGGCCTTAGAAAGCATCACTACGAACAAAGCTAGTGGAGGTGATGGAATTCCAGTGGAGTTATTTCAAATCTTGAAAGATGATGCTGTAAAAGTGCTGCACTAAATATGCCAGCAAATTTGGAAAACTCAGCAGTGGCCACAGGACTTGAAAAGATCAGTCTTCATTCCAATCCAAAGAAAGGCAATGCCAAAGAATGCTCAAACTACCACACAATTGCACTCATCTCACACGCTAGTAAATTTATGCTCAAAATTCTCCAAGCCAGGCTTCAGCAATATGTGAACCGTGAACTTCCAGATGTTCAAGCAGGTTTTAGAAAAGGCAGAGACACCAGAGATCAAATTGCCAACATCCGCTGGATCATGGAGAAAGCAAGAGAGTTCCAGAAAAACATCTATTTCTGCTTCATTGACTATGTCAAAGCCTTTTACTGTGTGGATCACAATAAACTGTGGACAATTCTGAAAGAGATGGGAGTACCAGACCACCTGACCTGCCTCTTGAGGAACCTGTATGCAGGTCAGGAAGCAACAGTTAGAACTGGACATGGATCAACAGACTGGTTCCAAATAGGAAAAGGAGTACATCAAGGTTGTATATTGTCATGCTGCTTATTTAACTTCTATGCAGAGTACATCATGAAGAATGCTGGGCTGGAAGCAGCACAAGCTGGAACCAAGATTGACGGGAGAAATATCAATAATCTCAGATATGCAGATGACACCAACCTTAAGGCAGAAATTGAAGAGGAACTAAAAAGCCTCTTGATGAAAGTGAAAGAGGAGAGTAAAAAAGTTGGCTTGAAGCTCAACATTCAGAAAACAAAGATCATGGCATCTGGTCCCATCACTTCATGGGAAATAGATGGGGAAACAGTGGAAACAGTGTCAGACTTTATTTTTTTGGGCTCCATAATCACTGAGGATGCTGATTGCAGCCATGAAATAA
The DNA here is from genome assembly GCF_049115385.1 of Moschus berezovskii. Lineage (NCBI taxonomy): Eukaryota > Metazoa > Chordata > Mammalia > Artiodactyla > Moschidae > Moschus > Moschus berezovskii. The sequence goes on along the minus strand of NC_142464.1, from coordinate 59,096,701 downwards.
AAGACACTTACTCCTCGGAAGGAATGTTATGACCAACCTAGATAGCATATTAAAAAGCAGAGACATTACTTTGCCAACAAACGTCCGTCTAGTCAAAGCTATGGTTTTTCCAGTGGTCATGCATGGATGTGAGAGTTGGACTGTGAAGAAAGCTGATCGCCGAAGAATTGATGCTTTTGAACTGTGGTGCTGGAGAAGACTCTTGAGAGTCCCTTGGACTGCAAGGAGATCCAACCAGTCCATTCTAAAGGAGATCAGTTCTGGGTGTTCATTGGAAGGACTGATGCTAAAGCTGAAGCTCCAATACTTTGGCCACCTCATGCGACGAATTAACTCACTGGAAAAGACTCTGATGCTGGGAGGGATTGGGGGCGGGAGGAGAAGGGGACTACAGAGAATGAGATGGCTGGATGGCATCACCAACTCGATGGACATGAGTTTGAGTGAACTCCGGGAGTTGGTGATGGACAGGGAGGCCTGGGGTGCTGTGATTCATGGGGTCACAAATAGTCGGACACGACTGAGAGACTGAACTGAACTGAACTGAACTGAGGGATGATTGGAATGGGAGAGAAATGGATTTTATCTTTTGGGTCTCATTTCTTCAAAATGGTAGTAAGCAATAACCCAGATATCAAACTATTATTGTATTAATTTTTGTTATGATCAGATATAGAAAAACATTATTCTTGAGGAATTAAAACTTACTTGAAAGACAAAGAGTATGAAAAGCCTATGGTTTTTAACAGCAATAGTTTTCTTTACTACTACATGATAAACAGATGCTATGAAAGCCATATATTAGCAAGTTTAATTTTTGATACTGGAGAAAACTCGAGAATCTCTTGGACATCAAGGACATCAAACCAGTCAGTCCTAAAAGAAATCAACTCTGAATATTCATTGGAAGGACTGATGTTAAAGCTGAAGCTGCAACACTTTGGCCAGATGATGTGAATAGCAAACTCACTGGAAAAAACCCTGATGCTAGGTAAGGTTGAGGGCAGGAGGAGAAAAGGGAAACACAAGATAAGATTGTTGGATGGTATCATTGACTCTTTGGACATGAGTTTGAGTAATCCTTGGAAGACAGTGAAAGACAGGGAAGCTTGGTGTGCTGTGGTTCATGGGTTCACAAAGATTCAGACACAACTTAGAGAATTACCAACTGAACAACAGCTGATAAAATAAAATTTTTAAAAAATGGAGAGCAATCTTGAAAGTTCCCTGAGCAGACAAAACCAATTTAGTCATACAAGCAAAATTTAGTTTAGCCTATTTTGCAAGACTGACTTGATCTGGGTCATTTCTCATCTACATCTCTGGAAATTGTGAGCAAAGTTTTACTGTTTCCCAAGGTTGATATGGGGTAACCACTGACCAATTTTTTATCTTTTAAGTAAAATTTAATATTATGATCAATCTCTGAAAAGAATAAACAGTCAATTCCTTCTCACCATATAAACTGCTTTATAGCAAATATGTTAACATTTCTGAGCCTCATTCATATTTTTGTTTGAGTGCTCCTAGGTTATAAACTGGTTTTATTTTGATATGTGCACTTTTACTAATTACTTCTTCAGTGTGTAAAACACTAATAAACAGAAACCTCAGTTAAATTGTGTCAGGAGAACAGAAGGGGGAGCTTTTGCACCTGGAGATAACAGCAGAGTCCAACAGGAAATACCCCTCTTCTTGGGAAGGAAGCAGCCAATGAAATTGTAGCCCTCCAACTTCATTTTCCTCTGTATAAAAGCATTCTTCCCTTGCCATGTAGGTACTTGCATGTGACTCACCATGGTTATATAAACTGAAATTGTTTGCTGATCGCAAACAAACCCATCTTTGTTGGGGAGATATTTGGCAGTCTATTTCCTTTAGATTAACAATTGAGTCAGTGTTTTTTGTTCCTATTATTTCTAAACTTTTGACACTACATTTTTTTTACTTTATTTTTAATCAAAGGAGAGTTGCTTTACAATATTGGTTTGATTTCTGCCATCCATCAACACGATTAACAATACTTTGTAACTTGATTGCAATGTAGTTTGAAAACCCATACAATTTGGGATTACATTTTCAACAGAACTCCACCATTCCTTCTTTATTCTGTTTCAATAATTGCACCTGGAATCAACCAATTTCCTGCTCAAGAGGTTAATTATTTATACCTGTGTTTTTGCACATGCAATTATGGTGAACTTTTGCAATTAATATGTATGTCTTTATTCATATTTCTAACTTGCTAGGCTTTCCAGATAAAAGTTTTTCTTTTTTTTTTTTTTCCTGTCTAAGGTCGTTAAAAAATTTTTCATGTGCTTCCAAGGTGAATCTGGAGGCAAACAATAGGTGAGGTGAAATTGACTTAGTGAAAAAGTTGAGTTCTTTTATTGTAAAATAATGATGACATTTTCCAAAAGGGCAGTCCTTACAAATACAACAAACTTAGAGATCATTTTAAAAGGGTTACATACAATTTTTATACATTAAAAAATACTATTTTAAGAACAATAAGCTATCTCCTAAATCTTATAAACATCTTATAAATTATGTCTATTTTTGTCTTTATGTGTGTCATGGAAAGTTAAAAGTTTACATTGAATACATGTCCTTTATGCAGCCTAAATGGTCACCTCCATAAGAGGGATTAATAATAGGGGCTCCTGGACCCTCGAGATTTTTATCTTTTGCCAAATGATGTCTAAGTTCAAGTCCTGATAATTTGAAATGAAGTCAAATAGACAAACCACTTAACCTGAGATGAAAATTAATGGTTGGAAATGAATTAACTCCCTAAATATTTAATTACTTACAGATATAAAAGTCTGTGGTCAAAATCGAAGGCAATCTTTTGACACTTTATTGCTCAGCAGGGTCTTTTATGACTAAATCTTTAATTTATTTTTAGGAAATAGTTATAAGTAAATAATTTAAAATAATAAGTCAAATGGAAACTCGAGCTTATTCTTAGAATTACTTGAATCCAATGGTCTCTATTCTACTGCATTTTTTTTAAAATGTTGTTAGTAATTGCTGAAATTCCATTAGCATAAACCTAAGAAGCATTAGCTTTTGAGATCTTGACAACCTAAAGGTAATAAAAAAACCAAAACTGACCAAATGCATTGTCAACTGTGAGGCCAGACAGATTTATTTGTACATTTCCTGTGTCTGTTACTCTTTTATGAAGATAAATTTGCAAAAAGACAGAAGGGAAGATAGATTTATTACATGTTCTTCTGTTATCCTTCCTGTTTGGGGATTTGCCAGGTCTATGGCCTTCGACCAAAAATTGTGCTTTCTGAATCATACTTAGGTAGTTTGCTATTGTTCAAATTGAAGGAGCTCATAAGAAATTGCCCCTGAGAAATGCTGCAATATGTTTTCTATAAAGAAGTTAGTGGAACCAGATTCACTGGGTTATACATTGTTCTTTTTTTATCAGAACCCTGGGGAAAATGCCTCTGGATTCTTCCAGATTAGTTGGGTTTCCTGTGAGTCTGGAGTTTATTTATGTCTTATGGATACTATGAATATTTTGAGGTGATTGATTTTCTTCTTATTGGCTGCCAAGAAATTTAAAACTAACATTATGACCAACTTTTAAGAACACATTAGCATGTTTGACAAGCATTTTATGTATTCTCCATCTTGTTTCCTTGCATGTATTTTCTCTTTAATCCTCATGTTCCAGATTTATGAGATATGGAATGATATACCAGCTACCTCAAAAATCAGTTATATTCTCTAATAGAACTTCAGGTTCAGGATCTGAACGTTTGATCAAACAAGAATTAACTGATTATTAGCACTGTAAACATTGTTTAACATTTTTAGAGCCAAAAGGAAAAATAGGAAATTAGTGAGAAGAGAGATGACAGCTGCTTTGTGAACCTCACGCTTCCTCCTGTAGAGTACTACTGTGTGTGTGTAGTGTTTATGTATGTGTACACCTATGTGACAGGAATAAAGGTTGCTCACACACCACTGCCTTGTTAACAGAGCCATGATTTTCTCAAGGCCTCAAGAAGAGATCCCTTGATCTCAGATAAAGTGGGCCTAAAATACTTGTTTAGAGAATGGTCATTTTCCATTTCTCATGAAAGAGAGAATTCTGCCAAAGGTTTTTGGGCAAAATAATTTTATAAGCATGAAAGCAACATGAGAAATTGTCTTACTGCTCTGGCTTATATACCTGTTTTAGAATGAGATCTTGATATCTGGAGTTATAGTAGTCTTATTGTGGCCATTAGTCAGCAAACCTGAAACTAAACAGCCAAAATTCTGAGGATCATAGAGAAGAAATATGGAAAAATCCTGGGATCTTTGTGATACACTAAGTAGCTGAACTCACACTACCAACTTTTCATGTCTAAACTGTTATGTAGAATAAAAAAATATTTATGATATTTATAATTTTTAATGTTACTATCAATCGGATGTGTTCCTTATGATACAGTCTTACAAAAGTTATAAAGTCTAGCAAATTTTTCTTAGTGATTGATAAGAGAAAGAAGAATTCTCTCTCCTAGAATTAGAATACTGAAGTTTATTATCTTTTCTTATATGATGAGTAGTCTCACAACTTTCTCTGCTTTTATTGGTATCCATTACAAAAAAAATATGACTGTCAAGGAAATCAAATCAAAAGATATTTTCAAATTTTTAAATGTTACATATATACATGTGTGTATATATATATATGTAAATATGTTTATATTTGTAATTTTTAGCAGTTAATAATGAATCCCACTGGTTATCCTTCCAAAACAGATATTTTCAATGCAGGTGTCTTTTGTATTTTTGAGATAGATTTATCCAGTTTAAATTGATTTGGAATAAACAGTGGGAGGCCATTTTTCATTGAACACATTCTAAATGTGTTTTCCAAGGAGAGTTTAGTGTGTTTTCCAATGGAAAGCCTGGTCCTTATCACAATACTTTTGATTAGCAATGGGACAAAAAGCATAGACATAGACATAAGTAAAAGAAAACATATAGAAGATTTCAGAACCTCTCCACAGAAATGAAAAAGAAAGTAAATTCATGGAAGTCGGTAACATTACAAACAGTGAAAGCTATCAGTGGAAAGGGTATGAAATAAAGTGCAGAACTGTGAACAAGAATGTGACATTAAACAATGAAACAGAAGAAAAAAACAAATACATCATGGATCATAGTTAGTATTTAGAAAGCATTTATCATTTGCCTAACATGATGCCAAGAAGCTTGCATACAGAGTTTTATTTAAGACTTGCAACCACCCTACTAAGTTTATTAATTATCCCCCTTTTACAAGTAAGAAAACTGAGCGCTGGAGAGATTCACTAATTGACTCAGTTACACAGCTAACAATTAAAGCAAAGATTGACTCGTGTCTTAGTGTAATTGTAAAGTCTATACTCCTAACAGCCATATTATTATGCATTCCAGTAATACACTAGGACAACAATGAGTATTCCTATACAGATCACATCTGCATTTTTGTTTAGCATACATTTGTATATTCATCTATGCCCAAAATTCTATTTTCCCACTAAGGCTTCAGATATTTTAGAACTAAAGTCAAATGTTATAATTTGAGTATTCATGTAATACAAATTTTTACTATTGTACATATCAGCCAAACTGTTTTCAGCCACCATTTTCATTTCTGCTCTTCAATTAATGTTAATCACAGTGATTATGCTAATCTAGGTTGATACAGTATACAAGAAATAACAAGGAGAACCATTTTAGACTAAACAACCAAAACAAGCTCCACAGTAGAAACAAATACTTGAATTGTAAATAATTGGAATCAGGTCATATGCTGAATAAATAGCAAACATTTTAAATATTGAAGAGCAAGCAGAAATTTCTCTTTATAATGGTACATCATAGTATTTATCTTTTGATGTTTATATGTTCACATTATTTCTGCCCTTTATGTACCTTTATATTATTGTGAAACAATATTATCAATCTAAAATATAACAACAGTTTTGTCTAAATAAATATTCAAGTTGATTTCTACCAACAGTACTTTTTCTCTATTATGTAATATAACACAGGATGATGGTGAATTGCATGTACACAACCTTTGGGGAGCTAAAAATGTGACTATTAGTGCTTGGTCAATGGACATAAACTTGAACAAACTCCAGGAGATAGTGAAGGACAGAGGAGCCTGGCATGCTGAAGTCTATAGGGTTGCAAAGAATCAGACATGATTTAGTGACTGAAAAATATCTGTTCTCGGGAGCAAAAGGCAAAGGCAGTTGTGAAAAAAATTGGAGCCTGTAGAAAATATTCTCTCTTACATACACTTAGATAATATTCTTACATGACATTATTTAATTTAGAATGAGTTGGAAAAATGTAATGGATACAATCAAAACACATGATGATACATTACAGTCTATATTATCCAATCTGTTCCCACACTGTTGTCAGGTCTCAAAATCAACCCAATGGGAACATGACATCTACCCAGCATAGGAATTTCAAACTGATACTGTTGTGTTTTTTTTTTCCCAAAATTATGCATGGTAGAGAATAAACAAATGCCATTTTATTTTTAAAAGTTAATATTATATACAGGATGAACTTTTGCATTGATTTTGATTTGCTTAATAACTTGCTTTATAATATTATTTATGTTGATGATTAAGTATTTTAGGCATCTTACACTTTGTGCCTGCAGTAAATGCCTCACTCACCTCAACTAATCCCAGGCCTATGCTGTATGAATCTATTCTAATTTTATATGATCAGATTCATAGAAAAGTCCAGGCACGCCCAATGAACATTCTCTGCAAATCTGATTCTCAAGGACACCTTGCCATATGTCTTTTGGAGAGTTGCAGATAAAGAAATAATGAAAAGCAATAACCTGAACTGAAGTTTTTCTTTAAAAATGGAATAGGACTAAGAGGGGAAGATAATTATCCTATGTTAATGCCCTTGGAAACAACATGCAGGTAAAGGAGTAGACGTATTTTACAGTCGTCTTTTGTAAGAAGCTGCTGCTGCTAAGTCACTTCAGTCGTGTCCGACTCTGTGTGACCCCATAGACGGAAGCCCACCAGGCTCCCCCGTCCCTGAGATTCTCCAGGCAAGAACACTGGAGTGGGTTGCATTTCCTTCTCCAATGTGTGAGAAGCTAAGTCTTGTTTTTTTTCCAGTGAGTCAACTTGTCGCATGAGGTGGCCAAAGTATTGGAGTTTCAGCTTTAGCATCAGTCCTTCCAATGAACACCCAGGACTGATCTCCTTTAGAATGGACTGGTTGGATCTCCTTGCAGTCCAAGGGACTCTCAAGAGTCTTCTCCAGCACCACAGTTCAAAAGCATCAATTCTTCGGCAATCAGCTTTCTTCACAGTCCAACTCTCACATCCATACATGACCACTGGAAAAACCATAGCATTGACTAGATGGACCTGCGGAATGAGAAGGGGATGACAGAGAATGAGATGGCTGGATGACATCACCAACTCAATGGACATGAGTTTGAGTGACTCTGGGAGTTGGTTATGGACAGGGTGGCCTGGCGTGCTGTGATTCATGGGGTCTCAAAGAGTCAGACACGACTGAGTGACTGAACTGAACTGAAGTCTTGTTTTTAAGTAAAGATTTGGCCACTAGAGGGTAAAAATTTAAGGAAATGTATTAGAACTATTAGCTCCAAACTTGTGTTGTTTTTTGCAAAATGGTCATCATATTTATTTATTAGTTCCAGTGACATTCCCATCAGCAATTTGAAATTCATTCCCATGTCTTGCTCTCAGAGCTAGATTGGGAGCCTCAGGAATGAAGCAGTTTTGTAAATCCAGAGGCACAGCACATTTTGTCTTAAAATAATTTTGCCAATTTAAGTGCCTAACACTTGCATGAGATGAATGTTGACTACTACTAGAAACCAAGTCTACTCGTTAAGAATGGCCATATGCCAAGATTAATTGAATTTAAATGATTTGAACAAGCTTCAAAGAATATTCCAAAAGAAGAAATTAGAAAATATATGAATATAAATGAATTCTGAAATAAGAGAATGGGTGCCAGCTTTTAAGAAACTAGTTCACACTTGTCTATCAATGCCCAAATAGGTTTGCAAAAAATTAAGTTGACTAGCATATCGTCATATCTTAGATGTTATGTTATTGGCATCTAATGTCCTTCAATAGTCTACACATTGTTAGTTATTCTGGTTTTCTACAGTAAACCATAGAGTTAAAAAACATCAACCAAGGAAAATACATGCATATAGTCATATACATTCAATAAAATACCCTTGAAGATTCCCAGACATTTTGTTCTCATTAAGTTCAAGTTAGCAGGCAGTTGAAGGTATAACACTCATCCTTGGAGTAAATTGTGACTTCTTTAAGTTGAGCACTGGGTGAAGTAGTTGGATTGTATTTAGGAGCATGCTGCCAAGAATGCATATCTCTAAATACTAGAAACCCACTCAGTATGGTGATCAGTTCACACTATGTAACATATATGGGAACCAAGGCCAAGTAATGGAAAAACATCTTTACATTCTAGTTTTTCATGGTAATTCTGGAACATTCGTTTCTTGAGTAGAATATTGGGTAAAATAGCCTACACCATTTTAAAGGATATTTTTCTCTATTTTGTACATGATATATGAATTAATTTTTGCCAGTAAAATGCAGCTGTGATGCATCTTCACCGTCTTTAATTGAAGACTTTTTTTTTTGAATTTGCTTTATAATGGATGAGCTAGACCCCATTAAAATTAAAAACATCTATCTGGAAAAGACAATGTCAAGAGAAGTAGGTGAGCTACATACTGGGAGAAAAATATTTGCAAAAGATACATTTGATAAAGGACTCATCCAAAATATATGAAGTGCTCAAAATTCAACAGCAAGAAAACAAACAACTTGATTAAAAATAAATGAACTGAAAACCTTAACAGATACCTCACCAAGGAAGATACCCACATGGCAAATAAGCATTTGAAAAGATGCTCAACATTTTATAATATCATCAGAGAAAGGCAAATTAAAATATCAAGATGTCATTACATATCTATTAGAATGGCTACAAACTGGAACAATAATAACACCAAATGCTGGTGAGGACTTGGGACAACAGGAATTCTCATTCATTGCTGATGACAAGGCAAAGTGGTACAGCCTCACTGGAAGAAAATTTGGCAGTTTTTTACACAACTAAATATACTCTTACCATACAACCCAGAAATCATACTGCATAGAATTTACCCAAAGGAGTTGAAAACCTATATACACAATAAAACCTGCACCTACATGTTTACAGTTACTTTATCCATAAATGCCAAAACTTGGAATCAACCAAGTTATCCTTTAGTAGGTGAACAACGAACTTTAGTACAACTAGAGAATGGAATATTCTTCACTGTTGCAAAGAAATGAGCTATCAAACCGTGATAAGACATGGAGGAAACTTATGTGCATATTACTAAGTGAAAGAAGCCAATTTGAAAAAGTTGCACACTGTATGCATGTCCATCTTTTTACTGTATGTATCCATCTATATGACATTCTGGAAAAGGCAAAGCTATACAGAAAGTAAAAAAAAAAAATCCATGGTTTCAAGGGATTATGGTGGGCAAAGCAAAGAGGAATTTTTAGGACAGTGAAAATATTCTGTGTGATACCACATAACATTATACATTTATTCAAATACATGGAATGTGCAACAGCAAGAGTGAAACCCAAGGTAAACCATGAACTTCAGATGATTATGATGTGTCAGTGTAGGTTCATCAATTGTAACAAATGTACCACTCTACAAAATACAAAGATTTTTGTTTTTTTTTTTTTTTAAGCCATGAAGAACTTGGAGATGCTGACGATGTTTGTTATCTTGATGATGGTGATTTCAGTGTCAGTTTGTTAGTCTCTCAGTCATGTCAAACTTTTTGTGACCTCACAGACTGTAGGGTCCTCTGTCCATGGTATTGTCCAGGCAAGAATACTGGAGTGGGTTGTCATTTCCTCAAGGGATCTTCCCAATCCTGGGGTTGAATTCTCATCTCCTGTGTCTCCTGCATTGCAGGCAGATTCTTACCACCGAGCCCCTGAAAATCCCCGATTATGATGATCAGTTCAGTTCAGTCGCTCAGTCGTGTCCGACTCTTTGCGACCTCATGAATCACAGCACGCCAAGCCTCCCTGTCCATCACCAAGGAGTTCACTCAAATTCGTGTCCATTGAGTCGGTGATGCCATCCAGCCCTCTCATTCTCTGTCGTCCCCATCTCCTCCCACCCCCAATCCCTCCCAGCATCAGAGTGTTTTCCAGTGAGTCAACTCATCACATGAGGTTGCCAATGGGCAAAACTTATCAAGCTCCACACTTTAAATATATCCAATTAAAGGTAACAATATGATTATGATTGAGCATTTCTTGGGCTGTCAATGTTTGGATGAGTGATAAAATAAAGTCATATATAATTCACTTCAAGAAAAAAAAAAAAAGAAACAACAGTACACAATGAACTGTGATTTGGGAGAATGGCATTGAAACGTGTATATTATCATATGTGAAACGAATCACCAGTCCAGGTTCCACGCATGATACAGGGTGATCGGGGCTGGTGCACGGGGATGACCCAGAGGAGGATAAGGGGAGGAGGGAGGTGGGAGGGGGGTTCAGGAAGGGGAACTCATGTACACCCAGGGCGGATTCATGTCAATGTATGGCAAAACCAACCAATATAATATTGTAAAATAATTAGCCTCCAATTAAAAAAAAAAAAGAAAGAAAAAGAAAATTTCCTGGAAAAAAAGGAGCTGAAAGTAAAAAATAAATAAAAAATTTAAAAAATAAAATATATAGATTATATTATAACATATTAAAAAAAAGTTCCAGTTCGAACGACTCTGGCAATTGTGACATTGTTTACCAGTGATGTTTAACAATATTCAAGGTTGAGGCACACTGCCAACTTTTCAGTCAATTAAGCACTGGGCTGGGCTCCTCTGTCTATGGGATTTAATCAGTAAGAATATTGAAGTGGTCGCCAGTTCCTTCTGCAAGGGATCTTCCCCCCCAGGGATCAAACCCATGTCTCCTGCATTGGCAGGCAGATTCTTTACCACTCAGCCACCTGGGAAGCCCCACCTGTAAATGCTTTTGCTTCTAAATGTCTAGAATGTCTTCTACGAGCAGCCAAGCTCAGACTCATCAGTTTCATCAGTACAGGCCAAGTCTGTATCCAAGGCTTTGACCAATGCACCAGGCAGACGAGTCAAACTGAGTCAATCAGAGTTTCTTTCTTTGGCATTTAGAAAAGGTAACAGGAGACACCAGCTGGTGTTTGAAAGAGAAATTTTGAACTCTAGAAGGCTCTTAATTTCCTGTTATGGTACTTGCACTGCTTCTTGTGAGTTCCAAAAAAACACACCTACTGGTCATAGCAAAAACCCTCTTCCAACAATACAAGAGAAGATTCTACACATGGACATCACCAGATGGTCGACACTGAAATCAGAGATCCAACCAGTCCATTCTAAAGGAGATCAGTCCTGGGTGTTCATTGGAAGGACTGATGCTAAAGCTGAAACTCCATTACTTTGGCCACCTCATGCGAAGAGTTGACTCACTGGAAAAGACTCTGATGCTGGGAAAGGTTGGGGGCGGGAGGAGAAGGGGACGACAGAGAATGAGATGGCTGGATGGCATCAGCGACTCGATGGATGTGAGTTTGAGTGAACTCCAGGAGTTGGTGATTGACGGGGAGGCCTGGCGTGCTATGATTCATCTAATCGCAAAGAGTCAGACATGACTGAGCTGTTGAACTGAACTGAGACAGCATATTAAAAAGCAGAGACATTACTTTGCCAACAAAGGTCCGTCTAGTCAAGGCTATGATTTTCCAGTGGTCATATATGGATGTGAGAGTTGGACTATAAAGAAAGCTGAGTGCTGAAGAATTGATGCTTTTTGAACTGTGGTGTTTGAGAAGATTTTTGAGAGTCCCTTGGACTGCAAGGAGATCCAACCAGTCCATTCTAAAGGAGATCAATCCTGGGTGTTTATTGGAGGGACTTACGTTGAGGCTGAAACTCCAATACTTTGGCCACCTGATGTGAAGAGCTGACTCTTGAAAAGACCCTGATGCTGGGAAAGATGAGGGCATGAGCAGAAGAAGACGACAGAGGATGAGATGGTTGGATGGCATCATCAACTCAATAGACATGGGTTTGGGTGAACTCTGGGAGCTGGTGATGGACAGGGAGTCCTGGTGTCTGCGGTTCTTTGGGTCAAAAAGAGTCGGACATGCCTGAGTGAACTGAACTGATGTCCTTAGAATACATCCTCCTTTGTGACAACTTAGCTCAAATTTGTTTTTACTACTTGGAACAATACTTTCTAATTTATGTAAATAATTATGTTTATTATTTGTTTTTATTGGAGTACAGTTGATTTATAAAGTTGTTAGTAGCAGTGATTCAGTTATACATAGACATATATTCATCTTTTTTATTCTTGTCAAAGTTAAAAGTTTTATTTTATTTATTTAATTTTATAATAGGTCCTTATTGATTATCTATTTTAAATACAACAGTGTGTACATGTGAATCCCAAGCTCCCAATTGTCATACTAAGTGAAGTAAGCCAGAGAAAGACAGATGTATGATGTACCTTATAATAATGATAGTACAAATGAACTTATCTACAAAACACAAATAGACTCAGAGACTTAAAGAATGAACTTTCAGTTACCAGGAGGGAAGGGTGGGAGAAGGGACAGATAGGCATTGATTTAGTGTTTATTCCCACTCCAGTGTTCTTGCCTGGAGAATCCCAGGGACGGGGGAGCCTGGTGGGCTTCCATCTATGGGGTCACGCAGAGTTGGACAAGACTGAAGTGACTCAGCAGCAGCAGCAGCAGCAACCTCAGATATGCAGATGACACCACACTTATGGCAGAAAGTGAAGAGGAACTCAAAAGCCTCTTGATGAAAGTGAAAGAGGAGAGTGAAAAGTTTGGCTTGAAGCTCAACATTCAGAAAATTAAGATCATGGCATCTGGTCCCATCACTTCATGCGAAATAGGTGGGGAAACAGTGTCAGACTTTATTTTTTTGGGCTCCAAAATCACTGCAGATGCTAATTGCAGCCAGGAAATTAAAAGATGCTTGCTCCTTGGAAGGAAAGTTATGACCAACCTAGATAGCATATTAAAAAGCAGGGACATTACTTTGCCAACAAAGGTCCGTCTAGTCAAGGTTATGGTTTTTCCAGTGGTCATGTATGGATGTCAGAGTTGGACTGTGAAGAAAGCTGATCACCGAAGAATTGATGCTTTTGAACTGTGGTGCTAGAGAAGACTCTTGATATTCCCTTGGACTGCAGGGAGATCCAACCAGTCCATTCTAAAGGAGATCAATCCTGGGTGTTCATTGGATGGACTGATACTAAAACTAAAACTCCAATACTTTGGCCACCTCATGCGATGAGTTGACTCACTGGAAAAGAGTCTGATGCTGGGAAGGATTGGGGGTGGGAAGAGATGGGGACGACAAAGATCTGTATAGTCAAAGCTATGGTTTTTCCAGTAGTCATGTATGGATGTAAGAGTTGGACCATAAAGAAAGCTGAGTGCTGAAGAATTGATGCTTTCAAACTGTGATGTTGGAGAAGACTCTTGAGAGTCCCTTGGACTGCCAGGAGATCAAACCAATCAACCCTAAAGGAAATCAACAGTGGATATTCATTTGAAGGACTGATGTTGAAGCTGAAGTGCCAATACTTTGGCCACCTGTTGCAAAGAGCCAACTCATTAAAAAAGACCCTGATGCTGGGAAAGATTGAAGGCAGGAGGAGGACGACAGAGGACAAGATGGTTGGGTGATATCACTCACTTAAAGGACATAAGTTTGAGCAAGCTCCAGGAGATGGTGAAGGACAGGGAAGCTTGGCATGCTGAAGTCCATGGGGCCACAAAGAGTCAGACATGACTGAATAACTGGATAGCAACAAGAGCTTCAGCAGTCCATGAACTACGAACTTCCAGATGTACAAGTTGGATTTAGAAAAGGTAGAAAAATCAGAGACCAAACTACCAACATCCATTGGATCACAGAAAAAAAGAGAAATTCCAGAAAAACATCTACTTATCTTTCATTGAATACGTAAAAGCTTTTGACTGTATTGATTATGACAAACTGTGGAAAATTCTTAATTCTTAATCTGGGATTACCAGACCCCTTATCTGTCTTCTGAGAAACCTGTATGCAAGTCAAGGAACAACAGTTAGTAACGACGTGGAACAACTGAGTGGTTCAAAATTGGGAAAAGAAAGGGTGAGAATTTTTAATACATAGGGCGATTATAAATGTAACAACTCATAAGCCTTTATCAAAAGGAGAATGATGAGGAAATGTTTAAGGAAATAATTTCTTATCAGGGCAAAGGTCTGGTGAATTAAGTTCTGGCTCACCTGGAACACTCAGAGATTCTAGCTATTGGTTTGAAACAGGGGATCAATCAACTGTACTTTGTGGTGACATCATCTCAAGAGTGGCATAATCAAGGGAGGGAAGAACAATGTGATTTCACCAAGTCTTGAAGGGGAAGAGGTTTGGATTTCAAAGTCCAGTTGTCTTCAGCTTACTTTCTGTGAAGGACCTGGGAGCAGTAGGTAAAGAATTATTATTTTATGAACTTTTAAACCTGTCTGTTAATTTTGTTATTACCTATATTTTTCTCATGGGAAGAATATCAGACACCTCTTCAAAGAAAAAGGTCTTCATAGCTGTGTGGGTTAATAAAGAATGAGGGAGGCTGTGTCCCACAACAAGGGAAGTGAATTGAAAAGTCAAAGAACGTAGTGTACATGGAAGCAACTATCAAAGGTGGGAGGAGGGAAGAGCCGAGTGAATCCCTACAAGTTATTTCTGCAACTTGCTGGAAAAAAGAAGCAACAATGATGACCAGAAGGATCTACACATAGTAAAGAATACCAGTGTGTGGTTTTTGTGTGTGTGCATGTGTATAGCTAACCAGACTATAGCTAACCAGACTCCTCTGTCCATGGGATATCCCAGGAAAGAATACTGGAATGGGGTTGCCATTTTCTTTTCCAGAGGATCTTCCTGACCCAAGGATTGAACCTTTGTCTCCTGCATTGATTCTTTACCACTGAGCTACCAGGGAAGCTTTAAATTACTTAATATAAGAAAACTATTACAGGCACACAGGATAATTCTTTATGTGAATTAGATATCCACATTCACGGAAGAAAAAAGAAAAAGGACATATTCTCTGCTGACTTTGCAGCCTAGTTAAAATTTGTTTCAATTTAAGGGCCTCCATGAAACACGAAAGCTATGTTTTTCAGCTCCATATGGACTTACTGCACTACATGAAATATTTGGCTTGGTTCAGTGTCTGAATCCAAAAATACCTCCTTATGTTATTATGGCTGCTGGTATCTCTAACAAAATTAGCTGAGCTGTGGAGATAAGAATGTTCTCATGTTTCACACATGGCATGCACACCCATAAATGTGTAGACATGGGAGGATAAAGGGAGGAATCAGACACACACAGATCTTTCCTAACATGGAGCACAAAAGTAAATTTGATCATAGATATTCTGTTCTTGAACAGAGGGACCCAGTCAGAGGATCATATGGAAATTTACCCAATGCTGGTAGAACTGATTTATCCTTGCAGAACCTAAAAAATACAAATAAAATTTTTATTAAATACTTTGGATAAATGTATTAATATATTTAAGATCTTTTTGGCCATTAAAAATCAGTCATTTTGCTTTGCAGAATATCATTAGTTCTATGAGAAAATAGGGTTTGGCAACTCAATTTTGAGGGTATTGGCATTGAGAGAGGATGTAGTAAAGACTTTATGTAAAGCAAAATGGTTTAATTTGATCTTGTACTGATTTCATGTAGTCAGACTCCTATAATTAAATCCAGTTGCCTCAGTTATTAATGTGGGCTTGTGTACTCTTAAAAATAATACTACAGAACATAAACAAGTCCCTAAAAGCACATATGTTTAGTTTATTTACAACTCAAAGGACTACCAGAAAAATGCAGCAAACTGTGGTTTTACCTGAGCAAGGAGCTCAGAAAAGTGTCCAGAGAACATTGGGGAACTTTTACCCTTTTATTTTTTTTTTCAGTAAATACATATTTTACAACTACAAGAGAGATGAAAACAACACATTTAATTTAGGGATTTGAACTAAATACCTCTATTTGCATGTATAAAATATTAATATATTGGACCATTTAAGGTGGCAAATTATTTGGGGACATGAAGATATATGTATTGATGAATACACTGAATTTATCATTTCATCCTAGCAAAATAATTCTTAAATCCCCGTGTGCAAGCCTGCTAAGTGGTTTCAGTTGTGATTACCTCTTTGCAACACTGTGTACTATAGTCCACCAGGCTACTCTGTCCATGGGATTTCCCAGGCAAGAATAGTGGAGCAGGTTGTCATGCCCTCCTCCAGGGAATCTTCCCAACCTAGGGATGAAACCTGTATCTCTTAAGTCTCCTGCATTGGCAGGTGGAATTCCCTGGTGGCACAGACAGTAAAGAATCTGCCTGCAATATGGGATACCCAGGTTTTATCCCTGGGTCAGGAAGATACCCTGGAGAAGAAGGGAATGGCACCCCACGTCAGTATTCTTTCCTGGAGAAACCCATGGACAGAGGAGCCTGGTGAGCCACAGTCCTTGGAGTCGCAAAGGGTTGGACACAACTGAGCAACTAACACTTTCCTTTTCTTTACCACTAGCACCAGTTGGGAACCATGTTAATTTATGAATTTCTGGATCAATTCTTAACTTATTGCATAATTTTCCACAAAGACTACTTTGTAGAATTGCCCTCTAAGGACAGGTTGCATACCAATGTTTAAGAGTAACAAGACATCAAATTCTATAACATCTGCAAGTCCGATAAATATCCACAGAGGTGTTATTCTGCCCAAGTGCATTCCTGAGACAAGAAAAGAAAAGAACAATCACTTATAGGAGACTAAATTTAGCAAAACAGATACTTGCATACAATCACTAAAAAGAGTTATGCAATATATTTTAATCAAAATATGTAGACTGTACTATAGGGACTTGGATGAAAGAGCAATTAATTCTGTACCATCAAGGACAGTCTCACAGAGCTGTCCGTTGAACCAGGCATAAAGAGAAGAAAGGTGCTTTCTAAAACGGGTATAAAAAACATAATGTTTACCCCTAGAGGATATCTAGGGATTTTTTTTGTCTCTCCAAATCATACCCTTCTTCATTCCTGATATACATGGGAACTTAAAAAGATAACCATTTTAAAATTGATATATGATTGCCATATAACACTGTTTATGTTTAAAGTGTATAATGTGTTGATGTGACTCATTTATGCATTGCAATATGACTGCCACCATGGAGGAGAACTTTAGCCATGCATCAAAGAGGAGATGTCAAGAGTCTGAAATCTATCCTAATTTACTTAGGTTTTACATGGCTTTAGGGCCACATTTGCTTTTATTTGAAAGCACTCAGTCATTCAGAAACACACTTTGCCCAATAGTAGAATTGTCTAAAGACACTAATCTCAAAAAGATAAAATAGAATTGTCTAAAGACACATAGTCACAAAAAGATAGTATGAAAAACTGTTGTCATTGCTAAGCCGTGTCTAACAGTTTTGTGACCCCCATGGATTGTAGCCTGCCAGGCTTCTCTGTCCATGGAATTTCCCAGGCAAGAATACTGGAGTGGGTTGCCATTTCCTTCTCCAGGGGATCTTCTTCCCTAGGGATTGAACCTGTGTTTCCGGCAAAGGCAGGTGAATTCTTTACAATTGAGCCACCAGGGAAGCCCAATATGAAAAATACTCTCACTCAAAAAAAAAAAAAAAAGTTGATTTTCAAGATGCATTCAATAACAATTCTGAAAAAAATGAATAGAAATATAGATAATTTAAGTGAGTCCCTCCAAAAACATATGTAAATCTGGAGTTTAAGCATGTGTTTAAATGCATGGTAAAAGCTATTAAAGATGGTACTTTAACCTTAGCTCCATGTTATGCATTTCAGACTAGTCACACAAAAAGGAATGATGGAGACAGTCTCAGATGATTCAAAATGACTCCCCTTGACTACTGTTAAAAAGAACAAAAAGATGCTTTTGTATATTAAGTGTGAGCAATAGCCAATCACTGAGAGAGCTGAGGCTGAGACAAGGGAAATGAAAGAAAACAAACAAAAAAGAAAGAGAAAGAAATGGTTGTGGAGCAAAGATGATAAACTGAGAATAGCATTTAATGAGGACTCATTTGACAACGGGTGTCTTTTTACATTCTGTGTGACTCTTCCAACAACCAAAATGTAGAGTCTCCAATGTGTGGATGAGAAAAATGAGTTTCTAGTAGATTAAATAATGGATATCGGGGCCCCACCAATGAGTAGAACAGCTGGATTTCACAATCATCACAGCCCCATTTAGAAGCTAGTGTTTGCTGTACCTGCACTGTCATTCAGGCTTTAAGTTCTATGTGAGAAACAGAATGGCGAGCAGTGTTACAGCAAATATTAGTTGGTGGACTGCAGTGAAAACCATGTGGTAAACAGTGTGATTTGTATATTTACAGACATTCTGAAAAATACATGGTATACAGTGTCCAATTTTTATGGTTAAAAATCTTTTCTCCTATTGTCATGCTCTAATTTTCAAGTTAAATAATACATAATGACATGAAAAAGAGTGACAGATATATTCCAGTGGAATGACAGGATGCTATTCCTCATTTCATCTCATAGAAAGCATGCAAACACACTTATAATTTTTTTGTACTGAGTTTATAAAGCAAGTGAACAAAGTAGACTGTAATTCAGGGTACTGGCATTAACTTAGTAACTTTTTTTTTTGGTCATGTTGGAAAATTGCATCACACTTAACAAGCTGTGGTTTAACTTCATTATTTTCATGCACTTCATTAGCTTAGAGAAATTTAAGATGAAATAATCTATGCATATATTATAGTCCAATGGAAAAGATCTCAATCTCTTGAGTTGAAAATATATTCAAAAGATTTTACTGCCCTTATATTTAATGAAGAAGAAATCAAATTACTTTTATTTTCTGGGGGGAAAAATCTCAGATGATGTATTTGGATATCTAATTAAAACACTTATGTACCTTGCCTAATTAAAATGAAACACTTATTCAAAATAACAGGGCATCTAATGTATCTATTTAAAAATAACTCAGAAGAAATGCATAGATTCTAAAAGAAGCAGAGTAACTGAACTCTGCTCATGCATTAACTTTCATTTCCCTCCACCCACTTCCTTTTCACAGGAAAACCTCCTGTAAAACAAGCCCTGTTCTGATCAAACTTTTAAAAACCTTCCAATGGTGTTAAACATAAAGGCAAAATATCTAAAACTAAGGGTTTAATTTTTTTTTCAGCCTCAAGTGTTATGACCACAACCTAGAAATGCATTAGTCATGCTCGGATTAGAAGATGACTTTTTAAAGAACTTGAATGATCTCATGAATGCAAAATGAATCCAAAGAGTGTGTTTATTCTCCATTAGCTTAAATGTCCTTAATCACAGAAAGGGCTTCTATCTTAGAAGACAGAAACTATTTGTAAAAATCCTAGACAAATCTTGGATGAGGATGTGGGGCATGCTGTAATATTCCTAAATGTTTGAATGAATAAAATATGAAATGGAATTTTGCCTGGAATAGGGAAGACTCATACTTGGTTTTAAGACTCTACACAAGAACACTCCCAGAACCTGGATCAAAATTCATTCTGTTGCAATCGATCTGCTGTCTTTGTTGCCTTTATAAACTCTTAGATATGATCCATGATATACCTTCAAGTTTTAAATATTAAGAGCTACAATTTGAGAGCCAACCAAAAGAGAAAGAGAATGGTGTGTTTAATTGTAATAATTTTGTATGTCCTACATGGAAATTATAGATGTCTGTAGATTTTTGTGAGAGAAGTGCTCTTTCTACAACATAATTTGAACAAGTTTGGTGCTGGAGAATACACTTGAGAGTCCCTTGGAAAGCAAGATCAAACCAGTCAATCCTAAAGGAAATCAACCCTGAATATTCATTGGAAGGGCTGATGCTAAAGCTGAAGCTCCAATACTTTGGCCACCTGATGTGAAGAGGTGACTCATTGAAACTGATGCTGGGAAAGACTGAAGGGAGGAGAAGAAGGTGGCGACAGAGGATTAGATGGTTGGATGGCATCACTGACTCGGTGGACATGAATTTGAGCAAACTCTGGGAAATAGTGTGGACAGGGAAGCCTGGAATGCTGCAGTTCATGGGTTGCTAATAGTCAGACATGACTTAGTGACTGAACAACAACAGATTTTAGTGAGAGAATTTCTTTTTCTGCAAGATAATTTGAACAACTTTAGAATGGAGAGGTAATTTTGGCGAATTCATCCTCTCTAAAGCAGGCTAAAGCATGTGAACATGTTCATAGTGAAAATTAGAAGACCGTTCATCTGAGGAATTTTCCATTAGAGAGCAGGGTAAACTATTTAAAAGATTGTCTTCTTTCCTCCCATTTTCTCCTTCCCTCCCTCTCTGCTTCCGCCTTTCTTTTCACACTCTCTTCTACCTTTCTTTATCACCTGATATTGGGCATCAACTATGTGCCATGAACTGGGTTAATTAAATGCTGAGTCATACAGATATTCTACCTGACCTCTGGGAACTTAGAATCTGTTGTAGTTACTTATGTTGAAGTGAGGTCCATATAAGGCTAAAGTTGACCATCTGAGACATATTTCTAAGATTTGAATAATCATATTGATTGACTTAGATTTATGTCTTGTAAATCCTATATCTTGAATTTTTATTAATCTCACTTTTGAAGTCTGAGTTCTATGAATTATAATCAAACATACATAGAAGTTATAATTCACAGAAATTCAGCAGTCTTATGTAGGCCAAAAACTGTGCTCATAGCACATCTAAAATTATTTAAGTTCCCTTGCAAAGATGCTGTACCATAAAACTGTGTACTCTGTCCACTTGGGACCACCTCTGAAGTCAGCTTTTCCCTGGCATCTGAAGCCCACTAGATTACTCAAGAGAGTGAGATGCCTCTGATTTATAGGAAATATTTTTTTAAGGAGATATTCATCCAGAGCACAGAAAGTCTCTCTTACTGCTGAGAAGCATGTACAAATAGTCAAACTATCCTGTGTCTGAAGGGCTGGAGTGAATGTGACTTTGCTTGTCAGTGAGGTGGTAGCACACAGTGGTGAAAGGCAGACTCTAGAGACCAATGGCCTGGGTTTGAATTGGCAATTCACTATTGGGTGACCTTGGTCAACTTGCTGAAACTTTCTGTATCTCAGATTTCTCACCTGACAGTGGCATAATTACAAGCAACTTTCTCATAGGGTTTTTTCAAAGGTTAAATAAGTTAATATTAATAAAGCTCTTGGAATAGTATCAGATATATAGTAAGCCATGTGTATGCGTTTGTGTGTGTATGTATGTACATACTAGATTACTTTATGCTAATTTGAAAATGAGCTGTCACTGACATGAACAAAGAAACCCAGAAATAAATAATCACAGGTCTGAAACTTCCTTTTCTCTTATTACAGACAGGGATCCCTCCTGGATGAATGGAAACATCAAGAAAAGCAAGCTGGAAACAAAAGTATGTAGTGCTAGATCAAATAACCTGGAACAAGTGAAAGTGTTACTTGCTCAGTCACATCCAACTCTGCAACCCCATGAACTGTAGCCCACCAGGCTTTGGAATTCTCCAGGCAAGAATACTGGAGTGGGTAGCCATTCCCTTCTCCAGGGGATCTTCTCAACCCAGAGATCGAACCCAGGTTTCCTGCACTGCAGGCAGATTCTTTACCATCTGAACAATCAGGGAAGCCCAGAACAAGAAAGAAGTCATACAGAAATTACATTGGAAATGTCCTTTAAAACTCTCTCTCAGATTATTTCTTGTACTAGCTGTGGAAGACAGTGCTCACAATGCATCTCTCCCTGAAAAACACATCGTGAGGGTAATAATTGCTTCTGTTTTTTTGTTTGTTTTTTCCCAAATACAGATCAAAGGCATTATTCTGTCACCTAGTCACCCTAGTTAGCTCTGAAAGTGAAAGTTAGTCTCACAGTTGTGTCCAACTCTTCACAATCCCATAGACTGTAGCCTGCCCATCTCCTCTGTCCATGGAATTCTCCAGACAAGAGTATTGGCGTGGGTTGCCATTTCCTTCTCCAGGGCAGTTAACTCTATGTAGAGGAAATCTTTCCAGATGTAATATTCTTACTGACCAGGCTTAAGACATGAAAGCAGTTAAGCAAAATTTACAAAGAATTTCAAGAAGGACTTCGTTGGTTATTTTAGTAGAGAAGATGGCACCATTCTCTACCGAGCTTAGAGATGTGAGTAACATTACTTTTAAACCTAAATTCACTAAAGATGTAAGAAGTATTCAGACTCCAAGAGAACAGACATATGTGCTTTTTTTTTTACATGTCTGTAAGAAGCATGTTTTTTTCCCCCTCAATAACTTGCTAAGATTTCAAATTATTTTCAGAGAATAGCATATTTTCCTACAAGTTATTTATGGATTTCAATACTAGAGAGTCATATCTATATTGTCTTATTTTTTTAAAACAATGGTAAGTAGCTAAGGTAATCCAAAGTGAGCAAAATATTCGTCTGACTTTATATGTCATGTTTGTTGCCTAAACAGTTTAAGGTCTGCTGCCTTTTATTTATTTCAGTTCACTGCATAAAGAAGGATGAGCACTGAAGAAGATGCTTTCAAATTGTCATGCTGGAGAAGACTCTTGAGAGTCCCTTGGACAGCAAGGAGATCAAACCAGTCAATCCGAAAGGAGATCAACTGTGAGTGTTCATTGGAAGGACTGATGCTGAAGTTGAAGATCCAATACTTTGGCCCCCTGATGGGAAGAACCAATTCACTGGAAAAGACCCTAATGCTGGGAAAGACTGAGAGCAGGAGGAGAAGCAGGTGCCAGAGGATGAGATGGTTGGGTGGTATCATTGACACAATGGACATGAGTTTGAGCAAGCTCCAGGAGATGTTGAAGGACAGGGAAGCCTGTCATGTTGCAGTACGTGGGGTTGTAGAGTCAGACACAACTTAGCATATGGAGTCTTCTTCTCACTTAAAAACTCTTAGTAACTTCATCAAATAAGAAAAGACAGCAAATATTTAAGAAAGAAACATTTACTCTCAATATAACTATCTTGTAGCTCCAGTTGACTCAAAGGAGTTGCGTCCAGAAAGAAGAAATGGCTTTTTAAATAGGTAGTAAATGACTCCAAATATACTTGGCTTACCGTGTTTAGTAAGTACCATTTAAATTGCTGGACCCAGCACTCTCTACTGCATTTTATCTTGGTGAAAAAAGAAAAGGAAATATATCAGGAAACTTATCTACAGAAAATTAAGACCAGTACAGATAGATGTTTTAATTCAAGCATCATTTGTAGCAATTGATTTAATTCCAATGGCGCTATGTAATTTCCCATTAAAACAAAAGCCTTTTTCAAAACTATTTGTAGAAAATGTGATCTGAGTCATTCTGGAGTCTAAATTCTTGTGCAAATTCACAATCTCTCAATTATTTAGCTTTTTAGCTTTTTTTTTTTTAATAGCTAAAGTGACTAGAACATTCAAGATTAAGATATGCATGTACTGCTGAAATGCATGCTGTGTTGTTGTGTTTCTTTTTAACCTGTTTCAGCAATGAAAGGAGAAACGAAGGGAAAAGGAAGAAATAGAAGGGGGAAAGAAGGAAAAAAGGAAGGAAGAGAAGGAGAGAGGAAGATAAAGAGAGGAATCAAGAGAAGGAGGAAAGAAAGAAGGGAAGAAAAAGGAATAGTATAGAGACTTAGGATGAGTAGGGAGATACAGAAAAGGAAACAGAGACAGAAATAGAGATACTTTTCTAACAATTTCTTTAATGTATGTGTATAAAATTGACTCCAGTTCAGAACATTAATAATCTACTGTGTTCATTTTCTCTTAAATGGTTTAGGAAAATATGTATTTTAAAATTCTACATTATGTGCACCATGTAAGATACTGCAGAGCAGTATCTCAATACTGTCCTGGAATTTGGCCTGATTAAAGAGAAAATGACCTCTAGAAGAGTGGTTTTCAACTAAGGGTAACTCTCTCATTCTGGGAAGAAGACATATTTGGTAATGACTGGAGACATTTTAAAATTGTAATCACTGAGGAGCAGGTACTACTGGCATCTAGCAGGTAGAAGTCAGGGATGTTCCTAAACACCCTAGTGTGTGATTTATCTGAGCTACAATGTTCACAGTGTCACTGCTGAGAAGTTCTGCTCTAGAAAGAAACTCTCGTCCTGTCCTCACAGTGTGTGTTGTGCTAATTAGGGGAATTCTATGCACAAAGCACAACTATTAATGCAGTTTAGAAAGTCTGCATTGGAAGATGATGGGGGATGATATTAAGCACATGGAAATATGGACCTTGAAGTAATTCTGATAGGGTGTGGGATTCCCACTTCTTTCAGTTAATAGCCAAGCAGTGTATTTTAACTTGATTGAGATTCAATTTCTCCATCTGAAAATGGAGATAGTAAAAACTCACTTATGTACTAAGATATGATGAAGGGATGACATTAAATTCAGAACCTGGAACATGGGTAGTTGACAAATAATGGTGGCTTTTAATATTGTTATTTTTATTGTTATTCTAAAAGCATAATATTAAACTCACATTAAGAAACTTCTAAGCCTTCAGTAATTTTCCTCCTATCTCTACAAATTAACTGAAATTAACCTCAGTTATAATACCGTTTGGGCTTCCCAGGTGGTGCTAGTGGTAAAGAACCAGCCTGTCAATGCTGCAGATATAAGAGACATGTGTTTGATCCCTGGGTCAAGAAAATCTCTTGGAGTAGGAAATGGTAACCCATTCCAGCATTCTTACCTGGAAAATTCCATGGACAGAGAAACCTGGTGAGCTACAGTCCAGGGATTGCAAAGAGTAAGACACAGCTGAGCATGTATGCAGGCATGATAGAGTCTGCTGCTGCTGCTGCTAAGTCGCTTCAGTCGTGTCCGACTCTGTGTGACCCCATAGACGGAAGCCCACCAGGCTCCCCCGTCCCTGGGATTCTCCAGGCAAGAACACTGGAGTGGGTTGCCATTTCCTTCTCCAATGTGTGAAAGTGAAAAGTGAAAGTGAAGTCGCTCAGTCGTGTCCGACCCTTAGCGACCCCATGGACTGCAGCCTACCAGGCTCCTCCATCCATGGGATTTTCTAGGCAATAGTACTGGAGTGGCTTGCCATTGCCTTCTCCGTGATAGAGTCTATGAAATTTAAATGTAAATTAAAAATGTATTTTTCTTTATAAGCACAGGATCTCCCATTATCTCACTTCTTTCTTGTTCTTTATCGATCTCTATCCCACTATTTCACCAAGACATGCTCTTTTGTATTATGAACTTCTTAGTCATTCCCTAGGTTTAAAAATATGTGTTAAAGCTACGCATGCAGATAGTTATTTGTCTTCAGTTGAAAAATTGACAATATTAATGTATACTATATGTGCATATTTGTATATATATATATATATATATATAGAAATTGAGATGCTGCATAAAAAAATTAAAAAAGAGCAGGCAGAGGATGTGTGTGTATGTATTGTACTAACAGATTATTACATATAAAACTCAGAACATGTTAATCAGTAATAGGTCTAAGGGAGCTTAAAACAAAGAACATTTTGATATATATTAATTTACATTATTCTCAAAGCAACACTAGGGATGAATGCTATTTCTTGTATATTCCAGATTTTAAAACACATGTTCAAAGTTTTGCCAAAGTTTATCATAAACAGTGAAGCTAATCTCAAAGAAAAGCATTATGACCCACTTTTTTGGCTCTTTGACTTATTATAAATCACAGTCCCTTTTCATGAACAATGAATAAAGATACCTATAATCAGCAATCAGTCACTCAAAATTAGTGCATTAGTGAATATTGAGACTGTTGAAATATGCTGAATGATTTAGCAGAAAAATGTGCTCAATTACTTCCAAGAATATTGTTCCATAACTACATGTAATGCCACTCTTGAAATTCTTCAGAATCAGGACATGATTTTCCTTACTAAAAAAAAGGCCCCAAAAGCAAAGATGATATTATAGTAAGTATTTTACCAATTTGGGGAGCTTGAAATTTTTATCAGTCTTGGGAGTCTTGGGGAGACATTGTTCTCACTAGCATTCATATAACAAGAAATCTGCAGAAGATGCTTTGAAATCTATAGGTTATCTCTGTCTCCATCTCCAACCCCGTTTTTATCTAACAGCCTTAGTTTGTAACAAAATCTATGGGATGAGGATGTAAATAAATGCAAGAAGCAAATGTTCTACCAAGGAAAGGAAAGAAAAAAAAAAATCCCCTGTGATCAAATAATCCCCTGTGGGTTATTTTAATTAAAAAAGAAAAGCAAACTTCTTTGGATTCAAAAAAGAAAATGAGCAAATATCTGTGTTTTATCCACAAATCAATTTACTTTTCTGCTGTGAGAAGGCATGAGATGTGCAGCAAGAAGTTGAGGATTTTGTGAAGTTCTCTCCTGTAGGAAAAGAGAAATGAAGAAATGATATTTATCTACCGAATTAGTTTCGAGGAATTAGATTATTTTTGAGCTGAAACAATCAGAGAAAGTGATGAGGAATCTAAGGCTGAGCCAGGCCTTGTACAGTGGGCAGGATTTGGAGGTACACATTTGGGGATGCGGGAGAGTAACCTAGAGCCTGAAATCTCCCAGGCAAATTCAGAAACAGTGAAGATGCTTAGCTAGGGCACTGAGTGGTCATGAAGAGATTAAGGAAGATTCAACTGAAAATGTAGAAAGATAAAACTGAACGAATAAAACACTGATAATATGCATCCTTTTCCAGTATTGATTTTTTTCCTCAATGAATATTGATAAGCACACATTGCAGGCATTAAGATTAAAATATTTGATATAAGGTAAGTAGTAGGCAAACTCTAACAGGGCTTTTTGGAAACAGCCCTGGGGCTCTAAGCAGCAGACACTAAGGAATAATCTTCAGTATGACACAATCAGAATCAACAAGCTAAATCGTTTTCTGATTTTGGTTCTCCTCTGCATTGGAGAGAGGGTCAAATTGGCCCAACATAAGTTACCCAATATGTGACCAGAGAAAATGGAAACCTTTTAATGCAAACAATTGGTAAAGAAAAACTGAGGTGATTTTAACAAAAGAAGTTAGAAAGACTGCTTTGTTGATGAAAACAGCCATTAGTGATGTATCAAAATATTGTGGAAGAAAAATTAAATGCTATACAGTGTGAGTATAAAAAATGGAACTAAAACATAGAGCTGGATGTTGGGATATAAGGACACCTGCCTCTCTTCCACACTGTTCTCCTGGAATGCTAGACACTTGAAGGTACATCTGATTTCTCTGTTTTCTTACCTTTAACCTTTAGCATTGCTGTTCACTGTGCTTGGAATATCTATTGTCTTCTTATGTTCTAATTCCTCTTAATCGTTCCAGGTTAATCTTTAATGAGCCTCCTTTGTTAGCCTCCCCAGCCAGATCAGTCTTTTTATGTCCTAACAATCTTATATGTGTATTTCCTTACTGTGGTATCTGTATTTGCATTTAGTATTACCAATGTTCCAACCAACACACTCTTTAAATTCACAGAGCATGTCTTCTTCAGTGTTGTATCTTTGGCATTAATCATAGCAAATATTTGCTGAAATATGTATGATATGATGCCTGTAGCCTCCTCCTGCCACTAATAGCATCAGATTCAAGGATTTCCTTCTGGTTTGGTTATCATTTTTCCCTTCACCTCACCCCCCCACCAATCAATTGCAGCAGAATGACCTGAAAGGTCACTGCAGCAAAGTCACTGCTCATTGCAGCAGCCTATGAGCTCAATCATTCTGCCTAAGTCAGACTATAACAGAACTGAGACTGAGGAGTGTTAATTGAATTAAATTCATTTTTAAATAGCCATGTGTGGCTAGTGGCTACCATATTGAGCAGAGTATATCTAAAAAGCACAACTATTGGCCACAACAGCAAAAATGACAGCAGAAGAAGAGATGAGTCAAGTCATAGCTGTGACTAAGAATAGATAAGGTGATCCATGGCAGTCAGGTAAATGAAAGTGTTTAAACTGGATGGTTTAATGAATAAACATCCAATTCCCTGAGAGACAGAGATTCAGCTGCTAAGATGGATTCTGCGTGTTCTTACTTGTCACAACAGGGACAATCTGAGAATGTCTCAGTTCTCTGAAATTGGACTCTAAATAATTCAATCACAATATTTAGATTTTTTTTTTTTTCCAGAAAAGGAGATGAGAGCAACCTCTGTGTGGTTCATCCTTTTCTTACCACTATCCCCATTACACTTACTCCTTGTCCTTCCATGCTCCACCGCCAAATCGTGCATACCCTTCCTCCTTTGTCATTTTACCATCTTGAACCTCTTCAAGTTCTTCAAACTTCCCTGGTCTCTCTGAGCCCTGTTCTTTATGCACAATTATTTTTGCCTGTAAAATCTCTTCATCTCTCATTGTATCCACCTTCATTTCTGATCTTAGAAATCTCTGAGTGGTTATTTCTACTGCAAAATTCTAAGGATAGATGCTGCACAAGTTATCCCAAGGAACTTTCATTTTCTCATCATTGACCAAGCCAAGTTCTTATCAGTTTCAATATTTGTTTTCCTCTGGATATCTCCAGCTATTTCATAACACTACAAGAGACATAAAAACCCTCTTCCAACAACACAAGTAAAGACTCTACACTTGGACATTATGAGATAGTCAATACCATAATCAGATTGATTATATTCTTTGCAGCCAAAGAAGGAGAAGCTCTAAAGATCCAACAAAAACAAGACTGGGAGTTGACTGTGGCTCAGATCATGAACTCCTTATTGCCAAATTCAGACTTAAATTGAAGAAAATAGGGACAACCACTAAACCATTCAGGTATGACCTAAAGCAAACCCATAACAATTATACAGTGGAAGTGAGAAATAGATTCAATGGATTACATCTGATAGACAGATGGCCTGAAGAACTATGGATGGAGGGTCATGACATTGTACAGGAGGCAGTGATCAAGAGCATCCCCAAGAAAAAGAAATGCAAAAAGGCAAAATGGTAGTCTGAGGAGACCTTACAAATAGCTGAGAAAAGAAAAGACATGAAAAGCAAAGGAGAAAAGAAAAGATATACTCATTTGAATGCGGAATTCCAAAGAATAGAAAGGAGAGATAAGACAGCCTTCCTCTGTGATCAATGCAAAGAAATAGAAGAAAACAATAGAATGGGAAAGACTATAGATTTCTTCAAGAAAATTAGAGATATCAAGGGAACATTTCATGCAAAGATGGGCACAATCTAGGACAGAAGTGGTATGGACCTAACAGAAGCAGAAGAGGTGGCAAGAATATACATAAGAACTATACAAAAAAGATCTTCATGACCAGATAACCACAATGGTGTGATCACTCACCTACCAGTCATCCTAGAATGCGAAGTCAAGTGGGCCTTAGGAAGCATCACTGCGAACAAAGCTAGTGGAGGTGATGGAATTCCAGTTGAGCTATTTAAAATCCTGAAAGACGATACTGTGAAAGTGCTGCACTCAATATGCCAGCAAATTTGGAAAACTCAGCAGTGGCCACAGGACTGGAAAAGGTCAGTCTTCATTCCAATGCCAAAGAAAGGCAATGCCAAAGAACCCTCAAACTACCACATAATTGCCCTCATCTCACACGCTAGCAAAGTAATGCTCAAAATTCTCCAAGCCAGGCTTCAGCAGTATGTGAACTATGAACTTCCAGATGTTCAAGCTGGCTTTAGAAGAGGTAGAGGAACCAGAGATCAAATTGCTGACATCTGTTGGATCGTAGAAAAAGCGAGAGAGATTCAGAAAAACATCTACTTCTGCTTTACTGACTACCCCAAAGCCTTTGACTATGTGGGTCACAACAAACTGAGGAAAATTCTGAAAGAGATGGGAATACCAGACCACCTGACCTGCCTCTTGAGAAATCTGTAGCAGGTCAGGAAGCAACAGTTAGAACTGGACATGGAACAACAGACTGGTTCCAAATAGGAAATGGAGTCCATCAAGGCTGTATAGTGTCACCCTGCTTATTTAACTTATATGCAGAGTACATCGTGAGAAACTCTGGGCTGGATGAAGCACAAGCTGGAATCAAGATTGCCTGGAAAAAGTAACCTCAGATATGCAGATGACACCACACTTATGGAAGAAGAACTAAAGAGCCTCTTAATAAAAGTGAAAAAGGAGAGTGAAAAAGTTGGCTTAAAGCTCAACATTCAGAAAACTAAGATTGTGGCATCTGGTCCCATCACTTCATGGCAAATAGATGGGGAAATAATGGAAAGAGTTAGAGACTTTATTTTGGGGGGAGTTGGTGATGGACAGGGAGGCCTGGCGTGCTGTGATTCATGGGGTCGCAAAGAGTCGGACACGACTGAGCGACTGAACTGAACTGAAAATCACTGCAGATGGTGACCTCAATCATGAAATTAACAGACGCTTGCTCCTTGGAAGAAAAGTTATGACCAACCTGGACAGCATATGAAAAAGCAGAGATATCGCTTTGCCAACAAAGGTCTGTCTAGTCAATGCTATAGTTTTTCCAGTAGTCATGTATGGATGTGAGATTTAGACTATAAAGGAAGTTAAGTGCCAAAGTATTGATGTTTTTGAACTGTGATGTTGGAAAAGACTCTTGAGAGTCCCATGGACTGCAAGGAGATCCAATCAGTCCATCCTAAAGGAAATCAGCCCTGAATACTTATTGGAATGACTGATGCTAAAGCTGAAACTCCAATAAACTGGCCACCTGACGCAAGGAACTGACTCACTTGAAAAGACCCTCATGCTGGGAAAGATTGAAGGCAGGAGAAGAAGGGGACGACAGAGGTTGAGCTGATTGGATGGCATCACCAACTGGATGGACATTTGTTTGAGTAAGCTCCGGGAGTTGATGATGGACAGGGAAGCCTGGCATGCTGCAGTCCATGTGGTCACAAAGTTTAGGACACGACTGAGCGACTGAACGTTAAAAGAGAAAAGACACCTTTGTTTCTTGTACCTCAAAATTCCATTACCGTGTTTTATATACCTCACATTATTTTAAGTTCATAAATTATACCAACATTTTCTGGAGGAACTGCACAGTGTTAAACACTTCAGGGGGAAAAAGATTTATTAGCAATTTTTCTGCAAGGATATGGTTCATTTTAGAAATGTTATTTGAGTTAAGTTACCTAACTTCTATATTGGAAAATGAACAGAAATATCTTTAAAAATCACAATGACAATGATCATTTTAATAGTTAACTTTTTGCAAATGTTTCCTTGCACAGCTAGAGAAGGCTGAAAAGTGGCATCACATCTTTGAGAAGAGGTTATTGGAATACACTGTCTGATTAATATCTTAGCCTGGAAATTATGCTAGGCTCCACATAGTCATAGCCAAGACTTTACCACTGATTAAAATTACATCAATTTACAGCTAAAAATTAAGTTCAGGACTAAAAGGAACATATAGACTTTCCTGTAGAATTTGACCACAGTGTAAGTAAAATAAATATGCTCCATCTAACTCCTCTATGCTGGTTATTTTAAGCCTGTGTGGAAGGAGTGACACCTCTGGGAACTCTTTTCCATGGTGTTGTGGGGTAACGAGTAGTACAGACATCAGGGCCTTTTTTCATGAGTCCAATTAAGGCAAGAAATGCAACTGATATTTCCAAGTCAATTTCTGGTAAACAGTTCTAATCCACTATCCTGAAAAATTATTTTATATTTGTAATTCAGGTTGAAATTCAACCAGGGTATATCCTTCTATTTACATACCTTTCTCTCCTTCTTGTAGAGTTAAAGTAGAAATTGGTGCCTTCATCTCCACTGATGCACTAGAGCAATGCATGATTCTTCTCAGTGTTGGGTCTGATTACAATAGGGTGAAGATTATTTTTCCCCCTGTGACACTGTCATTATAATCGTCTGACTTACATTTATAGTCAAGTGGGAGTGTTTCTCTGATGACTTAGAGGCTTTAAACCTGAGGATAACAAAACACTGGCTGTGAAACACATATAAATCTTAAACAGAGAGAAAAATCAAATCACCTGTTATATTGTTTGTTTTCATCTAATAAAAAAATGAGCCTGGAGTATTCCAAGCAATTTAAGGCGAGAAGTCAATAGGCAGTACACTAAACATCTCACTATGCATCCCAGTATTTGACATAGCAGGAGCAAAGTGCAAGTATTACAAAAAAGACAGTTTACTAAAGGATGAATTTCTTTGGATTAGGGCTATATTGCTTGTCCTGTTCACCTTCTCTTGTCAATAGCACCTATAGTTTTGAAGCATTTCCCAGTATGCTAGCATTCTCATTTGCCCTTTTTATTTCTTAAACCATCTGTAGACTGGCACTACTCATTGTTATGACTTAAAATTTATCTTTTCTTTTCTTCAGTTACATTCACAGATTACTTGAATCAATAAGAACCTCTATTGTTTCTAAACCAGGCATAGATTTTTATAGTAGTTTTTTCAATAGCTTCGTTTCTGGAGGTTAACAAAATCAACTAGTGCTGACGACTACACAGTAAAAGATTTTCTACAATAATTCCCAGATTGAAGCTTCAGGGATAGTCATATTAGAAAATATATATTGATATAATACAGTTTACAAGTTGAAGCACTCTGTACTCTGTATGTTGATCCAACCTTAGACAATAGGTTCATTGTAGATGCTGATTTTTTTTTCTTTGTGGTTATATGTTCATTTCCTCAAAATGTAAACTTCATATTTAATTTACAGGTTTAGCAGTAAATTAGTTCATATTTAGGATTTATATAAGATTATTTCCTTTGCAATATCTCAGTAACAACAATTGCTGAAGTTATTTAGCATATCATATTTACCTTGTCAAAACAGGAAATAGCTAATGTTAAATGTCTCACAACAATGATAATCTAAGATTTTTTTAAAAGCAGCTTTCTTTGGAGGTATTAAGAGATGAAAAGTATTTAATGTTTTAAAATTAAATTGTTTCTCTTATTATTCTTTTCATTCAACTGCACATAACTTTAGGATGTTGAACTTTGAAATGTTCAGTTTTTTATATTGTTCATATAAAATATATTCATGTATACAATTTGGAAAACATAAAAAAGAACTAAAACCAGCACCTCACTCCAAAAATGCCTGTACATTCATTATAGTATTTCTTATTTTTATGTTGTATCTATCATGTTCTAAATATAAAACTTCATATTATTTGTTACCCCATACAAATAAACTGCATAAACAAAATAATCAGCCCTGTCCATGGTATTTAAAAGGCAATATGTTTAAAGCTTTTGATCTGAGGAAATCCAAAGCAAATCTCCCACATTTAAACCAAACTGGTAACTTCCAGGACTCTTCGTTTTTTTGTTTTTTTCTGAAGTGGACAATGATGATCCCTTCATTGAGATTAATGGGATATTTTCCTGATGCTTGAGGATGTCTCACACATTAACCTGTGTCTCTTAAGGAGTCTACCTATTGAGATCTAAGAATGAAACTTTTATGTAGCTGGGCAATGAGTAGCAATAAACCTGATAACCAGGGTAAATCACACAGTCTAACACCTGAGGGTGATTATTAGTGAGTTTTCAGGATAAAGCCATATACTAGCACTGCTGCTGCTGCTGCTAAGTCACTTCAGTCGTGTCCGACTCTGTGTGACCCCAAAGACGGAAGCCCACCAGGCTCCCCCGTCCCTGGGATTCTCCAGGCAAGAACACTGGAGTGGGTTGCCATTTCCTTCTCCAATGTGTGAAAGTGAAAAGTGAAAGTGAAGTTGCTCAGTCGTGTCCGACCCATAGCGACCCCACGGACTGCAGCCTACAGGCTCCTCCATCCATGGGATTTTTTAGGCAAGAGTACTGGAGTGGCTTGCCATTGCCTTCTCCGATATACTAGCACAGTCCAGGTCAAACAGAGGAATCCTGAAGTAAGGTGAAGAAGAGAAATTTTAGTAATGAATTCTAAAGTTAATCTCAATTGCAGCAGTTTGGAGTATATCAGGGTGTGTTTGTGTGTGTGTGTTCAGTCTGGGCCGACTCTTTGAAACCCCATGGACTGTATGTAGCCCACCTGGTTCCTCTGTCCATGGAATTTTCCAGGCAAGAATACTGGAGAGGGTTGCCATTTCCTTTTCCAGGATGAACAAAGTAATTTCTTGATCAAATCCAGCCCACTTTTTTTGTATGTCTCCTCACCTAAGAATGGTATTTATGCATTTAAATGGCTGAAAAACATCTAGGCTTTTTTTCTCTCTTCTCATATAAATACCTACACAGTATCTTTGATTTTGATTCTTGAATTACAGAGTCTAAAACATTTGTTCTCTTGCTCTTTATAGAAAGTTTGTGTATGCCGGTATCTTCTAGGCCAATCATTCACATTGTTTAAGACTTTGCTTCTTATCCAAATCTTCTGATTTTGGTTTTTCTCACATCTGAACCAAAATATGGACCTCTGTAAAGAGGAAAAAAATTCCCTTTGGACTCTAGATATAATTGTTCACACAATAGATAGCTAAATACTGATTTGCAAAGTAAATGTTTTATTTCATTAAATTTAGCTTCAACTGAAAATTATCACTGAAAACTGCTGAAAGATTACTTTGATCATCATATTAATAAAACTCAAAACTTTAAATAAAAATTCTCATGGGATACCTGGATCTCTAAATCTCAGTGAGCCAAAAATTTCAGCTTAAGAAATATCATTTTAGTATATTCCAGCTGTACTGCAGGGTCTGGAAAAGCATTCAAGTAAGTGTTTCTCTCTTAAAGGCAGGTTTTATAACTGTAAGTAAATTTCCTAGTCATCTACAAACTTCATTTCTAGTATTTTTCTAGTATTTTTTGCCATTACTTCCTTTTCATAAATGTATTATAAAATGGTTTAAATACATGGTCAAATTTTTATAACAAGCCATAAAACTAATAAAAATATTCTATGTACTACTGCATAAAACACACTTAGAAAAAACTTCATTGTCCTATCAACTTAGTACTTATTTTACTAAGTCTGGGTAGTTGTAGTGTACTTTCAATTAAATTGTCTAAATAAAACATCTTGTTTCTCTTTAGACTGATCATTCAGACGTTCATTTCAATGATCATTCAGACGTTCATTTCAATGCGCTATTTTTTTTTAATTAAGCACCTTGATTAGCATTTTCCAAGATTATATCTGCATTTCTCTGTCAACCTCATGCATCTATCACATGGCCTTTTTGGTGAGACATCGTTTGAGTCATAACTTAATAGAAAAAATAAAACTGAGTATCACAGGTGAACTATAATTCTTATCTAGCATCATCTGAGGATGTTTGGGGTAAATTTTACATTTATGACCAATTGAGAATCTTCTATATCTTCCCACAGGAGGTCCAGTAAAAAAGATAAAATTATTTCTTTGTCACACATCGAATTCAACCAATGCGTAAAATTTATATCTAACAGCAGCAAGACAGGAAAAAATGAAGTTAGGGCTAAAAGAGAGCATAAATTTTTAGCTTTTCACATTTACATTCATATCCTTTCCTCACTCCCTGCAGTTTAGGAAATTTATGTATCTTGGTTAATCACTTTTCCACACATAGTTTATAAACAAGTATTAAAGTAGGGATAAAGATGAAAGAAAATAAACAAATGTAAATTCAGTCCCTATTCACTCTGCCTCCTAAGAACTCAAATAGTGACATTGTAAATTTCTATTAAAAATAAAGCTGATTGCGTTGCAAATCCTCTAGTTCTTGGTTAGTTACCTAACATTCCTCCACCTCCAGGGAAAACTAGGTTTGTTTTTGAAAGAGGAAAACCACAGAATAAATAAGCTTCTGAGAATATGGCAAAGGGCTTTGAGATGAGGACACAGAAAAGAGAAATGTAGAAAAGAAAAGTACAAAACAAAAATTCAATGAACAGATTTCTTTGTGAAGTCAGCTTATTGAAGCAAAAGTAAATTTGGGAATTCTATGATTATCTGATGGATTTTGATAGTGCTAATTGTTGGTTGTGATCATCTATTTCTCAGACCTAGAATGACTATCCATCCAAAGTGCACTGAAACCTCATTGCCTCATAGATTAGGCTAGGGGTATTCAACATAAAATTTCAGTTCAGTTCAGTCTCTCAGTCGTGTCCGACTCTTTGCGACCCCATGAATCACAGCACGCCAGGCCTCCCTGTCCAACACCAACCATCATCACTCAAACTCATGTCCATTGAGTTGGTGATGCCATCCAGTCATCTCATTCTCTGTTGTCCCCTTCTCCTCCTGCCCCCAATCCCTCCCAGCATCAGAGTCTTTTCCAGTGAGTCAACTCATCGCATGAGGTGGCCAAAGTATTGCAGTTTCAGCTTTAGCATCAGTCCTTCCAAAGAACACCCAGGACTGATCTCCTTTAGGCTATGATGTTTTCAAGATTTATAGTCTGCTGCCAGAAATTTCATACAAGTTACATTACTGCCAGGGTAGGTTGTCTGATGTCAAGTGATGAAAACTACTTGCCAGTCAGAGTAATTGGTGCCCTCCCCGACCCCAGATAGTAAAGAATCTGCCTACAATGCAGGATATCCAGGTTTGATCCCTGGGTCAGTCGTGAAGATTCTCTTGAGAAGGGAATGGCAACCCATTCCAGTATTCTTGCCTGGGAATTCCCTGGACAGAGGAGCTTGACAAGCTACAGTCCACGGGTCTCAAAGAGTCAAACACAACTGAGCGACTATCACTTTCACTTTTCTACTCCTATTCCCACTTTACCAAATGCCTATTTTTTCAGGTAAACTCGGTGAGTTCCTTTTCTTTGTCATTTGCTAAATTATGGAATATATTTTCATTAGTAAATAATCTAGTGGAGGGAAAATGTTAACTCTGGCAGAATTTTGTGTTCAATTTGCTTTTAATCTAAAAATAATTTAATACAAGTAAAATCTTTCATACATGACTCTTCTAATAGATCATTTGGGTTATGTCACAGGTATTATGCAAATAAACTTATTAAAATGTTTATAAACCATAATGTGTGTTATATATGTGACATATTGTTGCACTGTCAAGTATCTAAGTAACCAGATGGAACTCTTTAAGGAATCAGAGGTGATGGAATAATCACGCTTAAGTCAGAAGCAATATACACAACTTTTGTTGGTCTGCTTTATGTCTTATCTTCTTTCTAAAATGTATCACTGTATTTTTACATGTTCATGATTTTTTAAAAAGCATTAACCCATGAATGCCATCTCAAGGTAAAGAGTAATATATATTTGTCAAATCTAAATTGAGAATTTAAAAGAAAAATAGTGGTTTTATGTTCTATTAATTTATGTACTGATATTTGGGGCTCACCATTTGGTGATCACAAAACAAATTAACACATTTATTATTTGTTCACCTTATTACAACCTACATCAGACTTGCTAACCATAGTTCATCCTTAATTCCTTCTTTAGAGAAGGAAGGCTGCCAGGCAAAATCAGTTTACTAAGATATCTTTGGTTTAAGAATGAATATGTCATTCCACATAAAGTACTTTGAATTTTCAACCAAAAGAGGAAAAAACTGGTAGAGAAACTTGAAGGCAAGCATCTTCAGAATTTTTTTTTTTTTCACATCTGTAAGTTTTAGGAGTTGGCAGATGTGGCAAACATTCCTTTCAATCTATTAGTTTATTTAGAAAGTATTTTCTTTCTCTTTTTAAAAATATGTATTTATTTAGCTGCATCCTGTCTTGGTTTTAGCACATGGTCTTAGTTTCCCCATGGAACATAGGATCTTAAATTTCCTGACCAGGAATCAAACCTGTGTTCCCTGCCTTGCAATGCAGATTCTTAACCACTGGACCACCAGGGAAGTCATTTTTTTCTCTTTTTAATTCTCTGAGTTAGATTGGAGAAAGCTGCTTGTTTGAATAAATACCAATTTAATGAACAAGATGGAGAAGGCAATGGCAAGCCACTCCAGTACTATTGCCTAGAAAATCCCATGGATGGAGGAGCCTGGTAGGCTGCAGTCCGTGGGGTCGCTAAGGGTCGGACACGATTGAGCGACTTCACTTTCACTTTTCACTTTCACACATTGGAGAAGGAAATGGCAACCCACTCCAGTGTTCTTGCCTGGAGAATCCCAGGGAAGGGGGAGCCTGGTGGGCTTCCTTCTATGCGGTCGCACAGAGTCGGACACGACTGAAGTGACTTAGCAGCAGCAGCAGCAATGAACAAGATAAACACTATAGTTAGAGTTACAATCTGACAACAGAGAGTAAGTGCAACAGTTTAAAATAAGATAGTAAATGATCGAAAAAAATATAAAAGTAGAAAAATTCACCTACAGAAAAATAAGGTAAAAATTCTATTGTTTGCTTCATGTTTCTCTTTATCTCACATGATTAAAGGCTTTTTTAAGTCTCTTTTTGTATACATCTTTACTGTAGATTAAAAAAAAATTCCTTACCATAGATATATTTTGACATAGAATTTAGTTTATCTGAAATATGTAATTTCTCTAGATAGCACCTGAAAAAAGTCAATTTTTACATTACTGATGAGAAATTCTTCCACTGTAGACATAAGGTTTCAAAGACATCTAGGTAACTGTCTCAGGAATTACTTTGAGGAAACTTAAAAATCCAAGTTCTATTTTATTACAAGGCAAAATAATAAACAGTTATACCCAGTGCCCTCCAGATCAACAATAACTGCAGCATTATCTTCCTCACTCAATCTTAATTTAGCAGAAATCAAACCATTTAAAATCCAACTGGTATATGCATCCATTCACTTCTCCTCCAATCAAAACTGAATGGGCCTGTCAACAGAGATGCACACTTACAAGTGTGAAACCATTTGACCATGTTATATTTTAATTTGCAGAGACAAAAAAGACAAGCAATTTATTTACATAAAACTGTACAAAAGCAAATTAAATTATGTAAAGTATTTCATAAATAGTTGGACGAGTGTTTAATACATTTCGCCATGTTTAGCATAGTTACGTGCATAGTGACTCATAAGAAACGATGATAAATTGTTCTCTGCTTCACTATCAACATCCAAGTAGCAGAACAATAGTCAATGATCAACATTACAAACGGATCGTACCACACTGAATGCAAGTGCTTTAAAATGTAGGAAAAATTGTCTGAAAGTAAACCCTAGGTAGCTGAAAAAATGATGCCTTCCTCCAGATGTTATATATACCTCTGCCAGGTCACAACTAACAACTTTACAATATTCATGATCATCTTCATTGTTTTGTTTTGTTTTTCCCCTTAAGAACTCATCTTATATTTACTGCTGATACGATATACCTAAAACTGTTGAGGTCTTCAGATTTCTCATGTCTGTTTTAGGATAGCTGTTTGATTCTGGCAGTTTCTTCTGGTCTCTCTGTTTTATTTTCCTATAAGACAGCTTCCTAGGGTAACCTTTCAGTCAGACATCTTCAGTACCATCTTAGTTTTTCTTCCCATAAAAATAGTGCCTCTTTTGTTTTCTGAAACACAGGCAGCAGGCCAGTCAGAAACCATAATGATATCTGGAGGTTCAGAATGAACCTCAGAGGTTCAGATTTTAGACTGAAGCTAAAGATGTTTTAATACACATAAATTGATATAGTTACTCAATTTATAAATGTGTCCTAATGTATATTGCATGCAAAGTTCACTTGAGCTTCTTGGGTACAGAAAACAAATATGGTTTATATAGTGCACAACCAAAATGAAACAGCAGCTAAAAGAAAAATAACAACAAAAGAAGAAAGAATAGAAATGGTAAATTAGTATTTTACCTTGCAAAATGGACTGATTTCATCCCTGATAATCTCTTTCTGTATTACTGTTACAATAAATGCATTAGCCTTCTAGACCAAATTAAGTAGCCCATATAAATTTTGCTTTATGAATGAATGATATTTAAGACTGGTCCACTATCTGAGTTTGTCAGAAGGCAAATTTTTAATATATTATTTATTATTTTCAGAAAATAAGCATGGATAAATATACAGGATCAAAAAAGTTGGGAATAGCCCATTTCCCCTCATTGTCCAAACCCAACAACCGTTTTTTTACCATAACAACAGGTATAAAAGGCACAGTTGCTTATTTTGCATTCACTCATTTATTATTTTTTTGTTTCTTTTTATAGATTTTTTTCAAAAGCACTCTATATATGGAGTGGCACCAGATTTAACCTATTCAAAATAAAAGTCATACAAACACAAAATAGATTTCTGTGTCATGCCAGCTCATTATAATAATAAACATGTTATGAGAGCTAATTCTACTAGAATTACTGCGAATACTTACAGTACACTGAATTTTATTCTTTCACACCCATTTTAGTTCTAAAGAGGCTCACGAGTTAAATGATGATGACATGGCTATCTTGTATGTGGTGCAAATGTCATTGGGGAATGTGGATCCAATTAATCCAAAGGTCCCATATGACCCGTATTAGCTTTATAGACAACAGAAGGGTTTTAAGATAGAGTGAAATGAGCTATCTAATGTTTCAAGTGTATCATGAAAGAAAAAAATGCTTTAAAATAAGTCTGTTGCACACCTGTGTTATGCAATTGAATATTTCCTTTGTAACGTGCAAGAAAAAATATGTATACATTTCATAAGTATCTTTAGAAGTATTTTGTCTTAATAGGTACTTACAGATTATACAAGGTAGAACTGCTTTAATGCAGTTTCCTAACAAGGTACTAGAATTGCATCTTTCCATAATGTAAATAATAATCAACCATAAACATTTTCAATTATTGATATTTTAGTCCAATGATTTTTCTTCAATTACATATCTTCTTTCATCCTATTATACATAAACTAACATCAAAATGAAAACTCCATTTAAGAAAGAGTATAAGGAAATGACCCCAAAGAGTACCCCACCAAACAGAGAAGTGATTTTCAAAGATAAGCATTTTGATGACCTATAGTGAATTAGCAACCTGTATACCAGGTTGCTTCACTTTGTAGTCTAAGAAATACTGCAAAGCATGAAACTACCCAGAGCTACATTGTTTCTACAGTTTGCTAAAGAGCCATCAAGGCTATGCCTTAACTAGGTTACAAACATTCAGTAATGGGAATGTTTGCTCTCTTCACCTGTTATCCCCTAGCCTGTCCCTGGATTGTCACTTTATCTGAATGCCCCAGTTTAGTTTCCCATTGTATTAAATTCTCCTCTGGAGAGGAAGTGACCCTAAAATCTGCATATTCTGTTTCTTTATATTACACTGAAAAAAAAAAAAAAAGACTGCATATTTTTGAACTTTGAGATGTGCATACCACGAGACATGTCACTGCCCAGAACTCCTTTCTTTCATGTTCAGTCTGGATTAGTTAAAGAGATATGTTAAACAATGCTCAAAATCACGTTAGTGACAAAGTCAATTAGGGGTGTCACCTTGTTTCAAAGTTGTGAGTCTCGAGATAGTGCTATATTGCACAGAATGCAAAATTAATGCACTTTTGTTACTTGGAAGTGTACACTGAACATGTAAAAAAAATGCACTTGGTTATTTCAAATGTGGATGAGACCAGTAAGTACAACCTGATTTTCAAATGATGATAGTAAACTTAACTAAGACTGTTATGCCAATGTATCTTTCTCTTCCTATCTACCCATAGATATGATATTAAAAAGTAGAATCTTCCCTGATAATATTTTCGAAACTAAACTTTAACCTCAACTAATTGCCTATTATAGTACTAAACATATGTCTCACTGGCTTTTCAGTTTCTGGACTTTCAAAGAAAATTCATGCTTTCTGAGTATAGAGAAAATGTAAGATAAACTGGCTTTTGAGGGTTTCCTCTGTGTGCCTGGGTTCAGTGACTTCTGTTGCTTAATGGATTTCCACATCAAGACCAAATCTACTCCATGATTTCCCTGATCTGCCTTATGATCTTTGGCCTTTTAATGATACAATTGTTCCCATTAGTTGATAATAGTGGTGCCGTTCCAAAAACATATATAGTTTTTAAAAGTTATAACTAGTGTAATTCATGTGATCAAAGTAGCATGTATCCTAAGAATATTCAGTAAATGTATGGAACTGACAATGCTCCCGACTTGAGAAAAACAACCTATGCCAATTTGGGACTGCTGTCTCTGACTGGG
The DNA here is from genome assembly GCF_049115385.1 of Moschus berezovskii. NCBI lineage: Eukaryota > Metazoa > Chordata > Mammalia > Artiodactyla > Moschidae > Moschus > Moschus berezovskii. The sequence continues at coordinate 59,054,384 of NC_142464.1, read as the reverse complement.
TATTATTTATTTTTTCAGGCTTTGTTAGAATGTTAAAGCTGTTATCTTCCCCCAGATGCTTCTTCTGGAGTTTCCCTCCATAAGGACTGTACCATTAGAGGGACTCTATCATGTTTGCGGGATTGACTTCCATGGTTATTCATCATATTCTGATCATATGTCTGAAATACATTTCACCTGATCTGCTTTTTTCTGATCAACCGGATGACATTCAAACTGAATCAAAGTGACTAAAATCATGTTTCAGCTTAGGGATAATGAGAGTATGTATGTTCTGCTAATCAGGCTTGTTACCATGAAAGAAACTTGCAACCATCTTTTTTTGTTTGTTTGTTTTTCTGGTTTTTGGAGTGGGGCGGGGAAGAGAGAAAGAGGGTTTGGGGAATCAGTGAGGGGGTTAGACATGCAAGTAACAAGGATGGTTTCTACATTGTACATTTCAATCAGGCTGAACAGTGTCACTCACTAAAGGCCTGATCTGGAGGCAGAAGTGGCAGGCAAAGCTTTGTCTCTTTGGTAGCCCCCTCTTTTTGATTACAAGGTTTCATTTTGTAAGGTTTTTCACCCCTTATTCTCCTTCTCATACATGAAAAGAACTTTGCTGTTGCTTCTGTATAGCCTACAGGTAAACTTCTCTTCTAGTGAGAGTATTGACAGGAGATGGCTTGTATTCCCCTGTTTTTGTTAGGGGAATATCCTCAGTGTTGGCATCCTCATTTTTGCTGAAACTAGCCGCACTGAAGGTGTCATAGGATGAGGTCAACTTTTTGTTCAGGAGGTTTCTGTTGCGGTCGCCCATGATGGCGGCCTCACCATTAGCCAGCTTTTCCTGGCTTCCTCGTTCATCAACAGGCATGAAAGTGGAGAGTTTGGGCTGGCTCTTCTTCCTCTCTGGAGAAGTGCGGACAGGCATCCAGCAGGAGTCGGAATGGCCGTACTCATCACACTCACGGGTACATTTCCCAGTCAGGGCTACATCTGGAAGAGGTCTTGAATCTGAAATTTAAGGAGAAGGAGGCTTTAAAGCAGGCCATTTCTCAATAGCCTTTTCCGACCTGTATGAAACTGGGGCGGCGGGGGGGAGAGGGGGGGCTAGTTATATATAATATTACATATAAATTTCCTTTATCATATTACCTTTTACAACACTCTGCAGTTCATTATTCCAAAGAACTGTTTTTATTTCATATCCATTAAAAATAAGGTTTCGCAAAAACTTCAAATATTATAGAAAGAGAGTAGAGGACAAATGGATAAATTTAAGTGTGTGTTGAACAGACAACAGGTATATGAATTTGTTACAGGACAGGTACGTGTGCATATTCTCACATTGAAATAAAGTATGCAAGTATGTTTGTATGGGAGTAAATTTTTCCATAGTTATAAGTTATTAAATCCAAAAATATAATTTTCTGTATTTATAAATTATCCCAGAAATCATGTACTTTTGCCAATTGAATTGCTTTGCTTCCTGTTTGTACATTATTCATAGAATGCAAATATGCAAAACCTTATATTTAAAATATATTATAAAACATCAAGGTGACTCAGAAGTAGAACCTAAATTGACAGCACACTGTGTGGTTAAAAAGTTAAAAAAAGCAAAGTACCCATGGGTTCAAGTATGAGCATACTAGTAGAATCAGCACTTACCCAACCCGAGCCCACACCCTACCCGGCCTCCCACCTTGTTAATGACCTTGTTAATGTGCTGTAGGATAGTCCCGTGAGTGTTCACATAGAAATATACCTGTCAGTGTGTTTGCTGAATGGAAATACTATGTGAAATGCAATGTACTGGGTAAATTGAATCAAACTCCTATAAGTTTTGATGAAATGACACGTATTCCTAATTAAAGATTGTTGCCTAATGCCATAAGAAATATCTTCCATTTCTATAAAGCTGTTATATCATTGTATGTGTCTGTCTTTGGAGAATAGTTATATATTTTCTTACTATTACAAAGATTTTTTAACAGATTTGTTTTTGCTTGAGAAAGAGAGTGAGAGAGAGAAAAACCTGCTTCACCTCAACAGATTCTAAGAAAACAACCTCTAGGGTTTTATTTAATATATTTGATAGTTTCTTTTACTGCCAAACAAAAGAACATAATATGACTGTGCTCCAATGTATATCGTTCGGTATCATTTTATTACAAGGCTTGGGACTTAAAAGACTGACAAATTTTAACCTCTGCAAATATATTCACAACAAAGGAAATCTGTGATATTTGCATATGCACCCTGGGTAGACTGGTTTAAAATAAAAGAGTGGGTTATTTAACTTATTCCCAATATATTTAAACCTACTGCTTTTGTCTCCATACATCAATTCCTGTAGTATAAAATGATATTCTCATTTGGTTATCATCTGTATTAGGTTATCATTTGTATTAGGTTATTTTAGAAGTTTCACATCATTGAAACTCCTAAATCACGTCAGTCCAATATTGCATGTCATTTTTTTCACTTTAGTAATGGGTGGCTAACTTAAATATTGATATTTGTCAGCTTAATGATTTTTGAACCACTGTGACCTGAGATTTTTATGCTATGTGCTCAGAGTTCAGCAAGAAAATGCCATTGTTCTTCATGGGATCCGGAATTACTTTTCTCTTTTCCAAAGGCAAAATGCAAAGATAACTATTTATTGCAGTTGCAAATGCTGCTCTTTGATTTTAAGTGGACAGATCCTATTAATTTTATCATCAAAAGAGAAAGCACATTCCTATTTTTGTGCATGTGCTAAACTCCCTCTGTGTTTCTCAAATACAAATTTTAGATGCATTTAAAAAAAAAGTATTGACAAAATTTTTGAGTGGTTTTTGTAATCTGGTTAGTTTAAATGAGCAAACTGAGTTATTTGGAATAGTTCCTATCTTGGGATACTTTATTTGAAGCTGACCTAAATGCTTTGAACAGGAAAAAAATCTTATAAAAATGCAAAGTGTGAGATCAGATTTACTTTTTACTCTAAACATTCCTTTTCTTCTTCACTGCCTTAATAAGTCCAAGTTTTTCTTTATCTCTTATGAGAGTGCCTGCCAAGGACACAAGACAGTAATCAGAAATTTAGCTACAGAAGTTGGAAAAGGTCTTTATAAATGTGTTTGTCATTCCCTGAAGAGATGATACAGAATTGTCTCTAAACATCTCTGCGTTTACTTAAGGATGACAATTTACTTAGACGATGACTTACATAGGTCACTGCTTTTGGGGATTAATTTTTGTTTCCAGGCTGAAATTCATAGCACCTTGTGTATCCTTTATTGGTGATGCACTTAGAGATAGCTCACAAAATTATCTTAACACTCTAACACCTCTTCCTACCTGTTATACTTAATTTGTGTACCGTGAACTCCCTGTAGCTCATAAAAAATTATATTCATTTAAATTGACTCAATTTCCAGTCACCTAGAATTGAGATGCTCTTCAGTTCATTCCCATCAGTCTTTACTTCATAGTCCAGGTTATTTCCTGCTAAAATTGATTTCCTCTTTTTGCTTTTAAGGAAGGGCAGCTTATCTTCTCTGCCATAAGCCACATGTGGGCTGCCACATCTCTATCCCAGAAGGATGACTTTTAATAAGGATCTCCTGTCATTTCCAAAGTCAAACACTTGACTGAGGACCACAGTGGAAGTTTGACAAGCCTAATTGGCTGAGACATGTTGCAGTGTTTGTCATCAAATTTAGAAAATAATCAAGAAAGGCTATAAGAGATTCATCACAAGCAATCAAAACTTCTAATCTTGATGACTCAAATCCTCAAAAGAAATGCCAATGATTAACAAATGCAATTTATATTATGATGCAATTTATTAAGGGAAAGCATGAATAGAATAGTATTTTTTCTGTATTTCCTTATTTTATTTATGCAAGTAGATATTATATATATATTTAAAAGACAGGAGTTATATAGGGTTTTACAGAATTATTAAACACACTTTTTTCCATTTTCTTAAAAGATATACTCCTAAACTGTCCTCTTTTTGTGGGATTGTAGAGGCAGATCTTCCACAAATAGTAATCCTCTTTAGTCTTTCACTGAAGGAGGTGTTTTCTTATATTTAAGAACATTATTGCACACTTCAATTTAGCACTCTTCTCTTTCATTTTGACCTGAGTGAAGATGGAAAATAGTTAATCATGACTCTTTTTACATGGTACTGAGTAAATTAATTAAAAAAGCAAAATATTCTGTATTGAAACATGGTATTCTCTATCAGCATTTTCCATAAGTAAGTGAGTTCCTTAGAGGTCCCCCCTTCACATGCACTTAATCATATTAAATCTTGAGATGACTGAAAGTCGAACTGGTATTCATTAGGTCTTGTTGCTTTAGCATCATTTGCAGAGTTTTCCACTTTCAACTAGCTATGCTGTTTACTAGAAACATGACATATAATAACTTTGGAAGGTTAAAATCTGTTCTTAGACATAAAGTTAATTATCCCCTCAAAAGTACAGAGTTTTCAGCTATCATAATATCAAACAATGTATAACACACACAAAAATTCCCTGAACTTCTTCCCTCTTACTTATCACTTCAACCCAACAGCAAGGAGGATGGAGATAGTGAAGGGTTCAGACTATGGGAGAGATGAAGCCAAAGAGCAAGTGTTTTGACTTTCACTTTAGTGTTTCCCATAACACCATATTGCTCCTTCTTAAAATGTAACAGCAGAGTTATTTAGAGGTCAATTACTGCTACCCATAGCCATGAGAAAAAGTTACAGTCTCCTAAAAAAGAGAAAAAAAAAAAATCTGAACAGCACAGGAAAGAGATGTCACAAAGACAAAAAATTTAAAAATACTTTAAAAATAATTCAACCTTTTTAAAGACTATACATTTCCTAATGTGAAGGAAATTATAACTTATTTAAGAAATCAAGTTCCTTCTCTACAAAGAAATGTACTTCATCTTACTAGGCAGGGCAGATGAGTAGGTGGTGAGAAAATATTGCTACACAATGACCTCAGCAAGAAGTGACAGATAATATATAGCATCATCAGAAATACAAAGGAAAGTCCAAGTTTAAGGAGGCATTTAATGTTTCCAAAAGCTGTCCTATGCAATTCAGAAACTTTTAGAGGAATCAGTATTACAGGAGAGCAGTGGAATTGTTAAGGTTTTTAAAGACAACTTTGTACCAGTAAAGATTTGGATAGACTCAATTATGCATTTTGCCAGAATCCTGGTCACCCACTCCTGTTCCAAGCCCTTGTCTTAGGGCTGAACATATAAAGATATTTCCATTTCCTAAAAGAGTCATGAAAATGTTGCATTTAGTTTTTAAACATTTCCAATGAGTTTTTTCTTTGTCTTGTTTTACACCCAGATACCTAAAGCTATATGCATCATCACTTATTTGTTAAAAATACAAATCACTTAATGCTTTGACTGCATGAAATAAATGGATTGTTAATGGACATGTAGACGTCTCAAACAGTCACAACCTTCCAATTCACTTAGTCCATTCTTAACATTACTTGACAAAATTTTGCAAATAAAAGATTGCGCTATTCTTTTCTTTGGGGGAGAAAAAATGCACACACAGGCACATTTTCCTTTTTCCTTTTTTAAGGATTTATTGTTCTGTTCCATGTCTTGACCTCCTGTTATCTGAAGACTTCCTTTTCTAGAGACATACCTGATTCTGGTGGAATTAGGTGGACCATGCACAGGTTTTACAAAAAGATGAACAACAGCAAAAAAGGCAGATAAATTCTGTTGCTTTTCCAACTAATATTTTAATATTAACTTTATTTTCTTTAATTCAAATGAAAGTATCATTTTTATTCCAATGATTCAATTAAGTACTTTATTTTAAAATAGCTGTCAGAAAATGATTTACTCTTGCCTTATATAATAGATCTGGGAACAAATAACTACATAAACCTTTCACTGGAACATTATTATTATAGTCAGTGAAGTTTAGGAATAAGGATATGAGATCAAAAAAGTGCATACTGAGTTAGACTTGGCTTTTTATATAAATGATCTAAAGATTAGGGCTTCCCAAGTGGCGTTAGTGGTAAAGAACCCTTCTGCCATTGCAGGTGACATAAGAGATGAGGGTTCTATCCTTGGATCAGGAAGATTCCCCTTCAGGAGGGCATGGCAACCCACTCCAGTATTCTTGCCTGGAGAATCCCATGGATGTAAGAGTCTGGCGGGCTATAGTCCATAGCATCACAAATAGTCAGCCACGACTGAAGCAACTTAGCATGTACACTCAACTAAAGATCCTTGCCTTTTGTCTGTTTGGGGCATTTAGGAAGGTTAGAAAGGTGAAGCACATTAAGAGATCATGGAGAAGGTAGAAACCGTTGCCTCAGACAAGCAGTAGATGATCTTATGAATATTCCAGAAGTTTCTGTAAGAAGGGGAAATTTGTTGTTATGCAGTGTCACCCAGATCTATTACGAGGTGGTTAAAATTTCTACACTTTGTTCTAATTTATCATGAAATCACTTCATTCTATTGACTTATAAGAAGAGATAAGTGTCGTCAATCCAACCAGCCCTTACTTCAGTCTCATCTATACTTTTCCTGAGTACCTCCTTCAAGGGACAATGGAACTCATGAAACAAACAGGAGGCTGTTTTGAGTGTCATTCTGGGTCCATCATGTGTAAGCTGTATGACTTTGGATATAATTTCCCTGAGCCTCAGGTTCCTCATTTGTGAAGTAATAATACCTATTCCACCATTTTTATGGGGATAAATGAGTGAATGCATATTAAGTTTATAATATGGTGTCTGATGCTATATATATTTTAGGTAAATAGTAGGTCACAGCCCCTGGAGAGATGTAAAAACATAGACTTTTTTTTTTCTCTCTGCAGTCTTTCCTGAATGAAATGGGTGTTAAGGGAATAGGCACCACAACAAGGATCCTTGAATTCAAATCCTGACTTTGTCACTTAGTACATATGTAACTTTAAACAAGTTACTTGGTTCATGTAAATATCCTAAACTTTATAAAAGACATAAGAATGAATTAACTTCTTAAGAAAATTATGAAGATTAAATGTATTAACACAGGTAAAGTTAATAGTAAGAATTCTTGACACACAATGGGCCCTCAATAAATATTAGATATTTCAAGTGCACAATCCCTTATTCACAATTCAGTTCTCAAAATAGCTTTGAAAACCAAAAACTTTCATTCCCCATATATTTACAATAAACCTGACTTTTAATACAATGTTATTTTTCATCTTTATCTCACATAGTGTGATATATGTTTTGAAGGAAAAATAGTGTTTAATTAAAGGCACTATCTCAGACTCTTAGATCTTCAAAATGATAGGAAAGTGAAAGTTCCTTTATGTCCAACTTTTTGTGACCCCATGGATTGTAGCCTTCCAGGCTCCTGTGTCCATGGAATTCTCCAGGCAAGAATACTGGAGTGGGTTGCCATGCCCTCCTCCAGGGGATCTTCCCAACCTAGGGACTGAACCAGGGTCTCCTGCATTGCAGGTGGATTCTTTACCAGCTGTGTTACCAGGGAAGCCCCCCAAATAATATAGATGCATGATATTACCTTTTCTAGTGTATAAATGATTCCTATTTTCAAGATATGTTTGTTCTCAAGGGTTTCAGATAACTTACTATGGATCTAGTAGCAATCATCAGTCAAAAGGACATGTATTTGGAGTTATTTTTTCAGTAGGACTCATGGATTTATGCTGATAGTATCTGCAATATACCAGAGCTGCCACCTACTGAGGAAAGTACAGTGGTCATGTGTTACTCCGTATCAGATATTCCCCTTAACACTTCTTTGTTAAGACTTGGCCGGAGAAAATTTATTCAGGGTATGTCATAGTAGTTCAAAACTGAACAGCAAATTCTCTGTTATGTTAGTTGCAGTTATCCTTACAACATAAACAGATCAACCCCACAATTGCTCATTTTCATTTGAAAGAGACTTGCCTCTGAGATACTGGGTTGCTATTTTGCTTTGCCTGCATGGACCACAACATAAAAAAGAGAGAGTGAGTTTCATTTTAACATTTTAACATGTTAAAAATTAGTAATAAGCTAACCTCAGACTAAGAGCTTGAAAATCTAGAAAAGACAACAAAAAGCAGGGAAAATACCTCACCTTCAATGCACCCTTCAGAGATCAAAATTTATGAAACAAAAGCATTCAAGTTTTGTGGATTTTATGATGTATGTATATGCTTGTTTTAAGTCACAAAATAAGGCCAGAAATTCCTCTCATCTTCCTATACACAGCCCTTTGGCATGTGCTATCACTACTACTGTCAAGATTCTGTTTCTGCAGCCCTTGAAGCTGGGCTAGCTTTGACTACTAGAGAGACACTGCACAATTTTCAAGATAGGTCTCACGAGTCCTCGCAGCTTCTGCTTTTGACCTTGAAAGACTGTCATCTCCATCCTGACAGAAAGCATGATCTAGCCTTTTTGAAGATGAAAGACTCTTTGAGAGAGCGAGAGACTCAGCTATTTCAGTTGGCCCAGCAGAGCCTACCCCAAGTCAACCCCCCGGATGATGGCAGCCCCATGAGTGATCCAGACAAAACTTGCAGAAGAATCAATAGTCAATCCACAGAAACATGGAAAGTAATCATTCTTTGTTATTTGAAGCTCCTAATTTATGTTGGTTTTTGTTTGTTTAGAGGGTGAGGAGAATTCCTAGATGCAGCAACAGATCTCTGAGGTCATGATCATGGACATACTGTATTATCTGTGATAAACAAACAAAAAGAACAGCTTGAGATATAGAAACAATATATTCTACTTTTATGTCTTCTGATCATGGGCAACAAACTGACCAATATTATGGAAAGAATAAACAGTTACAAGGATGTAAGCACATTTAATTTGAAGTTCAAGCAGAGGACTCCCATAGAAATCTGGAAATTTTGGTCCTGTGATTACTGGATTTTTCACCTAAGAGTGCTCTAGTTTGGGCTGGCATGCCAAGACAATATTAAAATGTTTAAACATGTTTGAAAGCATCAGCAACTTTTCTCTGGACCTTAGGCTAAACTCAGTTAAATAGCAATTGAATGTGTCTCAAGAAGCATTTACTGCCCTGCGGCTTAGACCAATGTCATTCTGAATGTGGTATTATCATATACAGTGGAGACTGCAGGCCAGATTTCAAGCAGTCCTGCTGAATCAACTCAAACATGATTCTGCTGGTTGGCACATGAAAACTGCATTACAGCAGAAAAATGTATGGTGACTGCTGGAGAGTGATCTATTTATGCACTTCAAAGATGGGGCTTCACTTTGATTTCACTCTTTATAAATGCAAAATTTGAGGTGAGATAGTGGAGGTGTTCTTGCCTGGAGAATCCCAGGGACGGAGGAGCCTGGTGGGCTGCAGTCCATGGGGTCGCGAAGAGTCAGACACGACTGAGCGAATAAACTTTCCCTTTTCACTTTCATGCATTGGAGAAGGAAGTGGCAACCCACTCCAGCGTTCTTGCCTGGAGAATCCCAGGGATGGGGAAGCCTGGTGGGCTGCCGTCTATGGGGTCGCACAGAGTCAGACACGACTGAAGCGACTTAACAGCAGCAGCAGCAGCAGTAGAGGTGAAGGGACTATTAAGCAAAGAGAGTGAAGGAAAGGAAGGAAGTGCTGAAAAAATTCGGAGATGCTCTAATATTGATCAGAAGAGTTTATAAAACCCAAAAAGGATTGAGGATATTTATTACACAAGTTAACAATTGATTATCCCACTGAAAATAGATGGAATTCTGGTCGTTCAGGCCATTCATGTTTGCTTTTCCACTGCAACAATCCAAGTTTTCATGACTTTTTTTTCTAGTCTCTTGGGTTTCTTTAAGTTAGAAATTATTTTCTTTGGGTGTCATAGACTAGCAATCTAATGAAAAGTAGAAGCATTGCCTCCCTCCATAAACTCAGATATATGCTCATAAAATTTGCATAAAAATTTGAGTGGAGTTCAAGATACCAGTTAGGGCTGTAGCATCTTTATAGATGGAATTATTACATTTATACTGCTTTCCTTTGAGTTTAAATAAATGATTAAGAAATATTTAACAAATCATAACCTATCCTTGAAATTTAGAAATTTACATGTGGTAAATAAATTGGCCTTCAGTGACAGAAATATTTAAAACAAACAAAAACATTCTGCAACACATGTATAGAAGTGAGGAAAACAATTAAGGTTTGGTTATGTTAATATTGCAGGTAAGTCATTTAAATGCCTCTATCTAAAACCCCCCAATAATTTATAAAGCTTTGTGTTGATAGCAGATTAATACTTGTGGGGAGATTTTACTGGTTGCTGATCAACTTGAAATGTATTTTCTTTCCTAGAACCTACATCAAGATTTGCACCAGTGTCTTGAATCGTAAGCAGCTGGATCTTCACTCACCGTGAGAAGGGCGATGAATTAATGAATTCTTGTCATGCAGGAATTATATACAAAACAATAATGATCCAGATGAGTTTTTTAATTAATAAAATGTGTTAGCCACTGCACATTAGTTCTATGGTAAAGTGAAAAGTGGGTACTTCTAAAAGAATTGAAAGTATCTATCTAGAATCACTTTCCAGTAATGACCTTAAATCTTTAATGTCTTCAATATTGATTATAAAATTATAAAATATATATCCTACAATAAATGTTAATTTTGGAATGTATATTTATTCTAAAAATAATATATAAAGTTTCTATTAACTGTAAGAATATTATATTTGGATGGTAGTCTTAAAGGCAGTGCCCATTTTATCTTTGCTTCTCCATATAACATATGATATCAATATTTCAATTTTTACAGCTGAGTAATACTCCATTGTATATATGCGGCAAAAGTCACAATACCTGTTCATTTTCTCCTTTAATGTAGTGATCCTACGGAACTATACAATTATTGTAACAATATGACCATTTTAAAAATACATTCTCAAGTTATTTGCATGGAATTACCTATTGAAATGTATCATACTCATACAGTGGCTTATCTATTGAAAACACTCCTGTAACAACAAGTTGAGTAGTAACAGAATTCCATTAGTTATTGTAATTGAGGAGAAAGACAAAGAGTTCCTCCTTTGTGCTCTTTACTGAGGAAGGCTTCACAAAAGTCTTGAGTTCAGAAGTACTTATTGAGAGGTGAGGTTTTGAAAGCTTTTAATAGGAGCTGAAACACCATTTATGAGGACAGTTTTGTATGGCAAAACCAATACAATAATGTAAAGTAATTAGCCTCCAATTAAAACAAATAAATTTAAAAAAAATTAAAGGCCAAAATGAAAATTAAAAAATAAAGTAAAACTATTGGAATGCTGGCTCCTTACTCTCATCAATAAGTTTATCAGTTAAAACCAAAATTGGCCATCACAGTTAGAACGAAATGAGTGTTGACGAGCTTGGGAACTTAGAGCAGGTAAATCAAAGGGAAAAAAAGGTAATGATTTCTGATGACTAGCAAACAGTACTCAGTGAGCAGCTCAAGTGGGGGAAATCAATGAAGCAACACTGGATCAGTTTGCTTCATTGATTTTTGCTGCTCATCGAAATGTTTTCCTTTATTTACTTCCGATTTCTTCAGAAAGTGGCGAAGCCTCACTGCTGATCCTCCCTTGGAGCCTGTGATGGGAGGATGAGCAAGCTTTGGAGATCCTCTCATGCTTGCATTATACCTTTCCATGCCACATGAATTCAGAAGCACTTCTAACGCCCCCTGTGATGCTGCAAATGCCATCATGCGCCCACAACCTTACTATGGTAGGCAGAAAGATGGTTCCCTCCCAAAATATCTACATCCGAGTCCCCAGAATTTGTGAGTCTGTTAGATGACAGGACAAAGGAGAATTAAGGTGGCAGGAGGTATTAAGTTTCCTAATAAACTGTCCTTAAAATAGGGATATTACAAGGTGGCCAGTTATAAAACAAATGATGTGAACACACACTAATAATTGAAAAAGGTAAGGAAACAGACTGTCTCTTTGAGCTTCCAGAAAGGGGAGGCAGCACTGCAGAGACTTTGATTTTAGCCCCCAGAGACCCAGGTCAGACTTCTCAGGTACAGAACTGTAAGAGGATACATTTTTGTTGTTTCAAGGCACTATGTTTTTGGTAATTTATTACAATTGCAATAGGCAACAGATACATACTCCCACCACTTCTCAGAGGAAGATCAGGGGAAGATCAGGGTAGACTTGAAGCATTTGGTCCTTTCTACCCATACTCTGATGCTGGGAGGGGTTGGGGGCAGGAGGAGATGGGGACGACAGAGAATGAGATGGCTGGATGGCATCACCGACTCAATGGACATGAGTTTGAGTGAACTCCAGGAGTTGGTGATGGACAGGGAGGCCTGGCGTGCTGTGATTCATGGGGTCGCAAAGAGTGGGCCACGACTGAGCGACAACTGAACTGAACTGAACTGAACCCATACTTATCCATTGGAGGGAATGGAGTAGAAAAACTTTGATTTTTGAGTCATATTTACTCTGTTCAGGAATTTTTTTATACTTCTAAAAATTTTGCTATACCTTAGTATCTAATTGTCCAAATAATTTGTATCTGACCAATCAGCAAAGTCCAGCAAAGTACTAACAGCTCACGTTTCTGAGTGATACCATTTTCTTCCTAGTTCCTCAGTGAGAGCTGTCTCAGGGATTATTAAGGCTATCTCTCTTTGGGTAGTGGGATTCCCAAGAAGAGAAAAGAAAAAGAATTTGGAATAAAATACAGGAAGGAGAACCAGGTACCAGGGTACAATCTTAATGAGGTCTCTGTCAAATTATTATGATGCTTTTATGATTTCCTGATATTTATTACTTGAGTCATAGTTGTCTCTTTGTTAAGCCTGTTCCCTCTTAGTAATTATCAGGAGAGCTACTAATAAAAAAGCACCTTTATGATTATTTTAAGCACAGTAAGTAGAAAAAATCTCTCCCTAGCTTGAAACTCTCTTCTAAACATTTCAGTATCAGTTTCAAACTTTGTATTTCTACATAGAAATTCCTTCAAGATCTGAATCCTGCCTACTCTTAACCCTGATCTCTTTCTATTCTTCAGTTCAGTTCAGTTCAGTTCAGTTCAGTCGCTCAGTCGTGTCCAACTCTTTGCGACCCCATGAATCACAGCACACCAGGCCTCCCTGTCCATCACCAACTCCTGGAGTTCACTCAGACTCATGTCCATCGAGTCGGTGATGCCATCCAGGAATCTCATTTTCTGTCATCCCCTTCTCCTCCCAGCCCCAATCCTTCCCAGCATCAGAGTCTTTTCCAGTGAGTCAACTCTTTGCGTGAGGTGGTCAAAGTATTGGAGTTTCAGCTTTAGCATCAGTCCTTCCAATGAACACCCAGGACTGATCTCCTTTAGAATGGACTGGTTGGATCTCCTTGCAGTCCAGGGGACTCTCAAGAGTCTTCTCCAGCACCACAGTTCAAAAGCATCAATTCTTCGGCGATCAGCTTTCTTCACAGTCCAACTCTCACATGTTCCCTTTTACCACTTCAACAGACCTACTGTAATTGTCATTTCTAGAAAGTCCCTTGCTGTCCCATGTCTTCATGGCACTAATGTGCTGTCTCTTCTGCTATTCCTTGGCTATCTGTCTCCCACAAATCCTTTGAAATCTAGTTTCAACATGTCAACTTTGAGATTTCGCCTAACCAGACTGTCTAATTCTGACTTCTCTTTACCTCTCTAGCCTTCATCATATGTCTCTCCCTTGTAGTTGTTAAGTTGTGTCCCACTCTTTTGTGACCTCATGCCCTGTAGCCTGTCAGGTTCCTCTCTCTCTGTCCATGGGATTTCCCAGGCAAAAATACTGGAGTGGGTTGTTGTTTCCTTTTCCAGGGGAACTCCCAACCCAGGAATCAAAACCAAGACTCCTGCATTGGCAGACAGATTCTTTATTGCTGAGCCACCAGGGAAGCCCATGTCTCTCTCTACCACAGCATTTAATATATTGCACTGAAATCTGCTACCCATTCATGTGACTTTTTCTGTAAAATGTTACTCCCTGTGGCTATAATTCACTTCACAAGTTACTGTGTACTTGGGATGCTAGCACCAAGCTGGTAATATACTCAATATGTGCTTTTTGAATGATGGATGAAAAACATGGTGGAGAAACAGATTGCATGTCATCTCTGATGATTCGGTCTAACTCCACAATGGCCACAGGTAAAAGGAGGTAAAAGGAGGATAAGGACATATGCCAATCACAAACACAATGCAATTGGCCAAGCACAGAAGGTGAAGTAGATTCTATTTGTTTGTTTGCTATATACAGATCTGAATAAACTTCTCTACCCACTCACTCTCCTTACCCCCTTTCACAGACTGTCCTATAATTTCTCTAGCTGAGATTTATTTTCTAGTAGAACAATGCAATTGATCGAAATAGCCCATGGATATATTTTACAGAACAAAATGCAGTCCTCAGCCTGGGGCAGGCTAGTGGGGTCACTAGAAGCAGTAGTGGGTGCAAAGTAAAGTCTAATGAGAAAAGTTTATACTTAGTAGTCACAAGACTACACATAGGAACTAATTTGTTAAGCTTCTTTGCTCACAAGTAACTATTTTCTAGTTACTTTAATGTTTTCGGGACCTCTGGTGGCAGTTATATGAATCTTTCAATAATAAACTTGGGAAATGAAATTTATTTTTGGCTTATACACAGCTTGTATCATAGAAGAGAAATTTCAAAGCATGAAGGAAAGGTATTCTATGTAATGGAAAATGAAAAGAAGAAAGCTCTCTGCTCTCATTCTTATAATGTGGGTGTATTTTAATAGGAACTATTGTAGGCAATGTGCCAACCTATTTCAGTTCAACAAACTTTATTTGCCCTTTCATAGCAACCTTATGGGTACATTTTAGGTGAGTAGGATCATGGGCAGTTTAGATCAGTGCTTTTCAAACAGAGAATCAAGATCACCTGGTTGGTGGCTGAAGTTACTTATGAGGTTAAAACTGGCTCACATTATTTTGCAAATATTTTATTGTAGATTTTTCAATAATGGTATGTATATTTATATATATGTACTTGGTCCCCATATAAAGTGGAAATTTTTTTTCTGGGTTACATTGATTCTATAACTTAAATAATACCACATGGAAATCAGTATATTTTTGGCGATTTCTGAGGAAGTTATATATTCTGTGATATTTAACACAAAACATAACTTTAATATGCACACAATGTCAGGTTAATTTTAAATTGTACTTTTAGCTGTCATTTCGAATTGTACTTTAGAGACTACAGTGCTATCCTTATAAAAAGGAATTCAGATAACTTAAAGAATGAGTTAGTCACATCCGCAATAATCACTTCAGGAAGTCTACTGTAAATACAGTCTCTTATTTTGAGACATTCTGAATTTACAGTTAATTCCCTAGATTCCAATTTCCTAGAATTATATATAATTGTGATGAGCCTTCTCATAATCCAGTTAAATCCTCTGATAGACTTTATTTCAATCAGCAAAATGGCAACAGACCCTTTAAAAAAGAAGTACTTAATGTGACTTCTTAAAAGTCATGTAGACATTAAGATGTAGGACACATTTAAGCTGTCTAATTGTACCACTAGTCTAATGCCTAAGTATTAATCTGTCACAATGTCAAATTACATACATTTAGGTTTCTTCTTTTTTTTTTAAGTAAAATGTGTCTGTGCTTAACAAACTCAGAGTGAAAAAAAATTCAGGACTGCAATTAGAATGTCATCTCTTCTGCAGATGACATGAGAAATGCATGAATCAGAGCTTAACAGTCAACATAATTTCACAGATAATCGTTGCAAAATTATGGTAATGCAACAATGCAGAGTACAGTGAGATTAGCAGACAGTGATGATCAACTATTTATCTCTACCATCTGCCATGCATGCTTTTTATTTGTTTTTTTTTTTTTTTAATTTTCTGCCAATGTTTTCAGTTTAGAATTTGCCAGTACTAGGCATCGCATAGGAAAAGAGGTTTCATGGTATAAACAAATTTTTCCATGTGTTCAATGAATTAGCTTCACTGGCTCTTAGGCAAAGAAGACTGGTTGGATGGAATCAACTTTAGCAAGCTTTGTATTTTGCCCTGAGTCTTCTACAATTTAAATGTGTCGATCCTATACCAAAAAAAGGATAAAACTACAAATATTGCAATGAAAATCATCACTAACGCATATGCTTTGGGAATTTCCTTTACATGACATAAAATTTTTGTGTACTATATTAATCATTGGATTGTACCCCATGAGTACTTCAGTGAATTATTTGGTGAGAATGTTGCTAATTTGTCAATATTCACTGTCTGCAAATAAGCCAAGGACTAGAGGAATCAGGACTTGCAATGGCAGAACAGGAGAACTCAGAGGAATTTCCACTATGTAGAGAAAATAAGAGATAAACTTTCCTTCACAAAGTTGGCATGAAGGTTTCAGGTTCAGGGAAGGTAGATAGCACTATTATGGTAACCGGGGTCGCAAAGAGTCGGACACGACTGAGCGACTGAACTGAACTGAACCTGAAAAAGTATATTCATTCATTCAGGAAATATTGATATATCAGCACTATTCTAAAACATAGTTCACTCATTTCTCACAGCAATCTTGTGAGACAGGTTGTATACTGACCCCATTTTACAGATGAGGAAAGTATGAATAAAGAAGTCAAATGAGTTTTTCACAAGTTTGCATCTAGAGAATGAAATAATGAGGTTGGAAACACAGACATTCTGACTTTAATGTTGTGCTGTTTACTGCTATACATACTCCCTTTCAATTAATAACACATGAATATACTGTAAACTTGTGTCATAAGCTTGAAAAGAATTATCTGTCTCTAAGCTGAATTAAAGCAGAAAAGCATTTTCCTATCCATAGGAGAAGAAAGCTGGAAAAACAGTATCTTCAGGTATACTAAGAATCTCAATAGACTTAGCTTGAAATAAGGGGAACATTTTTAGTTTGGACAGACAAAAAGGTGAAAACTCAAGAAGCATGTGCGTAGAGGTTCCAGGACCAAAATGATATTGGGAAATGACTGTTTTTCTTGGCTCTTTCTCTCACAGCTATCCCTCAGTTGGTCTCTGGATGGATGAAGAATTTTGTATCTAAGTCAAAATAAGGAGTCTAAATTACTATGTTGGTAAAAAGCCTCAAACTTCTCCTATTATTAAAGCCATATTCAGCTAAGAAAAGGTTGCATCTTCACAATATTGGTCTATTTTTAATTCTACATGGTAAAAAGACACCTCAATTATGAGGTTTGGGATCACTGTCATCCCAGAGACAGAAAAGCCAAGTTTGGAAACCATAGTGTGCTGGGCTGAACTTCTTAGAATGGGAGATGCCAAGCCACTCCTTGGTGAGGTGAATGTGAGAAATGGAAATAAATGCTTTAAGAATAGAAGAAAGAAGTATGATGGTTATTTCTAGCAAACAAAGCATCAAAGAGATTATGTAGGACATACTAATCACAATTGGGTTGGTTAAATTGGGAAAGAAAACCTGACTGGACTGATTTCTGAAGAGAAAATAAACACAAAGAGATATTTGAGCCACACTTATTTAACCCTGTATTAATCAGGTAATTGACATACATATGACTTGAGAATATATAGGTACAATCCATGAGGCTGAGATTTAACCTGCAGGGATGAGGAAAGTGTATGTATATTAAAAAAGAATGAGGAAAAAGTGGTGCCTTCAAGTATACTTAATACATGTCACACATTTTCATAACAGTATCTTGGAGCCCAAACCAAGGAACCATGCACAGTGCAAACTTTTATTTTCACTGTGTGAAAATCTTTACTTTCATTCCTACACTAGTGGGAATCAATGAATCAGTGTGATTAACATCCTGAGATCTAAGCAAAGGAAGTCTGATTGAGTCTACACTCTGCCACTTACCAGCAAAGTAACCTCAGGCAGAAGCACGGCTGAGAGGAGCTACCCCTCACCCAAGGTGAGGGGCGGCAGCTGAGAGGAGCTACCCCACTCCAAGGATTGGTGGCTGGGTGGGCGCAGGAGGGCCGAGAGGAGCTACTCCACGTTCAAGGTCAGGAGGGGAGGCCGTGAAGAGAGACTCCTCATCCAAGGTAAGGAGCAGCGGCTGCGATTTGCTGGAGCAGCCGTGAAGAGATACGCCACAGCCAAGGTAAGAGAAACACTAGTAAGATGGTAGGCGTTGCGAGAGGGCATCAAAGGCAGACACACTGACACCATAATCACAGAAAACTGGCCAATCTGATCACACGGACCACAGCCTTGCTTATCCCAATGAAACTAAGCCATGCCATGTGGGGCCACCCAAGACCAACGGATCATGGTGGAGAGGTCTGACAGAATGTGGTCCACTGGAGAAGGGAATGGCAAACCACTTCAGTATTCTTGCCTTGAGAACCCCATGAACAGTATGAAAAGGCAAAATGATAGGATACTGAAAGAGGAACTCCACAGGTCGGTAGGTGCCCAATATGCTACTGGAGATCAGTGGAGAAATAACTCCAGAAAGAATGAAGGGATGGAGCCAAAGCAAAACCAATACCCAGTTGTGGATGTGACTGGTGATAGAAGCAAGGTCCGATGCTGCAAAGAGCAATATTGCATAGGAACCTGGAATGTTAGGTCCATGAATCAAGGCAAATTGGAAGTAGTCAAACAGGAGGTGGCAAGAGTGAACTTTGACATTCTAGGAATCAGTGAACTAAAAAGGACTGGAATGAGTGAATTTAACTCAGATGACCATTATATCTACTACTGTGGGCAGGAATCCCTTAGAAGAAATGGAGTACCCATCATGATCAAGAAAAGAGTACTTGGATGTAATCTCAAAAATGACAGAATGATTCTGTTCGTTTCCAAGGCAAACCATTCAATATTACAGTAATCCAAGCCTATGCCCCAACCAGTAATGCTGAAGAAGCTGAAGTTGAATGGTTCTATGAAGACCTACAAGACCTTTCAGAATTAATACCCCCAAAAGATGTCCTTTTCATTACAGGGGACTGGGATGCAAAAGCAGGAAGTCAAGAAAAACCTGAACTAAGGCAAATTTGGCCTTGGAGAACAGAATGAAGCAGGGCAAAAGCTAATAGAGTTCTGCCAAAAGAACGCACTGGTCATAAAAAACACCCTCTTCCAACAACACAAGAGAAGACTCTACACATGGACATCACCAGATGGTCAACACTGAAATCAGATTGATTATATTCTTTGCAGCCAAAGATGGAAAAGCTCTATAGAGTCAGCAAAAACAAGACTGGGAGCTGACTGAGGAAATCAAATCCCTTATGATTATACAGTGGAAGTGAGAAATAGATTTAAGGGACTAGATCTGATAGAGTGCTTGACGAACTATGGACAGAGATTCTTGACATTGTATAGGAGACAAGGATCAAGACCATCCCCATGGAAAAGAAATGCAAAAAAGCAAAATGGCTGTCTGAGGAGGCCTTCCAAATGGCTGTGAAAATAAGAGAAGTGAAAAGCAAAGGAAAAAGGAAAGATATGAGCATCTGAAGGCAGAGTTCCAAAGAATAGCAAGGAGAGATAAGAAAGCCTTCCTCAGTGATCAATGCAAAGAAACAGTGGAAAACAACAGAATGGGAAAGACTAGAAATCTCTTCAAGAAAATCAGAGATACCAAGGGAATATTTCATGCAAAGATGGGCACAATAAAGGGCAGAAATGGTATGGACCTAACAGAAGCAGAAGATATTAAGAAGAGGTGGCAAGAATACACAGAAGAACTGTACAAAAAGATCTTCATGACCCAGATAATCACAATGGTGTGATCACTCACCTAGAGCCAGACATCCTGGAATGTGAAGTCAAGTGGGCCTTAGAAAGCATCACTACGAACAAAGCTAGTGGAGGTGATGGAATTCCGGTAGAGCTATTTCAAATCCTGAAAGTTGATGCTGTGAAAGTGCTGCACTCAATATGCCAGCAAATTTGGAAAACTCATCAGTGGCCACTGGACTGGAAAAGGTCAGTTTTCATTCCAATCCCAAAGAAAGGCAATGCCAAAGAATGCTCAAACTACCGCATAATGGCACTCATCTCACACACTAGTAAAGTCATGCTCAAAATTCACCAAGCCAGGCTTCAACAGTGCGTGAATCATGAACTTCCAGATGTTCAAGTTGGATTTAGAAAAGGCAGAGGAACCAGAGATCAAATTGCCAACATCTGCTGCATCATCAAAAAAGAAAGAGAGTTCCAGAAAAACATCTATTTCTGTTTTATTGACTATGCCAAAGTCTTTGACTGTGTGGATCACAATAAACTGTGGAAAATTCTGAAAGAGATGGGAATACCAGACCACCTGACCTGCCTCTTGAGAAACCTGTGTGCAGGTCAGGAAGCAACAGTTAGAACTGGACATGGAACAACAGACTGGTTAAAAATAGGAAAAGGAGTACGTCAAGGTTGTATATTGTCACCCTGCTTATTTAACTTATAGGCAGAATACATCATGAGAAATGCTGGGTTGGAAGAAGCACAAGCTGGAATCAAGATTGCTGGGAGAAATACCAGTAACCTCAGATATGCAGATGACACCACCCTTATGGCAGAAAGTGAAGAGGGACTAAAAAGCCTCTTGATGAAAGTGAAAGAGGAGAGTGAATAATTGGCTTAAAGCTCAACATTCAGAAAACTAAGATCATGGCATCTGGTCCCATCACTTCATGGGAAATAGACGGGGATACAGTGGAAACAGTGTCAGACTTTATTTTGGGGGGTTCCAAAATCACTGCAGATGCTGAGTGCAGCCATGAAATTAAAAGATGCTTACTCCTCGGAAGGAAAGTTATGACCAACCTAGATAGCATATTAAAAAGCGGAGACATTACTTTGCCAACAAGGTCCATCTAGTCAAAGCTATGGTTTTTCCAGTAGTCATGTATGGATGTGAGAGTTGGACTGTGAAGAAAGCTGATCGCCGAAGAATTGATGCTTTTGAACTGTGGTGCTGGAGAAGACTCTTGAGAGTCCCTTGGACTGCAAGGAAATCCAACCAGTCCATCCTAAAGGAGATCAGTCCGGGGTGTTCATTGGAAAGACTGATGCTAAAGCTGAAACTCCAATACTTTGCCACATCATGAGAAGAGTTGACTCATTGGAAAGGACTCATGCTTGGAGGGATTGAGGGCAGGTGGAGAAGGGGACGACAGAGGATGAGATGGCTGGATGATATCACCGATTCGATGCATATGAGTTTGGGTGAACTCCGGGAGTTGGTGATGGACATGGAGGCCTGGCGCCTGCCATTCATGGGGTCACAAAGAGTCAGACACGACTGAGTGACTGGACTGAACTGAACCTCGTGCAAGTTTCTTAATGGCATCTATCTCATGGGTTGTTCTAAGGATTAAATGAGACAAGCATGCTGAGTTCTTTGCATAGGATCTACATGTAGAAACACTGTATATTTTTCTACTGCTATCATTACTGTTGTTCTAACTTCTATGTGTCTTTTCCACACATATATTATTGGGAGAATACTGACTCTAAATTAACAAAAATATATATTTTTAATAATGTCCTCTTTTCTTGGTATAATTAAAGATGTCAAAAGGTTACATTTTTAGAATATCTGCCAATTAATTATACAGAAATATATAAAATATTTCACATATGTGTGTTAAGTTGCTTCAGCCGTGTCCAACTCTGTATAACCCTATAGACTGGAGCCTGCCAGGATCCTCTGTCCATGTGATTCTCCAGGCAAGAATACTGGAGTGATTTGCTGTGCCCACCTCCAGAGGATCTTCCTGACCAAGGGACCAAACCCTAATCTCTTATGTCTTCTGCATTGGCAAGCAGGTTCTTTACCAATATCGCCACCTAGGAAGCCCTCTTTCACATACGAAAGATTACAAATTCATGTTTTTGTATTATCAGTTAGACTGCCATAAAATATCTTTTAAATAAAGCCCCAAAATAGTTTGTGAAAAGACATCTTTTAAGTTTCTTTTTAAATTATTTAAATCAATAAATGTCAAAAATGCATATTACAGGAAACTGAGAAGAAAAAATACAGAGTAATTTAATTTCAAAGATTACGTGTACATAAGTTAGCGATTTTTATGACAAGTAGCATTATATTTTATAATTACCAGCTTTTCAATGTTAATTGAAACAGTCTATTGTTGCTTGCAAGAATACAATATTAAAGGTTGTAAATAATAATTAGTACTCTGTCATCTACTTAACTAGGTATAATCTCTCATTTCTCCCAAAGAAACAATTTTTACATAATTATTATTTTTCTCACTTTAAAAATCACATTTTTTACTGCCTAAATTCTAATTTGCTACTTTAAAAAAATGTGAGGCCATGAAAAGATGGCAAAATTGAGAAAGTTAAAGCGATTATGTGCCTTCAACACAGTATAATCTTTAAATTATTACTTGGGTGGGCTTTACAAGTATATCAGCATTTAAAAGAAAAAAAGAAGAGTTTAAAGAATCTTTAAACAGATCAGAAAGTATAAAAGGTACAGAATCTTAGTTAATGTGAATTAAATTATCTTCAAAAGAGGGGAAAAAAGTTAAGAAACCTCTTTCTGTTCTGCATGTTAACTAGCCTAAATAATGCAGAGCTTAAGTGCAAAAGCAAGAGAATTTAAAAGGGAAAACAAATATCTTGAGACGACTTGTCTTTTAAAGTAACTGTCAAGGAGAACTTGCCTCTGAATAAAAGCTAGCAGTGACTTACGGGATTCATTTCTCCTTTAGGCTGTATTAAGAAATGTCGTTTAACTATTTAAAATGTTGTCCAGTCAAAATAAGGACTAATTATCTGCTCATGATATGCCTATATGGCTTCCAAAGAACACATGGGGATTTGGCATGATTAAATGCATTTAAGAATTGCAGTCAGGTTGAGGATTCAGAATTAAGATGATCTGAGAAGTATGACTAGTTATACATTATTCATGAATATGGGAAACTAGTAAAATAAAACATGCTTGTGCTTATGGTGTGTCCAGATAGTTAGGGCTAAATATTCCAAAATAGTCAGCATCAGACCTGCTTCTCCTTCTTTGCATTAAAAAACTTCTGGGTAAATAGTGATTCAGATGTAATAATGATGATGTTGAATATTTAACCCTGTGTGTGTTAGTCGCTCAGTCGTGTCCGACCCTTTGTGACCCCATGGACTGTAGTTTGCCAGGTTCCTCTATCTGTGGAATTCTCCAGGCAAGAATACTGGAGCGGGTTGCCACTGAATCTGCCTGCCAATGCAAGAGACACCGGTTCAATCACCTGAAGAAGAAATGGCAATCTGCTCCAGTATTCTTGCCCGGAAAATTCTATGGACAGAAAATTCCTGAAG
Organism: Moschus berezovskii; assembly: GCF_049115385.1. Classification (NCBI taxonomy): domain Eukaryota; kingdom Metazoa; phylum Chordata; class Mammalia; order Artiodactyla; family Moschidae; genus Moschus; species Moschus berezovskii. The sequence continues at coordinate 59,031,054 of NC_142464.1, read as the reverse complement.
GGCTATATACTTCATGGTGTTGCAAAGAGTCGGACATGACTCAGCAACTGAGTACACACACACACACACACACACACACACACACACACACACACACACACACTCTACCAACCAAGAAGCACTATAAAATGATTCCTGTTGGGAAAGATGATTAAACCAGCTATCTTGTGGATAAATGAAGAGATCCACATTTCTTTTGCTACTGATTGGAACTACAGAAGATCACCAAGCCACTATCATCATGCTAGATTTGACTATTTCATATGATAAAAAGTTTTAAGTAACTGAAAATAAATAATTTTTGGTGTGTGTTATGTCTTACCTCCTCACCTGGTAATTGTTCTAAAATGTTCGGTGTGGTTCCTATTTGGAGTTTGGAAATGTTTTTCTCAATACGGAAAACTAACAACAACTACAATTTCTCAACTAGTAATCATGTTTTCCTGACTGTACCTCAAGAGATATAGGGACATAAGAAGTCTGTAGAAATAAAATATCTTAAATAGCTAAGCATCCACAGAATATTACAATGCTGTTTAGTACAAACCTAGCATATCAGCACTAAATAAATAAGTTACTCTTTAATTAATTATTCCTGAATTTTTAAGTTATCATTTACATGATAGTCCTTCTGGTTTGTTCCTTTACACTAAAGAAAACTTTTCCTTCCTTTCTTGTGCTTTTCTGTTACATTAAAAAAAAAAAAATAGCCTGCAAATGCATATATATTGCTTCCTCTTCTCAAATTTGGCTTAAATCAACATTCTTTTCAACTTAAATTGAGTTTGGTTGAAAATGTCCTTTTTTTTTTTCCTTGCAACACCTGGACGTGGAAATACGGACACAATTTGCACAAGTTGTAATAGCCCAGAGACATCTTTTTGTCTAAACATGGAATAGTGCACATGCTCAGTTGCTCAGGTGTTTCTGACTCTTTGCAGCCCCATGGATTGTAGCCTGATAGGCTCCTTTGTCCACAGAATTTCCAGGCAAGAATACTGGAGTGGGTTGCCATTTCCTCCTCCAGAGGATCTTGCTGACCCAGGTATGGAACCTGCATCTCCTGCATTGCAAGGGGATTATTTACCACTGTGCCACCTGGGAAGCCCTGTGAATAGTGACCATGTGCTAATTATACTCAGCACAGCAATGTTCATTAAGATAAATAGCTAAACTGTGACTCTGAATGGATTGAATTTATTAATATAAAGTGATAAGGAGAGCTTTGGGTACACACAAAGCTATATAAGGGCAAGCAAGCATCATCATCATAATCACCATCTAGAGACTAGGTCATCTTTTCTACTGAGAAGATAAAGAGGCAAGTGTTGTGCCCATTTCCCAGAGGGCTAAAATTATGAAACAGTTGCCAAGTGATTTGCCTAAAAAAAGAAATCTAGAAAGTGAAAAAGATATAAAGAATTTGGCTAAGCTGGGGATTCTGTAGTAGATGGTCTTGTTCTAATCCAACCACTCATTGTATAAACTTGTTGCAAGCTAATTAACTTTGTTTAACCACTGCTTCCCTAAACATTTCTAGGAATGTTGTGAAGAAAAACACAATTCTGTACCTCACATTACTAGACAGGTACACATAACATGTTTTTAATAAACATGTTTAAGAAAGAACAAAATGAAGGGAATAAGGAAGCAGGCCAGGATCTTCATTTTATCATCTATTTTTTTCCATTATGCCTACCTAGTCGTCAGTGAACACGTGGTAAATATAATATAGAGATTGAAAAATATGCAAAGAAAGAAAAGTAATAGAAGAAAATTTAGCTAAAAAAATAATGGGAAAGTCAGGAAAGATGAATTAAAAGAAAAAAAATGAAAGAATACATAGGGGGAAGGAGAAAAGTAGGGAGGAAAAAACAGTAAAAGGCAGGGGAAAGAGGATGGCAACAAAGAAAAAGGGAAAGGAGAAAAGATTAGGAGGAAATTAAGGAAGAAAGAAATTAAAACAAAGCAAAAAAAAAAAAAAAAGGGAAAACAAAATAGAGAAAGATAATGAGTCTCTCAACTTGTGTGACCTGTGGAAGAATTTATATTTATCACTAACTTTATATAGATTCTCAGCTTTGCTTTAAGATATAGTGTGTATATTAATTACAAACATTGACTCTCAAGGGTTACAGATTTATGATAGATTCAGTTCAGTTCAGTCGCTCAGTCGTGTCCGACTCTCCGCAACCCCATGAATCACAGCACGCCAGGCCTCCGTGTCCGTCACCAACTCCCGGAGTTCACTCAAACTCACATCCACAGAGTCGGCGATGCCATCCAGCCATCTCATTCTCTGTCGTCCCCTTCTCCTCCCGCCCCCAACCTTTCCCAGCATCAGAGACTTTTCCAGTGAGTCAACTCGTCACATGAGGTGGCCAAAGTATTGCAGTTTCAGCTTTAGCATCAGTCCTTCCAATGAACACCCAGGATCGATCTCCTTTAGAATGGACTGGTTGGATCTCCTTGCAGTCCAAGGGACTCTCACGAGTCTTCTCCAACACCACAGTTCAAAAGCATCAATTCTTCGGCGATCGGCTTTCTTCACAGTCCAACTCTCACATCCATACATGACCACGGGAAAAACCATAGCCTTGACTTTAATCTAGGCTAAATCCATTAGCTAGTTGTGTTGTAGCTAGTAGTCCCCTTCTTTGTTATGTGTATGGGAAGGCAGTAATGTAAGCCTAAAACATAATTTAAAAAATGACTCTACAGGATATTAGCCCATCAGCATGAAAAATAACAGAGAATGAGTGAGTTGATCAATCATTTCCTATCATAAAGAAAGAAAATATCTAAAAAGCATTTGAAATGAATCTAAAATCAGCACATAGTAGACAAGTTAATGAAATACCATGGGCAAAGTAAGAAACAAAAAGCTGCATTAGGAAAAAAAAGTACAGATCCATGATACAGAAAACTTGCACATTTTACAGCATCTATCTATCATTTCAAAAGGTTTTTAGCTGTGCTCCAGTGATTAAAAAAGGGGATAAGACAAGAGGAGCTGTTAAATACATAATGAAATTTACAATTTTTCCTTTTTATTTCTTTCAGTTTGATTTTCAAGTATCAAATCTCATCTAGTATTTGCAGCATGTCTTAACTAGTCTCTTTATTGTGTTAGAACATAAGCACTTTAAACTTCTTCTAACTTTAGTGTTTTAAGTGTTTTAAATAAAAAATATCACTATTGGTCAGAAGGTCTTCCTGTGGCCCCTTTTTAGCTTTTGTTCATTTGTACGGTCAGTACCTGAATTACAGCTTTCCGTTGAGGGCAGAACATCCAAAAACAGGTTTTAAATTAGATACTAGTCAGGTTAACATTCTCTTTTTTTTTAGGAGTTTCTAAACACTAAGCATGTTTTGGACTAAATTTTTTTTTAACTGAAAATATGATGAATTAGCTTCTCAGAAAGGAAGAACTTCCAAATAACTTGGCTAGGCAGAGGTATATATTTTAGAATAACATTTAAAAAAGTGTTATTTGAGAATGGTTTAACGTTCCTAAAGAAGAACAGCTAATGACCTAAAATTAGTAGAGGTTTTAGACTGTTCCCAGTGGCTAATTTCAGTTCCCTTTCAAAGTAAATCTGAGCATTATAATGATGGCAGAAATTTCATACATTTCCACAAGTTTTGCTACTATCTTATCATGGTGGATGTGGATTTAAAAGGGAATGGTAATTTTTTATAAGACTTTGGAGAGGTAGTCTCACTTAAGTATAGAACTTTACACTCAGTGATTTACTCCAGAAATAGTTACTTGCCTCCTCCTATCAAATCATTGTGGGAATTATACTACTAATTTAAACATGGATTCTGTCTTAAGATCCAGAGAATCTAGGAAAGGAAGACAGTGTATAAAGAAAGTTAATCCAGTTAGAAAGCAATGACTTTCATAAGAGAAGTAAACTATGTGAACTGTTGATCTTTTTTGTATTTAGAAACTATCTATTGGGAATTTTTGAATCATCATAGATCAAAATTTGTTACAATTATGACTGTCTGTTTTGGGTCTAGTATTTCACTAACATGTCTGGCCTTGTCTTAAATATTTAGGAACTAAATAAACTATATATTCCCTTTTATACAGAATGCTTGGTAATCACTGGGTATATAGATATCAATTTCTTCTTCAGAGTGAATCAATTGCATATCAGAAAATTCAAATGGCTAGTTGAAGGAATCCTCTTTTTAATAAATAAATTTTAGTTTTTTCACTGACCTTGTCATTAAAAATGTCTAGGTGGGTCCACAATAGTCCCCACCCTCATTCAAAACACACATTATTAATAGCATCTCCACTCAGCCTACCCAACACTAAGGCCAACCTCTACTTCCAAGTCCTTCCAAACATCATTACTCAGTATTGGATGAAAGACAAAACCATTTTTTCACCCTTGAATATGGTGAAAGAGATATTTTTTCATGTAAATTTCAGCCAATTATCTCCATCTGTCATTTTATTCTATAGGGAAACAGAGCCTCATCCAAGTTGGAAATCTTGCATTTTTAGCAGTATCATAATGATGCTACTATACTAGTAAGAAAAAATATTGGTTTGTGAAATATCCTTCCTAGAATATAACTTGGCACATTTAGATACGTGATGAATAATTGTGGAATAAATGAATTAATGAATAATAAAATATTAACTACATCTCAGCATTATGATACTTATTGCTCAGTTGAATGCATCAAATATATACAGGAGTTTTGAGTATTACCTGTTGAAAAGCTCAATGCCTTTAACAGAACTAAAGGAAATAAACAACTCTAACATACATCACCCATCGCTGGTTTGAGCTGGAACCTATGGTAGTAGGAAGAAGAGGATAGCCTAGGTAAATCGGTTAACTAACCTCTTACTCAAGACAGGTTCCAAAGTGCCTTAACTTTTCCTTTGTTGCTTAAAATTGCAAAACATAATCCAGAAAACATGATAATAATATTCACAGATTTTCAGTGAGAATGTTCTAATTCAGTTAACGTTGGAGCTCACACTTAGCTTGATTTACATATTTTGCAATTGTAGTAAGGCTCACTACAATTGTTTTGTTTTGCTTTTATTTTTTTATCCTACATAGCCTCCTTTATTCATTTAGCATTTTAAACTATATGGACAGAAAAAAGTAAGGGGCAAGAATTTTCTACAGATGACAAAGTCATCATGACCCAAATGGAGTTTTTCAAGCAGCCCCATAAACCACTTGTGCAAATCATAGTGTCAATACTGTTGAAAATGAATATTTTATTATTCATAAGAGGTCAAGACACAAATTCTATCCACCTCAGTTCTCCCAGATGAGAACTGATAGTATCAGTGCTTGTGTGCTGAGTCACTTCAGTCGTGTCTGCCTCTCTGTGACCCTATGGACTGTAGTTCTCCAGGCTCTTCTGACCATGGGATCCTCCAGGCAAGAATACTGGAGTGGGTTGCCATGCTCTCCTCCAGGGTTTCTTCCCGACCAGAGATCGAACCTATGTCTCTTGCATCTCTTGCATTGGCAGGCAGGTTCTTTATCACTAGCACTACCTGACAAGCCTGATGTCAGCACAGGGAGGTAAAGCCCTGGACAAATGCTGGTAGGCTTTCATGAGGTTACAAGTTTGTATTAAACTCAAAATGCTCATTAAAAAAAAGCATTTGGTTACTGTCTATAACCGTCAGAAAAGTGTGTAAACAGTGTTTATGGACCTTTTCATAATCAAATTCACTTTAAACCAAAGATGTCTCATGCTTTTCCAGAGAATTATTATTCTAAGGGTATCAGATGTTATGGTGCTTGTAGAGACTCAACAAAGATGAAAAGACATTTCAAGATATTTTGAGTACAAGACAGACTTTTCCAGGGTCAGAGGTGTTTTCTTAGGGAGGAAGGCTCAGTCCTCTTAAGATAATTGTTTTCCCCTTCTCTGACCAGGCCTGATCTTGTAGGTATCTTTTAAAACTACATTCAGAGAAGGAATTTTTTAAATATATTTTATAGCTCCCAGGAATAAGAGAATGAAGAGTTGTCACATCATTATCTTTTTTTCTAGGTTCTTTGTAAATAATATTATTTGGGGGGAGAGAAAAAGAGAGAAGCATTAAACCATACCTCAGGCATCTGGATACAATGGAGGTTTTTCTTATCCATTGTGCAAGAAAAGAATATATGTGAATTCAATAGCAATAACAGACTGAATTCTCTGAGCTGGCAAAATGTATATTTTAAAGTGATTTTCTGTTGTGTGAGATCCAATTACTTTTTTTAAACTACTTTAAAATTCAATATCACTTTCTCCTGTCCATGATTATTAGAAGGAAGGAAAGCGTAGAATATGCATTTTTAAAGAATACTTTTCCAGTTTTGTGAGTTATGATAAAGAATTCATTACCTTGTATTGATAGTATTACAGTAAAATTTAAGGAAAACAGAGTCCTACAGCTTTCTGTATAATGAATGAATATAGCATATACAATATACACATATGATAAGCTTTTAAAAATAAAATTTGTTAGATGATCATGCTAGTCACAGAAAATTAACGAATGAGCTGAAAATAAAGAATTCATACTAAATTGCTGCAAATAATTCACAAGGAAACTGTGAAGTTATCATATCAATCATCTTACCAAACTGATTTTTCTTTCCCAATTGAATATATTAAGTGGAATAAAAAATATCCACAGTAATAACACAACAAAAATTCAGAGGAATGATAATAATACTGAGCACCCTTCAAAAAATTATCGCATACAAAAAATCATCAAATTATACTGTTTGTTCATAAGCTTCTCTGTGTTCTTTGTTCAACAGATGCAATTCTGTTAAATTCAAGCTAAACATGACAGCTTAATTTGTGATGTGCTATTTACTTTGTACTATATTATACTGTGTAAGTTGTTTCTTTTATTTGTAGATTTTCAGTAAGTGAAAGTGGGGGAGGGAAAGAAAGAGGTCAGAACTGACAGCAAAACTGAATCAGTGCATCCCATGCCAATGAAGTAATGAAAACCCGCACTGTTCCTACAGTGGCAATAATGAATATAAATAGACAAAGGACGTTGAATAGCTACTGGGAGGAAAAGACTGAAGCATCCATTTTAAGAAAGAACCTTTTTCTGCCATCACAGATAGCTTTGTGGACTGGCTAAATTAGGATGCCATATAACAATATCATGCTTTAAGAGAAGTCTTTGAAAGACAGCTCTCACATATTTTATTTAAAGGATCTGATTTAATAACAGGAGTTCTGCTTGTTGTAACAGTTGTACATGCCCAGGTCTCTCTCTCCCCACTCCCTCCCTCCCTTTTATCCCCCTATCTCTCCCTCTCTCACAAAAGGAAAGTATTTTGAATACAGATTTGAAAGACTAATAGGATTATGATCATTTTACCTGGGAGGCAGTATCTCAAGGATTCTGGATGTTTCAAATAATATCAATTCATCCATTTATTATGTAGCCACAGATGCCACACAAATATGTAATAACCCATCAATTAAATGTCAGAAGTAGTAGTATAGCTGTAATTACGAGGTGATTTCTTTCATTAGACAAGTTTTTAACTTAAAAATAAAGACAGAATGATATGAAAACCATTTAAAGATAGGCTTATGTACTTACAATGCTTAACTTTTAAATTTATAGAACTGTCTATAAATTGACAATGCTTAAATGGTATGGCAAATTATCACTGAGTTATTTCGTGATTTGCAAAATTTCTCATAACCCCATGGTCAAAATTCAATTTGTAAAATATCCTGTTTTATTTCTGGGAACATGTTAAACATAATTCTTGAAACTACACAGAATAAAGTAACTGTATGATCGTATTTAAGTAAACTCTTGGGTTGGCTTATGAAGTATGATACTATAAATGGATAATTTACAGAACAAGCCATAAAATTGCTTAATTTTAGCTCTCCTATGTCACAAAAGTCAGAGTTAATTTACCAGTGTAGAAGAGGAGGAAATAATATGCAATATGTTCTTGTAGATAGGATTTATTCTGGTTAAGTTTTTATAAATAGCTTATTATATTAAAACACAAAAAATATATTTAAATTTAATAATATAATTATTCCACATATGTCTCTCAATAGAAAGTCAAATGAATGATTCCTTCAACTTGTCATTTGGCCTTGCTGATATACATTTCATTCCATTTGAAGAAGGATTTTACATACATATATATACACACACATACATGCATAGGTAGTTACCATGTGCTGTGCTGTGCTAAGCTACTTCAGTCATGTCTGATTTTTTGTGACCCCATGGACTGTAGCTCACCAGGCTTCTCTGCCCAAGAGATTCTCCAGGCAAGAATACTGGAGTGGGTTGCCCTGCCCTCCTCCAGGGGGTCTTCCGTACCCAGGGGTTGAACCTGTGTCTCTTGCATTAGCAGGTGGGTTCTTCACCACTAGTACCACCTGGGAAGCCCTTAGGAAGTTCATAAATGCTAGGCAAGAGATATTCTAGCAAAATACTGAACAAAAAAAAGCAGTTATAATTTGTACAGATTTGATCTATGACAATTCAAAATTTTCAATAGGTGAATTCTAAGTACAGACAAAAGAAGGTCAATTTTAATATTAAATAGCACTTTTGCTTGCAATGCTAGACTTGTTTGCTTAAAAAATAACAATAAGGATAAAAAGGGAGTGTAAAGGAAAACCTGAAAAAATGAATCAGCTTTCATCTAAACAGGATCTGAATAATTATCCTGAAATTCATGTAGTGTAAAGAATAGCAGTCCTAGACAGTAAATCTAACTATTATACCAAATAGCATAATTATCTACTCTCTACTAAATACTCTGTGCTCTTTTCAAAAGGATGGGCAGAGGGACTAATTCTCTGTAGTTATGCAAATCCTGCCTAGAAAGAACACTATCGATAATAACCATAGGTCAGTTTATTTCAAGACAATATACCAGGTGCCTTCATTGTCAAAATACCTGCATTATAATTCCATTCCAGTTGCTGTTTTTAATTATGAGGTTCTTCTCAACAGGAAACAACCCCACAGAGAACTGAAACAATTTATTTTAAATACTGTAAACAACAAAGAGGCTTTGCTTCATGGATTTGTGATTCCTCTTCATCCTGAGAACTCACAGCATGTTACGCCAACTGAACATACACTATTGATAAAGATAGATTCCCATTCCAAAATGTTTTGCCTCATGAAAGGCGTTAAGTAGAGATTCAAGTGGCTTTGATTCTTTATAGTAATTCTAAATATTATATTTTCTTTGCTGTCCTAGTAATAACATTTATGTAGATGAAAATCATTGTACAAATCAAATACACCAGTTCTACATAAAGTCCAAGAAAAACATTTAGATAAGACCTCTCTGGACACAAGACTTCAAAGCTATATATATCTAATTTTTAGAATAATGTCATGTCTATAGGGTTCTGGTATCACATTCTAGCAATTAAACCTTATCTGCCTAAAGAATGACACACAAAATCACTGAACCTGATCAGTTTAGTCAATTGAGAAAATGTTTCCATTGCTTTTTCAGGTTAGTAAATATAAAGGCAGACAAATGGGATTCAAAGAAACTTCAAGAAAAATAGACATCTCAGTTACCTAACGTCTGTCCCCACACTAAACTCCCAGAATTTATAACATTTATAGAATGCTTATAAAATGCTTATATACCTGGAGAATCCCATGGACAGAGGAGCTTGGCAGCTACAGTCCTTGGGGACGCAGAGAGTCTGATGTGACTGAGTAACTTTCACTTTCACTATTATATGCCAGCCATGGCTCTAAATGCTTATTTATTAACCCATTTAATTTTTTCCCTCACTTTTTGATACTAATTTTGATGAGTCCCATAAAGGTTAAGTCACTTATCCACATCTCTGTGCATGTCAGTGCCCTCATTTGAATTTGAACTCAGTATATCTCGAGTCCATGGCATCCTAAGGGTAAAGTTGAAGCCAAAAGCTAGAGTATAAAAGAAAAATATATAAAAACTATAACCCTTTATGGGAATGATTCAACACAGGGGAAACTCTGAATTAATTACTATAAGGCACATTATGGTTGGGAGATACCTCATTTTCCACTACTTGTTCTTAGGATGTCCACAACACAAAATCACTTATTGCCATCAGAATATATGATACCTGAACTTCTGTGCCTCTGAGTGGAGTTGCTGCTATTCTTGTTTATTTTATCATGAATGGAGACATCCACATATGAAAGTTGGGAATAAATGTACATATTATTTATATTTAAGGTAGCAAATTACTAAAAATATTTAACTTCTTCTTAAATATTATTCTCTATTACAAATGACAAAATATGCTTTAGGCCACACATAAGGGACATACAAGAAGGGGACAACAGAGGATGAGATGGTTGGATGGCATCACTGACTCTATGGACATGAGTTTGAGCAAACTCCAGGAGATGGTGAAGGACACGGAAGCCCGGCATGCTACAGTCCATGGGGTGGCAAAGAGTCAGACATGACAGTGACTGAACAACAACAAGGGACATGGAGAAATTTGTAACTTGTGAGAATAATTCCGTTTTCAAGAATAAGTATGAACCATATATTTTAGAATTAAACCTTTATGAAATCACAAATATCCTGATCTCAAATAGAGTACAGCTCAAAGAGATTCTATCTGTAATGTGAATCTCAATATGAATTTCTGTTTATAAAAACAGACTTAAATAATTTTAAACAGGTCATGACAACATTTCCTACATGAATATTAACTTGACCCTTAGATGATATAGATTGCTTTTGGTGTTCTAAGTCTTAAGATTTGTTCTCTGATATCCAAAGTGATGAACTACTTGGTGAAAACAACAGATTTCCCTCAGAAATATCGTATATTAAAAAGCAGAGACATTACTTTGCCAACCAAGGTCCGTCTAGTCAAGGCTATGGTTTTACCAGTGGTCATGTATGGATGTGAGAGTTGGACTGTGAAGAAAGCTGATCGCCAAAGAATTGATGCTTTTGAACTGTGGTGCTGGAGAAGACTCTTGAGAGTCCCTTGGACTGCAAGGAGATCCAACCAGTCCATTCTAAAGGAGATCAGTCCTGGGCGTTCATTGGAAGGACTGATGCTAAAGCTGAAACTCCAATACTCTGGCCACCTCATGCAACGAGTTGACTCACTGGAAAAGACTCTGATGCTGGGAGGGATTGGGGGCGGGAGGAGACGGGGACAACAGAGAATGAGATTCCTGGATAGCATCACCGACTCAATGGACATGAGTATGAGTGAACTCTGGGAGTTGGTGATGGACAGGGAGGCCGGCGTGCTGTGATTCATGGGGTAGCAAAGAGTCGGACATGACTGAGCGACTGAACTGAACTGATCTGAACTGAGATGACAGACTCATTTTCAATCTTTCAGCTTAATCAGCACAACTCATTTTATGTCTAATGGAACTTCACATCTTTAAGTTTCCATAGTGAACAAATAAAATATTTCCAGATAATTTTCAGGAAAAAATAACGAAACATAAGGGTTGCCAGCAAGTCATTAAGATAATACAAAATTTTAAGAAAGTATCAGACATTTGATTAGTTTTTTTTCTCTTTTCACTAAACAACTTAGTCAAATAAACATATTCTATACCTCATTGGAACAGACCCTGATGCTGAGAAAGATCGAAGGCAAAAGGAGAAGGGGGTGGTAGAGGGTGAGATGGTTAGATAGTATCACCAACTCAGTGGACAAATTTGAGCAAACTCCACAGGAGATAGTGGAGGACAGAAGAGTCTGGTGTGTTACAGCACATGAGGTTGCAAAGAGTCAGGCTTGACTTAGTGACTGAACAACAGTCTATATTTCTTATTCAATTTTTCAGGCATGGTAAACTTCAATGTCAGTAGAGAGTCACTAATTGAACTTAATCTTGGCCACATGTTAAGTATGTGGAATCAATTTTCTTGGCAGGAAAATACGATATAATCAATAACAAATCATTGGTTTCATGGTGGTTATTTGCATGAGGCGGCACATCCATTATCAAGAATGGTGAGTGCTGTAACTTTGCAGCCAGTGTCTGTATTGGAATCATAGCTCCAGCAATAAAATATATGAACTTGGGAAAATTTTAATACTCTTTGCCGGAGTTTCCTTAGCTGCAAACTAGGCTAAAAATAGTTTAGCCCATATTTTGCATTGTTGCTGTGAATATTTAATGCAATGAATAATACGCAAAGCAAACTTAGAGGGGACTCATGCAAGCAAGCATGTTTTGAGTATTCAGTAAATGCTCTGATGGTGATTGTTCTATCTATATTTCCTGGTGAACAACATTAAGCCTTCAGCTACACCACGTACTCCTTTTTGCACCAGTCAGTTCACACTAAAGCTAAAAATATCTGATAGCTGTCATAAGTCTAAGGTAAGATTATGAAATCTGCCTAATTTATAGAAAAATGAAAGAATAATTTATGAACCTATCACTTAGATTATCAGTATCAGGTGAAACACGGCCTGTATCGATGGCAAACTAAGGCAGAGTGCTCATACTGGGTATTCAGTAACACAATTTTGGGAAAGCAAACCATGTCTTTTATAGTTTCAAACAGGAGACTATCTGTGTGGTTAAAATTTCAAATAAGTCCTTGAAACAGTTATACTTGTGAGAAGCCCATGGCAAGGAGCATATTTTTGTCCTATCCTCTGTATATTAAAATTTAAATAAACGTGAAGATGAACAGTATGTGAAACATGAACTTCCAGATGTTCAAACTGGTTTTAAAAAAGGCAAAGGAACCAGAGATCAAATTGCCAACATCTGCTGGATCATGGAAAAAGCAAGAGAGTTCCAGAAAAAAATCTATTTCTGCTTTATTGACTATGTCAAAGCCTTTGTGAGGATCACAACAAACTGTGGAAAATTTTTAAAGCAATGGGAATCCCAGACCACCTGACCTGCCTCTTGAGAAACCTATATGCAGGTCAGGAAGCAACAGTTAGAACTGGACATGGAACAACAGACTGGTTCCAAATAGGAAAAGGAGTCCATCAAAGCTGTATATTGTCCCTCTGCTTATTAACTTATATGCAGAGTACATCAGGAGAAACGCTGGGCTGGATGAAGCACAAGCTGGAATCAAGATTGCTGGGAGAGATATCAATAACTTCAGATATGCAGGTGACACCACCCTTATGGCAGAAAGCGAAGAAGAACTAAAGAGCCTCTGATGAAAGAGAGAGAGGAGAGTAAAAAATTTGGCTTAAAACTCAACTTTCAGAAAACTAAGATTACAGCATCTGGTCCCATCACTTCATTGCAAATAGATATGGAAACACTAGAAACAGTGTCAAATTTTATTTTTTTAGGCTCCAAAATCACAGCAGATGGTGACCTCAGCCATGAAATTAAAAGATGCTTGCTCCTTAGAAGAAAAGTTGTGACCAGCCTAGACAGCATGTTAAAAGGCAGAGACATTGCTTTGCCAACAAAAGTCCGTCTAGCCAAAGCTACGGGTTTTCCAATAGTCATGTATGGATGTGAGAGTTGGACTATAAAGAAAGCTGAGCACTGAAGAATTGATGCTTTTGAACTGTGGTGTTGGAGAAGACTCTTGAGAGTCTCTTGGTCTGCAAGGAGATCAAACCAGTCCATCCTAAAGGAGATCAGTCCTGAATATTCATTGGAAGGACTGATGCTGAAGTTCAAAGTCCAATATTTTGGCCACCTAATGCGAAGAACTGACTCATTAGAAAAGACCCTGATGCTGGGAAAGATTGAGGGCGACAGGAGAAGAGGACGACAGAGGATGAGATGGTTGGATGGCATCACTGATTCAATGAACATGAGTTTGAGTAAACTCCAGGATTTGGTGATGGACAGGGAGGCCTGGCATGCTGCAATCCATGGGGTCACAAAGAATTAGACACAACTGAGCGACTGAACAGAACTGAAATGTGAAGATAAGAGTCAGCCTAAGTTCATTATGGTATTTTAACTTCTGAATAAATTAATCTCCCTCATGGAGCAACTTAACAACAAATTTGGTCCTATTATATCTATCAGTTTGTTTTTTGGCTCAATTGTTTTGGTTTCTTTTTGTTTGTTTGTGCTATGTTTTATATGGAAAAAGACAGGATGTAAGCTTCACAGTAGTAAAAATTGTTATAGATACTCCAAAATTAGAGTTATCAATGATTCTTTAGTGTGATTTTCATAGAAATTTCCTAAATGCTCACAATTTTCTCCCCTTTCCCATTCCCTGCCTATTTTGCCATTTAACTTTGCAGCTTCTCCCATCATGTGGAAGAGTGTACCTTCTCAGACTAAATCAGGCCTGGCCTTGGGACTTGTTTTGGACAGTGGAATGAGGTGGAAGCAACACTGCAACACTTCCTGTGTTTGGGTACTCCTGGCTTTTGTTTTTTTTTGACCTAGCCACAAGAAAATATAAACTTTTGAGGTAGAATCATGCTGTTGCTCTAGCATAAGACAAGTGAGAGAGTCTAGCTAAGCAAAGCAACACCCAGACAACCCACAGTGGACCGGAGGGGCAGAGAGAGCCCCACCAAGAAGAATTCACCATGGTCCAGATGAGAAGAAGCACCCAACCACTGATAAATGTATATTGTCTTAAATCACTAAGTCTTGGAGTCTCCTCTGAACAGTTTTTTCTTTCTCATTATATGACTAATGCATATAATTCTCATTGGGAGAAAAGTGAATGAATCAATCAATATTTGCTAATACATTACATCTATAATTTATCTCCAAGTTACTTTGTGCCAGGAGTATTCCAAATATTTTACATAAATTGTCTCTTCTTTTCCTCACCAATAAAAATAGCAGTGGTGAGCCTTACTTTCTGGTTGTGAGCTAGGTGCCTATAGAATCACAAAAACAGATTTTGTCTCTTCTTGTGGAATTCTCACTGAGAATTGGTGTCCAGGTTTCCATGTGTCACAAATACTGAATCACTGAATTAGTGGCTAACTTAATTAAAAAGATAATTAAATTGATTTGAATCCTTTTCCCCTCTCTTTCTCATATAATTAATGCATTTTTTGCTGGATGCCTTACGTTACAGTTTACAATAATCTTAGATCTATTTTTAGATTGTTGGTATATAGTGGCTGAATTCTGCAAATTTCTGATTAGGAACTTTTTCAGATGTCTCTGTGCTGTGTTTTGCTTAGTCTCTCAGTCATGTCTGACTCTTTGTGACTCCATGGACTATAGCCCTCCAGGTTCCTCTGTCAATGGGGATTCTCCAGGCAAGAATACTGGAGTGGGTTGTCATGCCCTCCTCCAGGGGAATCTTCCCAACCCAGGGATCGAACCCATGTCTCCCACATTGCAGGCAGATTCTTTATTGCCTGAGCCACCAGAGAAGCCCAGATGTCTCTACTGCCATAAATTTCATATTTAAAAGAGAAAAGTTCAGGTTTTAATAGTGGGAAGCATAGAAATAGAGTGAACATTTATTAATTCCATACTATAAACATGCTGCTAAGTCACTTTCAGTCGTGTCCAACTCTGTGCGATCCCATAGACGGCAGCCACCAGGCTCCACCGTCCCTGGGATTCTCCAGGCAAGAACACTGGAGTGGGTTGCCATTTCCTTCTCCAATGCATGAAAGTGAAAAGTGAAAGTGAAGTCGCCCAGTCATGTCTGACTCTTCGTGACCCCATGGACTGCAGCAGGCCCCTCTGTCCATGGGATTTTCCAGGCAAGACTACCGGAGTGGGTTGCCATTGCCAACATGGCCTCGGTCTATTTTAGCTTTGGAGATTAAGGTAATTTCAAGATAAGCTTTTGCTCAGGCTGTCATCAGTGATACACATGTCTTACTCTGTAATTTTTTATAAATATAGCAAGTTAAATAGAAGCAAGTATATTCAGTTCAATTCAGTTGCTCAGTCGTGTCCGACTCTTTGCGACCCCATGAATCACAGCACGCCAGGCTTCCCTGTCCATCACCAACTCCCGGAGTTCACTCAAACTCATGTCCATCGAGTCGGTGATGCCATCCAGCCATCTCATTCTGGTTCATTTTGCTGGCATAAAATTACTTACTTTTTGCTTATTTCGTAAGTGAATTTAATCACAGCTACAAACAAAAAAATATCTGCTAATCATATTCTTTCATTCAAAGGCATTTTACATACATTTAATTATCAATGTCTATAAAATTACAGTGAGAAAGGTCATTTTGGACCTATTATAAGGATCATAAATTCCTTATTCAAGTTGACATAGGAAAAAAATTTAGAAGTCCTTACTTTCAGACTTCAAACAGTATTTCCCCACTAGATTATAAACTCCTCTTATTTCTCCCAACTAAGAACTGCTAACATTTTTAGATATATATTGATATGGAATCTATTCCCAAAAAGCCCAAAATAAAACTGAAGTAAAGAAAAAGATTAGAAACTCTAGTCTCAGACGCCTAGCTCAGTGGTACCTGACTCAAAGGAATATTATACTGACATCTCTTATCATTTTGACTGATGTCCTGCTTCTATCTCAGAAGAAAAGAACATTTTCCTTCCCGGTCAAACTAAAGCAGGCAGGAGATTGCTTTTGACTCATTCTAATTATCAAAACTACTTTCTCACTCTCATTCCACATCTCTGGTCTCGCCACTGAACTGTGGTGCTTCAGTGATTTTGTATGCCAGTTAATGGGTCTTCTATCACATACATTTGTATCACCCTTCCCCTTTTCATTGTGAAAATAAAAAAAATGCAAATGTGAAACGCATTTCTATTACCATTTAGCCTTCAATTTACATTCTATCACCCATGTATTCACATCATTACTTGTATACTTTAGTGCTCAGTTATAACAAAAATTGTCTGGGTAATTTTATCGGATATATGCACACTGCTTTGGGAATGTGTGAACACTGCAGATAAGGTTAAGTTTTACAACAAGGGGTATTATGGAAAAACAATTTGGAAACTAAAAATGACAAAAGAAAATGTAGAAAATAAGTAAAGGATATTAGGTTTTCATACTACGAATAATTATCTTAATCAAATAATTACCCAAAAGTTAGTAGAGATTACAAATATCAATTGGATGAAGAAGTTAAAAGGTTAGTGTTTAGAAAACCATATTGGATTACTAAGAGAAGCTAGAATGGCGTCCTTATTAAACTTTTTAATGTACTGACTAATATCAAGGGTGAAAACCATGCTCTTTAATAAATCACACTGGATGCCACTTCCAGAAAGTTAACACTATTCTAAATGACTCATATTTCTGACTTGAAAGGACAAGTCTACATAAGATCCTTTCAAAATAAGTGTGGCCATTTTACCCATGATCTTTTTTCTATTGCAAATAATTTTATGCTAACTGATGTGAAATAAATGGTCAAATACTGGGTTTCTGGGGCCAGGAAGTATGGTTAATAATGTTAAATAGAAACTATCATGGCATTTGTGTTTCAGCCCAAAGGCAGATCCACTTTTAGCACAGAATCCAATCAGGAAGTGGTTCGACCATCTAAAAGAGCAGAGTATTAAACCTCCTTTTCATTTCCAGAGGACACAGGGAAATCTCACTTCATCAAACTCAGAGAAAGCCATGCACATAGCAAGAGAAGCTCTGTTCTATGCGTGACATGTATCTGGTGGCCAGCACACTGCAAAGACCAAAGGAAGGAAAGCAAATTCTTCATAGAAGCACATATAAAGATTCTGTATATTCAGAGGTTTTTTTTTTCCTTTCTTCTAATTTTTTTTTTTGGTACAAATACCAGTATAAAGTTTGAACATTTCTGCAAATAACATTAAGGAATCAACTCAAGAAAGCCACTTCCCAGCATAGACACAAGGTCAGGGAAGATGGAAAAAGAAAAGAAATTGGAAGAACCTCAGAAAGAAAAGGGAATAAAATTTTCACTGAAACATACACGATTACCTTAAACATACCCTGCTAAGTTTTTGTTTTAACTAGTTTCAATCTTAAAGAACATAAAATTAACATAATGCTCCTACTACATAACATTTAAAAATTTAAAAATTATGCATTCCATGTTTGTGCTCAAATTCATAGAATGAGCTCTACAATTTTTTGTAATATGACAGCTCCAAGTTTAACACACACACTCACACTCACACTCACAGTCACACAAACACACACACACCCTACAGGCAGTGTTATCAAAAATATTCTGGACTAGTGAATCTTACTTCTTCATTGCAGTAAAGTTCCTATTCCTCAGAGTAACCAGCACAAGTTTCTAGAACAGGCATTACCAGAGAATATAGCCCCAGTAGGAATATTCCAGTCAGGGGTTTTCTCACTCTTTACTTAAATTTTAATACACAGTTGATGGGTTTCTAAATGTTCTTTTGATGTTTCCCTGACTTATATATGCAGAGTTCCAAAGAATAGCAAGGAGAAATAAGAAAGCCTTCCTTAGCGATCAATGCAAAGAAATAGATGAAAACAACAGATGAGGAAAGACAAGAGATCTCTTCAAGAAAATTAGAGATACTAAGGGAATATTTCATGTAAAGATGGGCTCGATAAAGGACAGAAATGGTGTGGACCTAACAGAAGCAGAAGATATTAAGAAGAGGTGGCAAGAATACACAGAAGAACTGTACAAAAAAGATCTTCATGACCAAGATAATCACGATGGCATGATCACTGACCTAGAGCCAGACATCTTGGAATGTGAAGTCTAATGGGCCTTAGAGAGCATGACTACGAACAAAGCTAGTGGAGGTGATGGAATTCCAGTGGAGCTGTTTCAAATCCTGAAAGGTGATGCTGTGAAAGTGCTGCATTCAGTATGCCAGCGAATTTGGAAAACTCAGCAGTGGCCACAGGACTAGAAAAGGTCAGTCTTCATTCCAGTCCCAAAGAAAGGTAATGCCAAAGATTGCTCAAACTACTGCACAATTGTACTCATCTCACACACTAGTAAAGTCATGCTCAAAATTCTCCAAACCAGGCTTCAGCAATATGTGAACCGTGAACTTCCAGATGTTAAAGCAGGTTTTAGAAAAGGCAGAGGCACCAGAGATCAAATTGCCAACATCTGCTGGATCATGGAGAAAGCAAGAGAGTTCCAGAAAAACATCTATTTCTGCTCCATTGACTATGCCAAAGGCTTTGACTGTGTGGATCACAATAAACTGTGGACAATTCTGAAAGAGATGGGAATCCCAGACCACCTGACCTGCCTCTTGAGAAACCTGTATGTAGGTCAGGAAGCAACAGTTAGAATTGGACATGAAACAACAGGCTGGTTCCAAATAGGAAAAGGAGTACGTCAAGGTTGTATATTGTCACCCTGCTTATTTAACTTATATGCAGAGTACATCATGAGGAACGCTGGGCTGGAAGAAGCACAAGCTGGAATCAAGATTGCTGGGAGAAATATCAATAACCTCAGATATGCAGATGACACTATCCTTATGGCAGAAAGTGAAGAGGAACTCAAAAGCCTCTTGATGAACGTGAAGGAGGAGAGTGAAAAGGTTTGCTTGAAGCTCAACATTCAGAAAACAAAGATCATGGCATCTGGTCCCATCACTTCATAGGAAATAGATGAGGAAACAGTGGAAACAGTGTCAGACTTTATTTTTGGGGGCTCCAAAATCACTGCAGATGGTGATTGCAGCCATGAAATTAAAAGATGCTGACTCCTTGGAAGGAAAGTTATGACCAACCTAGATAGTATATTAAAAATCAGAGACGTTACTTTGCCAACAATGGTCCGTCTAGTCAAGGCTATGGTTTTTCCAGTGGTCATGTATGGATGTGAGAGTTGGACTGTGAAGAAAGCTGATCACCGAAGAATTGATGCTTTTGAACTGTGGTGCTGGAGAAGACTCTTGAGAGTCCCTTGGACTGCAAGGAGATCCAACCAGTCCATCCTAAAGGAGATCAATCCTGGGTGTTCATTGGAAGGATTGATGCTAAAGCTGAAACTCCAATACTTTGGCCACCTCATGCGACAAGCTGACTAACTGGAAAAGACTCTGATGTTGGGAAGGATTGGGGGCAGGAGGAGAAGGGGACGACAGAGAATGAGATGGCTGGATGGCATCACCGACTCGATGGACATGAGTTTTAGTGAACTCCAGGAGCTGGTGACGGATAGGGAGGCCTGGCGTGCTGTGATTAATGGGGTCGCAAAGAGTCAGTCATGACTGAGCGTCTGAACTGAAGTGAACTGAACTGACTTATATCCAGGCAGAATTTAAGTCATGTCTGATTCTTTGCGACCCCATGGACTATACAGTCCTTGGAATTTTCCGGGTCAGACTACTAGAGTGATAAGCCAGTTTCTCTCTCCAGGGGATTTTCCCAACCTAGGTATCAAACCCAGATCTCCTGCATTGCAGGCAGATTCTTTCCCAGCTGGGCCACCAGGGAAGCCCAAGAATACTGGAGTGGGTAGCTTATCCCTTCTCCAGTGGATCTTCTCGACCCAGGAATTGAACCAGGGTCTCCTGTATTACAGACAGATTCTTTACCAGCTTAGCTACTAGGGAAGCTCTAACACAGACAAGAAACCTTTTTGTTCATGTGGACCATTTCTAAAGTCTTTTTGTTACAATATTGCTTTTGTTGTTTAAATTCTGTTTTTTTGGCCATGAGCCATGTGAGATCTTAGCTCCCTGACCAGGGATTGAACCCTCATCCCCTGCATTGGAAGGTGAAGTCTTAACCACTGGACTGCCAGGGGAGTCCCTAACACACAACCTTGATTTTGTGAATCCTCCACATACATTATGTTTAAAATAATACTATTATTATAGTTTCTCATGAGCCAGATTTAACATTTAACTTTCTTGTTGTAAAACTCATGAAGTAATTGTATGAAACTGGGTTAATAGCTTTATATTTAAAACATCCTTTGTTTATGAAAAGTGAAAGAAAGTGAAAGACGCTCAGTTACGCCTGACTCTTTGCAACCCCATGCACTATACAGTCCATGGAATTCTCCAGGCCAGAATAGTGGTGTGGGTAGCCTTTCCCTTCTCCAGGGGATCTTCCCAACCCAGGGATAGAACCCAGTTCTCCCGCATTGCAGGCAGATTATTTATCAACTGAGCCACAAAGAAATAAGTGAATTACAGCAATTAGAGCAAAAATAGTTCCATTCAAAACTAAGTTTTAGACTGGACTCTTTCCACAAGCAACTTCATTCCCCATCCTTTATTATGTATGAAAGCAAGTACCATGCTCTGGGTCAAAATGAATCTTTTTTCCACTTACTGAAAATAAACTGCTATCTTTGAAATATCATATACAAATTGTCATGCATTTCTTAAGGTATACTTGTGCTTTCATATTAAATAGTTTGTCCCAACCTCCCTCCAAATTTCACCAACATAGCTTCACACACAACTCTGACTTTCCTTTAGGTTGGCGTACTCCTTGTTTGAGCTGGCACTAATCGATCAATACGCTCATACTTCAGCTGTTCAAGCAGCAGCTAACCAGGCAGCCACAACAAACACAATCCTGGCAGCTCCTAATGTGTGTCTCTGCCTGCAATTCAGATGCTGTTTGCAAAGAGTTTACATGTAGACCACGTAGCTAAGAACGCTCAGTGCTAGGATTTTAAACAGAAAGCTTATTAGGCTCACAGTCCTGCAAATTAAATCATTACAAGTTGTTCAAAATAGTTTAGGAAGACAGAGTGCATGGTTATGTATTTTTATACACAAAACCTAACATTTTCTTGGACAAGGCCACTGCTAGAGCAAATGATAACATTCTGGCAAGAAACACTGAGCATTGATTCAATAAAGTACCATATTATTCACCTATAAAAGCAAACTGATTTTTTCCCAATTTAAATCACAGAGGTGGGGAGGACAGAAGGGGTAAGTATGAGACAAGTAGATTTTTTTTTTCACTTGTTATAGATGTATTTGGTGGGAAGTATAACTTGTTAATATTAGAGATGAATGAATCTACTTAGGACCACACAAATTTGTTTTGTAGAAACCCTTTGAACAGACTCTTGGTGCTATAATGGTAGAAAAATAAATAGAATTTGGTGTCTGCAGTGTAAGAACTTACAGTTTATGAGATAACACAATACTGAGAAACTGTAAATGCACAAAGTCTTGTACTATAGAAGCCTATACCTGAGGGAAGAAATTTGCCTGAGACATTGACATTTAATCTAGATTGGGAAATGATTGACTTTTGCCTACCAAGGAATAGTGTAGGGGTTAGTAGAGCACTCCATTGACAGGACAGCAAAAGTGAATGCTTGGAGGCATGACATGATAACACGTACTGCGGGTTCCTAAACTGATTCAGAATGGATAGTCCAGATTATATGAGGGGATAAGGTTAGAAAAGGAGGTTTGAAAGATTATTTAGTGCTATGCCAATCCTATCTCAAATACTTGTTTCTAAATAATATGTGGTATGATGAGACATGGCTTCCCTGGTGGCTCACGGGTAAAGAATCCACCTGCCAATGCAGGAGACATGGGTTTGATCCCTGGGTTAGGGAGATCCCCTGGAAAAGAATATGGCATCCCACTCCAGTATTCTTGCATGGGAAATCCTATGTACAATCCTGTTGAGCGACAGGCAATGGGATGGCAAATGAGTCAGACATGACTTAGCAACAGAACAATAACAACACTAATGAGATATATTTTGAGAGGAGGATTATTACGTTGTAGAGATTGGACTGGAAAGATAAGATATTCTGGTAATCCCAGTGAACTAGCACCAGCAACACAGTTGGGTAAGAGCAGAGAAACTGGAGAAACATTTTAAAGACAGCAATTTGAAACATAGGGAGTAATGTAGAATAAAGAATCAAAGACAACTAAATCAAATATGCTTTTAAAAGTAAGTGAATAGTAAAATATTATTGCTGCTTATTTGATACAGAGTTGAAAGGACTATACAAAGTTATCTCTAAATTAAATAAATTAGTAAAATATCTTTCAACATCATCTAAAATTTCTAATTATAGAAACATTGCCAGGAAATACAAGAAAACAGATGTATAAAATAATTTGATATCTCTCAAGCAATATAATCCTCAAGTGTTAAAGGACTCTGGTCTGAAAATTAACAATATGGTTTCTAAAGAGAAATTTATTATAGCTAATACTAAATATTAAAGCATGAAGATAGTATTATGGACATTATTGCTTTCTCTCTGCCACATGAGAATAGTAATGAAAGCATTAATTTAAAAAAACTTATATCCAAACATTTATAACCCTTCAGTGATTATGCATTATACCAATTAAATCATATTTCTTTATATATTTTTATGAAAGATAGCATGGAAAAGGTAGTAATTATCCAATGTAAATAATCTAGATCTTATGGTGACTCTAAATTATGGTCTCCAAAAGTAGATTATTATTACCACTTATAATATATACAATCCAATGAAGGCACAGGAAAGGTGAAAATCAATTGTTTTTATTACTTATCAGATACACTTACAGGGATCCCCTAGCATGATCCTTGACTGTCATCTTGACATCCCTTTCATGATCTTTTTCACTTTTGTTTCAAATACTTTTCCTCATTGTCCCACTTTCAGAGGAAATCTTCAACATTATAAACACTGATGCTCCCAGAAACGCTGCCTCTTTCTGTTAATCTCAATAGCCCTAGAGAGGCTAGCAAAATAAGACATTTCATTTCTACATTTTCACTTGACTTGGCTTAGACTTATACCAGGTGACATTATACGTCAGGTTGTGGATGTTGTTTGGGGAAGAAGAGAGTAAAATAAAAGATAAAATTATCATTTCAAAAGTGGCTACATTTTGGGGCTACCTTATCTACCAGTTTTCATTTAAAGTAACAACTCTAAGAATGATTGCCTACTGCTGGAATTCTCAATATCTTATTTCATTTTAAATAATTCTCTGCTACTGGCAGATATGAAAACATTAATAGGGCTTGAAAAATGCTCCACAGGGGTAATATTTAAGTCATTAGGGTCAGAGCTATGTGAAGTTTTTCATGCATAAAGAGATGAGTTCGTTATGGCAAAGTATTCCTACCATGTCTTTTCATTTGTAATATAGAATTATGCTTGGTTCGTCCATATTTTACTGTGAGACTGTACAGATTGCAACATACACACACAGGGACCATCTCATATATCTTTGAATCATTCAATATGCTTTGTGGTGCCTTGCATTTATAAAAAGTATGCTCAATGCATTTATGTAATATGCTCAGTTTTTTAACATTTCAGTTGAAGGGGAGATTTAAAGGTCAATGCTTACTCTGCTAAGATAAGACATTTCATAGTTAGAAATATCACCCCACCATGCAGGACTTTCAACACATATATTGTTAGGAACCTAAAGGATAACAAAGAATAGATTTTTCAGGGCACTTGAATATATATAAGGTTTAAAGCACTTGAACTTTGACAGACTTGACAATTGTTAATTGCTTTTTCCCAAAGTATGCTTACTGTAAAGAAGAAAAAAATCTGTGTTTGGTTACATCACACATACACGCCTATATGCACCGTCTCCCCCACCTCCAAATCTTCTCACCTAAATGCATGAATACCTGAATTATTTACATGTGTAATTTCAAGTGATGCCTAGAAAAAGTTCTCTAAAAACATCTTTAAAAAAATAAAAATAAAATAAAAATTCCACTTTAGATAATAGCCGTTCAAAACCCAGTACATAATTAAATACATATGATGGATCTTACTGAGTGCTTAATGCATATAAAATTTCCTTTGACAATTTAAATTTAAACTCACTTTAGTTTTTATAAATCTTGCAAGAGTATAATCGACCTTTTTTTTCAAAACAGCTAATACATTACTTTCATTTCTATTTGGATTTTCATATAAATGAGAATAAGAAATGAGAAAAAAAAATGCTACCTAGTAATAATCAACAGAGAAGCAGCTTGGGAAAACCAAATGTATTTTTTTTTCTCTTGTGCAGTCTTTTGTATAAGTTTTTGGTGATTTTGAATATGATTCATTACAACCAACATAGTAAATAGGGTAAAATTAATTTTTGAGTCGCAAATGTTCTGATAGAAATCAGCAGAGAGAAAGCTCCAGGCAAAAATTAACAATTTTTCTCTGGAGATTATGAAACCAATTTTCCACATGCCAAAGATATTAGTAAATGCATGTGCAGAGCTATCTAGATAAAAGAGCATTTTTCTATAACCTTAAGGACAATTTCTATCAGACCACAGTTCTATTTTCCCGACTCATCCACTGATAACTGGCCAAGAAAATTGGACTGGAGTCAAAAAAGCACTGAAGAGGGAACCAGGTGTTCTGGAATCCAGTTCTGTTTCTGCTCCATCAGATTGAATTAGTTCTGGTTAATTTCTCTATAAATCAGTCTTCTCTAAAAAGAAAGGATAAAACTAGATGATCCCTAAAATAGCCAGAAACTCAAAAGTTCTGCTTCTGGCTTCCAATGCTAGCCATGTGAAAAAGGACAGGTATCTTCCCTAACCTGTTTTCTATCAAAATTTCTCCAGTTGTTATACTTCAGATACCGACAGCAAGCATACCATACCCTCATGTAATAAAAATCATGTGATAGTACATTTCTTCTGGGACTGATTATCTCAACTCAGTCTTACTAAAGGTCTTTGCCTACAGAAATACTTAGCTTTTTATTTACACTTTTGTTTGGCACTGATTTCAATCACCCCCATTATTTTTCTTCAAGCCCCTTTCAGCCCCATTAATCTCCTTACAACATTTCATGCTAATCAACTCTTCTCTAACTAATCTACTTATCAATATCCACCACTCCTTGAACCCTCAGTTGCAATTTTTATCTTCTTGGTATCTTTCCTGAACTAAAGAAACTGGAGCTATTAATTGAATAAGCGTCAAGCTACAGTTTGTAAGAATTTGTATGCATTTGTGTACTATGCTTGTTGGAGTTTTATGGCACATCCAAGACAGAGAAGCAAGAATGAGAACCATACTCAGGTATGTGTTCAGACCTCCCTTCCATCCTTCACACCTTCCTTCCTGGTCCACTCTTTACATTGGCTTTACCATGGCATCAGGATGGTTCTAAACACTGTCAATGTAAGGAAGATACAATCAAATCCCCTTCTTGCAAAAAGGGACAGGAACATGTAGATATGAAAGACAAGACATTACTACAAAAGCTAATAGAAACACATGTCAAGTAATCTTTTCATATTTTGGTTTGTTGGTCAGTATGGTTTAGAGGCATGGACTGAGAAATGGAAGGGACGTACCTACTCCACCTGCCAGCTGTTTGGTCTTCAAGAAATTTCTTATCTTCTCAGGGGCTTAACTTTCCCTTGTGTGAAATGAGGAAAATAATATTTTCTTCTTCTTCTTTTAATAAGAATTAAGCAGATACATAACCCAGTCCCTGACATAGCAATAAGCAACTGCACATGATCTATTTTTAAAGATATCAGTATGCATATAACACAATTGTATGTATCTTGAGACAAAGCCTCTCATCCATTATCAAAAGCATTCCCTAATGTGTATCTTCATTACTTTGCCAACAAAGGTTCGTCTAGTCAAGGCTATGGTTTTTCCAGTGGTCATGTATGGATGTGAGAGTTGGACTGTGAAGAAAGCTGATCGCCAAAGAATTGATGCTTTTGAACTGTGGTGCTGGAGAAGACTCTTGAGAGTCCCTTGGACTGCAAGGAGATCCAACCAGTCCATTCTAAAGTAGATCAATCCTGGGTGTTCATTGGAAGGACTGATGCTAAAGCTGAAACTCCAATACTTTGGCCACCTCATGAGACGAGTTGACTCACTGGAAAAGACTCTGATGCTGGGAAAGGTTGGGGGCGGGAGAAGAAGGGGACAACGGAGAATGAGATGGCTGGATGGCATCACCGACTCTGTGGACATGAGTTTGAGTGAACTCTGGGAATTGGTGATGGACAGGGAGGCCTGGCGTGCTGTGATTCATGGGGTCGCGGAGAGTCGGACACGACTGAGCGACTGAACTGAACTGAACTGAACTGAATGTGTATCTTGCATGTAGCAGATAACATTTGTAAATTCAAACACACTATAAGAAATATACGTCTGCCCAGGTTTCCATAACATTTTTCTGAGTGTATGATTTGTCCATCAGAGCAAAACAATTTTAGGCAGATTCCTTCTGCAGACACATGCTGCTTGTTTAAAGGAAATCCACATTACTTAGACAGCAGATTAAACCACACTCAGACCCACAATACAGGGTAATAGTCACTCCACCTTTGCTCCCTTTTGGGCTGCAGAACTAATGCAACATCCACAGCCTGTAGTTAAGTACACCAGTGTTTCCCAGGCTCTGTCAATAACAAATGAAATTATGTTCTCTCCTCTTGTGTTATGGATCAAATTGTATTACCCTCTAATTCTGATGTTGAAGCCCTAAGCCCCAACATTTGGAAACGTGCCCTTTAAAGAGGTAATTAAAGTTAGATGAGTCAACAGGGCTGTTATCCTTATAAGAAGAGAGAGATGAGGAGTGTGCATGCAAAGAGAAATGGCCATACAAGAGCTCAGTCAGAAGGAGGATATCCACAAGCCAGAGGAGAAGGTATCATGGAAAACCAAACATTTCAACCTCTTGGTCTTGGACCTCCAGTCTCCTGAACTGTGAGAAACCAATGCTTATTGTTTAAGACTCACAGGTTTTTGTTATAGCAGTCCCAGCAAACAAATACACCCCTCATTACTATACTGGTCAAGTGTAAATCCAGAGAGTGCATTCTGTTCTAGAGGCAGCAGGAACTAGTAGAAACAAAGTTAACTTTCTTATAAATGAAGCAAGGAAGACAATCAATATTCATATTTCAGTTCAGTTCAGTCGCTCAGTCGTGTCCGACTCTCCGCGACCCCATGAATCACAGTACGCCAGGCCTCCCTGTCCATCATCAACTCCCGGAGTTCACTCAAACTCATGTCCACAGAGTCGGTGATGCCATCCAGCCATCTCATTCTCTGTTGTTCCCTTCTCCTCCTGCCCTCAACCTTTCCCAGCATCAGAGTCTTTTCCAGTGAGTCAACTCATCACATGAGGTGGCCAAAGTATTGCAGTTTCAGCTTTAGCATCAGTCCTTCCAATGAACACCCAGTACTCTTTGCTATTACTATCTACCAGCTTCCCAGGTGGTACTAGTGGTAAAGAACCCACCTGCCAAAGTAGGGGACATAAGAGACATGGGTTCTATCCCTGGGTCGGGATGATCCCCTGGAGGAGGGCATGCAGCCCACTCTAGTATTCTTGCCTGGGGATTCCCATGGACAGAGGAACTTGGCAGGCTACAGTCCATAGGGTCTCAAAGAGCCGTACACGACTAAAGCAACATAACATGCATGCACACACTATTTACCAGTTAAATGACTTTGAAATGATCTTAAAATGACCAAATTGTCATGAACCCACATGGTCTGGTAGCAGACCCTGTGCTATAACCTCAATACTGTTCTTCCTATGTTTCCAGCAGTGGTTAATTTTGGGACTCTGTGACAATTAGCCAGACTCTTGGAGTCCTTGCAAATGGAGTTTAATAATATTTACGTTGCAAAGTTATAAGGAAGACCAGAAGTGCTGTATATAAACTGGTAAACACAGGTGCTCAATATATGATAATTATTATCATATAGTATTTGCTAAACACTAATTCAAATTGTACTAGAAATAGCTTTCATAAAAATAGCCTTGATTAAGCCTGTGTCATTCCAGTGGTCAGCTGTAAGAACTAGAAACCAAAATGCCCTCAGAGATTATAATACAGTTTAAATATGGGAACAGGAAAGCTAACTGGTGTCCCTGGCCTGCCTATGTGGGCAGTGACATCACTTTGTAGGGGAATTGGCAGCTGTGGGACATAAATCCAAGATTCTGGTCCATTTTTCTTCTTTCTGGGTGAAAAAACAAGCCTACATTTGTCTAAATAGAAGTACATGAAGAATTTTTGATTCCATTATACTCCCAAATATATTGATTTAGGATAATCCATGGCCTGAAAGATCTTTCCTAGAAAATTACATATTTAATTTAAGAATCATCTTAAAACATATAAATTTCCTCATGAGGATAAAATAGCAGCAGCCTACATTTCAGCATCTTTGATAACTTTGCTTTCATTTAAAAGAAGTATTTTTAGACAAGAGCAAGTTCTTAATGGGACTTCCCTAGTGGCTTCGCAGTAAAGAATCCACCTGCAATGCAGGAGACACGGGTTCAAACTGTGGGTCAGGAAGATCCCCTGGAGAAGGAAATGGCAACCTACTTCAGTATTCTTGCCTGGAAAATCCCACGGACAGAGGAGCCTGGCCGGTTACAGTCCATGGAGTTGCAAAAGAGTCAGACAGGACCTAGTGACTAAACAAGTACTTAATAATTAACATCTGACTAAGGAAAAATGTACATATACATATAAAGGCCTAGCCTGCCTTTAAAGTAGGCCAGCTCTTTTTTGCATTATACTTTCACGATACTTGTTGGATTTATCAGCTAAATAACAAATTGAATATAAAGTCATTAAGTCTCCCTAGGGAAATTACAGAAAAAAAAAAAAAATCCATTACCTATTTTGGAGGAAAACTATAGCCCCATGTAAATAGTCAGTTCATGTGTGTTACTTGAGAAAACAAGGTTTTTTTAAAAAAATAGAAATATATTATCACACCATATTCTAAATAAATAACAGGCACATGCCATCCATTTGTCATAGTTTAGTGGATGTCTAGATGAGACAACCTCGGGAAAATTTATTTCATTTGAAAGAGAAGTTACATAAGAGTGGTGAACAATTATCTTTTTCTCCACACACACAGCCTAATGGAAAAGCACATATATACACATAGAAAGAAAAATCCATTGGCAGTAAACACATAAAAACTCAAAAGAATGTATTTTTTATCATCATTCTCAAGGTGATCAATTATAGATTTTAGAGAAAATATACTTTTGGGATTTTTCTTTTTTGTTTATTCATCTCTCCTAGGACACAAACTCAATAACAAATTTTGTAAGCGAGAGAGCAAGGATGACAGAATCCACTACCCACCTGGATTGCTCTTTACCTCACACTGATAAATGTCCAAGGTTTGAACGTGTCCTCAGTTATATTTTACTTTGGGAAAAGGTTTTCCTTGTCCATATATCACTTTGTGCCTGTGGGCATGAGATTTGATTATTCCTACACCATCACTTTTACAGCCATGAAATTATCTATTTGTTTTTAAACTCTAGACATCAATTTAACATAACATCCTGAGGCTGTATATCCCACAGGTTGATTATATGCTACAAAAGGAAATTCTAAATTTGCTACCCTTTAATTTAATTGAGAATGTCTGCTTTTACCCAGCATTTTGGAGCAAGGTGAAAAGGAGGTTCTTTTCTAGGTCCTTTATATCAGTTCAGTTCAGTCACTCAGCCGTGTTTGACTCTTTGCATCTCCATGGACTGCAGCACACCAGCCTTCCCTGTCCATCATCAACTCCTGGAGCTAACTCAAACTCATGTCCATTGAGTGCTTTTTATATGCTTCAAATACTTCCCAGTTTTTCCCCTTCCAGATCCAGTGATCCAACTTTCTATTTTCATGTAAGCTTAATTGTATACTTTTTATATTGGAAAGGTAACTCAAATTTTGTAAAAAAAATATAAAATAGATTTTCTTACATTCTAAAGACTAGAAATAATTCTGCCAAATTTCTCACAACAAGCAAATAATTTTATATAATGCAAGTAACTGAGAATACTTTGGGGCCTAGAGGATATCTTTTGCACACATGGTTTGGTATGTTTTAGACTATCATATGCTTTCATTGTGATGTTATATAATATTTCAGCACTTATTAAGTGCCTGAAATGTTAGGCAATTTATTTCAAGACAACAATTTTCTATTTACCCCAGATCACAGTGTGCTCTGCTCAGTTGCTCAGTGGTGACTGACTCTTTGCCACCCCATGGACTGTAGCCTGCCTGGCTCCTCTGTCCATGGGATTTCCCAGGCAAGAATACTGGAGTAGGTTGCCATTTCCTTCTCCAGGGACTCTTCCCAATCCAGGGATTGAACCTGTGTTTCCTGCATCGGCTGTGTTGGCAGGCAGATTCTTTAAGGCTGAGCTATCTGGGAAACCCACCTTAGGTCAGTAGCTCTAAGGAAAATGAATCATCTGATGGGCCAACCACCAAGGCAAGACTACCTCAGGCTTTAATTAGGTAAGAATTTATAATGTCCTGCTTAATGTTAATAAAGGAACAATACATTGATAAAAGATCTATATATTATAGAGTGAAACAACTATTCTGTAATAATTATCAGAAGAAACAGAGCTAAGTTACAATTTTAGTATACGTGCTGCTAAATTGAGCACTGGAGCTAGGTTACAAATGAACAGAAAATTTCCTAAATTAATAGTGTATCAGTTCAGTTCAGTTCAGTCGCTCAGTCGTGTCCGACTCTCCACGACCCCATGAATCACAGCACGCCAGGCCTCCCTGTCCATCACCAACTCCCGAAGTACACTCAAACTCATGTCCACAGGGATTCTTAAATCTTTTTTCAAAAACATATTATCTCCCATGCAGAAAACTTCAATTGATTGCTTTACTTCCAAGCCTCAGTCTACCAGTACTTGGTGCTCTGTTGGGACAAGGAGCTTTTCTTTTATTAAAAAAGAAATACTGAAATCATTTTTTGAAAAATAAATATGAATAATTTTTCAAAATCCTTCATTGCAAACAGAGACCCAGACAAAAGATACCAACAGAAGTTATTTTGGAAGACAGAACAAGTACAGGTGTCTGATAAGAAACAAAGCTTCCTTGTAGGGCACACAAAGAACTGCTCTAGGTTTAGTTAGTCGATTCTCAGTAGGAATAGAAAAGTTATAAAATCCCCTGCATGTGCCCCCGTTGAACGGCTCCACTGCCTATGGTTCCCTATCCTTAATCATCCTCAGATTCAATACTCCAGGGTAAAGGTGAGGGTAGCAGAGAGGGACTCACTAGACCAAAGAAATGTAATTTAAACTAGGTACAAAATCTACCAGGGGACCAATCCTTACAACCACAATTAATAGCCTGAAATAAAAGGAAAGAAAATGGCACCAGCGATATTTAAAGCTAAGGTATCAACCATAAAAATACCCTGCCTAGTAGATCTACAAGTCATCTCTCCATTACATCTTTGGCTTTTATACAGGTAAAGATTTCTGTTCATTTGTTTGTTTCTGAAACTATACACTCCACTACTGTATTTGATTTTTCACCTATAGCTACACCTTTACTAGTTTGATGGCTAGTTTGGCTATCAATATTTAAGGCCAAGGAACTTGTCTTTTCATATAACAAAAGAATCATATGGCAAATTGACATTTGATGCTAACTCTGAAGAACTGCCCCCAAGGCACAACACTTTTTGGTAATATTGATCATAAAAATGAACTTGAAAGTATTAAAGATTTAAAGGAAAATGTGCATTGGCCACAGGCAATGTTTGGAGAAGCAGCCCTCGGCTGAACCATCCAGGTTTCATTGTTGCTGTTGATGTGTTCCCTATCAGTGGTGTTTGGACCCAGGGCAGGATTTTCTCTAATGCTCTCCCCAGTTCCATTTGCCTCTAACAGATGCTGTGAAACTGCTCCCAGTACCTCTGCTGGATGTGGCTTGCTGCTTTACTTCTGTTTATCAGAAATACCTTCTCTTATCTCAGTATGACCTATGTGGGATTCTGCAGAATAAACTAAAACATTTCTTACCAAGAAAATACATGTTTCTCCTTACAATCCATTGTGAAGGTTTTTCAGTCTTGAAGACACGTTTTGCCCATTTTGTAGCTTTTCATTGATTTAACATGTACTTGTATAATAGCGGGTGAAGCAACGGTCCTGCAGCTATCTCTATTTTTAATACAAAATCTAAATGGATTGGTTCAGCTTTGTATCAGGAAGCCAGGGATATTTCTGTTCTAGAGATTATTGCACAGATTCAAATATTTGGTTCTGCAGATTGAATTAGTTTTGATGACGTTACTGAAAGATTTCCTAGACGGTGGAACTGTCACCTCATTTTCTCTTTAGCAATGGTAATTGGCAAATGGTTTTCACCTATATTATTTCACTCAGTTCTTAGGACTCTCAACAGGTAGGTATTATAATCAATATTTGGAGAATGTGAAAATTGTTCAAAAGGAAGTTACAGAATATCCCCAAAGACAGTGACCAGTACCTTGAATTCACATCTTCCAACAAAGTGCCCCCGGTAAACTGGAAAGGAAGAATTGGAATGTGAAGATCATTTTAGCTTCTAGCTATTCATTGATGATAGACTCAAATGACACATAAAGATTTCTCAATAGTTTCTGTACAATCTTGTAATATTTTGTTTATAATAGATTTTCCATATATTATCTCATTTAATATTCACAATAACCATAAAGGAAAGAAGGAACTCTGGCTCATGTTGCTGCCTTTCAGTGTCTCAGAAGACCACAGTTATAGGAGGAACTTGTTTACAGGAGTAAACAAAGATGAGTCACAATGTAGTGGATGCATCTGCAGTGATGCTTTAAGAAAAAAAACTTATGCTTGAGTTTTATCAATTTGTCTTCCAACTGATGTATAGACAGAAATGTATCTCTACTTTGTGATTTCATTTCTATAACTTCCAAAGGAAGTGGTAGAAGAAAAATACACTTCCCACATTGCTCAAGAGAATCTCAGCTCCAAACAATATTCAACTATCTCAAGAGATAAGCTCAGAGATATCTATTTTTAAGGAGTGGAAATAAACCTAAAAGTCATTTTCTGCTTACCAAATTTCACCAAACATCCTTTGTAACAAGAGTTATACAAAAAATAGAACTTACCTTTTGATTATTACTCAAAGCAAGTGATGATGACATTGACATTCCCTTAAATTATAATTAAATGAAAATGGTAAAAGTGACTGCTGCTATTTTTTTAGTTATCGCAAAGCTCTTACTCTATGAGGTTCAAGATAAGTCCTTATTGTTTATAACAAAAGAACATCCTGCTGCTGTTGCTGCTAAGTTACTTCAGTCGTGTCCGACTCTGTGTGACCCCATAGACGGAAGCCCACCAGGCTCTCCCGTCCCTGGGGTTCTCCAGGCAAGAACACCAGAGCAGGCTGCCATTTCCTTCTCCAATGCGTGAAAGTGAAGTCTTTCAGTCGTGTCCGACCCTTAGCAACCCCATGGACTGCAGCCTACCAGGCTCCTCCATCCATGGGATTTTCTAGGCAACAGTACTGGAGTGGCTTGCCATTGCCTTCTCGGAAGAACATCCTGTCCTGTTTGAAAATCAGGTAATATCTGTGAAAAATAAGAATACTGCATCCAAGTGCCTGCCACTGTATGACAAATTCCCTTTCCTACATTATTCTTTGGAGGACAGATGAAGAAGTAAACACTTGAAAGAAAGATGGGACAACCTAATTTAGGCATTGAAATGGTGATGGACATGCATAAATACACACACACACACGTACAAAAGAGAAAGAACAGAACACCTTTTCCACCTATAAAGAAAAAATTAGGTGGTGAAGCTAGATTAGTCTCTAATGGAAAGTGGAAGTTGCTTTCACATATTTTCATTTCTTTTGGTCACAGAAATAGAAAAAATGAGCATTAAGTGGGAGTCTGTTTGGAACATTATCACTGCAGATGGCTAGACAACTTGAGAGATATTAAAAGGTCAGTAGAATTAGAATTAAAGAGTGTTGGTTTTTTTTTTTTTTCCTCTCTTTCTGGATCTGTAGTGAACTTTGAATAATCAGAGGCTCTTAAATCTTGTCTAAGGGTTGCCTGGATTAGGAAATTTACACAGAATTGAGTGCAAAACTGTTTCTGGCAAGTGTGTAATCTTCCATTGAAAGGGTCTTAAACCATCACTGTATTTACAAAGCACCTTAAAACACAAGTTATTTAAAAGCCACTGGGCTAGTTGACGTGCAAAGGCCCTTTCAATAATAATGTGTTATTATTTTAATACAACAAATATTCAGTAGAAAGCAACCAACTTCTTTTGTGAACAGAAATGTTACCACTGATGATAGAACCTATTAGGTTGGATCCTATTTGGATCATTAGGTATGATCCAAAGCATACCATTTTTGTAGCTTTTTCTAATTCATCTTTTTCTTTCTTTAATGTCTATCCCTATAAAACTCTTTGAATTTCATTTATTATATAATCCTTATATCTAACACAGATAAAGATTTGGCATTTGCTTTTTATATTTATTTGGAAAAGGATAATCTCATTTCTTAGAGATAAAGAAATATGTATATTTTACAGTATGTATCTATAAAAAATATTTGTACATTACTTTCCTTATTTAAAGAGAAACCTTATTTCATATCAACATTGTACCAAACACTTCTCAGAACATGGAATTAGGCAGTTTCTTATAGTGTTAAGTATGCAGAAATTTGAACACGTGCATGGGGAAAGAATAGTAACTCCATCAGGCGAGAGATTACTAAGCGACCACCGGAATGGAAATCATAGTACTTCAAATTGAGCCTGATTATAATTTCACAATTCAACCATTATAAATGCTTGTAATTTTTCATTTCCTTTAATCACACAAGCATTTAGCTCCACTCTTTAATTATATACATCAAGAATCTCACTTTCTGTGTTTCAAAGTTGTGAAATTCCTCATGAGTTGAGTGAAAACTTTATACACAAATTTGTACGTGGAATCAGAATTATATTTTACATATAATTATATTTTGGTCGAGCAAACCTTCCTTACAATAATTGTGAAAACCAATGAATGTTAAACTAGGAAATGAAGTTATCTTTTTTATCTGACTCATTTTTACTTTATCTTTTTCACTTTGATAATATTTACTACTATGATTTTATTCAAAATATAGAACAGAAGTTAATTACTGACTAATAAAGTTTGAAAAATCAGTGTGAATCCACATGTTAAATAGGATAAGAAAAAGTGAATAACTTTTAAAAAATCATCTATTTTCATATCCTTAATTTCATAATTCAAGTCCCTTTCTAAATTTAAAAATATTTTCCTTAATCATTTTTACATTTTGTTGTAGCAATCCACAAATAATTGAAATCCATAAACATATATAAAGCAGATTTTAAAATATCAGTAAGCTCAGGAGACTACCTTCAAATTTTGGTAACAAAATGTAATAACATAGACTGTCTAGAAATTTTTTTCTGGAGAATAAGAGTTTAAAAAAAATTAAACTAGAAATGAAAGTTGAAAATTACTAATCAGAATATCATTAAAAATATTCATTATATTAAGAGATAATCTGTAATAATGCTACATGTCAGGTTTGTTTTACAAAAGTTTTCTGTCTGAACAAGTTTTGTATTCATGAACATTCTGATATTTATTTAAAGGAATGTTTTGGGGAAGCAAAAAAGACAAAGGATCTAGATAGCACCTTCCATAGATATTCTGTAAGGAAACAGGGGTGACATTTTTTTTAAACACTGATCAGTGAATTCAGAACAGAAAATAGTAAAGAATGAGTATAAAAATAGCATACTTCTCATCAATTTGTAGATCTCAAAGACTGAAAAACAGTCTTCTCATGTGTAAAGTAGGTGTCCAGTTCTAGAGGAAAAAATCTTTTTTGGCACCCTTACAGTAGTATACATCTAGTTTACTGTAACTGCAAATATTCTTACTGTTTGAATTACAGTTTTAGTAATTGTTAGCATTTATATGAAAGACAGATTGCGGAATTCCTTTTCTCCCCCATGAAGTCTTTCAGAACAATGCATACATTTCATGTTTGCGCACATCGAGGATTCTCTTCTCGTTAGGTATGTCTGGTATAAGTGCAATGACCTGAATAAACTCTAAACTGACAGGTTACTCCTAAGGCCACTTCTCAGCCTGCTGACTTGGCTATTAGCCACTGAAATCAAAGGAGAGGAAGGAGTGATGACTCATGGTTTGCATATGTACTGGACATCTGAGTCAGGTGTTTCTTAATCACATCTTGAGGGGTAATTATTAGGTCAAATTACTGTTTGACAATCAGCTCTAAAATCCTTCTAAGTTATCTGAAAAGGAAAATTAGCTCACTTTACTCAACAGAAATGTATGAAAGCTAAAATGTGGAGCTCATTAACATGGCCATTTTGTAGGATCTTTCCTTATTGTAAGATTTTGATAGTTGATGGTTCTCTGAGTATAATGTTACTTCTCCATTAGCTAAAATTGCTATTCAAAGAGCATCATTAAGTAGAATTATGGGGGAAAATGAAAACTTTTATAGGAAGCTTTTATAAATTGCTTTAAAGAGATTCTCAAGTCAGAAAACATCTCTAAATATGTCACTATTCTAAATTTAACCTTAATATTTCTAAACTGGGAGTTGAAAAGTGTAAAAACACAATTATGATTCAAGCCATTCCTTATATTTTACACACTGTATTTAATACAGCACCTATCAGCCTAGAGCTGTATTTACAATCTTACTCAACTTCATACATAAGGGATGCCAAGAAAATGAAAAAAATAAGAAAGATTTTTCTTGGCATTTTATGTTTTGGTGAAGTAGCCAAAAATCCTTAAGTTGTTAAAATAGCAGGGTGGCCTTTAAGAGGCATTTTTTTTTGTATTTATTACAAATTCTTTTTCAGTTCCTGAGATACATCATCTTATATGCCTTAGAAACCATAACATTTTACAGTTTAAACTACAGAAATAATGTTTTGAAGACATTGGCCAGTTATTTTTACAGGTATAATTTTGCCAACTTTGCCAACAACACAATGTCACTGCAGTGTGGCCATTTTCAGCATGAGAGGTGATGAATGACCAGGAACTCATTTATCTAAAGCAAACAAGTAGTGCTCTTAGCTGTTTTCTGACTGAGTCAGAACTACAAGATAACGTGTCTGAAATAGTTCAAAAATGTAGTGCAAGTGCACCATATTAGGAAGTAAAAACGGGATACCTAAAAGTGTAAAATATTTTGGGTGTTACACATGCTACATCATGGAACTAAAATAAGCCTTGGAGCATAAAACCAGACTTTAGTAATACCATTGTTCCCTCTACCAGGTAGGTGTAAATAATTATGAAAGCCTATTTCTAAAAGCTGACTCTTGTAATAAGTTGATCACACTGAAAAAATTGCAGACCTGGTACAAAGATTCTAAGACAGCAGATGCACTTTTATATCTCTATCTTTTATGCACTTTAAAGGATTCAGCAGTAATGTTTTAAGTCAAATTACAATGTAAAAATTTCTTTACATTGCTAACTTGGGGAATTATCACAGATATCCTTGACTCATGTATTTTTTCACTAGCAATATTTGCAGTAATAAACACCATTACATAATGACTCTTGCCTTCAAGGAGACTAGAAAGAGACATATACACCTATAACACAAAAGGTATGACATGTATAAGTTATAAGGACAGGCTCAGATAAAATCAAGTGAAAGTCACTAAACTTTCTTTAGGTGTTTATTTTACAAGTCTTCATTCACCTAAATAACCATGCTGCTGTTTGCCTTACTTGCAATCTGTTTATAGAAGTATTAATAGAAATTCCCTAAGTCACATGCACTTCTCAAAATTATCAGAAGAAAATGAGCCTTTCTATTATGTCCCTCTGCATGGACAATATCAGAGCCCTGTCCCAATGGATGATCTGTTGAAGTATAAGAGACAAACATCTTCATTATGAATACATAGCAGTCTTTTGGACTCTGTGGGAGAGGGCGAGGGTGGGACGATTTGGGAGAATGGCACTGAAACATGTATATTATCATATGTGAAACGAATCGCCAGTCCAGGTTTGATGCATGATGCAGGATGCTTGGGACTGGTGCACTGGGATGACCTAGAGGGATGATATGGGGAGGGAGGTGGGAGGGGGGTTCAAGATGGGGAACACATGTTCACCCGGGGCGGATTCATGTCAATGTATGGCAAAACCTATACAATATTGTAAAGTAAGTAGCCTCCAATTAAAATAAATTAATTAAAAAAATACATAGCAGTATTTATACTATACACTGGGCCTAAAGACATCTATATCCAAATGGTACCTTGACTATTTTCATGTATAATATTTCAAGGTGGTTAGAAGCACAGCATGTGGAAAAAGAGGGTTGGATTTAAATCAGTTTACTGAGTGACATTTGGCCTTTCACTTCAAATCTCTACCTCAAGTGTTCTTACGGAAACAATTGGGGATCGTAATTGCATCTACTCAGAATTGTTTTAAGGATTAAATAAATTAATACATATAAACTGCTTAAAAAATGTTATTATGTCATCACTCTAATCCCTTCATTAACTAATTATTGAACACCTACTATTTGTTAAAATAATAGTCGTGTCCTAATAACAAAGTATGATGTTCCAGTAAAATGAATAAAAATACAGAGATTTCCAGATTTCCAAGGTAAACCCAAATAAAACATTTGCATATAGTTAGTTTGAATGAATAAAAAGATCACCAGACGTTGAATCAATCAACGTTTTAGTCCCCTTCACATTGGTTCCAACTCTTTTCAATGAGTTCAGTTAAGGGAATCAGAATAGTTTTATTAAAAATTGTACATCTATTATTACTTCTATTACCATGCTCATTGCTCTTCCTACTTTCTGTTCTATGCCTTTCTCATTAGCAGAGGTCATTTTTACATTAAGAGTTGTCTACCTAGATATCAGACTGCTTCCCTAAAAAGGACGCAGAGTCAAACTGAGGCACATTCTAGTAAAGGCAATTATTTTTATTATATAGAAAAACACGCCTTTTGTAAGAACACCAGATCCAAGTATAAAGTGTAGAATTGCATCTAAGTTTTACTTTAGGGACAATTATCATTCATTAATTTTTTTTTAAATCTCCCATTGAATATCACACAGCCATCATTCTACTGTCTTTATAAAACGTAGTAAGTGACAGAGAGTACAATGAATTCTGAGAGTGAATAAACAGACACCACACATTATAAAATGATTTTGATCTACCTACAGCTGGTAGTTGACATACTGATTAAGAAATTATTCAAACAGGGTGACTACGTTTATTTACTACTGGCATCATGCACCATGCCATGTAATTAATCACACCCTGCACTAGCAATGAAGTCTGCTCCGCATAACGCAATGAACAGTTATTTGCCACTATCTCACTTGGCATCTCTGCAACCCTATTGTGATTTTGTTTCCAGAAAGACTCTGTCCCTGCTGTTTGGGGAAATGTATCTATAATGTCTTGATCCAAGATTTTCATATTCAACAGATGGTATTCTTGGCTATGTATTCACTGTGGTTTCTCTGAGAAGAGCTAGGTGCTTAATATTGCTTGTTCTCTACCAATCATCTCCTAGCCTACAAGTGAATTTTGATCAAATATGTATTATTCTTTTTGCTTTGGCTCTGACCTTTTTGGAATTCTGACCTCTATCTAGCATGAGCTACAAAGATATCATGCTTGTTATTGTATGATTCTGTCTTAAAAGAGATGCCGAAGACTGTATGTTTATATGCACAGATAAATATAAAATAACCCTCTTAATAATAGAGAGAGAAACATATACATATGATTATTCCTACAAGGTCTGATTGTTTTCAGAAAGTGTAATTTTCTCTATATTATATTTCTCTGTGTGTATCGTATACATATACACCTGTCTTCAAATTTTGTAAACCAAAAGAAGATGTTTATTATTCAAGGTAAGGTATATAAAATTAAGAATCTTTTTTAGAATATAAATACCCATGTATTTAGATAATATATCTGTATAGGAATGAGATGGGATCATGATGCAGATGTTCAAATTGCATGCAAAAACAGACTAAAAATACATGCAGGAGACCATCATCTGAAAAGTCTTTTGAACACTGTAGATCAAGGATTAAGCTTTTTATAGCAATTTTAATTTATTTACTTAATAAAAGCAACTCTCCTCTACTTTCTTTTTACATAGGTCAGGACATCAAAAAGACAAATGGCAGGAAAGAGTAATAGGGATTTCACAGGCTTCACAGAGAACAGGAACATAACTTTCATTCATTTTTCTGCCTCATCTAACAAGCCTCTATAAGGCTACAAGAAAAAGACTCTATGTTTCCAAACAAAGCAAAACCAAGAGTGAACTAGATTAAATGATTCAAAATCTTCAGTTTCCTGATGCCTCCCTAGCTGGCAAAAAAATCACTCTTTGTCTTTTTCAACTTACTTTTTTACTTTCTGATATTCTTTAAAGAGAGTCTTCTTGAGGCATTAAATCTACCATCAACAGATTTTACAACATCATTTGTAGAAAAATAAGCCTGTTATATCGAGTAAAGAGGAAAAGATTAACAAAAGAATAGATAAGGAGGATGTCACAAAATGTTTTGGACTTTATGATCAATTTTAGAAGTTTCCAAGTCAAGATACTTGTTTAACACTTCTATCCATCAATTGCTGAATTAGTAAAGTTGACAAAAACACCCTACACTTGTTTAGATGAAACATGTGATTGAATTCAACCACAATGCTAACTTCTCTATAACAGGACTCAACAGGCATACATTTAA
The DNA here is from genome assembly GCF_049115385.1 of Moschus berezovskii. Taxonomy (NCBI): domain Eukaryota; kingdom Metazoa; phylum Chordata; class Mammalia; order Artiodactyla; family Moschidae; genus Moschus; species Moschus berezovskii. The sequence continues at coordinate 58,989,525 of NC_142464.1, read as the reverse complement.
CTAAGTTCACATCTCAGGTTATTGATGCGAGGAAATTAAATTTCCATACTTATAAATGAACTTATCATATATTTCTCAACCTTTAAATATTTCCCTGCAATCTGTCTATATAATACATCCTCCCCATCCAACCCCATTTACCCACTAATGCTCAGTCGTGTCCCAATCTTTTTGACCTTATGGACTGTAGCTTATCAGGCTCCTCTGCCCATGGGATTTTCCAAGCAAGAATACTGGAGTGGGTGGCCATTTCCTCCTCCAGGGGATCTTCCCAACCCAGAGATCAAACTCTTTTTTCCTGTGACTCCTGCACTGGCAGGCAGATTTTTTAAACCACTTGAGCCACCTTCAGTTCAGTTCAGAATTCAGTCGCTCAGTCGTGTCCGACTCTTTGTGACCCCATGAATCACAGCACACCAGGCCTCCCTGTCCATCACCAACTCCCGGAGTTCACGCAAACTCATGTCCATCGAGTCGATGATGCCATCCAGCCACCTTACTGGAAATCAAATGCAGCCTTACTTTTCAGTTAGTATTTAAATACCAATAATTTATACCGCTTAGTTTCAGTCTTAATATATTTTTGTCAGGCATTTCTTAATCACCTGAATCAAAATTGTATATCAAATCTCTGCATGGAATTCCTGGGTAATATTTATTCTTTGAATATAATAAGTATAATGAATAGAGTAAATGTCAAAAGTATTGGCCACGGGTTTCCCTGGTGGTCCAAGTGGCTAAGAATCTGCCTGGCAATTCAGGGGACATGGGTTAGATCCTTGTTCTAGGATAATCCCACATGCTACAGAGCAACTAACCCCGTGTGCCACAACAACTGAGCCAGTGCCCCAGAGCCCACAAGCTGAACTATTGAAGCCTTTGTGCCCTCAAGCCTGTGTTCCACCAGAAGAGAAGTCACTGCAACAAGAAGGTGCTGGGCACTGCAACGAAAAGGAACCCCTGTTCACTGCAGCTAAAGAAAGAGCAAGCACAGCAATGAGGATCCAGCACAGCCAAAAATAAAATAGAATATACAAATAAATAAATCTTTGGAAAACAAGTATTGACCAGAGTACCCTATACATAATATATGATTAAAGGTTTTTTAATTTAATTTTCATTTACACTTAAAAATATTTATGATGCTAGGCATTTTTTATTTATTATTTCAACATCACTGAATAGGGCTGGGGAGGAAAGTGTTACAAGGAAAAATTAATTACTGCATTAATTCCTTCGGCATTACATAATAAAGGTAGTCACACTTTGACACAGCTGACTTCTTTGAGGAGGTCAAGGACTTAGAAGTTCTGTTCCGCCCTGCCCCACCACTGAGAAATGAGCATATTGGAGTGCTCTCAGAGACACTGCAGTCTCTCTCCTTAATCCTGCTGGAACATTTACAACATCACGGGATGTCTCCTTTGAATGTTAAGAATAAGAACGTAATCCTTTAAAATTTGTCTCACACATACACAAAAGTGAAGTTAGGTTTTTCACTTTTAAAAAGGATGGCAGAAAGATATTCTATAGGTAAGTTTCAGGAAAATATGATTTTGAAAACAAAACAACTCAGCAAGTGGGTCATAAAGATAAAAAGGAAATGACTTTTAAAATCCTTTCTTAAAACTGACTGTGACAAGTTATAGCTTATATCTATATTGTGCAAAAGATATCACAAGATTGAGAATAATTTCTAAACACCAATAATATATTCTGATTACTACTGAAAATTAAAATAAAATAAAATTCTGATTTCAAGATTCATTTTAAACTTGCTGCTTTCTATTTGTTACGCCTTGTGATTGAAGTGCTTAGCTTTATTATTATTTATTTTATTTTTCACTCCACCACATGGCTTTCTGGATCTTAATTCTCCAACCAGAGATGGAACCCATGCCCTCCTCAGTAGAAGCATGGAGTCTTAACCACTGGACTGCCAGGGAATTTCCCCTTCATACTTTTTAAAAAGGTCTTTCTCATCAATATCTACTAACCATTCAGACACTGAAACTCTCAGTTCAGTGCAGTTACATTTAAAAACTTGAAAATATCTGAATTGTGTTATGTGGATGGATAAATCCTTATTTTATCATACTTTATTTTATGCAATTCAGAATAAAATGGGTTTCATGTTAGTTGATCAGGCAGGTCTGACTCTTTGTGAACCCATGGATTGTAGCACACCAGGCTTCTCTGGCCATGAAATTCCCATGGCAAGATCACTCACCTAGAGCCAGACATTCTGGAATGTGAAGTCAAGTGGGGCTTAGGAAGCATCACTACGAACAAAGCTAGTGCAGGTGATGAAATTTCAGTTGAGCTATTTCAAATCCTAAAAGATGATGCTGTGAAAGTGCTACACTCAATATGCCAGAAAATTTGGGAAACTCAGCAGTGGCCACAGGAATGGAAAAGGTCAGTTTTCATTCCAATCCCAAAGAAAGGCAATGCCAAAGATTATTCAAACTACTGTACAATTGCATTCATCTCACACACTAGTAAAGTAATACTCAAAATTCTCCAAGCCAGGCTTCAAGAATACATGAACTGTGAAGTTCCAGATGTTCAAACTGATTTTAGAAAAGGCAGAGAAACCAGAGATCAAATTGTCAATATCTGTTGGATCATCGAAAAAGCAAAAGAGTTCCAGAAAAACATCTACTTCTGCTTTATTGACTATGCCAAAGCCTTCAACTGTGTGGATCACAACAAACTATGTGAAATTTTTCAAGAGATGGGAATACCAGACCACCTGACCTGCCTCTTGAGAAATCTGTATGCAGGCCAGGAAGCAACAGTTAAAACTGGACATGGAACAACAGACTGGTTCCAAATAGAAAAAGGAGTACGTCAAGGTTGTATATTGTCACCCTTATTGTTTAACTTATATGCAGAGTACATCATGAGAAACACTGGGCTGAATGAAGCATAAGCTGGTATCAAGACTGCCGAGAGAAATATCAATAACCTCATATACGCATATGATACCACCCATATAACAGAAAGTGAAGAACTAAAGAGCCTCTTTATGAAAGTGAAAGAGGAGAGTAAAAAAGTTGACTTAAAGCTCAACATTCAGAAAACTAAGATCATGGCATCCGGTCCCATCCCTTCATAGCAAATAGATGGGGAAACAGTGGAAACAGTGAGAGACTCTTATTTTTTTGTCTCCAAAATCACTGCTGATGGTGACCTCAGCCATGAAATTAAAAGACACTTACTCCTTGGAAGAAAAGTTATGACCAGCCTAGACAGCATATTATAAAGCAGAGACATTACTTTGTCAACAAAGGTCCACCTAGTCAAGGCTATGGTTTTTCCAGTAGTCATGTATGGATGTGAGGATTGGACTATGAAAAAAGCTGAGCACAGAAGAAATGATGCTTTTGAACTGTGGTGTTGGAGAAGACACTTAGAGTCCCTTGGACCACAAGGAGATCCAACCAGTTCATCCTAAAGGAAATCAGTCCTGAATATTCATTGGAAGGACTGATGCTGAAGCTGAAACTCCAATATTGGCCACCTGATGCCAAGAACTGACTCATTTGAAAAGACCCTGATGCTGGAAAAGATTAAAGGCAGGAGGAGAAGGAGACAACAGAGGATGAGATGGTTGGATGGCATCACCAACTCAGTGGACATGAGTTTGAGTAAGCTCTTGGAATTGGTGATGGACAGGGAAGCCGGGCATGCTGCAGTCCATGGGGTTGCAAAGAGTTGGGCACAACTGAGAGACTGAACTGTAGAATACTGGAATGGGTTGCCATTCCCTTCACCAGAGGATCTTCCTGACCCAGGGATCTCAGGTCTCCAACATTGTGGGCAGATTCTTTACCATCTGAGGCACCACGAATGTTCCTATGTTTCATAGTTGTTGGAAAATAAATATAAAGTGCTTTGTATGCATATTTAATGTATGGTTCTCCATTTACACTAGTTTTATAGTTGTTGCAATTTTGTCTGTGTTTGTTAGCTTAGGAATTCTGCTGTGAAATTGGATAGTTTAGCCTATAAGCTATATGGAGTCATTTAAGATTTCTATCTATAGTCTTAAGACTTTCGAAGGTAGTTAGTTTAATGTACTATTCTGTGTCTGTTTCAAGTTCTCATAAATTAATTTTCAATTAGAAATAAGAATAAAGTAAAAGAAAAGTTCTTAAACAAGTTTGCTTTATATTTAAGAGGTTTAAAAGGCTATCTGATAGTTTTGACATTTTTATTTTTAAACAAGAAGTTGTGGAATGACATAAATGAACTTTGGTAACATTCCTGAGATAAATTCCTGTAATCTCAGCTATCTTGGTCAAAAATCATACAAAGGAACCTAAAATAACAATGTTTCAATATTGAAAGAGACAGAAATATGAGTTATTCTAGGTGTATATCACTGGGACTTTTGGTGAAGTTCTAAGGAAAAGTAACCAAAGTACCATAAAGAGAAAATATTATACAATGCTTCTAAATCAATCATATTTCCACTATAAAATTGCATATAAAATATCAAAATATGCATATGGTTATTCATAATTAACTGGGTAAATATCTAAGAAATATACAATGTGGTCAGTTTAAGAAATACATGCTTAATATGAAAGGTAGCTTGATATCTCCTTGATTAGAGTTTAATAATTTTATTCAGAATCTTAAATATAAGAAAGGTTGCTTATTATTTAGTAATAGAATTTGAAAGCAGCTCTATACTCTGGAAATCTACAGTATGAATAACTATTTTAACACCAGAAATCCTTTTAAGGTTTTTCTTTATTATTCCAAAATACTACAAGTTATATATGTATTACAGTTCAGCTTGGAACTGTTACTAAGGCTGGGGGTAAGTTTACACAATACATAGGTTTTTGTGGCTTTGCCTCTTCAAAGAAAAATTTGCTATCAGTGGATGACTTTTAAAAACAGGGATAAGTGCAAAGAAGAGAATTTTACTTTTCTTCTTGAGAACAATCTTATGCCAGTTATCATTAACTAGATATTTACTTAATAGTGAGTCCCAGTAGTTTATAATAAATCAAATGGTTAAATATTACAGTTTTAATAACACTTTGTTAACTCACTAATACTTTTCCACATCAATTTCTATACATGACAGCCAAAAAATATAAATGAGGTCATTTTTAAGTAATCCAGAAATTTTGACATTTTTATTATATTCATTGCACATATTATTTTAAAAAGTTAAATGATTCAATCAAGTCTGAGTCAAAGAATGTGTATCCTATTTAAACACACCTTTCAAAGTAAGGTTAATAATATCTATAGACTTTTAGGAAAAATCAGTCAGGTGACATTTTATAACCCAAATATTTTATTAGTGTTTTTCAAGGAGTAGAGGAGTCTTTACCATTGATATTTAAATGTTTCTAATTATAGGATTTATGGAGGGCACTCTGAAGGATTTAGTAGCTAAATTAAAATATACATTCTAGGACCTTACTTTCATGCTGTCTGAAACAAGGACTTAGGTGGTAACAGATCAGGGGGTAAATTATGTGAAGCTTAAGAAAGGACATGGCACTTCTTACTGAGTGTTTACTCTTATTACTGACATTTGGTTTGTATTATGTCTCTTTGCCCTCATCACTTTATCTTCCTTTATAAATACGCCTTTTTCTCCTCTATTTCTAGGTTCACTCCTTTTAACTGCAGTAGAATATTACATTGCATGAATCCACCCGACTGTGTCAATCCAGAAGTCTGATAATGGACATCTGTGCTCTTTCCAAAGCTGCACTTCACATTCCTGGGCACATCACAATGCGTTCCTGTACCGTGGCTTTTCCAAGGTTCTAGAAGAAGAATTAATGTGCTGTAGGGTGTGGAAATCTTTAACTTTACTAGTTATTATTAAATTTAGCCCTAAAGTGATTCCACAAAACTTTACTCCAAAGTTTTGTCAAACAGTATATGAGAATTTCCACTTCGCCTTCTCACAATGCTCTTGGTTTTGCCAGATGTTAGCCTTGTTTGGAATCTGATAGTTGTGAAATTGTATTTAAGTGTAATTTCAACCAACTTTTACTTGATTACTAGTGAGACTGAGCGTCTTTTCATATTTACTGGCCATTTGGATATCTTCTCACATCAACTGCTATTTTGTCTATTTTTAAAAATGAATTTAAATGTCTTTTTGCACTATGTGGCATTCTTTTTCTCACTTTCATTTATAGGGTCTTCTGTTGTACTGAACTTTCAAATGTTAATAAAGTCAAGTTTATTAAATATTTTATTTGGAGTTTGCATTTTTAGTCTCTTGTTTGGGGAAAAAATAAACCAAAGCTGTCCTCACTCAGAAACCACAAAGTTTTCATATTTAATCTATAAGTTTTCCATTTCTATCCTTAAATTTTAGGTCTCCAATATTCACATAATTAATGTTTGCAGATAATTTATTTTTTTGTATTCTGTGATGTAGAATTCTATCCATTCCAAACCTCAAATTATCCCAAGATCATTTGTTTGTAAAACATTGTTTTCCCCTGATTCCCAATAGAGTTTTTGTAAATTAATTACCCACATATATGTGGATCTATTTTATAATTTCTAATTCTGTTCCATTTGTTTATTTTGTTTAACACCATGCTAAGACCATACTCTTAACTACTCTGGCTTTAAAATAAGGTTTAATGTCAGGTACAGAAAGTTTCTATCATCAGTTTTGTTCTTAAAACTTATCTTGCTAACTTTTGCACCTTTTAATTCCAAAGTAATTTGGGAATCAATTTTTTTTTTACAAGATCAGCTTGTAAAATTGTCTGAAAAATACATTTAAGTATGGTAGATGTTCAAAGTTGACTTCATTGTGGGATCTTTCATAAGTTCCACAAAAGCTCCTTTGCCGGTTTCTGTCCTTCTACAACTACCATGATATGGCTGGCACACCATTTTTTCCAGCTTCTACATCTGGCCTTGTCCCCCTAGTTTTCCAGGATGCTGCAGATTCTTACTGTTAAATTTCACAAATGACTCTTAGTAGATGGAAGTAAAAATTCTTGGGAAATATTTATGCTCTTAACCTAATAAATTTGGGGATAAGGATGATCCTAAATAAGCTGCTGCTGTTGCTGCTAAGTCGCTTCAGTTGTGTCCGACTCTGTGCGACCCCATAGACGGCAGCCAACCAGGCTCCGCCATCCCTGGGATTCTCCAGGCAAGAACACTGGAGTGGGTTGCCATTTCCTTCTCCACTTTCCATGCGAAAGTGAAAAGTGAAAGTGAAGTCGCTCAGTCGTGTCCGACTAGTAGCGACCCCATGGACTGCAGCCTACCAGGCTCCTCTGTCCATGCAATTTTCTAGGCAAGAGTACTGGAGTGGCTTGCCATTGCCGCTCACTTTAATTCTTTCATCAAAGTAGTTTATCCCCTCTCCTCTGTCATTCTCTAGATTTCTGTTGAGGATTCAGTCAGTGGACCATGTCCTTTCTGCATATCAGGGTCATATATCAACTTTTCCAGGTGGGGTCCTTTAAGGCTTTCTTTTGGGGCATATTGATGTATAGAAGGTGCTGTCTTTATCAGTTCCACTTTAGAGGGTAGGTTAGAAGCACATAGACTTTCAGGTCTAATGAAAACAGGCTCTTACATGGTCTTTAATTATCTGCAATCCCCTTTTAAATCTTTCTCATAAGCATGTCATGATGAGGAATATTGAGACTGGATATAAATTATTTTGAATGTTTCCTTTGAAAATTTGCAATTTGTGTATCTATCATTCTCTTTGGTATCTGATATCTGTTGTCTCTGCAATTCATTGTAAACTTCCAGTTTAACATCTTTTTGCAAAAGCTTTTCATATGCTTCATTAGACTTTTACATATATATCATATCATCATATTAATGTGTATATAGCTATAGATAGACAGCATTTCCAGTCATTACATTTTCTTCTCTTCTTTTTCTGCCTTTTGTACTAAAGATTTCTAGTAAGATATATTGAAACAGTAATAATAAGCATTTTTGACTAGCTTCAACTTTTAAAGGAATTCTTCCAGTGTTCCATCACTAATTATCACAGTTCATGAGGTTTGAGGAAATTCCTTTTATTCTAAGATTGCTAAGGTATTCATTTGTTCAAATGACCATTAGTTTTTCCTTGTTTAATCTTTCAATGTGGTGAATTACATCTGTGCAATAATGTTCCATATATGATATAACTTTCTGTTGAGATCTTCCTAAAAGTAATAGCTATAAATCATATTAACTTTGCTGAAATGCTGAAAAAGTGCAATCTTGGCTTTTTCCTTTGGCATATGAATAATTTGAGAAAATAAGAGTAAAATGTAGCTTATTTAATATTTGTTTGAATACCATGTAGAGAACTTTATAAATATAAAGATTTAAAAGCAATTTAGATGAGAAAACATCAACATTGGCAGTATATTTTAGTAGCTACTTTAAATCAAAGTCTTATTTATGTTTCAGGAAAGTAGAAAGAAATGCTTCTATCTTTAAGATTTTCCTTTGGAACATTTGTACATGAAAGAAATGTATTTTTAAATGTTTTTTTTAAATACTAACAGGCTTCAAAAGATAGTTAAAGTATGAATTAAAATGATCCTTTTTTAAATAAAATATGCTACCACAAAAGGTGAACATGTTATATTCTGGATGTATGTTTGATTGACATAATTTAACACACACTAAGAGTGCTGGTAACATAAACCTGATGATGAATAAGCCAGAGCTGGTCCCTCGGACATACTGTGTCATAACAGTCAACATTCATTCTATTCTAAGAGCTTTAAAAACAGCATGCTTTCAGGCTTCACACAACACAGGGGAAGCAAAATAACTGTCTCACTAGAATAAAATATATGTGCCAAATAGTATTTGCATGGTACTTAACCTTAAGAAGATTAAAGAGATACAAGTATCCTGAGATCAAAATGCACATTGGAACACACATGCCTGTTTATGCTTACATGAGCTATGTTAGGGCTTGCTTGTGTAGTGTGCACACCTTTGAATTTAAAACTGCTTGAACTTTCCTTCTGAGGTAAAATGAAGAAAATTCTAGTAGAGAAAGTGAAATCATGAAGCTGATTCAAAGAATAATGGAAGGAAGGAAAGAAGGAAATTTTGGTTTTAAAATCTATGAATAATTCATATTTCTCATTGAATTTAATGTAGTCACAGATGTCACCACCCACGAGACATAATAAGGCCCATATCCAGATAGACATTGACCTTTGCTTTCCATTGTGACAAAGCTAGTATTACTAGCCAGGAAGAAAGTTGGACAGTTGCCTTGAGGTTCTCAAATCATAATCCAGACATCTGGTTCTCAACCCTATGTACTCAGTTGCTTAGCTGTGTCTGATTCTTTGTGACCCCATAGACTGTAGTCCCATAGGCTCCTCTGTCCATGAGATTCTCCAGGCAAGAATACTGGAGTGGGTTTCCATTTCTCAAACCTGATCCACAGGTAAATTGTCTGTGAGTCTTCAGAAAAGCCTACATATCTCAGGCATAAAGAATCAGAATCTTTAGGTTACAGATCTTTTTCTTGTGAGGGAAGATACCTATGGGCAGAAACGTAGACTCTGGAGACTAAGAAACATACATGCCAGAGGTCTGAGCTAGGCAGGTAGCAGAACTAGCCCTGTGACCTGTTATTTATTTTTATTTAGTCTCTGGCTGAGTACATTGCTAATCTACAAACAGCACTCTATCATCACTATGATTAGTATCATATCATGTAAAAGAAACACTTTCAGGCAAATTCAAAGGTCATATGCATGATTACAGAACAGGGATGAATAAATCAAAATAAGACAACAAGAACAACATTAAAAAAAATGTTGAGAGTAAGGTAACATATTGTTACAAAGGATGCACATAACGAATACGATACCCTCACTTTTATCCACATCTGTCTCTGTTTGTAAGAAAGGGTGAGGTCCAGACAGTCATGTAATTTCATTTATGCAGGCTCCTTTTCAAAGCCTTTTTCAGTAAAGCCTTAATAAGTACTCTGCAGATGAGAAGGACATGCTTGATTATATGCTAGAGTAGAAGGAGAAGAAGAAAGGCCACTAACATTTCCTCCTAATTCCTATTAATTTTCCTGGTACAAATGATGAGCAATGTATCAGCAGGAATGAATCTTATATGTAAAGTGGCAGCCTAGGCTGCTCAAATAGATGAAACTTTCAACTGCAACAAGAACCTTTTTGCCTAGTGTACAAAGGACTAAGTGTTATACATTGTTCTTTTCAGTACACCCAGAAATAATTTGTACTCATTGTTAAGAACTATCTTGGGAAATAACAATATAAGTATATGAGAGCACCATTTTTTCGTTCATTCAACTGAACACCTACTGTCCTAGCCTCACATGAAAACAGTCATGACCTTAATGGGCAATTAATTATATTTTGCAATCGTGTGTGTGTGTGTGTGTGTTAGGGAACAATGGTGGGAGGGAGAATCAGAACAAATACGTAAGCCAAGAGATAAATTGAATGATTTCAGATAAGAGGGGTATTATGCTTGAGTGGGATTGGGGCTTAGGGATTGGAGAATGTGTCTATCTAATTTAGAACAGACAGGGTGGTGACATTTGAGCTAGTATCTGAAAGACAAAATAGCTGTTTGCATCTTGGGAAAAAAGAATGTGTGGAGTACGAAGAGCAAGTGCGAAGCCCCTGGAGTATTAAGCTTGGTGTGTTGGAGGAATAGACAGAAAAGCAGCTTGTTGGACTATGAGCCCAGAACAGGATGACAAGAGATGAGGTCAGGATTATGCAGGATTCAGAGTACTAGAATATTTATAAGGCATGCCAAGGAATTTAGATTTTTCTCAGAGAGATGAGTTGGAGGATTTTTAAACAAAAAATTGAATATCTATGTTGAAAAGGATTATGATTTACCTACCTAAATAAGATATTTTGTTCTATAATTATATATGAACATAGTGAGACACTCCTTCCATATAACCATCACATATCACCAAGACGTATTGAGTCTTCATATGAAGCAGGGCAGAGGTCAGAGAAACTAATTTACTAATATGGCATATAGAAGATGTGTTTATTTTCAGACTTATTCTATTTGTTTGTCTTATGTAGAAACAGCCATAGCCTTGTTCTAAAATCTTTCATTTGGCCATTGAGTTTGTTATGACACTTAATGAGTTATTTTCCCTTCATTTGCTCTGCTCTTCTTGAAATGTAGAAATTAATATTAGTAAACTGGGATGAAGCAATCATTTATCAAATTGATTTTTCTTTTCATTCTTAATGATTGACCAAGTATAAACTCTACTTGGTCCAAGATCTGAATGTAATTTATAAGGTACTGGATATCAGTGAGCTGAATGTGTTGTTACCCATTTTGTTTGTCTGAGCAGGATATAAATTAAGGCCCAAAGATTTGTGTTAACATTCAGCTCTTTCACTTCTTTACTCACATAATTGCAAAGTCCCTAGGATGAAAGAATAAAACCCTATCTCCTAAGCAGAGCACTCAATCAATTGCTCCTGAAAAATTATGACTTTCTATATCAGTCCATTCTAAAGGAGATCAGTCCTGGGTGTTCATTGGAAGAACTGATGTTAAAGCTGAAACTCCAATACTTTGGCCACCTCATGCAAAGAGTTGACTCACTAGAAAAGACTCTGATGCTGGGAGGGATAGGGGGCAGGAGGAGAAGGGGACGACAGAGAATGAGATGGCTGGATGGCATCATCGACTCGATGGGCATGAGTCTGCTTGAACTCCGGGAGTTGGTGATGGACAGGGAGGCCTGGCGTGCTGTGATTCATGGGGTCGCAAAGAGTCAGACACGACTGAGCGACTGAACTGAACTGAACTGATACCTGCTTTTGGGCTTCCCAGGTGTTCAGTGGAAACAAATCTGCCTGAAAATTTAGGAGATGCAGGTTCGATCGCTGAGTCAGGAAGATACCCTGGAGAAGGAAATGGCAGTTCATTCCAGTATTCTTGCCTGGAAAATCCCATGGACAGAGGAGCCTGGAGGGCTACAGTCCATGGAGTAGTAAAAGAGTTAGACAGGACTTAGCAACTAAACAACAGCAACAACGACCTGCCTTCATTTACAAGTATTTATTTCATCTGTTGTGACAATTCATCTTCGGTTCAATTCATTTCAGTTGCTCAGTCATGTCCTACTCTTTGTGACCCCATGAAATGCATCATGCCAGGCTTCCCTGTCCATCACCAATTTCAAGAGTTTACTCAAACTCATGCCCACTGAGTCGGTGATGCCATCCAACCATCTCATCCTCTGCCGTCCCCTTCTCCTCCAGCCTTTAATCTTTCCCAGCATCAGGATTTTTTCAAACGAGTCAGTTCTTGGCATCAGGTGGCCAAATTATTGGAGTTTCAGCTTCAGCATCAATCCCTCTAGTGAATATCTGGGACTGATTTCCTTTAGGATGGACTGGTTGGATCTCCTTGCAGTCCAAGGGACTCTCAAGAGTCTTCTCCAACAACACAGTTCAAAAGCATCAATTCTTCAGTGCTCAGCTTTCTTTATAGTCCAACTCTCACACCCATACATGACTACTGGAAAAACCACAGCCTTGACTAGATGGACCTTTGTTGGCAAAGTAATGTCTCTGCTTTTTAATATGCTTTCTAGGTTGGTCATAACTTTTCTTCCAAGGAGCCAGCATCTATTAATTTCATGACTGAGGTCACCATCTGCAGTTATTTTGAAGCCCAAGATAATACAATCTCTCACTGTTTCCACTGTTTCCCCACCTATTTGCCATGAAGTGATGGGACCAGATGCAGTGACCTTAGTTTTCTGAATGTTGAGTTTTTAGCCAAGTTTTTCACTATCCTCTTCACTTTCATTAAGAGACTCTTTGGTTCGCCTTTGCTTCCTGCCATAAGTGTGGTGTTATCTGCATATCTGAAGTTATTTATATTTCTCCTGGCAATCTTGATTCCAGTTTGTGCTTCATCCAGTCCAGCATTTCTCCTGATGTACTCTGCATATAAGTTAAATAAGCAGGGTCACAATATACAGCCTTGATATATTCCTTTCCCAATTTGGAACCAGTCTGTTGTCCCGTGTCCAGTTCTAACTTTTGCTGCCTGACCTGCATACAGGTTTCTCAGGAGGCAGGTCAGGTGGTTTGGTATTCCCATCTGTTTAAGGATTTTCCACAGTTCGTTGTGATCCACACAGTTGAAGGCTTTGGCATAGTCAATAAAGCAGAAATAGATGCTTTGGGGGAACTTTCTTGCTTTGCCAGTGATCCGGTGGATGTTGGCAATTTGATCTCCGCTTCCTCTGCGTTTTCTAAATCCAGCTTGAACATCTGAAAGTTCACAGTTCACATACTGTTGATGCCTGACTTGGAGAATTTTGAGCATTACTTTGGGGCTCCTCTGGTGGCTCAGATGGTAAAACGTCTGCCTGCAATGTCAGAGACCTGTGTTTGATCCCTGGATAAGGAAGATACCTTGAAGAGGGAAATGGCAACCCTCTCCAGTACTCTTGCCTAGAAAATCCCATACATAGAGGAGCCTGGTAGGCTACAGTCCATGGGGTTACAAAGAGGGACTGACTGAGGGACTTCATTTTTGCTAGTGTGTGAGATGAGTGCAACTGTGAATTAGTTTGAGCATTCTTTGACATTGCCTTTCTTTGGGACTGGAATGAAAATTGACTTTTTCCAGTCCTGTGGCCACTGTGGAGTTTTCCAAATTTGCTGGCATATTGAGTGCAACTTGTTAACAGCATCATCTTTTATGATTTGAAATAGCTCAACTGGAATTCTATCACCTCCACTAGCTTTGTTCGTAGTGTTCACAATTCATCTTATACTTTCCCTATCCACTCACATATTTGCACATACTTCAGCATCCAGCTCAAATGTCAATTTCTTCATTAAGTTTTTCCTGATTTCCCATGTAGATTTAACTTATGCCTGTGTTTTATTTCCAGAAAAGCAGTTTATTGAACCAGGACCCAGAACAGGATGACAGAAGATGAGGTCAAGATTATGCAGGGTTCAGAGTACTGGAATATATTTATAAGGCACAGCAAGGAATTTAGATTTTTCTCAGAGAGATGGATTGGAGGATTTTTAAACAAAAATTGAATATCTATGTTTAAAGGAATTAGGATTTACCCTCTTTTTCCTTTCATAAGACCTGTTTTTACTTCCACACTCCACAATAAAAAATTATTTCCTCCTGGACTAGTGTTATATTTTATTCATTTTTTTCTGAATTTATCACTAGTTTATATCAGGGACTAACATTTCAGGAACTCAAGGACTGCATGAGTGAGTGAATTATTGTGCACAGCAGTCATTCTCGCCTTATACTTGATTCATTCCCCTGATATGCTCTGTGTATTGTGATTGAGATAACATGATTCTTGGAAATGCCTTCAGATTTCTGGACTTTGTGTCTCCACTCACACTGCTCCCTGGTCTTACAACTGCCTCTGTCCACTAATGACACTACTGTGAGATCCTATACAGCTTCCAAAACCCATCTAAAATAGTCACTCCTCCACAAAGTTTTCCTTGCTCCTAATCCAAGAGCCTAGGACAAGAGAGGATGAGATGGTTGGATGGCATCACCGACTCAATCGACACGAGTCTGAGCAAGCTGCGGGAGTTGGTGATGGACAGGGAAGCCTGGCGTGCTGCAGTCCATGAGGTAGCAAAGAGTCGGACACGACTGAGCAACTGAACTGAACTGAGTCCGATAGCCATCCCTCTTGCCTCTGTACTCTTTCACACATTGTCAGTGTTCTCTTTTTCTCATTTCCCTACACTGTGTCTGTTTCTATTAAATCACAATTATTGGTGCTCAAACCTTTATGCTTGCATGCAAATTACAAGCTCTTCAGATTTGATCATATATGGTTTTCTTGGTACTACTCTTGGTACTACAGCTGTGCACAGGAGCACATATTTTAGTGCGAGGTAACTGCCATGCTCAGGAGAATAACTGAGGTAGTTATAAGTGTTATCCTGCTTGCATTTTTTAAAATAGATATCATATATTATTTCTGCCAAACATGATAAGACCCAACAGAACCTTTCATTGAATTGGGCATTGTCATTTATCCAAAGGATTTCTTTAGAGTTTTATACCAGCTTTGTTTTTATTTAGAAATGTGCTAATGTGCTTCTGTTGTGTGTTTTAGGGTGCTCCAATACTGTCTTCCAAAGAAAATTAGCTTTGTTACATTTCCATACTTAGAAAAACAAAGATAGTAAAAATGAGTCATAACTCTGACACCAGTTTAGTACTAAAAGTAGTTATTTATATGAGCTAATCTAAAAGTAATAACAACTAAGAAAGTGTTCTCACTCTTCAGAATACACAGGAATGCAGATATTCTATTGTTGGTATCTACTATTAATTACAGCATCCACTTAACACTGCAGGAAAGGTTCTTTCTAAATGCTGAACCTACATGCTATATTTCTGCATTGCTGAAAGAGAAAAAGAAAAAGGGAATGGCTTACTTAATATCGCAAATCTAAAGGAAAGGTGAAGGTTTATACCAGGGAGGATGATGGGAATATTGTCTCACAAAACCAGAGCACCAGCTCTGCAGATGAGCTAAGGTGGGTGGCATAAATGCAATGAATTGAGCTCTCTCTGCAGACATACCCCATTATTTCATCTCTAATGAATTCGTTTGTCAAACATCAAAAGCAGAAAGAATAGAACTAAAATTTGCCTACATTTGCTAAACCTTTAACTTTTTCTGTAATTCCAAAATACCATTCTGTTAGAGTGATCTAGTGAAAGATGTATTTAACAGTACTCAGCATATAAAAGATCACCTTCCAAAGCACTCATTTTCTACCAAGTTTTTTCCTTTGTGAATAACTGATTTTCTTTCATATGGATAACAAATAAACAGCCTTTGTTTATAAATAAATAGGCACACATGTACACATAAGTGTGTTAAGATGAATTTAAGCCAAACAGCTTCAGAGAGATGATGTGTTTTTGGTATTTGGGAAAATAACAGCCTCACAGTGAATTAATACTATGTATTTTCTATGTATATTTTTTCTCTTCTAGATACTTAAGAAATCTATTGACGACTATTCTACCTGTGAATGAGCCTTGAATTACCCTCGCTTCTGTCAAAGTCCATTTATCATTCTGACAGTGTGAGTCTCTAAAAGCAAATAAGAGCAGGAAGGGGTTCTGCACTCTTCCCTTGGCAGAATTAAGCTTCTTTCCCACAAGGGAAAGACATCCTAGAGACAGGTGCAATATTTTACACAAACTCAGCGAAATACTACATAATGTCTTTTTTTGGAGGACCCTATATAAGCTGTGTCTAAGTCCCTACCTTGTAACAGTGCATTAACAAACAGTAGTATTTGTTTACCTCTAGGAGTCTAATGTACTTAGTTTTAAAGTGCAGATGTTCAGGAGGAGAAAAAAATAAAAAAATCTCCTCTGTAAAAGTAGCTTTTGATTATGTATTTTGATATTTTTACATATGTTCTTATAGTCTTTGTATAGAAACCTAAAGATAAAATGATTTTATATTCCTTGAGAAACATTTTCTATAGCCTACATTGATTTAAAAAATATGATTACATCTACACAAGCTTAATACAATGGTCATTCAATTAATACAACAAAGTGATTTGTTTAAGCAAATGTCTACCTGTAAACATTCAACATACAGGCACAGATGTTTGTATTTTATTAATCTTGAGAACACATCTATGGAACTTGAACAATTCTCTTTTTACTAATGGAGTGGAACATTAGAGAGAGAAAGAATTCTATTAAAAAGTCAATCTTATTACTGTATCTTGATGGATCAATGATGCTAAAAACATTACACAACCAGTCTGAAAAGTATTCATTATTAGATGTCCATCTAAATATTTACGGTCATTTTGTTTAAATGAAATATGTTAAATAATTATAACACTGAATGAGCATGTGTGTTGGTCAATTGATATATCATACTACAGGTGAAGTGAATTCTTTATAACATCCCGAATACTGTGGACAGGTGATCTAATAAGAAAAATTTCTCACATTTTATTTGTAGAAAGATTTCAATTTTTAAGAAAACTTTGGTATAATTACATCCAACTTGTATTATCAATTGCTCTGCAAACTTTAAACAAAATCTAATGCTTATTCTAAAGGAATCCAAGTCATTAAAGTACCATTTTGAAGAAAATGTATTACAATCTCAGTTTTGCCTTCCTTAGCATTATTTTTAATATATAAAGTGAAATCTATTTCTTCTCCATGGGATTTATCTGATATATTTTTGTTGTTGTTATAAAATTCTTCAAATGATCACAGAGAATGCCCTAAATTCCTTGAGAAGAAAAGAAATTTTCTAAGGAAACTTGAGGCAGGAGGGACCATGAAGACTTCATTATTTCAGGAAAGTGAATGAATTGGATGACGTTTTTGATGTTCTGATTGAACAGAATAAAGCAAGTCCTCCATGGATTAATGTTTCTGAAAGTCGAAAGGCCTCTTTTGCAACAGTTGGCAGAAGGCTGCGTTATGGTGGAAGTAAACTCCCTTTTAAAAACTTCCTTTTATCCCTAAAAATAAAGACACAGAGGAGGAAATCATAGAGTTTTTTAAAAGCATTTATATTGTCTATCAGTTTAGTACTGAGCTCAGACGTAACATCTATTTCAATGTGTAAATACACACATATTAAGAAATTACATGTACCAACAAAGAGGTCATCTTTTCCGTTAAACCAACATTTCTAGGACAAAGTCAAGGGGAGTATTTGGAATCATATTTTAAAACAAACGTTATTCTCTGAATTATAGGTCTTATGTCTGTTCTGGAAATAGTTGCATGGCCAGTGTAATTATGGCTTATATGAGTCACAGAAGCTGCTCTAGGCACTGTTCATCCTATTTATACTCTAGCCCTGGAACAAATATTCAGAAGTTAAGGATACAATGACAAAGAATGATGTCAGGAGAAGTTCAGTGGCCACAGCTTCCTTTCTTATAACTTGAACTAAACTTAAGGATTACAGCAGACAGGTTAGGGAGACCTCCTACCTCCCTGGAAGTCCTCCGTAGTTATGAGGGGACATGCAAGGAAGGTCACAGCTTTGTTTGAGGTCTGACCTTGCTGGGCTATTACAAAGAATTGAATCCTACTGACAAATTTGGCCATAGCAATTTTCTCTACAGCAGAATAATGCACTTCACAAGAGAAGTGTCGGATTATTAAATTCTTTGTGCTGAAATGCTCTTTGTGCCAGAGTGTATATGCTGGACCCTACAAGCCAAATGCAGTTCCTATACATTCTACCCAGCTTCAGCTTACAAGTCATCTTGCTGTGTGGAAATTTTTATAGAGCAACAATGTGTTAGTTAAATGCCATTGATATTTTTTCTATTTTTTTCTTGAGTTAACAAAATCAAATGAGAAAAAGAAGACCAAAATTATGAGAACTGCAATTTCAAAAGTAGAAAAAATGATATGGATTGACTTATTTGCAAAGCAGAAATAGAGACAAAGATGTAGCGAACAAGCATATGAATACCAAGAGGGGAAGGGGAGGGTGGGATAAATTGGGAGATTGATACTGACGTATATACACTGCTATGTATAAAATAGATAACTAATGAAAACATATTGCATAGCACAGAGAACTCTACTCAGCACTGTATGGTGACCTAAATGGGGAAGATCCAATAAAAGAGGGGTGTACATATACATATAGCTGATTAACTTTGCTGTACAGTAGAAACTAACACAACATTGTAAAGCAACTACACTCTAATAAAAATTAATTTATAAAAAGAAGCTAAAGGCAGACTACATTAATAAAATATACTGGAATGTTTTCAAAAAGTAGAAAAAAATATTAAACTCCCGTTTTCCCACAAGACACAAAACTATCAGTACATTTGAAATGTCTTGTCTCCATGTACAATCTTCTCTAAAAGTGTGTGTGTATTGTATCAAATCAAGCATTAAGCCCATGGGTGAAGGAAGCTATGTATTTATAAACAGTTATGAAGTGGATGAAACTAGAGCCTATTTTACATAGTGAAGTAAGTCAGAAAGAGAAACACCAATGCAGTATATTAACACATATATATAGAATTTAGAAAGATGGTAATGATGACCGTATATGCAAAGTCCGTATATGCAAGGACAGTATATGCAAGAGACCCAGATGTAAAGAACAGCCTTTGGGCTATGTGGGAGAAAGTGAGTGTGGGGTAATTTGAGATAATAGCACTGAAACATGTATATTACCATATGTAAAATAGTTGACCAATGCAAGTTCAACGCATGAAGCAGGGCATTCAAAGCCGGTGCTCTGCGACAACCCAGAGGGATGGGGTGGGGATGGGGTGGGAGGGTTTTCAGGATGGGAGTCACATGTACACCTGTGGCTGATTCATGTCAATGTATGGCAAAAACCATCACAATATTGTAAAGTAAGCATCCTCAAATTAAAATTAATTAATTTAAAAAAATAAAAGCACACACAAAAAAACAGTCAAGAACAATTTGATCCTTAAGGAATAGGTAGAGTGAAAAAGTATCTTTCTCTATGAGAGAGATTGTGAGGGTTAAAATATACTTTCTTCAAGAATGGGGGAGAAAGAATTTTTGCTGTTCTTGTTATTCCATTGTATGTATAATATTTCTTTCCCTGGACAATCTTCTACAATATCTTTTAATGAACTTATCAATATTCCCCACAGATCTTAAAATAAAGATGCCTATTTGATTCACTGAAAAAACTTTAAAATGTGTTGTCAACTCATTAACAAACGAATTTAGTTGGTGACAAAATGGAAGCTTTATCAATATTATTTTACTTCACACTCATTTCATATATACTTATATTTCTTTCTGGTGCTTGATAATGTTTCATTTTGTGACCTGGTCACTTTTCTCTCTGACTCCCTCTAACCTTTCAGCCAAGATTTACTGACGCTATACTAAGTACTGTAATGCATGTAATAGTCCAGGGCAATGCAGCTAATACAATTCTCATTTTTTAGAGAAAGAAATTGAGTCTTAACAATTTAAAGTCTTGCCTTATGAGGTAAATAAACAGCAGAGCTCAGAGTCTAATCCTGGCCTTTCTAATTCCAATTAAGCATATTATAGCTCTTGGGTGAAATTTCTCTGAATTAGTCTTCAAGGGTCATATGCAAGATGAATGGAAATAGATCTTAGGGATTACTGGAATAGTGGTTCCCAAACCTCATTGTGATTCAGAATAACTGTGGAGCAAAGAACACAGATTCCTGGGCACTGGTCCTAAATTTAGATTCTTCTGGACTAGGGTGGAGCTAAGGTATTTGTATTTTGAACACGCTTCACAGCTGAATGTTGTGCAGTGGGTTTGGAAATCATGGAACATTTCCAGATCTCTTATTTTAGAAACGAAGACAGCTGAGACTTGAGTTTGTGATGAGAGGAATAAAGCCCAGGCTTCTTCTCCTTTCATCAATCCTTTTTTGTACCCTACCACGATCAGCAACTAGTTCTTATGAGGACTGCATAACTATTGTTTTATGTCTTTATTTTATCTGTAACTAAGCAGGACCCATGGTGCCTCCTGGGGACAGACTCCCTGTAACTCCTCTCGAAGTACCTGGATAATAGTATCTTATGCCTGTTTCCTGAGTTTTTCACATGCTAAAACCACCACTAAATGGAAGAAATAAACTACTTGATGATCATGAGCAAATAGCCCCCAGAATTACTGGCACCTATAAAGAAAGCTGAGCGCCGAAGAATTGATCCTTTTGAACTGTGGTGTTTGAGAAGACTCTTGAGAGTCCCTTGGACTGCAGGAGATCCAACCAGTGCATCCTAAAGGAAATCAGTCTTGAATATTCATTGGAAGGACTGATGTTGAAGTTGAAACTCCAATACTTTGGCCACCTGATGCCAAGAAATAACTCATTTGAAAAGACCCTGATGCTTGGAAATATTGAAGGTGGGAGGAAAAGGGGACGACAGAGGATCAGTTGGTTGGATGGCATCACCAACTCGGTGGACATGAATTTGAGTAGGCGCCAGGAGCTGGGGATGGACATGAAAGCCTGGCGTGCTGCAGTCCATGGGGTCGCAAAGAATCGGATGAGACTGAACGACTGAACTGAACTGAAGAATTGATAATGTCAGCTGCCTGTTACCTCACCATCAACCAATAGAGAATTGCACATTAGCCGATCACACACACTGGGACATCCTTCCTCACCTGGTCTTTATAAATACTTTTCTGAAATCCATGGGGAAGTTCAGGGGCTTTTTGAGCACAAGCCAGCCATTTCTGTTGCATGGCCCTGCATAAACCTTTCTCTACCCAAACATTGGCGTTTCAGTATTGTTTGGCCTCATTATGCATCAGGCACAAAAATTTGCATTCTGTAACATCTCTAGTTATTTTTCTTTATAAAATTTTGAGTGTAATGAATGCATTTATTGAGAGAAATTTGCTAAAAATGCTCATGAAACACTATGCTATTATCATTTTGGTTAAAGGAAACAGAGGGAGCAATGGAATCTTTATAAAAAAAATATTTAATACCATGATAGTACCCTCCATATGGGAAAGCATATTTGGGTTGTTAAGTATTGTGCCTCTGGCCTGACCAGAGCACATTAAACTCCATTTAAAATCAAATTTCATGTCAAAGCACCTTTGAAAGAGAAATCCCATAGTGAAAGGGGGAAGGTGCACAGAACAGATTAATAAAACCCATTAGAAGGTGTTTGAAACACTGTTACATGTTGAAGATGTGACTTTGGTGAGTGAGAATGCCTAATAATGCCGCTTAAACTAACTTGCCACTTGAATTCTCACTTTTTAAAATCTTATATTAAATATGAAGACAAAAATTAAAGGTATATAATTTTTCTGAAAGCTTCTCAGTGTTTGGGCAGAGAAAAGCAGACTATGTCTTTTTAAGGGGGATTGGTTTATGAGTACATTTATTCTTATGTTATAGACCATTAGTACTATAAAACTCATTATATTAAAACAATATTCAAGTTGAACTAACCCTAAGCCCTTCATTTAACATGGGAGAAATGGAGCATTTCCTTTTAATTATTTGCAGGTATTACCCCCTAAATTAGATAGTGAATCTTAAAAAAAAAAGTCTTATCTTGCACTGCATTGTAGTGTCACATAAACTCAAAAGAAGCTTTACTTGAGTTAGTTGTGAATATCTGTTGAAAGAACAATGTGGCTGATGTGGAACTGGAGGGTGATCCTGGTCACATGATGCTTCTGAGGGTATTACAAGGAATACATACGAGATTTGAGCTTTGAAGAATACTTAATGGAAAATATGGTAGCACTAACTAGGTCTATGACTTAATCACACTATAGCATGTATCTTCCAGTTTCACCTCTATTACAAATGGAACTCAATTTTTAACCCTGAAATTGTATTATACAATGAAAAGTGTCCTGATATAAAGTAATTTTTCACTGATTCTGACAGATTCTAGAGCCATAGGCAATTCTGTTAATATTACAATGAACTCTAATGGATAATAACAGCTGTCAACTCTACTTTGATAGAACTCTTTTCAATTTTTTTAAGAGTTAAAAAGCTGAAGAAAGAAAATATCAGAGAAGATAAGACAAAAACCATCCAGTCACAATGACAGGTCCTTAATACTTGCAATTCAGTGTCTGCTGATTCATTTAATAATCATTTGTTAAATGTCTACTGTACACATGACTCCTTCTCTAAGGTCATGTATTTTTCTAAAGTCCTAACCCATACACGAACCACATGTTATCTTTCTTCCTCCACTGCTGACTATATGCTCTGTAATTGGAGAAGCATTAATTTTATCTTGAATGTGATCTCTTAGCAACAGGTAAGTGAGGGAAAAGAAAGTTGAAAATTGCAACTCTGACTCCAGACTGCAAAATGAAGACAATTTTCTGTAAAGTCCATTTAATTTAAAATCTCTTTTCTGCCTCTCAGACAGCCTTCCAACTAAGCACTGCTATTAAAGCACTGCTCATTCCACCTCACCAAGAATTGCTCTCCTGGTTGTTAAGATGACTCATTGCCAAGTACACTAGACTGAAGCTGCCACATGGATCTTATATTTATTGCCAATATGCAGGGAAAAGGATGAGAACAAGTAAAATGTCTAGTGTCCCTGTGTTGCCAGAGGAAAATAATAATGTGCCAGGTTTACACAGCATCCCTCAAAGGAGTGTCTTAATTCCTCATAAAAGCCCTAAGAGGTGATAAAACACATTACTATACTATCTGAGAAATGGAATTCTAAATTAAAGATCTTTAACCACATCCAAAATCAAAGTAAGTCAACTTGAGAATTATAATCATCAAAAGGTAACTATCTTCACTAATGACCATGTGAGTTAAAAGACTCTGAAATAATACGTAAACAAAATTCTAATTTTATAAGTATCATGTTTCTTATGGAATTGATTGTATCTCCAAAAGATATGCTGAAGTTCAAACTATCCCCTCCCATTATAGGATGTGAACTTATTCAGAAATCCAGTCTTTGCGGATGTAATTATGTTAAGATGTTCTCACACTGGACCCTTAATTCAATAGGCCTGGTATCCTTATAAGAACAGGGAAGACAATGTGAAGACAGACACACATGATGAGCGGTCACATGGTGACAGAGATAGAGCTGGAGCAATGCAGCTGTAAACCAAGGGAAAGTCAAGGATTGCTGCCACCACCAGAAGTTAAAAAGAGGCAAGGAACGAGTCTGTAGAGACAATGGAGGAATTGTGGCCCTGTTAAACCTTGATTCTGGGCTTTTATCCTCCAGATCTGCAAAAGAATAAATTTCTGCTGTTTTAAGCCACCACCCCCCGACCCTACCAACATTCTCCACCCATACATATACCAAAATAAGAATACTACATGGATATCTGGACGTGTTTAAAAGTTGTTATTTCTGGATGATAGGAGAGAATGTGACTCTAAGTACATGTTGTTTCCAAACTTTCTAGATTAAATATGTCATTCTGTTGTATGTAATAAACACACAAGGGCCTGTCTCTAGCATGGCTAAGTGGACAGAAGCAAAAATTTTATCTGATTTTATTCTATTCGTAATCTAAATTTTTTTGTACCTAATATTCTTTTGGAGAAGGCAATGGCAAGCCACTCCAGTACTCTTGCCTAGAAAATCCCATGGACGGAGGAGCCTGGTAGGCTGCAGTCCATGGGGTCGCTACGAGTCAGACATGACTGAGCGACTTCACTTTCCCTTTTCACTTTCACACATTGGAGAAGGAAATGGCAACCCACTCCAGTGTTCTTGCCTGGAGAATCCCAGGGACGGGGGAGCCTGATGGGCTGCCCTCTGTGGGGTCACACAGAGTCAGACACGACTGAAGTGACTTAGCAGCAGCAGCAGCAGCAGCAACATTCTTTTATTTTGAAAGCAGTACTGAGAGTTAAATATGGCCCAAAACATAATACTGGGTCCCGTTACCTGCTTTTTGATACATAAAAGACCTGCTTTAACATTTTAAAAGACATGTACAAAAGTCCTGAACGTTCAAATCATCTTAAGCATTCAACACATTTTTACAGACTTTGCATCAGTACAACATCAAACTTATAACTAGTACATACTTTTCAGTTGCTGCTGCTGCTGCTAAATCGCTTCAGTTGTGTCCGACTCTGTGCGACCCCATAGATGGCAGCCCACCAGGCTGCCCCATCCCTGGGATTCTCCAGGCAAGAACACTGGAGTGGGTTGCCATTTCCTCCTCCAATGCATGAAAGTGAAAAGTGAAAGTGAAGTCACTCGGTCGTGTCGGAACTGGATTAAATCTCTTCTCCAAAGATTACTGGCTATACAATTTGGGGCGGATTACTAAATCTCTCTTAATCTCAGATTCTTCATCTACAAAATGGCAATATTTATAAAAAATTTACATTCCCTGAGATGTCATAATATATTGAAGAGCTAACATATGAGAATTGCTTAGCTCAAGGTCTAGCACACGCATGCTCATTAAATATTAGATAGTATTAATAACACTATGGGCTTCCCTGATAGCTCAGTTCGTAAAGAATCCGCCTGCAATGTAGGAGACCTGGATTCAATCCATTGGGTTGGGAAGATCCCCTGGAGAAGGGAAAGGCTACCCACTCCAATATTCTGGCCTAGAGAATTCCATGGAGTGTATAATCCATAGGGTTGCAAAGAGTAGGACATGACTGAGCAACTTTCACTTTTAACAATATTATACCCTACATTCTGTGACAATTTAAAGAAGGAACTACTGTGAGTATCTATCCCCTTGAATAAAGCAGATAACATTCTTTAAAATAAATATCTATTGCTTTGAATGTAAGCACAACCATTTTTTGTGTGCTTGTTTGTGGTTTAGTTGGTAAGTCATGTCTGACTCTTGCAACCCATGGACTGTAGCCTGCCAGGATCCTCTGCCATGGGATTTTGCAGGCAAGAATACTGGAGTGATTTGACATTTCCTTCTCCAGGGGATCTTCCTGACACGGGGATCGAACCCAGGTCTCCAGCACTGCAGGCAGATTCTTAACCAACTGAGATACCAGGGAAACCCTTTATTTGTGCAGTCTCTTTTAAAAGTTACTTAACCTAAAAATCAGTTTGTTCAAATTTGAAATGGAAAAAGTAATACATATTTCATTTCTATAGTTTTAGAAAAATAATAATAATAATAAAAACTATTATCATTTATTGAATCTTATGATGTTCAGACCCTGGATTAAACACCGTGTGCATAGTAGTATATGCAATCCTTGCAAAATCTCCATGAATTATTTTGAGGAATCAAGCTGTACGAATTAAATGTAGGTGGACCACATACATCTAATAGAATAATTAGAAATGATGTGTTGGTTACTTTGTATTAAAGTTATAGAATCGTCTGGTTATTTAAATAAGTTTTTGAAGGAAAAGATACATGTATATTCTCCCTGCCATTATGGCAATCCACATGGCCCACAGCTTTGATAAATGCTTTGAATAAATGAATACATGAATGAGTGAGGGGATTAATGAATCAATAGTAACCTGTCTGGAGGTATTTGAGTTTTCAGCTATCTTAAAGATTTGTGTGTGGGTTCAGCACAATCCTTTTAAAATTGCATTTTAATCTTAGTTCTCTCAGTATCTTTTCAGACATCCAATAAGGATTAACTCAGGATATATTACATTATACATACATATAATTGCATAAACACATATGCTCTCTATATGAATATACTATATATAGTATATATTAATAAATTGTATGCAGGGTCAAATTGTATGCCAAAAACAACCAAACTTAATGTTTCCTGCAATATTTTTCAAACTATGAAAACATGAAACAACTTTACTTTGCCTAAAGTCCCTGTTGCACTTCATACCAATCAAAAGCACACATGAAAAATCAGGTTTCATGGGACATACACACAGAAACACAAAATTACATTTTGTATGGCCCTGTGGCATTTTGACAAAATGGCCCTGAAAAGAATATGAAGAAAGAGTATGAGAAGTGGATCATGAATGTAGAAGGAAATTGTTTTTATTGATTTTCATTGGCACTACAGTTCATAACACAGGAACTAAATTTATGAAATCAGTTGTAATTTTGGCTCTGAGAGGCAGGCTACCTTTAGCTTTCAGAAGGCTGCCTCTCATATCCTTCTGATTATTAATTTCTGAGTTTCATACCTTTTTCTGATGTTCAAATGATAAAAACCAGGACAAAATAAAGGAAATCAGATATTTTAAAAGAACAAGAAAACTATTTTTAGGAACATCCCCCAACAAGATCTTAGACTCTATATCGGTGCTTCTATGTATTATTTAATTTCTTTTGCACACAAGTTTAACCTGTTACAACAGTAAAAATTTAGCTTAGAAACAGACAGAATGCAAGAACCTTAGTGCATTCAGAGTTACCCCATTGTTCCAGGAGGCTCTCTGAATTGTTTTAAATGTTGGAAACTATACATTTATAATAGATGGTTATCATACTGTCAATGGCTTTTGGTCTTTATAGAAGCCAAATTTCATAGACCATCTTTAAAATAGCAAGTATGTGTAATATACAAACTATGTGAATCTGAAAGAATCTGTAAGGATCCTTTCTTTGGATGTTAAACAGTTACTGAATCCACTGTTCCTCTCCCTTGTGTACGGTTCTATTTCCATTTGCTTTCTGACACATTATTAAACGCAATCAAAAAGCAGAGTGTTTCCTGGAGCAGAAGAGAAGCAGAGGGAAATTATGTTACTCAGAATATCCTAAATTCAATAAACAAAGTCTCTGTGTATATGCACAACCAATTTAACCATGTTGACTCAATTGGTCAATAAATTCTGATTTAAAACAAAGGTCAGCTCAGCCAAACTAGCAATCAATTAAAAAAAAAAAAAGCACACAGTAGACTATTCACTTTCAATGTGCATGTTTTGAATATTATAGGTGATGCAATTATTGCAGAAAAAAAAACTATATAATACTGAGTTTAGAATTATTGAGATTTAGGTTTTTTTTTTTTTTAATATTCTTTTTACTCCTTCTTGCCTCAGGATATTCTTTTAAGTACAAAAGAAAGAAATTAAGTTCAAGTAGACATGTTTTTCTTTGAGAAAATGTAGATACATTTTATAATGAAGGAAAACAAATATGATTTTATATTTTCTGACAGTTATAATCTCAGAGACTGAACAAATTAGGATCTGAGAAGGAAATGGCAACCCACTCCAGTGTTTTTGCCTGGAGAATCCCAGGGACGGCCGAGCCTGGTGGGCTGCCGTCTATGGGGTCGCACAGAGTCGGGCACAACTGAAGCAACTTAGCAGCAGCAGCAGCAGAGAAAATAGGGCTTCTTAGGTGATGCTAGTGGTAAAGGATCCGCCTGCTAATGCAGAAGACACAAGAGACGTAGGTTCAACCCCTGGGTTGGGACAATCCATTTGAGCAGGAAATCACAACCCACTCCAGTATTCTTGCCTGGAAAATTCCATGGACAGAGGAGCCTGGTTGGCTACAGCCCATGGGGTCCCAAAGAGTTGGATACGACTAGGAAAAATAAAGATTCACTCTCTAGAAAACAATTAAATTATAATCTTTGGATTTTGCATCATCATCATATCACTATCTGAACACCTTATACATTACATGACCAAAAAAAAAAAAAAAAGGCAAATTAAAGAAACAAAAGTTTCATGAACCATGCAGTGTTGGGAGAAAATCTAGCATACCAATTATCACCTGATAACTTCTGCTGAAATAGAGTTTACAATAAAATTACAAGTATTCAGTCCATGGGATACCAAAAATGTGCAAAACACAAAGTGGTAAAAAAAAAAAGTACAGACTGTAATTCAAAGCTTTCTTAAAACCTATGCATGGTCTAGTATTTTATAGTCCATAGAAACCAACATGACAATAAAGAGAAGTCCATGAAGAACCCAGGCATGTTCTTTCAAAGAGAAGACTGTACTGTGAAATGGTTACAACCTGGATTCAGAGAGGTCTGGATAGAAACCAAGATTCCTTCTTAGAAGTGAAATAAACTTGCACAAGTTACTTAACAGCCTGAATCTTGTTTTATTGACAATAATGAAAAAATTTCCCTAAATTTGTAACGATATTTAACCCAAATAATGTGTGCCAGGTGCTTCCTACAGAGAATATTGAAAATTAGCATTTAATAAACAGCTATTATCAGTATATCAGTATTGTCTGTTAAGTAAGTTAGCTAAATCAACAGTTTCATCCATAGGCTGGTGGTTCCTTGTTCTTCTAAGGAAAATATAATGAAAAATCACCAATTTATAAATTTATAATCAAATTACAAGAATAAATTGCACACTATCATTCAAATACACTGAAGTTGAATATTTTTAGATTTTGGAGGTGGTAGGAAATTATTGTTCTTGGGAAGTATTTAAAACTTAAGGCATATGGGCAGTATTAAAAATATACTCAGAAGTAGCCCAAGAAGACAGCAAAGGCTTGATAAAATGAGCTTTGGCGGATGTCCAATAACAAATAATAAAAACTATCCCCTTAAGGGGCTTTAATGAAATGTTTGGCCACTAAGGGCCATCCAAACAATACGGCAATACACATGACAAAAGCATTTAAGAATCTAATGGTACTGGAAGCTCTTTGGAGATATAAGAATTAGGAGTCTCTCTCTCTCTTTTTTGTGAAATTAAATTCTAGAAAATTGCAATTAAGTAACCTTAAATAAATTAACTCTTACTGGGTGGGCTTTTAGCTATTTAAACATTCTGGGAAGTAATCTGTTACCATAGATAGGTATTTAGCCCCTTAACCAAGACGGGGTGCCTTGTATCCACAAAGCATCTGTATTTTATCTGTATACATAAGCAAAGGAAAATGAACTAACTACCAGATGCAACTGATTTATTCTTCATAGAATTTAGCCAGACTAGTATAAAATTGTATGTAAAGATAAAGGTAACTTTTAATAGAAAACAACACAATCTCTACATTTTTTGGTCTGATATGCCTGACCAAGTATATGTGCTGTTACAACCACGAAAAGGCAGGCTGATTTCAGCTTTCATTATGCCCAAATAATTGTGGAGTTTTCCAAGCGTTTTTGCCTCTCTGTAGCTTAATCTCTTTCGGAGAAGGCAATGGCAAGCCTCTCCAGTACTCTTGCCTAGAAAATCGCATGGACAGAGCCTGGTGGGCTGCAGTCCATGGGGTCGCTACTAGTCGGACACGACTGAGCGACTTCACTTTCACTTTTCACGATTACACATTGCAGAAGGAAGTGGCAACCCACTCCAGTGTTCTTGCCTGGAGAATCCCATGGACGGCGGAGTCTGGTGGGCTGCTGTCTATGGGGTCACACAGAGTCGGACACGACTGAAGTGACTTAGCAGCAGCAGCAGCAGCAGCTTAATCTCTTTAGCCTGTAGAAGGAATCTAGAGTAAATTATTTCTAAGGTTACTTTCAACTCAATTTTACACATGCAAGAAAAAAATACTTCTATGGTAAATATATATAGAATATTTCAGCTATATAAATCATTGGAGATGAGATAATAAAAGATTAATAAGAAAATACTGTTTCTGATTATGATTCTTTTGGGTTGCTGCTGCTGCTGCTGCTGCTAAGTCACTTCAGTCGTGTCTGACTCTGTGCGACCTCATAGATGGCAGCCCACCAGGCTCCCCCATTCACGGGATTCTCCAGGCAAGAACTAAGAGCATAAATTTGAATTTAGATATTTAATTCAACTTCCTTGTCCTAAGTATAAATTACTGTTTGCCTTAGTTAGTAGCACAGTCCTGTACAACTCTTTGCAATCCCATGGTCTGTAACCCACCAGGCTCCTCTGTCCGTGGGATTCTCCGGGCAAGAATACTGGAGTGGGTTGCCATTCCCTTCTCCAGAGGATCTTCCTGACCCAGGAATTGAACCCAGGTCTCCTGCATTGCAGGCAGATTCTTTATTGAGTGAGCTATAGGAAGACCCTTAAAATATTGTAAAAATGACAATGTATGGCTCCCTAACTCAATTTAAGGAGTATATTGCTTTGCTATATAGTCAAAACTAATTTGCATGATTTGGGTGGGCAAATAAAATAACACTGAAATGACATAGAGCTTAATAATTAGAAAAAATACTTATGTAAATTATAATGAATATTATGAATAAGTATGACCATTTATACCATCATGTTCTTAACGAGTGTCAAAATAAAGCTGAAGGACCACACCTGAAATGATGTACACCCATGGCAGACTGAAGTCAATGTATGGCAAAACCAATACAGTATTGTAAAGTAATTAGCCTCCAATTAAAATTAAATAAATTTATACTAAAAAATTAATAATTGCACAATGTAGTTAGAAATGTTATTAAGTAAAAACAATTTTTATTTGAATACTTAAAATACCTGTTTAAGAAGTTATGAAAGTCATATAGATACTAGTTGTCATGAAGGACTCATAGAATGTTTCTTTTCAGACAGAGATTTGCTTCATAATTGGTTGTTATTTCAAGTTAATTCAAATATAAATAGCCATAACTTCTAAAGCAAAATTTAAAGCAAGCAAATGTGAACATGATCTAAAGGAATAATGATGATAAATAAAATCAAGATAACTATCACCATTTTCAAATGTAAATTCTAAGAAACACACTGGAAATGTTTATGAATCATTGGGTTTCTCTGAATAAAGGGGAAATTTGCTTCAATTTCTGTTGAGTCTTGTATGAGGGCCTGTGTCTTTGCCACATGAGAATGAAACAATAGGTTTTAGATCTACAGTCAGTTACATGTGGCAGTGAGTGTCAGCTGTAAATAGCCTCACAATTCTGTGCATCACTGCCTCTGTTGATTCTTCAACTTGGCTCTGCTTATTCTATTGTTCCCCATTTGAATGAGTATCTAGAATCCCCTACTCAAAGACTCTATTATTATCCGAAGCATATTTGTCTATGAGAGACTATTTATTAGGTTTGCCACTAGATTGCCAGCACAGTTTGTGTGAAAGACTGCCAGGCAATTAACTTTTTCACTCAATAATTTCCAAAAATATTACCTAGATTGTAAGAAGGTCTTTTACCTCTTTAATAAATCACTTGTCAAATTATATTTATTGTCCTCAGGAAGCTCATTAAAATAAAAGCAATAAAAATGTAGAAAACTATCTTTATAACTAAAGGTTATATATATCATTTACATTTCAGCTAAATGCACTCTGAATAACTAGATGATTACTATTAGTTAGCTTTACAGGTTTTTGATTAAAATCAACTTTGACAGACTGGCATAAGTAAATGAATATTTAAGAAATCAGTTAATATTGCTTACACACCATCAACAATATTTAGACAGATTCCAAAGGAATTGACCATTGAGAATACCCAATCAAACTAAATTGAAAGAAAGAATACAGTAGTAACTCTTTAAGTGAAAATGTGGGACACTTGATTCTTTGCACAGATATATGTCTGGTTGGGATTATTTCCTACTTATGTTTTTATTTTCTCTGTGTGTGTTTTGACTGTGTTATAGAAAGCCAAAATTTTCCCCAGTGCTTCTAATACAAATATTTCAGTGTGTAAATTGTTATTTCATAACAGGTTCTTGTTCAGAATGTCACTGCTTTCAGTTGTCAAAGTTCATTTTTACCTAATTAGATATTTAAATCCTAACAATCTTCTGTGAATACCTAGTAGAAGTTTTTTTTTCAACTCCTATTATGCTTTCTTAAGGCATTTAGAGTTACAAATGTGACTTTTACAGATAAGAACATTTTTAACAAAAAAAGAAAATTGTTTTAATCAAGTAAGATTTTCAAATGATGTATTTTTTAAACGATTGCCCTTGTCCTCTTTCATAGCACATATACTGCTACTTTGGCAGTTGAATTCAGTAACAGCATCAGATTCCTATGTGCCAATTAGCATGTGATCTTCATTATCAGGTGTATCATTAGAGTTCAGCTCACTCACAGGCACAAACAGCAACATTTCGTTTATTCTCTAATCACTGGAACAGGCAAGCAAATGTATGTTTATGTGTAGAAATTCACACAATTAACTATTGAATGCCTGGGTTTTCTACCTGAATCACAACTGTAAAAAGTGACAATGTTTATCTAATATTGTATTTTAGGAACAAGTTCTCATTTTTTTTTTTCCATAATGATTTTACTTTAAAGAAAATCAGGGACAAGATGAATATTTAAGTAGAATCAGAAAAATAATACCAATTTTTTCTGGTAGGTTCAGAAGAACAAGATAATGTGAGTAAGCTCTTCTACTTATGAAAAGCAAAATGTTTTTGTTGGCAAAACCAGAGAGTAAGATGGGAAAAGTCTCACATGTTTATTTTAAATAAAGCACATCTAGGTGTGCTTTTATGAATGGAGTTAATCAAATACCAAATTTGTTAATAAATAAAAACATTTTTTCAAAATATTGAAATTTTCTAAAAATAAATTATTAATATGTACATGATGTAATTGAAATATTCATCAACAATCATACATATGTATAAAATTTGACTTATTTGGATGTTTGATTAATGTATGAAAACTTAAGACAATGTCATAGAGAGAAAATACAAATATCCAGTGTTTATAAAGATGAAAGTGACATCTAGAATCTGTGCATAAAAACGATATCTCCTTTTCACACTAGAACACAGCTATGTTCCAGGTGGGTGAGTATCTCCAACTAGAGTCCTAGTGTTTAATGACATTAACAATTAGGTGAACATCTAACATTCCTTTATAAACAAGATTCAAAGCAAGAATTTAATGTTCTCTTTATCTTGGATTCAGATACCTTCAGTATAATGTGAAATTTGTAACGGATTAAACACATTCTTTTGACTCTCTCATTATTTTTTAGTCCACTGCTAGGAAACATTCTTAGCCTCAAGGAAAAACATTACTAACTACAAATAATTTAGTTATAAAATTTAAGAATTAATTGTAATGCTGTGCCAATCATTGATCTAGTGCTTCTTCTTTGACAAAGATGAGGGGCATATCCTGTAAATATATTTTAAGGAGATTATGTTTATATTATGTTATAAGGCTCAACTCAATAACTTAACATGATGCCAGATGCTTACTGACGTGAATAAAATAGTTTCCATTTGAAGTTTTCAAAGTCTGCTACTACCCAAAGTCATTAAAGCCTAGTTTTAGATTTTTAAAGGCCTATTATCATCCAAAGCTTTTGTAGACCCCGATATATTTACCTACTACATGAGAAATCTCGAAAACAAGCATTTATAAATCTTAAAGTATTATGCAAGTTAGGATCTACTAAATTCCTCTGAAATTTAAAAACTTTAACAAAGAAAATGCTTTATAAACTTAAAAATATAATCTCAAAACATAACTAAACCTTTTTTATTTTGGTGGGAGGAAATTATTAAAACATAATATTTCACTTGAAGATGAATCATATAAAAGAAATGAAAATATCAGTTAAGGAGAAAAGGAGCAAAGGTAATTAACTGCAAAGTTAAAACAAGTGGATTTCCATGTCAAATCCATACTTGCTATCATGAAACATAAATGCTTTGTTTTTCATATACTTCCCATAATGTCTAGGGACAAAACACATAGTAATATTAAAAAAGAAAGCAAAAACAAGACATTGACAGCAGTTAGAAAGTAACACGAAATGGGATGAAACTAAAATTATGGCAGGTTCATCAAAACATTTAATGAATATCCTACACTTCATCTTAAAAAACAGCAAAACATTAATTAACAAATCATTATCAGGAAAAATTCAAATAATCAACATTTCTAAAGAGAAATCTGTGATTATATTAGCCTAACTAGAATCAACAAAAGGGCACTAAGGACATATCAGACCAGATGCACCTATCTGATACTTTTAACCATTTTGCCTTTCCCACATAATAGCACCAAGTGGAGGAACCAAATTCTTTATTCTCCCTGATCTAACAGCATTCAGATTACCATGGTTCAGCAGGTACAAAATCTGCCTGTGATGCAAGAAACACAGGAGACAAGGTTTCCATCCTGGGTCAGGAAGATCCCCTGGAGAAGGAAATGGCAACCTACTGTGATTTTCTTGCCTGTATAATCCAATGAACAGAGGAGCCTCGAGGGCCACAGTTCAAAGTCTCTCACTGGGCCAGACACAACTGCACGACTAATCACACACACACACACACACACACACACACACACACACTATGAGGAGGAACGAGACTCCTTAGTCTTGCTAATCTAATGGCAATCAGATTACTTCCATTAAGTGAGTCAAGCTAAACTATTCAATTCCTTATCTCCTTATAGAGAATGTCGGTTTTGAAAGAATTTTAAAATATATTAGGTCCTACATAACTCAAGACAGCTCCTTATACAGTTGGCGTGGTTTAAACTCAAGACATCACTCACTCAAATTCCTAACTATTGTAAAGCTCAGTCTGTATCTCCTTGCTTGTTGTAACTCCATTTGTAAGATTAATAATCATCAACTCTTTATGGACACTTTCACTTGGACATGTTATTAATCTTCAATATTTCTTACTGATGTGAAATATGCTATAGCTATTCTGATTTTACATGTTGTTCTCAAGAAATTCTACTTTGATGGTTGGATCAAAAGTTGTGCCGGAGTCCAAGCTTTGTACCTGTTTGATGTGAGTATTTTATTATCATTACTGCTGAAAATAATTTTTTAAAAACAGGAAGTTTTAATTGAGTAACCTATTAATTTTTCAAATCACTTCAGTTCAGTCACTCAAACGTGTCCAAAACTGCTATCACACGGAATGTAGCATGCAAGGATTCTCTGTCCATCACCAACTACCAGATTTAACTAAAACTCATGTCCCTCCAGTCGGTGATGCCATCCAACAATCACATCCTCTGTCATCCCATTTTCCTCCTGCCTTTAATCTTTCCCAGCATCAGGGTCTTTTCAAATGAGTCAGTTCTTCACATCAGCTGCCCAAAGTATTGGAGTTTCAGCTTCAGCATCACTCCTTCTAATGAACACCCAGGACTGGTCTCCTTTAGGACGGACTGGTTGGATCTCCTTGCAGTCCAAGGGACTCTCAAGAATCTTCTCCAGCACCACAGTTCAAAAGCATCAATTCTTCAGTGATCAGCTTTCTTCACAGTCCAACTCTCACATCCATACATGACTACTGGAAAAACCATAGCCTTGACTAGATGGACGTTTGTTGGCAAAGTAATGTCTCTGCTTTCTAATATGCTGTCTAGGTAGGTCATAACTTTTATGCCAAGGAACAAGCGTCTTTTAATTTCATGGCTTAAGTCACCATCTGCAGTGATTTTGGAGCCTAAAAAAATAAAGTCTCTCACTGTTTCCATTGTTTCCCCATCTACTTGCCATGAAGTGATGGGACTAGATGCCACGATCTTACTTTTCTAAATGTTGAGTTTTAAGCCAACTTTTCACTCTCCTCTTTCATCAAGAGGCTTTTCAGTTCTTCACTTTCTGCAATAAGTGTGGTATCATCTGCATATCTGAGGTTATTGATATTTCTCCCAGCAATCTTGATTCCAGCTTGTGCTTCATCCAGCCCAGCATTTCTCATGATGTACTCTGCATATAAGTTACATAAGCAGGGTGACAATATACAGCCTTGACTTACTCCTTTCCCTATTTGGAACCAGTCTGTTGTTCCATGTACAGTTCTAACTGTTGCTTCTTGACCTGAATACAGATTTCTTAGGAGGCAGGTCAGGTGGTCTGGTATTCCCATCTCTTAAAGAATTTTCCACAGTTTGTTGTGATCCACACAGTCAAAGGTTTTTGCATAGTCAATAAAGCAGAAGTAGATGCTTTTCTGAAGCTCTCATGCTTTTTTGATGATCCAGCAGATGTTGGCAATTTGATATCTGATTCCTCTGCCTTTACTAAATCTAGGTTGAACATCTAGAAGTTCACATTTTATGTACTGTTGAAGCCTGACTTGGAGAATTTTGAGCATTACTTTGCTAGTGTGTGAGATAAGTGCAACTGTGCAGTAGTTTGAGCATTTTTTGGCACTGCCTTTATTTGGAATGAATGAAAACATACCCTTTCCAGTCCTGAGGCCACTGCTGAGTTTTCCAAATTTGCTGGCATATTGAGTGCAGCACATTCACAGCATCATCTTTTAGGATTTGAAATAGCTCAACTGGAATTCCATCACCTCCATTAGCTTTGTTTGTAAGGATGCTTCCTGAGGCCCACTTGACTTTGCATCCCAGGATGTCTGGCTCTAGTTGAGTGATCACACCATTGTGCTTATCTGGGTCATGAGGATCTTTTTTGTATAGTTCTTCTGTGTATTCTTACCATCTCTTCTTAATATCTTCTGCTTCTGTTAGGTCCATACCATTTCTGTCCTTTAATGTGTCCATCTTTGCATGAAATATTCCCTTGGTATCTCTAATTTTCTTGAAGAGATCTCTAGTCTTTCCCATTCTATATCTTTTTCATTATAGGGGACTGGAATACAAATGATGGAAATCAAGAGATACCTGGAATAATAGGCAAATTTGGCATTGGATTACAAAATAAAGCAGGTCAAATATTAACAGAGTTTTGCCAAGCAATCACACTGGTCATAGCAAATACCCTCTTCCAACAACACAAGAGAAGACTCTACACATGGATATCATCATGGAATGTCGATACCATGGTGGTCAATACTGAAATCAGATTGATTATATTCTTTGCAGCCAAAGATGGAGAAGCTCTATACAGTCAGCATAAACAAGACTAGGGGCTGACTGTGGCTCAGATCATGAATTCCTTATTGCCAAATTCAGACTTAAATTGAAGAAAGTAGGGAATACCACTGGACCATTCAAGTATGAACTAAAGGAAAACCCTTACTATTATACGGTGGAAGTGACAAGTAGATTCATGGGATAAGATCTGAGACAGAGTGCCTGAAGAACTATGGGTGGAGGTTTTTGACATTGTACAAGAGGCAGGGATCAAGACCATCCCCAAGAAAAAGAGAGGCAAAAAGGCAAAATGGTTGTCTGAGGAGGATTTACAAAAAGCTGAGAAAAGACAAGACGCAAAAGGCAAAGAAGAAAAGGAAAGATATACCCATTTGAATACAGAGTTCCAAATAATAGCAAGGAAAGTTAAGAAAGCCTTCCTCAGTGATCAGTTTTTTAAATATATTTTGTTTAATGGCATGGGAAAATCAAAAGAATTATAAAATATATCTCTAACTCCTACAAAGTAAAATGTAGCTGACCTTACAGAGTGCGCATCCTTGATAGGAACAGTTTTCGGTGACAAACAGCAATTGAATGTTAAGTTCAGTTCAGTTCAGTTCAGTCGCTCAGTCGTGTCCGACTCTCCGCGACCCCATGAATCACAGCACGCCAGGCCTCCCTGTCCATCACCAACTCCCGGAGTACACTCAAACTCATGTCCACAGAGTCGGTGATGCCATCCAGCCATCTCATTCTCTGTCGTCCCCTTCTCCTCCCGCCCTCAACCTTTCCCAGCATCAGAGTCTTTTCCAGTGAGTCAACTCGTCTCATGAGGTGGCCAAAGTATTGGAGTTTCAGCTTTAGCATCAGTCCCTCCAATGAACATCCAGGATTGATCTCCTTTAGAATGGACTGGTTGGATCTCCTTGCAGTATAAGGGACTCTCAAGAGTCTTCTCCAACACCACAGTTCAAAAGCATCGATTCTTCGGCGATCAGCTTTCTTCACAGTCCAACTCTCACATCCATACATGACCACGGGAAAAACCATTGCCTTGACTAGACGGACCTTGGTCGGCAAAGTAATGTCTCTGCTTTTTAATATACTATCAAGGTTGGTCATAACTTTCCTTCCAAGGAGCAAGCGCCTTTTAATTTCATGGCTGCAATCAGCATCTGCAGTGATTTTGGAGCCCAAAAAAACAAAGTCTGACACTGTTTCCACTGTTTTTCCATCTATTTCCCATGAAGTGATGGGACCAGAGGCCATGATCTTTGTTTTCTGAATGTTGAGCTTCAAACCAACCTTTTCACTCTCCTCTTTCACTTTCATCAAGAGGCTTTTGAGTGCCTCTTCACTTTCTGCCATAAGGGTAGTGTCATCTGCATATCTGAGGTTATTGATATTTCTCCCAGCAATCTTGATTCCAGCTTGTGCTTCTTCCAGCCCAGCGTTCCTCATGATGTACTCTGCATATAAGTTAAATAAGCAAGGTGACAATATACAACCTTGACGCACTCCTTTTCCTATTTGGAACCAGTCTGTTGTTCCATGACCGGTTCTAACTGTTGCTTCCTGACCTGCATACAGGTTTCTCAAGAGGCAGGTCAGGTGGTCTGGGATTCCCATCTCTTTCAGAATGTTCCACAGTTTATTGTGATCCACACAGTCAAAGGCTTTGGCATAGTCAATGAAGCAGAAATAGATGTTTTTCTGAAACTCTCTTGCTTTCTCCATGATCCAGCGGATGTTGGCAATTTGATCTCTGGTGCCTCTGCCTTTTCTAAAACCTGCTTGAACATCTGGGAGTTCACGGTTTACATACTGCTGAAGCCTGGCTTGGAGAATTTTGAGCATGACTTTACTAGCGTGTGAGATGAGTGCAATTGTGCGGTAGTTTGAGCATTCTTT
This sequence comes from Moschus berezovskii, assembly GCF_049115385.1. Classification (NCBI taxonomy): domain Eukaryota; kingdom Metazoa; phylum Chordata; class Mammalia; order Artiodactyla; family Moschidae; genus Moschus; species Moschus berezovskii. The sequence goes on along the minus strand of NC_142464.1, from coordinate 58,950,398 downwards.
GGCATTGCCTTTCTTTGGGATTGGAATGAAGACTGACCTCTTCCAGTCCTGTGGCCACTGCTGAGTTTTCCAAATCTGCTGGCATATTGAGTGCAGCACTTTCACAGCATCATCTTTCAAGACTTGAAATAGCTCAACTGGAATTCCATCACCACCACTAGCTTTGTTCGTAGTGATGCTTTCTAAGGCCCACTTGACTTCACATTCCAAGATGTCTGGCTCTAGGTCAGTGATCACATTATCGTGACTATCTTGGTCGTGAAGATCTTTTTTGTACAGTTCTTCTGTGTATTCCTGCCACCTCTTCTTAATATCTTCTGCTTCTGTTAGGTCCATACCATTTCTGTCCTTTATCGAGCCCATCTTTGCATGAAAAGTTCCCTTGGAATCTCTAATTTTCTTGAAGAATGTTAAGTATCAAGTGTCATAAAGTTACAACAAAAAAGAGAATACAGTAACATGAGAAGAGCTGGGAAGACTCACCAAATGATTAAGAAATCAAAAGGTGACATGTGACATGTGAAAAGGAAGCAAGTTAGTGGCCTTGTGAGAAGGATGATGTAGACGGAGGAAACAGCAAGGACAAATGCATGGAAGCAAGAGAAATTTGTTCTGTTTGGGGGACATGATGTAAAGCTTGGAAAGATAGGTTGAAAAAAGTCTGAATGAGATTAGAATTTTGGGTAGTGCTGGGGGTGAAGAACTTTGAATGAGGGTGGTGACATTATGGAAACGGTGTTTTCACAGGCTTAGTCTGGTGATAGGTATGCTGAATTATGGAAATGAGAAGACAGGGAAGCAGAGAGAACAGCTGGGAAGAGTGACAGAGTTCATGTCAACAATGAGGGGAATGAAAATAAAGGGGAGTATATAGCCTCACTTTTTGCTTTTATAAGTCATATCTGCTTTTTAGCATCTATAAGAAACACATAAACTGCCAACAGAAAAGGTATCCTAACTGTTGTAAAGAGAGCGATCTGGAAAATGGTTTCTCAAAAAAAGCCATCAAAGCTCTGCTAAAAAAGTAATTCAGTTCCTGAAGGAGAGATAGCAGTCACAATATAACATTTAACTACTTAAAAGCAAAAAATGTTGAGGGGGAGGAGGAGAAAAATCACTAAGTAAAAAAAAAAATTACGAAATCTGTCTTTATTCTGAAGGGATATGATTCGATTATATTATTTTCATTTGTTCTTTTCCTTAGATGAATCTGAAATTCAATCTAACATAAGCGATTACTAAAATAAGCCATGTGATTAGATGCTGGCAGCATCAGCATCATATTCAACAACGTTTACAGTGTGTCAGAAACAAAGGTCCTTTCATAATTGCATATGCAGATAAACTTAATAGAATCACTCGTGCTTGTTAGAATTTGTTGATTCCTGGTCACTTACTACATTTTTACTTACTAAAGAGTGACCTGAAGGCAAATTCGAGATAACTGGAACTCTAATGTCCCTTGAGAAAAGATATATTTTAAATCTTTTCTTCACAAAATGATCTTTGGATTGAAATCATTGCATTATTGCTTACTACCTCTCAATAAAATTGAATAAAAAATCTTCAAACAGAAATCAAAAGCTTCTGCACAGCAAAGGAAACTCTAAGCAAGGTGAAAAGACAGCCTGCAGAATGGGAGAAAATAATAGCAAATGAAGCATCTGATAAAGGATTAATCTCCAAAATATACAAGCAGCTCCTGCAGCTCAATTCCAGAAAACTAAGTGACCCAATCAAAAAATGGGCCAAAGAACTAAACAGACATTTCTCCAAAGAAGACATACAGATGGCTAACAAACACATGAAAAAATGTTCAACATCCCTCATAATCAGAGAGATGCAAATCAAAACCACAATGAGATACCATTTCACACCAGTCAGAATGGCTGCTATCCAAAAGTCTACATGCAATAAACGCTGGAGAGGGTGTGGAGAGAAGGGAACCCTCTTACACTGTTGGTGGGAATGCAAACTAGTACAGTCACTATGGAGAACAGTGTGGAGATTCCTCAAAAAACTGGAAATAGAACTGCCATATAATCCAGCAATCACACTCCTGGGCATACACACCAAGGAAACCAGAAATGAAAGAGACACATGTACTCCAATGTTCATTGCAGCACTGTTTATAATAGTCAGGACATGGAAGCAACCTAGATGTCCATCTGCAGATGAATGGATAAGAAAGCTTTGGTACATATACACAATGGAGTATTTTTCAGCCATCAAAAAGAATGCATTTGAATCAGTTTTAATGAGGTGGATGAAATTGGAGCCAATTATACAGAGTGAAGTAAGCCAGAAAGAAAAACATCAATACAGTATACTAACGCATATATATGGAATTTAGAAAAATGGTAACCTGAACCCTGTATACGAGACTGCAAAAGAAACAGAGGCATATAGAACAGTCTTTGGGACTCTGTGGGAGAGGGTGAAGGTGGGATGATTGGGGAGAACGGCATTGTAGCATGTATATTATCATAAGTGACCAGTCCAGGTTCGACGCATGATACAGGATGCTTGGGGCTGGTGCACAGGAATGACATGGAGGGAGGATACGGGGAAGAGGGAGGTGGGAGGGGGGTTCAAGAAAGAGAACACATGTACACCTGGGGCGGATTCATGTCAATGTATGGCAAAACCAACCAATATATTAATGTCAGGTAATTTGCCTCCAATAAAATAAATTAAAAAAAAAAAAAGAAAAAAAAATCTTCAAACATATTGTAAACTCCAAGAGTCTATAAGTTCTTGATGTTCAGGTTAACAATGATAAAATCTTTTCTGTGGTTTTAAAATGCTTAATGGTGAGGATATTACCACTTAGACAGTACTTATAAAATTCCATGTTAGGTCAATAAAAACTCAAAACATTGGTCCTGAGATCATTATATAGAGAGGACATTCCAGGTTAAACCAAGGTTGATAGGCAGTTGGCATAAGATCACATTTCTCATCACCTGAACACATCCCTACACCTATCTTACACACAAAGCCAGCCGCTATATTCAGTACCAAGACACAAAAAAATTCCAATAAACTTCTATTAGTATACAAAGAAATAATCTTAATACTTAGTTCAGATAATTGCCAAATTAAATATTTTTTTCTTCTGAAATAATAGAAAAAATAATTTATTAGAATGCCACTGAATAGCAAATTAGTGCCATAAAATTCAAATATCAACATCACAGAACTAATGGTCATCTATTTCCTGATGAAGCTATATGAAATGATTGAGATATCATGAACCACTTGCCCCCTCTACACACACACACACACGCACACAAATAAGCTAAATTTAAAAAGATCAAGTCTGCTCCTATTTAAGACAAAGTGTAAGATTTCTCTTCAGAAGACTGCATACCTGTGAAGTGTCAACTCAAGATTGCTATTTTTATTCTGGGAAGGTTTAAGTTCTGCTGCAACCCATGAAAATCATGTGAATTAGTGCTGTTTTATTGTACTTGTTAAGAACTACTATTAAAACAAAGGGCATTATTGAAGTATTTTAATATATAGATTAAGAAGTTGAATCAAACTCTATTGTAATTCTAAGATTGCAACTTAACTACATGATAAAAAAAAGAAAAAAAAAGCCTACATAAAATTCAGATATATTACACCATGGCAGTAAATTACTTCTCTCTAACTTCAACATGTTCTAGCAAGGCATTCTATCCATACAACTCTGCAGCTGCTGTGTTTTCAGAATGTATGGTTCATTCATTCATTCATCAAACATTGATTGCTTAACTCAGATGCCAAGCTTTTGGAGCATTAATAACTGGGGACACACAGATCTATGAGACATAATCTCCATCTTCAAAAAACTCACTGTTCAGTTGGAGAGACAGTTGTGTAAACAGATCATTATAATTGAGTGAGATGTGCTAACAGATGCCTGTACAATGGGACTGTGATGATAGACAAGGCATATTTGCTTGGGGATTCAAGGTCTTAAACAGAAAATGGCTTGTGAACAATATTTTAAAGAAATAATTGGAGTTTCCAAAGCAGGTTTGGTAGAAATCAACGAAAGGAAATGATAAATAGTTATATGAGCTAAGTGACAAGATTCAGGTACTACTCAAAAATAACCCTCAGCTGGAAAGACATCAGTGGAACAGAGAACAGATGATGTGAAGCAGAGGGCCTGGCCTAAATGCAAGACAGTGAAGCAACCCTGGAAAATTTATGTAGCCCCATTTCAATCTTCAAAGTATAGATTTTTTAAATAGATTCAAAGGATTGTTTATGAAATTATATAAATCTGCTCTGTATGTTCTAAAGCATCTTACAAATGTTGTTTACCTGTTGTCCAGTAAGTGTAGAAGTAGAGGTCACTTAATTATAAAAACATACTTCTTAGAAATGGCAAGGCCAAGAAGCAAACTTCACATTTCTCTTTAATATAAACTGTATTTCAGTAAAATATGAGGAACATACAGTAAGGTCTCTTCATAATATATATTGTTTTTAATTCCTATGAAGCGTATTAACTCTTGAACAAGGGCATCCATGATAAAGCACAGATCATATTTAAGAGATGTCATTTACAACCAAATAGCACCTGAACAATTGTCCCTCCAATTTCAGAGTATATATGTATTAATTTCTCCCCAATTTTATTTTATTTCTGAGCTCATGCAATTGCAAGTACAATTATTATGTGATGCGGATATATTTTTCATATTTACCTACAGCCACATATAGTCAGCATAACAAATAATAGTGTCATAGTCTATCCAACAGAATGCACTTCCAATCCAAAATAAGAATACACTCATAAGCAATTTCGTAGAAGGCAATGGCTCCCCACTCCAGTACTCTTGCCTGGAAAATCCCATGGATGGCGAGGCCTGGTAGGCTGCAGCTCACGGGGTCTCTAAGAGACACCGTTGAGCGACTTCACTTTCACGCATTGGAGAAGGAAATGGCAACCCACTCCAGTGTTCTTGCCTGAAGAATCCCTGGGATGGGGGAGCCTGCTTGGCTTCCATCTATGGGGTCACACAGAGTTGGACACAGCTGAAGCGACTTAGCAGCAGCATAAGCTATTTCTAAAAACTGACGTGCAATGAATCTGACACAAACCCATTATTTGGCAAGAATTTGCTTGAGGGGGAGAAGGAAATGGCAAACCACTCCAGTATTCTTGCCTAGAGAATCCTGTGGACAGAGGAACCTGGTGGTCTGCCGTCTGGGGTCGCACAGAGTCGAACACGACTGAAGCGACTTAGCATGCATGCATGCATTGGAGAAGGAAATGGCAACCCACTCCAGTATTCTTGAATGGAGAATCCCAGGGACAGAGAAGCCTGGTGGGCTGCCATCTATGGGATCTCATAGAGTCAGACACGACTGAAGCAACTTAGTAGCAGCAGCAGCATCTGCTTGAGGGGATTCTTCTCAGCCTACATCTTTCTGAAGCATATTTGAAGTCAAATTCTAGACTGAAGGCAGAAAACTTCACAAGGAAGTGTTGAGCACCTGCTGTCACAGTCAGAGACGGATCCCTCTGAAACTACTGATTTAATGGCCAATGTAGTAGACATTTGCTGTGTTTTTGACACCAGCATGCAACTTCCCTATTGTTAGTGCAAATACACTATTTCCTTTTGAAAACTATTCCCTTTCACCTTTTGGCTCATGCTGTTTCTGTAAAGCTAGTTCTATCTCTAGTATTAAGGTAGACACATGATACAGACCTAAACCAATCAGAATACCACTTTGTCCTATCCACATGGTTGGTTTTGATATGTCCATGTGATGCCCTTGGAGACCTGAGACTACATTGAAATGGCCAACAGACTAAATTCTAGTCAAAGAGGGAACACTTATCTGAGGATGGGAAAGTGGGTCAAGAAGTAGAGAAAGTCAAACAGGGCCTTAGTGACTATGTTTGACCTTGTATATAGTCATGTCAGGTCAGAGTCCAAAATTTTCAGATCCCTAAGCTGATGAACTTCTCTGTGATTAAGGCTAATTTGGGTCAAGTTTCCTGTCACTTGCAATGTAATTAACAAATACAATCAATATTAACGATTTATGCCCTCTCCCTGCTACTAGCAAGAAAAAAAGTGTATCTTATTTTCTGCTTACTGCTTTCCTGGCTACCCTTCCTGGTCTGAATTTCTCTGACATGTCTATACTTGGCTTGTGCCAACCTATATACCCTTCATCTCTAAGTCACATACTGTCAGAGATTTACTTTGTAAGGGATGTATTATGCTTATCCATACTAAGTAGTCTCTTTTATGACCTGAAGCTTATAGTTACTCTATTCTCATTTTAGCTTTTATCTACTATTAAGCCCCTTTCAAGTGGGAAATAAAAATATACTTTTTAAAAATTATACCCACAGCATGCTTTCCTGTTTCTGGGTTATAGTTCAATTACACCATATCATCATAGCTGTCTTTTTCCTCACTTGTACTTTTATTCTCCAAGGGTATTTGTCCTTTTACATTGTGGAGCCCTGTTAGGATAACATTCTGATGTGATGTTCTTACTGGATCCTTTGGAAGAAAGAACTTACACTGCACTGGGTTAAGTGCATTTCCTTTGTTGAGTCAAAACAGCAACCTCACTTAAGGAATTAAGCTTTCCCTTTCTTCTCTTTTTAATAGCACCATTTGGATGCTTTCTTCTGAAAAACTGAGTATCTGGCATATGGAAAAATCAACTATTTGTAGTAAAAGCTTGAGGCTTCTGAGGACTTCTGTGGGCATCCCATATAAATTCACTGGGATGGAATTAATAGGACTGTCCTTGCATAAATGAACAGAAAGTCTGCAAAGTAATTCTCTGCTAATCAGAGCAAATTAGTCTTGGATTCTACTGACATGGAAAGATTCTAACTGGCATTGAGCCTAAGGACTAGCAATAATTATATTACCATGGATCAGAAAGGGTCAACATTTATATTCCTTTGTAAAATGTAATCTTTATTCAAAATCAAATATCTATGACTTACCTAATAATTTGATACTCTGACTATTAACATGATTTTGGACTTGATATATATGTATATAAATATATATATACACTTTCTTGTCTGGAGACACTATAGTCGTAGTCATAAGAAATATCTCCCATTAATCATCAGTTTTCAAAACTTTTGAGATGTTCTTATCCTGTGTGTTAGTGTTAGTTGCTCAGTCGTGCCCGACTATTTGCAACACCATCGACTGCAGCCCACCAGGTTCCTCTGTCCAAGAGATTTTCCAGGCAAGGATACTGGAGTGGGTTGCCGTTTCCTTCTCCAGGGGATCTTCCCAGCCCAGGGATCGAACCCGGGTGTCCTGCACTGCAGGCAGGTCCTTAACCGACTGAGCTAGAAGAGAAGCCCTCTTATCCTGTACATGTCACTTAATATTTTTAGTATTAGTGGTAGCTTTATGTTATAGATTTATTCAAGAAAGTGTTTCTTGAGTATCTATCACTGCATTAAACCTGAGCTGAATAGTAGAAACATAATTATGTGAAAGAGGAAGAATAGATCCCTCTCCTTATGGAATTCATGTTCTACTAATACTTGCACAATAATTGCTTAAAGTTTCCGTTCCATTCAGTCGCTCAGTCGTGTCCGACTCTTTGCGACCCCGTGGACTGTAGCCGACCAGGCTTCTCTGTCCATGGGATTCTCCAGGCAAGAATACTGGAGTGGGTTACCATTTCCTTCTCCAGGGGATCTTCCCGACCCAGGGATCGAACCCGGGTCTCCCGCATTGGACGCAGACGCTTTAACCTCTGAGCCACCAGGGAGAGCAGTGCAAATACTATGCAACTATAATATATATTAATTGTTGTTAAAATATATTCCAAGGCACAAGTTATGTATGCCTGTGGACCTTTAAAAATGATAATTGAAATAGCTTAAAAGTCATGCAACTTTGTCAATTTTACCCCAATAGACCTGGGAGGGGAATTGAGGTCATCTGAATGCTTTTTAATGAGATAAAAATAAGTGGTGTTTCCTATCACATCAGGTATGATGGAGTAGTTTTAATCAGATAAGCAGTAAGAAACTCAAATAAGCAAAGGAGAATGTCTAGAAGCAGAAGAAGACAAAGTCTATTTTCCTTTCCTTCAAGGTGTTGTGTAGCCCTAAGATTTTAGAACACCTGGAAGAAAATGCAAAATAAACATGCAATTGTAATGTCACTCCTTCTTTATAATATTCTTCTAACATGTAACTGATTGTTGAAACGAAAAATATGGACCAGAATTAAAACTGTGAAGTATTTTTTAAAAAATTAGAGTTTAAAAAATGTGTTGAGTCACTACACAGATTAAATCAAACAGATTTGCCATCAGATAGATAGGAACTTAACCACTTTTCTATATCTCCAGTTAGCTCTCAGAACAGAAATTAAAACTAGCCTCAAGGAAGGAAATGATCAAAATGAATGAAGTATATGTAAAGACATCTGACATATTTGCCTTTGCAATTATGAGAGACATCTAATTAAGTAAGGTCATTAGAACTTGATAGAGCATCATTGGTTTTGAAATGTAGAAATGATGAACTCATAAAAGAAGCTCTGAAATCAATCAGCCATCCAATCAATCAATAAATTAACTGAACAGTCTCTTTCTTCACCCCTACTGTATTTCTCTTTCAATACAGATATATTTCTCAATACAAAACATTTTGAGGAGTACTTTTTGAGAAGGGAGACATGACAATTGTTTGACTTTTATTGAGTAATAGTTATTAGATAATCAGGGAAAGGCAGAGGCAGTGACTTCTATTACAGTGAGCATTTGTCCAAAAGATGCAGCTGTACATGCTCCACTGCTTACAATCTTGTAATTAAAAAAGTGTTAACATAGTTATATTAAAATAGATAATCAACAAGGACCTATTGTATAGCACTATAAACTCTTCTCAGTATTCTGTAATAACTTACAGGGGAAAATAAGTTGAAAAAGAATAGATACATGTATATGCATAATGGAATCACTTTGCTGTATATTTGAAACTAACAATATTGCTAATAAAGTATATTCTAATATAAAATAAAAAAAATTTAAATGAAAAGGATGACAAAGTTTGAGAGCATTGGTTTGCAATTTGAAGGTTATGTTATAGAATGGTGTACAAATGGAGGGGGATTTATTCTTAAATATTTGCCCTCAAGAATAGAGAAGAAATCCATATGAAGTTACTCATTAGTTTAATCTTCAAGAACATTCTGAGTCCATCTTATCTGTTTTTTAAACTGCTGTTATAAAGTATTTGCATATCCAGAGGATAAAGAAAGTTTCAAAATTAAGTCTATTTTTTAAAAAAATTATATTTTATTTAACTTGAAACAAAATGTAACTACCCACATCCTGTCAAACTCAACATAAATAAGCACCATTGTGTATAGAAAGTTATAGTAGCAACTGTGGCCTTTTCATTCTCTTTCATCCCTTTAAGTAAATTATGAAATAAACAATTCATATCTGTGCTTACAAATTCTTGTGTTGGATTTATAACATAAATTTACAACTATTTCTGTGCAAAATTAAAAATCATGTCAGATTTTTTCTTTTTATACAACATTTGAAAAGGAAATACTTTAATATGATAGACATAAGTACCATTCAAACAAAAATAATTTATTTCAAATGACTAATTCATTTTTGGAATACTTAATTCAAAATTCTTGAATTTGAATTAAGGTATGAATACTTAATTCATACCTCTTTGAATAATTCAATCTAAGTTACTTTAGAATAGAATTTCCACAAAACTATGTGTTTATGTATAAAATGTCCTTAAAACTTGAAAATATTTTAACTCTTTGCCTAAGTAATTAAAAGCATTATATACACTTTCAAATAATTAATTAAACATTTTGAAACATCAGAGACCAACACATTACATAAGCTATAGATTAGATTATTTGAGTCATGGCAAGTGCAATGAAGAACTTTGGAAATAGGCAATATTAATAAAATTAACTTAATATTATCTATTTACCTATATAGATATATTACCTTCATAACAACCCAAGAAGAAGTCATTTGTCCAGATTCACATTCTCTAAGTAATAGAGCTGCTATTTAAACTCAACAAGTCCAATTCCAGTTTCAAGCTTGGTGTATGTATACATATTATAGAAAGTAAAATCATTTATAAGCTATAACTTAATAGAAAAGTAGAAAGACTCAATGTTAAATGGAGATGTTCCAAAGTGCTTTATTAAGCAGGTCTAGACTGGATTATTACCTCAGCCAAGCCTCACATTTCATTTCAGCCAAAGTTTACCAACACGTATCAACTGCACAAATAACAAGCACAAGGAGGTACTCAAAAATCACTTTTTATTAATTGATAGCTAGGATTTAAATAGCCTTAATTATCTTGGTAAGTGGAACAATCTATAAAATGTTACTGACATATGCATGGTATGGTAAACATACTTAGTGGTGTAAAGCCAGTCAAAAGTTGCTAACTTATTGACACATGAGTTAACCCAAGCTATGTAACAATAGACAGCTGGAGGTTGCTATAAACAGCAGGATTGTGTATGATATAAAGGACGTAACATTGCATTTCAGATAAATATAGATCAAAATCACCCTTCAAGTATTGCAAGGACTCTTATCAGTAAAAGACACAAATTATAAACTATACAAATATAAAACAGGTGACAGTGCCCTCTTGAGGATGCTATTAAAATTTGACACCAGTTACCTAAGAACTTTATAGGTAAATTGATCTTTTCCATATCCTGGAGTCAATGCCTTTTATTTTTATAATTTTAAGAAAATGCAATGCAATGAAAGAACTGTTCACATTGATTCCTCAAACTTTTCCTCAAAAGGTAGCCTTTGTAATAGTATCAAAATGAATGCAATGATACAGAACTAGCAGAGTTTAGGTTTCCATAACTATAGGAAAGAGCTATGTCAATAGTTGAATATAGGGAGAGCTTTATGGTTTGGTACTGAGGATTTAAACTAAAAAATGCTTTATGAATATGTATCCATACTAAACTATAATAAATCTAGAATTGTATTCAACAGAAGATTCTAAGTACGCTAAATTTGTGTTAGCTTACCATTCTGCTTATAATGCCATGACCGCTCAGGGCTGGTGCACTGGGATGACCCTGAGGGATGGGAAGGGTAGGGAGGTGGGAGGGAGGTTCAGGATGGGGGACACATGTACACCCATGGCTGATTCATGTGAATGTATGGCAAAAACCACCACAATATTGTAAAGTAATTAGCCTCCAATTAAAATAAATAAATAAATAAATAATAATGCCATGACTTCTAACAGAAAGAATGCAATAGTCCGAATGTTTCATGGTAATCTTGGTTTAGTTCTTTGATCTAGAACCTTTATGCTCCTAGAAAGCAGAGTGCCCTCCAACTCTATATGTTGTCCCCTGTACACGCATACACACAGATACACCAATACACTGCCCCCCACACACACATACATGCAACATACATTCCTTCCTTAAGTTTAACATCATAGAGGGTTTGCCATCAAAATACAAATACTCATGAAACAACTTCAGCATAATCTTAAAAAACCGCCAAACAGAAAACCAAAAGAAAAGCAGTCTGAGTTTAATCAGAAAGACAGTATTCAGGGATTCCATTTGAAAATCTTAATTGAAAAATAAGAAAGCGAGAAGAAAGTCAAATGCATTAATGGATTTTCTTTCTTAAAATCACAGTAATTCTAATGTGTCACCTGTGTTAGAACAAATTCATAAAATACTTGGAAATTACAAGTAATTCATTTACAGACTACCTTACTTTCTGAAAAATATAGCTGGTTATTCAGATTTGATGTAGGCCATAAGAAAGATAAGAAGTAAAATAAAAAATAAAATTATATGCGCAAGGGTGATACACTTCCAAACCTTGGTAGCTAGATATTATTAACACTGAGGCAAGGAAGTGAGGGTTAAAAATGCCATTGCAATTACTTTCTTCATTTGTGTTTCAGCTCTGGAAAATTGAAAAATGTATGTAAGAAGTTAATCTTACAAAAAGAAAGGAAACTACAGTGGAATTTATATTTATTTTCCCAAGAAACTACTCTAAGCTTATTGAAAATGACCAATTAATTAACTTGGAGATTTTTTTGTAATTGTTTGGTAAAACCTAATTACTAAGATAACTAATATATTTTTGTTGTTTCACCCTTTAGTATAAATAGTAGTAATTAGTAGTTTACAAATATGGTAGCAATTTATTATCCTATAGTAATTGATCATTATCTTTTAAAAATTCATATAATATATATAAATTTCAGAATCTTTGGCCCTTAAGCATGAATAAACAGAATTATCAATTAACAAAATACAAAGACATGTCTTGCTGGTCTGTTTTATGTGTACATACTTTGGTAATTAAGAAAGAAAAGAAGAAGAGCAAAGGAAGCCTAATATATTTTTTGTCAGAATCACTATTATCATAAAAATATGGGATGTAAAATTACAATATATTGATGCAGAAAAAAGGTATGGCTTTAAAATGTGTTCCAATAGTATTATACTGTCTGGCTCTTCTCTGTACAACCTTGAACAAAAGTTCTGGAATCCACTTGGTTAATGCTGAGAACACTTGGCCTTCTGTACAAACTGCAGATTTCTTCCCACTTGCTAAAATGTGGAATCTGTTATATTCCATTAACCGTCTCATTATTTTGTCTTAATGGAAGGTGCTACTATTATTAATTAACTTATCTAATTATTTCTTTAAACTGACAGAAATTCTGTTGAGAAGGTTGCTACTTTCAGCAAAGTAGCATTTGAAGCTTCCATTCCATTTGAAGCTTCCATCCTCTCAGTTTTCTCTTATGATTAGATATCCTTAGAGAAAGCTAAACTACATCCAACAATCTCCATTTTCTCATCTCCCATTCAATTTTAAGCTTCTCACACTTTGACCTATGCCTTTACCCCATCAAAGCTATTCTCTTAAAGGTTTACAAGGATCTACTTTACAAACTCAATAGCCTGCACAGGCCTCTTAATCATCTGAAAATACTGAGCCAGGTGAACACTCCTTGGCCTATGTAACTTCATACTTCTTTGATTTCCCTTCTATGAATTCTCCTGTTGTGTCAGACTTTAACCTCTGCCCACCCCCACGTATTCCTTAAGCTTAATTGTTCTCCGTAACATTTTTCTGTTCCTCTCTATAAAAGCTGTTTCAGCAATGCTATAGATTTAAAACATTACCACCATAAAGATGGTTTGTATATCACTAACTTTGTCTTAGATTCTAATTCTTTATTCTCTATTTTCTACTCCTTAAATGTTTTAAATGGCTTTCAAATCTCCAAGAATTTTCTTATAAACCTCCCTTTGTTTTGTCTTCTCATCAAACTTGTTATCATGTTTTATACATTTTCTTTATTATGTTTATGATATATACCTTCTGCTACTACCACCTTGTTTCATACTCTGTGCATTTCTAACGGAAATATTGTAATAGTCCTCTCAATAGCCTACCTCTTCCTGTCTTTCTTCACAATAGACAGAATGTCTGTTGCTGTCAGATTAGTCTTTCTAAAGCTGAAAAATGTACAATAACCTGCCTTGGCACATAAGTTAAAATCTGTTTTTTTTTTTAAACTGGCATATAAATCCTTATATAATCTGGCCCCATTTTGCTTTTCAAATATTTTGTGTGCCCTATGATCATGCAATTGTAATATTAATTGATACAAGTTTAGTGTTTTCACTTTTGTTCATCTTTTGAAGCTATTCTTGCTTATTGGGATGCCTTTTCTCAATGTTCACATACCCAAATTCTTTCTTTTTTCCCCTCTGAATGTCACTTACTCTCTAAATGTCTGCTTAATCCTCTGCCATAAAGACAATACAAGGAACTAACACTGCTTTAAGTCAAACATTTACACTAAGTTCTTTGTGTGTATTATTTTGCTGAAAGCAATCTCTTTTTTTTTATCAATCACTGAATATTAACTGTATTTTTCTTATGGCAGTTATTACACTTTTTTGAACATTATATGTATTCTTGTGTAGTTTTCTCCCCCAAAAGAGTACAATCTTTAAAATCAACATCCATACACACTCCTTTCTCAGGGCTTGTCACAATGCTTCAAAGAAACTAATCTAGGAGTCAGTTTATAAATCTGTTTACTTAAAACAACCTGCATAAACTATTCATAAACATCGTACACACATACGTAAGGTGGTTTTACTGAATTACTACAATGGAAACAAAGTGGAAAGGGTTAGTCGCTCAGTCGTGTCTGACTCTTTGTGACCCCACGGACTGTAGCCCACAAGGCTCCTCTGTCCAAGGAATTCTCCAGTAAAGAAAATTGAAGTGGGTTGTCATTCCCTCCTCCAGGGAATCAAACCCGGGTTTCCTGCATTGTAGGCAGATTCTGAGCCTGCTGCTGCTGCTAAGTCGCTTCAGTCATGTCTGACTCTGTGCAACCCCATAGATGGCAGCCCAATAGACTCCACTATCCCTGGGATTCTCCAGGCAAGAACACGAGTGGGTTGCCATTTCCTTCTCCAATGCATGAAAGTGAAAGTGAAGTCGCTCAGTCATGTCAGATTCTTCACAACCCCATGGATTGCAGCCTACCAGGCTTCTCTGTTCATGGGATTTTAAAGGCAAGAGTACTGGAGTGGATTGCCATTGCCTTCTCCTGATTCTGAGCCTACTATTTGTCAAAAAAGTCAAATATTTTCCATGTCATTGTAATTAACAATCATCAATGCAACATACAAAGATCAGAAAGAGATGAGAAACTCCTGTAGAGAAGAGTCTTTGTGAAGAAAATAGATGACATTGCTTTTAGTGACTTGATTACCAAGGAAAGCATTGCTAGGCTTTGCTATTCTCTCTTCTTACCTATGTGGCTTCCCTGATAGCTCAGTTGGTAAAGAATTTGCCTGCAATGCAGGAGACCCTGGTTTGATTCCTGGATCAGGAAGATCCCCTGGAGAAGGGCTAGGCTACCCACTCCAGTATTCCCGCGTTTCTCTTGTGGCTCAGCTGGTAAAGAATCTGCCAGCAATATGGGAGACCTGGGTTTGATTCCTGGGTTGGGATCCCCTGGAGAAGGGAAAAGCTACCCACTCCAGTATCCTGGCCAGGAGAATTCCATGGACTGTATAGTCCACGGGGTCTCGCAGAGTCGGAGACAATTAAGTGGCTTTCACTTTCATTTATATTCTTACCTATAAAATTAAATTTATAAAATTTTAAATTTACAAAATTAAATTCTTACCTATTTTAAAAAAAAAAGGTAGAAAGAAAATGACAATCATTCAAACAAACATATGAATAGAAATCAAGCCTGAAACATTTGCACATTTTCACATGATATGAATGACTGAGTGCTCTGCATTTCCCATCACTGAGAGAGGCTGCACACTCAGTTGATAGAAACCTTAGTGCCCTGAGTCACTGAGCAATCTGTCAGTCAGGAACACTGGTGTCTAGTCTCAGAGGGAATGCTGCCTCGATTCACATGATTACCTTTTTGATTAACTTTCCTACTCCCATTTCTATTACTTGTCCCCTGTTGCACACAACTCTTTTGAAAAAAAAGATTCTCAGTTCCATAAACAGAAATCTTTTTTAAAATTCTTGGTTTATTTTATGTCCCTTAGCATTTATTTCTTCCTTGAAATATGAAAATGTGCTTTTTAAACCAAAATCACCTTTTGAAAAAATAAATCAGTGGCATTTCTACATCTTCTTCAATAGGAAGAAGCACATTGATTGGGCTAAAAAAGCACATAAGCAAATGGGAAAAATTTGTTTGAGGGGAAATTGCCCTACCCTAATGAAAATGCAAATAACTAGCAGAGCAATGCCAACTGAAGCTTGCTCTGCTGGGGGGAAATTCCCATCTCTGGAACTGTTCAATGCCGGTGCTGGCTGGACTTTAACTTGCATGCTATGCTGTGCTCCTTCAGGGATTTTTCCCAGAATTGCATAGCATCTAGCATGCAAGGATCCATGATTTGATTTTCACTTGTGAAGTTGGAAACTGCAGGCGTAATAATTAGCAGTGACCAGATTTCAACGTGTTAAACAAGGAGCTTGCTCTTTAAAATGTACCGAGTGGAAGAGAGGTAGAAAATAAAGTACCAGCATCTGAACAGTAAGTCAGTGCTCCACTAAACCATTTCTGTATCTCATAAAGCATGCCTGGAAGAATAAGCTAACAAACAATGTTAATAGTAGGTAGAAACCAAACACTAGGTAATTCCCTTGTGAAGAAACATTTTCCAGAAGAAAATGCATATTGCTCTCTTTTTTTCTTACTCAGTTGTAGAATTTCATCCTAGGTGTGAATCTCTGAAGAGTTGTTGTTCAAAATTTGTTTAACATTATAGAATTTTCTAAGATTAATAATGAGTATTACAATGCAAACCTTGTCAAATGGAAGTCAGTACTATCAAAATCACTTGAACACGCTCTTTCTCAGAAAGTTGAGAAAATTGTTTCAATCTCTCTTCCCAACTCTATACCCCCAAATGCTTTTCCAGTCCACATATTTTGTCATCACTCATGTCAGGTAAATAGACACTTGGGAAGAAAACACTTCATCACCAAGTGGCACATGACTTAGTTTTTCTTAGCCTGCCTTTCAATTTCCAAACCAAAAAGAAGAAAAAAAAAAAAAAAAGAGGCCATTTATCTGGTCAATTTGAATCTTTAATGACAGTAAAGAATGTCATCAGTTTTAGCTCAAATGATTTAAATTATGAGAATATTACTAAATTTTGAGGACAGTTGAGCATACAATGAGTAAAAACCTACCTAACCAATTGCTCAAAGACTAAAATTTTCCCCATCTTGGTTTGGCTAACATAACCTAAAAGCAAGAAAAGTTTCTAGTTCCTGATTCATGATAGATATGCTCTATGAACTCAAATGAATGCCTTCATCATTTATTGCAACTAATTCAATATACTAAAGTGATCTGAACTAAAGTGATTTAAATCACAACACATGTACACATTTTAAGTGAATATAATTTTATAGCAAAACCAAATTAAAAGCATTCTTTCCTCTTATGACTGTCATACCCAAATTGTTGAGGAAAAAAATAACCAGATACAAAAGTTTACATCAGTATGTGTCCATTTACATGGAGTTCTAGAACAGGTACAACAAATAGACAGTAATACAAATCACAACAATGATTGTTAAGATGGATCAAGAGGCTGTGGGAGGAGTAGAGAGGAGACTGAAAAGAAGCACAAAGAAATTTCTGGAGGTGATAAGAATATTTCATATCTTTATTGAGGGGGTGAATGATTTGCCCATGTATATAAGTGTCAAAACTCACTGAAATATACATTGAAAAAAAATCTGACATTTCATTGTATGTTAATTATTCAAAGTATATCTCAGTAAAGCTAATTTATTTAAAAAAAGAACATTCAGCCCTGGTCATTTACTCCTCTGATATAAGAAGACAACACTAAATTATCTAGAATCCCTTTCAGAAGCTCTGCTTATATCTAGCTTCTGATTTTTTTTAACTGAGTGCAGACTCTAGGTTAGGGAAGCATGACCTTATTCTGCAATCCCTAGCAGTTCTGTCTGTTGGCTTGGCTTTAATGAAATCTGTCTATCTTGCTTTGAGTATATAATCGTCAGGCTGTTGATTCTAATTTATTCTCTTTGCTTACAAGGAACTGTGGCTGAATTTTTTCAATTACGAAGTGTGCTTACACAAACACACACCAAAAAATACGTTTGGACAAAACAAACCTTTCAATTGCTCTTCTAACAAATTTAAAATGTACAGACTCAAGGGATGCTTTTACGTTATTCCAGAGATAAGAATAAAGGGCAAGAAACAGAGAACATTAGGAGGAAAATTTTGGTCTATAAAAAAGACACTCCAAAACCATAAACTGTAGACAGCAGACTATCCTACTTCAAAACATGCCCCCTCCTCTTGAGAAGGTGCCTTCAGTTGGCTTTCAGCCTTAGTGGCTCCAATGTTCACAAATGATGGTGGAGCAAGTTGTGATGAACATTATTACTGGAAATTTATATACAACATATTGTATTCTATATAATATATGACTCATGTAAATATCCTCATACCTTCACAAAAATGTAGTGAATTCTAAAATACTACAGATAAATATCAAATTGAATCTACGATTTTGATGTTCCAAACCACACTTTAGAAGAAAGTGTGGATCTTCTTACTTTATGGAGTAAGAAAGCTCGGATCTTCTGATCTTTAGGGTCAACAATCAACATGGAAATGATTTCACTGGTTTGGGATGATACTAATAATGATAGTTCATATTTGCTTTGCACTTATGGGCAGGTGCTTTTCTAAACACACGGTATGTATCATCTAATATTTTCTCTTTGTAAACACTCTGTATAGTAAGTTAGTATGATCATTCCTACATTGCTTATAAGGAATATCTAACTCAAGAAATTAGCTAACTTTCTCAAGTTTAACAGAAGATTTGTAGTGGCACTTGGATTTTAAAATACATATGCCATAGAATGGGCTTCCTAGGTGGCACTAGTAAAGAACCGGCTGGCCAATGCAGGAAACATGAGACATGGTTTTAATCCCAGAGTCAGGAAGATCCCCTGGAGGAGGGTGTGGCAACCCATTCCAGTATTCTTGCCTGGAGAATCCTATGGACAAAGGAGCCTAGCAGGCTACAGTCCATGGGGTCACAAAAAGTCAAACATGAATGAATGATTGAGCGCACACACACACATGCATGCAAATGCACACAATATTTATATACAACTCATAAATGGAAAACATAAAGCAACATGTTTTGGGAGGGCATACATACCAGTTTGTTAAAATCATAAAGAAAATAAATATTAATAAAACATTCCTTTTCTATAATTTCTTATTCTCTCTCAAATTGTTCTCCAGTTACTTTTACTTTTTATAACTTGCTTATATTTAAGCTTTTTACCACTAAGGAAGAAATTACATTTGTTTTCATCTCCTACCTTATTATTCTAACAGTATATTTTATTTTATTTATTTTTATTGGAGGCTAATTATTTTACAATATTATATTGGTTGGTTTTGCCATACATTGACATGAATCCGCCCCGGGTGTACATGAGTTTCCCCTCCTGAACCCCCCTCCCACCTCCCTCCTCCCCTTATCCTCCCTCTGGGTCATCCCCGCGTACCAGCCCCGAGCATCCTGTAACATGCATCGACCTTGAACTGGCGATTTGTTTCACATATGATAATATACATGTTTCAAGGCCATTCTCCCAAACCATCCCACCCTCACCCACTCCCACAGAGTCCCAAAGAAAGATGCAAATGATAACAGTATACTTTTAAAAATGTTTAGGCCTAAGCATATAGAACAATGTTTTAAAGTATGTGTACTAAGTTTCTTTGCTACTGATAAATGTCATTCAAAGCCAGATTTGGATATGATAGACGTATCAATAACCTCAGATATGCAGATGACACCACCCTTATGGCAGAAAGTGAAGAGGAACTAAAAAGCCTATTGACGAAAGTGAAAGAGAAGAGTGAAAAAGTTGGCTTAAAGCTCAACATTCAGAAAACTAAGATCATGGCATCTGGTCCTATCACTTCATGGGAAATAGATAGGGAAACAGTGGAAACAGTGTCAGACTTTATTTTTTTGGGCTCCAAAATCACTGCAGATGGTGATTGCAGCCATGAAATTAAAAGACACTTACTCCTTGGAAGGAAAGTTATGACCGACCTAGACAGCATATTAAAAAGCAGAGACACTACTTTGCCAACCAAGGTCCATCTAGTCAAGGCTATGGTTTTTCCCGTGGTCATGTATGGATGTGAGAGTTGGACTGTGAAGAAAGCCGAGCGTCGAAGAATTGATGCTTTTGAACTGTGGTACTGAGAAGACTCTTGAGAGTCCCTTGGACTGCAAGGAGACCCAACCAGTCCATCCTAAAGGAGATCAGTCCTGGGTGTTCATTGGAAGGACTGATGCTGAAGCTGAAACTCCAGTACTTTGGCCACCTCATGCAAAGAGTTGACTCATTGGAAAAGACCCTGATGCTGGGAGGGATTGGGGGCAGGAGGAGAAGGGGACGACAGAGGATGAGATGGCTGGATGGCATCACTGACTCAATGAATATGATTCTGGGTGAACTCTGGGAGTTGGTGACGGACATGGAGGCCTGGCATGCTGTGATTCATGGGGTCGCAAAGAGTCGGACACGACAGCAACTAAACTGAACTAGATATCAGTTTACTTTAAACTTTTCCCAGGCTCAAGTAGGTTGGGAATATCATTGAGAATACTCTTCCATATAAATTTATTTTCTACATGTGGATCTCTGCTGTGACCATACATCTATAATTGCAGGTCAACCTTGCTCTCAGAAGTCTTGGCCTCAGCCCCAACCATCTGCTGCCAGACATTATTGAATCCATTTACTTGCCTGCCTAAATCTGAAAATTGCTTGTTGCCATCTTCCTTTGTCGATGAACTCTAACCAGCTGCCAGGAAATACACATGTCACCTGTCATCTACCTGTTGTCTGATTGAGCCATTGTCTTCTTCTATCAACACACTTTCATGATATTATAATTTGGTTTTCACCATTTAAAGCAAAATCCATACTGCAAATGCTGGCCCATAGCAGGAAAGTGATGGATGAAATAAGAGTCACTTAAATACTCTCTGTAGTGCACCCTTCAGTCTTCTATAAAAGAAGCAATAGGTAGGAAAAATGATTGCATTCATCATGAGAAGGTGAAATATTCAGAGAAGGCAATGGCAAGCCACTCCAGTACTCTTGCCTAGAAAATCCCATGGATGGAGGAGCCTGGTAGGCTGCAGTCCGTGGGGTCCCTAAGGGTCGGACACAACTGACTGACTTCACTTTCACTTTTCACTTTCACACATTGGAGAAGGAAATGGCAACCCACTCCAGTGTTCTTGCCTGGAGAATCCCAGGGACGAGGGACCCTGGTGGGCTTCTGTCTATGGGGTCACACAGAGTTGGACATGACTGAAGTGACGCAGCAGCAGAAGCAGCAATGTCTTCTATAGGTATATTTTTTCAGAACATTTTTTCAATCATTTAGTTGACAGATGTTTTGAGACACTTTAATGTTTTAACAATTAAAAATATAGAAATTAAGAACACATGGCCAATATCATCAATGTGCTCACTATTGTAGGAGAAAAAGTATAGAACTTGCCTCAAATAGCAACAGAAGTATAAGCACAGCACAGCAGGACCAGAGGAACTCCATTCTAGGAGAGCTTGTGATATCTAAGCTAAATATTGAATAAAATTAATCATTAGCAATAAAGTTAACACATCATTACTGTTTAACTCATATTTGCCAATAATTAAATGAAATTATTTCCAAGTACAATTTAATTCTCAAACAATTGCTAGATTACATTGTTAGTCCCACACCCAGCTGAAGGAACCAAAATTCAGATCTGGTAAGAGTCTTCAATGATGGAGAATAGGTCTTGGAATGAGGCAGAGATGGAGTTGTGATGATGAAGAAAATTAAGTTATAAAATTAAGGATTACATGAAGTTAATTCAAAAATGAAGGGCATGATGGAGAGGTAAAGGTAGTAATGAGGTATTGTAATTTTAGTTTTACTTATTTGGAGTTAGTAGTGCACACAGAGTCGGACACGACCGAAGTGACTTAGCAGCAGCAGCAACAGAAGTTCTGTAGAGTGCCTTGCATGTAATAAATAGATTATAAAGAAAGATTTTCTATGAGAGAACAATTACCACATGGTTTACTCTCTAACTTAATTTTGTCCACAATTTCACAGTATTGAGCCATCTATATGTTAAAACGTTGGTTTCAGAGTTTTTTGGAGATGGAATCTATTATTGCTACATATCCAAAACTATAAATTCTTAGCTTCTATCTTCAGTGAAAAAGATCAAATAATATTGGGTTAAATACTGAGTAGCTCACTCGGTAAAGAGTCTGCCTGCAGTACAGGAGACCAGGGTTCGATCCCTGGGTTGGGAAGATCCCTGGAGAAGGAAATGGCAACCCACTCCAGTATCCTTGCCAGGAAAATCACATGGACGGAGGAGTCTGGTGGGCTACAGTCCATGGGGTCACAAAGAGTCGGGCACGACTGAGTGACTAACACACACAAACAATTATATTAATTAAAGTAATAAAAACACACACACATATTTATCCAAAAGCATCTGTGATACCTTATCAAGTGTCTATCTTAGTATTTCCTAATTATTTCAAGGAATAAAAAGCATATAAATCCAGACATCATATTTGCTGACAGTGAGAAATCAAAGATGAAAGTCAACTTACAACTCTTTTGAACATTGAACGATACATATCAGGAAAACATTTATCACTATCATAAATATTTTACTAAATGTGCCAAAAATTATACACAAACATTTTAAGATCACTTGAATGCCGTGAAAATCCTTCCACATCCTTAAGGAACTTTAAAG
Organism: Moschus berezovskii; assembly: GCF_049115385.1. Lineage (NCBI taxonomy): Eukaryota > Metazoa > Chordata > Mammalia > Artiodactyla > Moschidae > Moschus > Moschus berezovskii. The sequence continues at coordinate 58,927,932 of NC_142464.1, read as the reverse complement.
AAAGCACATTTTAAAATAATGAACTGCCTCCCATTTTCCTCTATTAAATGATTATCTGATGTCAGATATTCCTCTCTTAGCTATAGTTTAATTACATGGTGGCACCACCATTTAGGGAATTATATTTTAATGCCATGTTCTCCTAAAAGTAATTTACATGCCACCTGCTTGGTTGGTTCCATGGATGACATCAGCCACTGCAAATGCAGAGAGGGAATGTGCTATTAAGAAGCACAGATCTTCTCTGAGGTCATACTGAAAGGATGCTGCAGAATAAGCTAAGAACAACTACATGCCATCGCCATGTTATATGCCACAAGAGACACAGATTCCTAAAGAATTTCATCTGTCACTCAGTGAAAAGTGACCTGAATTCTAATTTGCTTCTCCAAAATCTACTTTGAAATTTCAGAAAAGCTGTTGATTCTCTATGCCCCAGTCCCCTTGTCTCAGAGTTTAGGATACAATCTCCCACATGGCAAAGGTGTAATTAATTAAGGTGTAAGCATTTTCCAACCTGTGGATGAAGGTAACAGGTGCAAATTACCATTTGAAAGAGTGATTCATGTCACCAAAACTAACTGCTGACTAGGGAGGCTTAAATCAACCCTATTTGAAGTTCTATTATTTCTTAAATGCTGACAGAGAATCCACACTTACATATAGCATTGCACAGATAAGATATGATCCCTGCCCTCTGGGTCTGCCATTTCAGTGAAGCAGATGGCAAGATTATAGAATGAATGTGGAAGCAGTGGGTAGGGAAATGATGATAGATTTTTACAACTCTAAAAGTTCTGAAATTGCATTACCTGTAGGTAAATGACAGATAACGGCAATTTCTAAATTTAGATGTTTATACAAATTTTTGAAAAGGCACTGGGCAGCTAGGCTTCAGTTGTTTTCATTCTAACATGTATTTTTAAAATAGGCAGCATCACTCACGCTAATATGTACAATGAAATGTGAAAATCAAATACCTAAATATTTTAATTCATACAATTGCTGTTAACATGATAATGATGGTTCACATGTATTCTGAATAATGAACAATTATTTTCTTTTTTAATTAAATGAGACAAGGCAATTTTATGTGAACAGAAGTGTTTTAATGTAATGCCTTTGGAGCCCAGGTTCAAGTTGGTGTGTCTCAGGGGAAGAGATAGGAGAAAAGGAAGGTGATAGATCGTCATAGTAAATGAACAATTGATGAAAAAGAAAGAAGTATTCCCTTAAACTGTGAAGGTGTCACTTACCAAAAAGGAAAGAACATTCACAAAATTCTAGGCAGGAGCCTTGAAAACCCAACTGACATGTAGAACAGATTTAACAGTCAGTGTCTGGAGAAGGAGAAATTGATCAGGGTGAGGACAATGAGGGCAAGATAGTGTTCAGGTGGGCTTTTACCTTATTGGATTAATGTAGAAAGTTTCAACATATAAAGCTACAGAAAAGCTAACAACTGAAGATTGAATATTAAAAAGTGGGCAGGATCTTGGGAAGCCGAGGAAGTGGGAACAATTGGGTAGAAAACATATAAAACTAGTGAAAATTATTTCCTGTGTGTATTAAATTGGCAATATGAGTAAGGGATTATGTCTAAATTTTTTTAAATGTAGAAAATTTATTTGAATTCTTGAATTTTTAAAGCCAATGTAGAATCCAGCTGTATAACATGATGGTATTGAAGAATCTAGAGGCAAATTCTACAATAAAAATTATCCTCTCTGATGCCTCTCCTTATCCGTATTCGTTTTTGATACATTTCCGTTTGTTTGTTTGTTTTCACAAAATATGCTGAAACACTACTTTTATTAAATGAGTAAAGAATTCTCAGTCTTAGTATCTCTTCCTCAGCAACACTGGAAAGGACATAATTCCAAGTATTTTCTAGTTTTCTCAAGTCCTGCCGGTAGTCTGATGGATCTAAGTGGTGTATGTTTTTGCAAGTTATCATCAGTTAGGCCCACCACTAATGGACTCATAGAAACACATTTCTATTGGCTTTACACGGTATTAAAAAAATAACAGAGTGGACTAATGAAACTTAAATATTTCTATTTTGCATTTTATGTTTATGCTTTGTATTTTGGGGAAGCTGTCTCTTGAGAAAAAATATCAGATTACTTTAAAATTACTCATTCTATAAACATTTTCTGAATGCCTCACTGGGCATTGAGTTAACCAGGCTACCTACTCCTAAGTAACCTTCAATGGAAGACAGGAGAGAGGAATTACAAAAGAAAGCGACAAGAACTATTATGCCACTAAAAAAAAAAAAAAAACCAGATACAGAAACAGCTATCTCATAAAATCTATTAGAGATTTGCTACTATCCGTTAACCAGATATTACAGTAAAACATCATTTTATGGCAAAATTCAGATATTTTAACCTCTTATGAAAGTGGATTATTTTGAAATTCAGTTTTAAAATAATTTATTTTGGATTTACATTATGTGTAAATATCAAATGTTCAAAATTATGTGTATTTTTCCTAAACCAAATCATATTTGTATCTTTAGAAAGGTTATCTTGGTTTTTGAAAGGGAATAGGTTATATGAGAGTTCTTTATATAAATATGATGTTAATATAATATACTTGTACGTATTTCTATAATTAGAGGCTAAACCTTTTAAGAAGGGTGTATCATCTGATAAAAAACTTCTCTAATCTTAAGAAGTATTTTAACATAACTTGATATATACAAGTAATTATAAACAAATAATTTTACTGAAGCAGATATAGTAAAGCTTTTTAAAAAGTTAATTGAAAATGAAATAAGTGACTACACATTTTATCTTGATTCTTGAGGTTGAGCAACAAAACTAGTTAGCCCTGTACCGATATTATACTCTACTTATGTGTAATTAAAATAATCATGAAAATAATTAAATATGTAATGGATGAAAGCAATGCCAGAATCATGAGGCTTAAATTAGAATTCTAGAACTTAACTCAGGAAACTATCCTTTATTCTTTGTAAATAAGTTTGAAGGAACCTGGCACATAATAAGAACATTTTTCCAAGGAGTTATTTGACTGCTTCCAAATGCCCTTACACTAAGGAAGGGAGAAATATTTTGAGAAGAATGAAGCCTATTGAATATTTGAAATAATATTATTTAAATAATCAAAGATATTCTTACATTCTATGATAACAGATGTGAAATATTTTATTAGGAGATATCAGGAAACCCAATTAAGAAATTGAAATGCTTTAACCAGCATTGAGTTTGTCATAAACTTTCTCCAGCCTTCACTTGTTTTACACTCCTTCATGCAATCTATATGATACCTTAAGCAATCGAGTCCATTAGAATTTATCAAAGGTCCCAAGACTTGCTTTTGTGAGTATTCATCCTTCTACTTGGAATATTCTTTATTCCAAGGTTTTTCAACTTGGGTAGTATTGACAGTTTGGGCTGGATCATTTTTGTGGCTGTCTTTTTCCCCCCCTCTTTATTCCTACAACAATTTCTATTTTCATAATTGTACTTATAATAGATTTCTTTTGTATAAATTTTTAAACGCACTTCAGCTGTATTTTTAGTTTGAAATCTAAAAAACTATAAAGTATTAATTGCAGAATATGAGCTATACACACATATTTTCTCAGAGAGAAAAATAAATAGAGAACTAAGCAGGCAATGAGGGGCCACATCTGGGGATTACACAATAATTCAGCTCTGTGGCAGCCACTCTAATATCTGGAAAAGCAGAAAGAGAAAATGATCCCCCCAGAAGAAACTGAATTCCATATGGCCATCACTTTCTAAGGATTGTGGCCAGTCCTCAAATACTTATTAGATTATGCTCATCCCATTTGACTGAACAGGCATGAATTGCCACCAGTGATTCTGGGAACAGCTTCAGGATGTGTAATTAGGTTTCTGACACAAAGCATGTATGGATTCAGCATTACACAACAGTGTATGTGTGTGTGTGTGTGTGTAGCATTTATTCATAAAAGCATACAAGAAACCAATTTATTAAAAATAAAATAATGCAAGTAATAAATTCTCCCTGTTCTAAGGTCCTAAAATGGCTGCAATTTGTCCATCTTCTCTAGGTTCTCTCGAGTCATCCAAGAATGCTGCTAACTATTCAGAAAGGCTGGGTGACTCAGAATTATATCCATTTAGACAAGGCAGCAGAAATAACCTTATCACTCCCAAGCTCATAACCTTTGAATTTCTTGTGTCTGCCCTCTTAACTCATCCAGATTTTTTCTCTCTTAATTCTTTATCCCTTAGTTTTTGGAATCATGGTCAGTTTTTTGTTTTTCATTTTCCGTTAGCAAAGTTTATTCTTGAGAGTTCTAATTTAAAAGAGATATCTTTAGTTTTTCTTATTTATACTTAGATTGGGCTTCCCTGGTGGTTCAGATGGTAAAGATCCTGCCTGCAGTGTGGGAGACCTGGGTTCAATCCCTGGGTTGGGAAGATTCCCTGCCAGAGGGCATGGCAACTCACTTCAGTAGTCTTGTCTGGAGAATCCCCATGGACAAAGGAGCCTGGCGGGATATAGCCCATAGGGTAACAAAGAGTTAGACATGACTGAGTGACTAAGGACACACAACACACATGCTTAGATTGGGGTAACATCTTCCCACAAAAATTAACAACTTTAGAAAACAACGTCAATTTATCAAAAACATAATTTTATTCATCCAGGGAAAATAGCTGATGAATAAATAGCAAAATGAATATGTTCTTTCTACTACACTCTTCCAGAAGCCTTTTAGTGTACCTCTTTTATGGGTTTTATGGATTATAGGATGTTTAGCAGCATCCTTGACTCTACTCACCAAGTGCCAGTTTTATTCTTCAAATTGCGATAAACAAAAATGTCTCCAGACATTGCTGCACATCTCCAGGGGGTGGGGAGAAGGGGATGTAAGTTAAAACTGCCTCATGTTAAAAATCAGTTTAATCTCTTCACACATACTTGATTAAATCTTAACCATCATTCACCTTTCAGATACAGATCAAATATAATCTTTGTAGCCTCCTTATACTACTACTATAACTAATAGTTATTTGTATCATATTCAAACAACCCACTCTTTCTTATTATAAGTATTTGTGCTCAATGCTTGCCTGCATCATTATGAAATCTAGTTTAACACTGGGATCATGCATTTTCTTCCCTGGTGTCTCCAAGAGAGCTTTATCGCAAGATATACCTTTTATTTGCTCAGATAGTATCTAAAATTTGTTATATAACAGTCACTATTACCATCATCACCATGTTCTTAGCCTCCACATCACTGTTCTATATGTACTATATATTTTGAAAAAGCAAAACATGATTAATATTAATAAATCTGAAGGATGATACAGGTATGTTCCATTCCCTTTTATTGCTTAAAATTTGAGAGTAAGTCTTTGCTGTTGAATTCAGTAACGGTCTTGTTTTTTCTCTCTGCAGATAAAGTTCATTACTAAACAAATTAGCTTTTCAATTACTGCTGCTAAGCCCTAAGTAATTGAAATTCACTGAAACTTTCACAGTCACTTTTTCCTAGTTGTTCTTTTCTAAGCATCAACAATTTAAAATAAGATGAAATTACGCTGCTTATGATTTTTTTAAATATATGAATTAAAAATGTAACTTGCTTCTCAGCTTGAAGACAGATAATTAAAATAACAAACTTCCAATGTTTTTCTTTTTTTTTTTTCTCTATTTCTCTCTTTTATCTTTCCAAGTCTGTGTCAAGCCTGGTTAGTGTTTGGATAGGATTCCTAACTATAAAAGTTCGTATTATACGTAGGAGAGCAAATAACTACACATCTTGTTCTATTATTTGTGAGGAAGCATTACATCCCAGAACTAGATTGTTAATTAAAGTCTAAAAGGGAAGACAAACAGAATGAATGAAATTTTGAATCAAGAGGAAAATCAATGGTAAGGAAAGTCTTTGAAAAAAGTGAAGTGGGACTGGAAGAGAGATACTTTTAGCCCCTTTCTCTTAAAATTGACACAAGTGAAGGATGAGTGCTCCCAGGTCTCTAGCTCCAGGGTGAGGCCTTAAGGAAGGCAGAGCAATCTGAGGATACATGAAGGATGGCTGTGATGATGTGACAAGACTGGGACCTACAGGACAATCAAATAACACCAGCAACATTGAACACCCATGACACACACACAACCCAGACAGCTTATCCTCTCAATCATAGTCAGAGGTGTTGACTTCACAGGTGGCAGCTCAGCATTGGGTTCTTCAGGGAGCTGATTCATTCATCATTAGACAACCAGACATTCTTTCAAGACAGTAGAACCTAGCCCCCTGTGTAATAAGTTTTTGGTATGTTTCATTTTAAAACTACTTTTGCATTAGTGTTTGTTTCTCTTTCTTTATTCTCATAAACTACCTGGACACCAAGGTCTGCCTCTACTAATATATGACCTTTAAGGACTAAATTCTTAAACTGGAACACCACCCTAGAGCTTAGGGTTCTATTATTTGATATCTGACCTTCATGACAAGGCCTATCTGCCTGCTTGGAGTTTCCACATTTTACTCAGGTTCCTCATCCCAGCATTCTAGTCACTTGTTAGATTTCTGAACCACATCATCTGGGATATAGTAAAAATTAACAGTGGCAGATCTACCTTGCAAACTCACATATGTCTGAATTCAAAATTCTCCATAAATTTCCATTCTAGAACCAGGAGACCAGGCTTGCTGCACCCAGGTTTCCCCAATAATGCTAGAGAACATTCCCTTAAGGCTCTCAGCAATGCTTGCAGATATCATGTCTTCATGCTTTACTCAGGATCTACCCCAAAAAACATTGTTCTAGATTCCATTGTCACCATCTGTGGAGACCTACTCAAGATGTCTGGATATCTAGGACATTTCTGATTCTGTTTTCATATTCAAGACACACAAACTTCAGAAGACAGCTACCATTTTCACATCATGAATAGTTCAGTTCAGTTCAGTTCAGTCGCTCAGTCGTGTCCGACTCTCTGCGACCCCATGAATCACAGCACGCCAGGCCTCCCTGTCCATCACCAACTCCCAGAGTTCACTCAAACTCATGTCCACGGAGTCGGTGATGCCATCCAGCCATCTCATTCTCGGTCGTCCCCTTCTCCTCCAGCCCCCAATCCCTCCCAGCATCAGAGTCTTTTCCAGTGAGTCAACTCGTCGCATGAGGTGGCCAAAGTATTGCAGTTTCAGCTTTAGCATCAGTCCTTCCAATGAACACCCAGGATCAATCTCCCTTAGAATGGACTGGTTGGATCTCCTTGTGGTACAAGGGACTCTCAAGAGTCTTCAACACCACAGTTCAAAATCATCAATTCTTCGGTGAATAGTTAGTCTTGCGTTAATTAAAATAGGCATAACATCTCTACACACACAAGAAAATAGATTTATATGCTTCAAATGTGGATAAATTTTCTGATAATGCATTAATATGCTCTAGTATGTTTTTTTTTTCCTTTCTGGTTACATAACCACACCAGTGATTACAGCAAGATGAATTAACCAGCCCTCCAAAGTCAAAGATATGCTTAATATTTGCTATCCTCCAGGGGATAGAAAATAAAATTTTGTAATCATCTATAAAAAATACTGCCACTTGAACCAATTGACAACATTTCTAGACCTGCTTTATTAGCTGTTCTGGGCATAGTTACCTATCAATATAAATCAAAACCACACAGTCAGTTGGGGTTGCTTATGACTACTGGCGTAGTTATGTTCATAACATAAGAATTTGTTTAACTTTTTCCATACCTGTTACATTTCCCAAATCTTCAGATTATTCTACAATATGTTTACTTTTTTTTTACAAGATTAGTACATTGTTCAATGCTTTTAATCTCCTATGTTATCCATCATAACTGTAGTTTAAGTAAAGCTAAAATTAAAACACCTAGTTAAATAACTGTAATATTAATCTTGATTTTTGGATAACTTTAGAGTGACATGTTTATCTTGTTCTCTTCTGTCTTAAAGAAGATTATCATATTAAAATAATCAAATTTGAGTTAGGTATATTGCATAAGCATCAAAACAGGAAACAAATGATGTTATTAAAGATAAAATTTAAATAGTTTTATTCTAAGAATATCCCTGCATTTATAAAACTAATATCATATCAATTTTTAATATATCCTAGTGTACTAAAACCTTGTTCAGTTCAGTTCAGTTCAGTTGCTCAGTCGTGACCGACTTTTTGCTGCACTCAATATGCCAGCAAATTTGGAAAACTCAGCAGTGGCCACAGGACTGGAAAAGGTCAGTCTTCATCCCAATCCCAAAGAAAGGCAATGCCAAAGAATGCTCAAACTACCACACAATTGCACTCATCTCAAAACCATGTTAGGGGGATAATATTTAGCTGCTCAAAGTCAGTATCATATTAAATAAATAATTTCTCTCTACCAAGAAAACTTCCTAGATAACTTCTCTAATATTTTAAAAGAAAAAAATTTAAATTATAGCTAAAAGTCATAAAAAGCATTGCATGATCATAGCTATTAATATATAAAAAGTTGCTAAATCTAAAATTCAATTGGCTAATTTAATTTCCACAGGAAATCCAAGCATTTCTGCAGTTAAATTGAATCAAGTTGATAAAATACTAGTAAAAAATAAGCAGGAATGATACAAAGCAGGTTTGCTTACATTGTAAAAGATTACATACTACAATTTCAATGAGTTCACGAGCCATATTTCCCTTAGTAACACAATTCAATAAATATATACTTACGTACATACATATATGTGAATATTATTCATATATAAATGAATACATACACATACAAATATATAAATGTAAATCCAGGGTTTTTTCAGAATTTTGAAAAGAATAGCATACTAATAGAATACAGTAAAGAATAGTGTAGGGTAATATATTAACACTCAAACAACTAAGGTGTTTGATCAAATGCAAAACAATTTTCTTCACACAGAACATAATGCCTGTTTGTGAGAAGGTTCCAAGGAAGCTTAGCTGGCAATTTAAAGAGTCTTTGGGGAGATTAATTTAGCTTCTTCATCAAGACTTAGCAGAGAAGCACTGAGTGGAGTATGGTAAAGATAAATTTATCTTAACAGTCAGCAAAGCTTGGGCTGGGTTTCCTTATGGCAAATCACGAACATTCTGTGGGACTTGGGCAGAAGATTCTCGTGCAATAATTGCATTAGATTAGCTTTGTAAGAAAGCTTAGAAATAGTCGTTAGCTGCTTACTCTAATGTTTATTTAAAACGCAGTCATTGGAAACCCTTTTGAGAAGACTATCAAACAAATTACTTTTATTAGTTAATCAAATTACAAACCAACTAAGCCATTCGACTCTGTGATATCACCGAATATATTTATTTTAATGTTGTAGACATTCAACATTAGGCCAAGATCTAAAAACACAGGTGTGTGTGCATGTTTGTGTGTTTTACATTTTTCCTCCAAAGGAAAGCCAAACAATGCAACATATTTTTTCTATGGCAAAAATAAGAGGTGTTACAAATATCAGTGATGTGTAGAAACTTTTAATTCTGTGGGATGCCAAGGTGGCAGAATGTTGTATCCTAAAGAAAGTAAACGAGGCAGGCAGAACGGCATGTATGCTAATACATATTTGCTCACAGACACACACAAGTACAGCTTTAAAGGGAATACATAAAAATTATGCTGCAGACAATGTCTTTATACAAATTTATCATAGCATCTGTGAGCTCCATAATATGTTCATAAAACTAGGAACACGTGTCTTCACAGCATGCTCATTTTGGTATGCCCACTGTTGTTATCTCACCTTCTTTTGCTGCTAGCCTGGCTGTTGTCTTTCAGATCATAGCCTCAGGAATTCGTGTTCCTTCACTTCCACATCAAAACGAGAAGTTTAAACATAAATATCAAAGGTACAATGTGTGGTACAAAAGGAGAGGGAAATAAAACTATACTTACACAATTCAAATATTTCTAGAATTGGAGGGAACTCAGGAAAAATCCCATAGATAACTGGGCACAAAGGGGGAAAGTCCAAGGGGATTAATGAGTCATTAATACAAGTCTAATCCTAAAAAGCATTGTGGTTACTCCAACGTCAATGAATCTTCAGTGCTGCTTGTAATTTCAGTTAATGGCAGTGAAGACATGCCACAAAACAGTTCTTGATAAATCACTTGATATGTAATAGGAATGATCATTGTAAGAAATTCCAAACATGTTTACCTCATAAGTGGGTCCTACAAATATTAGTATCTCACCTGCTAAACATCATTACTTTTTCAGTCTGTATGTCTGGAAAACTTCCAACATTTTCCACAAAGATGTTAGTACAGGTGTTTGTAATACTGATATTTTCAATGGGTGTGATAAAGCATATTCTGTTAAGCTTTACAAAACTTTGCAAAGACTGAACTTCCAAAAACAACCTTAATTAAAATTCACTAGACTTAGAATCTATGAAATAATGGAGAAACTGGACCTTGACACATTTGAGAAAGAACAACTTAAAACATAGTTGGGCTGTATATTGTATGAATAGGCATTTTAGAGAAATTTTCTATTAAATAATAGGCAAATAGAAACATTTCTACTTTCATTCATCTGCAACTACCTACGATAATTAGGAAATAAATTATCCACTTCAAAACAAATCTCATAGATTTGCTTGGTACTTAAAGAACAATACAACACTGTGAATCCTAGCTAAGTGGGTTCAAAACATTTCAGTCAAATGACAAGCAAACAAAAATTCTTCCAAATCCTTATACTCTATGCCAGAGTTGGGATTTCTTCCAACTCTTATTAGAACTGCATTAAGAAACAAGTCACTCTCCTAATGCTGTTTGTACACTAATAGCCATTTCATTTAGCTTTTCATAGCTGAAAATTAAGGGCAGATGCTATGCAAGATGTTAAATGCAATGTGTCCTATATGTGAGGCAATTTCTCTGAAAATCTGTGAAATTTTGTTAACCTTTTCCTTTCTTGGCCATCTCTTGGGAGAAAAATGACACAAAATTGTGCATTTCAATAACTGCCCCCAAAAGAACAATTATCAGTGATGAATAGAATTAACATTTCTTAGTAAAATTATTTATTATGTAACTGAGTTATAAAATTACAGAAAGTTAATGTATTATTAGATTTTCTTAAAATAACTATGAATTAAGTAAAAATTCTCTTTCTGAGTATTATTGCTATAGTGTATGAGAGAAGTGAAATTGCTCAGTCATGGGTGACTCTACAATCCCATTGACTGTAGCCTACCAGGCTCCTCCATCCATGGAATTATCAAGGCAAGAGTACTGGAGTGGGTTGCCATTTCCTTTGCCAGGGGATCTTCCTGACCCGGGGAACAAATCCAGGTCTCCCACATTGCAGGCAGACACTTTACTCTCTGAGCCACCAGGAAAGCTATAGTGTATAGTTTCAAGGAATAAATGCTTTGAGAAAAGTGAAAAATAAATGGCAAGTGTACAGATATACTCAAACAGATTTAAATTCTGATACTGATTGATATTTATTTATGCCGTGATCTTAGATTAAGAAATCCTCCTGATCCTCAGATTTTTGTATTTCTTAAATAGCAATAGCAAGAATAATGGTAAGAGTTACCTTTGTGGAAGAGAACCTAATATATTTCAGGCACTGAATAGGTGTTCTGTATCATCAACTCCCTTTTTTTCCACCAATAATCCTGTTACATAGGTATCATTATCCTAGTTTTTAACAGATGTAGAAACTGAGGCTCAGGGGTAAAAAGGAAATGAAAGTATAAATAATATCTACCTTGCAAGTGTTTTCAAATATTAAAGAAAACCATGTTTTATTCAATGACAAGAACAGTGCTCTGGAAAAAAAAAAGTGCATACTCTTCAAATATCATTTTCCATAGTTCTCCACCTCACCTCATTTTTCAGGAGATTATCTTTCCTGAAACACAGAACTCTTCAATCAAATGGCCATCAATCTACACTGCAGAAATTAAGATTTCAAAGTATTAATGCCCTTTTTCCTGACAAGCATCAATTCATGCTTCCACCCAAATGGATATCAAAGTCGCAAAGCTTCTGTCCATGGTTCTCCTAAGCCATGCCTCACTGAATTCCCTGACCTTGATTTCTATGACATTGTCCTTCTTGGGTTAAGAAATTTCTCTCTTTGTTATCTCTGAGCATTCTTTTGTGCACAACTCCTCCTAAATCCTAAATACTATTCCTGGGTGCTTTGTTACAGTCTTTCTTGCTATACTGTAATGTAAGGCAGAGGAATTCTGTGGCATGTATTTTATACATAACTCTTTTTCCGTAATTTCAAATAAAAGGAAGGAAGAAAGAAAAGAAGGAAAAAATTGATCTTTCCATGAAAGTAGAGAACAAGGGAATGAGTCATTATGCCGGACCTCCTTTGTGCTTATATTGTTTTTGGTTCTTACCAGCACACACATATATTATTTCACTTACTCCTAACAATAGGTTTGCAAATTAGGAATCCTCAGTTTTATTTAAGAGTAATTTCAGGTTGAGAACAAAGAAATGTTGAAATTATACTGCTAGTTTGTGATGGAGCTGGAATTTGATCCTGGTCTGACTCTAAAACTCTTGTTCCTCCTGCCAATTCTCCTAGAAGAGGGAGGCTTAGATGTCACAATAAGAATAGGGAAAATGAAACAGAAAATACGTGCATAGCCTCATCGGAGTTCCAGGGTCTGCTTTTACAGCCTTCAGCGCATTTCAGGCTGTGGTTTGCTTCCAGGCAAATAGCAGCTCTGGTCTTGGCAACAATCAACTCTGAATGTGGGAGTCAAAGACTCTACTATTTCCAACTATATCATCCTTGTGAATTCATTCTCTGCTGTTGGACCTTGATCTCACCTGCCAGCCCATCACCTCCTTAAAGTCAGAACTGACATGCTAACATTTCCCTAAGTCTCATTCCAACATCTTTGAAAATGTTTTCCAGTTTCCTTTTCTCATTTGCTTTACCTTACTAACTCAAGCCTCTTGTTCTAAGCAAAGATAATTGATATCATTTTCCTGATGACTTTACTTCCATTTCTGTCATCTCAAACTAACATTTACTCTTGAATGCTTGTCCTGTATCTTCCCCATTCTTTTCCTTAATCTTAATTCCTGAACTTTTAGCATTCTCCTTATGATCATATCTACATTGAACTGTACTATGATATACATGGTGCTCATTTATTAGTATTATGTCAATAGCTACATGTAAGAGTTTTGAAAAGCATGGTCCAATTTTGATTTTACACATTATCTCAGGGCCTAAAGCGATGGCTTTTACATAAGTTTGTAAGCAGTACTCATCAAAATAGAGATACATCAAGTATTTACATGTTACATTCCACGGAAAAACTACTCCCAGGAATGAGAGAAAATTTTAATTTACACTTATCACTAAAGATGATAAATAAAATTTACAGTTTAAATATCTAGGTTGAAATCACTTTAAACATCTAAGTAGTATATCTTTGATCCAAAAGTATCAGTTCAGTTCAGTTCAGTCGCTTAGTCGTGTCCGACTCTTTGCGACCCTATGAATCACAGCACACCAGGACTCCCTGTCCATCACCAACTCCCGGAGTTCACTCAAACTCATGTCCATCGAGTTAGTGATGCCATCCAGCCATCTCGTACTCTGTCGTCCCCTTCTCCTCATGCCCCCAATCCTTCCCAGCATCAGAGTCTTTTCTTGCACGAGGTGGCCAAAGTATTGGAGTTTCAGCTTTAGCATCAGTCCTTCCAATGAACACCCAGGATTGATCTCCTTTAGAATGGACTGGTTGGATCTCCTTGCAGTACAAGGGACTGTCAAGAGTCTTCTCCAGATCCAAGAGTATATTTTTTATTAAATAGATAAATAAGAAACATACAGAATATTCAATCTTGCATTATTCTTAATATATTCTTCTACTTCCCCACCATGCTTCAGAAAATGTTTTGCCTCATTACCTAAGTAGATTTAATGATAGAGTAAGCAAAATTACGTACAATAAAACTAAACACTAGGAATTTCAGAGCTTATAATGTGAATTTTTAAAGACATTACCTACTCTGCCATTAGAAATAATCAGACATCAACTATGCAAAATCACAAAAATCTCTGTAGTGCCAAGAATACCTTTATCAGTAAACCTAGGAATTGTTTTCCATGTGGAACACATGAGATTTTTAAAAATTATTATTAATACACAAAGGGCACCAGCACACAATCAGCTGAAAGCAGAGTCTGTCACTACAGAAAATCAAAAGGCTCATTTCTATTAACTAATAAGGAGTCTTTGCAGTTTAAACACTCACTTCAAAAGAGGTAATTTATATCTTTATAAGAAAATAAGTCTCCCCTAAACATCAATTATGCAAAATAAGATGTGTAAGTTTCTAATCCAAGGCACGTGCATTTTTATCATTTCAAAACAACTGAGGATATATTTGACAAAGATGAAAGGTGCTGTTTTGTTTTTGTTCTGTGCTTGTTAAGAAAATGGATAACTTTCTCAATGAAGTTTCTTAGTGATAGAAGCTGATTATGTTCATCCAACCATTTTTTTCCTCTTCCAAGTCTCCAGACTACACCACACTTCCCCACCTCCCTTGAAATTAAACATAGGCATGTGACCATCTGGCTTATGTGATGTGAGGCCTAGAGATACCTGCCATTTCCAGAACTAATTCATATTTTTTAATAGTGCTGTTTATTTTCCTTTCCTTACCTCCTTGAGGAATTGAAAGCATGCCAAGGTCTTAGGGGAAACTGGAACTGCAAGATGGAAAGAAACTGCGTCTCTTAATCCAATGGAAAGTCACCACCAGAAAATCGCCAATCAATTATTATATAAGCAAAACATCAAGGTCTATTGAGTTAAATCATTAAAATTCTGGGATTGTTTATTACAACAGTTAGCCTATGCCAACCAATACAACTTCAGAAATACCTTTTCAAAAGTATATGTGTGTGCTCAGTCATGTCTAACTCTTCATGATCTTATGGACTATAGCTCACCAGGCTCCTCTGTCTATGGAATTTTCCGGGCAAGAATCCTGGAGTAGGTAGCCATTTCCTTCTCCAGGAGATCTTTCCAACCCAGGGATCAAAGCCGTGTCTCTTGCATCTCCTGCACTGGCAGGCGGATTCTTCACCACTCCCCCACATGGAAACCCCTTTTACAAGTATATAGTTCTTTTAATTTGATTAAGGTTTTTCTTACAGCCATTTTGATGAGATCCCTCAAAGACCATCTGAAAGAAGGAAATTAAGTCTTTGTCTGAGTTGTGATGGGTCTAGGGCATGTTAGTTATGCCAGCCCCTAGGGGCTGCATGAGCTCACTTAGGAAAACAATTGAAAGTGTCTTAATGAATTAGAGGTCATACATCTAATTCCCTAGGCTTTTGCCATTGAAGGTCCCTTAGTCATACCCATTACTTGCCAAACAAAACTAGCCAATTTACATAGAGATTTTTTTCTTTTATCATGCATTATTTTATCATATAGCCTGATTAAATATGGATGAAATATCTGTTGTTCCCAACACTCCTCACAATACTTTCTGAACAGGTCTTTTACTTTGAAATATGGTCTAGAAAAATAATGTTTTCTAAAGAATGCAAATATCTTCGAGTTCTACCATCCAGAACACAAAATAAAAAAGAGAGGAGGGGGGAAAACAATCAATTTGGATGAGAATCAGCACACAATCAGTGGGTAGAAATCAATGTGAATCCTAGTCAAACCTAGATTTCACAGCAGGAATACACTACTCAAACAAATGGTTAGTATTATTGTGAACAATTGTAATGAGGCCTGGACTGAGTTTATATTGAAGCAGACGGTATCCTACTGATAATTTACTAAACCAAAACTGCTGGGTGTTACAATTTATGCCACTTTAGAGTCAATAATTTAGCTTCTGAATCCACAACTTTTTTGTCAACCCATGGTGGAGTATTTTCCTGTCTTTTCATTGTTTCTCTTGTTCTGAGAGACAGCACTGGATGTTGGAAAGAGCTTAAGAGGTCTTATTAAAAAACTGCAGTGATTTCCAGGTTTACTGCTAAAGTGGAGCTTGATTTGTCCATTGTATGTTGAAAGCTGCTTCAATATCTACTGTCTCTAAACTATTCATATCAGACAAACACACAGAATCACACATGTTGAACCAGAATTCAAATAATAAAAATGTCCTATTTTAGGAAGATTTTCTGGAATTAACCTTCTACATTTTCCCAAAGATAATATTTATTATTGTGACATTCTATAAAAAACCATCTTGGAATGCAAAAAAAAAAATGCCCCATTTTTTAAAAATTTGCAGTCACTGCATGATAGAATCCTCAGTACGAGATTCCATTCATTTCAACTTGTGTTTGGATCTTCTGAGGATTGTACATTGTTCACAATGATCTCTGGTCAGTTTTCACAGTGTTGAAATGGAAATGTAGATTAGAAATAAGGTTATTTTTGCTTGAATCAATGGGGCTTGCACAATCTAAATAGTTTTAAAGATGCTTGCTCCTTGGAAGGAAAGTTATGACCAACATAGATAGCATATTAAAAAGCAGAGACATTACTTTGCCAACAAAGGTCCGTCTAGTCAAGGTTATGGTTTTTCCCGTGGTCATGTATGGATGTGAGAGTTGGACTGTGAAGAAAGCTGATTGCCGAAGAATTGATGCTTTTGAACTGTGGTGCTGGAGAAGACTCTTGAGAGTCCCTTGGACTGCAAGGAGATCCAACCAGTCCATTCTAAAGGAGATCAGTCCTGGGTATTCATTGGAAGGACTGATGCTAAAGCTGAAACTCCAAAACTTTGGCCACCTCATGTGAAGAGCTGACTGACTGGAAAAGACTCATGCTGAGAGGGATGGGGGCAGGAGGAGAAGGGGATGACAGAGTATGAGATGGCTGGATGGCATCACTAACTCGATGGACATGAGGTTGAATGAACTCCGGGAGTTGGTGATGGACAGGGAGGCCTGGCGTGCTATTATTCATGGGGTCGCAAAGAGTCGGACACGACTGAGCAACTGAACTGAACACGTAAAAATGGTTCTTTCTTTAAAAAAAATTAACACACAGCTGCAGCTATTTCTGACTTTATTAATAAGTGACTTCATTTTGTTTGCCAAAATGTCTATAATATGCAAAAACTGAATAAACATGATATGCACTCACGATAGAAATTCCTAAAACTACTGAACATATTTTCAAGAGAGATAATTACCAGAAATCCTACTGCCCAGAGAGAGTTACTATTAAAATCTAGATGAATGTCCTTCCAAAATTCCTCCTGCTATTCACATCTTCTTTCCTTCTCTCATGGGGACCTCTAGCTCTTGGCGCCCAGCAGAGCATACCACACATTATGAACTATTCTTCCAGGGTCTCCCCAGAGTTTTGCTCTTATGTAAGTGTGTATGTGTGTGTGTGCTTAATAAATGTTTCCTCCATTTACTGTGCACTCCATGAAGGCAGGAATTCTCTATTTATCCTCTAGCTTGGAACATATGGCTTCATACAAATTATAATTCAATAAGTATTTTTTATAGATTACATAAATGAAAGGTGATCATGGTTTTTTAAAATTGTTTAAACCTTCTGTCAATAAATACAACTCTAGCCAAATTTAAGATTATGTATTTAATGTTATGGGTACAATTTCTTTAACAATGCTCCCATGCAGGCATTTTTCTCTCTTTTTTTCAGCTTCTCATAGAAGTGTAATGGATACTAGTGTACTATATATATTTGGGGTTTCCCTGTTGGCTCAGAGGTAAAAAATCAACCTGCAATGCAGAAGATGCAGGAGAGGAGGGTTTGATGGCTGGGTTGGGAAGATCCCCTGGAGGAGGGCATGGAAACCCACACCAGTATTCTTGCCTGGATAATCCCATGGACAGAGAGGCATGGTGGGCTAGAGTCCATAGGGTCCCAAGGAGTTAGCCACGACTGAAATGAATAAGCACCTATACATTTGAGCACTTAGCTCCTTCTTTGGATAAATAACCCAAGTTGGAACATTGGGACATTAGTCATAAATACCTCTGTTACTTATTTTTGAACTATCACTTTAAAGGTTGTATATAATCAGTTCAGTCGTTCAGTCGTGTAAGAATCTTTGCAACCCCATGGACTGCAGCATGACACATTCCCTGTCCATCACCAATTCCTGGAGCTTACTCAAACTCATGGCCACAGAGTAAGTGATGCCATGCAACCATCCCTTCTCCTCCCACCTTCAATCTTTCCCAGCATCATGGTCTTTTCCAATGAGTCAGTTCTTCGCATCAGATGGGCAAAATATTGGAGTTTCAGCTTCAACATCAGTCTTTCCACTGAACACTCAGGACTGATCTCCTTATGATGGACTGGTTGGATCTCCTTGCAGTACAAGGGACTCTCAAGCATCTTCTCCAACACCATAGTTCAAAAGCATCAATTCTTTGGTGCTCAGCTTTCTTTATAGTCCAACTCTCACATCCATTTATGACTATTGGAAAACCATAGCCTTGACTAGACGGACCTTTGTTGGCAAAGTAATGTCTCTGCTTTTTAATATGCTGCCTAGGTCGGTCAAATTTTCCTTCTAAGTAGATCTCATAGGAATGCAGAATACAATGTGTCACAACCTCAAGGCTTTGCTTGTATTTGTGAAGCTGTAAAGGACGAAAACAAGGAAAGGCAAGGCTAGATATCATATTTAGGTTTTAAATTTAAAATTGCAATGGTGTCATTATATGGAGAAAGGTGAATGACAGTGAAGCTGCAGTTGATGGATAGTGAAGAAAACATTGGTATAGGAGAGAAAAAAATGTTGAACAGAATCATGAGTTTGTCACAGTTTTCTTTGACAAACATAGTTGCTTAACACTTGTGATTCTTTCTAGGTTCAGTGACCTTTGTTTTCTTACCAAAGTTTTTTTTTAATTACATTGATGAATATTTTACTTTTATTCATTCAACTAAACTAAAAATAAAACTGAGATAACTGATGGTATAAGAAGAAATTCAAGTCAGGCTAAATATATCAGAATTTTGCAGAAGAAAATTTTCATTATCCTGTCAGTCATCACATGCTGATAATCTTCTTATCCAGCCTTTTCACCAAGTTAATTAAGATTTCCAAATATTCATAAATGCCAAAGGTTTAAAAAAAATAAACTTCCATGCTTTGATGTTATAAGTCAGGGAATTATTAAAACTGTCTAATTTCTAATTAAAAGAAGGTTGGAATTGACTTTAAGTTACTAAGTTAAATGGAAAGTTGTATTGCTGTAATATTATTGGGTAAAAGGGTTATTGTATTTATCTGAGGTAAGAAATAAAAAGTGTCTTGTGTTAGTAATTACACTTTGTACTGTCATCATTGCAAGTCATACATTCTTCAAAACTCAGGGATGAAATCAAAGTATTCTCAACTCTGTAAGAGTTCCTTATTTGTTCCCAGTTTCAACTAAGCACTATTTTAATTTTCTCTTCTCCATATTGCTTGAACTACAGCAACTAATCAAAAAGACCACACTGCTTTAACTGATTGTGTGTGTTTGCTCAATTGCTCAGTCATATCCTACTCTTTGCCATCCCGTGGATTATAGCTGGCCACACTCCTCTATCCATGGAATTTTCTAGGCAAGAATACTGGAGTGGGGTGCCATTTCCTACTCCAGGGGATCTACCCAACCCAGAGATCATACCCGCATCTCCTGCATTGACAGGCTGATTCTTTTCCACTGAGCTACCTGGGAAACCTTGAATAACTGTATAGCTATTGTTGTTTGGGGCTTCCCTGGTGGCTCAGAGGTTAAAGTGTCTACCTCCAATGCAGGAGACCTGGGTTCGATCCCTGGGTCGGGAAGATCCCCTGGAGAAGGAAACGGTAACCCACTCCAGTATTCTTGCCTGGAGAATCCCATGGACGGAGAAGCCTGGTAGGCTACAGTCCACGGGGTCGCAAAGAGTCGGACACGACTGAGCGACATCACCATCACCTATTGTTGTTTGGTGGTGTTGATGGTGATGATGTGCATGTGTATCATATTGAATTTTAATGAATACATTTATATAAACTTTATGTGTGTGTATGTATGCATGAGTTCACACTAGGGTATCTGCTGAGATGCATTTACATAGACATACTTCACCACGGCTGAGTCTATCCATCAGTCTATCTACCTACCTATCTATTCATGTATCCATCTATATGGACATACATATACATATATACACAGGTACATATATGTGTACATGTGTGTATATTATAAATATATATATATGCTAAATGAATCTTTTTACCATAGGTTTCAGGAAAGTAAAGATTACCCGTTTATTCTCTTGTATCTTCATTCAGTTAATAATTGAAAGTGAGTGCCCATTATGTAGTATGTGCTTGGAACCTTTTATATGTTTTCATATATATATGCTACCTGCTCTATAGGAATGAACACAGCTAACAAAGTCCTTGCCACCCCTGAGCTTAAATTTTAGCCCTTACAAGTCTGTGATCAGAATGCATTTAAATCATTTAAAAATAATAACTATCAGCTAATTCAATTTTTCATTAGTCATAAAAATTATCTCTCATGTCAAATTTAATCCAAAAGACAGAATTAAAAGTAGAATTTTGGAAGATGGCAGGATCCGGACTACACCTAGAAGGAGCAGGTATAGAAGAACTCCTTCTTGGATAGCTTTTACAGTCTGTTCAGCAACTAGGCCTGCTCTTCCACACTACATGTCCACATTTCTCTAAATGAACTCTCACATTAACTAAATAAAATTATTAAGCATACATGGTCCACAAGATTGTAAACAAAAGGAATACAAAACTTAAACACAGACAAATACACACACACCTCTCTCCACACACTACAAAACAACCCTTATATTAACTATTCACCATGAGATATTGTATTAGGATAGTTCATGTGAGTTTCATCAACTAAATTATCCTATGTAAACTTCAATTTTTAAAAAGGTAGTTTTATACAAACAGACCACAAAATACTAATTTCCTCAACAAATCCTCCACATCTTACAATGACAGTACTCATGATAGCTGCCCCCTACCGAAGCCTTTACATTGCATGGATCCAATGGCACTACGTCCATTGTAGTTCATGTGAATGGCACCCTTGGGTTTATTCAATGCACAAGCCATAGCAGAGCCATAGGTTTAAATGATTACTTTTTCTCCTCTCCTGACTAATAAAACCAATAGTGCTTTTTTGTCAGCAAAATCTGTCTTTCCAGTTACTTGCTTTGCAATCTTCTATAGTAAATCATGTGTTTGCAAAAATACCAAGAGTCAACTTTCAGAAAAAAATAATAATATAAAAAAAAAAAACCTCAAAGACTATTTCAGACCTGTTTCTTACTCAAAGCATTCTCTCTTTAAAGTGGTTTTATATACTCATATTACCATGTAATCTAATATCAGTGAATGTGTAGTATTTCACTGCCAATTACAGCTACACAAAGCATATATTTTCATTGGGTCATTTGAGAATTTAAACATGTTTTGCACATTAACTAGAAACTATAAAAAATAAAAAAAAACTGAACATCAGCCTTTAATAGATGATACTTTAATATTCTTGGACATTTAGAAACCAGTTCATTGCATTTGACAGGTGGAATGCTGGTCTTGAGTAGTTTAATTGCATAAAATATAATGGATTGTATTACACCCACCATTCCAGGCCCATCCTCTTTGTTGCCAGAAGCTATGTATCTTGGTAACTGTAACCACATCACAAAATTAATCTGTGAAAATGAATGAATGCATGTATGAGTGTAATTGATATATTTGATTCTAAAATAAATTTAAGTAAGATTTTGACATTTTATGTATTAACTAAAGTCTGTTCTTACACATGCGTCTATAATTCAATTAATTATTTCTAAAGATCTTCCTATGGATGAGGCATTATACTGGGCAGTTTGAGAAAGGTAAAGATAAAACAAATGCTGCCATTACCTTTAAATATTTGTAATGTAGGAAAGAGGACTAGCTTTATTGAATCCTCACACACTAATAGTTTTACTCTATTAGAAAAGAATGTGTTAAGTGAAAGAATGCAGACATGAATAAAGACGTGTGTGAGTTGAGAGTTAGATTCTGGGTAGTGAAAGATTTAAGAAGAATTAATAGCAGATGTAGAATTAATGAATGCACAAGGATTTTCCACGTTATGTTTGAAAAATATGTTATTGAATACATATTGGGAAGGCAATTCTTGACTGATAGTGACAAAGTATTGTATGGTTTGTGTTACTTTTTTCCATTTGATAGACATATCACTTATGTCAACAATCTGTAAAATACTACCTGAGTATTCACAGTACATCTTTGTAAAGGTGCATTATACAATTGTCAAGAACTTGGCATTTCACCATAAAGTGCTGATTTGAAACAATAATATCCAATTGTAATTGTGTGCTCTAAAGAAATTGGTAGTTTGCTGAATTTATGCATTCTGATCTTCTGATAGAAAAAGGGCATGAAATGGAGCTGGTGCCATTATGACAAAGAATAATGAAACCTAAAAGAAATTTCTTATTGCACTTCTGGAAAGTTCAGCCATCAATGCATATTCAAGTACAGATAGGGTGCCATGGCAAATTACACTTTCACTGACAAAGGACTTGGTCAAATTTTAAAATATACATTGATTTATTTTGTTCATTCATTCAGTAAATGTTGATTGTCTTCCATAGTCCAGGCAAGACAATCTCCATTCTCATTAGTTTACATGCAATAGTAGGACACTCAAAAGAAACAAATAAACAAACAAGTACTTATCAAGTACTGATAAATCCAGTGCAGGAAATTAAACTAGTGTGACAAGACACAAAATGAACAGGGGGTCAAAGAGTCTTCTTTAAAGTGACATTTACCTGCAAACTAAATGATATTCCAGTCTGGTCTAACAGGTAATTTTTCTGTCATATCATTTAAGGAAAATATATTACTAGTTTTAAATAAATTCATTGAGTTAGACAAGGCCATGACCCGTGTGATCAGATTGGCTAGTTGTCTGTGACTGTAATTTCAGTCTGTCTGCCCTCTGATCCTCTCCCTCAGTGCCTACCGTCTTACGTGGGTTTCTCTTACCTTGGACGTGGGGTCTCTTCACGGCTGCTCCAGCAAAGCGCAGCAGCTACTCCTTACCTCAGATGCAGGGTAGCACCTCTTGGCCACCGCCTCTGCCCTCGGCCTGAGGTAGCTCCTCTAGGCTGCGCTCCTGCACCATCGCAGCCGCCACAATATGCCAACAAATTTGGAAAAGTCAGCAGTGGCCACAGAACTGGAAAAGGTCAGTTTGCATTCCAATCCCAAAGAAAGGCAATGCCAAAGAATGCTGAAACTACCACACAATTGCACTCATCTCACACACTAGTAAAGTAATGCTTAAAATTCTCTAAGTCAGGCTTCAGCAGTACATGAACCGTGAACTTCCAGATGTTCAAGCTGGTTTTAGAAAAGGCAGGGGAACCAGATATCAAATTGCCAACATCCACTGGATCATCGAAAAAGCAAGAGAGTTCCAGAAAAAACATCTATTTCTGCTTCATTGACCATGCCAAAGCCTCTGACTGTGTGGATCACAATAAACTGTGGAAAATTCTGAAAGAGATGGGAATACCAGACCACCTGACCTGCCTCTTGAGAAACCTATATGCAGGTCAGGAAGCAACAGTTAGAACTGGACATGGAACAACAGACTGATTCCAAATAGGAAAAGGAGGACGTCAAGGCTGTATATTGTCACCCTGCTTATTTAACTTATATGCAGAGTACATCAGGAGGAACGCTGGGCTGAAGGAAGCACAAGCTGGAGTCAAGACTGCTGGGAGAAATATCAATAACCTCAGATATGCAGATGACACCACCCTTACGGCAGAAAGTGAAGAAGAACTAAAGAGCTTCCTGATGAAAGTGAAAGAGGAGAATGAAAAAGTTGGCTTGAAGCTCAACATTCAGAAAAAAAAGATCATGGCATCTGGTCCCATCACTTCATGGCAAATAGATGGGGAAACAGTGGCTGACTTTATTTTTCTGGGCTTCAAAATCACTGCAGATGGTGACTGCAGCCATGAAATTAAAAGATGCCTACTCATTGGAAGGAAAGTTATGACCAACCTAGATAGTATATTAAAAAGCAGAGACATTACTTTGCCAACAAAGGTCCGTCTAGTCAAGGATGTGGTTTTTCCCGTGGTCATGTATGGATGTGAGAGTTGAACTATAAAGAAAACTGAGTGCTGAAGAGTTGATGTTTTTGAACTGTCATGTAGGAGAAGACTCTTGAGAGTCCCTTGGACTGCAAGGAGACCCAACCAGTCCATCGTAAAGGAGATCAGTCCTGGGTGTTCAATGGAAGTACTGATGTTGAAGCTGAAACTCCAATACTTTGGCCACCTAATGCAAAGAGCAGAAAAGACCTTTCTCATTTGAAAAAACCCTGATGCTGGGAGATTGAGGGCAGGAGGAGAAGGGGACGACAGAGGATGAGATGGTTGGATGGCATCAACAAATCGATAGACATGGGTTTGGGTGGACTCCAGGAGTTGGTGAAGGACAGTGAGGCCTGGCATGCTGTGGTTCATGGGGTCACAAAGAGTTGGACATGACTGAGTGACTGAACTGAACTGAAAGAAATTCATTATATGTCTCAAGTTTTATGTTCTGTGCATCTTTGGGAAGTGAAATAAATGTATTCTTATTTAATATTTTGGCCATAACATTTCTTGTTAAGATAAAATTAATGTAGAATTGCAAAAGAATTGTGTGAGTCTCCAACTAGCTTACGTGCTATTACCTTTCCATTTCTGATCCCTTCTTTTCTTGTCAGTCATTTCAACTCCTCCTTTTCCCCTTTCTCTTTATTTCTCTCTTTTGTATTTTTTGTGTATTTTTTCTATTTCTTTTATTTTTCTATCTGAAATCTCACTATGTGTAATACAAGCTACTTGTAATACATTAGCTATAGAAACAAATAATTCCAAAATGCACTGATATAAGCCTTTTTTGGGAAGTGGTACAGGGATGATTTTAGGTAACTTTCTGAAAAAGAATACAGCAGATAACATTATGAAATGTCTCAATTTTTATATTTCTAAAGTTAAGTATATTTATACATATTTTACACCATAATAGCACCACTTCAAAGATTTTTATAATTATGTTTTATTTTCCTCTATCTTCACCTCTGGCTAGATTTTGCTATAAAATTTAAATAGGCCACTTCCTCTCTTCTATAGCAATGTACACTTCTTGTAAATCAAGATTTTAAATGAGTTTACACTACATTACGTGCTTAAACACTAAAAACAAACTTACCATAACCCAAATCATAATTAAAAATACTTTTTTCGAAAGTCTTTATAAATTTTTATTTGCTATGTTACCCCTTTACGAAAATTAGCCCAAACTCCTGAGATAATTACTTGCAAATTGCAGCCTAACTGGAAACTGCCAGAAAAAAAAAAAAAATTCCACTTACAAGGGATGATAAATAACATGAATGTCAATGTATAGAATGGAATTCTATGTGACAGCAAAATTGCAAGACATCTTACTTATTGTCCATGTAAATCATTAAATTCCAGAATTATTTAATCATTTTCTCCAAGACAGGGCCTTCTTTATTATCTAAGGGCCTTTCCCATCTCCAGGGATCTTCCCAACCCAGGTCTCCCACATTGCAGGTGGATTCTTTACCAGCTGAGCCACAGGGAAGCCCATTGTATACCACTGGTGAATGTAAATGTGAACTAAGGAGTGCTGTGTGCTTAGTAGCTCAGTCGTGTTTGACTCTTTGTGGCTTCATGAACTATAGCCCATCAGGCTCCTTTGTCCATGTGATTCTCCAAGCAAGAATCCTTGAGTGCGTTGCTATGCCCTCCTCCAGGGGATCTTCCCACTCCAGGGACCAAACCCAGGTCTCCTGCATTGCAGGCAGATTCTTTACCATCTGAGCCACCAAGGAAGCCCAGTAAACATATAGAATTTATGTCACAAATAACAAATAAATCATAATAGCTCTCTATGTATATTAGGGCCAGTCTCTTTTTCCAGAGAAAGAGCATGGCATGACTGTATACATATATATATACACATATATATACTTGGGACCACTTGGGACTTCCCAAGTGGCTCAGTGATAAATAATTTGCCTGTCAATGTAGGAGATGTGGGTTTGATCCCTGTGTCAGGAAGATCCCCTGGAGAAGGAAATGGCAACCCACTCCACTATGCTTGCCTGGGAAATCCAAAGGACAGAGGAGACTGGAAAGTTACAGTCCATAGGATTGCAAGAGTTGGACACAAGGTAGCAACTAAACAGCAACAACAATATACATATATCACAAAGAAAAATTCTCTCTGACCTGAGACTATGTTTTTCATCTTTTAATCCATTTACCAGAACATTAAATGAAAACTTTGAGATTTAAACAGTATCTGGAGGTTCGTGACATTATACAGGAGACAGGGATCAAGACCATCCCCATGGAAAAGAAATGCAAAAAAGCAAAATGGCTGTCTGAGGAGGCCTTACAAAGAGCTGTGAAAAGAAGAGAGGCAAAAAGCAAAGGAGAAAAGGAAAGAAATAAGCATCTGAATGCAGAGTTCCAAAGAATAGCAAGGAGAGATAAGAAAGCCTTCCTCAGCAATCAATGCAAAGAAATAGAGGGAAACAACAGAATAGGTAAAACAAGAGATCTTTTCAAGAAAATTAGAGATATCAAGGGAACATTTCATGCAAAGATGGGCTCGATAAAGGACAGAAATGGTATGGCCCTAACAGAAGCAGAAGATATTAAGAAGAGGTGGCAAGAATACACAGAAGAACTGTACAAAAAAGATCTTCACGACGAAGATAATCACAATGGTGTGATCACTCACCTGGAGCCAGACATCTTGGAATGTGAAGTCAAGTGGGATTTAGACAGCATCACTACGAACAAAGCTAGTGGAGGTGATGGAATTCCAATTGAGCTATTTCAAATCCTGAAAGATGATGCTGTGAAAGTGCTGCACTCAATATGCCAGCAAATTTCGAAAACTCAGCAGTGGCCACAGGACTGGAAAAGGTCAGTCTTCATCCCAATCCCAAAGAAAGGGAATGCCAAAGAATGCTCACTACCACACAATTGCACTCATCTCACACGCTAGTAAAGTCATGCTCAAAATTCTGCAAGCTAGGATTCAGCAATATGTGAACCGTGAACTTCCAGATGTTCAAGCGGGTTTTAGAAAAGGCAGTAGAAGCGGAGATCAAATTGCCAACATCCGCTGGATCATGGAGAAAGCAAGAGAGTTTCAGAAAAACATCTATTTCTGCTTCATTGACTATGCCAAAGCCTTTGACTGTGTGGATCACAATAAACTGTGGAACATTCTGAAAGAGATGGGAATCCCAGACCACCTGACCTGCCTCTTGAGAAACCTGTATGCAGGTCAGGAAGCAACAGTTAGAACTGAACATGGAGCAGACTGTTTCCAAATAGGAAAAGGAATGCGTCAAGGTTGTATATTGTCACCCTGCTTATTTAACTTATATGCAGAGTACATCTTGAGGTACTCTGGGCTGGAAGAAGCACAAGCTGGAATCAAGATTACTGGGAGAAATATCAATAACCTCAGATATGCAGATGACACCACCCTTATGGCAGAAAATGAAGAGGAACTCAAAGGCCTCTTGATGAAAGTGAAAGAGGAGAGTGAAAAGTTTGGCTTGAAGCTCAACATTCAGAAAACTAAGATCATGGCATCTGGTCCCATCACTTCATGGGAAATAGATGGGGAAACAAAGGAAACAGTGTCAGACTTTATTTTTGGGGGCTCCAAAATCACTGCAGATGCCTATTGCAGCCAGGAAATTAAAAGATGCTCACTCCTTGGAAGGAAAGTTATGACCAACCTTGATAGCATATTAAAAAGCAGAGACATTACTTTGCCAAGCAAGGTCCGTCTATTCAAGGCTATGGTTTTCCCGTGGTCATGTATGGATGTGAGAGTTGGACTGTGAAGAAAGCTGATTGCTGAAGAATTGATGCTTTTGAACTGTGGTGCTGGAGAAGACTCTTGAGAGTCCCTTGGACTGCAAGGAGATCCAACCAGTCCATCCTAAAGGAGATCAATCCTGGGTGTTCATTGGAAGGACTGATGCTAAAGCTGAAACTCCAATACTTTGGCCACCTCATGCGAAGAGTTGATTCACTGGAAAAGACTCTGATGTTCGGAAAGATTGAGGGTGGGAGGAGAAGGGGATGACAGAGAATGAGATGGCTGGATGGCATCACCGACCTGATGGACATGAGTTTGAGTGAACTCCAGGAGTTGGTTATGGACAGGGAGGTCTGGCGTGCTGTGATTCATGGGTTTGCAAAGAGTCGGACACGACTGAGCGACTGAACTGAACTGATTTGTTTCTAAGAAGATGGTCTGGTGATAACTGAAATTTTGCTTATTCACTTGATGCATGAATGAATAAATAACAGGTTATTTTTAATAAATTTGTATATAATTAAAATACTTGACTGAAAAGCAAGAATGTTAAAATAAACATAATATTTGCTTGCATTAATTTAAATCACATTGTCTGGAGAAAAATATTTTAAGAAATCATTATATACTAAGGTTACTGTTTTCAAAATCTTTTTAATTCCATTTTTGCAATGGATTTGTAAATTTTTTGACTACTGTACTCTCAAGCATTATAAGTAAATATATTATGTTTAAAATTTTGAAACATGGTAGTTATTTGATAGCTAGCTATTATAAAACTGGGTGTTGACTAAATTGTAACTAATTATTGTATTAAAAAAAATCAAATAACCCATTTATACCCCCGTTCTCTTTGTGGTTATCACATCATAATTCCCACCTCAGTTAGTTTCTGATAAAAAATGAATACTGACTTCAGTTATATGTGGAATCTAAAATACAAAACCAACAATCCAAAACAGAGACAAATTTATAGATGCAAAGAGTAGAGTGAAATGGGGGAAGGGAAATAAGAGGTGCAAAATACTAGCTATACAATAATGCAGGAATGTAATACACAGCATAAGGAAAATAGTCAATAATACTGTAATAACTTTGTGTGGTGACAGATGTTTACTGGACATGTGATCTTTTCATAATGTATTTGATTGGAGGATCATTAAGTTACACACTTGAAACTAACATGATATTGTATGTCAACTATATTTCAATAACAAAATAAAATATATACAAATATTATAAAGTGTATTAAATGTGGAAGGGAGAAAAGAAGGAAAGAAGAGAAGGAGGAAAAGAGATGGTCCCAAAGCCTAGAACTGTATTAAAAGTATCATTTATTAGCTTGTAATTTAAGATACTTCCCCAGGCACTTAACAGGCTTGGAAAGGAGCCAAATATCAAAAATAAAGATTCCTGTTGAATTTTACAAACAGACCAATTTCCAAGAATAGCGTCCATATTTCAATTGGCATACTGAATAAAAAAGCAATTTGATCCACTTTCTTATAGCAGCATAGTTCTTTAATACCTTCTTATAAAATGGCTTAATGCATTTTTATCTTCCTATTTGATTCCTTTGATGAATAATCTATCAATACATTCCACATCTTCTACGAAACTGTGACTTTATGGTTGCCCTTGTCAATGAAACCTATTGTCTGATATTTACCTTGACTTATTTTGACCACAATTATTAAAAGAGAGATATAAGAACCCATAAAGTGATAATGGGCTTGATTTTCTGTGTAGATCCAGAAGTAGAGGCCAGCTATTTGGATGAGAAAAATATATATATATTAACATATTTATCAGGAGAAGAGAAAGAGATTGACATTTATTATCTATCATATCCATACTGTAATATGTTTGTGTCCAAACTGCTCTAAAGGTTGGAATTATCATCCTAATTGTTTTACTTATTTAAATACAGGTGAGAAAAATAAGGCTCAAAAATTATCAAATTCCTTTTGCCACAGTTTTTCTTATTTCTTCCTGTATTTGTGTGTATGTGTCCTAAGTTGCTTTAGTCATGTCCAACTCTTTGTAACCCCATGGAATGTAACACATCAGGCTCCTCTGTCCATGGGGTTCCACAGGCAAGAATACTGGAGTGGGTTTCCATGCCCTCCAGGGTTCGAACTCAAGTCTCTTACATCTACGTTGGCAGGCAGGTTTTTTACCACTATCACCACCTGAGAAGCCTATACATGCATGACTGATTAAACATTCATCTAGATGCCTTTTCTAGGAAACTACTATATCTATTTAAATTATGTGACAAGAATTAAACATAGAAAGTTATTATATGGCCAAATGTTCTTGCTTTTACTTTAGGTGAAATGCAAATATGTTTTTAATATAAAAGCACAATCTCTGAGTTAGAGCGCTTCTAAAAATGTAATTTTGACTTCTAATTCACAGTGTCCAGCAGTAGAGAATCAGATCAAGATAAATTGATTTCTTATATGTTCCTCAACTAATCTCACATTTTCCATTTTATTTAGGCCTGCTCTAATCATTAAGTAAAATGTTGCTTTAAATGATCTATTTTAACTTTAAAAAATAAAGACGAAAAAGGTAAAGGTTTACAAAAAGCACAAAACAAACAAACAAATTAAAAACTCTGTTAAGCCTAAACAAAAGAGGGTTTGAGCAAATATGTTCTTTACATTTAAGCCTTTGATTTCCCTTAAGTTTCTAATTTTTAGTACAGTCTAACAGTAGAAAGGAAAGGTCAGTTTGAGAAGCCAGAAAAATGCTTATATGATGCTTATCCAGGCATGGATTTCAAAACTCTCTCAGCTTTATAAATGTGAATGTGGATTGCTTTTGCTCTCAATGCATTTTTCTCAATACAATGAGGAGGACAATATTCTGAGTTTGAGGTTTATACCACAAGGCATTTTTGAATTTTGTAGGCAAAAGAAACTGTTGGAGTCTTATGGTCCAGTAGGGAACACATTTTCTCCCTCCTTTCTAGCATATAATTCAAAAGTGGCAAAGCTCGTTTTATCTAAACTCCCCCAAACATTCACCTTTGGCCCTATGTCAGTTAAAAAAAAAAAAGTTTTAACTCCAAAGAATGGCTCTCTGGAGTTTTTAACAGAAAATTCATCTTTACCTCAGCAGTCAATGAATATCAACTATTCAATTCCGTCTTTATCACCTGCAGCAATATACTTTAGGCAAAACCAAAGATGAAGTTTGTTTCAACATAGGGAAAATCTTTATGACTAGTTAACAGGGAAATTGGCCCAAATTAATTTTCTGAAAATATCCCAGTACAAAACTGCTGTTCAGAGTGGGGGTAGGGATGGTGACTATATGCAGAAATAGGAATATACTTTCTGATAACCATATAATTAACTGAAAATTAATGACAAATCCCTAATTCTCAGAATATATCCAATTCAGTGATTGCAATTTTGCTCAATTAAAAGATGCCAGAACTTTCTCCCACGTTGAAAGTGGTTTCACCTGTGACTCTTTAGCAGGTTTTCTGCCGAAACTGTGGGGTTTTGATACCAACAAAAGTATACAGTGTGTCTGTGTGTGTATGCATGTGTGTGCACTTTCAATCTGCATATGAGTCAGTTAGTTGCTTTCAACAAAAAATAAAAATACTTCTCTACTGACAGTGCAAACAGCTACTTCACTATTTCCATTAAATGCAGAGGTTTTCCAGTGCCAAAACATGAAGTAGGTTGAGAAATGTATTAAAAGAAGCGTTATCCTGTTAAAGTGAAGTTTCACGATTGATTACCTGAGTAAAGCTAATCTGTCATTTTAAATTTATAAGCTATTAGAAATGACACACTATTTCAATGTTAATATTATTTTCTATTTTAATTACACAGAGTATTATAAAAATTGGATTTGTTTTCAATGCCTCTCACTTATATGTCACTGATTTTCCAAAATCTCTCTTTATTTTGATTATCAAAGCACCCAGATTGAACTGTGTCATAGGTGCAAAGTGATTTGGTACATTATTTGATGGAATGTAAAGTGTGGCAACAGTAGGTAATGGGCATAGGACTTATCTAAAATTACATAACTCTGCAAATTTGAGAATACCATGGAACGGAGTTAAGAGCTGAAGCTGGAAAT
Organism: Moschus berezovskii; assembly: GCF_049115385.1. Taxonomy (NCBI): domain Eukaryota; kingdom Metazoa; phylum Chordata; class Mammalia; order Artiodactyla; family Moschidae; genus Moschus; species Moschus berezovskii. The sequence continues at coordinate 58,895,821 of NC_142464.1, read as the reverse complement.
AGAAGAAATAAGAACTATGTTAGCTTAAGGGAAACTTTTTCCTCAAAATTACTTTTTGAAAGGATTTCTCTTAATACAAACTTTACTGAACTGTAAAAAATAAAGATGCATAAAATAGCACGGCAATCTGTGAGGGCAGGAGTTAGAATCATAAAACATTCACATGGTTTCAGGAAATAGGACAAAGAGGTTAAATTGGAGTTTCAAAGGATATTTTACAGCTGTTATTCCTTAACAGGAAATCTTGTAAATTAGCAAGAGAAAATCAGGAAGAGGAACATTAACATGCATTTTAAAATTTTGTAGTACTTTTATTTTCACCATGTTGCCCAGGAAATCTAGTTTAAGAAGCAAGAAAATGCATTCTGAATGTTTTAATTCACGGATTTATAAAACAAATTTGAAAATGATCTATGAAAATGTGATTTTTAAAAGTAAATCAATCAAGTTCACCAAGTTCAAATCATTTATGTTTCATGAAACATGGCATTTCCTAAGTTGATGATTTAAGTTCTATATTCTCCAAATGCTAAAATTAAAAAATTTCTCCCTAAGTAATGCATTGGTGAAAAAGGAGAGGGACAACTAAAGAATATATCTCAAAGTCTGAAAAAACCTAACAAGATTAAGAAAATGGCAGCACCTCTTGAATTTGATTTCATTTTTTCCTAATCCATTTGACTAATGCACCTTTTCTCCCCTCCAGCTGCTGTGCAGAGTGCTTGCCTTCTGTCTCAGTATCTCTGATCATCTGCCATCTCCCACAGGTAATTTTCTGACTGTTTCTGTATATTGTCAACTTTTCATGACATTCTGCTCCTCTCCCCCTGCAACTCCCACTCCATATTGTCCTGCAGTGATGAGGTCCTATACAAAAGTTGTGAGTAACCAGTAGTTTTTTACAATAAGATTTCAAGGTAAAGCATGTTCAGGCAGCAAAAGAAAAGAAAGCTGATTCTGTAATTCACTTTTCAGTGAAGCTTCAAGGGTAATCACTCTGTGGTTGCCTTTGAGACCTGAGGTCATATACTAAAGCTATTACAAATGATTTGATAAATACATATTTAATTATTGAATCATGTTAAGTGCACTATTTAATTTCCTTACCACAGATGGCACACAATTACTAGATTTACTCAGGTTTCTCTAAGTAATTTCCATTAGCATATATTCTTGCTCTTATTTTTCCCCTAAAGTTGAAAATCTCTTTAGACAATTACCCCAGAGAGTGCCCAGATATTTTTAAAAAGAAACAAGACGATAATAACAACAAAAAAGGACATAAAACTATACCCTCTAGAAGCATCAGAATACATGAAAATACTGAATAGCATTTTTTAGGAAAGTATGAAAATTAAATTTATTATATTTTATACTAAAATTTTATAATGCATTATTTTATACTGAGATCATCTTTGCAATACAATTGACAAGTCTGCTTCTGTATCAGATTTTCAGGAGGCAAATGAAGGAAGAGGGGAATTAGGAGAATTCTCCAAAATCACAGTTAGCCATTCCATGTTGCTGACTAACATTCAGTACTGCTTGTATTGTATATGCGCTAAGTGTCAGGCAGTCTACTTGATAAGCACCAGCAATTTTATTGTCTTAAAAAAACCCATGAGAGTGTTACAATTATCATCTCCATTTTACAGATGGGAAATGAGACACAGGGGGATTAAGTAGTTTTCCAAGTTATTCAGCTGGTAATGTAGGAGAGAGACTAGGTCCAAGCAGTCAGACTTTACTTTCTTTGCTGTAACCACTATGCTATACCAGTATTCTACTTTTAAACTGGTATTTCACATGTGCTTAGCTAATTTCTGGTAGTTTTCTCCTAGATAATTAGCAGGGCCTATTGATTATATCTTTTAAAAAAATCTACAAACAATAGTTGGCTATTAAAATAAATATATGCAACAGGACATTTTCTACCAATTCTATGAGGTTGAGTTAGATTCACATTGTATCTGAATGCAACTTTGAAACATTTCTTATACCTATTTGGATTTAATCTAAATTAAGAAAAAAATTCTAAGCCTGTGACTCAGCTAATATTTGCTATCGTTCAATTGCAATAGCTTCCTTTAACCACAGTTCAGTTAGTTAGTTCAGTCGCTCAGTCGTGTCCGACTCTTTGAGACCCCATGAATCACAGTACGCCAGGCCTCCTTGTCCATCACCAACTCCTGGAGTTCACTCAGACTCATGTCCATCGAGTCGGTGATGCCATCCAGCCATCTCATTCTCTGCCATTGCCTTCTCCTCCTGCCCCCAATCCCTCCCAGCATCAGAGTCTTTTTCGGTGAGTCAACTCTTCTCATGAGGTGACCAAAGTATTGCAGTTTCAGCTTTAGCATCAGTCCTTCCAATGAACACCCAGGATTGATCTCCTTTAGGATGGACTGGTTGGATCTCCTTGCAGTCCAAGGGACTCTCCAGAGTCTTCTCCAACACCCCAGTTCAGAAGCATCAGTTCTTCGGCGATCAGCTTTCTTCACAGTCCAACTCTCACATCCATACATGACCACTGGAAAAACCATAACCTTGACTAGACGGATCTTGGTTGGCAAAGTAATGTCTCTGCTTTTTAATATACTATCTAGGTTGGTCATAACCTTCTTTCCAAGGAGTAAGCGTCTTTTAATTTCATGGCTGCAATCAGCATCCGCAGTGATTTTGGAGCTGTTTCCATGGTCTTCTACAAAATCCCACGCTCATCATCAATTTGGATTTGTCTTTCTAAAATTAGGTTAGTCATTTTCAGTTCTATTGTATTTGTCCTTTAAAAATTTAGTTAATAGCCTCAAATCCATTCTGAAAATATATGAATATATGGAAGTGAAAAATGTTACTTTTAAACTTGATAGGAGCCTATTAGCATATTGATTTTAATCTTGAAATGTGCAATCAATTGTTTTCTAACCAATGAATGATACTTAATTTAATGGCTAACCCCTAATAATAATAGCCAGCATTTATTAAGTCCTCTGTTTGCACAAAATAATGATCTAAATATTTTACATATATTATCTCACTTAGTACTCATGACAACTGTACCATTCTCATTTTGCAGATAAAGAATGAAGCTCAACATAAACTTGACCAAGCTCACGCTTCTAACAAATGAAGCCAGACTAAAACACAGGAATTTACAGTCCAGCTTGATCTGTTAGCCACAACTGCACACTAGCATTATCAATAGAACATTCTCTAGTAATAAAGTATGCTATAAAATAGTGGCTACTCTTGCCTAGAAAATCCCATGGATGGAGGAGCCTGGTAGGCTGCAGTCCATGGTGTCGCTAAGGGTCAGACACGACTGAGCGACTTCACTTTCACTTTTCACTTTCACACATTGGAGAAGGAAATGGCAACCCACTCCAGTGTTCTTGCCTGGAGAATCCCAGGGATGGGGGAGCCTGGTGGGCTTCTGTCTGTGGGGTCACACAGAGTCGGATACGACTGAAGTGACTTAGCAGCAGTGTGACTGAGGAAGTGAATTTTTAATTTTAAGTAATTTAAAATAATAGCCATATATGAGCTAGTGGTTACCATGTTGAACAGGACAGCTATACTGCCTGATACTTGGCAATGTTTTATTTTGTGAAAATATATATGTTGGGCCTTTATGTATACGTATATGTATGGCTGAGTCCCTTCACCGTTCACCTGAAACTATTACAACATGGTTAGTCAGCTATATCCCAATACAAAATAAAAAGCTCAATATATATATATATTTATAGAAATTATATATATGTATATTTATATATATATTGAGCATGTTTCTGCTTCTACATGTAAAATGGTTAGAGTCTCTCATCATATTTTCAACAAAATTATGTTAATAAGCACAGTGAGGAAAATCTTATATTTTCTTTTAAAATCTTATATCTTTGAAATCATATTACGCTGATAACCTAACAGAATATGTTACTAGGAAGAAAGTCCTTGTAAATCATTGCTTCCCTAATTTAACTTGTTTTTTCCCTTTCAAAGCTGATGCCTTTGTGAAGAAAAGCCAGTGATACTGAATTTGTATTCAATTCAATTCAGTCATGAAGGAAGCTTCTTCATAAGGGCAGGGTAGACAGCTATGACTTCCTTACAGAAATGGCTCTGATCATAGCACCTCCATTCATGTGCATTTCCTTCTTTCATATCACTTCCAGTATTAAACCCTGTGATTAGAACAGACTCATAGAAAATAAATGCAAAGAAGGGTGCCTCCCAGCTTCCCCAAATTTGCTATTAGAAATATTTCAAGCAGCACTTAGTTCCTCATTGGGAAAAAAGATAAAAAAAGGAAAAGGAAACTTCAATAACAGATAAAAACACTAACATCTGCAGAGCAATTTTACCAAGTACTTTTACAAGATAAACCATTTGAAATTCAAGAAACCCTACAAGCTTTGGCCAAATGCAATTAATCACACACTTTTGAAAGAAAAGGCTAAACTCAGAAATTTGACTTGCCCAGTTTTCACAGAATTATTTCATATAGTGAAGTCACCAATGAAGATTTGGGGGATGTTTGTTTTATTTTGCTTTTTGGAATCTCATTTTGCCCTCTCCTTACAATAAGTCATGCTATGTGCTCTGAAGACATATATCTGTTTTTAGTATGGTTCTGGCCACTTAACTGTGTGATGTTAGCAAAATTAATCACTTTTTTCCATCTTTAAAATGGGAATGATATAGATCTGACTTCTTGAAATTATTTAAAAGATTTAGATAACGGAAAGTATATCAAACAGTGCTTGATATATAGTAAATGTTCAATAAATATTGTATACTATCATTACTTTATTATTTTTATGAATTAGTCTTACTCCTTATTTTAGTATTGCCTATACTTCATAGTCTAGTAAACAAAGGCTATTCTCCCTTGCATTGGGAATTAGTTATAGAATGCATGTATGGCTTCTTCCTTCAATCTTTTTTCAGGCCAGTTCTCTATCCCATATTTATCTCTCTCTCTCCCTCCCCTACATAACTTAGTGTAATGTGGCATATAGGCTTGGAGAAGGAAATGGCAACTGACTCCAGTACTCTTGCCTGGAAAATCCCATGGACGGAGGGGTCTGGTGGGCTGCAGTCCATGGGGTCACTGAGAGTTGGACACGACTGGGCGACTTCACTTTTCACTTTCATGCATTGGAGAAGGAAATGGCAACCCACTCCAGTACTCCTGCCTGGAAAAGCCCATGGGCGGAGGAGCCTGGTGGGCTGCCATCTATGGGGTCACACAGAATCGGACACGACTGAAGTGACTTAGCAGCAGCAGCAAAGTGAAGAAACCTGTTCAATATATTTCATGAGCAATGGGAAAAAAAAAAGCAGGGGGGTGGTGGGGAGGTTGGAACCCATTGAGGACAGCTGCAATTTCTAAAGAAAATTTTCTTTAACATTTTTTTTTTCCCCTGTAAAATGTTTATAGTGTGGAAGCTTCTGACAGAAAAAAAAAATATATATATATATATATATATGTATATATATTGGTAAGTTACCTCTACTACTACTTAAGATTCATTTTTTTATATTCATTGTCCTTTATGTAAAATCTTTCAGTTGAAAAGTCAGTAAAGAAGAAAGTACCGAAAATAAACACGTTTAAATGAAAGTTTGCTTCTGGCAGGAAGGTTGTGAGGTGATCAGGAGGCTTAAACATATAAACACTTGGTAAGTATTTTAAAAGAAATTTTAAACAAGCATGATTTATTTTTTTCCAAACCAACTGTGCCTTTTCAAAAAGCTGCATGTGAATGAATAATAACATGGAAGCAGCATTTTTTCTCAAAGGGATGCATTTATCTATGGATGTGTTATAATTTAAGATAAAGTCATCGACTCAGAGCTAAAGTTTAGACTAATTAAAATATATAAATTACGTTTCTTCTGACCTCAAGGAGAGAGGCACAGGCTGGCATCAGCACAAGCCATGCTCTCAGCAGGAGAATTATTATTATAAATGGAACAGAGCTTCAGATATTACAGGAATGCACATGTCAAAATATTTGGGGCTATAACTATAGACAGAATCAATATAACAGACACAAGCATCATTCTCCTCTTTGATTTTTCTATTAAGTTGAACTGAGAATACCTCAAAGAATAATTATTTCATGTCAAAATTGCAGTAAAATTTGCATTAATCAGTAAAGCAGTTTTATTTAAAGAAACATTCTACTTTAGTGACATTTTGTTATTGACTTCTAGTGCATTTTTTAGTTTTCTCAGATTATATCTCTATTCCTATTTAAATCATGGATCAGAAACTAATTCTATTAGACTCATTGCAAAAATCCTGGCCTCTAGTCTCTAGACCCATCTAAGTAGAGCCTAAAAATTCTAGAAAATTTTTTGTTTGTTTGTTTATTTTTATGCCAATTTACTTTAAACAAGACAGTCTACATTAAATATCAGAGCACTTTCAATGGTGTGGTGAAACTGCTGGGCTATTAATAGTATTAAATAGTGCATGTTGCTTCAAAGAGCAATAGTCTGATTTGGAACTGTGTGAACATGTACTGGGGTAAATGCTCATGGTGCCAGAATGCTTATCATTTTATTCCCCTGAGACACTAATATATCCCTAGAGTTAAATCTTGACTCTAATCATGCCTGTCCTCCTTTGCCCCTATAAGTTAAATAAAGAATCTCTATTTTTCAGTTAATATTTTTCAAGTATGTGCCTTTATAAGCATGCTGGTGATTCTCCATTAAAGTGAAAAAAGCTAGATGAACAGAATTTGTAAGGGTGGAGAAGGTATTATTTGCTACAGTTGTTTATAAAAGCAAAGCAGCTTTCTCTACATATTAGAAGAAGCTATGTTCTATAATATTGGCTCAGCAGCCCTGATTTTTTTTTCTCAAGAGTTTGTAATTAAAGTAGTACAGTCCAAATGATGCTTTTGTTGTTTGGTTGTTGTATACAATTCTTTAATTGGACTTCAATATTATACTTGTTAAGAAAATATTGTACTAATTGTAGAAGAAAGGGTAAATGTTTTTGTTTTCAACATCAAATATGAACATATTACTGGATTTTTCCTTTCATTTATGTAACTACTCCCAACAGTAAAAAGTAACACTGAAAGGTACTGGTCCAAACAGCTTCTCTAAAATCAGATTTCGGCTCACCCTTCACCTCATGATTTAATGGCTGTGTTAGTAGGTGTACTTTTTAATTTCCTTTTAAAATGTAAATCCATTCTGGTAAATGTGTGTGTAAACTGTGTTTCATTGAATAGAAGTTTGTGTGTCCATACATATTTGAAATATATATATATATGTATATGATCATCAAACACATCAGATATATAACTATAGACATAAAAACAATTACATTATTAACAAAATTTTACATCTGACTAAGTGAAAGTACTCCTCATATGACTGTAATTTGTTCATTGATTATAAATAATACACTGTTCTATTCTTAGTCGCTCTGCGACTCCATGGACTGTAGCCCACCAGGTTCTTCTGTCCATGGGATTCTCCAGGCAAGAATAGTGGAGTGCGTTGCAGTGCCCTCTTCCTATACCCTCAAACATAAAATATGTTCTGTTAATCTTATTTACTACATATGTAAAAGCATGTGATCAATATTGTATTATGAAACTAACATTTAAATGAATTTTAAAATATATTCTAAAGAAAATTTTGAACTCATATATACAAATAGACAATATTTGTCTTATTTTTTTCTGTTTTTAGAAACAAAATATATTATCTGGTTTTGCCTAGTTTTAATGAGAACATAGGAGACAGTCTGTGTGATATTTCATGGACTTTTTATTTACCCACAGTCTTGTGTTAAGGGTGGTTTAGTAGCCAGTCCTCTTGTCTTCTCTATAATTTTTGAAAGTAAAAACTTATGTTGGGTTTAACTTATATTGGGCATTTTTATCATCAACTAGCTTTCATCTACAGTACTTCCACTCACAGTCCTAGTTTCACCATCTAATTAATGCATTTCCTGAAGTTTCCCCATCTTTATAAAAGTGTGTATATGGTGCATACATAGACTCCAAAATACATAAGATATACTATCATTAGTTAACACTGAATACAATGATAATAGCACCTCCATTTTGTTACCATTTTATTAGATATAAGAGCTAATTTTTTGGACTACACCATTTTTTTGTTCCAAACTTAGTTTTACTAGGTTTTATATAGATGAACCTTGCGCTGCTACTTCTTCTTTTCTTTTATTTCTCTTTGATTCTTTTTGTCACATGTTTTGTTTGCAATGAAGGAAGGAAGACAGGCAAGAATCAACAGGTTTGTTGCATTTAAGATATAAGACTTTAAGAATACTGTAAGTGAAGGCCAATACATTTAGGTATGAGCCAGATGTCTATCTTTATATAAGGGCCTTCAGATAGTGAGAGTGCCTTTGTTCCAAATTGAAAACCCTTTTTGAGTCTGAAAAAAATACCCTCCTAGTTTGAACACCTACTGACATTATTTTCTAAATGTTAAAATTGACAGCAGAAAGCTACTAGTGTTTTCTGTAATTCTGTAAAAATCTTTGCCCACTTCAGCCTACTCTGTTGCAAAGCTAGTCCAGATGGGACCATGAAATTTTTGCAGCAAGTTCTACAGCACATAATTTTGTTCAATAAAGTTATTATGCCACACACAGCTGTATACTGCCATATAAATGAGCACATGTGCAACAGAATTCTTGTACTATAAGTTTTATAAGACTAAAATTGAGATTATATGGCCATACACAATAATTTATTTGAAACATCAACATGTGCCTTGCTCTAGGGTTACACAAATGGTGCCATTTCTTTTCCAAGGGAAAGAGTTTGTCATTTAATATTCAGTATTAACACAAATGTTTTCCTCAGAATTATAATCTAAATTAGGTGATTTAAAATACATCAATATATCATTAACTTCTTACTTTAACATATTAGATCTATAGAAGAATCAATTCTCCCTAACAATGGTGAAAGAACCTAATCACTCTCTAAATTTGCTTTTAATTAGCATCATCTGCATTAATTGGTGTAGCTGATAGCAAAACATTACAATGCACTGCTATTTTATATTTAAAATGTAATATGTCTTTTAGTCCCATGTCTCTCTGAAGGAAACTTAGCCATTTTTCTGCAATGCCTTAGTAAATATTTTCAGATGTATTGCTCAAGAATTTTCTCTAGGAAACTATACAAGACTGTATATGGGATGCAGTAAATTTCCAGGTGACTATTTGGTCTCCTTTATGTTCCAGAATACTCCGAGAAATATTTTTCTCTCTCTTCCATCTTCTTTCTCATAATTCACTAATTCTCAGTCATATTTTTGAGTATTGTAAAGAAAAAAAGTATGTAATCAGTAAGAAGCTGAGAAGGAAATAAGGAATCTACCATTTATTCTATGTCATGTCTTGCCAAAAGAAGTTCGTAGAGTCAAAGCTATGAGTTTTTAATAGTCATGTATGGATATGGTAATTGGACCATAAAGAAGGCTGAGTGCCAAAGAATTGATGTTTTCAAACTGTGGTGCTGGAGAAGACTCTTGAGATTCCCTTGGACAGCAAGAGGTCAAACCTGCCAATCCTAACAGAAATCAACCCTGAAATTCATTAGAAGGACTGATGCTGAAGCTGAAGCTCCAATACTTTGGCCACCTGATGTGAAGAGCCAACTCATTGGAAAAGACCCTGGTGCTGGGAAAAAGTGAGTATGGGAGGAGAAGGGGGTGACCAAGGATGAGATGGTTGTGTGGCATCATCAACTCGATGAACATGAGTTTGATGTCTGGAAGACGGTGAAGGACAGGGAAGCCTGGTGTGCTGCAGTTCATGGGGACACAAAGAGTGGAACACAACAGCGACTAAACAACTAACAACACTTTCTTGCACACGTTATTTTTCACAGTATTTATGAAATATAGGCAATATTTCCTGGTGGGAAAAAATGAAAAATAGAAGCAAGCGAACAAATAAAAACCTAGAGTTCTGAGAAGTTAAGTGACTTTCCATAGGTAAAGTTAACACAGCCAGGTAGTGTTACAGATGTTCCAGGTCATGGCCATATTTCAGGTCCTCTGGTTCCAAGTCCAAAATGTTTTCCTCTATACCACAGATTCTAATGGTGTTCTTGCCCCTAGCCAGGCTTTTTCTCTCTAAAGTGAAACTGTAAACAAAATTAATAACATTCTCTGGTTCAATGAAGACCAAGATTGATCTCATCAAAATCAATTCCTTATATTTGACCATAGAGCTATGCTTTTTTGTTTTGATAGCTTCATGAACAATTAAATATTTCTGAAAGTACCTGTTGAACTAACCTAACTCTCCTCTCATATATCCTATCTCATTTAATGACATCACTTATTACTTAGTTCATACAGTATAAATTTTAGCTCTTCCTGATTCTTCCATCTTCCTTTACCCCAAATCTAAAGAATTCCTCAATTCTATTTCAACTCTAGAAATCTATCTTTAGGGAAGTTGTCTTCAAATATTAGTGTGCTTCAGATTCTCTGGTGAACTTGTTAAAACATAGGTAGCTGGAAGTCATAAATGCTTACCACCTTGGTTGTGGTGATGCTGTATGTCCAAACTTAGCAAGATCTATACATTAAACGTGCAGTTTTTGATATATGAATTGTATCTTAATTAAAGCAAAAATGGTTGCTGGACCCTGCATCAGAGGTTTTCATCCAATAGGTCTTGGATGGAGCCCCAGACAATTGGCATTCTTTGCAAATTTCCAGGTGATGTCAATGCATCTGATCAGAGGACCACATTTTGAAAGGCGTTAGTCTACTGCATCCTTTCATTCTTGTCAACTCCTTGTGCCACGTTCTCCTCAGATCTTGACCAGACAACCACAAAAAAATTATCAACCATTGCCTTTCTCATCCCCATCCTCTGTCTATCATGGACAATTTTAATAACTGAAAACACAAATCTGATAAAAATCACCCAACTAATATTTTTTGAATCTCTCCAATGGTATTCCACTGGCCAGAAAGCAAGGTAATCACTTTCACCTTACAGTTTTCACCTACCACACTCTTCTGTTTTTCCGGGATATCTCCCTTGCACAAAATGCTCATCTTAACCTCAATCTGTCCAACTTTGATTAAACTTTCAAAGTTTATTTCAAAGATCAGATTTTTTGTGTGAAATATAGCCAAATGCCTCCTAGCAAAGTTCATAATATCCTATGGTGATTTCACATTGTGCCTAGTACTAACTCAATTTAATTTTTCACTATATTGTATTTAATTATCACTTTTGATCCCTTTTGGAGGTTTATTTTTATGAGACAAATTCTCCACTAAAAAAAATAAATAAATATCTTCAATGTTTCCCATCCCCCATTACAAATTAGGAGAAACAGACAACTTGTTTCGCCTGCTGACTTTCCTTCATTAAGTATTATTTTAAAATGACTTGATTACAAATATATCATTCAGCATATATTATCACCTCCAACATGCTATGTTAATGCAGAGCCGTACTGAGGAAAGAGTTCAACATTATCTGCATGAATTGAGAAAAACAACTTGTGTAGGCATGTGTCTCTGAGACACAAATGTCTAAATCAATAGTTATTTTTGTGTGATTTAAGTCTTTGTCTTCAAATATACACAGACTTTATCTTAATAAATGCCTGAGGATTTGGCCTGTCTTCGTCATCAGTTTTAAGGATCTTACCTGTCATGAATATTTGAAATTTACTACCTTCCACATTAATGCTTTCTAAATATAGACATTGTCTAAATTCTAAATCTATCAAAGCATTATTGCTTATACTAAATGCATTTTAAAACCCAACAAAAGCTCCATCCAAACTAACTGAAATTATTAAGGACTAAATATACAGCCAAAATCCTTTCCTTCCATGACACAACGTATTATTAATATTATTATATAATTTAAAAATAACTTGTTATATAATGGAAAAGACAAAGTTATAAATTTCAGAATTCCAAAATAAATGTATTTTGTTCTCAAGCACTTAATTTTACCATGTTTATCTTTAGCTGGTACATTTCCCCATAAAATTACCTACATGGAAATAATGTAAAGCTTTCAGATTGATTGATTGACTGATTTTAATTGCTCTGGTATGAACAAAAACAATAAAAATGTCCAGCATGTGCTTAAATTATCATGTTTAAAGTTCACTGATTTTACTGTTATACTCTGTGGCAATTAGTGGCCAATTTAGCTTTGTTGAATAGACAGGATAAATTGAGAGTTTTCTAAGTCTAGTTAAATCATTTTCATTACTGATAAGAAAGCGATTTGAATATTGCAATAGGGAGTATAATATCTTGAAAGGTGGGTTTCATTTAAAACCATGGATTATCACCACTGGAAAGCCTTTGAATCATTTTGTAAAAAAAAAAAGGCAGGGGCTAAATTAGGACTTCTAAGGACTATATTCTCATCAATTATAAGTAAGTTTTGTTATCCCCCAATATTATACAAGCCATGATAAAACTGTCTATAATCAATTATACTTAAAAATTTAAGATTGAATTTTTCCAGTTATCTGACTAGGTGAAGAGATGTTACTAAGTCGTTGCCATGTTTCTACAATTTCTTGAGGAACCCACTTGCCAATACACAGAAGCATGTCCCAAGATAAGCTCAAAAGGTCTGAGCAGGTGTGCTAAACTAACAAAGTCTCTGAGAGAGACAGAGAAGTGCTTTGTCTCTTTACTTTATTTGGCTTTGTTTCAAAGCCTTTTCTTTTTCATGAAAGTTTTACTCAATCTCTCCGTGCTGAAAAATAGGCTTGTCCGCTGGAATTCACGTTCCCTTCCTTCTCATAGGGCTGCTGTGTCAATTACTACTCTACCTGAGGAGCGTAGCAAACAATTCCACATTCTGCCAGCTTCCTCCCTAATTAGCACCACCAAAAGGAATAACGCAGTTGTTCCTTATGTCTTAGTCTTTAGCTGTGAGTATTTGGGTGACACAAAAATTATCCTAAGCTTTTCCGAGACTTAAAATGATAAGAAGTAGTGCCAAAAGGAAAACACTGGAAAAAAATCTGAGGAAAATATAGCCTTTTATGGTGTGAAATGGAGAGGAGAGGGAAAGGGAAAGAGGAAAGAAGGAAGATTTTATATAGTTATCTATTGTGTTCAGTCATGTCTGATTCATTGCAACACCATGAACTGTAGCTGGCCAGGCTCCTCTGTCCACGGGGTTTCCCATTCAACAACATTGGGGCGGGTTGCCATTTCCTCCTCCAGGGCGTCTTCCCAACCCAGGGAACAAACCTGTCTCTCTGGCATCTCCTGCATTGGCAGGTCGATCCTTACCACTGGCACCACCTGGGAAACCCCATATTTATCTGCTAGGTTAAATATAAATATATGTATATACATTGTGGTTGGCAGAATGGCAGCCCAAAGGTGTCTATGTCCAAATCCCAGGAACCTGTGATCCTTTCAGATTAATGGCAAAGGAAGGCTTAAAGTGGCAGATCATTTGACTTTGAGATGGGGAGACTATCCTGAATTATCCAGATGGACCTAATCATAGGGTCCTTACAAGTAGAAGAATGAGGGAGGCAGAGAGAGAATTGGAGGGATGACAGCCTTAGAAGTACTTTCCCTGTGAGGCTTTAAAGACAGAAGAAAGGGGTCACTAGCAAAATGTGAAATGGTAGCCTCTAGAAGCTGAAAAAGGCAAGAAAAAGGATTCTACCCTAGAACCTATGAAAGGAATGCAGTCTTCCTAATATTAATACTTTGATTTTAGTCCAGTGAGATCCACTATTGACTTCTGACCTCTAGAACTGTAAGATACTAAATTTGTGTTGATTTACACCACTAAGTTTGTGGTAAAATTAGTTCAAGCAACAATAGGAAATAAAAATACATGTACATACACTTGCCTCATTGTTTATCTTTAAATTAGAGAATTTCTTTTTTGTGTTTAAAGAACACTATCCACGTAAATGCACAAATATAATTCAAATCACACATAAGAATCATAAACATAATGTGAAGATTCCTTGTGTCTCTGTTTAAAAAATAAAAAGAAACAACTGGCATTAATTCTAATAATATGTTTTATTCAACCTCAAATATACAAGAATGTATCATATCTATATGTAATCAACACGCAATTATTGAGATATTTTACATTCTTTTTATTGGCATCAAGTCTTCTAAATCTGATGTGTGTGTTATAGCACATCTCACTTTGGACTAATCACAGAATAATTGCTCAATTATCACAGTGCTAGTAGCTGCTGTATTGGACAATACAAATCTAAATATTAAGACATTTTAGTATTCTAAAGTCAATTTTGGTGATAGCTTTGAATATATTTATGTGGTTAAAAAACTATAATATGAATTTGTATCTGTTTTTAATAAAGAATAGTGATTTCTTTATACATTTTACAGGGCAAAAAAACTGACTTGATCAAGACACTAAACATAAACACAGAATGTAGATGCTGACAGAACCATCTCAATCTATGAATTCTTTTAAAATAAGTAAGTAGAATATTTAAATGCCATTCACAAATTTAGATGGGCATGTTGGAAAGCTAATCTTTGAGTCACATATATATTTGGGTTTTATCATCTATTTTTCCAATTTGAATTTCTTTCTACCTATTCTATTTTTATTCTTACAGGCAAGGCATCAAATGTTTAGTGCAAAACAAACTAAAATAAAATGAGTTTGCTTCTTTACATCTACTCTGAATAGCTGCTTATTCATATCACAGCACAGCTGCCACAAAGCTATCATGGGTCATAGTGTCTGCTTAGAAATAGGAAGCTAAAATAGCCCAAGTATTGCAGGTGAAAACACAGGTATATCAGAAGATCTTTTTCCAGCGCCTGTTAAATTCTACAGGATTCCAATTGCTTATAATTTGGGATAATCTATATAAAGATAAACTTCATAGTTTATTCTTAATATGATTTAAATAAGCATTTTAAATAGACATTTCACAGAAAGATAAGCAATTGTAGATTATGGGAATCAATAATCCTGAAGGTTTTTATTTCAACTTAAGCAGGTAGCAGGATTTTTCCCCATTATTCTTGTTTTCCTAAATAGAGCTGGTACTTCAACCAGCATTTTAAGTAACTATACTGATATTTGAAAATCTCAACAAGGCAATGCAGTCCTTTTCACTGTCCTCATATACATTCTATCTAAATAGCTATCAGCCTAGCATATTTTTTTTTCCCTTTCTAGTTTCCTAACTTATATCTTTAGGGGATGTTATAAACTGAACATATGTCCATGCAGAAACACCCTCTTCTGAATATTTGGTGGGCATTGTAGCTGTGTTGTTTTGGTTTTTGTTGTTGTTGTTGTTGTTTTACTTTAACTTTATCCCAATCTTCTGTTTAATTTATAATGAGCTAAATCTTCCAACTTGAGAATTTTTTTTAAAGAATCATCACTACTTGGCAAAAAAAAAAAAAATTGATGGTGTTCTTCAAAGCTCTTAAAATATTTTCTTTATTGTATGTTATAAAATAAAACTCCCACTTGTTACCCCACCTTCCCTGGCTTTAATTTACCTTTTCTCTAAGGCTGTAACAAAACCTAATATAGTCTAGCTGATGCCCAGATATGGGTATGCTGTTTTTGACAATTGTCTAATATTTATATTAGGAATTAGCAAAGCCTTACACTTTATGAATGAAGTTATTCATCATTATCGGTCTCCATAGTATCTTCCCACTCCAACTGTCCCTTCACTTTCTATTTTAATTCAGTCTAGGTTGTAGATGCATTAGCCCCACAGGCACCATGACTCACTTTGGAAAAGGAAAACACAACAACCTGATTTCAAAGTATATGAACACCCTGCTTCTTAGATTTACTCCAGAAAACTTGTCAACCACAGTAGCTACCCATGGAGGACCTCCTAATGGAAAATGTGGAAACTAGACTCAGAAGAAACATAGGGTGGCACACATCTCAGCTCCTCCATCTTTACATACTGCGGAAGAGACAAGAAGTGAACATCTTAGGAAGGTCTGAGTGGCAGACAATTCCTGGAAATTGTTTGCCAAAAAGAGTAGGAGATAGCCTTCATTGCATATTGACATTAATGATGCAGTTGGGGGACTGAGAGAACTTACTATTGATATGTGTATTTTAATGCTAGTCAATTTTTTCCATTCCAGTTTGTAATGTCAGCTCTTTCTCTTTCAGCTGATGTTGTTATTTATAAGATCACAGATTGAAAGCTTCTCAAATGACAAAGACTATTCCCTAAGTTTGGCTGAAATAAGGAAATTGGCCCCAGCTGAATTGGCCCTCAGCCACCAGGTACATTGTTCCACAGTTTTACTACTAAAGCAAAAATTAGAAGTTTAAGAATAGAATTTATTCCTCCTTCCTTGGGACAATTCTTTAAGCACTTGAAAACAGTATCATTTTCTCCAAACTGTGTAAGATTGCTGCTATGCTGAGGCCCTCTGTAAGATCACCATATACCTTTATGTGGCTAGTGGAGGAGAAAATGCTAAAACCCACGGACCCTGTCTATATTCATGTGGGTTGGGAATTATCCATTGTTAGCCATGCAGCAGAAAAAGAAAAGAAAAAAAAAAAAAACCACCCTTTTGAGGATACAAATCCTTCTGAGGATACACTGTACTCAAATGATCCCTTACATAGCATTTAGAATGAGACTGGCTGACATGCTAACATTTACAGAACACTAGAGAGATGTACAATGCTCTATGCTTTGTAGTACTGGCTCATTTAATCTTTACTAGAATTCTACAATGTACAATATGAAGTTTTATTATTTCTTCCCACAGAAGCAAATAAGGACTTAAGAAGATTAGTCATTTCTCAAGGTCACTCAGGTAGTCACAGAACTAGAATTTGATCCCATGTCTATTTGACTCCAAAGCCAAGACCTTAACAATCACAGTAGAGAAGTTTTAAGGACAACTCTATGGCTAATATCCATAAAATTTTATATGTGTTTATTGAAATTTTATAATATATATACACACATACATGCTTATGCATATGTATACATTGTGTAATCCTAATTTGGAAGATACATTTTAATTATATTCAATGAGGGAGGAGATTAAATACACAGAAACTAAGATAAGTCATCTGATATTAACAAAAGGAGCAATGAATCTTCAAAAGAATGATGACTACTTGTATTCTTTGGACTATATTTCAAAGGCTAAATTGAAAGCATTTAGTCTTTGCCTTTTAAAATGAAATGAGAACATGAGTATCTAAATCTGCACTGTGCAATCTGGTAACCACTAGCCAAATGGCTCTACTGAAATTTAAATAAAGATTGAATACAATTTTAAAAAATTAGTTCCTGTCACATGAGTACCAATCTAAATGGAACTAAGGATGAACTAAGCAATGCTTTTATCAAGGATGTTCTACACTAATTCTTTCCCTTCTTGTAGTCACTGTTCTCTTTCTCCCTCTCACAACCCTGAACTCTGAATGAGACAAACTGTTTGTGATTTTCACATTATCTTTAACAGGATCCACTGGACAAGTTGTCTGCTTAAATGAAAATGAAGACTGGCAAAATAAGAACTGACATTAAGACCTGAGGGTGAGGAATAGAGCTCAGTTTTCTTTTAGCATGAGCCAATGGTATAATATAGGAGATACAATTTAAGACACATTTCATTGATGACTTGAGTGCTACCAGGAAGAGGAAGTATTCTAAAAGACAGTTGTGGTTTTTTTTTTTGTTTGTTTGTTTTAAAAGCATGACATTTAAACAGAAAGAAATAGTGTGAGTGAGAAAGAGATGAAGTGATGAACAAGCAATGAACATTTATATCAATAAAATCTCATTTTAAAGTAAGGAAAGTAAATTGTCATCTGTCCTTACTATAGTCAAACCTGATTATTTTCATTATATAAAGAAATATATATAAAGAATTTTAGATAGTTTTCTATAATCATTATGAAAACAAGGAGATGGGCTATTATGTTTAACAGTTTCCATAAGTGACTTATAAATGAGTTTGCATTTTCAAAATGGGAGGTTGAACAAGATGGTAATTTCAATTGTGAACTCATTAAGAAGTGAGCTCAATTTATGTTTTCCCCCATTTTTAGCCCTTGAAAATAGTTTCAATGATAAAGACTAGTATCAATGGCATCATCATTTTTAATAGCACTAATAATCTTCACAATCACAGTAGCATTCAGCAACTTTTATAAGACTGTTGGAATTTATTAGTGGTTTGCTTGTCTATTTAATGTCTATTTGATAAGGCTTTGCCCATGGTAGATGGACTTAAATTCTTTTGAAACTTTGCATTGCATATAAAGAACGCATTCACAAAAATTTGTGACTAATTTGAGAAAAGAAAATTGATTTTTCAGAGGCATTGATTGGAAAGAATCAGAATCTTTTTCTTTCATACGTGGAGGTTAAGAATATTTATGCAAAACCATATTTTTTCCTCCCTAAGTATACAAGTTGTGAATGTCCAAAGGTATGGAACAGCAGAATGCTTGATCTTATTTAAAACTACATTACATAAAAAATGCTAGGTTTAAAAAGAATCAACCAACTAGTGTTTAGTATTCATCCTCAGTATAACTAATTTTATAATCATCAGCCTAGTAATCTCTATTTATCAACATTCTGACCTAGTTAACCACTGTATTATATGTTCACATACCACATACACTATTGAGAAACTTTTAAGAAAACTGACAGTATATGAATACATTCTAAAATATTTTTTCTAGTCACATCCTGAAGAAAAACTCTTGATAATTTGATAAAGTAATGATTGTTCCATCTCTCTCAATCTCTCTCCATCTCTTTTTAACATCAAACCTTTCTTTTTATAGTCAGATGATGGGTAATATGTGGAAAATAAACAGTGCCCTCATTCAGTCACTAGCTACTCCTTTTTTACTTTGTTAGCTTGGCCACAAATATCTAACTCATTGAATGGCCTCCAAAACATTGCCTGAGGGTAGGCAGGAGGAGAAGGTGGAGCTCAAAGTGTGCTGTGCCTTCAAGAATACTGCCCATTGTTTTAGTACCTGCAGTTCCTTGGAATGGTGCGGCACCTGTAAAAGGTTAATGAGCATAGAGACTTTCAGGCATAATGCAAATTACAGACAGACATACACAGACATTTCATTGATAAACAGACAAGCAACATGCACGCTGCAGGCACACTACAGGTGGCAGATATTACTGCAGCTCCACCATTGGATGATCTTGTAGATCATGTGTATAAAGGCGTTTTTGTTTTTTTTTTCGTGTGAGATACTATTTTCAAGTACTATTTAAAAAAAAGAAAAAATCATTTTTCAACAGTTGTCAGGTATTCTTGTCTTGAGTTGTAATCAGATGTTTATGTCATCCTTTTTGTTACAGGTCATTAGAAATCTCCTCAACTTTGTCAAATCAATTAAATATATATTTTTACAAAGGTTCATTCTTTCTTTTTTAAAAAAGCCTGATTCACTTCCATCCAAAAAGTATTGAATTCATAATTTAGTCACCTTGTCTTCACTATATTTGATAAACATCTTTACTGCTAAAAAGAAATCATGGTCTAAATCATCTGCAATAAATATCTTAAATGGATTCAAACTCTCCGAGCTATTAAAAAGTTCAGTCAGGACTTTTTGATGAACTCAATTTTTTAAAAAATCAAGCTGTCAGGTTTTTTTAAAAATCCTAAATTGTTTGTCTTTAAAATTAATATTTATGGCCGTATGAGAATCATCAAGCATTAATGTACATGCATTAATACTACCATCATTGCAGAGGGCCTGCAGAGAAAGAGTTCTTCCATTCCCAGTTTCATTTTTTAAACAATCTCTTGCTATTTTAGCAGCACTCAACACTAATACAGAAGTAATCAAATTAGCATTAGCAGTTCATGTTGCAAAATTCAATTTGTACTGCTACAACATCAAAGTAAAAATATTTGCATATCAAAAGTAAAAGAGGTGGGATTTAAATTAATTTAGTGTCTTAAACAAAATTAAGTAGGCCTTGATGGTAAATTAAATGATAAATAGTTCACAAATACCAAACTAGAATATATTTATATTTCTTTTTAAAAATCCCAAGGCCTGTGTACTAAATGCTAATGAAATATGAATATTAGAAAAAGAATGGAATATGACAGTGCATATGGAAAATGTTGGGTTTCTCATATTCTGAGAATTCTTTTTAAATTTCATTCAGACTGTAGTGTTTACAACTGTTTACAATTCAGAGTATGTAGGTGAAAATTCTATCTATTATCTATCCATCTAGCATAATACAACATTCTAAATCTAATTATTACCAATATTTTACCATGTAAAAAAATGTAGTGGCTTTTATACACTTGTGGGCATAAACATGACAAAATACTGTGACTTCTAAGAAATACATTCCTTTTTTTAATCACCTGTTATTATCATGAAGTTTTCATCTGCTTATCACAATGATTAATGTTTTAATAGTCCTTTCTCATGTGGTGATTCATATGGCCAAATTGGGAGAAACACACTTTTTTATGAGTGGGTATTTTCATGTAACCACAAGTATATGCTTCTCAGGGAAGGGTGGGGGTCGATAACGTTTTCAAAGCAGTAAGTCAAGCCTTTAAAATAATTTACATTTCTGCTTTAGCTCAGTCTCCTCTTAACAGAGACCTAGTGAATGACCACTGTTTGCAATATAATGGACTCCCTGAACATTAAATATTCCCTAATGTACCTGGGGTATTATGTTCCTTCCTCCCTGGCAACAAACTCCCAACCTGCCTGTTATAAGAACTGCTTCCTAGGTCATTAGTATGTAACTCTGCACTGATATTTTATTTTTTGTTTCCTATTCCAACTAATGTTTAAACTAAAACATGTTTCTATGGTACTACCATGCTTTCATATATTTCCAAAATATAGAAAAATTTAATGTATTCAGACTATTTTATCTTATATGCTGTTTTATGAGCCATTCTCATGATTTTAAACAATGTGATATAATTTGAGAAATACTAGTGACAAAATTTCCGAGAGATATTATAAGTAGTATCCACAACATTTTACAAGTACTAAATGGGCTTCATGGAGCTAATCTGATAGCTAGCTATACTTGGAAACTTT
Organism: Moschus berezovskii; assembly: GCF_049115385.1. Taxonomy (NCBI): domain Eukaryota; kingdom Metazoa; phylum Chordata; class Mammalia; order Artiodactyla; family Moschidae; genus Moschus; species Moschus berezovskii. The sequence continues at coordinate 58,874,703 of NC_142464.1, read as the reverse complement.
TAAGTTATTAGCCAGGTGCCCTTACAGAAAAGACATATCAGGAACAGGTAAACAAGAAAAAGAAAGTATTTTAAAGTGAAAACTTGGGACAAAATAGATATAGTTTATTACTTTCACCTAACTTCTAAATTTCAAGTGGTTAGTTACATGATATTCAGGTAAAGTTGAGAAGGCAAAATGACAAGTTTTGCATTTACTTATTAATTAAAGAATCCTTGCACTTGGATTAAGTTTTGCTGCTACTGTTTTTTGTTTGCTTTACCCTGTGAGTTGGAAAAGCAGAAGATTTTGGAGTATGGAACGAGAGTAACATTAACTAGCTTCCCCATCATAAAGGAATAGACTGATGAAAAAGTCATTCTTTGTAATGTATAACCTATGAAATTATAATTTCCATGTATGTGTGACATATCACAATATGCTATGGGATATTATGTCCAAAGATATCGTCAAACACATTCTGAATATATTAGAGTACTTTTAAATTTTAGGTAAAAAAAAAATTGAGTTGTACAAAGATCACCTTTGTCATTGTTCAACCATTTCTTCATAATGATACTATAGTCATTTGGGGGGGAGGGGCAGGGATCATGTGAAATAGGGATTGTCTATGCATTTCTCACAGATTTTGCTTTGCAGATTTGATATAACATCTACATAAAAGTGAATCATTTGATAATCTAATGTGGATACAGTATTTTGTTCGTTTGCATGCGTTTAGAAAGGCCCTTCTAACTAAAATCTATTTTCATGGGAAACAATAATTCTCTTCTCAGGAATACAAGAACTTAATTTTTTAAAAAGATAAAAAAGTGACCTTTTCGGAAGACAGGACAAAGATCTGAATATTAATGTAATCAGTAGCTGTCATCTAGAAGACAAGGCAAAATCATCTGCAGACCTAAAGAAACCTAAACCTAGATATCTATGACTCAATAGAAATTATTAAATAGGAGGAAAATTTCAACTTAAGAAACATGTGGATTAAATTTTCGTTGTTTTTAAGAAAGATCAAAAATACCTATTTCAAATCTCTTAGCTATTTCTGGTAGGAATAATTTAAGCAAGTTACAGTAATTAGTATAATATACTCTTGGATTATGACATGTTGCATAGGAAACTATTATACTTTATTGCATAATCAGGAAATGGTATTTCATCTATTTTTTGTTGTCATTCATTTAAAACTACAAAAACCAAAAGAAATAAAATTAAATGAAAGAGTAGCGAAGTATTTAAAATTATATATTTCAGATCTTCTTTTACAGATAAGAACACGAGTGCAAAAGGACACTTGCACGCACTTGCGTGTTTGTGCAAGGTCCCACAACTGGCAGCAAAGCCAGGAGCAAATCACTGATTTACAAATTTCAAAAATTAAGAAGTGCGCTTATTTCAATATGAGAATGAGTAATTCGAAGGAAGATCAACAGAGAATTGATGAAGACCTGCTCTGTTATAGGCACTATGATACATGCTTCGTATACGTTTTTTTCATCTCACCCTAATTCAGAAGGTTATGGATTTTATTAATTTTTTTAATGAGAATTCTGAATATCCGAGAGACTAAGTAAATTATCCAAGGTCACAGAGCTTGTAAGTTGATTGCATAGTTACCACTAAAATCCAAAGTGTTCCTCTTTCCTATCCCAGTTTGCACATTAAAATAACTAAAACTGAAGGCCAGTTCTATAACCAAACTAATGTAGAATAATATTTGTTGAAATAATGAGGGTGATGATTTATAAGCTTCCTGAAGAGGAATCAAATACAAATTCAATAAATACTTAGCTGCACTTGAGGCTCAAAACAAAGACAAATGAAACTTTTTAGCAAGAGGACATACAAAACAATGCAGAAATGTGGCCTTACTTTCCTTGAATGCTGTTACTAACCTAGCCTTTGCCCCAAATGACTAATGTAGTTCAAGTTAGAGCGGAATTTCTTTTCATACATATTTAGCTTCCTAATGGCTGTTTTTTTTTTTTCTTTTACAATATGAGAGTTTTGTTTGGATTTAACATGCCTTTGCCACATTTTACTTGGATTATTTTATTGCCCATGGAAATCTCTGTACTTAACTTGTAAATTTCATTGCCACAGAAAGGAGTAAACTGGTTGCCTTCAGATGCCTCTAGGTGACTATAAAGGACCCACAAATAATTTTTTAGAATTATACATTGGCAGGCATTTTTCTCTTGGATATAATTCTATTAACTTTGCTTTCACTGTATTCTTTATTTGGGAAGCCTATATTAATGATTCCAAAATCACAGTCTTTTAGAATTTGTTGAAAAGGCCTTAAACATTTGTGACTTCAGCTTCCTTATGTTTGTGTATGAAGAAAATGAAGACCTGAGAAATGAAGTTGGATGAAAAAAAGTTTCCAAGTGAGAGAAGATCCAAGACCACATCTAGTACTGATGAACCTATTTGCAAGTGAGGAATAGTGACGCAGATGTAGAGAAAGGATTTACGGACACAGTGGCATAAGGAGAAGGTGGGACAAATTGAGAGAGTACTGTTGACATATATACACTACCATGTATAAAACAGATAGACAGTGGGAAGCTGCTGTATAAGGTAACAAGCTCAGCATGGTGCTCTATTATGACCTAGAGGGGTGTGATGGGAGGAGTTGGAAGGGAGGCTCAAGAGGGAGGAGATACATGTACAGTTACAAATGATTCACATTGTACAGCAGAGACTTAACACATTTTGAAACAATAATCTTCCAACTAAAAAAAAAAATCTTATGATTAAAAAAAAATAAATCTAGAATTCCTAATCCAGTACTCTTTCCATTCAAACACAACAGCGGTGATAGACAAACACTCCCCTAGCAAAGATTCCTAGATGTTTAATGACGAGAAATGAAGGCTGACCATTATCCAAGAGTGCCATTTTAAAAAGATTTTCTGTTTCAATGTAGTGCTATTTATGAAGCAAAATCTTATATTAAAACTAACCCCTCCATATTGATCCCTCCCCTAGCTCACCTTTACTTCCTGCACAGATGAGCCATGTGATTGTTTTTTGTATTTCATATATTTTTAAAAATTAATGTACTTGAATGTAGATTGTATTTTACCGATTCCTTTATTTCTCCAGCTCTGTAAACAATGAAATAGTTGTTTTTTTCAAGTCCATCATCTCAGTACTATAGACACTAGTGTAAGATCATTACCTGGTGTAAGAAGTCTTAGAAGTGTAGGCAGTCTTACGAATTTACTACGAAACAACGTGGAATGCTTTTCGTTAAATCCACACAAAGACTTTCTTCGACTCAATGGTGTGGGGCACTGTGACAGCACAGAGTATCAACAGACAAACGGAAATACACTGTTACAATGCTATTATTAGTATTTATAAGAGCTCTAGTGCTCTTGATAAATGAAGCCACATTAATTAGTTTCAGGATAGTATTCTCACTCTGGCATATCCACTAGCACTTCTGAACATGCAATTAAAATATTTCAAAATGTCACTTATGTTTCCATCCTACAAGAAATGAATACTGATTATGGCCACTTGATTTATACTAAGACACATACATTTAGAAACAAAATGTGTTAACATTTTAGGGTTAAGAAATCTCTCCTACACTGCTTGCAATAAAATCTGATGAAAAACAAAACTATCAATGCTGATGCAAATGTATAATGATAGTATTTTTCTGAGTATGAAATATTTCCGGTTGCATATAAATGATCCAATCCTAGTAAGTTTGCTTTGTTTTTATTTTGGAAAATGTAAATTCAGTGAGAATTTTGGGATAATCAGAGAAAGCAGACAGCTTTTTGGACTTCTCAAGTTAGCTCTCTGTTAAACAAACAGCATCATTGATTTGAAAGTTAGTAACAATGGCAAGCCACTCCAGTGCTTTTGCCTAGAAAACCCCATGGATGGAGGAGCCTGGTAGGCTGCAGTCCGTGGGGTCGCTAACGGTTGGACACGACTGAGCGACTTCACTTTCACTTTTCACTTTCACACATTGGAGAAGGAAATGGCAACCCACTCCAGTGTTCTTGCCTGGAGAACCCCAGGGACGGGGAAGCCTGGTCAGCTGCCATCTATGGGGTCGCACAGAGTCAGACACGGCTGAAGTGACTTAGCAGCAGCAGCAGCAGCAGTAGCAGCAACCCATGTATTGACTTTAAAACAAATTACCATTCTGTCTTAAATTATGGGAGATTGATTTTCATCTTTGTCCAATAAATACCAGAAATCCTTTGATTCATACTAAGAATGGCTTAAAACAAAGTTGATATATTTTCCGTTTTCTATTAAAAAGAAAATTACAGTATAGATTAGAAAGATGAAGATACATGTATACATATAAATATAGATGCATGTGTTCAGTTCAGTTCAGTTCAGTCGCTCAGTCATGTCCGACTCTTTGCGACCCCATGAATCACAGCACGCCAGGCCTCCCTGTCCATCACCAACTCCTGGAGTTCACGCAAACTCATATCCATCAAGTCGGTGATGCCATCCAGCCATCTCATTCTCTGTCGTCCCCTTCTCCTCCTGCCCCCAATCCCTCCCAGCATCAGGGTCTTTTCCAATGAGTCAGTTCTTTGAATCAGGTGGCCAAAGTATTGGAGCTTCAGCTTTAGCATCAGTCCTTCCAATGAACACCCAGGACTGATCTCCTTTAGAATAATAACAACAATATTTTCCAAATTATTTGGCCAATGTAATACCAGCTTGATTTCTTGTATAGATGTAGTCAGAGAGCAAAGTAAAACTACACAAGGGACCCCCTGCACTACTTCCTTGATCTCAGGAAGAGGCAAGAGATGTCTGGACAAATGTAGAGACGTGTTGCTAATTGCTTTCCTATAAATGATAAATTGAGCTTTGTGAGAACAGGTTGTATGTCTTCAGATCCCAACTGAAATTAATGTTTAATGTTTAAACCACTGAAATAATTGTCTTCTAATCTTTAACTCCTCAAAAATCAATAATTCAGAAAATCTCTAAATTCCTCTTTAATTCTGCAGGAATGTTCTAGGTGCTATCAGACCTAGACTCAAGTGCCCCTCCTATCTTGTAGATATGAAGGACAGTACAATAAATGACACTCAAAAACAGGGTGGACAGAGAAGTTACTGTTAAATATGAAGGAGATCAGTGAAGTAGCTGAAAAGTAAAAGAACCCTCAATGGCATTTAACACATAATGTAGTAGTCCATACATAATATGAAAAGGGTTAAGGGTTATTTTATTAATTAATTTTAAAAGGAGGATATTTGAAAAGGGATTCCAAAATTAGGAATTTGGGTAGAGAGGCTAGCTTTGTTCTGCAGATCAAATCAAACGTGGGTGTCAGGCTTGAAAGGCACCATGATTTTATCTCCTGTGGGTGATAAAATAGTGGAGATTATCTTGAAAGAAAAAGCCAGAGCATAGATAGATCCACAAGGAAAAGTGGGTGGAGGAGAAAGAAAGTGAAAGTGTTAATCGCTCAGTTGCGTCTGACTCTTTGGGATCCCATGGAATATAGCCTGTCAGGCTCCTCTGTCCATGGAATTCTCCAGGCAAGAACACTGGACTGAGTAACCATTCTCTTCCTATCACAGGGTTCGAACCCGGATCTCCCACACTACAGGCAGATTCTTTACCATTTGAGCCACTAGGGAAGCCCAGGGATGTAGAAGAAACGTAATAAAAACTGGGAAAGAAGTCAGATATGGGAGAGTTTACTGGAAAGATTTATGAATACTCCTAAGAAGAGTGGCATGTGAAAAGGGAAAGAACTAGAGAATGACATGTGTATCCAATGTTCCCTCTTTCTTCCTGCCCTCCCCTGCTCTGCCACTGCAATTCTCCATTCTAATAGTCCATGTACCAGCAATAGAAACACAACAGAACCTGGCCACAAAGGGGAGTGAATAGTACTCTAAACTGTAAAAAATATGAATTCTGAAAATATATTGAGGAAAAAAAAAAGAAAGAAAGAATAAGAGCAACATTAAAAAAGAAAAAAACTCAGTGACATAGAGCTCAAAGCATTTTCATATCAGCCAACACTGGCATCAGAAGACTCCACATAAAAGAACAAGGTTAAGAAGAAGGGTGAAAACTTAATCCTTTATTATTCTTGGATGCTGTATACTAATGCATGAACTGATACACTCTATTAATTTAAAAGAACAACTTTGAAGAGCTTGTACTTTACTCAGTGATGGAATATGGGCTTTTTATTGTCTGAAATTGATTTGATTTCTAATAAAATATTTGCTTCAACCTTGGGCAGCAAGGCAGCAGATAGCTCAATGTAAGACATTAATATAATGAAAAATTGTGATATTTTCCCATGCAGTTCAAAGACTCCAGTGTTATACATCAAATTCATGTCCCTTGTAACTAAATCTGTCATAAATCTAGGCATCCTAAAATGAAATGTGTTTCTCAACAATAATCTACTGTCAATATTAACTTAATAAGACTTCAAATGCTACAACACTTTCTGGTGGTTTTTAAATTCTTCACAAATAAATTATTGATCTTGGTTTTAGATAATGATATTAATAGAATATACAAATAGGAAAATGAGGTATGGGAGGGATTACTGTGTCCCAATCATTGGAACTATACTTTTCTTTTAATCTTTCATGATCATAAGTAAATACGCAAACAGAACCAAAGGTAAATAAATATCCTAATAAATTTTATATTTTGTTTACACAAAATTAATCAAACCTGATTCCATTTTTAAGAATTTAAGAATTATTGAAAAATTTGAAACTTCTAAGAATTAAAAATAAGCGATTTAATTATAATTAACGAGAAGTGTTTTTCCCCCTTGTTCAATAATGAATGAATCACCTGTTTCTGAGTGATCATGATATCCCATTCATTTATTTCTTTATAAGCCCTGTGCTTTCTTCTCTTCAGAACCCATTAGAGAAAAAAAATATGAATTGTGAAGTTCTTAATGTTCATGTTTGGCTTCACTCTGTCTGTCAGTACTTTGTGGGCAAGATTAAATTCTGCTAGGTATAAAAGGAAGTCCTATGCTTGTGCTAGTAGTTAAATATGCTCTTCAGAGGAAAAAAATAGTTGTAACATCTTAGTGTTAGATAATGATCTTGTGAGTTGCAGATTATTATGACTCTGAATTAATAATCTGATACTTACGGAAAAGTGTGTTTTTGTTACCAGAAAGCTATAATGTAAACAGTTCTCTTGATTTCTTCTAAGCCCAATGTTATTTTATGTGAGACTGGTAAGATATAGAGTGAATATTGATACCCCACAGGCTTCCCAGGTGGCTTAGTAGTAAAGAATCTGCCTGCCAATGCAGGAGACTCAAGAGGCGAAGATTTGATCCTAGGGTCAGGAAGATCCCATGGAGTAGGAAACGGCAACTCACTCTAGCACTATTGCCTGGAGAATTCCATGGAAAGAAGAGGCTGGTGGGTTACAGTCCGTGGGGTCATCAAGAGTCAGACACAACTGAGCATGCACACACCTTTACCTTTAACTTTTTTTTTCTTTAATTATCTTAAAGCAGAAGCATCTTTAGCTTCTATACAGTAGAAAAAAGAAAAGAAAGCAAAAGGCCCTTTATTTCCCAAAACTATCAACATTGTTGTTCTAATAGTTTAAAGAATGGAAAAGAAACAAGAAGTACAGTTGTTGAGACTTTAATATAACTATGACAGAAATTCTCTATAATAGCAATGTTCTAAGGTATTCTCAGAGTGGAGGCCATGATGCCATAGCAGCGTATAAGAAAATAAATACCATCAAACTGACCTCTGTGAATAAAAACTTGCTTGAATGTAACATAGGAAGTAATATATGAGGACTATATATTCACTATTGAAAAATCTAGTCCAATGGTGAGACTCAGAAATAATTCTTACCATTAAATGCAATTCTTACCATGGAAAAAGCACTTAAAAAACAATTAGTGACATATAATCATTCTATTTTACAGATAAGAAAATTAAGGATCAGAAAGGTACAAGGCTTTGTACCTTAGGGATAGAAGGTAATCAAGGTCACACAGCATGCTGGAGGCAGAGTCAGGATTGAAAACCAGTTCTCTTGGATATTGATAAGTCTTGATTAATGTATAAAATATTTTCTTATGCATCAATAACTATAGGATAAGAGAGTCAGTCCCCTATGAACTTAGATTGGGCCACATATATGTATAATATCTGGTTCATTGCAATACTGTAATGACTTTTTGAACTATATTCATGAAACATGGCCAAACAACAAAGAAAATTCAGAGTATGCAAGAAAAAAATAATCAGTGGGAAAGTTTTAGATTTACTTGAAGACAGGGCATGTACATCTTTACATCAGTATATATGCATCAACAAAAGTGCAACAGTCTCCACTATGCTATTAAAGTACAAAACAATTTTTATTTCAAAATGGTGTTTGAGAGGGAAAAGATAATTGTCAGAGTCCTTAACACATTTAAAAGCACCAGATCAGAGATGACTAGGCTTTCCTGGTAGCTCAGACGGCATGACTGGCCAGAGGAGAAGAGGACTGGGGAGAGAAGAAGCCTGAGATTTAGGCTTCGTAATACGTGACTCAGAATGGCAAAGAATCTGCCTGCACAGCAGGAGACCTGGTTGGGAAGATCCCCTGGAGGAGAGCATGGCAACTCACTCCAGTATTCTTGCCTGGAGAATCCCCATGGACAGAGCAGCCTGGCAGGCTACAGTCTATGGGATGGCAAAGAATCGGACACGAGTGAAATGACTAACACTTTCACATTTTCACTCACAATAATGAGCCACGTGAAATTTCCGTGCCTCTGACTGTAATGAGGGAAAGGTGGGAAAAGTAATATGCATCCTGCAACACAATTCAGATAATTTCTGAGGACAAAATCATGCTTGCAGATTTGCATTTGGTGATATCTCTTAACATTCTACCACATTGCAAACTTTGCTTCCATACAAGTCCTCCAGAGAAAGAAGGTAAAGAGAAGAGGGAGCAGAAGAAAAATCGTATATTGACTCCAAGAGAAAGTATTGGAAAAAGCAGGTCTTGCTTTCACTACAAAACACCTTATTGAGCCCTCATAAACAGAAATGGGACAAATTATCTGGAAAATGTTAGGGACAGAAAAAAATGACACGGCTGAGAAGATTGAGGACAAATAGAAAGGTGCCACAGAGAAAAGAACACAGTGCTACCTACCGAGATAATAGTTCTAACTCTTCCTAATAAGAAAACTAATCTAAATATTACTATTTTTTTCATATCTGCTGTACATAGAAAACTTTTGAAGGATAATAATCTAAATGTCTATTTATCAGTTTTACATGTTTAAAATGGATTGAAGTCTTTAAAATTAAGTTATTCAGATTAAAAAAATAACCACATATTTTCATTGGCGGCAACTATTCACAAATAATGAAAGCCATGAAATGAAAAGACACTTGTTCTTGGAAGAAAAGCTATGACTAACCTAGAAAGCATATTAAAAAGCAGAGACACTACTTTGTTGACAAAGGTCCATCTAGTCAAAGTTGTGGTTTTTCCAGTAGTCAAGTACTGATATGAGAGTTGGACCATAAAGAAAGCTGAGTGCTGGAAGAATTGCTGCTTTTGAACTGTGGTGTTGGAGAAGACTCTTGAGAGTTGACTGCAAGGAGATCCAATCAGTCAATCCTAAAGGAAATCAGTCCTGAATATTCATTGGAAGGACTGATGCTGAAGTTGAAGCTCCAATACTTTGACCACCTGATTCAAAGAACTGACTCACTGGAAAAGACCCTGATGCTGGGAAAGATTGAAGACAGGAGGAGAAGGGGACAACAGAGGATATGATGGTTGGATGGCATCACCAGCTCGATGGACATGAGTTTGAGCAAGCTCCCAGATTTGGTGATGGACTGCGTGGGGAGCACTCAAGTTCCTGTTTGGTTTAAATACTTGCAAAGTTTTGTGGGAGGGAGGCCAGCTTCAACATTCAGAGATAATAGGCATTGATAAATTTTAAAATAATCATAACTTCAGGTCAAAGAGCATTTTTCAATAGTGTAACATGAAAGGAGAAGGCAATGGCAACCCACTCCAGTACTCTTGCCTGGAAAATCCCATGGATGGAGGAGCCTGGTAGGCTGCTGTCCAGGGGGTTGCGAAGAGTCAGACACGACTGAGCGACTTCACTTTCACTTTTCACTTTCATGCATTGGAGAAGGAAATGGAAAACCACTCCAGTGTTCTTGCCTGGAGAATCCCAGGGACGGGGGAGCCTGGTGGGCTGCCGTCTATGGGGTCGCACAGAGTCGGACACGACTGAAGCGACTTAGCAGCAGCAGCAACATGAAAAGTGAATCAATTCTATGATGCTTTCCGAGTATGAAAAGTGTTCAGGAGCTAAAAATGAATAGACGAATGAATAAACAAATAAATGTGACAAGTAAAGCTGGGTAAACTGACATCATTTTGCTTTAAAAAGTAGAAGTACTTTAAAAATATAAAACGGGCACAGGTAATATTATCTCTGGAAAATGCCCGTTGCTTGAACATTTAGTAGTCTTCCTCGGATATTAAAAAAAAACACTAAGAATGTCAGGGTTTTTATGTAAGTGAAACTATTCTTATATAATTATTTTCCCTGTGTGAGTGAGGGACATCCTGTATTATATAAATAACGAGGGAGAAAAAAAGAATTGTAACGATTTTGGAGATATGATATTACACATTTTTAGAACATGCCAGAGTGATACGTCTTCCTTGGAAATCTGTTTCATGGCTGTTTTATAAGCCAACCTGTGAGCATTTTGAGTCAATCAAAGTTCAGTGAAACTTCAACTTTCCCCAGTTCCTGGTAGGAGAACACAACATGCGCGAGCATACATGTGCACACGCAGACACACACACACACACACACACACACACGAGAAATGAAAGGGAAACAGAGTAGATCTGTAAAGTACTGCTTTAGCTCTATTTTTCTAAGGGGTTATCTGCTCCCTGGACTCTCTCTGCTGGCAGTCAGTCTGCTGCCAGCTCCAAAATCAGTCAGTCACCGGCCAGAGAACTACATACGGTAGTTCCAAAGAGATATAACCTGTGTGCTTAACTTAGGCTAATACGAGTGAGAAAGAATAAGAGAAATACAAGCCAACTAAAGAGTGTCTTTCTTCTATAGTTTTACTAATTCCCATCCCCCATCCGACTTTCTTTTCTTCACAATAGACCTCATAAAATATACTTTAAATAGAGTGAATAGAAGGCAAAAGAAGAGGGTGGCTGAGGATGTGATGGTTACACAGCATCACTGACTCAATGGACCTGAATTTGAGGAAACTCCCGGAAATAGTGCAGGACAGGGAAGCCTGGAGAGCTACAGTCCATGAGGTCACAAAAAGTCAGACATGACTTAGCGAGTCAACAACAAAAACAGTAGAGTGATATGCCAGCATTTTTTAAATGGCTACCATGGCCATTAAATATGGCTACACAATAGGTACTCCTAAGCTGGGCTATCCTTTCCAAATGAGATTATAAAATACTACCTTACATGCTTAATATATCTTGGCACTCCTGGATATTTTGGTTAATTATCAGAAATTAGCTTGAGGGAAAGATTAATCTTTTTAAGTAGCCAACACACAACTGGTAATTTCCAGTTAGTCAACTCTCAAGACAGCTTCCACTATTTCTTATCATTATCATTATCAAGAAAAATGGGAGGCTTACACGGCGAAAGTCTCTATTAGCCAATTTAGTTCATTAAGTATCTGACTTTTGGTTATGAAATGAAGGATGCTTGAATTAAAAAAAAAAAAGAACTTTTATATTTAGTAGGAAATCATTAAGTCTTTGTGAAGAATTTCTGTTTTATTTTCCTCCATAGGTCACCCAAGCCATTTTAACTAGTAATCAAAGACAGAAAATTACATTTAAGAATGAAAGGAAGGAAGGAACAAAGGGAAGAAGGAAGGAAGGGAGGAAAAAATTGCTCTGATTGGAATTAATCTACTGACACCAGAACTTAGGGCTTGTCTTGAGAAACAGGAAGGTTTCTAGCAGTATTTGTTCTTTGGTGGAATTCTAGAAGACACTTGGGCTAGATGTAGGGGTGTCTGCCCCAAATCTACGCTCCAACTCTTGCAGATCTTCCTTCTTGCCTTTACTGTTTTGCTAGCAATTAAATAAGACTTGCTTTTCCTCAGTGACAGAAAATAAATTTGCATGAATTCAACAAACAACATTTTCTAGCAAATTTCAGGTTATACTTTTTTAAGAAGTAAATTAACTCAATCCATTTGAGTAATTTGTTAAGGGAAATTTGAGAGCTATTACAACAGAAAGTAATAAAATTTCCGCCCTTAATGACAAATTGGATACAATGGAATCCGAACTAAACTATAAAAATTTTGGTGATTTGAACCCAGTACTCTTGCCTGGAAAATCCCATGGATGGAGGAGCCTGGTGGGCTGCAGTCCGTGGGGTCGCTAAGGGTCGAACAAGACTGAGTGACTTCACTTTCATTTTCACACATTGGAGAAGGAAATGGCAACCCACTCCAGTGTTCTTGCCTGGAGAATCCCAGGGACGGGGGAGCCTGGTGGGCTTCCGTCTATGGGGTCACACAGAGTCGGACACGACTGAAGTGACTTAGCAGCAGCAGCAGACTGAAGTGACTTAGCAGCAGCAGCAGCAGCAGCACAGCAATCCTGGCATATCTTGCCCAGTGCAGTTTTACCTCCATATTCATCTCATTTCACCCACTATCCTTCTGCTATTTCCACCAATATTTAATGCCTTCAACCAGGCAGAAATGCTTGACTTTAGTCCCCTTCTCAGGAAGACCTCAGTTATCACTTTTTCTTTTGAAATGTTACTAGAACATCTTTCCTAAATTCCAGTAATGTAGTTTGTTGTTCAAGACCTATAGGGAGTCCCTTATCACACTCAAGGGCATCCCTGGTGGCTCAGGTGGTAAAGAATCTGCCTGTATTCTGTGAGACCAGGTTCAATCCCTGGATGGAGAAGATCCCCTGGAGAAGGGAATGGCCACTCACTCCAGTATTCTTGCCTGAAAAATTTCATGGACAGATGAGCCTGGTGGGTTACTTTCCATGGGGTTGTAAAGGCTTGGATATGACTGAAGCGACTAACACTATCACGCTCAAAATTAAACCACTTGATCTGGTAAACATGATTTCATAATTTAAGTCTAACTGGTCTACCCAAATTCATCTTCCCAAATTCATTTTCTCCAAACCAATCTTCCCTCTTGTCCCCAAACATATCATGGCATTTCTCAATCCCTGTTCATGCTGCATCCTCACTTTTTCTGGGTACCTTAACCTAAGAGCAAATTTATTATGAGTTCAATCTGTGCCCAACACCACACTCCCATATATTTTAGGGAATTTGTTTCTGGATATCTTAATTTCACAATCATGTCATCTTTTCAGAGGTCAGCAAAGTAATCTATCATTTCTTCATATCCCTTAATAATACTTATTTCTCATTTAGCAAGTTTTCTAGAAATATTTGTAAGAATTAAACTGTCTAAACTAGAAGAAAACAAACATAATAACACAAAAGATGGTGAGGAATATCTTTCAGAAATTTTTCATTTGAGGATGAATGTAAGTTTATGTTGTCAAGTGAGTCTGTCTCTATGGGGTGAGATCAGGTGGACCAGGCCTGATTTTACATAAGTAATTTTATGTCATCTTAGGTGGAATGATCTTCGCCTAGAATGTGGGATGATATGGGTGAGGCCAGTGATTTCAAGAGCAAAATAAGATCTGTGAAGTGTAATTGAGTTTTGGAGATAATTTGTTTGTGCTGTAGAGGACAATTACATAAAAAATAGGTTGGGCATTTTAATGGTCCTGATTACCTCACTTGGTGAGAGTGGTGCACTCATTGTGAGACCTGTTGAATGCACCTACTTCAGAAAATGACTGAATTTTCAAGTTGGAAGGGACTTTGGTGGGTCATGTTACTAAAGTTCTTTATTTCCTATATGGTAGTAACCTCCCCTATTTACCTTTCATAATCTCCATCTTAATATAGGGCCACTTGGAATTGAAATAACCTCTGGGAAAAAAAATAATCTACACACACACACACACAAAGTAATGTAACAAGTCAGCTGACTGACTCATATCAAAAGAAACATTGTGTTAATTTACTATAATAGCCTACAAATTTTAGCAACTGCAAATGAAATATTGGTGTTCAGATTAAGGAAAATTGGAACACTTTTCATTTCCATAATAATAATTCTGACAATTAAAGAGAGAATTATTTTAGTTATAAAAAGATTTTCCTTTTCATCTTAAAAAAGTGATATGACTAACATTCATTATCACAAAGACTGGAACTTCTTAGATTTTCTATAAATGTTAAGTAAATTATAAATAGAATCATCTTAAATTTTGTTGTTGTTGTTGTTCATATAATCTTTGTAGCTTTTGCTTTAATCACATATGACCTTTTATGGTTAGTGTAGCTACTAACACAAGCACTTTGTTAGAAGGAAACAGTGACTTAAAATATATCATTCATTATGCACTTTGGTCAAAAATGTTTGAAAATCACTGACAAGAAAGCTTGTTTACAAACAGAGACAGATTCTAATCCTGATTCAAAATTTTGGGAGGCCTGGGGATCTGCAGTTTTAATAGGGCGATTCTTATACAGATGGGTTGAAAACTACATTTTAAGAAATGCTGATCAAATTTACAGTAGTTATCAATAAAGCTGGAATTACTGAGCCACAATTACCTGGGACATTTTAGAGAAATAATCCTGCCTAAACTTGATTTACATAAACACACAGCAGGTGTTTGGGTTTATTTTCTTATTGCTTTGCTGCCAGAATTCAGAGAGTAATTGAAGCCCTGGTTTCAGTCTACTTAGAGATGTTGTTTTGTTCTGTTCTGTTTTTCCTGGAGATTAAAAAACCTGATTATAAACTCTGTTAGCCCTTTCATAAGGTTTCTCTAACTATACATATGTTTAGTTTATACAATCAAGTTAAGAAACTTGGGGTCAGAAACAAATTCCAACCAGTCCATTCTAAAGGATATCAGTCCTGGGTGTTCATTGGAAGGACTGATGCTAAAGCTGAAACTCCAATACTTTGGCCACCTCATGCAATGAGTTGACTCACTGGAAAAGACTCTGATGGTGGGAGGGATTGGGGGCAGGAGGAGAAGGGGACGACAGACAATGAGATGGCTGGGTGGCATCACCGACTTGATGGACATGAGTTTGAGTGAACTCCAGGGGTTGGTGATGGACAGGGAGGCCTGGCGTGCTGTGATTCATGGGGTCGCGGAGTAGGACACGACTGAGCGACTGAACTGAACTGAACTGAACCTAACAGTTTTGTAACTTCTAAATCACCTCTGGCAGGGAATCCTTTTGCTATTTCTAATGATGTGGACCTGATTACTTTAAAAGGTAAATGATTCCATATTTGGATAACCTGAATTATCCTACTGAAGTGTATATAATATTCCTTCCTAGAACTTTAGCTACAAAATTACAGTATCATTGATCTTAGAGCTATGTGTCATTTGTATCTGAACTTACACTACACTTTACATATGAGGAGCCTGAAGCTTAGGCAGATGAAGAGACTTTCAAGTCATAGAACAGATTCTGAAAACCTGGGCTCTTAAATACTTTATACTACAATAACACCATTTTACATATTGCTCTGCAGCTGCAGAAAATATAAGAAATCCCTCTTCCATCTGACAAATCTAGTTAATAGTTAGCAATATCTTCTGTAAACCAGTATTGATTGCCTGAGTCACACAGATGAAGTAAAGAAAACAATGTTTTCCTTTTCTGTCTTCCAGAAATGAATAGGAGGGAAAAAAAGGAGTCTGATATTTAAAAGGTATCATTCAACTCATATGAAATATTATTTGTGCTAGAAAGAAAGAAACTACCACTTTGTCACACTTCTATGCTGTAGTAATTTATAGTAAAATACTGGGAGCATAACAGGTCTATTTCAAAATTGTTATTAATAAAACACTATTTATATAGCACTTACTACATGCCAGGCATGGCATGCAGGAAGCAGGAGAGACACAGAGGTATGCACAGTTCACGGTGTTCAGACCTTAGGTCTGATCACTGGGGTGAACATATCTGCTGGGTGAATGAGGAAAAATGAGTAACGAACTCTATGCCTCAGTTTCCTCATATGTAAAATGAGAACAATAGAATTGTTGTTATTTTTTAATCTATTAACACAACTCAGAGAGAAAAGTCTAGTGCACAAGAAGTGATTGATAACCAAAATGGTTATCTCTTTAATTCATGCAAAAATGATCTGCAGATCTTCAGTGAAGTCATGAAAGTGTCTGCAATACTCAACTTCTAAGTAAAGATGAGATCTGAACATGAGTCCATTTTGACATTGACATTCATAATTTTAATCACTATTGTTACTGAAAACCAGAGAATAAAGCTTCAAACGTTCTACACATTTTGATGAGAGATAAGATACCTTAAAATCATGTATTTCAATCTGAGTTTTCAGTTGCAGGCACTCTCTTTTTATTTCTTCTCCTCTCTTAGTCTAATTTCCTTTCTTTCTTCCCAAGCAGTCTTGGATCTATGAGACTCAAAAATCACATGTGTTTAGATGTTCAAAGATGAGGTTTAAGAAATAGCTTGCAAATGTGCACAACCTCCTCCATCATTTCTTTTTTTTTAACTTTCTTGGTCTTGTAGGTATAAGAACAAAACTCTCTGCTTCATTTGGGTTTGTCAACATGTTTCCTAAATTGTTTTTCTGATGTTGTCCTTCAGTTCCTGAAGGATTCATAGAAAAGGAATTAACGCTCCCCTGGGGAACCTCTGAGAAAAATGTGAAACAAAACCAAACTTCTTTCTTATTGAGGAATTTGCCACATAGGTACAACAGTAGAGCCTCAGGAAAGAAACACAAATGGCACATCTTAAATGCCCAGGGGTTCTTTATGTGTTGTATAGGAGCAACATTCAAAATATTTAACCACTGCTAAAGCAAGGGCTTGAGTCTTACAGAATGGACAGTGGCCGTAAATAACCAGTGAGTCTATGCTCTGCATTCTGGCCTAAAACAGCTCTGTCTGTGAAGCTGAAATGACTCTTTGTTCCCGGCACAGTGCTTTAAACAAAACAGGCTCTCAGTAAATATTCTCTGACCGAGATACATACCAAATGTTATAAAGCGAAGGAGAGATGATCATTTCATGCAGGATCCTAAAGCTGTGACATAAATTCATGGAAAGAAGTAATCTGTGTGAACATTAATGCATGGATCAGAGTTGTCCAGGAAGAAAAGAGAGAAAAACTGTAATAAGGCAATGGAAACCTAGTATACAGGCACAAGCATGCTTGAGAAACTTGGAATTGTCTGGTGTCACTATAAACTACTATGAGCCATTTTCAGTTTTACAACATTTAATAAGAATTATTTTAATGTTCAGGTAACATACATGTTCATGCATGAAAACTAATCTTTGTTAGGCAGTTCTTTATTAAAGTTGGATTCAAAGTAACTGTCAAGTAAAATCAACTATCTTTTCAAAATCCCTCATTTAAAAAAAAATTGTTGTGAAAAAACACCTGCACAATTACGTGAGCAGAAGGTAAAGTGTGAGCAGCATGGGTTTATGGGTTGTTTTAGGAGACTAAAGCAGAAAAGAAGCAAAAAAATCCTGCTTATGTGTTTCCTCCATCAAAGTCTCTAACCCTGACCGGAAAATAGGTTGCCCTGTCCTTTTTTCACCCTGCCATAGTTCTTCCTACACATTTTTGATCACATTTTTTCTGTTATCAATGTTTATGTTCTTTCCACTGAATCCTGAATTTGTACAGGACAAGGATTCCAAATGGCTAATCTTTCTTCCTTCCTGAAAGCTAAATGATACTTGGAATACAGTGTCCACTCAACAAATACTTGCAAAATAAATAAAGAGGAACAATGGAGATTTAGAGAGAATAGAGTGCTTGCGTCTGTTATTTGGCTTCTAAGGGAAAATTTTGATAAAATCAAGGAACTACCTCTATTCTACGAATATATATTTGGACCTTCTAATTATGAGACACCAAGTTGTGAGTGAAGCAAACACAGTGACTGTCCTTTACTCACAGGACTGCCATAGGGTTCAGTCTAGTGCAAGAGTCAGATGCCCAGCCTAAGGCTCCTCTGTGCTGTGATATGGGCTGTGCCAGAAGTTGTGTAAAATGCAGCTGTGCCAGTTCACTTTACTGGATTCCAGGACAAAAGTCTCAATTGCGGGCTTTCACTGGGGAAAGGACTATAGAATGGAAACTAAAGTTCTGGATTCAGAGGGCATGGATGCTTCATTTCTAAAATTCTTTGATTCTTGTGTTTTGGGAAATGCTATTCAAAGCACTTGGTTCTGAAAACTAATATTTATTAATGTATTTATTTTTAGTGTCATTGTAAAATCGCTCAGTTTGAAAAAGTATAATCAATCAGTGCCTATGTTATATAAATACATACTTATATATTTTCTTCTCTCTCACATATATATTTGCATATATATGTATACACATGAGAGAAAAAATATATATATAAGAATACCTCTCGGATCTTAGGAGTTTCTATACGACTTGGTGTTTCTACTGTTTAAAGTGTTGCTGTTGTTCAGTTGATCAGTCATGTCCGACTCCTTGGAACCCCATAAACTGCAGCACAGCAGGCTTCCCTGTCCTTCACTATCTCCCAGAATCTGCTCAAACATTCAACTCAATTGAGTCAGTGATCCCATTAGTGTACCTTGGTTTGTATGACTGTCTATATTTTCTGTCAATCAAAGACTGTGTAGTGTTCTTGCAAAATCATAAACTCTAATTTTTAACAGAGAAAAGTCAGAAAGACATCATACTGCAGACTGTCCACTGAAGAGAACAATGTGATCTATAAAAATTGCTTGATTACAAATGTGCAGGATATTATATTTGGCCCAGTTTTAGAAAATATCTATTGCTAATCTTTAGGCTCTTTTATGATGCATTTTAAAAGTACAATTCAAATAAAAACCAAAAAAGCAACAGGATAAAAATGAATTGTCCTCATGACTTAGATTGCTTTCTTTCAATAATGTCAGTCATAGCTTTCCCATCTTGAATTCAACATTCTTCTTTAGACACAAACTTTATATGAATTTCAAAATTTTAATATTGTTATAATTATGATAAACTGTTTTTACTTGAAATATGTTATTTATATTTTATTTTGTGTTGATATTTTATTAATTTTAAAATATCCAGCACATAGAAAAATTTAAATTCAAAACCAGATGAAATTTTAAAAATCTTTAGCCCAATTCCATAATTGCACAAAATGGAAATTAAGGGATAAAGAGGATAATAGATTGTCTGGTTTATTTCCCAAGGAGTGTTTAAATGAAAGTTCTTGGTCTTCATGCTTTTCAAACTGAAATATGTTCCCTCACAAGAATAATACAATTTTGTCCTTAAAAGCAATTTTGATAACCTCAACTTTCATTTCAGCTTAACAGTAATATGATGCATAGTCTTGGAAGACCTTTTACTCCCTATTTGTAACATAGCCAAATCTCAACACAAGAGCCTTTTCTTCTTTTATAGCTACAAATCCTACATAAACTTTATCTAAAAGTTATAGATTTTATAAGTGATTTCCTACATCTACTCTTAAAAGTTGGAGGCAAAAATGTATACGTATTAATACATACCTCCCTTAATTTATCTCCCATTCTTCTAAAAAAATAATAAAAAACAAAAGACTAAACCAAACCAAACTACTAAATGTATTCCTCTTCCTTTATGCTCAGACCCAAAGTTTCGCAATTTCCAGTGTCCCATGAGTTATATACTCAGCTAACATGAAACACATTATGGATATTAAATCCTGTTGCAAAAACATGACAGTTATCCTCAGTGTAAAATTCGAGAACTCAAAAGAGTGTATTTTTGTCCTGAGCATCATTATGTAAAGGGAAGAAGGTAACATGCCTTTAATCCAGTAGAGATATTTAAGTATATATGACGCAAAGTTCAAATGACTGAGTTAAAATTTCAGTAGAAATTCTGACGATGTAGTTCTTGCTCTGCAATAATGTATGCTGATTGGAGAACAGTACTTAACAATTACTTAGAGCATATCTTCCAAGCTCTGACATCTAGCCAGCAGCAGTCAGGGATCTGCAATGAAAATCCTTTGATTTAAACAGCTCTTGCTTTAGAAAGTCTGATGAGTTATAATGTTGATGGTCAGAAACAGCATACATGTTTAACAGGGCCAGGTTATCCACCTAAATCACCTGTGTGAACTGAAAATTAATTACCCTGAAAAATTTCAAGAAAAAAATGTTCTTTCACTGCACAGAAATACTTTTGGATGAAAATGGTCATCCTGTCTAGATAGTGCATGAAAATTATCCATAATAATCTGGCTGTAGCTGCTTCTAAATTTAGGGAAACATAACTTTTTTTTCTTCTTTAAAATTTTTTCTTGTTGAAGTTTCACAAAAAGATTATTTTGTTTTTGATGGAAGGATACAGATACAAGAACACAAAAGGGCAAAATATTTAACACAACTATTTCCAGCTGGCAAGATTTTTACTTTCTTTAATTTCTTTCAATGCTGACGTATAACTAGGAATAAACCTAATTTGTATGGAAAGATTCAATAGCATGATGTAAAATCTCTCATGAGGGATAAATGCCTAGAATTTTGAAGATCTGCTTTACATGATTGGTGAAAGGTGATTTAATATATTATCATGTGATCTATAGAGGGAATGGTTTCAGAAAAAAACAGAAGTTTGGTAAAATATTTTAGTAAAATATATTTAAAGCAAAATTATTTTGATAACAGTGATTCAATGCACACTAAAAGGCTGAAAAATTTAATGTTTTCCAAACAAACTTAGCCAATAATTTTAAACATGTCATTCTATAAATTAGATTATTGAAATATGGACTATTTAACAATTTATGTATCTTAATGCATTGGCTGATCCAAATTGCTTCATTTCCCAGTTGTGAGTCAGGATCATCAAACGTAAGTTTACATTGCAGAAAATACCTATCATATTTTATTATTCTACATAGACTCACATATAATTAAAATTTATAAATGACTACATCTTAAAGACCATCTACTATATATACCACACAATTATTGCAAATCACATTACAATACAAACCTATTGAAACTAAGAGTTATTGAATTTAAAATAACTGGATGTAAGCTAATATGTGTGTGTGCTAAGTCACTTCAGTTGTGACCAACTCTTTGCAACTCTATGGACTGTAGCCCACCAGGCTCCTTAGTTCTTGGGATTCTCCAGGCAAGAATACTGGAGTAGGTTGCCATGCCCTCCTCCACGGGATCTTCCTGACCCAGGGATTTGAACCTGCATCTCTTATGTCTCCTGCATTGGCATGTGGGATCTTTACCACTAACACCACCTGGGAAGCTCAGGAAACATAAATTATTTCTCATGAACTCCAAGGAATGTCTGTAATCCTTTGTGTGAAAGCATATAATTATGAATTAAAAAATAAGCACTCAAGCAAAACTTATAGCAATAACTCTAAATATCTCTCGTGTTCCTTGAAAGGGAATTTTAGGCAAAGGATGGAAGATATCCCTTTACTCTTCACAATTGGGAATAGCATTAAAAAACAAATAAAAACTAAGCAGTTCATCCAAAAATGTGGGAAAGTGGAAAGACTTTCTAGTTTGTGCATGAATTGCCTGAGAGAAAATGCATGTAGAACAATTTCACTTTAGTCTCCTATGTGCTGGGTCTCTCAGTACTGCCCCTGCGTTGCCCAAAGCTCTGAAAGTCCATGTGTTCTGCTGCTATTTCTGCCTACCCAGGGAGTTAGGAAAAGAAGTATATTTGAGATTCTCATATGCAAAGATATAAAAAGTGAAATGCAGTAAGTTCTCAAATAAATATAACTATTGCCACCAAAAGAGCTTAATACAGCCTATCATTTCCCCTATGGCAAACTAAAGCTGTGAATGAGATGTTCTCCAAAGAAAGTGACCTCCGAGGCACAATGTAGACTCTGTTTTATAACATTATTGGGATAAGATAATGTGCAGTTAATTTAACGTTAGTTCAAAATAGAGTATTTCTTATAAAGCCAAAATGCATGCATTTATTAAAGATACATCAAGGGAGCAAGATAAAACATAAGTGTTTGAAATTGAAAGATAATATGTTTGCACCTAATATGCTATAGAATTTATCTTGGAATGATTTATCCATGTAAATATACGGCTCCTCTGATACTATCATGATCCATAAGACTCAGGGTGATCTGGATGAAGCCTGGTTCACAAAGTTGAGAAACATTGTAACTCATGTCAAAATTCCCCTAGATCTGAAAAATTTATTTTGGAGATGAGAAAAAGGAGTGGCTTGTTTGGTTGTACTGGGTGTCTTTCTCCTTTCTGATAGTCTACTCAGATTTGCCAGGTATCATAAATTCTAGAAAGCACTGCATATTTATACATCACTTTACTGTCTGTGAAGTGTGAAAAATGCAGAAATACCTAAGTACTCTATTTAAAATGAAATAGAAAAAAGGGAGTAAAACAAAATAAGTAACAGATTAAATTCTATAAATTCAATACAGTACCTAGAACAGGATTGGGCACAGAGAAGGTATTCTATATTATTCTTCTTAGATGAAAATAATTGCCACTATTTTTGTAAAGGCACATATTGTTATACTGTAAGAGTGCAAATGTATTATTTGGCTTTAAGCAATCACCAAGAAATGGGAAAATTTCATTGTTTAGAGATCCCCAATAACGAGGAAGCATATATACAAAAACCAAGAAAATAATATTATCCAGAAAAAGCAACTTAACAAAGTTAGAAAAGAATATGAAATCTCCCATGACTTTTAAACCTCAAAACATATGCTTAGTCAACATATGGCATGCTATTTTATACTTGGAAACCTTATTTTTGATTGACTAGATTTAGGCCAAAAGCCAAAGAAATCAGTGAGTCAGTCCTTATCAGATCTTCCTGATTACAGCTACCATTAGCCAAGGTTTGTTTTTCATATGACAGTTTCAACAGTGGAGCAAAGCATATCTCTTCTTCATTTCTCACCCTGACAATAGCTGTAATGCTTCCTATAATAGGAAACACATGAAATGTTAGTGGTGAGAGTACCTTGATGATTAGAACACAGATGATAATACAGCTTGGTCTGCAGGCTTATTACTTTCATGGTGGAAGCCCAGCTGAGCTGTTAGCACTTCAGCAGAAATAATGAACAAGTCAGTTACAGAGATAGATGCTAATATTAAGCCAAGATTCTTACAGCAATCTCACAGCTCTTGAATGAATGACTTACATATAATGACTACACTTAACTGACCACTTTTCTACCTAATTTGGAAACATACATGTATAAGTACACAAACACATGTACACACACAAACACACACACGTACACACATCTTACAGCTTTTTAACATTTGGGGGGGGTTAATATTTTAAGAACATAATGAATAAGAGTAGCTGATATCTTTGGTGCTGTATAACTCTGTTATTACAATGTCAGAAAATTTCCCCAACGTTTTTTCATACATCCTGAATTTCAGTCAATTACAGATCCATCTGCTTATTAAATGTTTTTAAAGATGCAAATATCCTGTTTTCTTAATAATCTTTCATATATAAGAATGAATTTACCTCAAATAGTCTGTTTCCTCCAAGACCAACTCCATTTGTTCATAAACAGTGTGCATTTGTTCAATGGTATTTTGTTGTTCTTAATATAAAGCTCAAACCGATCAATGCTAAAGGAAATTAGTCATGAATATTCATTGGAGGGACTGATGCTGAAGCTGAAGCTCCAATACTTTGGCCACCTGATGTGAAGAACTAACTCACTGGAAAAGACCCTGATGCTAGGAAAGATTGAAGACAGGAGAAGAAGGGGACAAAAGAGGATGAGATGGTTGGATGGCATCACTGACTCAATGGACATGAGTTTGAGTAAGCTCCAGGAGTTGCTGATGGACAGGTAGGCCCGGCATGCTGAAG
The DNA here is from genome assembly GCF_049115385.1 of Moschus berezovskii. Classification (NCBI taxonomy): domain Eukaryota; kingdom Metazoa; phylum Chordata; class Mammalia; order Artiodactyla; family Moschidae; genus Moschus; species Moschus berezovskii. The sequence goes on along the minus strand of NC_142464.1, from coordinate 58,850,633 downwards.
TCCATGGGCTTGCAGAGTCAGACATGACTGAGCGACTGAACTGAGCTGAACTGATCATTTACTAAATTACTATGTCATTCTTTTCCTGATAAAGGTCTGTATAGTTCAAACTATGGTTTGGTCATGTATGGATGTGAGAGCTGGACCATAAAGAAGGCTGAGTGACAAAAAATTGATGGTTTTGAACTATGGTGTTGTAGAAAACTCTTGAGAGTCCCTTGGACTGCAAGGATATCCAACCAGTCAATCCCAAAACAAATCAATCCTGAATATTCATTGGAAAGACCGATACTGAAACTCCAATACTTTGGCCACCTGATGAGAAGAACTGACTCATTAGAAAAGACCCTGATGCTAGGAAAGCTTGAAGGTGGGAGGAGAATGGGATGACAGAGGATGAGATGGTTGGATGGCATCACCGACTCAATGGATATGAGTTTGAGTAAACTCTGGAAATTGGTGATGGACAGGGAAGTCTGGTGTGCATGACTGAGCAACTGAACTATTATATAAAGCTCAGAAGAGGAGTGGCCCAGATGGTAAAGAATCTGCCTGTAATGTGGGAGACCCAGGTTTGATCCATGGGTCAGGAAGATCCCCTGGAGAAGGGAATGGCAACCCACTCCAAAATTTTTGCCTGGAAAAATCACATGGAAAGAGGAGCTTGGCAGGCTATAGTCCATGAGGTCATAGAGGCAGACACGATAGAGCAACTGACACTTTCATTTTCAATATAAAGTTCAGAAGAGGGGCACTGAATAAATGTGGAGTATTGATTAAGAAAATGGAAACGTAGATTGCCACTGTTACTCTGTGGGTAGAGAGGTGAGTGAGAGAGATTAGTTAGGTCACAGGAAATGCTCTGAAGTTATTAAAATGAAAAGCAAAATAACAACACTCTATGGGCGTGTTCTGTTTGAGAAAAGCAGCAGCAGACAGCTTCTTCATATCTGCAAGACAGATGAGTTGGTTTGGTTCTCTTTGTGGAAGGAGGATGGCAGTAAAAACAATGAGATGGTACCAGGTCAAAAGACCAACAGATAAGTTTTATGCCAGCATGGTTCAGGCCAGTTGACAACACTCATGTGAGATGAGCAGTCACCAAGATGACATTTTCAAATAACAAGAACAATAAGTGGAGGAGGTGGAGGGAGCTGTGGTTTTGATAGACTTAGATATGTTTCAATCATAATAAGATCATAATAAAACTATGACAAGTTGTCAAGGCTTTATAATGCATTTTACAAGCCACTTTAAATCATTTTTGAAAGATAAAATATGACTACAAATGCATTAATTTAAAAGTGTTATTAAGAACGTAGTAAATATTTTATAAATGTTCCTAAGAAATGATAAATGACTATATTCATATGGTAAGCAAAGACCTTTGAGAGAAAATAGTCCACCTACAACATCTATAAACCTATATATTTTCATTTCAATGTAAAAGAACAATTCTGGCTTCTTCTTTTCTTAATTCATATATTTTAGTCATCTAGACTCTTTAACCGGAGAAGGCAATGGCAAGCCACTCCAGTACTCTTGCCTGGAAAATCCCATGGATGGAGGAGCCTGGTAGGCTGCAGTCTGGGGGTCGCTATGGGTCGGACACGACTGAGCGACTTCACTTTCACTTTTCACTTTCACACATTGGAGAAGGAAATGGCAACCCACTCCATGGTTCTTGCCTGGAGAATCCCAGGGACGGGGGAGCCTGGTGGGCTTCCGTCTATGGGGTCACACAGAGTCGGACATGACTGAAGTGACTTAGCAGCAGCAGCAGCAGCAGACTCTTTAACGGAATCAACTCTAATTAAAATTTTCCATATTCAAAATGAGATCTAACTCAGTTTACTCAGATTAAAACATTTAAAAATAAATTTTCTTTCCCTTTACAAATCAGTAGAGATACTTTTGGTCTCATATATGGTCCCTTACTATTTTCTCATTTTACATTGTGTAAAAATCATGTGACTATAGCTGAAATTCACATGAAAAATGAAGGAGGCCCCATTAACATCCCAAACTGATTTTCAACAACAACAACCAGAAAATTCTGGGACAGAAAATAAAATGCACAGAAAGATAAATGATACTTTAATTAACTCTTATACCAGAACGAAGTCTTCTCACCTAATTTTCAGTCTCATGTTTATATTTTGTCTGTTCATCTCTATTTGCAAATTTTTTGTAGCCCAACCTTTTCTACACTTGATTCATCTTCTTTTATCCTTCAATAAACAATCATATGTACCAGGATTGTTCCTCTAACATTTGGCATGAAACTTAAAATTTCTTCACCATATTTTTACTGTGACCACCCATGTAAGAATTTTCTAGATTATGGCACAAAGGGCTATGTCTAAGGAGATCTGCCTACAGTTAGCAGTAGGAAATAGTGCTACAGGGAGCATTCTGCTCATTAATAAACTGCCTGGCTTCCTAGTGTCTGCATAGTTCCCTGTTTCATCTCTTCAGTTCAGTTCAGTTCAGTCGCATAGTCGTGTCCGACTCTCGGAGACCCCATGAACCACAGCACGCCAGGCCTCCCTGTCCATCACCAACTCCCAGAGTTCACTCAAACTCATGTCCAGCGAGTCGGTGATGCCATCCAGCCATCTCATTCTCTGCCGTCCCCGTCTCCTCCTACCCCCAATCCCTCCCAGCATCAGACTCTTTTCCAGTGAGTCAACTCGTTGCATGAGGTGGCCAAAGTATTGGAGTTTCAGCTTTAGCATAAGTCCTTCCAATGAACACCCAGGATTGATCTCCTCTAGAATGGACTGGTTGGATTTCCTTGCAGTCCAAGGGACTCTCAAGAGTCTTCTCCAGCACCACAGTTCAAAAGCATCAATTCTTCGGTGCTCAGCTTTCTTCACAGTCCAACTCTCACATCCATACATGACCACGGGAAAAAACATAGCCTTGACTAGACGGACCTTGGTTGGCAAAATAATGTCTCTGCTTTTTAATAGGCTATCTAGGCTGGTCATAACTTTCCTTCCAAGGAGCAAGCGTCTTTTAATTTCATGGCTGCAATCAGCATCCGAAGTGATTTTGGAGCCCCCCAAAATAAAGTCTGACACTGTTTCCACTGTTTCCCCATCTATTTCCCATGAAGTGATGGGACCAGATGCCATGATCTTCGTTTTCTGAATGTTGAGCTTCAAGCCAACCTTTTCACTCTCCTCTTTCACTTTCATCAAAAGGCCTTTGAGTTCCTCTTCACTTTCTGCCATAAGGGTGGTGTCATCTGCATATCTGAGGTTATTGATATTTCTCCCGGCAATCTTGATTCCAGCTTGTGTTTCTTCTAGCCCAGCGTTCCTCATGATGTACTCTGCATAGAAGTTAAATAAGCAGGGTGACAATATACAACCTTGACGTACTCCTATTCCCATTTGGAACCAGTCTGTTGTTCCATGTCCAGTTCTAACTGTTGCTTCCTGACCTGCATACAGGCTTCTCAAGAGGCAGGTCAGGTGGTCTGGGATTCCCATCTCTTTCGAATGTTCCACATTTTATTTATCACAGTTTATTGTGATCCACACAGTCAAAGGCTTTGGCATAGTCAATGAAGCAGAAATAGATGTTTTTCTGGAACTCTCTCTCTTTCTCCATGATCCAGCGGATGTTGGCAATTTGATCTCTGGTGCCTCTGCCTTTTCTAAAACCTGCTTGAACATCTGGAAGTTCATAGTTCACATATTGCTGAAGCCTAGCTTGGAGAATTTTGAGCATGACTTTACTAGCGTGGGAGATGAGTGCAATTGTGCGGTAGTTTGAGCATTCTTTGGCATTCCCTTTCTTTGGGATTAGAATGAAGACTGACCTTTTCCAGTCCTGTGGCCAGCGCTGAGTTTTCCAAATCTGCTGGCATATTGAGTGCAGCACTTTCACAGCATCATCTTTCAGGATTTGAAATAGCTCAATTGGAATTCCATCACCTCCACTAGCTTTGTTCATAGTGATGCTTTCTAAGGCCCACTTGACTTCACATTCCAAGATGTCTGGTTCCAGGTGAGTGATCTTTTTTGTACAGTTCTTCTGTGTATTCTTGCCACCTCTTCTTAATATCTTCTGCTTCTGTTAGGTCCATACCATTTCTGTCCTTCATCTCTTAGCTGCAGCCAATTCTCATTTTCCAATTCATTCCTAAGAGCATTTCTTTAAGTCTACTGACATTTAAATTCATTTTTTACTGTGAAGTGCTATATTATATCCATAGTCTATGGTCTCTCTGGGGCTTCCCAGATGACTCAGTGGTAAGGAATCTGCTGGCAAGCAGGAGATGAGGGTTCAGTCCCAGGTTTGGGAAGATCCCTAGAGAAGGAAATGGCAACTAACTCCGCTATCCTTGCCTGGGAAATTCCATGAACAGAAGAGCCTGGTGGGCTACAGTCCACGGGGTTGTAAAGAATCAGACACGACTTAGCAACTAAACAACAACAATGTTAATACCCTCTCTGCTTGGATGCAGCATCTCCACATGCAGTGGGCTACTGACCCTTTTATAAGACAGTAGAAAATGTTTCTTTCCTTCCTCCTTTACACCTCCCTTTCTGTTTGAAACCATCAGTAGATATAATGCCTACATGAGCTATTGTGGCAACAATGGCTGACTTTATTTTTCTGGGCTCCAAAATCACTGCAGATGGTTTCTGCAGCCATGAAATTAAAAGACGCTTACTCCTTGGAAGGAAAGTTATGACCAACCTAAACAGCGTATTAAAAAGCAGAGATATTACTTTGTCAACAAAGGTCCATCTAGTCAAGGCTATGGTTTTTCCAATGGTCACATGTGAATGTGAGACTTGGACTATAAAGAAAGCTGAGTGCCAAAGAACTGATGCTTTTGAATTGGACAAGACTCTTGAGAGTCCCTTGGACTGCAAGGAGATCCAACAAGTCCATTCTAAAAGAAATCAGTCTTGAATATTCATTGGAAGGACTGATGCTGAAGTTGAAACTCCAATATTTTGGCCACCTGATACAAAGAACTGTCTCATTTGAAAGACCCTGATGCTGGGAGAGTTTGAAAGCAGGAGGAGAAGGGGACGACAGAGGATGAGATGGTTGGATGGCATCACCAACTCAATGGACATGGGTTTGGGTGGACTCTGGGAGTTGGTGATGGACAGGGAGGCCTGGTGTACTGCAGTTCATGGGGTTGCAAAGAGTCGGACACAACTGAGAGACTGAACTGAACTGAACTGAGTTATTAAGAGCTTGATGTATGTTACTATGTTATTATCTTACAGGTGAGAAAATAGAACAAAGAACGGTTAGACTGAATATCAAAATTTAATAGATGACAATTCAGTGTAAGTACTTTGCTCTACTAGTCAATCACTCATTAAGTCCCTGTTCCCTGTCAATTAGGACTGTGCTAAATAAAATGGAAGCTCTCAATTCCTGATTCAAAGTAAAAGGGAGAAATAAGTAAATAACAACTCACTAAAATAGATTCAAAGTAAAAGTGAGAAATATTAACAACTCACTACTCACTAATGGTTCGAGTTGACTCACTGGAAAAGACTCTGATGCTGGGAAGGATTGGGGGTGGGAGAAGAAGGGGACGACAAAGAATGAGATGGCTGGATGGCATCACCGACTCAATGGGCATGAGTTTGAGTGAACTCTGGGAGTTGGTGATGGACGGGGAGGCCTGGCGTGCTGTGATTCATGGGGTTGCAAAGAGTCGGACACGACTGAGCGACTGAACGGAACTGAACTGAACTGAATGGGAAATAGATGGGGAAACAAAGGAAACAGTGTCAGACTTTATTTTGGGGGGCTCCAAAATCACTGCGGATGCTGATTGCAGCCATGAAATTAAAAGACACTTACTCCTTGGAAGGAAAGTTATGACCAGCCTAGATAGCATATTAAAAAGCAGAGACAGTATTTTGCCAACAAAGGTCCTTCTAGTCAAGGCTATGGTTTTTCCCGTGGTCATGTATGGATGTGAGAGTTGGACTGTGAAGAAAGCTGATCGCCAAAGAATTGATGCTTTTGAACTGTGGTGTTGGAGAAGACTCTTGAGAGTCCCTTGGACTGCAAGGAGATCCAACCAGTTCATTCCAAAGGAGATCAATCCTGGGTGTTCACTGGAGAGACTGATGCTAAAGCTGAAACTCCAATACTTTGGCCACCTCATGCGAAGAGTTGACTCACTGGAAAAGTCTCTGATGCTGGGAAAGATTGACGGTGGGAGGAGAAGGGGACGACAGAGAATGAGATGGCTGGATGGCGTCACTGACTCGCTGGACATGAGTTTGAGTGAACTCCGGGGGTTGGTGATGGACAGGGAGGCCTGGTGTGCTGTGATTCATGGGGTCACAAAGAGTCGGACATAACTGAGCAACTGAACTGAACTGAACTGAAAATAGATGAAGACATACTCTTTTGCACTGTACCACTTACTAAAGTAGATGAAGGCATACATTTTTTTTGCACTGCAATCTATCTCAGAAAAAAGGATCTTGCATTTGCATTTTAAGTATCTAAAAGTTTCATTGTCAACAAAGTCCTTATTTGCCAGGGTACTAGGCATGGCAAGTAACCTACAAACACTTGAAAACAGATTTAATGTCTTAAGACTTCTGGAAGAATATGTAATATATGCATTTTACTATAAATATAATTTTCATGCAACTGCAAAAAACATTCTTTCATATAAACTATAAGCAGGCCAAAGTATAGTCCACAACATTTAATAAATATTATTTATGCTTTTCTTTCCCCCCAAATCTTCAGCAAGGAGCAACTTGATGTTTAATACTATTTTTTCCTAAAAATATATGACTTGTCTAATAAGACCATAATTTATATCTTTGACATTTGGACTTTATGAGAGTCCTGAAAATAGTTAATCATTTTAATTAGTAATGGTGTTTTATACAACAAATTTCCTTAGAGTAAACTACTCTGAAATCTCACAGTTATTTATAATAAATCCTTGGCTTAAAAAAAACCTTTATATTGCTAAAATGCTGCTTTTAGTGTCTCTCAATTTATGAGCAAAATTTTAAAACACTGTCATTCTCATTGTTGAATCTCATAAATAAACTACAATTGGAGGTAAAAGCTAAACATATACTACAGTATCACTGCAATGTCTAATAAATGACATGTTTGGAAAGTGATAGTGTTGCTTATATAAAGTCATAAATGATTCATTACTTTCTTAAATTTTCTCAACCATCTAATTTTGCTAATCTAGTGCTTTGAGTCTCACACTATTGAGACAATAAGCAGCATGCTCCCATTATAAAGTGCAGCAAACATTTAAACAATTGATATATTCTTTAACTACTGTAGATTTATTTATTGGTTACATTAAAATAGAATAGCTAACAAATATACACATTTGGAAAAATATATTATTACATACTTAGTAAAATACTTTTATGTTTATCTGTTCAATGTACTTTTTCTTTCCTTAAAAGAATTATTCTTAAAATTGGTAAGGAGATGATCTGAAATTTGGCTTTTGCCAGTCATTATTTTAATTATACCAATGCTTTATTATATGAAATTATTGGTCTACTTTTATTGATTAAATTAGGTAAATATTAAAATTCTCTCAAATTACAGGAGAAAATACAAGGAAAAATATAGGAGTAGGAGAATAATAAAGTGTTATTATGGGATTATATGAAATCATGTGTGTGGAACTTTGGAAACTTGCAAAGCACTAAGGAATTTAAAGAACCTCTCATTAAAATTATAAATATTTATAATTTTAACTTAAAGTGCTTGGACAAAAATACATAAAGATTTTTCTCCTCATAGCTTACACAAAACTCTTTAAAACTAAAAGAGGCTTGTCAAAAGGAGAATCTTATTACATAAAATTATTTCATTTTCTAAAATTATTCTTTAAATCCAAAAGCAATGAATTGCAAATTTACTCATTCAAGGATGTAATTCTTCTGTGATATATAATAGCCTGATAGCACTATTAAGGCAACCTGATTGGTCATAAACAGATTCTGTATTCTTTGATATTTTTTTTGATATGTTGCTTTACTTACATAACACTTATATATCCCTGACATACATTCCGGAAATATAAGAAGAGATTATAGACCCAGTTAACCATCCGTTCCGTTCCGTCGCTCAGTCGTGTCCGACTCTTTGCGACCCGGTGGACTGTAGCCTACCAGGCTTCTCCGTCCATGGGATTCTCCAGACAAGAATACTGGAGTGGGTTAACCGTTTCCTTCTCCAGGGGATCTTCCCGACCCAGGGATCAAACCTGGGTCTCCCGCATTGGAGGCAGACGCCTTAACCTCTGAGCCACCAGCGAAGCCCCTAGTTAACCATATGAGACACCTAAGAAGGGAACCTCTTGCGCAGACCTGGCAGGATATTATGAATTTCCTTCCTCCCTCACTTACTTTCCTGCATTCCCAGTCTACCTGCTTGTCTTGTCACACAACAAACTGAAAGATAAACATATTTAAAAAACTATAAACCCCTACTTCACTTATTCTTTCCACGCACATGTACTTTGCTCTGCCTAGTTTTGTCTTCCCTGTGTTTACTTTCTCATAGAACAACTGTCTACTCATCACGGTTCAGCATATATTCTCAGTCTCTGAGTCAAAACCACACTTAATTCTTAAGTTCAAGCATGACAAAACATCACCAAATGATTTGATTCCTCATTCCTATTGAAGTGTAAACTATTTGGATGTTTTCCCGTAACCTAATGTGATCCAGCAGAGTTTTCAGTAAAGCAAATTAATGGATAAGCTGAAAGTTACCTTTCCATGGATTTTCATGATAAGATTAGAAATTTAGCTCCCTGAAAGATAAGGTGTTAAGGATATATACTAAAAGATACTTACTATGCAAAACCTATCTAATTCGCATATTTAAAGACATATAATATACAATGTCTTATTGATAAGCAGTTCAGAAATAAGAAAAATGTCATTGATAGTATGGTGCTTATCAGAAAAAAAAAATTTTTAAATAGGTGATTCAACACACCTTTGGAAAACTACCAGTCTTCCCAATCTCATTTTTTAATTCTGAATTATAAATTCAGAAATCAGTAAACCTTTAGCATTATGGCCAAGTTTTCCAATAGCCTCACAAAAGTGGCACAACTTCTAAATTAAATCTACATTTCTTTGTTTTAAAAATATTTTCCTGCATTTTCTTCATTACTTAAACACATTGGCTTAACATGGTATTATACTCAAGAAAGATCACAAAGAATTAAAATCCTGAGCAATTTGCACTATGGTGTCTAAGGACAGTTTCCCCCCTGTCAATTAGCTAATATCCTATTACAAGCAGTTAATGTGCCTGTGTTAACAATTTTTATAATAGGATATTCTATTTATTTAATTGATGCCTGTTGTCCTGATTAGAGTGGACAGGCAAGCTTAAATAATGATGTTTAAGTCTGGTTAAGGCTTATGATTGGAATCTACGGTAACTTGCTCTGTTTTATTTGCTGCAAACTCTAGGGCTGTTGAACAGTGTGGTGTCCCCAGCCACAAATGGTGGTGAATGGTTCCTATTAGGCAGCTCCTGGCTTTAAGTTGGAGTGTATCTTTGACTGGTTTCACTTCTGGCAAAAACTATTAGTTGAATACAAAGAATGTTTGTAATGTCAAGCTTTGCAAAAGGATGCCAACTTCCGTGCCTCTCCAAGAGCACAGCAGGCTACACTACCGAGTGTTTTTCTGTTTCTTATGAATAAAATTGTTTGCTTTCCTATTTCATCCTGCTGATTCCAGATAAACAGTGCATCCAAGGACATAAAAGAAAGTGTCAACTTCAACTCACCCAGATCTCTACTTTTAAGCAAGATACTTCAATAAATTTGGTAACCCCCAACTGGGATTCAAAAAATCTGGATTACAGCTCTCTCACTAACTTAATGACCTTGAAAAATTACTTTTTTCTTCATTAACTAGATTTCAAAACAAGGAATTTTCAGATAAAATAATTTCTTCTAGAGAAAATAATTTATGATTCATGTGAATGCTTTATATTCCACACCTTAATAAGTTGAAGACTATCAAACATTAAATTATTTTTGCAAGTTATTACAACTCCATTATAGTAAGTTTCACTATAATAAACAGCATTCAAAATGAGGACAGACATATGTCTCCAGAAGCAAAAGAAGTGATGGTTCCAAAATGAAAATTAGTAACTTTGTCTTCAAAAGGGTAGCTTTAACAAGATAAAAGAGTGTCACTAGAACACTGTTCAGTTCAATTCAGTTCAGTTCAGTCGCTCAGTCATGTCCGACTCTTGGTGACCCCATGAATCACAGCACGCCAGACCTCCCTGTCCATCACCAACTCCCAGAATTCACTCAAACTCATGCCCATCGAGTCGGTGATGCCATCCAGCCATCTCATTCTCTGTCGTTCCCGTCTCTTCCCACCCCCAATCCCTCCTAGCATCAGACTCTTTTCCAGTGAGTCAACTCGTCGCATGAACACTGTAGCCCTGGCTAAAAATTAGATGACTTATGTTAAAAATTCTTAATCCAATGAAATGTTTGAGAATTATGTTACCAGATTCTAGCACAGAATTATTGTTATTACATCTCATGATTATCATAGAATCATAGAGCATGAGTGTTGGAATCTGTGTTGTCTAATTTGTAATCTTATGAATGAAATCCTTTAATAATGATTTTGGGAAATGATCATGGAATCTTAGCTCTAATACATTCAATGACAAAGGTTTCAGAATACTGACTATTCTATGAAACAGAGTTTGTTGAACATTTCTTAAGATAATACATTTTCTCCCTTAGAAGGAAGTAATTTTCTACCATTTATACCTACTAGCATTTGTTCTTGCCTTCAGGAAACACCAAGAATAAGTTAAATCCTTTGTCTCTCTTCTGCATTAAAGTGCTTCAGATATCTTTTAAACGACTGTCCTCTCCTCAACTTGTCTTCCTCAGCACATCAAACATATCCTTGGATTCACATATTTTTAAAAGCATAAAAAGTACCTGTATATACATGCAAAAGGGAAAAAATATAAAAACTTAAATGATAACAATCATCACAATATTTTAAAATTAAAAGCCTTCTTAGAAATTAAGAAGCCTGTAACATGAGTTTTAATTTTAATAGCAACCATGCCACAGAGTCAATGCAAATTCTCAGAATCCTTCTCAAGAGAAAGCTCCAGAAAGAAAAATATGTCAACACATGCTGTTACTAAAGATTACATCCCTCAACTACCTTGGTTTTCATATTTTACAGATGAGGAAACCCATGCTCCCAGGGAGGTTAAATATCGTTAACTGTCAAACCAATACCAATACCAATTTCTAAAATTCCTAGTCTTCCATATTCTGTAAAAATTTGAAAGATACTTTAAAGATCAGTTAGCTAAATTCCTTATTTTGGTAAAATAAGTGAGGTCTTGAAAGGCTATGTTTCACTACTCTCTTTCTAAAATATTAAAATAAATTTTAAAATATTAAAATACATATATGCACATAGCATACATCTTCAATAGCAGTGACAGACAGAGCAACCTTAAAACAAAGGTTGTTTTAAGAATTTTGCCTAAGATAACCAAATACCAAAAGGGTATTATTTCGGGAATTGAATCTAAGAAAAGAAGAACTTTTCTGAGAACTTCCTTTGGTCATACAAAGCAACACTGAGCATGATAGAGTAAGAATTTTTGTAGGCACTAGAGTTTTTGAAAATATAAAGTCAAGCACTATAGTTACCATGTGGAAGACATTCATTAAGAATATATAGGTTTATAATATATGAACCACACTGGAAATTGAAATCTTGGGTAGGGTCAGGGAAAAGTCATGTAGCATGAAAAGTATTCTCTGCCAGCAAATTAATTAAATCTCCCAGTTCTTGAAAAGGCTATATATTCTGTGTAGACACTCATAGAAATGCAGATGTACAGTGCTTCTGAGATAGTGCTGTAATCTACTCATAAATAGGACTCACTAAAGGACACTGACAGCAATTTGGCATTAAAAGAGTTCACATGCATGGAGAATTTACTTTGCATTAGCTTTCACAGAGGAAAATCCATATCTGACAGGGCATCTTTACACATCTTTCAAACTTATTTTGCTCTAGTTTGATGTCCATGTGTGAGCACATATTTAGTCATTAAAATAAATCATTTGCATTAAGAAAATAGTTTTTGCTCTCTTCTGCTTTTCTGTTTGTCTTTTATTTCCACTGATATTATCCATATAAAGCTATGTATTTTTTAGTGTCAAAAATGTTAGAATGATGAATGAGCATCTTAAGGGAAAACTCATCTCAGGCACCAACTCAAACCAAAATATTTAATCAATTAAGAAATAAAAAGTAGAGACTTCTGCATGTGTGCTTAGTTGCTTCAGTCATGTCTGACTCTTTGAGACCTCAGGGACTGTAGTCTGCCAGGTTCCTCTGTCCACAGGATTCTCCAGACAAGAATGCTGCCATGCCCTCTCCAGCGGATCTTCCCAGCTCAGGGATTGAACACACATCTCCTAAATCTCCTGAATTGGCAGGGGGGTTCTTTATCATGGAGACACTTAAATTCTTTTAGTTTCATCAAATATTATTTTTTATTTCGTTTTTTCTATATTTTTTCATTCATTTTATGCATGCTTGTATTAATTTTATCTATATATTATATTATATTACTAGCCAAATCATACATTTATTCTATTTATTTCAGATAAAATGTATTAATATATGCAGCTTTAAACCGTAACTCCTTTTGTTTCATGAAATTATTTAAACAGATTTTTTGGGTTCTTCATACTGCACAAATATAGACATGTAATACTTTGGCCACCTCATGAGATGAGTTGACTCACTGGAAAAGACTCTGATGCTGGGAAAGGTTGGGGGCAGGAGGAGAAGGGGACGACAGAGAATGAGATGGCTGGATGGCATCACCGACTCTGTGGACATGAGTTTGAGTGAACTCCGGGAGTTGGTGATGGACAGGGAGGCCTGGCATGCTGTGATTCATGGAGTCGCAGAGAGTCGGACACGACTGAGCGACTGAACTGAACTGAAACTGAAGGAGCCCATCCTGAATTCCATTTTTTTTTTTTTTACAAAATATTTTGCACTAAATGAGAATAACCAGAATGCTAAAACGATTTACAACCAACTAATAGAACAATTTGAAAGACTGGGTCTATAAGCTAGAAAAAAGAGAACTAGAGACATTATATCGCTAGTCATTATGATGAAGTGTCTACCTGAATTTCAGTTGTTGGAAGTACTTTTGGAGTACATTTGAAGAAGGAATAGTACTTAAATTTTGTGTTTTCCCAAAGGAAAAATTCAGGATAAATGGATTCAAGTTCTGGGAAGGCAAATTTTGGCTCAATATAAGAAAAAGCTGAAAAGTTAAGTTAAAGATGTCCCCAAATAGAGTGAGCTACCTCTAGTATTTTGTCACCAGGATCATTCAAGCAGAGATTAGTTATTCTTATGATGGTGTTGAGGGATGCATGAATAGTCTAAAACCAGATTGGCTGATGATAATCTCTTTACCAACTCTTAAAATTCCATGATTAATTCAGCAAACATTCATTCCATGCTCCAGGCACTCCATATAAAAATAGAAATAAACTGATCCTTATATTCACAGAGCTAATGAATTGGATAATTCTAAGATCTTATTGATTGAAAGTCTAGGAAAGAGGGTATTTTGACTTGTACCCTAATTTTCCATCAATTTCTGCCTCAATTGTGCCCTCTAGGCATAACGTTTTTAGTTCTAAGTACATAGCTCCAAGTTAATGCTTAAGCCCTTATCTTGCTATCAAAAGCACTATTTCCACAGAAAAAATCCTAGAAAAATACAGTGTACACAAAGCAATGTATAACTCTTCTTTCTCTTTTCAGCCATTTTTACCTCAAAGGCTTTTCTAAGAATAAAGGAAACATGAACTCATAAATAAAGTCCTTTTTCTCTACTTGCACTGATTCTTTTTTTTCCCTGCAAGTTTTCTTTCATATTTTTTTAAAGTCCTCTCAGTGTCTGTGGTTTTCAGTGATCTGTTTCCTTCAATTTTTTATTGTTTTTCAATGTATTCACTTTCCCCATATCTTTTTGTTTCCATATTCTCAAAGATTTTTTCTTTTCTTTTTCAGTTTACCTTCTTTTTTTCATCTAATTTTACTCCCCCATTTCTTTCTTTTCTTGTATGTAACCTGTTAAGACTCTAGCTGTATGGTGCGTATTTCTTTTGTTTATCTATAAAATAACAACAACAAAAAAAGTTTTTCTGACAACCTTTCCTCAAAACTTCAAAACATTCTGGCTGAATTATCTCCTTTCCATGTGAGATATAAGGATATCTATGCTTCTTTTCTTACTACTAGATTTGATAAATTTTATAAAGTTTAAATGATTTTTTCCCCATGTTTTCAATCATACTTACTTGGTTTTTAATTGCAAGTCCTAATTAGGGAGAAAAATGACATTTTTTATAATAAAATGTATTAAGTCATCTGTGAAACTAATAACAGTCAAGAGCTACAAATGAAGGGAAATAAAGAGAGTAGAGGGAAGTGTGGATGAGAAGGGTCCCTACAAGAGGGAAAAGAAGAATGACTGTGTTCTAAAAACTCATTCATCTGTTCAACATTCAGTGAGTAGCAAACACTGTGGACATAGAAGAGTTCATAAAGGATAAGATGGAATCATAGAAACTTAAGAGTTGAACATAAATGAGAATCCCAACTATGCTGGGGAGGAAACAGGAGACTCTGCAAAAGACACAGTGCACTTTAGTCAATTCTGAGTAATCTTGGTCACTTTAGGTTTCTCCAAGCCTCACTGTTTATCATTTAAATATGAATATTAACAATTTTTAACTGTGTTCCTTTATGTGGAATGATTTAAGAAAATAGGGATTATTAAACTTACTTACACTGTTCTGGACACACAGAAAACCCTCTGCACACTTTCTGTTACTGCTTTTGGTGTGAATTTTCCAAGCAGACCTGGGGAAAAGGCTCTCCAGATGGAAGGACCCAACAATGCAAAGGTCTGTGGGCAAGGAAGATTATAGCCATTGGGAAAGACGGGGCAGGCCAGAACAGTGTACATCCAGGGTAAGTGCATAAAGTAAGGACTAGAAATGTAGGTAGAAATGAGATCACGAAGGCCAACCAATGATTTCAGAGCTTTTAAGGATAAGAGACTCTGAATTCGTGAATGAAGATTTAAGGTCCAGTCTTTAACTGTCAATGGTCACATCAGTGAAAATTCCTGTAAAGAATTTGCTTCATTTATATACACAAACAAGTCTTACTTTGGCTACTAGTCTAAGGAATACCATAAATAATGTTGCCACACAAAGGCACACCTATAGACACACTCACTGTTTTTCTTTAAAGACATTTACCAATAATCTTCCCAGCCCAAAGGCAGTATTCTAGTTCCTTGCCTCAAAGATCCTAATAGAGTCACAAAGATGTAGTGCAAAGCCCAACACGCCCTCAAAACAAGCCCCTGCAGGAGCAAGGAGAACCAGTTCTCCTGGTGGAAAAGGAAATCAAGAAGGTGGGCGTTTCCCATAATGACTTACAGTTTGTGTTTTTATAGGTTAAGACTCTGCTGGAGTTTGAGCCCTGAGGGCTTAGCTCCTTTCAAAATTATCAACCTGAAAGAGGTAAACTTGAGCTGGCTGGAGGACCAAAGCCCTCCCCACCTCCCTCAAATGCCACCAGCTGAGCTGACAAAAGAAAGCTTTGCAAAAAAGCCATTAGCGTACACTCAGCTCCCACATCTGGATGACCTTGATTTGTGGAGTATTTAGATTTAATTGAAATGGCTCATACCTAATTTTCTATAACCAGATGAATAAGCATTATAATTAAAGTACGTACAGTTTTGTGTGATGCCTTTGAAAGATCAAATACTAAAATAATTGAATTTTGAGTTAAAGCCCACAAAATATTCTCATTTTACAATTTCCAAAGATATGTCATATAAAAAGTCATTGTAAAACATTGAAAGTGACATGTATGTATATATATATATATATATATATATATATATATACAAGGTCCTTTTTTTTTTCTATACAATCAGTTGAGAAAACTGCATAGCACCTTTCTCTGAAAATGATACAGGTTGTTCTTATGTAATCCTTTACATTTAAAAAATCATCTGCTACTGTGCAGGGAATTTTGAAACAGCATGCTGAAATTGAGATTTACTCAAGTTGTGTAATTCCCCTCTATCAGTAGACTCTATGTAGTGAATGCATGAGTTTTCTGGATATAAAAGAGATAGACCATTAACGGAGAATGCAGAAGAGGGACAGCTGTACTGCTTCATGAGGACCACCATACCTGTTGATTAATGGAGAGGCCTTAACAGCACTCTTCTTCCATGCGTCTTGCCATGAGGAAAGGGGAGGAAGGGAAAGGTAGTGATGGCAGCAACACCTGGGGAAGGGAGATGGGGAAATATGTAAAGGGAAAATCAGCAGCCCCTACACCATGGTGTCCATCCATAGTCTTGCCAATGAAATAATTTCCGAAAACCCTGAACTCGTTTTCTTTCTTTTTAAAAAATCTAGATAAATTTCAAAGATAATTTAAACAAATTAGGTATTTTGAATGCCGTTAATCTCATCACTCTCCAACTATCAACTATCCTCTTCTGAGTCTGGGACACGGGGGCTGCTACACGTAATGAAAGTGAAAGTGAAGTTGAAAGTGAAGTTGCTCAGTCATGTCTGACTCTTTGCGACCCCATGGACTATAGCCTACCAGGCTCCTTCATCCATGGAATTTTCCAGGCAAGAGTACTGGAGTGGGTTTCCATTTCCTTCTCCAGGGAACCTTCTCAATCCAGGGATCGAACCTGCATCTACCACATTGCAGGCAGACACTTTACCATCTGAGCCACTTGGGAAGCCCACATGAACTACCATCTTATTCTCACTTTTTGACTAGACAGGATAGCTTAAGGCAGGACCAGGTAGGACTTTGACATGTGGGTACCGTGTTTTGTTTTTTTTGTTTTTCTTTTTTACAGCAGATTTATGAAAAAAAAAAAAAAAGCTGCAGGATAAATAGTACCAAATGGGTATGTATATTTTTCCCCAACACACAGTAGGATTATTACCATTTACTTGTTCTGCCTCCATCTAATTGCCATACATCTAAATGCTCACAACACATCTTCCGTATTACATTCTCCTAAGGGTGTGTAGTTTTGATATCAAAACAACTTCAACTTGTTATTTTAACAAAAAAGAATTAAATTTAGTAGAATCCCTATACACTGCAAGAGACCAAACTAATAAAAGTTGTAAAACGATTCATGTTTTAATTATATTTTTGTAGACATGGTTTAATCTGAACTATATGTAATTTTTTAAAGTAAATAGATTTATATGAAAATAAGTGAAAAATTTAATAAAATATTGGTGATAATACTAAACTCCTTGAATTTTAGTAGTGATCAACTGGTTTAGTGAATCAATATAAAAGATAATACCACCTGAAAAACATACTGCTACATATTTTGCTCTTGATATTTGTTTTCAGAGAAATCTTTGCCTTTACATGTTTATATTGAAATACAAACTTCATGTGAAAATGACATTTTACATGATTCAGGGAAGCTTTTATACACCCTGGAGATAAGCTTATTAAAAAAATGTACATTTTTTAAGAAAAGAAGAGGTCATCCACTTGGGGTTATTAGTAATGGAGATGTTTATGCATGTGTAGAGGCAGGGAGTATATGGGAAATTTCTGTACCATCCTCTCAGTGTTTTTGTGAACCAAAACTGTTCTAAAAAAAGCCTTAAGCACATTCTTGAGTTTTTCTCTAAAGACAGGGATTTATGTGAATACCTGTTTGCATTCTTGCTTCTGAATGCGATTCTGACCATTAATCTAAATGTTTAGGAAAGCAGCTATCAGAGAAATCTTTGAGGTTTGGAGCATGATAATCCTTTTGGTCTTGCCTTAATACTATTTAAACAGGATGTCTCAAAACTTTCCATTTCTCAACTCTTTTGGTCTCTGACACACTGCTTACTATTAGGCATCATCTCTGTTTAAAATAACATATCCATCTAATACTTAGGTAATAGTATTAGTCAGCCCTTGAACTGAGAAATTTGGAAACTAATTGGTTATCAGATAGATTAGCATCAAAGAATTCTGAAGGGACATGCACTATCTAAGCCTGTTGAATTAAAATAAATAAACTCAAAGTAGCAAACAAATTTTATTTGATATGATTGAACATAATTTTTATAGCTTCGCTTTTCTTCTTATAAATTTTAATTTTGTATTTAATTTTAAAAATATTAATTGCCATCACATATATTTTAAAATTTAAGCTCCTCTCCAAAATTAAAAGCCACATATTCCAATAATATAAAAGTAACAAAGTTATAATTAATTATACCTACATTTAAATATTCCTGATTGATTATTTGGGGATCAGAATTTTATTTCTGGAAGAATCAAGTGTGTGAATCTTCCAAGCCAGAAAATAAAAGGTGCTCACATGTTCTTAATTTAAAGAACTTGAGTCTAGCATGAAAACTTGAGTCTAGCATGAAACACAGCAGTTTTTGTACATGAATCCTTAATACCATAAGGATTTTATATACAGTAAATTCTTCCTTTGATCTTAGGAAGGGTAGTTCATCATGAGACAATATATTTGGAAATTTGCACCACACTGTGAAAGATACAAAAATAACCAAAGGTGTATTTATGAGAAACTTTGGAAAATAAATATACACACACACAAAACACAGATGAATGCTCACAGTACAACTTATCAAGATGTAACAAGTAATATAAAATGATTTTATAAATATCTGAGTTTATAAATAACTAAAACAACTTAGAATGGTAATCAAAAAGATTAAACAGAATTTTTTGAGTCATAAATTCATAGAGTGGAAAAGGGAGCTTCATGGATTAAGGAAAATAAAAATGAAAGCTATTTTTTTCCTGTTTAAGAGGTAGAAGCCAGGATAATAAAATCATCCCTGGTACTAATGGGGTATTTGTTAGAAATATGCTTATAGGCAATCTTATGAGCTAGATTTTTACCTGGCTAGAAAAGGGAAAATGTACAATATGATACATGAAAATAAAAAGTAGATATAAAAATGATTTGTGATCTTACTGAGTAGAATTGGCAATCAAGAATTTGTAAAGAGATTGATTTTCCAAAAGGACAAGAATTTGGTCATGTAGATAAAATGAGAATATCATAGAGAACGCTATGGTCAGTCCTCTGTGATTCTGTTCTTAGAAAAATGTATAATAAAAGTAGAAATATGGATACTAACATATTGACACACAGAACACAATGTCAAGCTGTAGGGCCCAAGAATAAGGCACAAGACTTGCTTCATATCCTCAAAAAATATAATAATTCATGGGGAACAAAAATAAGGTCAAATTTCTTAGTGTTTGGAAGTTAAAAGCAAAGAAATAAAGGGATAAACTTTGAGAAATGAGACACAGAGCTACTTCTTCAAGACTGTGTCGGATATGGAAAAAGGATAAAAGAAAGAAACAGCTTGTAGGAAAGGAAACTGACACAGTCTAATGCAAGGTGGTGAGAAGAAGGTTGGTTATTGTTGGCAAGTCAGAAGTCAGTCAAACCAGACAGATTATATGGTGGGACCAAATAATAGGGTTGGGAACCAACACACCTTGATAAGTAGAAGAGACACATCAAACAACATATAAAGTGAGAGCTTAATTAGGCAATGAGACTGCTGTTTTCTGCCTGATGACCTTAAACCTTCATCAAAAAATCACTTGTCTGGTACAAGGATATATGAGAAAAGGCCATTACCATAAGGCATAAACATTCCTGGTAACAGTATTGTTATCCTCACCCTATTTGTGAGGTCTATCTTAAAAATACATCTTCTCTTAGAGTTAGAAAATTGATATTTTAGCTCTGGTTCTGACCCTAAAATTTTCCCTGAGTCTCATATTCATGTGTGCTAAGTCACTTCTATCCTGTCCGATTCTTTGAGACCCCATGAACTGCAGCCTGAACAGGAACAGTCTACCATATTCCAATGAAGAGCTCAAATTTCTCTTATTCTCCTTCTTGCTAAGAGTGGCTGGATAGTTATCAAAAGGAAATTTTATTCATCTTAATGCTGGGTGTGTCTGGGCTTCCCCCGAGTCTCAGTAGTAAAGAATGTGTCAGTAATGCAGGAGATGTGGGTTTGATCGCTAGATCCAGAAGATCCCCTGAAGAAGGAAATGGCAACCCACTCCAGTATTCTTTCCTGAGGAATCCCATGGACAGAGGAGCCTGGCAGGCTCCAATCCATGGAGTTGTAAAAGAGTAGGACATGACTTAGCAACTGACAACAATGGTGTTTCTAGGCAGGGCTGGAGTATGAAGAGGTCAGCTTGGTTGTTGCTGCTAGCTCCTGCAGGGTGAAATCAGCTGGTAACCTAGCATATTTTTAAAATTTCTTAACTCAATAAAAACATAATTTTTTTTGTCTTTTTTTCTCTTTAACTGAAAATGTTCATTATTTTTATTTAATGAAATAAACACTACACACTACATCCTAACAATAAATTTTCATGATGACAATTAGAGTATTGCCATACAAATCTGTACCTGTAATCCACTTTTCTGACAATTTCACTAAAATTCAAGATTTTGTTGCACAGAAAATATTTTATAAATCTTCTAGCAAATCGATAATATTCCATTTTATTATTTTCAAATTCCTAGTGTTTTATCAATCATGCTAAGAAGTTCTTGGTTTATAGCTATAATAGCATAACCCATTGTGTCCTTCATACAAACTAACAAATCAGCTACCCTAGTATCTAAGATATCAATAATGTTCACTTAGAATTTTAATTAATGTATGATTCACTCAATATAATTAATATTCTAAATTTAGTTTTCCCTACAAAATATGTTTTAATGAGGATTTTGCTCTTTTTTTTGACATAGAATTGTTTGAGTAAATTTATAAAATTACAGAAATCTTAAATTCTCACATACAACATTTTTAGTCTCTGCAACTAAAAGTTGTCATATCAATTTGATTATTTATGTTTGTTCATCAAATATTTAAAGAGTGTTCAATCTGTGCTAGAACACCGCTTTAATCAGTAGTACTTAAACATTTAGATTTCAGGACTCCTCTAGCCTCTTGGACAGGGAGGCTTGGCGTGCTGTGATTCATGGGGTCGCAAAGAGTCAGACACGACTGAGCGACTGAACTGAACTGTACTGAACTAGCCTCTTAAAAACTGTAAATGACCCAAAAGTGCTTTTGTTTTTATGTGAGATACATCATTGGTAGTCAGTATATTCAAAAATAAAATTGATATTTTAAAACTTAATTGTAAATGCATTTGAAAATAGTCATAATAAAGTCATTTCTTTTCAAAATAAAATATTTTATATGAAAAATGATTACCATATTTTATAAAATCAAAAATAAGCTAGAAGAGTGACATTATGATATGTTCTAATATAGACTGTGATAGGAAAAGAGCAAAGCTGGATAGGGTCAGTATGGGCTCCACAGAACAGGTGATACTTGAAGTAAACGTTAAAGAAAGACTTGACTGGCTGGATGGAAACATTGGTGAAAGAGGTTAAGACCATTCTAGTGAAAGCTGGGCATGGCTAAACAAAGCATGTTGTAATAGAAAGAACATAGATTTTTTTTGTTTGTTTGTTTGACAAAGTTTCCTCAAACTCCATCTCAGCTATTTTGGTTGTATGGCTTTGAGTGATTCACCTACGGTCTGTGAGCCTCTTTTTGCTCTCTTGTGAACCTACAGATTAAGAACATCACGAGAATTGAGATGAAAAGTGTAAAATATTTTCAGTGGGGCAGTTAATTGGAACTCAGTAATATAATGTGTTTTGTTGCATATTTAAGGACAACGAATTGGTTATCATGCTGAGAGCATAAAATACCATGAAATGCAGCAGGGAGAATGGAAGTTATAAACAAGAGTGAAAAGGACAGCAGAAAAGAAGAGCTGGTGTGGAGGTTAAAGGTGGTTATGAGTGACTTAAAAAAAGACAGAAACACAGTATATGAATGAACTACCTTGGAATCTCCCATGAGAATCACTTCTCATTCAGGCCTTAGCAAACTCATAGAAACTCTCGATTTCCACTTGGTACCCTCTTATCCTTTCTCAGGATTACGTACAAATGAGCAAACTCAGGTTTTAGAAAAATTAAGTACTCCAGTATCATCATAAATATAGAATGAATATGTAAAAAATAAAATGGATGATAAAAAACTTAAGACAAATTTAACCAACCACTTTGCCGCTTACAGTGGTTTAGTTGACCTGAATCTTCCATGTCTCTATGAAATTAGATTTTAATTAATCTTAGCAATGAATGAATGAGTGAATATATATATAAAAGTGTATTTCAAGCCATATGAATAATGTATTAAGAATCTGAACTCACAATTGTGATGTTCTCAACTTGGAACTGAAAATTAGGAGACATAAAATCTACGAATTGATTTCAACTTATCTAGAAAACACTTTTATTAAGAGTGTGGTACATAGATAACGTTATGACTTTTCCCCATGCTGGTTTGTACCATCCAGATGCGATCTTTGATCTTCAAGACTTCTTTGATAGAATGTTAAAAACTATTTCCCAACAGCAAAATATTTTCTGCTGATGCACCTTAGTTCTGACAATTATGGCACAGAAGAAAAAAATATACTTAATAGAGAAGCACAGTTTTAAAATGTAGAATAAACTCTTCATCAAGGTCCAGGTTTAGAATTTTATAAAACACAATAAATATCCTGGCTCATTGTACAGGCACTGGCTGTAGTAATACACCAATGACAGGTAAGAACAATGTGAATTTTAGATGAGAATGTTTGCAATAATCTATAAAGAGTTTAGGACTAGACTACTCTTTTTTTTACAAAGTATGTTTTACATCAAACCATCATTTTGTCTGATTTCTTCACTACCACAATTAAACCCAGCCTAACTTATCAGAAGATAAAGCAAAGAAAATAAAGCATTAAACCAAGGTAATAATGGTAATTATGGTTAGACCTTGGACCCAGACAATATTAATTTATTCTTTAATTAATTCAGCAAATATTTACTGAATTACTAAATAATTACTGAGTCTATGTCAGGCACTGCCTTAGTAGCCTGAGATAAAAAGAACATAAAAACATGATCTCAATCCTCTGGAAGCACAAGTAGGTAGTATATTTTATAAATAAGTGAGTACATTTTATTCCACTCAAGGCACACACAAATAATTTTAAAAATTATTTTCAGAATTTTGTTGTAAAAAACATATACTGTAAAAATGAGACCAAGCTCTTCACTTCATAACTTTTCACATTCTGACTTTTTAAATATGGATAGTAAAGCTCTATGTCCAAAAAGATAGGTGTCTAACTCCATGTACTGCTCATCATTCAGGACTTACAAATGACTGTACTAATGCCTGAAATTAAATATACATGATAAACTTTTACCTTCATTTTCAGGCCTCATGTGCCTGTATGTGAAGGCAGGACATAAGCATAATTAACTTATGGTGATAACTTTGGGATAAAATATCCCTTATAAAATATCCCTATTCAACCATTCTCCCCTATAGCACTGTTTGCATATAGTTTCTTATTGAAATTTCTCTTTTCTTTACATTTTGTTTTCACTACCTCCCCTCTCTTGGTATCAACTACTATATTCTAAGTTTGTCAAGTCAAACAACAGTTGTCAATTCTGTGTGAATTTAGCCATATAAATGTAGTTACCTACTCACAATTGAGAAACTTTTTTATCTTGATCAAGAATGATTCAGTCTTGAATAAGTTTAGCAGAAGCTACGCTAAGGCATTTTGAGTTTACCTAAATGAAAATGAAAACATAAGGGATGATTTCCTCTTTAAAGTTGAAATAACTCCATTCTGCACTGTTATTTATAATTTTAAACCTCAAGGAATGATTATTCATAGATCTGTGGAATACAAGGAAAGTAAAACAGTCTGTTCACCCTATCCTTCATTTGGAATACTTTGCCACTGTGCAGTTAATGTATTTTAATTTATTTTTTAAAAACAAGTTGTTCTTTGACTATAAAACATCTCAGATGCTTAGTAAAACTTTTTTTGGTGTGTATTATTTTCTTCTCAGCATACTTGTGTACAACCTGAGAGGCAGGCAGCATGCTCTAAGCTGGAATTCCGTGAATACTGTCATTTAAATTACATGAACTGAAATGCCAACTTTGGGCAATGCTATTCCCTCGAAGCATATATATTATTTCATTATGGATGTATTAATTCACAATGTTTTATTTCAGGCCTATAAAATATGGTATCTTCTTGAGAAATCTGACAGCTGATAAAATTGCATTAGAATGGTGCATGTGCACATGTTTTCACATTTCCACAAAGTTGCTGATTTCTTCTTATTTGAGTCAGCTGTCTGAATTAGTTGCACAGCATTAAATTTAATAAACAGCATATGGACCTGATAATGTGTGAGAAGAACCTGTTCTCTCTCTCCCCTGCCACATATATGCTCTTTTATCTTTCAATTAAGTGATACATTTCCTGGCTAAGTTTATTTTAAGAGTATTGTGTAAAAAAAGAACTAAATCTTTCAAATCTTTGTCTTAGTATAACTTCTCTAGATGTACATAATGCACAAAATATGTCACATACTTTTCCATTTATAGAAATAAAATCTTTAAAATTTTTATATTGTGTGCTTAAATTTCTCAAGTCTTTAAAATATTCAGTCAATTAATAGAAGTTCATTATAAGAAGAAAATGAAATCACCATTTTTAAGTTAAAGTTTTACTGAGAAAATACACTGAATTTCTCAATAGAGTTTCAGTCAAAAGCAGTTCAGAAAAAACAATGATAAAAGTTTTCTGAAAGTTCAAGACAAAAGAAATATCTACTTTTTAAAATATGGACCAAAACTACTAAGTTTAATTTCTGGGAGATGAAGAAAGAGTTTGAACATATTTTAATATGCTAAATGCAGATTCAGAGAACTGGTTATAATCCTGAGTCCCTCTTGCCTGCACACCAGAATTCTTCATTCTGAGGTAAACACTGGCCTCAAACTCTAGGTATGTGCTTATCAACCCTGATCTGATTTTCCTCTAACACGAACTTAAACTTCCTACTCTTAAAGGACCTTTCCGTTTCTTGCCAGTAAAAGAAACAGGTAAGGAAATACATCGAGAGTAGATAGGTACATGGAAAGTTATATTATGTGTAAGATCAATAAGATACTATGTATTCTAAATTTTCCTACGTCAAATTTAGATTTGCAAAGCCAGGCCATGTATGATTACAAATGCTGAAGGCAAACCTTTATAGTGGTTCATTCTTTTGAGACTTCAAATTATAACACCATCCCTTTTTTACAAGGCATTACTAGAATATTCCGCAATGTGTATATTAGATTCCTTTATAGACACAGTCATGTTCCTACAAGCCATAAATTTAATAAATCACCAGATATATAACTTTCATTCTCACATTTACATTACCAAGTATTTTATGGAGCAATTTTCTTAGTCATAGCAGTAAGACTGTTCAGTGATATAAATAAATAAATACTATTTCAACAAAAATCCTTAACTCTAAAGGAATGGAATCTCACAAGAATACAATTCACTATTAAAGAGAATTCAGTTATCAGTAGGATCTATCTTGGATTGCCTCTATGAAGGTTTATTATGAGTAGTATCAGAAGGACTTTATTATAGCAAGCATTGCAGAAACCAAGGACAAAGTTATGTCTGGTTTCCAGTGAAGAGAGAAAGAGTTTGAAAAGTCTAATATACCACAATACTGAAATTGTTATTATAAATAACTGGTACATTTACATCGGATTATCATACATTTTCAACAGAAATGTCAAATGCCAACTCTGTCAGTATCAGTCTCTGGGTGCAGAGCTTCTTGTTGAGACCTGTTGTGCACTAGCAGAGCCAGGCCTAAGTGCTCCCAAAGGGTTTTTATGTTTATATTACAAAACAAAATTCCTTGTAAGGAAAATTAGACTTTAAGGTGTAAAGAATATTTTGAAATGATGAAATATTTGACTGGTCCAACGAAATTACTTTAAAGTGATATTTTAAAATACTCTAACTCTAAAGCACTCTAACTTTAAAATACTTTTAATACAGCTCTTTTAACTTAGCACAATTCCCTAAGCGTATATTATAAAAACGCAAGTATATATCTGGAGAAGGCAATGGCACCCCACTCCAGTACTCTTGCCTGGAAAATCCCATGGATGGAGGAGCCTGGTAGGCTGCAGTCCATCGGGTCGCTAGGAGTTGGACACGACTGAGCGACTTCACTTTCACCTTTCACTTTCATGCATAGGAGAAGGAAATGGCAACCCACTCCAGTATTCTTGCCTGGAGAATCCCAGGGACGGGGGACCCTGGTGGCCTGCCGTCTATGTGGTCGCACAGAGTTGGACACGACTGAAGCAACTTAGCAGCAGCAGCAGCAGCAAGTATACATCTTATTCTTGGTGGGGGGAAGGGGGTAATTGGGGTGGGGGAGGCAGTAGAAGGCATTAGAAATCTATAGCCTTAAATTAACCTTATAGTCTTTTGTTGGTTTGTACCTAAAGGATTATATTGAATTCCAAATTCTCATGTTAAATAATGAGAGAAAATGTTCCAAATTGTAAAGGCATTTGATCTACATATTTTCTATTTGCAATTTAATAAACTTACTTTAATACAGGAGTATTGCTTATTTTTATAATAAAAGTTGTATATTGTAGGAGGCTGTCAAATTTGCAAATGATGAAACTATTGACTTTAATAGAACGGTTCCAAAATAGAGTCTTTCTGGAGGCATAGTTTATTACTCAAATTATTTCCAAGAAGTGCTTTAGGCTTCTTAGCCCAGCCCATCAAGGATGGTGTGTCATGCATGTGTGTATGTGTGCACGTCTGTTTCCTTGGTGAGCAATGCTGAGTCTTCTTAAAATTTGCTCATAAATTTCAGAATGAGTTTCCAAAAGTTACAGTAACTAAGTCAAATTCTCCACATGTTGTGCCACCAAATAAAATGTCTGTCCTCAAAATTGTTTAGGAAGGCATATCAGGTATACAAGTAGATAGTTCATAAAGTCCAATCAATAAGGACACTAGCTAAATGAAGTGCAAAAAATATTATAATGGATTCTTTTGCTCTTTGGAATCAATGGCAGTAACCTTTGTTTAGAAAGAATGTGTGTCTGAGCAATAACATGTACCAATATCTCTCAAGCCGCTAAAAGGAAAAGAGCTCAGAGGCAGGCATCTCTCCATTTAGCTATATTACATTTTCTGTTCTTTTCTTCCCTATTTAGGCAGGAGAACTGCCTTAACCACTTCAGAAATGCCCTACCTTCATCCCAGGAAAGGAAATGAAGGCCTCTAGCACTGATGCTAAAATATATATAATAGATACAAATGAGCAGCAGGGGCAGATGGGGGCTTTCAGTTATTTTATGACTAGGTCAATTATTAGCAAACTAAACATGCCAGATTCTCAGTGAAAACAGATTATTTTCACTTAATCCCACACTGAAATATGCATTATCTTTTCTGCATTTTCCTAAATACATGAAGTGATTCTATATGTCAAATAAAAAAGCAATATTCTTTTTCAATATGAAAATCAAATTACAACAGCTTAAATGCTAGCACCAATTGAGTTATCAATCTATGTTTGTAAGGCATGTCTTCTCCTGACTACTAAAAAAAAATTAATAAACTATACTACTGGAGAATAAAGGACTTGAAAAATCTTTTCTACAGATGATATATATGTCCTTTTACTTATTTATGACAGTGGTTTTGAAATTATTTTTCAATTTATTTTAATTTGCTACTGTATCTAAGGAAGCTTCTTATTCCTAAGTACCTTTGAGCAAATTCAATCATTTAGATCAGCTGATGGCATAATCAAAATAAATATCCCTAAAGAGGCAGGGGTTTAAGTTGCAGTTAAAAATATGTGTGCCCCAGTCCTGAAATAGCTATTTTCTAATTCAATTATGTACTATAAAAATTATATTATTTAACAGAGTCTGCTGCTCCTGCTAAGTCGCTTCAGTCATGTCCGACTCTGTGCGACCCCATAGACGGCAGCCCACCAGGTTCCTCTGTCCCTGGGATTCTCCAGGCAAGAATACTGGAGTGGGTTGCCATTTCCTTCTCCAATACGTGAAAGTGAAAAGTGAAAGTGAAGTCACTCAGTCATGTACCACTCTTCGAGACCCCATGGATCGTAGACTACCAGGCTCCTCCATCCATGGGATTTTCCAGGCAAGAGTACTGGAGTGCGGTGCCATTGCCTTCTCCATTAACACAGTCTAGTAGTTCTGAAAGTAGTGAGATAGGCATATAAGTGTTTATCCTGCATTTACCCTACAAAGAAGAATGTTTGAAAGAAAATTTAAGAATTTACAAATTTAACTTGCTTTTTGCTTATTTTGAAAATTCCAACATTACTGAGACAACATTAAAGTATTAAATAAACTTTAAGTATCTTTTTAATGCTTACTTTATTGAATGGTGTGCATAATTAAAAAGTTAATTGTTCGGTTCCCACAATCTTTGGGAGTCAAGGGACCAACTCCAGAAGCAGACTTTTACTGCTCTATTTTCTTATACACATGCATTATTCTACTCAGTGAATTTACCTTCTCTAAATAGGCAGAAGGATCCAATGAAGACAAGTGTGTGTGTGTGTGTGTGTGTGTGTAGAATGAACTACCAACGAATTATAGGCATAAAGAATATAACTATCTAGTTTACCCGGTGAGTAAAGCACTTGGTATTAATTCTCACCCTATTTCGGGCAGACTGTATTTAAGTAACTCATTATATTGAATCTATTATCATAGTATTTTGAAGGGAAAAATGTATTAACATCTTAATTTTTGTGATATGAACACAACTATTTCACTTATGATCCTAGATATCAACATTTATGTCAAGCCATAATGTAGAGTATTTCTTGAAGATGGCATATAATACTACTTTTATGCAATGTGTTTACATAATTACAAAAGTACAGTTTTTTATAATGCATGTAAATACAAAAGGGAATCCCCTTAATGTCCCTGAAAAGTAGGTAGTGCATGAAATATTGGTTGCTTCAGATGAGACAAGATCAGTGATTTGGTCAAAAATGCATAATACAGTAGTGCTTATATATGTATAAAATGAAAGCTAAATTTTTCTTAAATATGTTTTAAAATAGAAATAATTATAATGGCTACAAAAGGTTTTCCTGAGCTTTGAATGTAGTAATACAAATATAGTCTTTGGGGATAATAGTAACAAAGCAAGAATAATAAATAAGAACAGTTACTATATATTGAACACCTAGTATTATCAGGTATTAACTGTAATTTTACATCTCAGTTACATCATTTATAAAATGCATATATTACCTTCCTCAGGATAACTCTATGAAGCAAATGAATATAGAGAACCCTCAGGTTATCACTAATATACTGCAAAAGCATTCATTTATTATTTCAATTTTTCTTCATCCTTATTATCATTTATTTTTAGATACTTAATAAAGATATGATTCCATCATTCTTTTTGATGGATAGATTGTCCTCTTTACATTATATTTGCTCTTTTCTGGTGCTTCTCTCTTTGTGTGTGTAAGTGTGACAGGGAGTGAATGAATCTATAATTCATTTGTCTCTGACATTAGACATATTTTGTGATGACTTGGCCCCTTTAAAATCCCTTCAGCCCTTAATGTTGAGTTGTACTGTAACTGGGGTGTTTCATACTGTGATCTGAAAATTATCTCCAAAAACCCATAAAAGTTGATTTCAACATTTATAAATGTATTTGGTTTAATTAGCAGCTTAAAATTATATGTGAATGAGTGTTATGAATTGCTACCTAATTGGCAGTCTATCTACATTCTGTGACTGGCAATCATTTTTACAAGGCTTTTCTTACTGCCATGAATTTTTGAGAATTGACTAATCTCAGTCTTTGCTAGCCCACTTTGCTACTGGGCACTGAATGATCGTTAATAATTATTTGATGACTTTTCTGTGAGTTACTGGTTTCTGTTATTTACTTCTTCTTAACAGTAAATCCAGGAAAATATATGCAGGTCTCTTAAAGACAGAAGCCATGTAGCCACAGAAAATAAATGTGAAACTATTAATATGCTTTCTCTGTCTATGACTTTTACAGAATTTTATTTGTTATAAACACTGGTATTTGTTCAGAGTGGCTAGAGAGACATGTGTTCCTAGCCTTGGAAATGAAAAAGGAATTCAAGAGGGGCCAGGAAACCACTTGCCTTAATGGAAAAATACCGGTGAGGCCAGTGAACACTTTTGTAAACAAGAAAACAATCATGTATTTAATAAATATAAACACTGTGGATCTGATTTAATTTTGGGGAAAAAAAGAACTATAGGACTAGAAATAAATTTAAGGTATTTTTTAAAAAATCA
Source organism: Moschus berezovskii (assembly GCF_049115385.1). Classification (NCBI taxonomy): domain Eukaryota; kingdom Metazoa; phylum Chordata; class Mammalia; order Artiodactyla; family Moschidae; genus Moschus; species Moschus berezovskii. Next base: position 58,820,104 of record NC_142464.1, on the reverse strand, counting down.
ACATAGTGAAGCAGTAATCTGATAAAATTTTATTAAATGCTAACTGCCTAAACAGATGTTCATGTATATCTGTACAATAACTCTTTAAGATCGGGCCATAATTATTATAATTGTTGTTTCCATTTTATAAGGGAGGGAGATATTATGTAAATTGATCTCGATTCCCTTCTTGAAAATGTGATGGAGGCTGAACTAGGACCTAGACTTCTGGCAACAATTCCTTGCAAATGTACCTATTGTACTGCATACCACAACACAGCAGAATTAAGTTTGAAAAGGACATTTTAAAACTGAAAATTTATAGAGCAGATGCTTCCAAAATGCATCCCCCAAAGAATACAGAAACTTGATAGTCTGAAATGACTCAAATGATGCCATTTGGTAGAGAAAATTAATTACTTGATCCTCAAAAATATCACAGGTAAGATATTAGGAGGGAGAACGTGTGCGTGGAATGATGTGGTTGGGAGAGGCAAAGGAGCAAGGTTATTAGAAGGATAAAATAAAGAAAAATATTAAAATCTCAGAATCAGTCTGTGGGACAGTCCTCTAATCCTCCTTCAGAAATGAAATGACTGTCAGAGGAGCTCAGAACTTTTCATTAGGGTAAAGAAGAGTAATGCATTTTCCCTGCTATTTTCAAAAACTTAAAACATAAAGACCAGAGGCTAAGTAATCAAGTCAGAAGTCTTGTACTTTGTGCCCTGAAATAAAATGTGGTTACTTGAGAAAAACGCACATGGGAACCTCTAAACCCATAGACAATTGATAATTTAATAGCTACTTGATTCTGGGGACATAGATAATACTCAGACATGGGCTGCAAAGGAAAAACATATGGGTTTGATTTCACAAAAGAGGATAAAAACAGACTGGGGCTGAGATAGGCAAGAATTAGATTTTAGATCTTCATTATTCTAGGAAAGAGATGAACCAATGTTGTCCAGGAAACTAGAAGTGCCTCTTAAAACTGAATTCTTAAAGGCTGAGTACAACTGATCACACTGAATAAAGGGTAGTAAGCTTAAGAGGAAAAGAAAAAAACTCTGATAATACATGGTTCTATGTGAACATGTTGCTTTCTAATCACTTGCTCAAAGATACTGCATGATTAACATTGCCTTGACCAAAGTGCAGGGAAAAAATAAAGATTGAGCCCTAAATTCAATTTTCTCAAATACTCATATAATTGAAAATTGGGTTTATTTTAGGTGAGAATTATCTGAGAAATTGTGACTATATAAGTAATGATTTCAAAAATTACATATCAGTCTGTGAGATGTTTCTGACACAGTTCGTTGAGTCAGGTATTACTTAAAGAGAACAGCAGGTAACTCTGTCCAGTATCCATCAATGAAATTGATGGATAATTAATTGAATGCTTAGATAATGCAAAGATATCTTACAGAATGGGCCAGAAGCAAGGAGGGAAGCAAAGTCTGGCCATTTAATCATGCCTATAGCTGATATTGAGAAAATCATTTGCATATTTTAAATAGAATTTTTCCCTAAGAAATGACCCTAAAGAGAAGAGAAAACACAAAAAAAAAAACAACAAAAACAACTACAAGTGAGAGACACGGAATTGTAGTTAGTGCCTTGTATTCTAAAAGAGCCCCTGAGTAACCTTAAGTACATTCTTTAAGTTTATGAGTTTGTTTCTGAGAATAGGATAGTTTATATCATTCTTTTTTTTTAAATTTTTATTGGAGGCTAATTATTTTACAATATAGATAACCAACAAGGACTTACTGTACAGCTCAGGGAATTCTGCTAAATATTCTGTACTAACTTAAATAGGAAACGAATTTGAAAAAGAATAGAAAAAAAATTTAAAAATAAATAAAAAATAAAAGAGCCCCTGAATCTAGGGCACCAAAGCAATTTTTTTCTCAGGAGAAGATCTCAGTCAACCACAGACATGTTACAACACACCTTATCCACCTCACTGGGTCTGGATGAAAAAGTTCCTCTTCTGATTCCATCCTCGCCAGGCAATCTTTTAAGAGGTACACTGATTTTCCTTGGGTCACCTTAGAGATAAAGAATATTGTCTTGGAGACGAAGTGGGGCCTTTCCAATTTCTTCAATGGGATAGTTTCCTGTTCAAAATTTAATAAACTAATATGCCAGTTTGACATTAAGATATTGTAATAAAGTTTGGAATTTGCCTCGGCTCTGTTCAGTTCTGCACACTGATAAAACTGAAACTTGGATCTAGAAAAAATCTTCCAGGTACCACGTAGAGACCACTCAGTCTCCAGACAGGTAGTCTTCTCTTGACGCACACTGCACTTTCATACATTCTATTCAATGCTCCAGGACAATGGGGAGCACATATCCCAGGCCCCCAAATGCACACTTCTAGAGGTTTTTGATGAGCTAAATAAATGTATGCATGATTAAATAGATGCTGAATTTTTATTGGGAAATTATTATGCAGCAATTACTTAGATTATCTTGGGATGGAAGACTAGTTTTATTAATGTAGTCCCTATGTATAATTCCTACTAAGCAATGATGAACACAGAGAAGGGAGAATACATTTATGTGACATTGATAGTTGTCCTTTCTTAGACAAAAAACAACATCAAAAGTGACATCTGCCTAGCAAATCACTGTTAGTAAGTCTTCACAAGTAATACATTTGAAGGCAGTTCTTCCCTTGCATGGTGTACTAGCTGCGGTAAGCATTTTTGACATGGAATTTCTGTGACTGGAACTGAACAATCCTTTACTATACAATTTGAATTTATTTCTTGTGCAAATTCTATTTCATTATTTTCTGTTTTGAAGCTTATCTATTTGTGTAAGGCCACTAACAATTGATAGCACTATTACAGTGTCAGGAATTCTATAATCACAAAATAAAAATGTTTGATGATGATTAAAAATGTTTGATATCAATTATTGGATCTCACCAAAAATGCAATTAGATATTATTTTAATTTCAAGCCAGTGAGATGGACAAATGGTGACCTAGTATAAAATAAAGCATAGAAGTTATATGTGAGGCCAAAATTCACTTAAAAGAGTAATTATTATATCTCAAGGAAAGATAACAAAAGCTTTTATTACAGACATTTCAGACTCTGTTGTACTTTCGGAAAACTTTGTAGAAACATCAACAAAAATAATGAACATAGCGTAAATTATAAGTTCGTTAGAAATTTATTAAGATTGATATAGAAGGATGCAACCATGCCCCTGTCTCTGACAAAGACTTTATAATGGGCTTACTGACCTGGGGGAAATAACCGTCAAATGTGCTCTTACATGGCATCTCCTGGTCTTTGGCTTTCTCAGTTGTCTCACTTCTGTTGAATCTCTATCAGCAACACTGGGCTCCAAGTCCATATAACAAAATTCAACAAAGTTTTTAAACATCTATGTTTAGGATTCTAGATGTACTACCCTAATTCTAAATTTCTCCTTAGCTTGCCATGCTTTGTTTGGTTTACTTTTTTTATTTTAAAATATCCTCAGTCACCTTTACTGAAACTTATTTCTCTATTATTCTCTTACATTTCAGTATTTTTTCAGATTCTGTGTTGGGTATGATCTCTCTTTTCTGGTGTCAATTACTTGATGGTCACATCTATTCCCCAAGTTTCATAATTATCAGGGTACCAATGACTCTTAAAATTGTATTTCAGGTATTGATTTCTACTCCCAAGTTTCTGGTGTACATTTTCAATAGGCTGATAGATATCATTTGAATTTTTCAAAGGTACCTTAATTAATTAAGCTTGTCCTCCTGGAAAGGTGCTATTCCTTCCACTTTTCCAACTTGGGAAATAGAACCCCTGTTTTCCCACAATCTCAGGATATATCCTTGGTGTCACTTACTATTCCCTATAACATTACTCATATTTCCATTTATTAAATTCCTACTCACCCATCCTTTAAAGCTTGGCTAAAGTTTTTCATATCCTCCTCTAATTCTGGTAACATTTAGTCCTTTCACCTAGAGCTTCTCATGACTTTACTTTTAAAAATCTAATTCTGTACATACATTCTCCATCACAATATTTGACATGTAGAAGGCAAAGAGAATGTATCATTCACCTTTGGATCCTTCATGGGAATTTGAATAGAAATAATTATTGAACTTGAATTCTCATAATATTCCAAATCCCCTGTTCATTGTATAAAATTTCGGCTATGGCTATGATGATCTTTTACTGCAAAGGCTGGGTTGGTGAAATGCAACTTCATACTGAATAGAAACAATGTGCATAATTCAGTATAGGGTGCTATGACTCTCAGGAATGCTACCTCGGAGAAGCACACCAGTCAGATTATATGTGGGTCTGTCAATGACCTCGTCAATGGAAATGCTGAGAATTTCAGAGCAGAAATAAAGTCATAGAAGATATATTTCTCAATGAAAATGAATGAGTAGATGATTTTCAAGCAATAGGATACTGCTCTATTCTTTTATTACCAAAACATTTTTTTGTATTCCTTGCATATTTGTTTCAAATATAGTATATCAAAACTTAGTTTCTGTTGTGATTATCACATTTTAGCAGCTATCTATTTTAAAGGATTTAAATTTAAATGTGCATGTATTTCATTTTCTTTTCACTTTGTAGTGAACTTTTTCTTTCTGGATCAGTGATCAGAAGGCATACAAAATAATGAGACTGATGTCAAAAAATATACATCTGCATAAATTAAGTAAAATTAAATCAGAAGCAAGATTTTAAAACAAGGCAGCCTGTTATCTATATTTGAGATAGAAAGCGAATGTGACATAAAGACAAATAACCAAAAACTTAACTGGAACCTTGAGATAGCAATTACACAAAAAATAGCAACCACAACTCAAGGAATGAATTGGGTTTTCAATAAAATAAGCCTAATCTAATCAGTCTACTCTAATCTAATCATTTGATTTGAGTAATACAATTTGTTTTCTGAAAAAAAATCACAAGAATTTCAAAAGATTATTTACAGGATCTTATTAAGTTTGAAAAGCCTTATTTAAAGCACACATATTTTTAGTAACTGTCCACATTTATGAGTGGGGAAAGAAAAGAGACATAAGAGTAATTTGTTCTGTAGATGAAATCTAGATTTACCATATGCTGATAATTTCTATCAATGATAAATTCTGGAGTTTTAGAACTAATTATGAAGAATTCAATTTCATGTAGTTTGACATGAAGCTTCCAGGCCAATTTATTTATTTATTTATTTATTTTTAATTTATTTTTAAATTATGTAGAAGACAGGAAGGTAAAAAGAGAGGATACAATGCAAATAACTTTTGGGCTTCTTCCAGTCCAAGATATTATTTATAAAATGTAAAAATTTCAGTAAGTGCATTTATAACTGTTTCATCTGAATAATTTTCTGCTTCATTCTCTGTACTTCATACCACTCTGAGCTTCTCTGAGCTTTCTCCTTTTCACATCATAGTGAAGCTACTGAAATCAGGGTTGTATCCTGCTGCTGCTGCTAAGTCACTTCAGTCGTGTCCGACTCTGTGTGACCCCATAGACAGAAGCCCACCAGGCTTCCCCGTCCCTGGGATTCTCCAGGCAAGAACACTGGAGTGGGTTGCCATTTCCTTCTCCAATGTGTGAAAGTGAAGTCGCTCAGTCGTGTCCGACTCTTAGCGACCCCATGGACTGCAGCCTACCATGCTCCTCCATCCATGGGATTTTCTAGGCAAGAGTACTGGATATCCCCAACCTAAAGATGCCTGCCAGGAAAGCAAAAATTCTTTCTCATTCACTTCTACTGCCTCAGAAAGTCTTGGCCATGTTTTATTTTTTATACATATCTGTTGGCTCAGAATGAATAACCACAGCTTTGTCACTATATGCTGCTGCTGCTAAGTCACTTCAGTCATGTCCGACTCTGTGTGACCCCATAGACGGAAGCCCACCAGGCTTCCCCGTCCCTGGGATTCTCCAGGCAAGAACACTGGAGGGGGTTGCCATTTCCTTCTCCAATTGTGAAAGTGAAAAGTGAAAGTGAAGTCGCTCAGTCGTGTCCAACCCTTAGCGACCGCACGGACTGCAGCCTACCAGGCTCCTCCACCCATGGGATTTTCTAGGCAAGAGTACTGGAGTGGCTTGCCATTGCCTTCTCGGTTGCTATATAGTTAATCCATTAAATAAGAGACAAGGAGGATATTACTCTGTTTTGCTTTACTTAAGAAGAGAATGCTTTTCTTACAAAAAAAAAAAAAAAAAAAAAAACCCTGAAATAGAAGTAACAATAGTGACTTCTTTAACCTAAAAGAGGAATATGAGATGAAACAAAGTCTCAATAAGTGGACTGACCTCCGAGGTTGAGAACTAGCTACTCTTTAAGAGCCAGATTCCAGAGTACCTTTAATCACACATAGCAATGGAAGCCACTCCAGTACTCTTGCCTAGAAAATCCCATGGACAGAGGAGCCTGGTGGGCTACAGTCCATGGGGTCGCTACTAGTCAGACATAACTGAGCGACTTCACTTTCACTTTTCACTTTTACACATTGGAGAAGGAAATGGCAACCCACTCCAGTGTTCTTGCCTGGAGAATCCCAGGGACGGGGAAGCCTGGTGGGCCGCCGTCTATGGGGTCGCACAGAGTCGGACACGACTGAAGCGACTTAGCAGCAGCAGCAGGATGCCTAAAGTGTCATCACATTTCAGCAACATCAAGTATTTTATACATAATTCAAGGGGAAAAATTCATAAGAAAAACAGAAATATATACAATGTATAAGCAAAGACAAATACAAGAAATATGGGGTTATAGCTTAACTTAATAAGGAACTTAACACAGAATTCATTATTAACAAGTGTGCTGAAATTCAGATAAGCAAATGCTTTGAGAGCCTGGAGGCAACAAGCCCACTAACTGACCTCCAAAGTCACTTTGAAATTTGATGAGAGCTCATTCCCTCCTCAAATGTCATAAAGGTTCAGCAGAGTGATCTAGTTTTAAAAGACAAAATTAGAATAAAAAGGGTAATATAGTCACACATTTTATCAGTGTTAATTATTAATACTGAGATTAAAAAGAAAGGGCTGAAGTTCAGTAAGCATACTAATTCGACACTTTTCAGTTCGTTTTCTCTGTCGATTTGAATATTTTGAAGCAGTTAAAAAGGAAGTATATACCTGAAGAATAATGCCTTCAACTGGAAAACTGGCTGTTTTACATTCAAAATGTAAAATCATTAAAAAAGAGATCAGAGAATACAGGGAGATAATGGCTTCTCACCTTGATTGACAGAGAGTACAAAAAAATTGGATTGATTTGATACCAAAGGATAGACTTTTTCTCTCCCCTCTTTTAAGATCCTTGATATGTTTAAATGTTACTGCTCCTGGATGTCATCCCTTGGTATCCCACAAAAATTAGAAATTAACTGGGAATTATTAAAGGTGAGAATATCATTCTTACCAGTCATTTAAGAATGCTATCTTTGTGAGACTAAGTATTTTTGATGCTTCATGATTAAAACTTTGCGTTATGTCAAATCTACCTAAAGTTAATAATAATCATAATTATTTTATTATTACTATTTAAATACTAGTACTAAACAGTCCTGTCACTAATATAGTAAAATTAATGGTACTCATTATTTATTTATACATTATTCAGTGCAACTATCTCATTTAGTGTCTTCCACTACCCTATGATTTATTATTGGAGAAAGTGGGGCTATGAGATGTCAGAAAACTACACTGTTAGTAAAAGGGGAAATCAGGATTTAAACCAATGTTAATTAGACTAATACTTTGGCCATCTGATGCAAAGATCTGACTCATTGAAAAAGACCCTGATGCTAGGAAAGATTGAGGTCAGGAGGAAAAGGAGGTGACAGAGGATGAGATGGTTAGATGGCATCATCAACTCAATGAACAGGAGTTTCAGCAAACCCCCAGAGACAGTGAAGGACAGGGAAGTCTGGCAGGCTGCAAAGAATCAGGCACAACTGAATGATTGAACAACAACAAATAGACCAATGTCATTTAATTCACATTGTTACTGTTAATTTTCCCTAGATTTCAAGCCTGTTTTTTAAGACAGTACATTCTGTCTACTACATTACATATGTAACGTAGGACATTGTCTATAGGACAATGTCTTCTTTAGATTCTTTTAGATTATGTTGTTCATTACTGGAATGCTAGAAAGCTCCTGCAACATACATCTTGATTGGCTGAGACTGCATAGAGATAATCTCTATTATCATTTTCCCTAATCACTATGAAGAAGGAGGAGTAAATAGGACCGTCGAGAAGTGAAAGGTGTGTGGACTTGGGGATACTTGGGAGGTACAGAATTTTGCTGATGGCTAGAAATGTAAAAAATAGACGTTGGTAACTAGACAGAGTGAAATGCTAAACCAAGAAAATGAATCCTTTCCAAGGTATATTAGTCTCTTTCCCAAACACACACAAAAATTGCAGGGCATTTGCTTTGTGGTATTAAGAATATGTTATTAACAAGAATATGAACATTTTTGGGAGACTGGAAGAGACAGCGTCGTTAATTCAATCTAAATGAAAACAGCAAAAATCAACAATTTCTAGAGGACAGTATCTTACAGATGAGTTCTGAAAATTGGGTAGCTAAAAGAAAAGTAGAAAGTAAAGGGTCCTTTATCTCACACAAGGGTATGAGTTTAATGTCTATTCTCATTGCCCTTGGTCATTAAAAAAAAAAAAAAAGGTGCTTCATTCCCAAATGACATTTCAAATATACTGTTATTTAGTTCTGAAATCAATGTGGAAAGTCCATGGCAGATACAGGAAGGGTTCACAGTGAAATGCTTCAAACCTCAAGAACAATGTGCTCTAAACACTAAAGCATGTGGAGTGAGGAGAATGAATAAAACAAGTATGCCTAACTTATGCATAGATTATAAAAAGTATGGAAGTGGGAAATTTAAAAAATTAATATATTAAAAACCAAAATTACTTTTAAATATTTGAGAAAATCAAGAGGCATAAAATTAATTAAGCAGTTAGAATGGACAAATTTCTGACCATTTAACTTTTAAAAATCTGCCTTATGGATCAACAGCTATTTTCTTACTTTGATTTATTTCTATGTTATACTACCTGAAAGTTTAGCTAGAGGAAAACACATACTATTTTGTACCTTTTGTTCACTCTTACTCGGGCTGAAGTTTACACTGTCAGGTAAGAAAGTAAATGTGTTTATTCTGTTATGAGATCACTTAGTAATAATTAATGGTTTTGAAGGCACTGTACCCAGAGCCAGATCAGACCTATAAATGCCTCTTGGATAGTGCAATTTGGGGAGACTCCAAAATTGTCTCCCATATTGACATACTGTTGGACCAACTTTTTCATCTACCTGACCAGAAATAATGCCATTTGACCCTTTTCATTTATTTGATTTATGTAATGCATTTATTATCTACTACTACAATACACATGTGTTATATGGGTTGTGAGGAAGGCCCTAGAATTCTGATTGGCTCATATTATACTACATATTATCAAATTCACTCACCATCACACTAAGAGATCCAAAGTTCTCTTTCTGTTCAGGAGAATAAAATGCTTAAGAAAAATTAGATGTAAGAAAATAATTGCAGTTTATCGTATCTGTGTATGGTTTTACAGTTAATTTAGCTATTTGCCATATAGATGATAGAAACAGACCCTAAAGAAGTAAATGACCTACCCAATCCTAACGGAAATTATGACTAGAGGTTAAGTTGAGTGTTTTCCATATTTGAGTTGTTAAACTCATCAAGAGATCACATGATACATAGTTAAAACAAACTTGCCTTGAAAATATGTTTCAGGAGGACTTTTGAAAGAATAAGTAGACCATGGCACAAAGGCAGGGGTCAAAATAAATACTTATAGCAGACTTAAACTCATAAGCCCCATTCTAAGAGAAAGTCTGAAGACTACTACTAATTAAGAGAACAGCAAACCTTTGCATAATCAATGGTTGCCTTGAATGTGATCGTGCTTTTAGGCCTAATATATGGTTTTCACTTAACTTATTAAATTATTTTATCAAAGTTCTTCATCGTTACTTAACTTCCTACCATGGATTCCATATTTTAAAATATGTAATTCCACTAAGTGTATTTTAAAGAAATAGCAACCAATTTCTCCAATCTTATCAAAGGATCAGCATGAAATAATCATAATAATATTAACTAAGTTAAAGAAAAATATGTTAGTGATATTTTTCATTAATGAATGTATAATTCATGATGGTTTTCTTAAAAGTATTTTTATGTATAACTTTCATTATTCCTTCCCAGAAACTCATGAGATATAAGTACCCCAGGTTTGAAATCATCAAAATGGTGGGTTTTATTTTAATGAATAAATTCTGGTTTCAAGAAATTATGTTTATTTTTACACTGTATTATTTTCTAAACTGATAAGAAAATAAAGCTTCATCATCATTTGGCACTAATGTGGTTTGGAATATAGTGTAAAGCTTGTTAAAAAGAGAACTCACCCATAAGCCCTTAATGAAGTTTTGTTATAGAAGGCAGAGATAAAAGCTTTTGTAAAACATGAGTGCATTTCACTATCCATGTACTGAAATTTTCCTGTATTTTGGTTATTTCCTTACTACAGCATCTGTGACTATTTTTATCATTAGCTATACCAACTTATACCCAGTTTCCATCATCACACTGGATTATTATAAAGTTACTGCACTGGAAATTATCTCCTAAACTTTACAATGAAAGTTAATCCAAGGAGTTAGTTATAACAGCATTGCTTCTAATAGGGTAAAATTCAAAATTCAAAATGTTTGAGGTAATAATAGTCAGGAACTAGGACAGCATCCAAAATGGTATTTTCATGTAAAATCCAATACAAATCCTGATTAAAAGCTAACCAAGCAAAACACTGCAGATTACCTGGATTCCAATTAAATGTGACAAATGAATATTTGACAGGTTTCAATTCCAATTCTATTTATGTCAGAATGATCCATTATTATTGAAGATGAAACTACCAGAATTCAAGCAATGCACTACACTTTACGACTAGATAATAGTCTGAAAGCGAACACAACGGAACTCTTAAATGTCAACTGCTACATTTGGATCACCCAAAGTGAATCACATCTCCTCTGTCATTACCTATAGATCAGGGCTAACATGAATCACACTGAGCAGATGACAAATGGTTATATAAACTCCAAATTTCAAGTGTCAGTCACATAAAATCAGGAAAAATCAGTTACATGATTATGTTTCTTGGCTGTTGACAAGACTGAAAACATAGTTATAAATAATAACTAAAAGTCTTTGAGAAATGTTTCTCAGTCAACTTGCTAGCCTCTTAACAAGCTCATCTTTTAAGTTTTCCAAGATATGTATGTTTCCCAAAAAGTAACCATTGTGTATTTGTCATATATAATATGTTTATTATTCATTATTTCTTTCTTATTTTAATGGCACTGAATTCCTTAAACTGAGAAAAGAGAAAATGACATTAAAATATGATTGCAATGCCAATGAGAGTTGACACCCCCAAAATACTTAATTATACTGTATGTTGTGAGAAAAGTACTTTTTAAAATACATATAAATTATACGATATCATCAAAAGGTAATACAGATATAGTAAAGCTCTTAAAGTAAATGAATCCTGCCTTCCTAGAGAGTGTGTGTTTGTATGTGCGTGTGTATATATAAAACATTTTGTGGCATTTTTACTTTAATTTTTACTTTGTACAAAGATTTCAAACATATTTGCCTTAAATATACATTCATCAGCATTGCAATTCATATATATCAAAATTGTATTTAAAATTGCATTTTAAAAAATCAAAAAAAAAAAAAGATGAATTCTTAAAAACCATATCAAACTCCCATCCACATAAGCACACACTGCCAAACACACAGATAAGCATGCCTTTATAGCCATAAGGCAAAATGCCATTAAATATCTGGATAATTAATCAAGAAGGATTTCAGTCAGCAGACCCTGATATCATATCTACTTAGCCAGATAACAATGTGGAAAAATAACTATTTTACATGATTTAGTTTAGCAATAATTTGATTTGGAGTTATGTATGATACATTACTCTCTAATGCTGGATTTTAATATTCATACTTAAGCTTCCAGAAAAAAAGACTTTCTCCCACAGTAATAGGTTCTATTTACATATTGTCACTCAAGAAACTGGTATATAACAAAAAGTTAAAATTTCTTATTTCACTTGGGGGATGCAATGGTGAAAGACATAAATTCACTTCAAGGTTTCACTAGAGATAAAAATGTGTGTGATTCCTCTTCCTCTCTCTGCAAATAACCAAATCTCTTCTTATATATGAAATAATAAAGTTAGCAAGAACTTCACCACTCCATTATTTGACATAAATCTATTCTTCAGGCATTTACTTACAACCTTTGGGAACAGAAACAAATGTGAAAAGTCTCATAAGCACTACTTGCAATCTAACACTGTAACTTGCAAGTGTACACAGGCCAATTGTGGTAATTATGAGAACCATCTCACAACAGGATAAGAATATAGGGTGCTATAATCTTCCTTCCTCCTTTTCCCTCGCAAAAAAAAAAAAAAAGAAAAGAGAGAGAGAGAAAAAAAAAAACCTTATAATTAAATGAGAGGGGAGTTCTAATAGCATTTACAGTATATTTTGGAGAATAATATGATACTGTTCTCCTCCTTTGACTCCATTTCTGTTATTGCTTGAAAAGGAGAGGTTTGAAAATGCTTTTCTAAATACCTAGGAGACGAAAGAACAGAGCCAGGTATGTTTATTGTCATTTCCTTTTACCAAGACTGGACAATTGCAATTGAAGAAATAGTTGCATGACAAAAATGAATAGAAGAAAACAGTGACACAAGACCTTTCTCAGTGGCTATAGTTTAGGTATTATACTAGTTTCGTTTTTCCCATAACAGGTACTACTCTGATTTATTTGTAAAGGTGTTTATTTCTGACAGGTTGGTTTAAAATGATGGAGCAAGTTCAGTGAATTTAATCTAGAGAATTATGTTCTTTTATTTGGCATTTCTATACTTTAGCAAATATTGATTATTTCAAAGAAAACAGGTTTGGTGTCAGCTATTTTATTTTGATTTTAGACTGACCTTCAAGAGTCTACTTATTACGGCTCACTAGCGTGATTATGTGTGTGGATGTTGTGTTTGCCCCTACCATTTTCCATATGCTCTGCCTCACCAACACTGCCATCCGGCGTGGTCCTTTCATAGTTGTCCTCTGGGAGTGGAAGGGCACCCAGTCTTGGCCCTGATGAACTCTTACTGCTTGGTGTTTCTGACTCCTCCAGCCCGCTGTCATAGCAACTCTGCAGTGACCCCTGATGTGGGTCCTGAGGCTGACTCACAACAGAAAACGTCACTCTACGAAATGGCTGTAAGAGAAAAGATTCTGAATGTCACTAAGGTATAAGATTGCAAATGATCTTATTTAAAAAATACATAAATTACATACATTAAGGTCGACTGACAACTAATTCAATACAGAATAGTCAATATGATATGTTGAAATTTATTTGCTTAACTCTGTTTTCTGAGGCAATACATAGAGCTTAGATTTTATTATGGAAAAACTGAATATTCCTTTCTGTAACAGAGATAAGAAAACAGCAATGTTACTGAAACAAACATTTAAATTTGATATGGTACTTCCACACAGTCACCACTTTTCTATTCTGAAGTCTTCACTTCAAACATATTTTTCACAAACAGATTCCTTACAAAAACAAGGGTCAGTGATTTTGGAAAGCAATAAATATAGAACTAATCCATCGCAAGTAGACCATTTTTAAATACTTTGTCCTTAGAGCAGATGGTTTATAATCAAGTGTTCTGGGAGTTGACTTCAACTATTAAAGGTACAGCTGATAAATAAGAATTCAGATGAAGTGCTAACAGATTAGAATATATTTCTTACTTCATTCATATTAAAAATATTACCTCTTGACCCTAAAAGTGTAAAGGTAGTATTGAAATAATAGAGAAGAGTTTCATTAACCAGGGAATTGAAAATAAACTAAAAAAGTTTAATTCTATGTGTTTTTACTACTTCACAATTTGCTCAAAAAAGTAACATCATATACCGTCTTTAAGTAGTATTTAAGGTACCGCAAATATTACCCATTGGACATCAAATATAATATGCTACTAATGTTGGCTGAACAGAATACTTACTATATATGGAATTTAAAGGTTATCATAACTACATAATAAAACAGAAACATTTTAGGTTCATTAAGGGAACAAATTAATGCCATACATTGTCAGGGATATATGTACACATAATATTTTGGGGTAAAACCAATACAGAAGATTCTATAATATCTCTTTCAGATTATTCTTGGCAACATTGTATTCATTAACTTCTTATATGACTTAAAAGTGGCATAAATGTACAGATTTTTGAACCTATAATTCATATTGTTTTTTTCTAATATAAAGATAAAGTTAATATTGCCAGAATAGTGAGAAAGGTAAAGAACCTTTACTGTACTTTTACATTTGCATACTAGTGGTACAAATCACCCATCACAACTAGAACCAGTAGAATTTTTAAAACGTTAAGTCTAATCTACATACCATAGGCTATTAATGGGAAAGCTAAGAAAAACTGGGACATTTACCCCAAAATTTATAAATTGGTCTTACCAGAGACAAACACATGCTTCCACAGAACTTCCCTTTATTTTGTCTCAGATAGAAGACTGGCCAGGAATATTGTCTATTGTTCATATTTCTAAACAAATATCTTTCCTTCAATGTACTTATTAGAGTGTATAGTCTTTAAAATATCTACCTTTCCATTTAATTCAAAGTCAAACTTTAAGAAATTCTGAATTCTGTTGGAAACATTTAAAGCATGTTCTCTTCTTTATAATGTTTCCCTGAATCGGGACTGCAGTATTTTAAAACAATTGCAAAATATTACTAGTATAAACATCATACACACCATGGGCCAAAATTTACTAGCAACAAAATCTCTAGAAACATTTTCCTTATTTCACTATTAATTCTCACATTGCTTTAGAGTAGTATAATTGTGATATTTTACCTTATTTCTTAATAAATATGAAATCAATTTGTATTTACCAGGCTTTATCTTATGTGTGCATATTTTTCTTTCTTTTTTTCCTATTTCAGTTCAGTTCAGTCGCTCAGTCATGTCCAACTCTTTGTGACCCCATGAACTGCAGCACGTCAGGCCTCCCTGTCCATCACCAACTCCCGGAGTCCACCCAAACCCCTGTCCACTGAGTCGGTGATGCCATCCAGCCATCTTATCCTCTGTCATCCCCTTCTCATCCCGCCCTCAATCTTTCCCAGCATCAGGGTCTTTTCAAATGAGTCAGCTCTTTGCATCAGGTGGCCAAAGTTTCCCATTTATCACTCCCAATTGACTGCAAACCCTCTGTGAATTATGTTCAGTATCACCTCAGAAATGGAATCAATGACAGTCCCCTAAAATCACATTGCTTTGCACATAGAAGCCACTTAGCAAATATTACTGAATAATAAAATTTTAATGACAATGTTGAATTTAGGAAATAATGCTATGGGTCATGAAAACATATCACTTCAAGACACAGCAATGGATTAAGAAAATCATGTTAAAAATAAAAGAGGGTCAAAAGCTTTTTAATTCTATTTTAATGATTCTCAAATCTTTTAGAATCAGTCCACTAATGCAAGGAGAAAGTTCAAAATGAATACAGAAATACGTAAAATATGCTAATAGATTGACAAAGAGCAATAAGAAATTATGAGAGAAAACATTTCATTTTGATATAAGAAATAAAGTGATGTTTGAATGAAGGTGTTAATCTCATAATCTGTCCTTAAATGCTGGTTCTACCAAAAGTAATACTAGAATATTACAGACAGGAGATATGCTATGTTTACAATAAAAAAGTCAAAAAACTTTTTTCTATCATGCATTATATAATAACTGCTATGAATCTGTGCATTTTATTTTCTAAATTCTGTACTGTATTTTAATTGTGAATATTTTAATCCCCATGAATTACTGAAGGTTAAACATTAAGTTAATGATAGAATGAAAATGTAATTTTTAAATACTAAGATCAATATATACACTAGAAAATGCTCAGCTCCATTAATACTTCCTTTGTGCATAAAAAGCTTTTTCATTTAAAATCATATCTAAATGAATGGAAAAATGACTTATAATAAAATCTGAAATAAAAAATATTACCCAATGGATCATAAAATGCCCTATCTATCATTTTTATCTGCATTTTAAAAAATTCCAATAGAGTTCTACATACAATATAAACACTACATTACTATCTCTTAAATTCTACTTTGATAATTTTGAATAAATAAAAATCTGTAGCAAACTGTTTAAGTTGGTAATGTGAACCAAATTAGTACAGAATTCTGAATTCTGAAAGAGAACTTAATGCAAGAACTAAGTTCTAATTCCAGCAATAAGTCAGACATGTATTACAGATTTAGATAACAAAGTAGACAAATAGGCAGACAGTTAGGGAGACAGACAAGTATTTACACACCATCCTTCACCATGAGTTGGGTCTATTGAGAAGATAGGCTTTATGGTAGAAGTTATGACACAGAATACATATTATTTACATACCAGAGATAGATTGACTAAACCAGAAATGTAAGGATTGTGTTAACTGTGACAGAGAGAATGAATTTGGTAATGACTAATACTCTGAAGTAGAGTGGCTTAAATGGTGACTCCGGGGGCGGGAGGAGAAGGGGACGACCGAGAATGAGATGGTTGGATGGCATCACCGACTCTGTGGACATGAGTTTGAATGAACTCCGGGAGTTGGTGATGGACAGGGAGGCCTGGCGTGCTGTGATTCATGGGGTCGCGGAGAGTCGGACACAACTGAGCGACTGAACTGAACTGAACTGAAACTTAGATGTGTCTTAGAAACATCCAGGATACTTGTGAGAAAATACAGTGCCAATATCTGGCCTCAACTTAAACCCAATGAATCAACATTCAGTGTTGAACTGGGTATCAGTAATTTCTAATATTTCTCAGGGTGGTGAGAGACACAGAGAGGAAGGTGAAATCCTACAATTGAATATTTAGTCAGAAAGTCAAACTGCTTCAGGAAGCCAGATGGCCCTTTAAGTATTCATAGAATTTCCCTGGAAAGTCACAGAAGCATGGTTACATCTTGAGATGCAAAAGTATGGTATGAAGATATCTAGTGACCTGAGGTGTTTGAGCTTTCGACTTTTCTGCTAGGGTGACAAATGACATGTCTTGCAAAGGCAAACTCATTTTCTATGCAAAACAGGAAAAAGCAGAAGAGCTTGAGGAAGCATGTCAGTTTCCCAGCTTTTTGAAACAATGAAGATGTGCTTGAAAACTAAGTATGTAATGCAAGAAAGAAGTCTCCAAGAGACTTAACCAGGGGTTAAGACTTTGCCTTCCAACTCGGGGGCTGCGGGTTTGATCCCTGGTCAGGGTGCTAAGATCCCACATGCCTCATGGCCAAAAAAACAGAACATAAAACAAAAGCAATATTGTAACAAATTCAATAAAGACTTTAAAAATGGTCCACATTAAAAAAAAAAAAAATCATAAAAGATGAAGTCTCCAAGAAAGTTTTTCCAAAAATTGTGAGTGGTATATGTGTGAGAATTATAAACAAGAGGGGGTGGAAATCAAAGATTTTTATTAGCAAATAAATGACCTAATTAAAGGGGTGAGATTAAAGACATGGTCTGACCATTCCCTACAAAAGAGTAGGAGGAAGAAATGTTGAAGGCAGAGGATTATGCTAAAAAAGAGAGGGGATTGTCTTTTTGTCTTGGTTACGATTTCTTTTGCTATGGGAAAGCTTTTAAGTTTAATTAAGTCCCTCTGTGGTGACCTAATTGGAAAGGAAGTCCAAAATAGAGGGGGTATATGTACATGTGTAGCTGATTCACTTTGATGTACAGCAGAAACTAACAAAACATTGTAAAGCAACTATACTCCAATAAAAATTTTTAAAAAGAAGGAAAGAAAGAATGGGAAAACAGCAATAAGAATGCTCAGCAAGGCCATTACAGAGCAAACCTGTGTGGCTGACTGGGTCTAGTCATTATACCTACATTTGTTATGTCCCATTGTAGCTCAGGGTTTCAAGGATGTTCTATAATTCTATAGATTTAAGAAACTCAAAATCTTATAGGTATACAAAAACAACCAAAAATATAACATGATTAAGTTTCCAACAACGTAAAGGCACTCCCCCCCACCCCAAAATTCCATGAAACTTGCTTATGAATTCAGGCAGACATTGCAAAGAAGGGGTTTCTGGGTTGAGATCTCTAAAATAATTTTAATAGATAATATATATTTGAGGGCTGATTATAGACTTCATATTTGTAAACAAGGGCAAAGAAGAAAATATAGGACTAATAAGAAAACCAAATCACTTTTGAGACTCAGAAACCAAGGAAGCTGGTAATTTCTGGAAAGCAAATAAAATCTTATGTGATCAAAGGCATCAGAGATGGTGAGAATATTGACTACTATAAGTCCATTGGATTCATCCATTAGGAGGTCATTTTTGTTATAAAATCGCTATACTCTGGGGAACAATTCTAGGAGATTAAGCCAGAGGAAGTAAAAGACCCACTTGTAAATGTAAGGAGACATGGGGAAAGTGGGTGTAGGCTTCTAATTTTTAAAATGGTATGGTATAAAAGAGATGTTGGGTGGCAGTTAAAAGGAATAAGATTTATGTAAAACTATTTTTTTGTCTTTCTTGTTATTGAAAAAAAAATGCTTTAGGGTAAGAAGTTGAAGATGCCAGTAAAAATGGCAACCAAAAAATATGCCTAATAATATAAAGTTGTCCAAAACGAAAGAAATCAGAGACTAGAAGTAAACTAACTAGAATTAATAGAGAAATAAAATTAAAATCACAAAAGCAAGGCAAGGAGTAAAACTTGTTGGGGAATTGCATGCATGGTCCATGTGTGTGTGTTTAATGAGAAAAAAAAATGTATATATATATATATAAGAAACAACAGAAAAATTAAAAAAGATTCTATTCCAAGCAACCTTATGGATTCCCTATTGACCTCAGAAAAGTTAGCTGACCTCTGGCTCTTGTGCCTTAGGCTCAGGGTCTGTACAATGCAGAAAATAATACCTATCTCTTACTGACTTAAATTCTCTGAGAAATAATGAGATAGCTTCTACAAAGAGCCTTAAGCTCCCTCAAAGACATATACTATAAAAGGTATTATACCTCAGGCCACAGCTATATAATGAGAACTATCTCCTGTTATGTTTTAAGTTTTTCTTTTTTTCCCCCAGAAAATAAAGAGTTGGTCCAATAATTTACAAAGTTTCTAAATATAATTTTAAAAATCCATGTGAAATCTCAAACCTAAGTCTCCTATTCATGCACTGATTTTCGTTTTTCTAAATGCAGGTTATCTGTGAAACAAATAGGTACACAAATAACACCCAAATTTTTCAAATAATATATGAATCCAATCATTTACTGAGCATGAATATCTATAAGTTTAATTATTTAAGAGTCACATTCATGAATTAATTTTTGTTTCCATTATGACACACTGGAGACTTTCACTTGAAGACACATATATATTCAAAGGTAACACTGGGGCTTCCCTGATGGCTTAGTAGTAAAGAATCTGACTGCCAATGCAGAAACATGGGTTCGCCCCTGATACAGGATGATGCCACATGCCATAAAGCAGCTAAGCCGAGGCACCACAACTATAGAGCCCACACTCTAGAGGACAGAGCCACAACTCCTGAAGCTTGCACGTCCCAGGGCCCATGCTCTGCATCAAGAGAAGCCACCCCGATGAGAAGCCCACCCATGGAAACTAGAGAGTAGTACCTGTTTGTCACAACTAAAGAAAAAGCCTGAGCTGCAATAAAGACCAAGCATAGCCAAAAATAAATAAATAAACTTTTTTTTTAAAGGTTACTTTGGGTAATATCCAATCCCTGGGGCAGGGGATGTACTTTGATACTCATGCCAGGCCCCAACTGATGGAAATGGATTAAAATTGAATTTGCTTTAAACTACTATAGACTGGGAATCAGTCTATTTTTCATATTATCCTTATCCATTCTTTATATAATTTTATTCACTTGCTATTTCAAAATCTCTAGGTCACATGGCAAGTGGACACAGGCATGAATGGAGAGGTCCTTTCCCTTCTATCCTTGCCCTCATGCTGTGGAGTATGCAAGTATGGCTGTCTCTTCTTACCCTCCTCTCCTCAGCGGGAATTCTGATACACCTAAGATGAGGGACATGTGACTACCATGATCATTTCCACAAATAAAATTAACCTAGCTGAAGCTCCAATACATTGGCCATCTGATGTGAAAAGCCAACTCACTAGAAAAGCCCCTGATGCTAGGAAAGATAGAAGGCAGGAGAAGAAGGGGACAACAGAGATCGAGATGGTTGGGGCATCACTGACTCAATGGGCATGAGTTTGAGCAACCTCTTGCTGTTGCTAATGGACAGGGAAGCCTGGCTTGCTGCAGTCCACGGGATCGCAAAGAGTCAAACAGGACTGAGTGACTGAACAACAACAAATAAACTTGAAGGGACAAAAATAGCAAATAAGGATAAAGTTGGGTGCTGGGGGGACACACATTGTAACATATTTAGTACATACATTTGCCTATTAATATTTTGGATGTTTTTAAATTTGGAAAACATGAACAGTAGTTAAAATGGTACATAGGTAAACTTGGTATCCAAAAAAAGACACCTTGCTTAGATGAGGAGAGGATTTAGGATATGGGTGGATGACAGAAATAAGGCTTGCATTCTAATGAGAGTATTGCAAGGTGTGAGGCATTCATGACAGGAAAAGGTAATGAACATTTGATTCATTCTTCTTTTGGTAAAATTTCATCTCCAAAATTGCAAACAGCAAATGTAAACCTAGGCAATCCAGCAGGTTTCTGGAGATCACATAAGAAGTTATCACAGTCCCCACTTTACTTCACATATGAAGTAGAAGCCAGATCTCATCGTGCTTTATTCAGAGAGTTCACAGAAAGTTAAGTTCATACATTTCAAATTCATTAGAGGACTGGGACAATTTTCTAAAAAGCTTTTTTTTTTTTTTAATATCTAGAAAGTGAAAGTGTTAGTCGCTCAGTTGTGTCCAACTCTTTGGGACCCCACAGAATGTAGCCCACAAGACTCCTCTGTCCATGGCATTCTCTAGGCAAGAATACTGGAGAGGGTAGCCATTCCCTTCTCTAGCAGATCTTCCAGACCCAGAAATTGAACCAGGGTCTCATGCACTACAGGTGGATTCTCTACCATCTGAGTCACCAAGGAAGCCTAGAAAGTTGATGTCAAATTGTCCAACTGTCTTATTTTTGTATCTTGCAGATTCATTTTATTTTTTTTCATTTTAGAGAACCATATAACTGCCCTACTTTTTTTAAAGTACTGACATAATAGCATGCACTATAAATAATATGCACTTTTGAGGAAATTTATTCTGAAATTAACAGCAATATGTTATTCTGTTTTCAGAATTCAGTCATTGGCATTACATCTCCAGGTGCTACCTATTTAAAAAAAAAAGTCTTTGTCACAAAGTTCATTTATAGTTTCTAAGAAAAGCAATAAAGACCAGATGCGTATTCACAAAAATATAAAAATAATAAAATTTTATTTTTATCCATTCTTAATTGTTAAATTATTTAAAACATAACCATCACACCATAAATAAATATTGTCTCATAATCAGACACAGTTAAAAATATTGACCTTACACTTGCATTAACAAAACCCTCTAAGATACAATCTGCACAATAATAATGGATTGTATTCTCTAATAGGGCAGTGGCTAATTTTTGAAAAGGGAAAGAAAAGAGTTGAACTTTAGGAATATCCTATTATACATATTGCTTACAGTAAAAGAGAAAACACAGCATCAGGTTAACAATGGAGAAATTTGCCCCTTGGAGTCCATCAACCTAGTGATACGACCTTTTTGGGGATTTTATTTGCAAGAGGATAGAACCCAAAAAATGACGCTAGAAAGAACTACAGGTTAAATCTCTTTCCCTGTTGAATACAGACAACTTTCTTGGGAACTTTAAATCTGTACCTTCCTTTTTAGTTTCAATAGTTTCTCCATAAATCGTCTTCTTATCTGGAACTCACATACAACTGCCTCAATCACATCAATTATTTCTGAATGGGCTGAAAAAGCTTTTCTATTTTTTCCAATTCACTTAGTTATGTCCATCAAACAGACTTCTAATGACTCTCTTTGTCAGTCATTAAGCACTGAAACAGTCATGGAGCAGAACATTGCTAAATTAAAAGGAGTGCTGCTTTTGCTTTTTATTTTAAAAAGGAACTAAAACTGTGAGATCTTTCCTTGCAAATGAACAGGTCCGTGATTAATCTGCAAACATTTTCAACCAGTGTCAGTGGCTACTGAACAAACATATCTAAGATTCCATAGTGCATTAGTTGAAATATGTCTGGCAGAATCTTCAAACAAACTTTAATGAGGTCTTTTAACTTTTTAGGGGCATCTTTCTTTGCTAACATCTTAAGCTTCTTCTGTACTTCAAATCGCCTTTCTTTCAAGTCAATAGCAGATGAAAGGGTAGTAAAAAGAAACATGTTGAGACATTTGGATTGGTTAATTAAAACACTCATTTGGGGAAGGAGAAGTTAAATAATTGTATTTCTTCTGACTTGCATGCAGTTACATATTTGACATTGTTGTATATATTTGTTCTGCAGAAACTAAGAATATAGGTTATACTTAATAGTTCTTAGTCCACTAGATCACAAGTGTAAAGTGTTTTTTGCTCAGTCATGTCCAACTCTGCGAAATCATGGACTGGGGCTTGCCAGGTTCTTCTGTCCATGTGATTCTCCAGGGAAGAATACTGGAGTGGGTTGCCATTTCCTTCTCCACAATAATGCAAAAGAATAATAATGATAATATTAAAATAGTAGCTATTCATTTCACTTGTCACTTTTCCTCATGCATGGGTCATACGGATATTCTGATTTTGAAAATGAAAAAATAATGAACTTAATATTCAAACTCTGCAAGAACTATTCTAATCTAAAAATACAAGTTTAAGGTGCCTTGTTAGCGCAGTAGGTAGCGCGTCAGTCTCATAAAAATACAAGTTTATCTCATATTTTTAGTGAAAAATATCAGAAAACAGAAGAGACAAAAGCCTGAAAGTTTTAGTAATGTAGGCAAATATTATTTTCTGAAAACTTCTAAATAAGACACTGTGCTCTAAAACACAAATTGTGGGTCCTTTGTATTGTGGACACATTGTTTGATTTTTTTTTTTTTTCTCTCTTTTTGCTGGCTTCCATTAAGCCTGGTTGAGAATTTGGCAAACTCTTTCAATGAAGAGACAGAAAATAAAAATTTTAGGCTTTGTAGGTCATGGGTCTTTGTCACAACTACTTATTCTAACATTGTCCTGAAAAAACAACCTTTGAAGATACATAAATGAATAAGGTTCCAATAATACTTGATTGATTAAAACAGGAAATTGAATTTCATATAATTTTCCTGATTCATAAAATGCTGTTTTAAATTTTTAATCATATTAAAATGTAAAAAATACAACTTTTCTGCTGTATTAACATTTAAAAAATTACTCTCTATTTTTCAACCAGTGTGTAAAGTCCTCATAAACAGTGTGTATCAATTATATCTGTTTCAATGACAGTGCCTTGAAAATAGTTTATATTAAATTGTCATTTGTTAGCTTGTTTAAATATTTATTATCTTTTTCGCATATAATTCTGAAGTAGAGAATCAGCAGACATGGAGTCCAGTACTTCCTCTGATACTAAGTGTAAAAATCTGTTGGAAAGATTAATCTTTCCGTTTTAGCATCTTCAACTTTAAAAGGAAAGAGTTTCAGCAAGTGATATTTAACATTTTTTCCAGTTCCTTAATTCTCTGAAACTATAAGAAGATAGGTTCGTTCAAAAAGTCAATAAATTGATGAAATGCGTGATTTTAAACTACTCTTTTTCACCCTTTAAGAAACTCCTTAGTACACTGCATGGTCTTCAAAACATTAAAGCAGCTTGGAATGTGTTTACTCATGAAGCGAGAATCGTGAACAAACATATGTATAATAACAAAACATTTTAGTCAATTATCTTAATGAAAAGCTACAAAAATGACAACATCTTTGTGAAAGGTGTTTTTAAAAAGTAAAGACATTCTCTGGAATGTCAGTGCCATGAAATAAGCTTGTCTAAATGTTTCCTATCCTCTGAAACCACCTCTTCTGTGAGTTCTTTGATTCACCCCCCAAAAAATGTTCAAGTGAAAAAATATATACATTCGAGTTCCTACTGTGTGCTGGAGACTGTGAGATCACATTTATCTCTTAAAAGTATGCTTTGAATAGCAGAGGTTAGCAAGGTTGGTATGAAATTGAGTGGTGAAAGCATGCTGGGCTGTTGATTGGATTTCACCTCCCAGTTTCTTTGAGACCCTACACAGTTCCTTGTAAGTTTCTATGTTTACATGCACAGAAAAACTGGAAGGCAGAGGGAGTCCTATTTAGGAAAAGAGAATATTGACAGGCAGCTAATGAGAAAAAGACTATCTTTGCAATGATACTCAATTCAACAAAAGCTTATTAAGCACTTGCTTTGTGCCTGCCACTGCGCTGAAAAATCTACATGCTGCAAATTTAGGCATTAAGCTCAGCTGGGCAAGTGTAGAATAATCATACAGAAGCACTCACAGAATACAAGCAAAGGTTTCTTTTTTCCTTTTTGCTATTGTGATAATCATCAAAAGCTCAGTTCACAAACCTCTCAGTTGCTTTGCATGACTATTCTACATACCCATGGAGTTCCACAAGTGCTGAATGCAGTTGATAAAAACCTGTGTCTTAAACTACACAGTTGGAGTTAGACTGCAGCAGTTCAAGGGAGCAATGCTAAAGAACCAACTGGAACTCCGAAAGAACTGTCCAGGTTTCCGACTACTAAAATACTAACATTGAACAAATAAACAACAGCAACAAGGAAAAAAAAAACAACCTTTTTTAAAAGCTACCTCCTAAAATACAGAGGGACTTTCCAGGTGGCGCTAGTGGTAAAGAATCCACCTGCAATTCAGGAGATGCAGGAGATGTGGGTTTAATCCCTGGGTGGAGAAGTTCCCCTGGAGGATGGCATGGCAACCCAATCCAGTATTTTTGCCTGGAGAATTCCATGGACAGAGAAGACTGGCGGGTTACAGTTCATAAGGTCACAAAGAGCTGGACACAACTGAAGTGATTTAACAGTCACGCACACAAAATAAATAGAAGTTTAGAAGCACAGACAGGAGCCTGCCTCATAAACACCTGAATCAATTCTCTCATCCTGAAATGAATGAAATGAAACTTGCATTTTAGGATCCACTCAAACAGATGCTCCAGATTTTTTTTCTCTTTTTTTTCCTTTTCTATCTTAGACATTACATCAAAACTGCACCTGGTAAAACTTGTTTGGGAAGCTACATAGATTTTAAAAACATTATGTTTTCATATTCTACAGAATGAAGGTCTGTGTCCTTAAGTAGCTTTTCCCGGTCGGAATGGATTAAAGTGTCTGACAGAAATCAAGGTAGACAAATGGAATAAAGCTCTGAAGTTTTACTTAAGCATTTAATTAGTGAACTGAGTTGAAACCTAACTCAAGCCGAATCTTTTGCTACCCACATGAAACTCATGCTACCCACATGAACCCATACCTCTGCCATCTCTGCTGGTTTACCGGTTTTATTTTCTCTGTACTTTGTTTAAAAGAAAAGTTACAAGGGTCCCTAAGGAAAAATGTATTCAATGCCCAGATATGCTTGTTTTCATTCCTTAATAGAAGTCAAATAACTCCAGAAAAATGAGTAAAAGTAGACTTAGAAGGCAGAAAAGTGGACTCTGATGATACATACATCCTAATCCTTGGAACCTGTGAATTGGTAAACTTACACGCAAAAGGGGAATTTTAGATTGCAGACAGATTAAGTTCACTAATCAACCGATATTAAAATAGGGATATTATGTTGGATTATCTAGGTGGACCCAATGTAATCATAGATTTCTTTTTTAAAAATTTATTTATTTTTAATTGAGGGCTTACCTTGTGGCTTAGTTGTTAAGAATCTGCCTTCAATGCAAGAGACCTGGGTTCAATCCCTGGGTTGGGAAGATCCCCTAGAGAAAAGAAAGGCTACCCGCTCCAGTATTCTGGCCTGGAGAATTCCATGGACTGTATAGTTCATGGGGCCGAAAAGAGTCGGACACAACTGAGCAACTTTCACTTTCACATTTTTAATTGAAGGGTAATTATTTTATAATGTTGTATTGGTTTCCACCATACATCAACATAAATCAGCCATAGGTATACATATGCCCCCTCCCTCTTGAACCTCCATCCCACCTCCCACCCCATCTCACCCCACCCCTCTAGGTAGCCACAGAGTACTGGTTTGAGCTCCTTGAGTCATACAGCAAATTCCCTTTGACTGTCTATGTACATATGGTAGTATAAATGTTTTCATGCTACTCCCTCAATTTGTCCCACCCTCTCCTTCCCTCACTGTGTCCATAAGTCTGTTCTGTACGTTTGTTTCTCCATTGCTGCCCTACAAATTTACAAACAACAAATGGTGGAGAGGGTGTGAAAAAAAGGGAGCCTACTTGCATTGTTGTTGGGAATGTAAATTGATATAGCTACTATGGATGAAAGTATGGAGATTCCTTGAAAAACTAGGAATAAAACTATAGTATGACCCATTAATCTCACTACTGGGCATATATCCTGAGAGAACCATAGTTGAAAAATACACATGTACTCCAGTGTTCATTGTAGCACTGATAAAGAAGTTGTAATATATATATATATATATATATATATACATATACACATAGTGGAACATTACTCAGCCATAGAAAGGAAAGCATTTCAGTCAGTTCTAACGAGGTGGATGAACCTGGAGCCTATTATAGAGTGAAGTAAGTCAGAAAGAGACTTTGGCATCTGGTCCCATCACTTCATGGGAAATAGATGGGGAAACAGTGGAAACAGTGTCAGACTTTATTTTGGGGGGCTCCAAAATCACTGTGGATGCTGATTGCAGCCATGAAATTAAAAGACACTTACTCCTTGGAAGGAAAGTTATGACCAACCTAGATAGTATATTAAAAAGCAGAGACATTAGTTTGCCAACAAAGGTCCGTCTAGTCAAGGCAATGGTTTTTCCTGTGGTCATGTATGGATGTGAGAGTTGGACTGTGAAGAAAGCTTAGCGCTGAAGAATTGATGCTTTTGAACTGTGGTGCTGGAGAAGACCTTTGAGAGCCCCTTGGATTGCAAGGAGATCCAACCAGTTCATTTTAAAGGAGATCAATCCTGGGTGTTCATTGGAGGGACTGATGCTAAAGCTGAAACTCCAATTCTTTGGCCACCTCATGTGACGAGTTGACTCACTGGAAAAGTCTCTGATGCTGGGAAAGATTGGGGGCAGGAGGAGAAGGGGACGACAGAGAGTGAGATGGCTGGATGGCATCATCGACTCGATGGACATGAGTTTGAGTGAACTCCGGGAGTTGGTGATGGACAGGGAGGCCTGGTGTGCTGTGATTCATGGGGTCGCAAAGAGTCGGACAAGACTGAGCGACTGAACTGAACTGAACTGATGCTAACATAAAGAAAGTGAATGTCTTGATTTTTGAAAATAGCTTCATCTACACTGGAGAGATTTAATAATAAATACTGATGGTGTCTAATTGGAGTTACCATATTTGTAGATATTGTCTGTTGTCTACTACTTTCTTCTTTGTTTTACACTTGTGTATTGAAAAAACTTTCTAGGAAGATGAATTTTTTCTATTAAATCTTTAACTTTTCATAAGGAAAGCGGAAAATAAATTCAAAAAATAAATAATAAGTAAGCATGTTGGTATTTCATGGTTCCTTAGGGAAAAGAGGATACTTGTAACTTGACTCTAACATGGGGACTCAAAGACACAGTGGGGGAAGGAGAGAGTGGAATGAATGGAGAAGTAGCATAGACATATATGCACTGCTGCTGCTGCTGCTAAGTCACTTCAGTCGTGTCCAACTCTGTGTGACCCTATAGACAGAAGCCCACCAGGCTCCCCTGTCCCTGGGATTCTCCAGGCAAAAACACTGGAGTGGGTTGCCATTTCCTTCTCCACTACCATGTGTAAAACAGATAGCTGGTGACAAGTTGCTGTATAATACAGGGGCCCCAGCCTGGCATTCTATGATGATCTAGAGGTGTAGGATTGAGGGGGAGAGACTCAAGAAGACTGTGATATATGTATAATTATGGCTGATTTGCCTTGTTGCATGGCAGAAACCAGCACAACATTGTAAAGCAATTTTTCTTTAATTAAAAAAATATATTTAAAAAATGTGATAATTATACAGAAGGGCAGATAGTCTGAAATACTGACTTGAGTTTAATTTTCAGCCGTATTTTGAAAATATAATTAATATTATCCAATATCTGTCATATATTATTTCAATATTAAATGCCACAAGAACAATTTATTTCCATTACCACCTCCTTGAGAAAAATGGTCAAATTCTTAAGCTTCTAGCAAATGCACATTTTTAAGCATGAGGGAAAAACAAGTCCACAAGGCCATAACATCATAGGACCATCATATTTTATAACTAGTATTCTTATTTGACTAAGTCTGTTTACATTTCATATTTAGAAGATACATGGGGTACCATATCTAAAGATAAATATTTTATTCCTTTCTTCTTTTACTTCATGACCTTTACCAAGTCTCTGATATTTTTATTTTTTCACACTTCATATACATTGACATTTTGTACACGTTGCTTCCCTGATATCTTAATTTTCACTTTAAAGGTGCTAAAATTATAACCCTCTGGCACCCATAGTTTGGGAAGTTCATTACATCCTGTGTATTAAAAAATAAAACTAATAATAAACCACATAATTAAGTTACCTCTTGTATTCTAAGGGAAACTTTTTTTTTTTTAATATTTAAGCTCAGTTTTTGTAACAACTGCTCGTACTGGCAGATTGTGAATTAACTAGAGATAACATGTATTATCTTCACCTATTTTGACAGAGAGCCCTGACGTAAGTCAGAGATACTTTACTGAGCAAGAAACTTACATATTGCAACTGTACAATGCAAAGAGAAATCTTTCTAGGGGGCAATCAGTAATTGGCAGCAGACATTCCCAGAACACATTGGAAGAAGGCAAAGCCTCCTTAATGATATAGCTGATAACATGTCTGCATTTAAAATGCATAGTGATATTCCCTAACACTCATTGATTGCTTACCATGTGTCCATTCAACGCTAATTTAATTTTCACAATAGCACTATGAGGTAAATGCAGAAGCCAGTACCCATGGAAGTAACTTGCCTGTAGTCACATAGTGGCTAAATGATCCATAGTTTGACTCTTGCTCACCAAGCAATAGCTTTGCCTTGATTAAACCCTGAGAAATTGATAAACAGACACTTAGGCTTGCTCATATAGTCACAAGAGTACTGGCTTAGTGAAATCATATTCTAGGACAGATCAGCCTACTTAAAAGGATGATTGAACCTGGACTACACAAGAAAACAAGTGCTCAGGAGAAAAAAGTTGATTATCTCAGCCACTTCTGATGGGGGTTCCTTAGGCTGAAAATCAGACATTCAGATTTGAATTCTACTGGAGATTATGTGTAGTTTGTTGTTACACTTAAGCCAAGTATAAAAGAAAAGGCACATACTTCACTTTCTATCATGTGGTACTTAAGTAATTTTCTTAAAGTCTAACAAACCTTTCAGCTTTGTTTTATGCAAGTCAGCTGTTCTCTGCTCTGCTTACATTTGAATTACACCCACCTAAAGAGTATTGATACTTGGACTATATCCTAAAATTATTTTGGGATAGAGTTCAGCATCTATGTCAGCAAGGTTGAAAATACACTCTAATCCGAAATAAGATGGAAAAATCATTCTAAATTTCTATGTGCTTTGGCTGCCAGGAATCTCAACACTCAATCATCATCTATTTATAAGCCCAAGCAGGGTAGATGCATTTCCTTATTCTTTTATGTGGTTTTTGAGGTATTATTTCTATTTTAATATCTGATTATAAATTTGTTTTATCATAAAATATCCCAAATCCTTTTGGGAACAGATGGCCTACATTTTGAAGATGATTACAGAAAAACTTAAAATGAGCATTTCTTATCATTCACTTTACTTTGGGAAAACAAATGACTTGGGTGTTATTTTTCTAAAAGCTGTAATACATTCTAGAGAAAGTAATTTGTAATTAAAATCAGCCATACTTGGGGTTTTGTTCATAAAAAAGAAGACTAAGAGAGTTTTATTTATTAATTAGTATGGGAATGATCAATTCTCTGGGGTAGGAAATGGCTACCCACTCCAGTATTCTTGCCCAGAAAATTCCATGGATAGAGGAGCCTGGCAAGCTACAGTCCATGGGGTCACAAAGAGATGAACGTGACTGAGCACACCCCTAGCCCGCATAGGCATGGGAATGATCAACATGTCATTAAAAACACTAGAACATTCATCTCCATGAAGTTATCTAATGCCCATCATAAGACATGTATGACCTATTTTGCTCCTCAATTAATGATTAGTTTTATATAACTGCTGATTACTCTATTTTTTATTGTTACAGATGTGTACTGCTATTCATGACTTTATTTCTATACAATAGTTTGCTAGTTTTTCAAGATTAGGAAATTCTCAGATATAATGCCATTAATGACAGCATTATCAGGCACCTTTAAAAAAATCATCTTTAGTATCACTTCCTCCTTTTAACATTTGTTGCACCGTATTTTTTCACTTTCTTTTTCTTCTAAATATGTCATTCTCTTAACAATATTGCATCAACCTTCCATGACAAATAATCTTGCTCTGTCCTGTGACTTCTGTGCATTGATTTATGGATATTCATGGTAACGATAGCCAGAGTTTTTATGTTTTGCCTTCTAGACAATGTGTTGCTCCCTCAGATAACATAGTAACACTGATTAAAATACTTGGTGTCTTAAGAAAATCTTCCATGAGTGATGTAAATTTTAAGAATTTCATACCAAAAGGATTAAGAGAAATTTGAGGAAGTAGATTAAACTCCTAAAGTCATAAGTATTTTACCCATTCTTCCTTCAGCTAGAAAAAACACGGGGCTTGAAGTTGATACCTAAGATTTCTCATATCAGAGCACTTCAAAAACATTTCTTGGATCCTTAACTTTGCTCGCGTGAGCTTTACTACTCACAGACTCTATGAACTAAGGCAAAACAGTTAATTCCCATAAGCTTCAATTTCCTAATCTCTAATATGGGGGAAACTGTGAGTGCTTTACAATATAGTATAACTAGGATTTAGGTTACACAATCCATGAATCCTAATCTTCAGAGTGCATGGAAATTATCTGAAAAATTGCTCAGTACTCAAAAGCCCTCTAGCCCCACATTCAGAAAATGTTTGCTGAGCAAAAAAAAAAAAAAAAAAATATTGTGATGCACACTAAATTTTGAGAATTGCTGGTATAAACCATGTAAAACCCTGGGCACATTATTTCCTTTATTAATATTACAACTGTTGCCACTTTCATCATTTTAACAGCTAACATGGTGATGTTCCTTATAGCAGGCAATAAAGCAGCAGTCAGACCCACCAGTTATCAGATTTAGAAATCAACCTTGAATTTTCATCGGAAGGACTGATGCTGAAGCTTAAACTCCAATACTTTGGCCACCTGATGTGAAAAGCCAGTTCATTGGAAAAGAGCCTGATGCTGAGAAAGATTGAAGGCAAAAGGAGAAGCAGGGTGGCAGAGATGGTTAGATAGCATCACCAACTCAATGGATGTGAATTTGAGCAAACTCCAGGAGATAGTGGAAGACAGAGGAGCCTGGCTAGCTGTAGTCCATGCGGTTGCAAAGAGTCAGATACTTAGCGACTGAACAACCACAAGAATCAATACCAAGAATTTCAGTCATTCATTGCTTTCCCCAACCTCATATACAAGCCAGTGCATGTGGTGAAGAACTGTTGAAAGATGGCAGGGTAGAGTCATAATCAATTAGGTTCTATTCTAGAAAGATTCCAGGGAGGGTTAAAGAGACATTTTGTAAGATGCAAGCAATAGAAGAGGGAAATCCAAAAAAAGAACATCTTGGAAACTACCAGATGACTGTTCTGTCCTGACGGTTATGCTACTACTTCCCCCACTGGCTGGAAGACCTAACTGAGAGCAGAGCAGATGAGAGATCCTAAGGGACTGGAGATAAGAAAGCCATGGAAAATTAGGCAAGGGGAGATTATTTAAACAGAAGCAACAAAATTTGACACTAGGAAATTCAAAGTAGGGGCAATTTTTATCCTTTAGAATCTGAAATACTACTATACTCCAAGGACTTCTCCTTAACAAAGTGAGTTTATCTATATACAGATCGGATGGGATAGAAATATCTTAGAATTTGCATTGTTCTAGACAGTCATTTTCCAAATCTATCAAGTAAGATAGGGTTAGGGTTATTGGTCATTTCCAATCTATCAACTAATATCCTTCAAGTAAGATGTTTTCGGGGTAGTCACCTTCAAAGTTGTTTTTCTTAAGTTACTAGCAATAGTAAGAAATAATTTTGCATTCCTGTTCCATATGTATGTGTAAACATACACACACATATACACACACAAAGGGAAACATGATAAAAAAACACTTTTCTTCACTGTGTGCAACATATTTTGATATATATTATACATATTTTATATAGTTTAAATGTACATATATATATATATATTCCATCTCATTCCATTCTCTTCTTTAATTTAAAACTGTTCATTAAGATCCACTCAGTGAATTTTATGCCTCACTACTGGGTTTTAATTACAGTATGAGAAAAAAAAGCATTTGTTAAAAATGAAAATTATAGTTCTACCTTTACCTCAAAATGTGCATTTAATAGTTCTAGGGGTGGGCATCAGGAATTTGGGTGATTCTAATCTCTCAAAATGGGTCGGGAAGATCCCCTGGAGAAGGAAACGGTAACCCACTCCAGTATTCTTGCCTGGAGAATCCCATGGATGGAGAAGCCTGGTAGGCTACAGTCCACGGGGTCGCAAAGAGTCGAACACGACTGAGCGATGGAACGGAACGGAATCTCTCAAAATAGTGATCTATAGAGTTAAAACTGCCTTCAGATATAGCTGATCTCACCTTCCCTGATGCCTTCTACCTTCCTGCTCCTGACTGCTTCTCCTCTACTAAACTCCAGAACTGAAGCTGACATTAAACCTGACTCAACTACATGCCTAGAACCAAACAGAAAAGATGAATAAACTGAGGCCCTAGAAGGTAAATGCCAGACATAAATTCACAACCATCTTCAGATCTTCCTGGCTTTTAAATCCTTTCATGTTTTGTATAGCTCTCACAGTTCAACTCAAGAAGAACCAAAAAAACAAAACAACAAAAAACTTAAATGCAATTTACAGTTTATGTCATGCAGAGTTTTTCCCCCTTGAGGCTACTTTTGTGGTTAGAAAATAGGAACACATTAAACCAATTTGACTGAACTCTACTTTTAATGCATAAATATCTTACTGCAAATTGGAAAACTTAGTTTTTCAATTTTCTTATTAGTGTTAAACTACTTATGCACCTTTGGGAGGAAGAGAGAGCATTTATAATATACTCCGGAATTACATGAGTAAAGACCATTATAGGGTTGAGAGCAGATTGTACCAAGTTGTAAAAATATTTTCTATTATTACCTAAGAATGTGATGTGTGTGTGCTAAGTCACTTCAGTCACATTTGACTCTGTGCGACCCTATGTATGGACTGTAGTCTGCCAGACTCTTCTGTCCATGCATTTATCCAGGTAAGAATACTGAAAGGGGTTGTCATACCCTCCTCCAGGGGATCTTGCTGATACAGGGATCGAACCTGTAACTCTTAGGTCTCCTGCAATGGCACACAAGTTCCTTATCACTAGCGCCACCTGGGAAGAAGCTTATATATTGTACTAATTGGATAAAATTTGAAACGATTTCTCAATAAAATGAAAATCAATTTTGCTATCAGTCATATGGTATCATTACTATGTAAATACAACACATTCTGTTTGTGTACAGTATGTGATTTATTTCAGGAAGATAAATAACTATATGTGTTTTAATTAGCTTAGTCAGCCTGATTATGGGCTTCCCTGGTGACTCACATGGTAAAGAAACTGTCTACAATGTCTCATTATATTTATTCTCTATCATCAAGAACAAAATGAATAATTCACATAGCTTCTGTCATGGAATTTAAGAATAACAGAAGTCTACCCCTCTTTTAAAAGTCTGTAATCAATTGAAATACATCCAACTAATATCCATATTAAATAACTTTGTATGATCTTACTAAAACATGTATATTAATCACTTATTTTATGTTAATAATTAAAGGAGATAACCATGTAGCTTAAGAAATATTTTACATTGGGAATTCCCTTCTAATAACCTTAAAAATTTTCACAAATACTTTGGCCAGGACACAGAAAATATCTCAAGTTATTGAACTGCTGTTATGATTTAATGGACTATAACATTTATGAAATATTGTTATGAATGGAAGAAATTATTTTAAAATTGTGTATCTCCAAGTCCTCTAGATATCTGCATTATCTCTTAAGAAGGAATTCCTGGAGAAGGAAAAGGCAACCCAGTCCAGTCTTGCTTGGAAAATCCCATGGACAGAGGACCTAATGGACCACCATCCATAGGGTTGCAGAGAGTTGGACATGACTGAAACAGCTTAGCACAAGGCAATTTAGAGTTAAAAACAAAAAGACTGACAGAAGGCAGAGGAAAACGGGGAAGTGCTTGGCTAATGTTTCAAAAGCATGCTGATGTGTGTTCAAAGATAAGGATAAACTGCAAAAAGTTTACATGTTTCTACTTCAAAAAGTGGTATATGAAGCCACTGTCATGGTAACATTAGTTATTAGTGTAAGATATAGTAAATATTTTGAAGAAATAAACCTGTATTTAAAACTTCTTTATCAAATTTTTCACTTCTTCATTAAATTTTCCACACAGTCTGAATTAGTGCAGTTTTACTGTACCTAATTCATTAAATTACTGTCTAAATCACTGATCATCTGTAAGACTAAAAAGGAAAAAAAGTAATTCCTTGATCCAGTGATGAGGTTTGTGCTATATATTCAAAGTATTAGATAGTTCATAACATTTATGACAACAGAGTTTTATTGTTTTTAATCATCTTGGTGAGTTAGAGTCCGGGTCAGGGGCAACATTTATAGAAACAAACAATTGAGAATCAGTTCAGAATCAGAATAACTGTCCAAATCCACAAAAGCAATTAAGCTGCATTGGAATAAATACAAATTTCAACACATAACATTTTATATTTTGTTTAATTGCCAACTTCACAGCAAGAATTTAGTGCCTGTTTAAATCCATATAACTAAATTGTAAATTAAATGCACTTTAGACAGATCAAATTTGCAGTCCAAAATGCAAATATAACTGGACTGAGCCAGAAGTTGTTTACGACGTAAAGAAAAGTAGGGGAGAAAAATGTCAGTGTAATATTTAGTTATGTTGCAAAGTTCAGAAAGAAACAAAAACCTCTGCAACACATCATCACTTAGGTAAATGAAAAGCATTCTTGTTTGTAAGAGTGCATGGAACACTTTGAATACTCTTGACATTGAACCAGAGTTCTCTGTCTGGTGTACTAGATGAAATGGAAAAAATCAGGCATCGATAAAGAGTTTTGAATTATTGATACGTTTATTGCACCAGGCAGATATCTCCATGGCCCATCTCTCCATGTGCTGAGCTTC
The DNA here is from genome assembly GCF_049115385.1 of Moschus berezovskii. NCBI lineage: Eukaryota > Metazoa > Chordata > Mammalia > Artiodactyla > Moschidae > Moschus > Moschus berezovskii. The sequence continues at coordinate 58,784,165 of NC_142464.1, read as the reverse complement.
ACTTTGTATGGGTTTACTGTCATTTGGATTTATTTGTCATATAAATTCAGGATGAGTAAGATGACATTAAATGAAAAGTCTGTCAGGCACTAGACCAGGACAAAGTCAAGTCCTCCAGGGCAACTGGCATCAGTGTTCTTACATTTTTTTTTTTTTGGAAGTGAGATGCATTTTCCATAACCGTGGATACTCCGCTAGTAGCAAAGTAGGAAATGACTTCCTCAAACTTTTACCACTGGTTATCTGAAAAGAGAACTATTGTTCTGTCTCCTTTTGGGAGTAAGATAAGTAGAGGAAAATAACTTTCATAGTAGGAGAGCAGGGGAAAAGAGTGAGATAGACACTATTGTAAGACAGCTATATGCTACTTCACATTAGAAATATATGTTCCTGTTCTCAAAATGTTTGTAAGGTGTTCAGTTTTTAAACATCACTTGCATTTTGTTATTTTACATAGGATACATAAGTTTTCCTATTGCTCAACATATCTGATGTCATGAACACTGTAGATGAATACTGCAGAATACTATACGCATGAAGGTATGGTAAAACACACTAAAACCTGTATGGATTATGCAGTGCACATGCTCACACATTCAGGTGCTCAATGGTGTCCAACTCTTTGCGATCCCATGGACCGTAGCCAGTTAGTCTCCTCTCTTCATGGGATTTTCCAGGCAAGAATACTGGAATGGGCTGCCCTTTCCTATTTCAATTATGCACTGCATCTTTCTAAATAGACTGAAAGATTGTCCAGGACACTAGATTTTATCTTTCTTTGCATTTTCACAGCTATGGTATAAAGTGGGTACTTGTTATTTTTGCTGAAATTGTCATGTTCATATTGAAAATGTAACTGTTTAAAAATAAAACTATATATTGATTTAACATTCTCTGTAAAGAGGAAGGTTATATATATCCTTGGTATAAAAAGATGAAACTGATGCATGACATAATACTGTAATAAAAATAAAATAACAATGTAATAAAAATAAGCATAATTTATTTAGCACCTACCAACTTGCTAAGTATAACGCGAGAGGTTTTACATATGTTGCTTCATTTATTTCTCACAAAAACCATATGGCATATGAATTATTACTTCCATTTTACAGAGAATGAAGCTGAGTTTCAGTGAGGTTGAGTAACCTTCCAACACTCAAACACAAAGGGGTAGAGCCAAAATGCAATGCCAGGGTCGGGATAACTCTGCTTATAAAGTTGCTTTTTAATAGCTGTGCAGGATCCATAATACAACATCTGTATTTTTTCATTAGATACTGCTTGCGACCAATGCTTATACTGTCAAGATCATATACTGGATAAAATAATAAATTTATGACCTCAAAACACAGAATCTTCATACCATATAAAAAATAGGTTCAAATGGATCAAAGATCTAAATATAAGATGAAAAACCAGACAACTTCTAGAAGAAAGCATTGGCAAAACACTTTTTGACATAAATCCTAGCAATATTTTTTTGGATCTACCTCCTAAGGCAAAGGAAAGAGAAGCAAAAATAAACAAATGGGACTCAATTAACCTTAAAGGCTTTTGCACAGCAAAGGAAACCATCAATAAAATAAAAAAGACAGCCTATAGAATGGGAGAAAATATTTACTAATTCTATTACTGATAAGGGGTTAATATCCTATATATATATATATATGAACAGCTCATACAACTCAATATAAAAAAAAAACACGTAACCCAGTTTAAAAATGAGTGGAACACCTGAATAGACATTTTTCAAAAAAATATACAGATGGCTGACTGCACAAGAAAAGATGCTCAATATAGCTAATCAGCAGATCAGTGTAAATCAACACCACAGTGAGATATCACCTCACACCTGTCAGAAAGTTTGTAATCAAATGTCTACAAATATCAAATGTTGGCAGGAATGTGGAGAAAAGGGGCCCTGGTACACTATAGATGGGGATGCAACCTGGTGAAGACACTATGGAAAACAGAATGGACGTTCCCTGAAATACTAAAATAGGAATACCATATGATCTAGCAGTTTCACTCCTGTATATATCTAAAGAAAACCCAAAGCAATAATTTGAAAAGATACATGCACCCAAGGTTCATAGCAGCATTATTTACAGTAGACAAGATATGGAAACAATGTAAGTATCCATCAACAGGTGAACAGATAAAGAAGATGTGGTATATATATACAATGGAATATTATTCAGCAGTAAGAGGAATGAAATTTTGCCATCTGCAACAATATTAATGGACCTGGAGGATATTATGCTTAGTGAAATAAGTCAGAGAAAGATAAATACTGTGTGTTATGACTGTATGTGGAATCTAAAAATAATAGAAAAAGAAGGAATAAAAATCAACAGAAGACTCGAGATACAGAAAACAACTTGAGGGGAGGAAAGAACGGGATGATAGAGGTAGGGGGTTAAGATGCACAGGCACAAACTACTATGTATAAAATAAATAAGCTGCAAGGATAATATTGCAAGTCAACTGTACTTCAATAATATGTGTCCATGTGTCTGTGTATACCATAGATCCTTCTTTTCCCAAGGGTAGCTGGTCTCCAGATCATGGCTTTGGCCTCATCCATACCACATGTTCATCAACTGGGCTTGTCAGGGAAGGGAAGCTAAATATCCAGTGAGACTGAAAAACATCATTCATTCACTAGTGCATACTTTGCCACAGACACTAAAAGCTTGTTCTCCTTACAACTCACCTGACAGGACATTAATCCAGCACACTTGCTCTTGGGGAAAAGTTCAAGGGTTCACTTTAGGGTGCTGTTTGGTTTGATGGCAATGAAAGCCTGGGTGTAAAGCAAATCTTAAGCATCTGAGATCCCATAATTTTCTCTGAAGCTGATTCTCTAGAATGTTAGGCTCATTTACCTATAGGGATAATTTCTTAAAATCAAAATAAAATAGCCCAGGCAGTGAATAGGTCATTATCAAGATTGAAAGATTCTATATCCAATTTTCCCAGAAAGTATACAGGTGTCTGTCTGGTACTCTTCACTGTCACCTGGAAGAGTATGACTGACTTCAATCTTTAGTGGCCTCCTTCTACCATATTTATTACACAGCTGCTTAGTGGTGATGACCTGAAATTTACCACTCCCTAGACACTTAATCTGGTATACTCAACCATGGTGATACATGCATGCATGTGTATGTAAGCAGCGGAGACCATTTTTCATATGAAAAGCATTTGGTCCTTCAGTGAGAAATAATGTATTAAGGAGCAATTAGTGGAATAAACAGTAAATTTTGTTGCAAATGAAATTCACCTCTGGTTTAATTCACAAGTAGGATGGTAGTTTCTGAAAACATGATAATGTTTTTGGCCAGATACTCATGTTCAACTAAGTGAACCTTATCACCAGGAGATGAACCTTCCAGATTAAATATATCACAGTCACACTTCTGCATAGTTATTAGCTCACATCTCTGCAAACCTGAATATGTGCTAAATTGCTGACTTTAAATCCAAAAGTAGAAATAACCATAAGTATGTCCAGAAATAGGAAGACAGACTCGCTACCTTCATTGCAGTCCACTGAATACTTACATTTATGGTATTCTAAAATGTAATAGTAATTCAAGAGGAACGCTAATTCATAGATATTTAATTTAGGCTAGATATGTTTCAAAAAGTAAAATTAAATCTACTCTTATTAAGTTACCACTGACTATGAAAAATAATCACAATGGTATTTTAATTATTGAAAATAGTTTCATGTTAATACTTAGACAACTTATTCTGTTTCTTTTGTCATGGAAAACAATCTATGGAATTTCCATTTTTAAGATTATACAGTATGTGACACAAAATATGCAGAGTATGACAGTAATTTCTTATGAAGAACACAAACATTTATTGAGAAAAATGGCTCTACAATACTCATAAATTTTTGAAAAATAGTAATCACACTTCAATATACTTGTCAGACATGATAAGGATGCAGCCACCATATGGCTTAGAGGGATTCACTGTAGAAAGAATTATGGCCTTTTTAATTGTGACAAGGAAAAGTGATCTAAGTAAACAGGAATATTAATTTGTGGGAGAAGTCAGTAATACTACTTATTTGACAATTGTCCAAGATCGTACTTTATGGACAATTGTCCATAAAAAGGCTCATCAGATATATTTTCATTTTGGGAAATGGAACACAATAATACATACATACATACACACACTTACTTTGTTATTTTATAATGTACATACATTATATTCAATATAGAAAGAGAAAAGTCATATGAATAACGTATTAGGATGTGATTATTCATCTCACAAAAAAGAATCTTCATTTACCAATGATTCACTATTTAAATCCATGAGAGAAAAAGCACCTGATGTACTTAACATACATGATTCTCACATATCTATGCAGCACAATATATTATATTAAAAGCCTCCAATTTAGAATTCTGTTTAGAATAACCATTTTTCTCTGCTAGTATTATTTGATTCAGTTTTTAATTCACTGTGAAATATTCCAGTGAGCTTTAAAACCTTCTCAATTAATTTGGGAATAGCTGAATATGGAATCATTCTTGTTAATTTTCTTCCCTTTTCATATGCATATGGTATATGCTGTTTAGAAAGTCTATCTCTCCACATAGTATACTTTATAACTAACAGATAATAATATGTATCAATTTTCTTCCATATCTTACCTAATAAAGATTTAGGGTGATACCATAAAAAAAACCTATTCACTTACTTTCATTCAATCATACATTTTTGACAGAATATCCCTCTTTTCCTAACTATCCTATGTTAAATTAATATGTTTGTGTAAATTCTTGGGAAATTCTTCCCCTTTAAAATCAGTGGAATGTCTGATGGGTCACATAAGTGAAAAATGATGTCACTGTAGTGCTTTCTGAAGTACTTTATATACTGCAAACTCTGGGCAGTGCAATTTAACTCTGAATAGAATAAAATAGCCAACTGAAAACTGAAGAAAACCAAACAGACAAAAATATACACACACAATAAACTAGCTGGTTGCAACACGCAATTAAGAGCTTTATATTAGTCAATAAGTGATTTTTGGTCATCTTTCCTCCTTCTCTAATGGAATTTGTTGCTGCTGCTATTGTATTTGGTTAAAGTTTTAAAAGAATGGATTTGGATCAGACACAATAATACAGTCACTCACAGGGAGTAATCATTTCCTCAGCAAGAAGAGGAATTCTTTACGGGTGTGTGTGTGTGTGTGTGTGTGTGTGTGCGTGTAAGACAGATATAATTGTTCACTGTATCATGAGACTAAATGAACTTGGAAACCCAATTAACTATTTTAATGACTGGAAAGGGGTTAACAGATGATTCAAAATGACAGTTGGTAATTATAGACCTTTTCCCTCATTTAAACAGAGTTAAAGATGATTTTTTTTTTTTTTTGTCCATGCCTCATGGCATAACGGGATCTCAGGTTCCTGACCAGGGGTGGAACTTATGTCCCCTGCATTGACAGGGTGGAGTCTTAACCACTGGACCACCAGGGAAGTCCCTGGAGAATGTGATTTTTTTAAATGCAGGTAGAGAATGTATGAAACAAAACCTTGCATGACCATAATGAGAGTTTTGAGGTTTCATCAAGCATTTATGCAGCACCTACTGTGAGCTTGTGCCTAACCTTGGGGAACTTTCTGTCCATGTAGCTTCCCTATAACTAATAACAGAGTCCACTTAATTGAGTTGCTACACTACTTGTAAAGAAAATATTGCCTTTTTGAGTAATGTTAGTTCACTTTGGATATTATTAAAACATCAGTGGTATCATTTATTACACTAGGTACATATAAGATACTATTAGAAATTACATAATTTCTTTTCAAAAGAATACTGGTACAGTGCACCTCTACATAGGTATACAGTGCATGCTTTTATCCCAAGAGATCTATCAGATCATTGATTTTTCCCTCTGACCTTGAAAACTATTAAGATAAACTAGTGGCTTGATCTCCCATTAATAATGCATCAAAATAGAAGAACTCTTTGGAAAAATTCTCAAACTGCATAAAAAAGAAGTTGAACACACATTTAGATATGCTAGTTTTCAAAAAATTTAATACTCAACAGTTGATATTGACTACACAATGATCAAAAAATAAGTGAAATGTAATACAATTCCATCTTTTAGCAGACACATTGAACAAAGTGAATGTATTAGTCTAAGGTATTTACATTAAACATGCAATTAAAATGAAACTATACTAAGTGTGTAAGACATTTTTTACTATCATCAGAATCCTTCAATTTAAACAAATATGAATTGCATTAAATGAAAATCAGACACACTTGGCATATAAATTATAATCCTCTGACAGTGATTTTCATTTTCTCTATTTTAAAAGAGATCCCTAAATACACTGGTCAATGGCAAATTTTACTCCAAAGGTTTTATTCCTGAAAGTCTGAAAACAATATCTTCTTGGTCTATAATTTAAATCACCACAAGGGAATGCAGCACGTATCACATAACAAAAACCTACAATTACATTTTCTTTGACGTCAGTACTGATGCCCAACACAACTGAAGCGACTTAGCACGCATGCATGCACGTGCTAATGCTCAAGCTGAACTGAACACCATCTTTCCATGTTCAATACACACCTTTAGTACTCTATTTATTCTGTTGTTTTGCAATTCTATATTTATGTATTTATCTGCCTACTAAGAATTTTCATTTAGTGAGGGCTAAATGTCTCTGTTGTTGAGCACAGAACATTTCTTTTGTAGCATTGTGAAATTTATTACAATATTATCTTCAATCTCATGCTATGGAACATCACTACAAAAGCACTCAGTGTTTTAGACTCTAAATATTATGCTATATAGCCTAAGGTCAATTTGCTGTAGATTTGCAAAGAAGCCAGTAGTGAAATATATTGCTTTTATATATGGCAAATCATTTCTAATATTATCAAATACTTGGTTATGTTTAAAATACCTTATAAATGTTTGATTAATACCTCCTCTTTTAAATGTATTAATTCAATCCAATTTAATGGATAGAACTAAGGCAAATCTATAATAGTCTCAAACATGTTTTACTATGGATACTTTCAAACATACACAAAATTCAACAAAATAATATAAGTTGCCATATATAATCAACCAGTCCTTACAACTGTCATTCCAAGAGCACAACTGCCCAAACCACTCTTCTGTTTTCTTTCTTCCCTCTCCAAATGCTAGTAAGAAAATTTCAGATACAATTCCTCATCCATATTTTAGTACTTATATCTATAAAATATGGACTATCTTAACCAAGTTACTACTCCATTATCACCTTTAAATAATTAATATTAATACCTTAATACTATGAAATATCCAGTGAGAGTTTACATGCCTAATTGAAATTTTTATGTTTTTAAAGTAGAATCGAAATAATTTCTATATATGATAGCATGGTAATTAAATTGCTGTCTTTCATGTGTGTGTGGGTGTGCACGTGTGTGTGTGCTCAGACGTGTTCAACAGTTTGCAACTCTATGGACTGTAGTCCACCAGGTTCTTCTGTCTGTGGAATTTTCCTGGCAAGAATATTGGCGCTAGTTGCTATTTCCTACTCTAGAGGATTTTCCTGACCCATGGACTGAATCTGGGTCTCTTGCATTTCTTGCAATGGCAGGTGGATTCTTTACCACTGCACCGCATAGGAAGCCATGCCTCTCTTAATCTATAGGTATTCTGTATCACTGTTTTTGTCTTACCACTTACTGGTTGACAAGGAGAATATTTATTTATTTATTGGCTACTGCATTATCTCAGTTTGGATTTTACTGACTCCATTCCCATGGTCAAGTTCAACATGTCACTTCTATCCTATGGTTATATATAGGCTTATCATATCCTGTTTGTGTTTTATAAGACTACTTCACAGAAGGTCCCCACAGTATTTTCAATGTTTGCATTTTAAAATTATGATGGATCCATTATACGAATCCATTTATTAAAAAAAAAAAAGGCTCACTTGCTTCTATTATGAAAATCTTGGATACAAACTTATACATTTCACTGACTGCAAGTTAATTCGTCTACACGTTCTAGCATACAATCCTTCACAAGTAAGATTGAATTTCATGTTTCATTTGAAACATACCTAAACTTTGTGTACTTTAGATAATGAATGTGTGTTTAGATAGTGGATGCAGTTTACCTTTTGCTATAGCCCTAAAATGCATTTGGCACTTAACAATGTGGTTCACTGTATTAAAAACAGAACAATCATTTACTGAGTATTCCCTGTATTCTAGTGTTCTGGACTCCAGGGATAGAAAGGTGACTTGAGAAGTATTCGGTATCATTCAGCATGATATGGAAGAGAGATACATACACATAGATGGCTTATGCTATAATCTTATTATGATATAAGCATGTTTATATCAACCTCAGCTTTAAAAATTCAAGTTGAAAAAAAGGATAATTTCAAGAAATCTGATATCTTTACTATCAATAGAGAATTATTTACACATAGGTGCCTTAGCATCACACTGCTTTATTTGCCAAGATTAAGACTTTGACCCTATTCACAGATCTTAAATCACACACACACACAGACACACATTCACAGAAAGCTATCTTAAAAGAGGGTAGGGATTTTTGAAAGGGACTGAGGAAATAATACTAACACTTGCATATTTCTTCTTATGTGGTATGTGCTATTTGCACCTATTAACTCATTTAACTGACTCAACACAATTCATAATACAAATGACTATATCCGAGAAAACAGTTTCAGCAACTCATCTGATGTCACACTAATAAGCGTCAAGAATCCCACTGGGCTGTGTGACTACACAGTAGTCACCTGTATGGCGACTGCCTCTTAATGAAAACAAGTAGATGAGAAAAAGGGAGAAGCAGCTAAATGTGTTACCCGGACTGCAGTCAAGTTGCTTGGGTTGGGTTCTGGTTCATGACCCTGTGCAACATACTTTATGCCTCCTCTGTAAAAGGTGAAGATTCATAGTACCCACCTCATGTGAATTCTAAAGGGATTCATGAAAATGGGTATGTACAATGTTTGGCAAGTAGTAACATGCTCAAAATGTTAGCTATTATTTTATCATTATATGCCCAAAACACAGGCAATGATTGTGTTCTGAACAAGGGGATACACCATATCTAATAATATAATATTACCATTAGTAGATAATGAAATGATCAGAGGAAACTATTTTTCCTTGTGTCTCCCACAGAAATGAAAATCTACAAAATGATAAAATAAATCAATTTGTCAAGGAAGATTAAAGAGCATCTGTTACTCTCATAGTTACCTTACCTAATATTCACTTCAAATCAAAAGAAAAGTGTCCTTATTCCCATATTACAGTCATGAAAGCTGAGTCTTCATGATTATTCAAAATAACACAATAAATGTGTTATTGTTATAGCAAAATCAGGAAGATATGAAACCATAACTCCTTGATGTCATTTTCCCACTATACCAGTACTTTTCACTGTAGGTCATGATAGAGTTTAAAGAGTCGTGACACATTTTTAGTAGATTGTGACCAGGCAATATTAATGTACATCATATGGAGTGAAAGCCAATACTATTTGGTGAAAGTATTATAGTTATATGTGCCTGTGTATATCCACAGGTCTACTGAGTTGATGTAGAAATATATTTCTTAATGCCTGGAATGGTCAAAAAATTTAGAAATGCACAGAAGCATGAAATATTCCTCATATTAGCGTAATAGCCAAACAAATACTGGGTTGGCCAAAAAGTTCCTTTGTATTTTCTGTAAGATGGTATGGAAAAATCCAAAGGAACTTTCTGGCCAACCTAATATTTATTGATACTTAAACTACTAGTCCATTCTAAAGGAGATCAATCCTGGATGTTCATTGGAGGGACTGATGCTAAAGCTGAAACTGCAATACTTTGGCCACCTCATGCGACGAGTTGACTCACTGGAAAAGACTCTGATGCTGGGAAAGGTTGGGGGCGGGAGGAGAAGGGGACGACAGAGAATGAGATGGCTGGATGGCATCACCGACTCTGTGGACATGAGTTTGAGTGAACTCCGGGAGTTGGTGATGGACAGGGAGGCCTGGCGTGCTGTGATTCATGGGGTCGCGGAGAGTCGGACACGACTGAGCGACTGAACTGAACTGAACTGAAACTACTAGAGTCTTATTCCAATAACTGCTTGGATCTACACATATTCTTAGAGTATCTCAAGAAAAAGAAAAAAATATCAAAATATGTAAACATACCACACACACACATACACACACACATAGATGCGTATAGATAGAGTAGTGTACAGTTTCTGCCCTGTCTCACATTTCCAGAGAGTACTAGGAGAATTTGGCTTATGGTTATATCATCACTAACAAGTGAGTGGGTTAATACATCAATTAAATTTTATGTTCCTTGGGTTTTTGCTCTATAAAAAAGAAGATAACAATTCCTTCTCTCGAATTACCTCTGTGGGACTCTGAGATATTTAGGCAGAATTCAGTGCAGTGATTTAGAGACTAGATGAGGGAAAGGTGTGCTTCTGTGTGACAGTATGTGTGTGCATGTGTGTGTTTGCTTAATAGGAAGAAACCCATGCTAACAAAAAGAATGGCGAAGTGTGAGATAACAAGGCCAAGTATGTGACACAACGAAAAAGAAATCATGGCTTCTGAGATCACAGGCTCTTCCTATCACGTCGCTGGGTTTGTGGACAGTAAAATGGGTGATAAAATAGAAAGTATGAAGTGTTTGAGCAATGAGGTAGTTTCTGCAGATACAGAGAGATATTTGGTGTGCCAGCTAAGAAGCATTGCCTACTAACCTCTGGCATGGGTTCAATCCTCAGTAATTGCTACTATTGCTAAGGCAGTGACTTCCATAAGCAAAAGTTATACTTTGTTTTTATCTTCTTTCAGCTCTTCAAAGAGCAAGACACGCAATGAAAGATTTATTTCCCCGCATGACCAAAGCTCAGAGATGGTAGATTTACTGACTGTATATTTTATTTATTTTACCAACTGTTACAAAGAAAAAAAAAGGTTTCTAGCAAACATCCTCTGAAGCAGTAGAAAATAAGCATTCTCGGAGTTGCTCAAAATGTGGCATCCAGAATAATATGTGTGTCCCCATGTGGTGGCTTCTAAGCCCCTCTGCTTTCTGGCCAGTTATATTACTAATGTTTAAAAAGTTTTGCATTTGTTACTTTATGTATAACCCATATTTGTACCAAAATATAATAGATAAATAGGCAAAATAATGCACAAAACCCTAATACCATTCATGTAAGTACTATTTTGAAGGGTTAGTTTCAAATAACACTGCTTAAAAAAAAAAGTGAGGGTGAAACCTACAAGTCACATTAATGAAGATTCAATTTTGGCCAGTTTTAAGTTAATATGACAGCAGCAGATGGTATGACTTATTGAAAGCACTTTTCAATTTTCTAGGCAAAGTAATTTCTTAAATGAAAGGACTCATCTAGGCACACAAAACTCTCCTTCCAAAGCTGTTCAGAGACCTACGTTAGTCACCAAGCTAGAAATGGTGGTGGGAGACACTAGAACTCAGCAAAATTGTCTCCTAAGTTGTATGAAAGCTAAGTCCTTCAATGATTTTTGGATGTAGTAAACACATATGCTTGTTTTTGAGCACATGTGGATAGTTGGGTAGTTGTTCCTTTGACTTGCACACATCTATCTTTCTTCTTCTGGGATAAGAACTATCATTTCTGAGGGCACTCACTCTTTACCTAATCCATGGATTAATGGTCATGCTTTACTGATCCCACCAAATACTCCAGGATGGGTAGTAGAACCTGGTCAAGCTTTTTCTTCCATCTATCTTACCATAGTGATTGGTCCACTTTGAAAGAATATCTGGTTAATCTATACTGATCCTGCTCAAAGAAACTGATTCAGAAGAGTTATGTGATCTGAATTGGTTCACAGAGAGCTAATCTGATGGTCTTGAGGTTGTGCGTGCATACTAAGTTGCTTCAGTGATGTTCAACTCTTTGTGACCCTAGGGCCTGTAGCCCACCAGGCTTCTCTGTCCATAGGATTCTCCAGTCAAGAATACTGGAGTGGGTTGCCATGCCCTCCTCCAGGGGATCTTCTCAACCTATGGATGGAACCCGTGTCTCTATGTCTGCTGCATTGGTGGGTGGGTTCTTTTTACCACTAGTGCCTCCTAGTAAGCTCAGTCTTGCAGTTGAGAAGGTGTAAATCTGAGTTTATGGAGACCTCCATGGAAGAGGGACAGTGATGTCAGCATAAAAGAGAGCAAAGATATAAAGAAGCAACCAAATCTTGATGTTATTATGTGCATCCCCAGACCCAGTCATAACTGTTGGCAAGGCAATGCCTCTGGACTTTCAGCTGAGTTTGTCAATCATTTCAATTTTGCACTCTCTGTTTTTCACAAATTCACTTTTCCCTCTTCTGATCATTGGTATTTCATACAATTTTTTTTTGTTATTCAAAGAGGAAACTATTTGCTTGCATCTTTGCTAAGAAAATAAAAAAAGGAGAGAAAGAGGTAGGCTTTAGGTAATTCAAATAAATGGGAAGTATTTATTTTTCCTAAAAATATTTAAAAATATATATTAAACAAATATTCAAATGAATAAGAAAAAAGAAACTTTTAAGGAGATAAAACTCCTGTTCCTGTGTTTTTTTGTTCTTTTGTATGGCACAAAGCAGATGCTACCTCAGTGGATAAAGAACTTTGTTAGAAATTCTATGCAGAGATGTTTCTATTGAGTTATTCTAATAGTGATTTCACTGTTTTTCAATGAATCATAACTATGATACCCCTGTGTCCTGTAACAGTTACATATATTCTACATATTGCTTTAAAACTGCATGAAGATCTGGTTATTGAGACTATTTTAATTAAGCTCTTTATATGAAAAGTCCTTTGCCAATGTAAACGTTTTATAGAAAACTTAAAAGTTTATTCTCTTCCCCTTTCTTGTGTAGTTGTTTTTCTGTACAACTGTGGTTGATGACAACTTCCACAGTACAAACCATCCCAGGAAACAATACATACCATCTCTTCTTTACTGGCTATTTTGCTGAAGTTAGTTAAAATTCTTAAATTTCTTCAACTATTCCTAGGTATTACATCTTGCTAAGAAGTTAAAAGTTATCCTAAACTATAATATGCTTAAGGATATTCCATTCAATATTTTATGAGTCAATCTAATATAGTAAGAGTGTGGGTTCAAGACATTAGGTTCTGAAATAGAAACTATAAACAGGCTTTTGGAAAACTGTTGACCACTGAAGTTGTATGAAAAATATTTCAGAAAAACACATCTGAGCATATTTTTTCTCAGGGAAAAGATCCCAGCCTTTTCTATATTTTTGGAAAGATCTACAACGCAAAAAAAAAAAAAAAAATTATTAAGCAGGAGTAAGCAGAGGGATTTTGATCTTTAAAGGCAAAATCGAGGGTAAATGTTCATAGAATTTCCATTTTCTATTTATTTTGTTGAAAACCAGCTTTAGTGCAATGTTAGCATCTGTAGTTGGCAGTTATGAATATGCAAAGTTAACCATGACATAATCTGTTCAATATTGCATATCACAGTAATAATTGTTTTATTGTTCAGTGGTCAGAGTTCCTGCCAGAAAGCATAACCCAAATGAGAATTAAATGCAAGAAACAATGTCCATGACATCACAATTAAGCTCAGTATAGACAGACCTGAACATTAAAGGTAAATTAATAAGCTTTCAAGAATACCATCAAATAAATGGTAAGAATTCAGTGCTCAAGTATAAAATGTTGAAAAAATACACTAGAATGACTTATGTGATCACAGTTCTGAAATTTATTTTATATAAAGATTTTCCTCTTAATGGACATTCAGTTATGTTAATCCTTGAAAATAATCACTCTTGGTGCTTTTATATCTAGAAATTAGGGTCGGATCACAGTTTCAAGTCATGTACTGAAGAAGAAAGCAACCAAGACAGAAGGAAGGAGGGGAGAAGGGTGGAAATAACGATGAAAGAGTATTTTTTACGCTAACTGCTTATTTGCAGAGAAATTCGCATCTCCCTTTAAGTTCAGTTTCTTTAATTGTACTCCATTTCTTTATTATCTTATAATATTCAAATATATTTTACCAATTACTGTTAAAGGATCTAATTTTGATATTTTCCCTCAACTAGCTACATTAGTTAGGAGACTGGTAGATAGGCAGCTGAAAGAGATCAAAAGCAAAACAAAAAAGCAGGGCACCTTAAAATGTCAGAAATCTGTTTCTTTTAAATCAAAGTCCAAAGGCAAGGGATCCAAGCTGGCAGTGTATCTCTTCTTCAGATGGTTACTGGGATGCCCAGTTTCTTCCCTCTTGTTTTGCCACACTATCCAAAAGCTGTTTTGCTCTGGACCTCTGGCTACCCCTCAATATCCATTCTAGCCTTCTATTTCCCATTACATGAACCTCATGGAATGTCAGAAAGACCGCATTTCCCAAGCTATCTTGCAGGTAGGTAAGATTATTTGATTAATTTATGGGCAATGGCATGTGCACGAAAGTGATATACAAAACTTGGATTATGCTTTTAAAGGACCAGAAGTGACTTCCCTTGTCTTTTACTTTCTTCCAGATATCTTGGAGAGCCATAGCAATCCAATGAGGGTGGTGAAGGATGAAAACACAGAAGCCTATACCTAATACCACGTGTCCCAGGTAGCACACTGGTAAAGAAGAAGGCAGTGGCACCCCACTCCAGTACTCTTGCCTGGAAAATCCCATGGACGGAGGAGCCTGGTAGGCTACAGTCCATGGGGTCGCTGAAAGTCGGACACGACTGAGCGACTTCACTTGCACTTTTCATTTTCATGCATTGGAGAAGGAAATGGCAACCCACTCCAGTGTTCTTGCCTGGAGAATCCCAGGGACGGGGGAGCCTGGTGGGCTGCCGTCTATGGGGTCGCACAGAGTCGGACACGACTGAGGTGACTTAGCAGCAGCAGCAGCCAATGTAATAGACAAAAGAGATGTGGGTTCAATCTCTGGGTTGAGAAGATCCCCTGGAATAGGAAATGGCAACTCACTCCATTATTCTCGTCTGGAAAATTCCACGGCCGGGGAGCTTGGCAGGCTACAGTCTATCGGATCCCAAAGAGTTGGACAGACTGGGCACATGAGCAAATACCTAACACCAGAGAGCCATTGTACCAGTAAACGGGTTTATGTGAGAAATAGCATTCTACTTTGGTTTAAGTAAATGATATGTAAACAAATTTATGTCATGGCAATTGAGCCTATATCCTAATTGTTGCATTAATACAATACCTGCTGCTCTTCCTCCCACTTTTCTTCCAATAAAACGTAAGTTCCTTTCATCCACGTTCTTTTCATATTGGGTTATTTGTTACAGCAAAATAAATGAAGGGACCATAGACATTTAGAGTTCCCATTACAAAAAAAAAAAAAATCACAAATAATTGTCTCCAAAACTTTTATTAATCTAACTAACCAAATTTCCATAACTAGGAAAGAATAGACTGTGACATCTTTCCATTTCTATCTATTGATTCCAACATAAATTGTCTGAGAACGGAAATATGCTTAAAACTGGATGTACTAAAATTTCCACTGAATACCATGTAGCAAGCAGAATAAAAATAAGAATGAAATATTAGGAAAAATAGATTATGTAAAAGATAATAGGGTAGAGTTGAAAGCAACATGTTGGAGATGTAATTTGTGTGTGGGAGCTAGAATGGGGGGAGAGACGAATCTCCGAAGAAGGCAGAGGGATGGCTGATTTGCCTTTATCATTGGCTTGCTGCCTAGTTTCTTTCAGGTCAATCTTTTTTTTATTTTATTTTATTTTTATTAAGCACAAGCAGTCTTGCCTTAGGCATGTTCTTCTTTGATAGCTACAACTTCCTCTTCCTACCACTCATCTCTCACTAATCAATACACAATGAGGTGCCAGAGTAATTTCCTTTTTATAAGACTCTTACCACTTCCTGACACTTTTCACATTTCTTCCCTAATTATTTTCTGATTTTGACACCAGAGAGAGAGCATTCTAGTTCTCACTAACAGGCATTTGCTCTCTACACCTTGGTCCAACTTCTTTTGCTCAGCCCTGGCCTGTCAAGCTTTTGTGGTGGGCTTTATTCCTATCACCCTCCCCAAAAGACAACATTCCCTAGTCTAACTTTGTGCTTTCATTCTAAGTAGGCTTTTTTTTTTAAATCTAATATTCATTGTTATCCTCACAAAACATTTCTTAAAACTTTAATAATGCCCCTCAATTGTTACTTAGGAAACTTGATGGAGAAAAAAAAAAGATGAAAACAAGGAATGCTAATATCTGCCAGGGCAAGGGTACAACGTATTATAAAATATATGTAAGAGGTAAAAGACTTATAACTTGTTTTTCAAGCAAATATATGCTTTGTGGGGTCTAAACTAAAATTTAATTTTAAACTAAAATTCTTAACATATGTACCTCAAAATTTGGAATATGACAATACAAATATACAGTATTGTAATAAAGTATAACAGAATGTGTTAAGCATAATGGGTGTATATACAATCCGATCTACACAAGCTTTACTTTAGAACATTTTGGATCTTAAATACAAAAAGGTAATAATAAGAACAGTTGTTTTAACTTCTCAGATCCTATGCACAATAAGCTCAAAATAAATATAAATTTAATATATCACATACTTGGTATATGCTTACTGCAACTTTGCTTATAAATGTTTCACTCTGATGTACTTTCTTATTCCATGGATGAAAAAAAGATAAGACTCTTAACACTATGTTGCTGCTGCTAAGTCACTTCAGTCGTGTCCGACTCTGTGCGACCCCATAGACGGCAGCCCACCAGGCTCCCCCGTCCCTGAGATTCTCCAGGCAAGAACACTGGAGTGGGTTGCCATTACCTCCTCCAATGTGTGAAAGTGAAAAGTGAAAGTGAAGTCGCTCAGTCATGTCTGACTCGTAGCAACCCCATGGACTGCAGCCCACCAGGCTCCGCTGTCCATGGGATTTTCTAGGCAAGAGTACTGGAGTGGCTTGCCATTGCCTTCTCCGCTTAACACTATAGGATGATGTTAATGCATACTGCAATCTATTACCTTCACTGGCTGGTACATGTGTGAGAGGACCAAGGTGAAGTGGAAGGAAGGTAATTGAAATTTTCTAGGACTGATACTCTTCAATGGCATCATGGGAGCACCATCAGTACTCATGAATGTTATAGACATACTTGGTTAGAAGTCACAAATTCTCCTGGGAGAACAATAAACCTCAGAAACTACTTATATAACTGTTAGACAGCATACTTCTAAAAAGCAGGGAAACTAATTTTCACACTCCCTCACAGGACAGAAGAGAACATTCGCAGGTCCTGTTGAAATTAAGTCTCAGGTCTAGCCAGCTGCAGGACTATAAGTCTCCTTAATAAATATTTGCTGAATGAATAAATGAGAACTATGTGTACCAGATATATAGAAAATTTAATGAGCAAATTCATCTTTAAGTAAAAACCTTAATAAAAGAACCAACAAAACATGTATAGATTCAGGTGAATCTCCATCACTTCCACATAAATTCAAAGAAAACTTGAGCGAGTCCAGTGCTGAAAAACTTTCAGTCTATTTGCATAGAAGAGAGTTATGCATCAGTGTAGACAGAAGGGCAACTGATCACTCTGGAAAGTAGAAGAGAAATTAGAATCATTATTGAGATTCTGCCACAAAGAGACTGGATAATCTTAGACTAGTCACTTAGCTTCTCCAATCTTTCTCTTAAAAGCCTGTGTTATGAATTGAATTCTCCCTAAAATCTGTATATTGAAGTCCTAATCCCCAGTGACTGCATTTGGAGATAAGATCTTTACAGGGGTAATCAAGTTAAAGGAAGTACGTAAGGGTAGACCCTAATTCAGTATGAATAGTGTCCTTATATAAAAAAGGGAAATTTGAACACAGAGATATATACATGCAGGGAAACTACCATGTGAACAGGAAGAAGACTGTACAAGTCAAGGAGAAAGACCTGGAACAGGTCCTCCACTCATGGCCCTCAGAAGGAACTAACTCTTGAATGTGGACTTCTAGCCTCCTAAACTTTGACAGAATACATTTCTGTAGTTTAGGTTGTATAATGATCCAACCTGGGTCTTCTGCATTGTGGGCAGATTCCACATCTAAGCCACCAGGGAAGCCCATACTAAGTCTAAGAACAAGCAAATGCAGTAGTATATATTCAGGAAATATGGTTAAAAAAGAAGAAGAAAGTATAATTATTTATAAAAATCTTTGAAGGCTACAGCTCGATAGGAAATGCTAAATGCTTTTAATGAAGCCAAAGTAGCCAAGAAATGGGCTCTGCTTTGGTAGAAACTAGGGTTTCCCTGGTGGCTCAGATGGTAAAAGATCTGCCTGCTCTGGAGACCCAGGCTGGATCCCTGGGTTGGGAAAATTCCTTAGAGAAGGGAATGGCTACCCACTCCAATATTCTTGCCTAGAGTATTCCATGGACAAAGGAGCCTGGTGGGCTATGGTTCATGGGGCTGTAAAGAGCCAGACAAAACTGAACAACTTGCACATGGTAGAAAATGGAAAGGGAGACACAGAAGAATCAATATGAGAATATGACTAAAGATTCACAATGTCTTAACACAACATAAACAACAATGGCATCTTTTTTACAAGTTCACTGTTTAATACAGTCCAACTGAAACAAATAAGAATTTTCTGAACCACTAAATTAAAAAGCTTCAAAATACTAGTAAAATGATTCCCATTTGTATTCTTAAAAATTTAGAAAGTCTCCAAATATAAATAACAAAAACACAAAACTATATTTCCATAGATTTGAATTTATCCAAATCAATGTAATGTGATATTTACAGTATGAACATAGAAGCATATCACATGTCATATTCAACATACAGAAATTAGTTCAGTTGTCCCTCAGTCATGTCTGACTCTGTGTGACCTCATGGATTGCAGCACACCAGGCTTTCCTGTCCATCATGAATTCCTGGAGCTTGCTCAAACTCTTGCCCATTGAGTCAGTGATGCCATCCAACCATCATCTCATCCTCTGTCGTCCCCTTCTCCTCCTGCCTTTAATCTCTCCCAGCATCAGGGTCTTTCCAAACGAGTTAGTTTTTTGCATCAGTTGGCCAAAGTATTGGAGTTTCAGCTTCAGCATCAGTACTTCCAATGAATATTCAGGACTGATTTCCTTTAGGATTGACTGGTTTGATCTCCTTGCAGTCCAAAGGACTCTCAAGAATCTTCTCTAACACCATAGTTCAAAAGCATCAATTCTTCAGCCCACAGCTTTCTTTATAGTACAAATCTCACATCCATACATGACTACTGGAAAAACCATAGCCTTGACTGGACAGACTTTTGCTGGCAAAGTAAGTCTTTGCTTTTTAGCATGCTGTCTAGGTTGGTCATGGCTTTTCTTCCAAGGAGCAACCGTCTTTTAATTTCATGACTGCAGTCACCATCTGCAGTGATTTTGGAGTCCAAAAAATTAAAGTCTGTCACTGTTTCCATTGTTTCCTCATCTATTTCCCATGAAGTGATGGGACAGGATGCCATGTTCTTAGTTTTCTGAATGTTGAGTTTTAAGCCAAACTTTTCACATTTCTCTTTCAATTTCATCAAGAGGCTCTTTAGTTCTTTGTTTTCTTTTAAGGGTGGTGTCATCTGTGTATCTGTGATTATTGATATTTCTCCCGGCAATCTTGATTCCAATTTGTGCTTCATCCAGCCTAGCATTTTGCATGATGTCAGACACGACTGAGCAACTTCACTTCACTCTGCATATAAGTTAAATAAGCAGGGTGAAAATATATAGCCTTAACATACTCTTTTCCCGTTTTGGAACCAGTCTGTTTTTCCATGTCCAATTCTAACTCTTGTTTCTTGACCTGCATATAGATTTTTCAGGAGGCAGGTAAGGTGGTCTGGTATTCCCATCTTTTTAAGAATTTTCTACAGTTTATTGTGATCCACATAGTCAAAGGCTTTGGAGTATTTATTAAAGCAGATGTTTTCTGGAACTCTCTTTCTTTTTTGATGATCCAACAGATGCTGGCAATTTGATTTTTGGTTTCTCTGCCTTTTCTAAATCCAGCTTGAACATCTGGAAGTTCACGGTTCATGTACTTTTGAAGCCTGGTTTGGAGAATTTTGAGTATTGCAAAATTCAGACTTAAAGAAAGTAGGGAAAACCACTAGACCATTCAGGTATGACAAATCAAATTCCTTAGAATTATACAGTGGAAGTAAGAAATAGATTAAATGGGCTAGATCTGATAGACAGAGTGCCTGAAGATCTATGGACGGAGGTTCGTGACATTGTACAGGAGGCAGTGATCAAGACCATCCCCAAGAAAAAGAGAGGCAAAAAGGCAAAATGGTTGTCTGAGTAGGCCTTATAAATAGCTGAGAAAAGAAGACAAGTGAAAGACAAAGGAGAAAAGGGAAGATAAACCCATCTGAATGCAGAGTTCCAAAGATTAGCAAGGCGAGATAAGGAAGCTTTCTTCAGTGATCAATCAAAAGAAATAGAGGAAAACAATAGAATGGGAAAGACTAGAGATCTCTTCAAGAAAATTAGAGATACCAAGGGAACATTTCATGCAAAGATGGGCACAATAAAAGAAATTATATAGACCTAACAGAAAGATTTGGAGAAGGAAATGGCAACCCACTCCAGTGTTCTTGCCCGGAGAATCCCAGGGACAGGGAAGCCTGGTGGTCTGCTGTCTATGGGGTCGCACAGAGTTGGACACGACTGAAACGACTTAGCAGCAGCAGCAGCAACAGAAAGATACTAAGATATCTAACAGATACCTTACCTAACAGAAGATACTAAGAAGAGATGGCAAGAATACACAGAAGAGCTATACAAAAAAGATCTTCATGATCCAGATAACCACTATGGTGTGATCACTCACCTAGAACCAGACATCCTGGAATGGGAAGTCAAGTGGGCCTTAGGAAGCATCACTACGAACAGAGCTAGTGGAGATGATGGAATTCCAGTTAAGCTATTTCTAAAATCCTAAAAGATGATGCTGTGAAAGTGTTGCACTCAACATGCCAGCAAATTTGGAAAACTCAGCAGTGGACATGGGCCTGGAAAAGGTCAGTTTTCATTCGAATCCCAGAGAAAGGTAATGCCAAAGATTGTTCAAACTACTGCACAATTGCATTCATCTCACATGCTAGCAAAGTAATGCTCAAAATTCTCTAAGCCAGGCTTCAACAGTATGTGAACATTTAGAAATAGAAATAGCATTTTTAACCTGAAGCACATGACCCCATGAATATACTGCTAAACAACGAATTGAACAATATGACCCATATTTCTTATGCAAAGTGAGAAACTAGCTAAACGATCATCATTATACGTTCCCCACAAGGAGTTCTCATTTAGATATACACATTTCTGAATTAAATTTACATGTTTAAGCTACTAACAAAATTTAAGTATTTTAATTTGTGGGCCTTCCCTGGTGGTCCAGTGGTTAAGAATCTGTGCTACCACTACAGGGGACATTTGTTCAATCCCTCATCAGGGAACTAAGTTCCCATGAGCCAGTAGGCATGGCAATAAAAGTATTTTGGTTTGTAATTTTCTATTTCACTACTCTGATTCTAATTGTATATTGATACAATATTTCTTCTGAAAAATCATCATCCTTATTTGTTTTCAATAGAACAAGGCAAGTTTCTGAAAAACTATTAAGTTAATATAACCAAGAAAATATATATCAGCCGTGTAGTTTTCCTCTGCTGTGGATCTAAGAAAACTCAACTTTACATTAGCAAAACATCTAATTTTATATATTCCTCAGTTGAAAGAATTTTTAAATAAGATTCTAATCCTCAGATGTAATAAGAAAATATTTGATACCGAAGTTGGCTTTAAAGAAATATTCCAATTATTATACTTCAATTTCCTTTAAATTCATATTGCAACATGTGTGAAAAACTTCAAGAGTAGTGAGACTGTAGGACAGAGTGGTTGTCTGAACACTGTGGTAGTTTTGTCATTCCTTCTTGAGCAGAAATAATATAGAGAGTAAAAGAAAAACCATCCTTCATCCTAATATAATATAACCAATAAATTCAAAGTAGAAATTACTTAGAGCTGGATAATCACCAGGTATTTGTTTAGTTCTCTCGTTGACATAAATTCAGCAAAAATAAAATTCAATAAGGCATGTTATTGTGTTGAGTAACAAAATGATGACCTGCCGGGAGCCAGCGAGGGAAATCCTACCCGTGGCAAAGGTCAACTAGGGAAGAGGCCTGACGGGCAAAGGCTAATCAGGGCTCGAGGAACCCCCTGGACTTACCTGAGCATCTACCCCAAAGAAAACCGGAGTCTGACTGCTTTACTATCTTACACCTCTTATCAAGTCCTCTAATACCTGCGGGGGCTTCCCCCCAACCACCTTTCTCTGAAAACATTAATTCAGAGCTGTAGTTAAAAAGTTCTCCTTGGCTTAATAGGAGTGTTCCAATCCAAGCCCCTCTGATAGCTTTCTAACTTGCATGACAAGTTTGTCCAGGCTCTTACAACTATGAGTGTGACTGCTTATAGCCTCCCAGCCATGCAAGGACAGAAAGCCTAATATTCTAAAATACAGAAATCTGTTGAAGAAGTTAAAATCAATAGAATAGTACTAAAAAAGATTTCATTGTTGAATCAATGCTTGCTGCAAAGTTTCCTCTATCTATTGTATCCTTGGAAATATATTAATCACATATAGAGAATATAAGTAGTAGCCTTTGATTTAACCACATCAGATCTTAAGTTAATAAATTCCTTTCTTGTAGCTCACTACACCTGTGCCTTATAGGAATGTAACCTTGTCATGTGTATAGCACCTGACTTTAGGAAAATCATCTTAAAAGAATATAAGACTTTTTCTAGCTAACTAACCTTTGTTACGGAGAAGGCAATGGCAAGCCACTCCAGTACTATTGCCTAGAAAATACCATGGATGGAGGAGCCTGGTAGGCTGCTTGTCCATGGGGTCGCTAAGGGTCGGACACGACTGAGCGACTTCACTTTCACTTTTCACTTTCACACATTGGAGAAGGAAATGGCAACCCACTCCAGTGTTCTTGCCTGGAGAATCCCAGGGACGGGGGAGCCTGGTGGGCTTCCGTCTATGGGGTCACACAGAGTCGGACACGACTGAAGTGACTTAGCAGCAGCAACCTTTGTTAGGAGAGAGGGCCATAAACTGTTAGCAGGCCACCTGGCCAGAAGATGATGTAAACCACCCAAAACTTTTGTATATCATGAGACATACAAAAATGAGCCCTGATCCTGATAAGGGTCAAGACTGCTGACCCCGCGTGATTTTGGCGTGACTCTGTACCTCTCTTTCTCTATTTTTTATGTGCACAACTTAGGGTATAAAAGCAGCACTGGAAAATAAAGCTTTGGGCCTTGCTCACTGAAGCTTGGTCTCCCCGTGTCGTTCTTTCTCTTTTTCCATCCTTTTCTCTATTCTCCTTTTTCTGGTTGGGATCCTTGGAGCACTGGGCCCTCTGAGTTTACTTATCTGCCTGGGCTTCTAAGACCCACTCGAGGGGGTGCCCTGGTGGGGTGCCTCCAGTGATTCGAGAGGGCGCCTGTGGCCTACGTAAACAGAGCAAACCCCGTGCTGGGGTTTTATTGGTTTCCAGCGTAAACCAAGGAATCATCAGCCCCTGTCTCTCTCTTTCTCTCTCTCTCTCTCTGACACCGACGCCGTTCATCCTGAGGATACCCTGGGCCATATCGAGGCTGGTCCCCGATAATGACCAATACAAATAAGGATACACTTACTGAGTGCTTAAAAAGTGCCAGGCACTGTCTAATTCCTTTACACGTATTAATTCGTTCAATCTTCATAAGCGAACTAAAAGCCAGACTATCATTGTATCTATTTTAATGACGAGAAACGTGAAGCACACTGATCAACAAAAAAACCTACCCAAGATCAAAAACTAGCAAGGGGTATTTTGGCTTCATAATTTTTGCTTAGACCCATTTTGCTACACTGCCTCTGCAAAAGAGACATATATAGAAAGCCTCATTTGAATGCTTTCAATGAGCTAAGCACTATGTGGATGATTTACGTGAAATGTAAATCATTCTGTTGATGAGGGACTAGCACTTAGCAAGGTTAAGCTGTTCAAGGTCACTGCTACTCATCCATGGCTGGAATTTGAATTTATGCGTGTCTGAATCCACAGCTGGGGTCCATTTTCCAGTGTTCACATCCAGGTTATAATGGGCCATAGTCTTTCACAACCATTTGAAAACTACTGTCTGCAGGCCAAATCCAGCCTGCTACCAATTTTTGTAAATAAAGTTTTATTTGAGCTTATATGAGCCTTGATCATTCATTTGCTATTGACTGGGGCTGCTTTTCTGCTATAGGGCAGAACAGAGAAATCGTGACAGAGACCATATGGCCCACAAAGCAGAAATGATTCATTGTCTGGGCCTTTACAAAAAATGTTTTGCTGACCTCTGGTCTAGGATGTCCCTAGCTGAGATTCCTAGCAGAATTAAAAGAACTTTGTTATGGTTACAGTTGCCACCTTACTAATAAGCAAAAATTGCTAAAGACATTTAAAAAAACAAAGGAACCCCAAATTCCTGTTATGGGTTGAACTGTTTCTCCCAAGAAGATGTACGGAAGTCTTGATCTCTGGTACCATGAATGTGACACTGGAGGATAGGGTCTGTGCAGATGAAATCAAGTTGAAATGAGGTTGTTAGTATGTACCACAATCCAATGTGACATATGTCCTCATAAGAAGAGGAAAGCACCAGGGAAGACTGAGACATGGAAAGAGAACATCACGTGACAATGAAGGGAGAGACTAGAGAAATGCAAGCCAAAGGATGGCAAAGATCGGTGGCTACCACCAGAAGCCAGGGGGAAGGCAGGTCAAGATTGCAAGCAAAGTCTCAGAAAGGGATCATGGCTCTGCTGACACATTGATTCCAGACTTTCAGCCTCCTGAACTATAAGGGAATAAATTTCTGTTGCTTTGTACAGCCATTTTTGTGGCACTTCCTTATGGCAGCCATGGGAAATGAATATAGTGCCCTTCAGGATATGCAGAGACACACGGTAGCAGGAAATTACTGACTTTGAATAGTGTATCACAGGTTATCAGCTGACCATTAACAATTTCCTTTCTTTAGTAGACTTATAACTGGGAGGTATCCATTCAGTCAGGGAAATATTTCCCTGCCCTCACTGACTTTAGTCAGGGTCATGAAACTTGTACTCATCAATAGAATGTCACCAGAAGTGTAATAACCAAAGTGACTAAGGAAGCAGTCTGCATTCTTAAAGCTGGATGCAGAGACTCAAAAGCTTGAGGGGTGGAGGAACCCCAAGATGGAAGGGGCCCAGGCTCTGGAAATATGCATGTAATAAAACCCTCCCAACTGATGCCTATGTCAGCAAAATGTAAAACTGTATTAGGTGAAATCTTGGAATGTTTTTATATGTTATATCAGCTAATATTACATGACTTTCATGAACTATTAAACACAAAATCAAGTTTCTCACTTATCTAGAATTTTAACTCCTCAGTTCAGTTCAGTTCAGTTCAGTCGCTCAGTCGTGTCCGACTCTCCGCGACCCCATGAATCACAGCACGCCAGGCCTCCCTGTCTATCACCAACCTCCGGAGTTCACTCAAACTCATGTCCACAGAGTCGGTGATGCCATCCAGCCATTTAATTCTCTGTTGTTCCCTTCTCCTTCTGCCCCCAATCCCTCCCAGCATCAGAGTCTTTTCCAGTGAGTCAACTCTTCAAATGAGGTGGCCAAAGAATTGGAGTTTCAGCTTTAGCATCAGTCCCTCCAATGAACACCCAGGACTGATCTCCTTTAGAATGGACTGGTTGGATCTCCTTGCAGTACAAGGGACTCTCAAGAGTTTTCTCCAACACCACAGTTCAAAAGCATCAATTCTTCATTGATCAGCTTTCTTCACAGTCCAACTCTCACATCCATACATGACCACGGGGAAAACCATAGCCTTGAATAGACGGACCTTGGTTGGCAAAGTAATTCTCTGCTTTTTAATTTGCTATCTAGGTTGGTCATAACTTTCCTTCCAAGGAGCAAGCGTCTTTCAATTTCATGGCTGCAATCAGCATCTGCAGTGATTTTGGAGCTCAAAAAAATGAAGTCTGATACTGTTTCCACTGTTTCCCCATCGATGAAGTGATGGGACCAGATGCCATGATCTTCATTTTCTGAATGTTGAGCTTCAAACCAACTTTTTCACTCTCCTCTTTCATTTTCATCAAGAGGCTTTTAGTTCCTCTTCACTTTCTGC
The DNA here is from genome assembly GCF_049115385.1 of Moschus berezovskii. NCBI lineage: Eukaryota > Metazoa > Chordata > Mammalia > Artiodactyla > Moschidae > Moschus > Moschus berezovskii. The sequence goes on along the minus strand of NC_142464.1, from coordinate 58,757,778 downwards.
CATAAGGGTGGTGACATCTGCATATCTGAGGTTATTGACATTTCTCCCAGCAATCTTGATTCTAGCCTGTGCTTCTTCCAGCCCAGCGTTCCTCATGATGTACTCTGCATATAAGTTAAATAAGCAGGATGACAATATACAGCCTTGACGTACTCCTTTTCCTATTTGGAACCAGTCCGTTGTTCCATGTCCAGTTCTCACTGTTGCTTCCTGACCTGCATACAGGTTTCTCAAGAGGCAGGTCAGGTGGTCTGGCATTCCCATCTCTTTCAGAATTTTCCACAGTTTATTGTGATCCACACAGTCAAAGGCTTTGGCATAGTCAATGAAGCAGAAATAGATGGTTTTCTGGAACTCTCTTGCTTTTTCCATGATCCAGTGGATGTTGGCAATTTGATCTCTGGTTCCTCTGCCTTTTCTAAAACCAACTTGAACATCTGGAAGTTCACGGTTCACGTATTGCTGAAGCCTGGCTTGAAGAATTTTAACTCCTCAGAGGTGTTATATTATGAGGGCCCTATAAATATTTGAAAACCACATGGAGAAGGACATCACCAATGTGAAGTTCAAAGACGTATCAGCCCAAATTCAAGCAACACTTGGCATCAAAATAAAGCCCACAGAGAGCCATATAAAATATTTAGCAAAAGAACATCCAGACTACAGCTCCGTGGTGAACAAAGAAGGAGTAAACTCTCAAAATTTTGGCCATAGAAGATGTTTATGGGTACCATGAAGTATACAAGCTAGCAATAAGACCTAGTTGGGGATATCCAGGAAAGAAATACAGCCCAAAAATCAGTATGATACATACCAAGACTAAGCTTGAAGCAAAACAAGAGACAAGAGGTGAGAATACATGAGCCACAAACTCTCCTTTCTGTGAACGATGGTTTCCAAGTGATGCCACAATGTGATCTTTCTGTGGGTACAGTAGCAAATCAATTTGTGCTATTTTTGCACTTTCTGAATGGGGTAACATATGTACAGAACAGTGTTTGTCAGAGATGGGTCTTGAAACATGAACTCCATAGAGGCTGTCTATGACTCAAAAGAACATTTATCTGCCGAGTAAATGAAGATGAGCCATTAAATGCAAAAGTTTCCAAATGATACACTATATGATTTTCCTTTCTTTTTTTTAACTTCTCCTTTCTTTTTTTGTTTACTTGATTATTTTTCTGAATTTGCATAAGCTAAACTTTGATTTGCTAATTGATTTTTATTAATAGCTCCCTTGCATGTGATTGCAAACCTCTTTTTTACAATAAGTCCTAAAGAGAGGGCAGGTTTATCCTCCTGGAACAGCACACTGCTGTGCCATTGGTGGCGATGCCACCATCTTGGAACTGATACTCCCCTGTGTAATATTTCTGTGCTATCTGACAGAAGGAATTCAAAATTATCTTGTTGTTCTCTATCACTAGCTGGGGTAAAAATAAAGGTTGGTAACATCTTTGGCTTCCTTTTGATTTTATATATTGTAATTCACTCTTTTTCATTTTACTAATTCTTTTTCATAGGGGTGAACTACTTCTGCAGATGAAAATTCATGAAGTAAAGTAAAAACTCTTTGAGTGCAAGTCACACTGTACATCAGAAAGCTAGAGTTACAGACAGAAACATCTGTCAACATATGGTGATGCAGATGCATCGTAATACTTTTGGGTTTGACAGCTTCGCATTGGGTGTGCTCTTGAGTAAAAGAACAAATTGTTTTTGTTTCCTTGGGTTCTCAAACAATAGGCCTATGCTAGGGATCAAGAATTTTCGATACTAGATCCTGGCTTTCATCAGTCACACTTACATAAACATAGATCTTTCTTTCCTCCATCGGGGCTTTATCATTTAGTTATATGGTATAAAGGCACCCAGGGAACAAAAAATAGAAAAAAAAATTAAGCACTTGGAATTGCTGTTACACAAACAGAAGTCTTTAGATAAACATCATAAAATGGAAAGCACTGAAGATTTCTTGACAAAGTAGCTACATCAGAAAATATATAATGCCTGTTCCCAAGTGCTCAGAAAAAGGCAGAGACAATTCAGCAAGGAACTGAAGTCAACAGTGCAATGCTTAAAATTGGAGTTCTGCAAGCTGTACCATTTTATATGATCCTAGCATGCAAATGAACCTAAATCACCATTTCTTCCTCTTTAAAATAGCATTATAATAGGGATTAAACGAGGTGATGTATGTAAAACACTTAGCACCATGCCTGGCATATAGGAATTTCGCCAGAAATGGTATCTTGAAAAAGTGAGTATTCATAACAGTTGGTATCATTAACTGAAGTCCTAGTTTGTCATGCATGAATTTTTATTTCTGTCAGAATACATTTCTGACAGCACTACTGTAAAGTAGTGAAAATGATGGATTATACAAGACATGTAATGATGGATAATAACTATTAATAATAACTAATGTGGCTTCAAATTTAGGCCTTTTTTAGGAAAAGGTTTTGTGGCATTCTCTTATAGAAATACCAACATGATTGACAGACCTAAGTGTTAACATATATTAAAAATACCATGAGATTTTTAGAGGGCATCTTAATCTGACACTGTATGTTAGTTTCGCAAAAAAGAATTTCATTACTGATAATATTCAAACAGTTCTTTTGAATAGCTCTACCATCAGACTGAATAATGAATGCTGTTTTCCCCTCAGTTGATCCATATGGGCGACAGGGCAAAACAGGCATATTCCACATCACCCCGTGCAGTCTGTCTCCCCCTTTCTCACAAGGAAAATGGCAAAGTCAGTGAATTACCAAAACTTCTGTGGGCTGCTACCAAGTAAAAGGCACTGTGCCAGGCTCTCAGATGGATCCTTGGATGTATAAAACCTTCCTTTTCTTTTCTCCAAGAAGCTGACGACTTTGATGACGAGGCACAGGAGAAAAACATGAAAATATGAATGTAAAAGTTATTGGGTGTGTCATGTCCCATCTCAAAAGAGGTTATTTTCATTGTCTTTTTGCTCATCAATTATTTTATTATTAAGTGCCCTGAAGTGCATGACAAATGTTCTAGCTTATAACAACGCACATCACAAACCATATGTATTTTCTCCCTGCTTGAAGTACATCCTTTAAAAATCAAACAATTTCCTGGAGGGAGGGCCTTTGGGAAATTACTAAATTAACCCCTCACCTCCAGCCCCACCTTTCTCTTACCTTTACACACAGAAGCTAATTCTACATGGAATAACCAAATCAAATCATAACTGAAAGTTCAAACAAGCAATAATTCTCAATCTGTGGTTCATGTTTCTGAAAAGCCACAGAGAGCTCTGATCTGTGGACCCTTACAGAAAACCTGGGCTGACATATTTATTTGATCTCATCACCCGAAGCAAACAGAATCTCTAAGATAGCAGCAAGTGAGGATGTTAGAAAGACATTTGCCCTTTCTAGCCCATGAATCTTAGTTTTAACTTAACACTTAAAGATAGTGCTATATTTCCTGGTCCCCTTTCTATCTTACTCCATGTTCTGGAGTGGGGAAAAAACACACACACAGTATTGCAGGTTTGCTGCCCTATCAAATGAGAGCCACATACAGAAACTTCTTTATTAGCTGTTGGAGGGTTTCCTCTTTCCTTTTAAAGCCCTATTTCTCTATAAACTATTGTCTTATTCCAGTTTACCATCTAAGGATTTCAGAGGAGTTAAAAACTCATCAAAAAGAACAACACTTTTTTTGGCCCAAGATACTATTTGTGGAAAGCATTTTCCATTTATGGTCATAGCTAGAAAGCAAATGATTACTCAGCAAAGTTGTTTAAACAAAATATTCATTCGCTTCATTTCACAGAAATGCAACCTGAAAAATTGAACAGAAAAGTTAAAAATTGGAGTAAATCTGATCTAACATTATAGTTTGCTGGCCTAAAAATGCCTCTATTTAAAATGTCTGAGTCAAATAAGTAAGGCAGCAATGTATGACAGAAAAGCAAGTGGATTTTGGGGTCAACCTGATCTCAAGTTTTTTCTCAGTTTCAGTCTATGACCTTTACAATTACAATGTTAATAATAACAGTAATAGTATAATGATAATAACAATAATAATACTTTCTTGGAGAAGTTTAGAGAATTTAATGAAATTGTGTAGATTTGTTGTACAAAAGTGAACTCGTTAGGTAATAAGTGAAGGTTAACTTCTCTAGCCACCTGTAATACCTGTGTATAACTAAGTTAAACATCCTGACACAGTACTTTAGTGTGAAAATATCAGCTTCATTTATGTTATGAAGTAAAACAATGAGGGTAAAAAAGGAACTGGAAGGAGCAGTGTGACACTGAGCAGAAACAGCTCAAGATTATCAGTGAATAGCAGAGCTTTAAAAAAGCAAGCATAGACTCATATCATGTTCCCTTAACAAATGAGAATTTAACTATTCAGCTCCAGGGGAAAAAAAAACAGAGGGAGACCAGACTGTGTACAAAATTGTGTCCAATTTTCCACTCCATGAACATATGCCCCCAGATGTGAGATGATAGGAATGGATCTCAGCATGTAAGGATCTTTCTCTGCCAAGTGTGATTCAAGGGTCAAATAACACATAGTTTTCCTACAACATATTCTACTAGTAGGCCAATTGCTTTGGCTGGTACCTAACTGAAGAGTCAATTAGTCATCACCAGAGAAAATAATGGCTGTGCTGGAAAGATACAAGGTATGTACATCTTTTATCTATTCTTTTGTATGAGGTTTTCTAAGGTCATTCAACTCAAAATATGCCACTATAAATCACTAAGAATATGTATAAATGATCGTTTACTTTCAGTGATTGCCTCATGACCTAACTGTCACAGCTACAAGATGACAAGTTGATGTTTAAGATGGTTAAAGTAATCATTGCTCAGATCCCTCCTGTAACACATAGAAGCATCTACCAAATGATGTCCCTGTTTAGGGTCCTAGAAGGTGGGGCACTCACTGCTTTTCAGGTTTTCATTTTATTTCTGGACACGTCCACTTGAATGTTCTAATCCTGTTCAGAAACTACTATGTCTATAACTTTTCTTTACTGTCCTTTACTTTACTACATCTTAATTACTCCTGAACATGACAAATCTGCAAATATTTTAAGTTTTGAAATGAAGCTGTATAAACATCCAAGTCAAATGTTATTGTCAACCTTTCTTTGCATGACCTTCTCACCATCCTGACTTCCTACCTCTTAAAAATGATTCCAGGTTTTTTTATTAGTGCTTTTTGTCCCCACCTGAGATGCCTAAAAGAAGCACAATTGTTGGTTTGAAATTTTCAGAGCTTTCCAGGTAAAATCTGAAACTGGACTCCGTACACAGAGGGCAAGGAGAGACTGAATAAAGAGGTAAATCATTTCACCTTAGATTAGAAGGAGATAAGTTTAAGAAGCAAGGGAACTTACCTATGAGGTTTCTACCTATGAGTACATCTCCATGGCCACTTGCCAGAATCTTAGAAGTCTGTATAGAGACCTTTACTGGATTTAGGCACATATGCTGTCCAGATGGTCTCAACAACACCTTGCTCTCTCAAGACTTCATTCTTGAAAATAAAGCCTGCTGTGGAAATGGTGGATAGAAAGTAGATTTCAAGGATGAAGGTGGGGCTGAGGAGCCTGTGATTGGCTGGGTCCAGCTTTCAGGGCAATCAGAAGTCTTATCCTCTCCGTGACCTTCTCCAACCACAATAAAATTAGCAGGGTTTTTTCAGTGTGGGACCCTCTCCACTCCTATTTCGCATATGCTATAATCTTAATCAAGCACTCTAAAATCACATGGGCTTATTTTGTTGCAAGAGCTACACTCAGTGCTATCTTATGTTAAACTTACAATCACATGCATTTCCTGAAGATTTTTTCACACATGTTACTCTCAAAGTGTATCCCCCTCATTCTTTATTTGACATTACCTTTTTAAAAAGTTTGTATTATCTGAATGATCCAGCCTGTAGGAACCTTCTGCACTTGTTCACTTTGAGATGTTTACACATTGGACTGAGCCTCGGTATCCTGGTAACCAGGAATGTAAGACAGCATCAGGAGTTTCCTCAGCTGAACTTTGAACATACACACTTTTTCATTCACCGTATAAGATGACTGTTATGAAGAGACTACAAAAGAACCTAATTTTTATGGACTTACTTTATTGTACAATAAACAATCTGTCATCCATTTAAGTATAACATAGAATCTATAGCCTGCAGATTCAGGAATGAAAAAAAAATTTTTTTTCCCTTGGTAAACTAAACTGGCTCCCTTGAAAATAACATGATGTATGCTTATGTATGTGTATGTTTTCCAATAACTTATCTTTGTAATAGAAAATTTAAAGGACTTTCTCATAGTAATTTCTTGCTAATTTTGAGTCTACAATTTCCTATTTTTATAAGGAAGTAAAAGAGTTAATATTGCACTTATGAGTTTATTTACATGTCTGTCTCTCACGATAAGTCTGGATGTCCTGTGAAGTGAGGGGCATATTTTTATTGGTTTTTGTTTCAAATGTCATTAATATGCTCCTGATGTAATTAACACATTCGACTGAATGAATAAATATATTAATGAATGAATGAAAAGGTCATACAATTCAAAATCAATATGGTAACAAAGAGATGGTCTTGGAATAATTAACCAAACTTTCTCCCTGGTTGCAGAATTTGTCTGCCAGTCTTTTGTGCACTGTGCTGAGCCGATTACAGATTAAAGTAATTACAGTGAATTCTTGATTACTGGCATGCAGTCTAGCTATTTTGTGGATTACCTATCACAACTAATTCTGAACTTATCTGCTGCCACCCAGCATATGTCTGAGTAACAGTCAGCTTCAGTGATAGCAGCTGCACGCTTCAGGAAAGAACATTTATGTTGATATTTTTGTACAGAATACATAATTATGAAATTCATTCTGGTGAGGGTTGGAGAAAACCAACAAGCATTCCAAAACAAAATGTTAAGTTTGTTTTCTAAGTCCCAAAGTAGATGAGATGATTTAGATAAAGAGGTTCAAATAATTGACCTGTATCTTTCCACAATAGCTTGATGAGCCATAATTAGTATGCAGTCTATTCCCCTCCCTGAGACTAGCTACCTGCCTCTATTACCATTGATAACTGATAATAATTGTGCTTTATGAATTCATTCTTTCATCTAACAAATATTTATGAAATGCTACAGTGAACTAGGCAATGTAGCTGGCCTTGGAGATCAAGCTTCAGGCAAGCATTAATATGGTTCCTGCCCTTAAGAAAATTAAAATTTATTTATTGAGAGAGAACTTGTATTAGGCAAGAATGCCCTACAAAGATGTCCACACCCTAATTACACCTGTAACTATGTTATGTCACATGTCAAAAAAGAACTGAGGTTTCATATGAAAGTAACATTACTAATCAGCTGACAATAGAGGCGGATGATCCTGGATTATCTAGGTGAGTCCAGTGTAATCATATGGGTCGTTATGTGGGAAAGAAGGTGGCAGAAGAATCAGAACCAGAAAGATGGCATCAGGAGGAAGAATTGATTGGCCATCGTTGGCTCTGGAGATGAAAGAGGGGGCCAAAACAAAAAATGGAGGCAGCCTATAGAAGTAGGAAAGGCATAAAGTGGATTATCTCCTAGAGTCTCCAGAAAGAAATGTAGACCTTCCTGGCACCTTGATTTCAACCCCATGAGACATGTGTAGAATATCTGCTCTAGAAAGTGTAAAATATAAATCTGTGTTGCTCTGAGTCATTATGTTTGCAGTAGTTTTTTTTAATAGCAGCAATAGGAGACTAAGACAGACCTTCAGAAATTAACCAATCAGATTAGATTTTAATTGCAATTGTATAACATAGAATAAGGATTTTTAGAAAATGTTATGCATATGTACTTGTGAAAACTTACCTAAATTGGGGTGTCAGGAACAGTTTCCCTGAAATTTAAGCTGAGATTTCGGAGAAGGAAGAGATTTCAAATGAAGTGAAATGAAAATGGAAGAGATTTGTAGGAACAGAAAATAGCACGTATGAATGATCTGAGGAGAGAGGAAAGCTGGTATTGCTTAAAACCTGAACAGCCACTGTAGATGATGCAAAGCAATTTTATGAAGAATAGGCCTAAGGCAATGCTAGGAAAATAGCTGGAGATCAGGCTATGCACAGTTTTATAGACCATAATACAGATTTTCACCTTTATCCTATGGACAATGGAACTTTCTGAGGGCTTTACACAAGAGAGACATATAATCAGATTTGTATTTTAAGATCACTTAGGCTCATTTTTTGGATTAAGAATTGAATTGGGAAAGAAAATATAACCACAGAAAATTGTGCTGGACACTATAGCAGTGCAGCTTGGAAGTAATGAAGGCTGGTGCTGAAAAACATGTAGAGAAAGAGATGATTTCAGGATCCTTTTGAGAGGTAGGCTCTATAGGACTTGATTATTTAGAGGTGAGATGAGAAAAGAAGAGCTGGCAGCGATGACTCCCAGTCACTGGTATTAACAATGGTTCCATATACTGAAATGAAAAATATTTTGGCAAAGCAGCCTAGGAAAAAAGATCAGGGGTTCCTTTATGAATCTGCTCAGTTTGAGATGCCTATGAGAAATCCACACAGAGATGGTAAGAACGAAACTGGAACACTAGCTTTTTAGTCTCCAGCAAGATGGCACATACTTGGCATGTTTGCTCTCGCTCCTTAATAAATCTGCAGTTGGCCTCAGAAATCTTCCCAAAATAGTGTTCCCTGTAGCAACCATGAAGTGAAGGAAGCTGGCATTGGTGAATAAACTTATTTTCTAACTCTGTTCTAGACTATAAGAAGCAGCAAACATTAAATTGTTAGCGGAACTGCTATTTAAAAAAAAAAATGCTAGTACTCACAGTACGGGAAATTTGTAAATGCGTTTTCTACTTCTCTCCTTTTTGTGCTTCCTCCCACTTTTCTATTTGAATTTGATTTTAATGGTTTCCATGAGAGACTTCATCACAATGGGGTTCTAATTTGTTTGAATAGATATGTGTCAACATCATTCATTTGAAAAAAAAAAATCTCTCACTATATCATCCTAGTATACTTTACCATCTCCACTACCATTCCCCTACACACACACACACACACACACACACACACACACACACACACACACACACACACAAACACTTTCCAAAGTAGAAAAATCACTTCTATTTCTCTGTTAGAATTTCTTTGGTACCAATAAATTGTGCAAGTGTTCTTTAAACTTGAATATATTTTGCACCAATAGTTGCTCAAAGCAGTTAAGAATGTCTATTTATATGTTTCTGTATGAAAAAGGCAAATTTCCTACAAGTTTTTTCTGCCTACTAAAGATTGTAGTCATCTATAGTGTCCTCTAAAAAAAATTGAGTAATTCCCTTATGCCATCTCCATCTCTTTTTACTGAGCACATAATTCTTTACTGGAAGGAGCCTATGACAATGAATCTAAATCCCAGAGTCCCAGAGCAGCCCCAGTCCTACTACCAAGTAGCTATTTTTTTTTCAACAAGTCAGTTTAAATTTTCCCATGAGTTTCAAAAGTAAAATTAGAGTCTTGTACTAAATAATTCATAAGTTTTTTAAAGGCTCAAAATACTATAAGCTTAACACATTATACGATTTTAATCTTTTAAGTAATCACTATGAAATTACACACAGCATGTTAAATATGATTCCTCTCAAAGTGCCCAAATAGATATCACATGTGATTAATATATGGCTGTAAAAGCATGGAGTTCAATTGGAGGAAAATTTATCATTATGAAATGGAATAAAGATGCTACGATAAGGAAAATAAAAGAGGAAAAATGCAGCAGATACACATGTGGACAAAACGTTCAAAATAAAGGGTCAATAGGTAAGTGGAACGTAGTGGAGATGTGTGTATTGTAGGGACGGTGGTTGACATAAGTCAAATAATAAATATACCTTATTTAACACTTCAGTTCAGTTCAGTCGCTCAGTCGTGTCCGACTCTTTGCGACCCCATGAATCACAGCACGCCAGGCCTCCCTGTCCATCACCAACTCCCGGAGTTCACTCAAACTCATGTCCATCGAGTCGGTGATGCCTTCCAGCCATCTTATTCTCTGTCGTCCCCTTCTCCTCCCGCCCTCAATCTTTCCCAGCATCAGAGTCTTTTCCAGTGAGTCAACTCGTCGCAAGAGGTAGCCAAAGTATTGCAGTTTCAGCTTTAGCATCAGTCCTTCCAATGAACACCCAGGACTGATCTCCTCTAGAATGGACTGGTTGGATCTCCTTGCAGTACAAGGGACTCTCAAGAGTCTTCTCCAACACCACAGTTCAAAAGCATCAATTCTTCATTGATCAGCTTTCTTCACAGTCCAACTCTCACATCCATACATGACCACGGGAAAAACCATAGCCTTGACTAGACGGACCTTGGTTGGCAAAGTAATGTCTTTGCTTTTTAATATACTATCAAGGTTGGTCATAACTTTCCTTCCAAGGAGTAAGCGTCTTTTAATTTCATGGCTGCAATCAGTATCTGAAGTGATTTTGGAGCCCAAAAAATTAAAGTCTGACACTATTTCCACTGTTTTTCCATCTATTTCCCATGAAGTGATGGGACCAGATGCCATGATCTTTGTTTTCTGAATGTTGAGCTTCAAGCCAAGCTTTTCACTCTCCTCTTTCACTTTCATCAAGAGGCTTTTGAGTTCCTCTTCACTTTCTGCCATAAGGGTAGTGTCATCTGCATATCTGAGGTTATTGATATTTCTCCCAGCAATCTTGATTCCAGCTTGTGCTTCTTCCAGCCCAGCGTTCCTCATAATGTACTCTGCATATAAGTTAAATAAGCAAGGTGACAATATACAACCTTGACATACTCCTTTTCCTATTTGGAACCAGTCTGTTCCATGTACAGTTCTGACTGTTGCTTCCTGACCTGCATACAGGTTTCTCAAGAGGCAGGTCACATGGTCTGGTATTCCCATCTCTTTCAGAATTTTCCACAGTTTATTGTGATCCACACAGTCAAAGGCCTCGTTGTTGTAAAATCAAGTCACAGTGACTAAGCCTATATTATAGTAGAATCAGAAATGCTTAAAATGGTAGGAGACAATGAAGATAATAAAACAAAAACTCAAGGCTCTCATGCAATTAAATTCCTGTCTCAGCCACTGATGTTAAGGGTTATTTTTAATACAACTATCAACAAATTCCTTGTAAACTGTACCTATGCAGCAGTAGGAAAAATAATTATTTTGCCTATCTTTCCTATGATTGTGTCTTTTATATTTCTAGTTGAACGTACACACTCCCCTATGATCCATTAATTTCATTTTTAGTATATACTAAACAAAACTATGTGTATACACACACCAACATCCATGCATAAGAACATTTATAGTCACATCAACAATAATAGCTTGACACTGGAAATGATCAAAATATCCAACAATAATTAAATGAATAAAAATATACTATATTAGTCCAATGAAATACTATTAAACAATAAAAATGGACAACTTAAAGCTATACACAACTTGGATGAATCTCTTGAATGTCCTGTGATTTTGAACCAGAAAACAATTTTAAAACAAGAAAACATTGGAAGTCAAGATGGCAGTTATATTGAAATGGTGGTAGGAAATGATGTTTGGGAAACACACAGTTTATTGCAGGCTGGCCAAATTTATTTGATAATCTATGAGGTAGTTATATTAATGTGCTCATTTTCTGATGCCTTACTGACCAGTGCATTTAAAGTTTGTACATTTTTTTTGTACCAAACGTCAATGCAAAATAAAAGCAATGATTTCTGAACCTCATCAATTGCATATATGGGGAAAGTATAATTATTAATAGCTAGAAATCACCATTAGACTTATATTTGAGAGTCTTTCAACATTCAATATTCTCATTCATGTTGAGAATACTTTAGGAGGCAGAAGACTAGTCCTTGACCAGCAAAAATCATATAAGCCAGTAAAGGTGAGACACAAGTAAACAAATGATGATGATACAATGTGATAAACATTAAGCAGGGTTCTCTGCTTGGGCCCTTCTGACATTTGGAGCTGGGACATTCTTTACTGCAAGAAACTGGCTTGTGCGCTACAGACCGTTTAGCAGTGTCCATGCCTTCTACTCACTTGATACTAAGAGTACCACCCGGGCTGTGACAACCCAAAATGTCTCCAGACAATGCCAGACGTTCTTTTGGGGGCAAAATAACCCCTGGTTGAGAACCACCATATTAGAGACATATCTGGAAGTTCAGGGTTACCAAAAATGGAGAATAGCTAACTGCTTAATCACAGAATGAAGAACCATTTTCTGGGAAAGAAATCAATGCAGTATCTTCTTCGTCCCATTAAATTTTGGAGCAGGGGAAAGTTATTCCAGAACCATGGGGCAAAAGTCCAATTTCCCTCTGTTGCATTGAATGCCAGAACACAAATGAACCTGAAGAAAGCTTTAAAAATTGCAAAAGGAGATATTTATTGGTAATGTTAAAGCTTTCAAGTCAAAACATCTCCCTTAACTGGTCTTAATAAACATGAAATAATTTATTTTCTTTGGTGTATCTCTCTTGTATATGAACAGAAATAATTTATTTACTTACTTTTTTATTTCTTTAACTCACTTTGGGCAATAATTTTTTATGATCAGAATTATGCTTTCAAAGTCATGGACTTTGGAACTATACTAAATCAACCTCATGGTACTTTAAAAATGTAGTGGTGCAGACATCAGAATGTATGAGAACAAATATTTTCATTTCAAGTAGAAAGACTAAAATCAAGTGATCACCACCTGATCTGACTTCTGACCCTTTTGCTATTTAGGTGAGAAAAGCTACTGAGAAAAGAATAAAAAGCAAGATTTTTCTCAGTATATCTATTTTAAACCTGCATTAACTAAAGACTCAGCAAAGACATCAAACACTGGAAGGATATTTATAATTGGCATATGATATTATCTTGGTAAAAACACTGTGCAAAATACACTATCAATTCTGAAACATAATTCTGTGACATCTCACCATATGTATACTTCAAAAAGGACTATTTCATTGACTAATTTCTATGTTTCACAACGGCCAAAGCATTAGGATGCAAATCTCTTCTATTCTCATATGAATAAGGGTTACCCAATTCCTCAGCATTTTATATATTGTGAGGTACAGATTACTAATGACAAGAAAGTTTTCTGTGAAGAGAATAACATGAGTCTCACAATTCTGGGTCCTATAAAGGAAATATGCCAAGCTACAGAGAATTTCACACCACTGGCAATTCTCGCTGAAATTCCTGGAGAACACAGACCAATTTTGGTCTGAATCGCCTCTAGGAATTTCCACTGGGTTTATACACTAATCACCATCACCTTATTCCTAAATATTTTCCAGTTTAAAGAATGTACCATGGATAAGCTGGAAAACTAAGGATTAGAAACTCAGGGAACCCTGGAAGCTAAATAGAGGCACAACATTGTTTTGACCTGTTTCTTCAACCATAAAGTAAGGTCTTACCAGCTGTCATTTCTATGGACATTTTCAGTTTTCCTACAAGATACACCAGTCTCCTTTATGTTCCCTTAATAGGATTATATTTTTCTATGCTTAGAATTTATACATAGCTTATAATTTGAAACTAATAGGACTAAAGAGAATCAGAAGTTTAACTATGAAAAAAAAAGTCAAATGTAAAAAGCCAAAATACTCTACTTCTTTTTTTTTTTAATTTATTTTATTGGAGGCAAATTACTTTACATTAATATATTGGTTGGTTTTCCATACATTGACACGAATCTGCCCCGGGTGTACATGTGTTCCCTTTCTTGAACCCCCCTCCCACCTCCCTCTTCCCATATCCTCCCTCCAGGTCATCCCCGTGCACCAGCCCCAAGCATCCTGTATCATGCGTCGAATCTGTACTGGTGATTTATTTCACATATGATAATATACATGCTACAATGCCATTCTCCCCAATCATCCCACTTTCACCCTCTCCCACAGAGTCCCAAAGACTGTTCTATATACCTATGTCTCTTTTGCAGTCTCGTATACAGGGTTAAGGTTACCATCTTTCTAAATTCCATATATACGCATTAGTATACTGTATTGATGTTTTTCTTTCTGGCTTACTTCACTCTATATAATAAGCTCCAATTTCATCCACCTCATTAGAACTGATTCAAATGCATTCTTTTTAATGGCTGAATAATACTCCATTGTGTATATGTACCAAAGCTTTCTTATCCATTCGTCTGCAGATGAACATCTAGGTTGCTTCCATGCCCTGGCTATTATAAACAGTGCTGCAGTGAACACTGGAGTACATGTGTCTCTTTCAATTCTGGTTTCCTCGGTGTGTATGCCCAAGAGTGCGATTGCTGGATCATATGGCAATTCTATTTCCAGTTTTTTGAGGAATCTCCACACTGTTCCCCATAGTGGCTGTACTAGTTTGCATTCCCACCAACAGTGTAAGAGGGTTCCCTTCTTTCCACACCCTCTCCAGCATTTATTGCATGTAGACTTTTGGATAGCAGCCATTCTGACTGGTGTGAAATGGTATCTCATTGTGGTTTTGATTTGCACAAAATACTCTACTTCTATGTTCCTTAGACATAACACATAGCAGACTAAAAAATGATTATTATCTTGATACAGTAAAGATATACCAAATATAAATAATCTGCATAATGTTATTTTGACATGTACACTATCTGAAGATAATAATAACACTTCGCTTATTTTCTAAATATAAGCAATGAAAACAATGTTCCTAAAACGATTAAATAATATAGCACCATGTGAGGAATTAATGCATGAAGATGTTTTGTTTAACTATATTGAATTTATGAACCATAAGTCTTCAGAACTGCAGAATAGCCAAAAAATCATCTAACCTAAATCCTTCCAGTGGACAGGAAATGAAATAAGGATTACACAGCAGAAAATAGAAATATTTTTCATTGTCTACTTTGTCATTTTGTTGCTTTATGAACATAATGTGTATATATAGCTATTTTGCTCAAGTGGTTATTATAACATCATGTGGACACAAAAAAATACATGCACAATTGCTCACACCATTGTTAAGATAATTTAACAATCACCTAGCCAGTCATGTTATACGTACAAGCAGTCTATCACTAGGGAATCAGAATCAAGAGAGTGGGGGTGAATCAGAGAACAGTAATTACCTCCACCAGAAAAACAACTCAAGATCGTGTAATGCTGATGTTGACTCATTAGAGGCGTCATCCTCATATTCAAAGAACAGAACTTTAAATGGATAAGATGGGGCTGTAATACAACTGATTCCATAGAAAACTCATGAATCTCTCTCTGTCTCTCTTTTGCTGCTTTGCAACCACATTTACTTGACAATCAGGAAATAAGGTCTAGTCACAAACTCCAAAGGTCTATCCAAAGCCAATATGTTTAAGATAGTCAAGAGAACACAATGGTAATAGCAAACACCCTCTTCCAACAACACAAGAGAAGACTCTACACATGGACATCACCAGATGGTCAATACCAAAATCACATTCATTATGTTCATTGCAGCCAAAAATGGAGAACCTCTATAGAGTCAGCAAAAAGAAGACCGGAAGCTGACTGTGGCTCAGATCATGAACTCCTTATTGCCAAGTTCAGACTTAAATTGAAGAAAGTGGGGAAAACCACTAGACCATTCAGGTATGACCTAAATCAAATACCTAATGATCATACAATGGAAGTGAGAAATAGATTCAAGGGATTATATTTGATAGACAGAGTGCCTGAAGAACTATGGATGGAAGTTCATGACATTGTACAGGAGGCAGTGATCAAGACCATCCCCAAGAAAAAGAGAGGCAAAAAGGCAAAATGGTTGTCTGAGGAGGCCTTATAAATAGCTGAGAAAAGAAGACAAGCGAAAGGAAAAGATATACCCATCTGAATGCAGAGTTCCAAAGAATAGCAAGGAAAGATAGGAAAGCCTTCCTCAGTGATCAAAGCAAAGAAATAGAGGAAAACAATAGAATGGGAAAAACTAGTGATCTCATTCAAGAAAATTAGAGATACCAAGGGTACATTTAATGCAAAGAGGAACACAATAAAGGACAGACATGGTATGGATCTAGAAGAAACAGAAGATATTAAGAAGAGGTGGCAAGAATACACAAAAGAACTATACAAAAAAGATCTTCATGACCCAGATAACCATGATGGTGTGATCACTCACCTCGAGACAGACATGCAGGTATGGAAAGTCAAGTGGGCCTTTGGAAACATCACTACAAACAAAGCTAGTGGAGGTGATGGAATTCCAGTTAAACTATTTCAAATCCTAAAAGATGATGCTGTGAAAGTGCTACATTCACTTTCTGCACTCAATATGCCAGAAAACCTGGAAAATTCAGCAGTGACCACAGAACTGGAAAAGGTCTATTTTCACTCCAATCCCAAAGAAAGGGAATGCCAAAGAATATTCAAACTACCGCACAATTGCATTCATCTCACACTCTTACAAAGTAAGACTCAAAATTCTCCAAACCAGGCTTCAACAGTACCTGAATCATGAACTTCTAGATGTTCACGCTGCATTTAGAAAAGGCAGAGGAACCAGAGATCAAATTGCCAACATGCACTGGATCATCATAAGAAAGAGAGTTCCAGAAAAACATCTGCTTCTGCTTTATTGACTACGCCAAAGCCTTTGACTGTGTGGATCACAAAAACCTGGAAAATTCTTAAAGAGAAGGGACTAACAGACCACCATACTTTCCTCCTGAGAAATCTGTATGCAGGTCAAGAAGCAACAGTTAGAACTGGACATGGAACAACAGACTGGTTACAAATCAGAAAAGGAGTATGTCAAGGCTGTATATTGTCACCCTGCTTATTTAACTTATATGTAGAGAACATCATGCAAAATTCCAGGCTGGATGAAGCACAAGCTGAAATCAAGATTGCCAGAAAAAATATCAATAACCTAAGAAACACAGATGACACCACCCTTAAGGCAGAAAGCAAAGAAGAACCATACAGCCTCTTGATGAAAGTGAAGGAGAGTGAAAAAGTTGGCTTAAAACTCAACATTCAGAAAACTAAGATCATGGCATCTGGTCCCATTACTTCATTGCCATGGGGAATAGATGGGGAAACAGTGGAAAAAGTGACAGACTTTATCTTGGGGGGCTCAAAATCACTGCAGATAGTGACTGCATCCATGAAATTAAAAGATGCTTGCTCCTTGGAAGCAATGCTATGACCAACCTAGACAGCATATTAAAAAGCGGAGACATTACTTTACCAACAAATGTCCATCTAGTCAAAGCTATGGTTTTTCCAGTAGTCATGTATGGATGTGAGAGTTGGACCATAAAGAAAACTGAGCACTGAAGAATTGATGCTTTTGAACTATGGTGTTGGAGAAGACTCTTGAGAGTCCCTTAGACAGCAAAGAGATCCAACCTAAAGGATTTCCTAAAGGAAATCAGTTCTGAATATTCATTGGAAGGAGTGATGTTGAAGCTGAAACTCCAATACTTTGGCCACTTGATTCAAAGATCCGACTCACTGGAAAAGACCCTGATGCTGAGAAAGATTGAAGGCAGGAAGAGAAGGGGACGACAGAGGATGAGATCATTGGAATGCAATAATGATGCAATGGACATGAGTTTGAATAGGCTCCGGAAGTTGGTGATGGACAGGGCAGCCTGGCGTGCTACAGTCCATGGGGTCACAAAGAGACAGGACTGAGCGACTGAACTGAACTAACTGAAAATATGTAGATCACAATGTTTCCTTTTAATGATTTTGATACAGAAAAATGCTCTAGCTAAACAACATTAAAACAATTGAATTCAAAAGCAGGTACATGCATACTAGATGCTAGATTCAGACAAGTGAAGAAATGTTTTATTTCCTTCATGAGCCTAGATTCTAATGAGCAAAACTGAAATTAGCCTGCATTTGTACAGTGAAAGAGTCACATGTTATATTTTGAAAGATTAAAAAAGGATCTTCATATATTCATATTTACTTTTGCATAAAATTTTAAATAGTTTTAATAACTTCAAAATTTGAACACTATAAAAGAACAAACAATACTAGTTGAGGCCTGCGGCAGATTGAGTGGGAAGGTAATCACTTGAGAAGATTCTGAGCAGATAAACAGAACAGCTGAGAACAGTACATGCTTGTTCACATAGACTCCCAACATGTATAAGGAATGATGCATGACCTGAAAATTACAATAAATAGACAAGTCATGGAATCCCGGATAGCTCAGTTGGTAAAGATTCTGCATGCAATGCAGGAGACCCCAATTCAATTCCTGGGTTGGGAAGATCTGTTGGAGAATGAATAGGCTACCCACTCCAGTATTCTTGGGCTTCCCTTGTGGCTCAGCTGGTAATCTGCCTGCAATGTGCAAGACCTGGGTTCAATCCCTAGGTTCGGAAGATTCCTCTGGAGAGGGAAAAGGCTACCCACTCCAGTATTCTGGCCTGGAGAATTCAATGGACTGTATAGTCGATGGGGTCACAAAGAGTCAGACACAACTAAGTGACTCAATTTGAGACAAGCCATATTAGGAGAATATAACCTAAAATCTTCCAACTTGAAAATATAGATGATACTAAAACAAAGACATGAACAAGAAAATACTGGGTAGCCATTCATTTATACCTCTAATACCTACCAATATGCTTTTTCAGGGTAGCACAAAGAGATTATTTTTTTTCCTGCTCAATAGTGTGTTTTTTGACAATATGAGTTCACCAAACTCTCACCAAACCAGAGATGGTTTCCATGGAGATTTCTCTTCTAAGACCCTCAGTGGAGACAGAAATATCATGCCATTGAAACCAAAAAGGCTTGGGGGGGCTCAACTATTAACTAAAAACACGGCACATTGTTTGACCTCTTTGACCTGGGTATTGACTTCAGCTTTCCCACCTGTAAAATGAGATAATCGAGAGCCATCTTTTATAGCTCTGAGAATTCAATGCCTTAATGATCTCTGTTAGTAGGTGAAGCACAAATGCTAATTCTCATTTTGATCACTAATTTTAGTATATCAGTTCTGTTCAGTCACTCAGTCATGTCTGACTCTTTGAGACCCCATGAACCACAGCGCACCAGGTCTCCCTGTCCATCTCCAACTCCCAGAGTAGACCCAAACTCATGTCCATCGAGTAGGTGATGCCATACAACCATTTCATCCTCTGTCATACCCTTCTCCTTCTGCCCTCAATCTTTCCCAGTATTAGGGTCTTTTCAAATGAGTCAGTTCTTCATATCAGGTAGCCAAAGTATTGGAGTTTCAGCTTCAATATCAGTCCATTCAATGAACACCCAGGAATGAACTCCTTTAGGATGGATGGATTGGATCTCCTTGGAGCCCAAGGGATGCTCAAGAGTCTTCTCCAACACCACAGTTCAAAAGCATCAATTCTTCGGTGATCAGCTTTCTTACAGTCCAACTCTCACATCCATACATGACTACTGGAAAAACCATAGCATTGACTAGACAGACCTTTGTTGGTAAAGTAATGTCTCTGCTTTTTAGTATGCTAAGTTGGTCATAACTTTCCTCCTAAGGAGTAAGTGTCTTTTAATTTCATGGCTTCAATCACCATCTGCAGTGATTTTGGAGCCCCCAAAAATAAAGTCTGACACTATTTCAACTGTTTCCCCATCTATTTGCCATGAAGTGATGGGACCGGATGCCATGATCTTAATTTTCTGAATGTTGAGCTTTAAGCCAACATTTTCACTCTCCTCTTTCACTTTTATCAGGAGGCTCTTTAGTTCTTCTTCACTTTCTGCCATAAGGGTGGTGTCATCTGCATATCTGAGGTTATTGATATTTCTCCCAGCAATCTTGATTCCAGCTTGTGCTTCATCCAGCCCAGTGTTTTTCATGATGTACTCTGCATATAAGTTAAATAAGCAGGGTGATAATATACAACCTTGATGTCCTCCTTTCCCTATTTGGAACCAGTCTGTTGTTCAATGTCCAGTTTTAACTGTTGCTTCCTGACCTGCATATAGGTTTCTCAAGAGGCAGGTCAGGTGGTCTGCGATTCCCATCTCTTTCAGAATGTTCCACAGTGTATTGTGATCCACAAAGTCAAAGGCTTTGGCATAGTCAATAAAGAAGAAATACATGTTTCTCTGGAACTCTCTTGCTTCTTTCATGATCCAGCTGATGTTGTCAATTTGAAATCTCATTCCTTTGTCTTTTCTAAAACCAGCTTGAACATCTGGAAGTTCACGGTTCACGTATTGCTGAAGCCTGGCTTGGAGAATTTTGAGCATGACTTTATGAGCATTGAGGTGAGTGCTATTGTGTGGTAGTTTGAGCATTCTTTGGCATTGCCTTTCTTTGGAATTGGAATAAAAACTGACCTTTTCCAGTTCTGTGGCCACTGCTGAGTTTTCCAAATTTGCTGGCATATTGAGTGTAGCACTTTCACAGCATCATCTTTCAGGATTTGAAATAGCTCAACTGGAATTCCATCACCTCCACTAGCTTTGTTCTTATTGATGCTTCCCAAGGTCCACTTGACTTCTCATTCCAGGATGTCTGGCTCTAGGTGAGTGATCACACTACTGTGATTATCTGGGTCGTTAAGATCTTTTTAATGCAGTTCTTCCGTGTATTTTTGCCACCTCTTCTTAATATCTTCTCCTTCCGTTAGATCCATACCCTTTCTCCTTTATTGAGCCCATCTTTCTGTGAAATGTTCCCTTGGTATCTCTAATTGTCTTGAAGAGATTTCTAGTCTTTCCCATTCTATTGCTTTCCTCTATTTCTTTGCATTGATTGCTGAGGAAGGCTTTCTTATCTTTCCTTGCTATTCTTTGGAACTCTGAATTCAGATGCTTATATCTTTCCTTTTTTCCATTGCTTTTCACTTCTCTTCTTCTCACAGCTATTTGTAAGGCCTCCTTAGACAGGCATTTTGCTTTTTTGCATTTCTTTTTCTTGGGGATGGTCTTGATCCCTGTCTCTTGACAATGTCACAAACCTCTGTCCATAGTTCATCAGGCACTCTGTCTATCAGATCTAGTCCCTTAAATCTATTTCTCACTTCCACTGTATAATCATAAGGGATTTGATTTAGTTCATATCTGAATGGTCTAGTGGTTTTCCCCACTTTCTTCAATTTAAGTCTGAATTTGGCAATAAGGAGTTCATGATCTGTGCCACAGTCAGCTCCCTGTCTTGTTTGGCTAACTGTATAGAGCCTCTCCATCTTTGGCTGCAAAGGATATAATCAATCTGATTTCAGTGTTGACCATCTGGTGATGTCCATGTGTAGAGTCTTCTCTTGTGTTTGCTATAACCAGTGTGTTTTCTTGGCAAAACTCTATTATCCTTTGCCCTGCTTCATTCTGTACTCCAAGGCCAAATTTGCCTGTTAGTTCAGGTGTTTCTTGACTTCCTACCTTTGCATTGCAGTCCCCCATAATGAAAAGGACATCTTTTTGGGGTATTAGTTCTAAAAGGTCCTCTAGGTCTTCATAGAACTGTTCAACTTCAGCTTCTTCAGCGTTACTGCTCAGGGCATAGACTTGAATTACCGTGATATCAAATGGATTGCCTTGGAAACGAACAAAGATCATTCTGTTGTTTTTGAGAATGCATCCAAGTACTGCATTTCACACTGTTTTGATGACTATGATGGCTACTCCATTTCTTCTAAGGGATTCCTGCCCACAGTAGTAGATATAATGGTCATCTGAGTTAAATTCACCCATTCCAGTCCATCTTAGTTCTCTGATTCTTAGAATGTCTTCGTTCACTCTTACCATCTCTTGTTTGACCACTGCCAATTTGCCTTGAATTATAGTATTTACCCTCCCCCAAAATGTAAGAGATTCCCAGATTCAGTCACATTCTAGTTAAAAAGTTTACTTTTTACTGTTTTCCCTCTGAACTAGTTGTTCCAAGTATCAACTCATTAAGAGACTTCTTGTACTTCTCAGTGAGATTTACCCAGTCTATACTTTCCTATAACTGCTAAAAGCAAAATCTTTGTGGCTATTAATACCTCAATTCTCTCCTTTTCTAACCTGGAATGATTTTGCTCTGCAAAAATAACAGAGTCCTCGCCACTGCATATACAAGGGAACAAAATTAAGTTTTTGTTTTAAAAAAACATGGCATGAAAAGAGGGCTGCTGCTGCTGCTGCTAAGTCACTTCAGTCGTGTCCGACTCTGTGTGACCCCATAGACGGAAGCCCACCAGGCTCCCCCGTCCCTGGGATTCTCCAGGCAAGAACACTGGAGTGGGTTGCCATTTCCTTCTCCAGAAAAGAGGGCAGTATACAAGCATTAGGGGAGACTGATAGGCTTTATTTGATGTCAATGTGATCTCCTAATTGTAACTCAAAAGTTAAAATCGTTAAACACTGACTTGTCCTTACACATGGACCATGTCTTTGTTACCTAGCAGTCAACTTGATTTCATTTGCCTGAAAGCGCCCAGGAAGAAAACAACAGAGCTTTGAAGAAGCAAATGGAAAATCCTAAAAAAGAGAAGGCACTGTATTAAAAACAAAATGAGCAACTTCACGACAGCAAAAGCAGCGACAGGAAAGAATAAAAATAAAAGGATAGAAGGAAGATAAGTATCTGTAGAAAGCAAGTGTCAGATCATAAACTGTGAGGCCCAATATGAGAGACAGAGATCATTAACTCTGTTGACCAAATAGATCTGTGGCAACAAGTCTTTAGACAACGCAGAATTCCTCCAAGTAAATGATATATTTCCTATAGTCAATGGGAAAATAGCATATGGAAAAATTCAAGGCAGAAATTTAATATATTCAACTATAAACTACTCACACAAGATACAAAAGGTAAATACATACATATATCATGTTTCATGTGGAGTGTCAAGACGCTAACAAGATGAAGAACTAAAGGCCCAAGGGATACAAACCCAATGGTAGGAAATCAGTAAACAGCTAATTAGCTTCGTTACATATACTTGGACATTTGTTACTCTTGCCTAATAAAAGACCCTCTCCTTGCCACAGAGATGTTATCAGCATTACTTACACATAAGATGTTATAAAATAATTTGTGGTGTTAGTAACTATTAACATGCTTATCTATAGGCCTACCTCTGATTATGATTCTTGTAATTAATTGCTTGCATGGTTTAGAATAATAAACGTATCCTTACTATGAAGGAAAACTTATGGTAGCAAACATCAGAAAGCAACAAACAAACAAAAACAACAAAAGAGACATAACAAGTTGGAACATTTTTTTAAACTGAGAAAACTATTTGCAAAATATCATATATAAAAAGTAAATGGCCAAATAGAGAAATTTAACAAATCAGTTAAACTAAAAGGATGTGGTTGTATACATACAAATAAAAACAAAATACATGAAAAGGTGATTTAAAGGCTTCATCTGAGCTAGAAAAATAAAAGAATTTTTTTCATGTGTTCAGAATGGTAAACATTTTAAAAATTGGCAATGATCTGTCTTAGCCATGTTAAAGGAAATGGCAGCCTCAGGCATTATTGGTGCTGAATTATGGTATGAATCAATGCAGGCAAATTTTCATACATATATGAATAATAAATATTTGCACAGATATATGATTGTCAGTATGTTTGCCAAAATATTAAACATGGGTTTGAGTGGCTCCTGTAATTTCTGTTTATTTTTAGTATGTTATTTATTTACACCAGTATTATTTTAAATTTGTGCACAAGTATGTATTTTTATAAAAGAAATTATACTCCTTTTATAACAAACTGCATTTCAGTTCATGTTAGAGTTTGGCCCAAATAAATTACGGCATTAAGCAAAAGACTCAAATCTGCGCTGTGGTTTAACAAAAATGAAGGAGAAATGATCCAGAACAAAAAGGCTAATATAAATTACTTGGTTTTCAGGATCTCAAAATATTCTAACAAATGTAAGACTGGTGCAAAAGGGCAGGATGTAGAAGAGGGAAAACACATTTGATGAATTGTCAGAATATCATAATAGAGCTCATCACGTTGATGCTGCTCGGCAGGACAACCTGAGTTTTCAGCTCCTTCATCTTGAAAATGAGGAGTCTGGGCTCAACTCTAATGTGCTAAGAAACTAAGATCCTGAGAACACCTATACATAACCCAGCCACGCTTTACTGACAAGAAAAAGCCTTGTACGTTTTGCAGGAAGCACTGCAGACAGATATAAACTGAAATTAAAATGGAAAACAGCTCTATATAAAAAGTTAGCTTGGTGAAACCACATCCTTTAAAAAGGTTAAGGGGTTGTGTTCTTTAACAAATAAGATGCTCTGAGTGAGGGGAGATAACTTCCTTGTCACCCTCAATAATAATGTTAATGACTTGATGAAAACAGCATCCAGACAGTCTAAAATGGTTAGGTTTCTACAGCATCGCTGATCTGAAGCAGACAGTGAAATTAGATTTCTAAAATATGCCTATTAAATGAAAGGCATTCAGAAAACACACCCCAGAAGGGAAGTCGCTGTAAAAGGTAGCAAGGTTGCCATGAGAGTCAAACAAGAGGGAAAAGAAGTTGTGTTTTGACAGTGGGTTTGAAAAGGTTTCATCAAACATCACCATTAACCTTGTTTTCTAATTTCAGATGTATTTTATTACCTCTCTATTTCAACCTTCACGTTGACTCACCACCACCACCGCTGTTCCTTAACTGAAATATCTGACAAAGTGGAATCATTTGAAGATTAAAAAGAAAAAAAAAAAGCTTTCCAAATTATTCTAAGAGTTAGATGTACAATTTCACAGTCAAATATTACAGAATTTGGTTTTCAGAAAGTAAATCTAATCATTTACCCTTTTTGCAGTAAAATGTGGATTTCGAAAGTCATTGAACTCATATTTTCAATAAGTAACATATATACACCTCTTTTTAATTTTATATGTGATAAAATTATAAATCAATGTAAATCCCATGGACAGAGGAGCTTGGCAGGCTTCAGTCCATTGGGTGGCAAAGAATCGGACATGACTGAAGCCACTCATGCACATATACTCCACTAAGCATTAATAAGATATATACACACATGTGTGTAAAATTGTTATTTCTTATTTTATAAATATAAAACTCTGTGATCAAGCTTATATTGGTATATGACAACTGCAGAATATGGATTCTATTTTTACTATCTGACTTCTAAGCTTTAGTAACATCTTATAATCTTGAATTATTTAAGAAACTCCCTGGGTTGGGAAGATCCCTGGAGAAGGAAATGGCAACCCACTCCAGTACTCTTGCCTGGAGAATCCCACGGACGGAGGAGCCTGATAGCCTACAGTCAGCAGGGTCGCAAAGAGTCGGACATGACTGAATGACTTCACTTTCACTTTCAAGGTTAATCTATATGTCTTCTTTTGCCTGCCTAAATTCTAAGTCTAAAAGAGAAAGAGAACATGTTTTAATATGAAAAGTAGGTTCAAGCAATATTAAGCATTAATACAATTCCTGTACATCCAGAGAGGGAGAAGAAACCTTGTCCATTAAAAAATGAAAAGTAAATACTCCAAAAGATTACTATAAAATAGTTACAGCACAAGCTAGAAAAATAGAGTGCTTTAATTCATATAAAATTATATTTTTCTTTATCTTTATTTTTTGATAATATGTTAATTCCTTTTGGCATAACCTCTCAGATAAACTAAATTTAGATGTAATGGTGAGAAACATTTTGTGTAAAACCACTGTAGAAGTCACAGTATTTTCTAAAAATGTCCTTATTCCATCAAAAAGTAAGAAAATGGGTTCAAGGGAAAAAAATCAAGAGGGTTAAGTTCTCACTTGATCCTTCAATAAAATTACTTGTCACCACATTCAGCTGATGATCACCCAGACAGTGCCCCTACATTAACAATGTGGACAGATTCGACATTTTACGGATGGCAGTGGCCATCCTGCAGATTAAAGCACAATGTAGATTTAATCTCCCCAATGACTTGATAGCCTCAAATGAAGGATTCTCAAATTTCACGGTTCTGACCTATTCAGGGTGAATAAGAGTATAATAAATTGCCTGTCCCCTGGCTCTGCAACAAGAAAAAGAAGAACTGTACAATTTCTAGGTTAACTCCCATGTATTACCAAGTTTACCAACATAATCTTCATGCAACAGAGCAAAAGATCACCCTATCTAACAGATTTTAAGAAATTAACTTGCATTGATATATGACTCTGTTTGATGCCAGTACGGTAAGGTGGTAGCAGCAGGTTAACGTGAAGCCAGATTTCAAGAGAGGCTCATTTGACTGGTGATTAAGGATAACTTCCAGTAAAAGTGATTTCTCATTGGGAGGGCAGGGAGAGGGGGAAGATACATTTGATGCAAAGAGAAACAATACCTACTGGCCAGCCAAAGAGTCACACACCAACTGTGCACGCTGCAGTTATGGTGGCAAGGTTAGCCCACTAATGTCTTAGGAAAGGACAAGGGCTAAGAAATATAACAAAGCACAGCCATAAATAAGGAAGAAGCAGGTGTGCCTTGATGTTTTGTTTTAAGCATGTCAAGCCAAATATCTTCAGAAAGCTTTAATTTACGTTGCTCTCGTTTACTCAGGCTGATTAAATTAGAATCTCCATTCTCCATCCGTAGTGCTGCCCATACATAGGCACGTCACCAATGTGGAGCTTCCTGTCCTTGTCAGCAGACCCTGAAATATCACAACAGCAGATTTTGTGGACATTAAAAATTAGCAATGAACCTTCTGGCTTCAGAAGGTGAATGCTTGACCTCCACTCCTTGAGCAAAATAAAAGAAGATTCTTGAACCAGGGTAATGACTAGATCATGATTTTAGTTGACTCACTTAGAACCACAGAGATATTAATCAGAAATATATAAATAATAATACATTTTATCAGAAAATAGCTTTTAAAGTTATAAACATTACGTCAAAGATAATCGTTTACTTCTTAAATGCCTCTAAAATGTATGGCCCCTCACCTATCCCCAACAGCCTTCCAGCCTTCCCTTCCACGGCTCCCAATTCCTTCACATAGATTTCCATGGTAACCAAGAACAACTATGAAAATTCAGACTCCTGGGTGACATTCATAAAGCATATGCATGACTTCAGTAATTTTGCTTTTGCTGTGCCAAATTTAACCCATGCTTAACATTCCTTTCAGCTTAATTCCCAAGGATCATCCTCAAGGACTTTCTGTCTCTGGAACATTGTTTTTTTTTTTTTCTTGAAGAAGATAATAGAAAGAACAAACTAAAGTATTTTAGAACTGAATAAGACTATGCAAAAACCTCATTTATTTAAATGAAATCTGGTCTAGGGAGAATACGGAACCACAAAGTTACATTGTTAGTGAGTATGAGAGCTAGTCAGTGGTAACCCAGTTCTCTTAATTCCCCAATCTATGCCGAAGAATCGATGCTTTTGAACTGTGGTGTTGGAGAAGACTCTTGAGAGTCCCTTATACTGCAAGGAGATCCAACCAGTCCATTCTAAAGGAGATCAATCCTGGATGTTCATTGGAGGGACTGATGCTAAAGCTGAAACTCCAATACTTTGGCCACCTCATGAGACGAGTTGACTCACTGGAAAAGACTCTGATGCTGGGAAAGGTTGGGGGCGGGAGGAGAAGGGGACGACGGAGAATGAGATGGCTGGATGGCATCACCGACTCTGTGGACATGAGTTTGAGTGTACTCCGGGAGTTGGTGATGGACAGGGAGGCCTGGCGTGCTGTGATTCATGGGGTCGCGGAGAGTCGGACACGACTGAGCGACTGAACTGAACTGAACTGAACTGATGCTGAGCATCTTGAGACATTTTTTGTATCACAACTGCTAAGGATGGGAGGGGCAAGTTGCCACTGGCATCTAGTATGCAGAAGCTAGGGGTTCTGCTAATGTCCTACAACACAAAACACAGTCCCTAAAGAAAGAATTATACAGGCCAAAATGTCTAAAATGCCAAGACTGAGAAACGTATCTAGAACTATGAGGTAGGAAAATTGAAAAAAATTTTAATAGAAATTGTAATCAAGTCTAAATTATATCTTGAAATATCAAATCTAGGGTATTAATAAGGTTTTCCTTTCAAATTCCATTCTCTGCCCAAATACACCATGAAATAGAATATGCTTCCAATTCTGCATACAAGTGATATTTACTATCATCACATTTCATTTTACCTTGAAATGTTAATTGCTGTACAGCAGGGTTCCATGGTTGATTTAAATTTACATTTGCTTTTAAATTTGATTAATCTAGTCTCTCAGGAGCCCATTCTTCCATAGTTACTTGGAGAGAAAATAGGCTTTTGAGTACACAATGGTATAAAAAATTCCTGGCTGATGTGATAGTTATACTCTTATATTAAAGTCACATTTAACTTTAAATATAAAAAATAAGGGGTGCTAAGAGAAGAGTAAAATATACCCTCATTTACTCTGGTTGTCTTCTTGAATGTCTTAGGCATACTGTAAAATGGTGATAAACAGAAGAGAAAATATAGCTTCAGCTTATTTCCCCTACTCAGAAAATATGCTACATACCTTTTATGAGTACCCTAATGTATTTCATTAAATACACATAAATATATAAAACTTGAATGATTCTTCTTAGGAGCCAACATGGTGCCTTACATAGAATTACTTTCTATACCCAGCTCATCTTGCCACCCTGCCTTCTAGGACTCTCCAGATGGGCATTACTAAGCCCATTGTAAAGTTCTTTCTGGCTACACCTAGAAGAAAAGGTTAATAAGAAATGGAAGATAAATAACATTGCTTAAATACTTAATTCTCACTAAGCACTCTCCTAGACATTTTATTTCAGCCTAGAAATGGTAAGTATTGGCAACAATCCTCTCCATCCCATTCCAAGGCAAATCTCTATGATCCATAATGTCACTTTCCCTGGTGGCTCAGATGGTAAAGAATCTGCCTGCAGTGCAGAAGTCCCGGGTTCGATCCCTGGGTTAGGAAGTTTCCCTGAGAAAAGAATGGCAAGCCACTCCAGTATTCTTGCCTGAAGAATTCTATGGACAGAGGAGCCTAGCAGGCTACAGTCCATGGGATAGCAAAGAGTCGGACACAGCTGAGCAACTAACACTTTTCATTTTCCATAAAGTCCTTCTAAATGTAGCACTCCAGCAAGCCATTATCAATTAATTCTTATAAAGCAACAGGTTGAATGAAACCCATTTGCCATCCTTGATAAACACTAAAAGCACAAGTGAAGAATGCTGCTGTTCAGTGAGGTTAGTCAACATTTTTGAACAGAAAATTTTCCCTTAAGATTGGTGGTGCATGCGTGTGTGCATGCTCAGACGCTCAGTCCTGTCCTACTCTTTGCTACCCCAGGGACTGTAGCCTGCCAGGCTCCTCCGTGCAAGGTGCTTTTGAGGCTAGAATGCTGGAATAAGTTGTTATTTCCTTCAGGGGATCTTCCTGACCCAGGGAGCAAACCTACCTCTCCTGTGTCTCCGGCATTGGCAGGCAGATTCTTTACTCTGAGCCACCTGGAAAGATACGATATTGGTGCACCTGAGTTTAAATTCTGATTCTCATAGTTTCACATCAATTTCTATTAATTTCTCCACCTTACCCCCACTACCTTAGGCCAGAGCACCTGAATTCTGGGATGAAAGTATTGAAATTTGGAGGGCTCAATATTATTAAGTTTCATGGGCAAAGTTTTAAAGTCTATCCTCCTTCAAGGATTTTTCAGAAGGACTATTATGATTCAATAAAAATCGTCAAGTAGTGCTATTTGATTTGATCAGCAAGAGGTTTTCTACTCTACCATCATTTTGGTTAACATATTAATAACTTGAGATTACTTCAAGGAGTCTCAAGAGATAGTTTAGGATTCTGGCTGATTAGATGAAGTAGTAGTGCTAAAGGACAAATTCTTCTCTGACACATCTGAAACCCTCAGTAGCTTGGGCTACCGCCTAGGTCTAGAATAATTATGTCCCCTATTCTCTATTCTCCTTCACCCCTGTATCCATGCCTTCTCCTCTGCTTACCTGACTCTGATGCAATTACTAAATTGTATGCTACATGAATTGCATCTGACTCTTTGTGACCCTATGAACTATAGACTACCAGGCTCCTGTGTCCTTGGGATTTTCTAAGCAAGAGCACTGGAGTAGGTTGCCATTTCCTCCTCCAGGGGATCATCCCAACTCAGGGACTGAACATGCATCTCCTCCATCTCTTGCATTGGTAGGCAGATTCTTTACCACTGAGCCACCTGGGAAGACAAACAAATGGCCTTTATTGAATCTGATGTGACTTTGTAACTTGGAATCCAGTGCCTTAACATGGTATTATATATTTTGACATAGCCTCTTAGATATAAAATATTAAGATGGCACAAAGCGACTCAACTCCCTAGCCAGAAACAGAAATGCTTACATCACAACTTTTTTTAAAATAGGAAAACACTATTCTTAGGTGCTTTGTTGAAGTAAACATCATAGAATAGCAGAGTATCAAATGACAACTTTTGTATATTTTTTCTATTACTTTCCATCAACAAATCTCTTCTCCTAGGTTATATTTTAGGTTTTCTCTTAGGGAAAAACACTAAATTTCACCATTTTCATGTAGCCATTACATACAAGCTGATTTTCTTGTGGATGTGTGCATTAGTTTTCAGGAGTAAATTATCAGAAATTATCATTCCTATTTATCTCAGTAGTGAAGTATTTGACAACAGTGGCTATCAAATTTACTGTCTAAACAATACACTTGAAAGTCAAATTAATGATTGTTTCCTATGGCCTGAATATTTGTGTCCCATCCCCCCAAATTCACCTGTTCGAATGCTAACACACAAGATAACGGTATTAGGAGACAGGGCCTTTGGAAAGTGATTAAGTCAAGGGGTAGCACCATCATGAATGGGATTAGTGCTCTTGTGTATAAAACCCCAGAGAGCTTCCTTCCCCTTGTGCCACGTGAGGATCAATGAGAAGTCTGTGACCCAGAAAGAGGGACTTCATGGAACTGTGCTCACACCATGTTCTCAGACTTTCAGCTTCCAGAACAGTGATCAGTAAATTTCTGCTGTTTATAAGTTATCTAGTCTGTGGTATTTTGTTACAGTAGCCCAAACAGACTAAGTCATAATCATTACTTAAAAGAAAAGCTGTACCCTACTCAATTTCTTAGAATGGAGAGAAGGCAGAATAATAATTGAATAAACTGAAGCAACTGAGGTTCAGAGATGTTCAATAATTTGGCCAATTGTTCAGATGGTGCTACTGGCAAAGAACCCACCCGCCAATGCAGGAGATACAAGAGATGCCAGTTTAACCCCTGGATAGCGCATATCCCCTGGAAAAGGAAATGACAATTCACTCCAGTATTCTTGCCTGGAGAATCCCATGGACAGAGGAGTCTAGCAGGCTACAGTCCATAGTATCACAAACAATTGGACACAACTGAAGCAACTAAGCATGTCGAAGTCCATTTGCCCTTCATGACAAAGGCAAAAAATCATGAGTAGTCTTTTCTTCAGTTATGTTAAATGAATGTTCCTAAGCAGAGTATGTCTTATATCATGGTGTGTGAAATACATATGTATTTAGAGCTTGGTATCACAACAAACTGTGGAAAATTCTGAGAGGTGGGAATACCAGACCACCTGACCTGCCTCTTGAGAAACCTGTATGCAAGTCAGGAAGCAACAGTTAGAACTGGACATGGAACAACAGACTGGTTCCAAATAGGAAAAGGAGTACGTCAAGGTTATATATTGTCACCCTGCTTATTTAACTTATATGCAGAGTACATCATGAGGAATGCTGGGCTGGAAGAAGCACGGGCTGGAAGAAGCACAGGCTGGAATCAAGATTGCCAGGAAAAATATCAATAACCTCAGATATGCAGATGACACCATCCTTATGGCAGAAAGTGAAGAGGAACTAAAAAGCCTCTTGATGAAAGTGAAATGGGGAGAGTGAAAAAGTTGGCTTGAAGTCAACATTCAGAAAACTAAGATCATGGCATCTGGTCCCATCACTTCATGGGAAATAGATGGAGAAACAGTGGGAACAGTGTCAGACTTTATTTTTTTGGGCTCCAAAAATTTTGGGGGCAGCCGTGAAATTAAAAGACACTTATTCCTTGGAAGGAAAGTTATGACCAACCTAGATAGCATATTAGAAAGCAGAGACATTACTTTGCCAACAAAGGTCCATCTAGTCAAGGCTATGGTTTTTCCAGTGGTCATGTATGGATGTGAGAGTTGGACTGTGAAGAAAGCTGATCGCCGAAGAATTGATGCTTTTGAACTGTGGTGCTGGAGAAGACTCTTGAGAGTCCCTTGGACTGCAAGGAGATCCAACCAGTCCATCCTAAAGGAGATCAGTCCTGGGTGTTCATTGGAAGGACTGATGCTAAAGCTGAAGCTCCAATACTTTGGCCACCTCATTCGAAGAGTTGACTCATTGGAAAAGACTCTGTTGCTGGGAGGGATTGGGGGAAGGAGAAGGGGATAACAGAGAATGAGATGGCTGGATGGCATCACCGACTTGATGAAGGTGAGTTTGAGTGAACTTCGGGAGTTGGTGATGGACAGGGAGGCCTGACGTGCTGTGATTCATGGGGTCACAAAGATTCGGACACAACTGAGCGACTGAACTGAACTGAACTGAACTGAAAGCTGTGTTTGAATTCCAACTCTGGCACTTAACATATAATTGTTTTCCAAGTAATTGGAAGAACTGGGTTCTTCAATGAGGTGAATCTCATTCCCAGGACCAAACTTAACCCATTGCAACAATCTCTTCAAAGGAATCCCTCCAATCACATCATGTTTTTTTATCACTTGTGTGGTTCTTCAATAGAAGCACATATACATTTATTTTCTGTTTCATAACAACTGAAGGAAAGCTGCAAAGTCATGAAGAATATGTTCCTCACCCTAAACAAGGCTTCACACTTCAAAAAGTAATCTTTGGGTCACTTTATAAAAATTTACAGGGAAACTGGCTTCCTTCAATATCTCCATCAGTCAGAACTAATGATAAGTCAAAAATAGCAACCAAACATAATGCTGCTGTTAGGCAGACACCTGAAGAAAATGCAGAAAATTAAGGAAAACAAGCACTTGAACGTTGGCAGGTGATATCAGAAGAAAACCAAGATGGCCTCATGGAACCCAAACAGAATTACCAAGCGATGAGTCAATCAAGGAGGCAAAGGCTGGGTACTTGGGATAAGAAGACAGTAAGCATGAAGCTAGTCTGGTGTCTAGTGGTGGTGTAGGGCCCTAGCCATGGGGTAGGGCCATGACATGGGTTCTCAGTCCCTCAGAAGCTTAGAAAGAGAAAAGTCATGCCTGAAGCCTAGATACCAAAGGTAGCAACTTGGTTAAACAACTAGTTACAAAGCAAGGATGCAGAGCTAGATAGTCTGGCAACAAAACCACAGAAACCTGGTTTCTAGGCCTGACTGGGTGGATTCAGCACAAATCATTCAGGTCTTTGAATCTCAGTTTTCTCACATATACTATGGGATGAGACTAAATTACCTCAAAGCTATTTCCAGCACAAATAGTCTATGTCTTGGTCAAAGGAATAAAAAGAGTAGTTCTGAAAATTGACAATTGAGTGAAGGGAAAATCAATAGCAAAGTAGACTCAATATTTAGCCATCAGATTGTAGTTTAAAAGCCCTTTCCATTTCTTCAATGAAGCCTGAGCACATACATGGAGATCCGGAAAAATCAGGCCCTCCAACCACAGATAATATGTGTATGTATCTATCAAGAATAACTTCTCAGTTGAAGTCTTCACAAAAAATTGTAATTTAATTGCATTTGTAATAGCATAGGATGACAGTAGAAGAGAAAATAACTTGTGTCTGTGGAGAAAGACACTGTGGAGTTGTATGAAGACAAAGGTAAGAAAAGTATAAAGGATCTAGGAAGGCAGATGAAGGCCAAAGGAAGCAGAGGAGACTGGTTCTTTTGCAGAATAAAGGAGATTATGCTACAAGAAGAGTAGTGTTACAAAGTCTAGGCACCTCATAGAATTTTAACTTTCCATAGAACAAATTTAACATGAAACAACAAAGTATAGACCCAGGTTTCAGACTAACACAGACACATGGGTGTTCACAGAAAAAGGAGAAACTTTTCTGCTTGGGATTCAAGGAACAGAGGTTAAAGAAGAACTAGAAAGGGAAAACAGGGACCCCAAGAATGTGGAGCTTGAAGAAGAGGGGGCCAATGTGGAAGAGGGTGGTGAGTGAAAGAAAACAATAAATGCTTTTAATTTAGTGAATTAACTCTCTCAAAACCATCAGCAGGGGTATATTAGTATTTTACAGACAAAGAAAATGAAATCCTAAAAGGCAAAATAAGTTAAGAAAATGACGTAGCTAGTTCATTTGAATGAGCAGAAGTTGAATCTTATCTGTATCTCAGTTCAGTTCAGCTCAGCTCAGTCACTCAGTCGTGTCTGACTCTGCAACCCCATGAATCACAGCACGCCAGGCCTCCCTGTCCATCACCAACTCCCGGAGTTCATTCAGACTCACCTTCATCGAGTCGGTGATGCCATCCAGCCATCTCATTCTCTGTCATCCCCTTCTCCTCCTGCCCCCAATCCCTCTCAGCAACAGAGTCTTTTCCAGTGAGTCAACTCTTCACATGAGGTAACCAAAGTATTGGAGTTTCAGCTTTAGCATCAGTCCTTCCAATGAACACCCAGGACTGATCTCTTTTAGAATGGACTGGTTGGATCTCCATCCAAAAACACACATGCACACACATACACACACACACACATTATAGAATAAGTGTGTCATTACCATTAGTAAAACAGAGCCCTCTAAACTGCTAAGAATTTGGCTTATGATACCTTGAGTCATCAGAGAAAAGAAGTCTGGAAGTAACATGAAATGGACAAAAGCCCTAAATTATTTGCATCTACCTATACTGAGAGTCAGGAAACCCATTTTGTGACTGGTATGTCATTATCCAGGTGATTTGAAGAAAATTGTCTCATCTTTAAAATAAGCAAGTTGAACTACAATGAGTTTTCATTATAATAACCTATGATTTTTCCCTTGGTTGGGAAGAGAGGGGCACACACACACACACACATGACTGCCAAAAGGCCAAGTTTCATGTAACACTATGTTCTTTTGGATGGCAGTTTTCCATGTGACCACTTAATTATAAAAACATAGGAATCCCCATGCTATTTTTCTGCATTCACAAACTATAAATAAATGAATGGTTTCAGTTGGACTTTAATGCTAAAGCCCAGTAAGTATTATTGACAAGGCAAAATGATGTTTAAGCAGCTTCATTTTTGAATCTATACAGAACCTAACATGATTTCTCCAAAGGGTTTGATTTCAACAATGTGCTTTTCCACTTTATAATTAGTAATAAGAAGAAATCGTGAGGAAAGAAAGTAGTATTCCCAAAACAACATAGTGAGGGCCAGTTTATCACCTAGCTAAAATAGGACAATTTTAATTGCATGTTTAGGTCATTGGGTATAACCACTGATAAGCTGTTACCATGAAATATCCTAAAATCAATAAAGAAAATGTTAGAATGGAGAGAAGTTGTAAATGGAAATGTTAAGAGATTCTTAACTATGCTGTCTTAAATGCTACTATTGGAACACAAACTGAACTTTAAGCATGATTTAGCATAACTCTGAAAAGAAAGACCTCTGAACCACAGCTCTTATTTTCAATTGTACTGAGAGCTAGCAGTGCTGTGTTTATGCCAAACTAATTTAGTCAAGAATACAAGTATTCATTTAAGCATACAGTTCTCATTGCATCCATCCTCATCTGAAAAGAAGAAAAACAAAATGAAAAAAGAAGGAATTTTGCTACAGAAATCTTACAAAATGCCTAAAAATCATCATTAAATATGCCAGAACTATGATAAATGCACATTAAAAACATAATTAAGCAGAGAATTACTGATGATATAGTATTTGTACTATACTGTATTTTTGGATCACATGGTTGTTTATACAAAACACTTCAAATTTTAAAGTATATTAAGAGCTGCTACCTGCAAAGTTTTATGTTTAAGTAAAATTTCAGACTGCCGCTGCTACTCTCACTAAAACTATTTTAGAAAGCAGTTGATGTGAGAAGGTAATATGATGGCACAATTGCACAAGTTCATGTTTACAGTGTATGTATATAATCCATTTTTATACAATTAACTAGATGCACATTTTATGGCAGTGAAGATAATATTGCTCATTAAAGACAGAGCAGGCATATGGCAAGGTACTTTATTAAATACATATTAATGGTAGCAAAATGGAAAGAGGGTTGCATTTTTATCTTGAAAATTGTTTTAATGTGGTACTTTCATTGGTGTCGACTCTGAATCTCATGCTCCCATTGACACATTACTCAATTTAGAGTAGAAAATTTAGTAGTAGAAAATATGAACAAAGTAATACAGGAAAGGTGGAAGAGAAATTTGAAGAAGGAGACAGGGTTAAAATGGAAAAACTGTAAAATGTATAATGTCATTCTCAAAAATGAAATAAAAATTGTACTATACATAATTGCAAAACTCCTCTGTAGCATTAAAATCTACAATAAAAGGAACTTAGAATCATGATTCACAGCAATAATTATTTCCATCTAGTAAGTTCTAATATTATTATTATGTATTATATAATTATTATAATTTCTTCTATTGCTATATGAAATAATAAATATAATGAATGTTTGTGAGAATGTGTGCCCAGTTGCTCAGTCGTGTCTGACTCTTTGCGACTCCACGGACTGTAGCCCACTAGGGTCTTCTGTCCATGAGATTTTCCAGGGAAGAAAACTGGAGCAGGTTGCCATTTTTTGCTCTGGGAGATCTTGCCAACCCAGGGATCGAACCGATGTCTCTTATGTCTCCTGCATTGGCAAGTGGATTCTTTATCCCTGCGCCACCTTGGAACTCCAATATAATGAATATATTATAATATACAATAAAATATATTAATTATTATGATTAGAAATACTAATTCTAAATTATTTTCATCTAAAATTTTAGCTAAATAATTTCCATCATACTTTAAAAAAATGTTCACTAAACTGTCTATGAGGTTATTGATATTTCTCCTGGCAATCAAGCTCCAATACTTTGACCACCTCATGCGAGGAGTTGACTCACTGGAAAAGACTCTGATGCTGGGAGGGGTTGGGGGCAGGAGGAGGAGGGGACGACAGAGAATGAGATGGCTGGATGGCATCACCGACTCGATGGAGGTGGGTTTGAGTGAATTCCGGGAGTTGGTGATGGACAGGGAGGCCTGGCGTGCTGTGATTCATGGGGTCGCAAAGATTCAGACATGACTGAGCGACTCAACTGAATTGAACTGAACTGAAACCATCTACGATGTATATGGACACATTCCAAGTTCACTGAGTTGGCTAAAAAAGTGATCATTTAACAGCATACTGTTCACATTTGCATTGTGCCTTTGTCTATGTGCAGACAAACAAACATTTTGGAAAGTCATACATTAATGCACGTGAGTGTGGGCAATAGTTCCTTCACAGGACAGCTGGATGGATCCCATAAAGACGTTTCAGCCAAATGTTTATTCTAAAGCCTTCTGGTGTGAAGCACAGGGAGGCCTGCAGCACAGCTAGTTGGAAGCAGCCCCTAATGCAGAAAGGAGAGCTCAGTGTACTGATAACAGGATCTCACTCCTGCTCGTTCTTTGAGCAAGAGGGTAAAATGCTATATATATCATTTTCCAATCTACCAATTATCCCTTGGAAAAGGGAGGCAAAAGCACAGTCTGATAGTAGCAGTGTAAATTATCAACAAGCTTAAATAATTTTCATTTTTCTTCTGCATTCTTGTCTTTTTAAAAACTGATCATTACACATAGAACTGGGAGGTTAAAAGCACACACACTCATCCCACATATTTTGAGCAATAAAATAGATTTGTGCATATTTTCTTACCAAAAAAAAAATAGTTCTTGATGAAAGGCAATTTCCCGTCAGGTGATGTTTGGCAAAATCTGGAAGTATTTTTAATTTTCACAACTTGAGTGGTACTATTGGTATCTAATGGATGTGTACCAAGGATGCTACTAAACATCCTTAAATGCACAAGACAGTCACCTGCAAACAAAAGAATTATCTGGTTCAAAATGCCAACAGTGCTGAGGCTAAAAAACCCTGTTCTAGATATAGTCAGACAAGTTCAGTTCAGTTCAGGTCAGTTGCTCAGTCGTGTCTGACTCTTTGAGACCCCATGGATTGCAGCACGCCAGGCTTCCAGGAGTCCATCATCAACTCTTGGAGCCTACTCTAACTCAGGTCCATCATGTCGGTGATGCCATCCAACCACCTCATCCTCTGACATCCCCTTTTCCTCCCACCTTCAATCTTTCCTAGCATCAGGGTCTTTTCCAATGAGTCAGTTCTTCACATCAGGTGGCCAAAGTATTGAAGTTTCAGCTTAAGCATCAGTCCTTCCAATGAATATTCAGGACTGATTTCCTTCAGGATTGACTGGTTGGATCTCCTTTCAGTCCAAGAGACTCTCAAGAGTCTTCTCCAACACCAAAGTTCAAAAGCATCAATTCTTTGGCGCTCAGCTTCCCTTATAGTCCAACTCTCACATCCATGTATGTAGCTATACATACAGACATGTAGCTATCACTATTTAAGTCAAAATTTACTGTTGATAAATGTTATATCTGCTAATTAAAGATAATTCTAAGATGAAAATTCATTTTAAAAAATACAGCATTTCTAAAGCACTTTTTTAGCATTGAGTCAATTGCCCATTTTATGGTATTCAAATAAGAATAGATGGTAAATCATCCCAGTCCACTTTAACTTTATGCAGAACTGGTTTTTCCCTTTAAAAAATAGATTTTTAGAGCAGTATTATGTTCACTGAACAGAAAAATTGAAAAAAAAACAACATAAATTACAGAGATTTTCCATGTACCTCGAGTCCCACACACAAACACACACGTACATACATGCATGTGTACACACACTCACACACACCTCCCCACTATCAACATCCCCCACCAAAGTGGTACTGTGGTTACAATCAATGACCATACATTAACACATCATCATTACCTAGAATCAATAGGTTACCTTAGTGTTTACTCTTGATGTTATATATTCCATGCGTTTGTACAAATGTATAATAGCATACTCATCATTAAAATATCACAAAGACTAGTTTCGCACTAAAAATCTTCTGTGCTCTACCTATTTGTAATTATTTCCTGTGTTTTTAACTTTTAAACATATCACAAAGTGGTAGAGTTTCATAATGAATTTGTATATTGATTCAATGCATTGTGAGACTAGAATAGGGTTTACTGAAAGAACTGTAACTTCAACTTCACAAATGATAACAAATTAATGAACGTTAAACAAGCATCCTACAAATTTTTGAAGTTACATTTCTGCATCAAAATAAACATCTTACACTAACATTCAAAGTAAATGTAAGACACAATATTTCTATCCATCTGAAAAGGCTTAACCTCCTGTTAAAAGAATCAATATGCTTTTAATGTGTTTCACCTTTTGAGACCAATGTGTAATAAAACCCTCAAATTAAGTAGATTGCATTTCAGCTTAGATAAACTAATAGCACAATTAGAGCACCACATAATTTTATTACTGTTCCAAGGGAAATCACTTAAGTATTTAAGCTCTTTAGAAGGACTTCACTGATAAAGTAATGACTATCTACAAAACTCCCCTGAAGATTAGTCGTACTGAGGCCCATGGTAGGTGAAAAGATGGTTGCGGGTATGGCATGGATATTACACATCCTAAGATGTATTTTAGGATATCTGCTGTTTTTCCCCTCAAAGTGTGGAAAAAGGGTGCCTTGACTAGTCCCACCTGACTTTAATTATATGCAACACAATTTGAATGACTATATTAATTTACACTTTTCTTTCAATATTCCCCACCACCATCCCAGAACGTTTGCTTGTTATGTTAATATGTAAATTGACATGTGCCCAAATTCGTTTTGAAACAATATTTACACACATATTATAGATTATATGATTTCTGTGAATACTTGATTTTCTTTCCAAATACTTTAATTCAACATCTATTTAGAACAACTATGAAAGGCTCTAAAAATATTAGAAAAGGCCAAGTACGAAATAGAAAAGAGGCATTAAAGTCGACACTTACGTATCTGAACCTAAAGAGTTCATAGATGGTTGATTAGAATGTAACTATTTGAAAAGCTTATTACTCTGATATTTATAGCTAAGTATATAAAGCCAGCGGAGAAGGCAATGGCAAGCCACTCCAGTACTATTGCCTAGAAAATCCCATGGATGGAGGAGCCTGGTGGGCTGCAGTCCGTGGGGTCGCTAAGGGTCGGACACGACTGAGCGACTTCACTTTCACTTTCACACATTGGAGAAGGAAATGGCAACCCACTCCAGTGTTCTTGCCTGGAGAATCCCAGGGACGGGGGAGCCTGGTGGGCTTCCGTCTATGGGGTCACACAGAGTCGGACACAACTGAAGTGACTTAGCAGCAGCAGCAGCATATAAAGCCAGACATCTTGGAATGTGAAGTCAAATGGGCCTTAGAAAGCATTACTACGAACAAAGTTAGTGGAGGTGATGGAATTCCAGTTGAGCTATTTCAAATCCTGAAAGATGATGCTGTAAAAGTGCTACACTCAATATGCCAGCAAATTTGGAAAACTCAGCAGTGGCCACAGAACTGGAAAAGGTCAGTTTTCATTCCAATCCCAAAGAAAGGCAATGCCAAAGAATGCTCATACTACCACACAATTGCACTCATCTCACACGCTAGTAAAGTCATGCTCAAAATTTTCCAAGTCAGGCTTCAGCAATACGTGAACCGTGAACTTCCAGATGTTCAAGCTGGTTTTAGAAAAGGCAGAGGAACCAGAGATCAAATTGCCAACATCCTCTGGATCATGGAAAAAGCAAGAGAGTTCCAGAAAAACATCTATTTCTGCTTTCTTGACTATGCCAAAGCCTTTGACTGTGTGGATCACAATACATTTTGGAAAATTCTGAAAGAGATGGGAATACCAGACCACCTGACCTGCCTCTTGAGAAACCTATATGCAGGTCAGGAAGCAACAGTTAGAACTGGACATGGAACAGCAGATTGGTCCAAATAGGAAAAGGAGTACGTCAAGGCTGTGTATTGTCACCCTGCTTATTTAACTTATATGCAGAGTACATCATGAGGAACACTGGGCTGGAATAAGCACAAGCTGGAATCAAGATTGCCGGGAGAAATATCAATAACTCACATATGCAGATGACATGACCCTTATGGCAGAAAGTGAAGAGGAACTCAAAAACCTCTTGATGAAAGTGAAAGAGGAGAGTGAAAAGGTTGGCTTAAAGCTCAACATTCAGAAAACGAAGATCATGGCATCTGGTCCCATCACGTCATGGGAAATAGATGGAGAAACAGTGGAAACAGTGTCAGACTTTATTTTGGGGGGCTCCAAAATCACTGTGGATGCTGATTGCAGCCATGAAATTAAAAGATGCTTACTCCTTGGAAGGAAAGTTATGACCAACCTAGATAGCATATTAGAAAGCAGAGACATTACTTTGCCAACAAAAGTCCGTCTAGTCAAGGCTATGGTTTTTCCCATGGTCATGTATGGATGTGAGAGTTGGACTGTGAAGAAAGCTGATCGCTGAAGAATTGATGCTTTTGAACGCTGGTGTTGGAGAAGACTCTTGAGAGTCCCTTGGACTGCAAGGAGACCCATCCAGTCCATTCTAAAGGAGATCAGTCCTGGGTGTTCATTGGAAGGACTGATGCTAAAGATAAAACTCCAATACTTTGGCCACCTCATTCGAAGAGTTGACTCACTGGAAAAGACTCTGATGCTGGGAGGGATTGGGGGCAGGAGGAGAAGGGGACGACAGAGAATGAGATGGCTGGATGGCATCACCGACTCGATGGAGGTGAGTTTGAGTGAACTCCGGGAGTTGGTGATGGACAGGGAGGCCTGGCGTGCTGTGATTCATGGGGTCACAAAGAGCTGGACATAACTGAATGACTGAATTGAACTGAACTGATATATGAAAAGAATTAAACTGCTGATCATATTTTTTATTTAGTCCCACAGCAACAATTTAGCAATGATAAGGTGAGTTTTTCAGTTTTTGGTAATACTAGAAGACTTTGGAAAACTCTATAAAAATTGTTAATTTTTCAGAACATATTGTTCATGCTTAATTGATATGTTTTTATTTAGTAAGAGTGAATAAACATGCTCACATCCTACGTATAAAACTCCAGTGCTTGGGAACCATCCACAACGTAGACTCAAAATGAAACACATATGTAAATAAACTGATTTTCCCAACTTTCCAGCTGAGAAAATTCCTGGACATTGAAGACAAGAGAACCATATTTTAGTGGAAAATAGAATTTGGTTTTCAAGGTTATTTATTTGCTTGTGGACACCATGATTTCTTTTATAACAGACACCTGCAAGAAAATTGTCACTGTGAATTTCTGCCTGAGGTTTTGAAAGAATTTCAAATGCTTAGGCACAGAGAAGTTTTTTTTTTCTTTCCACTAAAAGAAAGTGCAGTGGTAAACTTATTTAAATAGATTCTTGTGCTGATAAGAGGCTATTCTAATCTTGATGAAAAGGTAAATTGCAATTTCAGCCCAAATAAACCACAAATCTCTAAAGAAGAAAATCTAAGGGGCTGCAGAAGCAAGCCTCTTTAGATCATATTTTAAAATTAGCTTGAGTAGGTTTTCCTTTGTTTGTTTG
Organism: Moschus berezovskii; assembly: GCF_049115385.1. Lineage (NCBI taxonomy): Eukaryota > Metazoa > Chordata > Mammalia > Artiodactyla > Moschidae > Moschus > Moschus berezovskii. The sequence continues at coordinate 58,714,989 of NC_142464.1, read as the reverse complement.
CCTCATGTCTAACAGAACACAGGATGAAGAAAGTGAAGATACAAATCAGAAAGCCTGACAGTCTTTGAAAATAACTGCTACATCCTCAATTGGAAGAAGTATGTCTAGTTTATTTAAAGTCTCAAGCCCTCTCATAATGGATGGTGGGTTTGGGTTCCCTCGTGCCTCAGTTAGTAAAGAATCTGCCTGCAATATGGGAGACCTGGATTCAGTCCCTGGGTTGGGAAGATCCCCTGGAGAAAGGAATGGCTACCCACTCCAGTATTCTGGCCTGGAGACTCGCAAAGCATTGAAAACAACTGAGAGACTTTCACTTTTAAAAGGGTAGGTAGAAATAAGATATAGTATGTAGCTAAGCAGACATTTACAAACTGTTTGCTAACTATGTTCAAGTTCTTAAAAGACAAACAAAAAACTATTCATTTATAATATTTATAATGAAATGTTGTCACTTATTTATTCAGTAAACATTAATTGAATCCCTAACTTATGCCAGTATTTAACATGGCCGGGTCTATACCACTGAATGAGACAGACATCATCTCTTCTCTCACAAAAGGGTAAGCAGGATGTGATAGATAATAAATGTATAAGTAAGCAAATTATCAGGGAGAAGTGAGTACTGTGAAAATAAAAAAATGAAGTACTATGGTAATTACTACAGGTATACTTCCAATGTCTCCATGCTGACCTCTCTCTCATCATTCATCCTCCACATAACCTTCACAATCATCTGCTAAATCATCAATTTTATTGTGTCACATTCCTGCTAAAATTCTTTAATTGCTTCCTATAGGACATAGTCTAATATCTGTGGTATTTCAGATCCTCAAAACCTGTCTTCCTCACCTGTTCCGCTTCCAACCTCACATTCTGTGCAAAGTGTACCATGTCACATTGTACATCACTTTCACTTATCCATTCATACATCCACCCATTCAAGAAGATAATCACTGGGACGCCTGTATGTGCTGTTGATACAAATAAATATTCATGGCCCCTTCCTTATAAGCTCTAAACTGTGGTATGGAAAAGAGAGCCCACAAAGAAACTACCAATTGCAAATGTGAAAAGTGTTTCAAAAGAGAAGAATGTGATATCATCAGAATTAATAAAAAGGGATATAATCCTCAGAAGAAATGACAATTGGGCATTTATTGGCATGTATCTTTATATGTTTTAATTAGGTGTTTTTATGTGTTCAATAAATTTCTTCACTCCTCAAGGACAGGTTATTTCTGGGTTTCCACTCTATATTGGCTTTCCAAGTGGCGCTAGTTGTAAAACACCTGCATGCCAATGCAGGAGACATAAGAAACATGGGTTCGAATCCTGGGTCAGGAAAATTCCCTGGAGGGGAGCATGGCAACCCACTCTGGGATTCTTGTCTGGAGAATCCCATGGACAGAGAAGCCTGGAGGGCCACAGCCCACAGGGTTGCAGAGTTGGACATGATTAAAAGGACTTAACATAAATGCATACAAAATTACAAATGATACAAGAATTATTTTCAATGGGTCTATATCTCCTCCTAACCTATTTTAGATAACTGAGATTATTGCAAAAGCAGAGGCAAAAAAAAAAAAGAAACCCTCAGTTTTTATTGTTGTCGTTTATTTTTCACATCAAACTCTCCACTCATCCTCACTCCAATTCATATGACCAATGGCCTTTGTCTTTTTCCCTCCAAGCTTATGAAATTCTGCTCTCAGAATTTAAGTATTTAAGTATTTCTTTGCATACTTAAAAAAAAAAAGACATTTACTTGCTGACACCTCCTCTATGGTAAAGGTCTTAAATGTACAGATAGGAAGATTTTCTGTCTGGCAATAGAAAACTCTAGAGAATTTTACACTTGTTGCATCCTTTTTTGTGGGTAGTAACATCTCATTGTATGTGCTCTATTTATCCCCAGATGTTAGGCAAGATCCACTGAAGCCAGAGTTAGATAACTCTGACCTGGTCTAGTGTGGAATTTGTTTTATATTTTTATATTTCTGGGTATATGTATCATTTTACATTTTCACCTATTCAGGAGGTAACTCCAAACACACATTTAGAGGTCAAACATTCAAGCTCTCACCCATTTCCATTTATTTGTATTTAATGCTTAAGGCTAAAGATGTTTCAATAAGATCATAAAATCACATCATGTCAGGAAAGCAACTTTGTTAGAATGGCTGGAGGGTAATGTTTTGGATAAATTAAACTAAAACATCATATCAAGAAAGTTGCTGGCCTGCAAAACATAATGTTCTTTTTAACTAGGAAGATAGAGCCCAGAGCAGCAGAACAAGAATGGCAGAGACATTTAATTTTTTCATGTATAAACAATTTAGCTCTCTGAACTCATTATATCATGATGAAATTTGAGAAATAATTTTTCCATACATAAAGCCTCTGGAAAAAAAATCTTGCTATGAAGAAATTTGTGAAGTCTTAAGGTAAAATATATGACTTCTTTCATTGTCTTCATTTGTGCCTATCAATTGAAGATTATTATCTTGCAAAGAACCAAATTTTATCCAGAAAATTAATGTTTCTGTCTCCAATTTAATTTTATCCTTTTTGGAGTATATTAGAGGTATTCTAAAGTATTCTTGACAGGTACAGAACTTCAGTGTATACATATCAAGATCAGTTGCATTTATTTAAATATTATACACTTATGTTTTAAATATACTTTTTAGCTGTCATTTTAAGTGCTTTAGCAAAGGAATTTGAATTTCCAAAAACTGGATCCTTATGCATGGCAGTGTTTCTCTGTATATGAGAAAGCAAACTCTTGATTTTGCAGAAAAAAAGGCCCAAAGAAATTATATGAGAGCAACTGTATGTCCTTTTACAGCTAGAAGTTGGCTTTACACATTCCACGACTCATAAATAAACAGAAGAGTTCTGTGAACTATATGCAGATGGCTGGGTCTACACTGGGAGCCTTTTGTGATGACTTTGGTTTGATTCCTTGTTTTGCCATCTCTTAAAATATCTGCAAAAAATTTTTTTGCTCTGCTCCTTAGAAATAGGACAAGTAAAATCCTGAAACTTGAGAATTTGCTCTCTGCCTTGTTGGGGCTTTATAAAGCTTGGAGAAATCCATTTTTCCTCCTCATTATTGTTCACATAAAATTATTTGCCTCTACAACTGACATTAAAAAGGCTTTATGTTTTAAATATTCATTGTTTTATTTGTAAAAGATAACACAGTAACAGAAGTACAATGAGAGAGGCGAATCTACAAGATGGTAGAAGGAAGTAATAAGCCAAAGAGTGGGGAAAAATCCCACAAACCACATAAAGGAAGATATGAGATCAGCCACTTAAGGAAGCAAGTTTAAGGTTACCACACTGGCACTGAGCGAAAGCGTGCCTGCCAAGCCCAAATGAGAAAAGGAGTGGGAAGAATAAGGGCATTTGACAGAGCAAGGCAGGGAGAAAAGGCACCAAAGTCAAGTGGAAACACTAAGACAGCAGTTACAGATTTTTTTTCTTTCCACCTGATTATGGCACAGAAATTCTAGTAGGCTGGTGAGAATATTGGATATTAAAAAAATAACTAAAAAAATATGCATACAGTGCATTGTGCATGCTCAGTCACTTTAGTCATGTCCATATCTTTGTGACCCTATGGACTGTAGCCCACCAGGCTCCTCTGTCCATGAGATTCTCCAGGCAAGAATACTGGAGTGCGTTACCATGCCCTCCTCCAGGGGATCTTCCTGACCCAGGGATTGAACCCATGTCTCCTACAGTGCAGGTGGATTCCTTAGCCACTGAGCCATGCATACTAGTATTTATCATTTAAATGTTGAAACTATCTCCATTCTCCAAACACGCTTATAATATATACACAAATACACACACACACACATAAATTCGTCTCACCATTACTGCTATAGCAAGAATCATTTGCTTAGCTAATCACAAATCTTTCTCAACAGCAAAGCCTAAGGGCTTTGGCAATGTAAAAAGTATTGGCATTTCTCTGATGTATATTCAAAAATCTATATTACAACTCAATTCAGCATGCATGAGTCAGCAATAGATATACTGTATCTTTAAAAAGACATGAAGGTTTCCAGTCAAGCCTTTTAAAGCATTACAAATAACATTTCAAGAGGGTTGAGAATGTAGACTTAGATAGCAGATGGCTTTTAGTACAATACTCCTCCAGGATCCTTTGATTTTATTACTTTTGCTTTTTGATGGTGCTCTTTTCTGGTTTGTTTTGATGACTTTGTGGCCTAATGGACTAAAATCAGACAGCGAAGCTGAAAACCCTTAAGTCCTAATGACAGAGAGTGACTTATTGGGTGACCTTGAGTAAGTGTTACATTTCCCTGATTGTAGTTTCTATGGCAGAAAATAAAAATTACTCTGCTGCCTCTCCACCCACCAAGGATGGTCCAAGGAGACTAGAAATTATTACTCAACTTGCATAATATGAAACAATATTGCCAGCCGTTTATTAAGCAAGTACATGTGCCAAACACTATTTTAGGTACATAGCATATTTTGTGGCTTTTAATATACACAATAGCCATGTGTATATATATATATATATATATACAATAGCCATATAAACTATGAATAGTTTCACTTTACAGAAGAATTGAGGCCCAAGAAGTGAGAGGACTTGAACTTACATCAACTTGACCAAAATTTCCCTTTTCTTTCCTTTACATGACCTGATCTCCGCTAATGAACAATGATAATTAAAATTAAAATATTTAGCAATTAATTTGTCATATTGTATATATAGCAATTATAATACTATATAATTTTGGTGGTGGTATTGTTCAGTCACTGAGTTGTCTCTGACTCTTTTGCAACCTTATGGACTATAGCCTGCCAGTATCCTCTGTCGATTGAATTTCCTGGGCAAGAATACTGGAGTGGGTTGCCATTTCCTTCCCCAGGGAATCTTCCTAACCCAGGGGTTGAACCTGCCTCTCCTGCAATGGCAGGTGGGTTCTTTACCACTGAGCTACCAGGGAAGCCCATACTATATAATACACAGTAGTTATTACACATATACATAAAATGTACATAAAAGTTATTAACTGGTTATATATTATTGTGAATTCGATGCCATTCAGCACTAGCATTCCATTGTTACTTGATTTTATTCAGTCTATGTCTATCAGTGTGGCTCAAACCCAGGTCTTCTGCATTGCAAGCGGACTCATTACCATCTGAACCACCAGGGAAGCCATCAGCCTATTAATCGAAAACAAACACCATAAAGAAAGGAAGGATGAAAAATGGAACGAAAGAGAGAAGGCAGTGATGCCCTGTTCCCACAGTCCATAACTTACTATCAGATTTCTGAATGTGTGAGTGGTGAATTGATTTGCAAGAAGTTTGGTCCCTGCTTTGAAAGTAAAATTCTGAGTGCTACACTTTGTTTATTTGGTGATCCTTGGTGGAATTATTTTTCCTGTAAATCACTGTTCTGCAACAGAAAATAAGGTCCACAGTGCTTTACAGTTCCAGGAAGCATATAGAGAGAAGGAATTTGAATTTTCATTAAAAGAAAAAAGGAAGGAAGGTGGGAAGACAGGAATGCAGGAAGGAAGGAAAGAGAAAAGAGAGAATTTGTGCACTGCTTTACCAAAGCCAGGGACTCATTTATTAAATGAGGGCTTTTTTCCAAATGAACGTACTGATTGATCACTTCCATGTGGCTAAATGCACTTTCTGTTTTATTTAAAACTGCAAAGAAAAGGAGACCTTTAAAATATGTTTAAAAAATGGCAATAAGCTAAGATGATGTAAGGAGTTTGACTGGAATGATTACAGCCGTCTCTGAAAGCTGAAGTATCAAAAAACTGCCTCATTTCTGTATATCTTCCAGGAGTTAATTCAAGAAAAGGAAGGATCAAATCCTTGACTCTCTTCAAACTCCTAATTCCAGTGCCTGGGGAGAACCACGCACCTATGCTTTTTTCAAAAAATATGTTTTTTCTTTTTATTCAGCCTGTCATTCATTCAGCAAGGGCCTCAAAGCACATTAGAACATTAATTTATAATACTTATGCATATGTTGTGGAATCCCTGAAGATTTTAAGGACTAACTTGCCAAAGGAAAATAGGCCATATGGCGCGCACGGGCGTTCTGAACACAACTGAAGTCCATTATCTCCCCTAGCCCCTAGCCCCAGCATGATAAAGAGGATATTTGGCTAAAATATTTTGGAACCGAAGATATCCTTGTGGATTGTGGATGCCAAATTGGAACAGAATTGATCTCATATAAGACAGTAATGGATTCAAACATAATAATGTTATACATATTTCTAATCAATTATTTTTAAAGTATGTACTTTGTTTAGTTTCATCTATAGAGTCATTAACAATAGAGAATTAATTTATAGAAATTGGAGAAAGTAAGTTTTCAATTGGCAAGTATATTTGATTCTACATAAAAATAGTACCTTTTCAGGGAAGTCATGAAGCTTATCAGACTGCAAAGGAGAAACTGTAAAACCTCTTGAGTTTATCAATGTAAAGAACTGATATACATTGGTAAAATGAACCCTACCCTCCCTTAAAGACTCTGCACACTCACATTTTTCTTTTTTAGCCTCAATTTTCCATTTTGCTGTTTATTTCATTTTTTGAGTAACACCGCCCCCTTGCATGTCACAGTATGCCATATTCTTTTAATGACTTAACACTCTCCGAGATAAAATGGTGGGCAATTATCTCTGGAATGTTGCAGAAAAGAATTCCTTAGGCCTCTGGCTAGTTGCAGAAGGGCTTACATTAATCACTCTCTCCGCATGCTTGTCTCCTCTTAGTAGTGTCCAATGTCAAGTCAGACAGTCCAGGCAGGGACCTGGATAGAACGTTAAAAGGGCATTACTACACACTGCAGGTGTCCAGCAGGAACAAAGTCTTTGACCCTGAGTAAGCTTAATAATTTTTGCTCAGGTCTAATCCAGTGCTTTGGGGCATGTTTGTTCCTGAAATTCCTGTTAGACTACTTACCATACAATTGCTGATCTAGCATTAAAAAAAAGTAGTTCTTATATTCCAAGCCACTTTAGACTTGGTGCGTCTGTCACTTGCTACTTTATTTTTGAAAACAGTGACAGCCAAAAGCTAGCTTCATGTTGTAAAATGTTTTGCTTGTGTTTCAAGGAGGGGCCTGGAATGCCCTACTGCGCTAGCCTGTTTGGCTTAAAGTGAGTAGCTGTAATGAACTCTATGACACTTATCTCAGTGAAGTTCAACAGTGAGTGAATGTGACAACCATTCAAAGTCACAATAATGGAAATTATTATACACATAAAATGGGTGTATTCTTCAGGAGATTTTACCTCTAGTATTTGAAACCTGCAGATACTGTAATAACATCATTTGAAATGATCTTAACCAGTTAAAGCCAGACATTTTTTCTCCCCATTTTCATAACCTCCAGGTTATAGGTTTTATCATAATATTAATTTATCCCTGATCTACTGATCATGTTTGAAAAACTATTACCCCTCACAATAAACCTTTCAGGACAGAAATTTAAATTTTCATAAGCCACAATAAAAGTTGCTATGAAAAACTTCACCGACACATACAATCCCCCATGCAGCTTCGGTTCGTCCTTATAAAATAACAGGGGTTTTCAATCAAATAATAATACCTTCCCCTACACTTCCTACTTCTCACACACTGCTTGATTTTAACTGTTTTTTTCTTAGACACACACACACAAAATATATATACATATAAATCCAGGTGGTTAGTTATATAGTTTTCTATTTCATAAGCTCATTTCCTTCTGAGAATCTTCACAGCCATCCCATAGCACTCGTGCATCTGGCCCTGTATGCATGCATTTTATCCCTATTATCACTAGTAAACCATGCTTTCCATGAAAGTACAGATTATATCTTATTTAGCTCCTTTATCTTTATATTATGTGCTCCTGCTGCTGCTGCTAAGTTGCTTCAGTTATGTCTGACTCTGTGTGACCCCACAGACGGCAGCCCACCAGGCTCCTCTGTCACTGGGATTCTCCAGGCCAGAATACTGGAGTGGGTTGCCCTTTCCTTCTCCACTATATTGTGTACAATACCCTATAAATAATAAATGCCCAATAACATGATTAAATGAATAAAACAAGTTAGTTTCATGTTTTGGCTTCTCTATTAACTGAGTCAACCAAATATGAATTATAAATATAGGATTGTAAATTAAGGATTAGAGTAAATTAGCACTGCTAACATCTTCAATCTTTTTGTTTTGGTCCAATAACCATCTAAGTCAACTGAACATGGATAATGTAAGGTAGTAAAATAGAGATTAAAGTAACATAGCTGTACTTAATATGAAATAAGGTTTCTTTTTATATAATTTGTGATTTATGGCCTACGTCTTATTTGAAACTGTTTAGTGCAAGAAAAACACCTAGTTCAATACCTCCCTCCTCCTCCTCCTCCCTTTAAAAAAAAGACATTAAGATGTATTCACATTCATGGATCCACTTAGTACTTACATCACATCATGAAATAGGTAGAAAAGATAATATTAGTGCCAGTCCTCAGAGGGTGAAATGGAGATACTGAATGTATTTGCGCTGTGAGCTGCCCAAAGTTACACAAGATATCAGTTGGTAAAATAAACTTTAAAATGTCCAAATGCTGGCCTCAGGGTCTTACTATACATCGTTTCCAGTACTTGCCATAGAGTTTTTCTAATAAGACTCTCAAATAATTGGATCTCTCAGCCCGTGGGACTCTGGGCTCCCTGAGGATGACTTTTTATTGTTAATTAATATAATTATTACTAAAATTTCCCTCATACAGCCTAGCATTAGCACATAGCAAACCCAGGAAAATGCATATTAAATTAATTTGAAGCCTAATAGCCAACAAGCCCTCTCAACTGCTCTTCCCACCCTAATGGTTTATTATTATACATGCTTTTCTATTCTCATTCTACATGAAATTATACTTCTTAGAGTAATTTTATCAATGGAAATATATAAAACCATTGTTTCTAAAATTTAAGTTTTTTAAGAATAATTTAGGGTGAAGGTATAAGATTGCTTTGTATAGTTTTATCAGATCTCTCCAGAATATTTTGCTAATATGAACCTAATGATCACAATAAACTGTGGAACATTCTGAAAGAGATGAGAATCCCAGACCACCTGACCTGCCTCTTGAGAAACCTGTATGCAGGTCAGGAAGCAACAGTTAGAACTGGACATGGAACAACAGACTGGTTCCAAATAGGAAAAGGTGTACGTCAAGGTTGTATATTGTCACCTTGCTTATTTAACTTCTTTGCAGAGTACATCATGAGGAACGCTGGGCTGGAAGAAGCACAAGCTGGAATCAAGATTGCTGGGAGAAATATCAATAACCTCAGATATGCAGATGACACTACCCTTATGGCAGAAAGTGAAGAGGAACTCAAAAGCCTCTTGATGAAAGTGAAAGAGGAGAGTGAAAAGGTTGGTTTGAAGCTCAACATTCAGAAAACAAAGATGATGGCATCTGGTCCCATCACTTCATGGGAAATAGATGGAAAAACAGTGGAAACAGTGTCAGACTTTGTTTTTTTGGGCTCCAAAATCACTGCAGATGGTGACTGCAGCCATGAAATTAAAAGACGCTTACTCCTTGGAAGGAAAGTTATGACCAACCTTGATAGTATATTAAAAAGCAGAGACATTACTTTGCCAACCAAGGTCTGTCTAGTCAAGGCAATGGTTTTTCCCGTGGTCATGTATGGATGTGAGAGTTGGACTGTGAAGAAGGCTGATCGCTGAAGAATCGATGCTTTTGAACTGTGGTTTTGGAGAAGACTCTTGAGAGTCCCTTATACTGCAAGGAGATCCAATCAGTCCATTCTAAAGGAGATCAATCCTGGATGTTCATTGGAGGGACTGATGCTTAAGCTGAAACTGCAATACTTTGGCCACCTCATGCGGCGAGTTGACTCACTGGAAAAGACTCTGATGCTGGGAAAGGTTGGGGGCGGGAGGAGAAGGGGACGACGGAGAATGAGATGGCTGGATGGCATCACCGACTCTGTTGACATGAGTTTGAGTGTACTCCGGGAGTTGGTGATGGACAGGGAGGCCTGGTGTGCTGTGATTCATGGGGTCGCGGAGAGTCGGACACGACTGAGCGACTGAACTGAACTAGTTATTAACTAATAACTAATATCCATCTAACTAATAAATACTAAATAATGGACTTTTAAATAAGGTAATCTCTCTAGGCTTAAGCTGAAGCTTCAATACTTTGGCCACCTGATGTGAAGAACTGACTCACTGGAAGAGACTCTGATGCCGAGAAGAACTGAAGGCAAAAGAAGAGGCCAGCAGAGGATGAGATGATTACATAGCATCACCAACTCAGTGGATATGAATCTGAGCAAACTCTGGGAGAGAGTGAAGGACAGGGAAGCCTGGTGTGCTGTAGTCCCTAAGGTCACAAAGAGTTGGGCATGACTGAGCAACTCAACTAAATATCCTTAGGCATATGACTTAGTGAAGGGAAAAAGCCAATTTCGGTCTGTTTGAACAAATGCCTTGGAAAAGATTCAGAATTTTTTTTTAATTTCATCTCTCTTTGTTGAAAAATGAAGTGAATATTTTTGCCTAAGACCATCACATATGATTTAGCTCACCAAGAACTTAGCAAAGTTAACCATGTAGCAGAGTGGAGCATAGTTGGGAAGAAGACATTATCTCTGCCTTCCAAGAAGTTGGAGGCAGGTACGGCTCAGGGCTCATTCTCCTCAGGTTCAAGTCCTGGCTCTCCTTCAGGTCATCAGGGTGATCTTGGCAAGTTAACCCTTCTCTATCTCAGTTTTTCTTCTACAAAATGCTGGTAATAATTTTATTTAGTGTATAGCTTTGGTGTGATGAGCACAACCAACCACAGGTTTACAGGGCCTACCATCAAATGTAGGCCCCACTCATTTTAAAACAGTCAAAAACTTCAAGAGACCGACTACACAGCATTAAACCAGGTGTGGGGGTGAGGGTGCAGGAGGGACTTGTTAGACTAGGGACTGTGTAAGTGGATTGACTGATGCTCAAGAAGACAGCCCTGGTGATAAATAAATGATTAATATATATAAAGTAATTACATAGTAAGTGGTGTCATGTATTAATAGTGCTAGTTTATTATTATTATTATTATAGTACAAGCTGGAATCAAGATTGCTGGGAGAAATATCAATAACCTCAGATATGCAGATGACACCACCCTTATGGCAGAAAGCAAAGAAGAACTAAAGAGCCTCTTGATGAAAATGAAAGAGGAGAGTGAAAAAGCTGGCTTAAAACTCAACATTCAAAAAACGAAGATCATGGCATCTGGCCCCATCATTTCATGGTAAATAGATGGGGAAACAATGGAAACAGTGACAGACTTTATTTTCTTGGGCTCCAAAATCATTGCAGATGGTGACTGCAGCCATGAAATTAAGACACTTGTTCCTTGAAAGAAAAGCTATGACCAACCTAGACAGCGTATTAAAAAGCAGAGACATTACTTTGCCAACAAAGGCCCATCTAGTCAAAGCTATGGTTTTTCCAGTAGTCATGTATACATGTGAAAGTTGGACTATAAAGGAAGCTGAGCGCTGAAGAATTGATGCTTTTGACCTGTGGTGAGAAGACTCTTGAGAGTCCCTTGTACTGCAAGGAGATCCAACCAGTCCATCCTGAAGGAAATCAGTTTAATATTCACTGGAAAAGAGTGATGCTGAAGCTGAAACTCCAATACTTTGGCCACCTGATGTGAAGAACTGACTCATTGGAAAAGACCCTGATGCTGGGAAAGATTGAAGGAGGGAGGAGAAGTGGACGACAGCGGATGAGATGGTTGGATGGCATCAATGGACATGAGTTTGAGCAAGCTCTGGGAATTGGTGATGGGCAGGGAAGGCTGGCTTGCTGCAGTCCATGAGGTCACAAAGTCAGACATGACTGAGCGACTGAACTGAACTGATTATTATTATAGAGTTTACAGTTTCATTTAATGTGGAAGAAATATAAAGGAAAATGGCAGTTTCTTTAGATGCTGTCTAGATCTCAATTTTGAATGAAGTCTCAAGTTTGTAACAATGTTCTTTTCATCTGCCCTGGATTTGGGGTCCCATTACCAAAATGCAGGCTTCCCTGGTGGCTCAGTGGGTAGAATCTGCCTGCAATGCAGGTAGACTGCAAGAGACAAAGGTTTGGTACCTGGGTTGGGAAGATCCCCTGGAGGAGGTCATGGCAACCCTCTCCTGTATTCTTGCCTGGAGAATTCCATGGATAGAGAAGCCTGGTGCGCTACAGTCTTTGGAGTTGCAAAGAATCAGACATGACTTCATAACTAAAAAACATCAAAATGCACCACATCTTCTTCATTTTACAGAGATCATATTCTTCCACCTTTCTTTCACAGAAAATATGCAAAATGTGAGTTCTACCCTTTATATATATATATATATATATAGCATTCATATGGTAATTTCCATTTCTTTACCTCTATAGTTTTTGTCTCAATATGGTACACAGTATATGAAACAGGAAAGTTCTTTAACAAAAGATTCAAGTCCTGATCTTCTCTTCAATGTGCAGATGAGACAAGACTTTTAGTTTATTGTTTCTTTTTACATTTTCTCTCTAATATCCAATTCTTAACTGGAAAAAATATACACTTCTGTGGTGCCAAAACAAAGGCCCCCCTCAAAGATGTTCCCATCCTAATCCCTGGAATCCATGAATGTGTCACGTCACTTGGCAGTGGTGGGGGGGTGACACTAAGGTTGGAGATGGAATTATGTTTGCCAATCAGCTGATGATAAAATAGATTATTCTAGATGAACCAAGTAGGTCTATGTAATCACATTTGTGAATTCCTCTACTGGTCACTGCTGACTTTGAACATGGAAGATGGCACTATGAGCCAAGAAATCTAACCAGGCTCTTACTGCTGGGAAAGGCAAAAACAGATCCTCCCCAAGAGCCTCCAGAACAGTATACAACCTTGTTGGCACCTTGATTTAGCCCACTGAGACTCATTGCAGACTTCTGAACTCCAGAATTGTAAGATAACAAATTTGTGATGATTTAAGACACTCAATTTGGTTGTTACAGCAGCAATAGGAGAATAAACATTTATATATAGATGTGTGGTGTGTGTGGCGGTGTGTGTGAATACACACACACATTCAAACACACTCACTCCAGATATACTTTTGAGCATTTGAACATTGCTGTTCTTAATGTCGAGTAAATAACCCTCACAAAGGCAGGCTATTCTTGCTTGATGTCACTACACAATGGAGTTCCCACCTTCGGCTAAAAAGACATTTCGGTAGAAATGCAAAGAGCCTGCCCTCTTTGACTTAGACTGAGAATTTCAGCCCTTCACAGTGTTTCATTGCACTGAATCTACGCCTCTATTATTGTGTTGATTACATTAGCTGATAGTTAATATACTTACCAGTCTTATTCACTAGACAGGGACAGCCTGCAGGACAGGGACTGTGTCCTTATTCATATCTCCATATCCATGACATGACAGTGCATGACATATGGCAGATCCATCAATATTTCTTGATTTTTCTTTTTTTTTTGGTAATTAATTTATTTTTTATTGGAGGCAAATTATTTTACAATATTATATTGGTTGGTTTTGCCATACATTGACATGAATTCGTCCCAGGTTTACATAAGTTCCCCCTCCTGAACCCCCCTCCCACATCCCTCCTCCCTTTATCCTCCCTCTGAGTCATCCCTGCATGCCAGCCCCGAGCATCCTATAACATGCATCGACCCTGAACTAGTGATTCATTTCACATATGACAACATACGTGTTTCAATGCCATTCTCCCAAATCATCCCACCCTCACCCTCTCCCACAGAGTCCCAAAGACTGTTCTATACATCTGTGTCTCTTTTGCTGTCTCGTATACAGGGTTATCATTTCCATCTTTCTAAATTCCATATATATGTGTTAGTATACTGTATTGGTGTTTTTCTTTCTGACTTACTTCACTCTGTATAATAGGCTCCAGTTTCATCCACCTCATTAGAACTGATTCAAATGTATTCTTTTTAATGGCTGAATAATACTCCATTGTGTATATGTACCAAAGATTTAAATTAATGAATGAGAAAATTCTTTAAGCATGCACATGTGCACACACACAAACACACACACACACTGGGGTAAATTTATACTTCTATTTTATTCACTCTAGCAACAATGTTATGAGATAAGCACTGTATTACTTAGTGATATAGTTAGAAATGGATAGTAAGGTCTGCTTCAGAAATCCAGACTTGTGACTATGAATCCTTACAGCTTTCTAATCCCAGTTTAAACGCTGACCAATGAAAGAGCAACAGGTTTCATTGCTATCAGTTACTGTCCGTTCCGTTCAGTCGCTCAGTCGTGTCCGACTCTTTGTGACCCCGTGGACTGTAGCCTACCAGGCTTCTCCGTCCATGGGATTCTCCAGGCAAGAATACTGGAGTGGGTTACCATTTCCTTCTCCAGGGGATCTTCCCTCCCCAGGGATCGAACCCGGGTCTTCCTCATTGGAGGCAGACGCTTTTAACCTCTGAGTCACCAGGGAGGCCCATCAGTTACTGTAAAACCACATTAACCAAGAATTACTAACAAGTAATTTCAGAGTTCACAGAATATATCCAGTAGCATAAAAGATAGTTAAAAAACTCTTCACGAGCGTAAAAGACACCATTCCTGTACATGTGATGGATAGGTGAGATAAAATTCTTCAATAGTGGAGTCACAGAATCTATTTTTATGTTATCATAGGTTGTATCTTTTCTAGCTGAAACCCAGTTTTATTCACTCACAGCAAGAAAAAGCTCACCATTCTGTTTCAGCTTGTGATGTGGAGTTCACGTCTAGATGTGAATAAACCTGTACATTTTTCAAAAGAAATGTAACAAATCCCATTTAGTCATGTGTGAGTTACTGTGCTATTTTAAATTGCCACTTTTAGGGGTTTACTAAAAACCCTTAAACTAAAAACTGACAAATCACTGAAGGAGAGATTCATATGTGTCTAGATCTCAATGAAGGGGCAAGCACTAAAAAATATAGATTCATGAAAATTATAAGACATCTGAAATATGAACCGTCTATAATAATTTTAATTTTAGGAACAGAATTTATTAGCAGAAAGAACACTTGCCTAGAAGAGCATGAAAGGAAGTTCTATTGATGATTATATCCACAGAAATAATAATAACTTTATGAGAATGTAGTTAATGTCCATTTTACAGATGTAACTTTGTTTCCAAGGCTAAGAAGAAAAACAAGCCTTCCACAACTGGTTGAACTATAGCTAAGTTCACCTTCAATGTATCTTTTCTTGGTTTGGAACCAGTAGTTGATGGGGGCGGAGAAGGCAATGGCAAGCCACTCCAGTACTATTGCCTGGAAAATCCCATGGATGGAGGAGCCTGGTGGGCTGCAGTCTGTGGGGTCGCTAAGGGTCAGACACGACTGAGCGACTTCACTTTCACTTTTCACTTTCACACATTGGAGAAGGAAATGGCAACCCACTCCAGTGTTCTTGCCTGGAGAATCCCAGGGACGGGGGAGCCTGGTGGGCTTCCGTCTATGGGGTCACACAGAGTCAGACACGACTGAAGTGACTTAGCAGCAGCAGCAGCAGTTGATGGGGGAGGGGAGAGCACACAAAATGAGTAGGGGTTCCTTCTTCCTTTTATATTTGTTTTTAGTTCTGTTTCTGTTTTAGTCAATCAATTAAGAAAAATTTCATCAAATATTTAAATAATAGAAGAAAAAATGTGTTTATTTAATCTGTTAGCATACTCATATGCATGACCTCATCATTGGTACTAGCAAATTGTGCCAAGAACTTTACAAATGTTGTCTCATTCAGGTTAAAACTTGTATTAATCTATGGACAGTTCTTATACTCATTTTACAAATGAGATTTCTGTTCCATTCCTACTCAAAGCCAGTATCAAGGTGTGAGCCCAGTTCCATAGTTAATCAAATCCGTACCTTTTGTCTTTTTTAGAGTAGTTCTCAAGATGTTAACAAACAATAGAAATACCTCATATGAATAAAATTCAATTATGATTGTCTTTGTCTTTTTAATTGCCCAGGCATAAATGAATGAAGATTATGAGGGATACAATCTAGTCAGTTAGAGAGGAAGCTGAAATATCACAGATAATAGGACAAATGCAAGAGAGAGCTAGCTAAAGTGCATAGGAGGATGTAGAAAAGTATAAACACTAACATAAAGTCACTGGTGAGAAATGTCTAAATAGTGAGATGCCTGAGTATACACACTCTCAGAAAAATATTTTGATAAAGTACTCTCACTCTACTAAGAGTGATTAAACTTTTGATATATCTAACAGAGATCAGTCGAACAGGTTAGTAAAGAGAAAAAAAAAGA
Organism: Moschus berezovskii; assembly: GCF_049115385.1. NCBI lineage: Eukaryota > Metazoa > Chordata > Mammalia > Artiodactyla > Moschidae > Moschus > Moschus berezovskii. Next base: position 58,698,561 of record NC_142464.1, on the reverse strand, counting down.
GTGAAATATGTTGAGATAGATGGTAAGGAGTCCGCCTGCAATGTGGGAGACCCAGGTTCAATCCCTGGGTGAAGAAGATCCCCTGGAGAAGGAAATGGCAACCCACTTCAGTATTCTTGCCTGGAAAATCCCATAGACAGAGGAACCGGCAAGCTACAGTCCACAGGGTCACAGACTCCAACACGACTGAGCAACTTCACAGAAGAACGTAGTGAAAATGTGTAGCCCTTATGGGGAAATAAGGAGAGGTAATATTTTAACTATAACTATCAACGTTAGGATACATAAAACTTTTAGAAAAATAATGCCAAAGGTAATTTGAGAAATGCAAGAAATTTATTATGGTGATACTGAGAAGAGCACAGATAATTTTTATTTTGGAATGGCTAGAAAGCTAACTAAAAGCAGAGAAGTAATCTCAATGACCTCTAAAATCCCCCAGATTTAGATGCAAGATTTCTATTGTTATTATTAGTGTTAGCACTACAGAGCAGGAAAGACTAAAGATAAATGAAGAAAAACAAGTCCTATCTAAACTGGGGAAGTGAGGGCCAGACACGGAAGGAAAGCAAAAGAAGCGTGAAGGATGATTTTAAAAGGTTAGACTAAAATAAAGAAAGCATGTTATTTTATTTTTATCTTTTTTTAGTCAAAAATAATGAAATAGAAAATGTGCAAAATGTGGTACCTAAATCCATCAACAGCAGGATGTACAAAATTATAATGTTTCTATTACATCACTATACCGAGTACTTTTGATTGCTAATTACACTATCAGATGTATAGATGTATGTGATGTGAATAATTTATTTTCTGTTTCTTTTTAACCTAACTTTGGTTCTTGCATACTTGAAAAGATTTAAATCTATAACATATACAATGTGGAAATGCAGTTTTAAGCAATTATGATCCAAGTATAAGTTTTTGAAAGCATTCATATTTAATTTAAGTAGTAAGCCTTTAAGTATCTTAGTTGAATTGGATTTGACATGTGGTACATTTTAAAATGTCTCCAGATTAAAGTCTATTAAAGAAAAGATTGTTATAAAATAGAGACTGATAAAGAGAAAAATGAAAGTAAGCAGAATAAATAAGCTTAAAAAATTAGCACTCCACAAAACTAGGGCGATTCTGATTGGCTAGAAATGAAACCATGATTTACTGATCTATTTGCCCTACTATTCAATAAATAACTTGGTGTCAATGGAGGAACTGTTGTATCATAAAGAATGCAGGCCATAAAGTGGTCCACATGACAATATATCATCACTGTGTTTCCATTTTCCTTCTATTTTAGAGCAAACTGTGTGCAATAAGATGATGAAGCTTCCTACATTTTAGTAGCCATATTTCTAAAAATTATGCACCATGCAAATTATTTGGTTCTCCCCACTGGACCAGTTTATTGAAATCCAGAATAGGTTACATTGCAAAATTCTTATGTATTTAAAACAGTAACATGTGATAAGGTTTCTATCTAGACACCTGGTGGGAGAAGAATTTCCCTTTATTGCTGTTAAGAGAGTTCTGAGCATATTTTTTAACAGTTGGCATTTGCAGAAGTACTTTATGGACATCAATTAGTTACTGCTGACAATTGCTTCAAGAAATAGAACTATAGTGGTGGACTTAGGCTGTTGCTTCTAAATAATGATTTATTGATATCCTATCCACCAACCATTTTGCTTCTGAAGCACAAAATCTGATTTATTAATAGAGATTTTACTCTCCAGGTTTGATTCTAATTTGGGAAATTTCTAAAACTGCCCCTCAACTTCCTGTCTGTTAATCCATATAATTTGCTTTCTCAATTTATTATTGTTCACATATGGATTTTCCTGTTAGGTAACTAGAAAAATAAAGGGACAATTATCTATCTTTCTGTATTTGTATGTATGCAATTTACATATAACATTTATGTGTGTGGAATGAAGTGCTGGATAATATAACTAGAACCATTCATTCTTCCTGCTTATCACAGGATTCCTGGGTAGAGACCCCTCTCTGTTTTATCACAAACAAACCCCCATATCAGTTCCTCAATATCTCCTTCCCCTCTGGGACCAAACACAGAACACAATGACATCTGGATGGACCGCTCCAGCTCAAAAAAAAAGTGACAAAGTACAGACACATGGCAGCTGCACATGAGCTAGAATCCAGATTAAACCCAAGCATCTACCTTCATGTCCAGGTTAATTTACTTAAAGAAAAACAAGTCACAGCAGCAACATTCAGAAAGTGCTCTCACAGGCTTAGAGACCATCAGAAGCACTTACAAAACAGTCAAATGACTGTTATGAATGAGTAAGAAATGTACTGATTAAATGTTATTAGTAATATCTACATTTAAAAAACAGCAACAAAACTCACGTCCAAAGAAAAGGTACACTGCTAACAAAGTCCACAGAATGGCAAACCAGAAAACATCTGGGCAGCCACAGTTTTACACACACACCATAATGAATGTTCATATTGAGAAGATAAAAGCAAACCACGACTTTAAAGGTGAATCACTGTAACCGGAGAAACATGTCCTGGGCTGTGATCACCAGTTTTGTGTTTTTGTTTTTTTCCTCACAAGAGGCAATTACAAAAAAAAACCAAATAAGGTATGCTTTTTTATGAACCATACTTTTTTCATTATGTTTTATCATATCACTGTAATAAAACTGTGATAAATATATGTATTCTTACTATGCAGACTGCCTACTCAACTAATGAGAAAAATATTAATGAAATAATTGGAGCTACTTTTAAGCCACTAAAATGTGAATAACTGGGCATATCTCATAAGTTGACAATGGAAATTAAGAAGTTTGTAGAGCCACCTTCCACTGGAGAATGTCTGTTTATTGATCACCAGAACCAAATTTAGGATTGTGACTTCAGCAAGTATATATTATGTATTTGCTCTTACATCCAAAGATTATGCACATATTTTCCTGCTTCCAATATATTTCCCTGCTTCTTTGCTCAGGATATTTATTAAGCTACATTTGCTGCGTACATATTTACTATGTGCCAGTCATTGCTCCAAATACTTTGTATGTACCAAATCCTTTTATTCTCTCAATACCAGCAATAATAGTACCTAACTAATTCTGCTGAGAATTCAATAATTTACTACTTCCAAAATGTTTAGGTCCGTGCCCAGCACACAGAAAGTGCTACATTAGTGTTTTACCAAACAGTCACATGAAATAGGTTGTATTTGTTATTCTCATTTTACATATGAAGCAATAGAAGCAGAGGTTGATTAAGGAGCTCCCAGAGATCAAGAGCTAATAAGTGACAGAGCTGGACTTTAAATACCAGCAGTTTAACATCAAAGCCTGCATTCTTTTTTCCCTTGTATTTATTTATTTACGCTTTTTAAAAATTTTTTATTTTGTATTAGGGTATAGCTGACTACCAATGTTGTGGCAGTTTCTGGTGAACAGTCAAGAGACTCAGCCTTGTTCATGTGACCATTCTCCTTCAAACTTCCCACCTATCCAAAAGCCTGTGTTCTTAATAGCAGGGCTCTGCCACTTCACAGAAAATGTGCATAGATTGTTCCTTCAACAACTTGATCCTTAACACTCCTCCAAGAACTTTCCAGAATTTGTATCTCTACACACACCAGACTGCAGGCTTCTCGAAAATACACACTACATTCTGTCTCCCAGTCTTCTCTTGCAGGCCACTTCTGCACTGATGTGCACACAGCAAATGTGCAGTAGCTGCGTGGATGCCTACACAGATTAATGGCCTTGTGAGGATAATGTAAGTGATAACGTTTTAACTTTAAAAATTTAACAGATATGCATTGAATATTTTATGCTTCAAGACACAAATACCCATCCAGTTTAATTATCCTTTCATTTTTTATTTCTGAGTAGATGACACCCAGATACACGTCCAATGACCTCTCTTTCTGTGCTTATCATTCCCAAAACTATTCTTTAAAAAATGCCCTGACAGTCCTGAATACATAATTTTTTACCTCTTGAAAAAAATGAGAAATTTAGTCTTTACAGCTTTGGGTTTGTGCCCCAATTCTGCAACTGTGGATAGTACTACCTATGAGGTCTAGAAAAAGTTAGTTAACCTCCATGTGCCTCAGTTGCCTTAGCTTTCAAATGGGACTACATTAAAAAAAAAAAAATAGTGGGCACAAAGTAAGCACAGTATAGTGAGTGTAAAAATTGTTTTTCAGACTTTCTCCAAGGAAGTGAGGTAAAAATTAAAGACCGATAAGCATATAAATGAAGTTTAGCCCTGACTTTATTTGGGTTCCATACATGGATATTCTTTTGCATTTTTATCTTTCTAATCCTGAAGTAGAAGTGTATTTATATAATTTGTGTACAAATTGACAATCAGAAGTGGGGCACGTAAAAGTAAAATCTAGAATAGCACTGGGAAGTTAAGTTGAAAATTAAAGTTTCCTGAAAATAATCAATAGTCAAATAATAGTATCTCTAAGAATTCTCAGATGACAGCTTCTTCTAAGCGTCATGGTCTGCAACATTTGGTGATTTAGAAATCTCCAGATGTTCTTGGGTGAGGTGTATCCTTTTCTGGGTACAGGTCCAAAAATCAAAACTTCCTGGTTCATATTTCCTAGTGTGACACTATAAGTCAACATTCCCTAAAGTAGAGCATGCTGGGAAAAAGCCCCAGAATGGCTTTTAATATACCAGATACCCTAGAGGCGCTGTTGCAATAATGATGGATTATTGACAAACTGTATTTCTGTTATTCATTTTTCAAAAGCATATGTTTGCTCTTACAAGGGTCTGTTCTAAGTTTGTCTCAATGTTCAGTGAATTTGTTTTATTTATGTATATCATCTTTGTTCCAGAGAATCCTAACCACAATAAGACACAATACACTGATTCTTTCAGTCATTCTTCCCTTCCACAAAATCTGCAATGAATATTGATGATTCTAAACTCAGTACAGGTCTTCGAAATAAATAAAGACATACATTATAGTGCTTCCCTGGCTTTAATGAGGTTCTCAAATGGAGAAGAGCTTAAGATTTGCCATTAGGTTTTAAAGAATGGTCAGCTAAGAGACCTTCTTTGAGGCATGAATAATAAGAAGACACTAATACTTGAAGGAAAAGAAGGAAAGAAGAAAGGGAGAAGGGAGGGAGAGAGGGTATAAAGAATAAAGGATGGAAGATGAAAGAAAAAAAATAATAACTTTTCTAGTCAGATGCAAACCAAAAGCCAAATTTGCAAGAAAATTCTACATCTAGCCAACTCATGTTCCTGACTCTTTTAAGGTACTGGCAGTCACTCCATCTTTTTAAACATTAATCTAAAAAGCCAGTCAATGCTTGGCCTAGTCTGACCTTCCATTTTAGAATTTTTAAAAAGGGAAAAATAGCCATACAAAAGCATATTAATATCTTCTGATATATTCAAAACGATTCAAGGGCTTAAGCACCTAAACCTTGGCAGCTCTTTCTCAAAACTCCCTAATGAAATTTAGACTTTCCTTGTCTTGGCCACATGCATTCTTTGTGCCTTTACAAAGAAGCAGCTTCTAAGGACCACTATAATGGCAAAGCGGCATTTAAGCAAGAAGCACCGAAAACAATGCAGAGATGACATGTTTTCTATTCCTTGGCTTGCTGACAATCCTCAGGAAATGAAGCATGTGGTTTTCATGAAGTAGTTCCTTAAATTTTAATGTGGCATTGATCTATCTCAGGATTCTTAAAGGTTCATGGGCAGTACAATAAGGAAAGACAGCTAACAACGGAAAAGAAAATGAAAGTTTAGTTATATAAACGCATTCTGTAAAGTGCAGATTAGAAATGGTACTGTGTTACACCCAAACATAATATCAGTGATAATCTTTTGATTCCTGTCACAGATTCTCAAGGTTGACTATGAGAAATATTGACATAACATACTTTGTCCATAAACCAAGACATGGATCAACAAGGCTGAAGCTGTAGAGGGGGAAAGTATGTGTCACCACTATAATATTTGGTGTCACCAGTAACACTGATGACATTACCTAGTTTTCTACGTGGTCCCTCATTTATTGGCATCACCATCTGCTCCACTGTATAAGACAGGAACCACAAAATAATCTTTATGCCTCGTCTTCATGAACACAGCCTATCCACACCTATTCAGCAAGCTGTATCCATTCATCTTCACATATGCCTTGTGTGCCTCTCCCTGTCCTTCCTTTACCATGTCACTTGACTTGCTCAGTTATTAATCATCTGTCTCCTAGACCCTTCTTTAGTCACTCTGCCACAGACTCGTCTTCCCAATCTATCTGCTCCCAGAATTGTTTTCCTATAATACAAATATCAAATAATTACTCTTTATAAACTACTGATGACTTCCTATTTCCTAAAGGATAAATTTGGAACACCTTTTCATGGTACTCAGCTAGCTCCAGTCTACCTGTCACATCCTCGTTATCTTTCCCTGTGTAGTAATATTCAGTCCTGTGCTTCTGCTTCCTCAACCACAACAGAATATTCACAGTTCAAAACCATTTCCATGCTCTTAAACTCTGCTTATGTTGTTTCTTCCTTCTCTGCCTAATACAATTTTACTCGTAGTCATGGTCAAATACCCACTCTTCTCTGAAGCAGACCCTTCATGCCAGGCAAGGCAAGGCAGTATCTCACTTCTCTGTCCTTCAGTAATTTCTGGCATATATCTCTATCAACTGGCTATGACAGATTGTAGGAGCTTCATCTTTGAATTGCAAAGTCAAGGTATACCATCCATATGTGGAAGGTGTTCAATATTAGTTTATTCATTTTTTTAAGGAAAATGTCTTTAAATTGTCTTCACTGTCCTCTCAGAAAAATACCACAATCACAAATCTGAAGTTTGCCAAATCAGATTTCAGAGCATGGAGTGTCATCTTTTCTACTCTTTAGGATGGAGTACAGTACATAAGGGTCATACCTGATGGGCAATGACTTAAAGAGAAGATAATGAAAACTTCTAAAGCTATCATGAAGAACAGATAAATGACAAATATTTCTCAGATGGTGGAGGAGGAAGCATGTATAAAAAAGAAAAAATAAAAGAGAAATCTTGTTTTAATTACACACTATCAGACAGATAGCCATCAGGAGAGGTGCTGCCTTTTCTATGACTGATAGTTTTCTAAATCCTCCTGACTTACTGGCCTCTTTTGAGATTCTGGGTTCCTGACTTCAAATTTGCTGAAGAATAAAAGGAAACTGCTTTTGCTGAGCAGAATGAGAAAAATGCACTTTTAGAGTGAGATGTAAATTGTAACCCTAAAATTAGAGAAACTGGAAATTCTCATTTTGGGTTGGGTGTTTTTCATTCTGCAGAGGCAGCACTCCCAGACCTGCTCTGAGTTAACCTGTCCCATTCTGAGATCATTTAAGGATGGTAGATTTTCAACTACTCTAAACACCAAGATGCTAGCTCCTGATGTTATCAGTCTAATAAGAACCAGGAGTTTCCATAATATGATTTCAAGGAGCCTCTATCACATTCTGTTCTCTGGAAGGCATTTCGTCAAATGGTTCTTGTTATCAAAGCCCCGTACACCCAGGAAGCATCTTATTTTAAATTTGCAGGGACTTCATTGTAATCTCAGCAGTGTCTGGTTGTCAGCAAGAAGGTGGCATAACGGACTATAATCATTCTGCACAGAGTAAGGACAGGTCTAGCAGAAAATGTTTAATTCTAGGTGATGGCTCCTGCAGAGTCAGTAAAGGGCACATACTAATAAGGAACTGCAAAAAAGTGCTGGTGACGACATGCTTGCTTCAAAAAGCAAGCTCAGCACATCTGTGGCAGCTAATAGAACCATTACAGCTGCATGTCAGGCTATGAAATATACCAAAGGACAGGAGCACCGGAGTGGAAGGGATAAGAAGGGAGCAACAACAACACAAAGAGATAAATCAGAATATCTGATTGTGCCTCCACATTTTATCAGCTGAAAGTTAGGTGAACCATGTTATCAAATCTAGGAAATAAAAGTGTGCCAAAAAGCTTGCCTCGGACAATCTCCATGTTTTAATTTATGATAAGTATCACACACTGTAACCAAACTCATCACTATATTAATAACAGCCCAAAGCTCATTTTATCTTTAGCAATGCCTATATTGTCATCTGCTACTGCATCCAAGCTCTAAGGCTTTTATCTTTGCTATTTAATGCTCACTGTTCTCTTTTCTTCTTACTCAAATATAAAATGCGGAACTCTGCAAATGAAGGGAAAGATAATGCATGGAAAGGATCCTGTTGTTTTTTAAAGGGGATGAATTCTTCACATGATTTCTAAAGGCTTCTGTTACCTCCGGAAGACTGAAGGTCAAATGGGTTCTCTTGAAAACTGGGAGCTAGACCAGGAATAATGCCAGGGTCCTAAAACCTGAGGAAGCTTGTCCTTTGCTCACCAACATTCCCCATAGTTGCATTCTGTAATGAAGGACACTCCTTGCACAATGGCCACAAGAGGTACTGATGCTTAAAAGCCACATACTTGAACCATCTAACAGAAAAATATAAATTTTTAATATAAAGAGGTGGAATCACAATATAAGTAAACCAAAATGGATGCATAAAGATGCACACAATATCCCCATAGGAATGCAAAGTAGCTATTTAAGGTTTATAGCACCATTTATCAGCCAGGAAAATAACACAAACAAAAGATGAAAACAGAACACCTAACCATTTACACAGCCCACTCTTAGTCTGGGCCAGGTCATGGCTGTTTAACGCAACGCAACAATGAGAGAACATTTTTGGATGTGGCATGTGACATTCCAAACCTAGCCCGCACTGGCCTGAACTGCAAAACATTTACAGCATCCAGCCCTCCATTAGGTATGGCTTCAAGTTCATTCATTATTTTGAGTAAAAATGAAATGAAATAATAGAAGATTCTTGAAAATAAAAATAGGTGCACTTTGAAATTATTTGCTTAGTTTGGAGGTGGGCTGGGGGTGCATCCATGACCTCACTACCAAGGAGTTTAATTAATCAGGGCTGTGAGATGGAATGAATGTTAGGGTTTCCTGCCTGTCCTGTAAGAACTTTATCTGTATTATCACCCAGTATCTGAGATACTGATCCTTTGCTCTCACCGGTTACTGTGCTGCTCTGTGATGGGGCTTAACTCAATTTATCTACCTCTTAATTTAACCGTTAATAAAAACTGAGCATCAGGGAACATAGCTCAGAAGGTTCTGAATAGTGCCTCTGGGATACACATTTTATCCTTCCCACTGTTTCTATTCTGGTTACATCAGTATGCAGAAGCCATTTCAGCTGAATATTCCTAGACACAATACAATTGTATGCAGAAGGATGGGTCTGGGTTTAAATTAAAAGTTTCAAATGCTGGAAGTTCCTACATGCAGACAGAACCCATGCAGGGAGATCCTGGGCCTCTGTGAACACGGGCCATTTGTCACTGGGGATTATGAAGGAAATCCAGGAAGGAACAAAGGTATCGCTGTTTCAGTTTAAGAAGACAAGAGCATTTGCAGCAAAGGAACATCCCTTATGTCTACTTCAGGTTGGCCCAAGTCGTGGGAAAACTTGAGTGGACAGGGCGATCTCGGCCCAGCATCTGAGACCCTGAGAAGGCCACAGTCCCTTGTTTTGTCCCAGAACTAGTTTAGACAGAAAATGTTTATTTTCTGGACATGGTGCCAAGCTAGAGACACACTACATATACTTAAGTCGACACTGGAACTTCACATCCCCTTTTCCTCCATATCTGAAAGGGGCTGACCTCTTTCCTCTGCTTGATATCAGTTCTTCTGGAAGCCCTCAAATGCAAGAAATGAATGGAACTCATTTTTTGCACCAGTACTTGGCAAAGAATACATCTGCAGAAGTGACACAAACAGGTTAGTAAAGACTGACCTAACTTTGAATCCATCACTACCATTTACTAGCTGCAAGACCACACAGCGGGTCATTTATTCTTTGTAAGCCTCAGTTTCTCCATTTGTGCATATGTGTATGCTAAGTCACTTCAGGTGTATCCGCCTCTTCATGACCCCATGGACTGAGGTCCTCCAGGCTCCTCTGTTCATGGGATTCTCTAGGTAAGAATACTGGAGTGGGTTGCCATGCCCTCCTCCTGGGATCTTCTGGGTCCAGGGATTGAACTGGCATCTCTTATGTCTCCTGCATTGGCAGGAGGGTTCTTTACCACCAGCGCCATCTGAGAAGCCCTCTTCATCTGTAAAATGGGTTAAACAACAGCACTTATCTCACAAAGTCATTGTGGTAATTCAAAGCCCTTAGACCAATGGCTTGGCTTATGATAAGGGCTTAAGAAACGTGGTACGTTCATATTAAAATCTGTCACTACCCTCAACCCCATTCACTCCTAGATGAACTCTGCATTTCATATTCTGAGAGTCATTTTTATATAAGATGTTTTGGTGTGTTGGCTGTAACCTACATATTCTCAGAACTTCTTTATTCCTTAAAAAACAGCTAGCGTTGTTTAATTAATGTATGTTTTTTTCCTCCGTACAATAATATGCTCAGTTTCTTATCAGAAAAATATATTACTATTTTTAAATCCATTTGAATATTATTTATCATCTTTTACACATTGCTGCCCCTATGGTTTTTCTCAGGCAAATACTGATCAAATATACTACCCCTTTAGATTAATATGAAACTTTTTACATATTCCTAGGGAGTACAAAAAGGACTATTTTCATTTTTTTAAATTCCTGTATCAAAGGTGTGAAAACAAAGATAAACTAGGGACTCACAACTCTTCTGGGACTTTTTGTACACAGAGACATCTTCACAAACAAACAAAACTTTAATTTATTATATCTTTTGCAACTTTGGACCTGTTATAAAAGTGTTCAGATCAGTTTCTCCCTTTTTCTGCATTCTGTGATTTTTTTTTTAAAAGCAAAACTATTTTCATATCATCCAGCTGTCTAAAATGTTTAACTGAAGAAAGTCCAAGGGTTTTAACTGAAATGTTAAATCTTGATCTATATTAGAACTCTTTTACTCTCTTAATCATTCTGATCATTGGTTTTGAAAATTAAAGATGCTATTAACATTTTTGGAGCACATTTAGAAGACAGAGCATGTTTCATATTTACTCTATGTGACTTCATTCAGGCTTTATTCAGAACTTGTTTATGAGGAGCTATCACCACTAGGCTCTCTTCAAGAGAGAAGACACCCCTTTACTTATATTCGACCCCAACCCCTTCCAGAAATTTTTAAAATAATTTTCTAGGGAATTTACTTTCCAAAAATTAGATGAGCTCTTTGGTCAAGTCTGATTATAGGAATTTATTCATCATAGCTTGCTGGAGAAAAGTTCTACATATTGAAAATTATCAGAGCAAAATGTTCCAAACAAATGATTTCATAACCAACTTGAACTTAATTATTCAAGAAACTATCATAATATAACACCCTCAACAAATTAATGGCAGGGATAGACAATCTGAAGATGAATCATTTAACTTGTCCTTAGCAAAATGGCAACAGAGTCTATTTTTACTTTATTCAATTTCCCCCAACAAGGTAAATTCCAGTACAAGCGTACAGCCATTTGCAGTTAATTAATCACACAATCCACCCAAAAATTATCAAATCCCAAGAGTAAATATATATATATATACTTTAAAATATGTAGAATTAAATAGAGTCTTCACATAATACATTTAAATCAGGGCACATCTAAATGCTCTAGATAAAGTAGCATTGTTCTGCCCAACTAGTGAAATCTCTTATTTCAAGAGTGGCGCACAACCAGGCATAAGTTCCCATCGAAACTTTTTATCCTGTTGATACTGATTTTCTCCCCTAGAAGACACAGTTTACATTGCTGGTCTTAGTACAGAGATTGGAAATTTTTAAACGAGCTCATATAGGCATGACTCATATAGGCATGGCTCCTATAGCCTCAATAGAGGACAAGGAACAACATTACCTTAAGAAAAAACACTCATCAGTGTTCTGTTCTGTAGACCACAGTTCAAGACACCTCTGTCTCATCCTGTGACACAGGAAGACTTACTCTACCCTTCCCAATAGGAGATGGAAACAAGAAATGGTTAGAAATAGGAATAATTACAGTGAAATCAATAAAATTAAGTTTTAGAACTGCAGGTATAGAAGAAAGAGAAAAGATTATGAATCTTAATGTTGGGCTTTATTTTGAAATCTTTTCTGCAAATAATCCTTTATTTTCCGGTCTTGTCATGATTATTTGTTACGCATGTTATTCCTTCAGGGTTGGTTTCCTAGGATCATTACGCTGAATATTTTGAAAAGAAAATTGCCCTGGGAACCTGGGGTTAAAGATTTTAATTCAAACTCTTCCAGGAAGAATGGGTATGTCTGAAACAGGAGCATTAGAGAGACGCTTCCTCAAGCCTTTATCAATAAAGAAGTCCTGATTTTACAGTTCTGTGGAGCAATTCTCGGTTACTATGGTTATCTGGTTACATATACATACATACGGACATTATTACAATGATTAGAATCCTTGGGCTCTAAGCAAAGGGAAAGGACTGCTCTTCCATTGCAAAAAGAAATAACCTGGTATTTAGGTGTTAACAACAGCTAGGCCCATATTATGGGAAAAAATTAGTCTTATTTGTGGATCCCAAAGCTTCCTTTGAGGTGATGTGGAAAGTGAAGATATGGAAACTCAGTTCAGTTCTGTTCAGTCACTCAGTTGTGTCCAACTCTTTGCGACCCAATGGACTGCAGCACTCCAGGTCTCACTGTCCACCAACTCCTGGTGCTTGCTCAAACTCATATCCATCGAGTTAGTGATGCCATCCAACAATCTCATCCTGTGTTGTCCCCTTCTCCTCCTGCCTTCAATCTTTCCCAGCATCAGGTCTTTACAAATGAGTCAGTTCTTCGCATCAGGTGACCAAATTATTGGAGTTTCAGCTTCAGGATCAATCCCTTCAATGAATACTCAGGACTGATTTCCCTTAGGATGGACTGGTTGGACCTCCTTGCAGTCCAAGGGCATCTCAAGAGTCTTCTCCAACACCACAGTTCAAAAGCATCAATTCTTCAGGTCTCAGCTTTAGTACAACTCTCACATCCATACATGACTACTGGAAAAACCACAGCTTTGACTAGATAGACCATTGTTGGCAAAGTAATATTTCTGCTTTTTAATATGCTGCCAAGGTTGGTCATAACTTTTCTTCCAAGAAGCAAGTGTCTTTTCATTTCATGGCTACAGTCACCATCTGCAGTGATTTTGGAGCCCTGTGAAAAAAGTCTGTCACTGTTTCCCCAACTATTTGCCATGAAGTGATGGGACCAGATGCCATGATCTTAGTTTTCTGAATGTTGAGTTTTAAGCCAACTTTTTCACTCCCCTCTTTCAATTTCATCAAGAGGCTCTTTAGTTCTTCCTTGTTTTCTGCCATAAGCGTCGTGTCATCTGCATATCTGAGGTTATTGATATTTCTCCTGGCAATCTTTATTTCAGCTTGTGCTTCTTCCAGACCAGTGTTTCTCGTGATGTACTCTGCATAGAAGTTAAATAAGCAGGGTGACAATATACAGGCTTGACATTCTCCTTTCCCTGTTTGGAACCAGTCTGTTGTTCCATGTCCAGTTCTGTTACTTCCTGACTTGCACACAGATTACTCAAGAGGCAGGTCAGGTGGTCTGGCATTCCCATCTCTTGAAGAATTTTCCACAGTTTGTTGTGGTCCACACAATCAAAGGCTTTGGCATAGTCAATAAAGCAGAAGTAGATGTTTTTCTAGAACTCTCTTGCTTTTTTGATGATCTAATGGATGTTGGCAATTTGATCTCTGATTCCTCTGTCTTTTCTAAATCCAGCTTGAACATCTGGAACTTCATTGTTCACATACTGTTGAAGCCTGGTTTGTAGAATTTTGGGTATTACTTTGCTAGTGTGTGAGATGAGTGCAATTGTGCAGTAGTTGGACCATTCTTTGGCATTGCCTGTCTTTGGGATTTGAATAAAAGCAGATCCTTTCCAGTCCTGTGGCCACTGCTTAGTTTTCTAAACTTGCTGACATATTGAGTGCAGAACTTTCACAGCATCATCTTTTAGGATTTGAAATAGCTCAACTGGAATTCCATCACCTTCATTAGCTTTGTTCGTAGTGATGCTTCCTAAGGCCCACTTGACTTCACATTCCAGAATGTCTGGCCCTAGGTGAGTGATCACACCATCATGATTATCTGGGTCTTGAAGATCTTTTTTGTACAGTTCTGTGTTTCTTGCCACCTCTTCTTAATATCTTCTGCTTCTGTTAGGTCCATACCATTTCTGCCCTGTATTGTGCCCATCTTTGCATGAAATGTTCCTTTGGAATCTCTAATTGTCTTGAAGAGATCTCTAGTCTTTCCAATTCTTTTGCTTTCCTCTATTTCTTTGCATTGATCACAGAGGAAGGCTTTCTCATCTCTCCTTGCTATTCTTTGGAACTCTGCATTCAAATAGGTATATCTTTCCTAGTCTGCTTTGCCTTTCACTTGTCTTCTTTTCATAGCTATCTGTAAGGCCTCCTCACACAACCATTCTGCCTTTTTGTATTTCTTTTTTGGGGATGAACTTGATCTCGATCTCTGCTTCCTATACAATATCACAAATCTCTGTCCATAGTTCTTCAGACACTCTATCAGATCTAATCCTTTGAATCTATTTGTCACTTCCACTGTATAATCATAAGGGATTTGATTTATATCATACCTGAATGGTATAGTGGTTTTCCCTACTTTCTCCAATTTAAGTCTGAATTTGGCAATAAGGAGTTCATGGTCTGTGCCACAGTCAGCTCTCAGTCTTCTTTTTACTGACTGTATGTATATGGAGAATCGCAGGGACAGGGGAGCCTGGTGGGCTGCTTGCTGTCTATGGGGTCGCACAGAGTCGGACATGACTGAAGTGATTTAGCAACAACAATATATATGGAGACTCAGAAACATTAAATACAATAATTTCCCCATTCAACACAATGCTTATTAATGAGTATCTTCTCTTGGTTAGGCACTCTAATACATATAGTGGATACATCAGTAGAAAAACATACAGACACAAATTCCCCAAATTACCGAAACTACATTCTAACTGGTGAAAAAGAAATAAACCAAATAAATCTGTAAATGTTATACACACACAATACATACATACATGCATACATATTTATATACATATCTCAACGGGATTGAGGCAAAGGGAAAAAAGCATGGAGTGCTTTCAGAAGAAGATGCTATTTGAAATAGAATTGTCAGGAAGTTCTCATTGCTAAGATGACCAGAAGGAGGAAAAATGTGAGCTATGTGGAGACTGAAAGAAATGCTCCAGAAGGCAGGGCAGATTTAAAGATTCTGAGCTGGAAGTGGACCTCGCTTTGAACAGAAGAGATGAGTGTGGCTGGAGTGAAGGGATTATGGTTAGAAAGGTCTTTGGAGATCTGAGGAAATCAGACTATGCAGCGTCTTGAAGATTTTGGCTTTAACTTTCTGTGAGATGGGAAGACACTGGAGGCTTCTGAACAGAGGAGTAATTTGAATTATATTTTACAAGAATTACTCTGATTGTAGTTTTAAAAATAGACTGCTGCAGGGGCCAGGGTTAGAAGCAGAGAGACTAATTAAGAGTCTTTTAGACACACTTTGCCATGCAGAAGAGATAGCAGAAAATTAAACAAAACAATACTGAGGCATGCATGCCCCTGTATAAAAGCAAAACAAAACAAAACAATAAAAGAAAAGCCCTTAAACAGAAGTCCACAATGTCCTGAAAAAATGCAATTGCTGACCAGTTAATTTTTCCAAGATATGAATATAAATATTGGACAGGAAAAGCCAAGGAGGATGAAAAAAATGCATGTTCTTCAACAATTTACATAAATCCCTAATATTTCATTTGCTTTATATCATCCCTACAGACATTTTTCTATACCTACTTACTTAATGAAATTTATGGAACAGATATATGCAAACAAAAGGAAAAACTGAAATCCAAATACTTAATATATAATGCAGCCTCTTTTATGTTACAACACACTAGTAATTAAACTAGGCCTAAAAACTAAATTTTAAAATATTAAGATAATATAACAATTCAATACACTGAAACCAAGAGAAAGAAATGTAAAACTTTTGAGCACTATGAGGAGAGTGAAAAAGTTGTTTTAAAACTCAGCATTCAGAAAACCAAGATCATGGCATCTGGTACAATCACTCCATGGCAAATAGATGGGGAAAAAATGAAAACAGTGAAAGACTTTGTTTTGGGCGGCTCCAAAATCACTGCAGATGGTGACTGCAGCCATGAAATGAAAAGACTCTTGCTCCTTGGAAGAAAAGCTATGATCACCTTAGATAGCATATTAAAAAGCAGAGACATTACTTTGCCAACAAAGGTCCATCTAATCAAAGCTATGGTTTTTCCAGTAGTCATGTATGGATGTGAGAGTTGGACTATAAAGAAAGCTGAGTGCCGAAGAATTGATTTCTTTGAACTGTGGTGTTGGAGAAGACTTGAGAGTCCCTTGGACTGCAAGGAGATCCCACCAGTCTATCCTAAAAGAAATCAGTCCTGAATATTCATTGGAAGGATTGATGCTGAAGCTCCAATACTTTGGTCACCTGATGCGAAGAACTGACTCACTAGAAAAGACCCTGATGGTGGGAAAGATTGAAGGAGAGAGGAGAAGGGGATGACAGAGGATGAGATGGTTGGATGGCACCACTGACTCTATGAATATGAGTTTGAGTAAACTCCGAGAGTTGGTGATGGACAGGGAGGCCTGGCGTACTGCAGTCCATGGGGTACCAAAGAGTCAGACATGACTGAGCAACTAAACTGAACTGAACTGATGAGTAAAAATCTCAGAAACCATATTTCATTGAGCTCAAGACATCCTATAAAACAGAGGAAGATGAAAAAAAACTGAGGCTTCAAGATGTTAGATGACCTATCCCAGGTCCATAGCAAATAAATAGCAGGCATCAATTTGGATCCAGGTGTCTAATTCAAGATGCTATTTTCTTTTATCTCAATTCCTCCAAATAGAGATTGAACACAAATAATCAAATAGTGGTCAGTATCAAAGAATGGTCAATATTGTCAATAACTTGCCTTGATATGACTGATCTGTGTTTTATTTGTTGTTCACTGAATTTCTGCAAAGTGATGTAGGAATAGAGTGCAATGCTAACTCATGATAAATCCTTCTGATGTCCTTCTTTATTTGAATGAAAGCAAAATGTCTTTAATAAAAAGATTCCTAAAATGTCCTTTTCCCCTAGTTCTTCCTGATAACTGCCCCGCCCATCAGTACCTTTTTCCTCCACTAACTCTTTACAGTGAAACCTTGATTGAAATCCACTTAACAAAACTTATTTTGAAATGCCAGTATATGTTTTTGTATCATATACAATCACTTTGTGGAGAACAGGTTTTGCTTTTCAATGCCTAAATGAAGAGATAGAAAGATGTTTCAAAAATCATTCTGAATCCCTATGGTAAAAAAAAAAAAAAAATGTACTTTCAACTTCCGAAATCTAGGAGAAGTAAAATAAAGCTTTTTCCAAAATTTTACCTTATTTTGTAAAGAATTACAATACAGATTTAATTTAAAAGAAGCAACATAATTAAAGAGGAAAGTCCCTGCTTACATGTTTTAAAAGGTCAGTGTCAAAACTTGACACAAGAAAATGTGTTTCAAATTGCACCTTTTAAATTTAAATTCCTCTTTAAACATTTCTCTACAAAGTCAATCACTGTAGGAGAGAAGTACTTCAGGGATTTTAGAACTGAAAATACATCTTAAATCAAAATACTCTACTAGCAGCTTTATACAAAAACTCGAGAAAACCTGACATCAATTTAATTTCTTTAAATGTGTGCAGTATATTTTAAAATACATTTAAAGCCAATTTGTTCAAATTTAACTAGATGTATTTTTCCAAATTTACCAAAAAGATAAAATTATATTTTAATATGATAAATAAAATCACTGATTCATCTACAAAATATTTTAAATTAATAATTGATCAAGAGTCTCACAAGATAAGTATCCCTATATAATTTTTAGATCCATATAGCAATTTATTGAATGAATCCACTTGCACTGTTTCAAATACCTTTCCTCAAATTTCTATCGCAGTGAGATACTGGGTATACTTCCTTTTGATTTTTTAATCATATTTTATATGTACATGGCTCTCCAAGTGGCACAGTTGTAAAGAATTTGCCTGCCAATGCAGTAGACACAAGAGGCACAGGTTCAATATCTGGGTGGGGGAAGATCCCCTGGAATAGGAAACGGCAACCCACTCCAGTACTCTTGCCTGGAGAATCCTACGGACAGAAGAGTCTAGTGGGCTACATACAGTCCATGGGGTTGCAGAATCAGACCCAACTGAACCACTGAGCGAACACACACACCCACACTTATACATAATCCATACTCACAAATAAAAATGAACATATACATTTATGGTCTTCATCATACAACTTACATTTTAGTTTTATTTTCTTTTTTATTAATACAATGCTATTTAACTTTGCTTGTTAATCTGTCTCAAAGCTTGTGCAGTTTATCTCTTTACTCTCTAAACCCACCCAGCACAGGAATAGAATCTTATAATACTTTTTACATTTCCATCACATCAAACATAATATAAAGAAGCAGATGCTCAATTCATGACTCTTAGTTAACACATTTGCTTTAATATAAATTTATAGGAAAAATGGACTCTAATCCACTCTTACATCCTTTTATTATGAATTAAATGTAAAGAGCTACTAACTTATTCCCAAAGCTAAAGAATATATTTATTTAACAAATTATGTAAAATATATATCAATATTTCAACCCTTAGCCATCTTCCACAAGGGGAAGGAAACTGTGTGATTTGTTTCCATGTATCTTTGAACCAGCTCTTAAGCATCAGTAAAATGAATGGTAAACAGAAGTCAACAGAGATTGCTAATACTAAGGGGCTTCCTCAGATAAAAACAAAATTAGGTAGCTAAAGGAAATGTGTTTTTAGGCCAGGACAAGAAGAAAAATATAAACAACAATAATGTTTAGAGGGGAAAGAATAAATAAAATAGAGTTGATGCAGCATTACACATAGTTCAGATAACTCGTTAAAAAGTAAAATAAAATCACATGTAAGGTAGCCGACAATAGATATTCATATGATGAATGAAATTTTTACTATGGCTCTGTAAAGCCACATTAAAGCTAAAGAATTGAGAAAGGCATGATAAAAAAAACTTCCAAAATATGTTTACAATGATATTCACTTTTTTCATATATATACGGATTTTCTAAAAAGTACATATTTTCATATCCATATATAAATTATTTATATGTAATATAAATATGTAGAAACAGGTAATATGAAATTGGGACATAAAAATATATTTGTTTATTCAAAATTTAAAATTAATATATAGAAGAGGTTAAAATTTTGTGATAATTTCAGATACAGATAAATCTATGTATATCACTTTGAATTACTTTGTGAAGCCAGCTTCCCAGATCCCTGAGCTGAGTTCCCTGCCCTTCCTCTACACTTCAGGGTACAGTATTAGCAAGACTGTACTGTGCTTCCATCGTGTTTCTGTTGCATCCACTAGACTATAAACTTCTTGAATGCAGGGACTGTGTCTTTCAGTCCTACAGTCCTGTTATTAGCATGATGTTTTGCTAGCTCAATGGTTTCTTGAATGAATAAATGGCATTTATTTGAAGGGATCCAGGCATTGATGGAATCCTTGCAAAAATCATCTAGTGTATCACACTCCAAATTGAACAGTTCAGTGTTTACTAATGCCTTTGTCTGCTTCCCCTTTAATATTTTCAGAGATGCAAATATATAGGCAACAATGAAAACATGTCTTTTAAAGGCCAGGTTTTCCTCTATATTGAACAATATAGATTATGATATCCAACAATGCAACAACTTATTTATAGGAGGTGCTGGTATCCCTTATGTTTGAAGATGATGCTATGACCTACCTTAAAAAGGCACACCCTTTTATTTTCAGTGGCTCTCCTGTATGCTCAGTGTAACAGATTTTGCAAAAGCTCAATTCAGAATAGAGCCAGAGTACAGCATTCTGATTGAGCTACCTCATCTCCCTAAACACGTTAACCACCAGAAGCTCAATATATCTTCATAATGTTTAGAATTATGTTTCCTTCATTTTCTAATTAAAGGCCTGATTATATTTATGACAGTTAGAGAATTTAATATGTGCATGTTTAGTTAGTTGAAAAATTAAATTCATCAGCTCACCTACTTTTCACTACAGCTATTATACTAACAAGAAAAATGTAAGTAGCCTTAATGTTATTTTTTCAAAATAAATTAGATAAATAATGTTTTCCTTTCATTGTGTGAGGGAGGATGAAAAGAAGATAGTACTGAGAATAGTGTTTAGAAAATAGGGAGAAAACATATACTTTAAGAAATTGATTGAAGGTAGAGTGGAATGAAAGAAATAGTATACACTAAAATGAAGCTTTACTTTACCCTCTAAAATTTTAAAAGTAGTTTAACAGAGTTCATCAATATGGATTATAATATGACTCACTTCTCAAATCTGGATTTTGAATTTGTCCTAGAAAGAAAGTTTACTGCTTTGTCAGTGAACATTTGTACAAAATGTACTTAAGGATTCATATTTGACTAGTGTACTCAACCCTAACTGAATTTCTGAGGGAGAAAATGACTGTCAATTTTAATGTAATTTGGAGATGTTATCTTGCTAGTAATATTTCTAAAATGTACATGGAGAATAATAAAACAAATAGTGACAAATTCATAATTATTGATATGTCAAGATCTTAGGGCTTAATGATAGTCTCAAAACCATAGTACCACCCAAATATATTACACATCTCAGAAAATTGAGAATGCTACAGTGGTAGACTTATTTAATCAATTTTATTTATTTAAGCTGTCTGGTTGTAAATCTTTACTTTTTAGGAATTTTAAAGATTTAGAAGCAGGTATCTTATCCCTCAGTCTTGGAATAGGCACATATTTTCTGTTATGGAATTGTATTCTGCATACATTTGTTTCCGTTCACTGAACTTTAATTTAGAGACCACGTCTTGTGTACTTCTGAATCATTCCACCCTATACTTTCACAAATCTGGGCCTTGCTTTTGACTAACCTTTCTCCCTACAAGGCCTTTCTGTTCTCTACCTAGTAAAATGGTACTAGTATTACAAAAGGCTTCCCTGTGGCTCAGCAGTAAGAGAATCTGAGACACAGTTTGATCCCTGGGTAGCAAAGACTCCCTGGGGGAGAAAATGGCAACCCACTCCAGTATTCTTTCTGGGAAAATCCCATGGACAGAGGAGCCTGGCAGGCTACAGTCCATACGGGAATCAGACATGACTGAACACAGCACAGCACAGTATTTCAGTGCTCTGAATCTTTTCCTGATGCTTTCTAGCTTCCATCTGCCCTCAGTCAGGGTCACCTTACACCTTCCATGGACCCTAGTCTCCTCTGCCTTAACAGACACGTCCATCATGAAAAAAAAAAAAAAATCTTACCCATTATATGTAATGAATGTGTTGGTATAAAGATGGATGTAGTAATATTATACATTAAAACATTTCATTTGACTGAAAAGGTCTTTGTTTTTCTTCTGATTTTAAAGGAAACTGAAACATTGTCATGGGCCCCACATTAAAATGTACTGTGGATCCAAAGCATTGTAACTATCGTGCCCAATGAACAGTCAGTTCTATTCCAGGATCCTTCTCCAATGCTAGAGTTAAAGATTCTATATGACCTTGTTCCTATAGCATTTATTAACACCCAGCACAGTGCCAAGCAAAGAGTAGCCACTAAGAAATTTTGTTTAATGTTGCTAGTTAACATTTCACCATTTCTTTATCAGTTACTGATTACATTTTACTTTCCTAAAAATTATTGTGAGTTCCTCAAAGAAAGGGCCAAAGCCTTATGCACTTTTATATATCAGAGAATCATAAATTATTTGGTATATAGTAAATATCTATTGCAGAGAAGGCAATGGCAAGCCACTCCAGTACTCTTGCCTAGAAAATCCCATGGATGGAGGAGCCTGGTAGGCTGCAGTCCGTGGGGTCGCTAAGGGTTGGACACGACTGAGCGACTTCACTTTCACTTTTCACTTTCACACATTGGAGAAGGAAATGGCAACCCACTCCAGTGTTCTTGCTTGGAGAATCCCAGGGACGGGGGAGCCTGGTGGGCTTCCGTCTATGGGGTCACACAGAGTCGGACACGACTGAAGTGACTTAGCAGCAGCAGCAGCAAATATCTATCAAATTGAATGAAATTGTGCTTATCTGTGCCAACTCACATCAGATGCCACTGACTGCCACTTGGGAGAAAATATTCTTCCAAGAGAGAGGACTAACTTTCCACATGAGAGGAATGTTTGAAGCTTAGATTGTCATTGAAAAGTATCTAGTTGTCTGATCCTCAGTTCTGACCTGAAATACACAAATAGCTAGAAATCATTTATAATGGTAATGAGCTGTGATCTCATATTGGCATAATGCCTCTCTTTGACTGTTAAGGTTTAGCCATAGACCTCAAGATGAAAATACTTTATGCAGTACAAAAAAGAAATGAAAGAATGTGAAGTAACCTTAAAAATGATAGTTTACAAGAGTGTACCTCATTTACTTATTATGATTTATTTGTTATTGTAATAAAACTTATCTTTCAACACTGACTTCCAGTGAGTATAAAAGCACAAAATAAAACTAAGAACTTGGAGCATATTAACTGCAAATCTAATTATTAGCTGTTTAATATCATTCAACATCTATTTACTAAATTAAAATGTATATACATAAACTATTTGTTCATCCATTCAACTGATATGTGATAAATGCCTATTATAGACATTGTTCAGTTCAGTTCAGCTCAATCGTGTCCAACTCTCCGCAACCCCATGAATCACAGCACGCCAGGCCTCCCTGTCCATCACCAACTCCCGGAGTTCACTTAAACTTATGTCCACAGAGTCGGTGATGCCATCCAGCCATCTCATTCTCCGTCGTCCCCTTCTCCTCCCGCCCCCAACCTTTCCCAGCATCAGAGTCTTTTCCAGTGAGTCAACTCGTTGCATGAGGTGGCCAAAGTAGTGCAGTTTCAGCTTTAGCATCAGTCCCTCCAATGAACATCCAGGATTGATCTCCTTTAGAATGGACTGGTTGGATCTCCTTGCAGTATAAGGGACTCTCAAGAGTCTTCTCCAACACCACAGTTCAAAAGCATCGATTCTTCGGCGATCAGCTTTCTTCACAGTCCAACTCTCACATCCATACATGACCATGGGAAAAACCATAGCCTTGACTAGATGGACCTTGGTTGGCAAAGTAATGTCTTTGCTTTTTAATATGCTATCAAGGTTGGTCATAACTTTCCTTCCAAGGAGCAAGCATCTTTTAATGTAGTAGATATAAATATGTTGACAGAAGATCTCAGTCAAGTAAGATAGATAAGCAGTCCATTATAAATATTATCCACTCATATAATTATCAGGAGAGGTGAACGTTTGTACTAGCGAAAGGTAAGCAGAGTGACTGACTCTGATTCGGTTTGCAATGGAGGTGCTTCAGGTTTTTGTTCATGAAATCCTCAAATGGCATTTTCAATTGCAAAAGTCATGAAAGAGAACTAAAAACATAAATTATAAAGAACAAACTATTTTTGCAGGCAGATTATTTTCCAGCTGAGCCACCAGGGAAGCCCAAGAATATTGGAGTGGGTAGCCTAACCCTTCTCCAGGGGATCTTCCAGACCCAGGAATTGAACCAGGGTCTTCTGCCTTGCAGGCGGATTCTTTACCAGTTGAGCTACCAGGGAAGCCCATCTATAATCATACCACACAGAATTAAGCTACACATTGAAGAACAAGGAAAAGGCAATCAGAAGGAAAAGAGAATTGGCATTTCAGGCATGAACAAATGCAAACAGGAGTGAGATGGCATCACGAAATCAGAAAAGGTGCTAGAGCACTGGGATCAGGGACACAATCTGTGTTATATATGTAATGTAAACCAGACTAGAGAGGGACACTGGAGTCATCAAAGGCAGAAAACAGGCAGGAAAATGGTTGTCTCCCTCTAGGTCTGTATATGGCCCCCATTCAGCAGGAGATGCAAGGTGAGTGAATATTCACGACACTCTCAGAGGTTGAAGATCAGAATGGAGCAGTGTTGGAGCAATTCTATGCACCATTTTTCCTCAGCGATAAACAAAGATTGCCCTATTTCAGGAGCTTAGATGATGATAGCTCTATCATCTCCTGACAGGGACATACTTTAACAAAAAATTTGCACGTCCTTTATTTCATTAATTCTCCATAACAATACTAAAGAGTATCAGAGACATTTCTCACATTTAACCACCACAGAAATGGAGTCTCAGAGACATTCAAAGTTTTGTTCCAGGTCAAAGGTTTTCAAAACAAGACAAGGACTAGTGTTTCCCTTTCTCTCTTTTGAACAGAGAGACCAAGCTATTCAAGTCCTCTAAATTCTCCAGTGGACAGCATAGAGGGTTGGGGGCAAGGGAGAGTTGATACTGCTGTGTAAATTATTAATTATGAATGCTTCTTTTTTGCCTCTATTTATTTAGATAACTGCTTAATTTTCCATTTTGTTGAGTATATGCTGCTACATCATTAGTCCAATTTGGTTTTTTTAAGAGGTTATAGGCTTAATAGAAAACAAGTAAAAGAATGATAAACTCTATTTTTTCTAGATACATTTGTAAGCTTTTCAATAGTTACACCAATATGAATATTTCATAATTACATATTTTATTTTGGAGGACCAATAGCTGTTTTAATATAAAAACCATTAATAGAATTACCAGATGGGTGCTTTCTTTGCTTTAAAGTGGGTTACGAATAGTAGCAATTAGTCACTGATGAAGACCTCTAAGTTGAGAGGTTTTTCATAATTCAGCACCATGATAATTTTGTATTTCATCTGCAAAACAATAAATACAAAATCGTTTGTAAAAGGCAACATATGTCTTGACAATTTTCTAATTATCTGAGTGTAAAATACTCAATTCTCCTGCAGAGACGGAACTTTTCACATGACACATTTGTACTCTAAAGCCTACAAAAGATTACTAGAAATTGGTGAATCCATATTTCTACGATTTGTTTTTATCTGATTCTATCCAGTCAGAGCTCAGAGTTATATTTATTTTTCCCACAAAACGAGGTAACTGCTTATGTAAAAAACAAGGAGGGAGGATGGGTGTTGAGTTGAAAGCTGAATTTATTCAGAGATAGTACTAAAAACTAGACTCTACACTTTTCAGTGAAAATAAGAAGGGAAGCATGCCAGATGGAAATTGGCCAAATGGTGTTCTTTTAGGAATTGCACTGAAGTTATTCTGATGGGGGAATAAGAAAAGAGAGAGAATTTTCAACAAGATGCCCTGAAAAAGTTTTCTGGCTTTACTTGCCAATAAAGAAGCAGAAAACAATTATTATTATTCAAACATCTTAATCAATCTATAAGAAAGACTACCAAGTATTTTATCATAGGAAATGCAATTTTTAGTAGCTTTTCTATGATATTTGAAGTTTATTGGCTGTATTCTCTCTCTAAAGTAAATGCTTGGTAATGGCTTTTAATCCCTTTTCAGTATGTTTATTCATTTAACCACTCCTGGCATCTCTTCTAATCATCCCACAGTCTTTGTACATGTCTGAATATCTCATCCTCTGCAAACACCAACCAGAGATATGCCTACATGCCCACCTCTCTCCTACACCAGCTAAGAAAAGAAGCCACCTGTGTTACTGTAGGCACCCCCCAGAGAACCCACAGTGGCTGCACATGCTTTGGCTCTTCCAGGAAAAAGGAACCTGGATTGAAACTTCTCTTTCTTGAGAGCCTACAAAAATGTATGCTCTAATTAAACATTTGCTTTGAGATTTACAAAATATTTAACATCAGAAAGCCTCTCTCATCATTCATCAATTGGAATTTTCAAAGTGTGCCAGTAACCACCATATTTTCTTTGTTACAAATAAATGATGACTGTTGCTATACATGCTGGGTTAGGCCTAGAAATGCAATAATAGTTAGTTACTAACTCAGAACACTTGCTGCATCTATCTTTAAAAATGCAACCAGAATCCAGAAATATAATATTTGTGGTTTCAGACTACTTGTAGAAAGCCTAATTTTATATTCAAATCTTAAGTGATTATAAAGAGTTAGTTGGGACTGCAAAACATAGCATTATGTTTGATGAATAAGAATCTGTTCTATTTTTGTAGTGGAAAGCCCATGATTGCAGCTCATGCATGCCTGACATCCTCATAGAGCTACCTTAAAACAGTAATCCACGAACATGCCTTCCTGGGCATGTCTCAGTCCCAAGTGATATTTATAATCACAACACATGGATACCCAAGTAAATATGTATTCTTGCCTCGAAATAATAAGAAGCATGTTTTGCATTGCTTACCTCAATAGGAAACTGAATGTAAGGAAGACAATGTCTTGCTTTTGTTTGTATTTCTTTGTTTACACTTTGGAGAAAGACTGATATAACAATTAGAAACTTCTGATCTGTTAACCCTATTAATAAAATAACTAATGATTCAAGCAAAGTATTTAAATTTCAAGCAAAGGCTTAAATACTAGAGTGGGTTCCCATGTCCTCCTCCAGGGGACCTTCTGACTCAAGGATCGAACCTTTATCTCTTAACTCTCCTGCATTGGTAGGCAGGCAGGTTCTTTACCATTACTGCCACCTGAGAACATATATATATATATATATATATGTTTATATATATATATTTATAACTTTTATATATATATATTTATACCTTTTGCATAAAAATCAAAAGGATCACAGCATATTTTCCAAAAATAGTAATTCTCCAAGAGAACTCCAGATCCAAACAAATACTATTCTATTCATATCAACTTTTACAAATGTGACAAGAAAAACTAGAAATGCTTACAACATTCCAAATGCCTAAGTCACAGCAGATACCAGTGTACCGTCTAAAAATCACTTTACTTAAATAACCAAGTATATAAAAAATAAAACTTAATAACTCTGGTGATCAAAATGTAAACAATCAAGTAAATCAAATAAAACTCTATGATAGATTCTTTTATTTTTTCAGATTAAGTGCGATCAATTTGGGCAAACTAAGATTTGGGCAGAAATTGAAGTTCCAATGAGTGCTACAAAAAATTATAAAACAGTATGACGAAAACAGTGGGGACTTGATATCTGAAGTGAGATTTAAATGATGAAGAGGAGGCATGTATACAAAGACTGGAGGGGACAAAGGGTGTTCCAAGCATAATAAGTTCAAAGGCTCTGAAGGAGGAAATCTTTTGGCATATTTCAATGATAGAAAAAAAGAATCAGAGTGGCTTTGGTTTAGTGAATCATGCTGAGATTGAAAGGAATTGAGGTCCCAGAGGCAAACTGGTACCCAATCAGGTCATGCTTGTAGACCATTTCAGAAAATTGGATATTATTCTCATTGTAATGGAAGGACACTGGAAGATTTTAAACAGGGAAAGGACATGTTTGCACTTGCACTTTAGAAACATCACTACATGGAAATTGTAGGGAGCACAGGAGAATCAGAGACACAGCAGATGTTGGTGACTTGGATTAAGACTTAGAAGAGAAGGTGATGAAAAATGGTCAAATTTGGTATACATTTGTGATGCACAGCTAATAGAAACTGCTGATTGATTAAGGTGGCTTATAAAGCAAAAGAGTAAAAGGTGATCTCAGGGCTTTTCCTCTGAAAAAAAGTGGGTAGACATCCGAACTATTCACTCACATGAGCAAGGTTTACAAAGAAGGACAACTGAGGTATATGAGGGAAAAAAAATCAATGGTTCTACTTTTGCTCTGTTATGTTTGTGATAATATTAATAAGGAGAAATTACTGAGCACTTACTCTGTGTCAAGTATACCTCTAAACACTTACATATTTTTATTTATTTATATCTTTTACTTAATCCTCCGAAGAATTCCATGAAGTAGTTCTTATTATCATCCTCCTTTTAGAAATAAGAAAACTAAAGTACAGAGAGATTTGCCCTAGTCAGCCAGCTACTAGGGTCAAGGAGAATCTGGTACCAGACCAGATTGGAATACTATCCACTTGTTGGAATATTGACCACTGTGGAATACTGCCTTTACTTGTGGAAAAGCTGAATGGGTCATTGTATTGAGTATGGAGCCCAGGTGAGAAGCCTGAATGGTGATACATAAAAACAAAATTCTGGTGCACCACATGCCTTAGACATCTAGTAGAAGCAACAGAGGTGACTAAGAAGATGTAGTGATTAGCGGAGGAGGAAAACCAAGTAAATATAGTGATCAGAAGTGCTCCAGGGAGAGGGAGTGAACAACCAGCCAAGATTCAGACCAGGAGACAGAATTGATCACTGAATTCAGCAAAAGGAATTCTAGTGACTTTGATAGAGACATATCAGTGGAATGGAAAGGACAAAAGACCCATAGGAGTGGATTAAAAGGGCTTAAGGTGAAACCAAGTGGTGAATGACAATATGGACATTGACAGGTTTTGGTAAAGATCAGAAACTTGGTGCTATCACTAGAGGTGGTAGCTAAGACAGAACTTTCTCTTTTTTTTTTTAGTAGTTAGTTAGGAACTTTAAGTTAGGTTATATCACCACATGTTATAAAATTAGCATGACCTAGTACAGAAAATGGAGAAGGAAATGGCAACCCACTCCAGTGTTCTTGCCTGGAGAATCCCAGGGACGGGGAAGCCTGGTGGGCTGCCATCTATGAGGTCGCACAGAGTCGGACACGATTGAAGCGACTTAGCAGTAGCAGCAGTACAGAAAAAGAAATTCACCCACTAGAACATATCTGAGAATAAAAACAAACTAAGTTACCATGCATAGGATCTGGGGGCTTCCCTGATGCCTTAGTGGGTAAAGAATCTGCCTGCCAATGCAGGAGACAAGGAGACTTGGGTTTAATCCCAGGGTCAGGAATATCTCCTGGAGGAGGAAATGGCAACCTATTCCAGTATTCTTACCTAGAAAATCGCATGGACAGAGGAGCCTGGCAGGCTATAGTCCATGGGGTCGCAAAGAGTCAGACATGTCTGAGCACAGATGCATGCACGGGAACTACTTGCAATGAGTTTTATTCACATAGGTTTCACTACATGCTAGAACACTGTAAAAAACAGTAATCATCTTCCTATCTCAAGTTAAAGAGGAAGAGGGACATTCTCTTGAACTTCCCCTCCCAATTCTGAGACATTGTTCTATCTTCTTAGTTTAATAAGCCCTATGTCAATATGCCAGCAAATTGGGAAAACTCAGCAGTGGCCACAGGACTGGAAAAGGTCAGTCTTCATTCCAATCCCAAAGAAAGGGAATGCCAAAGAATGCTCAAACTACCACATAATTGCACTCATCTCACACACTAGTAAAGTCATGCTCAAAATTCTCCAAGCCAGGCTTCAGCAATATGTGAACTGTGAACTTCCAGATGTTCAAGCAGGTTTTAGAAAAGGCAGAGGAACCAGAGATCAAATTGCCAACATCCGCTGGATCATGGAGAAAGCAAGAGAGTTCCAGAAAAACATCTATTTCTGCTTCATTGACTATGCCAAAGCCTTTGACTGTGTGGATCACAATAAACTGTGGAACATTCTGAAAGAGATGGGAATCCCAGACCACCTGACCTGCTTCTTGAGAAACCTGTATGCAGGTCAGGAAGCAACAGTTAGAACTGGACATGGAACAACAGACTGGTTCCAAATAGGAGAAGGAGTGCATCAAGGCTGTATCTTGTCACCGTAATTATTTAACTTCTATGCAGAGTACATCATGAGGAACGCTGGGCAAGAAGAAGCATAAGCTGGAATCAAGATTCCCAGAAGAAATATCAATAACCTCAGATATGCAGATGACACCACCCTTATGGCAGAAAGTGAAGAGGAACTCAAAAGCCTCTTGATGAAAGTGAAAGAGGAGAGTGAAAAGGTTGGCTTGAAGCTCAACATTCAGAAAACAAAGATCATGGCTTCTGGTCCCATCACTTCATGGGAAATAGATGGGGAAACAGTGGAAACAGTGTCAGACTTTATTTTTGGGGGCTCCAAAAATCACTGCAGATGATGATTGTCACCAGGAAATTAAAAGACGCTTACTCCTTGGAAGGAAAGTTATGACCAACCTAGATAGCATATTAAAAAGCAGAGACATTACTTTGCCAACAAAGGTCCGTCTAGTCAAGGCTATGATTTTCCCCATGGTCATGTATGGATGTGAGAGTTGGACTGTGAAGAAAGCTGATCGCCGAAGAATTGACGCTTTTGAACTGTGGTGCTGGAGAAGACTCTTGAAAGCCCCTTGGACTGCAAGGAGATCTAACCAGTTTATTCTAAGGGAGATCAATCCTGGGTGTTCATTGGAAGGACTGATGCTAAAGCTGAAGCTCCAATACTTTGGCCATCTCACGCGTCGAGTTGACTCACTGGAAAAGACTCTGATGCTGGGAAAGATTGGGGGTGGGAGGAGAAGGGGACGACAGAGAATGAGATGGCTGGATGGCATCACCGACTCGATGGACATGAGTTTGAGTGAACTCCGGGAGTTGGTGATGGACAGGGAGGCCTGGCGTGCCTCCCTGTAATTCATGGGGTCGTAAAGAGTTGGACACGACTGAGCGACTGAATTGAAGTGAACTGATGTCTACAAAGCCCAATCAATCAAACTGTTTTATAAACCTTATCATCTACAAGTACTTCATCAATTCACTCGACTAATTTGGCGGTTAGCTTGTTTTATCCTGTTTGTTTTTTTCTTCTGTTGCTTTTTGCTATCTTAGATGGTTTGTATGACTCATTCATCTATTTAGCTTCAAAATTCTTTTGCCCCTATATTCAGTGACCTACACTCACTCCCACACAGCTTTGGCAATCCACATCCATAGACACAAAATGGATTGTTTCTAAACAAAAGCACTCTACCATACTATCTAGAATTATGAAATTCTCTTTTCTCATCCTCTATCCGACTCATGCCCACAAAATTCCTCTTCAGCATCAAAGGCTAATGCTTTCCACTGCTTTGTCCTTCACATTTTAGCAGTCTCCAATCCTTCTGGCTTGACTGTCATTTCTGCTTAATTTTGATCCCCCTGATAACACATTTTCATGGGTGCAATTGATTCTTCCATTCTTTGACCTTCTCTCACAGCTGCCTTGCCAATCCCACTACCAAATCAATCCTACCATCTGTTCACTCTCCTCCTCATCCTGGGCTGCCAAGAGTTACTGAGAAAATTGAATAACCACGCTGATTGACTCTGCTACAAATTTATGATTTCCGATGTCAGCTGAACTCTCAGAGCTGCTTAGCAGCTCTATTACTCATTCCTACTTGGCTGGTCTTCCCATTCCGCACAGCAGCTGTTCCCACCACACCCTCCTCAGATCTCCCACTCCCACCCTCACCTAAACCCCAAAACATGATCTCACCTCCTACTGCTGAGAACACTGAGGCTATCAGGCGTGACTCCCCTCTGCTTCCCTCCTCTGTGTCTCCAAATTTATCAGTATCTTTACTCATAAGGACTTTATTTTGCATCTGAGAAGAAGAATCCTTATTCTCTTGTTCATCTGACCTTTTCATTCCATTCCTAGTTGACTCTGCCAAGACCTTGTTTCATCAATGGGGTTTCTATTTTCTGTTCAGTCCCTAAACTTCTTTCAACACACAAACCTACCTGAAGTTCCCTATTTTGGAAAAAATAAAAAAGATCTTTTTTCCTCTTTTCCACCATCAAATTACTGTTTTCTCTTCTTCCCTGCAAAAATTCTTGGCAAAGGACCTTGGTTCCAGTAGGTCTTTTTACTTAAGACTGATTCCATACAACCTGATGAAATCTTACTTGGCCATCATGCTGATGAAAATATTAGAAATGCTATAGAAAAGAGGCTCTTCTTGCTCTTCAGTTTTCTTGACCTGAATGCTGAGAGTTTGGCTTTAATACAAATGTATTTATTTACTTTTTCCCCCCATTTTTGAAAGGCATTTAAATTACCTAGGATCTGTTCTGTTCTGTTCAGTCGCTCAGTCATGTCCGACTCTTTGCGACCCCGTGGACTGTAGCCTACCAGGCTTCTCCGGCCATGGGATTCTCCAGGCAAGAATACTGGAGTGGGTTACCGTTTCCTTCTCCAGGGGATCTTCCCGACCCAGGGATCGAACCTGGGTCTCCCGCATTGGAGGCAAACACTTTAACCTCTGAGCCACCAGGGAAGCCCCAGTTCCCTCATATTTCAGTTGCAGATGCGTGGGTCAATTTTAAGGATACTCTGGGTTCTTTTGGGTTTTCCTGGTGGTTCAGACGGTAAAGATTCTGCCTGCAATGCAGGAGACCTGTGTTCTATCGCTGGGTCAAGAAGATCCCATAGAGAGGGGAATGTCAACCTACTCCAATATTCTTGCCTGGAGAATTCTGACGGAGTAGTCTGGTGGGCTATAGTCCACCAGGGTTGCAATGAGTCAGACATGACTGAAGCAACTTACACTACTATTACTACTACAGGTTTCTTTGAGCAAATTACTTTCACCCACTGAATTTAGTGTGGCAAAACTGTTATTCAAAGTGTGGTCCCCTTCTTGTCAACCAGAAAGCTGACAGGCAACCCCAAAAGGATATTTCAACATTCCCTCTCTGGAGTCTGAACAATGAACTTGAAAGGAATAGTTTACCAGTCACTACTGAACTCTGAATTGACTTCCACCCTCTGGAGCTGGAATGGATTTTTCTCCTTCCTGAGCATGTTCACCTTCCATAAGAGCTGATCTCCACCTCTTGGTTCCCAAAGCCACCTTCAGTTTAAAATACTAAAGTGCAAACTTGGTTTTTACTGCTTGAGAATAAATTTTATGATTAGGATTAAATGAGCTCTTCTGTATAATATTTTTATTGCAAAGTCTAGTTCCTAGTAAAAGTTAAGTCAATTTTTGCTATTATTATTTTTTTGTATTGTTATTATTAGAATGTCTATGGACAGAAATGATTTCCATTTTTTTCCAGCTTTCAAACACATAATTTTACTTTAAGTTCTACATTTCTTAAAATTCTATGTGGTCGTTCTTCCCATGTTCCCTCTACTCTAACCACACTGGATGATGTGCCTTTTATCAAATAAATGACAAACTTTGATGCTTTCATTATTTTCCTTATGATTTCTTCTCCAGTTAAAATGCCTTTTTCTTCCCTCCTTAGTGTAAGTACATTTAATATAAGGCTCAAGGCAAAAGCTGTATTATTCCCAAAAGTCTTTCTCTCTTTATCTCTGTTGTCCTATAGAACTTGTAAAACATCTGACACTCTTGGTAATGAGTTCCTTGAAAGCACAGATAATATCTTTTATTTATAAATATAATATTTATATTCCCAGACTCAAGCAGTTTCTGGGATAAAGCAGGTATTCAATAATTATTTTTGAGTAATTATTTCCCTCTAGTGATCTTCAGAATAGAAATATACAATCTTAAATTTATATATGAATATAAATTAATAATATATATGGACATATATATGAATATGTGAAACATACATACATGAGGAGAAAATATATATTTAAAGTATTTATTATAGATTGAAACATGTATGTGCATCCAAAAAAATTCAGAATTTCTATACTTTTATGCTCCATTGGTTAATGCTTCAGCAGTCAATATATGATTCAACACTGACATTAGTATTCCTGATACACTTAACTTATGATATCAAGGAAAGTTATATTTGGAATTGGCAAATCAAGGATTGAGAAAATTATAAATTATATCCAATGGTAAGATATTCTAAAAATATGATACATCAGAGATTGTATCTTTTCATAATAATATTAGTAAAACAATTCTATGTCTAAGTAATTTTTAAAAGTAAAAATTTAATTCTTTCAATTAGAGAAGATATGGTAAATTGTCACTCCATGAATAACAGTAACATTAAAGAAAAGATGGTATTCCTTCTGAAACCTATCAAACTCAATATAAATTTCAAATAATACAATCATTTGATTTAAAATTACATTAAAAAGCATATAAAATATGATTTATACAAGATTTTGCATAAATATTATGCTAAAATATAAAACAGGCATTTTGAAAATTGTCCATTGAGAATGTGGGTGTTTGTCTATAGAACAAGTTAAATATTTTGCATACATAGGATATGTGCAATATCTGCATTATATGGAATATTAAGAACAATCAGCAACACAGAATGACTTTATAGGCCATCTCTGTTAGAAAATTTAACAATATGAGTAACACATATTAATCATTATTCACAAACCAGGGATTCTAAATTCTTGAAACACTGGATAGCCCGTGGCATGCTGTGGGCCCTTTCAGCTCTAACAGATTGAAGCTGAATTTCCTTGGTTGCAAGTCAAAGATCACACAGAAAACATCCAGGCAGAAGGCATCTAGTCTAATAGAATATGTATCTTTTAATTGGAATTAAAGATGAAAAAAGAAAGAGAAAAAAATAGTAACTTTGCAGGCTGTGCCTTCAATATTGATGATCCTTAAAAATTCCACTGCTACAGAACTGTCAGAACAGTCTCACTACAAATGAAATCCTATGAATTGTTTTTTTTTTTTTTCCAAAAGAAAACAGTAAGTCTTAAAAGGGTCAGGACTGTGAAAATCATATCCACATTATCTGTGGCATAAATTCTTTTTTTCTAAACCATGAAACACAGAAAGTAAGCAAAAATCACTGAAAATACTTTAATGATATGCTACAAGGTCAAAATAAAATACTTTTGGGTAAGTGTGAAATACTAATCAGCTTATAGCTTGAACAGTGAGCTCAGACAATGATAGGGGTAGAAATGAGATGGCATCGATTTGATGAGTGACAATTCTTCAGCCTTGGGCATCAAGATAGCCTCTGAGGCATGACTTACCTGAGATCATAGCTTAACATCAAGGGAAGTCTTTTGTGACAGTCATTATTTCAGCGAGAAAATTTTTATATTTAAATGAGGCTTTCTATCTATATGCAAACATCATATAGATTTGCCATAGCACCACACGTAAACATTTTAAGTTGAACTGAACTCCATGTTCAAAGAATAGTTTCCAGTCTATTGATTTTAGAAACATTTCTTTTGTTATTGTACTAAGTCCTCTACTAAGGAAATAAGTCTCTAAAGAGGAGCAGTGTATTGGTACCAAGAAATGACCAAAGAGAGAGACTGTCTCTACTACTTATTCCACATAAAGTGTGGCCACTAAAATAGCACAGCATTCCAAGTCTAAGAGAAATACCTCTGTTAAAGAACAATCCAGATCCCTTTCAGGATATTTGTTTCTTCTGTTTCTTCATAAAGCTTTGAAAGTTATTCCCCTAACAAATCAAGGCCTTCACTCCCCTATACTTAAAGACTTCTGCCATCTGACTCCCATTTCTCTTAGAATCATGCTGAATCTCCTTAACATGAAATCTAATGTTGTTTATATCTTGATCTATATCCTGGTTTCCCTTTAGACCGTTCTGCTTTGGCATCTACTTGTACTCCACCAGACCCCTTACTTTTGGCACCATGTAGTTATCACATCTGGTTAACATAGTTATCTTTGTAATAATAGGATTTCTGCACTAGAGTAGATCCTGAGTAATACAGAACACAAGCTCTAACAAAGTTTATATGATTTATGATAGATATGTATCTAAATAGGTGCATATTACCTTAACTGTTCAGTTCAGTTCAGTCGCTCAGTCGTGTCCGACTCTCCGCAACCCCATGAATCACACAGCACGCCAGGCCTCCCTGTCCATCACCAACTCCCGGAGTA
Source organism: Moschus berezovskii (assembly GCF_049115385.1). Classification (NCBI taxonomy): domain Eukaryota; kingdom Metazoa; phylum Chordata; class Mammalia; order Artiodactyla; family Moschidae; genus Moschus; species Moschus berezovskii. Next base: position 58,662,653 of record NC_142464.1, on the reverse strand, counting down.
CACTCAAACTCATGTCCACAGAGTCGGTGATGCCATCCAGCCATCTCATTCTCTGTCGTCCCCTTCTACTCCTGCCCCCAACCTTTCCCAGCACCAGAGTCTTTTCCAGTGAGTCAACTCGTCACATGAGGTGGCCAAAGTATTGCAGTTTCAGCTTTAGCATCAGTCCTTCCAATGAACACCAGGATTGATCTCCTTTAGAATGGACTGGTTGGATCTCCTTGCAGTCCAAGGGACTCTCAAGAGTCTTCTCCAGAACCACAGTTCAAAAGCATCAATTCTTCGGCAATCAGCTTTCTTCATAGTCCAACTCTCACATCCATACATGACCACGGGAAAAACCATAGCCTTGACTAGACGGACCTTTGTTGGCAAAGTAATGTCTCTGCTTTTTAATATACTATCAAGGTTGGTCATAACTTTCCTTCCAAGGAGTAAGCATCTTTTAATTTCATGGCTGCAATCAGCATCTGCAGTGATTTTGGAGCCCAAAAAAATAAAGTCTGACACTGTTTCCACTGTTTTTCCATTTCCCATGAAGTGATGGGACCAGATGCCATGATCTTTGTTTTCTGAATGTTGTTCAGTTCAGTTCAGTTCAGTCGCTCAGTCGTGTCCGACTCTCTGCGACCCCATGACATTTAATTCCTTACAGGAATGTTATATCCTTCACACCTAATCTATTGTAGAAATGCAACAAATATTTATTGAGGAACTACTGAAACATTTCAATGAATGACCTAGAATCACATAAAATTCCCATCTATATCATCAAATGAATTAAATCACTGTTTAATAAGCATTTACTAACTTATAATTTATTAACTTTCTATAGGCAGGCTTCCCAGGTGGCACAATGGTTAAGAAGCTGCCTACCAATTCAGGAGACACAAAAGACACAGGTTGATCCCTGGGTTGGGAAAATCCCTTGGAGAAGGAAATGGCAACCTACTGCAGTATTTTTGCCTGGAGGATTCCATGGACAGAGGAGCCTGGGGGAATACAGTCTATGGGGTCTTAAATGGTAGGACATGACTGAGCACACACACTTCAACCTACTATAAGCAAAGCACTTTGCTCACAACTGAGGGGAGATGGCAAATATGTATCAGACTTGGGTCATTCTTGTGAAGAGATTATGATGGAACAATAAAATAAAATTTAATATATTCACCTACATGTACAAAAACGTTTCCATCATTAAAGGTAGGAAGCCCCAGCTAACATAAAACCATGCAGATAAAGTGACTTAAAATTAGCACTCACGATCTGGTAATCAGAAACAGCTTAACAAAAGAAGAATCAAGGAAGGAAGGATTCACTCATGTAAAATTAGAAGACAGAGATTTGCTGGAGGAGATGAAAGTAAAGGTTAAGGTAACTGGTAAGAAAGTGTGAAGCAGGCAAAATCACTCAAAAGTTACCAGGCTTAACTGGAACACAGAGTTCATTAAAAGAAGAATGAAAAGTAAAAATGTGAAAGGGAGATTAGTCAGAGAAAGAAGATTCTAAATTAAGAAACTGGAAATTGATTAGAAACAAGCAGGTGCTAAATGTTCCTGAGCATGGCAAGAAGAAGCAAGTTGTTCTGTCCTTGCAATGTATGGGATAGTTCAGCCTTCAGTGTAATATCTGAATACATCATGCATATTTTGTATACAACTTTAATAGCAGTTCAAGCATGCTTTCCATACCTAGCCATGATCTATTTTATCTTACAGTCTTGATCAGCTGTCAGTAGCAAACGGAGAAAGCATTTCTTATTTAACACATATTTTTATGATCCTGTATTGCTAGATGGCACAGTAAGTGAAGTAACTTCCAATAACAGTTATCAGGGCATATAATTTCTAATTCAACTAAACACAAAGTAATGGTGGCTACTGAAGGATGATGCTAGAGACATCTATGTGAAAAGCAATCAATCTAAAGATCTAACTGTAACATATATTTTAGAACAAGTTAACTGGAAAAATTACAGCAAACTATTTCAAGAAAACTGAATAAAGCATTCCTCACAGTTAAACAAAACTGAATGGCAACAGAAATGATGTAGCAATAGCCAAAAAGAAAATACCACAGTGTGAAACGTGCCCCCTACAATCATGACAGTGATTAACATAACTAATCACTTTATTTTGATTAATATAATTCCAAATATTCAAAGAAAGTGGAGGTAAGAATATGAGCTCACCAAATTACCCTCCTGAAGTAAACATGAAATAAATAAATAAATCTGTTAGATATTTCACCAGTGTTTGTTTTAATAAGTAGTTTATAAATGCTATGAGATATTCCTGGAAACAGTTCAAAATTATGTGTTAATAATTGATCATGTTTTACTATAATCTCCTTTATAAATATAACTATGTTTTATAAGCATGTTTATATGCTAAACATAGAAATAATCTAAACAATCCCCCAAATGCCTTTCTGAGACATACTGAATATCAAGCTTATTTATAAAGTTTATGAAGTCTACACCAAAAAATACTTCCAAAATCAAGTTTAAATTCATGTAAGGGTTTGAGGAAATCACGGTTTAAAGTCAGGCACATCTGAAGTTTGAATCTCAAACTAACTCATGACCAGTGTTTTGGTGTAAAACAAATGTTTGTTTTTAATAGTACTCAGACACACATATAGTTATGGTGGACACTATTGTGAATTGCATTCAGACTGCTTCTGGAATCTTAGCTCACCTAGTGAATGGCTACATGACTGGCGTCACATTTCTGAGCCTTTCTTTAATAATAGCTGTTATTTATACATTCTTACTTTATGCCAGTCATGGCCATAAGTGTTATATATCAACTTATACTTACTCATTATATGACATACAACTTATATAGCATATTAATGCATGCACATTTGCTAATGCTACCATAAGACTACTATTATCTTCATTTAAATACATGACAGGTTAAATAACTTGCTCCAAATCTCAAAGACTGGTCCATAATCAATGCTCTAAACACTACATTTTTAATTCATGAATTATATATGTCTTTAAGTCATATTTTCACAGGAACTCCAAGGGAGGACAAAATATAGCAATTCAAATGTTTAGTGAATGTATTTAAACTGAAAGATCACTCACAGATCAGATCATTATCAGGTAACAGATTATAAATTAAATTGCAACTTTCTGATTATCTAAAGATATAATAACACCATGAAAAAGAAAGCAGCTTAAGAATAACTTATCTTTATGTTCATCCTAGCAAAAATGTTTACTGAATTATTTTTTTTTACCACAAGGTCAAATTAATGCTTATTTTAGAAAACTGCTGTTTTTGTTCAGTCACTAAGTCGTGTCTGACGCTTTATGACCCCATGGGCTGCAGCATGCTAGGCTTCCCTGTCCTTCATTATCTCCTGGAGTTTGCTCAGATTCGCGTCTGCTGGGTAAGTGAGGCTATCTAAACATCTCATCCTCTGCTGCCTACTTAGAAACTAAAACTTCCAATTGATTATGCACTATAATTAAAAATTGATAATTTTTATATATTTCTATTCCATTTGCCAAAAATTATAGGGAAGCAATCCGAATTGATGTGTTAGATAAACGTCAAAGGGAAAAAAAATTGTTTTTTTTTTCTCTTTATAATGTTTTGCTTAACACTGTCTTTAGATTTCCATAAATACTCAGTTCTGCATACAATAAAGTATCTGTGAGCAACATGATAAAAGTTATGTTCCAAATGGCATCCATACATTAAGTGCCAAAGAAAGCTGCATAATAATTTTTGAAAGTGAAAAAAAAGTCCTCTGGACCTTCTATAGTATGCAAAGTCAAAGGAAATGGATAGTCTAATGATACAGCCACGAGGAGGTGGCCAGCAGAGTTCAGTGACTGGGAAAGAAAGCTTGACAAAATCTAGGCATATTAGTCAGTTCCTTAAAATATTTTATTTCTCTGCAAGTTCTGAATTGTCAGCAGTGTAAAAAGTACTTCCAGAAGGATTCTATATTTTATACCTCTATATTCATAACTACTGTAGCCATTCTTCATACTGTTGTAAAAAGGCAGAACCAATCATCTGGCAGGTGACTGTCTTTGGCTCAGCAGAAACTTCCATTTCGTGTAATAAAGACAAACATACACAATCTGAATACATTCTCACTGGGGAGGGATGGAGGGGTGGGAGACTCCTTTCATGTCATTTACTTTATAAATTATTTCTAAGATGCATTTTTTTTTCCTCAGGCTGTCCAAAGGCAGAGTTCCATTGTGCCTTTCCAAAATGCAGTCCTTTGTAAGTGATTTCAATGGCCCTTAATAGAATTTTATGAATGAAATTATACATTCAAAAATATGATAGCCCTAATAAATATCTTTCATGTTTTTTCTCTTGAAATCATAAGCAGAACTTCTCTTTTACTGAAGTGTATCCTTTAGGCATTCACTTGTGGTCATTTGAAATTTAAAATGTACTTCATTTAACACTATTGTACATATAGTTATTTGATAGACTTTTAATTCGTGGAAGGATTCATACCAAAAAAGTGCTTCAAAAATCTGTTCTAGATTCAGATAAAAAAGTGTATGTATGTTCTCTTCTTTTAAAATGAAGTATTATTTTTAATTCTGGTAGCATGTGATATGAAAAGTGAAAAAAAAAGTGAAAGTGTGAGTTGCTCAGTCATGTCTGATTCTTTGTGACCCCATGTATGTTATAAAACCATCAACAATTCTAAAGCTCTCTTTCTTTTTTTTTCTTTGTCTCCATTAGACCCATTGGGAGTACAATGGCTTAGGTCACAACATGAAACATCATGCTAATTAATCTGCTAATTAACTGGTATAAGAAATATATTGCATGAAGCAGATTGCTGTATTACTTTGTTTCAACTTTTGTGTAACCACTAATTTAGAATCATCTAATCATGCTCTTTAATCCAAATGTTAATCTCAGATGGCAGTAACACATGATTGCTGAGGAGCTCCCATGTAAGACATGTACTGCATTTCTTCCCAGTACTAAAAATGGTTTATTGAAAGATGAAAAGATGCTTTGTTTACAGATCCTTGGTATTCACTTGAATATAATCTCTTTTAATGCAGTACTAATAACGATATCCTCAAAAACATTTGCTCAAACATCTTCATCTAAATAGTGAGACATCTGTTTGATAAGTTATCACAGGATTTTTATTAAAAAGGCTCATATAATCAATTGCTTCATCAATATCATCAGTATTTTCCTTAACAAATTTTTTTTTAGATTATATGACTTTATCAACCAAGTTTCAATTTGAGGTTCAAATAAATGGCAGATTTGTAACTAATAAATATTAAGGGTTTTAAAAAGTCAACCAGCAGAATAGTTAGATTACGCTAAACCCACTTGAAATCTACTATCAAGAGGCAGCCGGTTTCTGATCTTTCTGAAATGCATATACCAAATGTCTGCTGCTTTCATAAGCCTGACACATAGGGGAGAAAAAGTCCTTGCTGACCTACCTTTTAACTGCTAGACACAGAGAGAAGAAGAAAGATTAGAGACCCAGGTCCCCCTCAGTTGCTACTGAGACAGATTTTCACTGACACAACTGGGAAGTAGCAATTAAGAAAAAAGGTTGAGCTGTACCTGATCTCAGAACACCAATCTCTTAAAACAGGAAACGTTCACTTTCCCTCCAACATCTAAGGATTGAGTCTAGAAAGATATTCATTTTTAATCACATTAATCTCAACTCCTCATTAGAAATTCACAAAAAGCAGCATGAGATAGGTTATTATAGGGGAATTAACATCCACAAAAATATACACTAGCCAGCTTTTTCATAAAAAACTGTAGAAATTATTATAATGCATAGTCTAATAAAAATCTGTAGTTGACTTTTTTCTTTTCAGTTGCTAAACTGTGATATAAACTTAAAATATAACTTTCTCTTGTTTTCACTAGCAATTCTATGAGTTTACGAGAACACAGAGCCACTTGTGAGGCCTACATTTTCCAAAGTCACAATTATTCAATATATTTCATCTAGAAAGGAGTTTAAAATAGGCAAAACTGAGCATTTTCAATGCTTATTTGTTTTCTTCTCTCCAATATGCTTTCTTAACAAACTACTATGTTTAAAATGAAAGCCACTGACTTCACCGACACTAAATATGATCCGATTCAATTCAGCACGTATTTAGTTTATATTTCATACATTCAATCTTATCAGCCAAAAATGTTTTCTGCTTAATGAAGGACTTTGAAAATAAAGTCCTCATCATATTTAATAGATACTAAATATTTTCAAAGAATAACAACTGCCTGTTTATGGATTGGCTGTCATAATCAGCATTACCCTTAGTTTTTATGATAAGCTGATATATTTCCCATTCTTAAGTTTCACAGTTTTTAAACTATTAATAATGTGAGAGAACTGTATTCCCTTAAGATTGTGGATAAAATGATCTCCAAAAATTGTTTCTTAACCTTTTGGAAACTTTAATCATGTAACACAGGTTTGATTTCAGCTTTCACAGTTTCCTTTCACTTGTCTATGACTGAAGAAATTACAGCTCACAGAACTCCCAGATTTGAACTGTAGTGAATCAGAAACTGATGAATTCCCCTGGAGAACTTGGACTTGCACAATTTTTCTGAGTTTCACACCATACCATACAGAAACTAGTGAGGGCTTGGCATTACACTTTTCAGTGAGGCGCCTTTTGTTTCACTTTTGCCAGTGATACTGAGTTTATTTTGGCCCATGAACATCTCAGCCAACAATCACCTCATTCTATTCATGCAAATTATAAAAACAATAAGAAAATTAATAATACCATTGTTTATTGAGTTCTTGTTATGTCACACTCACTTTGCCTGGACGAATCTCATTTAATCATCACAACTAATTCATGAAGTAGATACTGTTTTAACTCCGTATTACATACAAAGCAATGGAGGCAGAGAGAGGTAATTTGTTCAAAAGTCACTCAAGTTTTGTGCATGAACCATGTTTCAAACTCAGGCAGCCTGGATTCCAGACCCTGAACTCTTAACCACTGTGATATCCCATCATTTAGCACATGGCATTGTAACATTCAGCCTGCACAGCTGGAATTCCCATTAGAATGAGTGCTCTCCCTATTCAAAGAATGCAGCTGACATATTCCTCAGTCCACTCAGATTCCAGTAGCAAAGTCTTTATTTAAAAAGAAGTTGGCCACCTCATGCGACGAGTTGACTCACTGGAAAAGACTCTGATGCTGGGAAAGGTTGAGGGCGGGAGGAGAAGGGGACGACGGAGAATGAGATGGCTGGATGGCATCACCGACTCTGTGGACATGAGTTTGAGTGAACTCCGGGAGTTGGTGATGGACAGGGAGGCCTGGCGTGCTGTGATTCATGGGGTCGCGGAGAGTCGGACACGACTGAGCGACTGAACTGAACTGAACTGAACTGAACTGCAGCAAATAGCACATATTTATATCAATACACTTTAAGCATGCAAAACAAGTAAGTTAGAGAAAAGCTTTTCTCTTCTTCCCTTTATACAGTATTTAGAGCAGACCTTTCATCACAGATTCCATCTTTATCCAATATTTCAGTGAACTAGAACATCTGAATACCTTTCACATCTAAGTCATGCATTCTGAATCTGCCTCACACAGGTTAATAGATGCGTGATTGAGGGAACCACAAAATTTATCTCTGTACTCCCAAATAGTTTCAGAACCTATCTTGAACTCCTAACTATAATAGTTTGTCATGAAAGCTTTGGCCCACCTACTGAACGTGGCCTCTGAAACTAAACTGGCAGCGCTCAATGCTCAGCACTACCTCCTGCTAATTCTGTAGCTTTGCAAATTTACCAAAACTCTCTGTTCCTCATTTTCCTCATCTGTAAAATGGGTCTCATGCAATAATAGTATCTAACCTCATGAGGTTGATATAAATATTAAACAGAGCAATTACTATATCATCTGCACAGAGCAGGGTCTTGGGAACTTAAGTTTAAAATATTATCAGAGAAATATGAAAATCTGTTTGACTATATATACCAAAACAGTGAACTAAAATAATAGCAGCCCCCCAAAACAGGAATAACTAAAAACAAATTCTCATTCCCAATGATTTTTTTTTATCCATGTGTATTCAATTTGATGGATTCTGGACATAATTTTTCAAATGGAATTCCCATTCACAATTATACTGCTCTGTGCAGCCATTTCCCTCAAGCCAAGTCTAGTCTCCTCTCCCTCCTCTCTTTTTTTCCCAATGGATAGAGGCAAAGGACAAGTGTAGAAGTTTTAAGCAGAGATACTAGGACTTAGGAGAGGCTTGATAGGTCCCATTTAAATTTTTAATCTTTCAAAATAAAGACTAAATTGACAAAATTAAATTTTATTATCAATATCAGTTCCATAAATGGCCAGAAGTTCACCTAAAAGAAAAAAAAAAAAATTCAGAGTGACCAGTCTCTGCATAAGGATTCCTGAAGATTATCCATTCCAACTTTGTGATATTGAAAGTGACACTATTTTGCAAGTCAGTATGCTGCAATGAAAAAAAAATCCACAAGATATATATGCTTTCATTTTGCTTCCCACTGTTTCTCTGACCTTTCTCAGTTGGAGTAGTAGCAGGAAACTAAAATAAAAGTACTGTTTTTCTGTGTGAAGCACTTTGTGAATAAACAATCATGAAATCAGAACAGTTGTAAGACTTCTCTGCCTGTTGCTTCTCCTAAGCAGAGAATTACTATTAGACGAAAGAGCCTACGGCAATAAACATCAGGGGCTAGTGTTTCTTTCTCTTCTGAAACCAATCAGGCTGATCCAAGTCCAGAAATGCCTTTGAAGTTATAGAGACCTTCATGTGTTGATCAATCCTTGAGCGGTAAAGAGCAAGAAAAGCTGGTTCTAGATCTTTAATACATTCTGCCGGGGAAAGCATTCAACTCAATGAAGTACAAAAACGTTTCCTCTATTACAAATTGAGTGATTTTGTACTTGGGCGCCGCTTGATTCAGTTAACGTAGAGGGAGCTATTGATTCCAGACGTGATTATTTGTATGTCAGTGCATATCTCTATTAAGTCAAGCTAAGGCTGGAACAGCAACAACTGTAAATTCATATTTTTTCTTTCTTCTAAGGCATAGGTTGAGATTTGGGTCAATTTAAGTGGAAAACAGCATATGATTCTCTTAATAAGGATTATCACTATTGATTATTGATATAATAATAATCAATATTATTGTGATGATAATAATAATCAATAATAGTGATTATTATTCTATTGCATGGTGTTAATATTTCTAAGATATCAAAACCTAAAAATTAAGTTAATTTATCAGGAGTTAAGAATACAAATGATTTTAAAGTTGATAGTTCAGTCCAAACCCATCCTTTATGGGTGAGAGAGCTTAGCACCGGGTAATGCAAAAAACGTATCCTCAAGTCTGTCTATTTAGCAGCAGAGTAAAATTTGGCATCAAGACTCCTGACCCTGTTCAGGGTAATATTCTCCAAACATTCTCAAATATATCTCTGTCAAACCTTTTCTCTTTATCATAAGTGGCTAAGCTCTTCACTTTCAAATTGTAAAGATGCAGAAAATATAGTTTAAAACCAGCAACATGAATACACTTTACATCTCATTTTGTTTTAAGAGACTATTAAAAATACAGACATTTTATAAAGTAGACTTCTTTATTACTTTGGCCACAGAAAAATATTCAATACAATAGAATTATACAGCTTGTAGACTTATAATTTATTATAATAGCATAAAAACCAAAATCCCTGTAATAGTATAGATAGGGTACCAGCTTCAGTTGATTGTCACATAGAAAGAAGAGGTAAAAATTTCAACTCTAAAGTTAATCGGTAATATAAAGAGAAATGAACATAAATACCAGAGTACAATAGTTTCAAAATTATTATGGCACATAGTGACCTCAAAAAATACGTCAATCTGTTTGAAATACTATCTTATCTATGTTAATACATGGTCACTTATATAATTCAGATTGAAAAAAAGTGGGGAAAAAACACATGTAACTTATTGACATATTTAAAACTTAAAACACAAATATTTCCCCAGTCTCATCTGTAAGAGCATCCATGATTCACATTCTCTGTCACTGAGTAAAGAAATCTTAAGGAATATAGTAGGACTTTCCAACTGTCTTCAAACTGATTTCACAGGAGCCTACTCTCATTATTTTCAGACATCAGTACTATCTTAATTTAAATGGCTCAATTGCATTAAATATTATACTTAATTGGAGAGCCTTTTCAGTAGTCATTCTATCTTCAAAACTGCTTCTTTTGTGAATAATAATCTTTAATATGATCATGACACATAGGAAATGGCTTAAGACGGTTCACTCTACCTCTTTACATTCTAGGTAACAAACCAAAGTGCAAATGTCAATCGTTAAGTTTTACCTTCTCCCACTGATACATACAGGCACACGCACAAATGCGTACATATACACTCACGCCCATTCACAAATCAGACTTTGTACAGTATCTTCAGTTGAGTAAGTAACTATAATGCAAAGAGTTACTTCCCACATGCAATTTCACCTTTAATAAAATCTTAAAAGTCCTCATCTGCATACCTAAATGCATAGGACCACAAATGTAAAAGGCCAGTTTCCTATTAAATAATGGCCATACATTCCTATAACACTTAACAGGGTTTACCCTAAATTCAATCAGAAATTGTATCAAATGTCTGTGAGATATATGGTGATCTTCTGCTTTTATACCATAATAAACTCTGTTTCAACAAGTATCAGATTGACCTAAATTTTATTTTCTCTTATGTCCATTAGTTTCTCATTTTCCCTGATTGGCAGTAGTATTTCTTCTTAGCCTTGTGAAATAGTATGGAACAAGCTAATTTTCTCAGAATTCAGTCCTGAGGTATACGTTTCCATTTTCTTTGTTGATCTAGCACAGGCTCAGGTGATTCTCCATAATGCATCCAATTAGTTCAAGCAAGGCAAATGAAATCACATCTATAATAATTTCCATCTTATTAACTATAAACAGTAAGTAAGAGGATATGTTTCTCCACTCTTTGCTTGAGTCCTTTCAAGTGCAAACCAGAGGAAAAGGATTTCCTGTTCTTTTCATACTCTTGAATGTCATGATATTTGATTCAGTTTCTCCATTGTAATTGATAAGATTGTAAAACCTCTCTCACATCCCTTCTTTATTCTATACTGAGAGCTTAATTTTCTTTTTCAGCTGTTTGCAAATTATAATTTGATTCCTTTTTTGCCGAGAATTTATTTTAAAGCCATTTTGTTTTCTTCCAAATCAGAGCTTCATTTTACTCAGCTAGTGGTCCTGCCTTTTGGGAATCGATTTCTTTTTACACAGGACTAATCCAGGTTTATTAGGATCCAACACCTTTAGTTGGAACGTTCCATGGATTTCACTTACGAGCACATACATTCATTTTACACGATTCCTCAATGTGGCCAGGGGGTTTCGTGGTCTGCACTGTATCCACCTATAAAAAATACAAAAATATATGTCTGCTTTACAGGGATGTGAGTAGGGTTTTGCTAGCCTAGATCCAAAACTTGGATGCATATTTTGGCTGATAGTATTCTTTCCTTCTTTAAGATGTATTTGCAGTGGCCATAACCTCTTTTAGAAGTCATAGAGACTTAACTGTTCCAGCTACAATGAACAGCCCTAGGGCATCTAGATCAATGCTGTTGGCTAATCTCTTGGATTCCATCTTTGACAAGAGATATTTGCATGGTAAAAGAAACATTGAATTATTGTTTTTCAGGCTTTGAGTATTTAAAGGAGAGGGGCTGTCAGGGAAGGAGGTGTTGTTGGCTTTATTTATATTATAAATACAAATAAGAATGAAATGGTAATTTTCTTATCAGTTCTTTTACAATTTACTGTCCCTAAAATCTCTGGGAGGTGAGCTTGATCTGAACTTTCACACCCTTCAAAGTAGCTCTCTAGTCTCTAAATGCAATCATGGAAATCTGAGCATTTTACACATCATCAACAAATGGTTCACTGATTTATAGTTAAGGATGAATTACGAAAACTATCCCCTTCAAAAATATGACCATAAAAAGGTATTGTTTTTTATAAATGAAAGTAATGATAATATTCCTTTAAGATGTTTGGTGCCAATATGAGTTTTAAATAGTATTGAATATTTATTGCTTTGAATTTGAGCCTGACCAATAGTCTGATTTCTGCTCTGACAAAAAAATGCACAGAATATTGTTTCCAGTTTAATCATGTCAGTAAAAGCTTTAGTGAGTTCGAACATTCTCAAAAAGCATAATTAATCACTTCTATAAAATAAAAATGCTACAGTTCACTACCAAAAGTTAGAATGTTTTAAGAATTAAAAAAAAAATTAGTACTACACCTAATTTCCAATGTCACAATGCATCAGCACATGAGAATCAAGGTTAGAAAAGAAGTAAATGAATTCTTTCACTGAATAATCAACTAACTCACACTGGAAAGTAAATGGAACAAAAAAGTAATGTCTAATTTAAAAATTGCTTATATTCAAAAGCATAAGATGCTTAAAAATTGTTCTGACAGCAGATTATTCATATTAGCTGTATAAATTTAAGCAGCTTTAAAATGCCTTAATTTATTAAGTTAAATTTTATCTTTTCTAGAAATAAAAAGAGTATATTTTCTTTCTGTAGCAAGTTGTAAAACTTAATTTAAGATATTCTGGCCAATAACACATGGAAGACAAGTTTACCATGGAATCTATGCTAAGTGAGTTTTCATGATTTAAATTGTAGGTTTAAGATGAACATGTGCTAAGTCGCTTCAGTCATGTCCCACTCTTTGCAACCCCATGGACTGTAACTCACCAGGCTCCTCTGTCCATGGGATTTTCCAGGCAAGAATACTGGAGTGGGTTGCCATTTCCTTCTCCAGAGGATCTTCCCCACCCAGACATTGAACCTGCATCTCTTATGTCTCCTACATTGGCAGGCAGGTTCTTTACCACTAGTGCCGTCTGGGAAGCCCTAAGATGAACATAGATTATCTAATCAGAACACAAACCATACACTACACTTGTCAGTTAAAAATTGCTTTATACAAAAATGAAAACTATATATTTAAAAGCTTCAGATACTGTTTTTTATTTCCAAACCAATGAGAATGATGTAGCCATAATGCACAACTAGACTACATTAGAACATCCTGTTAGGTACTACCTATCATGGTCGTGCTAAGTTGCTCAGTCGTGTCTGACTCTTTGCGATCCTATGGACTGTAGCCCACCAGGTTCCTCTGTCCATGGGATTCTTCAGGCAAGAATCCTGAAGTGGGTTGCCATTTCCTCCTCCAGGGGATCTTCCAGACCCAGAAATCAAACCCACATCCTCTGAGACTCCTGTATTGGCAGGCAGCTTCTTTACCACTGAGCAACCTGGGAAGTCCATATCTTTGCCTGGAGAATCCCGTGGACAGTGGAGCCTGGCGGGCTATAGTCCATGGGGTCACAAAGAGACGAACACGACTTAGCGACTGAGCAGGAACACTATATATATATACATACACACACACATATATAATTATCTTTGTGAAGTTATTCACTTAACTGTCTCATCCTGTCAAGGCTACAATGTAGTCTAGGAGAACAAACCTCATTTCCATTGTTTACTACTTTATTCTCAGTTTTGTTACATGGTTGTCTCTCAATAAAACTGCTCTAATGAATGAATACCTGTTGGAAATAGCTATCGAAACAAATCACAATACTGGTCACATCATAGTACTACTTTTGTCTAATTTTAATATTTTGAAATCATGTTTTTGGCTTTCTATTATTTGTCATATGATAGATTATGAAATAGACATTTTTGAGCTGTAGTAAACATTCTTCATTTTATTATTATTTTATTTTACCCACTTTTTCTATTTTTTTCAACTTAGCCTGTCCATTTAAAATATCATTAATTTTCTCTTTTTAACCTTTTCCATATAACAGTCATTATTTTCTTTCCTTAAAGGGAATTTCTATTTAAAATGTTCTGCAAGGTTTTCAATAAGTGAATAAGTAAAACAATAAAAACATAGGAAATCAGAGGCATCAAAGTGTTTCATCTTCTATTTTCAAGATTTGACATACTTTTAAAAGCACACCCAAGAAACAGAATGCATTTACCACATTGCCATGAAACATAATGAAATCCTCTTATTAAAATATTACTGAGGAATAGAGCTCTCTCATGTCATAAATTAACTATGGAAGAGCAGGTTTCACATTTATGGTTTCAAGCTTTGATGCACTGAACAAATGCAGCTGTGCACTAATATTCACCTGTCACTAAAGCCAAGAAAGTGGATTCTTTCCTCACCATTAAAGATTCATGTTTAAAAACAAAAATGCATACCTCAAATCACTTATTGAGCTCATGGAGAACTACTTAGGAATCACCATTCTGCAAACAGTCATTGATGAGGGTCAGGGTAGAAATGGATGTTACCAGGATTGGTTTGTTTTGATTTGAATCAGCTAATTAAAATGGCCCTGGAAGCAATTTTCAGATCACTGCCACTGAGGAGATAGGCTCCAGTAAATCAGACCAAACCAATCTTTCAGTCAGGTCCAATTCTGCTGAAGTTGTATAGACGCAGCTTTTGTCTTCCCCTTCCAGCCATTCTCTTCAATTTTTTCTATCACCCAGGCAACAAACCACACACACACACACACACACACAGATGAAACCAAGCCATCCCTGGAGCATGTTTTACCAGGCCACCTCTATATCTCACTCAGTTTTTATTTCCTAATCAAAGAGACTGAAATAAACTTGGAATTAATTATCAAAAACATCACAAAATTGTAAAGCAATTATCCTCCAATTAAAATAAATAAATTAATTGAAAAAATATCAATAAAAAGTTAAATGATAAAAGCTCTGTTCTTCTTTTCCTGGTTTCTCTGGCCTCCTCCCTGACTAGTGCTTGGAAAAGAAAGCTGAATTATGCGGAGAATAGGAATAAGATTCAGATTTAAGTACAAGAATACAATGAACACTCATACAAAGGAATAAATACTCTCTTAATAATTCTGAAAAAATTCCAATCATAAACAAGGAAATGTATATATTTTGAAAGGAACATGTATCTACTTTGTACTTATTTTTATTAGGCATGCTTCAAAACTAAGTCACACACCTACATAATTGGTGTAGATTAAGTACAAGTGTCTGTTGAATGTGTTTGCATATAATTGGCAATATGTAAAAGGATTCTATGAATATTCATTATCTTTTCCTCTAATGTTAAGATCTAGGTGAAAGTAAAAAGCATCATATAAAAAGTAGAGTCTATTCCATGTCACAGAAAATGAAATTGATGGTAGTTTCTGCAATCTAGGAACAGAAAGTAGATTTTCATATTTTGGAGCAAATGCATAATATCAGAGCTAAGTCAAGGGACAGCCATCATCAAGACTGAAAGTTTATTATTTAAAAAAATAATGGAAAATCATTTGAAATATAAAGTGGGACAGAAGGTTAACATGGGATTTAGTGAATGGAGGAATATGAGGATAACTCTGAATGATATGATCATGTTTTACTCCATTTTGACATATAAATGAGGTACCAAAACTCATAAATTATAATTATTCATTACTATATCATCTGCATAGATGTTTATTACAAGATTGAACTTAATTATTTAACTTTCCCCACAAAGTCCTTGTGAAGCAGCAATTATAAGTTTGCTCGTTTTACATATGAGGGAATTAAAGATCAGAGAGCTTAATCTTCTTATATAAAAATCACATAGATAATGGGAGAATCAGGGCCTCAAACCAAGACTTTGGTTATTAATCAAAGATTGTTTTTCCTCAGCATTATGTTTCTGGATAACTGTTTTTTAAATTTGACTTTGAATCTTTTAAAAATATACATCTAAGTTATAACCGAAAATGTCTCTATTTTTGCCATTGTTTCAGGAATAAGCAAAACTATGCAAGCTTTCTATATTATTATAAATGAATGTGTTATGAAATTCAGTTCTAGAAGCCTGTGTATTTATTGGAGTCAGGATTCTATCATAATTACTTAAATTTCTGAATACATAAGAAGCAACTTCAGCATATCTGGAGGTTGTCTAAACTGACCAAAAAAAACACAAAACATAGAAAGGAAAGGAATAAATAAGACAAATTCCACCCAATCAAAGAAAGGGATATTTATAACCATTTACATGTGTAAGAGTGCACACTCACACACACACACACAAAGGCCATTCATTAGCACTGTTTAATCTACATTCTTTGGAAAAGAGGGCTTTTAGATGATGAGTCAACCTCTGAATTGGCCATGGAAGGAAAGGGATTGGATAACATCATACCACTTCCACATCATAGGTAATTTGCTCTCACTACAGAATACGAATGATGTGGGCCCTAACAAAAGAATGTCCTGGGTTGGATAGCCAAGCAATCAATATTTATTGACTGGCTGGCTGTTAGAATCATGGAATCTCAGTGTTAGAAAGAATGCCAAAGGTTACAGAGTCGAATCATGTGAAAGACATTGTGGAAGGCATTGGGGAAATACAAAGAAACAAAAGCCCTACCTCTGAGGAAACTTTTATGTGTACAAATATATACATATAAACAGATGATTAATCTTGAGGAGGAAAAGACAAGAACCCAGGAAGTAAAACTATGAGAGCTCTGAAGAGTGAGAAGAGACTGTGGTGAGGGGAGGAGAAAGAGGGTTCCTGGACTAACTGAACCTGAGTTGGGTCTTAAAAGCCAGATAAGCTTGACATCTACGGAAATGAGGGAAAATGGCATTCCAAGAAGAAACCTGCGAGGAAGATGGGTGGTGAAGTCAGGAGGCAGTGAGTGGATTTCCCTGCCTACATCAGAGATTTCTGTAATTCCATTCAACCTCACCCCAAGCTGTTTTCTCTACTTAGATCAAGTCTACTTATAAAAGGATGTGATGTAATAATTAAAAGCAATGACAACAAAGCTGTCCTGAATACCCTAAATTAGAAGTACAGACAAAGTAACTGTCAAAAGTCAAAGCAAAAATTGACTGTTTGTTAAAACTAACATAGTCAAGTATTTGAGGATTCCTGCTCTAGAACCGCCTATTCCTAAAGGTTAAATTGTGTACATCTTAATTACAATTTTATTTTTTCTTGTTTTACTTCTAAATGACATTTGAAAGGAACACCTTTTCTAAACAAGGGAGGGACAGGGATCAATTCAAATAGACTGAAAGTAAAAGTAGCTCAGTCTTGTTCAACACTTTGGGACTCCATGGACTGTATAGTCCAGGATTCTCCAGGACAGAACACTGCAATAGGTAGCCTTCCCTTCTTCAGGGGATCTTCCCAACACAGGGATCAAACCCAGGTCTCCCACACTGTGGGCATATTCTTTACAGCTGAGCCACAAGGGAAGCCAAAGAATACTGGAGTGGGTAGCCTATCCATTCTCCAGCTGATCTTCCTGACCCAGGAATTTTACCAGTGTCTCCTGCATTGCAGGCAGATTCTTTACCAACTGAGCTATCAGGGAAGCTCTCAAACAGACTGTTAGGCATTAAGGAAGCAAAAACACTAGACTGAACCTCAGCTTCAGACTACTGACAAAATGTGCTCCACCACAGAAGGGAATGGTAAACCACTTCAGTATTCTTGCCTTGAGAACATCATGAACAGTATGAAAACGCAAAAAGATAGGACACTGAAAGATGAACTCCATGCATTGGGAGGTGCCCAATATGCTACTGGAGATAAGTGGAGAAATAACTCCAGAAAGAATGAAGAGACGGGGCCAAAGCAAAAGCAACACCCAGTTGTGGATGTGACGGGTAAGGGAAGTAAAGTCTGATGCTGTAAAGAGCAATATTGCATAGGAACCTGGAATGTTAGGTCCATGAATCAAGACAAATTGGAAATGGTTAAACAGGAGATGGCAAGAGTGAACATCGAAGTTATAGGAATCAGTGAATTAAAATGGACTGAAATGAGTGAATTTAAATCAGATGATCATTAAATCTACTACTGAGGTCAAGAATCCTTTAGAAGAAATGGAGTAGCCATCATACTCAACAAAAGAATCCGAAATGCAGTACTTGGATGCAATCTCAAAAATGACAGAATGATCTTTTTGTTTCCAAAGCAAAACATTCAATACCAAGGTGATCCAAGTCTATGCCCTGACCAATAATGCTGAAGTTGAATGGTCCTATGAAGACCTACAAGATCCTCTAGAACTAACATCCAAAAAGATGTCCTTTTCATTACAGGGGACTGGAACACAAAAGTAGGAAGTCAAGAAATACATGGAGTAACAGGCAAATGTGGCCTTGGAGTACAGAATGAAGCAGGGCAAAGGCTAATAGAGTTTTGCCAAGAGAATGCACTGGTCATAGCAAACACCCTCTTCCAATAAAACAAGAGAAGACTACACATGGACATCACCAGATGGTCAATACCAAAATCAGACTGGTTATATTCTTTGCAGCTGAAGATGGAAAAGCTCTATACAGTCAGCAAAAACAAGACCAGGAGCTGACTGTGACTCAGAACGTGAACCCCTTATTGCCAAATTCAGACTTAAATTGAAGAAAGCAGGGAAAACCACTAGATCATTCAGGTATGACCTAAATCAAATCCCTTACAATCATACAGTGGAAGTGAGAAATAGATTTAAGGACTTAGATCTGATAGAGTGCCTGAAGAACTATGGACGGAGGTTCATGACATTGTACAGGAGATAGGAATGAAGACCATTCCCAAGAAAAAGAAATGCAAAAAGGCAAAATAGTTGTTTGAGGAGGGCTTACAAATAGCTGTGAAAAGAATAGAAGAGAAAGGCAAAAGAGAAAAGGAAAGATATACCCATTTGAATGCAGAGTTCCAAAGAACAGTAAGGAGCGATGAGACAGCCTTCCTCAGTGATCAATGCAAAGGAATAGAGGAAAGAAATAGAATGGGAAAGACTAGAGATCTCTTCAAGAAAATTAGAGATACCAAGGGAACAGTTCATGCAGAGAAGGGCCAAATAACGGACAGAATATTATGGACCTAACAAAAGCAGAAGGTATTAAGAAGAGGTAGCAAGAATACACAGAAGAACTATACAAAAAAGATCTTCATGACCCAGATAATCACGATGGTGTGATCACTCACCTAGAGCCAGACATCCTGGAATGTGAAGTCAAGTGGGCCTTAGGAAGCACCACTACGAACAAAGCTGCTGGAAGTGATGGAATTCCAGTTGAGCTATTTCAAATCCTGAAAGATGAAGCTGTGAAAGTGCTGCACTCAATATGCCAGCAAATTTGGAAAACTCAGCAGTGGCCACAGGACTGGAAAAGACCAGTTTTCATTTTGATCCCAAAGAAAGGCAATGCCAATGAATGTTCAAACTATTGCACAATTGCACTTATCTCACATGCTAGGAAAGTAATGCTCAAATTTTTCCAAGTCAGGTTTCAACAGTACATGAACTGTGAACTTCCAGATGTTCAAGCTGTATTTAGAGATGGTAGATGAACCAGAGATCAAATTGCCAACATCTGTTGGATCATCAAAGAAGCAAGAGAGTTCCAGAAAAACATCTACTTCTGCTTTATTGACCATGTCAAAGCCTTTGACTGTGTGGACCACAACAAACTGTGGAAAATTCTTCAAGAGATGGGAATACCAGACCACCTGACCTGCTTCTTGAGAAATCTGTATGTAGGTCAGGAAGTAACAGAACTGGACATGGAACAAAAGACTGGTTCCAAATTGGGAAAGGAGTACATCAAGGCTGCGTATTGTCACCCTGCTTATTTAATTTATATGCAGAGTACATCATGTGAAATGCTGGGCTGGATGAAGCACAGGCTGGAATCAACATTGCCGGGAGAAATATCAATAACCTCAGATAAGTAGATGACACCACCCTTATGGCAGAAAGTGAAGAAGAACTAAAGAGCTTCTTGATGAAAGTCAAAGAGGAGAGTGAAAAAGTTGGCTTAAAATTCAACATTCAGAAAACTAAGATCATGGCATACAGTCCCATCACTTCATGGCAAATAAATGGGGAAACAATGGGAATAGTGAGAGACTTTATTTTTTGAGGATCCAAAATCACTGCAGATGGTGACTTCATCCATGAAATTAAAAGATGCTTGCTCCTTGGAAGAAAAGTTATGACAAATCTAGACAGCTTCTTAAAAAGCAGAGTCACTGCTTTGCCAACAAAGGTCTGCTTAGTCAAAGCTCTGGTTTTCCTGTAGTCATGTATGGATGTGAGAGTTGGACTATAAAGAAAGCTGAGGGCTGAAGAATTGATGGTTTTGAACTGTGGTATTGGAGAAGACTCTTGAGAGTCCCTTGGACAGCAAGGAGATCCTACCAGTCCATCCTGAAGGAAACCAGTCCTGCATATTCATTGGAAGGACTGATGCTGAAGCTGAAACTCCAATACTTTGGCCACCTGATGCGAAGAACTGACTCACTGGAAAAGATCCTGATGCTGGGAAAGATTGAAGGCTGGAGGAAAAGGGGAACAGAGTTGAAATGGTTGGATGGCATCACCAACTCAATGAACATGAGTTTGAGTAAACTCCAGGAGTTGGTGATCTATAGGGAGGCCTGGAGTGCTGCAGGCCATGGGGTTTCAAACAGTCAGACACGACTGAGCAACTGAACTGAACTGACTGAACCTCAGCTTTACAGTGCCAATTACATGTGGTCAAAGTTGACCATTCATGCATCTCCATTCTTAAAGCTCAGAATAAAATGTAAAATGATGTTAACTTAAGGTGTCACCATTATCCTCCTCAGACCATGGTACTGGCCACCTTTGGAAACAAAAGCAGAACTGGCTAGTATTCATGTACCAAAGCAATAAGTTGCTGGAGAAAGAGAGCCTAGATGTTAACGAGAAGGTGAAGTAAATAGCAATCTCAGCTGTTCTTAAATGCCACTGACATTGCAACTGTGTGCCCCAAATATTGAGATCTACTTTCCGAGCCTTAAACACTCACACAGGGGAGTAGAAAGCAGCCAAAGTGTTTCTAGATGATTGATAAACTTGCTAAGAGTCTGATATACTACCAGGGAAGTGAAGGTAATGTCCAATGAGTTTTAACTGTCTTGAAAAAGTAAATGTGCGATAGGACAAAATTACAAAATCTAACCAACCAGTTTCTTGCTCATGAAAGGTAATGTTAAAAGTGTAAGAACTGGCACCATGAATATGTTTGTAGTTCAGTTCAGTTCAGTCAGTCGCTCAGTCAGGTCTGACTCTTTGAGACCCCATTGATTGCAGCATGCTAGGCTTTCCTGTCCATCACCAACTCCTGGAGCTTTCTAAGTTGAACATAATTCTCTTTTAATGTGATCTGTGGTGGATCAGCTTTTAAAAAATCTATGCTTTCTGATCATTAGAAATTTCTAGGAATGTTTTTTACAAATACTTTCAGAAATACTAAGTGGTGCTGATTTAAGGACTGACATGAGTATATTAACATAATGACTTTTAGGACATAAAAAGATATTATATCAGCAACTAATACAGAAATACAATTTCAGAGATAAGGAACTCACCTGAAACCACCCTCTGTCAAATTATTCACTTTACCAGTGATAACACTGAGTCCCAGGGGGATGACAAGACATTTAGTATAACACTGCAAATTTAGGATTAAAACTGAATGCTCTTGCTCCCAAATCAGTAGTTTATTTCCACTTAATTTATGAGAATTACATTTCAAAGAAACATAAAACTGGGAGATGAGATTATTTAAAGACCAAGTAGCTCTAATTTCAGGACAGTTCAGTTGTGAAATGCAGGGAAGACATACAAGTTAGATAGACTTAATTTTAATTTACAGTGGACTTTGCACTAATAATGTCAGTGGGTTCATCAAAACAACCAATGGCAATTATATGATAAGTACAAAAATGAAATTCTTTGTAACAAAAATGTTTCTGTGTGGGCTAAGTTAAAGAATCTTTTTTTATTTTGAAACATTTGAAAAACTTAAGAAATTAATAAAAATTACTTTAAGTCAAGCTTCTTTATAGCTTCATTTCAAATTTTTTGGGGATGGTTCCAATCAATATTGCATAGAATTTTTTAATATGCTTTGTATGAAAAGGACTGCAAATCTTACACTTTAAAATAGGTCACAAGTCTTAAGGAACTTAATCAAAAAGCAATATGGTGTTTTTAACATAGAAAAGATTATTTGCTTCTTTTTCTCTCCTTTGTCTTATACGTGCAGTGTGATGTATTAGTTTAATTAAAGTCTACCAAATTATCATAAGGATTTTATGTGCTGCAAATAATTGGCTTTGTTCTCATCTCACTTTTTCTTAATGGGAGCAGAACATTCTTTTTTTTTTTTTTTTAAATGATACTTAGTATAAGATACCAGAAAATTACAGGGAGGAAAAGTTAAATGAGGTGCCTAATGAAGTGACCTCTGTCATCTTGGACATGAAATAAAATTAAGCCTACACTAATGCAATGAACATAAGTCAATGTTTTCAACGAGTTAAGAGGATAGGTAATATTATGGCTCAGGGCCAAACTGTACCAAGAATCCTTCCATACATAAAAATGACAATCCTATTAATATGAAAAGCTGATAGGCCCTAAAATGAAGTAAAATGTATAAATAGATCATGTTATAAGATTTTTTTATGGAAGCTATAATGAATCAATCTTTTTCATGGGACAGATTTAGGTGATAATCCAGATAAAGCATATTATCAGGTACCTATTTGATAAGAGACAATTTAAGCATGTACGTGAACAGAGAATTAACAAATGTGGCATATTAAATTAAAGTTGTTTCAGAGAGTAACCATACTAACATAACCACTCTTGCTATAGTTGAGTGGGAACAAATTGTAGTTAAAATATACAGTCATTTACAAGACTACTATCTGTAACAGTAGCAAAACAAAAAACAGAATAACCTATAAACATGAAATCAGTTAACTATTTTATGAAATCTGAAAGATGGAAATTACCAGTGACTTTCTTATAGTATAATTCTTAAAGTATGTTAAAGAATATGTGTTAAATATAAAGGATAATCAGCAGTGCTTCTTTTGTTAGAAAAAAAAATGTGATCACTATTCATTTACCATTGTCTTTAAAGAAACATAATCTATATATTTTGGACTTCCTGAAAAATTTTGAGTTTCTAATTTGTCCTCTGAATTACTTTTTTTAAAAAAATATGCTTCTATCCCTGGCTTCATAATATGGTAAGTGTTTTCAATTGTTAATAATAACTAACACTCTATTGAGTGTTTACGAGATCTCAGGCTAATGCATGTAGTCCCTAGGAAGTAGATAATATTATTAACCCCACTTGACAAATAAGGGACTCAAACAGAGAAATTAACTTGCTTAAAACACAGTTCTAAAAATGGCAGTGTTCGAATTTAAAACCCAAGAAGTCTCATCTTTGTGTCTCTGCTTTTAACTGACTACTCTCTACTGACTCTCTAGTGATACAATTGTTCTGAAAAGCAGGTTTTATCAAATTTGCTATACCTTTTCAAATATACTCAACAACATTTTTTTAGGTAGAGTATTATTGCATTTTTAATAGAGCCAAAAAATGTTTAGCATATGATTTTAGGTTTATCAAAACTCTCTCTCTCTCTCTCACACACAGACATGCAAACAAACACACAATAATAATTACTATTACATTTCTGAAGAACATACAATAGGTGTACATAATGTTATACTCAGATGGTGTTAAGCCAGGATATTTCTTTTTTCCTTTCTTCATAAAGCCACACTATGTACTTGTGAAATCCCATGACCTCAAAATGTGCCTAAGAAAGAAGCAAAGAAAATGATAGTCTACCCACCATGTGATACATGTTTTTAAAGTAATTTTCTAATTGGTTGTCTCGAAAGGAACATTGCTAGGAAGGAGTGCTTCCTCAGAGAGTGTACATGCATATTTTGAACAGATATACCTGATTTACTCCATTTGTTTTAAGCCAAAGAGTGAAAGGGAATCTTTGACAAAACTGTCATCTTTAAAACACAGTGATATTTCATTTTCCCCTTCTGCACTATTTAGATTGTCTGGAACTGAAATGCTTCCAAGCGGCTCCTGTGTCCAATTTTTCAAAGCTGTCACTTTCTAGAAAATCTGCTTAAGCAAAATACTTATGCTGTTAGAAAACAGAACAAACATACATTATAAAATACATTCTATTCTTCTTTGCAGGTCAAAGTCTTCTTTAAGAATGCAAACTTAGAAGAAAATGTGAAAATAAATTAAAAGATGACTATGATAGATTAGTGAAAGTCAATGAATCTGGTGCACCTCTGATTAGTTTCTAGAGATACACCTGGACTCAGTAGAGTTTTTCCACACAATAACCATATAATGAAAATGTAATTTTCAATGCGTACACAAAAGGCCATTAAACTGAAAAAGAACAAATACAGATGAAAATGGGACATTGAAAGATGATGCTACTCTTCCTCAGATCATGTCTATATCAAGCTATTATAATGTTCTTGTCAACCTTCCACGTCCCAGAAGTTAACAAAAAATTGTCAAGCATTATACTTGTTAGATCTCTGGCCTCTCTGAATTGTGAGCATCATAACTCACCTCCTCTAGTATCTGAATATGTGAAAGCACAATGTAACAATATGCAAAATAATGATGATCAGAATGATGTGAAAGACAATAAAACTTTTGTTATCAGCAAGGGACTTCCAAAATGTGAGATGAAACGTTTCGAAAAGGTTCAGTCATACTGACTTGAATATTACTCAATATTCTTAGCACAGAGTATACTTCCTTTATTTACACATATATACATACTTTAAATTGTCTATATATAGATATGCAGAGTATATGTTTATCACACGTGGACCTTTGTCTCCTGGATGAGTGATCACACACTTCTGGCTTAATTAATCTTTCCAAGTTTATACAGTAAAAATTACATAAGACTTACAATTCTTTCCATTGCTTTAAAAAGCCAGTCCTCAGCAAAAGCCAGGACTGCTTATGGTGTACAATCTGAAACCCAATTCTCTCTCGGCACTTTAACACTAGATCTGTCACCCTTTAACACCACAAAATCAATACCCTAGAATGTCATGGTTCTCTGATGGCCCACAAAGTCAAGGCATGATCAATTTCAACTTCCTTACTAGACAGAAATAGACTTAGACAAATAAAAAAGATTTCATTCAAGTTAAATTCAATAAAACAAAGGAATAAAGGTAGAGAGAGTCAGTGTTGTTAGAATTCAGTCCAATAAATTTTCACTTAAATTTAGATCCATTTTAAATCCAACTAAATTGCATACTCAGCCAAAAGATATGTATCAGAAATTAAAAGAAGCTTAGAATTTACTGCATTCCCTACATTAAGAAATGCTATCAATTAAATGTGTGTGTGTATACATGTGTTTCTTTTACTGCATTAGTTAATAAGCAGGAGGGAATGGATGGGGTTTGAGTTTACCTAGAAAACAGGGTAATTTTTGGCTTCAGTGGCTCAGTAAGAATACTTGTCTTTCTTGTTAGAAACTCTATACCCCGTATTGAGAACAGTCCAAGACACAGAGTAAACCCTTAGTAAATATTTGATTAGAATATGAAAATCTATGCATACATTAAATATAATCTGATACATAAACTTAACTGAGGGCAAAACTTCCTCTCTCTTGTTCACTGCCATATCCCTGGCCTCTGTAGTGCTTAGGGCCTGCTGCTGCTGCTGCTAACTCGCTTCAGTCGTGTCCGACTCTGTGCGACCCCATAGATGGCAGCCCACCAGGCTCCTCCCTCCTTAGGATTCTCCAGGCAAGAACACTGGAGTGGGTTGCCATTTCCTTCTCCAATGCATGGAAGTGAAAAGTGAAAGTGAAGTCGCTCAGTCGTGTCCAACTCTTAGCGACCGTATGGTCTGCAGCCCACCAGGCTCCTCCGTCCATGGGATTTTCCAGACAAGAGCACTGGAGTGGGGTGCCATTGCCTTCTCCAGCTTAGGGCCTAACAGGCACTGAATAAACATCTGCTGATTTGAAAGACTAGAGAATGCCTCCTGTTTTACTGGTCAATTTCTAGCACTTTAACTGAAATTTTAGAGTCGTCATTTCAGGATCATTTTCATTTTCCTGTAACAAACACTTTATATGTCAGCATTTTTATTTGTCCCCTAAATTTGAACATATAAAACACAAAGATATTATTTAGAAATGCTTAGAAAAAGCCAGGCCTGAGAGTCAGGGACATGGAGTGCATTTTAGGTTCACCCACTTGCCAGGCAACTTTGCCTTCCCAGGCTTCTGAGTCTCATCTATAAAATGTAAAAGAGGGACAGAGGGAGAACAGGATGATTCTCAGGTGACCTCCTGGGAATATGCAGGAATGTAAACTCGTGGGTATTTGTAGAGCTATGGATTTAAAAAAAAAAAAAAATCAATGAAAGGGGCTCTACAGGTCAGAGCAAAGCAGGAAAGTGATCCTATTAAGAAAGTTAAAAGAAACTGGAGTCATTCAGTTGCTCAAAGAAAATGCTGAAAATGCCCAACTGAAGTAGACCAATACGAGAGGACTCACAGGCATGTGGCACCCAGAACTGAGTTACTGCTTTCTGGTCCCTTAAAGCATAGGGTGTAGTTTGGCTCACTCTCTTGTCTTCCTGCACCATCAAAACTAGAAAGAAAAATATTCACTCCCATCTCGCTTTCTTCTAGGGGAAGCCATGTGACAAAATGTTGGCCAGTAAAATACAGAACAAAGTCCTTGGGGAGGAACTCATTCTTAGGAGAGAAAGGAAATGGAATCAAGGGAAGTTATCCTTTTATCCTTTTTCTTTTTGTCCCTCTTTCTTCTCCTAATCTGAAACAGGGATAGAGTGCCAGGAAACACAGCCATCAACTGGGGAATATGAAAAGTAAAATAAAAACTAAGAGATGATGGTGCAAGTGAACAGCCGTACCATGATTCCTCAGTAAAACTTGCTGACCCTCGGCTTTCTGAAACTTGTTATAGAGGAAAATAAGCCCTTCACTTAACCATGATTAATTTATTACTTGCAGCTAAATGCATTCTTAAGTGATGTATTTGCTAAAGGGAAAATCAGAGAGAAGGATTATCCAAAAAAACGCAGGGGTGGGGAGATAAGAAAAAATAAAAAAGAAGCTATGACTATAAGGGCTCCTATGATTATACACCAAATACAGGCTATAAGAGTCTGCAACTCCATCTGATCAACTGCCATGTTTCACAAAATTTTATATCACTGACACCCTGTAAAAAGGAGGCAACTTTTATGTTTAAAAGCCTCTAGAGCAGGAATCAGAAGAGATGGGCTTGAACTCTGACTCTGTCATATAATAATTCAAGTTTTGGTGATAGTGTTTTAGTATAAAATGGAAATCACAATATTTCATTGATGAAGTGATCATTAGGATTAATATAATGCATGCAAAGACACTTTAAATGCACAGTTTTACTAATAACTATTTTCATGGGATGATACAAGTGAAACAGACACAGGATCTGGCATAGAGTAAGTGCTTATTTATTATGATCATTGTTATTATTTAATATAATCTATTCATATCTTCTCCGGAATATCTTGCTCATGATCTTCTCCCTCAGGCATGGCTGACTGAAAAAGTCAGATCTTAAGCTAGGCACAGCCAGAGTTTCTCTAGCAGACATTTGAAATTGGTACCCAGAAAAGTTACTAGTCTTGTGGCAGGTGGGCATACAGCATGCAAATTAAAGAACTATGGAACTGTCAGCCATGGTTTACCATCTAGAGTAGAAAAAGATAAAAGGATCATCTCCAATGTAAGAAGAGACATGTGGATGCACAGAAAAGACAGATGGAGAAAGAGAGAAAAGGAGAGAGGGAAGGAAGAAAAGAGGGAGGGAGGAAGAGAGGGGAAGAGAGGAAGAGGGTGAGAGATAGAGTGTGAGCACAGATGCTGGTGGTATTGAACTTCGAATACATTTATGAAGATTGAGATCCATGTGCTTCTATTTTAACATGATATATTTTAAGCTGGTTTCTCTTACTGACAATCAAATAAAGTGACAGTGTCAGTTGTTCAGTCCAGGGACTGTAGCCCACCAGGCACTTCTGTCCATGGAATTCTCCAGCCAAGAATACTGAAGTGGGTAGCCATCCTTCTCTGGGGGATTGTCTAGACCCAGGGATTGAACCCAGGTCTCCTGCATTGCAGACACTCTTTACTGTCTGAGCCACAAGGGAAGCCCTGGCAACCAAAGAGTGTTAACTAAATAAATATATTTGTTTTAGTTTTAGCATTGAAACATATTACCAAGTTAGTTGTAGAAAATATGAATCTATAAAAGCTGTATAAGAAAAGGTCACACATAATCCCCTTCTGTTTCTATGATTTAATGTTAGCTCTATGATTCTATGATAAAATTTCATGAAGAATTTTATAAAGTGAAATTTTATACAATTAAAACACAGTTTCTATTTATTTATGATTCCTGACAGCTGCAATCATTAAAGAAAATATGAAACTAGTTAAAGTTTCAAGGTTATACAATATGTTCTTGAAATTTTTAATCTGGGTGTCTTCTTGCAAAATAAAGTCAAAAGAAAAATCACATTTATGTATACAAGAAGCTTTCCACTTCTCTCTCCTGTGAGCAGCAAACAGCCAGAATAAGAAAATGCAGATTTTAGGTGCCAGAAAAATAGAACTGACAACTTCTAAACCCTCCCTAACAGTTCAGAGAATGCTGGGATCCTCTGAGTATATCAGGGATCCAGAACCTGGAATGGGTTTTCTGAAGGTGGGTACAACCAAATTGCTAAATGCTTTTGGATGAAATCCCAGAATGCAAGAGCTTATGTGTACAGTTTGTTTTGTTTTGTTGACAATAAAGAAAAACTCTTGGGTTTCACTATAATCCTGGTTTAACAATAGTCATTTTTCAGATGTAGGGCTGTTCAAATATGGTCAGCTCCATATAGTTAGGATAACATTTTGAATTTATTCAAAGTAAGAATAGATTAGCTATGAGAAATACAGGAAAATATTTCCATCTGGTAGTAATAAATAGATCAAATGTGTCCTGTTTAAGATACTCAGGTACCTGGTTTTGTCAGTGAAATCTTAGCTTTCAATGGAGAGAAGTTTAATGACATACCCTTTCCAGAACAGAGAAGACCCATATTTAGAGTGCTGATACTTTAAATTGTCACAGCTCAGATCCAAACCACCTGCTCACTAGTAGGATTCAGTGGCAAAAATAATAGTGATATAGAGTAAGTCTATAAGCTTATAGCATACATAGTTTCTTTAATAATAAACATTGAAGTATATACTGATTTTTTAAAGACACATTAAAGACAATTTATATTTCCCCCTCACAATGTTGTTCATTGTATAATTTCAACAATAAACAATGATTTTTTTTAATAATTATTAAATGAAGCTTTCATTCAGTTTTCCAGTTTTTCAGTGAGGAAGCTGCATTTTATTCCTACTTTTTTAAATCGGAATTTTGACAGGCTTCTAATTTATAATTATCTGGAACACAGTTTATAACTTTAATTATAACTTCTACACTGTAAGAGAAGTTAGCGTGATGTAGACACTCAATTAGTACTTACAGGGTGAATGAATCTATAAAAAAAGAAGAGTATATGCTATAACTAAGCACTCTATTCCCACCTGAGTTTCATATTTCTCTTTCCATTTACCTTACCTGAAACAGTTTCCATAACAAACGCATTGGGTAACAGGGCTAAAACACTCAACACTATTTTTTTATTGTTAAGAAGCAGGAAGTCATAAACCAATTTCAAACCACAGTCCCATAAGGAAGGAAATCTGCCAAAAGACATGAAAGCCATAATGATTTATTTCTTGAAGGGAAAGAAAACCTGATGGGCTATTTCAAGCAAGGGCAACTGGAACTTGGTGCATTAGCAGTTATCTGTGGGATCTACTTTTAGAACAGATATTCCTTGTTTGAAAACAAAGCATAAAATGATGTTAATCTGTAAGTGGAGGAAGCTGTTCATAGCCCTTTAATCAGAGCATGGTGTACTCGAATTATCTGCCCTTCCATTTTCAATTTAGAATACCCACCAAGTCTGCACCAGTGGCCATTAGGAGTACTCCACTCTCAGTAAATTCATTGGAGTTTTACAAATACAAAGCCTACAGGATTGAATACTTCAGAGTAAATTTTAGCTGCATAATCAAGAATATGGCCGAAATTGCCAATTAATGGTGCAAAGCACAAATAATCAAACTTTGGATATAGAAAAGCCCTTTATGGACTAAATATATCCACTATGCAATCTATCCCTGACTTTGCAGGGAGGCTTACCTGAATACTAACAATCAAAGCTATCCAAATAAATTCCTGCTGAAAACCAACCTCTCGGCTAAGAAGAATTATGTAAGATAAAAATGAAGAGGGAAAAAAATGCCATTATTATTTAAATAATCTCATTTTGCTGTTATTTAAACTTGAAAGCAAACAAAACTCACACTATTGGAGATCTTCACGGATTAAGACGTTCAAAATGGGAGGGCAACATGTAAAAGGACGCTAATAAGCTTAACAAAGTGTACCTTAAAACAGAAACATCTCAAAGTTAAGAATTATGTAACAGTAAGAAGTGCAACTAAAGGGAAAACATACCCAGGGAAAAACTTCATTTGAGCCACGACCTGAGAAGGCAACTCTTAAAGCCAAATTGAGGCTTATCAGACAAATATATGCATGCCAGGCAAGCAGTGAAAAAAACCCAGGAAAGAATATCAACACAGATGGGAACGAGATAGCTGACTTGCAGGAAACCATGCGGAGTGACAGCTCAGCAGTATCTCCACACCTGAGCTGGCAGCAGGGCCTGTGGGGGCTGTGCCTTAGCCAAGTCCGCAGGGGCCTTAGGCAGATGTGGCTTGGCACTGGGAGCAGTGTGCACAAAGTCCTGACCCTACAAGCCTGCAACTCCGCGAATGTGGTCTCAAAAAATATGTAAAAATCAAAACTCACTAGGGGACTCATCAATACTTGCTGGTGCTGCTGCTAAGTCGCTTCAGTCGTGTCCGACTCTGTGCGACCCCATAGATGCAAATTATACTTCTATTCAGGGGAAACATTAGAAGGGAAAAGTCTGCCAATAATTGCTATGAAAACATTTATCTGACCCTGATCCATGTTGCTCACCAGATTCAATTATTTTAAATAATGTATGAAAGTGGAAACAAAATCATTGCTAATCAATATTAGATTGATTTTGTTGTAAAAAATTTACATTTTTGAAAGTTACCTGAAACTATCGTTATCTCCTAAATCTGATTTAAGAATCTGATTTAAATAAACTTAATTTAAGAAATTTATTTTTAAATAATGCATTATTTCTATTTGTTTTTACAGCAAATATCATCACCTGTTTGCCCGTAGTTGTGTTGCTAAACACAAGTCCTTCTAAGAGAGGTTTCTAGTTAATTTTAAAAACACATGGGAAAGAGCAGAATAAGAGAAATTGGAAATCAAGTCAGAAGTACGATGGAAAATGTATGATATACCCATCGGCATTTGGTTAAATAAATTTACTGACATCATAAACAGCAAAATCGTTTGCACAAAGAACTTTTCTCTTACATGAAAACTTCCTACTCTAAAACTTCCACTCCATTATGATATTTATTGAGTGCAATTTCCTGCTTTAGGATGACTGAATTGCAGGGAGTTAATCTCGATTCAGGCTGAGGTCTTCCTGTTCACATCTCCTTTGTAAGTGGAGCTTCCTGGGGAAGCTGAAAAGGAACCAAATGTTTCACAGCTGAAGCTCTTCACCTGACTTTCTCTTTATGACATAATTTATTTTTTAAAGTTCTGAGATTTCCAGCATTAAGCTAATGAAAGATGAAGATGTAAACATACAACTTAGAATATCCTGTATCTAGTAAAAATATATTCAACTGTGGAATTAATAAATTCAGAGACTGAATAAGTTACAATTGCTAGACCTTTAAAAGTTCCATTAGATTTATTGCAATGGCAGACACATATTTATATCTACTAAGAATCTTTTATCCAAAAATAGCACAAAAAATATTTTTAAGAAATTATTCTCAGTATCATATTGTTAATGTACAATGATGATTAAAAGCTTGTTAAACAATCTTCTCCAATGAAGTGGATATCATTTTCAACTGATAAAATTACAACAATGCAGCAGCCGCAGCAGGATGGAAGGTAAGTTACCTAGATTATAATTTTGCCAGCTACTTTAATGGTTTTAGTGTACTAGGGCTTGAATTTTCCCTTCTGCTGTTGTTTATTTCAGTGTGAGAAGAAATAAGGATTAATGGGCAATAGAAAGGTTTTTCTGAGAACTTTAATTCTCTCAAGGTTCCAGTTCAAAGTTGCAAGATAAATACCAAATTCGACCTTACCAGTAAGATTTGACACGGCTGTTTTAAATTCTAAAACTGTTCTTTACTCAGTACCTCTTGGAGATGATGGGTTTCCTGATTGTTCAGTTCAGTTCAGTCGCTCAGTCGTGTCCGACTCCTTGCGACCCCATGAATCACAGCACGCCAGGCCTCCCTGTCCATCACCAACTCGCGGAGTTCACTCAAACTCATGTCCATCCAGTCGGTGATGCCATCCAGCCATCTCATTCTCTGTCTTCCCCTTCTCTTCCCGCCCCCAATCCTTCCTAGCATCAGAGTCTTTTCCAGTGAGTCAACTCGTATGTGAACCGTGAACTCCTGATTGTTAGCTGAGCTACTAAATATTCATGTGTGTGTGTGTGCGCATACAGCTGTGTCCAACTCTTTGCAGCCCCATGGACTGTAGCCTACCAGGCTACTCTATCCATGGAATTTTCCAGGCAAGAATACTGGAGTGGGTTCCCATTCCCTACTCCAGGGGATCTTCCTGACCCAGGGATCGAAACTGTGTTTCTTGTGCCTTCTGAAATGGTGGGTTGATTCCTTACCATTAGCACCACCTGGGAAGCCCTGAAGATTCACAGACCCAGTGAAAGGAAGATTTTCATGAGTCCAAGATTATTTTACTATCAAACTTTCACAGTTCTTACTGTGATCTCTTTCTCTTTTATTTTATTTTTTTTGAAAAGAATCTTTATTTTTCTCATTACAAATGTTAAACTGTAGAAATTTTGGAAAAGAAACTACAGCATATAAAAGAAATAAAAGAGTCAGCTCTTATCCCTTCACCTTGAGCTGACCACTGGTAACTGGATAGGTTAGTGCTCTCTATAAATGTACCTTAGACTTCTGCTAGCAAAAGGTCTCCAATTGGCTGGAATATCCAACAGATACTACCCTGTTCTGTGAAGTTAACCGGTCAGTATTTTCTCAGAGTCAAGATTACCACTTGATAAATCATCAGCAACCACCTCCTGTCCCACTGAAGTCTTCCCTAGGGGTTCCTACTAACTAAAGGCTAATCATCCATGTTCTTATTTAGCTCTTGAGTTCCGATTAGATCATAGTTTATAAAGTGGATGACTGCAGACTGCTAATTCTTACCTGACAACACAGTGAACAAACACAGCATATTCAGGAAACATGTCTTATTTTTCATTTTAACAAATCCATACCTGACTATTGTATCATTAAATGTAAAATCATGCTAAGTTTGGCTGCGGAAAGAGATACTGATAAGATTTCAGTAGCCACATGTTATTCCCAGTATTGTGGGGATTTGTACTGACTAAGTTATTTACAATCAATTATATTTTGGCTTCCCTAGTAGCTCAGTTCAGAGAAGGCAATGGCACACCACTCCAGTACTCTTGCCTGGAAAATCCCACGGATGGAGAAGCCTGGTAGGCTGCAGTCCATGGGGTCGCCAAGAGTTGGACACGACTGAGTGACTTCACTTTTACTTTTTACTTTCATGCATTGGAGAAGGAAATGGTGACCCACTCCAGTGTTCTTGCCTGGAGAATCCCAGGGACGGGGGATCCTGGTGGGCGTCCCTCTATGGGGTCGCATAGAGTTGGACATGACTGAAGCGACTTAGCAGTAGCAGCAGCAGCAGTAGCTCAGTTGGTAAAGAACCTGCCTGCAATGCAGGAGACCCCGGTTCAGTTCCTAGGTTGGGAAGATCTGCTGGAGAAGGGACAGGCTACTCTCTCTAGTACTCTTGGGCTTCCCTGGTGGCTCAGCTGGTAAGGAATCCACCTCCAAATCAGGAGACCTGGGTTCGATGCCTGGGTTGGGAAGATCCCCTGGAGAAGGGAAAGGCTACCCATGCCAGTATTCTGGCCTGAAGAATTCCATGGACTGTACAGTCCATGGGGTCACAAACAGTCAGAGAGGGCTGAGTGACTTTCACTGTCACTAATTTTAAAACTTGAAATGACATTATGAAAATGTATCAGATGCAGGCTAATGTCAATAACAATGTGTTATAGATCAAACTCACCCACAAACATTGAAAAATAATTTAATGAAATATTTGAGATTATTAAATATTTTTATACATATTTCTTTTCCCCTGGTGCACCATTGCTTCTTAATATATATTTATGCATCTGTTTATAGCTGAAGTAAAATAGGATTGAATAGTTCCAAACTACTGCAATTTGAAGAGAATGTAATGAAAATGGCAATAATATAATAAAAATGAATCAGATATAATATTCTAGAAAATCATTTTTTGGTAACTTTTTACCACAAAATATTAATAAAATACAAAAGAGAGGGTTTTTTTCCCCCTAAATGAGCCATTGTTTTACTATTTTATATATAATTGACCCTCTATATTTGAGATTTTATATAATAAATATTTCAACAAATAACACATTAGTATATAATATCCATAAAAACAGCCATTTCTCAGCTAAGTAAATTTAAAAACATGTGTTTTCCCTTGACACAATGAAGCAGTTATCATAAAACTTAAATTCCAAATCACATAATGTTATCACTTAGCACATCACAAATCTTGTCAGATCAAATCACTTTGCAAGTGAAATATTACAAAAGAATAAAACAGCAACCAAAATTTGAATTTTAGTTGCCCTTTTAAAAAGTGCATATAAAATTCTCTAAAATTTCTGATAGTTGCAAAACTTAGAATACACACAGCATTTAATAATTAAGGAGGGGCTTTTCAGTTTCTTTTCTTTTTTTTCCTGCACGTAAAGGAAAAGATCCCACTGGTATGGAGTCCCCAGTCACTCTTTCCTATGACGTCTTTTCTAAGCCCACTAGTGTCTCTAAACAGGCGTCACTGGGTTCCCTTCCAGTCTCAAGGGAGTTTGGCTCCTCCCAACTCCCTCCCAATTATAAATATGCAGGCTAGATAATTGACCCACCCTTTTGACTGCCGCATTGTCTAAAAAACTGACTGCCTCCTACTAAACCACTAACAACAGGTAGGAGAGGAAGTACTAATTAATCAACTTGAATATCTGAAGTCATTATTGACTCAAATCCTTTGATACCTTCTTTAACTCTCCCAACTTTTAAACTCTCCCACCCTCTATGGCACCTGCACACTTCATATTCTCCTTAAACAGCAAAGCATTTAAAAATAAATAGAATTTTCAAAAAAAAAAAAAATATATATATATGTATGTGCACATATGCATATTTAAGTTCCTTTTTTTGGCATCCTAGTTTTACCAATCAGATCCTAAAACTTAAATAATTGTAAAGTCTAGAAAATACAATAGTGAAAATAAAGAAAACCTTATCCCCTTGGTCCACAGAGCATCTGTTCATGCCAATGTTTCCATTAGAGGTAAACGAGAAGCTCATGAAAGTGCAAAATCAGAAAAAGCGGAACCTTGGACAAGAAATTCTAAAGGTACCTAAAGCTACCAATGTATTCCTAAAGATACATTCCAGAATGTAAAAACATAGAAAAAAATTAGTGTGTTAAAAATGATAAAGAAAAATCTCTGTGAGGATAACTTATAGCCTCTATTCCAGGCTAGAAGGTTATGATCATTAGATATGAAGCCACCAGATATCATGGAAAAGAGACCTTTCTTGCTCTTCGATTTAAGGTTGCAAAATGGGATTTGTATATCAAAGTAGGAGGGTTTTCAAGTTGGCTATCTAATATCATGGCTTTATAATTCAGGTAGTTTTCAGGAACAATGTACAGGAAATGAGACACCTGAATACATAATTGTCACTTAACTGTCCATCTTACTTAGACTCAGGTACCTGAATCCATTCTAAGTGTCTGAAGACCTACTCCACCTTCCCTTAACTGGCCTCTTAATTTAAAGAAATTCCCCAAGCAGATCATGTATGTAAGTATACAGATAAGAGACCAAACAGTTAATCAGGTCAACTGTGTGCATTTTAGTAGAATTAGGACTGCAATCTTCTTCTCACAAAACAACAAAATTTGGTGAAATTGAAGACCAGTATTTTAACACATTTCATTGGCATACTTGATTTCTTTCAATGTCATATAAAAAGTTAACAGTAATATTTACTTTGATGTCTTTAAAAAAATCTGCAGTTATGAATTGATTGGGCATTGTTGCATAGATAAACATGTTAGGGTCAATTATAAACTATAATCAATTTATGATATTAAATTCTTGAGTCATTACTTAAAATTAGATACAAAGATGGTTTACTTATGGTCATGAAAATTAAATCTATATAATAGTGTACCCATTAAATACACATTCAATCATTTGGGGTGAAAAATTTTCAAAATATGCTCCATAGTGACCTGAATTGTTAAACTGAGATCATTATAAATACTAATCAGGCTGCCTAAGGTAGTGTCATCTGAAGTCAGTGAAGTATGTGTAACTTTAAGGATCCAGAAAAAGATTTTCTCTTAGATACATATGTTTCCTTCACATTTGAGAAATATTTCTTGATACCTCTGATATCAGAATACATATGTAGTGTTAATAACTCTTCATTTAGATTCTAGTTAGCTGTTTTAACTAAATTAGGAGTGGCAAATAAGCACATTGGTACAATCATGGATAAATGAGAAGCAGCAGGTTCTGAGTAGGGACTTAGAAGTGACTTATGTGAGGTTTCCCAAGTACATTTGGTAGCATCTTTTTTTAGTTATTTGGTGCTCTTTTTCACTGTTTCTAAGTTTCATTTTTATTCCAAATAGAAAAGGTTATTCAGAGAATTATGCTTAAAATGTGTAAATTTATCAAAATGCAAGTAAGTATGTAAGTATTTATAGTAAAGCAAAAAAGAAACTTAGATACCAAATGACTAGGATATGAGCAGCATAATCTTCCTTTTTTCCTTCCAAGTGGCAGCTGAGGATATTGAGACCCTATTTCATCATTAATGAAAAGGGATTTGAGAAATAGTGGGATCAAAAACAAAACTGATCCTGAAATCCCAGGCTAACAGAGCACCCTGGGATTATATCTCCTACTTGTAACTAGACAGCTATACCCATGAGGTAACAGCTGTACTTGATGTAACACTGTGATTTACCCACTTGGTAATGAATGTAGCCTCTACATCAAGAGAAGTTTCTATGCTTCCATGTTTATCTTATACATGGGTTGATAATTTTACATAAACAAGAGAGCCATTGATATTCAAATAATTTACACTGAATTGTCTACACATGAGAGATCTCCATGGTGACCCATCTACACAAAACTATATTTTTTGGAAAGATTGTATTTAGTTTATCCTTTCCCCCACTCCATACTCCCCAAAAATACCCACCATGAGATAGTTTCACAAATGAATCAGTTTTTCATAAAACACTTAAAAAAAATAACAATGCTTGTCTTCTTACATAAGCATCAGATACCATGCTTTGTTCTTTGGGTTGATCAGAGTCATTGGGTTGACCAAAGTAACAGCTTGCATAGGCAGAGTTCATTGTGTGCAAATCTTACTAAAATAAGGCTATTTTCAGTGTTTAGGAGGTGATACAATGAGTAAAGAAAGCTCTCAAGTGACATTTCCCTGCATTCCACATTCTCTCTAGCTATACCTGACTTCCTGGGCAGAGAGCTGAGACCAGTGGGTTTGCCTGCACCATAAGGCAACATGTGTTGGATGGAATACAAGTTCTAGAAGCAAAATGCAAAAGGACGGATGATCCGGGCTTGTGTTGGAGGCAAGAGGGGCTCCATCTTTACTCCTCCCTTTGTAAGAGGGGGCCACGATGCGGAAGGCAGCGGGGCAGGTATGTGCTCATGTGCCGCTGGAGGGCCAGCCCTCCGGCACGGACACCTCCAGAAGTCACTGACCCCTGGTGGCCGCTGGGTGTGACTTATTGATGCAAGGTGGGACCTACGCTCCCACTCAAAGGAATGGGAGGATAAGTACCAATACCTCCTGAGGAGGAAAAAAACGGAGCCCAGAAAGCCTGCCAAAGGAGCGAGCAGTTAGTGGGAAGACACGCGGGGAAACCTGGCTGGAGAGAGAGGAGGCGCACACAAGACCCCCCCACCCCCAAAATCAAGTATCGTCAGGAAGTCTCCAAGAGAGCCGCTGATATTCAAATAATTTACACTGAATTGTCTACACATGAGAGATCTCCATGGTGACCTATCTACACAAAACTTTTAACTCTAATTTAACTTTATATCAGGATGTTTTAAAAAAATCTTACTCATTGACATATCACTTTACACTTAGGATCAGAAAAATAAAGATTTAAAAATTATATACCCATTTTAGGCCAAACATAACATAAACTTGCTATTTGCCATTTATCTATGCCCTTCTCATTCGACTGAGTAATCAAGTTGAGAACATTATGACTGTGTGTAGATTCATTCTATTGATAGATAAAAACAAATCCAATAAGTTGATTCTGCTTACAAAGACCAAGATAAATAACATGCTTGTTTGATTTTATGCTTCATTCTACGCAGTACTACTGGCTTTACATCTTCAAAGCACTTGGTGCCTTAATGTGAAGATCTAATGCAATCTAGTCCGAGATAGTAACAATAGAAGATTAATGTTTTCCATTTAAAATAATATTTTCCTTGGTCTTTGAAAGTCCTCGAGGGGTAAACTATTTTAATTTAATAGCTGCAATTGATCTTCAAATATTCAGCAATATTAAAAGCAAAGGGAGTCCTTTTTCTTTAATCAACCAACTTAAAACTAAAATAAATGAAGATGTTCATAGCATGTGCTCAGGAAGCAAGGGGAAAGAAGAGTAAATAACTTTTGACAAATAACCTTCTTTGAACAAATGATGACATGGTGAGAGTCTCACCCTTGAAAAACTAGCTTTTATAGTTTTATTATACATTGGCCCACTTTTCTTTATTTGCTGCTGTTCAGTCACTAAGTCATGTCCAACTCTTTGTGATCCCATGGATATCTGCTGGAGTTTATTCAAACTCACATCCATTGACTGGTGATGGTATCTAACCATTTCACCCTCTGTTGCTCGCTTATCCCCTTGCCCTCAATCTTTCCCAGCATCAGAGTTTTTTCCAATAAGTCAACTCTTTGCATCAGGTGGCCAAAGTACTGGAGCTTCAGCTTCAGCATTTATTTATTCATTCATATTTAAGATAATTAATAGTCATCAGTAAATGGCATCTTTATGTTATTGTTTATAATGTTTCCTATTGCCTCAGAGGAGGAAAAAACTAATCTTAAGAAAATATGAAAGTGAAAGTGAAGCCGCTCAGTTGTGTCAGACTCTTTGCTACACTATGGACTGTAGCCTACCAGGCTTCTCCTTTCATGGGATTTTCCAGGCAAGAGTACCGGAGTGGGTTGCCATTTCCTTCTCCAGGGGATCTTCCCAACTCAGGGATCGAACCCAGGTCTCCCGAATTGCAGGCAGACACTTTACTCTCTGAGTCAAAAGGGAAGCATAAAATTGTTTTTAAAAAGTGACCCATAATATTTTGGCATTTTTATAATAAACAGTTTTTATGTCCAGTCTTCCCAAGCATCTCATGCCAGTTCTGGAAGGTTAAGTGGCATGAGGGATTGATATATAAATATAATAAGTTACCTCTGCATTCTCTTTTATGATATATTTATATGACACAATTCCTCAACATGTATAAGACTTTAAACTAGAAAAAAGGCCATGTCTCATTTAATTGTTTGAGAAATAAGCATGGAATTTTTCTTAGCAAGTAGGCAAAATAGCATACCTGCTTCCTATTATTATTGCTTGGATTTAATATGATGCATTTTAAGAACTTAGCTTGGTGCAAATCACATGATAAGCACACCAGAAAGCATGTTTTTACTCAGCATCAAGAGTTTATATACCAATTTGAAAGCAGTTCTCTAAAGCAGTATTGTCCGATATGGTAGTCACTAGCTCTATATGGTTATTGGGTACTTGCAGTGAGGTTAGTCCAAAATGAGTTGATGTGCTGTCATTGTAAAACATACACCACATTCTGCAGACAATTTTTATGAAAGGAATGGCAAATATCTCATTAATAATTATATATTGATTAAATCCCCTAGAGGAGGAAATGGCAACCCATTCTAGTATTCTTGCCTGGAATATCCCATGGGAAGAGGAGCCTAGCAGGCTGTAGTCCATGGGGCTGCAAAGAGTTGGACACAACTGAGCAACTGATGTGACTGAACACACACAGTGATTATTGAATTAAAATGTTTTGGATACAGGGAGTTAAGTAAAATATATAATTAAAATTAATTTTATAGGATTCTTTTTTACTGTGCTATTTTGCCGACTAGAAAATGTAGAATTACATGCATGGCTTCTATTGATAGTTTATTAGATACTGCTGTGATAGAGTATTTTCCACAAGAATAACCCAGGGTGCTTTTTAAAAATGTAGGTATCTTGCCCATGCCTGAGTTGAAGAGAAGCAGAACTGTACTTCCTAAAAGCTCCTCTGGTGAAACTTTTGTAGGCAAAGATTTTAAAACCATTTCCCTAGGTTACATACATTAGGTGCTGCCAAGCATCCAGCCTCATCCTGTCCTATCTAAAAGTCCTGAAAGATTTGACTATTGCTACTTAGTGTCTGGTGAGAATACAGTTTGACATAAGTAAGAGACGCCAATTAACAAGCCAGCAGTTACTTTAGGAAGGCTTCCCTGGTGGCTCAGATGCTAAAGAATCTGCCTGCAATGCAGGAGACCCAGGTTTGATCCCTGGATCAGGAAGATACTCTGGAGAAGGAATGGCTACCCACTCCAGTATCGTTGCCTAGAGAATTCCATGGACAGAGGAGCCTGGCGGGCTACAGTCCATGGGGTTGTAAGAGTTGGACACGACTGAGTAATTAACAGTTTCCCTTAGGAAGGCTGACTCAACCAAATGGCCAACCTCAGGATTAAGGGGAATTCGCAGACACCTGATTTTAGAAGTAGAAGTGGAGCTGAAGCAAGTGGGTCTTTCTTAACGTAGGGTGCAGACAGAGTTACATAGAAGATGAAGAGGAAGAAGGACCTCTTCTGTAATTCATTTTTGGACACCTCTCCCTAAGACACAAAGTTGAGATGCCTGAGAAGGACGGAGAAAGAGTCAAAACGAAGGGATGCCTTACTGAGTTGTGCTTCTCACATGTACTTTGAGGAGGGCTCATCAGTGTCAGTTATACTTTGAGGAATATCATGGTAAAGTGAAGAATTTAATAAATTCAATCAAATTTAGAATAAAGACAGCTCATATTGAGAAAAATTAATACATGAAACTTGCTTAATATAAAATCATATAACAAGCATAACTGTACCCAAAAAAGTGGCCCATTTTTTTCTGATAATGTTATACTAAATGTTTTCTGGTTGTTTATTCAATTTGAACATTTTTATTATGTCATGTGACAGAACTATCAAAGAAGTGATAACAGGCAGCAGAAATAGAAGCAAAATGTATACAAAAAAATCCAAACAGAAAAAAATACATGATTTTTTTTCCTATAACTAAAAAATAATAATAATTCACTTTAGAAATAGAACATTTCAGTCTAATTTCCAAATACTATCACAGAACTATCAGTCATCAACAAGAAGAGACAATCATTGATCAGGAGACGAAACCAGTAGATTGTCTGTGATATAGCTTAATGGTAGCAAACACTTCTCAGAGCCCTGGAAAGGGAGAGAAGAATTGGAACATGGAAATAAGAATTTTGGGGAAAAAGCAAGTTCATAACTCCAAGGAGGCTGCGAGGAGAAAGGAGGGAGGAGGAGAGCTGGCAGGAAGCCAAAATTGAGGAGTGTTTGGAGCAATAGAAGACCCTCTTCTCCCATTTCTCTCTTCTTCCCTTTTAACATCTTCAGTAACAGTTAGGAAACAGGTATCATGGGAGGAATTTTGACAAGGGAATACCCACAAACAAGCAGAAACACTGGGAATATCATCCTTGAGAAAAAATAATGGAACTTGAAGCTTAACTCTCATACTTCTTCTGGGAACTTTAAAATCTGATTTTTCTTTTCAGTAATAAAAATTGTATGCATGTGTACATGAACACTCTATTTCCAATCTACAGAGGTAATGCCAATATTTTAAAGGAACAGTCTGATGAAAAGATACGCCTAAGTTTCATTACTGGGGATGAAGGCGGCTAAAGTGTAGAAATCAAGTGAAAAGAAATGAGAGAAATATAACCCTAGCTTTTGAGCCACATTTGCTTTTAACTAAATAATATGTAGGATAGATCTGTACTTAGAATGCCGATTTGTGTGTGAAAATTAAATGATGGTATTTTCTGATGTAAAGTAGCATTTATTTCTTAATTTATTTTAAAATATTTCAATTAAATTAGGTCATAATATTGTAGAAAAATCCTTTGATTCTATATATATATATTTATAGTGAGTGCTCGGAGAAGGCAATGGCAAGCCACTCCAGTACTCTTGCCTGGAAAATCCCATGGATGGAGGAGCCTGGTAGGCTGCAGTCCATGGGGTCGCTAGGGGTCGGACACAACTGAGCGACTTCACTTTCACACATTGGAGAAGGAAATGGCAACCCACTCCAGTGTTCTTGCCTGGAGAATCCCAGGGACGGGGGAGCCTGGTGGGCTTCCATTTATGGGGTCACACAGAGTCAGACACGACTGAAGTGACTTAGCAGCAGCAGCAGCATAGTGAGTGCTTAGTTGCTCAGTTTTGTCTGACTCTGCGAGCCCATGGACTGTAGCCTGTCAGGCTATTCAGTCCATGGGGATTCTCCATGCAGGAATAATGGAGTGGGTTGCCATGACCTCCTCCAGGGGATCTTCCTAACCCAGGGATCAAACCCAGGTCTCTCTCATTGCAGGCAGATGCTTTACTGTCTGAGCCACCAGGGAAGCCACATATATATATAAATATACACAGTATATATGTATATATTCTACTTATTTGTATTTCAATAAAATTGTAATTAAGATGAAATATTTCTACAATTTATTTTATTTTTGTATAATGATAAACCTGTGGCATCCAATAATTTAGTATTCAATCTCCATTTTTTCACTCTTTTTAGAAAATAGAAATTTTTTCTTTCTTTATACAACACAGCTAAACATAAAACTTGGCCCTTTGATAAGGTTTCTTTTGCCTATCAAAGAACCTTTACTTTCAGAATGTTCTAAAAGCTGATCAACTAATTCTAGGAAACTCAAATTCCTCTGTTTTACCATAAAAAGTATAAAAACAACAAGGAATCAGGATAGAAAATAGAGTGATTGCTGTATCAGTCCAAGAAGAAGGATGGCATCCTTGACACCTCTTGTCCCAGCATAATTTTTGTAGCACTTACCACCATCTAATCATAATACTTTACATATTTATATCATTAATTACCGTTTGATTCCTCCAGCAGATATGATAGCAGAGATAGCAGTGATTTTTGTCAACACTATTCTTTGCCATATCCCAATGTCTGGAGCACTGCCTGGCATACAACATATTAAATATGTACTAAATAAAATTTGGTTGCTTACATTCATTAATTTGACCACTGAAATTGTTCTATAAGCTTTTATTCAGAGCCCACTATGTATAGGATACCAGATATTCAGTGATTAATCAGATATAATCCTATTTCCTGAGCAAGTCCTATCATTGTGGGAATCAGTTCAGTTCAGGAGCTCAGTCGTGTTCGTCACTTTGCGACCTCATGGACTGCTGCACACCAGGCCTCCCTGTCCATCACCAAATCCTGGAGCTTACTCAAACTCATATCCATTGAGTCGATGAAGCCATAAAACCACCTCATCCTCTGTCATCCCCTTCTCCGCCTGCCTTCAATCTTTCCCAGCATCATGGTCTTTTCCAATGAGTCAGTTCTTCACATTAGGTGACCAAAATATTGGAGTTTCAGCTTTAGCATAAGTCCTTCCAATGAATATTCAGGACTGATTTCCTTTAGGATGGACTGAATGGATCTCCTTGCTGGCAAAGGGACTCTCAATAGTCTTCTCCAACACCACAGTTCAAAAGCATCAATTCTTCAGCATTTAGCTTTGTTTATAGTCCAGCTCTCACATCTGTACATGACTACAGGAAAAGCCATAGTTTTGACTAGATAGGCTTTTGTTGGCAAAGTAATGTGTCTGCTTTTAATATGCTGTTTAGGTTGGTCATAACTTTTC
The DNA here is from genome assembly GCF_049115385.1 of Moschus berezovskii. Taxonomy (NCBI): domain Eukaryota; kingdom Metazoa; phylum Chordata; class Mammalia; order Artiodactyla; family Moschidae; genus Moschus; species Moschus berezovskii. The sequence goes on along the minus strand of NC_142464.1, from coordinate 58,618,115 downwards.
TTCCAAAGAGCAAGCATCTTTTAATTTCATGGCTGCAGTCACCATTCAGAGTGATTATGGAGCCCCCCAAAATAAAGTCTGTCACTGTTTCCACAGCTATTTGCCATGAAGTGATGGGACCAGATGCCATGATCTTAGTTTTTTTGAACGTTGAGTTTTAAGCCAACTTTTTCACTCTCCTCTTTCACTTTCATCAAGAGGCTCTTTAGTTCTTCTTCGCTTTCTGCCATAAGGGTGGTGTCATCTGCATATCTGCACATAGATATTTCTCCTGGAAATCTTTATTCCAGTTTGCAGTTCATCAGCCCAGTGTTTTTCACGATGTACTCTGCATATAAGTTAAATAAGCAGAGTGGCAATATACAGCCTTGACGTATTTCCTTTTCCTATTTGGAACCAGTCTGTTGTTCCATGTCCAGTTCTAACTGTGGCTTCTTGACCTGCATACAGATTTCTCAGGAGGCAGGTCAGGTGGTCTGGTATTCCCATTTCTTTCAGAATTTTCCACAGCTTACTGTGATCAACACAGTCAAAGGCTTTGGCATGGTCAAAAAAGCAGAGTAGATGTTTTTCTGGAACTCTCCCTTTTTCAATAATCCAGTGGATGTTGGCAATTTGACTTCTGGTCCCTCTGCCTTTTGTAAAACCAGCTTGAACATCTGGGAGTTCACAGTTCATGTATTGCTGAAGCCTGGCTTGGAGAATTTTGAGCATGACTTTACTAGCATGTGAGATGAGTGCAATTGTGCAGTAGTTTGACCATTCTTTGGCATTGCCTTTCTTTGGGACTGAAATGAAAGCTGACCTTTTCCAGTCCTGTGGCCACTGCTGCATTTTCCTGATTTGCTGGCATATTGAGTGCAGCACTTTCACAGCATCATCTTTCAGGATTTGAAATAGCTCAACTGGAATTCCATCACTTCCAGCATCTTTGTTCGTAGTGGTGCTTCCTAAGGCCCACTTGACTTCACATTCCAGGATGTCTGGCTCAAGGTAAGTGATCACACCATCGTGATTATCTGGGTCATGATCTTTTTGTATAGTTCTTCTGTGTATTCTTGACACCTTTTCTTAATATCTTCTGCTTCTATTAGGTCCATACCATTTCTGTCCTCACTTGTGCTCGTCTTTGCATGAAAATTTCCCTTGGTATCTCTGATTTTCTTGAAGAGATCTCTAGTCTTTCCCATTCTATTGCTTTCCTCTAATTCTTTGCATTGATAACTGAAGAAGGCTTTCTTATCTCTCCTTGCTATTCTTTATAACTCTGCATTCAAATGGATTTACCTTTCCTTTTCTCCTTTGCCTTTTGCCTCTCTTCTTTTCATAGCTATTTGTAAGGCCTCCTCAGATAACCATTTTGCCTTTTTGCATTTCTTTTTCTTGGGAATGGTCTTTATCCCTGTCTCCTATACAATGTCATGAACTTCCATCTATAGTTCTTCAGGCACTCTGTCTATCAGATCTGATCCTTTGAATCTATTTGTCACTTCCACTGTATAGTCATAAGGAATTTGAATTAGGTCATACCTGAATGATCTAGTGGTTTTACCTAGAATTCCTTAGAATTCAGGTTTGAATTTGGCAATAAGGAGTTCATGATCTGAGCCACAGTCAGCTCCTGGTCCTATTTTTGCTGACTGTATAGAGCTTCTTGGCTGCAAAGAATATAATCAGTTTGATTTCAGTATTGACCATCTGGTGATGTCCATGTGTAGAGTCTTCTCTTGTGTTGTTGGAATTCAGTTCAATTCAGTTCAGTCACTCAGTCATGTCAGACTCTTTGCAACCCCATGAACCGCAACACGCCAGGCCTCCCTGTCCATCACCAACTCCCGGAGTCCACCCAAACCCATGTTCATTGAGTTGGTAATGGCATCCAACTATCTCATCCTCTGTTGTCCCCTTCTCCTCCTGCCCTCAATCTTTCCCAGCATCAGGGTCTTTTCCAATGAGTCAGCTCTTCGCATCAGGTGGCCAAAGTATTGGAGTTTCAACTTCAACATCAGTCCTTCCAATGAACACCCAGGACTAATCTGCTTTAGGATGGATGGGTTGGATCTCCTTGCAGACCAAGGGACTCTCAAGAATCTTCTCCAAAACCACAGTTCAAAAGCATCAATTTTTCGGTGATCAGCTTTATAGTCCAATTCTCACATCCATACATGACCACTGGAAAATCATAGCCTTGACTAGACGGAACTTTGTTGGCAAAGTAATGTCTCTGCTTTTTAATATGCTGTCTAGTTTGGTCATAACTCAAGGAGTAAGCATCTTTTAATTTCATGGCTGAAATCACCATCTGCAGTGATTTTGGAGCCCAGAAAAATAAAGTCAGCTACTGTTTCCACTGTTTCCCCATCTATTTCCCATGAAGTGATGGGACCAGATGCCATGATCTTGTTGGAATAAGCATATAAAAGTTAATTAGAACACAGCGTGGTTACTGTATGTTGAATAAAGACCAAAAGCAGGAGAACAACTCATTTACATGGGAGCTAGAGAAAACACTCGGAGAAGGCAATGGCAAGCCACTCCAGTACTCTTGCCTGGAAAATCCCATGGATGGAGGAGCCTGGTAGGCTGCAGTCCATGGGGTCGCTAAGGGTCGGACACGACTGAGCGACTTCACTTTCACTTTTCACTTTCACACACTGGAGAAGGAAATGGCAACCCACTCCAGTGTTCTTGCCTGGAGAATCCCAGGGACGGGGGAGCCTGGTGGGCTTCCGTCTATGGGGTCACACAGAGTCGGACACGACTGAAGTGACTTAGCATCAGCAGCAGCAGCAGAGAAAACACTGGATAGGAAGTGACGCTAAGCTGAGACACTAAGTCATGAAATATATGTCTGTTGCTGAGTAATGGAGAAGGATCAAAGGACATTTCAGACAAAAGAAAAAGAATGTACAGAAAGCATGGGGCTGATGAAGCAAATGTTCCACAGAGCAACGAGCAAATAGTTTAGTGTGGCTAGAGCAGCGCGTATTTGGGAAATAAATCAAGAAGTACAGATTAATTAATTCACTTGCTAAGACACTTTTTCCTCTGCTCATCAGTCTTCTCTTTATCCTATGGGAAGCTACTGAAGACTTCACTTGCTGAGAAAATAACTCAGGAGGACAAAGATGTTTTGAGTGAGGAAGTGAGGAAGGAGTACATGGAGGTAGAAGTAGTTTTCAGAGCCCAACAAGAAACTCGTTTGTAAACTTCACTGGTGGCTCAGCCAGTAAGGAGGCTGTCTGCAATGCGGGAGACCTAGGTTTGATCTCTGGGTTGGGATGATCCCCAGGAGAAGGAAATGGCAACCCACTCCAGTACTCTCGCCTGGAAAATCCCATGGACGAAGGAGCCTGGCGGGCTACAATCCACAGGTTTACAAAGAGTCACACATGACTGGGAGACTTCACTTTCTTTCATGTAAACTTCTCTAGATATAAACAGTTACGAGAACCAGAACTGTGCATCACTTACAACCACCAGCAAGAGATGAAGAAAGCAGTAGCTTTACCATTTTAGAAAATGAATTTTTACATGCAGTTTATTTATTTTAAAACAGAGATGCACATACAATTTTGAAGAAAAAGAGTGTAGAAAAAGCATGGAGCTGATGAAGCAAATGTTCCACCGAGCGACGAGCAAATAGTTTAGTGTGGCTAGAGCAAAGCGTACTTGGGGAATAAATCAAGAAGTACAGATTAATTAATTCACTTGCTAAGACACTTTTTCCTCTGCTCATCAGTCTTCTCTTTACTTTCTAGGGTAAAGCACATTTGAGTTTTTGCCCCGGTTAGTATTACAGAAATGCACAAATATGAGATGTTAAGTGAGCCTGGTGTTATTAAATCAACCTCTTAGAGAGTTGAATCTGTGAAGTCATAGAGCCTCGGGTTTCAGTCTAGCTCTATCCCTTATACAATCTTGGGCAAGTTGTTCAAGCTTGAACCTCAATTTCTTTACCTGAGAAAACCAACACAAAAACAATATCCTTCAGCACTGTAAGAATGAAATGAACTAATCAGCCTAAAACACCTTGCACAGTGTCTGATATATAATAGATCCTCTGAAACGTGAATGTCCTTAAGCCTCCTTATAAATATAATTGTTGAAGCCATCTGAACACCACCAAATAGTTATAGAAACTCATCAGAAGTCTTGACCACCCATTCACTTGTTAAACTATGCAATTAGATAATGTCAAAAAAATATATATGGGCTTCTCAAGGGTTCACTTAAAATATTTAAATACAAAATCAAATTGAAGATAAAATACTGAAATCTTTTAAAAGGGTATCTGTATGTCATATGATAAATGATGAATCTCTTTAAATGTCTTACATACTTCCTTGAATAGTATTATCTTGTGACCTTCATTTTTGTACAGCAGTAAAAGTACCTTTAGCCTGACAAGATTTATTGTTTCTAACTAATACCTCCTGCACTGGGTGTGAATTTCATTCCCATTAACACTACAACTTAAGACCTTTAATTCATAACCTTTGCAAACCTGAAACACCTCAGACCCCAAACAATCTAAAATAAATCAATATATAATGTTTTCTAAAGAAGAAAGGAAAAATAATAAAGTGATACAGTTTTGCTCATATCACTAGGTCTGCTTGAATATGACAACCTCCTTCTTTTTCACTTGATAAATGACTTGGAATGCTTTGCTGCTTGCCTGATATGGAACTGAACTTATTTCAGGACATTCTCTAATGAGTCGTGGGAGAGGCTAAGAGTAAACCATTCTACTACTGCCCGGTCCTTCCAGAAAAACCTAGAGAGTGTTTTCAGCATATCTTTTTGTTGTTGTTGTTAAATTAATTTCTTTATTTTAATTGGAGGTTAATTACTTTACAATATCGTGGTGGTTTTCACCATGCATCGACATGAGTCAACCACAGGTGTACACGTGTCCCCAACTCCCTCCCCACCCCATCCCTCTGGGTTTGCAGCATATCTTGATGGATGAGGAGATAAGACAATGGCAGTGCTGATAAAGGAGGCTTCAGTTATTATTGACAGTCCAACTTGACCCCAATTTGACAAGTAGAGTGAAAGTTGCTCAGTTGTATCCAACTCTTTGTGACCCCATGTACTAAAGTCCATGAAATTCTCCAGGCCAGAATACTGGAATAGGTAGCTTTTCCCTTCTCCAGGGGATCTTCCCAACCCAGGGATCAAACCCAGGTCTCCTGCATTGCAGGTGGATTCTTTGTCAGTTGAGCCACAAGGGAATCCCAATTTGACAAGGGGGTGTATAGCAATTCAGTGTATCTTATAAAAATGTATTTCAGAAGCACATGCATGCATGCTAAGTTGCTTCAGTCATGTTCGACTCTTTGTGACCCTATGGATATCTCCTCTGTCCATGAGGATTCACCAGGCAAGAATACAGGAGTGGGTTGCCATTCCCTTATCCAAGAGATCTTTCTGATCCAGAGGTTGGACCTGCTTCAGAAACACACTCAAATATATTTTGTTGTTCAGTTGCTAAGTCATGTCTGACTCTTTGCAACCCCATGAAATGAAGCATGCCAGGCTTCCCTGTCCTTCACTACCTCCTAGAGTATACTCAAATGCATGTCCATTGAGTCAGTGATGCAATCCAATCATCTCATCCTCTGCCACCCTCTTCTCCTCCTGCCCTCTATCTTTCCCAGCATCAGAGTCTTTTTCAATCAATCAGCTCTTCACATCAGGTTGCCAAAGTATTGGAGCTTCAGTTTCAGCATCTGTCCTTACAATGAATATTCGGGGTTGATTTCCTTTAGGATTGACTGCTATCCAAAAGACTCTAAAAAGTCTTCTCCAGCACCACAATTTGAAAGCATCAATTCTTCAGCACTCAGCCTTCTTTTATGGTCCAACTCTCACATCTGTATATATGACTACTGGAAAAATCATATCTTTGACTAGACAGACCTTTGTCCACAAAGTGATGTCTCTGTTTTTTAATATGCTGTAGAGTTTTGTCATAGCTTTTCTTCCAAGGATTGTCTTTTAATGTTGTGCCATTATGTTTAGTGGTTTCTATTGTCAGTAACACTTTGAATAAAATGAAGATTTATTCAGTAAATTTCATAGTAGTCAAATATAATTCAAACCTTATTTTAAATTTTATTTATAATTATTTATTTTCTTTATTTTTGTGTGCAATGAAGTTACAAGATACTGGTAACTACTCCTTTGAGAAGAATACTTGGAAGGGGCTACTTTGCAATTTTTAAAAACTCATCACATATATAACAATTTTTATATCTTCATTTTAAATGAGAATGTAAGCAACATGAGAACAACAGAGCCCAACAGAATGTAGGTGTTTAATAAATATTTGCTGAATGATAACAGAATCAATCTGTTCTCTAACAGAACCTAAAAAAGGTCCTTGCCATGGAAACCAGGCTCAAACTCAGTCTGAGCCCTGTGCCAAAAATCCATAGATTACATGGCACATGGAATGCCACCTTACATGGTGAGTTCTTGGTAGTCTTCCCTTAGGGCCTGCTTCAAGAAATGTCTCAAGTTTGTTGAAAATATATCTTCATACATCAACTGAGAAAAATTTATAATTTATATGAAAATATACTTCTTATGAGATTTCTGCTAACTTAACAACATTACCACTCAGAAAATATGCTGTTCACAGATTACAGCAACTGCACATAAACTGAGAGACTTTCATTCTGTTTCTTATCAATAAAAGAGTTCTAAAGGTTATCTCTCTTTGCAGTTAAAGATACATGAAGGGAAATGAGATACGTACCAGAAACAAAAAGATTTGGTGTGAAAAAGTTAAGAGAAAGGCTTTGACATTGTCTTTTATAGTGCCCATGATTGTTTATAGTGACTTAAAGAGTTGCCCAGGCATGATGCTGACATTTATAGTATTTTATCTTCCATACCAACCCACTAAGAACTCTTCTGCTTTCGTTAATATAATTTCATCAGAGATTCCTGGAATCTAAGCACTTATTTCTTTCAGAACTTCCCAAAATCCATGACACCAAGTTCAAATGCTCCCATTTTGAAGCCTAGTATTTTTAACTGGGTTACAGTAACATGTCATTTACCAGCACCATTGCAAATTGAATTTTCATTTATTTAAATAGTAACAGTGTATGAACAGGGTCAAACACCTTTATTCACAAATGTTGTCCAATTTATTTTCAGGCATTTTCACCCCAAAACAAGAGTGCTAAAGGGAAGAGAAAGACAAGAGACTGTGTGCAGAAGAATCCGGGTCAAAGTTCCATCACCAGCTTCTGTGGCCACCAGTAATCACCAAGATTCACCTAAAGACAAGGACTTAGGAAGGTTTGAAAAAGTGTCAGCAGAAGAAGAGCTTGCATCTTCTAATATTTACTTGAATTGTTAACATTGCTCACATTCAGACCAAAAGATAGCTTTGGACATTCATTATTTTAAGAAGTGGAAATATTGAGGCTAAGTACTCAACTATAGTGAAATTTTCCTTCAAACTGCAGGTTCAAAACTAAAGAGAAGAGACAGCAGGTAGCTGCTGATATCCTACTACTCCTGGCATTTATTCTCTTGGTTTGGAAATGTGTTGTGAGAAGAAAAGGAGTAATAAATTTTATAGAGGATAAGAAAAAAATATATATTTATATTTGTGCTCTGCTGTGCTTAGTCGTCTTTGCCAACCCATTTAAAGAGTATCAAAGAGTATCAAATTTAAGTGCATCCACATAATGTAAGGGCTGAGTTCCCTGGTGGCTCAGATGGTAAAGAATCCACCTGCAATACAGGAGACCCAGATTCAACCCTTGAGTTGGGAAGACTCCCTGGAGGAGGAAATGGCAACCCACTTCAGTACTCTTGCCTGAGAATTCCATGGATAGAGGAACCTCACAGGCTACAGTCTACAGGATCACAGAAAGTTGGACACAACTGAGCAACTGACACGCTCACTTTTACATAATATAAAACTTGAGTTTCAATTATGTAGCTGACAAACTTGCAAAAAAAACTATCCCCTAACTATGATTATTTCACAACTTTCTAAAAGATAATGATATAAGAAATACTTCGTAGTGTGCATGTGAGGATTTAAGAAACATTTTTTAGTTAAGAAGCAGAAGAGGGACTCTTATTCTCAAAATGTTTCTGAGATCTTTGATCCTCTAACACTTTAATCAGAATAACTCAGCAAAGGACATTTATTAAGTACTACCACTTTTGAACATCCAAATGCCTCTGTAAAATCTTCACTATATTAAGCTCACTCAGAAATAATTGAATTGGTACAACATCACGTTTAATATATCTTAAAAGATTTTAAAGACAAAATTCTGATTGGCTCATACTATACAAAGGCATAGAGGTTAGAAAATTTTTAAAAATTAAGTCAGTTTGCACTAGCATTACCCATACAGCTAGTGATTCTCAACTACTTTGTAGTTCCGATTCCAATATCTTAGTATGGCACACAAAATACTTAGGAACTCCACTTATTTTATCACTCACCATTTCCACTCTGTGACAAAGGATACCTCTACATCTTGCCCTAAGTATTTCTATTTCCCTGTCCAGAAAACAACTACTTGACCTTGAAGGTTCTGTGAAGGTCACTATCCACGTTCCAGGAAAAGTTAGCTTCTTTCTTCTCTTCCATACTACTTCATACATATGCAGTTCAAGTGCTTTCAGTTCAGTTCAGTCGCTCAGTTGTGTCCAACTATTTGTGACCCCAAGGATTGCAGCATGGCAGGCTGCCCTGTCCATCACCAACTCCTGGCGCTTGCTCAAACTCATGTCCATTGCATCGGTAATGCCATCCAAGCATCTCATCACCCTTCTCCTCCCACCTTCAATCTTTTCCAGCATCCAGGTCTTTTCCAAACAGCCAGTTCTTCACATCAGGTGGCCAAAATATTGGAGTTTCAGCTTCAGCATAAGTCTTTGCAATGAATATCTAGGGTTGACTTTCTTTAGGATTGACTGGTTGGATGTCCTTGCAGTCAAGGGAATCTCAAGAGTTTTCTCCAACTCCACAGTTTAAAAGCATCGATTCTTCAGCACTCAGCTTTCTTTATAGTCCAACTCTCACATCCATACATGACCACTGGAAAAACCATAGCCTTGACTAGATGGACCTTTGTTGGCAAAGTAATGTGTCTGCTTTTTAATATGCTGCCTAGGTTGGGCATGGCTTTTTTTCCAAGGAGCAAGTGTCTTAATTTCATAGCTGCAGTCACCACCTGCAGTGATTATGGAGTCCCCAAAAATAAACTCTGTCACTGTTTCCATTGTTTACCCATCTATTTGCCATGAGGTGATGGGACCAGATGTCATGATCTTTGTTTTTTGAATGTTGAGTTTTAAGCCAACTTTTTCATTCTCCTCTTTCACTTTCATTAAGAGGCTCTTTAATTCTTCTTCGTTTTTGCCATAAGTGTGGTGTCATCTGTGTATCTGAGGTTATTGGTATTTCTCCCAGCAATTTTGATTCCAGTTTGTGCTTCATCCAGCCGGGCATTTCGTATGATGTATTCTGGGTATAAGTTAAATAAGCAGGGTGACAATATACAGCCTTGATATACTCCTTTCACAATTTTGAATCACTCTATTGTTCCACGTCCTGTTCTAACTTTTGCTTCTTGATCTGCATACAGATTTCTGAGGAAGGAGGTCAGGTGGTCTGTAATTCCCATCTCTTGAAGAATTTTCTAGTTTGTTGTGATCTACACAGTCAAAGACTTTGGCCTAATCAATAAAGCAGAAGTCGATTTTTTTTTTTTTTGTATTCTTTTCCGTTTTTGATGATCCAGTGGATGTTGGCAATTTGATCTCTGGTTCCTCTGCCTTTTCTAAATCCAGCTTGAACATCTGGAATTTCACAGTTCATATACTGTTGAAGCCTGGCTTGGAGAATTTTGAGCATTACTTTGCTAGCATGTGAGCTGAGTGCAATTGTGCAGTAGTTTGAGCATTCTTTGGCATTGCCTTTCTTTGGAATTGGAATGAAAACTCACCTTTTCCAATACTGTGGCCACTGCTGCATTTTCCAGATTTGCTGGCATATTGAGTGCAGCACTTTCACAGCATCATCTTTCAGGATTTGAAATAGCTCAACTGGAATTCCATCACTTCCACTAGCTTTATTCTTAGTGATGCTTCCTAAGGCCAAGTGCTTTAGTACTTTGTTTATATAGCTGTCTCTCCTACTACATCCAAAGATGCTTCCAGAGTGGGCACCATTTTATGTTCATTTTTTGTGTCTTCTGCACTTGGATCAGTACCTAGCCCTCAACATAATTTCAATAACTTAGTAAATTAAATCATTGAGTGAGCACAAATAGACAACATTATTGAACAACACACATGAAAATGTTTTAATGTGTTTTAATATGATGAACAAACACAAATTATCTGGGGAAGAATTAATTTACAGATGCATTTCTGAATTTTCCTTATCCATATGATCAGACTCTACACCCAAGATGTTGACCAGTGTAGACTGTGTGTTAGTCACTCAGTTGTGTCACTCAGTTGTGACTCTTTGTCACCCCATGGACTATAGTCTTCCAGGCTCCTCTGTCCATGGAATTTTCAGGCAAGAATACTAGAGTGGGCTGCCATTCCCTTTTCCACAGGATCTTCCCAGCCCAGGGATTGAAACCCCAGTATAGATTACATGCCCAGAATCCCTTTCTTTCTGGCTTACAGCCAGGTTTGCTGCTGCTGCTGCTGATAAGTCGCTTTAGTCGTGTCCAACTCTGTGCGACCCCATAGACGGCAGCCCACCAGGCTCCGCCATCCCTGGGATTCTCCAGGCAAGAACACTGGAGTGGGTTGCCATTTCCTTCTCCAATGTGTGAAAGTGAAAAGTGAAAGTGAAGTCGCTCAGTCTTGTCCGACTAGTAGCGAACCCATGGACTGTAGCCCACCAGGCTCCTCTGTCCATGGGATTTTCTAGGCAAGAGTACTGGAGTGGCTTGCCATTGCCTTCTCCGACAGCCAGGTTTAGTCAGTGGAAATTCTTGACTCAGACTAAAAAGAGAGAGAAGATAAAGGTCAGAGTATTTATTCCCTGACTTCTAGTCTCCAAGGCCACTTTGGGCAGCCCTGTCTAAATATTTACCATATTCTATTAACTTCTCTCTCTCCTTTTCCACTGCAGCGTAGAGGTGGGACTCAGTGGGCAGGGTCTCTCTACCTTGTCACTGCTGACATTTTAAGCATCATATTTCCATGTCATGAGTAGCTTCCCTGTGCCCTATATGATGTTTAGCAACATTCCTGGCCTCTATCCAATAGATACAAATAATCTTTTTAGAGCAATCTACAATTTATAGATTACTTTCACCTATTTAATCTCACTTGAGCCACATATGTCTACAAATAGACATTATTAGAACACTTACCTTTACAGATGAGGAAATGAAATTCATAGTAACTAAAAAACATGTACTGAGAAAAATCCTACAGAGTGTAATAATAGGTACAAAATGTTTTTATATCAAAGTCATAATTTCATTTCATACTGTAAACATATATTGACTAGATTTCCTTATATTGTCATTTGCCTAAATTACAGAGTTTCATCACCAGGGCCATTGAGTTTCTATGAAATGCAAAAAGTCATGATGGAATTCTCTGGATGTTATATTAAATGTGAGTGATATAGTTAGTCATCTATTATATATATTTCTTACCCGTAGAAGAAAAATGTTGCAAGTATGTTGTATTGACAATTGAAATCCTCTTCAAAGATATTATATTCTGAACCCCTTCTACAAAAATGCCCACCAGAATTACAATAGAAAAATAGAGTAATTCCAGGCATGCTTATGTATTTGATCATTTTACATTAAAGCAAGAAAGATGTTTAATGCATTTCAGATTTCTAGGGACTACTTCTATCATTCCACTCCTCTTATAGAAAACCCAGTCCTATTGAAACTTGCTCATTCAGCCAAAGAGATACAAACTGATATCAGATTTTAAGGAACCAAGAGATGTCAGCATATATGTGTCCTGCAAAGTTCAGAAATCAAAGAGGCCGCAGGTAATGTCTCCACTAGGATCTCAGGGAACATTAATTGATGAGAATTGATGAAACTGCATCTTTTCTCCAGGGTCTACATTTATTTTTTCTTTCCCAGGGGGACATTATTTTGATTCCATAGTCTCCAGTGGAAATACATGTGAGACTAAACCAAATGCATATCAGTAAGCTATGAATGAATGGCCTTTTCTAAACCAAAGCATAACTTTTCCTCTTTTGATCACTACTAGTCCAATCATAGTATGGGCTCCTGCAATCAAACAAATCATAAGCCACAGCAGTTAGAAAGAGAGGAATTATGTCTAGTGCCAGATATAATTACCTTTTACTGCCCTCAAGATAGCCCTGACATCATGTTATTCCTCTAGCTGCATCACTGTTAGGCCAAGTCCTAGAGAATAAAGACACTATCTTTTGTTGAGTTTCTGTTATGTCCCAGGATCTGTGCCGCATTATCCCATTAACCCTCATAATACCCCTACTTGGCATACAATGTTATTCTCAAACTACAGATGAGGATATTGAAGACTCAAAGAGAAATCAAATTTACCCTTTTTCAAAGCTAATCTCACCTCTACTGCCTCTTGTTGATCAAGTCAGTCAGACCCTATCTAACAAAGATCATAGTATTTTACTTAGTACTTAATAAGTAAGTTCAATACATAAACAGTGTGAAAAGTTGCTGCAGTCAGAAACAGTTATTAAAGCTAAGAGTGAATCACTAAGTCATGTTACATCTCAAAACATTTGACAGTTTATACATAAAATTTATCTTACAGAAAAAATCATTGCAGCCTTTTCTATCCTTAAGCTTTTTCAAATACAAAAAAAAATTATTTTGAGGGAAAAGTAAGATACAGAAGTAATAATGAAATAATTATTTGGTGATTTCATGGGGAAAAGGCAGACTGGAGACTGTCCAAATAATATTTTGTGGTTTATAAACTGTGTTTATCAAGTTTTTAGAATGTTTGCCTATCAGACCTACAGTGAACAGAATGATTCACCCCCAAGATATCCACATCCTAATCCCAGGAATTTATGAATATGTTACCCTACATAGCACAAGGAATTAAAAATGCAGATGGAATTAGCTTCTGATCAATTGATCATAAAATAAGAATATTTTTCTGTATCACCCAAGTGGGTATAATGTAATCATAATGTCCTTAAATGATTAAGAGAGAAACAGAAGACAGCCAGGGTGATATATGAAAAAGACTCTTTACCAGCCATTGCTGGCTTTGAAGATGGGCAAGAGTCAAGAGACAAAGATGCAGGCAGCTTTCAGAAACTGGAAAAGGCAAGAAAATAGATTCCCCCCTTGATCTCTCAAAAAGAAACACACAGCAGCCAATACATTGATAATAGCCTAGGGAGACCCAGTTTTGACTTCTGATCATCAGATATATAAGAAATAAATAATTGTTGTTTAAATTATTATGTTATTGATAATTGGTTACAAAGGCAATAGAAAACTAATTCAAGACTAAAGTAAGGCCTGGAAGATACCGGGAAAATGGTGATTAGTTGCATTAACCAACATCCCATAGGACATAAATTAAAGTCTCCTGGTTGTATAGTAGGCAATGCCTTCATTTTCTTAGATATGATTCAACATTAACTATATAAAGTGTATTAAAACATTTTATCATATACAAATGGTTTTAGCCAACACCTTTTTAAAAACCATGATATAAACTGTCATGATGGAGAATAATTCAAAAATGCATTAAAATGCTTAAAGTGTTAAGACACATCATACATCTTGTTCAAATGATTAATTATACTGCTCTATTCTGATTCACAAAATAATTCACCATGATACCAATGATATAAAAGACCTAGTGATAAAAGCAAACTTTTTTACTAAATGCTCAAAAGCCCACTGCAACAAAAACCTATCTATGGTTTACTAGACTCTACTCAATTTAAAAAAATTGAAAAAGAAAAACAAAAGGAAAAGAAAAAAGAATGAAAGAAAAATAAAGTAAATTCTCTTACATTAGCCAGACTTAAATAGTTGAAATAACCATTGCTAGCTGGAATATTATAGCATTAAGTTAATTTCTAATTCCTACATACAGGTGCTAGTGATATTAACATTTCAAACCACTAACATTCACCAGTGTAAATATACTTTCAATAGAATATCCCAACCTAAGGATAGGCTTAAACTGTTGCCCTGAGAGAATCATACAGAGATTCAGCAAATTCTGTAGAAAGTGAATGGGGTGGATTTCAGGAATAGTTCCTGAAAATAAGGCCTCAGGAGACTGGAAAAGTTGGTAGCACAAAAACAAGGAAACAGAGATGCCAAAATATGAAGAGGAAGATTGCAGCCAAGGCTAATAATACAGTGAAGCCCATTGCAGAACATTTAGCCCTCTGCTCTCTTCATGTTGCAGGCCTTATACCTGGCATGGTGCAGTACATGAGGTTGCAAAGAATCAGAAACAACTGAGCGACTGAACAACAGTTTCCAGAAAATCAATTCAGTTGTTTTTCCAAAAAGTAACATTTTCCAAGTCTTTTTTTTTACACCATAAGGCTTGACAAGAGCATTTAAAATACGTGACCTTTCTGCATGCTGCTTCTTTTTAATATTTTTCAAAAAAAGTACCAATAGAATTACTAATTTAAAAAATTATCATCTAAATTAGAGTTATTAGCTTCGAACTGAACTGAAGCTTCTGTTATCTCTGGGGGATCAGAGAGTTCCAGACCAAAATTTACCCTATAATTTAAAATATAATGGTATTTTATATCTACATTACTTTGCTAGCGTGTGAGATGAGTGCAATTGTGCTGTAGTTTGAACATTCTCTGGCATTGCCTTTCTTTGGGATTGGAATGAAAACTGACCTTTTTCATCCTGTGGCCACTGCTGAGTTTTCCAGATTTGCTGGCATATTGAGTACAGCACTTTCACAGCATCATCTTTTTTGCTGGCATATCAAGTACAGCACTTTCACAGCATCATCTTTTAGGATTTGAAATACCTCATCTGGAATTCCATCACCTTTGGAACTAGTTTTGCTCGTAGTGATGCTTTCTAAGGCCCACTGGACTTCGCATTCCAGTATGTCTGATACTAGGTGAGTGATCACACCATTGTGGTTATCTGGGTCATGAGATCTTTTTGTACAGTTCTTCTGTGTATTCTTGCCACCTCTTCTTAATATAGTTTGCTTCTGTTAGGTTCACACCATTTCTGTCCTTTATTAAGCCCATCTTTGCATGAAATGTTCCCTTGGTATTTCTAATTTTCTTGAAGAGATCTCTAGTCTTTCCCATTCTATTGTTTTCTTCTATTTCATTGCATTGATCGCTAAGGAAGGCTTTCTTATCTCTCCTTGCTATTCTTTGGAACTCTGCCTTCAAATGGGTATACCTTTCCTTTTCTCCTTTGCTTTTCACTTGTCTTCTTTTCTCAGCTATTTGTAAGGCCTCCTCAGACAACCATTTTGCCTTTTTGTATTTCTTTTTCTTGGGGATGGTCTTGATTCCTGCCTCTGTCCAATGTTATTGTACAATGTCACAGACCTCCATCTATGCATAGTTCTTCAGGCATTCTGTCTATCAGATCTAGTCCCGTGAATCTATTTGTCACTTCCACTGTATAATTGTAAGGGATTTGATTTGGGTCATAACTGAATGGTCTATGGTTTTCCCTACTTTCTTCAATTTAAGTCTGAATTTGGCAATAAGGAGGTCACGATCTGTAGAAAATTCTTAAAGAGATGGGAATACAAAACCACCTGACCTGCCTCCTCAGAAATCTGTATGCAGGTCAAAAAGTAACAATTAGAACTGGACATGGAACAACAGTCTGATTTCAAATTGGGAAAGGAGTACGTCAAGGCTGTATATTGTCACCCTGCTTATTTAACTTATATGCAGAGCACATCATGTGAAATGCCGGGCTGGATGAAGTATAAGCTGGAATCAAGATTGCCAGGAGAAATGTCAATAACCTCAGGTACACACATGACATCACCCTTATGGCAGAAAGCGAAGAACTAAAGGTCCTCTTGATGAAAGTGAAAGAAGATAGTGAAAGCGTTGGCTTAAAACTCAACATTCAGAAAACTAAGATCATGGCATGTGGTCCCATCATTTCATGGCAAATAGATGGGGAAACAATGTAAACAGTGAGAGACTTTATTTTGGGGGGCTCCAAAATCACTGTAGATGGTGACTGCAGCCATGAAATGAAAAGTTGCTTGTTCCTTGGAAGAAAAGCTATGACCAAACTAGATAGCATATTAAAATGCAGAGACATTACTTTGCCAACAAAGGCCCATCTAGTCGAATCTATGGTTTTTCCGGTAGTCATGTAGGGATGTGAGAGTTGGACTATAAAGAAAGCTGATAGCTGAAGAATTGATGCTTTTGAGCTGTGGTGTTAGAGGAGACTCTTGAGAGTCCCTTGGACAGTGAGGAAATCCAACCTGTCTATCCTAAAGGAAATCAGTCCTGAATATTCAGCACTGATGCTGATGCTGAAACTCCAATATTTTGGCCTCCTGATGTGAAGAACTGACTCATTGGAAACGACCCTGATGCTGGGAAAGATTAAGGCAGGAGGAACAGGGGATGACAGAGGGTGAGATGGTTGGATGGCATCACAGATGCGATGGACATGAATTTGAGTAGGCTCCAGGAATTGGTGATGGACAAGGAAGCCTGGCATGCTGCAGTCCATGGGGTTGCAAAGAGTTGGCCATGACTGAGCAACTGAACTGACTGACTGTATATACATATGCTTAGTCGCTAAGTCGTGTTCAACTCTTTGCGACCACTTGGTCTGTAGCCTGCCACGCTCCTCTGTCCATGGGATTTCCCAGGCAAGAACACGGATAAAACCCATGTCTCCTACGTATACATACATACATATATATATATACATAAATATATACTAATATAGGTCTTCCCTCATAGTCAGTAAATCAACTGCCTGCAATGCAAGAGACCTGGGTTTGATTCCTGGGTCAGGAAGATCCCCTGGAAAAGGAAATGGCAACCCACTCCAGTATCCTTGCCTGGAGAATCCAATGGATAAAGAAGCCTGGCAGGCTACAGTCCATGGGGTCGCAAGAATCAGACCTGACTTACTGACTAAAACCACCTGGATAAAAAACTAAAGATCTACTGTGCAGTGACCCCATTAAGAGATCAAGGGACCAAGTATGATAGGAGAAAAATCAACTAGGATCGTTTAATCTCCAAATGTTTTCCTCTCTTTACTGGATAATGCCTTATATAAATCCCTTTGTTAGAAAGCTTCACATCAGGGCTTTTTGTTCTTCCAGAATCCTCCATGAATAGAAATATAACTTGGAGAGGCAATATTTTAAAAGCTGTCATCAACCAGTCACTTAAGTAGGATTATCTGGAAGCCAGTTGATAACAAGTACCAGTGTTAATAGAACACATGAAAGGTGCTTGGCTAAAAAAGAGAACACTAGAAGAAATGAAAAGCATCTATAATAATTAGAAATTTAAGAAAAAAAATCATTAAGGTTTTTATTAAGGTCTCCCAGGCTATAACGCTTTTGATAATCAAAGCATAAATAAATACAAGGTATGAAAATACAAGATTACATGGCTGTTTTTAAAAAAACACAATTTATGATTCAGATGAATTGTTCTATTTTTCAGAGAAGTTGCCTCAAGAGGGTGTAAACATTCCAGTAATGTTGATTAAAAGCATCTATAGGACTCCTCTCTTGGAAATCGCTTTTCAGCATGTGTCTTTTTTTTCAGTCTCTTCAATGAGAGTAATAGTTCCCACTTAAAGTTTGATATGAGAATTCAGAGCAAACAGTTACAGTGAGCAAGTTTAGTTTTTTGTCAACGTGACAGATAATAACAAAGCAATGAGGCTAACTGAATTGCTCATGAACTGGTTCTAATGTTAACAATCAAAGAAAAAACCCATTAGAAATGCATTAATAGCAAACACCTGTTGAAATGTAAAGGAGGATGAGGCTCCAATTCAGCTCTCATGAGAACAGTTAATGCCTATGTACAACAATGCAAGATTGATGCAGAAGAAAGAAATTAAAGCCATATTATAACTTGTGTGAAGTCATGAACTAGTATCAACCTTCCTAGGAATCAGCTAAGTCCTTCCTAAAATACCTGTAACTCCCATGATAGCCATTCATTCAGTTCAGTTCAGTTCAGTTCAGTCGCTCAGTCGTGTCCGACTCTTTGCGACCCCATGATCAGAGCATGCCAGGCTTACCATACTATATTAAAATGATATCTTTACAAGACTGTCTTTCATGAGACTGTGACCTCCTGTTTTATACGCCTACTACCATGAGACATCAATAATTGGGGGTTAGATAGATGAATAAACAACACTCATTTGGACAGGTAACTTCTGGCAATCTTACTTAACATCCCTCCTCAATTAGGTTGATGGAGAAACATCTTAGGCAAACTTCAAGATCTACCTTTATTTTTATACTATTTTTTAGTTATATGATTGAGGAATATTGGAAACTTGCTGATAAAAGAGAAAACCACAAATTTGATAGTCCTTCATAGCTTTCTCAGTGCAGCTGGGATCCTGAAAACTTCAAAAACATTCGGTGTTTAAAATATTCTTATCACTTGGCTGCTTGGTACTTACTGACATCTGACTTCCTCTGAGACAGTGAGAAAACTCAGCTTGCTTGGTGGGAAAAATGAAGGTAGAGCAAGTGTAAAAGCTTACAGAATGCCACAGGGGAAGAAAAAGAGCAGCACCTCAGACTATCACAAACTGACTCTGCTGCAGAGAATGCTGCAAGTCAGAGAAACGCAGATTGCCTACAGTCTGATGTCCTGCAGAAGACTACCAAGTGCAGAATGTCCACTTTGCTGAAGCCATTATACCAGCAATCTTCCTCCAGAACTTGAAATCTACTGAGAGGATTAATGATCATTTTTCTGAAAGCAGCATTCAAAATTGCCAGCATGCCCCCAAATTTCAATGCTCCCTAAACTGATTTGTTTGGGAGGGGGGTTGCAAAGATAAATGTATGACTGTGTTAAAACTTAATGTCATTTGAGTTTGTGGGAGTGTCGACATGTGTATGTGTGTGTGTGTGTGAGAGAGAGAGTGTATGTGTAGAAATGAGCATGAACATGGGAAGCAGAAGGTGCATAGGATGTTATGTTTTATTCTCCAACACTTTGCTCGGGACTTGATAATTTTTTCAGACCTTTTCAACTATAAGTTCTCGGGAAAATGTAGGTAATCATGAAAGTACAGAAAGATAAAACTTCCTATCTGTATTCCCTTAGTTCTTTTATTTTTACTATCTTTTGCCTTTGCTGAAAAAGTTCCTCCCCCATCCTTTGTTTTTCTTCTTTTCCAATTATTCAGTAAAAAGGCCCAGCAAGAAACCAGCTTAAATTATAAAAAAAAAAAAAAAAAAGAAATAAGCCAAACAAATTTGGGGCCTCTGAACAAAATCCTGCTTTTTTTTTTTTGTTTTTTGTAAATTGAGACTTTCCTCTCTGGTTCTGAAGCATATTTTTTTCTGCTTTCTTCAATAAGACATTTCTGTTTTTACTAAGAGTGACAAAATAATACGTCTTCAGTTCTCCTCCACAGATGAGTGCTAGGAATAAAATGACAACACCTATTTTTGGTAACAAGGAATTCTTTATTTTTCAAAACTGACTCTTCTAGGAAAATATTTAGCTTCAGCTTTGGCATCATTGCTTCATTCTTGCCTAATCTCCCTCCATCCTCCTTGAAGATAGCTTGTTTACTATCATAGAAATGACATTCATCAATATCCAATGTTTCACTGTTTGATTTTTATAGTTTCTTATTTCCCATGGAGTTTTGAATACCTTGGGAAAATGAGATAAAGAAAAACTGAGTGATCTGTTCAACTTCAGAGATCAAGACCAAAATAAACCTTATAAAAGCTGCATCTGCCTCTCAGCCAGGATTGTACTCACTAATGCGCAGGCATATTATATGGGAAAGTCATGCTTTTAGATGTGAGCATCTGTCTGCATTTCAACATCTTTTTATATGAAATAGATTGTGATGAATAATTTCTTTCTGATACTATTAAATATCAAAACAAAATTCACAGCTCAAGTGGCAGTCCTCTTTTAGTCCTTACTGACACTAGAGATCAAAAGAGCAGCATGCAGGTCATCTCTGAACATGAGATAAGTTACACAAGAGTGTATGACACAGTTAATTAAAGGCTAGAAGCATGGCTGTATTTCCTTTGTTTAGGCTTCATGCAAATCACTCTCATTTTCTTCGCATGGCACCTCTGTAGCCTGAAATGTAGAAATGAGCATTTCTGATGTAGAGAAATGTACACAGACATACAAAGATTACAGAAGTACCGTGTATGAATTGATTTTATATTCACAATCCATGTCTGTCCTTCCTTCACAATAGGAATATGCCATCCCATTAACTATAATGTGACATAGTGGGGATAACAAGCATTTTAAGTCCCTCAAGGTTCACATTATCTAATGATGGGTAAACAATATGATAGATATTTGAAAACATAAGCACACAGTAAATTCTTCACTGAAGCACTTCTTGGGTGAAACAGAGCAGTTACACAATTGTAACTTACTTGCCATTATGTGTTTCTGCCCTGTGCTCTGAAAAAAATTGTTCCTGTTTCACAAAAGAACAATCAAAAAGTTCAAAAATAGTAGAGATGAATTCTCAAGAACACATAAGCATGCATTTTTATTACTTGCTTACTGTCAAAGGTAGGTATTCATACTATTATTTCTGGGGACTGAAAACAATTCCCTTCCCTAAGTGGATTAAAAAATAAAAGACACAAACTACAAGGTGTATTCAGGAAACATTTTGCTAAATTGACAACAATACATACAGACTGAATTGTGGATTTCATCAGGTCCTTACAATTTGGTAATGCCAAACACATGGCATTCTTTGTCTTTTCTTCTCTTTTCCTTTTTCTGAAAGTGCACCAATATCTACATTGAAGTTTACAGATTCATCACTAATTATCCATCTTCATACACTAAATCTGAATGACCTTTCCAACTCAAACCAAATCGTTCCATCCTCTACTTTGCTTACACTCTTACGATACACTCATGTTAAAATGTATGTATGATGCTCACACTTATAAGGCTAATGTCTGTGCTGTGCTGTGCTTAGTTGCTCAGTTGTGTCTGAATCTTTTTGACCCCATGAACTCCTCTATTCTGCCATGCTCCTCTGTCCATGGGAATTCTCCAGACAAGAATACTGGAGTGGGTTGCATACGCTCTTCCTGGGGATCTTCCCAACCCAGGGGTTGAACCCAAGTCTCCTGCATTGCAGGCGAATTCTTTACCAGCTGAGCTACCAGGGAAGCCCAGGCCAATGACTAACACTGATTAATTTCCAAAGTTCTTTGGCTTTAAATCAGTTGTTTCCAAGTGGGAGTTCAACTTTTAACCACATGGTAAAGAAGTGATCTGCTGGGCTCTGTAAGAATTCATGTGAGGTCTGGCTGGGCTTATTAATTAGGTTCTTTACCAGTTAATCATATTTTCTTCTTATTAGTAGGAAATAACAGCAAGGATGGCAATACCTGTAATACTTATTGTTAAATAAACAAAATTCTATGAATTATTAGGTGGAGTGTGAAAATGACAGCCTCAAAAATTTGATTCACTACTTCTGAAACTTAAAAACTTTAAATCATATAAAACATATACTAAGATCTATCCAGATCACAAGTGTATAGAGACATATAGCTGAATCCAGAGTTATATTACAAAGATTTATATTTTGAGACATCTACCTGTTGAATAAGCAACCTATAATAAAGTATCATCAATACATTAGGAAGACACTGTCATAGCAGAAAAGGGTATATCATTATTGTCATAAAGAAGCAATTTCAGATGGGCTTCAATGATACCCCTCTGAATTTTAGGTGATTAAAAATGTCTCCAATTCTGTAAGGAAATTATCCTTCAATTAAAAAATAAATTTAAAAGAAAAAATGTGTCTCATAAAGAAAAATATATGAAGTTTAAATAAGGAAATAGACTGATAAAATATTTTAAGAGAAAAAACTGAAAATGACATAGGTCATATTTTAATTGAATGGTTAACAATCAGCACTAGTTTAAAGAAAGGGCTTCCTCTGGTGACTCAGGGATAAAGAATTTGACAGCCAAGCAGGAGACATAAGTTCCATCCCTGGGTCAGGAAGATTCCTTGGAGAAGGAAATGGCAATCCACTCCAGTATTCTTGCCTGGAAAATCCCATGTACAGAGAAGCCTGGCGGGCTACAGTCAACGAAGATCAAAAAGAGGCAGACATGACTAAGGGTCTAAACAACAATAACAAACACAAAGTAGGTTTTTAATTCTTTCTAAATAAAATTTTATTCTCATATAAAGGCATTTCCCATCCTAATCAAATGGCAATTCACAAAAAATTAATAAATTTGTTTTTTCTAGTTGTATTAATAGCTTACAGAACAGACTATGTGTGACTACTTAATGAAATGAAGAACATTAAAACAAAATAACAAAAAGGGGAAAATATATTTATGAGATGTTCCCCAACAAACAGAATGGGTAGGGAGAAAGTGGGAAGTGTGGACTAGTCTAATATCTATCTTCCCATTTTTTGATTTGAACTTTAAGGCTTAAGGTAGTACTATTAAAAAAAAAAATTGGACTGAGTGACCCAATTTCAAGAACATAGTAAAAGGTGTTGAAATAGGAAGGTTGAAATATTATTGAAGCCTTTAAGAGAAGTTGGTGAATTCAATTTCATTCTCACAGAACTAGTTGGCTATAAAATAGATGTGTTCCCTACACTTGGGCATATGCATAGCGGTGGACAGTATGGCCTCTGCAGCCAGACTGTCTGCACTTGAATCTCAGCTTGGATACTTTGCGAACTGTGGGATAGTGAGCAAGTTACTCAGCTCCCTCTGTGTATCACTTTCCTCATCTACAGAATGAAGACAATTACAGGTGTTCTTTGTAGGGCTGTTGCACCTATTTAATGAGATAATATATGTAAAATATGTTGACCAGTGTGTAGAACACAGCATGTTGAATAAGTTTAGCTATTATTTTTTTATTTTCCCACTGTAATTGAATCTCCGTGGGGGAAGGGATGTTTGTCTATGTTTATTAGTGCCGTTTTTCCAGTGCCTAAAACAGTACTTGTATACAATCACCTAATTGGCATAAGATAAGTATTTTCTCTCTGCAATGTTAACTGTACTACTTTTCTATGTGTAGGATATATTTATATGTATATATGCATATAATGGACTTCCCAGGTGGCACTAGGGGTAAAGAACTCGCCTGCCAATGCAAGTAGATGTAAGAGACACAGGTTCGATCCCTAGGTTGGGAAGATGCCCTGGAGGAGGGCAGGGCAACCCACCCCAGTATTCTTGCCAGGAGAATCCCGTGGACAGAGGAGACTGGCAGGCTGCAGTCCATGGGGTCACAAAGAGTAGGACATGACTGAAGTGACTTAGCACGTACATTTTCATGCATATATATATCATACATACATACATACACACAGTAGTTTCTTATGAAAGGTAAAATACTAAAAAAAAAAAAATAAGACTTTTTTGTAATGAAGTAATAGCATTGGCACTGGTTTGGAAAAAATAGGCATTACCATTTTTTGTCCCTAATGCCCTATAGAAATGCTATCTGTCTATATAAAACTGGCCCGTGTGTTCAACAGTTAAATACATTGAAAAGCAGATTTAGACATGATTAAAATAAATTCAGATTTAGGCTACACTTATTGCCATTTCCCTGAACGAAACAGCTATTTAACCTGCCATTTTTAATATTGGGGGTCAAATGTAAAGTTAGCTGAGAAAGTTTGTACTTCTTAGGAAAGATCTATTCAGCTGTTACGCTCCATTGCCTAGAAATTCTGACTGAAGGACAGAAAAGAGCTTCCTTTTTCTGATGTTAATGGGTTTATCCTGTGTTATACCTAAAATATCACCATTTCCTACAGCCCAATGGATATACATATATATATAGTTCCCAGGCTACTCATTATGTATTTTATCACATGAATTTTTAATTTTATTAAGAAAATGAAAAGGCACAGTGCGGGGCGGGGAACTTGATGTGTCCATGGATTTGTATTGATGTACCATGTTGCATGCATACATAATAATTGTTTGTGAAGAGTCACTCAGAGCGTGGGATCAGCCTCGGTTTCATGTTTGGCAATTTCCAAATGCTAGGGGGAATCAGACTCATTGGATCTTTGTCAGATCAATTATGCCACTATGCATGAAAATCCACTGAGACTGTCCTTGAAAAGGATTATTAAGCCTATATTATTGCTGTTTCAACCGACTCCCTCCACCCCTTAACGCCTATTATTTTTTATTTGAACTTTAATGCTAATAATATAGTAGATATTTTAGACTAAATATTAACATCATCATTTTAAAAAATTCTGTTACATTTGTGGGACAATTTTTGGACTATTTTATACAAATATTGATTTTACATAATTACTATACCTGCATGAACTTATATCAGTTGGCAAAATTAAAATAACTAACATGGTATTTAATATCACCATCTGAGTCACCAGGAACACCCCATTTAATATTACAAATCCCTGTAAAACTGAAAACTGCAAAAAGCATTCAATGATGTGCATAAAAAGTTAGATAGACATAATGAGCTAAAAAATGAACTTCAAATTTTATGAACATGCACACCCATTACACGTTCATATTTTTTCACAAAAGCTATAGTAATTTTTCATCAATGCCAAGAACATATCTATAGGGCTGCTTTTGGAAATTGATAGGAAAAAAAGGTTCCTGTAAAATGGTAAGGTTTTAAATGGAAGGTTCTTTTAACTTCTTTACTATGAAAGTACAGAATATATGTGGTGAATGACAAGCTCACGAAGAAACAATGGTCCAGTCCAACGTGTTCTGCTCCAGTCAAGAATACATTCTGGTGTTCTAGAAGGACAAGATAAGTGCACGGCCTTTAAGAATACACTGTGTTTCGGAGTGAATTGTGTGCCCCTGAAATTCATATGTTGAGGACCTGACCTCCAATGTGATTTACCCAAATTAGAATCTTTTTGAGGCTAATTTATGGTTAAATGATATCAGAAGGGTTAAGGCTCTAATCTGATAGAACTGGTTTCCTTAGAAGAAGAAAAAGGAACACTAGAGCACTCTCTCTGTGAATCTGCTGGCACCTTGATCTGGGACTTCTAGCCTCTGGAACTGTGAAAAAACAAATTACTGTGGTTTAAAGCAATAGTGTATGGAATTTTGTTATGGCAGCCCTTGTGGACTAACACAGACTCTGTCTTGTAAGACTGCTGGGGATACACAGCAGGTATTGTGGACTAGAACAAAACCCACACATAAGCCTAAATACAGAAGCACATAAATTAAAATCTATCAGGAATACTGTGCTAATGATAACTCTCAGGTTTGGAGAGAGAATTATTTTGGAGGAGAGTTGACTGCAAGTAACTCTGAATGCACCTGATTTATATAGAGAGGATGGGACCTATGAGGTTCTGTTTTCTTTTCCCCAGTTACATGTGTCGCAAGGAGCAAATAATGGAACCTGTCTCCTGGAGCTGTTGCTGCTGCTGCTGCTAAGTCGCTTCAGTCGTGTCTGACTCTGTGTGACCCCATAGATGGCAGCCCACTAGGCCCCCCCATCCCTGGGATTCTCCAGGCAAGAACACTGGAGTGGGTTGCTATTTCCTTCTCCAATGAGTGAAAGTGAATTCGATCAGTCGTGTCTGACTCTTAGCGACCCCATGGACTGCAGCCCACCAGGCTCCTCCATCCATGGGATTTTCAATCAAGAGTACTGGAGTGGGGTGCCATTGCCTTCTCTGCCTGGAGCTGTTAGGAGGAGTCAGTGTTATAATGTGGTATAGACACCGTTGCAGAGTGACTGACACAGAACTAAAGCTCGATAAACGATCATTCAATATTAGAGACTGGACATGGGAAATGGAAGAAAAATTTCCAGGAAATACCAAATGGAAGAGGAAAGGACTGTTAAAAAGTAGTAAATTTATTTTAAAAGTATCAAAATGGATACAAACTATTGTGAGTCTTTCCTGAGCTACTTGCTTTGCAGCAATAAACTATTTCTTTTCCCTTTTCCCATTTGGATGTCATAGGCTCTGTAATGACTTTGGACAAAACCCCGTGTCTCCTGGTCTATGGAAAGGTAAACACCCTAGTTACACCTTGATCAACATTACTTCAAAGAAATCAACCAGGATAAGAGAACATCAGAGGCTTCAAAAAAGTGATCATGACAAAACAAACAAAAAGCACCAAGAAGCTGAAACAAACAAAAAATTTTTTCATATAATATTACAGATAGTGAAAATACTCCAAAAGTGCAAATGCACTTTAAGTAGGGCTTAGAGAAATTCGTAGATATGGACAAATACTATCTCAAGTTACAGTGGTGTTTTATAAGTCCCAAACAGTTCATGCGACCCTCATAAACCCTGTCATATAATCAGAGCAAGGGTTATTATGTAAAATGACAGAAGATGAGTTTGAGAGGCTTCAGGACTTGAAAGGACTTATACAAGGGTGCACTGACCAGTCAGTGACACAGTCAGGGCAAAAGGCAGATTTTCCTATCACCTTATCAGGCTTCAGTTTTCTATTTTGTCAGAGGTTGTCCAAAACCAAACCAGTAAGCAGAAGTTAGGAATTTCAGGGGCTCTAAACTTCAAGTCTTTTGTAACCTGACCTACCCTCAGCAGTCAGAATTGAGAAGGGGGAATTGTTAAAAATTCAGGTTTCTGGGATATCTATAGTAAAGACCTTTGTTACTGTTGTTTAGTTTTTAAGTCCTGTCCGACTCTTTGAGACCCCATGGACTGTAGCCCACCAGACTCCTCCTCTGTCCATGGGATTCTCCAGACAAGAATACTGGAATGGGTTGCCATTTCCTTCTCCAGGGGATCTTCCCCAGGGATCAAACCTGTGTCTCCTGCTTGGCTGGCAGATTCTCTGTCACTGAGCCACCTGAGAAGCCCTTAGTAAAGACCTGAAGTGAAAGTCAAAGTGTTAGTTGCTCAGTTGTGTCCAACTCCTTGCCACCCTAAGGACTGTAGCCTGCCAGGCTCCTCTGTCCAGGGGATTCTCCAGGCAAAAACCCCAGGAAAGACCTAATAGCACTCAATTTCTGAGAATTTAATTAAATTAGGATAAGAAACAGCTACATGGCAATGATATGGCAACTATTTTGATTATAGTAGTCTAATAATAATAATAGGGAGAGGGTGAGTGTATGGTCATGCAGTGGTTGCATTTCCCCCCCCTTCTGTTCTCCTTCTTTGTTCCTTTTTCTCACGAAAGTACAGGGGTAGAAAATGAATGAAGATAGAGAGCACTGATACTGCAGGCTGAAAACCAAAACCGAAACCAAACCAAACAGCTAGTAGAAATGGGAGAAAGTAAACACTGACTACTTTTTAACACCAGTCTTGCAGTCATATAAAGCCTAGACATCTAGTGTCATCCCTCTGGTCACAAAATCAAGGACACAAACATTTGCTTTTATCAGGACTGAATACCCTTTGCTGCCATAATCTTACCTTACCTCCTGACTCCCAGCTGGAGTCCGAGACACATGGTGCCTTAACAGAGTTCTCAGTCTTCTAAATTGAGCCTTCTAGGGAAGGCTGTTCACCCTTCCTCAGGGTCCTCATCAAAATCCCCATTTCTTAAGAACTATTGATCTTTGGGAGGTGCTGACCTCATTATCTGCTTAGAGTAATTTACACCCAGGTGTGCCAAAGACAGAATCAACTCCTTCAGAGGTTATTTGCAATTTAAAGAGGCACTTCTTAGAATCTCGGGATTTCTAAGGAGTGCTTTTGAGTTGTAAGGCATTTCTCAGCTTCACTGCCCATCAGTCCACAGGAAGGACATATCCCCTCTCCTAGACTTCTTTCCTGAGTACATCAAGTACATGTTTCTCTTTACAGATATGCTAGACTCTCATCTTTAAAAACAACTGTTCCCCAGGGAGAGTCAGAATGAAAATGGAAAAAAAATAATACATTATCAGTGAGCATAGGTTGGCACAGTGAATGAATAATACTTGCAGGGATACATAAATTGATGAATACAGAGACCCATGCATGTGCATGGGTGTGCATGTATCTATATTTCCTCACAGATGAGGATCTCCCAAAAAATCCTGAAAACCCATATGTCTACCCACCTCTTCACAGCCCCTCAAAATACACCAGAAGTCTACCGTGTGACCAGTGCCTCCCTCCCACATTTGCTTTAGTTTAATCTTTTTGAAGGGTTTGGTGTTTATAACACCACTAAGAAGAAGCTAGGAGAGGGAAATCAGAAAATTGCTCATTTGCTACAGAAACAAGAGACACACATCCTGCAGAGAAGGCAGGGACTCTAGCCAACCCGGCAGGTAGTCCTTTATCCTGGAGACATCACCCAGCAGGGAAAGAAAATAACAACTAGGATGTTCTCAGAGTTTGAAATAAAAGAGGCCATACCAAAGTTCAGTGATCTGATGTGGATGGATTTTCAGGCTGCTTAGCACTAAAGCCCAGGCCCTTTGATCCTTTGTTTCACAAATATTTAGGGGTATCTCCTGTATGCTGAGCACTCTAGCAGGCACTGGGAATATCTTGATGAACAAGACAAACTTGGGGGTAGTCTCTCTGAGCTTCACCTATCCCTTGCCTTAAGTAGTAGTATATTATTTTTGGACTAAAGAATCTTGTTTTAGCCATCATTTTAATGACAAAGCCTTGAATAGTGTATAAAAGAGAAAGCAAATCAACCTATTCTCTACAAAATAAATGGATTACAAAAGTTATACACAACCAAGATAAGTGTTTTGCAAAATTACAGATAGAAATTATTCCCAGAGACATTTCAAACTGTGGAATTACTTCTGGAGGATATCGGCAGTCTTTCTAGAGATAGCCTAAAAAATAAATGATAATCTTGGTTGCTTACCTAATTCTTGAGGTTTGTCTGTTTTTAATCTCATATGGGGCTGTTGTTTACAAAACAGGGTAATGGATTAGATCTTCAAATTATACCCACAACACTTTTTTTGATAGTATAAAGTGTAGGTTGTGACTAGAAAAAGTTTGAAAAACTGGGCTTGTTCTAATTCTTTTGGGAAGAGTTTACCCAGGTAAGTCTAAAAATATACTATATTCAAAAGCACAAACTTCACCACTTCCACCAAATACTTTCAGTACTTTTGAATTCTGACTGGTTATTTCCTCCAAGACTTGACGAAGTTCTTTGCTAGTTCCATCAGGGTCCTGAAAAAGCTATTTGTTACTCCAGTTTCCTTACCTCAGAAATAATAATAGTGCTTTTCCTCAAAGATTGTTCTGAGGAGCAAACATGCATTCAATGATTTGAAACTTTAGAAGCATAAGGCAAACACAATCTATCATTTTTCTGCTCTGTAATCTTTATAATACATCAATTCCATGAAGACAAAGACTTATCTTATTTTTCTTTGCATACTCGCTATCAGCTGATATTGGATGTTAAAGTAAATAAACTTTACTTAAATCAGTCTCTAACATCCTCATATTCCTCTTTAGTTTTTATAATGGAGAATGAAGTATTTCATTGTCGTTGAAAAGAAAATGTCCAAATGCTAAAAGATATAAGGTGGTGGATTGCTCTGAGTGTATTTCCACTTGTCCATAGGTACCTCCCTAAATGGTAAATTCCAGTAACTGAAAAGGAGAGTGGTCAGGAGATCTGAGGTGGAGAACATTTGGGAGCAGGGGATTAGGGCAGAGGGGAAGTCTGTACAGGAACAGAAACCAACTGCAAAACGTTCAAAGATGAAAAAAGAAGAAAAACAAGAAAACACCAGAGGGATGATAATAGACATCTCATAGCTTGCTGCTGTTGATTATTCTGATTCAGCTTTTAAGCACACTAAAATCCATGGGATTGTTAGTACTTTTCTGTTTTGATTTATTATGTTTTCTAATCATAACAGTAAATAGCCATTGTTTCCCATTTGGAACAATCTAAAGGGGTGGTTCTCATTCCTTTTGGGCTATTTCCACAATAAGACAAATGTTTTACATAGCAACCAAAAGCAGGGAGTAATGGAGGCATACAAACACAACTGAAATAAGGATTGCACAAGAAAATATTTAGCCTCACTGTATGAATGGCCTACTTGAAATTTTTCTGCTTCACTTTCCTCTTTCAGATTGTGGTAGAAATTCACAAATTGATTCATATATCCAAGTTTGCAAAATTGTGCCATAGAATGTTCTTTGTGAAGGTATTCATAAATATCCCCTCAATGTGGCTACACATTAGCTTACCCCAAAATTCTGGACATATTTTTCTGTTTGCTTTTTTTGTCTGTAACTTGTCTTTGAGTTGATGTGATTCAGTTCAGGATTCTGTTTAAGTATACGTCTAAGGAAGTTTACTACTTTAGGATGAGAAATTTCCAAGAAGCCAAGAGTGGTAAGAAGTTTTTGTTTTTTACCAGTTTCTTACACTGGTCCTGTGCTAAAAACAAAATGAGAGATTAATGATAATTAGGCTTTATTGAAGAATTTCACTATAGTCTCCGTGATATTTCTGAAAATTTCCTTTTTGCAAAATTAAATAAACAGCTAATAAACAACTTGAAATACATACTTTAGTGATTTACAAGTGCTAGTGAGCATTTCCTATCACTCTGTATATTTATGTTGTCCCAATATTTTTTTTTCTTAAAAGGCAATTTTATATTGACAATATTTCACCAAAAAATTCTCAAGAATCTGGAATTCTTGGTCAGTATCTCAAAACTTGGAGAAAACTTTAATAAGGCAGATGGTATGATAAATATATTACAAAATTATCAAAGTTTATATATGGAACACTTATTTTAGGCACACAAATACATACAACATAACAAATAGAGACATAAATATACAAACAGAGTTAGAGGAAACATACAGAGAATTCTTGACTTACCTAGAAAATTACCATTTGTATAGCTAAAATTCAGCTACTTGCTTTCTCAAAAATATATAACATGCTGAATTCTCAGAAGTTGCTTGAACTTATGTTACCTGACATCAAATAGAATAGTCTTCCGATAAACGAAAACTAAAAAAAAATAGGGAGCTACATCTTCCTCCTAAATGTGACCACGGTGACTTCTGTGAATCTAACTCAAAGGTTCTAAATTTTCTTAAGAAATTTAACAACAACAACAA
Organism: Moschus berezovskii; assembly: GCF_049115385.1. Classification (NCBI taxonomy): domain Eukaryota; kingdom Metazoa; phylum Chordata; class Mammalia; order Artiodactyla; family Moschidae; genus Moschus; species Moschus berezovskii. The sequence goes on along the minus strand of NC_142464.1, from coordinate 58,586,795 downwards.
AGTCGTGAAAATTCTACAGATATTCTGGTCAATATTTCAAGATTAGGGGAAAAAACAATCCACTGGCAGTGCCTGTGGTAAGCACAAAATAAATCTCTCAAATTTGTCTTAGAAAAAATACCTTTTATAAATGTTGCTCAAAGTCTTTTCATATAACCTATGGGAGCACACACAAACACACACAGTGGCATTTAGAAATATACACACAGAATGCACAAGAGACACTATCCTTCACTCTAACAGAACTTTCTCCCTGGTCTGGAAAAGGCTTTGAATATGTAACACCTTAAAACTATTGAGTAATTTAGGATTTTATTCACTGTCATTATTTAATATACTATAGACAGAGACTTCATAGACTTAATTTTCCTTGGTTTACACAAAGCCAGAGTCTTAGAATCATTGTTGAAATACACTTTTAGATTTTTTTTTAAAGACTTCATTATTGAATTCTGCTAACTACCTCTCTGAGAATGTAGTTCCTGGTAACTGACACCCACTAATAGCACATTTCTTTATTAATACTGTTTCTTTTATAAGTTTATTTATTTCAATACTATTTTTCTTTAAATGAGAAAAAAAAATTGAAAATCAAATGCACAACAAATGGAACAAGCAGTGATTGGCTGACACCCCACGGCCAAGGGCAGGCTCCAGCAGGTTTCGAAGTAGCAAGGTCATCAGAGTATGGTGCATAATGGAGCATCATATTTGAGTGGAATTCAGCCAAACACAGTAATATATGGATGTAGATGCATCTGAAAGAAGGAAAATAAAGATTTATGCAGGTAAAAAAAAAAAAAAAACACTCTATGAAGAAATTTCCCTGATGGCTTATGCCCAAAATTGGAATGTTGTGGTGGAGGTTTTGGAGCAGAGAATTTTTATTTGCAAACTATGTGTTTGTAAATAATAAATACATTCAGGTGGGAAAAAGTCAACTTGGATGAATCCTACTTGGAAGCTGTAATAGTTTTAAGTTGTTGTTTATAAACAGCATTAGAGTTCAATACAAACATCACTAAATTCCTGAAAATAACCCTTTATCTGCCTTTAGAACATTAATTCACCAGAAGTGATAATTAAGATTAGTTTTAGTGGTTTCAGCTCAATTCTTCTTGGAATGTGATTTCTCCTACAACACTAATGCTAAATAAAGCACTGTGTAATGTTCTGAAACAGAGTCGCTGCTTTAGAAAAGATTCTAAGGGCTTTTAAAATAAGATAGAAAAGCAAAGCTGACTCTCTATGTATGTGTGTATATATATATATATATATATACACACACACACACATATATGTATATATATATATGCACAAAGATTCTACTATTTCTATAGAGTCATAAATGTAAAGAAATGGATGATGAGCTTTGCTATAGCCTAGAATTTGGTTATATACAAGTTAAACATAAAACTTTAAACAATTATCATAATAAATTTTCTATATATAACCTCTACTACCATCCTCTTCTAGGAAAAGGAATGTTAAAATATCTGAAAGCATTGGTGGCTATAATAAAGCAATGGTTTTATTACATTTTATTTAGCTTTAAAACCAGTATGGGTTTTACTTTTGATATTAACAAATTCACCAATTTGTATTTTACCAATAGGTTAAATTTAGAATGGAAAAAGCTAGATTGGTAAACTGCCTACCAAGGAAGCAATTCAATTGAAAAACAATAAAAGGGCACTTTCTTTAAAAAATTAGAGGAAAAAAATAGTTCACAATTGTGTGTTAAGGAGGCTATTCAAGTAAAGTGCATCTGCAAATTTGGCAAAATGAAAAACAGTGTAGAAGCCAAAGGAATCATCACTATTGATGGAAAAAGTAAAAGATCATCCCAATTAGAATGCATGGAAAGTTTTTTTCATAAACAATGTATAGAAAGCTTTATTCATTTCCATTACAAATACGTTTTTATTGAGGATATACTAAATGCTATATAGGAGCTTATGTTTACTGTCATTGTTCTGCTAAAATGAAAAATCCTCTCAACTTGTCGAATATACATTCTAAACCATGTTAAGTTACTTTAATGAATGCCATCAATTGCTATCTATTTATATAAGGGGGGAAAACTGAATTTGTTAAAAATCTATAAAATTTGGAATACAATTTCCCCAATAATTTTACAGATAAAAACTAGAACCCAAAGAAGAATTATATACTACTGTAAAAGAACATCAGTTTTGATAGCCAAATATATAGTTATACCTACATAAGAAAACCTCAAGAGATTTCTGTCACTATTGAAATACGTACAGAAAAAATTACAGAAATTTAATTTTTTTTCCTACTGGTAGAATGATTAAAAAAAAAGAACACTGTACTCTGCATTCCATGAGTTGGACTCTAGTCTACATTATATCCCTGATAATCTTACGATCTCAGTCAAACTAACTTTCAAACTAAGCCCCAGTTTCTTCTACAAAGTGAGGAGATTGGTTTGGTTAATATCTTTTAATTGTAAAAGGTGATATCTTTAGAAATTTTGACGTTAAACATTTGATTATGATATATTTTATATCAGTTTTGTGCATGTTTAAATTTTAAGTCTTTTCTACATATCAATGTATGAATATCACAGTAAATAAAAGCCTAATGGCACCATAATTAGTTTACATGAATACATCTGTGTGTGTGTCTGTATGGGTGTGTGTGAGAGAGCAAGAGAGAGAGAGAGATGGATTATGATATGTATTTATCATGGGAACATGCTTTTCCACACGAGATATGTACTTACTCAAAGATAAAAGATAACAAGAAAGAATATTTTTGTTACAGTTGTCCAGCTGCATGATTTACTTACAATTATTAAATTGTCTTTGTGGTCTTAGGTCAAAGTCATTAACTGACTTAGGAGAAGTTTGAGATAAGGTTCAAATGGTCATACCTGGACTTCAAAAAAACTGTATGTTCATTGCAGATCAAATCAGTGAATGACCCTTTCCTTGATTCAGAGACATCCAGAAAGCCAAGAACTGTCTGGCTGATAGCTCTTGACTAAAGACACTATCTAACTTTCATCAGTCACTAGCCTCTTGTCTATGATTTCAGGCCATACGTAACAGAAATCCCACCATATGCAGATTCATTCTGCCTCTTCAAAGTGTCCTTGGTCATAGATAGCAGAACCATACTGTAGAATTAATGCTTATGGAATTAAAGCAGAAAGCTGTGGTTGGCATCACCATGCAAATGCATTTCCACTATAATACATATGGTATAATATGCATTCACAAATAAATCGATACTGTTTTCTTAGTGCTTAGAACTGTAATAGATGATGGAAAGTCATTTCTTGCTTCCAAAATCTAAGTAATTAAACAAATAATTTCTGCCATATCTTTACAAAGTATACAATGGATATATTGAACACAAATTGATCAATTAAAGGAAACATTATTCTGACAACATTCAGCAGTTCTTTTGGGCAAAGAAAACTGTCACTGCAGTTAATATGAAATTTTCTTGAGTATTTCAGGATCAGCTACAAATAGAGTTTTAAATTAATGTTTATTCAAGCTGTATCCTCTATCTGCTTGCCAAAAATAAAGTATATTACTTACCATTTACTAAATAAAATAAAATTTTTACTTGCCAGTGCATTATCTAAATAACATCATGACAAAGATAAGTTCAACAGGAGTTGAAAACAATATGCAAAGCAGGAACTATAGTTTTATATTGTCTATTAATCTTTTGAAATTATATTATTTTTAAGACAATTGAAAAATACTTAACACATAGTAAAATGAATAGAAAACAGAATGCTTCTGCTTTCAGTTTACAAATCAAAAGCACAGTTGAACTTCCAGGTCACAAAACTTTAACAACCACCGAGGTCAGATTTACCAAGTAAAGGAAGAATGAAATGAAAAGGTGGATACTTAATGCTGTCAATGATCCCCATTTTCTCAGTTAGACACCTTATTTAGTTGAAAACAAGGGCTCTTGTTTGAATTGCAAAGGCCTGAACTATGAAAACCTGGGCCACATCATCAAATGTGCACATTTCTGAAATAATTCCAGTACCTCTGCAACACATTATCTCCCAGATTCTGCCCAAGAATAACTATAGAAGATTGATTTGACTGTCTCTAGAACAAACAAAAAAGAGGAGGGGGCAGTTTTTACAGACTTTCATTTCTACAAAGCTGTTTAACTCATTACAACCTAACCATTAAGAGAACTTAGTAGCACCACTTATTCTCATGAAGATAATAACACTGGAATAGACATCATTTTCATTGTATCACAAATAAGGAACTATAATAAGGCAATTCAGGAAAATTATAAATTAAAAAAGGCTTTATGTCAGATAAAATCTTCTATTTTTTAATTAATCCCCACCATATGAAATTTAAAAACGGCAACTCTCAAGATTTTCTTTACATAAATTCAGCATTAAAGGGGAGAAATTATAAGAAAACTCTGAATTTAAAAAAATTCAGGTTTAATCAAAGAAAATACATTTTGGTTATGTTTATAAAGGCAAAAATTTTTTTTTAATAAAAATAGAAAATCATCTATCTACAGCACAAACAAAAATGAGAACAAACAAGATCTCATTATTCCAGATGTCAAAACAGAATGTAAATTTGTAAATGGATCTCTTGTCTCCTGACAGCAATACTGACTAGATGAAGCATATCAATTACTATCACTAATTACATTAAGGGGGAATGTATTTCATTTGCCTTTATTTCAATTTAGATCAGCTGTTTATTGTGGTTAAAACTTTATACATCTTTCAAGTGCTTAACAATATACACGTTTCCCAAAGTTACTTTTGGCAAACTGCATGGTTTATTTGAATGGCTCTGTAGGTTTTCTTTTCTGATATATGGACTTCCTTATTCAGTTAAGAGACTAACACCGTACATTAGTTTATTTATAAGCATATCACTTTGCCTTTTAGACAGGATGCCACCACACTCTTGATATTGGCTGTTTTAAATATTCAAGAATATAGAGCTAACCCTATTTGATGAGTCAAATAAAGCTTAAGTGACAGAACAGAACATAGGAGGTAGTTGTATAAAATATCTATAAATCTGCCACTTGATATGTCCACTCAAAAGTTTAAGATTACACAATTTAGAATGCAAATGTTAGGATACAACGTTCTTTTAAGATGACAGTGAAGTACGCATTCTGCATAAAGTTTTTTCACATGCTTTCTCTTAACAAATTATCATTTTCTAAAGAAATCTCTACAAATCTCTATTTGTGGGTTCTATACCTAACGTTATAAAAGTGCTGTTACTTTTAACTGGAATCTTCCTTGTTTATAAAACAGATAAAAGCACCAAAAGCAAAATAGAAATCTGCCTCTAATTCTAGGTACAGCGGTAAGAAACATACTTTCCACCTGGCATATTTCAGTGTAAAGGAAATAAGACTCACATACTTGAAAAGACATCTTTTTTAAAAGTCATTTAATTCAATGTAGTTCAAACCTGTGTTTTCTTGGATTGCTTTGGTAACTGGATATAAAAGCATAGTGTCTATTTCTCCTTATCCAAATAGCTACAATAAAGGACTATACATCAAAAACATTTCTTTATAAAGCTTATTTTTAAAACTATAGAAAACAATAAGAAATTAATATTTATCTCTTTTCTATACCTTTAATGAGCCCATCAATAACATCTTCAGTGAGGCTATAAAATAAACTTTTTACATTGCCTTAATTATTTTAAGATCACACATTCCACATGTAAAACATATTTAACAGAACACTATTGGATATTGCTTGACAGACATCAGTATGTTTCCTGAAATGTTCTGGCAGTAAGAAATATGTGACGTTTTATTAGCAGAGTTGCAACAGCTTTAGATACAGAAGTTTCCAAACGGTTTTCATTTGTTGTGTGTCAAATGTTGATGGGTGAGAAAAGTAAACTTTGTGAGTTATACACTCACATACACATTACACAAAACAAAACTTTCAAAAATAAATTATATATTTTCTGAAGTGCACCTCAGAATATACTTTGCTTTTTTTTAGTTTCCACATTTCACTGAGAAACAACTGTGTCAAATATTCCATAAAACCTTTATAGTCTTAATATATCACAATGCATACCAAAATATTCTCACACAAACTACACCAAACATGAACATTTTTGTTACTTGGTTTAAATAATGCATGATTCATGCAATTTACTTTTGCTTATGAACTTTTCATACCAAATACATATACTACAAATGCCAACTGCATATCCTCTTAAAAGCCTAATTGTATAGATACTGAAATATTAAAATGTAGTTTTTCATGGCATTTACATAAGATTAAATATTTTCAAGTCAGCATTTTTGTCAGTCAGCATTTCAATATCTCAGACTTGGTACTTCATTTGCATGAATCAGCATCTGCTTATCTGTAAAATTCTGCATAATGTATAATGTAGCTAAAACTTTTTTAGTGTCCAATTTGCATAGACAGCAATAGTAACTTTAGAAATTTTGTCTTTGGATAAAATTATCCACTTAGCAGCACAAAAGAAAATAATTTTAGGTTAAAACTAGCCATCCAAAGAATTCACACAAATTTATCTGGAAACAAAAAACGAAGCATGAATTAGAATTGTCAAATACTAAGAGAAGCGTAAAACGCCACTTACAGTGTTTTCTTCTGTAGCTTAGTAAACTCTGGTATAAGGTGCAAACTATAGTGGTGTACCTTTCGTAAATGACCTCTACTAAATAAGTGGTATAAGAATTACACAAACATTAATTTCCTGCTATTAAAATTTTATCTAATATTAAGAGTGAAGACAAGACTTTGCAGAAGATGCGCTGTCTTAGATATTTAAATAGATGTGGGATGCATCTTACCTGTTTGCTGTATTTGTTATTGGTTTGACAGCTGTACTCAGAGCAGTGATCTGATCCAATTGAAATGTTGTCTCCTGCTCCCACAAATGTATTAGCTGGTGGTAGATCTTGTACGGCCTGGTGTTTTTTTCCTGCAGTTGGTGATTGGGGGTGAAGCTGGACAGTAGGCAAGGGGGAACTAGATTTGTAATGCCTGGCCAGGTCAGGACTGCCAGGCCCACCATTAACTGATCGGTATCGGCCCATGCTTGGGCTGTCTGACAGCTTCTCATTGACACTATCATACCTCTGTCCATTTGGTTTAGAAGCTTCTACAGTGACAATGCTGCTGTAGAGTGGCTGCTTAGATTTTTTATTTTTCTTGTCCTTTTTAGGCTTTTTAGATTTGTCATGCTGTTGGGGTGTAAAAAAGTCTTCATGATCTTTTTTGCCGGCTTCATAGCCATTTTTATTTTTGGAACGGCAATATCTTGCCATCACTACAATTAAGATGATTAGTATCACAGTCATAATTCCAGCAACCACCCCAATGACAATACTGAGTCTCTGTTTGCTAATTTCATAGCTTGGGTCACCAGCTATATCCTGGGTGAGTGGGGTGTGCAAGCTTCTGGCTATCTGGGAGTCAATCACAGTTGCATTAGAAACACTTTCATTGACAAACACATGCACCAGAGTCGTGGTAGACTGGGAAGGCTGCCCACTGTCATTCACTTGCACCACCAATCTGTGCAAGCCATAATGCTTTTGGGTGAGTTTTCCCACTAAGGAAACCACACCACTGGTGGAATCAATCTCAAACAGCTTGAAGGGATTCCCTCCCACAATGCTGTAGTTAAGGTCTGCATTGATGCCATCATCACTGTCTGTTGCCAACACTGTAGCTACTACTGTCCTGACGTTACTTGAAGGTGGCAGTAAAGTGTAGGAAATATTTCTGGGAAGGGTGATAGTGGGAGCATTGTCATTCTCATCCATCACAAAGAGAGAGACCGTGGCTGTTGCAGATCTGGGAGGATCTCCCCCGTCCACAGCTTTGACTCTGAAAGTGTATGTGGTCTGATATTCTCTGTCAAAAGACCTCGTGGAGTAAATAGTCCCTGTGTCATTTTCGATGGAAAAAATGTTACTGTTCTCCTCTATGTATAGGCTCATCTCTGCATTGCGCCCCTTGTCAGCATCCATCACTGTGACCATTCCCACGGGGCTGTTGGGCTGTAAATTTTCTTTCACATAAAAGGTAAAGACGTCCTGCATGAACTTAGGGTCATTGTCATTCTTGTCAGCCACCTGAACAATCACTGTGGTGCTGCCCTGTAGGACGGGGACGCCTTTGTCTCTGGCGTTAACTTTAAACTCGTACCTGTCAGTCTGCTCGCGGTCCAGCACGGTATTGACAAGGATGTCCCCAGAATCAGGATCTATGGCAAAGATCCCCATCACGGAAGAGTCCAGCGAGTAGGCGATTTCAGCGTTTTTCCCACTGTCTGCGTCTGTAGCCAGCACCGTGGCTACCCTTTCTCCGGGGATGTTGTTCTCAGGAAAGTACACCTCCACCACCGACTGGCCAAAGACAGGCGGGTTGTCGTTGGTGTCTCCCACCTTGACAATCAGGGAGTTGTTGCTGGAGAGACTGGGGCTGCCCGAGTCCACAGCTACTATAACCACGTTGAACTCCCTGGTGGTCTCATAGTCCAAAGGGGCCGAGGTGTGCAGGAAGTACTTTTTCTTGTTCTGGTCGCCCTCTGTGTCACTGGCCGGCTTGAGCTGGAAGGGCACGTCGCCCACCACGGTGCAGGTGACCACTCCATTCTCGCCTTGATCTCGGTCAGACACCTGTACCAGGGCGATGGGGGTGTCCACCAGAACGTCCTCGGCCACGTTGGCCACCCCGTCCTTGAGTGGGATGCGCCCGATCTTGCGGATTTCAATGGACGGCACATTGTCGTTCTCGTCCTTGATATTAAGGACCACCGTGGCTTTGTCTGTCTTGGGGGGCTGCCCGCGATCGCGGGCCATGACCGTAAAGCGCAGCTGGTTCACTTCCTCGCGGTCGATACGGTGCAGGACACTGAGCCAGCCGGACGTCTCGTCCAGGCGCAGCAGCCGCCGCACGGACTCGGTAGCCGCCCCGAACACGTACTCGATCTGCCCGTTGACCCCCACGTCCAGGTCGGCGGCACGCAGCTGCAGGATGGGGGTACCCGGGGCACTGTTCTCGGCCAGGTCAGCCTCGTACACGCTCTTCTCGAAGCGGGGGCTGTTGTCGTTCACGTCGGTGATGAGCACCCGCAGGATGGCCTGAGAGGAGCGAGGCGGGTCGCCACCGTCGCGCACCCTCAGGGTCAGCTCGTAGGAGTCGCGCTGTTCGCGGTCCAGCGCCCCCTTCACGATCAGTTGCGGCTGCTTTTCGCCATCCGGGGTGTCGGCCACCTGCAGTTCGAACACGCTGCTGCGTCCGCCGGGGCTGGTCCCGCCGCCGCCGCCTTCTGGCGCGTCCAGCCGCCTCTTGGAGCCCCCGGGGCCGCCGCCGCTCCCGCCGTTCCCGCCGCCCCCGGGGTAGGGGGCGCTGTCGGCAGGCCCGGCGCGCCGGCCCTCGCCGCCGCCGCCGCCGCCGCCCCCGGGCTCCTGTAGCAGCTCGTAGCGCTCAATGCCGTTGCGGCCGAAGTCGCGGTCGGTGGCGGTGGGCAGCAGGTAGAGAGTGCCCACCGGCCGGTTCTCCTCCACCGTGAGCGTAAGCACGGGTGACGGGAAGGTGGGCGTGTTGTCGTTGATGTCGAGCACAATGACCCGACCCTCGAACAGGTCCACCCAGCTCTGCGAGGGCCCGATCACCGACACCTCGAAGTCCAAGAAGCACTCGTTCTCGTCGAAGATCATCTGACACTGGGGCAGTTTCTCGCGGTCGATGCGCCGCTCGCTCGTACTCAGCTCGCCGGTGAGGTTGTCGATCTTCAGGTACTCTGAGCCCGACTCGAGGCTGAAAGTCACCTCACCGGAGCCGGTCACGATGCCCAAGTCCGAGGCGACGTTGCCGATGCGGACGTCTGCTGGGCCCTCCTCGGCCAGTCGGTATCGGAGGAGTTGCTTGGCGGCCGCTAGGCTGAGCGAGAGCGGCAAGAGGAGGCAGCAGCCCAGACACCAGGCGCGCGCCCATCCCATGGTCCGCATCCTCAGCATCTTCTCCTGCTGCTGCTGCTACTGCTCCTTCTAATTACGGCCCCTTGGCGCCCCCCTCCTCTGGGGCCCGTGGCCTGCCCTCCTCCCAGTCCTCTCCCCTCTCCGAGAAGGGAAGAAGCAAGAGGGAACGCAGGGAGGGGGCAAGAGCAGCGTCCAGAGTCAGCCAGGGGGAACCAGCGATAGATCCTTCTTTTTTTTTTTTTCCTCCTCTTGCTTCTTCTGAAAGTTATTATTTCATAATTTATGCAATGGGTGCTAATCGCCCGCTAGCCAGCCGCCGTTCAGTCGCAGTACTCACAGTTCACGGGACACTGCGCGCCGCGGGCTCGACGCGCCCCCAGAGTCATACCCGCAACCGGCAGAGGAACCCGGGCTCCCGTCACCGCTCAGTCAGATGGGGCTGGAACCGCTCCGGCAGGCGGGCGGTGGAGCCGGGAAGCGGCCGGGAGCGAGCCTGCTGCCTCCCCCGCCTGCCAACCCCGCTTGTCTTCGCTGCTACTCGAGTTGAGTCCAATTCACGTTCCAGCCGCTCACTCCAGACCCAGCTTCTGCTCCGGCTGCCCAGGCAAACGTGAGTCGCTTCATGCAAGAGGTGCTACGGCCAGCAACAAGCCAGTCTCAACTCCGACTCCGATCAGGCAGCGGGGGAGCCAGTCAACAGATCGAGAATGAAAAATCCCGGCAGGTCGCTTCGGGCAACGTGCAGTGGAGACGACTCGAGTCACACAGCGGTCCGCGTCCGGGTTCCCCCCGTGAGCGGAAAAGCAGCCCGAGCCATCTTCAGAGACGCCCTGAGTGTCGGTCCCGTCTCACCCAGAGAGCTCGGGTTTCTCTTTTTTCTTAACAACTCTGCGCAAGGTCATTAGTCTCGAAGCCGCCGCCTGAAACCGCAGCAGCCGTTCGCCCGCGGGGGTGAGGGCTGAGCCGTGTGCACCGCGCGGTGCCCAAGTTTGGGTTCGCAGCCGCAGAGTCCGTGCCTTTCCTCACCTGCATTCGGCCCGCATGTCAGAGCACTGGGATCTGCAGCGCTGTGCGCGATTCAGGGAGGAGATTGCAGCCTCTCTCTCTCCCCGCTCTCTCTCTCTCTCGATCCCTCCCCTCCCTCTCTCCTCCTCCTCTCTCCTCCCTCCTCCCGTTTCCCCTTTCCCCTTCTCCCACTCCTCTCTCCCTCACGCTCCCTCTTCTATCTCCCAGTCCCAATACAGGCAACTAGAGCTGAACTTGATCCCTTTGCAGTTCAAAGGTGAGCACACCAGGCTCGGTGCGCAGGCGACGCTGTCCTGGCGAAAGACCCCAGCCGGGCTCCCCAACGGCAATTAACAAAGATGCCCAATTCTGTCCGGATTTCCGAAGAAAAGCACAAGGCATGGGGTGGGGGGAGGTGGAGTCAGAGACAGCTGCCAAGTAGCTTTAAAAAAAAAAAAAAAAAAGAACACAGTTTGCCAAGGGGAGAAAAAGTGCCAGTCGGTTGTTGCCTCGGAAGTGCCCTGGCACGGCGGGTGAATTCCGCAGTTGTCTCGTCCCCTCTGGTGTCTGGGAGAGTCTAGTGCTTGCGCTCCCGCCGCCCCTTTGGCTGCCGCGGCTCTAAGACACTGAATGGCAAGCGGGAAGCTCCAGCTCGCCAGCCGCGAGCCGGAAACCCGCAAGTTTGCCCAAAGTGATGGTTGCTGCTGGGAGCTCTCTGCCTTGCTTGCGGCTCAAGCTTGTCCCTGACGCTACTGCGGCGGCGGTAGCAGTGGAGCCGTGGAAACTACACACTCAGAGAAGGAGGGAGGAGGACCGGGGTGGGGGGAGGGAGACAGGAGGGAGCACTAGCCAGCCGCCCCGCTCCGGAAAGCCCAGTTTCAGCTCCGGGGGCCACTCCGAGTGTGCGCAATCCTAACAAGTCCCCCTTAAGCCAAAGCTTGTACCTCTCCCTCCCCAGCGAGTGCAGCCGCTGCCTTCTGTGGGAACTTGCTTTCCCTCCCTGGGGCTGGTAAATTTCCTTCTCGCTCCGGCTAATGCTGAGAGCGTGTGTGAGAGCGCCGAACATGTGTCAGCAAACGTTTTCCTTCCCCTTCTCAAAGTGTGTTCTTCATCTGCCCCCCCCACCGTCTCTGGTTCGCGAATTAGCTTCTTGGTTAAGGGTTGGTCAGCTGTGGCTTCGGGGACCCAGCGTGTGGCCAGGGAGCTACGCTGGTGTTCTGAGAAACCATGATGGGCTGCAGTCGTTAAGAGACAACAGCGAACTCCTGAGAGTGGGAAAGCGATCCGTTTTGGGAGCGCAGAGTTAGGAGGGCTGGGGTTTGGGGAGGGGGAGGGTGATCTGTCTTTGTTTAAATGCTTGGCATTCCTGTCGCCGTGCTTGCTTATGGGGTAGACCGTGTGTGCGCGCGCCTGGGGAATAAACACATGTTGGAAGCCTCGATATTATTTTCTGAGCAGAAACCCGCAGCTTTTAGTAACTGGCAAAGTGTAGCGTCACCTATCTGGATAAAAGGGAAATAAACTTTAATGTCAACTTTGTGTACCAAACTGTCCCTAGCTCCTTTTCTCTCCTTTTGACTTTGTGCCACTAGAACGTAGATGGTGTTCCCCCACGCGAGGCTTCCCCAGTTTTTCAGACACGGCCACCGCAGCTCGCCTCATCGGATTTCAATTCTGGTCGCGTTTTCCGAACTATAGACATTTACTCTTCATTTATTTCAGCGGCAGTTAAACAAGGGGGCCCAGCCAGGATTGGGGGTTGGTTTGAGGTGGGTAGGAAATACTTGGAGGGAATTCTTACCATCTCAAAAAAAGAACGGGGGCTGCCACTAGGTTTTGCTTAGTCCTCAGCCGGTTTGGTCAATTTAAAGGCATTAAAAGTCCTCCACTTAAAGGAAAATTTAAAGCGAAAAGAAGAAAAGAGAAATACGTTCAGAGTGAGTACTCTGCCTTTACGATACCTATGTGAGGCGGCGGAATGATTTAAAGACAAACACCAATAAAGTCTTTGAGCAGACATAGAGCGCGGTTATTTAGGCAGGCGCAGCCAGCAGGAATGGGGAGGGGGGGAGGCGGCAGAGATTTCCAAGCATTCCCTATGGGGGATCGTAGAGGTGCGGAGGATGGAGCAATCGTGGTTTGTGCTAGGGAGCTGGCGAGTATTTTCCAGTCTGCTAAAACAGCAGCACTCTGGGGGTAGTGGCTCCTCCTCTGAGGCCAGGCCGGGAATCCGGCCTTTCCACCCGCCTCCCCACCCCCTGTCCCTCCACCTCCTACCCCTCGCAGGCACCGGAGCCTCTCTGCTCTATATCTGCAGCATCAGCGAGAACTGCTCGGCGCGCAGACTCAGTGCGCACCGCCGCAGTCTAGAGCCGGGGGGCGGGGGCGGGCGCCGCAGCGCAGAAGCGGCAGGCTAAGTGTCAATAAAGCCAAATTCCCCTTATATTGAGCAAACTCTGGTTTATCAGAACGCTGCCTCCCTGAGACACCCAGTCCCGTTTTTTCCAGGGTCCAAGACCGAAGCCCGCGCATTCCAATACGCGGCAATATGGTGCAGTACACTCAGTCCTCTCGCCGCCTTTCCTAAGATTTTGCAAACTTCGGGCAGCCGCGTAGGCAGAGACACTGTACATTCCCTTTTGCCTCGCCAGACTGTAAACTTGAACAAGCCCGTGCGCCCACCGCTCCGACGCGCAATCTTTAGGCGCACACCAGTGGGGCGGGGTGGGGGGGCGAAAAGAGTAGGCGGCTTTTCCCTAGAGCGTTGAAATTTCCTTCCAGATGACCAGGAGGTGGAGTGGAGTGGGGAGGAGGGGTGGCGTCCTTCACAGTGGAGTGGTTTCCTCATTGCGAGTCACCAGCCCGCCCTCCCCACTCTCGTCCCTACCAACTCCGCCGCGCAGCCAAACCGGCGTGGGAAATGGGTCCGACGTGCCGGGCATGGAGAATAGCGCGGCCAGACTGCCGAGGCCTTGAAGCCGTCTGGCTTCTCCCTTCCCCCACGTTCCCCGGCTCCGACCTTTCCGCCAGAGCAGCCCAGGAGTGTTGGCAGATTTGCCTGGTCGTTCGTTGGGTTCCTGGGGAAAGGAACGCGATGGGCGGGGTAGGGTTGTGGGCGAGGTGAGCAGAGCTCTCCGAGCGCCCTTGCCGCGGACGGAGCTCCAGTCCTCTTCCGCCCCCTGTCTAGGGACTGACACCAACTCCAGCCTCCAGCCGGCGCGAAGGATGAATGGAGGCGAGAAGCCGATTCCCCCACCCCCGCCCCATTTCCGCAGTCTCAGAGCCAGTGTCACAAGTGCTCAGCAATTTCATTAAATGCAACCGGGGGGCTAAATCCCCCGCGGTACGAGACCTCACCAAGGGAATATGATATCCGGGTTCGCTCCCACCCACAAACCCCGCCCGGCCCTTCAAATCCGAGGCTGCATTTATCTTCTCAACCTGAGAGGAAAGGGTTCAGAAGGAAATGGAATCGAAAGTGTAACCGGCTGCAATAAATTAAAGAGCCCGCTGCCACTGCTGTTGCTTTGGCGTCCAGAATTAGAGAAACGAGATCAGTGTCCTAAAACCCGCCTTGATCAGATACAACGTCATCCCTTGTACCAAAGTATCTGAGAGAATGTTGAAATATTGTTTTTTTTTTTTAAGGACAATAAAAAGAAATGTCGCTTTGAAACGAAGGTTAAAAAGGAAATTTTATTATAGAAATATCACTCCATTCTAATAGACACTTAATAAAAGCTCGGCCAACGATTTCTTTTCTATGCCAATATCTTACAATGCACGGTAGTTTTTGGTTTTTCTTTTTAAATTTATCGACTAACCTTGCTTACTTAAAACTGCTTTGCAGTTAAAAAAAAAAAAGAAAAAAATTCAATGACTGAGCTGAAAAATAGCATCCAGGGTCGGTGTTGTAGTTTAAGCCTTAAGAAAAGACAGGAAGAGGAAAAACAACAAAAGTTTATGGGTTAGAATGAATACAAAGAAGTAGGTGCCAGAGATGTGATCTCTGGGGGGCTTTCATTCATTATAGACGACGTATTTACGATAATACAAGAAAAAAGGTTAAATACAGTAAACATGATAGCCAGTTCTGGAAAGAAATATAAAGCAGTTTGACGGGAAGGGAGAAAGTGACTCAAGAACGCCACCAAGGGACAAACTGAGGAAATGACACCCCTACATCTTCAAATCTGTTGACCTTTTATCTTTTTCGAACCGGTCATCTGTATCCACTTACGTATGTGCAAACACGTTTTTGAGGTCTTTACGATCAATCATTTCTCCAGCTACTTCTGGTAAACTTGATACTTTAGTTTTCTTTCTCTAAATAATAAAAAATGACTGTCCTTTAAACCTCTGTCATTTTAAGTAGTAAGTATAACTCAACTTACAACAAATATGATTCTGATTCCTGGGACTGCGAGAAACTACAGGAATCTTTTGCAGTCTTAAATTCATGCTTGTAGTACTAAAATGTGTAGTATACGTAAATGGCTAAATTATTCATTGAAATAACAGGCTTTTTGATGGACATGAAAACTCAGCAGTTTAAATAAGGAAACCACAGATTTCCTTTTAAGCAGGTAATAACTGCTTGCATCAGTGGTTATTTAATTGGTCTCCAGCCAAGAAATAGAACAAGTTGTACCGTTTAAATCATGAGATCATGTAATGCAAAGCCATATAATGCAATATATCAGTAGTAGAAGAACACAAGCTAAGAACTAAACTAAGTTGATTCATACTGCCTATTTGAATAACTATTAAATATTTCCATAAGTCTAGTACAAAAACTTAAGAGAAAAAGAAATTCATGAAAACAATTTTAAGATTTTACTTAAATATTAGTTTATAGTCTGTGTGATTTGCTGATTTAAATGTAGTGTTTCTGTTTAAAAATGACACTTGATAGAAATATTTCACTTTAAGCACAGAACAAATTGTGGGATTGTTTTTCTAGAGTTTTAAATGTCAAAATATATTCAATATAACATAGATTTAAAATTTATGTGAAATATATCTAAATCAGATACTGTAACTGACAAACGCATTTTTTATTTACAAGATAATTTATGGATTTTTTTCCAACTTGATGGTAATTTTTATACATTTGCAAATATCTAAGCTTGAGAGGAAAACAGTATTTTGCAATATCTGGGTGAGTTTTTGGGAGAAAGACCCTTGATAGGTCAAAACAGTATATCCTATTATTTTTGATGATCTGAGGCTGTCCCCTGTCTTTATCTGTGGTAAAATTGAACATTCCAATGCCCTTTCCAGGAACCTGAGACATTTGGCATTTCTTTACTACCATGGCAGGATATGTCGAATGCTACTGTGACTAACGACCTCTAAGCCTAGATAATATATTAAGGATTTGGGGAAAAAATATCTCATTATAATAGATTATATTAATATAATACTCAAATAAATGACCTTGTTTGTACTAAGTATTGTTGAAAATTATGAATTAGCTTTATAAATTTTATTCCCTATGTTGACCTATGCTAACTAGATCACTTATGTTAATTACCAATACCAGGTAATATAAAACATTAATCAAATTTAACCCATTAAAATTTAGAAAATACAAAATGTAGAATGTTTCTAGGATGGATAATATAGTAAATTTGATTAACTACTTTACCAGCAATGAATTTTTCAGTGATATATGCTCATCCTTATATGGTAATCCTTGGGACCTTTCCCCAAATACAATATTGCTTGCTAACTTGTGGACCTAGGATAGGATTACTCTTCTCAGCCCCCTTGTGGCTAGATGATGCCATTGACTAGGTCTGGGTAACCATGAGTGGAAGTGAAAGTTCACCTCCAAAAGGAACAGGGATGGCTAAAATGAAATCACTATTCAGCTCTGTCAGTTATACTGATTATTAACCTGACCTAGGACCAATACCTGGAAACTGTCAATACATTTTAGACCCACATTGACTTTGAAAGCAGTAATATGTTCTAAGTGGCTATTTCAGAACTTATTTAATGAATTATAGAAGTGAAGCTGGGTTAAAAGCCCTACCAAATATATGATATGGATTTCAACTATAATCCCTGTAAAACAGCAGTTGTTCTATTTAGTCACAGGTGGAAATACAAGTTCCAATGGCAAGGCAAGTACTTGCTATATACATAAAGCAACATAAATTTGTACCTGGTGATTTTCAACATTAGCAGACAGATTTCACTGTAGTTTATTTTTTCCTAATGACTAGTGTGGCATTTTAACACTTTGAAATAAGTGAAATAAGGACTGTGATAAAGTATTGTTGACATTCCATGAGATGGAAAGATAACATAGATTTTTGTATTTATGGTTATTCTTTTTAATTCTTGTTTTGACTATGTAACTGATTTTAAATTGTGTCTCCAAAAGACTAGATTAAAAAAAAAAACTATATGGATGTAATTAGAAGCTTTTGATTTGGCTAATCTATGAATAAAATATCAAGTGTTTTGATGAATTATTAAACTAACAGCTGGGGTTAGTAAGAGTATATATCATCAACAGTATATATCTGAATTCAGCACTGAGAGGTTTACTATATCTCTCTGTTTCTGATCATGTCTGTCTATTTGGAGGAAAGAAATTATACCTGTCCTTGTCTTTTCAATGAAATTTAATATAAAGCTTATCTTTTTCATCTAACAAATTGGAAGGTTTGCTTCTTTCTTGTAAAACAGAATTAAAACATATGAGAGAGGATGAGAGAAAAATACAATTAAAAAAGGTGCACCTGAAACAAAGGTAGCATCTCAGTTTCTGTTTTATCTTGCCCTAGAGAATCATGCTTTGCAAAGGTCTATAAACCAATGACTATGATGGCTACTCCATTTCTTCTAAGGAATTCTTGTCCATAGTAGTGGATATAATGGTCATCTGGACCATTATAATGGTCAAATGGACCATTCCAGTCCATTTTAGTTAGCTGATTCCTAAAATGTTGATGTTCAGTCTTGCCATCTCCTGTTTGGCCATTTCCAATTTGTCTTGATTGATGGATTTAGCATTCCAGTTTCCTATGCAATATTGCTCTTTACAGCATTGGACTTTACTTCCATCAGCAGTCACATCCACAACTGGGTGCTATTTTTGCTTTGGCTCAGTATCTTCACTCTTTCTGGAGTTATTTCTCTGCTGATCTCCAGTAGCATATTGGGGACTTACCGACCTGCAGAGATCATCTTTCAGTGTCCTATCTTTTTGCCTTTTCATACTGTTCATGGGGTTCTCAAGGCAGGAATACTGAAGTGGTTTGCCATTCCCTTCTCGTTTTGTCAGAACTCTCCACCATGTCCCGTCCATCTTGGGTGGCCCTACACGGCATGGCTCATAGTTTCATTGAGTTAGACAAGGCTGTGGTCCATGTGATCAGATTGGTTAGTTTTCTGTGATTGTGGTTTTCAGTCTGTCTGCCCTCTGATGGAAAGGATAAGAGACTTATGGAAGCTTCCTGTTGGGAGAGACTGACTGAGGAAAGGGTAATCCAAATCTATGCCCTAACCAGTAATGCTGAGGAAGCTGAAGTTAACGGTTCTGTGAAGACCTACAAGACCTTTTTAACTAACGCCCCCAAAAAAGATGTCCTTTTCATTACAGGAGACTGGACTACAAAAGTAGGAAATCAAGAAATACCTGGAGTAACAGGCAAATTTGGCCTTGGAGTACAGAATGAAGCAGGGGAAAGGCTAACAGGGTTTTGCCAACACATTGGTCATAGCAAACACCCTCTTCCAAAACACAAGAGAAGACTCTACACATGGACATCACCAGATGGTCAGCACAGAATCAGATTGATTATATTCTATGCAGAAAAGATGGAGAAGCTGTATACAGTCAGGAAAAACAAGACCGGGAACTGACTGTGGCTCAGATCATGAATTCCTTATTGCCAAATTCAGACAAATTGAAGAAAGTAGGGAAAACAACTAGACCATTCAGTTTTTACCTAAATCAAATCCCGTACAATTATACAGTGGAAGTGACAAATAGTTTCGAGGGATTAAATCTGATACACAAAGAATGCCTGAAGAACTATGGACAGAGGTTCATGACATTTTACAGGCGGCAGGGGTCAAGAGCATCCCCAAGAAAAAGAAATGGGAAAAGGCACAAGAGTTGTCTGAGGTGGCCTTACAATTGCTTTGAAAAGAAGAGAGGCAAAAGGCAAAGGAGAAAAGGAAAGATATACCTATTTGAATGCAGATGTCCAAAGAATAGCAAGGAGAGACAAGAATGCCTTCCTCAGTGATCAATGCAAAGAAATAGAGAAAACAATAGAATGGGAAAGACTAGAGATCTCTTCAAGAAAATCAGAGATACCAAGGGAAAATTTCATGCAAAGGGAACACAATAAAGGACAGAAATGGTATGGACCAAACAGAAACAAAAGATATTAAGAAGAGGAGGCAAGAATACACAGAACTAAACAAAAAAAAGACCTTCACAATCCAGATAATCATGATGGTGTGATCACTCACTTAGAGCCAGACATCCTGGAATGTGAAGTCAAGTGGGCCTGAGGAGGAATCATTATAAACAAAGCTAGTGCAGGTGATGGAATTCCAGTTGAGCTATTTCAAATTCTAAAAGATGATGCTGTGAAAGTGCTGCACTCAGTAGCCAGCAAATTTGGAAATTCAGCAGTGGCCACAGGACTGGAAAATGTCAGTCTTCATTCCAATCCCAAAGAAAGGCAATGCCAAAGAATGCTCAAACTACTGCACAATTGCACTCATCTCACATGCTGGTAAAGTCATGCTCAAAATTCTCCAAGCCAGGTTTCAACATTCCATGAACTGTGAACTTTCAGATGTTCACGTTGGATTTAGAAAAGGCAGAAGAACCAGAGATCAAATTGCCAGCATCCGCTGGATCATTGAAAAAGCAATAGAGTTCCAGAAAAACATCTATTTCTGCTTTATTGACTATGCCAAAGCCTTTGACCGTGTGAATCACAACAAACTGTGGAAAATGCTAAAAGAGATGGGAATACCAGACCACTTGACCTGCTTCTTGAGAAACCGGTATGCAGGTCAGGAAGCAACAGTTAGAACTGGACATGGAACAACAGACTGGTTCCAAATAGGAAAAGGAGTACATCAAGGTTGTATATTGTCACCCTGCTTATCTAACTTATATGCAGAGTACATCATGAGGATCGCTGGGCTGGATGAAGCACAAGCTGGAATCAAGATTGCCAGAAGAAATGTCAATAACCTCAGATATGCAGATGACACTACCCTTATGGCAGAAAGTGAAGAGGAACTCAAAAGCCTCTTGATGAAAGTGAAAGAGGAGAGTGAAAAGCTTGGCTTGAAGCTCAACATTCAGAAAACAAAGATCATGGCATCTGGACCCATCACTTCATGGGAAATAGATGGGGAAACAGGGGAAACAGTGTCAGACTTTATTTTTTGGGGCTCCAAAATCACTGCGGATGCTGATTGCAGCCATGAAATTAAAGGACACTTACTCCTTGGAAGGAAAGTTATGACCAACCTACATAGTATATTAAAAAGCAGAGACATTACTTTGCCAACAAAGGTCCGTCTAGTCAAGGCTATGGTTTTTCCCGTGGTCATGTATGGATGTGAGAGTTGGACTGTGAAGAAAGCTGATCGTCGAAGAATTGATGCTTTTGAACTGTGGTGTTTGAGAAGACTCTTGAGAGTCCCTTGGACTGCAAGGAGATTGAACCAGTCCATTCTAGAGGAGTTCAGTCCTGGATGTTCATTGGAAGGACTGATGCTAAAGCTGAAACTCCAATACTTTGGCCACCTCATCAGAAGAGTTGACTCACTGGAAAAGAGTCTGATGCTGGGAGGGATTGGGGGCAGGAGGAGAAGGGGACGACAGTGAATGAGATGGCTGTATGGCATCACCGACTCGATGGATATGAGTTTGAGTGAACTCCGGGAGTTGGTGATGGACAGGGAGGCCTGGCGTGCTGTGATTCATGGGGTTGCAAAGAGTCGGACACGACTGAGCGACTGAACTGAACTGAACTGAACTGATACTTATATTGATCTTCATTTGTTCCCGGGTCAACAGACTATAGCCTTCAGACCAAATCTGGCCCTTGGCTTGTTTTTGTGTGGCCTTCTGTGACATGGATATTTTGTTTTGCTTTTTTACACCGTTTAGAGTTGTTTGGAGAAGGCAATGGCAAGCCACTCCAATACTCTTGTCTGGAGAATCCCATGGACAGAGGAGCCTGGTGAGCTGCAGTCCATGGGGTCGCTGCTAGTCAGACATGACTGAGCGACTTCACTTTCACTTTTCACTTTCACTCATTGGAGAAGGAAATGGCGACCCACTCCAGTGTTCTTACCTGGAGAATCCCAGGGACAGTGGAGCCTGGTCAGCTGCCGTCTATGGGGTCGCACAGAGTTGGACACGACTGAAGCGACTTAGCAGCAGCAGCAGCAGGAAAGAGTTGTTAAAAACAAAAGAAAAAGAAGAGGCAAACAGCATATGGCCTGGAAAGCCTAAACTATTTACTCTCTGACCCTTAACAGAAAACACTTTCTAATGTCTATTTTGGAATATCAATTTCATGAGTATAGTGACGATACTGAAAAATAGAGTATTTCACGTTCCATGTGAGAAAGGAGCTACTGCAATATGTAAGTGCCCAGATGGAACATTAGTTGCTAAGCTCCATATGTAAAACTCCATATCCATAAAGCTCTAACTCAAGTACACCCATGTCACATTACATAATCCATATGCATAGTGATGTGCTGCTTTCATTACAACACAAAGAACTCATACTCTACCTTGTAATGATGGTTATTATAGTGACCTTATAAAGATGGTCACTGCTCTTCCTGAGAGGGTGAGTCTTTGTTTCCTCTCCTTGAATATGGACAGACTTTGTGACTGATTTTATCAGTAGGACACAGTGGGAGTAGCATCATGCCAGTTCCTGTCTCTTGGAGTATTTTCATGGAAACTGTAAACTGCTGCTTAAGAAGTCCCGTTATCCTGTGACTACCATGCTAGAGAGGCCTCATGGCATGTAGGCATGGTAGGTGACAGTCTTAGCCAGGCCCTGACTTTCAGTCATATCCTCTGAGACACTGGAGTCAAGCCATCTGAGACCCTTTTGAACAGTTCATCTGACAACTGAATACCACTGAGTGGTTGACAACACAGTTGACACCATATGGAGCCAATGAATCACCCACCTGAGCCTGGTACACATTCTTGACTTAAAAAATTTGGGTGAGATAGTAATAAAAGTTTATTATTTTAAACCACTTTGTTTCAGGATGTTTGTTACCCAGCAATAGGTGGTTGGAGCATGAGTATTCTGTTCGCAAATTTAACAGATGCTGAATGTCAGTACTAGATTTAATAATGATAATTGTTATCATACGGTGCTCATCTGTTTGCCAGACACCATTCTCAACACATTTAATAAGGTTATCATTTAATCTCTAAAGATTATTGCTTAATATAATATTCCTAAAAAGTTACTACATTACAGAGATTATTTTCTGTGTAGCACAGAAGAGGATACTGAGACTTAAGGAAGTTTCCTAATAACCTTATGAAGTTATCAGATTATGAGGATTATTTTATCCATAGTAAGATGAGGACACCGAAACTTAAGAAGGTTAAGGAGGTTAAGTAATGAAGAGATGTCACAGCTATTAAGTGACTGAGACTGGGGGATTTATTTAGTTCATTCATATTTGAAAACCTTTGCTCTGATATACTATAAATAATACTTTACATTACAATGGAGGGCTGATTTAATTAGTTTATGCAGCCCATAAGCAGAGGCTCCAAACATCTTTCTTGTTTGTATACTCCATTTAATTAATCTTATGTGGTTTTCTCTTGTAAAAATCTGTCTTCAGCGTAGCTGATTTTAACTGACGGTTTGCTCAGAGTTTCCTGGACTGAAACTTAGAATAGGGCTGTATTTAAATGTACCTATCTCCTTTATGTCAGATCAAAGCAAGTATGTCATTTGTTCCTAGCTTACAAGGGCCCTTCATTGAATTCAGAATGTTTTAAAGGAAATACTTGGTCCAAGGGGTTTTATTTCCAAAGATGACACACAATCAATATTTATGGAAAAAATTCCATGATTTCATTTCTGCTTCACTGTAATGTTTTTGTTACCTTTGTGATCCACGCCACAAAAGAGTATTATAGGGCAATAAGTCACAGTATGGTAGGAATTATCATTATCTTGATATTTGCAAAAAGAGGCTCTCTTTAAGAGGGTTACTGATAATCTAACTTTGTCAGTAGAGCACTATTTTGTAGCAATAATAAGAGTGCTTGGTAATATTAATTGAGAACTTACAGTATACTAGGGGCAATTCTAGGCTCTTCATATATGTTAAATTATTTAATAAATAGTCCAATGAATTAATATTCATAAATCCCTCAGATTTGTATGTATGTTTCTGCTTTTGGTAACTTATCTTAATTCTCCATCTTCTATTATGGCTTTGACCTTCATTACATGCCTGAAGGATAGACAAGTAATGTGACAAGAACTTTACTACAAATTAAGAGTTTCTTCATAAATGGATTGAATTACTGTGCTAATAATTATTCATTAATCACCAAAGTGCATTCCTGACTACATTCAAGTATAGGAAGGGCTGTCACTTCAGTTCAGTTCAGTTCAATTGCTCAGTTTAGTCATGTCCGACTCTTTATGACCCCATGAACCGCAGCATGCCAGGATTCCCTGTCCATCACCAACTCCTGAAGCTTGCTTAAACTCATGCCCATCAAGTTGGTGATACCATCCAACCATCTCATCCAACCCCATGAACAGTATGAAAAGGAAAGGCTATACTTCCATATATCTAGAAGTCAAGGTGGCCACAAGAATTGCTTTGGTCAATGACATATAAGTAGAAATGATATGTGTCTTCCTGGTGGATGCATTTAAGAGCCAGCACACACTGTGTCATTTTTTATTCTTTAACATTATATTAGGGTTTTCCAGAGAAACAGAATATATATAACTGACATCTGTTCTCTCTTGCATGCACATACGTGTGAGAGAGAACCAGTAGAGGCCATGGCATAAATTCTAGTCTAAAAAATAGCACACTCTACCCAAAAAGAGCTGATGTTTCAGTCTGAGTCCCAAGGCTAGAGGAAAAAAAAAAATGTCACAGCTCAAGCAGTCAGGAGAAGTTTCCTCATACTCAGTCTTTTTGTTCTATTCGGTCCATCAACTGATTGGATGAGAATCACTCACATTAAGGAGGCCAATCTGTTTCACTCGGTCAACTGATTAAAATATTCAGTTCAGTTCAGTCACTCAATTAATCCCAACCAAAAGCATCCTCATAGAGAAATCCAAAATAATGGTTACGGGAACAAGAAGAAAATGTGTTTTTATGTGTCACTAGGAGTGATAGCCAATAAACTGTGAAAAATTCTGAAAGAGATGGGAATACCAGACCACCTGACCTACTTCTTTAGAAACCTGTATGCAGGTCAGGAAGCAACAGTTAGAACTGGACATGGAACAACAGACTAGGAAAAGGAGTATATCAAGGCTGTATATTGTCACCTTGCTTATTTAACTTATATGCAGAGTACATCATGAGGAACGCTGGGCTGGAAGAAGCACAAGCTGGAATCAAGATTGCTGGGAGAAATATCAATAACCTCAGATATGCAGATGACACCACCCTTATGGCAGAAAGTGAAGAGGAACTCAAAAGCCTCTTGATGAAAGTGAAAGAGGAGAGTGAAAAGCTTGGCTTGAAGCTCAACATTCAGAAAACAAAGATCATGGCATCCGGTCCCATCACTTCATGGGAAATAGATGGAAAAACAGTGGAAACAGTGTCAGACTTTATTTTTTGGGCTCCAAAATCACTGCGGATGCTGATTGCAGCCATGAAATTACAAGACACTTACTCCTTGGAAGAAAAGTTATGACCAACCTAAATAGCATATTAAAAAGCAGAGACATTACTTTGCCAACAAAGATCCGTCTAGTCAAGGCTATGGTTTTTCCCGTGGCCATGTATGGATGTGAGAGTTGGACTGTGAAGAATGCTGATCACTGAAGAATTGATGCTTTTGAACTGTGGTGTTGGAGAAGACTCTTGAGAGTCCCTTGGACTGCAAGGAAATCCAACCAGTCCATTCTAAAGGAGTTCAGTCCTGGGTGTTCATTGGCAGGACTGATGCTGAAGCTGAAACTGCAATACTTTGGCCACCTCATGCAAAGAGTTGACTCACTGGAAAAGACTCTGATGCTGGGAAAGGTTGGGGGCAGGAGGAGAAGGGAATGACAGAGAATGAGATGGCTGGATGGCATCACCGACTCGATGGACATGAGTTTGAGTGAACTCCGGGAGTTGGTGATGGACAGGTAGGCCTCGCGTGCTGTGATTCATAGAGTCGCAGAGTCGGACACGACTGAGTGACTGAACTGAACTGAACTGAACTGAGGAGTAATTGCACTGCCAGTTGAATTTCCATTCCTTGATTCCTGATGTCTCGATTTCTGTGGATTCTGGTTATCATGGAAAGAGCACCATATGTTGAATATTGATTCATAGCAAATACTGTCTTCTAATGAACCTTTCCCCAGCCCTTCAATACACAGCTACCTAACTGGCACTGTAACTGAGTCTTCAAAATGCTATTTCACACTTTTATCACGTCAGCTGCTTCAGGATGGTGGACAATGTACAGCAAAACATCTTGTACGCTTAATCAGTGCCAAAGAAGGACTCAAATTATGAGGGGGAATAACAAAGATCATCACACATTGCCAGAAGACCAAATACCTGTATCTTGATATCAAAATTGTGAAAGTAAAAAAAATACAGTCAAGCCATGGATGGGATGGGGCTTTACTTACATACAGAAGAGATGGAGCAAAATCAGCTTCAGGAGTGTGCATTGGTCCATCCATGATGATTAGCAAGCTACATCTCATTCCCTCATCCTGCTTCTACAAGCAGCTAAAGAAGGGTCACTTGTCTGGGTGCATATCTCTCATGCCACATTAGAAGGACTTTGACCCCTCCTCCATGGAACCTGGAAAACTAAAAGATGGGATTCTTCCTGAGGGCAAATTGATGTACATGCCCAAGCGGAACAAAGTTACTCTTAATGAGATAGAAACAGAGAAAAATATTCCCACACAAGTTGATAAGTCTAGTATAGGCTGTGTGGGCACTTTATCTCTTGGTAAGGAAGTGTTCCAGGCCCAAGGCCCATTCTCAGATGACAGAGTAAGGTTGGAAAGACTGCACACATGAGGCTGCCTTTCCAAAAGGCGCCACAATAAGAACAGTGAATTCAATGACCATGAACCCATTGCTACATTTCTGTCATGAAGTAAACCCCTTGATCAGAAGCAATGCTGAGTGGAATACCATGATGATGGATAAAGTATTGTAAGTTGATGGATGAAAGTTTTAGCAGAAGCACTGCAGGAAAGGTAAATCTCCATCCATACTAAGTATCTATCTACTGTCCTTTCCATGATGGAAGTGGTCCAGTGTAATCAACCTGCCACCAGGTGGCTTGTTGATCGCATTCAGGAATGGTGTCGGGTCTTGCTGATGGCAGATTGGGCATTCAGCCATGACTAAAGCCAAGGTGGCCCTGGTGAGTGGAAATCCACATTGCTGAGCCCATGTATAAACTTCATCCCTCTTACCATAGACACTTTGTTCTTGAGTCCATTGAGCAATAACAGGAGTGGCTGAAGAAATACATTGACTGGCGTTACAGAATGGGTAACATTAACAACTTGATGATTAAAATTCTCCTCTGTTGAGAATTTAGGCTCTGTTGAGTTTAGGCTTCCCTGGTGGCTCAAATGGTAAAGAATCTACCTGCAATGCAGGAGACCCAGGTTCAATCTCTGGGTGGGGAAGATCTCCTGGAGAAGGGAATGACAACCCACTCCAGTCTTCTTGCCTGGAGAATTCCATGGAAAGAGGAGCGTGTCATGCTGTAGCCCATGAGGTCACAAAGAATCGGACATGACTAAGCAACTAACATTTCATTTCATTTCATTTCTGCTGAGGTCACCCTTTGGTGAAAATTCACACAGGACACTCAGGCTTCCTGGATGGCTCATCAGTAAATAATCCACCTGCAAAGCAGGAGATGTGGGTTTGATCCCTGGGTCAGGAAGATCTCCTGGAGAAGGAACTGGCAATGCACTCCAGTATTTTTGCTTGGGAAATCTCATGGACAGAGGAGTCTGTGGGCTACAGTCCATGGGTTGCAGAAGTGTCAGCCAATACTCAGTGACTAAACAACAAGGACAGACATACTTCCATTTTTTTGCCTTTTCAGAGAGGCCTATCTCTTTCCCAAATTTTCTCATCACCAATTTCAAGTCATTTTCCTTCCAGGTCTGTATCCATCCAGCCAACCCATTGGTCATAGCCCATTAATCATTATAACGAAGCCTCTGGCAATTTCTCCTTCTATGCCAAGTGAAAGACAGCTGTACTGCTTGAAGTTCTGATCACTAGTAAGATTTCTTGTCACTATTGACATTCAGCAATGTACCGTAAAGAGGAATGTAAGGTAGTGCCTGCATATTGTGCAGAATCATTTGTAAAACAAACACTGTTTTCTTCCTCTGTCAACCGCTTGCAGGAAACTCCCTATGATGTCAGAGATGCAGATGGATGGAAAAGGCAGTGTAGGAGGAGTGGGGACTGTGAACATTTGGACCACTTCTTTTTTTTTTTTAATTTAATTTTTATTTATTTATTTTTTACTTTACATTATTGTATTGGTTTTGCCACACATTGACATGAATCTGCCCCGGGTGTACGTGTGTTCCCCATCTTGAACCCCCCTCCCACCTCCCTCCCCATCCCATCCCTCTGGTTCATCCCAGTACACCAGCCCCGAGCATCTAATGTAACTTACTTGTGCCTTCTGGGCCTGCTTGGGTTTAATCATATGCATAAACCACATCCATTTGATAATGGAGCACTGCTGTGCACGTCCAACTTAATGAAACCCAGCTCATGATGGGCAGCTCAGGTCACATTAGCATATCATTTCTTCCCAGTTAATGCCTTTACTTTAACAGTAGATACCGTGAAAAGCTGGGAATTCAATTTTAATTGTAATTTAACCAAACTACAGGATATTTTTTGGTTCAATTTCCAGCAATCTCAGCACTGTAACTATAGAAGATAAGGATCTGCTTGAGGTCACATATATAGAAACTTTCAGGCCATGAGTATGATACTTGAGTTGGGAATTGAAATCTCTGAGCTCATCCTTATTTCTCCCACTTTATCCAACTAAAATAAGAGTGTTAGGGAAATTAAAATGGAGGAAGTCTTGTTCAGGATTCAGAAGCAGGAGAGCAGGGCTCGGATCTTACTTCTGACCTGCCTGGACACTGCCTGGATTCCATGCCTACCCACAAGCACAACTATTCAGGCAGCACTTCAGATAAAGAGAGTGCATCTTTGAATTCTTGAGCCCCTGGAAGCCTGGAGAACAGGGCTAGGGTTTAATGAAATCCTATGACTCTCAAGATAAAACAACAGCATCGTAAATAATGTTAAAGTAAAACCAGACCTGCATTTTTGCATGCAAATGGATAATATCAGTCTGTGGCCTGGGATTATAAGCAAGAACCCCTGAAACTGCAACTTGAAGTCTCACCCATGGAGCAGACACACTTCCCAGGACCTTTTCCCAACTGGGACTTTTTCCACTGGGCACTTTCAGCACACTGTTTAAATCTGTTTAAGTGTTGGTCAGCCCAGTTTGGTGATGTATGTGCTGTTACTCTTCTCTATTGTTTTAAAAATTGTATATTGAAATTAAGTTAAATAATCCTCTATTAAATATTAACAATTTTTTTTATTTGTAATGAGTGGTTTCTTTTCTTAATGAATCCTTCAAACCTGAAACAAAAGTAAAACTTCCAGCAAAACCAGGAGTAACTAGTCAATCTCATAATAGAGCTTAGTTAGAGTATCTAATAGAGAATCATCAAGATCCTTGCTTCTCCTTTGTGGCTGATTAGGAGTATCCAGAGGTTCGGCAGACCTCTAGAGCCAGATCTCTCCATGGACTATCAGTACTTTCTCTTTACATCTAATCAGGTTAGAAAGCCAATTCCAGAGACCTCAGAAGCAATTCATAAAACCCACCCTTAAATTTCTGTTCCTCTAGTAGCACTCTTGGTACCAAAATCTGTATTACATTAGTCTCCAGAAACCATGAGATATAGGATACATGCATATACATGTGTACATACATCTCACATATTAGTGAAAGAGAGAGAAAGAGTGAAAGATTTTAAATAACTGAATCAAGTAATATTGGAAGCCAAAAAGGCCCAAGATCTGTGCTTGACAGATTCAGGACTCAAGAAAAGCCACCATTCCAGCCTGAGTCCAAAGACTGGGGAAAAAAAAATCAATGTTCCAACTCAAGTGGTAAGATAGGAGAACCCTGTTACTCAGTCTTTTTGTTCTGTGCAGGTATTCCGGTCTTCAATTGTTTAGATGAGGGCCACCCACATTAAGAGGGGAAATCTTCTTCACTCAGTCTATTGATTCAAATGTTAACCTCATCTAAAAACATCCTGATGAACCCACCAGTAGGTTTGACTAAATATCTGGACACTGTACGGTCTGATTAAATCGACACATACAATTAACCATTACAGCATGTTAATATATGTGCATCATAAAATTAAAGCTGCCTGGAGTGTTTAGCCAACATGCAGACTATACAAACATCCCCTAGTCATCCTTGGTAAGGTCTACTGTAATAAATGTTCTAGCTAATAATTGGTTATGGGAGTGAGGCATTTTAGTAGTACCTGATTAATTGTAGCCTTATTAAATTAGTTAATACAGTTTCCCAGGATAGTCACTCAAAGCTTGAGTAATCTTTGCAAAAGTGAGACAGAAACTCTTGCTATTTTATGTTCCTGAGATTTAGGGAATATTTGTTTCAGTGGCAAAATGTAGCCCATTTTGAATGTAGTCTCAATCTGTAAAACATGGGGTTTTAACTAGGTATCTTTAAAGTCACTTACAGAACTTAAATTCTATGATTTTAGGTTTCCCGATTTCAAATAGGAAAACTCAATCATATGAAAGCAAAACAACTATACCAAAGCACTCAGTGCATTAAATGAAATTCTGCGGCCAGAATTGTGGTTTTCAAATTATCTACCCAGTAATCTGTTTCCATTACATTGTCTCATGCTCTCCTAAACTCAGCAATTGTTTAAAGAAAGCATTAAAATATATACCTTATTTGGGAATGATTTTTATCTAGGAATTAATTGATCATTATGGCACCTTTTGGACTGTACCATTTGAAAATACCAGAGTAGCTCATCAGTACTCAGTTTCATGCAAAAAATTAAACCTAAACTCATGTTATTTACCAACTTTGTACCTAGCCATTAGCAAGGGAGTATGGGAAATGCAGAAGTATATGATGTGATCCAAGTAATTTCATTAATTTTATCTTAAACAGCATAGAATATAATCACACATAAATGACACATTTAATTTGTTTAGTATGAAACTATTCATGCCTTGATTTCTTGTGGAGAACAACAGTCCTCTAGGGTAGGACTATGATGTAATGTGAAATTATGAAAGGCATTTCAGAAAGCTAGCAAATCAGAGTCTAGCATCTAATGAGTGCAACTACCTTCAAATCTGTCACATTGAGAAATTGTGTGACTACACCCCGAGATACAGCAGGTGCCCTGAACATTCTTGGATTTCCTTTTCAGGGTACTTGAGGCATTTTTGTGACCATTTTGTCCATTGAATGTGCTATTGATTATTAGAAATGGTCATTAAAAGCTTTTGCATGTGAACTACATACATGATAGATCTGGACAATATTATATTTATTCAAATAGCAAGTTGAATTTCTTATTTTGTGTCTTTTGTGGTGTGTAAAAGTAGCCTCTAAGGCAATTATAAAAAAGGGGTCCCTTAGAAACGTCAAAATCAAAGTTAGATTTCACTGATCCATGTAGCTTTCAAATAGACTATGCTGAGGCCAATCATCCAATGATTGATTTGTTTGTGAATGCATGAGTATACACATTACATATATTGTGTGCAAGTATGTGTGTATTTCTGAGAGTGAGAGATTAATTCTTTTATGCTTTATACAAAGTGTTATCTCTATTTTTAAAGAATTCTGATGTAACTTGAGGACATACTCACACACACACACACATATGTATATATGTGAAGCAACATATAAAGGAACCTGAGCCACTGTACTGCAGGCACTGAACCAATGTGATGTGACATGTTAAACAAGGAGATTTCCCTCTCTGGAGATTTTAAATAAAATGATAGATGGGTGTTTATGGAATTTTGGGGGCTGTGGTATCTCCTGGAAGTAAAAATATAATGAGCAAAATTAATAAAGCTATTTCTACATCTCTAAAACTCTCTGAAAGGGCCCAAATGAAAGATATTATTATGGACTTACCTTTGAGGACAAGTGAAAGGAAAAACAGAGCCACTCTATCTGATCATTAGCTGTATTTCCTCAAGAGTCAGTATCAGTATCCTGCAGAAGGAATAAATGGGCTACCTCCTAAGAAAGCGATTGTGAGGATTTAAATGAGATCATTCATATTAAGTGCCCAGCACAGAGATTAACATATGAGTCATGCTTCGCAAATATTAGTTTGCTTTCTGTTGGTCATTTCACAGCTTTTGCTGATTACTTGCTTATCTGTGGATATAAGAAGAAAATGAAATTTAGCACTGATGTGCAGTGTAATGAGAAAATAAATGGAGAAGAGATATGATCTAATCAAAATGAGATAGTGATAATCCCTTGTCTTTGAAAAATAATATAGTATAGTCATATTTATATCAAGTTCTTAATTTTTCATATCTATAATTTTTCTTTTATTCCTTGAATAGCCCCACAACTTTGGTCAGACTGGTTATTAACATCATGAGCTTGAAGAGAAAATTAGTGGCTGTGACTTTCTGAAAGCATAACTGTTTCATACCAGATTCAAAATAAAGGTCCCACGATTGGAAGACTACATCTAAGATGGCACCCAATTATCCTTGCTTTTTGGTATTCATGTAATCTTCTCCTCTTGGGTGAGCTGCATCTAGTGACTCGCTCCTAATAAACAGATTATGGTGAAAGTGAAAGCTTCATTTCCAATGTTAGGTTGAAGAGAGACTGTATCTTCCACCTGGACTGTCTCTTGTTCTCTTCTTTGCTGTCTCTGAGGAAACCTACTGCTAGTTGTGAGAGACCCAAATGGACAGGAACTATTACTACTGGCCAACATTCATCAAGAACTTTAAGCTCACCAATAGTCACTTGGATGGGCTTGAACCTTCTGAAACCTGCCAACCACCATGTGAGAGAGCTTAGAGGAGGATTCTTCCCAGCTATATTCTCAATTGAGACCAAGCAGACAACTTGATGGCACTGTTGTGTTAGATCTGAACCAGAGGGACTGGCTTGGAGTAGGAAATGGCAACCCACTCCAGTATTCTTGCCTAAAAATTCGATAGAAAGAGGAGTCTGGCAGGCTACAGTCGATGGCATCTCAGAAGACTTGGACAGGACTGAGCATGTGCTGGCTAAAGGAGCTATGTGGATTCTAAGTTAATGATCAGATTTCTCAGATGTAAGTGGCAATGTTTTAATTAATAATATCAAACAAATTCCAATCACAGAAGCAGAACTAATGAAAACACGTTTTACTTGAATATACTTCTTAGGTTTCTCCTGCCAATCCTGTGATTTTTTCATGATTCACTTGAAGATATGAAGGGAAATATACATAATAGAGATACTGACTGAGATTGTGTTCTATTTTGTTAACTCTGTCTATACTCTGTACTGAAGCAATTTGGATGGAAGTGGTGCTGTTTTGTGTATCTGCTTGGCAGTCATGAACTCCCCAAATTTTATCATTAGATTTACAACTTGGTATTAAGGCTTCCCAGGTGGCTCAGATAGTAAAGTATCTGCCTGCAGTGCAGGAGCCATGGGTTCGATCCCTGGGTTGGGAGGATCCCCTGGAGAAGGAATTGGCTACTCATTCCAGTATTCTTGCCTGGAGAATCCCATGGACAGAGGAACCTGGCAGGCTACAGTCCATGGAGTCATAAAAAGTCAGACATGACTGAGCAACTAGCACTTTCACTTTCAGAGGGACCAACTAAGCCACACCATATTTCCTGACTCAGAGAAACTGTGACATAATACGTTTCATTGATTTAGGCCACTAGGTTTAGGGTGTCTTGTTATAGGTATCTAATACGTGTGATTTTCAACTCTCTGCATTTCAAACTCTATATAGTAGGTCTACTCTATTTAGTAGATCTCAGTTACTAATTAACCATTGACACTTTGGAGTTAAAGTCTTCTGCTGCTTAACTTTGTGACTTTGGTCAAGCTGTACAAACTCTATGTAACTCAGATTTCTTTTCTATAAGATGAAAATGTTAAAAGTAGAAGCTACTTATGGAAAGAAGATAAAGTAAAATCTATGTAGTGCTTAGAAGTGTGCTGGCCCAGGGATAGTCCCCAACACATGTTATTATTATCATTCCTTTATTAGAGTGTGTGTGGTGTGTGTTAGTCGCCCATGTTGTGTCTGACTCTTTGAGACCCAATGGACTATAGCCCCCAGGCTCCTCTGTCCATGGAATTCTCCAGGCAAGAATACTGGAGTGTGTTGTCTTTGCCTTCTCCAGGGGATTCTTCTGACCCAGGGATCGAACCTGGGTCTCCTGCATTGAAGGTGTATTCTTTACTGTCTGAGCCACCAGGGCTCTTTTCATTACAGTAAGCAGCACAACTAATATCACAAATAATAAAAGACAGAGAACTAAGCAAGCATTCAAGTGTTTAGTTGAACATATGAAACAAATATGAACCAGTGGTATTAATGATGTATAATAACATACACCAGCAGAAGACAAATGCACAGGATAATGGGGCAAAGAAAAGGACCAATCATGAACTAGAAGTTATAGCCAAGGAGGTTCTGACTTATTTTGATTTGTGCTGATTTCTCTTTGAGAAGATCATATTTTTCTATATAATTGTATTACTTGCCAGCTGTCTTAATTTAGAAATCTTCTTGCATGGAAGTTTACAGGTAATCTGTCACCTAATTATGTTGTTGTTGTCTATTAGTTTCTCAGTTGTATCCAACTCTTTGTGACCCTGTGGACTGTAGCCTGCTCCTCTGTCCATGGGATTCTTCAGGCAAGAATACTGGAGTGGGTTACCATTCCTTCCTCCAGGGGATCTTTCTGACCCGCGGGTTGAATCCAGGTTTCTTGCACTGGGAGGCAGATTCTTTACTGTCTGAGCCACTAGGGAAGTCCATCATCTAATTATATAAATATCAATATTTTAATAAAGCTCTTTTGTTAAATTTGCTATACTTAGAGACACATGTACATGTTTACTTGTGACTATATCTAAGTAAAAATGGAGAAGTGTCAAAATATTAAATAGCATATATTTAGAGGAAATTACATCCAGATTTATGCTATCTTGAATAAGGAATGGAGTGGAAACAGTCAATGTTGCTCTTGGGCATCATCTGAGAGATACCACCACAAACAGAAATGGCTCTTAATCACAGTACCAATACTCTGAGAAGGACAGACAAGGAGTGCCTGGAGTAAAAGACAGACACAAGATAGACCTTAAAATATATAATGATGACTGGATTCAGAAACTAAAGCACACATAAAAAAATTAGAGGAACACTAAACACTCCCATTGCTGCTTTCATACATCATGACCAAGTGGGTTTTATCCCAGGAATGCAAGGATTCTTCAATATCTGCAAATCAATCAATATAATACACCACATTAACAAACTGAAAAATAAAAATCATATGATTATCTCAATAGATGCAGAGAAAGCCTTTGACAAAATTCAACATCCACTTACGATAAAAACCCTCCAGAAAGTGGGAATAGAAGGGACATACCTCAACATAATAAAAGCTATATATGACAAACCCACAGCAAACATGGTGAAAAACTGAAAGCATTTCCCCTAAAGTCAGGAACAAGACAAGGGTGCCCACTCTCACCACTACTATTCAACATAGTTCTGGAAGTTTTGGCTACAGCAATCAGAGCAGAAAAAGACATAAAAGGAATACAAATTGGAAAAGAAGAAGTAAAACTTTCACTGTTCGCTGATGACATGATCCTCTATACAGAAAACCCTAAAGACTCTACCAGAAAACTACTAGAGCTAATCAATGAATACAGTAAACTTGCAGGATATAAAATCAACACACAGAAATCCCTTGCATTCCTATACACTAATAATGAGAAAATAGAGAAATTAAGGAAACTATTCCATTCACTGTTGCAACGAAAAGAATTAAATACTTAGGAATATATCTACCTAAGGAAACAAAAGACTTGTACATAGAAAACTATAAAACACTACTGAAAGTAATCAAAGAGGACACTAATAGATGGAGAAATATACCGTGTTCGTGGATTGGAAGAATAAATATTGTAAAAATGAGTATACTACCCAAAGTAATTTATACATTCAATGCAATCCCTATCAAGCTACCAACGATATTTTTCACAGAACTAGAACAAATAATCTCACAATTTGTATGGAAATATAAAAAACCTCAAATAGCCAAAGCAATCTTGAGGAAGAAGAATGGAACTGGGGGAATTAACCTGCCGGACTTCAGGCTCTACTACAAAGCCACAGTCATCAAGACAGTATGGTACTGGCATAAAGACAGAAATATAGATCAATGGAACAAAATAGAAAGCCCAGAGATAAATCCACGCACCTATGGACACCTTATCTTTGACAAAGGAGGCAAGAATATAAAATGGAGAAAAGACAGTCTCTACAAAAAGTGATGCTGGGGAAACTGGTCAGCCACTTGTAAAAGAATGAAACTGGAACACTACCTAACACCATACACCAAAATAAGCTCGAAATGGATTAGAGGGCTAAATGTAAGACCAGAAACTATAACTCCTAGAGGAGAACGTAGGCAAAACACTTTCCGACATAAATCACAGCAGGATCCTCCAAGACCCACCTCCCAGAATATTGGAAATAAAAGCAAAAATAAACAAATGGGACCTAATTAAAATCAAAAGCTTTTGCACAGCAAAGGAAACTATAAGCAAGGTGAAAAGGCAGCCTTCAAAATGGGAGAAATTAATAGCAAATGAAACAACTGACAAAGAATTAATCTGCAAAATATACAAGCAGCTCCTGCAGCTCAATTCCAGAAAAATAAATGACCCAATCAAAATATGGGCCAAAGAACTAAACAGATATTTCTCCAAAGAAGACATAAAGATGGCTAACAAACACATGAAAAAATGTTCAACATCCCCCCAAATCAGAGAAATGCAAATCAAAACCACAATGAGATACCATTTCACACCAGTCAGAATGGCTGCTATCCAAAAATCTACATGCAATAAATGCTGGAGAGGGTGTGGAGAAAAGGGAACCCTCTTACACTGTTGGTGGGAATGCAAACTAGTACAGCCACTATGGAGAACAGTGTGGAGATTTCTCAAAAAACTGGAAATAGAACTGCCATATGATCCAGCAATCACACTCCTGGGTGTACACACTGAGGAAACCAGAATTGAAAGAAACAAATGTACTCCAATGTTCATTGCAGCACTGTTTATAATAGTGAGGACATGGAAGCAACCTAGATGTCCATCTGCAGATGAATGGATAAGAAAGCTTTGGTACATATACACAATGGAGTATTTTTCAGCCATCAAGAAGAATGCATTTGAGTCAGTTCTAATGAGGTGGATGAAATTGGAGCCTATTTTACAGAGTGAAGTCAGCCTGAAGGAAAAACATCAATACAGTATACTAACACATATATATGGAATCTAGAAAGATGGCAACCTTAACCCTGGATATTAGACAGCAAAAGAGACATAGGTGTATAGAACAGCCTTTGGGACTCTGTGGGAGAGGGTGAAGGTGGGATGATTTGGGAGAATGGCATGGTAGCATGTATATTATCATATGTGAAATGAATCACCAGTCCAGGTTCTACGCATGATACAGGATGCTTGGGGCTGGTGCACGGGGATGACCTGGAGGGAGGATATGGGGAAGACGGAGGGGGGAGGGGGGTTCAAGAGGGGGAACACATGTACACCCAGGGCGGATTCGTGTCAATGTATGGCAAAACCAACCAATATATTAATGTAAAAGTAATTTGCCTCCAATAAAATAAAATAAAATAAAATAATTAAAAAAATGAATTTAATAAAGACTCTTTGGTAAATATGTAAATTAAAATACAGAGAATTGTAATACAATAAACAAATAGAATTTGCTAGAATTGCTTTTCAGCATCTTCTAGCCTGCATCAGACCTCTTGAGTCCAAATCAATCTGTGCATTTTAAAATCTGTAAGAACAACATTTTTTTTAATATATTAAAGGAAAAACTCCTGGGGACTTTTTCTTGGAAAAGCAGAAAATAAAAATTATCTTTAACAAATTTAAAGATGTTGATATTTGTAAAAGATGGCATTTATATTTATAATAAAGAAAAAGTCTTCTTTGCTGTGTATAGTATCTAAACTCACTTTCCAGATAAAGATGGTTCTAAATCTTAACATTATAATTACACAGTATGGTTTATACTCCAAATCTGCAAAAGCATATTTTCTAGATTGCTCCTTGTGGACATTATGTGTGTGTGTTGCTTTCATAAATAATAAGCCAACTGGTGGGTGGTATAGGGATGTTTAACAGACAATGAACGCTTTCTAAGGCTATCCCTGTTTCTTTCCTTTACTGCCACTGTCATTTTTATGTAAAAAGACAGAATATTGCATGATTATTAAATACTACCTATGCAATGA
Source organism: Moschus berezovskii (assembly GCF_049115385.1). Taxonomy (NCBI): domain Eukaryota; kingdom Metazoa; phylum Chordata; class Mammalia; order Artiodactyla; family Moschidae; genus Moschus; species Moschus berezovskii. The sequence goes on along the minus strand of NC_142464.1, from coordinate 58,548,878 downwards.
ACTTATCTAATGGGATTGGGTTTTATGACCAGCTACCAAATTAGCTTCAGTGATGGTCCACTCTGATGGAATCGTCCAGACTGATTTTAAAACCAAATGCTCATGTTTCATTTCCAGAAGGAAGCTTGATTGGAATTGGATGTCTCTGACACTATGAGTGTCTCTCTTCAAGGGCAGTGAAAATGCAGAATGGCACTTGCCACAGAAAGCAGAAGTATTATTTGACAAGTACGAGCAGACTAAAAATGAAAGATTTCCAATATGGTCAGGAAATCTTCCCACAGTGGAGAAATGAGACTGCCAGGTGTTCCCTTTTCCTCATCCAAGGGTCCTCATGGACCCAAAGTTCTGATTTTACTTCTATTTCAGACTTACTTCTGATACTTCTATCATCTTCTTTTGCTGTTCTCTTTTCTTTTGCCCTCATATTCTGTTTCTCTTGCACATCTCTGAAATATATACTGGATTTTAAAAATCAGAAATGTAATACTTGCTCCTTGCAATAAGTCAAACAATACAAATGTACAAAGTGAAAAGTAATGATATTCCCTTCCTGAAAGGTGTCACCTTTAGGTAACATATTTTAAAACATTGCTGATATAGCTTTGCTCATTTTACTTAATTTCATACAAACATACAACTTGTGTTTGTATATATGTATACACACACATACACATATTTGTTGTTAATGTTCAGTTGTTAAGTCATGTCTGACTCTTAGTGACCCCATGGACAGCAGCATGCCAGGCTCCCCTGTCTTTCACTATCTCCCAGAGTTAGATCAGATTCATGTCCATGGAGTCGATGATACTATCTAACCATCTCAGTCTTTGCCACCCCTTTTCTCCTTTTGCTTTCAATCTTTCCCAGCATCAGGGTCTTTTCCAATGAGTCAGCATTTTGCATCAGGTGGTCAAATTATTGGAGTTTCAGCTTCAGAAGGCCTTCAGCTTCAGTCCTTCCAATGAATATTCAGGACTGATTTTCTTTAGGACTGACTGGTTTGATCTCCTTGCAGTCCAAAGGACTCTCAAGAGTCTTCTCCAGCACCACAATTCGAAAACATCAATTCTTTGACACTTAGCCTTTATGGTTCAACTCTCACATTCATACATGACTACTGGAAAAACCACAGCTTTGACTATATGGACCTTTATTAGCAAAGTAATGTCTCTGTATTTAATATGCAGTCTAGGTTTTTCACAGCTTTTCTTCCAAGAAGCAAGCATCTTTTGATTTCATGACTGAAGTCACCATCTGCAGTTATTTTGCTGCTGCTGCTGCTAAGTCGCTTCAGTCATGTCTGACTCTGTGTGACCCATAGACGGCAGCCCACCAGACTCCGCCGTCCCTGGGATTCTCCACGCAAGAACACTGGAGTGGCTTGCCATTGCCTTCTCCAGCAGTTATTTTGGAGCCCCCCAAAATAAAGTCTGTCACTGATTCCATTGTTTTCCCATCTATTTGCATGAAGTGATGTAAAGCATCACTATATAGATAGCATTGACTATACAGACCTTTGTGGGTAAAGTGACCCAGGGATCAAACCCAGGTCTCTGGCATTGCAGGCAGATTCTCTACCATCAAAGCCACAAGGGAAGCCCAAGAATACTGGAATGGGTAGCCTACCCCTTCTCCAGGGGATTTTCACAATCCAGGAATTGAATCAGGGTCTCCTGCACTGCAGGCAGATTCTTTACCAGCTGAGCTACAGGGAAATCCCAAGTGGCATCTATAGAGTATCTATAAAATGTTACTTCCCTAGAAACAGCAGAATATTATCTTTCAAAGTCACTATGCAAAAAAAGAAAAAAAATGGCCAAGATAAATTTAAATGGAATAAAATCAGATAAGTATGTTAGAAATCAATAAGAGAAAAAAAGGGAAATCACAAATGTGTAAAAATTATACAATACAATTTTAAATGACCAATACACCAATGAAAAAAAACACGAGAAAAACCAGAAAGTACTGAGATAAATGAAAACACAATCTAATGAAATTTAAGAAATGCAATGAAGGCAGTGCTCTTGAGAGAAATTTATACCCATAAGTAATTATGTGAAAAAAGCATCTCAAATTATAACCTAAGCTTCCACCATATGGCATTGGAAAAAGAAAATTAAATATGAAGGAAAAAAATAATAAAGACTAGAGTGAAAATGAAAATAGAGAATAGAAAAACAACAGAGAAAATAAATGAAAAGTTATTTCTTTGAAAAGATCAACAAATTGACAAACTATAACACAGACTAAGAAGAAAAAAGATTCAAATTACTAAAATCAGGAATTATAGAGGATATCACTGCCAATCTTTCAGTAACATAGAGCAACATCAGTGAACATTATAAAATCCGTAAGCCAACAAATGAGATAGCTTTAATGAAATGAACAAATTCCTAGACATACATAAACTATCCAAATCAATTCATGAATAAATAAAAAATATGAATATATTTATAAAAAGCAAGGAGATTAAATTAGTAATTTGAAAAACTTCCCACAAAAAATCCAGGCCCACATAAAATTGTCATTAGTAAACTCTATCAAAATTTAAAGAACAATTAATGCAACTCCTTTATAAACTTTAAAAAAAAGCATAGGAGAAAATACTTATAATATCATTCTATGAGATCATGCATTATATTGATACCAAAACCAGAGACTCTTTAGTTCCTCTTCACTTTCTGCCATAAGGGTGGTGTCGTCTGCATGTCTGAGGTTATTGATATTTCTCTTGGCAATCTTGATTCCAGCTTGGTCTTCATAGAACCATTCAGCTTCTTTGGCATTAGTGGTTGGGGCATATACTTGGATTACTGTAATACTGAATGGTTTGCCTTGGAAACAAGCAGAGATCATTCTGTCATTTTTGAGATTGCATCTAAGTACTGAGAAGCCTGTATGCAGGTCAAGAAACAACAGTTAGAACCAGACTTGAAACAATGGACTGGTTCCAAATTGGGAAAGGAGTATGTCAAGGCTGTCTATTGTCACCCTGCTTATTCCACTTATATGCAGAGACCATCATGAGAAATGCCAGGTTGGATGAAGCACAAGCTGGAATCAAGATTACCTGGAGAAATATCAAAAACCTCGACTATGCAGATGACACCATCCTTATGGCAAGAAAGCAAATAGGAACTAAAGAGCCTCTTGATGAAGGTGAAAGAAGAGAGTGAAAAAGCTGGCTTAAAACACAACATTCAAAAAACTAAGATCATGGCATCCGGTCCCATCACTTTATGGCAAACAGATTGGGAAACAATGGAAACAGTGAGATACTTTATTTTCTTTGGCTCCAAAATCACTGCGGATGGTGACTGCAGCCATGAAATTAAAAGATGCCTGATCCTTGGACGAAAAGCTATGACAAACCTAGAGAACATACTAAAAAGCAGAGACATTACTTTGCCAACAAAGGTCTGTCTAGTCAAAGCTATGGTTTTTCCAATAGTCATGTATGTATGTGAGAGCTGGACCATAAAGCAGGCTGAGCACCGAAGAATTGATGCTTTTGAGCTGTGGTATTGGAGAAGACACTTGAGTCCCTTGGACAAAAAGGAGATCAAACCAGTCAATCTTAAAGGAAATCAGTCCTGAATATTCATTGGAAGGACTGATGCTGAGCTAAATCAAGCTCTGGGAGTTGGTGAAGGACAGGGAAGTCTGGTGTGCTGCAGTCCATGGGGTTGCAAAGAGTCAGACAGGGCTGAGCAACTGAACAACAACAAAATTTCATTCATGAGGGTTCCATCTTCATGATCTAATCACCTTCCAAAGGTCCTGCCTCCTATTGTAATCATATTGAACATGAAGATTTAATATATGAATTCTGGGTTATTGATATCTCTCCTGGCAATCTTGATGCCAGCTTGGTCTTCATAGAATAGTTCAACTTCAGCTTCTTCAGCATTAGTGGTTGGACATACACTTGCATTATTGTAACATTAAATGGTTTGCCCTGGAAACGAACAGAGATCATTCTGTGAATAATCAGAACATAGTAGAAATGTTATCTAGAACCAGCTGTTATATTCAAGCTGATGGAGGAAGAAAACACGTACTAGGCACAAAAACATGAAAGAAGCCAACTAAACTTCCCTTGTCACATGACATCTTTCTGCCAGCAATGGGTCCAGACTGTAGGAGGAGAGAAGTCTCAATTTTAAATCAGCTTCACAACTTTAATAATTACATGGGATCAGGAATTCTAATTATCAAATTGAAATTATGTTTTGTGACTAAAGGTTATTGAAGAAATTTGGACTGAAGAAAAGTGTCACACTCTCTAAATTTTCACATGGGAGTCAAAAGAAAACTTGTCCTATTGAGTGTGTTTGAAAGACAGTGGGAGGCACAATTTAAGTTGTTTGTAATTATATCCCACCAGTCATGCCTCTTCAAATTCTAAAATAAGAATAATAGTAGTATCCAATCCCTTCTTAACTGCCTAGCAAATAATTAGTATTTTTAATTAATTTATTACCATCACTTTGCTTTATTGTTAACATAATTGTTAACATCTCTTTTAGAACAGTGGCAAACAGAATTTCTCCTGCAGATAGGAATGCTCTCTATATTGTTCAATTGTTAACCACTAGCTGTTGAGCACATGAATGTGGCCAGCACAACTAAGGTATTTAATTTTTAATTAATGTAAATGTAAATATCTACATGTGACTATAATATTGGAGAGCTCACATTCTAAAATATAACGAAGACACATGGCATGGGTCAAAAAAGTTGATTGTAAATTCAGTCCTAAGTTCAGCCTTTGGAAGACCTTTCCAAACCAAATTATTATTTCATTAGTGTAAGCGATGATGCCAGAAAAATCTCAGAACGAATCACAAGCAAGTAGAATTGTAATTTATACACAGGTTAGAGTTGTGGGCAACAAGAATAACAAACATATACACAATGAACTTTGCCAATACTAAAATATATTCAAACTAACTTTTAGACATCTAGTTCAGTTCATTAGTGTTGCTAATAAATTGCCTGTGGGATTTATACTAGCCACTTGCTAGTGATACAAATTGTTAAGCATAGTATCTTATTAAGAGAAGCTGCATTATCTTATTCTCTATGAACTTAGACAGAAAAAGATATTGTCCATCTAATTTGAATAGTCCAGCATAACCTGTGAAAGGTTTGGTGCAATTTCTCTGTAGTAATAGGGTAGTTTACAAACAGGTAAAGGGAAGAATATTGGCCTGCCTTTGGTAAATTTGCTGACCTACTCTTTTCTATACTTTAGTCAGCAAGGTATAAAGCAAGCACTGGAATAAGAAGGCAGAGTCAACATGGCTTCACGTTGAAGTCTATAGACTGGGAGAAAACATTAGAGAACATTTAAGATTATATAGAGTCAAACCAGTCAATCCTAAAGGAAATCAGCCCTGAATATTCATTGGAAGGACTGATGCTGAAGTTGAAGCTCCAACACTTTGGCCACCTGATGAAAAGAGCCGACTCATTGGAAAAGTCCCTGATGCTGGAAAAGATTGAGGGAGGTAGAGAAGGGGGCAAGAGAGGATGAGATGGTTGGATTGGCATCATTGACTCAATGGACTTGAGTTTGAGCAAACTCCAGGAGACAGTGAAGGACAGGGAAGCCTGGAGTGCTGCAGTCCATGGGGTCACAAAGAGTTGGACATGACTGAGCAACTGAACAACAACGTGTGATATGCAGGGAAACCATATCAAAAGTTAGATAATTTTGGCTGTGTAGAGCTAAAAAGCTGTGTATTGTGATACTTACTTTTGTTGCCACATTAAAGATTTATTTCCAATGTGGTGTCTTCCATATAATGGGTCTAAATGCTTTGACATCTTTAATTTTTATGAGTAATATTTTAAAATCGCCATTGCTTTCCCCTCCATAAACACCCCTTCCATTCTCACCCCTAAATATGCAGTTTCTTATACAGATGCTGATTGCAGCCATGAAATTAAAAGACGCTTGCTCCTTGAAAGGAAAGTTATGACCAACCTAGATACCATATTAAAAAGCAGAGACATTACTTTGCCAACCAAGGTCCGTCTAGTCAAGGCTATGGCTTTTCCTGTGGTCATGTATGGATGTGAGAGTTGGACTGTAAAGAAGGCTGATCGCCGAAGAATTGATGCTTTTGAACTGTGGTGCTGGAGAAGACTCTTGAGAGTCCCTTGGACTGCAAGGAGATCCAACCAGTCCATCCTAAAGGAGACCAGTACTGGGTGTTCACTGGAAGGACTGATGCTAAAGCTGAAACTTCAATACTTTGGCCACCTCATGAGAAGAGTTGACTCACTGGAAAAGACTCTGATGCTGGGAAGGATTGGGGGCAGGAGGAGAAGGGGACGACAGAGAATGAGATGGCTGGATGGCATCACTGACTCGATGGACTATGAGTTTGAGTGAACTCTGGAAGTTGGTGATGGACAGGGAGGCCTGGAGTGCTGTGATTCATGGGGTCGCAGAGTTGGACACAACTGAGTGACTGAACTGAACTAAACTGATACAGAGTTAGCAGTTCAGCCTCTGCTTGGGAATAAGGCAGCTGAAGACATAATATTCTGGATATATTCTAAGCTAGAGACCGCCTTTTCACTGTATCTAGCTTGAATTGGACTGGATGCTGTGGCAGCAGCTCACAGAAACCAGAAGTTCTGAAAGAAATGTGAGATCAGAACTACTTAAGAAGGTAAATGATTGTTATAAATGTATTTATATATTTGCATAGCATATCTGGCATTTGTAAAGTGCTTACTGCATATGCACTTTATACATGAATTGCTACTCATAAATATCCTTATAAGTGATATTTTAGTCCCAAAATACAAGGAAAGATACCAAGTCTTACAAAAGACTAAGTAATAGCACGCTCAAGGGGAAATAATCAATTATTGATAGAGGTCCTGAGCCATTTGTTAAGCACAATGCAATGTGGTCTCTTTGATACAGAATAGAATTCTCCCTATCAATCAAGGTAAGAGGTGGTGCCATCATATCCCTGGGGTTGTAATGACCTACTGATACATGAAAACAATGAGCAGCTCTCTATAAATAGAACTTGTATCTAACCTAAATGTTCTCCTCATCTCTTTTTTTATAATGAATATAGAAACAACTGAAAGAGAAGGGTTCAGCTTGCTAATGTTGCAACTCTGTAAGGTCCTTACTGGAATACGACCAAGCAAACCAGGACCATCATTTGACTCCACCGAAACTCGAACTTTCTGAGTTTAAGCTCTTGAGGTCAAACTTTCCTTCAATATGTATATATTCAGAAATATTTTATATTTTCACTAAACCTGTACCCTTTAACATTGCAGTGCTTCAAAAGCTAGTTCTATAGCATCTCTCTTATGAGGAGGTGTTAGGTTTTGGTTGTCGTCAGGATATTTTGTTATTGTTTTTGTTTTCTGTAAACCACAGACTCTACTCTGGCTAGATCAAGCACACAAGTATATTTGTTGTTTGTTTGTTAAAGTGAATGGCTGATTTTTATTATTATTATTGTCAGTTACACTTCAATAAGGCTCTCTCTCTCTCTCTTCTGGGTAATAACCACAGAGTTACTGATTAAGTAGGTCTGGGTTGGGACCTGACAACTTGCATTTGTTTATATCAGGTTAGGAGCTTCCCTGGGAACTCAGCTGGTAAAGAATCCACCTGCAATGCAGGAGACCCCGGTTCAATTCGGGGGTTGGGAAGTTCCCCTGGAGAAGCGATAGGCTACCCAATTCAGTTATTCTTGTGCTTCTTCTGGTGGCTCAGATGGCAAAGAATCCGCCTGCCATGAGGGAGACCTGGGTTCAATCCCTGGGTTGGGAAGATCCCCTGGAGGAGGGCATGGCAACCAACTCCAGTATTTTTGCCTGGAGAATCCCCATGGACAGTGGAGCCTGGTGGGCTACAGTGCATGGGGTTGCAAACAGTTGGACACAACTGAACACACAGCACTAAGCACACAGCACATATCAGGTTATAGGGCTTCCCCAGGTAAAGAATCTGCCTGCAATACAGGAGACACAGGAGATGCAGGTTCAATCCCTAGACTGGGAAGATCCCCTGGAGAAGGAAATGTTAACCCACTCCAGCATTCTTGCCTGCAGAATCCCATGGACAGAAGAGACTGGTGGGCTACAGTCCATGGGGTGCAAAGAGCCGGACATGACTGAGATGACTGAGCATGAGATCATCAGGTTAGAATTTCCTGGAGGACTGGAGCCAAGCTAGGAGGTTACTCTTCCACAGAAGGAAAAGGGTTTGGAGAATTAAGACAAGTAGAGGTGGGGGGATTCATTAGGCAAAAGTCTGCTGCTACTGCTGCTACATATCTGCGATTAAGTACTGGTTATATGGGGCACTGTCTTTGTGGGAGAAGGAGTCTGTGCGGCATGTGTGGCACCTTTCTTGTGTTGTTCACTTGAAAATCCACATCACTATGGGTTCTTCTAATTGTCAGAAGTAGGTCATGTGTGTGCATCTAGCTGCAGAAGAGGCTGAAATGTGAATTTTCTGATTTGTACTTTGGAAAGAATTGGAGGATTTGTAATGTGAGAAAATGGACCAAGAGTAAGAAGGTAGGTTGTGAGTGATGTTGCTCAGCCACAATGAAGGGCATCCTCTACAGGTGAGATTAGAAATGTTGATGTTGAATTTATCCTCTAGACTGAAGATTATTCTTAGAAGTGTCAATATTAAGTAAACAATAATCAAAATGGAAAACCTTCACAGACACAGTAAATGAACCCCTGGCTTTTCAAAGAGAAGATGGCTAAACAAAGTGTAAACTTTGCTTGATGACACACAATTTTTAATATAGACCCCAATATTGTGAACATGATTACATAGGATGAGGGAACTGACTACTATTGTTATTTGAATCCTGATGTTACCAGTCATAAATCTGATTTAGGGGACATTCTTCCATTTCTAATAATCAAGGGGGTATGAAATATCCTGGAATCAGATATATCTAGGTTCAACTTCTATCAGGAGAACTTTGGGTGTTTTAATAACCCTGGTGGCTCAATTGGTAAAGAATCTGCCTGCAATGTGGGAAACCTAGGTTCGATCCCTGGGTTGGGAAGATCTTCTGGAAAAGGAACCAGCTACTGACTCCAGTATTCTGGCCTGGAGAATTCCATGGCCTGTACAGTCCCTGGGGTTGCAAAGAGTCGGACACAACTGAGTGACTCTCGCTCACTCACTGATAGTTATATGAAATGATGAATGTGAAATGTGGTTCCTAGAGCTTGGTTCATTATAAGGAGTCAGTAATTGAGAGCTGGTGTTACGCTTGCTTGCTTCCCCTGATTTTTCTTCTTTCTAATGATACTTTCTCTGAGCAGGCTTGCCTCTCACTCTGCTAGTTAGAGCTCTTCCACTTTGTTGTTTCTATTCTATCATGAAATTTTTTATTAAGACCATTTGGATAATAGCTCTTTAGGTTATTGATTATTCAATTCCATGGTCTGCATTTGCCCTGTGTCTCTTTATGGGAGTTTCCATAAAGGAACCCCACCCTCACCCAATCAGTTTGTATTGTTCCTGACATCTTTATATCATCGCCTTGGTTTGGTGTTTCCAGAAAGACTGCCTTGCAGTGCTTTAGAGGTGGATTCTAATATATAATTAAACATCTTTGGGGCAAAGGTTAAAGAGAAAAGAAAAACAACAACAAAAGGAATTTTTCTCTCCTCATTAGCATGTAAGAAGGGATTTGGAGCCAGAGAAATCTTTGATTCCAAGCCAATTCATTTATTACTCAAGATATTTCAGCCAGACAGTTAACTTCTCTGAAAGATTTTCCCAATCTGTAAGGCAGGAGTTCAATAGCTAACTTGCAGGGTTTCTACGTAGATCAGTGATTTACCAGTTTCCCAGGACAGGAACTAGCATGCAGTTTGTGTTCCTTTTCATTGCAAGTAGGAGCAAGCTAACAGATAGCAGAAGACACCTGAGAGGTGGACTCCTTTCTAGCATGAGGTGGGAAAGATGCCCCAGAGAAAGTATTATCTACTTCTGCTCAAGGTCAGAACTGTCAGCCTGCCAGGAGGCAAAGACCTTTAATTTCAGGGTGTCATTTTCTCTTCCTAAAAGTACAGTCTGACATATATTTGCTTTTTAAATTGAAGTGAACTAAAATTAATCTCATTATGAGAATCTGATAGTCCTTAAGTTACCTGGAGACTCTGAGTTTCACAAAACTAGAATCAAAAACCCTGGCAATACGCCAGCAGGAAAAGCAAAGGTGGTTAAGTGGACACCTGTGGGGCCAAGGGTGAGGAGGCTGGGGATATTTAAGTATAATTTGACTTTTTTTTGGACATTTTGCCAAAATATTGTGGCTCAAAAGGACACACTGATTATTTCTGAGAAATCCTTAAAGATCTTCCTGTTTCTTAGCCAACAGTTCATATTTTTGAAAGCCATTTACATCTATTCAAATGTTATTTAAATATTCAGTGAAGGGCCATTATTAAGCATTAATTTACATGCATACTTTGGATAACCATGGATTCTGGAACTGTTTCTGGAGCTTCAGGCATGCCTGTTCTACATCAGAGGACAGGGCATATAAATATATATAATCTGGGGTTGCTGTGCTTTCCAGGTTGAAAAGTCTGTGCTTTTCCATAAGAGGACGAATTAAAGAGCAGCTCCTGGGGATAAAATGGGGCTGAATCCTAGAATTCTTATATTGTTTTGGATGAGCACTTCCAGTCCCAATGTGATAGTTTCTCCTGGTCAGGCTCTCTATTGTCCCCTTGATTTCCTGGCTCTTTAATTCTCAACTGATGGTCTACTGTCCACTCTTATATCCTGAATCTCTGTACCCTAAATCTGTGAGTGCAAGACACTCTTCCTCCATATCTTGAGGGTTCTAGAGCTTCCCGACTCTTCAGGCAAGCTTTTAAGATTGCCTCTTGTCACTTGCTTTAAAATATTTGTGAAGCAATTTTGCTTAACTTTTAGCTTCCGTCTTAAGTTTAATCATTCCTATTTTCCAGATGTTGAGAGCCATTATACATCTATATGTTTCTCTGTCCAAAGATGGAAACCAGATCTTTCTTTTCTGGGACGATTATGAACATTCTCTGTCAGTGTTGCCTCTTTTGTCCAGGTTATTTTGTACTTCAGGTTTGCCCAATGTCATTTTCTTAATAGAAATAGCACAATTCACTATATGTATCCATCTGTTCTTCTGTCATATGTCAAACAGCATAATCATTAAAAGCATGGTTCCTGGGGTCAGGATTTTTTCACTTTTTAAAACTGGTATAATCTCTAACATGTCATCCTTTGCCTTAACTTCCTCATCTGTAAAATTACTACCTCAAGAATGTGCATCCAAGACATTGTGACAATTAAATGCCATTTACAATAAAAATGGAACCTAACTTGGCCAGAGTAGAAGGAGAATGAGGTAGAAGGATCAGAAGATAATGATCTGTGCTGATTCCTTCCTATTTGAGAATATCTCCCTTCACAGTTAGAAAGGGAGATACATGAGGACTTAGAGAGGACTTGACATATGCCAGGCACCAAGGAGAGTGCACTGGAATAAAAACTTGCATCTATTAATAGTTTGATGATTACAGATACTGACTTCTAGGTTAATTACCTAAGTACAAAGGTAGCTATATAAATAGAGGTTTAGAAGTAGGCTTATTAATGTCCATGTATTGTATTTACTATTGGTTGCTCTGGCAGACTAAGTCCTGCCCCATCTCCTAGAGCTGTTACATTGGGCCTCGCAATGGTCAGTGAGCTTTCTTTGGCTTAATATTGTTCTGTTTGTCCAGAGCAGGCTAGAGTGATGAGGAATGAAAAAACCACCTGCCACCTCCTACGAGTCTTTATTCCATGACTCGTTCATGCTGGTCTATGAACATCCTAGTTCTGTTGTGTGGGTTAACTCTGAGACACACCATCCTTACTGAGTCTCAGAATTTCTCAGTGGAATTAAGTTCCAGTTACCCACTGGGCTAACTGAATTGAGAATACACACTTACACACTTTTCTCCTCATGTTCCCTTGTCTATTTTACCAACTCACTCTACTTCTGGTTTTTCCTTAGGACAACCTTCTGAATAAACTGCTTGTATCCAAATCCTGCTTGCTTCAAGGTCTGCTTTGGGGGTAAAATCAGACTAAGATGAAGGCCGAGAGAATGTAACATTGTGAAAACGTCATAGAATGTCAGGTCCTGGCATGTGGAACGTTTGTACATTTCTTTGTTATTTCATTCACTGATTCATTTTCAGAAGTTAGTTGGTCAGTGTGTTATTACTTCAGAGATCTTCAGGGTCTCCAGCAACAGCCCACAAGGCTGGCTGAGAGAAGAGGAGCCCTGAATGTTATTAATACAAAGGTTGGCAAGAAAGGAAGATTTCTGGTGGCCTCACTGGCTCTGGCTACCTGCTGCTACAGGTGCAGGAAGTGCAAAGATTTTATAAAAAGTTATTTTTTAAAATAAAGGTCTTCTCAGACTTCACTGACTTGCTTCCTTCCTCACATATGATTATGAGTGACATCATGAAGTGGAATAATTCTGTTCCCCAGAGGACATCTGGCAATGTCTACGTTTGACTGTTACAACTGGGAGAGGATGCTATTAGCATCCAATGAGTAGAGGCCACCAGTGTGGCTACTAAATGCCTTAAGATGCACAAGACAGCCACTCATAACATTCAAGCCAAAATGTCAATAGTGCTGAAGCAGAGAAGCCTTGCATAGGGAAAGAGGATTTGTCAGCCTGAACTGTGATCTCTTTGAAGAAGGCTGGTAATTATTTGATTTTGAAATAAGGCCTGTTGCATCAGGTAAGAGAATAATAATTTCTGCTAAAACAGTGCAGTCTATTGCAACACTGTCTCAGGGGACTTTCTGCTGTAACAGAAATCTATATCTGTCTTGGCCAATGTGGTCGTCTCTAAATCCATGTTGCTACTGAGCATTTGAAATGTAACTAGTGAGGCTGAGGAACTGAATTTTAATTTTTCAGTTCAGTTCAGTTCAGTTCAGTCGCTCAGTTGTGTCCGACTCTTTGCGACCCCATGAATCACAGCACGCCAGGCCTCACTGTCCATCACCAACTCCCAGAGTTCACTCAAACCCATGTCCATTGAGTCGGTGATGCCATCCAGCCATCTCATTCTCTGTCATCCCCGTCTCCTCCCTCCCCCAATCACTCCCAAGCATCAGAGTCTTTTCCAGTGAGTCAACTCTTCGCAGGAGGTGGCCAAAGTATTGGAGTTTCAGCTTTAGCATCAGTCCTTCCAAGGAACACCCAGAACTGATCTCCTTTAGAATGGACTGGTTGGATATCCTTGCAGTCCAAGGGACTCTCAAGAGTCTTCTCCAACACCACAGTTCAAAAGCATCAATTCTTCGGTGATCAGCTTTCTTCACAGTCCAGCTCTCACATCCATACATTACCACAGGTAAAACCACAGCCTTGACTAGATGGACCTTTGTTGGCAAAGTATTTTTACTGACTTTTAATTAATCTAAACTTAAATAGCCATAGGTGACTACTGAGGACCATATTTGACAGTAGAAGTCTAGTGGTTGAGACATCAGAGGCTAGAGTTAGAGAGGCCTGAGTTCAAATCCTGACTTTGTCATTGACTTTGTAGCTATAAACGTTGAGCAAGATAGTTTTTCTTCTCCAACTTGGGTTACATCATCTGCACAATCAGGATAAAAGTTGTATATCCCTCACTATAATATTGCAACAATTAAAGAAAAAATATAAATAGTTCAGCATTTGCAAATATATATACCCACTGAATTATTATTAGTTGTATGTGAACCATTAGTCACTTAGTGAGGCTTCTTCTACATCTCAACCAGCCTTAGGAACAGGAACTGGAAACTAGTTAAAATAGTGTACCGCCTTCCCTGAACCCTGAACACGTAATTAAATTTACATATCTATCTACGGGTATAATTCTGAGTTTGTTTATGTATATGTGTATGTGTGTGTGCCCGTGTGTGTGTATATCCAATCTACCATCACATGTTAACGGCACATTGTATAGCCCAAATCCTTCTATGTGCAACCCTCCCTTCTTGTTAATTTGACTTTATGTTTGAATCACACTGCCAGCTTGCACTTAGTTATGATTCTGCCTGAACTTGGCATGCATTTTGAGAACGTGGGTAAAGGTCTTACCTTTTCCTCCTCCTAACTCCTTTCCCCATGAAACAAAGCCATCTGTAAATATTTTCACCCAACTGACCCTGACATTTACAGATAGTGTTTTAGAAGGACTGTTGAAGTGTTTCAGTTAAAGAGAGAACTTAAAACTTTGTCTAGAGTTTTTCAGCAATGCCTAATGTTACTTGAAAAAAAGGGGTCACCATAGTTAGTTTGAAATATACCTACTTTGTGTGGGTTTCATGTAGCTCATATAATGCTCCCATTATTCAGAAAGCAAAGGTAACAAATGATCATTCAGAAGACACCATGAAAAAGTATATAAAAGTATGGAATAGTTTAGCTTTATGTGTACATTCACTAGTTTGTCTGAGAATGAATATGTGAGACAGAAAGGAATAGAGAGGAAGAAGAATGTTTTCTTTTACATTTGTGTGTGTGTGTGAAGGAGTATAAACCAATATATTGAATAAGTATATCAGCTCATTTATTTGAACAAATATCAATATCATCATGCCTTTGGCAGAATAGTGCATCTGTAAGAATGGTGTCTTGAATACCTAGAGTCATTATAAACAGCATGTCTTTGTGACACACATATACACACAGCAACACATGAACACAGACACACTGACACTCATATACACACGTACATGCATATTTGAATAAACAATGAGAGAGAAGAAAGAATACAGGATTTAAAGAGGCACAGACACTTTTATGTCAGCCATAGATAGATTTCCACCATCATTTTAATATTTAAGACAAGTTATATTTTACTTTTAAAGTGTGAACACAAAAATTAAGTTTTTCTTAGTGATGACATCCTAAGGGATGCATGGCCATGCTGGGACATTGTGGATGTCAACATGTTTAATACTTGCTATAGGAAGAATAAAACATTTAGCATGTAATGCACAAAATCAAAGGTATTGAATAAAATTCAACATTTGCTTTCTTTAGGAAAAATGGCAACATCAAAAATACATACTGTGCATAATTAAAACAAAGGAAATATGTTATTGGGCCCATCAAATTTGTTCAAGGACCAAAGGAATAAGGATAGAATTAACTGCATTTGTAAACTCTTTATTTCAAAATGAATACCGCAATTTAAAAAGACAGCACTTTAGCCATTTTTTTTTGCTTTTGAATCATTGCTGCTAATCAGTTAACCAAACTGTGAACAAAACAAAACATTTTTATTCCACTTATATAATAATGGGAGTACACTGCTGTATATATATTTTGTAAGTTTGCATATTTCTATTTTTACTTTCTATCTTCTCTTTCTTGTAGTAGTAATTTACTGAGAAGTATTTAGTGCATACTTTTACCAGTACACCTAAACATAGGAAAGTGTATACCAAATGTATATGTGTTTTGAGTAGATTTTGAGGGAATTGAATTGAATGTGTTTGTATTTAAACATCGCAAGTTTTTGGGTGGGATACGGTTTCTTTGCCAACAAAGTTCTGTCTAGTCAAAGCTACGTTTTTTCCAGGAGTCATGTATGGATGTGAGAGTTGGATCATAAAGAAAGCTGAGCGTCAAAGAATTGATGCTTTTGAACTGCAGTGTTGGAGAAGATGCTTGAGAGTCCCTTGGACTGCAAGGAGATCCAACCAGTCAATCCTAAAGGAAATCAGTACTGAATGTTCATTGGAAGGACTGATGCTGAAGCTGAAACTGCAATACTTTGGCCACCTGATGTGAAGAGCAGACTCACTGGAAAAGATGCTGGTGCTGGAAAAGATAAGAGGGCAGGAGGGGAAGGGGATGATAGAAGATGAGGTGGTTATGGCGTCACCGACTCATTTTGCATGATGTACTCTGCATATAAATAAGCAGGGTGACAATATACAGCCTTGACATACTCCTTTCCCAATTTGGAACCAGTCTGTTGTTCCATGTCCAGTTCTAACTGTTGCTTCTTGACCTGCATACAGATTTCTCAGGTGGCAGGTAAGGTGGTCTGGTATTCCCATCACTTGAAGAATTGTCTACAGTTTGCTGTGATCTACAGTCAGAGACTTTGGTGTAGTCAATAAGGCAGAAATAGATCCAACAATCTCCTGTCGATGGTTGTTCAGCAGTGAGCTGTAATTTTGGAGTTCTCATAGAAGATGAGCGCATGTCCTTCTACTCTGCCATCTTGTGCTTCCCATGAGCCCAGGATTCAACCACTGCCCCCTACTTCCCTGACCCAGTCATTCCTCTCTGTGTCTCCTCACTGGCCTACCCACCCTCCCCCGCCAAGCCCCTCCAACCCCCTTACCACCAACCCCCACCCTCACCTAGCCCCACCCAGTCCTCAGCCCAGAGTAATGCCCCGTGCTACAAAAAAAGTCCAAGCCCTCCCCCTGCACCCAGTGATGGCATAATATGTTCATTAAGGGAAATGACTGGGAACAGAATATTTTAATTCATTCAGTTTTCATGGGAAATGAGTATTTTTACATTACTAAGGAAACTGTTTCCAGAGTGAGGGTGTGACGTGGTTTGGTTGTTTAGAGATGTGCTTTTGAATTTTCTTGTACTTGTGGATGTACCTCAGTATTTTAGTTTTTTAAGCACATCATAAACTACAATACGAATTCTTTTAAAATAAGTATTATATACCTCTATTTATGACCATGGTGGTTTAAAGGACTAGACTTAACCTCTTGATCGTAACTAGAGAAATAGGACAAAATCCGTGTAACTGCTATTTTCAGGGTTGTTCTTGAAAGAAGGGAAAAAAATGAGGTGTTCTATTATATGCTCATCTCTGCTTAATTGTACTTTTTCAAATACAATATGAGGGGGAGGAATCCCAAACTTCAGTGGATTCATGGAATTGAGTAGATGGTGATCAAAGTACAGGGAAGTTGAGGCCATTGCAAGTTGCAGGGCAGATTTCTAGAAAGAAGGGAGCCACAAAGCACATTGGTTGTTGCCTGGGGCCAGGCATGGGATGTTGATTGTTTGCTAAGGAGCACAAGAGAACGATTCCTGAACAATGGTGTATTTCAATATATTGATGATGATTGCTGTTGTTGTTCAGTTGCTAGTCATGTCCAACTCTTTGTGACCCCATTGACTACAACATGACAATTTTCCCTGTCCTTCCCTGTCTCCTGGAGTTTGCTCAAACTCATGTTCATTGAGTTAGTGATGCCATCCAACCATCTCATCCTGTCACCCCCTTCTCTTCCTGCCTTCAATCTTTCCTGGCATCAGGGTCTTTACCAATGAGTCACCTCTTTGCATCAGGTAGCCAAAGTATTTAGAGCTTCAGCATTAGTCCTTCCAGTGAATATTCAGGATTGATTTCCTTCAGTATTGACTGGTTTGATTTCCTTGCTGTCCAAGGGACTCTCAAGAGTCTTCTTCAACACTACAGTTCAAAAGCATCAATTCTTTCATGCTCAGCCTTCTTTATGGTCCAACTCTCACCTCTGTACATCACATCACTACTGGAAAAACTATAGCTTTGACTATATGGAGCTTTATAGGCAAAGTGATATCTCTGCTTTTTGATATGCTGCCTAGATTTGCCATAGTTTTCTTTCCGAGGATCTTTTAATTTCATGGCTGCAGTCACCATCTGCAGTGATCTTGGAGCCCAAGAAAATAAAATCTGTCACTATTTCCACTTTCTCTCCATCTATTTGCCACAGAAAATAAAATCTGTCACTATTTCCACTTTCTCTCCATCTATTTGCCACAGAGAGATGGGACCAGATGTCATGATCTTAGTTTTTGAATGTTGAGTTTTAAGCCAGATTTTTCACTCTCCTCTTTCACCCTCATCAAGAGGCACTTTAGTGCCTTTTCGCTCTCTGCTATTGGAGTGGTACTGCATATCAGAGATTGTTGATATTTCTCCTGGCTATCTTGATTCTAGCTTGATGGTGATTACATGGGTATATGGGCTTACGCAGTGGCTAAGAATTCACCTACAATGTAGGAGACACAGGAGATGCAGGTTCGATCCCTGGTTCAGGAATATACCCTAGAAAAGGAAATGGCAACCCACTTCAGCATTCTTGTTTGAAAAATCCGATGGATAAAGGAGCCTGGTGGGCTACAGTCCATGGGATTGCTAAGGGTCATTCACAACTGAGCAACTGAGCATACATAGGTATATACAATTTCAAAACCCATCAAAATATACAATTAAAATTGATGCAGTTTTTTGTCTATATATCATACCATGATAAATTTGATTTTTAAAAGCACTCAGAAGTGGCAAGCAACAATTGGAAGATGAAAGTGTAAGGTATAGTTCGGGCCAAGGCAGAAAAAGGAAAGACAATCTGAACAGAAGTAGGTTACCTTTATTCAGGCAAGGAGGGGCAACAGTTGGCCTAACGACCAGGTTGAGCACTGAGAGGGATCAGGAGGCTCCATATTTATAGGGAGGTTTGTGGAAGCGATAAGGGAACGTTTATCAGGTGGGATGTTTTGGGTATTCTTTAGTTGAGATGGCATTTGTAGTTGGGCAGGAGGTGTCCGTCTAGTCAAGGCTATGGTTTTTCCTGTGGTCATGTATGGATGTGAGAGTTGGACTATAAAGAAAGCTGATCGCTGAAGAATTGATGCTTTTGAACTGTGGTGTTGGAGAAGACTGTTGAGAGTCCCTTTGACTGCAAGGAGATCCAACCAGTCCATTCTAAAGGAGATCAATCCTGGGTATTCATTGAAAGGACTGATGCTAAAGCTGAAACACCAATACTTTGGCCACCTCATGCGACGAGTTGACTCACTGGAAAAGAGTCTGATGCTCGGAGGGATTGGGGGTGGGAGGAGACAGGGACGACAGAGAATGAGATGGCTGGATGGCATCACCGACTCGATGGACATGAGTTTGAGTGAACTCTAGGAGTTGGTGATGGACAGGGAGGCCTGGCGTGCTGTGATTCATTGGGTCGCAAAGAGTCGGACACGACTGAGCAACTGAACTGAACTGAGGGAGTGGAAGGTTTCTGGACAGGGGGTGATAAGTCCCAGATAGTTGCAACCGGCCTGGAGCATCAGGGCGGGACCTAAAGTTCTGTTTTGTTTTCTCGGAACTTAGGTGATTCAGCAAGGGCCTTTGAGACTGTTGTTTTCTTTTCTAGGCCCAAAAGACTCCTTCAGAAAGTATTTCATTTTAGACTCTGAAAATATGTAATGCAAATATAGAAAAGCCCACAAATATCTAAATTGTACAGAATGACAAGAGTTTTAATAAAAATCTACATTTACTGATGCTTACTATTATAAGCTTTGCTTTAAATACTGGATATTCACTAACTCAATCTTTAAAGGAAACCAATGAGGTACAGAATATTATGATTCCTATTCTGTAAATGAGGAAACTAAGCATAGGAAGGAAGCACAGAAAACTACTCAGATTTCACTGACTTTTAAGTGGTGGAGTCAGCATTTATTCCTACACAATGTGTCTGTTCTCCTAACCACTGTATGAGTGCCTACACTGTCTATCTTAATAGGGACTGGGCATAAAATATTGAGTAGAACAGTATGGTGGAGTCAGAAATTAATTGAAGAGTGAATATATATATATATACACACACACACATACATACATACATAGGGAAATGTCATCTAGGTAGTAATAAAATCCATTCAAAAGTAAATTTAAGATATTATTTTGTAAATATGGAATTACAGTTAATGGAGAAGGCAATGGCACTGCACTGCAGTACTCTTGCCTGGAGAATCCCATGGACGGAGGAGCCTGGTAGGCTGCAGTCCATGGGGTCCTGAAGAATTGGACACGACTGAGTGACTTCACTTTCACTTTTCACTTTCATGCATTGGAGAAGGAAATGGTAACCCACTCATGTTCTTGCCTGGAGAATCCCAGGGACGGCGGAGCCTGGTGGGCTGCTGTCTATGGGGTCGCACAGAGTCGGACACAACTGAAGCGACTTAGCAGCAGCAGCAGCATAGTTAATGATGGCAATAAAATTTTGGCCACAATTACCGTGTTAATCACTGCCAATGACATTCTTAATCAGCAGACTTTTTTCTCCAGTGAGTATTTTGGAATGTGTATTACAATTTGAATTTATAAATCCATATATAACCAGTTATTCCATTGTAGGAACCTTATCCAAACAAAATATCAACTGGGAGAAAAACTCTAAGAAGAAAGTGTTAATTGTGGTTTTCCTGTGACAGAAAACAGTGATAACTATTATTTTACTCTGCCTAGAAAAGTAAATATCCATTAAATCATATCCATTATCATCATAGTTATAAAGGTTACATGGACATGAGAACAAGCATGAATTAGTCACTGATGCAATTAAGATATTATCACATGTCAGTGATATTGTTGTATGCTGTTATGGATTGAACTGTGTCCCTCCTAAATTCATATGTTGAAGTCTAACCCTTTAGTACATCAGAATGTGATGGTATTTGCAGATTTACAGAGGTAGCCAAGTTAAAATAAGTTCATAATTAGTGTAGGTCCTCATTCAATATGGCTGGTGTCCTTATAGCATATAATCCAATATGATATGAAGAGAAGATTATGTAAAGAGACACAGGGAGATGATCATCCTCAAGTCAAGGAAAGAGACCTGGAAGAGATTCTCCCCTAATATCCCTCAGAAGGGAACCAACCCTAATGACACCTTTATTTTGGACTTTTAGGCTACAGAGTTGTAAGACAATAAATTTCTGTCTAAGTCACTAACTCTGTGGTAGTTTGCTATGACCGTGCTAGGAATCTAGTCCACATAGTTAGAGAGACTGATTGTGGCTATTGACTGCTATTAGTGCTATTCACCAGAGAAGGCAATGGCAACCCACTCCGGTACTCTTGCCTGGAAAATCCCATGGACGGAAGAGCCTGGTAGGCTGCAGTCCATGGGGTCTCGAAGAGTGGACATGACTGAGGGACTTCACTTTCACTTTTCACTTTCATACATTGGAGAAGGAAATGGCAACCCACTCCAGTATTCTTGCCTGAAGAATCCCAGGGAGGGCAGAGCCTGGTGGGCTGCTGTCTACGGGGTCACACAGAGTAGGACACGACTGAAGTGACTTAGCAGCAGCAGCAGCAGTGCTATTTACCAAATATTTCTCTCTCTACCTCTGGCATTTACAAGAGTCACCTTCTTTCCTCTTGATGATAGGGATGGTCATGTGCTTTCTTTGGCAAAGAAAGGTGAGCAGACATAACATGTCATTTTAGGGAGATGTTTTAGGAGGCATCATATACTTCATCATGCTTTCTCTTTTCCTCTGCCTAGGCAGCTGGTAATCCTAGAGATGCTGCTGCTTTATTAGTCAAAAGTGCACGGAGGAGAGCCTCTAGCTGCTCCATTGAGCATGTGTGGTGTGAAGATGAAATAAACGTGTTGGTGTTGTATGGCAGAAACCAACACAATTTTAATTGTAAAAATTAAAAACAAACAAACAAAAAACCAAAAACCTATGTTGACTTAATCCACTGATATTTGACAGTTGTTTGTTAACTGAAGCCAAACCTAACTCATTCCAAGTAAAAAGAATGGTAGTGCATGGGCTTTGCTTACAAGGACTTTAAAGTCCTCGTGAGAGCTGTAGAAATAATTAAATGGTTATAATTGAATATGGAAAATTCTCTGACAAAAATATGCAAAGGATTTTGTGGGTACACATAAAAGAGTCACTTAAACTGGATGAGGAAAATTTTCTGAAGGCAGGTGACACATCAGTTTAGTCTTGAAAGGCAAATAGGAGTTAGCAGAAGAAAATGAAGTCAGATAGACGACATGTGGACAAAGGTGAGAAATGCAAATTTTACATTATGCTGAAATGTAATATATGAGGGTCAAACGAGTAGAAGTGATGTTTGGGGAGGATAAGTTGACAGGATCCAGGTCTCGGTAACTTTTTAAACTACACTTTGAAGGTTGTACATTACTTTCTCATGTACCTTCCATAAGCAATGAAAAGTTCACAGAAGAATGAAATAATCAGTTATATTTACAGTTTCAAAACTGGAAAAAAGAGAAAGCATTATATACTTGTGATTGTAGTCATGTAATATATAAACATGCAGGATTGCTAAGTAATATGCAAAAACGGTTATATGACAGAAGTATGAATATAAGTAAATAGTGTTGCCTATTTAAAATGTTATTATACAGTGTGTTCAAATAAAAGGAAAGTTAATATAATGGTCTGACTAAGTAAGCAGAATAAAACTAAAAATATATTTCCGCAAATTTTAAAAACCTATGGGAAATGAAAATACGTGCATTCAAAATGCAGTTAAAGATCTGATGGAAAAGGACTTATTAAGATAAGCAACACAAATGAGATGAAGTGAGTTTTCTGTTACTCTCTTGCCAGGAAAATTAACTTAATATCAAAGGCAGAATAAATATTTTAAAAGACTGTATTTCCAAACTGGAAATTCAGAGAGGGAAAGTAAAGAAAAATGAAAAGGTAAGTCTAGGAAACAGAAATCAAAGATATACCCTTTCCGTTCTCTGGTTATCTAATCAAACACTAATCCAGGTACTGATGTGAAGGGAGTTTTCAGATTAAACTAAGGTCACTAATCAACTAACCTTAAAATAGAAAGATTACTCTAAATTATCAAGGTGGATCTAAGGTAATCACTTGAGCCCTTAAAAGCTAAAGAGAAGGCCAGAAGAGAGAGGGGTGGAGGTTTCAGAAAAGGAAGTGGAAGAGAGATCTGAAGCATGAAAAAGACTCAATTCTTGATTACTTTGAAGATGGAGGGGATAGGAGGCATGACCAGGGAACATAGGGACCGTCCAGAAGCTAAGCACAACTACTGGCCAGAAGGTAAAGAAAAACCTTAGTCCTATAACTACATGAAACAATTCTGACAACAATCTGAGTAAATGTGGAAGTGGGTTTATCCTTGGAGCTTCAGAAAGACATGCAACCCAGTCTTGACGTCAGTCCTGTAAAACCTGAAGAAGACGGTACAACTGTATCCAATGGATTTCTGCACTAAGCAACTGTGAGATAATAAATTTGTGTTGTTTTAAGTCATGAAGTTTATGGCAGTTGGTTATAGTAGCGATATAGAACTGTGCTGTGCTTAGTCGCTCAGTCATGTCTGACTCTTCAGCCCTGTGGACTATAGCCCCGCAGGCTTCTCTGTCCGTGGGGATTCTCCAAGCAAGAATACTGAAGTGGGTTGCCATGCCCTCCTCCAAGAGATCTTCCCAACCCAAAAATCTAATCCAGGTCTCTCTCAATGCAGGTGGATCTCTACTATCTGAACCACCAGGGTAGCCCAATGTACTACTGGAGTGGGTAGTCTATTCCTTCTCTAGGGGATCTTCCTGACCCAGAAATGGAACCAGGGTCTCGTGCATTGCAGACGGATTCTTTACCAGCTGAACTACCAGGGAAGCCCAATGTTTCTCTAACCCCTGTCCAAGCTTTAGTGCATCCCATGAATATTTATTGCTCTCAGTATTCTAGAAAGTATCACTTACTGAAAGTAAACAAATGCTTTCTGCTTAAAATATTCTTTTCTTTTCCAAATCATAAGCATAAACTGAACATATAATTTTAAAAAGGAACTTTTTAAGGAAAGAGAATATAGTAATTCAGTGGGAATGAGGAAAATAAATAAGCTTATAGTGGCAACTGATTTTATAGCACAAACTCCCTGAAATAGAGCTGTGACTTTAATAAAAGGTTCCTACAATTCTTTTGACCAAGATATTTTCATTAATTGCCTTCAAGTGGGCACTTGATGAAGAGCTGACTCATTGGGAAAAAACCCTGGTACAGGGAAAAATTGAAGGTAAAAGGAGAAGAGGGCAGCAGAGGATGAGATGGTTAGACAGCATCACTGACTCAATGAACATGAATTGGAGTGCATTCTGGGAGACAGTGGAGGACAGAGGAACCTGGTGTACTGCAGTCCATGGGGTCACAGAGAGTCGGACATGACTGACAGACTGAACAACAAGTGCCCCGAAGTGATCTGATTTGAGGAAAGCCAGACCACTTATTTGGGTCTAATTGTATCAAGCAACGAAAGTGATATAATGAAGAGTTCTCATCCAGGGTACATAACACAAGCTTCCCAGATCTTCAGGAAGCTGACACTGTCAAGTCATATAATTGATGTGACACTGAACTTTCTTGATACAGAACTAATAAATTGTAAAAGAAAATGTGAAATAAGATGGTAGGGAGATGATAAAATACATGCTTTACTCTTTAATCTATAAGTTGAAATATTATACTGTGGTGATCAAGGCTGTAGATTCTGGAGTTAGATGGCCTGGGATAAAATTCTAGTTCCATCACTACTTGGACAAGTCTCTGTCTCTCACTTTCCTCATCTGTATAATGGGGATAATAGTTCTTACTAAGGATTATTAAATTATTATATGTAAGGTTTTTAGGATAGTGACTAGCATGTGGAAACTTCTGTGTAAATGTTAACTAGAGTTACTTAATTTGAAAGGGTTAAACTTTGACCCATGTGTTGGCAAGTTCATAACCTGTTTTGTATGGGCAGAGAGTTAACAGGTTTCTTTTGTTTGTTTGTTTTTAAAAGATGTTTTCAGACCCATAGGTTAAGTTTACCTATTGAAAGCCATTTCAGATTGGATAAATAAAAATTTAACTGCTTACAAAAAACACATATATAACAAAATGACACAGAATTGCTGAAAATAAAGGATGGGAAAAAATAACCAGAGATATCTAAAAAAGCAAGTTACTGAAGCAATGACATTAGATATAAAAGATAACTAATAGGAACAAAGGTCCGTCTAGTCAAGGCTCTGGTTTTTCCAGTGGTCATGTATGGATGTGAGAGTTGGACTGTGAAGAAAGCTGATCGCTGAAGAATTGATGCTTTTGAACTGTGGTTCTGGAGAAGACTCTTGAGAGTCCCTTGGACTGCAAGGAGATCCAGCCAGTCCATTCTAAAGGAGGTCAGTCCTGGGTGTTCATTGGAAGGACTGATGCTAAAACTGAAACTCCAATACTTTGGCCATCTCATGCGAAGAGCTGACTCACTGGAAAAGACTGATGCTGGGAGGGATTGGGGGCAGGAGGAGAAGGGAATGACAGAGAACGAGATGGCTGGATGGCATCACCGACTCGATGGACATGAGTTTGAGTGAACTCTGGAAGTTGGTGATGGACAGGGAGGCCTGGCCTGCTGTGATTCATGGGGTTGCAAAGAGTCAGACACGACTGAGCGACTGAACTGAACTGAAATGAATAGTAATATTATTAAAATGGATAAAGAAGTATTTGAAATATAAACTTTTTAAAACAAAATTTTTATTGTTGAATAAAACTCTACCTAGTAGATTACCAGATTTTTTTTCTATTGTTGAATAAATAAGTTTGCTTCTAATTATTTTTTGCTATTTTAGATAAGGCTACAATGGACATTTTTGTATAAAAAGCTTTTACCATTTCATTGGATTCTTTCACTAGGATACATTTCCATTAGTATATTATCAGATCTGAAAGTATATTCGTTCTAAGATTTCTGATACTATTTCCAAATTGTCAAAACAATTGTACTAATTAGTACTTCAACCACATAAGTTATCTTAAACTTTGATTTTTTTCTGAAGTGATTCTGTTAATGGAAAAAACAGAAAAGTTGTTATGAGATTAGTATGTATTTTCACTTCCTCTTAATGTTTTAGAAAAGTGCTTCTCAATCTTCAGTATGCATACAAATTATCCCTGGAGCATGTTACAACATAGAACCTAGTGCAGTTCATCTAGAGTGGAACCTAAGAGTTTTCTGAGAAGCTCTCAAATTGTTCTAATGCCCTTGGTCTGATTATTCTGTGAGTACAAAGGTTTGAGACTTGACATCGAGAAGGAAGTAGGAAAGCTTTTCCTGAGTTTTAAAAATGAAGCAAGTTTGAAAAATCCCACTTTAAAAAGCATGTTCCAAGCCAAGTAATCTCCCCAAATTATCTAAATCAGATCAAAGATACAGAAAATAATACAATAATCAGGAAGGGTTTGTTAGTAAATCCCTCCCACCATGGAGTAAATATAAACATCTATTTACATATATAAGACATATTTTACATATTTATCATTTTCTTAATAGTCTCATAGTTATCTTATTATAGTATACTTTTTAAATTTAAAAATTCATTGTTAGTATGACATTCCTTGAATCAAGTATTTTTATAAAACATTGTTTCCAATGTTAGCAGAATATTCTAGTTCATAAATATGTGAAGATTTAATTAGTTGCATTGTTTATATATTGAATTTGTTTCCAATTTTGCCCATATAATTCCTCAGTAGCTACTCTTGTGTATACATATTATGTGTATATTTATTTTATTTTTATCTTGGATAAGTTTCTAACTTAAAGTTTCCATTGTAGCATTCATTTCTGAATCAAAATATTAATATTCTGATATGTGTTACAAACCTGGTATTACACATTCATTTCACTGACACTGGATATAGGGTTATGTCCAAAAGGATATCAATTTGAATATAATTACCTCATCATTGCAATTTTACTTTTTTTAGTGAATCAAACAAGATATTAAATAAGTCAAGAAATATATGTGAAGGGTCATCGAACTGTTTTAGCCAAATGGCTTATTTGTTAAGTTTTGGAATTGCTAAAATACCAGAGGGCTTCCCAGGTGACTCAGTGGTAAAGAATTACGTCCAGTATATAGGAAATGAGGATTCTTCCCTGGGTTGAGAAGATTCCCTGTTGAAGTGAATGGCAACAGACTCCAGTGTTCTTGCCTGGGAAATCCCATGGACAGAGGAGCCTGGTGGATTATAGTCATGGGTTCACAAAGACTCAGACATGACTTAGTGACTAAACAGCAGCAAAATACCAGAGGTGCTGATGATCTAGGTACAGGAGATATTTGTTATGGTACAAACTCCTCTTTTAAGGAGATCTTCAACTAAGATGGAAATTAAAAGATCCCTATGTTTTAGATTTAGAGCTGCATGTCTGTGCAATGTTTTAGTAAATCCTACAGTGGCTTTAGAATATATTCCTTTCCCTTTGGGTGCACAGTTTCACTTAAGCTTATTGGAGTGAGTCAGGTTTTGAGTATCAGCTTCCAATTTGGCCAACTTCTGATCATAGAGACATTAAAAAATCCTTTTAAATTACCTTGTCAAGTTTCAGTCAGGACAAACAACAAATATTCTTGGTAGTACTGAACAACCCCATGCACAAAAGAAGGGTCCCCAACAGGTTGCAAAAGATATTATTGTCCCAGGATTCAGAGCCACTCCCAAAGACAACCAAGAGAGAGAAAAAAAGACTTAGATACTATTTCTGAAGCTTACAACAGTCAGTAGGCCCCTACCTGCAAAATGGTGGACAACCCACATTTTTGTCCAGCCATAGTTTTGAGGGCCTTTCACACTAACAGCAGCCAAGCCAAATTGTCAGACAAACAAGAAGGCAATAGCTATCCCTGGGAAAGGAATGATCGGTAACCATGTTTTCTTCCTGCCAATTTGAACTTGGAAAGAAAGAGCAAGTGTGAAATTCTACCTTTCTCACTTGATCAGACACTACAGATAAGAGGTTTGGGAACACTAACTTTGGTAAGAATTCTTACCCTCTGCCAGTTTTGACAGGATGCCATCTGCAGGCTCTAGAGTCAGTGGGATGTCTCAGTGAGTCTCATTCTGGCCACCAGAAGCTGCAGAGTAAGAAAAATAATTTTCCTTTTACCTTCTAGAGTGAGTGCCTGACTGAGACCTCTTTATTCCTAGGGCATTTCATAAATGGATAAGCTTATCTTGTTACTGGATAGGAGAGTTGCAGAGGACCCTTCCTCTTGAGCCTTGGTTCTTGGTAAGGACACAAGGAAGAATCTGAAGTCTTACCCCTGGCAAAAAACAAGTTTATTGATGAAAGAACAGAAAGAACACCTCAAGGGAGTGCTGGGCCAAGCCAAGAGAGGCACTGGCACCAGAACGATGAGATATGAGGTTTTTAAGACAGTGCTTTTACATATTCATCTAGGCAGGCATGGACTGATAGTTTTGATTGACAGTTGCAAGTTACATAACAACAGCCTCTACTGCACATGTCTTTCTGATAATTCAGTCTGTTATAATCAAATGTATGTACGTATGTACAGAATGTTTATGAACCCATACGGGACTCCCTCCCGGCTGCCTAAGGTCACTGGAGGACACAGATGTGCATCAAGGGTGCATATACCAGAGGTGGAAAAGTCTCTGTGATTAATTTTGTATTAATAGCATATCTGTGAGCTCTCCTGGGCTGCACTGGGATGTGTCTGAGGTGGGATTTAGAGAAGCTGACATCTTTTTCACTAGTCCACCCCTCAGTTGCTCATGCCTAACTTCCTCTCCAACAATTTCAGAGGTTAAAAGTTCTGTACTGTGGCTACTGTAAGTTACTTTTATCTTTGGTAAGGTTAACCTCTGTAGAACCAAAAATAAAATGGAGTCACTTACACTGAGGACAAAGTGGAGGTGGCCAACACAGGCGCAGTTAAGAAAATAAAACTTTCCTACCAGAAGTAGCAGAAATTTGTAGTTCTTCTTAGAAATCAGCAGAGGACGCCAGCAAATCCCCAAACGCCAATTCAGTTTAAGCCGTCTCTGGACTGCTTTCCGAAGGCAATGGCACCCCACTCCAGTACTCTTGCCTGGAAAATCCCATGGATGGAGGAGCCTGGTAGGCTGCAGTCCATGGGGTCGCTGAGGGTCAGACACGACTGAGCGACTTCACTTTCACTTTTAACTTTCATGCATTGGAGAAGGAAATGGCAACCCAGTCCAGTGTTCTTGCCTGGAGAGAATCCCAGGGACGGGGGAGCCTGGTGGGCTGCCGTTTATGGGGTCGCACAGAGTCGGACACACTGAAGCGATTTAGCAGCAGCAGCAGCAGCAGACTGCTTTGAGCCTTGACTCAGCTATCCTTAAAACAGGGAAAAAGACCACCAGGCCTCCTATCCACTGAAAAAAGCAGATAACCCTCGCAGTTACCCAATAAAAGGCCACGGGTCTATGAGCGACCAAGAACACGTTGCTTTCCTACCCTTAAGTTTGACGGCTTGCAGCTCAGAACCTTTGAAATGAACTCATGGTTTTTGCATGCTTTAGGCAGTGCAGTGTTTGACTTCTGACGCCTATTCAGGCTTAAAACAAAATTTTCCTCACCTGGGCTTCACAGTGGATCTAGTATGGTTTCTCAGTCGGATCCGGTCAGATCGTGTACCCCCTCTGACTCTGTCTGGTTTCCGGACCGAACCCGGGAAAAGAAATGAGTCGAAAAAATTCTGAAATCTCCGAACTAAAAGGATCCAGGATCCCACCGCTCCAGAGGTTCCAGGCTCAATCACCTGCTCAATCATTGTTCCTTGGGGGCTGTAAGGGGTCCCCCTAGTTTCCCTCTTTTGATACCAGAACTGTTCAAGGTAAACTGATGCATATTAGAAACGTTAAAGAGTTTGAGCAAAATCCATTTCTGGTAGGGCAGCGCTAGGCTGCAAGTCATCAGGCAGGCCCCCGATTATGATTTTCTTTTTTCCTGTATTTACTATTGGTAAGGTTATTTGTTTTCCCTACTACTACTACTACCTACCTAGCCCCTTATACCACTAATTAAATCATGTGCTATATTTTGTGTGAGGATATTTTCCTCTTTACGTTATCTGCTTTTTCTTGTTGATTTGTGAGAGTTTATAGTAATGACATTAGGTCTATGTCCTATAAGAGCAAGCGTTTTTTTCACGAACGATTTTTTTTTGTTTGTTTGTTTCTGAGAATATTTGACTTAAAATATTTCACATTTCCTAGATATTAAAATCCATCTTACATTATAGCTTCTCCCTTTGCATTAATGGTTAGGTACACTTTCCTTTTCTTCCAAGCAAACAAATGTAAAATCTATTCTTTCAGTGATGAAGTAATTTTACTTTTTACCATTTCACATTGTATACAAAGAGTGATATTATTACCCTTCAAAACCAGTTATCTAGGCATCTTTTCTGTTTGAAAGTTCATCCTTTCCCTATTGATTTAAAAATTCTCTATCTTAAATGAAATAAAACACTGAATTTGAAATATTTTCTCTAATTCAATAAAAAATATGTGAAATACTTTGTTTTTAATTAAAGGGCAGAAGTTGAAATTTCTTAATTTCTACAAAATATTATGAAAGATCTCTGACATATTAGTAACAGTTTCTCCATCATTTTGAAAATTCAACAGGATCTTGAATACACGATCATTTTGCCATTGGTTATAAAAATCTAACTTCCTGAGTTATATTTTATATTCTAACTCCTGTCCTTACTTGAATTTTTGTTGTCTTAAAACAAATGTACAATCTTCGCAGTGTCCAGATATACACTTTTATGAAGGACAAATTATGTAAAGTTCATGTGCAAGGTCAATAATTTTTTTGTTTCCTATAATATTCACTTTTAAAATATCTATTTAATTTTTACAGGAAAATATATTTCGATTAAAATGTAATAAAATAATATATAGCAAATATTGCAGTACAGAGGACAATAGTAATTTTAGTTATAGAAAATATGATTTGTCTTTAAAAATCAGGTTTCAGAGATGAACGTAGATATATATACATATATAGAGATATCCATATAATCCATTTTCTAATAAAAACAAACAAGGTTTTCTCTTTTACTGTTCCCTCATTATCCCAAAGTAATATGTCTGAATTTGATACATTGATTGGTTCATTGAAATTGAGCTCTTCAGTAGATGATATTTAAATATCAATCACCTTATGAATATTTAAATTCAAGAAATGTCAAATTAAAGGTTTGCTCATCTTATTTACTTTTAAGAGTTCTTCAGAAATATCAGATAAAATGAGATCATACTTGGTGGCAGTTTAAAACTCTTAAAAGGCTGATCTTTGCATAGTAATACTCCAAAATATTCAAGGGGAACCTGTTCAAATATAATGTAACCTTTGGGTTTATTAAAAGAAAGTTGCTTCAATCTCAGAAAAACCTATTATATTTACCTTTAACAACATTTTCCAATTAACTCTTGATTTAATATACTGGAATTAAATCTAAGCTGATGCATTGGAATGAAAAATCAATTGTATTAAGCAGTTTTATTTGTGTGATTAAAGTATCTATCAATAGAGTGGTAATTTTTGTTACATTCTGTTCCTGATTACATTTAACTTTTAGAGAACCCCAAAGGCACTTTTGTCATGTATTTTTCACTTCTTTTCAGACAAATATTTAATAATTTGAATTTTGAAACACTAAATGAAATCTGTAATCCAAATAATGTCCACATACAATTTAGCTTAATAGATAAAATTTTATTTCATAAATCAGTTCAGTTCAGTCGCTCAGTCATGACCGACTCTTTGCGACCCCATGAATCACAGCACGCCAGGCCTCCCTGTCCATCACCATCTCCCGGAGTTCACTCAAACTCATGTCCATCGAGTCGGTGATAGTCTTCTTAAAAAGAAATCCAGCATACTCTTTGGAAAAGCAATTTCTTTGATTGTCTTTAAATGTGATTTAGTTCACTAACATGTCATATACATATGTGTGTTTGTATATATGTGTGTATATATATACATATATATATCTGAAGTTATTTTCAGAGTTTATCCATTAACTATAAGAATCAATGTTCACTGAATAGTGTATAATATATCCTTTCTACTTTCTGAGCATAGATTGAGGGATGGATACATATAAGAGAACAAAGTAACTGCCATAAAATATCTTATTGTAAGTTCATAACTGTAACATATATATATATATCAGACACACATTTATTTTCAGTATATCAGGTATGATACATACATACCCGATAAATGCCATGCATATATACATATATAAGGCTTCCCAGGTGGCTCAATGGGTAATGAATCTTCCTGCAGTGCAGGAGAGGCAGGCTCAGTCCCTGGGCTGGGAACATCCCCTGGAGGAGAGCATGGCAACTCATCCCAGTATTCTTGCCTGGAGAATCCCATGGACAGAGGAGCCTGGCAAGGCTACATACCACAGGGCTGCAAAGAGTCAGATCAGACTGAAGCCTCTGAGCACCCTTGCACATCTCTCTCTCTCTCTCTTTCTATCTCTGTATTTGAAAGGGGTAAGAAGCAGTCTGACAAAACTCAGAGAAAAATTTAAGGTCACAGTGTTTTCCAGAGGTAGTTTGGTTTTCTTTATGAAGTACGGGTAGAGAGTTCATTTCTTCAGGGGCAGTTTAGCAGTCTAGGACTGTTCATCTATCCAAATTCACATCTACGTGTTCTCTACCTACGATTCCCCTTTCCATCTCCCACACAGTTTGGAACTACCTTCAGCTTTTGACTCTGTTCCTGTGTTTGACTCTGGTTTCTAATCTTGCATCTCATCTCCTTGACACTCACAGATAATTTGACTTACTTTGCCATAGGTCTTTGATCCCAGACTTCATAAAGGATATGCGTGTCATCCGTCTTGCTTGATTTTTTTCTGCCTCTCACCTTTGCAAATCAGAACCCATCTTTCAAGTTAACCCAGTACTTTAGTTTTCACCATAACTATAATTAGCCCCTATAGATTTTTTTGACAATAAAAGAGATAGTCGTAATAAATTACTCTTCACTAAATTAGCTTGTATTTCCTCTCTTCACGTGATTTTCTCAGCGATTATCAAATTCCTAAAGTTTTAATTTCTTAAATCTCTTCTAAAGGACTCATTTTTGTTCTACCTTTTTTTGCCTCTTTTAAATAAAAAGTACAAAGTACCCTGGAAAACACCTGCGTGTCATTTTCCTAGAAATTAACAAATGTTAGAATATTGTTACTGTCAATTTTATACGAAAATAAACCATTTTATATGAAGTTGAAATCCACTGTGAAAGTTATTCCTGGCCCAGTCCATTCTCTCCTAGGTATTATCTGTACTCAGTGTTCCCATTCATGTCTTTTGTTCACTGTTAAAATTACTCTTGTTAGATTTTTGCCCCCATCACTTCACATAACTGTTCTTTTCAAGGTCACAATAACTTCTACATTGCTAAGCCAGTGGGAAAGTCTCAGTTTCTTTTTAAGTAATCTAGCAGCATCATTTGATCCATTTGATCACATCTGCCTCCTTGAACACATCAATTTCTTAGCTTTCAGCATATCACACACTATTAGTTTTCTTCCTGTAAACTAGATCTTGCTTCCTTCATTTACTTCTCCTGGATCTCTTAAAATTAGAGTTACCTTGTCATCTTTTCTAATTAAACTCACACCTTCAGTGATTTCATTCAGTCTAATGGTTTTAAATAAAATTATAGACTCAAACTATTATTTTTTTTAATTCTTCTTTCTTTCCCCCAAACTTGACATCTACACGTGGATATCTAATTGCCATCTCAAACTTGTGTACTAAGTGGACTCCTAATCTTCTCCCTAAGCCTGTTGTATCCACAGGCTTCCCCATTTCAGTTGATGACAACTTCCAGTTGCAAGTTAGAAGTTAGATCTTAAATCTAACTTTGACTTTTGTTTCTCTCACATCCCATATCAAACGCTCTCAAACAACTTGTAGCTTATCTCCAATATCCTTCTGACCATGTCTTGGTACCTCCATCTCTGTTACCCTGGTCTGAAGCATCACTTTCTCATTTTGATAGCAATATCCGAACTTATCTCCCTGCTAACACCATTTGTTTATTTCATCTAGTCACAGGAACTACTGTGATTCTTATAAAATAAAAGTTAGGTCAATTACTTTGTGCTCAAAATTCTCGCTTTACTCTAAAAGCCAAAGTCATTACAATAGCCTACAAAGCCCTACAAAATTGGATTCCTTCTCCATCTCTGCACTGGACAAGTTTCTAGCTTGCACACTTCTCTCCATTCAACCTGGCCTCCATGCAATTTCATGGACATGCCAGACATATTTCCACTTTTTGTACAGGCTGTTCATTATGCCTGAAATTTCTCTGCAGATGTCTGCATTGCTCTCTCCCTATGTCAGATTGTTATGGTTGCCAAACATTCCCTGCTTTAAAAAGAAGGTTTTTGTTGCCCCATTGGGATGTATGATTGATCTAGCTAATGAAATGAACAGAGTGATATATGCCTCTCCCAAAAAACAGAAGCTGTAAGAGCTGTTGTAGGCTCTCTTCTCTCTGCTATGAGATCTGCATGATCCAGATAGGGGCTGCTGCTCCTTCAGCATAGACCCTGCTACAAATCAATGGAGAGCAGAAACATAGCTGATTCATGAGATGCTTGTAACACGAGCGAAATAAATATTTGTTTTTGGAGATTTCTGAAAATTGGGAATTTTGTTACTGTATCATACTTAATGTAAGTGAACATAACAATCATTACCCAACATTGGAGTTTTGATTAAACAAACACAATAACCCTTCACATTAACTTTCCTTTTGATGGCACCCAGGGAACTGTTATTGGAGTCTCAACAAATGATTACAATGCTGTACAGGGGTGAATAAGAAGGAGAATATTGCTAGTCTGCCTTGGTTGGTATTGACTGCCTTGGCCAGGCACTACAAGAAAGACATTAAATTAGTAAATATTTGTCTACCACATAAGCAAAAATAAATGGGAATATATAAAGCTCAGAATTTCCCACAGTCTCCAGGTATGGAAACTGGCACTGCTTCTCATTCCCGACAGATAAAATATAAAACTGAGGTAGTCTCTGAAAACAAAGGCTAATTTAAGCTCAGTCTCTTCTGAAAGTATTAAACTAGAATCATGGTCATGAAACCCTTTGTTAAAATCTCCGAATTGATTAAGGTAGTGCCTACCTTGACTGTGTGCTCAGTCACGTCCAACTCTTTGTGGCTATAGTCCACCAGGCTCTTTTCTCCATGGAGTTTTCCAGGCAAGCTAGAGTAGTTTGCCATTTGCTCCTCCAGGAGATCTTCCAGACCCAGGAATCGAACCCCCATCTCCTGTGGCTCCTGCATTGGCACATGGATTCTTTACCACTACCGCCACCTGGGGAGCCTGGTGAAAACCTTGTTAGACAAATTGCTCAAGGAAAAAGGAATAAAGGCTTGTCTTTTTCAGTATCTGCAATTAAGTGTGCAATAAAGGATAATCTGTGGGTAAGCTACTAATGTATGAATTGGAAAGCAAACTCTGCTTTTGAAAGTTTTACTGCCAAAGGAATCATTAGTCTAGATTTAAAATACACTGTTACTCCCTGAGACTTGGACCCCTACCTTCCACAGACAGAAAGATGAGTAAGCTGTGTAGAGTTCAAAATATTCTCTTCAGCATTCTCTTCAGATGAGAATTTAGGAGACTTAATGGAAAAGGAAAGATCTCCCAGAGGGAGAAACACTTACCAAAAGAACAATGGACTAGGATTTACTTCAGGGGAAGGGAAGCAGGGCCTAATTTAAGGAACATTCTCTTCCTTCAGGGTGGGGGCCCTTTGCAGTTTCTCCCTGATGAGGTTTCAGTGTTGCTACATGTTAGTAATGATGTTTGTTTTCCATTCTTATTCTATTTCAGTGGAAATATTCCGTTAGGTCAGTCTGTATTCCACCACTGTGTGTGGTGTGTGTTGTTGGACAGATAACTTGACTATTCAGTTCTTGTATGTTTGGATCAATAAAAAGCCATATTTGGCCCTGATCTAAAGACTACCATATCATGGACTTTGAATACGATGGCATGGTTAGGTTGTTCCCTTTTGTGTGGGTGAGATGAGTGTATTTTATGTGAGGAGAGGGGAACAAGATGGTATTATTGCTTATAATTATTCCTGACACTCCTGTGAGTTGAATATTCCTAATCCATAGCTATCAGGTTTGACCAAATGGTGTGGATTTGGACAATTAAAAGTGAATACGGGTGAAAGGTCATTGCAAAAAGAATGACATTTAAGGGCATTTTGTTGTTCCTTCGTTTGTTTTCTCTTTCTCTGACACGGGAATGGCATGCTCCAGATGAAGCCTGGCTCTCTGTTGGGATTTGAAACAACTTGAAGCAGTGCCACAGCTAATCCAGAAAGGTCATCACATGAACCTGGAGAATACACACTAGTTTTCCTAAACTGTGATAACTTGGGGGTGGATAACATAGCTAAGGGCTTCCCAGGTGATGCACTGATAAAGAATACATCTGCTAATGCTGGAGATGCAAGAGATGTGGGTTTGATCCTTGGGTTGGGAAAATCCCCTGGAGAACAGAATGGCTACCCACTCCAGCATTCTTGCCCGGAGAATTCCATGGGTAGAGGAGCCTAGATAGCTATTTTTGGTTATACACATACACATGTGTGTGTATGTGTGTGTGTGTATAGCCTATTTCAATTGATAGAAATATTTCCCATGTAATGAACTTTTCTAAATCTAATCTCTTGTCTAATTTTTCTGTGATTTGGATAACTAAAATTTAATTTCTCTATACGTATTTAACTTTTATTTATTTATTTATTTTGCAGTTTCACTAAGCCTCTGCATAAAATGCTTTTTCCATATTTAGGGTTATTTCTTTGGTCTAAATGTATGAACATCTTACAGTCACTTTGAATGCAGTCTGTCTGATAACTTTCCAAAGGTATTGTGCAGTTCACCATGCCACAAAAAATATATATCAATCAAACAATTGGAATTTCATAATTCTCTTTAAATTTCCTTTGGCCTGAGTAGATAATTTTTATATTAAGAGTCATGGATTAATTATATCCCCCCTAAGAACTGTACATGGAACAACAGACTGGTTCCAAATAGGAAAAGGAGTGCATCAAGGCTGTATATTGTCACCTTGCTTATTTAACTTATATGCAGAGTACATCATGAGGAACGCTGGGCTGGAAGAAGCACAAGCTGGAATCAAGATTGCTGGGAGAAATATCAATAATCTCAGATATGCTGATGACACTACCCTTATGGCAGAAAGTGAAGAGGAACTCAAAAGCCTCTTGATGAAAGTGAAAGAGGAGAGTGAAAAGATTGGCTTGAAGCTCAACATTCAGAAAATGAAGATCATGGCATCTGGTCCCATCACTTCATGGGAAATAGATGGGGAAACAGTGGAAACAGTGTCAGACTTTATTTTTTTGGGCTCCAAAATCACTGCAGATGCTGACTGCAGCCATGAAATTCAAAGACGCTTACTCCTTGGAAGGAAAGTTATGACCAACCTTGATAATACATTAAAAAGCAGAGACATTACTTTGCCAACAAAGGTCCATCTAGTCAAGGCTATGGTTTTTCCCGTGGTCATGTATGGATGTGAGAGTTGGACTGTGAAGAAAGCTGATCACCGAAGAATTGATGCTTTTGAACTGTGGTGTTGGAGAAGACTCTTGAGAGTCCCTTGTACCGCAAGGAGATCCAACCAGTCCATTCTAAGGGAGATCGATCCTGGGTGTTCATTGGAAGGACTGATGCTAAAGCTGAAACTGCAATACTTTGGCCACCTCATGCGTAGAGTGGACACACTGGAAAAGACTCTGATGCTGGGAAGGGTTGGGGGCGGGAGGAGAAGGGGACGACCGAGGATGAGATGGCTGGATGGCATCACCAACTCTGTGGACTTGAGTTTGAGTAAACTCCGGGAGTTGGTGATGGACAGGGAGGCCTGGCGTGCTGTGATTCATGGGGTCGCGGAGTGTCGGACACGACTGAGCGACTGAACTGAACTGAACTGAACTGAAGAATACTATCTTGAATTCCTAATTTCCAGGACCTCAGAATGGGACATTATTTGGAAATAGAATTGACGCAAAATATTGAATAATTAGTCAAAATGAGATCATACTGAAGTAGAATGGACCCTAATCCAATGTGGTCGATGTTCTTATAAGAAGACAGCCATGTGAAGACATACAAACACACACACAGGTGTGGAAAATATCATGTGATGACAAAGGCAGAGATCAGAATTATGAAACTATAAACCAAGATAAGCCAAGGATTGCTGGCAAACTAGCAGAAGCTAAGAAGATGCAAGGGAGGATTTTCCCCTATCAATTTCAGAGGTCCTATATGCTTTGTCTTTTCCAGCATTTTCTCCCCTTTCAGTTTCTACTCAACTGAGGGAAACTGTTTTGATAATTCACACAGATGTGATCGCCCCATTCTTTCCCTCATTCAGAATTTAATTGGTTATTTGTCTCTTTCTTTACTATATAATCTCTTGATAATGTCAGGATTATTTTATTTCAATGTTGTATTTGTTTTTATGATTTGTTTTATTTTGTATCACAGTGCCATTATTTTTGCTGGTTTGCAAGACTTAGGAAGGCTGAGACCTTTTCACTTTTATTTTCCTCAAGTGATGATGGAATATATAACAGCTCACTATATGCTGATTGAATTAAATAGATTCAGTTCAGTTCACTTCAGTCATTCAGTCATGTCCAACTCTTTGCAACCCCATGAATCACAGCACGCCAGGCCTCTCTGTCCATCACCAACTCCCAGAGTTTACCCAAACTCATGTCCATCGAGTCGGTGATACCATCCAGTCATCTCATCTTCTCTTGTCCCCTTCTCCTCCTGCCCCCAATCCCTCCCAGCATCAGGGTCTTTTCCAAGGAGTCAACTCTTCACATGAGGTAGTATTGGAGTTTCAGCTTCAACATCAGTCCCTCCAATGAACACCCAGGACTGATCTCCTTTAGGATGAACTGGTTGGATCTCCTTGCGGTCCAAGGGACTCTCAAGAGTCTTCTCCAACACCACAGTTCAAAAGCATCAATTCTTCGGTGATCAGCTTTCTTCACAGTTCAACTCTCACATCCATACATGACCACTGGTAAAACCATAGCCTTGACTAGATGGACCTTGGTTGGCAAAGTAATGTCTCTGCTTTTTAATATGCTGTCTAGGTTGGTCATAACTTTCCTTCCAAGGAGTAAGCATCTTTTAATTTCATGGCTACAGTCACCATCTGCAGTGATTTTGGAGACCAAAAAAATAAAGTCTGACACTGTTTCCACTGTTTCCCCATCTATTTCCCATGAAGTGATGGGACCAGATGCCATGATCTTAGTTTTCTGAATGTTGAGCTTTAAGCCAACTTTTTATTCTCCTCTTTCACTTTCATCAATAGGCTTTTTAGTTTCTCTTCACTTTCTGCCATAAGGGTGGTGTCATCTGCATATCTGAGGTTATTGATATTTCTCCCAGCAATCTTGATTCCAGCTTGTGCTTCTTCCAGCCCAGCATTTCTCATGATGCACTCTGCATATAAGTTAAATAAGCAGGGTGACAATATGCAGTCTTGACGTACTCCTTTTCCTGTTTGGAACCAGTCTGTTGTTCCATGTCCAGTTCTAACTGTTGCTTCCTGACCTTCCTACAGGTTTCTCAAGAGGCAGGTCAGATGGTCTGATATTCCCATCTCTTTCAGAATTTTCCACAGTTTATTGTGATCCACACAGTCAAAGGCAGTTAAATATTATTAAATGAGTAAAAGCAATATATTTATGCCAACAACTATTTGTTATTAATAAGGAAAGAAATCTGACATTCCTTGTGTGACTCTTGTATGGTGTTGCATGATAATGTAATAGAGGTTATTAACTAAAATTGCCTATTTAAGTAAATTGACAGGACAAAATTTATTTGCATTTTTTAGTTTTTCTTGAGGAAGCAGAATATATCATGCCACTCTTGTCATAACCAAACTTCATTAATGCAGATTGCATCACCATGGTGTCTGTAACAATATTATAAGTTGTAACTTAGTTTGCTGTTGCATATATAAGTCTTTCATTTTCTATAGATTTGTATAATATTAATACCCCCTATTTTGGATAGAATCCCTATTTATAGAGAATCTTTAAAACAAAAAGAAGTTGTTGAACATTCCTTTATAATGATGATGATGACAGTAAGAATTCATCTACCCATAGTGTGAACAAAAAAATAGTTTATTGCTTGATAGTGGTGTCTATGCTGAAGATTTAATATTTGTAAACATTAAAATAGTTAATATTTAATTTATAATTACTGAATAATACATAGGTAGCTTGCTTTTAATTTTAATGAAGGCAGCAAAGTTACATTTTTAAAAGGAGTATTATAATTCAGATTTGTTAATTTAGGTTAATCAGCATCAGTCAAAATTAGTGAGATAATGTAACTATAATGCATTTCTTTGAATGAAATCTTAGAATGAGGCAGACATTGGATGCTCTCCTTATGAATTTCTCTCCTCCTCTCTCTCCCTGTATATATGCACACACGTACATATTACACAAAGCACACACACACACGCATATATGCTGTGCTTAGTCACTCAGTTATGTCCAACTCTGCAACCTTATGGACTGTAGCCCAGCGCGCCAGACTCCTCTGTTCATGAGGATTCTCCACACAAGAATACTGGAGTGGGTTCCCATGCCCTCCTCCAGAGGATCTTCCCAAGCCAGGGATCGAACCCAGGTCTCCTGTATTGCAGGTGGATTCTTTACTGTCTGAGCCACTAGGGAAGCCCAAGAATACTGGAGTTGATAGTCTATCCTATCCCTTCTTCAGAGGAACTTCCCAACCCAGGAATCGAACTGGGGTCTCCTGCATTGCAGGCAGATTCTCTACCAGCTGAGCTACCAGGAACGTCCATATATATGTACACACATATGCATATATGTGTGTATGTAGAAATTTATTTGGAAGGTTGTAATCCAACCGAATTAAAATAATTCACAAAATATTTTTCACATAAGCTATTTATGTATAATAAATATATATCTGTGAACTATATACAGAGTATGTTGAAATGCAATAGCCTAAGTACAAGCTCTACTGCTGTTGCTTTTGAATACTACTGCAAATACTATCAGGACTAACCAATATTTATTGGACGTTTTTCTATGTAGCTGGCACTGTTCTAAACTTATTACCTCTATCATATGTTTAACCCTCACAACATGATGGGGAAGGTACCATCATAGTCTTCATTGCACAGATGAAAAAAACTGAGTTAGGATATTCAAATAACCTAGTTCATACAACCACTAAGCCACTGTGTTAGAATTTGAACTCATGCTGTAAGATGCTGTTATGATTTGTCCTTATCTTCTCGCTGGAGATATAAGATATTAAAATATTGTCTTAGAAGCTCATTTGACCTCCAGAGTTACTAGCATCTCTAAGGCCTTCCATAAGAGATTGAAACAAATACCCTTGAAAATCCAAGAAGAGCCTAGCATGTGCTAGCCACTTAATTATTATTTAGTAAAGTGAAAAGTGAAAGTGAAGTCACTCAGTTGTGTCTGACTCTTTGCGACCCCATGGACTGTAGCCTACCAGGCTCCTCTGTCTGTGGGATTTTCCAGGCAAGAGTACTGGAGTGGGTTGCCATTTAGTAAACAAAGAAGTAAATGAATGGGATTCTGAACCAGTTGCATTAGTCTGAGAACAGCAGAATTTAACACTTTTAATACCTTAATAAGTATCTTAAGAAATAATTGAATTCAAAATACTTATTACATATGCCCTTCAACTTGTTGTCAGTTAAATGTTCCGCAATAGCTTCCTTGTAGAAATTGGGCTATGTTAGAAATAAACCTTTGCAAAGAGCAACGTGGTACCGCAAAAATGTTCATTTTATGGAGAAAAACCTGACAAGTTAGAGGTTTTTCTCTAGACATTGGGGTTCATTAATGGCAAGCCACTCCAGTACTATTGCCTAGAAAATCCTATGGATGGAGGAGCCTGGTAGGCTGCAGTCCGTGGGGTCGCTAAGGGTGAGACACGACTGAGCGACTTCACTTTCACTTTTCACTTTCACACATTGGAGAAGGAAATGGCAACCCACTCCAGTGTTCTTGCCTGGAGAATCCCAGGGACGGGGGAGCCTGGTGGACTTCCATCTATGGGGTCACACAGAGTCGGACACTACTGAAGTGACTTAGCAGCAGCAGCAGCAGCAATCGTACAATCTAATGCTTGACAATTTGCATCTTTCATATTTAATTTGAATTTTTCTGCACCATCTATTCCTACTTGTGTATAGTTATCTGATTTTCTATTAAATGAAAAGTGCGAGCTTTTAGTCCCAGGTTCCAACGATCAGGCATTATGTTTTTTTTTCTAACACCAATCTTGAGGTGTCAACATTTTTCAGGCTGATTAAGTCTCTTGTCACATAACTAAGTAGTAAAACATAGCCTGGTTGTATGACTTGAGTTACTTACAGTACGTTTGCAGTGAAGTACCTCTAAGGGAGGAAAGAAAAAAAAAAATGTACATTTTTACAGAAAACAGCCTTAATTTGTATTCCTCCAGACTACATTTAAAGTTAAAAGTTTATAAAAATTTAAAGTTTTACAAGCATTGCTTCCTCCAGGATTAAAAGCCTAGCTGACATTTATGAACAAATAAATTTATCATAGAGCGAATATATTTTTAAACACTTAATGTGTATTCTCCAACCTAACAACATCTGCTGAGCATGAATGACAAGAATGTTTTTAGTTTTAAAGAAAATCGATAGTTTAATACTGTAAAAAAGTGAACAAACTGGTATGTAGGGTTTACATTTATTTCATCAGTAAGTGTAGCTTTTACTTTTTAGACAGTTAATGAAAGAATAGAAGCATATCATAGCTTTCTAGAATTAAAAAAAAAAAAGAAAAACTATTCAGATATATAAGTAGGGCCAAATCTACTCCATGAAAATATTTTTCTAAATTTGAAAATTTTCTGAACAATCATTCATATACCAGATAACCAAGCTGACAATTCATTTGCCTTTGGGTTCTATTAAGAAAAGACCAACTTTTCCAAAAAGGAAATTCTAAAGCCCAAATATTTGAGAATTGCAAGGCCTGTATACCTAGACAAAAAGATCAATTTGTCAACAAATCCATGACTCAAGCTTAGCCTTTTCTCTCACTCTGCCTTGTCTTCTATTTTCATTGGTCAGGACTTCTAATGTTTACTTTCGTCATTTCTTCAAATTTGTAAACTCATAAAAATCTCAGCCTTGGATGGTGATTTTATTTTTCATTCTGGGTCTCTCTGGAATGCTAAGAAATGGCCATTTTGTAAGCACGTACAGAGGAAGGTAATAAATTTGTTCAGGAATCTGGAGTGAGAGAGATGTTGAGAGAGTCTTTGGAAGCATAAGGACATAGGGGCATTAGATGGGACTCCAGTGGCCTGAATGACTTGACCCTTCTCACCACACTACACAGATTTACTCCTGCAGAGAGAACAAGAAATGAGAAAGGGATGGACATTAAAATTTAAGAGGAAAAACTCCCCTTTTTCCCTTACCTGACACATCATGTGCTTAACATGTGTTTCTCCAATAACAGTTGGTAGTATTTGCATACATCGTAGAGAATGCAGATGGTTTTCTGCTGAGAGTCAAGTAAGCCCAGGAGGTCACACTG
The DNA here is from genome assembly GCF_049115385.1 of Moschus berezovskii. Taxonomy (NCBI): domain Eukaryota; kingdom Metazoa; phylum Chordata; class Mammalia; order Artiodactyla; family Moschidae; genus Moschus; species Moschus berezovskii. Next base: position 58,505,376 of record NC_142464.1, on the reverse strand, counting down.
GGAATAACTAAAGTCTTAAACTACATCCTTGTGAATGCTATACTTTTTAAATCAAGGCCTTATTATTTAGTACTGTAACATATTTTTTTCTGTGCTTAAAACATATGTGCTCTTGACCCACTTAAGGAAAACAAAAACAAAACAACACCCACCAGTAAAGCAAAGGCTAGTAGCATAAATGATTGAAGTGTCTGTAAAAACACTTTCCCAGGAGAACAGCCTGCTATTGAAGTCCATATCAGCAGATATATATATGCCTCATTATTTTTGCATGCCTCACATACCTGCTGCTATTCCAAACTTCTGCATGTTACTTTCTGTCTTTATAAGTACTGTGCTCTCATCTATTATTCCAAGAAATGAAGGAATTCAAAACTCTTGAAGAGATGTACCAACACATTAAAGTAAAACATTTATCTTGTTTTTAAAAGTGGTGCTGACTAATAAGAATGGATATACTAGTGCAGTGGCACTTTTGTTAGTAGTCCCATGGTTGGATTTGAATTGGAGGCAAGAGAAGTTAAGGACACAGAATTAGGGATATTTATATTATTTCTTATTTTTACTGAAATATCTTTTATTGCTTTCAATCATAGGTAGGTAATTTAAATTTGTCATAGAACATTTATCCCAAATGAAAATCATTATTTAGGTTAATGACATTTTGAAATGTATTTTTAAATGTTCATGTGTTCACTTTCTAAGTATATCTTTTTCAAATATATAATAGGAATGACACTGTGTAGGCACTTTGAATGGATAAATAGATTTTTTCTTGTAGGCTCACCTCTTTGAAGATTGTATTAGTAAATATAAACACACTCTAATGTGTAAATTTATTTTAAAACATAGATCTCAAAATTGTAAAGAAAATAATATTATGCTAAACGTATCACTATCACGCAGTTAAACACTAAGCAAATATATTTTAATAATTCCAGGCAGTGATAAGGGTAATGCAGCCATCTAAAGGGATGGAGAGTGAAGTGTGGGGAGAGAGAAAACCCTGGGAGAGAAGGTTGTTTCAGATATGTTTCCTGGGGACTGTTGATACTTAAATAACTGAGAGAGTGAGTCATACAAAGATCTGGGAGAAGGGTAGGAGGAAACCACAGTGTCACAAGGTGTAGAAGCTCCGAGATTGATACAGCTTGATGGTGCGTGAGGAACAATAAAGACTGAGGGAAATGGTTGCAATGAGTCAGAGATGTAGGCAGAGGCAAACACATGAACACTAACGTAGACCTAAGTCATGGTAAGAATGGGACATTTTGTTTGATTATCAAAAAATCAGATATAGCAAAATAAAACCTACCAGATCAGTAAAATAGTATTTAGTAAGAGTTTATTATGCGTATAAGAGCAGTTCATGAACTGAGAGCTTTAAAATTCAAGACTCATAAGAAGCTCAGAGACCTGATATTATAGGATATCTTACAGAGTGAAAATGAGGAAGTTGTTTAATCTTTACAATGATTGATTATTAAAGTGGAGCTTCCCCCAGGGGGCAGGGATTGGTTAAAAGTGGTTATCTTAAATCATTTTTTAGGAAGAGGACTTAAGTTTCTTTTGATTATTAGAGGCATTTATAAGAAATAGCTTAAGTTTCACTTAGGTTCATGAGAGAGTTAGATTTAGTTTTGCTCACTGGCTTAATTGGTTTTGTCTGCTCAAAGAATTTTCAAGTCTGGTCTCTACTTTGTGTTTTACTTTAACACTATGGATAGTGAAAGACCATTAGATGGTTTTAAGCACAGGTGTGAGTGTATAACTGTGAGTTTAAGAAAGCAGGCTGCCTCAGTTTCAAACCCAGTTTGTCACTATCAGATATGATCTTGAGCAAGTTACTTGTTTTTCTTATCTATGAAACGGAAAAGTAAATATCAACCTTTTTTTAATAAGGGGCTATTGTGAAAACAAATGACCTAATATATGTAATGTGTTCAGTTCAGTCGCTCAGTTGTGTCCGACTCTTTGCGACCCCATGAATCACAGCATGCCAAGCAGTCCAAGGGACTCTCAAGAGTCTTCTTCAACACTATAGTTCAAAAGCATCAATTCTTCGGCAATCAGCTTTCTTCACAGTCCAACTCATTAATTATTCATATTTAACAGTGCTCACTCTTTGTTACTTGTAGAAAACAGACCATAGGAAACCAGATAGGAAACAAGGCATTTAGGAGGCTACAGAGCATGGAAGTCCATTCTAAAGTCAGAGGAGCTCTTGTTGTTTAATATTTGAAGAGATTAAAAGTGATCAAATTTAACATAGATTATGACAGAAAACCTGAGAGGACTGAGTGAATTAAATGTAAATTATAAGATAAGAAGCAGAGGTGACAGCTAAACAACTAGCACAAAAGTTTTCACAAGTTCTGAGATAGGAAATATTATTTGTGGGGATGAGTTGGGTGGGAGACAGTCTAGAGCCTCATTGAATGTTTTAGGGTTTTTCTCTTTATTAGTAATTTGGAGATATTGGGTAGAAAGATAGATATACAAATTTAGTGAGGCTGGTGACTATAGGTATACATTTCAGAGTCACAGATCAGAGTACATGTTTAAAGCCTTGGCAATGGACAAGGGTATCCAGGCAAATAAGAGAATAATGGTGAGGACTGAAGACTGGGATAATATTACATTTAAGAAGAGGAACAAAAAAAAGAAGGAGTTGCCAGAGAATTAGGAAGAGCTCAGGAGACTGTAGGAGACTTGCAAATTTTATATGCAACAGTCCTATTTCCATATAAAGTCATGTTCTGAGGCCTTGGGGCTTAGGACATAAAGCATGTCTTTATTTTGCAGGGAGAGAGCAAAATTCAACTGTAACAGTGTGTTAGGATGAGACCTACACAGACAGATTGTGAGAAGTCTTGTCTAGAATGCTAAGTAGTTTGGGTTTTATTCTAAAATGTTATGGAAAGACAATGAAAAGATTTTAAGTTACACGAGTGGAATTAATATTTTCATAAAAATAACCCTAGTCGCTATATGGTAAATGAATTTTAGAAGGGCAGATAAAGAGGGTGAGAGTAAGGGAGTAAACCCAAAGACAGGAACACAAGTTAGTGAGGACTACTACGGTAATTCGGGAAAGAAAGGACGAGCGCTTGAATTTGAATAATGACACTGAAGTTGGAAATAGAATCCCATAACCCTTTGGCGTGCTGTGATTCATGGGGTCGCGGAGAATTGGACACGACTGAGCGACTGAACTGAACTGAACTGAACCCTTTCCCACTACCACTGCCACCGTCTCTAGAGGCCTGTCATGTTCCTAGGCTTAAACCTCTAACATCACTAGGATATTTAGCCTTTTAACTGGGTCTTCCCACTTCATGACTATCTTCACTCTAATCCCATCTATATTACTTCAAAGTATGGTTACTATATAGTCACTATCTATATTAGTACTAAATACAGTTCTTTAGTGACTAACCTTTGAATATAGGGCATATTACTCCACTCAGCCTAGTATTTGTTTAAGTTGCTTTTGGCTACAAGGAACACTATACTTAACTCAGTTTGTACAAATCAATGGAAAACTTGCTATCTTAATTAATAGGGAGTCAGAGGTGGAACAGTGACAGCATAGGTTGAAGTAGTAGGTCAGTGACATCCTCATCATCTTGCTCTTCTGTGTCAGGAATCTCTTCATTCTCAGGCTATGGTCCAATACTTAGAGACAAGAAGGAAGAATCTGCCTTTGTTCTCTTATTGGTAATAAAATAGTCCCCCAAAGGATCCCTAGTTCCTCATGTTTCCTTGGTCAAAAATGACTTAAGACAGCCTGTCCATGAGTTGATCATTGGCAAGCAAGGGGCATCAAATTACCATGATTGGTTAAGATACATTATCTGAAGTAGAATGTAGGTTGAGTAGTCAAGATACTGTCCTAAGTGTTTTTTTATGTACTGTATCTATCAGTTCACTTAACTAATTTATATTGTTAACATCCACATGCTGCTGCTGCTGCTAAGTGTGCTAAGTTGCTTCAGTTGTGTCCAACTCTGTGCGACCCCAAGATGGCAGCCCCCCAGGCTCTCCCATCCCTGGGATTCTCTAGGCAAGAACACTGGAGTGGGCTGCCATATCCTTCTCCAATGCATGAAAATAAAAAATGAAAGTGAAGTCACTCAGCCATGTCCGACTCTTAGTGACCCCATGGACTGCAGCCTTCCAGGCTCCTCCATCCATGGGATTTTCAGGGCAAGAGTACTGGAGTGGGTTGCCATTGCCTTCTCCATAACACCCACATACATAGCTTTATCTCCATTGCTTGATATTTATGTTCCATAATTGAATGAGGTATCTGTATTAGTTGGTTAGGGCTGCCATAAAGGTATACTGGGTGGCTTCAACAACAGAAATTTATTTTTTCACAGTTTGGGAGGCAGGCTGTCAGCATGGTTGGTTTCTCTCCCTGGCTTGCAGATATCCCCCTTCTTACTGTGCCCTTTCGTCACCTTTTCTCTATGTGCATGCATCGCTGGTATCTCTCTGTGTGTCCAAACTTCCTCTTCTTGTAAGGACACCAATCAGATTGAGTTAGGACCACCCTATCAGCTTCATTTTAATTTAGTCACCTCTTTTAAAGGCCCTATCCAAATATAGCTATATTTTGAGATACTGAAGGTTAGGTCTTCAACACATAAATTTTGAAGGAAAGGAGTTCAGCCTGTAACACTGTGAGCATACTCTGAATATTTTTATCTTCATACCTTGATTCGTATTTCACTGGGAATATTCTGCACCTTATCTCTGATTTCCAAAATTACTGCGTTTTGTTCAAGATGTATCTCGGTTGTCATCACAAATGAAATTTTCCTCAATAGTAGATTTCAACATCCTCCCGGAATTTTTATGTATTTTTCTTAGTAAAACGTCCTCACTTTTTTGATTTGCAATCATTTGTATACTCGTCTAGTATCTCTATTGCAGTATTCTTCTTTACTGTAGTATCCCTTGTACTAACTGTCTTGGTGTGTTAAAATACAAATGTCCACCGGAATGTAATTCATATACAGCCTTGTAATAGGAATTGAGTTGAACAAAAAATTACTTCTTAGGTGATATGGGGAAGATTCATGGATGAGTTGAAATTTGAAACAGGGCTTGAAGGATGGGTAAGAGTTTAAATAGGGAGATCTGACAAAAAGGTAGTGAGAGATGAGGTTAAATGCTTATTCAGTAAAGAAACAGTACAGGCTGAACTCAGAATTTAAAAGAAGAAGTATACATTTGTGCAATAACGTGATTAACTGCAGGGTTTTGTTATAGTGAGAGCTGAATGCAGAACAACAGTTTGAGACTAAGTCATAAATGATGCAAATGGCATTCAAAGGAAATCAGGATTCCTTTGGTAGACAATGGTTAGTCACTGAAGGATGTCACATACAGAAATAACAATAACCAAGCATTGGCTAAGGAAAAATATGTAGACTCTAGAAGCATCAAATTTCATTTATAAAAGTAATGAGGAATGTAAGAGAGAATTGAGGGTAGAAAGGTGATGATGAATTTGAAAATATGGAAGGATACAAAAAATATCAAGAAGCCAGTGTGAAAATAAGAAAATTACAAAAGCAAATATTCTTGGTTTCTAACATGAGATTAAATATTAGAAAATAGAAGGCTATTTGATTATTTAAATATATCTACTCACTTATGTATTAAACTAGTCCATGGCTAAACCTTAGTCTGTGGCTAGTCAAGGCTATGGTTTTCCCCGTGGTCATGTATGGATGTGAGAGTTGGACTGTGAAGAAAACTGATAGCCGAAGAATTGATGCTTTTGAACTGTGGTGCTGGAGAAGACTCTTGAGAGTCCCTTGGACTGCAAGGAGATCCAACCAGTCCATTCTAGAGGAGATCAGTCCTGGGTGTTCATTGGAAGGACTGGTGCTAAAGCTGAAACTCCAATACTTTGGCCACCTCATGCGACGAGTTGACTCACTGGAAAAGACTCTGATGCTGGGAAGTATTGGGGGAGGGAGGAGAAGGGGACGACAGAGAATGAGATGGTTGGATGGCATCACCAACTCGATGGACATGAGTCTTAGTGAACTCCGGTAGTTGGTGATGGACAGGGAGGCCTGGCGCGCTGTGATTCATGGAGTCGCAAAGAGTCGGACATGACTGAGCAACTGAACTGAACTGAAGCATTAATGCTAAAGCTGAAACTCCAATACTTTGCCCACCTCATGCGAAGAGTTAACTCATTGGAAAAGACTCTGATGCTGGGAGGGATTGGGGGCAGGAGGAGAAGGGAACGACAGAGGATGAGATGGCCGGATGGCATCACTGACTCGATGCATATGAGTTTGGTGAACTCCGGGAGTTGGTGATGGACAGGGAGGCCTGGCATGCTGTGATTCATAGGGTTGCAAAGAGTCAGACAAGACTGAGCGACTGAGCTGAAGCATTAATGTTCATTTTAGAATTTGTGCTTATTGTATATTTTGTATCAGGGTAGTGCAGACTATTAAAAGTCAACATTTTACAAGCCATTTTAGTTTGGTCAGATATTTGAAAAAATATTCTGTTCTGTTCTGTTCCGTCGCTCAGTCGTGTCCGATTCTTTGTGACCCCGTGGACTGTAGCCTACCAGGCTTCTCCGTCCATGGGATTCTCCAGGCAAGAATACTGGAGTGGGTTACCGTTTCCTTCTCCAGGGGATCTTCCCGACCCAGGGATCGAACCCGGGCCTCCCACGTTGGAGGCAGACGCTTTAACCTCTGAGCCACCAGGGAAGCAAAATTACATGGTGCATGATATGTACATTTCTTTTCAAATATCCATCTTCTTAGGTACCTCAATTGTAATTAATTTGCAAAATGTAGATCAAACATAATGTTCCAGATATCTCTTCATTAATAAATATAAATATTAAATCAGTTTACATTGTGCTTTATTTTTCTAGCTGATAAAATTAGGTAACAGTTATACTGAATTTTCAAGTTTTAATTAAAAAGTAGACTAATTCATTGGTCCAATTACTTTTAACTTGAAAGAGACTTGTTTTTGATAATGCATTTTTAATGAGATACTGTAAATTAGTTCACATTTACCTTTTGGCTGTTTCTTTTCTAATTACTAATTTTAATAACCAGCAATGAACTAAAATTTCTGTTGGTTTACATAAATTACTTACTGGAAGTTTTTGCTCTATGTTTGTTGAGAATATATATAGTTTACAATATTTTTAAAAATAAAGGTTTACCTTTATCAAAATTATTTTTATAACTCAAGGTATATTATTCATACATATTAAAATATATATTTAGCATTTATAAAAATAACGTACGTATGTACATATATATATGTACTTTTTAAGCAGGTGATAAATATGTAAATATATGAAGTGGAAAAAGATGCAATAAATCAGACAACCTAAGTTAAAAATAATATAAACAGAGCACTGCTTTAAAATTGTGGTGAGGAGACCCATTTAAATAATCTGGAGAAAAAAATTCAAATTTCAGTGTCCTTGGCCACCCACTTTTATAGTCCAGTTTTCTTGTAATATAGGGACTATGATTAGTAAAGATATCATGTGTTTTTCTCTATACCTTTTTTCCCTGCCTATTTCCCATTTTCCAGAGAGTTTATTTCTCTCTATTAAAAATCACACAAATTTTTTGCACACTTTGGATTTAGGGACTGCAGTTGTATGACCTCCCCCACAAACTCATCCTAACCCAGCAATTTGGAAATGGTTGCAAGATTGATTTTTCAGTCTTTAGATAGATTAGACTCTGAATATTTAACTACAATACATAGAAAGGAAAATCACAGATATAGAAGATCTTTAAAATAAACTATCCTGGATTATATAGACTTCCCAAGTGGCAGTAGTGGTAAAGAACCAACTTGCCAATGCGGGAGACAGACGTGAGTTCAATCCCTGGGCTGGAAGGATCCCCTAAAGGAGGGCACGGCAACCCATTCCAGTATTCTTGCCTGAAGAATCCCATGGACAGAGGAGTCCTGCGGGTTATAGTCCACAGGGTTGCATAGTCAGACATAACTGAAGTGATTTAGCACTGCATTGTATCCTGAATTATAGAGAAAAAAAAAAACAGTGTATCTAAAGCTTGCATCTGTATGAAAAGAAGTGGATGTTGGATGATCATGAAATTATAGAAAAATAGTCACAGGGCAAATAAAGCAATGCTCATTTGAATGAATGTGTTGGGAATATAATGTGAGCAAGATCTGATCCCTGTCTTATTCTGTCTCCTAGTGAGAGACAGAAAATAAGCTGAAAATAATAATCTACAGCTTTAACTGCATAGTTATGTAAACACAGGGTATACAGGAATAGAAAGTCCAAACATCGTGCCTGCCTAGTGTATGTCCAATAATACTTAAATGAGTATGAATTTTTCAGTGAAGAGGAAAAGAATATTGCTGGCAGAAAGGCTGTCATAAACAGAGACATAGGAGTCGCAAACAGTATAGTGTATTCTAGGGAAAAAAAGCAGGTAGTTTGGTGTAAAACTTTAAAACTGTGGCGGGGGGTGAAGTTAAAATGGCAGGGAGGCAGGGAGGAGTCAGCCTATGGGGCATTTTGTGAGCAAAGCTCTAACCCACCATTTGTTTCCAATCCTGAATTTTTTATACTATTATATATTATATAATATATTTTACTATTATACTATTTATCCCTCACCTTTTAGCATATTTGGGCTTCCCTTGTGGCTTAGCTGGTAAAGAATCTGTCTGCAATGCAGGAGACCTGGGTTTGATCCCTGGGTTGGGAAGATCCCCTGGAGAAGGGAAAGGCTACCCACTCCAGTATTCTGGCCTAGAGAATTCCATGGACAGTCCATAGGGTCACAAAGAGTCGGACATGACTGTGTGACTTTCACTTCACTTTTAGCATATTTACTTATTGTGGTTATTGTCTGCCTCCTCTAGACAGTAAATTTCAAGAAGATAAATTTGAAGAGCTCAAACCTAGAAACAAATCAGGAGGCTCTATCATCCTTTGAGAGAAGCAAGAATCAATTATAGAGATGGCTGTAATTGGGAAAGAGAAGAGTGGGGAACAGGCAGAGAGGAGGTAAGGGCAGGCCACTTTTTAAAGTAATAAAACCAGTAGGACTTACTTGGTGATGGGTGAGGTCTGAGGATGAGAGAAGGATGGTTAACAGTTGACTACATTACTCAGTTTAATAGACTGTTGGATATATGACTTTTAGAACCATAACAAATTTTGTGCTGGAGGTATAGATTCAGGAACAATTAACATTGTGTTTCATGCTGAAAACCTGAGCATATAGAGTAGAAAGAGAACAGTTCTGAGAACAAAATCCTGGAATGGATGGAGTGTGAGGAGGCTACCTAGGAATGAGGAAATGCAAGGTGTAAGGTCCATCAAGAGATAGTGTGGACAAAGAAAAATGGAAAGCAGATTTCAAGAACAGTGAAATGACTCACAAATTTAAAAAGTGGCTATGAGTTTTAGCAAGGTAAGCAATAAAATATGCTTGTTTAATTTGGCATTTAGGAAGTAAATGGTGATCATAAAAGTATCTCTGCTGGAGTGTTAGGAACCAAAGCCAAATTCCAGAAGGCTCAGGAATTAATGGGAAGTGAGGAGGTTGAGGATAAGCACATGCACTGTTCAAAGGAGAAGAGCTCATCTTTGTCTGTTTCCTGGTTTGCTTGTCACTGACAAATTCTTTTTGCTAACATATCACCTTTCTCTGATATAGTTTGATTTTAAAAAAGGACGTTTATGGAAGGACGATAACTTAGCTTGAAAGGCGAAGCATCTCATGATAGAAAATAGAGGTCACATGTAGTATGCATGCTAAGTCACTTCAGTCATGTCTGACCCTTTGCAAGTCCATGGACTGTAGCCCCTGGGCTTCTCTATGCATGGAATTTTCCAGGCAATAATATTGGAGTGGGTTGTTATTTCCTCCTCCAGGGGATCTTCCCAACCCAGGGACTGAACCTACATCTCTTTAGTCTCCTGCATTGGCAGGTGAATTCTTTACCTCTAGTGCCAACTGGGAACATGTAGTATAATACCTACAAATAATACATCAGGTACCGTTAATACATAACAACACTTTGCCCTTTCTGGTCCTCCCTCTCCTCCCCCAAACCAGCCTAATTCATGAAGACAGTAGTGATTTAGTAGGCAGTCAATAGGTACTCAGCCAAGCTTTGCAAAGGATTTTGCTTTTTGGCTTTTAGACCATGTCTCTGTAGCATGACTAAGTTGATCCTGGATTGCTTGATTTATTCTTCAATTTTTGCCTTGGATGTATTAATAGAACAATCAATCAGACCTTGGCAGGGATCAGAATTGGGCATTAAAGAGCCCAATACAATGAATCATGCATAGATTTGCCCTTTTATTTGCGGGGGCGGGAGGAGGATAAACAAATAGACCTGACCTTGATTGTACAAATGTTATATGTGAATGCACTGTATAGCTTTTTGCTATACTTACAATATCTAACTTTCAAAAACATTAAATGGTCTTTATGCTTTATAATCCTTCTGAAAAATGATACAAAACATATTAAATATGCAGTGTAAAATACACTTAAGCAGGTGGCTCTAAACTTCAGGTGCTTCAGACATTTATTTAGGTTGACAATTATTTAGGCAGCAGCTGGAAAAAGAGATGATCAGGAATGTTATGTTTTTTGCTGTTTTGTAATATTATGTTTGTTTTTAAACATACATTTCTGACATTTTTAAAAAATTAAAATTGTATTATTTTATAATTGGAGAAGATGAGGCATACATTAAGAAGAGCAATATGATTGAATAGTTTGCAAGGAAAAAAACTGTTTTAATAAGAGCTATTTATTATTTTATTTGGGAGCTTAAAAAAGAGAATGTTTTATATATGGACATAAAGGTACCTGAGCATCTACGAAAAGGCTTGAGGTAATGTAGGACCATCCTGAAGATAAATACAATTTTTCATTCCCCCAAAATATATATTTGCAAAGTACATTTGGATCACAGTTTTTTTTTTTTTAATCTTTATAACACTAATATTCATTGGAAGGACTGTTCTGAAACTGAAGCTCCATTACTTTGGCTGCCTGATGGGAAGAACCCTCTCATTGGAAAAGACCCTGATGCTGGGAAAGACTGAAGGCAAAAGGAGATGAGGGTGGCAGAGGATGAGATAGTTAGATAGCATCACCGACTCAGTGGATATGAATTTGAGCAAACTCCAGGAGACAGTGGATGACAGAGGAACCTGGTGTATTGCAGCACATGGGGTCACAAAGAGTCGGACATGACTTAGCAACTGAACAACAAAAACAAATATGCTTGTAGTATCAAGCAGGGCGGGGTGGGAGGAGTAGTGGGGCTTCTCTCGTGGATCAGTGGTAAAGAACTCACCTTCCAGTGCAGGAGACCTGGGTTTGATCCCTGGGTTGGGACCATCCTCTGAAGGAGGACATGGCAACCCACTCCAATACTCTTGCCTGGAGAATTCCAGGGAGAAAGGAACTTGCTGGGCTATAGTCCATAGGGATGCACAGTCAGACATGACTGAAGTGACTAAGCAGCAGCAGCAGCACAATTGATGAGAACTGGAAATTCCCATCCCGTGCTATGTTTGTTGCCATGTAATCATTTCATACTGTGGATAAAGACATCCCTAGGGAATCAAATCTGATTGATTGTCTTGGTCCATTCACTTTGTCACTACTTTGTTCACTGAATAGTTGGTTTGAAAAGCATGGAGTTCTGAGGGGTTTTGTCAAAAGGGAGAAGTTCTCCAGTGATGATAATATGTATCTTGAGTATTTAGGAGGTTTTTTGCTTTCTTTTCAGTGATAAACTTGATGATCACGTTTAACCAAATCCTCCTATATTTAACCAGTTCTTCCCAATATAAAAATATTTGAGTGGGAATGAGATTTGCCCTACATGTTTTTCCTACTCCTTGTTTACCTTATATACCAAGATATTACTGCCTGTTGGGTTTCTCAAGGACTCTAGTTGAAAAAAATAATGTCTGCTTCTTCTGCTCACCACCGTTACAAGCAGTACATAGTTGCTCAGTTGTGTCCAACTCTTTGAGACTCCATGGAGTATAGCCTGCCAGGTCCTCTGTTCATGGAATTTTCCAGGCAAGAATACTGGAGTGGTTGCTGTTTCCTTATCCAACCCTTATAGCCAGAACTCAGCTAAAGACTTTGGATTTTACTCATTGCTCAAGTTACCCAATTTCTCTGAGCTGTAATTGAATATAACTAGAAAAATATAGTCAAGATTGGTCTAGGGAGAAATTTGTTGATGGGTATAGGAAGTATTATTAGAATTGTTCTTTGTCCAAGGTATTTGTAAAATGTTGGCAACATTCCTAATTCCTCAAAATTATATGAGTTTTGTTTTTATATAATTGTATATGAAAGACCCAGAGGAGTGACTTGGAAATGAAGATGCATTATTAAAGGGTTTTATGATATGTTGACCAGACACAAAAAACCTTGCTACAGTTTTTAGTATCATCTTACCTGCCCATAGGCCTTCCCTGGTAGCTCAGCTGGTAAAGAATCTGCCTGCAATGCAGGAGACCCTGGTTTGATCCCTGGCTCAGAAAGATCCACTGGAGAAGGGATTGGCTACCCACTCCAGTATTCTTGGGCTTCCCTGGTGGCTCAGCTGGTAAACAATCTGCCTTCAATGTGGGAGACCTGGGTTCGATCCCTGGGTTGGGAAGATTCCCTGGAGAAGGGAAAGGCTACCCACTTTAGTATTCTAGCTGGGAGAATTCCTTGAACTGTATAGTCCATGGGCTTGCAAACAGTTGGACACACTGAGCTACTTTCACTTACTTTCCCCTGTTTTCCCTTTCCAATCCTTTTGCTTACTTTGTATTTGCCAAACATCTTCTTCTTTTTACCACTTTGCTTCTTATGCAAATCTATCGAGAGATTTCATACTATAAATGTTAAAAAGAAGCTCTGGTGAGTTTAGCACTTGTGACCCCAGGATGCTAAGAGCATTAAACACTAGACAAGATCAACGTTAATATCACAATGAGTAAACGGCTGAATCTCTAGGACCTTTTTGTTTGTCTGTTTTCTTGAAACAGGTGCATAAATATTATATTCTTCAACATTACCCTGAGTTGTAAAGCTTCCGAAGTGGCACAGCAGTAAAGAATCTGCCTGGCAGTTCAGGAGATGCAAGAGATGCAGTTTGATCCCTGGGTCGGGAAGATCCCTTTGAGTAGGAAATGGCAACCCATTCCAGTATTCTTGCCTGGAAAATTCCATGGTCAGAGAAGCCTGGTAATCTATAGTTCATGAGGTCACAAAGAGTCAGACATGACTGAGCACACACACACACATAAAACATCACATATATAAATGCTTTAAAAATATTAATTAACATTAATAACAGTATTATGGCAAATTTAATTTATATTTGATTCAGCCTTACAAATAGTTATTTATGAAGTATGAGCATATAATTTTACAGTCTAGTCTGGCACACATAGGTCAGAGGACACAGGCAGAGCAAGGGTGTGTAAAGCTAATATACCAGTAGTGCCTGGACTTGGTAACTGTATGAAATTAGGCAAGTTACTTGACTTCTCTGTACCATCATTTATTTGCTTGTTTGTTTTGTTTTTCATTTGTAAAATGTATCTATTTCATAGGGTTGCTATAAGGATTAAGTGAATTTATGTATTTAAGCCCTACAGTGCCAGGGACATAGTAAATGCTCACTGACTTAATAGTCAAAGTCTCATTAAATTCAAACTGCACTTATTGGGTACTTCATAAATTTAAGGGCCTGTAGTAATATCATAGGAATCTTTTAATTAAGAATTTCTACTTAATAGCTGGATAGTACAATTCAGTCATTGTTTAAAACACATAATTGTAGTTTTGTCTTCTGGCAATACATTTTATTCTCATTCAATTAAATCTCAAGTTCAAGATTTTTCATTGTTGGGTCATCTGATTTAATTTTAAAATTTAGTACCAAGACAGTTACTCCTTTCTGTCTTTCTGATTAGCTGTAGTTTAAATCCATTTATTTTGAAATATAATAACAATTATTTTTAGAGAAAAGTGAAATGAAGCCCCTATCAGAGAAAGAGGAGCTGCTTTTTAGCAGCGGAATGAATAAAATAACCTATTTACATAGAATATTCCAACATTCAAATTGATCCAAACATTCTAAAAATCATACTTGTGGTACAGATTTCTACTTAGTTTCAGAATTTCAGAGAGTTTGTACTGAATGAGCCTTGTGTAGTGGCTAGCCTAACTGCCCTGACTTGGAAAGTTTCTGACCTACCTAAGGTTGTAGTCGGTAGTGGAAGTGACATCAGAAAACCACTCTCTTGATTGTCTGGACAAAAGGATTTCCTGCCTTAAGCATCACTTATTCTTTGAACAAGATGCAGAGGGGTGTTTAAGAACTTTTGGAAAGGTGAATGCTGATGTCAATTCACAACTCTGTTTCATGTTTCTCAGTATCTATAAATGCTTTAATATTACTCCAGGGTTTGATACTAATGCTATGCCCAGGCCTATACCTATATTGCCCTTGGTTAGTGATTCCTAGAGGAGAACTGAGTAAATGTTTTTGTATCCTGGCTTGAAGTTTGAATGCCACTCTCCCAATCGTTTGGTGATTTGGGTCCTTTTCCATATGATATGTCTTTCTGTGAGGTAATTCAGTTGATTAGCTATGGGTAACCTCTATGGATCCATCACTCCTAGTATCTGTAATCCTTTCTTGTTTTCTTTGCCCTTCCTGTGACCTGACTCCCTATGAAGTCTCTTCAGTAATAGAATTCTTCTGGCCACTTTACTTCCCAGTGACTGGGATTTGCTATCAATAGCTTCTGCTGGGTGAAGCTTCTTGCTTTTTCTGGTCCTTTTTTTATTATTCTATTACTTGAATCTTTTCTGATCACCTCCCTCACTTTTGCTACAAAAGATAATCTAGCAATTTGACTCAACTGGGAACATTTGCTGACAGTCCTCTATCTGACTTTTCACCAGATTCTTTAGATGTCCTTTAAGTCTTCACTAGGATAGAACTTTGAAGTCTAAGACCTGTTTTCACAGATTCAACTTTTAAATGATTATCCATGAAACGAGAAAAAAAAAAAAAGGAGGCTGAAGAATTACCCAAAGAAATGGAAATTGGGTTTGAGTCAACTTGTGAAAGAATAGGTTACACTGTAAGGGGAAAAGTGTTGTTCTTTCTTGAGTTGAGGAACATGTGGGTGAGGAATTGTGTGGTGGTGGTGGCCAGGCTCATCCTAGTGGCTATGGTTGGTATTGTCAATACTGTGTCAGCTGTATCTCGAGCTCTGAAGAACATAAACATCTACTTAGAGAAATGACTACAACAGTCAGTGAGCTCATCTTTAAGTATTACTGTGGCTGAGAATCATTTTCTATACACTTGGTTTAGGGATTAAGCTGTCAATCACAACATTAACTTTATATATGACTTGGAACAGTTGTCTGTTCTATAAAATAGGACTACTATACACTTTGATTTGTAAGGTTATTGTGATGATTTATTGAATTAACATATCTAAAGCTTGATTCATGATGTCTTTGATAAATATTAATTATAATAAAAATTTATGGGAAAAATACCTAATGTAAGATATTGGTTTGAAACCCAAGTTTTTCTTCACAGAATCAATTTAACAGTCAATAGAAAGTATTCATATTTCTCTTTTGTACAATATCAAAGGATTTTTCCAGTTTTATTTCATAATTGTAATAAAGTAACCATGTTCCTGAGAGTTTGTGAAGAGACAGGACTTGGTGTAATATAGCTTTAGATGTTTCAGATTCAAGTGGTAATGTTGAGAGCGGAAGTCACTTGTGCTAAGGTGAATTATTCCTAGATAGTCTTATCAGACATTTTGTCAAACAGCCGTTGAAACAAGAAAATTTAGGTAAAGAGAAGATGATGAGTGTTAAGTATGGGTGAATAGCCAGGGAGGAACAAGACAGAAAAGGCCAGGGATATAAAATCTTGGCAGATAAAAGAGGAATAAACAATAATATAATGAGGGAAACTTGATCAATAATTGGAGGAGTCAAAGGAAAATTTTTAGTTCACACATCAGTGAAACCTCTTAGATATCTCTAGGAGAGGTAAGTTATCATGGCACTAACTGCTCTTCCCTTTTGGGAGGTAGTCAAGTTACCATCAGCCATAAGTGGATCTTCCTTCTTGTATCTATATGGCTTGCTAGATTCTCCTTTAAGACGATAATGATCAATTTTATGTGTCAGCTTGACTGGGTTAAGGGATGCTCGGCTGGGAAGATATTATTTCTGGGTGTGCCTGTGACTTGTAACGGTGTCTCTGAAAGAGATCAGCATTTGATTTTGTAGACCAAGTAAAGATCACACTCACAAATGTGGGTGGGCATCATCTAATCTGTTGAGAGCTTACATAGAACAATGTCAAAGAAAGGCAAATTTTAAAAATAAATAAATAAAAATAAAAAAAGAAAGGCAAATTAACTCTCTCTGCTTAAGCTGAGGCATCCATCATGATGCCCGTGAACATCAGGCTTTTGGATTCAGACTATCTATTTTGTCAGAGCCAAGATTTTCAGTCCTTTAGACTCATACTGAATTATACTACCAGCTTTTCTGCTTCTTCTGCTTGCAAAGACTTGCAGGAACTTGGAGCAACTTGGGGGACTTCTTGCTCTCTTAACTGTGTGAACCAACTGTAGAGAATCTCCTCTTCTATCTTACATTTATATACGTATCCTATTGATTTTCTTTCTCTGGAGAATCCTAATTCAGAAGTACTGGTAAAAAGTTGTATAGGAGATAGATTGCAACTGGAGAAATATTCAAAGTAACTTTTACAGCTATACAGTGGTAATTATATCAAGGATAAAGAGAAAGAGACAAGTACTTAGCTTTTTCAAAGAATCAGTAGACTTGGAAATTGTGAACGAAGGAGAGGAATTGATGAGTGAATTATGTGAATGGTGGTGTTAATGCAAATGGTAAGTGATATGAAAGAACTGAATGGATTTACAAGTCTGCAGAAATACAATCTCATTCACAAAGATTCCTCCTTCAAGATAGATGCAACTTTTTTCACCACTAGAGCAACATGGAGGCGGATAAGTCAAGTCATGCAAAATTTATAAAGTATCGTACATGTGCAAGGGAGATGCTGCTGAACAGAAAACTCTCTTTTAAGTGCATTTTGTTGCAGAAAATTTTCTCATTGCAATGAGTTTGTTTTTTCTATATTTAGTTCATAGCATATAAAAGCAAATATGGGTCTTTGAACAAGACTCTTTAAAATATTCATGTCTTCTCCCATCACAACTCGTATTATAAGCAAATTGTTGTTTAGTTGCATAAAGCTTATATAAATGTGTTTTGAATAACTTTGAGAGGGTTCAGGAAGTTAGTGATCAGTATTAGAAGCATATCTGAAGTAACTAAAATTTCAGTACAAAAACATTAACCCACCTTTGCCATACTATAAGAAGCTTTAAAATAATACTTCACATATATTTAGTTGAACATTTTGATTAGAGATTGCTTTATAATTGAAAAAAAACACTTTTGCATGGAAAAATGACAGTAACTACACACTCAATAAGAATATACTGTATCGGGGTCCAGCCTCGATATGACCCAGGGTATCCTCGGGATGAACGGCGTCGGCGTCAGAGAGAGAGAGAGAGAAAGAGAGAAAGAGAGAGAGACAGGGGCTGATGATTCCTTGGTTTACGCTGGAAACCAATAAAACCCCAGCACGGGGCTTGCTCTGTTTACGTAGGCCGCAGGCGCCCTCTCGAATCACTGCAGGCACCCCACCAGGGCACCCCCTCGAGTGAGTCTTAGAAGCCCAGGCAGATAAGTAAACTCAGAGGGCCCAGTGCTCCAAGGATCTCAACCAGAAAAAGGAGAATAGAGAAAAGGATGGAAAAAGAGAAAGAACGACACGGGGAGACCAAGCTTCAGTGAGCAAGGCCCAAAACTTTATTTTCCAGTGCTGCTTTTATACCCTAAGTTATGCGCATAAGAAACAGAGAAAGGGAGGTATAGATTCACACCAAAATCACGTGGGGTCAGCAGTCTTGACCCTTATCAGGATCAGGGCTTATTTTTGTGTGATAAAAGTTTTAGGTGATTTACATCATCTTCTGGCCAGGGGGCCTGCTAACAGTTTTATGGCCCTCTCTCCTGACAATAGGTTAGTTAGCAAGTAAAAGGCTTATATTCTTTTAAGGTGACTTTCCTCAAGTCAGGTGCTAGACACATAACAAAGTTACATTCCTATAAGGCACCGGTGTAGTGAGCTGCAAGAAAGGAATTTATTAACTTAAGATCTGATGTGGTTAAGTCAAAGGATTAATATATTTCCAAGGATACAATAGATAGAGGAAACTGCAGCAAGCATTGATTCAACAATGAAATCTTTTCTAGTACTACTCTAATGATTTTAACTTCTTCAACAGATTCCTGTATTTTAGAATATTAGGCTTTCTGTCCTTGCATGGCTGGGAGGCTATAAACAGTCACACTCACAGTTGTAAGAGCCCGGACAAACTTGTCATGCAAGTTAGAAAGCTATCAGAGGGGCTTGGATTGGAACACTCCTAACACTCCTATTACGCCGAGGGGAACTTTTAAACTACAGCTCTGAATTAATGTTTTCAGAGAAAGGTGGTTGGGGGGAAGCCCCTGTAAGTATTAGAGGACTTGGTAAGAGGCGTAAGATAGTAAAGCAGTCAGACTCCAGTTTTCTTTGGGGTAGCTGCTCAGGTAAGTCCAGGGGGTTCCTTGAGCCCTGATTAGCCTTTGCCCGTCAGGCCTCTTCCCCAATTGACCTTTGCCATGGGTAGGATTTCCCTCGCTGGCTCCCGGCAATACTGAGTATCCATAATATGCTTCCAATAGGTACTGCTGCTGCTGCTGCTAAGTCGCATCAGTTGTGTCCAACTTTGTGCGACCCCATAGACGGCAGCCCAACAGGCTCCTCTGTCCCTGGGATTCTCCAGGCAAGAACACTGGAGTGGGTTGCCATTTCCTTCTCCAATGCATGAAAGTGAAAAGTGAAAGTGAAGTTGCTCAGTCGTGTCCGACTCTTAGCGACCCCATGGACTGTAGCCTACCAGGCTCCTCCGTACATGGGATTCTCCAGGCGAGAGTACCGGAGTGGGTTGCCATTGCCTTCTCTGCCCCATAGGTACTGTTCAGTCACTCAGTCGTGTCCGACTCTCCGCGACCCCATGAATCACAGCACGCCAGGCCTCCCTGTCCATCACCAACTCCCGGAGTTCACCCAAACTCATGTCCACAGAGTCAGTGATGCCATCCAGCCATCTCATTCTCCGTCGTCCCCTTCTCCTCCCGCCCCCAACCTTTCCCAGCATCAGAGTCTTTTCCAGTGAGTCAACTCGTCGCATGAGGTGGCCAAAGTATTGCAGTTTCAGCTTTAGCATCAGTCCCTCCAATGAACATCCAGGATTGATCTCCCTTAGAATGGACTGGTTGGATCTCCTTGCAGTATAAGGGACTCTCAAGAGTCTTCTCCAACACCACAGTTCAAAAGCATCGATTCTTCGGCGATCAGCCTTCTTCACAGTCCAACTCTCACATCCATACATGACCACGGGAAAAACCATTGCCTTGACTAGACGGACCTTGGTTGGCAAAGTAATGTCTCTGCTTTTTAATATACTATCAAGGTTGGTCATAACTTTCCTTCCAAGGGATAAGCGTCTTTTAATTTCATGGCTGCAATCAGCATCTGCAGTGATTTTGGAGCCCAAAAAAAGTAAAGTCTAACACTGTTTCCACTGTTTTTCCATCTATTTCCCATGAAGTGATGGGACCAGATGCCATGATCTTCATTTTCTGAATGTTGAGCTTCAAGCCAACCTTTTCACTCTCCTCTTTCACTTTCATCAAGAGACTTTTGAGTTCCTCTTCACTTTCTGCCATAAGGGTAGTGTCATCTGCATATCTGAGGTTATTGATATTTCTTCTGGCAATCTTGATTCCAGCTTGTGCTTCTTCCAGCCCAGCGTTCCTCATGATGTACTCTGCATAGAAGTTAAATAAGCAAGGTGACAATATACAACCTTGACGTACACCTTTTCCTATTTGGAACCAGTCTGTTGTTCCATGTCCAGTTCTAACTGTTGCTTCCTGACCTGCATACAGGTTTCTCAAGAGGCAGGTCAGATGGTCTGGGATTCCCATCTCTTTCAGAATGTTCCATAGTTTATTGTGATCCACACAGTCAAAGGCATAGTCAATGAAGCAGAAATAGATGTTTTTCTGAAACTCTCTTGCTTTCTCCATGATCCAGCGGATGTTGGCGATTTGATCTCTGGTTCCTCTGCCTTTTCTAAAACCTGCTTGAACATCTGGGAGTTCACGGTTTACATACTGCTGAAGCCTGGCTTGGAGAATTTTGAGCATGACTTTACTAGCATGTGAGATGAGTGCAATTGTGCAGTAGTTTGAGCATTCTTTGGCATTGCCTTTCTTTGGGATTGGAATGAAGACTGACCTCTTCCAGTACTAGATGTGACAAAAATTGTTGCTTACTCTATATCCCTTTTTCCCTATTCTTCTTATGAACAGAGCTTTGGTGTCAACCAGAGTAATTGTTTTAAGGCATCTCTCAAAACTGTGTAAAGTCCCAAACTTTTTACTCAGGGGAAAAGGCAAAATTCTTACAGAGGCATCCAAAATGTCCTACAGAAAGCATACTCTATTTACTTCTCTGACTCCATCTCCTAGAATTTTCTCACCTCAGTGTGCCCTGTTACCACACCAGCTTCCTTGTTTTTTTCTCACATGCCTTGTGTTATTGTAATGCAGTATTTTGCACTGGCTATTCCCTCTCTCTGAAATGCTTTACCTGCAGATATTGATAAGACCATTTTCTTCCTCTTTGATAACTAGCTCTTTGCTTAAGTGTCATCTTTGTAAGAAAGGCACTCTAACCATCTTCTCTTTCTCCCTCTTTTATTTAAAGTATTATAATGATGTATGATCATCACACAAAAAGGTATACATATTTAATATATACAGTTTGATGAGTTTGGAGATATGTATACAACTGTGAATTCTTCATGTCATTAACACAATCTATGCCATCAACATATCCATCACCTCCAGAAGTTTCTTCCTGCCCTCTTATCTTCTTTTTCTCCTCTTATTCTTATTTTTTATTATTGTATCCTCATAACAAATTTTAAAGTATATGATACAGTGGTATTAATCATAAGCAATATATAGTATGGTAGATCTCTAGGCTTTACTCAATTTGCATAGTCAACTTTTATACCATTTCTCCCTCCTTCTAGCCCCTGCCAACCATAATTCTACTCTATATGTTTCTTTGAGTTGGACTATTTTTGAATCTTCATGTAAGTCATAGCATGTAATGCTTGTCTGTGACTGTTTTACATAGTATAATGTCCTTCGGGTTCATCTGTGTTGTCACAAATAGAGTATTTTCTTTTTCTTTTTTTTAAGGCTGAATAATATCCCATCATATCTATATCCTGGACATATCTTTGTCCATTCATCTGTTGATGGACATTTAGGTTATTTCAATATCTTGGCTATTGTGGGTAGTGCTTCAGTGAACACAGGAATGAAGATATCTCTTTTAAATTCTGTTTTTATCTCTTTTGAATATATTCCCAGGAGGAGGAGGATTGCTGGATTTAATAGTAGCTCTATTTTTGAATATTTTGAGGTCCCTCCATGCTGTTTTCCAAAGTGACTGAAGCGGTTTGCATTCCCACAGAGAGTTCCCATATATTTCTGTTCTTCACATCTTTGCCATTGCTTATCTTTTGTTTTTGTGATGATTGCCATTCTAACAGGTGATAAGTGATATTTCTTTGTGATTTTGCTTTGTATTTCCCTGATTTTCATTTCTTTTGAGTGTGGATAAATAGTTTTTACACTATTTATTGAAGAAACTATCTTATATATATATATATATATATTATTGGCAATCTTGTCAAAAATTAGTTTATCATACTTGTTTTATTTCTGAGTTCTCTATTTTGTTCAGTTGGTTTATTTATCTGTTTTTCTGCAAGTACATACTTGTTTGATTACTATAGCTTTGTGATGTATTTTGAAATCAGGAAATGTGATGACTTGAGCTTTGTTCATCTTGCTCAAAATTGCTTTCTCTATTTAGGATCTTTTGTGGCTTTATAATAAATTTTAGGATTATGTTTACCATGCATGTAAAAAAGTTCCATTTGGATTTTAATAGGGATTGCATTAGATCCATTGATGGTTTTGAGTTGCAGGGACATTTTAATAAAAATATTTTCTCTTCAATCCATGAACAGTGTGTATCTTCACTTATTTGTGTTGGGTTTAATTCTTTCAAAATTGATTTTTAATTTTCAGTTTTTCAAGTCATTTATCTACTTGGTTTAGTTTATTCCTAAATATTTTATTATTTTTATGATATTGTGAATGGAATTTTTTAAATTTCCTCATTGGATAGTTTTTTGTTGGTGTAAAAAATACAATAGGTTTTTGTATGTTGATTTTTGTATCCTGTAGCCACTCCAGTACTCTTGCCTAGAAAATCCCATGGATGGAGGAGCCTGGTAGGCTGCAGTTGGTGGGGTCGCTAAGGGTCGGACACGACTGAGCGACTTCACTTTCACTTTTCACTTTCACACATTGGAGAAGGAAACGGCAACCCACTCCAGTGTTCTTGCCTGGAGAATCCCAGGGACGGGGGAGCCTGGTGGGCTTCCGTCTATGGGATCACACAGAGTCAGACACGGCTGAAGTGACTTAGCAGCAGCAGCAGCAGCTTTACTAAATTTATTTTTGGTTCTTTGTGTGTGCATGTGTGTGTGGTCTTTACGGTTTTCTGTCATGACTTCTGTAGAGATAATTTGGGTTCTTCCTTTTAAATTTGGATGTCAAATTTTGTTTCTTTTTCTTGCCTAACTGATCTGGATAATTATTCCAGTAAGTACTATGTTGAACAAAAGTGATGAGACTATGTATCTTTGCCTCCTTCACGATCCTAGAGGAAGAACTTTCAGTTTTTCACCACTGAATATGACATTAGTTATGGACTTTTAAAATATGGTCCTTATTAAGGTACATTCCTTTTATGCCTAATTTGTTGAGAACTTTTATCATGAAAGGATGTTAAACTTTTCAAATATTTTTTCTACAACTATTGAGACAATCATAACATTTTATGCTTTAGTCTGTTAATGTGGTTTATCACATTTATTGCTTTGCTTTTGCTAAACAATGTATCATCTTAGGGATAAATTTCATTTGGTCATGGTGTATGATCTTTTTAATGTGGTGTTGAATTTTGTTTGCTAAAATTTTGTTTAGGATTTTTGCATCCATGTTCATCAAGGATATTTGCCTGTAGTTTTCCTGTGTTGTCTTTGTCTAGTTTTGGTATCAGGGTAATACTGGCCTCATGTAATTGGCTTGACAATGTTCCCTCTTCAAGTTTTTTGAAAGGTTTAAGAAAAGTTGCTATTAATTCTTCTTTAAATATTTGGTAAAATTCACCTATGAGTCACACGGTCCTGGGCTTTTCTTTGCTGGAAAGTTTTTAACTACTGATTCAATCTCCTTATTTATTTTTGGTCTGTTCAGGCATTCTTTTACTTCTTGATTCAGTTTTGGCATGCTGTATGTTTATAGAAATTTATCCATGTCTTAGATTGTTCAATTTTTTGGTATATAAGTATTTGTAACTTTTTAAATGATCTCTTAAATTCCTGTGACATCCATTGTAATAAATCTTCTTTCATTTCTACTTTTTTTTTTTTTTTAGTCTTCTCTCTCGCCCTCTTTTTCTTGGTTAGTCTAGTTAAAGTTTGTTTTGTTTCTTATTTTTTTAAATCTCATAGTCAATTTTTTCAAATGTCTTTCTATTCTCAATTTCACTTATTTCTTCTCTAATCTTATTTCCTTCCTTCTGCTAAATTTGGGCTTAGTTTTTTCTCTATAGTTATTTGAGTTATAAAGTTATATTGTATATTTGATATTTCTTCTTTTTAAATGTAGATGTTTGTAGCTATAAACTTCTTAGTACTAATAGGTTTTGGTGTGTTATGTTTGTATTTTCACTTACTTTAAGATATTTTCTAATTTTCCTTTTGATTTTTTTTGACCCAATTGTTGTCCAAAAGTGTGTTGTTTAATTTCCACATATATGTGAAGTTTTCTATGCTTCTTTATTATTGATTTCTACCTTTAATCCATGTGGTTAGAAAGGATACTTGGAATGATTTCAATCTTCTTAATTTTTAAGACATTTTTGTAAACTAGCATATGAGCTATCCTGGAGAATGAACCACGTGTACTTGAGAAAAATGTGTATTCTGCTGCTTTGGGTGGAACAGTCTATATATTTTAAGTTAACTTGTATTTATCAGTGTTCAAATTTCCTGTTTCTCTATTGAATTTCTTTCTGGATGATCTATACATTATTAAAAGTAGGGTATTGAAATCTCCTATTTGTATTGCTATTTCTCCCTTCATATCTGTTGATGATTTGTTTTATTTATTTAGGTACTCTAGTGTTGGGTGGAAATATTTCTTGAACTGTGCCTTTGCAAATGCATCCTTTTAACTAAAACTACTTCTCTTGTCTGTAAAATTCCTGTGTATTTATATTGATAAAGATATACAGATTATGCTGCAATAGCATGCAAGCCCAAAATTCAGAGTTTAACACAATTAAACAATGATGCTCGAAGTATGATCCTTGGATATATAGGAATACCTAAGATCTCTTTCAGAGTATTGGTGAGGGCAAACCTACTTTCAAAATAATATTGAAATGGTATTGCCCTTTAACCTTGTTGACAATTGCACTGATAATGCAATGTTATGGATAACACTGTGGTTTCAAACTGACCTACTATTAGATATCCTATTTTTCATTATATTTTTGGCCAGAATGGGGAAAAAAAGGATAATTTCACTTAAAAGTGTCCTTGATGAAGTATAAAAATGATCAATTTTATTAAACTTTGATCCTTGAGTACATATCTTTTCAATATTCTATGTGACACAATGGGAAGTATGCACTTCCACTACATATAAAAGCATGATGATTGTTATACAGGAAAAGTACTTGTGCAATAGAGTTGCAGGCTGAATTAGCACTTTTTAAAGAAATATCATTTTTACTTGAATGAATTACTGAAAATCTATGCTTATTTAAAATTGAGTATTTAGCATACATTTTTTAAAATAAATGAATGAAGAAATTCTGTTGCTTCACAACTTTTATGACCAATGATTTGTATTATGGTTTCAAGTAAAAATAATTTTGAAACTCATAAATATCTTCCATAGTGAACTTGACAGCTCCCCATACCTAGAGATTTTGCAGATAAGACTTGTGATGTCAACAGTTGTTATTTTAAAACATTGAATAAAAAAAAAAAATATATCAAAAGCTGGAAAATCTGAATAACTCAGTAAACCAGTTTTCCAGATGACCAATACATGATACTATGTAATTATGCCTCAGTAAAAATATCTATTTAAAATGCAGGATAGATGAAATGTTTTAATGATAACAAATTATAAAAAGTTAATTGGTATGATTTTAGATTCTTATTGAAATTAACTCTTAAGAAACTGTGATTTGTTGAGTATTTTTGTGTTATACTGAAGAGTAAGATCCATAATTATCTGAAAAGCCTTCAAACACTCCTCTCATTTTCAACTACATATGTGTGCAAAGCCAGATTTCCTTCATGTGTTTCTATTAAAATGTTTCAAGTTATTAAATCTAGAACCAGATAAGAAAATTCAATTTTATTTTACTAAGGTGAAATTAAAGAAATTTACTATTACTGGATGCAACTTTTCTCACCAAATTAATTTTTTGGAATATATATTTTATATAAAATATGCTATTTTAAATGTCAACATTCAGAAAACTAAGATCATGGCATCCAGTCCCATCACTTCGTGGCAAATAGATGGGGAAACAGTGGAAACAGTGTCTGACTTTATTTTTCTGGGCTCCAAAATCACTGCAGATGCTGACTGCAGCCATGAAATTCAAAGACGCTTATCCCTTGGAAGGAAAGTTATGACCAACCTAGATAGCAGAGACATTACTTTGCCAACAAAGGTCCGTCTAGTCAAGGCTATGGTTTTTCCCGTGGTCATGTATGGATGTGAGAGTTGGACTGTGAAGAAAGCTGATCACCAAAGAATTGATGCTTTTGAACTGTGGTGTTGGAGAAGACTCTTGAGAGTCCCTTGGACTGCAAGGAGGTCCAACCAGTCCATTCTAAAGGAGATCAGTCCTGGGTGTTCATTGGAAGGGCTGATGCTGAAGCTGAAACTCCAATACTTTGGCCACCTCTTGTGAAGTGCTGACTCATTGGAAAAGACCCTGATCCTGGGAGGGATTGGGGACAGGGGGAGAAGGGGACAACAGAGGATGAGATGGCTGGATGGCATCACCGACTCGATGGACATGAGTTTGAGTAAACTCCAGGAGTTGGTGATGGACAGGGAGGCCTGGTGTGCTGTGATTCGTGGGGTCCCAAATAGTCAGACAGGACTGAGTGACTGAACTGAAGTGAAATAAATATAAACAAATATTTTTTCAATTTCAGTTATTAAGAAAGCAAAGGCGTTCTGAGACCAACATATTTGAGAATCACTACAAAAATATATTTTTCATTTCTGGTGCATCTTTGACATGAATGATAGGAGACTGTATTCCAATTTGGTATTCATAGACCTGGGATAACAGAGAATTTACTATCTTGTATTTGTACTATCTGTTTATTGTGAATCTTATTAAAAAAAACAGCAAGGAAGCAGACACATAGAAACATGCTAAATTCTGTACAATGGTTTAAAAATACTTAGAGATAGGGAAAGCAAGTGAAAGAAGATGTCATTAAGACGTTTTAGGCAGAAATTGGCACTTAAGTTGGATTTCCAGTTGAGTGACTGCATAGGGACAGGAATGGGTACAAGAGGATTATTCACAGGAAAACAACAGTAAGGAAGATTCTTCCAGATTTGTCACTAATTGCCTTCATGGTCATGAGGAATTTTGATTCCAGCTTTAATGGAGGGTCTATGTTGGCCAATAAGGAGCATTATATATTCAAAAGCCACGTAGGATTAGATTGTAATTGATTTTTTAGAAATGAAGCTGAAAAGTTGAGATTTGATTTACTAAACACAAGGGTTTTGACTTTGAGGAGGGAGGTGATATGTGTAGCATTTGAAGTTTAGATTGATGTTAATGTTTTATAGGATGATTAATTGGACATGGTTGGGACAAAAATTGGAAAGGCCAGCTAAGGATTTTTAAACTAATTGTAAGTGTTAGTATGAGTTTGTAAATAGTGGCGGGGTGGAGTTGGGGGGGATAGAAAAGATTAGAAGAGGAAAAATTTAAGACATAGTTGGAAGAATAGCTAAATCAGTTTTGTTGACCTAGTATTGGGAATGAGATATATTTCTGTTACTAAATATCCTTTAATATATATCCTTCTGTGAAGATTTCTTTCTATTCCCCTACTCAAAAACCATTCTTCCCAGCACTTAGTGTTCACAGAGAGGATCTTTCCTAATTTGTATTATGATTTGTTTCCTTCCATGTATATTTAGATGGGTAGATATCTTTTAGATAATTTCCATGTACTACTTGAGCGTAACACAATGCTTGACACAACCAGTGTTTAGTACTGTTGGTTGAGTACATGACTTTATTTTCTAAATATAATTAATGTATCAATTAAAGAAGATTGTTTTTTTATTCATTTATCTAAACTTCAGAACATGTGGATAAGCAACATTAAATAAATAAATAGTAACATTGGCTGAATTTTTCAGGTTCAACTTGGTCTTATTAAATTTTAAAGGCAGAACTGGAATATATGTGTGTGTGTGTATGTGTGTGTGTGTATAATATAAAATGTATAGTATGACATTCTTCTTCTCTGTTACTTAATAGTGTGGCATATGTTCCTAACAAATACTCATGTGAGTCAATATGAGAAATGTTCAGACAAAATGACAGTGAAATGTAATATAAACTAATACATAAGCCTACATTTACACATCACTGGATATTTGCCAGATATTTTTCTAACAGCTTTCCACATACTGATTAATTTTATTTTCAAAATAACCCTATTATCTTTGCTTTATACATGAAGAAAATGAAATGCAGGATAGCTAGATAACCTGCTCGATGTCAGACATGTGTATAAAATGTGTATGCAGCAGAAGTAGTATTTATTTGAAGCAGTCCATACTCCTGACATCTGTCTTTGAAACTGAGATGTTCCTACTATGACTTTACAAAGTTTCAAAAAACTCATTGTAATGTTGTTAAATTCTATATGATGTTATTTTATATTTGTAAAGGGTGATTTTTTTTTCTCTTTCAAAAATAAGCAACTGGCTTTTGCCTAATGAAGAGTACAAAAATAATTCACAGTTGCTTAGAAGAATCCCATGCATTTGTAGATCCAAAATAGTCAAATACTTCTTATTTTACAATGAAAATTGAAAGATAATGTTTTAAAATCAAAAGATAATAATGCATAACTCTCCTGTGTAGATTTAGAAACCAAATTCGAGAGTACAAATACAGAGTGGGATATGTAAATGATTCATAGCCTATGTGGATCTTGGAAATAGCAAAAGGTTCTTACTAAAAGAAAAAGCAACATATTATACACTAAGAATTTCTCAAAAAAAATGTGAACATGAGAGCTACTAAAAGCATGAACACATCATCATTATTATCATTATCATCATCATTTTCATCAGTTGCTTTTTTATATATAGATACTGGGTTCATGATTCTGAATCAAATGCTGTAAATCCATAAAAATATTTTTAAAATTGAAAAAAAGCTAAAAAAAGAGCACTCTATATTTCTAGAGACATTAGAACAGCTGCTTATTTATTGATCAATGCTTAACAGTTTCCAATAATCAGAAGTGTAATGTTTAAATTTGTTATTTTTGAATTTTCAAAATAGTTTATATATATATAAATCCTATATGAAAGAATTAACATAGATTTTAAATTATCTACTGAACGTTGGAGACTCTAATAATATTTGGAACCAATTAAGTTTCCCTATATATAGAGTTGACATTCATACTTTAAAAAATCAAAGTGCCTTTTTCTTTATTGTTTTGCTGTGGATATATTTATGAGTTTTAGACAAAAAGTACATTTTCCCACAAAAGTGTTGAGATTTGAAATAAAGACTTGAAGTAAAAATGATAATCTTTATAAATCTAAGTGTACAATTAAATTCAGTGACATATTTGTTCTTTTGAAAAGAGAAAATTTGCTTTTTTTTAAAAAAAAGTATTCAGTTTACATTCTATGAAACAAAAGAAATAAAATGGTTGTTCTAATTTTAATTGGTATGTTGAGCAATAGGTTAGAATTCAAATAATCACTCTGATTGCTTTGAGAGTCAGTAAAAAATAGTGGATCAGTTTCCAATAAACTTTGAAATATATGATACACAGGTACACTTTTTTATGTAGAATGGATATACTTGAAAATTTGTCAGATATTTCAGTTTTTTTGAAATTGAATTAGATTTCAGTGGCTAGATGAGGTTAAAATTAAAATAGTTCTGATCCAAAAAATATTTCTAGTACTTTCAGAATAATAACTATATATATGTGCATGTTTAACATAGTATAGATTTATGTATGTCTGTGTTTTGAGTACAAAATAGATGAGTATATACTACTCACTTAAATTCAGTTTTCATTTGAATTATTCTTTTTTTTGAAGATCTAAACAAAATCACATAAATATTTGTAAAGACGTTAGATGTTTTACATGAAGATGTTTTTCCCTTTAAAAAAATAGAATTAATGTATTTTCCTTTCAAACGAGTACATTAGGAGATAACAAATTACATCTCAAGACCACCTTGAATATTTTTAAAATTGTGATTTCCCCTCCCTGGAGAGTCAGAATCATCTAGTTCATTTATGTGGCATTTAACCAAAATCCATAGATGATGCTGATACATGTAGAAACCAAAAAATGTGTTGCTTTATTTCAAGTAACCCTAATTTAGAGATAGCTTACAGTACATTCTGTACATTGCCTTGGATTCCAATGGCATTTGCCTCTAGCACCTTCAAACTCTGGCTTGCTGAGTAAGCAGCTCAGCTCTAATCTGTGGGGCTCCTCCACCTACAATAGGCAGCCCCATATCCAGAGGTTTTGTGTCCTCCTCCAAGACTTGAATGACATGCCATAATCAGCAGGAACGTGCAGCCAGATTTTGAGAGATCACTTAGCCAGAAGCAATCGGAAATACAATGGAATTAGTCTACTGTCAGAAGTAATTTGATTAATGGAAATAAGCACCAGGGTAAATGTAGCCTCTCTTCTGTCCCTCTCAAAGACTGTGTATCTGAGATATAGTCTCTCCATTTGGGGTACCTGGATATGTACCATTTGGCTGAATGGACACATCTGCCTGTCACTGCTTGTATTGTTTCATGGCTCATCAAGAGACCAGTAAAGTGCTTCTCATCTTTCCCTATTTCACTAATTTTTATGCTCACTTTTTTTTTTTTATGGAACTCAGTCTAGAACATTCTATACATCATTTAGAAGAAAAACATCCATTGTATTATGTCATATATGCTTATATTGAGAAGGTGTCTTTAACTTATGTCTACCATAATGAATGGTTGACTCACTGGAAAAGACTCTGATGCTAGGAAAGGTTGGGGGCGGGAGGAGAAGGGGACGACACAGAATGAGATGCCTGGATGGCATCATCGACTCTGTGGACATGAGTTTGAGTGAACTCCGGGGGTTGGTGATGGACAGGGAGGCCTGGCGTGCTGTGATTCATGGGGTTGCGGAGAGTTGGACACGACTGAGCGACTGAACTGAACTGAACTGAACTGAACCATAATGAAATGAGTTACAGGAAAAAAAAAATCTTGTATTATAAGAGGTAAGAATGCGGAAACCAAAAGTTGTATACAGAATAAAAATTAGCTGCTCATGGTGTGTGATCCTCTTAATGTGCTGTTGAGTTTGCTTTACCAGTATTTTCTTAAGAATCTTTGCACCTATATTCATTATGGATATTGGCCTGTAGTTTTGTAGTTTTATTTTCTTGTAGTTTCCTTATCTGACCTTGGTGTGAGGGTATTACTGGCCTTCTAAAATGAGTTTGAGAGTATTCTTTCCTCATCAATATTTTTGAAGAGTTTGATAAGGATTTCCACTCAATCCTCTTTAAATATTTGGTAAAACTCAGTGAAACCATCTGGCTTATGCTTTTCTATGTTGGGAAATCTTTGATTACTGAGTCAATCTTATTATTAATCTGTTCTAATTTTCTATTCCTTATGATTCAGTCATGGTAGTGAAAGTTGCTTAGTTGTATCCAACTCTTTGAGACTTCATGGACTGTACAGTCCATGGAATTCTCCAGGCCAGAATCCTGGAGTGGGTAGCCTATCCCTTCTCCAGCAGATCTTCCTGACCAAATAAATGAACTGGGGTCTCCTGCATTGCAGGCATATTCTTTACCAACTGAGCTATCAGGGAAGCACTTTCAGTCATGATGGGTTGCATATAAATAGAAATGCATCCATTTTTTATAGGCTGTACAATATGTTGGCATATAGTTGTTCACTGTAGTTTGAGATCATTTGTATTTCTGTGGTATCAGGTGTGATGTCTCTCCCTTCATTTATAATTTTATTTATTTGGCTCTTCACATAGCATGATCGAGTTAAATTCATCCCTGCGATAGAAAAAAATGGCTTACCATCTGCATCTCAATAAATGTGAAACACCACATTAATAGAATGAAAGACGAAAATCATGTGATCATCTCAATAGATGCAGAACAAGTATTTATAAAGTTCAACATCCATTTATGATAAAAGCTCGCAACAACTTGAATTTGGAATGATTATATTTCAACATAATGAAGGCCATTTATGACAAGCACACAGCTAATATTATATTCAGTGGTGAAAGATTGAAAGCTTTTCCTCTAAGATCAGGAACAAGACAAGGATGCCTTCTATGGTGGTTTAGTCACTAAGTCATGTTCTACTCTTGGGACCCCATGGACTGTAGCCCACCAAGTTCCTCTGTCTATGGGATTTTCCAGGTGAAAATACTGGAGTGGGTTGCCATTTCCTTCTCCAGGGGATATTCCCAACCCAGGGATTGAACCTGGGTCTCCTGCACTGCAGGCATTTTCTTTA
The DNA here is from genome assembly GCF_049115385.1 of Moschus berezovskii. NCBI lineage: Eukaryota > Metazoa > Chordata > Mammalia > Artiodactyla > Moschidae > Moschus > Moschus berezovskii. The sequence continues at coordinate 58,473,083 of NC_142464.1, read as the reverse complement.
CCGATTGAACTACCATCCTATTCAGCACATTACTGGAAGTAATTGCATACGAATCAGGCAAGGACAATAAATAAATAAATAAATAACAGGCATGGAAAGTAAGAAATAAAATTGTATTTGCTTGAAGATAACATGGTTTTATGTATAGAAAATCCTAAATATCACTGAAAATCTGTTTGCTCTAATCAACAAATTCAGTAAAGTTTCAGGGTACAAAATCAAAGTATAAGTATCAGTTAGTTGTATTTCTATTCACTGAAAATGTTATCTGAAAAGTAAATAATCTCATTTATAATAACCTCAAAACCAATAAAATACTTAGAAATAAATTTATCCAAGGAAGTGAAAGATTTGTACACTAAAATTATGACATTTGTGAAATGGAAGAAGATGCAAATAAATGGAAAGCTATCCCATATTCATGACTTGAAAAAAATAATACTGATAAAATATCACACTACCCAAAGCCATCTATTGATTTGTTGTAATCTCTGTCAAGATTCCAATGACATTTTTTGCAGAAATGAAAAATATAATCTTAAAATTGTTTTGGAGCCACAAAAGTCCCCAAATAACCTGAACAATTTTGAGCAAGAAAAAGAAAGATGGAGGCATCACACTTCCTAATTTCAAACTATTTTACAAAGCCTTGGTAATCAAAATAGTATGATATTGGTATAAAAATATATGCAGAAGCATCTAGAACAGAGTTGAAAGCCTAAAAACAAATCAATGCCTATACAGTCAACTAATGTTTAACAAGGGAGCCAAGAATAGTCGTGGAGTCTCTTTAATAAGCAGTGCTGAGAAAATTGGATATCACATTTAAAAACTGAAACTAGACACCTGCCTTACACCATTCACAAAAATTAGCTTGAAGTGGATTAAAGACTCAAATGTGAGAACTGAAACTATAAAAATCCTAGAAGAAACAGAAACCTTCTTGACGTTGGTCTTCAGTCAGTCAGTTCAGTAGCTCAGTAATGTCCAACTCATTGCGACCCCATAGACCACAGCAGGCCAGGCTTCCCTGTCCATCACCAACTCCCAGAGCTTACTCAAACTCATTTCCATAGAGTCAGTGATGCTATCCAACCATCTCATTTGCTGTTATGCCATTCTCCTCCCACCTTCAATCTTTCCCAGCATCAGGGTCTTTTCCAAGAAGTCAGTTCTTTGCATCAGGTGGCCAAAGCACTGGAGTTTCAGATTCATCACCAGTCCTTCCAATGAATATTCAGGACTGATTTCCTTTAGGATGGGCTGGTTGGATCTCCTTGCAGTCCAAGGGACTTTCAAGAATCTTTTCCAACACCACAGTTCAAAAGCATCAATTCTTCGGTGCTAAGCTTTCTTTATAGTCCAGCTCTCACATCCTTACATGACTACTGGGAAAACCATAACTTTGACTAGATGGACCTTTGTTGGCAAAGTAATGCCTCTGCTTTTTAATATGTTGTCTATCTTGATCATAACTTTTCTTCCTAGGAGCAAGTGTCTTTTAATTTCATGGCTGCAGTCACCATCTGCAGTGATTTTGGGGCCCCCAAAAATAAAGTCTGTCACTGTTTCCTTTGTTTTCTCGTCTATTTGCCATGAAGTGATGGGACCAGATGCCATGATCTTTGTTTTCTGAATGTTGAGCTTCAAGCCAACTTTTTCACTCTCCTCTTTCATTTTCATCAAGAGGCTGTTTAGTTCTTCTTCGCTTTCTATCATAAGGGTGGTGTTGTCTGCATATCTGAGGTTACTAATATTTCTCCCAGCAATCTTGATTCCAGCTTGTGCTTCATCCAGCCTGGCAGTTCACATGATGTACTCTGCATAAAAGTTAAATAAGCAGAGTGACAATATGTGGCCTGGATGTACTCCCTTCCCGATTTGGAACCAGTCTGTTGTTCCATGTCCAGTTCTAATTGTTGCTTTTTGACCTGCATACATATTTCTCAGGAGGCAGGGAAGGTGGTCTGGTGTTCCCATCTCTTGAGGAATTTCCAGTTTGTTGTGATCCACATGGTCAAAGGCTTTGGCATAGTCAATAAAGCAAAAAAGATGTTTTCTTTTGTTGTTGTTGAACTCTTGCTTTTTTGATGATCCAACAGATGTTGGCAATTTGATCTCTGGTTCCTCTGCCTTTTCTAAATCCAACTTGAACATATGGATATTGGTCTTGGCAGTGTCCTTTTGGATATGACACCAACAGTACATGCAACAAAAACAAAAACAAACAAGTGAGACAATATCAAACTGAAAAGCTTCTGCAGAGCAAAAGAAATGTTCAACAAAATGGCAACTTGCATAATGGAGGAAAATATTTCAAAAAAAACTATGAGAAGGGTTAATATCCACAATATTTAAGGAGCTCATAACTTAATACCAAAACAATTGAACAAAAACAAATAATTTAATTAAAAATAGGCCAAGGACTTGAATAGACCTTTTTACATAGAAGACATTCAAATGGCCAATCAGTACATGATAAGGTGCTCAACATCACTAATTATTTAATCATCAGTAAGTGCAAAGCAAAATAAGATATCATCTTATGCTTGTTAGTATGATCACCATCAAAAAGACAAGAGATAACAATTTTTGTTGAGGATGTGGTGAAAGTGAATCCTTAGTTAGTAGAAGTGTATATCAGCACAGCCACTGTGGAAAACAGTATGAAGGTTCAGCCCAAAATTTAAAATAGACCTGCCATCGCTTCTTGGCCTTTTGGCTAAGATCAAGTGTAAAATAGACCTGCCATATGATCCAGTGGTTCTACTTCTATGTATATATCTGAAAAAAATCTAAAAAAAGAAATCATGAAGAAATATCTGCACATTCATGTTAATAGCCATATTATTTATTATAGCCAAGACATGGAAACAAGCTGTGTCCATTCATGAATGAATGATAACATATATATATATATATATTTAATGAAATGTTATTCAGCAATAAAAAGAAGGAAGTTCACCATTGAAGAAACAGGTGGATCTTGAAGACATTATGCTAAATGAGATAAGTCATACAGAGAAAGCCAAATGATTTCATTATAGTTTGAAATCCAAATAATAATAATAAAAAATCATAGGAACAAAGAAGAGATAAATGGTTGGTGATTGTCAGAGATGGGAGTAGACATGGGGGAAATGAGTGATGGTGGTGAAAGGATGTGAAACTTTCAGTTATAAGATAGATAAGTTTTGGGGATGTAATGTACAACATTGTGACTTTAACTTACAAGTATGTATTCTATATTTGAAAGTTGCCAAGAGAGTAGATATTAAAATTTCTCTCATAAGAGGAAAATAACTATGTGAGGTGATAGAAGTTAACTAAACTTATTATGGTAAATCACTTTGCAATATATACACATATCAAGTCATCATGTACACCTTAAACTAATATTATATGTCAGTAGTATCTCAATAAAACTAGAAAGAATAACTGGTATATCCTTCATATTTTTTGACTAGTACTTCTTAAAATTTTCAGTTCACAGCCTACTTTATATGAGTATCTGAAAATTTTTTTTAGCTCTTTCTCTTATCCCATATGCCCACAAGATCTTACCAATCATCCAAAGGAAACATTGTTTTTTTAGTGGCTAAGTCAAGTCTGACTCTGCAAATTCCTTAGCGATAATTGTTTTCTGGGTGATGGAGGTTGTCAGATTTGTTTACCTGCTATTATGAAGTACAAGAAGTATGACATGTACAAGAAGTGGAAGTAATGCTATCTATCTGTTTTGACCAGTGGAAGACATAGGGGAAAAAGATAGACAAGTTTAAGTTTGATTAGTACATTTCTAGCATGAATCCCTAAATATAAGCACTCATCTTTTCTTATTTTCCCTTTTATGAGTGAACATTTCACTCAAAGAAAATTTATCTTAGAAATCTGAAGCATCTTTTTCATGAGGCTTTAACTGAGCTTTGAAAATGGGGAGTGTACTTGTTCTTTTCCCTACGAATATGTAACCCTTCTGCTTAATATTTAGGGAATTCTCAATTGTGTATATTTTGGCAAGAAGAAATGTCCTACTTCCCAAGGTATATGTTTCCATGACAACTGGCCTGATGTGCACTAGTGAATGATTTTGTCTATCAAAAGTTTCTACTTAGAATTTTTCATATGGAGAAAATTGGGCAAAGATGTATTTCTTTGCACTGGTGGTATATGGCAATGTATTCTTTGCTGTTTGACCCTCCAGATCTGCTTTGCTTTTCTTGGTTTCTAGTTTTCCACTCTCCTAGTAACTCTGTGGGCTAATAATACATTTTTTTTTTTGCTTAAGATAGATAACATCTGTTTATCATTTAGCTTCCATTCAACAACTTGGTTCAGTTCAGTGGAGTTCAGTTAAGTTCAGTCGCTCAGTAGTGTCTGACTCTTTGTGACCCCATGAATCACAGCATGCCAGGCCTCACTGTCCATCACCAGCTCCCAGAGTTCACTCAAACTCATGTCCATAAGATAGGTGATGCCATCCAGCCATCTCATTCTCTGTCGTCCCCTTCTGCTACTGCCCCCAGTCCCTCCCAGCATCAGAGTCTTTTCCAGTGAGTCAACTCGTCGCATGAGGTGGCCAAAGTATTGAAGTTTCAGCTATAGCATCAGTCATTCCAATGAACATTTAGGACCGATCTCCTTTAAGATGGACTAGTTGGATCTCCTAGCATTCCAACGGACTCTCAAGAGTCTTCTCCAACACCACAGTTCAAAAGCATCACTACTTCGGCAATCAGCTTTCTTCACAGTCCAACTTTCACATCCATACATGACCACTGGAAGAACCATAGCCTTGATTAGACGGACCTTGGTTGGCAAAGTAATGTCTCTGCGTTTTAATATACTATCTAGGTTGGTCATAACTTTCCTTCCAAGGAGTAAGCATCTTTTAATTTCATGGCTGCAATCAGCATCCACAGTGATTTTGGAGCCCAAAAAGTAAAGTCTGACACTGTTTCCACTGTTTCCCCATCTATTTCCCATGGAGTGATGGGACCAGATGCCATGATCTTAGTTTTCTGGATGTTGAGCTTTCAGTTCAGTTCAGTTCATTTCAGTCACTCAGTCGTGTCTGACTCTTTGCGACCCCATGAATCATAGCACGCCAGGCTTTCCTGTCCATCACCAACTCCCAGAGTTCACTCAAACTCATGTCCATTGAGTTGGTGATGCCATCCAGCCATCTCATCCTCTGTCGTCCCCGTCTCCTCCCACCCCCAATCCCTCCCAGCATCAGAGTCTTTTCCAGTGAGTAAACTCCTTGCATGAGGTGGCCAAAGTATTGGAGTTTCAGTTTTAGCATCAGTCCTTCCAATGAACACCCAGGATTGATCTCCTCTAGAATGGACTGGTTGGATCTCCTTGCAGTCCAAGGGATTCTCAAGAGTCTTCTCCAGCACCACAGTTCAAAAGCATCAATTCTTCGGCGATCAGCTTTCTTCACAGTCCAACTCTCACATCCATACATGATCATGGGAAAAACCATAGCCTTGACTAGACAGACCTTTGTTGGCAAAGTAATATCTCTGCTTTTTAATATGCTATCTAGGTTGGTCATAACTTTCCTTCCAAGGTGTAAGCGTCTTTTAATTTCCTGGCTGCAATCAGCATCTGCAGTGATTTTGGAGCCCAGAAAAATAAAGTCTGACACTGTTTCCACTGTTTCCCCATCTATTTCCCATGAAGTGATGGGACCAGATGCCAAGATCTTTGTTTTCTGAATGTTGAGCTTCAAGCCAACCTTTTCACTCTCCTCTTTCACTTTCATCAAGAGGATTTTGAGTTCCTCTTCACTTTCTGCCATAATGGTGGTGTCATCTGATATCTGAGGTTATTTATATTTCTCCCGGCAATCTTGATTCCAGCTTGTACTTCTTTCAGCCCAGCGTTCCTCATGATGTACTCTGCATATAAGTTAAATAAGCTGGGAGACAATATGCAGCCTTGACATACAGCTTTTCCTATTTGGAACCAGTCTGTTGTTCCATGTTCAGTTCTGTTGTTTCCTGACCTGCATATAGCTTTCTCAAGAGGCAGGTAGGCAGGTCAGGTGGTCTGGTATTCCCATCTCTTTAAGAATTTTCCACACTTTATTGTGATCCACACAGTCAAAGGCTTTGGCATAGTCAATGAAGCAGAAATAGATGTTTTTCTGGAAATCTCTTGCTTTTTCCAGGATCCAGTGCATGTTGGCAATTTGATCTCTTGTTCCTCTGCTTTTCTAAAACCAGCTTGAACATTTGGAAGTTCACGGTTCACGTATTGCTGAAGCCTAGCTTGGAGAATTTTGAGCATGACTTTACTAGCGTGTGAGATGAGTGCAATTGTGCGGTAGTTTGAGCATTCTTTGGCATTGCCTTTCTTTGGGATTGGAATGAAGACTGACCTTTTCCAGTCATGTGGCCCCTGCTGAGTTTTCCAAATTTATTGGCATATTGAGTGCAGCAGTTTCACAGCATCATCTTTCAGGATTTGAAATAACGCAACTGGAATTCCATCACCTCCACTAGCTCTATTCACGGTGATGCTTTCTAAGGCCCACTTGAATTCACATTCCAAGATATCTGGCTCTAGGTGAGTGATCACACCATCGTGATTATCTTGGTCATGAAGATCTTTTTTTTGTACAGTTCTTTGTATTCTTGCCACCTCTTCTTAATATCTTCTGCTTCTGTTTGGTCCATAGCATTTCTGTCCTTTATCGAGCCCATCTTTGCATGAAATATTCCCTTGGTACCTCTAATTTTCTTGAAGAGAGCTCTAGTCTTTCGTATTCTATTGTTTTCCTCTATTTCTTTGCATTGATTGCTGAGGAAGGCTCTCTTATCTCTCCTTGATATTATTTGGAACTCTGCATTCAGATGCTTATATCTTCCCTTTTCTCCTTTGCTTTTTGCTTCTCTTTTTTTCACAGCTATTTGTAAGGCCTCCCCAGACAGCCGTTTTGCTTTATTTCATTTCTTTTCCATGGGGATGGTATTGATCCTTGTCTCCTGTACAATGTCACGAACATCCGTCCATAGTTCATCAATCAATCTATCAGATCTAGTCCCTTAAATCTATTTCTTACGTCCACTGTATAATCATAAGGGATTTGATTTCGGTCATATCTGAATGGTCTAGTGGTTTTCCCTACTTTCTTCAATTTAAGTCTAAATTTGGCAATAAGGGGTTCATTATCTGATCCACAGTCTGTTCCCAGTCTTTTTTTTAGCTAACTGTATACAGCTTCTCCATCTTTGGCTGCAAAGAATAAAATCAATCTGATTTCAATGTTGACCACCTGGTGATGTCCATGTGTAGAGTCTTCTCTTGTGTTGTTGAAAGAGGGTGTTTGCTATGACCAGTGCATTCTTTTGGCAAAACTCTATTAGCCTTTGCCCTGCTTCATTCGTGCTCCAAGGCCAAATTTGCCTGTTACTTCAGGTGTTTCTTGACTTCCTACTTTTGCATTCCAGTCCCCTATAATGAATAGGACATCTTTTTTGGGTGTTAGTTCTAAAGGTCTTGTAGGTCTTCATAGAACAGTTCAACTTTGGCTTCTTCAGCATTACTGGTTGGGGTATAGGCTTGAATTACTGTAATATTGAATTGTTTGCCTTGGAAATGAACAGAGATCTTTCTGTTGTTTTTGAGAGTGCATACAAGTACTGCATTTTGGACTCTTGTTGACCATGATGGCTACTCCATTTCTTTTTAGGGATTCCTGCCCACAGTAGTAGATATAAGGGTCATCTGAGTTAAATTCACTCATTCCAGTCCAGTTTAGCTTGCTGATTCCTAGAGTGTCGACATTCACTCTTGCCATTTCCTGTTTGACCACTTCCAATTTGCCTTGATTCATGGACCTAACATTACACGTTCCTACAAAATACTGCTCTTTTAGCATTGGACCTTGCTTCTAACCAGTCACTTCCACGTTTTTACTTTGGCTCCATTCCTTCATTCTTTCTGGATTTATTTCTCCACTGATCTCCAGTAGCATATTGGGCACCTACCTTCCTGGGGAGTTCCTCTCTCAGTATCCTATCATTTTGCCTTTTCATGCTTCATGGGTTTCTCAAGGCAAGAATACTGAAGTGGTTTGCCATTCCTTTCTCCAGTGGACCACATTCTGTCAGACTTCTCCACCTTGACTCGTCCGTCTTGGATGGCCCCACACAGCATGGCTTAGTTTCATTGAGTTAGACAAGGCTGTGGTCCATGTAATCTGATTGACTTGTTTTCTGTGATTATGGTTTCCGTGTGTCTGCCCTGTGATGCCCTCTCGCAATACCTACCGTTTTATTTGGATGTGGCGTTTCTCTTCACGGCTGTTCCAGCAAAGTGCAGGTGCTGCTCCTTACCTTGGATGAGGGGTATCTCCACATGGCCGCCCCTCCTGACCTTGACCATGGAGTAGCTACTCCCTGCCTCCTGTGTCCACACAGCCACCGCTACACCAAATATCATGTAGGCACAGAACCACTTGAAGTTTGTCTCAGGTTAAGGAGTCACCATGAACAGAGGGCTATATCCTTACACTGTATTATGGTACTTTAAAATTATTTTGTATTTTTCAGTGTAATTAATAACATGAACAGATGTTTATGTCTGATCTAGTAAACATATCTGTGACAAGAGCCATGAAGTAAACAGAGGATGCTAATTAGACAACACCTGTCTCTGATAAAGATGAATGTGCATATTTTTAGTCTTACAATTTGAAAAAGCTTTGTACATCTTCATGGAATTAGGAACTGGAAGAAAGTGGTATTGTCAGGACTTGCAATGATAATGGAAGAAGGCCCACCTGTTACACCATCTGTCCTCCATGCCATAGCTTCTCTACTGGAAAGTGGAACTTGTAATAGAGGAAAGATCAGCAAGAATAATCAGTTATTCATGATTTTGGAGTATAGGATAAGGGAGCAAAAGTGGATTCAATCAAATTTAATTCAAGACTCCTTCACTTCTCTCCTTGTCCTGTTTACTTTCCCTGTGAGAAGAATGAGTCTGCACAATACCTGGGGATGAAAGAGAATAATCATTTGATTTTTAGAAAGTTGTCTTCTGCCTATGTGTATTTGCCTCTTTGGAGATGGAATGATTCTGAACTCTGCTAATGCCAGATAGTTTACTTCAGAAAGATACTTTGCTTGTTGCTGCTTTATTGCATCAACAATAAAGATCTTATATATAAAAAACATTTTTCAGCTATTAACTCAGCCTTTAAAAATTATATCTTATTACTACAGCTTGAAACTAGATGGCTTTAGGAGGGACTATAAGACCAATGGTGGCTCAGAGGTTAAAGCGTCTGCCTCCAATGCGGGACACCCGGGTTCGATCCCTGGGTCAGGAAGATCCCCTGGAGAAGGAAACAGCAACCCACTCCAGTATTCTTGCCTGGAGAATCCCATGGACGGAGAAGCCTGGTAGGCTACAGTCCACTGGGTCACAAAGAGTCAGACACGATTGAGCAATGGAACAGAACAGAACAGAACATAAAACCAATAAAGCATTCAGCATAGCATAATATGAAAGTCAAGGTAATTCTATTTTAATAAACATTAAAGTCCAGTTAAAGCCATCTGATCACTGAAGAATTGATGCTTTTGAACTGTGGTGTTGGAGAAGACTCGAGAGTCCCTCGGACTGCAAGGAGATCCAACCAGTCCATCCTAAAGGAGATCAGTCCTGGGTGTTCATTGGAAGGACTGATGCTAAAGCTGAAACTCCAACACTTTGGCCACCTCATGCGAAGAATTGACTCACTGGAAAAGACTCTGATGCTGGGAGGAATTGGGGGCAGGAGGAGACGGGGACGACAGAGGATGAGATGGCTGGATGGCATCACCGACTTGATGGACATGAGTTTGAGTGAACTCCAGGAGTTGGTGATGGACAGGGAGGCCTGGCGTGCTGTGATTCATGGAGTCGCAAAGAGTCAGACGTGACTGAACTGAACTGAACTGAAAGCCATCTGTATTTTAAATTATTACCTCTTTGCTGACCTGAAAGGGAAACTGCTATGGAGTGACACTTGTTTTTAATTCATATTATTGAGTAGTTGGCTTCTGAAGTTTGTAGAATCCATTTCAAAACTGAAGGCTGAAGTTTTAACGTGACTCCCTCCTATTCTGTTTCTGCTAGACCCATAAGTACTAGAAGTACAGAGTTAATGGTTCATTTCACTCTGACTTCATCATTTAATAGTAAACCTAAATAGCATTTTGAGAAAAGTACATAATAAATGCATTCAGACACTGCAGCTGTTTTTTGTCTGTTTTCCAAACATATAATGTGCTAATTTGGAAAAAAATCAACAACAGCTGCAAATACATGTCAACAGCAAGGTCTTCAAGGGAAGGCCTTAATAGGTTTTGTTAATCAGTGGTGAACCAGGTGTGAATAAATAATTAACACACTAGATTATAGAGCTCTGTTGCCCCTGCTGCTGTAACTAAAGTTCTGATAGCCTTTCCTCTAAGTTCAGGATTTACCTGCAGTATTTAAAAGAAAAAAAAAATCGCTACCAATTCAATAAAACTAAGATTAAAAGTAAAACATAATATTGGGTATGGATAACAGAAATGTTATCTTACATAATTTAAATGCATTTTAATCTTATAAATAAAAATAGATGTCAATCTGTTTCATTGGTATACCTAACAGCAAGCAATTGTGAAATGCACACATTAAGTGTGGTTATTACACTTAAATCTAGTGCTATGTCAATAACTCTACATGTATTTTAAACAACACTGCATAGAAGAATAGAAAAAAGTATAAGACATTAAAAATCGAGTGTAAATTAGACTTGAAATATTAACTTTTGTGAAGATTTAATATTTTGTTGGATATTAATAAACCAACATGAAGGAAAATTTATCATATTACGGGAGAATGTATGAGGCACTGGGGTTAGAATATGCTGGTGGTTCTTAAAGAGTGGTCCCAGGACCAGCAGCAACAGCATTACATAGGAATCTGTTTAAAAGGCAAACTCTCAGGCCCCTTTCAAACTTACTAAATCAGAAACGTGAGGGCAGGACCCAGAGATCTATAGAATAAAAAGACCCTCCAGGTGGTTTTGATGCTTGCTAAGGCCATTGTTCTATTCTTGTCACTAATTCATACTACAGAGTAGTGTTAATTGCCCAGTGTATGGTTTGATGAGTAAAGCCCACATCTGGGAACAAAATCTGTTTAGTATCCCACACATTGTCAGATAAAACACCAGCTGTTGGTGTCGTGTCACTGTTAAGCTTGGTGAGAGGCACCAAACAGGAGAAATGCTATGCTACTAAATTATTTTTCTGTTACTGTAGGTAGTGGCCTGTGTGGGAGGAAGGTCATCTGTTGCAAAAGTATAGTGTTCCCAAGGGAAGATTTTGCCTTCCTTCTTCACCTCATGGGTGTTGAGGAGATTAACTTCAAAGCTAAAGGTGGGAACTTCAAGGGACTGACTAATAGTTACCATTTTCAAAACTGTCACTCCTCCACCAGTAGTAGGATTGATGTTGATGTTGATTGATGTCAACTGATAATTGCAATCAGCAGAATGCTAGAGGAGCCCATGGAAAATGCTACTGCTTTACCAAGCTTTGAAGAAAAGTTCCAGGAGTCTTCCACAGATGGTATGAACACCTTAGAAAATGCTTAGACTTGATTCATTCTGTCCCTTTCATTCACACCTCAGTAGCATTTGTCTAGAACACTCTTTCACAAGAGGCTCATTCATTAATATGGTGGACAACTGGCACTGGAAGATGAGGAGGAGAAGAAAGGGCCAAAGTCATCAGGGGAAATTCAATCCTTGCCCGCTGAAGGCTCCCACTCTGCAAAACTAACTCTTAGGAACTGAATGTTTGTGTCCCTGCAAAATTCATATGTTGAACTTATAACCCCCAAAGTGTTGGTATTTGGAGACAGAGACTTTGGGAAATACATGAGGTCATGAGCGTGTGGTTCTCATGGTGGGATTAATGCCCTCATAAAAAGAGACACCAGAGAGCTTGCTCTTACATTCTCTCCAGTGCAGGCACTGAGGACATTCTGGAAAGGCCACATGAGCACACAGTGAGAAGGCTGCTGCTGCTGCTGCTAAGTCACTTCAGTCGTGTCCGACTCTGTGTGACCCCATAGACGGCAGCCCACCAGGCTCCCCCGTCCCTGGGATTCTCCAGGCAAGAACACTGGAGTGAGAAGGCAGTCCTCTAAAAACCAGCAAGAGTGCCTTCACCTGAACCCAGCCATAATGGCACCCTGATCTCAGACTTCTCACCTCCAGAACTATGAGAAAATAAATTCCGCTTATTCAAACAACTTACATTTAAAACTGAAGAACTACAACAATACTTTGACTGGATTAAAGTCACAAACTAAAGTCAGATAATTTAACTTGTATTCTATTAACTTAAACTTCCCCAAGTAAAATTCTGTTAAGCTACCCTAAATTACCTATGTAATTTTTTTTTGCCAGCTTGAGCAGATTAAGACATTAAATGATATTTGTTCCTTATTCATAAAGATGCTTTTGGCTTTGGGGAAAAAAGACATCCCTCTCCAATATTCAGAAACACTGCATTCTTTCAAAGGCAAACTCTTTTACCCCTCTGGATCCTAGTGGGGCTTCTCTTGGTCAGAGGATGGTGAGGATGTGTTTGTGGGAAGGGCATTTCTCAGCTAGCCTTGTAGGGAGATGACTGGAAGCTTTTTCAATTTATTGAGGGATATAATGACCTTTTATTCTTAGCTCAGCAGCTTTGACTCATGATTAGAAGTTGATACTGTAAAGGCATCTTATATCTCTTTGAAAAATGAGTCTTAAAATATGAGACCCAAAATTAATTATAATCATAACTGCATATTTACTAAGAAGTTATCATGTGAAACACAATGTACTAAGACTTAAATCACTAATCTTCCCAACCAGCCTGATGATGGGTATCAGTAATATTAGGTGAATTGTGTCTTCCCAAAATTCATATGTTTAAGTCCTAACCCATAACAGTACCTCAGAATGTGACTTATCTGACAATAGCACATTTACTTAGGAAATCAAATTAAAATAAGATTACTAAGGTGGGTCTTAATCCAGTGATTTAGGCTTTAGCAGTATGTGAAACTAGAACTTCCAGATGTACAAACTGGGTTTTGAAGAGGCAGAGGAACCAGAGATCAAATTGTCAACATTTGCTGGATCAAGAAGAAAGCAAAGGAATTCCAGGAAAACATCTATTTCTGCTTCATTGACTGCGCTAAAATCTTTGACTGTGTGGATCACAACAAACTGTAGAAAATTACTGAAGAGATGAGAGTATCAGACTGTCTTACCTGTCTCCTGAGAAACCTGTATCAGGGTCAAGGAGCAACAGTTAGAATCGGACATGGAACAACTGACTGGTTCAAAACTGGGAAAAGAGTACGACAAGTCTGTAAATATTTTCACCCTGCTTATTTAACTTCTATGCAGTGTACATCACAGGAAATACCAGGCTGGAGGAATCACAAGCTAGAAACAAGATTGCTGGGAGAAATATCAACAATCTCAGATATGCAGATGATACCACTCTAATGCAGAAGTGCAGAGGAACTAAAGAGCCTCTTGATGAGAGTGAAAGAGGAGAGTGAAAAAGCTGACTTGAAACTCAACTCAAAAAACTATGATAATGGTCTCCAGTTCCATCACTTCATGGCAAATAGAAGGGGAAAAAGTGGAAACAATGAAAGATTTTTTCTTGGGCCCCCAAATCAATACAGATGGTGATTGCAGTCATGAAATTAAGACACATACTCCTTGGAAGAAAAGCTATTGCAAACCTAGATAGCACATTAAAGAACAGAGACATCACTTTGCCAACAAAGGTTCATATAGTCAGAGCTATGGTTTTTCCAGTAGTCATGTATAGATGTGAGAGTTGGTCCATAAAGAAGGCTGAGCCCCGGAGAATTGACGATTTTTTATTTTGGTGCTGGGGAAGACTCTTGAGAGTCCCTTGGACAGCAAGGATATCAAACCAGTTAATTCTAAAGGAAATCAACCTTGAATATTCATCGGAAGGACTGATGCTGCAGTTGAAGCTCCAACACTTTGGCCACCTGATATGAAGAGCCAACTCATTGGAAAAGACCCTGATGTTGGGACAGATTGAGGGCAATAGAGAAGGGGGCAACAGAGGCTGAGATGGTTGGATGGCATCCCCAACTCAATGGACATGAGTTTCAGCACACTCTGGGAGATAGAAGAGGACAGAGGAGCCTGGCATGCTGCAGTCCGTGGGGTCACAAAAAGTCAGACAGGACTTAGAGCATGAACAACAATAACAACCCCAGTATAATTAGGCTCCTTATGCAAAGGTGGAATTTGAACAGACAGGAACACCGGGAGAAGGTGTGTAAATATGTAGGCAGCTATTAAGGTGATGCTTCTATAAGCCAAAAGACACCAAAGATACCAGCAACCCATTTGCAGCTACGGGAGATTCATGAAACAGAATCTCCTTCCCCATCCCCAGAAAAAAATAGCCCTGTTCACCTTGATCTTGGACTTTTAGCCTCGAGGCCTGAGAAAAGTCAATTTCTATTATTTAAGCCACTCTATTTGTGGTACTTAATACAGCTCGGGGAACTATTACAGTTAATATTCCTGTTTTATAAATGAGAAAATTGTATTAAACTCATTTATAACTCATTATTAAACTCATTTAAAAACTCATTAACAGGTGGTATAGTGGATGGTCTCTCGGGTAGCCCCATGATCCCCACCTCCCCATGTTCAGTCTCCTGTGATCCCTACCCCTTAAATGTGTGTAGGACCTATGATTTGCTCCTAACCAATCCATTATGACAAAAATGATGGGACATACATGATTGATGATCTGCACTGAATTTTGTTACATAAGATGGTAACATCTATCTTATTAGGGAACTTTCTTCTACTAGCTTTAAAGAAGTGAGTTATCATGTCTTGAGCACCCATATTGGGGGTGGGGGTGACAAGAAGCTGAATGTAGCTTCAGCCTGGCAGTAAGCGAGAAGCTGAGGTATCTCATTTTGGCAACCTTGAGAAATAGAAAGCTGCCAACATCTACAGTTTGAAAGCAGATCCTTCCTTGCGGGAGCCCCAGATGAAAACCCAGCCCTGGCCAACACACTGATTGCAACCTTGAGGAGAACCCAACTAGGCCATGAGCAGATCCCTGAATACAGAAACTGTGACATAATAAATGTGCTCAAGGCACTTCTAAAGTGTATCACTTTGAAGTTTATAATTTTTTGTCTGTTCCAACACTAGATAGCCAATACAGGTGGTACCTCCTTAAAACTCCATTGTTGGCAGAGAAAGACAACACCCATCCCTCCCATCCATGTTTTGTTGAATAAAAGACTTGGAGATTCCAGAGTTTGGTTGTTGTTGTTTTTTTTAATCACCACTCTGTTGTACAGAGAAAAAGACACCACACTTCAAGACCATGATGAATTTAGGATTCTGAATTTAGAGTTGGAAGAATTGCTTTTAATCCTTATCATTGCTGCTTATATGACACGAGGACCTGAGGCAAATTTATTAAGATGTTTTCTTCTCTACTGTAAAACAGGATTAATACTGTATGTGAAAGAACCTAGTATAAGGTGTGACATATACTAGGAATTAAGAAATGCTTCTTTTTTCCTACTTCTCCATCTTTTAAAATTCTCTAACAGAGCCATATATATATTATATACACAAACAAACACACACACACACACACCTAGAACCTAGAAGTGGATAAGTTAGGACCTTTGAATGAGCTGGGATATAACCGAGTTAAATTAACAAGTGACACCAGGAGACTGGCCCCATTTTAATGACATTACAGATTATGAAATATTATCGTACCATACATAACTTCATGGCATTATTTCATGGTCGTCTACAAATCCTGGTCCACAAGAAACATGTGCACAGCTTACTCCCAGCAGCCACTTTGTTATTAATTATTTTTATCAATTATTTTTGCAAATAATACTTTCACTCAACTGCCCTGCTTGCTTAAGGGTTATGTATTCTGTGAAGACTGTGGCATCATTTTAACTGTATAGCAACAGTGGAATAATTTTGGACTCAAGGTAGATAGAAAGTAAAGAAACTCTTGCACTGGATACTCAAAACTTAGGGAATTATTGCCCCAGGAGGGGTAGGGTTATGAGGAAGTCCTTACAAAGTATACATCTGATACTTGGCATGATACATGTATATAGTAATTACTCAATGAATTGTGTTTCTTAAAAATCTGTTATTAAGAAGCTAAAAAGTAAGAGTTTATCAAATCAGCTATCACTATAGATACACAGAACTGAAAGTAATTCTGGGGAACGAACTTTCTTTCTGAAGAGCTTTATGGTTTCTTCTGGATAAAGTTGGCCATATATACCCAGTTTTGTTTAAGAAATATTTGCTGCTATCTGGCAAGGTTCAGGGATGCTTCGTTTCAACAGGAAGCATATGTTCTGAAAGGTGACAAGAATGTTTATATTTATTTTATCCAGCCAGAGGTATTTTCTCTCTGATTTTGTTCATAGAATCTGAGTGCTTTGTTTTCCATCAAACTGAGGAAGATTTCAAGTTCCCACTTATTTTTAAAGGCCCATATATATATTTTGTCTCTTTTTATACTCTTAAAAAATGTAATTACTGGAAAAGTGCACATGTGTTTTATATTGAGCTAGAGCCATCTATCACACAAGTGATACTTAGAAGATAAACAAAACACATTAACATTTAAACAAAAATTAGTTTTGCCCCATCATGTTTTCTACTTCTGATACAACAACAGTGAGAAAGAAGCACAGAACAAAAATACCTATGGGAAAACATGATTCAACCTGCAGTAAAGCTGGATTCTCGTGATAGGGAAACATTTTATAATGAGGTATGACTGAATTAAACACCTGGTGGTTGCAATATCAAATTAAATCACCTCTTTTGAACTCAATTTCACTCATGAAATAACTGTAGTCATGTTTTTTTTTTTAAAACGAGCAGAGAAAATAAACTCATCAACAATAATTGTAATAAACTGGTCCTAAGGTAATAGGAAGTTGGCTTCAAAAAGGCCACATTATCTCTGTTCCTAATTAATAAGGCCACATTCTAACTTTGCATTTATTCATCTCCATAAATTTTGATAAATGATTGCATAATGTCTGCCTTTACTAACGTATCTCCAAGTGTAGGTTACCCTCATCCCTCCTTCTACTTAGTTTCTTTTAATAGGTAGATGTCTTAGTATGTCTGAGCTGCTATGACAAAATACCATATACCAGGTAGCTGGTATTTCTCATAGTTCTGCAGGCTGAGAAGTCCAAAATGAAGGTGTCAGCAGATTTAGTGTCTGGTGTGGGCCTGCATCGTGGTTCATAGACAGGAATCTTCACTCTGTGTCCTCACATGGCAGAAGGGGCTAGGGAGCTCTTGGGGTGTTTTTTATAAGGGCACTAATTCACTTCATGGAAAATAGAGGGGAAATGGTGGCAGACTTTATTTTTGGGGGCTCCAAAATCACTCCAGATGGTGACTGCAACCATGAAATGAAAAGACGCATACTCCTTGGAAGAAAAGATATGACCAACCTAGACAGCATATTAAAAAGCAGAGACATTACTTTGTCAACAAAGGTCCATCTAGTCAAGACTATGGTTTTTCCAGTAGTCACATATGGATGTGCGAGTTGGACTATAAAGAAAGCTGAGCACCGACGAATTGATGCTTTTGAACTGTGGTGTTGGAGAAGACTCTTGAGAGTCCCTTGGACTGCAAGGAGATCCAACCAGTCCATCCTAAAGGAAATCAGTCTTGAATATTCATTGGAAGGACTGATGTTGAAGCTGAAACTCCAATACTTTGGCTACCTGATGTGAAGAGCTGACTCATTTTAAAAGACCCTGATGCCGGGAAAGATTAAAGGTGGGAGGAGAAGGGGACGACAGAAGATGGGATGGTTGGATGGCATCACCTACTCGATGGACATGAGTTTGAGTAAACTCTGGGAATTGGTGATGGACAGGAAAGACTGGCATGCTGCAGTCCATGGGGACTCAAAGAGTCAGACACGACTGAGCAGCTGAACTGAATTCAGTTCATGACTTAATCACTTCCAAAGGCCCTACCTCTTAACACTATCACATGGGGGTGGAGGGCTTACGATTTCAATATAGGAATTTAGGGAGTGGAAGACATAACCACTTAGCACATAACAGTAGGTGATCAAAATTACAATTTTATAAGGCAGTACTACTATGCATAATGATATGTGCTGTGCTTAGTTGTTCATTTGTGTCCAATTCTGTGCTACCTCATGGAATGTAGCCCACAAGTCTCCTCTATTATTGGGGATTCTCCAGGCAGGAATACTGGAGTGGGTTGCCATGCCCTCTTCCAGTGGATCTTCTCATGCATAATGATAGCCAACATCTACTAAATATTTTCTTTAAATCAGATTTACCAACCTAGGAGTTTTATATACATTAACTCATGAAATTAAAAGAATACTTACTCCTTGGAAGAAAAGTTGTGACCAACCTAGATAGCATATTAAAAAACAGAGACATTACTTTGCCAACAAAGGTCTGTCTAGTCAAGGCTATGATTTTTCCAGTAGTCACGTTTGGATGTGACAGTTGGACTATAAGGAAAGCTGAGTGCTGAAGAATTGATGCTTTTGAGAAGTGGTGTTGGAGAACACTCTCGAGAGTCCCTTGGACTGCATGGAGATCCAACCAGTTTTTCCTAAAGATCAGTCCTGGGTGTTCATTGGAAGGACTGATGTTGAAGCTGAGGCTCCAATATTTTGGCCATCTGATGCAAAGAATTGACTCATTTGAGAAGACCCTGATTCTGGGAAAGATTGAAGGCAGGAGGAGAAGGGGACGACAGAGGATGAGATGGTTGGAAGGCATCACCAACTCAATGGAGAGGAGTTTGGGTAAACTCCAGGGGTTGGTGATGGATAGGGAGCCCTGGCATGCTGCAGTCCATGGGGTTGCAAAGAGTTGGACATGACTGAGCAACTAAACTGAACAGAACTGAATGTTTCCCCTGGAGAAGGGAATCACTACCCACTCCAGTATTCTTGCCTGAACAATTCCCTGGACAGAGGAGTCTGGCAGGCTATAGTCCCTGGGGTTTCAAAGAGTCGGACATGACTGAGAGACTTTCACTTCATTTCCTAGTGCTTACCTATCCAAGATTATAGGAATTCTCACTCTCTAAACCTACCCTTGAGAAACCTGTATGCATGTCAGGAAGCAACAGTTAGAACTGGACATGAAACAACAGACTGGTTCCAAATAGGAAAAGGAGTACGTCAAGGTTGTATACTGTCACCCTGCTTATTTAACTTATATGCAGAGTACATCATGAGGAACACTGGGCTGGAAGAAGCACAAGCTGGAATCAAGGTTGCCGGGAGAAATATCCATAACCTCAGATATGCAGATGACACCATCCTTATGGCAGAAAGTGAAGAGGAACTCAAAAGCCTCTTGATGAAAGTGAAAGAGGAGATCACCTGGCTACCAAGAATGACCCAGCATTCCCTGAGACTACTATGTTCTTTTCCACCTCTGAACCTTGGCCTACGTTTTACTCTTTGCCTATAATGCTTTTTTAAATTTCTTCCACTTTGGTTCCAATCATCTTTTAGAACTGGTTTTGCATATCATATTTTTTTTAGATAGACCTCCTTAACCCACAGTGACTAGAAAGGGAACCCCATCTTTGGACTTGAGAGAGTTAATTCTTCAGTTCAGTTCAGTTCAATCATTCAGTCATGTTCGACTCTATGCAACCCCATGAATCACAGCATGCCAGGTCTCCCTGTACATCACCAATTGGTAGTTTAATAAGGAGTCAAGGGTCCTTTAGGAGGAGAAAGAGGTCCAGGGCTCTTAAGTTGGAGAAAATGGACAAATGCTTTTCCTACATTGCTTTGTCTTAGTAACATAAGAGGTTTTTTTTCTTGAACTCTGGAGTTGTTATGATAACAGTCTTTAAGACTATCTTTCTTTAAGCCCAGAGCTCATTCCCCCTTTAAAAAGGAAAGTCTAAAGAAGCAAGGAGGACCTACTACAGGCCTGAAGTCAGGGGAGGCTGCTGAGAGGACTTAACCCACGTCCAAGGAGTGGCCGCTGTACAAGTGCAGAAGGGCCAAGAAGAGCTACTCCACGTTCAAGGTCAGGAGGGGTGACCATGAGGAGATACCCCTCATCCAAGGTAAGGAGCAGAGGCTGCGCTTTGCTGGAGTAGACGTGAAGAGATACCCCACGTCCAAGGTAAGAGAAACCCAAGTGAGACGGTAGGTGTTGTGAGAGGGCATCAGAGGGCAGACATATTGAAACCATAATCACAGAAAACTAGCCAATCTGATCACACGGACCACAGCCTTGTCTAACTCAATGAAACTAAACCATGCCATGTGGGGCCACCCATGACGGGCGGGTCATGGTGGAGAAGTCTGACAGAATGTGGTCCACTGGATAAGGGAATGGGAAAACACTTCAGTATTCTTGCATTGAGAACCCCATAAACAGTAGGAAAAAGCAAAATGATAGGATACTGAAAGAGCAACTCCCCAGGTCGGTAGGTGCCCAACATGCTACTGGATATCAGTGGAGAAATAACTCCAGAAAGAATGAAGTGAGGAAGCCAAAGCGAAACAAATACCCGGTTGTGGATGTGACTGGTGATAGAAGCAAGGTCTGATGTTGTAAAGAGCAATATTGCATAGGAACCTGGAATGTTAGGTCCATGAATCAAAGCAAATTGGAAGTGGTCAAACAGGAGATGGCAAGAGTGAACGTCGACATTCTAGGAATCAGTAAACTAAAATGGACTGGAAAGGGTGAATTTAACTCAGATGATCATTATATCTACTACTGTGGGCAGGAATCCCTTAGAAGAAATGGAGTAGCCATCATGGTCAACAAAAGAGTCAGAAATGCAGTACTTGGATGCAATCTCAAAAATGAAAGAATGATCTCTGTTCGTTTCCAAGGCAAACCCATTCAATGTTACAGTAATCCAAGCCTATGCCCAAACCCGTAACGCTGAAGAAGCTGAAGTTGAACGGTTCTATGAAGACCTAAAAGACCTTTAGAACTAACACCCAAAAAGATGTCCTTTTCATTATAGGGGACTGGAATGCAAAAGTATGAAGTCAAGAAACACCTGGAGTAACAGGCAAGTTTGGCCTTGGAGTATGGAATGAAGCAAGGCAAAGGCTAATAGAGTTTTGCCAAGAGAACACACTGGTCATAGCAAACACCCTCTTCCAACAACGCAAGAGGAGACTCTACACATGGACATCACCAGATGGTCAACACCAAATTCAGATGGATTATATTCTTTGCAGCCAAAGATGGAGAAGCTCTGCTGCTGCTGCTGCTGCTAAGTCACTTCAGTCGTGTCCGACTCTGTGTGACCCCATAGACGGCAGCCCACCAGACTCCCCCATCCCTGGGATTCTCCAGGCAAGAACACTGGAGTGGGTTGCCATTTCCTTCTCCAATGTGTGAAAGTGAAAAGTAAAAGTGAAGTGGCTCAATCATGTTTGACTCGTAGAGACCCCATGGACTGCAGCCTACCAGGATCCTCTGTCCATGGGATTTTCTAGGCAAGAGTACTGGAGTGGTTTGCCATTGCCTTCTCTGGGAGAAGCTCTATAAGTCTGAAAAAACAAGACTGGGAACTGACTGTGGCTCAGATCATGAACTCCTTATTGCCAAATTCAGACTTAAATTGAAGAAAGCAGGGAAAATCAGTGGACCATTCAGGTATGACCTAGATCAAATCCCTTATGATTATACAGTGAAAGTGAGAAAAAGATTTAAGGGACTAGATCTGATAGACAGAGTGCCTGATGAACTATGGACATTGTACAGGAGACAGAGATCAAGACCATCCCCATGGAGAAGAAATGCAAAAGAGCAAAATGGCTGTCTGAGGAGGCCTTACAAATAGCTGTGAAAAGAAGAGAAGTGAAATCAGAGAAGAAAAGGGAAGATATAAGCGTCTGAATGCAGAGTTCCAAAGAACAACAAGGAGAGAAAAGAAAGCCTTCCTCAGTGATCAACGCAAAGAAATAGAGGAAAACAACAGAATGGGAAAGACTAGAGATCTCTTCAAGAAAATTAGAGATACCAAGGGAACATTTCATGCAAAGATGGGCTCGATAAAGGACAGAAATGGTATGGACATAACAGAAGCAGAAGATATTAAGAAGAGGTGGCAAGTGTTGGAGTCCTTTAATGACTGGGACCTGGTTGTCCAG
Organism: Moschus berezovskii; assembly: GCF_049115385.1. Classification (NCBI taxonomy): domain Eukaryota; kingdom Metazoa; phylum Chordata; class Mammalia; order Artiodactyla; family Moschidae; genus Moschus; species Moschus berezovskii. Next base: position 58,450,785 of record NC_142464.1, on the reverse strand, counting down.
AAGCAATGATAAGAAAGTGAAAGAGAGAGCCAGAGGGAGGGAGAGAGAGAGAAGAAAGAAGGAAAGAAAGAAAGACATGGGGACCCAAGCTCTGGTGGAGCAAAGTTGCTTTAATGATCTTTCTGTGAGTAAATATAGGCTGTAGTACAAGAAATTTCTTTCGTCAATGATAAAGATCAGAAAACCAAATTTACAATAAACGTTACCAAGGGAACAAGGGATAATAATGGTCACAATGTCAAAAGACAATCCATATCTCAAGAAAGGGGGTAGAGACTAAGCAGTTTTGTCCTAAAGAGAATGTTTACTAAAGGAGATTCAAGCCTGTCTCACGCAATGACCTCAGTTCCAGAGTAGTGTGCTACTCCACTTGAAAAGAAAGAAAGGATTTCTTAGAAACAGAATGTAGGAATCCTCCTGTTAAACACTCCCCGACAGCAAGAATACACAGAAGAACTGTACAAAAAAGATCTTTAAGACCCAGATAATCACAATGGTGTGATCACTCACCTAGAGACAGACATCTTGGAATGTGAAGTCAAGTGGGCCTTAGAAAGTATCACTAAGAACAAAACTAGTGGAAATGATGGAATTCCAGTTGAGCTATTTCAAATCCTGAAGTGATGCTCTGAAAAGTGCTGCCCTCAATATGTCAGCAAATTTGGAAAACTCAGCATTGGCTACAGGACTGGAAAAGGTCAGTCTTCAATCCAATGCCAAAGAACGCTTAAACTACTGGACAATTTCACTCATCTCACACACTAGTTAAGTCATGCTGAAAATACTCTAAGTCAAGCTTCAGCAAAACGTGAAATGTGAACTTCCAGATGTTCAAGCTAGATTTAGAAAAGGCAGAGGAACCTTTTAGAAAAGGCAGAGATCAAATTTCTAACATCCACTGAATCTTCGAAACAGCAAGAGAGTTCCAGAAAAAACATCTATTTCTGCTTCATTGACTATGCCAAAGCCTTTGACTGTGTGGATCACAATAAACTGTGGAAAATTCTGAAAGAGATGGGAATACCAGACCACCTGACCTGCCTCTTGAGAAACCTGTATGCAGGTCAGGAAGCAATAGTTAGAACTGGACATGGAACAATAGACTGGTTCCAAATAGGAAAAGGAGTACATCAAGGCTGCATATTGTCACCCTGCTTATTTAACTTATATGCAGAGTACATCATGAGGAACGCTGGGCTGGAAGAAGCACCAGCTGGAATCAAGATAGCTGGGAGAAATATCAATAACCTCAGATATGCAGATGACACCACCCTTATGGCAGGAAGTGAAGAGGAACTCAAAAGCCTCTTGATGAAAGTGAAAGAGGAGAGTGAAAAAGTTGGCTTGAAGCTCAGCATTCAGAAAACGAAGATCATGGCATCTGGTCCCATCACTTCATGGGAAATAGATGGGAAAACAGTGGAAACAGTGTCAGACTTTATTTTGGGGGGCTCCAGAATCACTGCAGATGCTGATTGCAGCCAGGAAATTAAAAGACGCTTACTCCTTGGAAGGAAAGTTATGATCAACCTTGATAGTATATTAAAAAGCAGAGACATTCCTTTGCCAACAAAGATCCGTCTAGTCAAGACTATGGTTTTTCCCGTGGTCATGTATGGATGTGAGAGTTGGACTGTGAAGAAAGCTGAGCGCCGAAGAATTGATGCTTTTGAACTGTGGTGTTGGAGAAGACTCTTGAGAGTCCCTTATACTGCAAGAAGATCCAACCAGTCCATTCCAAAGGAGCTCAGTCCTGGGAGTTCATTGGAAGGACTGATGCTAAAGCTGAAACTCCAATACTTTGGCTACCTCATATGGAGAGTTGACTCATTGAAAAGACCCTGATGCTGGGAGGGATTGAGGCAGGAGGAAAGGGGACGACAGAGAATGAGATGACTGGATGGCATCACCGACTCAATGGACATGAGTTTGCGTTAACTCCGGGAGTTGGTGATGGACATGGAGGCCTGGCTTGCTGCGACTCATGGGGTCACAGGGTGGGGCATGATTGAGTGACTAAACTGAACTGAATGATTACATAACAGAACAACTCATCTTGCTCTGCTGCTGTTATGTCACTTCAGTCGTATCTGACTCTGTGTGACCCCATAGACGGAAGGCCACCAGGCTCCCCCATCCCTGGTATTCTCCAGGCAAGAACATTGGAGTGGGTTGCCATTTCCTTCTCCAATGTGTGAAAGTGAAAAGTGAAAGTGAAGTCGTTCAGTCGTGTCCGACCCTTAGCTACCCCACGGACTGCAGCCTACCAGGCTCCTCCATCCATGGGATTTTCCAGGCAAGATTACTGGAGTGGCTTGCCATTGCCTTCTCTGATGTTTTTCCTTAAGCTCTTTTCTAATGATTATATAACAACAGTGTGTTTTGCTTGATGGCATTTTTCTCTTTTACAAGAACCTTCTGACTAATCTTGTTATCTTAAGACTTAAGTTGTTTGAGTGGGTCTGGTAAGACTTTTCTATTGTTGGTTCTAATCTTTTAATTATGATGTTTGTTTTGGGAGTGGATCTGGTAAAAGTAGATCAGGCCTTGATAAGACAAGCAAGTGGGCACTCTTCTGATGTATATGTCAGAAGCTTCCTGTGTCCATTTTTAATGCAATAAAATTTCTGCCACACCAATTCTGAGTGATCAAGCCTGGTCCCTGACCCTGAAGCTAAATCTTCTTCAGAGATCACAAATCTAACGTTGTTCACTGTAGGCTATCAGGCCTTAGGTGGTGGATATTTTACCCCATTATAGCCCTTACCAGTTTGGGAAAGCTTCTGGTGTATGTTATGTTCTTTGATACTAGGAACTGTGTTTACTCAGCCACAAAGTCATGTCCGACCCTTTGGGACCTCACAGACTGTAGCCTGCCAGGCTTCTCTGTCCATGGAATTTTCCAGGCAAGAATACAGGAGCAGGTTGTCATGCCTTCCTCCAGAGGATCTTCCCCACTTCAGGATCAGACTCTTGAGTCTCCTGCACAAACTGGCAGATTCTTTACCATTGGGCCACCTGGGAAGCCCGCATAGCACACTTTGATGATAGGGACTCCATCTTGTTTATATTATATAGTAAAGTGCCAGGGCAGAGGGCATAGCCAGTTTGGTGAAACAATGAATAATTAGGTTCATTATATTTCTAATTCAATTTGGATTACTTTCCTAATAATTTCTGGGTTATAAAACACAACACAGAAACGGAAAGGAATGAGTATAGCTTGGCAAGAATTTTCGGAGTTACTAATGAACAATTTGTTGTTTTTGTGAAAATCCTGGATAAGTTGAAGAAAATATAGATAAATATATCTCAGAGCTTTAGACAGTTAATTCTAAGGATATTGACTTTAAAATGTCCCTAGTCAATGTTTTATTTTTCCCTTTATTTACTGAGGGATTTTCAAGTCCATTTAAAAAGCACTGCCAAAACCATACTAGTAAGAGTGATTTAAAGGTAATAGTAAGGAAATTGGATGAACAGAAAGACAGAAACAAAGGACAACTCTAAAATAAAATAAAAATGGAAAATGAGAATCTACATTGTGTGGGCCTTTAGAATGAGCAGTCAAGCTGCTTACATTTTTGCAAGATAGATTCATCTGCTTCTTAGGACTGAAATAATGCTAAAAACAAGGAGGCTTAGTTAAAGTTAGTTTTAATGTATTTTTGATGATTAATGATAACTCTAGTTTGAATACTTTGAGGACTGATATTTAAATAGGAATCAAGTAGTGTTTAAATAGCAAACAAATTCTTTGAATATTTAATCTATGGCTTTCAGAAATCAGATACAGAAATAAAAACCATATATATATATTAAGATAAATATTGAAAACAAATCAAAATGATGTGTGCTGTAAGTGGCATGCATTATTTATAGAATCGATTACAATCAGAAGTATTACATATGCACGTATATCAATTATGTTAAATAGATTTCACATATTTAATGACTAAAGACTTTCATAGCAGCCTCAGAGCTAATTATGAAATGAATAAGCTATTATCCATCTTTCTAGATGTTTCTGAAATGTCTTTGAATATTTAGCATTGTTTTGAGCTAGATATTATATATTAGTTTTATACATTTGTCAGGAATTAAATCTATTCAGTTCAGTTCAGTTGCTCAGTTGTGTCCGACTCTTTTCGACCCCATGAATCATAGCACGCCAGGCCTCCCTGTCTATCACCAACTCCCGGAGTTCACTCAAACTCATGTCCATTGAGTCGGTGAAGCCATCCAGCCATCTCATTCTCTGTCGTCCCCGTCTCTTCCTGCCCCCAATCCCTCCCAGCATCAGAGTCTTTTCCAGTGAGTCAACTCTTTGAATGAGGTGGCCAAAGTATTGGAGTTTCAGCTTTAGCATCAGTCCTTCCAATGAACACCCAGGACTGATCTCCTTTAGGATGGACTGGTTGGATCTCCTTGCAGTCCAAGGGACTCTCAAGAGTCTTCTCCAACACCACAGTTCAAAAGCATCAATTCTTCAGCGCTCAGCTTTCTTCACAGTCCAACTCTCACATCCATACATGACCACTGGAAAAACCATAGCCTTGACTAGATGGACATTTGTTGGCAAAGTAATGTCTCTGCTTTTTAATATGCTATCTAAGTTGGTCATAACTTTCCTTCCAAGGAATAAGTGTCTTTTAATTTCATGGCTGTAATCAGCATCCGCAGTGATTTTGGAGCCCAAAAAATAAAGTCTGACACTGTTTCCCCATCTATTTCCCATGAAGTGATGGGATAAGATGCCATCAAATATATTTGCATTCATTTTATTCACTAAATCCAATGGAATTTTCTCAGGATGACAGACATTTTGAGACTCTGAAATGTCTTGGAAGTCTTAGGGTTAAATATAATACCACTATCATAGTTAGTTCCCAAGAAATAGATGTAATAATTAATATTTGACATTGATAAGACAATAGCTGTGGTTAAGAGTTTAATCTGATGGTGTAAACAGAATTTGTTTCCATAAGTAGTTGATCAATGTGGAGATAAACACTAAAATACCTGAATGAAAAGAACCCCTCTGATTTTCTTGGCACTGCATGGATTTTGTGTGGTTGTGGAGGTCACTCTGAATTTTCTCATTATATTTTATCTTTCCAAGTCATGGAGAAACTGACTTCTTGGGATGAAAGTATTCACATAAAATTGAAGACCTTAGTCAAAAATGTGGCTTTCCTTCAAGGTGAAAACATGTTTTTCCTGTGTATAAAGATAAGCTCAGCAATTGCCAGCGGATATGAAAAACAAAATTGCTGTCATTTGTTATGGCAGCAATTTTACATACCTGATATTATCTAATTTACAATCTGTTTTGAAAGAAATATCTGCCTTTGTCCATGAGAGTCACAAGTCTCAGAAAGTAAATAGTTTTCCCAGAGTCACACTGTTGATGGGAGGTAAATTGAGCACTGGAGCAAGGATTGCATAGTCCAAGACTGTACTCATTAACCATGGTACTATACTTTTTTGAGCTCCAAAATCACTGCGGATGCTGATTGCAGCCATGAAATTCAAAGACGCTTACTCCTTGGAAGGAAAGTTATGACCAATCTAGATAGTATATTAAAAAGCAGAGACATTACTTTGCCAACAAAGGTCCGTCTAGTCAAGGCTATGATTTTTCCAGTCGTCATGTATGGATGTGAGAGTTGGACTGTGAAGAAAGCTGATCACCAAAGAATTGATGCTTTTGAACTGTGGTGTTGGAGAAGACTCTTGAGAGTCCCTTGGACTGCAAGGAGGTCCAACCAGTCCATTCTAAAGGAGATCAGTCCTGGGTGTTCATTGGAACAACTGATGCTGACCTACCTAGATAGCATATTAAAAAGCAGAGACATTACTTTGCCAACCAAGGTCCGTCTAGTCAAAGCTATGGTTTTTCCAGTGGTCATGTATGGATGTGAGAGTTGGACTGTGAAGAAAGCTGATCGCCGAAGAATCGATGCTTTTGAACTGTGGTGCTGGAGAAGACTCTTGAGAGTCCCTTGTACTGCAAGGAGATCCAACCAGTCCATTCTAAAGGAGATCAATCCTGGGTGTTCATTGGAAGGACTGATGCTAAAGCTGAAACTCCAATACTTTGGCCACCTCATGCGACGAGTTGACTCACTGGAAAAGACTCTGATGCTGGGAAGGATTGGGGGCTGGAAGTGAAGGGGATGACAGAGAATGAGATGGCTGGATGGCATCACCAACTTTATGGACATGAGTTTGAGTGAACTCCGGGAATTGGTGATGGACAGGGAGGCCTGGTGTGCTGTGATTCATGGGGTTGCAAAGAGTCGGACATGACTGAGCGACTGAACTGAACTTAACTGATACTTGTCTAACAGATAGATGCTTCTTAGACTACATCCTCATATTCCCTTTTGCTGACTCATTGGGTGATACCTCTGGTTGACAAAGTTCTTAATAGCACAACCACAAGAGAGGGTTAAAATCTATTGTGTTAGGTACCTCTTATTTCAATTTAAAGCTGATAGCTTGAAAAATCAGAGGAAAAAAATCAAGAATTTATTGTTAGATTTTGTTTTCCCCATATCTATACTTCAATTTTCAGGTTTATTTGCTTTGTTTTGTTCAGTTTTGTCATAAAGTCCTCAAGGTTTCCTAGCACCTTGTTATCTAAGGTAGGTCAAGCACCAGCACCAAGGGAAATATATGGGAGTGTCTTAGAAACAGAGACCTGAGATTACATCCAAACCTACTGAATCAGCACCTGGCTTTTACCAAGATTCTCAGGTGATTCATAGGCACATTAAAGTTAGAGGCTCACTGCCCTTGCAGGCCATCAGAATGCTTTTAAATAGCCCTGGGAACAAGAGAGTAGATGCAAGTCTTGTAGTCTTTCAAGGATCAACAACTCTATTTTGATATTGCCTATGTGTTCAAATGGGGACAGAAGTGATTTCATAAATCATCAATCAGCTATCAGTCCTATTGTGATTCTCAGCTACGGCAGTTATTTCTCTAACAGTTTATATCACTTGATTTCCATCTGTAGGACTTCCTGTGTTACCTCCTGTTTTGGAGTCACCTCTTTCTATGTAGAGAATGGTTTAACAACTCCAAATTTATAATCTGTAGTTGGATTTCAAGTAATTCCCAAGTGCTTTTCTGGTTCCTTTCCTCTGTGTAACTTGGCTTCTCTCTTGTTCACTGCTCCTCTTATCTTCAGGCCAATAATGTCTCATGTTATTAGTCTCTGTCTCTGAAGATTTGTACTTCCTTTTCTTCTTTATGGTGCCCAGTACCTGTTGAGCTATGGCCTACTTATTGTTTGTCTCTGAGATTTTCTGGTGGTTTCTGCCTGCTCAGACATTTTATGATTTGGCTTCATTGTCCAATTCTGGTAAGCCATGCAGGCACTAGTTTCATCTTTTACTTTGTCCAGGACAGAATAAATATAGATCAACTCATAATAAAAAAATCAATTATTTTGGGTATAATTTTTAATGTGCAGATTAATTAGGAACTTGCAAGGCTTGTGTATCTTACTCCCCTACAAATATATTTGGTTAGTTTTTTATGATTAAGAGTTTGATTTTCAAAATTACTGAACTTAAAAAAATGTGGTAACTTCAGGTCCTTTAGACATTTTATTCAGAATCCATTAAGAGCAGCAGATATTATTAATTCATTATATGAAATGGAAGTTTTGACAAAAGCAAAATCCACAGAACTTTAGAAAACATATAATTAAGGTTCTTCAGAAAACTGCACTTAAAGAGTAAAGACTTGGTGTTAGGACTTTTATTTGAAAGTGAAAGAAATAAAATGAACCTTAAGTCTATGCTACCTGGTCCTTTTCCTGGCCCAGGATTATGCCTATCTTCAGGATTCTGGTTTTGGATGTATGTGCATAGCCCAACTGTCTGCAATGAAGAGAGAGCCCTATTTGTAGAAATCGACTCTGTGACTCGACCTTTTAGAACTAACACCCACAAAAAATGTCCTTTTCATTATAGGGGACTGGAATGCAAAAGTAAGAAGTCAAGAAACACCTGGAGTAACAGGCACATTTGGCCTTGGAGCATGGAATGAAGCAGGGCAAAGGCTAATAGAGTTTTGCCAAGAGAACGCACTGGTCATAGCAAACACCCTCTTCCAACAACACAAGAGAAGACTCTACACATGGACATCACCAGATGGTCAACACAGAAATCAGATTGATTATATTCTTTGCAGCCAAAGATGGAGAAGCTCTATGCAGGTAGGAAAAACAAGACCAGGAGCTGACTGTGGCTCAGATCATGAACTCCTTATTGCCAAATTCAGACTTAAATTGAAGAAAGTAGGGAAAATCAGTGGACCATTCAGGTATGACCTAGATCAAATCCCTTATGATTATACAGTGAAAGTGAGAAATAGATTTAAGGCACTAGATCTGATAGACAGAGTGCCTGATGAACTATGGACGGAGGTTCATGACATTGTACAGAAGACAGAGATCAAGACCATCCTCATGGAGAAGAAATGCAAAAAAGGAAAATGGCTGTCTGAGGAGGCCTTAAAAATAGCTGTGAACAGAAGAGAAGTGAAATCAGAGAAGAAAAGGGAAGATATAAGCATCTGAATGCAGAGTTCCAAAGAACAACAAGGAGAGAAAAGAAAGCCTTCCTCAGTGATCAACGCAAAGAAATAGAGGAAAACAACAGAATGGGAAAGACAAGAGATCTCTTCAAGAAAATTAGAGATACCAAGGGAATATTTCATGCAAAGATGGGCTCAATAAAGGACAGAAATGGTATGGACATAACAGAAGCAGAAAATATTAAGAAGAGGTGGCAAGAATACACAGAAGAACTGTACAGATAAGATCTTCACGATGAAGATAATCACGATAGAGTCATCACTCACCTGGAGCCAGACATCTTGAAATGTGAAGTCAAGTGGGCCTTAGAAAGCATCACGATGAACAAAGCTAGTGGAGGTGATGGAATTCCAATTGAGCTATTTCAATTCCTGAAAGATGATGCTGTGAAAGTGCTGGACTCAATATGCCAGCAAATTTGAAAAACTCAGCAGTGGCCACAGGACTTGAAAAGGTCAGTCTTCTTTCCAATCCCATAGAATGGGAATGTCAAAGAAAACTTAAACTACTGCACAATTGCACTCATCTTGCATGCTAGTAAAGTCATGCTCAAAATTCTCCAAGCCAGGCTTCAGCAATATGTGAACCATAAATTTCCAGATTTTCAGGCAGGTTTTAGAAAAGGCAGAGGCACCAGAGATCAAATTGCCAACATCCGCTGGATCATGGAGAAAGCAAGAGAATTTCAGAAAAACATCTATTTCTGCTTCATTGACTATGCCAAAGCCTTTGACTGTGTCGATCACAATAAACTGTGGAACATTCTGAAAGAGATGGGAATTGCAGACCACCTGACCTGCCTCTTGAGAAACCTGTATGCAGGTCAGGAAGCAACAGTTAGAACTGGACATGGAACAGACTGGTTCCAAATAGGAAAAGGAGTACGTCAAGGTTGTATATTGTTACCCTGCTTATTTAACTTATATGCAGAGTACATCATGAGGAACGCTGGGCTGGAAGAAGCACCAGCTGGAATCAAGATTGCCGGGAGAAATATCAATAACCTCAGATATGCAGATGACACTACCCTTATGGCAGAAAGTGAAGAGGAACTCAAAGGCCTCTTGATGAAAGTGAAAGAGGAGAGTGAAAAGTTTGGCTTGAAGCTCAACATTCAGAAAACAAAGATCATGGCATCTGGTCCCATCACTTCATGGGAAATATATGGGAAAGCAGTGGAAACAGTGTTAGACTTTACTTTTTTTGGGCTCCAAAATCACTGCAGATGCTGATTGCAGCCAGGAAATTAAAAGACGCTTACTCCTTGGAAGGAAAGTTATGACCAGCCTAGATAGCATATTAAAGAGCAGAGACATTACTTTGCCAACAAAGGTCCGTCTAGTCAAGGCAATGGTTTATCCAGTGGTCATGTGTGGATGTGAGAGTTGGACTGTGAAGAAAGCTGATTGCCGAAGAATTGATGCTTTTGAACTGTGGTGCTGGAGAAGACTCTTGAGAGTCCCTTGTACTGCAAGGAGATCCAACCAGTCCATTCTAGAGGAGATCAATCCTGGGTGTTCATTGGAAGGACTGATGCTAAAGCTGAAACTCCAATACTTTGGCCACCTCATGCGACGAGTTGACTCACTGGAAAAGACTCTGATGCTGGGAGGGATTGAGGGTGGGAGGAGCCGGGGACGACAGAGAATGAGATGGCTGGATGGCATCACCGACTCGATGGACATGAGTTTGAGTGAACTCCGGGAGTTGGTGATGGACAGGGAGGCCTGGCGTGCTGTGATTCATGGGGTCGCAAAGAGTTGGACACGACTGAGCAACTGAACTGAACTGAACTCTGTGACTCACTTTTCCTTCACTGTGTGCTTCAGGACTATCTAAATACTGTTTAAGGTCTATCATCTTGGACCAAAATGCATTCATTCCCCTCTCTCATGTTACATTTAATGGCTTGTATTGTCAGCATGCTCTCTAGGATTCACAAAATCCTCTTCTTTTCCAGCTAAAAAGTCTCCCTTTTGATTAGAACAAAACCATTTGCCATAATCCCATTCTCACTACGGAGAAGGCAATGTCAAGCCACTCCAGTACTCTTGCCTGGAAAATCCCATGGCCAGAGAAGCCTGGTAGGCTGCAGTCCATGGGGTCTCAAAGAGTTGGACATGACTGAGCGACTTCACTTTCCCTTTTCACTTTCATGCATTGGGGAAGGAAATGGCAACCCACTCCAGTGTTTTTGTCTGGAGAACCCTAGGGATGGCGGAGCCTGGTGGGCTGCCGTCTATGGGGTCGCACAGTGTCGGACACAACTTAAGTGACTTAGCAGTAGCAGCATTCTCACTAGCTTCTTAGTGTCCATTTGTTCTGTCTCCAAATAGTTTTGTCTTTCACATAATGTGGAATGCCTTCTAATCCCATCAGGCGTATTTCTTTTGTGAATTTATCCAACTTCCACAAAATTGTAAATGAGTTCAAACTTTCTACCTCCCACTAAACAACAACGACAAAACAAAATCCTTTTAGTATTGTAGATTTTATGTATATATGTATGTATTTATCTGTACACACAGATATATTAAATTATAAGAATACAGATCAGTACATTTTAAAAAAATGAACAGACTCATGTAACAAGGTCTCAGATCAAAAAGAACATTTTTACCCACTCCTGTTAGCCGCTTTGTACTAAGGCTAAGACTGCATTCAGAGTTGTCTTTATTTGTTCCTCACCACCATCAGTCAGGATGAGCTAGGTTATGCTGTAGTAACAAACAGCCAGATTCTCAGTGGATTAAAAGATTAGAGAATTGTTTCCAGCTTTACATATCCATTGAGACCATTGCAGCTCTGCAGAACCTTATCTGTTATTTGAAATGTTTTTGTTTTTTTTCCTCATAGTGAGAAATTTGAATTATGGAGAATTATACTCAGGTACTTGAAGGCTTACGTATTCTCTTTTAACCATGTTTGTGTGTGTGTGTGTGTGTATTCTACACAACTCATATATTTCCTTGAAGAGTTAGTCCGATTTTCTAGTTTAAAGCTGTATAAATTATCATTCCCAACACAATCAGAACATTTTTGATTCCATATCTAGTCCTATAAATCAATCAGTATAAATAGGAGATATTGATTTGAGTCAAAGGGCATAAGATCACATTGGACAACATTGGATGGGTTTTACTTATAAGAGGCTACTTTTCGCCTGTTTGTTTTGAAAATATTACCAAATTGCACTCACAGCTTATACTGAGGTTTTTGGCCCACCCTTGACGTTTCTCCTGATGTTTACAGAATTGTAAGGTAGTAGGTAAATATTTTTATTGTCCTCAATAATTTTATGCATCATATCTAAACATTTCCGCCTCATTCCAGTTCACAAAGATTTTCTTATGTTTTGTAGAAACTCTGTTTGAGGTTTTACATTTAGGTCTATGATCCATTTGATCCATTGTGAATTAAGTTCTATATGTAGTATGAGATATGAATCAAAGCTCTGATTTGATTTGATTTGTATGTGGATATCCAATTTAAAATTGTTCTAGAACCAATATGTAGACAAACTATTGTTTTCCACTAAATTGCCTTTTGCAACTTTGTAAAAAATCGATTGTCCATACACATATGGGTCTATTTTTCAGCTCTATTCTTTTTTTTTAAATCTATCTTAATACTCAGACCTCAGCTTCTTAAATACTGTAGTTAAATTAAGTATTGAAATCACATAAAATTCTTCAGGTTTTTCTCTTAGTTCTTTTAGCTATTCTTGGCTCTATTTTGATGTGGATATTAGAATTAGCTTGTCAGTATATATTAAAAATAAAAACTAGCAGTGGTTTTGATTGGACTATATCAGATCATTGGGGAAAATTGATATATTAACAATATTAAATCTTCTGAAATAAATTTCGCCTTTCATTTGAGTCTTTATCTCTACAGCACTTTCTCATTTTCATTTTATCACTTTTGCACATCTTTAGTCAGTTTTAGACCCACATATTTTGTTGTTTTTTGGTACTAGTGGAAATGTTATTTTTTAAAAAAATCAAATGTTAGCATAACTGTTGTACTTATTTAAGTGATTGTTTCAGGATTTCTAGTATATATTTTTAACATCATAGTCTACTGTCAAGTGATATGCTACTTCTCAACTAGCACATAAGTCTGAAGACAGTATAGTTCTATGTCTATCTCTTTCCAACTCACCCTCCCCCCTAAAACAAACAAAAATCCACAGCAAAATAAAACCTTGACTTCTGAGTTTGTTTTGTAATTCTAGCTCCTTGGTCTTTGTGAACTTAAAGCTCTATTTTTTAATTCAAGAAGACTGTAAGCCAACATCTTGTCCTCCCCCTTTTAGACTTTAAATAAATGCCTTGGACAATCATAGAGCTTACCTTATTAGTTTCCTGTGGTAGGCTGAATAAAAGCCCCCCAACACACCCCAAGATGTCTACCTCCTGACCTCCAGAACATGTGACTGTTACCTTATATAGGAAAAGAAACTTTGCAGGTATAATTAATTTAAGAGTTAGTTTTGTAGTGGGGCACTTGACCTGCTATCCAGGTGGGCCCAATGTAATCACTATGCTCTTTAGAGGAGGAATGAAAGAAACTTCAAAGCCAGAGGAGGAGGTTATGCGATACTGGAAGTAGAGAAGGGAGTGTTGCACTTTGAAGGTGCAGTTGAGGGCACAGGCAGATGAGCTCAGGGGAACCTAGAACCTCAAAAAGGTGAGAAAATGGATTCTTCACTCAGAACTTCCAGGGAGAATTAGCCCTGCTGGTACCTTTACTTCAGTTCAGTGAAACTGACCTCCAGAATTGCAAGAGAACTTTTAAATCTTTTAAGGCATTAAATTTTCAGTAATTTATTACAAAAGGAAGCTAACACATCTTACATCTTTTGAGGATCATTGTCTTTTGATTAGTGATGTTCACTGCCTTAAATACTATTATTTTATATATTGTGTTTGTTTGCGTTTGGCTGTTCCAGCTTGGAGGGTAAATTGGTTCCCTGCTACTTTATTTGAAAGTGGAAATCCAAAAATGTTTTGTAATTTTCAGGGATTAAACAAAAGCAATTCCTTGAAGATCTGTATGTGGAGTTGCTTTTTTGAGGGAAAAAATTTAGTATTCTGAAGTGTATAATGTTATGTGGTTAATGGATTGATGGTAAGGAAAGTGACTGGCATAAGATGGTGTCTTCATCTAAAAGAAAAAGAGAGAATTTCATACTATTGTATGGAAGTAGAATAGTATGGTGAAACAGCAAAGAGCTTTGGAGTCAGACTTCAGTTTATTTCTTGATTTTACTCCTTTCTTCTTTGAAGTGAGGTAAGACATTAACCTTACTTCTGCTTTCACTGCAAGAGACCCAGATTTGATTCCTTTGTCGGGAAGATCCACTGGAGAAGGAAATGGCAACCCATTCCAGTATTCTTTCCTGGAGAATCCCATAGACAGAGGAGACTGGCAGGCTATAGTCCATGGGGTTGAAATAGTCTTACTTAATGACTAAACCACCACCACCAAGACATTAACTAATCTAAGAGTTGATTTTGCCATCTGTAAGACAGGGATAACGTTCTATGATTGCTGCAAATCATGAATGTAAAGGACTTAATCTGGCACTGGGCATATATTAATAGCAAGGATTTAATAAATGTTAATTTCTTGATTCTTAATGTCTTCTAATAAAGTATAGTATTAGGCAATGGAAGAATTCTGGAAGCTGGATATCAACTCCTCTTAAAAAATGGTCAGGAAGAGGGAAGGGATGTTTATACTCACTGGTTAGTAGTCTTCTTCCTCCCATCCTCTGCCCTCAAGTCCATCCAGTTGTGACTGAGCCAATGCTTTTTATCTTCAGTTTACCTGTATCACTCCACACAAGTTGGTCTTGATAGCTTCTTTTCTATGTCTGGAACAGGGACTTCTCCTGTCCTTTAAAACCTTCCTGAATACAAATGAGCAACTCACACAAAAGTTAATTTACAGAATGAGGTAAAATTGAAATTTCATGTTACATGACTTTTCTAAAATTTTAAAATTCTTTAAATTTCACATTATGCTGACTTAGAGGTAAGTTACTGGTTTGAATCCTTGTCCATGTGTCACTTTCGAAAAGCCACTTAATTTTTCTTAGCTTTCGTTCTTTTATTATAAAGAAACAATTATGATATCTTCATCATCAGATACCTATAAAAATTAATTGACTAATATATGTAAAAGTGCTTACAACTGTCTGTGCATGATAAGTATTAAATAAATTTATAATTATCAATATTTCAAAATTATGCAAATATATTGGTATTAACTATGCTTTTATTATAAAACACATTTATCTTTAATGTAGTTGCTTTGTAAAAGCTTAAATAATCCAATATATTTACTAAATTTTTGGTTCTTTTCTCGTTAGAATGCCTAGATGTCTTACCCATATAATTCTATCTATTGATGCCATCATCAGAGGCATCAGACCTAGTGACTGTTACAGAAATGCTTTTGCATACTCAGTGCCCTCAAGTACTAGTAGTTAAGAGTCAGACGACTTATAGACTTTGAAACATTGGTTTCTGTTATTTGACCCATTTAATATAGAGAAAGCGATCATGGGAATAGGCTCTGTAAGCAATATATGTTGCTTATTTCTAATAAAGATTCTAAGAAAGTCTAGTGCTTTTCAAAATTTAATATACCTGAAAATCACCTCAAGATCTGTGAATATGTGGATTCCACATCAAAGTCTTGAGTGGGAGCTGAGCTTCTTCAAGAAGAGCCAGTTCCCAGGCAATGTGTCTTTCTTTGCTGCTGGTTCTTGAACTACACTGTGAATAGCAAGGTTGTAAGATGTGGAGGATTAGAACAATGACAGGCTAATTTTGAAGATCTTTAGTCATTTTGACATCTACAGTTGTACATCAGGTACATCCCTTACATATTTGAGAGGAACATACTTTGTGGTTTTGAGGTTGGTTATAAATTGCATCCGTAAGGTATGCCTCTTAGATGTCATGTTTCTCTTAATGTCAATTTTATCCCATTAGTCGTTTCACTTGTGTGATATATTCTGCTTTAAAACTAGGCTACCTAATATCCATTAGGAAGTAAAGATAAAATTGGCAAACTTCTGATTTTCTTAAGGTCATAACATAAACATGAGGTGAAAACTGGATCATTCTAAAATTATTAAACTAATTACATTACCTGTAAAATACCCAAAAGTTATGTCTTACCTCCACCCTCCACAAAACCGTTGTAATCAACAGAACTATTGCCATAGATAGTAATAGGTTCATATTCAGTTCTGTTCAGTTGCTCAGTCGTATCCGACTCTTTGCGACCGCATGAATCATAGCACGCCAGGCCTCCCTGTCCATCACCAACTCCCAGAGTTCACTCAAACTCATGTCCATCGAGTCGGTGATGCCATCCAGCCATCTCATTCTCTGTCGTCCCCGTCTCCTCCTGCCCCCAACCCCTCCCAGCATCAGACTCTTTTCCAGTGAGTCAACTCGTCGCATGAGGTGGCCAAAGTATTGGAGTTTCAGCTTTAGCATCAGTACTTCCAATGAACACCTAGGATTGATCTCCTTTAGAATGGACTGGTTCATATACATGTCATCTAAAAAAATAAAGGCATGGGAGAGGGTGAGGGTGGGATGATTTGGGAGAATGGCATTGAAACATGTATGTTGTCATATGTGAAACGAATCACTTGTTCAGGGTCAATGCATGTTATAGGATGCTTGGGGCTGGCATGCGGGGATGACCCAGAGGGAGGATAAAGGGAGGAGGGAGGTGGGAGGGGGGTTCAGGAGGGGGAACTTATGTAAACCCAGGGCGAATTCATGTCAATGTATGGCAAAACCAACCAATATAATATTGTAAAATAATTTGCCTCCAATAAAAAATAAATTAATTACCAAAAAAAAAAATAAATAAAAAAATTAAAAAAAAATAAAAAAATAAAGGCAAAATGTTGTCTGAGAAATATCTGGACCCAAGAAAAATCTCTGAAACTTAAAATCAATAGCAATAATTAGGAAAGAGCAAATTGGTAACATACTTTAAGGCAAATATTTTGTGGAATAATGAATTTTCTAATCAAAGTTTATATTTAATTGAAAAATATAAAAGTATCAAAATATTCCATAGAATTGAATTAAATGTTCCTTAGCAGTAGAATCCCAAGTATAATTAATTTTGAAATATTCAATTCTCTTATCTCTTTAAAGAATAATTTACTTATCTCTTGTGGACAAGCATTCTACTTGCAAGTGATCTTGTTTTATCCAGCTCCCATTGGTGTTGTCTGTTTATTCACTGTTCTTCAGACTCCCTATTCTTAAGATAGTCTGTATTAAAGAAACATTGCCTAAGGATTGTGATGCCATGAACTAATACAAATTTATTTTCTATAAAGTATTTAAACCAAAATAAAGCCAAAATAAAATTATAAAAGATAGGTTTGCTTCCACAGAAGGCTTTTTGCTTTTTCCACAGTTTCCTTTAGTTTTCTTGATTGTTATTTCTAATTTCTGAAGAATTTTACATTTGGATCCAACTGTCTTTTAAAACTGTTATTTCTTTCAGTGTTTATGACAAATTTCAATGTAACCATGGAAATCATTGTGCTACCAGAAATTTTGCATTCTGATTTTGAAATAATATTAAGATGCTTGTGGATTACAGTTGTTCAAAATTTAAACCATTTAGTAATAAGATAACAAGGAATAAAATGTTAAACACTCAAAGGTTAACAGATTTATCTTGCAATGAACATTTCCAGGGTTCTCTTTTTCTGTTATGAATATATTCATTAGAAGGAATAATATAATTTAATAACCTTTAAATGTATGTAGTTGTCATTTTATTACCAATTAAGCTAAAGAAGTATTCCTTCATTGAGAAGAGGTTTGGTTTACTATCATTATAAATGGAATCAATTAGGTTCATTAAGTATAAAGCCACTTGCTACCTTATAAAATCCATATTCTTGATTGTATCAAACCAGTGACTTTTCAGATACCTCTAATTCATTTAATGTGGATTCATTTAGCTTCTAACAAATGCCTGAAGGATGTAAGTGACTGTGATGAGTGTGATTTGTCTGTATTTTAATTATTTGGAAGATATTGAGCTGGTTCCAGTGACAAAGAGTGGGAACAGCCCATTGTTCTGCTTAATTTCAGGAATTTATTAAAATTATATATTTTGGCTTCAAAAAGAAAGACCCATTCTCAGCATCAGAGTAGTACAAATCCTAGTGAGCTAATCAAATGCTAGCTCTTGGATAGTAGACCAATTTCCCATATGTTATTTTTGGAGTAATGAAGAGATCTTTAAATAACTCTTTATAGATCTATCATTTTGACTTGCTTCATCATTTCATTTAGCTATCTGCTAAAACATCCCATCCAAAGAGAGCCTCTCCTGAAGACTCTAAGTAAAACAGCAATTCTTAACCCTTGGCTCCTGAACCATTTCATCTTCATAGCACGAGTTACTCCTTAGGATTGTATATCCTTTGTTTTTAAAAAAGTCTGTAACGTAGTTTCAGTATTTTAATATACCTGCTAGCATATAATTTCCATGAGGGCAGAGGCCTTGTCTATTTACTCATTGCTGACCTAGCATCTGAAAGCGATATCTGATAAATAGTAAATGCTCAATAAATATGTTTTCTTGAATATATAAATGAATATATTAATTACCATGGGCATTGCCCTTTAGCAAAGTATGCAGCTTCCATATTTTATATCGCACTGAGACGTAGGTAGAGTGATCATAGTTGATTTTTTTAATCTTTTAATTAATTTATTTTTAATTCAAGGACAATTGCTTTACAGAATTTTGTTGTTTTGTCAAACATCAACATGAATCAACTATAGTTATACATATGTCACCTGTCTCCCATCTTTCTCCCCCTCCTACCCATCTAGATTGATACAGAGCCCCTGTTTCAGTTCCCTGAGTCATACAGCAAGTTCCCATTGGCTATCTATTTTACATATGGTAATATAAGTTTCCATGTTACTCTCTTCATACATCTCACACTCCCCTCCCCATGTCCATGAGTCTGTTCTCTATGTCTGTTTCTCCATTGCTGCCTTGCAAATAAAGGAAACTATAATCAAAGTGAAAAGACAACCCTCAGAATGGGAGAAAATAATAGCAAATGAAACAACTGACAAAGGATTAATTTCAAAATATACAAGCAACTCATACTAGTCAATGCCAGAAAAACAAACAATCCAATCAAAAAGTGGGAAAAAGACCTAAACAGACGTTTCTCCAAAGAAGACATACCGACGGCTTACAAACACATGAAAAGATATCAACATTGCTCATTATTAGAGAAATGCAAATCAGAACTACAATGAGATACCATCTCACACCACTCAGTTTAGCCATCATCAAAAAGTCTTCAGTTGATTTTTAAAAGATTCCAAAGTAGGGAATGGGCAAATCAACTGCATGAATAGAATATGGAATATTCTAGAATAGAATAACAGACCCCCTCATTTTCTCAGGGGTCTGTTTTTATATTTGTTTTGTGATCTCTAACTTTTCCATTTTTTTCTCACATTAGTCTATTTGCCATCAAAATGGATTGATAAATAGTAAAATGGATAAAACTAAAAATAAATCTTTATTGTACACCCACTAATGTTTTCACAAATAGTTAATTACAAGAAATGAGAGGAACAGATAAAGGAGCATGAGTGAGGTGGTTCTGGGTACATTTAATTCTAATTTTTGTATGCAATGTATAGCATTTGGGAAACTCTTTTAGTAGGCTGTCTTGTTTTTATTCAAATCACGGTGTAGGAAAAGATGACTTTTCAGAATGTTATATTTAAAAAAAAAAAAAAACAGTTGTAAAATACTTAGTATTTCTTGAAAGAGAGCTCTCATTTAGCACAATGTCTTTGCTGTTCAAATGAAAGTCCATAGCACTTCCATGAGGAGAAAGGGTAAATTCTAAAGAAAAAATAAATTTAGGAAGAGAAGCATCTTCCTGTATTTGTTTTCCTTTATTTATGTTTCTGTCTATACACCATGTCATTGCTCATGTGCCTCTGGGCACAGTTAGAAATGATCAAGACAATATTAACAATTGATCTTCCACATCTAACTCAGGATAAAAGCTAAAGTAAATCAATAATTTTACCATTGTATAACACTTTGCTGTAATTTACTTCTAGGGTGATTTACTGTGTATGAGCATGAATGAGTGAGAACTTTATCCCCAATTGGGTCTTCAACTCAGCCTTAAGGCACTGTTGCAAAAATATCATTTTACCCATTCTCATCTTTTACCTGCCCTGGACAGTTATAACTTTGAATTTACTAACAACAGTTAATTTCTACACATTTCAAGAAGGGAATGTGGTTCTACAGGTGTTGTTTGTATTCTTACACTAACATAAACTTAAGGATTTGTATTGGATTTACAGAAAACTCAGTGTGAGAAAAATCACTTTACAAGCAGCTGGAGCCTTTCAGGGGGTAGATTATTCCCTGGGAATAAATGTGTGACTGTGTAAGAGAGACACAATCAGGGCTGAAAATTCGGTTGTCCATTTTACTACAGCACAGCTAAATGACTAAGGATTGTGGTAAGAATATGAAAAGAAGGGTTCCATTAAGACAGTCCCCAGAGGATTTAGAAAATGAATCATGTGGTTATATGATAGGATCATCTGCCTTGTATTTCAGATCTGAGTTGGTCATTTGGGGATGGGTCTTAATTCTTCTTGGTCATTTAAGTAATTATAATGGATCATGATCTCCACCAAAAAAAAATCACAACATAATACCAAAACAAAAATTGAAACCCCACAAACCCTAACTCACTATCTAGAAATAAAGTATTTACTGGGTGAGCCCAAATTCTAAGACTGCATGAGACATATGAGTGTTATTTATGGCTGAGTCCTAAGTGGATGGGGCAGGAGACTATGAGCAATGAATAGCGCTGCTTCTGGCTTAGGCTAATTAAGTTACGTTAAGAAAGACCTTTGACCTTCCAATGCTTCCCTGATTTCCTCATGTGTAAAATGGAGAAAATGATTCCTCTCTCAAAGCGTATCTAAAATGATAAAATTATATTATGGATACAAAAAGGTTTAGAAAGGCTATGACAGCCTTTGCAAAAACACTTATGAATAAAATTTTCTGTTTATGAAGATACAGGTTGTGTATAGATAAATATATGTAGAAAAATCGATCTATACTGACCTATATATCCATATATATATCAGATAAATATATGGTATATATGAATTTTATATTATCTGATTTATTTATTAAGCAATTATGAAAAAAATAAGATAGATAAATGTCTGTGAATGAGTATAGAATAAAAGTACTGTAGTTAGAAAACAAGTGAATCATGATAATTGCCGCAAGCTTAACCAGGTCTGTTTCAGTTCCGTTCAGTCGCTCAGTCATGTCCGACTCTTTGCGACCCCATGAATCACAGCACGCCAGGCCTCCCTGTCCATCACCAACTCCCAGAGTTCACTCAAACTCATGTCCATCCAGTCGGTGACGCCATCCAGCCATCTCATTCTCTGTTGTCCCTGTCTCCTCCCGCCCCCAATCCCTGCCAGCATCAGAGTCTTTTCCAGTGAGTCAACTCGTCGCATAAGGTGGCCAAAGTATTGGAGTTTCAGTTTCAGCATCAGTCATTTGCAATTATTGCATGATTTTTGATAGATATAAATAAATCTTCCATAGTTACAAATTGTGGGAATTTTAGATTGCTCTTCAACAAACTTATTACAAAATAAAGATGAAGGCAAGTCTCAGATTCATCCTTCCTCATACAACAAATAGCTAGAAAACACATATATATGATGCCTTGGGTTTCTACTATTTTAGTCCTTTTTGACAGTTTCTTTAAAGCCTCATCAAGACACATGCAACAGTATTCTAGCTAAATTTTGTGTATGAGAAAGGTGATAAAATCTGCCTATAAATTTCTGGACACAGGATCTATCAGACTACTAAACTTAGCAAACTTCTTTCAGTCTAGCCTACTTAACAGGGAGAAGGCAATGACACCCCACTCCAGTACTCTTGCCTGGAAAATCCCATGGATGCAGGAGCCTGGTGGGCTGCAGACCATGGAGTCATGAAGAGTGGGAAACGACTGAGCGACATTACTTTCACTTTTCACTTTCATGCTTTGGAGAAGGAAATGGCAACACACTCCAGTGTTCTTGCCTGAAGAATCCCAGGGACGGCGGAGCCTGGTGGGCTGCCGTCTATGGGGTCGCACATAGTTGGACACGACTGAAGCGACTTAGCAGCAGCAGCAGCAACAGCCTACTTAACATGTTTGTTTCTTCTACCTTCTTTATGCACATAAGGAAGTTTCTATATACTTCTTGCTATTTCACACATTCTACCAAAGAACACTATCTCTAATACCTATTATGTCAATCAGCAAAGTTTCTATAGGGAGCTTGTTCAGTGATAAAGGTATTGTTCATCTCCAAATATTGGTTTAGGATGTAAGTATGGTGCCAACATCCGCTGGATCATGGAGAAAGCAAGAGAGTTCCAGAAAAACATCTATTTCTGCTTCATTGACTATGCCAAAGCCTTTGACTGTGTCGATCACAATAAACTGTGGAACATTCTGAAAGACATGGGAATCCCAGACCACCTGACCTGCCTCTTGAGAAGCCTGTATGCAGGTCAGGAAGCAACAGTTAGAACTGGACAAGGAACAACAGACTGGTTCCAAATAGGAAAAGGAGTACATCAAGATTGTATATTGTCACCCTGCTTATTTAACTTATATGCAGCGTTCATGAGGAACGCTGGGCTGGAAGAAGCACCAGCTGGAATCAAGATTGCTGGGAGAAATATCAATAACCTCAGATATGCAGATGACACCACCCTTATGGCAGAAAGTGAAGAGGAACTCAAAGGCCTTTTGATGAAAGTGAAAGAGGAGAGTGAAGAGGTTGGCTTGAAGCTCAACATTCAGAAAACGAAGATCATGGCATCTGGTCCCATCACTTCATGGCAAATAGATGGGGAAACAGTGGAAACAGTGTCAGACTTTATTTTTTTTGGGCTCCAAAATCACTTCGGATGCTGATTGCAGCCAGGAAATTAAAAGACACTTACTCCTTGGAAGGAAAGTTATGACCAGCCTAGATAGCATATTAAAAAGCAGAGACATTACTTTGCCAACAAAGGTCCGTCTAGTCAAGGCTATGATTTTTCCCGTGGTCATGTATGGATGTGAAAGTTGGACTGTGAAGAAAGCTGATCGCCGAAGAATTGATGCCTTTGAACTGTGGTGCTGGAGAAGACTCTTGAGAGTCCCTTGGACTGCAAGGAAATCTAACCAGTCCATTCTAGAGGAGATCAATCCTGGGTGTTCATTGGAAGGACTTATGCTAAAGCTGAAACTCCAATACTTTGGCCACCTCACGCGACGAGTTGACTCACTGGAAAAGAGTCTGATGCTAGGAGGGATTGGGGGTATGAGGAGATAGGGACGGCAGAGAATGAGGTGGCTGGATGGCATCACCGACTCGATGGACATGAGTTTGAGTGAACTCCGGGAGTTGGTGATGGACAGGGAGGGCTGGCGTGCTGTGGTTCATGGGGTTGCAAAGAGTCGGACACGACTAAGCGACTGAACTGAACTGAACTGATTTCAAATGAAAAGCAGTTGTTCTTGAACAGCTCTTTCTTACTGAAAATCTTTAGATTAGTAACTATCAATTGGGTATAGATGAAAATAAATTTACACATACTTGTCACTTCACCATTAATTTCACATTTACTTATGGAAATTTTGTCACTGATAAACACTAAGTGATATAAGAAACTGTCCCTGTATGCAGCGAACCTTTTAGGATATACAAATCACATATATGCGCACACCTCAAAGATCTATCAGATACTGTTCTCAGTGTGTGTTCCATGAGTCACACTCAACCACATCTGCTTTACAACTCCATCTGATCTCAGGTAACCTTTCTTACACCTTCTTCTACCATGATTCATGATATGCAGACTTTTTTATAAAGAAAATGCCATATCAATTGTATTGTGGTATTTATGTACTTCTTAATCCTTTAACATGTAAAATTTTCACCATTGCTTTTTGGTTTCTATTTTCTTTTTAATATATCACTGATGACATTTTTGAATGCTGTGGCATAATCACACTTTCCTCATAAGCTCCATGGTTGACTTTTATGGCTTTATTTTTGCATAGGCCAATGATTTATGTGAACATATATATGAAGCTTTATTACAGAACTCACTATGTTTACAATAAAATTTCCTTCCTTCTTTCCCTCCCTCCTTCCCCTCCCTCCTTTTCTCTCTTTCTCTCTCTCCTTTCTTTCCTCCTTCCCTCTCTTCCTCCTTCCTTCCTTCCCTATTTCTTTCTTTTGTAAAATGTGTTCAGTGGCCTAAGCATATCTGACTAAACTTGTGCTAGGTAAATGGATATAAGTGTGCTTCTAAGAAGATAAGCCATAGGACTAACTGAATTTTTAAAAGGCAGGGTGAATTTTTTTCTGTCATTTAACTTGGAATTTGTCCTGATTGTTAATTTTATTTTCCTCCAGTTCTCACATCACAGAATGCTATATAATGAACTCTTAGTATTGAATGAGTAGATATAAACACCCGTAGAAGAAAAGCTGGAAGTTTCACCCTTAAATATTACATCAGGGACAGAGCCAGCATTGTAAGAGGTAATGACAATATTAGTCAGGCAGGAGCTGATATAAATGGGCCAAAGTCATGGTCAATCCATAGAAACACTGCTGCTGCTACTAAGTCGGTTCAGTCGTGTCCGACTCTGTGTGACCCCATAGATGGCAGCCCACCAGGATCCCCCATCCCTGGGATTCTCCAGGCAAGAACACTGGAGTGTGTTGCCATTTTCTTCTCCAATGCATGAAAGTGAAAAGTGAAAGTGAAGTCACTCAGTCGTTTCCCACTCTTCGCGACTCCATGGTCTGCAGCCCACCAGGCTCCTGCATCCATGGGATTTTTCAGGCAAGAGTACTGGAGTGGGTTGCCATTGCCTTCTCCAATAGAGACACCAGTATTCCTCTATTGTAAACTGAATATAGGATCTGCTTTTCAGGCTCACTAAAAGACCACTGTGTTGCTTAATAGATACAAGTTTGTCAAGTTACTTAAAGGAAAATATTTTAAAATCTTTCTTTCTTTCTCATTCATATATATAATATATTATTACAGAATTAGGAATATTAATAATATTAAAAAACAGTCTAAATTTAAATTGAACAAAATGTGTAGATTTTTAGAATCAGTGCTGATTTGCAGCGAGTTTTAATAATAACCACACGTGTGACTATAATTCCCATGTGCAAAGCTGTAAGCCCAGAAAGTTTTCCACATCCACTGGTTTTCAGTGTGATTGGGCCCTTGTGGAAATAACAGGGAATTTCAAATATTTTCTGGTCAATCAGTTGTATTGTTTCAATGGCATTTCTTCTTTGGACTACAGGTCACTGTCTCAAAGCTTTGTACCAATAACCATGGAGCTTTTGTAATGTTCAAAATTAGGGTTGTAGTGATATTCATTTCTAGGTAAAGCAGAATCCTATTAAATAGAATCTGCCCAATTACAAAGCTTTGTCACAACTGTCCTACATGTATGTATAAGCCTTAATTACTTCTGTTTAAAAAGATGAACCTGAGGTTCCCTAAAACCCTAAATTGCCTATTGAATTATCAGTATGCATTTGGAGTAATCAGTATATTCATATTCTACTGAATGCTAATAATTTGAAAATGTGTGATACATGGATTATTTATATCAGTGCTGAAACAGATCATTCAGTGAAAGAGCTCTTTGAAACATAATCCTTCACAGATTTGAGTCATTCAAACCTAAGTTAAAATATTGGGTTTGCCACTAATTACCTGTAATTTCTGTAATGTCATTTAACTCTTGTAAGCCTCAGGATATTCATATATAAAATGGGTAGTATGTCTACTTTACACAGTTGTTATAAGAATTCATTAAGGTGCCTGGTATATCCATTCTCTGTGCAAACATATTGGTTCCTGGTCTCTTTACTTTATTCTCTGATCCTAGTGAGAGTTGGCTTAAAACTCAATGTTCAGAAGACTAAGATCATGGCATCAGGTCCCATCACTTCATGGAAAATAGATGGTGAAACAATGGAAACAGAGAGAGACTTTATTTTGGGGGCTCCAAAATCACTGCAGATGGTGATTGAAGCCATGAAATTAAAAGACACTTGCTCCTTGGAAGAAAAGCTTTGACCAACCTAGACAGTTTATTAAAAAGCAGAGACATTACTTTACCAACAAAGGTCCATCTAGTCAAAGCTATGGTTTTTCCAGTAGTCATGTATGGATGTATTGGACTATAAAGAAAGCTGATCACTGAAGAATTGATGCTTTTGAACTGTGGTGCTGGAGAAGACTCTTGAGAGTCCCTTGGACTGCAAAGAGATCCAACCAGTCCATTCTAAAGGAGATCAGTCCTGGGTGTTCATTGGAAGGACTGATGCTAAAGCTGAAACTCCAATATTTTGGTCACCTGATGTGAAAAACTGTCTCACTGGAAAAGACCCTGATGCTGGGAAAGATTGAAGGCAAGAGGAGAAGGGGATGGCAGAGGATGAGATGGTTGGATGGCATCACCGACTCAATGGACATGCGTTTGAATAGGCTCTAAGAGTTGGTGGTGGACAGGGAAGCCTGGCATGCTGCAGTCCATGGGCTAACAAAGAGTTGAACATGACTGAGCGACTGCTGAACTGCACTGAACATCTATAATTCAATAGTTGGTGTCATTTCTAGACTATACTTGATTTATAAAAGTACTATTTTTCTAGGCTTGAAAGATCAACACCATCATCTAAGCTATAGTATAGAAGATAATGACTTTCTCCACTACAACTTGATAATATTAATGGCAAAGAATATAGGCTTTGGTAAATCTTGTAGTAATTCATATATAGCCATGAAAGTCCCACTGAAGCTCCTCTTGCTTGTGATATCTGAGTAGCTAGCAGCAGCAGATTTTCCACAATATTAGCAGAATTGTAAAGTTTCCTCTGATGGAAAGAAGCTTCCATGGTTGGTCAAGGGTGGCAACTGCCCAGTGAAATGTGTAAATAATGAAATGTACCAGAGGAGTTGAGGTGTCTTCATTTGGACCTGATAACCAGTTTTGCTTTTCCCTAGCTATACGTTGACAACAGTGTATTGGGAAATCAAAATCAGCTATATGTGATTATTGTGTATATATCACCCAAGAAATGCCTGAATATCTTATTGGTGAGCATAGATCTACTTTCAAATTACACTGATAGGGTTGCTTATAGAACACATGAGAATATGTAATAATTTTATGGGTCACACAGAATATGTAAGTGATATGAAAAGAGATTGTGTGGGTAATATTAAAATAATCAAGTCTACAAAAGTCTTAAATCACTGAATATTTATGCTTCTTAACATAGTATTTTTGCCCTTAAGGTTTTATTTTTAAGAAACTAGAATAAATAAGAATCCCTGCTTGGGGTTTTTATGTTTGTGTGCTTATTTTTATTTTATGGAAGTTATTACATACTTAAAGTTATTTTGTTGCTGGCAGTCTTATGAAGGACATGATAGAAATTAATTCTAAAAGTATCATTTTCCTACAACTAGACCTAATTACCATTATAGTGCCTTTGGTCAACTATACAGAATAGGTAAATTTACCTTTTAAAATGATATGTGCAAACTAATGTCATTAATATTCACTTTATATCCAAACATGTATTTTTAACCTACTTTACATGTAGAAATATAAGAATGTGAAAATAGGTATATTGTAGAGAATTTAGGACTTTTTATGAAAGAAAAAGAAAATTCCTCTTAAACAGTTTCATGTTAAATTTTCAAGCTTGAGACATCCCCCTCCCCCAATTTTTTCCTCAATTAACTAGGCAAACTCAAGGATCTTCATGAAATACAAATTTGGTATTGAGAGTTTTCCAAGGAGAGGATAGCTTTGGTAAACAGCCATTGGTTCAAAATACTACAATACTAAACCTTTTGAAGTGAGAATAAATAGAAATAGATGGACTTCAATGAGACTGACTCAGATGCAAATTGTCTCAGGCTGATGGAATTAAGGTGTTTTGAGCATGCCAGTTTTCCTAGCTTAGTCACTTATCAGAGGCAGATATAAGTTCTCTCTGAAAGAAATCAGTCTATATTAATTTAGCTTTGTAATATTTTATGCAAATTTTCTAGTGTGCAATTAAAAATAATTATTAAACATAATTTCAGGAGACAGTGACATATCACTGAAAAGCAAGGAGACAACAGACAACAGAAGAGACCTATAGATAATCCAAGAAATGTAGATATTCAGAGTAAATAATAAGAAAGGTTATTGAGATTGATAAGTATAAAATATTTTAAGAAATAAATATAAGTTGTTAATGAATATGTAATAAAAATACTGTAACTGAATTTAAGAACTAAATCATTGAGTTAAACCGCAGGTTCCACTTAGGTAAAGAGAGAAAGTCTGGGAACTGGGATATGGGTCAAAAGAAAATATCAAGACTGAGATTTAAAGAAACACAAAGATAAAAACCATAAAAGGTTAAATGGATATATGGAATGATGGTAATATGATTTATTTTTATACTGGAAGTTTTGATAGTAAAAATAGTCACTCAGTTAATAAATATTAATTGATGTCTATAGGTATAAATTTTGAAAAATTGGTCAGACCAGGACAAACACATGGTTATTCAACAGAGAAGCTATCATTAAAAGGTCAAATATTCTTGAAAGTATGATATTTCTCAACTCTTTATGAAATCAGCATTGCTTTGATGTCAGAACTTGACAAGTCTATGATAATAAAAATACAGTCTCATTAACAAACTTAGAAGCAAAAATCCTAATCAAATATCTGCCAATAAAACAATGATTTAAAGAGGCTGTTACATCAAGAATCAAGGAAGCAGTATTTTAGGAATTGCTGATGGCTTACTATTTGAAAATCTATCAATGCAGTACAATGTATTAATATAATGATATGATATAATTCTTTCAAAATGTTCAGAGAAATAGTTTGATATAATTCAATACTCATTCATAAGCAACTGTTGGAAACTTGGAGTAGAGGAAACTGTTGGGAACTTTATTAAGATGATAATTATAAAAGTCTTCAGATTATATCACATATATCTGTGAATTAAAAAAAGAACTGTTTTATTCACATAGTACTCCATATCCTTATAAAGCTGTATGTAATTTCCTTTTTTTTGGGAACCATGTTATACAGTTAATTTTGTATTTGTCTTTGGCAAATACAAATGCTGGAAAAATAGTACACACCGAGTTAATTACAAAGTTAGTGCTTTTTCTTTTTTTTGCTTGGAATTCTGTTAATTCATATCTTTGTATTGCTGGCTCCTCTTTTTTCTGATTTACTCACTTTTGGCTTGAAAGTATGTGCATCCGAAAAAGTAATGAAAGGAGATTATATACATATTTTGTGGTAATCTTTACAACTAAATTAAAAATCAAGTCTATGTATTTTTCATCAATATTTTAAAATAATAGTACCACATATTTTAGGGCTTTAAAGTGTATTTGAAACAATTTTAATGGATTATTTAGTAGAGGTTATTTATTAATATTACCACTTTTCCCTTCCTCTAACCTCCAGAGTTTATCCCACAAATTGTGAAGCACATTCTTTTTTATAAACACTTGTCATTTTGTAGTATTGCATTACTAATTGGACAATTATTTCCATACTTATAAAATATTACTTGAGGTATTTATTATAGCTCTTAGACTATTAAAGAGTTGCCCAGTTCTGAATTGCTTATATCAGGTATCATTTGCCACATAGTTCAAAACTTCTTGTCCTTTCTCAAAGCAAGTGGTGCATAATTATAGTAAGTGACTGCAATTATAAATACATAACTTTCAAGAATGACATTTATTAACTTAATTGTAGTAAATTTTTAATGAAACATTTTTCTTCAAGCATAAAATTAATAAATACTGCCCTTTGCAGAAAACCTCAATCATGTACATTTTTAAATCTCTACCTCCTGTGTTCCTTTACATATTCTTCTGTTCAGTGAATACTTTAGCTTATCTAGTACATGTTAAGGGACTGTTGACTGAAAGTCAACAGAACCAGCACTTTAAGGTAATGAGTGTTCATGAACTTGTCAAGCAAGTGGCATTTGTGGCTTATTGGGAGTAGAAGTCTAAACACTTCTGTCCACTGCATTTGATATTGAAGGTGCCAGAGAAAATACAAGGCAGTTAAGCACGGGATGGAACAATGATTTACTCACACAGGTAAGAGACAGAGCAAGATTAGCTTCATTAGTGGGTATTGGTCCACCATGGCCAGCAGGTCCCTCCCAGCAGTGGACACAGGGCAGTTAACCTGGAGGAATCCTTCTTGTCCTGCAGCAAAAGGATCCTGTCTCCCCCTGGCTTAGAATGGACATAGTAGTGGGGTTGGGCAGGTGCCATATGAGGCATATGCTTAAACAACAAAGAAGTACACATTGAGTCTGAACTGTGAAAGCTATTCCCACATAATGTGATAAATTTAACACAAGCTGTGAGGTCTCTTTGTCCCTTGGTAAAGAAGTGTTCCTGTCCCAGGGCCCATTCTTACGTGGCCAAGTAAAAATCCAAAAACTACATGTAGGAGATTGCCTTTCCTGACAGAATCCCTGTTGAATTCATGTTCAGTGGGAAACACCTAGGAGATTGGGCTGCCTATCTATAGCCTTAGCCTGGCTTGGTAAAAGCTTGGTGACTGAAGGAGAGACAACATTCTATGATAACCCACAGTGGTCAGATAATATGAAATTCTACCTTATTTTTCAACATTATATTTTAAAAGAGGAAATTCCCTAAGATTGAACACAGAAAAAAATATTCAGAACAAGACTGTAAACTAAGGAACTGGGGATGCCCGGTACTAGCCAAGGACAAGTAAAATGAATCTGAAGGAAAGATAAAGAAAGTATCACTAGTTTTAAGTTTCTCATAATAAGGGTGTAATTCTTAACAAGGTTCTATTTTCATGGTAATTTACATGGTAATTATTTATTATGATAGTGAAAATGTTTTATAGAGACAGAAACCGAGTTAAAGTAGACAAAAGCACTGTAAAATACATAAATGATAGAATATTTCCAAAAGACATAAATTGAATTCATATCCTGAAAATAGAAGTGAACTTACTTTTCAAGGGCTAATGGAACCTTATAAAACTTTAATGGTGGCTCAGATGGTAAAGAATCTGCCTACATTGCAGGAGATCCAGGTTCCATCCCTGGGTTGGGAACATCCCCTGGAGAAGGAAATGGCAATCTGCTCCAGTATTCTTACCTGGAAAATTCTATGGACAGAGGAGCCTAGTGGGTTACAGTCCATGGGATTGCAAAGAGTTGGACATGACTGAGTGACCAACATGCAATGGATTCGAAAAGTTAATAACTGAATCTTTAATAGAAACCTAGGAAACAAGAACATCAGAAAAATAAGTATTAAAAAACACAAACTGTCCTTAATGATTATTTTGTGGCAAGAAAGAAAAATCAATCCTAAATTGCATATACTTTATAAATAATAATAGACATGTCATAATTAACACTTTGAAAATTGCGTAAAACAGGCTTCAGAGAGATATTTTTATAGCTGAAATATTTATATTAGTAAAAAAAATTAATTACATTATCTAATTATCTTAAATGGTTAGAAAAATGATCAACAAAACAAACCAAAGGAACCTGAAGAAAGAGCACAGTGAAGATAAAAACAAATGTTAGTGAACTGAAAAACAGCAATCACATTTTAAATATCATTGTTTCTTTGAAAATGAAAGACAGTTAAGTCTATCAAGAAAAAACATATACACAACGGAGTATTACTAAGCCATTAAAAAGAATACATTTGAATCATTTCTAATGAGGTGGATGAAACTGGAGCCTATTATACAGAGTGAAGTAAGCCAGAAAGAAAAACACCAATACAGTATACTAACACATATATATGGAATTTAGAAAGATGATAATGATAACCCTGTGTACGAGACAGCAAAAGAGACACAGATGTATAGAATAGTCTTTGGGACTCTGTGGGAGAGGGTGAGGTTGGGATTATTTGGGGGAATGGCATTGAAACATGTATATTATTATATGTGAAATGAATCGCTAGTCCAGGTTTGATGCATGATACAGGATGCTCAGGGCTGGTGCACTGGGATGACCCAGAGGGATGATATGGAGACGGAGGTGGGAGAGGGATTCAAGATGGGGAACACATGTACACCCGGGGTGGATTCATGTCAATGTATGACAAGACCAATACAATATTATAAAGTAATTAGCTTCCAATTAAAATTAAAAAAATAAAAAAAAACATTACATTGAAATATTAAAAAAATAAAAATACAGTATCTGAAATTAAGAAAAATTAAAAAGAAGTGCTGAAATAAAAATCTGAGGAAATCTAGAAATTAGGCTAAAAATTAGGATTGTAAGATTGTATAGAAAAAGACTTTAAAATCTTTGAGGATCTATCTAGGAGAACTACAGTCCTTCAAGAAAAAGGATTTTCTCTCTTTTCAGAAAAAGTATCTTAAGGAATATATCAGAGGGATAATGGGAAAAAATATTTTGAGATATAAAAACATGCATCCTCAGCTTGAAATGGCACACAGAATGAAGAGGACATGAATGAAGAACAAAAAATACATCTAGACAGAGATTCAGGTAAAGAGAAGATCCTCAAACCCTCCACTTACTGCCTCTAATAAATGGGAACCAGCTCCTCATCAGAGACATCACGTACTCGAAGGCTGAGATCTGAGAAAACTGTGATTTGTAATTTAGAAGTAAATGCTCAGCCAAACTATCAATTAAGAGTTCCAATAAAATAAGGACATTTTTAGATATGCAAGACTCAGAAAAATCCGGTCATTCTCTTTGGAAGACTTACTTTCTGTTTATCCAACAAAACAACAAAGGAATGGAAGAAAGAGGGAAAAAATGAGATCCATTAAGCAGAATACCTTATCTATTGTACTGATGCATTTATTATGGTTGTATAGTAGAATATCCCTGTTTTGTAGGAAATGTACACTGTAGCATTCAGAAGTGATAGAACAATGAGTCAGTGATTTACTCTCAAATGGATCAGGAAAAATATGCCTCCAACTTTTCTGTAACATTGTGATTATTTTGAAATTAAAAAATTAAAATGAAAAGAAACTCTACAGGGTTAAAAAAAAAAACAAAAAAAATAGGGTGGTATTAAGATATATATGAAAAAACAAACCAAGCTCTAAACTCTGAAAAATTAGAGAAAATAAGATATTTTATAACAAATATAATTGCAAGAGTGAACTCCAAAAATACTGGAATAGTAAACTGACCAAGTATTCTGGAGGAAAATTAGAGCTCTGTGCCTCCATGTCAACCCCCTCAGATCTTTCAGATATATAAAATCCTGTTTGCACTTAAACAAGCCTGGTGTGCTGCAGTCCATGTGGTCACAAAGAGTCGGACGCGATTGAGTGACTGAACAACAACTTAAACAGTTTCAGAGTTGATAAGAGGAAAAATAAATAATTTTTAGAAAGCAAGTATTGTATCATTGTATTTAATTCCACAGTAACATGTAAATGAAAAATATTATACACCAACCTTACTTAAAGGTTTTAAGAAAAGCTTAAAGCTTACTGAAGTTTTAAGTAAAGTTTACTAAAGCTTTTATTTGTATGCATATATTCGCATTTTTCTGGAGAACTGGTTCATAAATTTCACCACAATACACTCTCCTTTTCTTATCCTTTGCTGATCCACACCAATATTTTCCAGTACTAAAACTCACACTGGAAACTGACGATGCTGGTACTGTGTTTAATATATATAGCTTGATGTCAGTTATTTTTGAATTGTCATCAAATTTAATCCTTTAGTCAGCTACACATTTGTTACCCTAGTGGTTATCTCAGCTGCTTTTGGCAAAATTTTAATTCCATAAAGAGTGAGAATGATTACATAGGTGTGGGAATTTTAGCTCTGGTTGTTTACTGCATAGTAGTTTATAGGAATTAGAATTGGAAACATGGTGCTAATCTCTGAAACTGGTCCTTGATGCCCCATATTAGCAAAGTTTCCAATATGCTTTACATCCTATCATTTTTTCAGAATGCATTAATGCACTTTTTTTATTTCCTTAACTTTTAGCTTTAGCAAATAAAAGATTTTAAGTAACAGATTGTGTTTGGAGAGTTTTGGAAAATTAAAGCATTTAACATTATTCCAGGTTAGTCTTTCGAGAAATGAGGCCAGTGAATAGGATTACCTTTTATGGAGACAGTGAGGTAGGGTAGTGTGTAAAATAAACACTTTGTAAAATGTAGAATGAAACCCAGGCCTGATCTGCCAAATTTATAGAATTACCAAATGAATTTATTTGCATCTGTAAACCAAGTATATCAATGAGGAAGGTAGAGGAAAAAGCGTGGGGGAGGGAGGGGGAGGGAGGAGAGAAAGCCCAGCCTTATTTATTTTTTTACTCAGATTGACAGTGTAAATTGTCCTGAAATCACTGGGTAATTAGGCAACCTTCTGCATGGCCCTGAAGTAGCAGTCTTGATACTACATAATTAATAATATTCTCTTCAAAGTAGGAGCAATAATCCCTTGATTGAATGCTCCATTTTCATTACATTATGATATAAAATGAAACAATAATTACAATAATGTGCAAGGAAAGAGAGGTCCATATCATTATGTGTTTGTATGTAGAGAGGCAGAAGAAATAATCAGATGAAATGTGAAATTATTCTGGATAATTGCAGGCATATGGAGATGATCAGCTTGCCTGAAATGGGAATTATGTAAAGAGACAATATATGTGCTCATCTTTCCTTGATAATGCCATGTACATTTTGGGTTGTAATTGAGTGTCGGTATCTGGATTACTGTAAAGTCTTATTCTTTTTAGAGATTTCTATAAGATGTCTATTGAAAAGCTGAACATTTCCTATTAGTTAAATTCTATTCCCAGTTCTCTACACTTCCCAAGTACCTTCATTATATAATTCCAAGCATTATCAATTTAATATGACCTTCTTTTACCCTTATGTCACACCGTTCAATCCCCTTGGATGGAAAACCTATAACTGCTTCATATCTTACTCTTTGTGGTCTCTCCCCACACTTGATACTACGAGCACAGAAATGCTTGATGAATTCAACCAAATGAATGGCATCATTGAAATAAATAATAAAAATAAACCCATGGCTAGCATTATCTTAGTTCCTGAGGGTAATGATTCAAAATGAAACAAGCCTTTACCTAATGAAAATATTAAAAATTACTTTTACTGATTCATTTGGTAAGTAGTTTGTAATTATGGGCTGTGGTTAGCATAATGCCAGAAAATTCAATACATAGTGAAATAAGAGTTAATATTTGTGACATCACAATAGAAATTCTTAGTACCAATCACCTGTCAAGCTCAGGTTCCAATTTCTTAACTGCTAATGGGATATCCTAGCCACTCAAGAAAAGAAAACAAACAAACAAAGTTTTGTTAAACATTTACTATTTGTGTGGGTTGGTACTGGAGAAGACTCTTGAGAGTTCCTTGGACTGCAAGGAGGTCCAACCAGTCCATTCTAAAGGAGATCAGTCCTGGGTGTTCATTGGAAAGACTGATGCTAAAGCTGAAACTCCAATACTTTGGCTACCTCATGCAACGAGTTGACTCACTGGAAAAGACTCTGATGCTGGGAGGGATTGGGGGTGGGAAGAGAAGGGGATGACAGAGAATGAGATTGCTGGATGGCATCACCGATTCGATGGACATGAGTTTGAGTGAACTCCGGGAGTTGGTGATGGACAGGGAGGCCTGGCATGCTGTCGCATGGGGTCACAAAGAGTCAGACACGACTGAGTGACTGAACTCAACTGAACTGATGCTGTATACTGTTACAATTCAAGGGATAAGAGAGTCGTTGCAAATGGCCATGCAAGTTGGACTGGAGGAAGGAGAAGAGGGATTTATACACACCACTGATTTTATTTCTTCTTTAAGAGTTTGGTAGAATTAATCAGTGAACCCACCAAGGTTTGGGCTTTCTCTTTTAGAAAGTTCAGTTCAGTTCAGTCGAGCTCAGTCACTCACTCGTGTCTGACTCTTTGCGACTCCATGGACTGCAACATGCCAGGTCTCCTTGTCCATCACCAACTCCTGGAGTTTACTCAAACTCATGTCCATTGAGTCAGTGATGCCATCCAACCATCTCATGTTGTCCTCTTCTCCTCCTGCCCTCAATCTTTCCCACCATCAGGGTGTTTTCAAATGAGTCAGTTCTTCGCATCAAGTGGTTAAAGTATTGGAGTTTCGGCTTCAGCATCATTCCTTCCAATGAATATTCAGGACTGATTTCCTTTAGGATACACTGGTTGGATCTCCATGCAGTCCAAGGGATTTTCAAGAGTCTTCTCCAACACCACAGTTCAAAGCATCAATTCTTCAGTGCTCAGCTTTCTTTATAGTCCAGCTCTCACATCCATACATGACTACTGGAAAAGCCATAGTTTTGACTAGACGGACCTTTGTTGGCAAAGTAATGTCTCTGCTTAATGCTATCTAGGTTGGTCATAACTTTCCTCCTAAGGAGTAAGCGTCTTTTAATTTCATGGCTGCAGTCACCATCTGCAGTGATTTTGGAGTCCCCCAAATTAAAGTCAGCCACTGTTTTTATTGTTTCCCCATCTGTTTTCCATGAAGTGATGGGATCAGATGCCATGATTTAGTTTTCTGAGGCTCTTTAGTTCTTCTTTGCTTACTGCCATAAGGGTGGTATCATCTGCATATCAGTGGTTATTGATATTTCTCCCAGCAATCTTGATTCCAGCCTGTGATTCATCCAGCCCAGCATTTCACATGCTGTACTCAGCATACAAGTTAAATAAGCAGGGTGGCAATATACAGACTTGACATACTCCTTTCCCAATTTGGATCCAATCTGTTGTTCCATGTCCAGTTCTAACTGTTGCTTCCTGACCTGCATACAGATTTCTCATGAGGCCGGTCAGGTTATTTATTTAGTTTCTTAAATATATTGTACTCCTTTTTAGGAACACAGCCTATTGAAAATTCCAATCTAAAATGTCAGAGTGAAAGTTATGCAGCACTGAATTTTATCTCTTAAAAATCTCCACCCTCTTGTGACACAGAATTTATTGTCCAAATCGAACTATGTAGCCATAACTAACTTCAGGGAGAAGTGAATATGTTTTCCTTTTTTATGTCTGCTATTTGCCTGGAAGGACTCTGGATTGGTAGATATTTGGTGAATAGGACTAATATCACAATATCATTGACTTGAATGATCATGAAAGATTTTCATAGTCCTTCAATGTAAAAATAGCTAGAATTTGGGCAAGAAAAGAGATATAGAGATAGAAGGAGAAAATATGAAGAACCAAGAAACTTATGGTAATAAATAAGCACAACGTGAGTTAGGACTACCTCTTTGAACTGCTGTTACAACATACTAGATGTCTTTTGGTTATCTTTCCCAACATTTCAATCTAAGATAACCAGCCTTGAAAACTTGGAGCTATTTAAGAAGCACTACTTTTGAACTGCAGTGTTGGAGAAGACTCTTGAGAGTCCCTTGTACTGCAAGGAGATCCAACCAGTCCATTCTAAAGGAGATCAATCCTGGGTGTTCATTGGAAGGACTGATGCTAAAGCTGAAACTCCAATACTTTGGCCACCTCATGCGACGAGTTGACTCACTGGAAAAGACTCTGATGATGGGAAAGGTTGGGGGCGGGAGGAGAAGGGGACGACAGAGAATGAGATGGCTGGATGGCATCACCGACTCTGTGGACATGAGTTTGAGTGAACTCTGGGAGTTGGTGATGGACAGGGAGGCCTGGCGTGCTGTGATTCATGGAGTCGCGGAGAGTCGGACACAACTGAGCGACTGAACTGAACTGAACTGAACTTACAAAATACATGATTTGGCCTACATGTATTACTTTGGTATTGCTTAGTGAAAGTCGCTCAGTCGTGTCCAACTCTTTGCAACCCCATGGACTGTATAGTCCATGGAATTCTCCAGGCCAGAATACTGGAGTGTGTAGCTTTTCCCTTCTTCAGGGGATCTTCCCAACCCAGGGATTGAACCTAGGTCTCCTGCATTGCAGGTAGACTCTTTACCAGCTAGCCACAAGGGAAACCCAAGAATACTGGAGGGATTAGCCTATCCCTCCTCCAGCAGATCTTCCTGACCCAGGAATCGTACCAGGGTCTCCTGCATTGCAGGTGGATTCTTTACCAACTGAGCTAATAGGGAAGCCCATTAAGTGATCTCCTTAAATCTAATAATACCTATCTCAAATACATTCACTACTAATTTTATTTTTCTTAAATTGTCTTTGGTCACTTTTGTGCTTAAGAGAAATAATTATTCTTTATTGTCTCTTGAGTCAATTTCTTAGTTTGTGTCCAAGAATCTAAATATATTGATATTTAATAGAGTATATTTAAGCTATTTAAATTTATTTATGCATCATTTTTTGCACAAGGTGTTGGTTTCCTTATTTTAACAGCAAAACCAAACATGGTCCTGAATAATTCTTTCATATTGTTCTCCACCTGAAATACTCATTTTGCTCTTTACTAGTCCAAAAAGTGATCTCATTCATACTGTAATTTATCTATGAAATAATTTCTATATTACCTTAAATTGTATATTCTATCCTCTTAAATTGTATATTCTCAGTCTTGCTCAGTCATGTCTCACTATTTGTGATCCCATGGACTATAGCCATGCTAGGCTCCTCTCTGCATAGTGACTTTCAGGCGAGAATACTAGAGTGTGTTGCTATTTTTCTTCTGCAGTGGATCTTCCCAATCCAGGGATTGAACCCATGTCTCCTGGGTTTCTGGCATTGCAGGTGGATTCTTTATCTGCTGAGCCATCAAGGAAGCCTAAATTTTATAACCGATAATAAAAAAAGAAACAAAGAGGACATTTCTTTATTCTTTAAAGAATAAAGAAAAAATTATTTCCGTTTGTGATGAGAACTCTTAGGATTTACTCTCAATGACTTTCCTATTACTTATACATAAGTGCTATTTATAGGTATTATATGTTACATTACATCCCTAGTATTTATTTATCTTGTGACTAGAGGTTTGTACCTTTGACCACCTTCCTCCAGTTTCTCCTACTTCCACTCTTAATCTCTAGTAAGCACACAGTCTAATCTCTCTTTCTGTGTCTTGTTTTTGGTTTAATTTTAGATTCCACATTAGTCTGTCTGACTTACTTCACTTAGTATAGGTATTATACCTTCAAGGTTTATCCTTGTTGTCATATATGGTAGGATTTCCTTGTTTTATCTACAGCTTGACTTTTTCATCATCCATCAATGGATTCTTGTTTCTGTATCTTAGCTATTGTTAATTAATGATGCTTTGAACATGTGGTTGCAGATTTTTCTTCAGTTTAGTGGTTTTATTTCCTTTGGATAAATACCCAATAGTAAAATTTCTGGATCATATTATAGTTCTGTTTTTATTATTCGAGAACACCCCTTCCTATTTCCCCTAGTTGTCATACCAGTTTCCCATCCCACCAACAGTGCACAAGGGTTCCCTTTTCTCCATATCCATGCCACTATTTGTGATTTCTTGTCTTTTTCATGATGGTCATTCCGACAGGCATGGGGTGATATGTTGTCATTTTAATTTGCATTTTCCTAAGGAGTATCTTTTCGTGGGCCTGTTGACCTTTTATAAATCTTCTCTGGAGAAATTTCTATTGTCTATTCAGGTCCTTTGCCCGTTTTTTAAATTGAGTTATTTGGCTTTTTTTTTTGTTTTTGGTATTGAGTTGTTTCAAATATTGATATATTTTGAATTTTAACTGTTTATCAGATGTATGGTTTGCAAATTTTCTTAATATTCCATAGATTGTCTCTTTACTTATTGCTGGTTTCTTTTGTTGTTCAGAAGGTTTTTATTTGATGTAGTTTCACTTGTTTATTTTTTATTTTGTTACTTGTTTTTTAGGCATTACATACAAAAGATCCTTACTAAGACCAGTCTCAAGGAGCTTTATTTCTATGTTTTCTTTTAGGAGGTTTGTGGTTTCCTTCTTCTAAGAGGTCTTACATTTAAGCATTTATTTACAGTCAATTTTGTGAGTGATGTAAGATACAAGTCCATTCTTTTATATGTAAATATCCATGTATTCCAGACTATTCATTGAAATGAATATTTTTTTCCTCCATTTAGTATTCTTGGTTTCTTTGTCAAATATTAGTTGATTGTGTGTGTTTGAGCTTTTTCTGGGCTGTTAATTCTGTTCCATTGGTATATTTGTCTGTTTTCATGCACCATCCTTATTTGATTACCATAGCTTCATAGTTCAGTATGAAATCAGGAAGTATGATGCCTTCTGCTTTGTTGTTCTTTCTCAGGGTATCTTTGGCTAGTCAAGGTCTTTTGTGGCTACATATAAATTTTAACAGTGTGTTTTTCTAGTGCTGTAAAAGGTGGCATTGAAATCTTGATAGGAATTATGTTGAATTTATAAATGGCTTTTGGTAGTATAAATCTCCATTTCTTTATTAGTACTTTAGAGACTATTAATTATCTCACAGGACTGTTGTAAGAAACAGGCAAATTAAGAAGTTTAGAGGCCTCAGACACTGACTTGTTTATTAAATTTCCTCATATGCAATTCAAAAATGAAAATATTTCTAAACCATTAATTATGATTTATGAAGAGAGTTCAACAAAGTTTTTATTTTCCCTATGGTAAAATTTTACACCATTTAAAAAATATGACATATTAAATAATTTCCCTTCTTTTGGAAGGGGGTTATTCAAGAATTGCTTGTGCCCTAAGTAAGCACATGTTTGCTTCCCTGGTAGCTCAGATGGTAAAGAAGTCTGCCTGCAATGTGGGAGACCTGGGTTTGATCCCTGGGTTGGGAAGATCGCCAGGAGAAGGAAATGGCAACCCACTCCAGTATTCTGGCCTGGAGAATTCCATGGACAGAAGAGCCTGGTGAGCTACAGT
The DNA here is from genome assembly GCF_049115385.1 of Moschus berezovskii. NCBI lineage: Eukaryota > Metazoa > Chordata > Mammalia > Artiodactyla > Moschidae > Moschus > Moschus berezovskii. The sequence continues at coordinate 58,410,033 of NC_142464.1, read as the reverse complement.
CCATAGCGTCACAAATAGTGGACATGACTGAGCGGTTTTCACATTCACATTCAAGCACACTTACATTTTTTATAATATCCATTGCTGGTGGTGATTAAAATAAACCTTGCATATAAAACGCTTAGCAATAAATAACTGAATTTTACATTAATGATTATAATATTATTATTGTAGTGTTTTTAGTCTCTCAGTTATGTTCAACCCTTTGCAACCACATGGACTGTAGCCCGCCAGGTTCCTCTGTTAGTGGAAATATCAAGGCAAGAATATTGACATGGGTAGCTATTTGCTTTTCCGGGGGATCTTCCTCACTCAGAGATTGAACCTGGGTCTCCTGCATTGTAGGCAGATTCTTTATGGGCTGAGACACCAGGGAAGCCCTACATTAATGATTAATTTCTTATATTGTGAGGTTTCATGTGATCTTATAATAATAAGTAATAAATGCATAGGCATATAAATAAATATTATGGGTGGAAACATATCTGGAGTTTAAATGGAGTTCTATTTTTTAAAATTTTCAGAAAAACTTTCATGTTAACAGGTAGAATAGAGTTTCTGTTAAAACTGTAAAATTGGTAGAAAAATATCCGTTTTTAAATCAAAAGAATTTTTAAAGGTATTGAGAAATGGAAAAGGACTCATGACATTCTAAAGGGTCAAGTCTGTCTTGAACCTCTTTTTTACAAATGTAAATTTATTTTTTTTCTTTTTAACCTGGTGACTTGAACAGCTTGGTTAAAGATAGGTTTATTTTATAAATATAGAATAAGTTGTAACAGTAATGTGCAGAGTGACCAAAACACACATTACTCCACATAAAAAGGAATTAAATGCAGAACAAATGGGAAAGTTACAATTTTGGAATGGTCAAATGCATGTACCTTTAAAGTAATTTATTTCAAGAAAAAATTATTTTGTTGTAATATTTTTTCAGAAACAGGAGAAAATAGTCTTAATTCAAACTTTCAGGACAAATATCTTTTTCAGCTGTGTGTTCTTCTTTCTTTTCAGGAAAGCCTTTTTGTTTTAGCACCCTTATTTAAACAAATGTGTTTTTAAAATTTTTGATGCTGTGTATTTTCATTAATTCTTACACTAACTTCAATAATTCATCAATCTATATGTAATAGTATTATCTATCATATACTCATCACTAGACTAAGCACTAGAGATTAAAATGTTGAATATAACAGACATGGTGCCTACCCGCCAAGATAATAATTCAAACAGGAAACCAGAGTATAACGTGATTAGGATTGTGATGGAGGAAGTCCCATATGCTGTGACTTCACATGAGAGGACCCCAGTAAGAATGATCTATGTGTGTGGAGATCAGGGAATAGAATGGGATTGGGGGTAGAATGCTTCATGGAGTTATGCCTCAAATGAGTTGTAAAGAGTGATACATGAAACTTGGGGGGAAAAGTGTTCCAAATTTAGGGAAAAAAACTGTGAAAAGGCCCAAAGGCAAATGAGAGCAAAGAGGTAAATGTGAAGAATGAAATTTAGAAGTTTATTAAGAATCAATTTTCACAGAGCACTGTATGACATTTAATTGGCTTTGGATTCGATTCTGTGATCAAAGGGCAGCTGTTAAGAATTTTTATTAAAATACTTCAATTAAATGTTTAATTGATTTTTTAAAAATTTATATACTTTTGTCCATTTTATATTCTTGCCTCCTTTGTCAAAGATGAGGTGTCCATAGGTGCGTGGATTTATCTCTGGGCTTTCTATTTTGTTCCATTGATCTATATTTCTGTCTTTGTTTTTTAAAGTAGTTATAGCGATTAGATAGGTTTTCAGTATGATCTTATTCTTGTTTATTTTATTTATTTTTACCATTTAAAATATTTACAATATATGATTTTATATATAAATATTAAGTGAAGATTAGATAAAACTTCAAAAGAGTTATAGTGTTCTTTTTTTTTTTTAACTTTGAAGGCTTTCTAAGATTAGGTCTTTGTAGATTGGGAGGAGTGATGTTGCTATAAATATTAAAAAATTACCTGGACATTTCAGATCAAATTATATATATATAAATATTCCTGTGATGCAGGAGACCTGAGTTTGATCCCTGGGTCAAGAAGATTCAAGAAGATCCCTGGAGTAGGGAATGGCTATGTGGCTACCCACTTCAGTATTCTTGCCTGGAGAATCCTCATGGACAGAGGAGCCTGGTAGGCTACAGTGCTTGGGGTCACAAAGAATTGGACAGGACTGAGATTCTGATTGAATTAAATTCAGTTAATATTTCAAATAGTTTGTTGCATTGATGATCAGTCTAGAAGTTAGGGCTCACCTTAGGTAAGGATGGAGTAGTCTATTATTATCTAGTTTGATTCAGGGGCTAGAAAACTTACAAAGCTTAAAATATCCTTTATTGGAGTTCTGTGGAAACCCAGATACTTATTTTGGGTATTACCCAAATACTTAGTCCTTTTGAAGATTTAATTGAAGTATTTTACACATGTAGAAAAATTCATTACATTAGGATCACCAATACTATAGGACACCATCGGCATATAACACGTAATGTGTTGTGCTGTGACTAAACTCAGTGGTGTCTGACTCTTTGCAACCCCATGGGCTGTAGCCTACCAGGCTCGTCTGTCCATGGTGATTCTCCAGGTAAGAATACTGGAGTGGGTTGCCATGCTTTCCTCCAGGGGATCTTCCCAACCCAGGGACTGAACCCAGGTCTCCCACATTGCAAACAGATTCTCTACCATCTGAGCCATCAGGAAAGCTCATAACATGTAATGGGTCGTGTCAATTGAAAGCAAAACACCAGAAATAATCTCTCTTTCTCTGTCTCTCTTTAGTTGCGAAGTCTGTCCGACTCTTGTGACCCCATGGACTGTAACCTGCCAGGCTCCTCTGTCTATGTGATTCTCCAGGCAAGAATAATGGAGTGGGTTGCCATTTCCTACCAGAAGTAAAGGGGAAACTTAAAAGCTCACAAAGGAGTTATGAAGTCAAATTTCAAATATAGCATAGCAAAATTATATTTGTTTCAAAGATACATATGTTATATGTATTTTCAGATTCAAAGTCAATTTAAATGCCATATATATATATGGAGAAGGCAATAGCACCCCATTCCAGTACTCTTGCCTGGGAAATCCCATGGATGGAGAAGCCTGGTAGGCTGCAGTCCATGGGGTCTTGAAGAGTCGGACACGACTGAGCGACTTCACTTTCACTTTTCAATTTCACGCATTGGAGAAGGAAATGGCAACCCACTCCAGTGTTCTTGCCTGGAGAATCCCAGGGACAGGGGAGCCTGGTGGGCTGCCGTCTATGGGGTCACACAGAGTTGGACACGACTGAAGTGACTTTGCAGCAACAGCATATATATATATATATACCGTTTATAAATAGCACTAGATGGTGATTGCAGCCATGAAATTAAAAGACGCTTACTCCTTGGAAGGAAAGTTATGACCAACGTAGACAGCATATTAAAAAGCAGAGACATTACTTTGCCAACAAAGGTCCGTCTAGTTGAGGCTATGGTTTTTCCAGTGGTCATGTATGGATGTGAGAGTTGGACTGTGAAGAAAGCTGAGCGCTGAAGAATTGATGCTTTTGAACTGTGGTGTTGGAGAAGACTCTTGAGAATCCCTTGGACTGCAAGGAGATCCAACCAGTCCTTCCTAAAGGAGATCAGTCCTGGGTGTTCATTGGAAGGACTGATGCTGAAGCTGAAATTCCAATACTTTGGCCACCTGATGCAAAGAGCTGACTCATTTGAAAAGACCCTGATGCTGGGAAAGATCAAGAGCAGGAGGAGAAGGGGATGACAGAGGATGAGATGGTTGGATGGCATCACTGACTCGATGGACATGGGTTTGGGTGAACTCCAGGAGTTGGTGATGGACAGGGAGGCCTGGCATGCTGTGATTCATGGGGTTGTAAAGAGTCAGACACGACTGAGTGACTGAACTGAACTGAACTATATATAGCACTACTAGCTTCCCAGGTGGTGCTGGTGGTAAAGAATCTGCCTGCCAATGCAGGACACATAAAAGATGTGGGTTCAATTCCTGGATTCAGAAGATCCCCTGGAGGAGAGAGTATCAGCCCACTCAATTATTCTTGCTTGGAGAATCCCATGGACAGAGAAGGCTGGCAAGCTACCATCCATAGCATAGCAGAGAGTCAGACAAGACTAAAGCAACTACAAGACTATACACACACACACACACACACACACACACGTATATAGTGTTTAAATTCTGTGCTAGGTATCTCAAAAAGAGAAATGCACTTATGTAAAGAATTGTTAAATGTGAGAAGACTACTTTTGTAGCTGTGCTGTCAAGAGTAACTCTTCAGAATGTTATATTTGAAAGTTAAAAGCCCTGGAAAAGTTAGCATAAAGCAATACTGTGAAGGGCTATTTAGGAGGAAAGAAGAATATCATCCCTGAGGATTTTTATGTCCTTTGATAGGATAGTCACCATAAAAATGGATTGAGAGAGACAGAGAGAGACAAAGATAATTTTTCTTTAACTTATCTCCCCCTACCTTTTTTTTTTTTTCTTTAAAGATCTGAACCAAAGTATGTGAGTGGAATTAGCAGAATATATCTTACTGAATCTGAATATTCCATAATTATATGGTGACTTTTACTTTTCAAATAAAGTAGGACCTATGTCACCAATGAGTTCATGATATTTTGTAGTGTCTTATTTATTTGAGGACACTGTGTGTGTGCGTGTGTCTGTGTGTGTATACTCAACTTTTACAGCAGTACAAACAAATGTTTTGAGTAGCAGTATGACTACATTGTAAGTATAGTTCTTTAAAAGCTGATGGACAGCTAACTGTTTTCCTCTTTAGCCTTGTTTTGAATCAACGGAACAATGTGGTGAAATCAAATTATAAAGGACTCGCTTATGATTAGTATTTTAAAAAGTGGAATATTTCTACTTGGCACAAGTTTAACAATAAATCTCCATGATTAAAGTGTAAGGGGAAACTTAAAGCATCTGCAAAATGTTCTATTAATTGCCTATTAAGTACATGTATATTCTGAGGGGAGCTGGGATATTTTCCCCATAGTTCTAAGTAGTTCTGAGTATCTGGCCTACTAGACAAGAACAAGGGACAGATTCCCTTGGACTGCTAAGAGATGGAAGAAAATGGTACTGATTCATGGGTACAGTTATAGAGTAAATTTCAGAATTATGACAGTAAGAGATATTTGTTAGTGAAAAATTTGTTAGCAAGGAAGTTGCTGAAAGCAGAGGAGGAGCAAATAAAACAAATGTCACCTATAGAAGATAACTGCATGTTATAGTTTTTCTGTGTTTCATGAAAGTTTGTTTCTTCATGAATCATGGTCTAAAATCTCTTTTTGGGATAATCTGGGTTAATCCCATTAGCCTAGCACAATCTGTTTCCCATTACACATACGTACTTTTTTTCATTCACCCACATATTCATTCATTCATTTCATGATTTTTCTGTGGGCAGTCATCCATGGGAAACAGTTTTTTTCTAGGATGAATCTCAACTCTGTATGCTGCCAAAAAATTCTCCAGGGTACAGAATTATTATTTATTCAGAACATTAAACCATACTCAGTTTTCTGGTATATTTACAAAATAAATTAATATGAATTATTTAGAATCAGGTCCCTGGATATAATCTAAGGGTGGTATCAGTTATATCTAGAAAATTAATTAAGAGACAATTTACAGCATTGTAAAAATGCCCCTTTCAATTGTTGACAGGGTTTCTAGATTTATATCCAATGGACAGATTTTATGTACAGAATCCTAATTGGTTATGATAATGAAAGATTAATTGATCAATCAACTACTATTTATTAGTACTTACTAATATTATGTGACCTTATATCCTTAACTAAAACATTTTAACATTAAAATGTGAACCAGCTCAGAGATTTAGTCACTCTTTAGACCAGTAATTGCACTAAACAGTTCTCTCTTTGTGGCCAAATCATAATTTTCAGTCTTCATCTACCATAATCCTCTGAATGTTTGAAACAGGTGACCTCATTCTATTTGGAACACTCCATGAGTTTCCACACGCCAGCACACATTTTTGGCCTACACCTAAACTCCATTCACGGCCTCCTCTTTTCCATCTGTGCCATACAATTTAGTTGTTCTTGGAGGTGCTGTTATAAGCCCTATTCTGTTATTTTCCTATGTATTTTCTCTGTGGATCTCAGCTACTCTCACTGCTTTTCTTCGGCTAACAGGTATGTGCAGATGATGACACAAATTTTGATGCTCACTCTCACTCCTGAGCTTTTATATATTAGTACAATGTAACACAATTACAATTAATACAATGTACTGTTAAATATTTCCACCGAAAACTCACCTTGAGGACATCAAACCCAACATCCAAAACCAAACCTAACTACTCCTTATACTTCACCTCATTTTCCTCCCTTATTCTCTATCTTGTCTTCCAAAATCCTGAGAGTCTTTCTTGATTTCTTTATTTTCTGCCTCCAGATGCAATCAGTCATGTGCATTCATTGTTATTTCTTGCATTTATCCACTTCTTTCCTTCTAAATTCATGCTTCAGCCCTCATATTTAATCCTGGATTTTATATTCACTTCAATAAATTCCAGCCTTGCCTTCCATCCTATTTCTCCCAGTATTTATTAGTAATCATTCTAGTATTTAATCTGATTAATTTTCTTGCTTGTAATTGTGTGCTTGGCTCTATTTATTTTCTCTAACATGCATTCAAGAACTTTCATGGTTTGGTCTCTGCTTATAGCTGTTTTATCCTCTGTCTTCTCTACTTACTGTATGGTCTTGTTAAACCGAGTATTTTTCAGTCTTATGAACAAGCATACCCTTTCTGGCTACTTGGACTCTGCATAGGATTTTTTGCTCCAAGTGATATTTCTTTTATTCCATTTCTTCACGTGACTAATTCTTACTCAGTTTTGAGCTTTGATTTAAAGAGTAACTCCTCTAGGAACCTAGACTATCTATCTCTCTTGGTATCTCCTAAGAAGAGTTCCAGAACCTTGTTCTTATCTCTGTATTAGCAATTGCAGGCATGACACATTACTAGAGAATTAAACCCAGCAATTCCCAATGACCTAGGGGTATAGATTGGTGAGCAAAGGATGAGGTAAATTTCAGTCCCTATTCCCTAGCTCCTCTGAGAGACTGCAGAGAGTATTGCAGGACACAGTTGGTAAAACCAACGACACACTTTGGTCCTAGTATGGCCCAGTAGAGCTGGTACAAAGCATACATCTAACTTAGAGCAATTAAAGTGGTTGAAGAATCAGCCTGAGATTTTTTCTCTTTTAATTAGTTTATTTATTTTATTTGGAAGATAATCATTTCACAACACTGTGGTGGCCCCTGCCACATATCAACATAAATCAGCCACAGGCGCATATGTGCCTCCCCCCATTCTGAACCCTCTCCCACATCCCTCCCTACCCCATCCCTCTGGGTTGTCCAAGAGCACTGGCTTTGAGTGTCCTGCTTCATGCATCAGACTTTCATGGGGTTATTATGAATTATACTGATTTATCTTTAGTGACTTCAGAGTTGTTTTCATTACTATTTCAGGTTACTTTTGACGTTCGTACCATCAGATCCTACTAAGAAGAAATAACCTGAAATGCAGCTCAACTAAGGTAAATGTAATCAATAATCTTGAATTTATTTGAAAATGCTAATTACCTGTCAGTCCTCTTATTGACTGAACACATCTTCTGGATTATTAAACATTAGAAATCCTGTGAAGCAGAAGTTTTCAAAACAAACAAAAAAATTAGAGCATTCTTTGGATAATTCCACCATATAAAATTCCTAGGGATGTTGTAACAATGTACCATAAACAGACTAACTTAAAAAAAGAAAAATTTATTCTCTCAGTTTGAAAGTCAGAATTCCAAGGAACTCAACAAGTCCAGTTTCTAAGGGAGCAAACCTCCTTGTCCTGTCCTAGCTTCTGGTGGTTGCTGGCAATCCTTGTCATAATATGGCTTGCAACTGTGGAACTTTATTTTCTACCCGTCATCACATAGCCTTCTCTTCTCTGTCTGAACTTAAAAAGTCTTTACATGACTTTTTTTTTTGGTAAGGATCCCAGTTATTGGATTTAGAGTCACCCTAATCCAATATGACTTTATGTTAACTCGATTACATCTGCAGTAACCCTATTTCCAAATAAGTTCACATTCACAGGCAACAAGAGGGGTTAGCGCTTGAACCCCTCTTTCTTCTTTTTTGGATGCAATTCAAATCACACCCACCATATACACTACCACTTACTCTATCAGTCTGTAAGATTCACTTTGAAAATGGAATGAATACTTATCTTGGAGGACAGTGGGTCTGAACCAATATGTTTCTTTTACTCTGCAATGTTCTTTGACTCATTTCTCATCTAACTTCTCCGTTTATCCACTCATGATATTACCTATGCAAAACAAAGAGGCCCCTTTCTCTTTGAGCAATCCCTCCTTATCCTCTTATACTTTGGCCAGCTTCCAAACCAGGTTCTTACTCTTTCATAATTCCCAGTTTCCTTGCATGCCAAAACTTGAAAACTGATGTCTCAAAATAAGTAACGATTTATACTCACTGTTCCCATCCTCTCTAAAACCACTTCAGTCAGATGTCTTTTCCCTCCTGCTATGATGTTCAGTTGCTTAGTTATTTCCGAATCTTTGCGAACCCAAAAACCGCTGCACACAGGGCCTCCATGTCCATCATCAACACCCGGAGTCCACACAAACCTATGCCCATTGAGCTGGTGATGCCATCCAAACATCTCATCCTCTGTCATCCCCTCCTCCTCCTGCCCTCAATCTTCCCCAGCATCAGGATCTTTTCCAATGAGTCAACTCTTCACAGCAGGTGGCCAAAGTATTGGAGTTTCAGTTTCAACATCAGTCCTTCCAATGAACACCCAGGACGGATCTCCTTTCAGTTCAGTTCAGTTCAGCCGCTCAGTCATGTCCGACTCTCTGCGACCCCATGAATCACATAAAGCCAGGCCTCCCTGTCCATCACCAACTCCCGGAGTTCACTCAAACTCATGTCCATAGAGTCGGTGATGCCATCCAGCCATCTCATTCTCTGTTGTCCCCGTCTCCTCCCACCCCCAAACCCTCCCAGCATCAGACTCTTTTCCAGTGAGTCAACTCGTCGCATGAGGTGGCCAAAGTATTGGAGTTTCAGCTTTAGCATCAGTCCTTCCAATGAACACCTAGGGTTGATCTCCTTTAGGATGGACTGGTTGGATCTCTTTGCAGTCCAAGGGATTCTCAAGAGTCTTTTCCAACACCACAGTTCAAACGCATCAATTCTTCAGTGCTCAGCTTTATTTATAGTCCAACTCTCACATCCATACATGACCACTGGAAAAACCATAACCTTGACTAGATGGATATTTGTTGGCAAAGTAATGTCTCTGCTTTTTAATATGCTGTCTACGTTGGTCATAACTTTCCTTCCAAGGAGTAAGCATCTTTTAATTACATGGCTGCAATAACCATCTGCACTGATTTTGGAGCCCCCCAAAATAAAGTAAGCCACTGTTTCCACTGTTTCCCCATCTATTTCCCATGAAATGATGGGACTGGATGACATGATCTTAGTTTTCAGAATGTTGAGCTTTAAGCCAGCTTTCTCACTCTCCTCTTTCACTTTCATCAAGAGGCTCTTTAGTTCTTCTTCACTTTCTGCCATAAGGGTGGTATCATCTTCATATCTGAGGTTATTGATATTTCTCCTGGCAATTTTGATTCCAGCTTGTGCTTCATCCAGCCCAGCATTTCTCATGATGTACTCTGCATAGAAGTTAAATAATTACGGTAACAATATACAGCCTTGACGCACTCCTTTTCCTATTTGGAACCAGTCTGTTGTTCCATGTCCAATTCTAACCGTTGCTTCCTGACCTGCATACAGGTTTCTCAAGAGGCAGGTCAGGTGGTCTGGTATTCCCATCTCTTTCAGAATTTTCCACAGTTTATTGTGATCCACACAGTCAAAGGCTTTGGCATAGTCAATGAAGCAGAAATAGATGTTTTTCTTAAACTCTCTTGCTTTCTCCATGATCCAGCAGATGTTGGCAATTTGATCTCTGGTGCCTCTGCCTTTTATAAAACCTGCTTGAACATCTGGAAGTTCACAGTTCACATATTGCTGCAGCCTGTCTTGGAGAATTTTGAGCATGACTTTACTAGCGTGTGAGATGAGTGCAATTGTGCAGTAGTTTGAGCATTCTTTAGCATTGCCTTTCTTTGGGATTGGAATGAAGACTGACCTTTTCCAGTCCTGTGGCCACTGTTGAGTTTTCCAAATTTGCTGGCATATTGAGTGCAGCACTTTCACAGCCTTATCTTTCAGGATTTGAAATAGCTGAATTGGAATTCCATCCCCTCCACTAGCTTTGTTTATAGTGATGCTCTCTAAGGTCCACTTGACTTCACATTCCAAGATGTCTGGCTCCAGATGAGTGATCACTCCATCGTGATTATCGTTTTTGTACAGTTCTTCTGTGTATACTTGCCATCTCTTCTTAATATCTTCTACTTCTGTTAGGTCCATGCCATTTCTGTCCTTTATCGAGCCCATCTTTGCATGAAATGTTCCCTTGATATCTCTAATTTTCCTGAAGAGATCTCTTGTTTTTCCTATTCTGTTGTTTTCCTCTATTTCTTTGCATTGATCACTGAGGAAGGCTTTCTTATCTCTCCTTGCTATTCTTTGGAACTCTGCATTCAGATTCTTATATGTTTCCTTTTCTCCTTTGCTTTTCGCTTCTCTTCTTTTCACAGCTATTTGTAAGGCCTCCTCAGACAGCCATTTTGCTTTTTTGCATTTCTTTTCCATGGGGATAGTCTTGGTCACTGTCTCCTGTACAATGTCATGAACCTCGGTCCATAGTTCATCAGGCAGTCTATCAGATCTTGTCCCTTAAATCTATTTCTCACTTCCACTGTGTAATCATAAGGGATTTGATCTAGGTCATACCTGAATGGTCTAGTGGTTTTCCCTACTTTCTTCGTTTTAAGTCTGATTTTGGCAATAAGGAGTTCATGATCTGAGCCACAGTCAGCTCCTGGTCTTGTTTTTGCTGACTGTATAGAGCTTCTCCATCTTTGACTGCAAAGAATATAATCAATCTGATTTCGGTGTTGACCATCTGGTGATGTCCATGTGTAGAGTCTTCTCTTGTGTTGTTGGAAAAGGGTGTTTGCTAAGTATCTATAAATAAAATCACTGGAATTTGCAAGATTAAGTAACTGGATGAGGCTTAAATAACTTGTACAGTTGTAGACTCAGAGTCAACACCAGGTCTGTATGAATTGAGATTCCACTTTAACCATTCTACAATATTACCACTTTTATAACCAGTCAAAGAGAAGGCAGAAAGTATCTTTTATTTCCTTGTATGCATATGTGCTCTTATATGTAGCTGAGTGCCATTTATTTATGTGAGACAGCTGCTCTTCGTCCAGCCCTGAATTTCTTAGTCTGGATTTGTTAAAACTATCACTGATATTGTTATTGTGTGTTTTTTTTCCTGTTGTCATCATCTTCTTTTTAAAGCAATCTGTGACACATTGAGAAATGCTTCTGGGAAATAGCTTTGCGACTCAACAATAGCACTTCAGAACTAAGTAATTTAATATTTCAGAGAGGAATGTACTGGATGCGCCAATTTCCTTAGGGCTTTGTTTGGACTCACAGAAATGACAATGTGCTGCTCTGTAATAGGTCTTGAGCTTTCTTCACAATAGTCTTTATATCGATGGCCCAGAAATCATTGTGACATTTGCCTTAAAGAGGATTCACTAACTCTGCCTTACTTATTTGGTCACTTTTTTAAAATGCATGTGCTGATGTTACTTGAAGATGACTTTCTGAAACAAAGAATTTTCTTTCCTGTACATGTTTTTACTCATATTTCTTATGAATTTGAGCTCCAATTCAGTTCCCATGGGGGAAAAAAAAACTTTTTTAGTTTGTGTCTAGTGAGACTTCAAATTCTTGGATAGAGAAGAAAAACCTAGCCTTTAATCTGATGGAATATCATATATCTAAATTCAATGAAAGCCATGTAGAGCTTCCCGGCAGAGAGACCAGAAGCAATAGAAAAGATTGAGGAAACTGCATTTTCACCACAATTCAATTTCAAATGTTCACATTCTGAAGCACTCAGATTTTTAAAAAAATCACTTTTTATAAGATAACACTTGCTAATTATAGCTTTCAAAAATAAAGAGGAAATGTTAGCTCAGGGAGTATACTGACTGACAGTTGTAAATTTGGAGAATATTTGCTTAAGAAATGCAGGTCGGATAAATATACAACTTCTGTAGCAGAATTGTTTACTAGTGATGCCTTATGACAGGATGATTGAAAAATTCTTACATTTCTCAATTATACATTAATTACACAACTCAGTGTAAACCTATATGCCTTTGTGGGATGAAAGGGGAGAACTGAGGTTCAGTTCAGTTCAGTTCAGTTCAGTCGCTCAGTCGTGTCCAACTCCTTGCGACCCCATGTACCACAGCACGCCAGGCCTCTTTGTCCATCACCAACTCCCGGAGTTCACTCAAACTCACGTCCATCGAGTCGGTGATGCCATCCAGCCATCTCATTCTCTGCTGTCCCCGTCTCCTCCTACCCCCAATCCCTCCCAGCATCAGACTCTTTGGGAATGCAAAAATGACATTTTTCTCAAGAAAGCCAAAACTTTAGAATAGTTGTTAAACTGTTTTGATTAACTTGAGTCTTATATATCAAGAGCTGTGACTCTTTATAAATGCAGTATTATTACTTAAAAACAGTAAAAGTTTACAAACTTCCTGGGAAATTTTGATTCCATGTATCTTTAGTGTTTGGGCTGTGCAACTTGGGACCATTGGAAATGTAATTATTTTATCTATACAGACTGTGTTCTTTAGTTAAAGATTCTGTTTTTCATAATAAATTAGTGTGGTGGTGGGTAGTCATTTGTTGAATACCCTGCACAATAAATTTGTGTGTTAGGTAAGTCATGTGTTGAATATCTATTAACCCATATCCTGGGAACATATAGTCATAACACAAAAGTCAGACATTAATATTATGCATATTTGAAGAACAATTTCAGAAATGTAGATTCCTATGTATTTGTTTCTTTACTCAGAAAAATTTGCCTATATAAATGGGCAGCCTTCAGTTAATTTTGTATTTTATTATCTAGGGTTTCCAAACATATTTCATACCAATAAACAGGTATTACTGAGTTTAGAAATACTTGATTGCTTTATATATAACCTTCATGGGCTTCCCTACTGGCTCAGAGAGTAAAGAATCTGCTTGCAGTGCAGGAGACTCAGGTTCAATCCTTTTGTTATGAAGATGCTGGCTACCCACTCCAGTATGCTTGCCTGGTGAATTCCAAGGACAAAGGAGCTTGGCAGATTACAGTTCATGGGGTCACAGATTTGGACACAACTGAAAAGATAACACTTTGACTTTTTCAACCTTCACACACCTATATTCCAAAAAGTCTCCAGTGAATTCTTCTTACCTCTGACATTTAGTTTTTCTGAAATCAAAAAGAATTAAGGGGATATTTCTGAAATATTTAAATCCAGAAGTCAATGTCAAAACTAGTAGTGATTTTCAATAGGCATTTTATTAGGTACATGCAAAGTTATTAATTGAAAGAAAATCAGTTTAAAAAGTTGGCTTGTGATCACCACTAGGGAAAGAAAGAAAGCAGGTAACTTGGTATAATCTTCTTGTAAACATCTTGGTAAGTGGACCTCCTAGAAAAGATACAAATGGTGCTTGCCAGGAGGCTAGTACTTACCTATGAAATGCTTTTAGCAGTATGTTTCTACTTTAGGGTTGTTTACAATAAGCAAAAGTATTGTAGGAAGTAATGAGACATGGCTTCCAGAAAATGTCATGTAAGCCACATAACTGAGGGTATAAAATGGATATGTTTCATAATATAAACTCGTCTTACTCTTTCAGTTCAGTTTAGTTGAGTCGCTCTGTCGTGTCCGACTCTTTGATACCCCATTAATCACAGCACGCAGGCCTCCCTGTCCATCACCAATTCCCGGAGTTCATTCAAACTCACCTCCATTGAACCGGTGATGCCATCAAGCCATCTCATTCTCTGCTGTCCCCTTCTCTTCCTGCCCCCAATCCCTCCCAGAATCAGAGTCTTTCTCAGTGAGTCAACTCTTCGCATGAGGTGGCCAAAGTATTGGAGCTTCAGCTTTAGCATCAGTCCCTCCAATGAACACCCAGGACTGATCTCCTTTAGAATGGACTGGTTGAATCTCCTTGCAGTCCAAGGGACTCTCAAGAGTCTTCTCCAACACCACAGTTCAAAAGCATGAATTCTTTGGTGATCAGCTGTCTTCACAGTCCAACTCACATCCATACATGACCACTGGAAAAACCATAGCCTTGACTAGATGGACCTTTGTTGGCAAAGTAATGTCTCTGCTTTTTAATATGTTATCTAGATTGGTCATAACTTTCCTTCAAAGGAGTAAGCGTCTTTTAATTTCATGGCTGCAATCAGCATCTGCAGTCATTTTGGAGCCCAGAAAAATAAAGTCTGACACTGTTTCCACTGTTTCCCCATCTATTTCCCATGAAGTGATGGGACCAGATGCCATGATCTTAGTTTTCTGAATGGTGAGCTTCAAGCCAACTTTTCACTCTCCTCTTTCACTTTCATCAAGAGGCTTTTGAGTTCCTCTTCACTTTCTGCCATAAGGGAGGTGTCATCTGCATATCTGAGGTTATTGATATTTCTCCCAGCAATCTTGATTCCAGCTTGTGCTTCTTTCAGGCTAGCGTTCCTCATGATGTACTCTGCCTATAAGTTAAATAAGCAGGGTAACAATATACAACCTTGACGTACTCCTTTTCCTATTTGGAACCAGTCTGTTGTTCCATGTCCACTTCTAACTGTTGCTCCTGACCTGCATTCAGGTTTCTCAAGAGGCAGTTCAGGTGGTCTGGTATTCCCAACTCTTTCAGAATTTTCCACAGTTTATTGTGATCCACACAGTCAAAGGTGTTGGCATAGTCAATGAAGCAGAAATAGATGTTTTTCTGGAACTCTCTTGCTGTTTCGAAGATCCAGCGGATGTTAGCAATTTGATCTCTGGTTCCTCTGCCTTTTCTAAAACCTGCTTGAACATCTGGAAGTTCACGGTTCACATATTGCTGAAACCTGGCTTGGAGAATTTTGCGCATGACTTTACTAGTGTGTGAAATGAATGCAGTTGTGCAGTAGTTTGAGCATTCTTTGGCATTGCCTTTCTTTGGGATTGGAATGAAGACTGACCTTTTCCAGTCCTGTGGTCACTGCTGAGTTTTCCAAATTTAAGGTATCCCATAAACTTCATGGGACACTTCTTATAAAACTCTGAGCCAGGGAGTGAATGCCTTGTGTTTACAGAAAGGACATAGTCATACAAAATTTTCACTGTCTCTCATTTACTTATACTCCTTGATTGCTTGTATCTTTGAAGTTACTGGTAATGCTTGCTACTTTAGTAAGGTTTCTGATTTGTGTGAATCTGATTTTATTCAGTATGATCCATTAATGTTAGCTAAGAATCCTCAACATTCACTTCTCCATTGATTACTAGTTCATATCTTCTATAGCAGATATGTGGTATTTTTTAAATAAAAAATTAACTTTGAATAGTGCCAGTAGATAATAATTTAGTGAATCATTTAATAGCTCTTTAATAGACCTAGGACACTTTTTCCACCAAATATATAGATAGCCAGTGCTTCAGAAATTAATCCCCTGCCCAAATGTTTCTTGGGTAGGAATTAGATACTTTAGAATGGGTTTCAACCCACACACAATTAGATCATTATTCTATTGATCATATAATATTAATAACATTATAGTTATTTGAATAAGCTAAAGATCTGAAATACTTGTTTCTTTTTAATAGAAAATTTTAGCTTATTATTGGTAACTTTCAACTGCATTTTTAATCTGCATAATCTTATCTTCTCAAAGCATGTAAAAGATTGAAACTCCCAAGCTTTCACTTCAAAAGCATAAAAGTATTTTCGTATATTCTCTTTCAAATATCTGTTTATTTCTATTTATTTGTTGTAGCCTAGTCTAACCAGAAGTATATGAGATATCTATATGAGAAATAAAGAGAATCTTTCAGTTCTCTTTCAAATCCTAGAGAAGTATACAACCCAATGATCAGAAAGAAAACCCCAGAATGTGAATTCATTTCCCACCCAAACATAGAAGAGACATTTAACTAAAAGCTGTATATATGAATAGTGAAATTAGTGGGGAGGAAATTTCATGTAGAGTAGAAAATGAGAAATAGAAGTTGAAAAAGGGCATTAAGGAAGATTGCTCTTATGTCTGGTTCTGATGAGTCAGATCCCTGTCACACTAAATTTATCTACTGAATTCTGTTGATCAGAGAAGTTTAATGAAATCCAATGTCTAGGGCTTGAGAATTTAGACCCAAAAGTATAATTCTTCTATGAGAATAAGACATTATTTTGGAAAAACTCAAGAGATATGTAATTGCTAGAGAGCTTACTGGGTAGCTTTTAATATAAATTCTTTGATGACTGATATGTATCAGCTTGTAGTTATGCTAACAGATACTGCTGTTAGATATATATTAGCTCCTGGCTAATGTAACAAAAATATATAACTCACTTGACTTGTATTATAGTTAGTAGAAGAATTTCTGGAAGAAGTATTTAATATGAGAATTTTAATGAAATCTTAGACTTGTGTAGGGGACTAAAATCAGAAGAAACATAAATTAACTTTACTTAAGGAACATAGAAGAATAAGTATAAAAGTTTAATAAATATCAACAAGATGATCAGGTACTAAGCAAATAGATAAACATTCATAGATTTACTAAGAAACTACATGAACAGTTATAGAGTGAAAATATAATTATCAATTGCTCCAAAATATAAAATTATATGCAATCATTTAGCAATAATACATATTATGAGATTTATAAGAAGAAAAAATAATTTTTTTCAAAGATGTATCTAAAAACTTATTAAGGAACTAAAAGCTCCTAGATGGAAATATTGTTGCTATAAAGATTTCTAATCTTTTTGAATTCATTTATAATCTAATAATTTTGGGGTCGCAAAGAGTCGGACACGACTGAGCGACTGAACTGAACTGAACAGAACTGAATTTTCCAGTTCCAGGCCCCTTATGATTTTGTGGTGACTTCATTAAGTCATACTAAGGTTATTCCCTGGTGGCTCAGAGGTTAAAGCATCTGCCTCCAATGCGGGAGACCGGGTTTGATCCCTGGGTCGGGAAGATCCCCTGGAGAAGGAAATGGTAACCCACTCCAGTATTCTTGCCTGGAGAATCCCATGGGCGGAGAGGCCTGGTAGGCTACAGTCCACGGGGTCGCAAAGAGTCGGACACGACTGAGCGACAGAACGGAACGGGAACGGAAGGTTATTCTGGAAATGTAACTAGTTTTAGACACATGTTAGTTTAGACACATGTTAGTAACATTAAAATATATTCAGAAAGTTACAATAACTTTAAAGAATAAGAACTAATGAAATCCCTCTCAAACACACAAAATTTATAAGCATAGCCTTATATATATATATATATTTCATTGATTATATAATGAAATTAGTCAAAAAATCAGTGGAGAAAAAGGGATTAGTTAGTAATTGATACTTGGAATTATAATAAATACTTGGAAAAAAATCAAGTCATTTCTATATGTCCTCATACATGTAGATTTAATTCCAGAGGCATTAACATTTAAATATAAAATTTGGATATATAGAAACTCTAAGTTAAAAACTGATGACTCTTGTCATCTTGCAATATGAGAGTCCTTTCCATACATAACAGCAATGAAGGAAAACACCCAAAACAACAAACAACCCACAAGAAAAGAAGTGAATCTGATTTAAAAATTAAAAAATATTTTGTTGCTGCTGCTGCTAAGTCACTTCAGTCGTGTCCAACTCTGTGTGACCCCATAGACGGAAGCCCACCAGGCTCCCCCGTCCCTGGGATTCTCCAGGCAAGAACACTGGAGTGGGTTGCCATTTCCTTCTCCAATGTGTGAAAGTGGAAAGTGAAAAGTGAAAGTGAAGTCGCTCAGTCGTGTCCGACCCTTAGCGACCCCACGGACTGCAGCCTACCAGGCTCCTCCATCCATGGGATTTTCTAGGCAATAGTACTGGAATGGCTTGCCATTGCCTTCTCCGAAATATTTTGTTAATATGCATAATAAATAAAATGCAAAAACTAAGGTCAGAAAAAAGATCTACCTAAATAAACCATATATAGAATTAATATTTTCATAAATGGAATGTGTTTGTGATTCAGTGAGAAATGCACCATAACTCCAATAGAATAATGATTCAAGCACATGCAAAATATTCATAGAAAGAAATGTTATTTTCTGTTTATAAATAAAATGCCCCACACCTATGAACTTGCAGTATAATTTTGTGTATTTTCATTAAATTTCTGTAATAAGACTCAAAATTATCAATGTAAGGCATATTAAATAAAATATAAAATACATGTTAATTTTGATTTATTTAACTCAGCAAAATATATATTTCTTTCTGTACCCTTATATAAGATATTCCCAGTATCTTCTCCTCAAAGCTAGTGAACCAAGAAAATGCAATTGGCATATTTTTTCATCCAGCAATATTTTCACCTGAAAACACATTTTTTTGTGGATATAATAAATTGTAAAAATTTTCAGAAGGTACTAGTAAGGCCTTTGACAGGAGTATCTGTCTCAGTCAGCACAACCTTACTTTATCCTTAATTGACTTGATTAAAGCAGTATATCTGAATCATTTTTACATATATATTACTGTGCTTGAAAACTTTAAATATATGTAAAATTGATACAGCTAGTTATTATAAACACTGTCAGAGAGACAGGTATAAATCTGGCTCTGGCCTCTTTTCAGACGTGATATTAATATTTTAATTCCTTTGTAGTTTGTGAACAAGTATATGAGTTTACATGAAACATAAGTATAAAAATTTCTCTATATTGTAATCTATAGTATGTATATACTGCATGTAACATATATGTTTCTGTGTACATATCAAACTACAAAAGGTCAGAAGTACATATATCTTTCTTCTAATTATGTATTTATTAGCATTAAACCAGACATAATAATAGTTCTTCACATTTGTAGTATGTTTTACATTAGTGACCTTCCCAGTGATTAACCTCTAGAGTTAACTGTGATTGTATTAACTGAGGATTTCTCTAAATATCAGAGGAAAATGTTGGGGTTAGCAGAAGTTCTAAATCATAAAAGTCCTGGGTAAAAGAGCTAAAACTCAAGTCTCCTTATTCTTAGTTTAGTGTTTGAAACTAATTTGTTGACCAATTTCAAATAAAAGGTTTTATTTAAGACGCCGCCCCTGGCGGCGCAGACGCGAGAGACGCCAGAGACCCCGGCCCTGGCGGTGCAGACGCGAGAGACGCTGGCTCGGCACAACCGACCACGCACAGAAGCGCGGCCGAGAGGAGCTACCCCATGCCCAAGGTCAGGGCGGTGGCCGAGAGGAGCTGTCCCACATCCAAGAGGCGGTGGCTGCGCGGGCACAGGAGGGCCGAGAGGAGCTACTCCACATTCAAGGTCAGGAGGGGCGGCCTTGAGGAGATACCCCTCGTCCAAGGTGAGGTACAGCAGCTGTGCTTTGCTGGAGCAGCTGTGAAGAGATATTCCACGACCAAGGTAAGTGAAACCCCAATAAAATGGTAGGTATTGGGAGGGGGCATTAGAGGGCAGACACACTGAAATCATAATCACAGAAAACTAGTTGATCTGATCATATGGACCACAACCCTGTCTAACTCAATGAAACTAAGCCATGCCGTGTGGGGCCACCCAAGACAGACGGGTCATGGTGGAGAGGTCTAACAGAATGTGGTCCATTGGAGAAGGGAATGGCAAACCACTTCAGTATACTTGCCTTGAGAACCCCATGAACAGTATCAAAAGGCAAAATGGTAGGATACTGAATGAGGAATTCCTTAGGTTGGTAGTTGCCCAGTATGCTACTGGAGATCAGTGGAGAAATAACTCCAGAAAGAATGAAGGGATGGAGTCAAAGCGAAACAAATACCCAGTTGTGGATGTGACTGGTGATAGAAGCAAGGTCCGATGCTGTAAAGAGCAATATTGCATAGGAACCTGGAATGTTAGGTCCATGAATCAAGGCAAATTGGAAGAGGTCAAACAGGAGATGGCAAGAGTGAACATAGACATTCTAGGAATCAGTGAACTAAAATGGACTGGAAAGGGTGAATTTAACTCAGATGACCATTATGTCTACTACTGTGGGCAGGAATCCCTTATAAGAAATGGAGTAGCCATCATGGTCAACAAAAGAGTCCGAAATGCAGTAGTTGGATGCAATCTTAAAAACGACAGAATGATTTCTGTTTGTTTCCAAGGCAAACTATTCAGTATTACAGTAATCCAGGCCTATGCCCCAACCAGTAATGCTGAAGAAGCCGAAGATGAATAGTTCTATGAAGACCTATAAGACCTTTTAGAACTAACACTCCAAAAAGATGTCCTTTTCATTATAGGGGACTGGAATGCAAAAGTAGGAAGTCAAGAAACACCTGGAGTAACAGGCAAATTTGGCCTTGGAGCACGAAATGAAGCAGGGCAAAGGCTAATAGAGTTTAACCAAGAGAACGCACTGGTCATAGCAAATACCCTCTTCCAGCAACACAAGAGAAGACTCTACGCATGGACATCACCAGATGGTCAACAGCGAAATCAGATTGATTATATTCTTTGCAGCCAAAGATGGAGAAGCTCTATACAGGTAGCAAAAACAAGACCAGGAGCTGACTGTGGCTCAGATCATGAACTCCTTATTGCAAAATTCAGACTGAAATTGAAGAAAGTAGGGAAAACCATTAGACCATTCAGATTTGACCTAAATCAAATCCTTTATACAGTGGAAGTAAGAAATAGATTTAAGGGACTAGATCTGATAGAGTGCCTGATGAACTCTGGATGGAGGTTCATGACATTGTACAGGAGACAGGGACCAAGACCATCCCCATGGAAAAGAAATGCAAAAAAGCAAAATGGCTGTCTAAGGAGGCCTTACAAATAGCTGTGAAAAGAAGAGAAGCGAAAAGCAAAGGAGAAAATGAAAGATATAAGCATCTGAATGCAGAGTTCCAAAGAATAGCAAGGAGAGATAAGAAAGCCTTCCTCAGTGATCAATGCAAAGAAATAGAGGAAAACAACAGAATAGGAAAAATAAGAGATCTCTTCTAGAAAATTAGAGATATCAAGGGAACATTTCATGCAAAGATGGGCTCGATAAAGGACAGAAATGGTATGGACCTAACAGAAGCAGAAGATATTAAGAAGAGGTGGCAAGAATACACAGAAGAACTGTACAATAAAGATCTTCACGACACAGATATTCACGATGGTGTGATCACTCACCTGGAACCAGACATCTTGGAATATGAAGTCAAGTGGGCCTTAGAGAGCATCACGACGAACAAAGCTAGTGGAGGTGATAAAATTCCAATTGAGCTCTTTCAAATCCTGAAAGATGATGCTGTGAAAGTGCTGCACTCAATATGCCAGCAAATTTGGAAAAGTCAGCAATGGCCACAGGACTGGAAAAGGTCAGTCTTCATTCCAATCCCAAAGAAAGGCAATGCCAAAGAATGCTCAAACTACTACACAATAGCATTAATCTCACACGCTAGTTAATTCATGCTCAAAATTCTCCAAGCTAGGCTTCAGCAATATGTGAATTGTGAACTTCCAGATGTTCAAGCAGGTTTTAGAAAAGGCAGAGCAACCAGAGATCAAATTGCCAACATCTGCTGGATCATGGAGAAAGCAAGAGAGTTCCAGAAAAACATCTATTTCTCCTTCATTGACTATGCCAAAGCCTTTGACTGTGTGGATCACAATAAGCTTTGAAAATTCTGAAAGAGATGGGAATACCAGACCACCTGACCTGCCTCTTGAGAAACCTGTATGCAGGTCAGGAAGCAACAGTTAGAAGTGGACATGGAACAACAGACTGGTTCCAAATAGGAAAAGGAGTACGTCAAGGTTGTATATTGTTACCCTGCTTATTTAACTTATATGCAGAGTACATCATGAGGATCGCTGGGCTGGAAGAAGCACCAGCTGGAATCAAGATTGCTGGGAGAAATATCAATAACCTCACATATGCAGATGACACCACCCTTATGGTAGAAAGTGAAGAGGAACTCAAAGGCCTCTTGATGAAAGTGAAAGAGGAGAGTGAAAAGATTGGCTTGAAGCTCAATATTCAGAAAATGAAGATCATGGCATCTGGTCCCATCACTTCATGGGAAGTAGATGGGGAAACAGTGGAAACAGTGTCAGACTTTATTTTTTTGGGGCTCCAGAATCACTGCGGATGCTGATTGCAGCCAGGAAATTAAAAGACGCTTACTCCTTGGAAGGAAAGTTATGACCAGCCTAGATAGCATATTAAAAAGCAGAGACATTACTATGCCAACCAAGGTCCGTCTAGTCAAGGCTATGGTTTTTCCCGTGGTCATGTATGGATGTGAGAGTTGGACTGTGAAGAAAGCTGATCGCCGAAGAATTGATGCTTTTGAACTGTGGTGTTGGAGAAGACTCTTGAGAGTCCCTTGGACTGCAAGGAAATCTAACCAGTCCATTCTAAAGGCGATCAATCCTGGGTGTTCATCGGAAGGACTTATGCTAAAGCTGAAACTCCAATACTTTGGCCACCTCATGCAACGAGTTGACTCACTGGAAATGACTCTGATGCTGGGAGGGATTGGGTGTGGGAGGAGCCGTGACGACAGAGAATGAGATGGCTGGATGGCATCACCGACTCGATGGACATGAGTTTGAGTGAACTCCGGGAGTTGGTGTTGGACAGGGAGGCCTGGCGTGCTGTGGTTCATGGGGTCGCAAAGAGTCGGACACGACTGAGCGACTGAACTGAACTGAACTTGATAGCAAGAAACTTAGCAGACCTACTTACTGAACTGCAAAGTGGTCTAATTTCTCTCCCTTTGTTCCCATTGTTGTTTGAATGCGCTACCTGGAGATCTAGAGATACATACAGACTGAAAGTGAGGGATGAGTAAAGGTATTCCATGAAAACAAATGCAGAGTATCTATATTTATATCAGACAAAAATAGCCTATAAAATAAAGACTGTCACAAGAGGCAAAGAAAGACTCTACACAGTGATTAAAGGTTCAATCCAAAAAAAATGTAACAATTGCAAATATATACTAACCCAACATAAAAGCACCTCAATATGAAAGGTAAATGTTAACAGTCATAAAAGAAGAATTTGACAGTAGCATAATAATTTTGGGGGAATTTAACACCCCCCACTTTCATCAATGGGCAAAAAATCATTAAGGAAACACAAGCCTTAAATGACACATTCAGTTCAGTTCAGTTCAGTCGCTCAGTCGTGTCCGACTCTCCGCGACCCCATGAATCACAGCACGCCAGGCCTCCCTGTCCATCACCAACTCCCGGAGTACACTCAAACCCATGTCCACAGAGTCGGTGATGCCATCCAGCCATCTCGTTCTCGGTCGTCTCCTTCTCCTCCCGCCCCCAACCCTTCCCAGCACTGGATGAATTCAATTGACATTTATAGAGCATTCTATCCTAAATCAGCAAAATACACATTATTTTCATGTGCACATGGAACATTTTCCAGGATAGATCACATGCTGGGTCACAAATTAAGCCTTGGTAAATTTAAGAAAATTGAAATCATAGCAAGCAAGCATCTTTTGCAACCACAATGATATGAGAATATGTAAATGATACTAACAGAATACTATAGGCACCTAGAGGTAAATAAAATGGACAAACTGGAAGAAATGGACAAATTCTTAGAAAGGTACAATCTGCCAAGACTAAACCAGGAAGAAATAGGAAAAGTGAGCAGACCAATCACAGGTACTGAAACTGAATAAGTAGTTAAAAAACTCCCAAGAAACAAAAATTCGGGACTAGAGATGTCACAAGTCAATTCTGCCAAAAATGTAGTGAAGAGTTAACACCTATCCTTATGCAACTATTCCAAAAATTTGTAGAGGAAGGAACACTTCTGAACTCAGTCTATGAAGCTAGCATCTCAGTCTATGAAGCTAGCATGACCCTGATACAAAAATCAGACAAATACATTACAAAAAAGAAAATTACAGGCCAATATCATGATAAACATAGATATAAAAATCATCAGTAAAATGCTAGCAAATCAACTCCAATAATATAGTCAAGGGATCGTCCATTGTGATCAAGTGGGATTTATTCCAGGGAAGCACGTGTTTTTTAAATATCTGCAAATCAATCAATGTGATACACCACATTAACAAAGTTAAGAATAAAAACCATACGATCATCTCAGTAAATGCAGAAAAAGCTCTTAATAAAATTAAATATCTGTTTATGATAAGAACACTTTCCAGAAAATGGACATGGGGGGTATACCTCAACAAAATGAAGACCAAATATTTAGCTTTGTAAGAAAGCATTTCTTATATCATTTATCCTCCCAAGGAATTTTTGCTGCATACCTAGTATTAGTCTGGTACACTTTAGGTGCAGAAGATAATGATAAACAACTGTCTATATTCAGAGATCTTAAATGTTACTGAAGTCAGTCTTTGAACAAAAATATTCTGTATTTTTACTACTAGCTATAATTATTGCAGGTAATTTGGAGGAGAAATACAGGATGTTATGAGAAATTGTAATAAAGAGACTAGGCTAATTTTATGTCAGAACCTTAATGTTGATTATATATCAACCATGTGAATGAGATTTGGGGCTCATGAGATTTAGGGGATGGTGGGTGAGAGAAGGGAAGACTATTTTAGGCCATGGAAACATTAAAGCCCTAAAATGTGACGGGAAGCAGAGATTTCAAGAAACAACCAAAATGTCTTAGGTGTAATAAATAAAGGAAAATTTATGACAAAATAATAGAACATACATAGTTAAGGGCAATGTCCTTTCACAAATTTTATGCTTGGACATGGGTAGAAAAAAAGATGTGAATAAAATTCACCCACTTGTACTGTACAAGGATTAGATTGAGTTATTCCACAATCTGTTAGAGCACAAACTTGAAGTTCCAAATATGTACCAAGTGTTTCAGGGGCCATCTGATTCTAGATCAGACATTGATCATAGGACCCTTAAGAAATGAGGTCTCTGCCACAGTCAACACATGAGAAAGAAATGCATTGAATATCCCATTCTTGCTTTAGCATAGATGAAAATAACCTTGAACTTTGGCAATGTTCCAAGACTTTGGCTATTACGAAAGGTTAGTGGCAGTCTCAAGTTACTTGGAGATTATCAAATCCAAGCCTGTTTTATGTGCCTATTATTGGTTTTCAAGTAGTAGCTCAATCTTCCATTCTTCCTCCTGACAGCCTGGCTGTTACTTCCCTTGTTAGATTATGAACTTCTTTTCCCTATACCCTCATTTGAAATTGAAAAGAAAATAAAAATCCTACAGCAATGCTTAATTTGAAGGGTTCTGTTCAATAACCCTGAAATGGCCACTAACGAAAATGTCACTTTGTCATACTGATGTTTTTTTTCAGGACATCTGATTCCCCAAACACTCATCCTGGTTCACAGGTGAAACATCTATTATTTGAAAGGAGAATGACAGTGAGAAGTGTTTGTCAGCTCTTTTAAAGCTATGAGAAATGGTGGCCCCTACTTACCCTACTTGAGTATTTGAGTCACATGGGGAGGGTGAGGTGACAAACCTTAAACAGACGTTATCTTGTGCTTTTTATCTTCAGTTCATTCCTCAGACCCCTTGGCTCTTCCTCTTCTAACACACAAAGCCTGTAGTTCCAAGTCATTTAATATTTCAAAGGAATTAATATTTTAGTTAGTGATGGACCAACCTACTAAATTGAATCTTGGCTTGTAGACTGATGGATTGAATTCAGTCCAGATGAACAGTGACCAGACTTCTTGTTCTCCTGGGGGGGAAAAATGCAGACAAAAGCTGCTACATAAATTGAGCTCTGGTTATGATTTCACCCTCAGTAAAGTATGTAGTCATCGTTTCACTGGCACTTTTGGATAATAATCTTGTTTGTATGTTTTTCAAAGGGTCATTTACAATCATTCCTTTCCAAGATCATGTGTTTATTTAGAAGATAAATCCATTTTTCCTTGGTTAGCCTCTAGTGAAAATGAGGGCATGTGTGAGGTGGTGTTAACTTTGTACTCAAACCCAGTGTTATTTGTAGAAAAATTTTCTCAACCTAACTTATGTTTAATTTCTTCTTTAAGCCTCAAACTTCAGGCTAGAAGGGAGTCTGTAAACCTAGAGTTAACAATGAAAAGCCTGATATTTTCTTTTATTCTTAGTCACTGGTGATTTTTCTTAATTTTTAAAGCTACCCCTAATATTTAATTACATTACTATAACCACCCTCTAAAATCTCTCTGTTTTGACCTTTCTTTTCTACTTCACTTTATTTATGACTGCTTTCTGTATAGGGTGACCTCATGTCAATTTGCCTGGAATAAGACCTGTGTTTGCCTGTTTCACCAAAAAAAGAAACCCCCAAAAACAAAAAGCACCCTGATCTGGATGATTAGGAAACTTATGAATATTTGAAAGGTCAAAATGCCCAGACTTGACTGCTGGTACTAGAGCTTATATTTCCAACTAGGACATAGGACGGTGCTCTGAAAATCACACTGCCCCTACCACTGGGAAAAAGTTTCTGTCTTGCTGGAGCTGAAAATTAGATGTTCTTGCTAGAGCCTCTTCTGCTGTAGCCACTGAAAGATGAATCTTGCTAAGTACCCTTTCCAGAATGGATTTCTTGCAACACCTGTTTCATCATGCTTTCAAACCCGAGTCGAACAGGATTGCTTCTGACTACAGAACCAGGAGACAAGGAAGACTGTGTGAGTTTAAACTTCTACATTTGTATAAGTCATGCACATATAACGTGATACTCCACAAGCATGAAAATTTTTTCAAACCTGGGGATTGAATAATAAAAACAGTTCACTGTTAGAATTGTTCCAAATTTGTGCTTGTGTCTATGTATAGACAGGAAAGGAGAAATCAGGAAAGAGTACAAAGAATGCAATATATTAGCTATAATCTTTTTTTTTTTTTTTAAAGAATGTCTAAAAGCAACAGAACAAACAGAAAATCATGTATAAACAGTAAACCCCTGCCTGTTAATAAGGAATCAAGTTCTAATGTAAAGCTATGAGTTTGAATTTTATAATACAATGACTTAATAATAAAACTAGTTTCTATTTTGTATTTTTGTAAAAATTCAGAGAAAACCACAAACTATTTCACAGTGTTCTTCAAATAATTGACATGTCATGTACATATAAATTATAAAACTACTCTTGCCAATTGTTTGGATCCATGAAAAGAAGGAGGCATTTGGGATTGATGCTCTTGAGAATTTTAAGGTAAATTCTTCTCTTCCTCTGGCTGACAACTCTCTTTGGCTTTTCAAAAAAAATTTTTTTCAGGTTTTTAAGAGTAGATGTCTTTGGGGGGAATTTTTATTATGAAACATGAAGGTAATAAATCAAACATTAACTGTTAGATAATGATTTTAATAAAAATTAATTTTTATTGGAGTGTAGTTGATTTATAATGTTGTGTTAGTTTCTACTGTACATCAGTGTGAATCAGTTATACATATACAGCTAATCTACTCTTTTTTATTCTTTTCCCATACAGATCATTACAAAGTATTGAGTAGTGTTCCTGTTCTCATTAGTTATCTCTCTCTATATATAGTAGTGTGTTTATGTCAATCCAATCTCCCAATTCTTCCCTCCCTATGTTCCCCTTGGTAACATGTGTTTTCTAGATCTGAGACTCTACTTCTGTTTTGTAAATAAGTTCACTTGTACCATTGTTAGATTCCACATATAAACAGCATCATGTTATTTGTCTTTCTGATATACTTCACTCAGCATGACAATCTCTAGGTCCATTCATGTTGCTGAAAATGGCTTTGTTCTTTTTCATGGCTGAGTAATAGTCCTTTGTTTATCTGTATCATAGATAAACATTCATTCATTGATGGGCATTAAGGCTGCTTCCCATGTCTTGGTTGTAAATAGTGCTGCAGTAAAGATTGAGGTGCATGTACCTTTTTGAATTATGGTTTTCTTCAACTATATGCCTAGGAGTAATGATTATTAATGCAGACACTGCTAGATACCTAATTAATATCCATTTGCTCTTTTTTTTGTTTTGTTTTTACATTGACAGAAATTGTTTGGGATGGCTATGTGCAGAGCTTTAAAAAAAAAAAAGAAACATTTCCCTACCTTTCTTCCCATTAGAGCTAGTTATATGACACAGTCTTTCCCAATCAGAAATAAGTGGAAAAGAGATTTTATCCTTCAGGCCCTGGAGGAAATAAAGTAGAGGCAGTGTGTAAAGCAGTGCCAGCTTTTTGTTTTAAAGTTTAATCATTTTCCCACTACAAAGCTTAGAAATTTGAATAAACCTGATGGGTAAGGAAAGCAGTAACTCACAGACATAAACTCTACGGACTCTATACTACTTATATGATGGGAACTAGTGTTAATGAGTAATGATTAGAAATTATGAGGGCTTTGTTAGTATGATTTTTGTTTAATTAAATCTTACTTGAATCTCAAGCTCTAAGCTAATGTACTTTTCTTAGTTAAGAACATTAATCGCCTATTCCAAACATTTGTTCAATGAACAAACATCAAAAAATGAAGCTAATACTGCTGCATATATTTTTGCATCTCCTTTACAACAAATATTGGCAACAACAATTCAATATATGCAAACAGTAATGGATTGGGAAATTTGCCAGAAGTTCTCAATATCAATTGTTGCTTTAATCTGGCTTAAACCATGAGTTATTTTTCAGGTTTCAGCAGCCTCTAAATTATTGCTCCATTAAGGTCATAAAGTTAATACCATGAACATACTTTTACAACCAATAAATATGCTGTCTTGTGCATCATTTAGGACATTGCTGGAAGCATTTTCTATTTATAAAATAGCAAGATAATTCATCAGTATAAAGCAGTAGCTCTCTAACATTTTTGCATATTGTTTTTAAAAAAAATACACTATCTTATTCTGGAATGTACTTCCTTATGGTGCTTTTTAAATTGTTTTCTCTCCAAACAAAGTCAGTATTATCACAGAATAAAAATTGATTTTTTCTTAAGCAAATTTGAATAACTCTAGTGCAATGACATATACTCTATTCCAGTTTCATTTTTACATGCTGCTGTTAAGCTGCATTAGAGTTTTATTCGGTTTTTAGGAAGATATATTTTGATGATAATAACTTCATCAAAATCTAGATGAAATATGAAAATTTAATGTCTGAGGACTCTTTCTCTACATTAATGTTCCATTTATAAATATGCTGTTAAATTTACATACAGTTTTCAGCAATGGTGTTTTTATTGCTTTATAAGAAGTAGAAAACAAAATGCTGCTGCTGCTAAGTAGCTTCAGTTATGTCTGACTCTGTGTGACCCCATAGATGGCAGCCTACCAGGCTCCCCAGTCTCTGGGATTCTCCAGGCAAGAACACTGGAGTGGGTTGCCATTTCCTTCTGCAATGCATGAAAGTGAAAATTGAAAATGAAGTCACTCAGTTGTGTCAAGCTCTTAGAGACCCCATGGACTGCAGCCTACCAGGTTCCTCCATCCATGGGATTTTCCAGGCAAGAGTACTGGAGTGGGGTACCATTGCCTTCTCCGAGAAAACAAAATAGTGACTACTGAAAAGTTGCGTATTATGGCGAAGGTACTGTAGAACTGTATTTCATTATTTAGGATCTGCGTATTAAAGCAAGACTTTGAGGAATATATGATGAAACTCATTTTCTACTGTAATATATTTAGAAACAAATACCATATGGATTTATTAGGTTAAGCTTGTTTGCTCTTCACCTTCTTTCTACTTGCTTATTTAATTGATAAATCAGCTTCTTAAAGAGATGTACCAAAAATCAACTGATGATAAATGTGCCAGTTTCACTGTGCAAGTTCTATTAATATTTATTTGCTTTATAAATTTTAATGACTTACTAGGTTCATAAAATTATAAACTTATTATATTTTCTACTTAATTTAAAACTTTCAGTTTTATTAATTTGTTTTAATTCTAGCTTATTGCCTGGTACAAATATAGTTACACTAGTTCTTTTTTTAACCTTTGCCTGGAATACGGTTTTATTCGTTTTTTATGGTTCTGTGAGTGTACTTTTTCTGAGGTTTTTATTAGCAGTGTCTTTCTCTATTAAAGCTGATTCAAAAAGAAATTAAAAATATGAATATACCTAGTATCCAAATCTGAAGCCCCATATCTAATTGAAATTGTTAACAAAACTTTCTTATAAGAAAAACTCCAGGCCATGATAATTTCACAGATAAATTCTATCAAAAGTTTAGAATAAGTAATATCAACCTTATAAAAAGTCTTTCAGAAAGTTTAGAAGGAGAAACTTTTTCTAATTTATTTTATAAAGCCCAGTGAAGATACCCATTCCTAATATTGTACAACAACAAGATTTTTCTGCACATTACAATAAAATTACAAACCAATGTTGCTCAGTCACATAGTTACAAAAATACTCAGTAACATATATATATATATATATATCTCATGAGCAAGTAAGACTTATTACAGAAATGCAAAGTTCTTTCTATATTAATAAATCAAACAATGTAATTTACTATCCCAACTTAATTTGTATCTCAATATATGCAGACATATTACTTGATAAAATTCTATACCATTTCATGATCAAATAAATTAGATAACCAGAAACTGATGACATGTTTCTGAATGTATTAAAGACATTTTGGATTGAATTATATTTCCCTCTAAATACATATATTGAGGTCTTCATCCCAAATGTGGCTATATTTCAAGATAGTCTTGTAGATTATAATTTAAGTTAAATGAGATCTTGAAGTGGGGCCCTAATCAGATAGGATTGATGTCCTTGTTACAACATAGAGGGACCTCTGTGTGTGTGTGTCTGTTTGTGTGTGTACACACAGAGGAAAGACAATATGAGGACACAGAATGTACCAGGTTTAAGCCAAGAAAAAGTCTTCATCAGGAACAAAGCCTGCTGCATCTTGATCATAGACTGCCTGCCTCTACAACTGTGAGTAAATAAGTATCTGCTGTTTAAGCGACCCAGTCTGTGGTACTTTGTAATGGCAGCCCAAATCAACTAATACAGCATCTAATAAGAGTCTACAATAAGCTCATACTAAACGGTGATATAATGGTTATTTTCCCTCTAAAATTAAAAACAGAGGCAAGGATGTTAATTCTTATCATTTCGATTCAACATGAGATCGAAAGACCCAGCCAGTAAAATAGGGAAAGGAAAAAAACAAACAAAACAGAATTAAGGATTTTTTTTTTTAGATAGTGGATGCGTTAATATTTTAAGTAATCATCTACAGTACTAGGACTAAATTGCTAGAAGTATTAAGTAAATTTGGTAAGACTGTAAGAAACAAAGTCAGTATACAAAATTCAATTGTATTTTTATGATAGCAACAGTTGGAAGAAATATAAATAAACTAAATGATTTATAATAGCATAAAAAGTTTCCTCACTACAAAAATAAAAGCTATTGTTGAAGTTAAGGACCTAAGTAAATGCATATATACATCTCATGGATTGGAAGTCTCAATATTGTTATCAGTTCTCCTCAAATTGCTCTATAAATTCTAAAAATGCAATAAAAATCCCAAAAACATTTTTAATAAAATGAATAATTCTGACATATATATGGAAATGCAAAATCTAGAACAACCTAAACATTTTGATGAAAAGAATAAAATTTGAGGATTTATACTATTTGCTTTTAAGACTTACAAAGCCACTTTTCAAGACATTGTGGGATTTATGTAAAGATAGACAAGTCATAAAATCTGAGTGGACAGTCCAGAAATAGAGCCACATGTATGCAATTCAGTTGATTTTTGACAAAGCTTTTCAAGAAATTATGATACAAAAACTGGATAAACACATGAAACAAGATTAACTTCATGCCTTAACTCACACCAAACACAAAAATTAATTTCCTTGGGATCATAGACCTGCATATGAAAACTAAAACTTTAAAATTTATGGATAAACATAAAAGAAAATCCTTATAATCATGGGATAAAGTAAGATTCCTTAGTACAAAAAACCAAACCAAAATCACTAACTTAACAGTAAAAATGAAAATCATTTCATTATGTTTATCCATAAATTTTAAAGTTTTAGTTTTCATATGCAGGTCTATGACCCCATGGAAATTAATTTTTGTGTTTGGTGTGAGTTAAGGCATGAAGTTAATCTTGTTTCATGTGTTTATCCAATTGTTGTAGTATAATTTCTTGAAAAGCTTTGTCAAAAATCAACTGAATTGCTGGGAGAAATATCAATAACCTCAGATATGCAGATGACACCACCCTTATGGCAGAAAGTGAAGAGGAACTCAAAAGCCTCTTGATGAAAGTGAAAGAGGAGAGTGAAAAGGTTGGCTCGAAGCTCAACATTCAGAAAACAAAGATCATGGCATCTGGTCCCATCACTTCATGGGAAATAGATGGAAAAATAGTGGAAACAGTGTCAGACTTTATTTTGGGGGCTCCAAAATCACTGCAGATACTTATTGCAGCCAGGAAATTAAAAGATACTTACTCCTTGGAAGGAAAGTTATGACCAACCTTGATAGCATATTAAAAAGCAGAGACATTACTTTGCCAACCAAGGTCAGTCTAGTCAAGGCTATGGTCTTTCCCGTGGTAATGTATGGATGTGAGAGTTGGACTGTGAAGAAAGCTGATCGCTGAAGAATTGATGCTTTTGAACTGTGGTGCTGGAGAAGACTCTTGAGAGTCCCTTGTACTGCAAGGAGATCCAACCAGTCCATTCTAAAGGAGATCAATCCTGGGTGTTCGTTGGAAGGACTGATGCTAAAGCTGAAACTGCAATACTTTGGCCACCTCATGCGACGAGCTGACTCACTGGAAAAGACTCTAATGCTGGGAAAGGTTGGGGGCAAGAGGAGAAGGGGACGACAGAGAATGAGATGGCTGGATGGCATCACCGACTCCATGGACATGAATTTGAGTGAACTCCGGGAGTTGGTGATGGACAGGGAGGCCTGGCGTGCTGTGATTCATGGGATCGCAGAGAGTCGGACACGACTGAGCAACTGAACTGAACTGAACTGAATCCATGTCATGGGATTGCAAAGAGTCGGACACGACAGAGTGACTGAACTGAACTGAATCCATGTCAGCTATTTTTATGAAATGTGTACAGGTGAACTATTTACCTCAAATGGGGAAACTTGACAGAAATAAACTGTCATCTGTCTCTGCCCGAATCTGGACCCAGATCCAGTAGTCCCACAACCTTCATTCTGGCTTGCTCCTCTTAGTGTCTATGTCTCTTCATATGTATACCCCTAGAGACACTATTTTGATTTATACAGTGCTGAATCTTCAGGTACCTTAGTGTTTGAAGTAGAAGGGGAACAGCAAAGTATGAGCTCACAAAGCCTTCTTAACTAGAAGTTTCAGCAATATTTTTAGACAAATTACATGACAAAATCCAAAGTAGAAAAGGAAGAAGGCACATTCTCTTCTGTGGATAAAAGCACACAAACCACTTGTGGCACAAGAGTGTGGTTCCTGGGAGAGTCACAAAGGCAGTGTGAGGGCTACAGTTGCTAGGTTCCTTGGAGGTAGCCAGATCAAGGGGTGGGACATAAGAAGAAAACAAAACACATTTGTCAATTTCATAATTTAGTCCAAGGCTGCCTTTTAGTCATTCAAGGCACTTTGCATTACTCAGATATTTGGACCACATCCCCATCAGCTGCCACGACTTTGAATCCAGAATGACAGCGCAGATTATATAATAAAAGCAAGCAATAACAGCCACCAAAGACTAGCTAATTAGTAAACAGCGCTTTATACAAAACCTTTTTAGTGACTCAAAAATTAATACTGTTAAATTTAAAATGTTTGACTTCAGCCCAAAAGTAGAATTTCTTTTATACTATCAGAGTAATCAGTTGAATGATTTAAAAAATATATGAAAAATATGTACTTTCTTCTACTTCAACAAGTTGGCATGCTGTTTCTGCACGCTGGCAGTAGAAAGAAAAAAAAAATCTCTAAGCTTTCCATGATCATAGGTTTTGGAGAAGAATGCTTCAAAACAACCATTTCTGAAGTAGGCTAAAAATATTTCCACTTACTGTTGAATTTACATATCTTGGTAGAGACAAATATTACCAAATCACAAACTCATGCCTTTGTGTTTTTTAAAAAGCAGGTAATGACCGCATTTTCTACTTGGTAGGTCTGGAAGTAAATTACACTCATTTGTTCCCCTTATCATTTTTATTCAAACTAGAAATAATGATTAAAATCAGCTAGTAAAGCAAACTTAAAGGAAAAGATTGGAAGGTGACGACTTTGCTGATGTGATGGAGCATGTTCTGGAGTGTCCATATGTATAAGTGGCATAAAAATTTTTGTTACTGTCATTGGGTGCTGTAATACTACTTCCAGAATATCTTTGTATAAATTTTGGTATGATTATTGAATGCCTGAACAAACAGGCTCAAAAATTTGTATTTGCACATCTCAAACTCTTTCCTCTCAACTGCATCTGGCTTTCCCTGTAGGCTGCCCCTGTGAGAAGATGGCATGTTGGAGGGGGCTTCTGTCCTTGATCTGTCTCAATATTGGTATCAGGGACCCTCTGCTTCTGGCTGCCTTGATTTGACATTTGCTAAGACCTCATGCTCCCAGAGGCCACAGTGCAGATCAGGGAAGCAATAACCTGAAATCTCCCTCCTCCATCAGCCATGCTCCTTCCCACACCCCCATCCTCTCTCTGCTATGTGGATGCTGTTGTGATCACAGTTTGTATATTAAAGGATTTTATATTAGATAGGTTCAGTTGGTCTAAAAATTTAAAAAAAAAAACACTTCATCTAAGAAAAATGTGATTTTAATACCCTTGTCCATGTAGGTCACTATGAATATTGTTATTCTGTAAATATCCTCTTGTGTGTGCGTGCTAAGTAGCTTCAGTCATGTCTGAAGAGTTTTGAGATCCTATGGACTATAGCCCACCAGGCTTCTCTGTTCATTGGATTCTCCAGGCAAGAAAGTGGGTTGCCATGCCTTCCTCCAGAGAATCTTTCCAATCCAGGGATCAAAACAACATCTCCTGCTGTTTCTGTATTGCAGGGAGTTTTTTGTGGTTTTTTTTTGACCACTGAGCCACTGGGAAAGCCCCAAATATCCTCTTACTTTGTGTTAATTTTTATATGGCAGAGGGGTGGCAGAGGGAGGGGGTGTGTGGTGGTATTAGTTTCCTACTGGTGTACTAATTAATAACCACAAGCTTAGTGACTTAAAAAAATCTCACTCCATTTCTGGAGGTAGGAAGTCTAGATTGTATTATCAGGGCTCTATGTTCTGTCTGGCAGCTCTAGGGGAGAATCAGTTTTCTTGTCTTTTCCAGCTTCTCGGAACTGCCCACATTCCTTAGCTTGTATCCCAAGCTCTGCTTTCTTTTTTTTTTAGTCACATTTCTTTCTTTTTTTAAAATTTTTTAAAATTCATTTATTTTAATTGGAGGCTAATTACTTTGCAATATTGTATTGGTTTTGCCATACATTGACATGAATCCACCCTGGGTATACATGTGTTCCCCATCTTGAACCCCCCTTCTTCCTCCCTCCCCATATCATCCCTCTGGGTCATCCTTAAAAAACTGGAAATAGAACTGCCATACAACCCAGCAATCCCACTCCTGGGCATACACACTGAGGAAACCAGAATTGAAAGAGACACGTTTCCTTCTTTTATTATGACCCATATTGCTCCCTCTTATAAGGACACTTACTAATAACAATTACATTGGCCCCAATAAGATAATCCAGAATAATCTTCTCATCTGAAAGTTTTTAACTTAATCACATCTGCGTGTCCTCTTGGACTTGTAATGTAACATCTTCACAGGTTCTAGAGATCAGGATATGAACATATTTGAGGGGGAGGCATTATTTTGTCTAGAGTAGTCCCAGGTTGCTCAGTGGTAGAGAATCTGCCTGCTAATGCAGGACACATGGTTTCCATCCCTGGGTTGGGAAGATACCCTGGAGAAGGAAATGGCAGCCCACTCCAGTGTTCCTGCCTGCATAATTCCGTGAACAGAGGAGCCTGATGGGTTGCAGTCCATGGGGTCACAAAAAGTCAGACACAACTGAGTATATTCTGTCTGCATGCAGAGAGTTCAATATTATAGTATCTGTGACTACATTTTTAAAAATACAAAATATTTACTTTTAAATAAAACCAATGAAGTATAGATATAATTCAATAATGAGGGAAATTAAAAAATAACCTCTAATTTTACCATCTAGAGATAATCACCATTGATGAATCTGATATGTCTTTTCCGATTATTTGTTGAGTATATACCTGCCCACA
Organism: Moschus berezovskii; assembly: GCF_049115385.1. Taxonomy (NCBI): domain Eukaryota; kingdom Metazoa; phylum Chordata; class Mammalia; order Artiodactyla; family Moschidae; genus Moschus; species Moschus berezovskii. The sequence continues at coordinate 58,373,386 of NC_142464.1, read as the reverse complement.
CATATATCTTATATAGATGGAAAGAAGTATTACATAGTTACTATAATACTGTTTTTGATATAACAATACTATTTGGAGTATCTTTCATTTTAATAAGTATTTGCTTTCAATATATTTACCAGACAAGTATTGCCATATTGTCCCTTTGTACATCTCTGTACTTCTTAGCTCAAAGGTTTAATGTGGAAATTTGTATTGTCAAATACTTACATCATTTTCTTAGACTAAATATCTAAACATAGAATTGCTCTGCCATTATATTTTTAAAAATTACTTTAAAATGCATAATCAAATTATTATTCACTAGTTGTATTTAAAGCACTTATTTTCTTGACCCATCCTGCATCTTAGTAATGTGAGTTTGTTTTATCTTTGCCAATTCATTGGAACAAAATTATATCTGAACATGATTTAGCCTGATCAAATCATGACACAAGCTGCTTGTAAGTCAAAATGTCAGAAAGTCCATAACAGGAACTTGGATGTAGATTGTATAATTCCCACTAACAGAAGAGAAGAGATGAAAAATTCCATCCATTGATTTTTTCATTTGTGCCTTCATTCATTAATTTAATTTTTAGTCTTTGCAGATTCCTTGTTACTGTCAAGAGGCAGGAGATGTAGCAGTGAACAAGACTATCAAGGTCACTGTTTTTATTCTTATAATCCTCTGTGTGTGTTTGTATATGCATGTGTGTGTATAGGAGGGTCTCAGGCAATAAGCAAACAAACATCTAATTGAATGAGATGATTTCATATAGTGAAATGTACTGAAAGATGATAAAACAGGGTGGTGTGGCGTACACTTTATTTAAAATGAGAGTAGAATGAATATGAAGTAGTCTGGTAGGTAGAGAACGGGTGACTGAACACTAGGCAGAGTCTCTCTGGGTTACAAATGAGGGGACTGAAATGAGGTCTGTATGGCTGGAGTATTACTCCTTGAGCTGGTTAGCACTGGAGGGCAGAGGACTTGGAATGGAGCCCTACAGACCATTGTTTAAAAAAATGGACTTTCTTATTGCAATAAAAAGTGGGATTTTAAGCAGCAAAATATATGATGTAATTTATGACTGAAACATACCTTGACTGATATACAGAAAATGGTGTGCTATATTTCCAGAGAGAAAGCAGGAAGATCAGTTAGGAGCCTATTTCAAATTGCTGCTGTATTGCTTTGGGGGAGTGGGGGTAGCAGTACAGATGGAGAAATCTGGGTTGTTTGGAGATGTATCTTTTTTTTAATTTATTTTTTATTCTTTTTTTTTATTGGAGGCTAATTACTTTACAATATTATATTGGTTGGTTTTGCCATACATTGACATGAATCCACCATGGGTGTACATGTGTTCCCCTTCTTGAAACCCCCTCCCTCCTCCTTCCTCCCCATATCCTCCCTCTGGGTCATCCCCGTGCACCAGCCCCAAGCATCATGTATCATGCGTTGAACCTGGACTGGTGATTTGTTTCACATATGATAATATACATGTTTCAATGCCATTCTCCCAAATCATCCCACCCTCACCCTCTCCCACAGAGTCCCAAAGACTCTTCTATACGCCTATGTCTCTTTTGCTGTCTCGTATACAGGGTTAAGTTTACCCTCTTTCTAAATTCCATATATATGTGTTAGTATACTGTATCGATGTTTTACTTTCTGGCTTACTTCACTCTGTGTAATAGGCTCTAGTTTCATCCACCTCATTAGAACGGATTCAGATGCATTCCTTTTAATGGCTGAGTAATGCTCCATTGTGTATATGTACCAAAGCTTTCTTATCTGTTCATCTGCAGATGGACATCTAGGTTGCTTCCCTGTCCTGGCTATTATAAACAGTGTTGCAATGAACATTGGAGGACATGTGTCTCTTTCAGTTCTGGTTTCCTCGGTGTGTATGCCCAGGAGTGTGATTGCTGGATCATATGGCAGTTCTACTTCCAGTTTTTTAAGGAATCTCCACACTGTTCTCCATAGTGGCTGCACTAGTTTGCATTCCCACCAACAGTGTAAGAGGGTTCCCTTTTCTCCACACCCTCTCCAGCATTTATTGCATGTAGATTTTTGGATAGCAGCCATTCTGACTGGTGTGAAATGGTATCTCATTGTGGTTTTGATTTGCATTTCTCTGATTATAAGGGATATTGAGCATCTTTTCATGTGTTTGTTAGCCATCTGTATGTCTTCTTTGGAGAAATGTCTGTTTAGTTCTTTGGCCCATTTTTTGATTGGGTTGTTTATTTTTTGGAATTGAGCTGCAGGAGCTGCTTGTATATTTTGGAGATTAATTCTTTGTCAGTTGCTTCATTTGCTATTATTTTCTCCCATTCTGAAGGCTGTCTTTTCACCTTGCTTATAGTTTCCTTTGTTGTGCAGAAGCTTTTAATTAGGTCCCATTTGTTTATTTTTGCTTTTATTTCCAATATTCTGGGAGGTGGGTCATAGAGGATCCTGCTGTGATTTATGTCAGAGAGTGTTTTTCCTATGTTCCCCTCTAGGAGTTTTATAGTTTCTGGTCTTACATTTAGATCTTTAATCCATTTTGAGTTTATTTTGGTGTATGGTGTTAGGAAGTGTTCTAGTTTCATTCTTTTACAAGTGGTTGACCAGTTTTCCCAGCACCACTTGTTAAAGAGACCATCTTTTCTCCATTTTATATTCTTGCTTCCTTGTCAAAGATAAGGTGTCCATAGGTGCATGGATTTATCTCTGGGCTTTCTATTTTGTTCCATTGATCTATATTTCTGTCTTTATGCCAGTACCATACTGTCTTGATGACTGTGGCTTTGTAGTACAGCCTGAAGTCCGGCAAGTTGATTCCCCCAGTTCCATTCTTCTTCCTCAAGATTGCTTTGGCTATTCGAGGTTTTTTGTATTTCCATACAAATTGTGAGATTAAATATCATTGGTAGCTTGATAGGGATTGCATTGAATGTATAAATTACTTTGGGTAGTATACTTATTTTCACAATATTTATTCCTCCAATCCATGAACATGGTATATTTCTCCACCTATTAGTGTCCCCTTGGGTGCCCACTCTCACCACTACTATTCAACATAGTTCTGGATGTTTTGACCGCAGCAGTCAGAGCAGAAAAAGACATAAAGGAAATCCAAATTGGAAAAGAAGAAGTAAAACTTTCACTGTTCGCTGATGACATGATCCTCTACTCAGAAAACCCTAAAGACTCCACCAGAAAACTACTAGAGCTAATCAATGAATACAGTAAAGTTGCAGGATATAAAGTCAACACCCAGAAATTCCTTGCATTCCTATACACTAATAATGAGAAAATATGAAGAGAAATTATGGAGATATATCTTTGATCTATAGTGATATTCTTATCTAGGCTAGGTACTACACTAAGGAACAGAAATAGGATTCTCCTGTTTTTTTTCCATAGTCTTCATACTTGCAACTCCAAAGTGCAGAGGGTCTTTAGAATTCAGCTGATATTGATTTTAATGAAATAGAAACAGCAATGCCCTGAAGCAGTGGCAGTCAGAGGGCTCTTAATGTGAATTAGGGCCAAATAATTAGAAGAGTAAAGACAGCTCTGTCCTGTAAGACTCTTAAAAACCAATCTTCATGTGTTTTTTTTTTTCTTTTTCCTATTTCTGCTTTCTTTTCCAGTTTGTTTATAAGCCCAACAAAGTTAGCCTAGGTACCCAACTAACACAACCAGCTATATAGTACTGTACTATAATAGGTTTATAATACTTTTCACACAAATAATACATAAAAAACAAATATAAAAAATAAAACATTTTTAAATTTTACAGTACAGTACCCTGAAAAGTATAGTAGTACAGTCTACAGAGGGATAGAAGGAGAGACATCTAGTGAACTGGCAAGAAGAGTTACTGACTGGAAAAGGGAGAGGAGATGGGAGATGTAGAGCTGTAGGATTATCACCAGGACAGAGGGCAACCTGTGCAGTTTCATTCACTCCTGATGTTGATGAACTACAGATTCACATCTTTGAAAGTCTATAACTTGAAGGTTTTTGTATGTAGGGAACTTAGTGTATAAAGATGACTAAATTTAAAGTTAAATATGTCTTTAATATATTTAATACATCACGCTAGTAAAGTGATGCTTAAAATTCTCCAAGCCAGGCTTCAGCAATACGTGAACCGTGAACTTCCAGATGTTCAAGCTGGCTTTAGAAAAGGCAGAGGCACCAGAGATCAAATTGCCAACATCCGATGAATCATGGAAAAAGCAAGAGAGTTCCAGAAAAACATCTATTTCCGTTTCATTGACTATGCCAAAGCCTTTGACTATGTGGATCACAGTAAACTGTGGAAAATTCTGAAAGAGATGAGAATACCAGACCACCTGACCTGCCTCTTGAGAAACTTGTATGCAGGTCAGGAAGCAACAGTTAGGACTGGACATGGAACAACAGACTGGTTCCAAATAGGAAAAGGAGTACGTCAAGGCTGTATATTGCCACCCTGCTGATTTAACTTATATGCAGAGTACATCATGAGGAACGCTGGGCTGGAAGAAGCACAAGCTGAAATCAAGATTGCCGGGAGAAATATCAATAACCTCAGATATGCAGATGACACCACCCTTATGGCAGAAAGTGAAGAAGAACTAAAGAGCCTCTTGATGAAAGTGAAAGAGGAGAGTGAAAAACTTGGCTTGAAGCTCAACATTCAGAAAACAAAGATCATGGCATCTGGTCCCATCACTTCATGGGAAATAGATGGGGAAACAGTGGAAACAGTGTCAGACTTTATTTTTCTGGGCTCCAAAATGACTGCAGATGCTGATTTTAGCCATGAAATTAAAAGATACTTACTCCTTGGAAGGAAAGTTATGACCAAATTAGACAGCATATTAAAAAGCAGAGATATTACTTTGTCAACAAAGGCCCGTCTATTCAAGCTATGTTTTTTCCAGTGGTCATGTATGGATGTGAGAGTTGGACTATAAAGGAAGCTGATTGCTGAAGAATTGATGCTTTGCACTGTGGTGTTGGAGAAGACTCTTGAGGGTGCCTTGGACTGCAGGGGGATCCAACCAGTCCACCCTGAAGGAGATCAGTCCTGGGTGTTCATTGGAAGGACTGATGCTTAAGTTGAAGCTCCAATACTTTGGCCACCTGATGCGAAGAGCTGACTCATTGGAAAAGGCCCTGATGCTGGGAAAGATTGAGGACAGGAGGAGAAGGGGACCACAGATTATGAGATGGCTAGATGGCATCATTGACTCAGTGGACTTGGGCTTGGGTAGACAACGGGAGTTGGTGATAGACAGAAAGGCCTGGCGTGCTGTGGTTCATGGGGTCGCAAAGAGTCGGACAAAACTGAGTGACTGATCTGAACTGAACGGAAATGAATGTGGTGATTTGTGCTCAGTTTTCCAGAAGCAGAACTAATAATGAGATTCACATGAATGAGAATAAACAATGTTTATTAGAATTTTTTCCCGGGGAAATGATTAGGGGAGTAAGAAGAAGAAGGGAAGGAGACCAAGCAAGGGTGCTCAATCAGGTCAAATTGCACAGATACAATACTGCCTCAAAACTTACCCCTATAGTTGTCCCATGTAGAGGCAAGAGAGCTGGAGTCCTGAGCTCAGCTGTCAATCATAAGGACTGGGATGGGGAAATAGGAATCCTTGTGTGTGCAGGTAGTGTGGGCTCCCTGTGTCAGCCTGAGGGAAGCCCAGTGATGAATACCCACAAGCACAGGCTATTGGTGAATAAAAGCATGTCCACCAGGAACTTTGTACACTAAGATAGCCAAAGGATCTGGGTAGTGGGGTCAGGGATAGTAAAGGTCAGGGTTTGGAAATATTATGAAAGTCTGCATCAATTGACTTTAATTAAAAGAAAGATCATCCTGGGGGGGGCCTGACCTTGTCAGACAAAACCCTTTAAGAGAGACTTGAAGAAGCAGCAGAAGCTAGCCTATTGACATTGTAGGAGCAAATACTCCTTTTATACTCTGAAGGCCAAATGGCAAGGAGCCCTGGGAAACTTCCAGTAGCTGAGGGCCTCACTCCTGCAATTGCAAGGAACTGAATCCAGCCCACCACCAGTGAGCCTGGGCACTGTTCATCTTGGGAACCAGAACCCCAAATGAGATCACAGCCCCTCCCAGATTTGAGGCTCTGTGCGGAGGGTGCCTCATTGTGCTGTATCCAAACTTCTGAGCCAGGAAACCTGTGAGATAAAAATTGTGAGTTGTAATAAGTTGCCAAGTGTGTGGTAATTGGTTAGATAGCACAGAAGTCCAGTATATAAGAAAACAAATGCCTAATTAAAAAATGGGCAAAATATCTGAACAGATACCTCACCAAAGAAGATATATAAAATATAAATAAGCATAAGAAAAGATATGTCATTAAGGAATTAAAAATGAGAATGGCCATGAGATATCACTACATACTGTTAGCATGGCCAAAATCCACAGCATTGACCACACCAAATGCTGTTGAGGACAGAGGAATACAAACTCTTATTCATTGCAAGTGGGAAAGCAAAATGATTGCAGAATGTTTGGAAGATGGTTTGGCAGTTTCCTATAACATTAAATATACTCTTATATATGACTCAGCAGTTGCATTCCTTGATACTTACCCAAATATATTGAAAGCTTGCAGCTAGCCAAAAACTTACACATTTATGTTTATACTGTTTTCTTATTCTTCAGTTTCTAAACTTGGGAGCAATCAAGGTGTCCTTCAGTGGATGGATGAGTAAACAAACTTTGGTACAACCAGACAATGGGATATTATTCAGTGTTAAAAACAAAGGAGCTATCAAGCCATGAAAGACATGGAGAGAACGTAAATGAATAAAAGAATCCCATCTTAAATGGCTACAGACTATGATTCCAACTATATAACATTCTGGAAGAAGCAACACTCTAGAGACCGTAAAAGAGATTAGTAGTTACCAGGGGCTTGTAGGGAGGGAGGGAGGAAAAGATGACTTGAGCACAGGGGAGGAGGAATCAACCTGTCTGACTTCAGGCTGTACTACAAAGCCACAGTCATCAAGACAGTATGGTACTGGCATAAAGACAGAAATATAGATCAATGGAACAAGACAGAAAGCCCAGAGATAAATCCACACACCTATGGACACCTTATCTTTGACAAGGAAGCAAAAATATACAATGGAGAAAAGACAATCTCTTCAACAAGTAGTGCTGGAAAACTGGTCAACCACTTGTAAAAGAATGAAACTAGAACATTTTCTAACACCATACACAAAAATAAACTCAAAATGGATTAAAGACCTAAATGTAAGACCAAAAACTATAAAACTCCTAGAGGAAAACATAGGCAAACACTCTGACATAAATCACAGCAGGATCCTCCATGACCCCCCTCCCAGAATATTGGAAATAAAAGCAAAAATTAACAAATGGGACCTAATTAAACTTAAAAATCTTTTGCACAACAAAGGAAACTATAAGCAAGGTGAAAAGACAGCCTTCAGAATGGGAGAAAATAATAGCAAATGAAGCAACTGACAATAATTAATCTCAAAAATATACAAGCAACTCCTGCAGCTCAATTCCAGAAAAATAAATGACCCAATCAAAAAATGGGCCAAAGAACTAAACAGACATTTCTCCAAAGAAGACATACAAATGGCTAACAAACACATGAAAAGATGCTCAACGTCACTCATAATCAGAGAAATGCAAATCAAAACCACAATGAGGTACTATTTCATGCCAGTCAGAATGACTGCTATCCAAAAGTCTACAAGCAATAAATGCTGGAGACGGTGTAGAGAAAAGGGAACCCTCTTACCCTGTTGGTGGGAATGCAAACTAGTAGAGCCACTATGGAGAACAGTGTGGAGATTCCTTTAAAAACTGCAAATAGACGTGGGAGACGCCCGGCTCCAGCGGCGCAGGCATGGGAGACGCCCGGCTCTGGCGCAACCGACCACGTGCAGATTCGTGGCTGAGATGAGCTACCCTGTGCCCAGGGTTAGGGCGGTGGCCGAGAGGAGCTGTACCACGTTCAGGAGGCGGTGGCTGCTTGGGCACCGGAGGGCCGAGAGGAGCTGATCTACATTCAAAGCAGGAGGCGCGGCCTTGAGGAGATACCCCTCGTCCAAGGTAAGGTACAGCGGCTGCGCCTTGCTGGAGCAGCTGGGAAGAGATACTCCACGACCAAGTGGAATATAAGAATCCAGTGTTCTGGGGAGGAAGGAACAAGATGGCGGAGGGATAAGATGACGAGACCACTTTCTCCCCCACAAATTCATCAAAAGAACATTTGAACGCGGAGTAAAGTCCACAAAACAACTTCTGAATACTGGCAGAGGACATCAGGCTCCCAGAAAAGCAGCCCATTGTCTTCTAAAGGAGAGAGAAGAAATCCAGCTCCACCCACCAGAACACTGACACATGCTTCCCTAACCAGGGAACCCGGACAAGTCACCCGTCCAACCCCACACACAGCGAAGAAACTACATAATAAAGAGAACTCCACAAACTGCAAGAAGAGGGAAAGGCCACCCCAAGCAAAGCAATATAAGCAAGATGAAGAGGCAGAGAAATACCCAGCAAGTAAAGGAACAAGATAATTGCCCACCAACACAAACAAAAGAAGATATAGGGAATTTAACTGATAAAGAATTTCAAATTTTGATGGTGAAAATGATTCAAAATCTTGAAAGCAAAATGGAGTTACAGATAAATAACCTGGAGAAAAGGATTGAGAAGATGGAAGAAAGATTTAATAAGGACTTAGAAGAAATAAAAAAGAGTCAATATACAATGAATAATGCAATAGATGAGATCAGAAACGCTCTGGAGGGAACAAACAGTAGAATAACAGAGGCAGAAGACAGGATAAGCGAACTAGAAGATAGAATTGTAGAAATAAATGAAACAGAGAGGAAAAAAGAAAAACGAATTAAAAGAAATGAGGACAATATTAGAGACCTCTGGGACAATGTTAAACGCTCCAACATTCGAATCATAGGAGTCCCAGAAGAAGAAGACAAAAAGAAAGACCATGAGAGAATACTTGAGGAGATAATAGTTGACAACTTCCCTAAAATGGGGAAAGAAATAATCACCCAAGTCCAAGAAACCCAGAGAGTCCCCAACAGGATAAACCCAAGGCGAAATACTCCAAGACACATATTAATCAAATTAACAAAGATCAAACAAAAAGAACAAATATTAAAAGCAGCAAGGGAAAAGCAGCAAATAACACATAAGGGGATTCCCATAAGGATAACAGCTGATCTTTCAACAGAAACTCTTCAGGCCAGAAGGGAGTGGCAAGACATACTTAAAGTGATGAAAGAAAATACCCTACAGCCCAGATTACTATACCCAGCAAGGATCTCATTCAAATATGAAGGAGAAATCAAAAGCTTTACAGACAAGCAAAAGCTGAGGGAATTCAGCATCACCAAACCAGCTCTCCAACAAATGCTAAAGGATCTTCTATAGACAGGATACACAGAAAGGGTGTATAAACTCGAACCCAAAGCAATAAAGAAAATGGCTACGGGATCGTACTTATCAATAATTACCTTAAACGTAAATGGGTTGAAATTTTCAAAAAGGCTAGGAAACAATTCTCATAGCCATCAATAGTTCAGTGTTGAGTTCATGAATAGTTTTTAAAGTTTGGGACAAACTGTAGTATTTGCTATTTGAAGTACTATTTGTAATTGGCATGTTACGATGTAACATTGGTCTTCATTTCCATCTTAAAACGCCTAAAAATGCCTAACAGGTTTTTAGATTTGTGAATTTTAGTTGAAATGTATTTTACGATGTTACTAAACCTGCAGAAATATTGAAATATTTCAGAGAACTTATTCACTGTACATTTAATTTATTTTATTTATAAAAGTTATGAACTGTAGAAAAAAAAAAAAAACTGCCATCAGTTCAGTTCAGTTCAGTCGCTCAGTCGTGTCCGACTCTCTGCGACCCCATGAATCACAGCACGCCAGGCCTCCCTGTCCATCACCAACTCCCAGAGTTCACCCAAACTCATGTCCACAGAGTCGGTGATTCCATCCAGCCATCTCATTCTCTGTTGTCCCCTTCTCCTCCTACCCATAACCTTTCCTAGCATCAGAGTCTTTTCCAGTGAGTCAACTCGTCGCGTGAGGTGGCCAAAGTATTGGAGTTTCAGCTTTAGCATCAGTCCTTCCAATGAACACCCAGGATTGATCTCCTTTAGAATGGACTGGTTGGATCTCCTTGCAGTCCAAGGGACTCTCAAGAGTCTTCTCCAACACCACAGTTCAAAAGCATCAATTCTTCGGCGATCAGCCTTCTTCACAGTCCAACTTTCACCCAGCAATCCCACTTTGGGGCATACACACAGAGGAAAGCAGAATTTAAAGAGACACATGTACTCCAATGTTCATTGCAGCACTGTTTATAATAGCGAGGACATGGAAGCAACCTAGATGTCCATGTGCAGATGAATGGATAAGAAAGCTTTGGTACCTATACACAAAATTACTCAGCCATTAAAAAGAATACATTTGAATCAGTTTTAATGAGGTGGATGAACTGGAGCCTATTATACAGAGTGAAGTAAGCCAAAAAGAAAAACCCCAATACAGTATACTAATGCATATATATGAAATTTAGAAAAATGGTAATGATAACCCTGTATGTGAAACAGCAAAAGAGACACCGATGTATAGCACAGTCTTTTGGACTCTGAGGGAAAAGTTGAGAGTGGGATGATTTAGGGGAATGGCATTGAAACATGTATATTATCATATGTGAAATGAATCGTCAGTCCAAGTTTGATGCATGATACAGGATGCTTGGGGCTGGTGCACTGGGATGACCCAGAGGGATGGGATGGGGAGGGAGGTGAGAGGGAGGTTCAGGAAGGGGAACACAGGTACACCCGTGGTGGATTCATGTCAATGTATGGCAAAACCAATACAATATTGTAAAGTTAATTAGCCTCAAATTAAAATAAATAAAGTTATATTTTAAAAAAAAAGAACACAGCAGAGATTTTACATCGGTGGCACTATTCTGTATGATACTATAATGACAGATATTCATCAAAACCCATAAAATGTACAATACAGAATGAACCCTAGTATAAATTATGAACTTTAGGTAATAATAATATAGCAATATTGGCTCACCGACTGTAACAAATGCACTACACTAATTCAAGATGCTAATAATAGCAGAAACTGGGAAATAGGCCTGAGGGAGTATAGGGGAATTGCTATAGTTTTCACTCAGTTTTAATGTACACTTAAAATTACTCCAAAAAAATCAGTTTTAAAAAAAGCAGGATTAATGATCAGGACATCCTATTTCAAGATTCTCTTCTCATTTACCAAATTTTGTTGGGATCCAGTTGATTTTCATGTACTAATATATGAGTTCATTTTAAAGAAGTTTTATTCTCATTTTCCTGTTGTGTATAATGGATATAGATATAAATATGCTCAAATTTATTAATTAAAGAGTTTAGATAATTTCTTCTAGATTCACAGAATATAAAGTCTTTGATTATGTTATATAAATTTTCTGCTTGCATTTATTGAAGTTTGGCATGACTGTTTTAATACTAAATGATTCGTTACAAAAATATATCATAATTTTATTTAAACTTCAATTAATTTCAGTTGCTCAGTCATGTCCGACTCTTTGCAACCCCATGAATCACAGCACGTCAGGCCTCCCTGTCCATCACCAACTCCCAGAGTTCACTCAAACTCATGTCCATTGAGTCGGTGATGCCATCCAGCCATCTCATTCTCTGTTGTTCCCTTCTCCTACGGCCCCCAATTCCCTCCCAGCATCAGAGTCTTTTCCAATGAGTCAACTCGTCGCATGAGGTGGCCAAAGTATTGGAGTTTCAGCTTTAGCTTCAGTCCTTCCAATGAACACCCAGGACTGATCTCCTTCAGAATGGACTGGTTGGATCTCCTTGCAGTCCAAGGGACTCTCAAGAGTGTTCTCCAGAACCACAGTTCAAAGGCATCAATTCTTCGGCGATCAGCTTTTTTCACAGTCCAACTCTCACATCCATACATGACCACTGGAAAAACCATAGCCTTGACTAGATGGACCTTTGTTGGCAAAGGAATGTCTCTGCTTTTTAATATGCTATCTACATTGGTCATAGCTTCCTTCCAAGGAGTGCTGCTGCTGCTGCTAAGTCACTTCAGTCGTGTCCGACTCTGTGTGACCCCATAGACGGAAGCCCACCAGGCTCCCCCATCCCTGGGATTCTCCAGGCAAGAACACTGGAGTGGGTTGCCATTTCCTTCTCCTTCCAAGGAGTAAGCGTCTTTTAATTTCATGGCTTCAATCAGCATCTGCAGTGATTTTGGAGCCCAGAAAAATAAAGTCTGACACGGTTTTCACTGTTTCCCCACCAATTTGCCATGAAGTGATGGGACCAGATGCCATGATCTTCGTTTTCTGAATGTCGAGCTTCAAACCAACTTTTTCACTCTCCTCTTTCACTTTCATCAAGAGGCTTTTGAGTTCCTCTTCACTTTCTGCCATAAGGGTGGTGTCATCTGCATATCTGAGTTTATTGATATTTCCTCCGGCAATCTTGATTCCAGCTTGTGCTTCTTCCAGCCCAGCGTTCCTCATGATATACTCTGCATATAAGTTAAATAAGCAGGGTGACAATATACAGCCTTGACGTACTCCTTTTCCTATTTGGAACCAGTCTGTTGTTCCATGTCCAGTTCTAACTGTTGCTTCCTGACCTGCATACAGGTTTCTCAAGAGGCAGGTCAGGTGGTCTGGTATTCCCATCTCTTTCAGAATTTTCCACAGTTGATTATGATCCACACAGTCAAAGGCTTTGGCATAGGGGAGGCTAATTCCAATGACTGGGGAAGCTCACTCTCTTTCCCTTGCATCCCTCTTTTGTCTCCTTTTATAGTTTATCAGTAGCCGTTCTGAGTGAATTTAATGTAGGTACAGTCTGATGCTGGTTGCTGTGCTCTAAGAAAGTGAAATTTGCTCAGTGTGTCTGACTCTTTGTGATCCCATGGAATGTACAGTCCATGGAATTCTCCAGGCTACACTGGAGTGTGTAGCTTTTCCATTCTCCAGGGGATCTTCGAACCCAGGGATTGAACCCAGGTCTCCCACATTGCAGGTGGATTCTTTACCAGCTGAGCCACCAGGAAAGACTTCTGTGCTCCATAGGTTCCTTTGTTCTAACAAGGTCATTTTCTGAATCAGGAATCTCTTTGTATCCCACTAAACATTTATGCCTTAGAATGATGAACCTGTCCCACAACCTTAAAGACTGCATGTAATTTATGTTTATCACCCAGATTGTGTCTTACTCCTTTTTAATTTAGAATCATAGCATATTTTCATTATGTAATCTTATTATATATGGATATATGCATATTAATACATATACAGTTAGCCCTCCATATCTTCAGATTCTAACCCTGCGGATTCAATCAACTGCAGGTTGAAAATATTAAAAGACAAATTCCAAAAATTTCCCCAAACCAAAACTTGAGTTTGCCTGTGCCTACAACTATTTACATAATATATTGTATTTGCAACTATTTATATAACGTATGGATTGCATTAGGTATTGGAAATAATCTGGGGATTATTTAAAGTATACAGGAGGAAAATTGTCCCCATGTTAGGTGGTTTTCACTTCTCTGTTTCTTGCTCCCCTTAATGATTCTCATTATAGAAGCGTACAGTGAATTAGGTCAGTTTATTTTTTTCCTGCTTTCTCTTTTCTCTCTCCATTCTACTGTAACTGCTTATCTGGGCAATGTTTAAATCATTGTTTTAGCATTTAGGCTGGGAAGCTGCATGTTTCTCATTTATGAACTAACAGTTAATCCTGTGTTTCAGAAGAACCAGAGGGGTAAATCAGACAGCAGTTGCCCTACACTCTGTTGCTGCTACTGCTAAGTCACGTCAGTGGTGTCCGACTCTGTGTGACCCCATAGATGGAAGCCCACCAGGCTCCCCCGTCCCTGGGATTCTCCAGGCAAGAACACTGGAGTGGGTTGCCATTTCCTTCTCCAATGTGTGAAAGTGAAAAGTGAAGTCGCTCAGTCGTGTCCAACCCTTAGCGACCCCACGGACTGCAGCCTACCAGGCTCCTCCATCCATGGGATTTTCTAGGCAAGAGTACTGGAGTAGCTTGCCATTGCCTTCTCCGACACTCTGTTGAATCCCAGCCTTTTCCCAAGAGGAAAGGAGGTTAAAGGGGTCTTATGGATATATATTTTCCTTGCTTAGGTTGAGTAATATATATCACCCAACAGGAGTCTAGGTAGCTGTAAAGAGTCTTGGATCAAGGGATCTTTTTTGATGGATCATCTTTTTATTTCTCTTGCCTTACTTTTGGCCAGCTGCCCTAAGTCATGTTCCCAGATTAATGATTCCTGCCTTGGCTCTAACTCAATTACCTTCTTTTTTTCTCTCAACAGTTAGGAAGTGGTTGAGAAAAAATAAAATGCACATATTTTTATATCCTCTTGCAATGTTTGTGGACATGATCCACAACAGTTGGCTGTTCACTTTTTCTTGGTTTCTGCTCCCCTATCTTCTTCATTCCCTTCTTTTGCTCCTCCATTCCCACTCCTCCTTTTTATCTTTAAGAGTTGTTGATAAGTCTTTCCAAATGACTCTCTTTTCCATTGTGGAAAGGCATATAGGATCATAAGGTACCACTTGGTTGAATTCTAAAATATCTTTTCATCACTTGTATTTCAGAGTATATTTTTATTACTTTGCATTAATACACTGTATATCTCCTTGGTTTGACAGTTTTTTGTGTATTTATTTATATTGCTCTCATTTGTGGAGTAGAATAAATATCTTTTTATTCCAGCTTCCACAGATAACTCATATGAAATATCCACTGGAAACCCCTGGGCAAGAGGGATCAATACGAGGACAGTAACAATCCTAAAAAACAGAAGATGGGAAAGTTTTAGAAATTAACTCAATTTTATTTTAGTACCCAGCTACCAAGTTTCATTTTATCATTCTTATCTCTTCCTATGTTCAGTTGTACAAGCATTGGAATATGTTCTAAGTTGATGCCCCCCATCCCTGACAGCCTGTCAAAGAACAACAACAAAAAAATAGAGATAAGTTGGATCTGTTCAGATATTCTTGTACTTGGGCTGAGGAAAATAATATTGCTTGAAAACATACTTTGCATCATGCACTGAGCTAGGTACTTTGCTTATGCAACTGAATTTTAGTCCTAGAATAATATTTTTTGTTTAAATATGATTATCCTTAGATACATTATGCTATGCATAACATACTGTAGTACAAAATGACCTTGTTTAAATGGTAGGAAAGATACTGTGCTAGCTTTGGCTGTGGACTACTCAATTTTAATGCAGAGAATAATAGAGGTGATATAAATTTGAGAGAGTTTAAAATTACAGTACTTATATTCTCCAGCTGATGATTGTTGGCTCCTTATTAAAAGGTATAAGATTATTATGATGGATTTAAGAATTCATTTTATTTTTACTAAACTGTTTATTATTTCATTTCAGTACCCAAGAGAATACTAACCTCAAGATGGTATATAGTTCAGGACACAGATTATACTCGAACTACTTTGGCCACCTCATGAGACGAGTTGACTCACTGGAAAAGACTCTGATGCTGGGAAAGGTTGGGGGCGGGAGGAGAAGGGGACGACGGAGAATGAGATGGCTGGATGGCATCACCGACTCTGTGGACATGAGTTTGAGTGTACTCCGGGAGTTGGTGATGGACAGGGAGGCCTGGCGTGCTGTGATTCATGGGGTCGCGGAGAGTCGGACACGACTGAGCGACTGAACTGAACTGAACAAAAAGTCGTGTCCGACTCTCTGTGACCCCATGAATCACAGCACGCCAGGCCTCCCTGTCCATCACCAACCCCTGGAGTTCACTCAAACTCATGTCCACAGAGTCGGTGATGCCATCCAGCCATCTCATTCTCGGTCGTCCCCTTCTCCTCCCGCCCCCAACCTTTCCCAGCATCAGAGTCTTTTCCAGTGAGTCAACTCGTCACATGAGGTGGCCAACTGAACTGAACTGAACTGAACAAAAAAAATGATATTGTATCAAGATGTCTGCGGATGTGACATAAAATGTCTCGTTGCACATAAATATGTTACAAATATAAATTTTTAGTGAACATTTACAGTGTGATAGGAATTATGAAATTCCATTGACAGAGGAGACTGGCAGGCTACAGTCCATGGGGTCGCAAAGAGTTAGACACAACTCAGCAACTGAGCACAGCATGCATTATGGAAAAATATTGGGGGTCAAGTAATGAGTAGAAATTAGCATAGACATATATTATTAATTTAAATAATCATAAAATAAATATAAAATAGCATCTGTGGGAAAGTCTACGGACTCTGTTTCTCAATTAGCAAATACTTTCTGAATACTATGTATTTTTATGCATACTATGTATGTTTCCATATCATTTTTCCCTATCGCCTCTCTCAATCTCGATGGAGATTTGATGTATTTTACTTAGTGCTAAATATAGCCCAACATATAGGGCAGTTTTGGGCACACAGCAGGTTCATAATAATTATTTATTCCATGAATAACTGAGAGTAAATTAAAGATAAATTTGAGATGTTCAAAGCAACTCATAAAGACAACTCTAACATAGCTGAATTCTGTGTTCTAAAGAATGTGTAGGCAATATTTAGATGAAAGAAGATGTAAGAATATGTCAGGCCTAGGGAAATATTATATAAAAGCCCTGCATTAGGAATAAGAATAGTGAATATGAAGAACTAAAGAAGGTGAGGGGCAACATGAAGGGAGAAGGAGAGAAAGCATGGCCCTGGGGATGCATGTAGGTGGGGAGAGATCTTCCTTAAAACCTTTGTAGATCATGCTAATAAACATCATCTTATTCTTAGAATATTGAAAATCACTGAATAAATATAAGAAGTGTAGTGAAATAATCAGATTTGTGTTTTAAAACAATCTTTGTTGGTAATTATTTATAATGAATGTGGCAGGAACACTCATAGAGTATGGTTGAAGAAGAGAGGACGTTGGATAAAGCTTAGTTTTATTATTTAATGTCTATTAAAGGAGAATGCAGAGAAGGCAATGGCAAGCCACTCCAGTACTCTTGCCTAGAAAATCACATGGACAGAGGAGCCTGGTGGGCTGCAGTCCATGGGATTGCTACTAGTCGGACATGACTGAGCGACTTCACTTTCACTTTTCACTTTCACACATTGGAGAAGGAAATGGCAGCCCACTCCAGTGTTCTTGCCTGGAGAATCCCAGGGATGGCGGAGCCTGGTCGGCTGCCATCTATGGGGTCGCACAGAGTCGGACACGACTGAAGCAACTTAGCAGTAGCAGAAAGGAGCATGAGTACGTCATGAGAAATGTAGGGCTGGAAGAAGCACAAGCTGGAATCAGGATTGCTGGGAGAAAAAAAAAAAAAAGATTGCTGGGAGGAAAAAAAAAAGATTGCTGGGAGAAATATCAATAACCTCAGATATGAAGATTACACCACCCTTATGGCAGAAAGTGAAGAAGAACCAAAGAGCCTCTTGATGAAAGTGAAAGAGGAGAGTGAAAAAGTTGGCTTAAAGCTCAACATTCTGAAAACTAAAATCATGGCATCTGGTCCCATCACTTCATGGCAAATAGATGGGGAAACAGTGGAAACAATGGCTGGGGGCTCCAAAATCACTGCAGATGGTGATTGCAGTCATGAAATTAAAATACATTTACTCCTTAGAAGGAAAGTTATGACCAACCTAGACAGCATAATTAAAAGTAGAGACATTACTTTGCCAACAAATGTCCGTCTAGTCAAGGCTATGGTTTTTCCAGTGGTTATTGGATGTGAGAGTTGGACTATAAAGAAAGCTGAGTGCTGAAGAACTGATGCTTTTGAACTGTGGTTTTGGAGAAGACTGTTGAGAGTCCCTTGGACTGCAAGGAGAGCCAACCAGTCCATCCTAAATGTGATCAGTCCTGGGTGATCATTGGAAGGACTAATGGTGAAGCTGAAACTCCAGTACTTTTGAGAAGAGCTGACTCATTTGAAAAGTCCCTGATGCTGGGAAAGATTGAGGGCAGGAGGAGAAGGGGATGACAGAGAATGAGATGGCTGGATGGCATTACCAACTCAATGGACATGGGTTTGAGTAAACTCTGGGAGTTGGTGATGGACAGGGAGGCCTGGTGTGCTGTGGTTCATGGGGTCACAAAGAGTCGGACATAGCAACTGAACTGAACTGAAAGGAGCATGAGATATTAAGCCAGTCAGAAAGAAAAAACAGTGAGACAGGGAACAAATAGGAATGTGGTAACATAGTAGAAGACCAACGAAGGAAGTACCTTAAAAGGGGAGTCTACAGTGTTCAATGCTACTAAGAGGTTCATTGAACTTTATAAGAATTTATCAACTATGCCCTAGGCATAAAGACATGGAGATCATTGTTGATTTGAGCATGAGGAAGTTAAATGATTATCTGTTATACAAACCACACATACACATGCACATACACCACACACCAAAATAAATCCTAATGCTGTTGGATAAAAAGAATAATATATAACTGAGTCCAGAAGGAAGTAAAATTGCTGCCTGTAGCCACATTTCACAAGAATGTGAAAAGCTTAAAACCTGAGTGGTAAACCTAAATTAATGATGGAGTTTTTGAGAGAACATCTTTTCTTTGAACTTAAAATTGTGGATTTTAACAGTTAAGATAAGCGTAGGAGATAGGGCTTTGTGTATATGCAAAATGAGGCCTTAGAACTGAGATACCATAATAAAGGCTAGACCTTCAAATGACTACCAGTGCAAACAGAATAAACAAAAACATAAAAATCCTACTCCCAAGAAAAGAGAGATAATACGGTATTTTATACTCGTTATGCTCTGATCTTGTTTGGAAAGTATTCTATGCTGAGAATCAACAACCAGAGTTCAGCTCTCATCCATATAAGGTGTTTGAATACTTACTTTAGAGTCTAGAAAACCCCCAATCAAAAAATTTTGTTTAATATGATCATAAGCAACTTGGGCGGAGAAGGCAATGGCACCCCACTCCAGTACTCTTGCCTGGAAAATCCCATGGATAGAGGGGCCTCATAGGCTGCAGTCCATGGGGTCACTAAGGGTTGGATATGACTGAGCGACTTCCCTTTCACTTTTCACTTTCATGCATTGGAGAAGGAAATGGCAACCCACTCCAGTGTTCTTGCCTGGAGAATCCCAGAGACGGGGGAGCCTGGTGGGCTGCCGTCTATGGGGTTGCACAAAGTCGGACACAACTGAAGTGACTTAGCAGCACCTTGGGAGACCCCACAGAATCGATGCCAATGCTTTTTGAAGAGAAACAGATTTTGAAAAGGCTCTCACACTTCTCATATAATATTTTGTGAGAAGTGTAAAATAGAAATAATAATAGAAAAGCAAGATTATACAGATAACTTTAGAAAAGAACGGAATATATCTTACAGAAATGCAAAATAGATATATTTCAGTTTCATAGTCAGTGGGAGTATTAAAATTATATTGCTAATAACTCAAGAGAATGGCTTAATAGTCTGAAATAGATATATAATGAAACATATGAAGAAAAAGAATTAAAGAGCAGTAGTTATAGATATGATAGATAAGAGAAAGTTTGATATATTTAATGGGAATTCCAGAGGGAGAAATCCAGATGGTTTTGGATAGGCAATATCTTAAGAGATAATTTTTTACACTTTTCTAGGATAGGTGAAAGACAGAAATGCTCAGATTTAGGAAGTGCAATAAAACACAAATGCGTTAAACAAATGCAGTCCACATTTAAGAGAATTTTGGTAAAGTTTTAAATTTCAAAGATAAAGAGAAGATCTTAAAAATATCTAACGTGAAACAAAAATTACACATAAAGTAAAAGCTATGATACCAACAGGAGGGTTATCTTGAGTACCAACTGAATTTAGAAAATCATTCAGAAAATTTAATTAATTTAAATAATTATAATGCATGATTTTTTAATGTAGGTAAACCGTGATTTATGAACAATCACAAAATAAAATCATGTTATAGATAAGTTGTAGAAAGTTTACCAACAGTGCATTCTCAGTAGCAGAACTTCTAAATAGTACATTTCAGGAACAGATAAATTGAATATAGAGAAAAAGACTTACTCTAGACATATATGACAACATAAAATGTTCTGCATAAACATATGCAGAAATGAGAAAACAAAAATGTTGAATTGAAGAACAATATCATAAGATTATTTTGAGAATTAAAAAGATTTAAGTGTTTCAAGTAGTACTGTGAACATGGGCAGAATTTTATAATTGTTTGTTAAATAAGTAAGAAAAGAATAAAGGGACATATCAGTAACATAGAACTGAAATATTTGATGAAGAAAGCATGAAAGTTAGCAGTGTTGAATACTTTATAATCATAGTTAAGATATGAAAATTGTTTGTTTGGAGGAGAAACATATATTGTCTTCCTTTAGAATTTACTTAGTGTGTTTAAACTTAAATGCAACCATTAAAATATACAATTAAATTATTAAATATCAAAATGCATGTGAGGTAAATTGAGAAATGTCTGTCAATTAAAATATCAGTATTAAATATCACTATAAAAGAAGGCATGTTTTATTAATGAGAAAAATGTAAATGAGCAGTAATGGAAAGTAGAATGGATTGAGAGAAACAGCTATAAAGATCATCAGATTTTATTTTTAAAATTTTATCTATATGTAATTCACAAGAGATTAATGTAAAAGTTTAAAGACCCGAGGAGGTTGAAAGAAAAAGCATAGAGTCACCTACTAAGATAAAGCTGTTACAGTTATTTTAATATCAGACAAAATAGACCCTAAGGCAAAAAATCATTATGTGGGATAAAAGCTTTCATTTCATATGAGGAATATAGAGCAATTTTACATTTTTTGCACAGAATAAGATAGTCAAAGATGTGCTATAAATAAAAAGAAGTAACAGATGGCAGGCATAATGCAATAAATCTACTATCATACAGAGAGATTTCATTCAACTTGCTACTATGAGATCCAAAACCCAAACTTAGTAAAGATACAGAAGATTTGAACAAACAACACTTTTGATAGTCTTATTCTCAATACCATATATTGAACCCTGAGTCTCAAAATTAAAGAGCATATCATTATTTTCAAGAATACATAAGATACACATAAAACTGACAATGAAATAAACTGGAATGCAAATTTAATGAAACTCCAGATAATACCGAGGAAATTATATAAAATTACTATAGTGTTATTGAATTAGAATGAAGTATAATGAAAAGATAATTTAAAAATACCAAATGTATTTGTAAATTAGATATTACATTTCCAAATAGCTAATTGGCCAAAGAAGATAAAAAATATTTAAACATGAATAAAAAAATATAGTGCAAGGACTCCATTTTAAAACTGAGTTAAATACTTATTTCTGAAAAAAAGGAAGACTGAAAATCAATGAGATAAGCATCCATCTTAAAAACTTAAGGAAAAATAGGAAAATAAACCCAAAGAAAGCAAAAAAGATAAATATATATAGACTACCAAGAGTCATTAAACAATAAAAATTAATAGTCCTGTAGTGAACTCCGGCCGGAGAAGGCAATGGCAAGCCACTCCAGTACTCTTGCCTAGAAAATCTCATGGATGGAGGAGCCTGGTAGGCTGCAGTCCGTGGGGTCGCTAGGGGTCGGACACGACTGAGCGACTTCACTTTCACTTTTCACTTTCACACATTGGAGAAGGAAATGGCAACCCACTCCAGTGTTCTTGCCTGGAGAATCCCAGGGACGGGGGAGCCTGGTGGGCTTCTGTCTATGGGGTCACACAGAGTCAGACATGACTGAAGTGACTCAGCAGCAGCAGCAGCAGTGAACTCCAGGAGTTGGTGATGGACAGGGAGGCCTGGCATGCTGCGATTCATGGGGTGGCCAAGAGTCGGACACGACTGAAAAACTGAACTGAACTGAACTGAATCATTTAAAAATTTTGATTCTGTTCAGTAAATATCATTAATTCCAAGTGATTTTAGGAGGAAATTATACAAAATATTAAGTCATGGATAATTCCATTTCTATTCAAACTCTTTAAGAAAAATAAATATAGTAAGTGTTAGCAAGGTTGTATTTTAAATGGTAAGAAATAAGCCATATTAATGTGACTGGAAGATTGAATGGAGAAGGTGGAAATCAGTAGATTAAATACTAGTAAAAACTTTTCAAAACTACCTGAGAAAGGAAAGAGAGAGAAGGAAATAGTTTGAAGTAGGTTTGAAAGAGGATTTTCATGTTAGGAGAGACGAGCATATTGAAAAGCCATGGGAGAATATTATTTAGCTATAAAAAAGAAGGCTCTCTTGTCAATTATGACAATATGGATGGACCTTGAGGGCATCATGCTAAGTGAATTAGTCAGACACAGACAGACAAATACTTAAATTCTCACATGTGGAATGTGAAACAAACAAAAAGCAACATAAGTGAATTTATAGGGAACACATAGGTGGTTGCCAGAGGTGAGGGAATAAGGGGTGGATGAAATGGGTGAAGGATTACAAATGCCCAAATATAACATAAATAAGTCCTGGGGAGGTAATGTGCAACATTGTGAGTAGAGATAATATGTGTTGAAGATAAATGGGTGTCAATCTAGGTAGGATTAAATATTTTTCATATTAGTAAAGGAAGTATTTTCTGTTTGATGGCTTCTGCTTCTTCCAGAAATAAGAATTTGAGGCCAGAAAGGGTGTGTGGAAGAAGAAGCTGTAGAGAGGCAGATTTAGAGAGTTTAAACACTTGTGAGACAGATGGCAGACTAAGATATTCTCAGATTGAAAATACAGTTCTGGTTAGAGTTGAGTGTACCTTTGAAGCTGGTGACAATGGTCAACAGTGAATCTGCCTGCCTTGCTTTATTCCATTCTGGTTGGGCATCCTTGACATCTTGGTCCCAGAGGCAGAGAAAATCAGACCTCAGATACATTGTTGCTGTTGTTCAGTGCTCAGTCATCTCTGACTCTTTGCAACCCCATTGACTGCAGCACAGCAGGCTCCCCTGTCCTTCACAATTTTCTGTAGCTTATTCAAACTCATGTCCATTGAGTCAGTGATGCCATCCAACCATCTCATCCTTTGTCATCCCCTTCTGCTCCTGCCTTCAATCTTTCTCAGCATTGGGTCTTTTCTAATGTGTCGGCTTTTCGCATCAGGTCGCCAAAGTATTGAGCTTCAGCTTCAGCATCAGTCCTTCCAATGAATATTCAGGACTGATCTCCTTTAGGATGGACTGGTTGGATATCCTTGCAGTCCAAGGGACTCTCAAGAGTCTTCTCCAACACCACAGCTCAAAAGCATCAATTCTTTGGCATTCAGCCTTCTTTATGGTCCAACTCTCACATCTATACATGACTACTGGAAAAACCATAACTTTAACTAGACGGACCTTTGTCAATAAAGTAATGTGTCAGCTTTTTAATATGCTTTCTAGGTTTGTCATAGCTTTTCTTCCAAGGAGCGAGGGTCTTTTAATTTCATTGCTGCAGTCACTATCTGCAGTGATTTTTGGAGCCAAAGAAAATAAAGTCTGTCACTGTTTCCATTGTTTCCCCATCTATTTGCCATGAAGTGATGGGACCAGATGCCATGATCTTCGTTTCTTGAATGTTGAGTGTTAAGCCAGTTTTTTCACTCTCCTCTTTCACCTTCATCAAGAGGTTCTTTAATTCCTCTTCACTTTCTGCCATTAGGGTGGTGTTATCTGCATATCTCAGGTTATTGATATTTCTCCCGGCAATCTTGATTCCAGCTTGTGCTTTATCCAGCCCAGAATTTTTTATGATGTACTCTGCATATAAGTAAATAATCCGGGTGACAGTATACAGCCTTGACATACTGCTTTCCCAATTTTGAACCAATTTAGATTCATAGTTATAATGAATAAAACACAAAGTCTTTAAAAGCTTTGCAAAGTAGTGTGTTGTCATTATGCATTTTTCAGTCAATAAATTCTGAGAAAGATTACCTTATGAGGTTCTGAGAACATTTTTACTTTAATAAAAGGGTCCTTATGTTCTTAATGTAAACTACAACATTATGGTCTTCTGCATGTTCTCAGATTATAGCCTTGCTCCACTTTTCTAATGTATGGAAAGCCTGATGGAGACCATATAAAATAAAAATAAAAACAAAATTGTAAATGTCTGGTTGTAATTTACCAACCTTTTCAGTTACTGAAGTTAAGAGTTAAGGTGTTACATATATTTGAGGCAGAAACCCATTATTCTAGGATAGATCTTTTAATTAAACAAATGTGTGTGTTTTAGTTGCTCAGTCTCATCCAACTCTTTGCAACCCCATTGACTGTAGCCTGCCAGACTCCTCTGTCACTGGAATTCCCCAGGCACAAATACTGGAGCAGGTTGCCATTCCCTTCTCCAGGGGATCTTCCTAACCCAGGGGTGGAATCCGGGTCTCCAGCATTGCAAGCAGATTCTTACCATTTGAGCCACAGGGAAGAAAATGTAAATAGGTTTTAAACAATTGTTTTTGAAGACTTGACTTGGGAAAGGTATCTGAGTAAATATAGATCAGATGAGGATGTTGAATACATTTATCTATTTTGAATAATAGTAATGATATTTTTAATGCCTACTGAACATTATTTGCTAGGCAATTTATAATTAATATTATAATAATTTATTCTCACAACCACCCAATGAGAAAAATATTATTATTAACCCCATTACACTCATAAAACTGAGGCACAGACAGGTTAAGTAATTTCGTAAATATCACACAGCTGGTAAATGACAATAATAGGATGGAAATCTAGGAAATATGGTATTAGCATGTGAACACAGATTATAGTTTGAAGAGAGTGACATATTGTCATGAACTTTCACTCTTGCTGGTTAGTAATATAGACAAATAGGTTGGTAGCAGTAAAGCGAGAGAAAAATAAGTTAATTTCTGTCTGGAAAAGTACATTTCTGCAAAATGCATGTCTGTTGGACCTAAAGAGAAATATGCCCAATAGGAGGCATATTCACTGGGATCTAAAAACAAGAAATCTGATAATCATCAGCTCCATGTGTTTTTGTTTTTGTTGGTGTTATAGTTCCCTCTACTACTTTCAAGCCTTTTAAAAAAGAGTGAAAATGAGTATGGTCTTGTATTAACTCTTTGTCTCAGTGGTGAAGAATTCTGCCAAGCAGGAGATGTGGGTTTGATCCCAGGGTTGGAAGATCCCTTGGAGAAGGAAATGGAAAACCCACTCCAGAATTCTTGCCTGGAGAATTCCATGAACAGAGGAGCCTGGCAGGTACAGTTCATGGCGTTGCAAAGAGTTGAACATGACTTAGTGACTAAACAGCAGCAGCAACAGCAAGAAAATGAAAGGAAAGAGTTTGTATCTACACTTTGGAGTGTCAAAAACTAAGGAGAGCTTGACAACTGATGGCAAAGTATAAGATGGCCAAGGTGGTCAGATGTCTGTGCAGCAGCAGTCCCAAAGCACAGATAATAGGAGACAACCTAGCTTGAATTTTTCAATAAGGAGCACATCATCTGAACCACGGTCCACTCCCAGTCTTGCTTTTGCTGACTGTATAGAGCTTCTCCATTTTCAGCTGCAAAGAATATAATCAATCTGATTTTGGTATTGACCATTCGAACTCTGGTGCTGGAAAAGACTCTTGAGAATCCCTTGGACTGCAAGGAGATCAAACCAGTATCCTGAAAGATATCAACCCTGAATAATCTTTGGAAGGACTGATGCTGAAGCTCCAATACTTTGGCCAACTGATGCAAAGAGCTGACTCACTGGAAAAGACCCTGAAACTGGGAAAATTTAGGGCAAGAGGAGATGGGGGTGACAGAGGATGAGATGGTTGGATGGCATCACCGACTCAAAGGACGTGAGTTTGAGTAACCTCCAGGAGATGGTGAAAGGACAGGGAAGCCTGACGTGCTGCAGTCCACGAGTCCAGAAAAATTCTAACATGACTTATCAACTGAAAAACAACTAGCTGGAATATGAATTGATCCTAGAGATTTGCACTTCAAATACTTTGAATTTATTCAATTTCTATATGTCTCTGGCAGAATAATGCACCTACTCCTTCTTTCCTCTATCGTATTAAATCACCCATTAGGCTGCTATTTCTCCTGTCTGTCTATCCATCCATCATCTCCTGTTAGAATTTGAAGATTCTAAAAAGTAATACTAGATTTCACTTATCTTTATTTCCTCAGTATCTTGCAGACTATGAAGCATGGTAGATTGTTCACGAATCTTTGGTGAATGCCTAATGTTCCCACAAACTAAGTAGAATAACAATTTTATGGAACCCCAATTTATTTCACCCTAAAAAATATTCCTTGAAACCTTTATCTGATGGAAAGTCCACAGTGGCAGCAGTACCTTTGCCTAGCTTCCATTTCCTTAAGCTCCCTTCTCTTTTTTTTTTTTTTTATTTTTTTATTTTTATATCTAAAAAAGAATTTTATTAAGAAAGCACAAATGCAAAGAAATGAACAGAGGAAAATTTATGCGCCGAACCTAGACTGGTCACTTATGATAATATACATGCTACAATTCCATTCTCTCCAATCATTCCACCTTCACCCTCTCCCACAGAGTCCCAAAGACTGTTCTAAATGCCTATGTCTCTTTTGCAGTCTCTTATACAGGGTTCAGGTTACCATTTTTCTAAATTCCATATATATGCGTTAATATACGGTATTGATGTTCTTCTTTCTGGCTTACTTCACTCTGTATAATTGGCTCCAATTTCATCCACCTCATTAAAACTGATTCAAATGCATTCTAAGCTCCCTTCTCTTGTAGCTAATTGGCTATGTTTAGTAAAATGCCCTCCTGACATCTGAGAGTCAATCCACTCTTAACACATTGTTTTTTTAGCCCCAAGGAGATGTATGACATAGCACAGCGAATGCTAAAGACCACAGTGCAACGTGACTTCAAAGTCTTTACTTCTTGATGCCAATTTGGTAATATCCTCAAGTCTATTTTGCTTCATAAGTTATTCCCTCTAGGGTCTGGGGATTTCACGTGTTATTTTCATCTTCAGAACTTGTAACAAACTGTGGTTACCAGTGGAAAGGTGGGGAGGAGCAGTATATGGAGGGAGAAATGGGAGTAATAATAAATCTTATTTTGAATTATCTAGCCTTCAAGGACTACTTTAACTTCCAATTTCCAGGCAGAGTACTGGAGTGGGTTGCCATTGCCTTCTCCGATGGTTTGTAATATTCCATGTTTAATTCAATCTACTATGATCAGTTATTTCTTAGAATTCCTTTAGTTCAAACTGCCACTTTAAAAAATGTTTATTATGCAGTGTCTTATATTATTAGTTAATTTTCACATATAAAGGTGTCTTATGTTTCCAACATTATAAGAATTTGTTTCAGGGCATAATAGCTACAATAGTGTACCTATGGCTGATTCTTGTTGATTCTTGTTGACGGTGTACCTATGGCTGATTCTTTTTGATGTTTGACAGAAAACAACAAAATTCTGTAAACAATGATCATTCAATTAAAAAATAAATTAAAAAAAGAATTTGATTTAGGGCATAATAGCTACAGTAGTATCTTGAATAAATTACTTATTTTGCTTACCAGAATTCAGTACGTATTTAAATGTAGTAATTCTTTCATTAATAAGTTATCTTTTTATTAAAAATATATTTTGCAATGAAATATTAATGGTAATATTATATAAAAACACATGTTAATCAAATTTAAAATTAAGCAGATTTGTCTTCTGTATGGAGTAATACTCCACTCCTACAAGGTCTGCAATTTTATTCAGATTTTTAACTTCTTAAGGCGATATATGATCATACTGTGTCTAGTCAAGCACTTAGGAAGATTGTGGAATATTTTAATGATGATAATGCAGTCGTGATGAAATAGTAAACATGTATATTTAGTTCTGTGCATGATATTATTGATTGAATAATAAATGGACTGCCCATATTATGTTTCAGATAGGATCTTCTGTTACAAGCCCAAGTATGCATGGAGAGAATATTCTACATTGAAGGAATAGGCAATGAGCCAACTAACCCCAGACACAACAGACTGTGATAGGGAAAGTATGTCACTCTGTCTGGGAAGAAAGAGAGAATTCCCAGCCCAACTATTCTTTCTCTAGTATAAAATGCACACTAATAGGATGCACTGAGCTACTGACAGTTTATGTGAATAGTCTCTATGCTTTCAAATGCAAATATTTCAGAATCAGTCAGGTTCCCAGCACATGGATTGTGAAACCAAGTCATTCTTCACTGTGGATAACATAATTGCACACTTGGGATATTATATATTTATGCAGATAATGGGTGAAGTTCAAGCATTTACCTGCTGAAGTTAATGGAAGGTCTGTCTATTGAGGAGGGACTGTGTTATGTAAATGTACACTCACATATATGGGTGTATATGATTTTTCTTCATTTTTTCACTCCTGGTTAGCCTTATTCATTTTTTTATCTGAAACTGAATTCCTTTGAGTATGAACTTTCAGTTCAGTTCAATTAACTTTACACTATCACTATTGTGATATATATATTAGTAATATTAAAAAAATCTTCTTGGCTAGTGGGAAAGATTGTATATATATATTATACATTCAGTTCAGTACAGTCGCTCAGTCATGTCTGACTCTTTGCGACCCCATGAATCACAGCACGCCAGGCCTCCCTGTCCATCACCAACTCCAGGAGTTCACTCAAACTCATGTCCATCAAGTCAGTGATGCCATCCAGCCATCTCATTCTCAGTTGTGCACTTCTCCTCCCACCCCCAATCCTTCCCAGAATCAGAGTCTTTTCCGGTGAATCAACTCATCTCATGAGGTGGCCAGAGTATTGGAGTTTCAGCTTTAGCATCAGTCCTTCCAATGAACACCCAGGATTGATCTCTTTAGAATGGACTGGTTGGATCTCCTTGCAGTCCAAGGGACTCTCAAGAGTCTTCTCCAGCACCACAGTTCAAAAGCATCAATTCTTCCGCGATCAGCCTTCTTCACAGTCCTACTCTCACATCCATACATGACCACTGGAAGAACCATAGCCTTGACTAGATGGACCTTTGTTGTCAAAGTAATGTCTCTGCTCTTTAATACACTTTCCAGGTTGGTCATAACTTTCCTTCCAAGGAGTAAGCATCTTTTAATTTCATGGCTGCAATCAGCATCCACAGTGATTTTGGAGCCCAGAAAAATAAAGTCTGACACTGTTTCCCCATCTATTTCCCATGAAGTGATGGGACCAGATGCCATGATCTTTGTTTTCTGAATGTTGAGCTTCAAGCCAACCTTTTCACTCTCCTCTTTCACTTTCACCAAGAGGCTTTTGAGTTCCTCTTCACTTTCTGCCATAAGGGTGGTGTCATCTGCATATCTGAGGTTTTTGATATTTCTCCCGGCAATCTTGATTCCAGCTTGTGCTTCTTCCAGCCCAGAGTTCCTCATAATGTACTCTGTATATAAGTTAAAAAAGCAGGGTGACAATATACAGCCTTGACGTACTCCTTTTCCTATTTGGAACCAGTGTGTTGTTCCATGTCCAGTTCTAACTGTTGCTTCCTTACCTGCATACAGGTTTCTCAAGAGGCAGGTCAGGTGGTCTGGTGTTCCCATCTCTTTCAGAATTTTCCACAGTTTATTGTGGTAATGTAAATCTTATCTTTCCAACTAGGGTAAATTTTTTTACAGAATGCAAATATTATTTTGTACTATTAAAAGAGATGTAAATCTTATCTTTCCAACTAGGGTAAATTTTTTACAGAATGCAAATGTTATTTTGTACAATTAAAAGAGATGTAAATCTTATCTTTCCAACTAGGGTAAATTTTTTACAGAATGCAATTGTTATTTTGTACTATTAAAAGAGAACAGATTTTGGAGCAAAATTTTTAAGTTATAATCTTCATTCCATTAATTACCTGATAGTTTCTCTCCATAGTTTACTTAACTCCCCTGAGGCTCAGTTTCTCATCTCTCAAATGATATTTTTCTTGCAAAGGACTTGTCATGTTCTGAAAGTGAAAATTGCTCAGTCATTTCTGGCTCTTTGCAACCCCATGGACTGTTTTCCACCAGGCTTCTCTGTTCATGGAATTCTCCAAGCAAAAATACTGGAGTGCATTGCCATTCCCTTCTCCAGGGGGTCTTCCTAATCCAGGGATCAAACCCAGATCTTCTGCATTGCAGGCAGGCTCTTTTATTTTCTAAGCCACTGGGGAAACCATCATATTCTAAGAACTCAAAAAGTGGAGTTCCTTTAATTTTGTCATTTTCTCAGGACATGTTGTCTAGAAGTATTAAAATTGCAATTCCTGATAAATAATGCATAATAGATTTTCCTATGAGTTCACTGTGGAATTATCCACAAAGAATCAGCTGCCAGCCATACTCACCTTAGAAGCATATAGTAAGAGTCATCTTCACCCTCTGCTTCAGAAGCAACCCTAAGTCTATGGAGTCTTCTAACTACAGCCCATCAGATTTGAGTAGATTTGGCAAGGGGAATTGAATCTTTAAACAAATCAGAAAATCTTTTGCCTGCTCTTAAGGAGAAGACTCTTGAAAGTCCCTCATACTGCAAGGAGATCCAACCAGTCCATTCTAAAGGAGATCAATCCTGGGTGTTCATTGGAAGGACTGATGCTAAAGCTGAAACTCCAATACTTTAGCCACCTCATGCGACGAGTTGACTCACTGGAAAAGATTCTGATGCTGGGAAAGGTTGGGGGTGGGAGGAGAAGGGGACGACAGAGAAGGAGATGGCTGGATGGCATCACTGACTCTGTGGACATGAGTTTGAGTGAACTCCTGGAGTTGTTGATGGACAGGGAGGCCTGGCGTGCTGTGATTCATGGGGTCGCGGAGAGTTGGACACAACTGAGTGACTGAACTTATCTGAACTGAAGGTATTAGTTAAGTTTCTCAGGGCCTCTCTAATAAATAGCATCTCTTTTCAATACAGTTCTGAGGAATATGAGAACAAACAAAATCAAAGGACAGTCTTCCTGGGGGGAAAAATAAAACAACACTAATTTGAAAGATACATATACTCTAGTGTTTATAGCAATGTTATTTACAGTTATGAAGATATGGAAATAGCCTGTGCCCATCAACAGATAAATGGAAAAAGAAGACATAGCGCATATGTAGAATGGAATGTTACTCAGACATAAAAAAGAATGAAATTTTGCCATTTGCAACAATGTAGATGGAGGACATTATGCTTAGTAAGACAAATCAGAATTCCAATTGAGCTATTTCAAATCCTGAAAGATGATGCTGTGAAACTGCTGCACTCAATATGCCAGCAAATTTGGAAAAGTCAGCAATGGCCACAGGACTGGAAAAGGTCAGTCTTCATTCCAATCCCAAAGAAAGGCAATGCCAAAGAATGCTCAAACTACCGCACAATTGCACTCATCTCACATGCTAGTAAAGTCATGCTCAAAATTCTCCAAGCTAGGCTTCAGCAGTATGTGAATCGTGTACTTCCAGATGTTCAAGCAGGTTTTAGAAAAGGCAGAGGCACCAGAGATCAAATTGCCAACATCCTCTGGATCATGGAGAAAGCAAGAGAGTTCCAGAAAAACATTTATTTCTGCTTCATTGACTATGCCAAAGCCTTTGACTGTGTGGATCACAATAAACTGTGGAACATTCTGAAAGAGATGGGAATCCCAGACCACCTGACCTGCCTCTTGAGAAACCTGTATGCAGGTCAGGAAGCAACAGTTAGAAGTGGACATGGAACAACAGACTGGTTCCAAATAGGAAAAGGAGTACGTCAAGGTTGCATATTGTCACCCTGCTTATTTAACTTATATGCAGAGTACATCATGAGGAACACTGGTCTGGAAGAAGCACAAGCTGGAATCAAGATTGCCGGGAGAAATATCAATAACCTCAGATATGCAGATGACACCACCCTTATGGCAGAAAGTGAAGAGGAACTCAAAGGCCTCTTGATGAAAGTAAAAGAGGAGAGTGAAAAGGTTGGTTTAAAGCTCAACATTCAGAAAACGAAGATCATGGCATCTGGTCTCATCAATTCATGGGAAATAGATGGGGAAACAGTGGAAACAGTGTCAGACTTTATTTTTTTTGGGCTCCAAAATCACAGCAGATGCTGATTGCAGCCATGAAATTAAAAGACACTTACTCCTTGGAAGGAAAGTTATGACCAGCCTAGACAGCATATTAAAAAGCAGAGACATTACTTTGCCAACCAAGGTCCATCTAGTCAAGGCTATGTTTTTTCCCGTGGTCATGTATGGATGTGAGAGTAGGACTGTGAAGAAAGCTGATTGCTGAAGAATTGATGCTTTTGAACTGTGGTGCTGGAGAAGACTCTTGAGAGTCCCTTGGACTGCAAGGAGATCCAACCAGTCCATTCTAAAGGAGATCAATGCTGTGTGTTCATTGGAAGGACTTATGCTAAAGCTGAAACTGCAATACTTTGGCCACCTTATGCGACGAGTTGACTCACTGGAAAAGACTCTGATGCTAGGAGGGATTGGGGGTAGGAGGATTCGGGGAAGACAGAGAATGAGAAGGCTGGATGGCATCACGGACTCGATGGACATGAGTTTGAGTGAACTCCTGGAGTTGGTGATGGACAGGGAGGCCTGGTGTGCTGTGGTTCATGGGGTCGCAAAGAGTCGGACATGACTGAGCGACTGAACTGAACTGAAGTGAACTGAAGACAAATCAGAGAAAGATGAAAACTATATGCTATTACTTATGTGGGGAATCTAACACATAAAGCACATTAATGAATACAACAAAACAGAAACAGTCTCATAGATAGAAAACCAACCAGTGGTACCAGTGGGGAGAGGTAGGGGCAGGAGCAACAAAGAGATAGGGGATTAAAGGACACATTCTACTATGTATAAAATAAGCTGTGATGATATAATGTACAGTACAGGGAATATAGCCAATATTTTACAATAACTATAAGTTTTAAATCTATAATATTTCAAATAACTGTATTATACAAGTGAAACTAATACAGTATTGTGAATCAAATATACCACAAGAAAAACAATGTATTATAAATGTATTTCTATGTTAGGAGAAATAATAGATCAATCAGTTAAAGAAAATAAAGTTGACCTATTTATTTAACTACAGAAAAGTAAAAAAAATATCATTATTAATATTTTTATTAACATTTCCAGTATTTTGCTATATAGTTATGATCACATAGTATACTAATTTTTCATTCTATTTTTTTTCACTTGAATTTATTCTTCAAATACATGCTTATCGTCAAAGCTTTGGAAAATATTTTAAAATGTAGAAAAAAAATAAATTCACTATAAGTTTTCTGTGGAATATGATCTTTTGTAAAATTTATATATATTTC
This sequence comes from Moschus berezovskii, assembly GCF_049115385.1. Lineage (NCBI taxonomy): Eukaryota > Metazoa > Chordata > Mammalia > Artiodactyla > Moschidae > Moschus > Moschus berezovskii. The sequence goes on along the minus strand of NC_142464.1, from coordinate 58,339,940 downwards.
TTTCCCATTATTTACTATGCTTATTTTAATGAGTATATTTATATTTAAAATAAGATTATGCTACATTTATATTTTGATTTAAATTTTAATAATTGATATTAACTTAAGAATTTGTTATATTATTAAACAGTCTTCAAAACTTTGTTTTTAAAATAAAAATAACATAAACAAAGGAGAGTTATCAGTTCAGTTCAGTTCAGTTGCTCAGTCGTGTCTGACTCTTTGCGACCCCATGAATCACAGGACGCCAGGTTCCCTGTCCATCAGCAACTCCTGGAGTTCACTCAAACTCATGTCCATCGAGTTGGTGATGCCATTGAGCCATCTCATTCTCTGTCATCCCCTTCTCCTCCAGCCCCCAATCCCTCACAGAATCAGAGTTTTTTCCAGTGAGTCAACTCGTCGCATGAGGTGGCCAAAGTATTGGAGTTTGAGCTTCAGCATCAGTCCTTCCAATGAACACCCAGGATTGATCTCCTTTAGAATGGACTGGTTGGATCTCCTTGCAGTCCAAGGGACTCTCAAGAGTCTTCTCCAACACCACAGTTTAAAAGCATCAATTCTTCAGTGATCAGCTTTCTTCACAGTCCAAATCTCACATCCATACATGACCACGGGTAAAACCATAGCCTTGACTAGATGGACCTTGGTTGGCAAAGTAATGTCTCTGCTTTTTAATATGCTATCTAGGTTGGTCATAACTTTCCTTCCAAGGAGTAAGGAGAGTCATCGGAGTCCTCAATATCACCTTTACTACTGGCAAAGCTAGGTAAGATGTCTATATCAGGGGAAAAGGTAGATTGACCTACTATGTGAGTGCCTGATCTAGGTAAATTTGCTTAGTCAATTCTAAGTAAGGCTGAACTGGGACAGCTCCTCACAGCATGAGTGGTGGTAGGGGGATGTGTGTTCTCTATAGGAAACAAGAGGAAGAAAGGCAGAGCTATTAAGTAGGTAGAGAAAGGCTAAGGGGGGTGGGGGGAGGGTAGAATCTCTTCTCATGGAAATCAGAGATGGAGTAAAAAATATTGCCTTTCAACAGTAAATTGATTATATTTTTACCAAGCCCAAAGTTCTGATTCATACTTGAAGAGTTCAAGGTGTCTTAAAGTATGAAAAAGACAAGCATACAAATGATTTAACTTTCTTTTAACAAGGCTTAGATTCTATTTTGTAATGTATGTTGTCAAATAATTGCCCAGAATGAAGTTCAAGGTGAATTCCTCTAGAGGCTATTTCAGTGATTGAAGAGTTACTTGCCATTTTAAAAATGATACTTTACAAACATCCTAATTATTGTAATATTTTCATAAATGTCTTATTGGATGAACAAACTTATGAAATAGATTGGCAAAATTATGACTACGTAAAAGAAAGAAAAGAAAATGTATGCTATTAGCTCTGTCTCATTCAATTAGTAAAACCTGAGCAGTAGTAAAAGTCACATGATTTGAGCTGTTGCTGGTTACCTACAAAAACAGCCACTGCCTTCTGTTATGTAAATTCATGTTTCTTCATGTACTTGAAATTAAATTGAATGTGTTTTCAACTCCTACTGGTTTTGTTAAAAATATGCTAACATATAAGATGTATATGGGCAGGTTAAAAGATAATAGAATATTAAAAAAAATCTTAGATGTGTATCTGACACTATTTGAGTTCAGTATCAAGGAGGAAACTGCCATTGTCTTCTAAAATGTTTGCTTAAGTCACAGTCAGAAACATATCTTGTTAAAATGTGTATAGGACGTCTCTAAATAATGTTTACCTTTACTTTGAACAATTTCTTATCAGGCAAAATGATTTCTATCTTGCAGTTTCAGCATTTTGTTTGCTTCTGGCACTCATAATTTTATCTGGATGAGATTTTCCTCTATTTCAGGGATAAACTTTAAAGTTTATCATTCACTTTAACTGGCCTGGTTTGGAGGGCAAATTAAAAAAAAGAAAAATGAAAAACAGAGGAAAAAAAAAGCAAACCTTGCACTATTGAGAATGGTGATTATCATTCTAACTTCTTTTTCCTTAAGAAATATGGGGGGTGGGAAAGATATGGTTCATTGTTGGTTAACATGGAGGGAAAGTGCAAATGGAACATGAGGGAAGGAGCCAGGGCTTCAAGAGGGATCCCTGAAGCCACTGACTGCTGATTATCTTCTTCAAAGGAATAGCCTGCCTCTCTTTGGGCATTCTTCAATGAATGGAGGTAGTTTAAACTGAAGGTTCTGAAGTCCAGCATTAGTTAGATTTTTATTAGCTGTATATCCTTGGGTAGTTAGTATTGTTGTTGTTCAGTCCCTAAGTCATGTCTGACCTTTTAGACCCTATGGAATGCAGCACGACAGGTGTCCGTGTCCCTCACCATCTCTTGGAGCTAGCTCAAACTCGTATCCATCAAGTTAGTGATGCCATCCAATCATCTCATCCTCTGTCTTCCCTTCTCCTCCTGCCTTCTGTCTTTTCCAGCATCAGGGGCTTTTCCAATAAGTCAACTATTCACATCAGGTGGCCAAAGTATTGGAGCTTCAGCTTCAACATTAGTCCTTCCAATAAATATTCAAGACTGATTTACTTTAGGATTGACTGGTTTGATCTCCTTGGGACTCTTAAGAGTCTTCTCCAACACCACACTTCAAAAACATCAATACTTCGCACTCAGCTTTCTTTATCATTCAACTCACACATCCATACATGACTACTGGAAAAACCATAGCCTTGACTAGATGGACCTTTGTTGGTAAAGTAATGTCTCTGCTTTTTAATATGCTGTCTAGGTTTGTCATAGCTTTCCTTCCAAGCAGCAAGTGTCTTTTAATTTCATGACTGCAGTCACCATCCACAGTAATTTTGGAGCCCACAACAAGCTCCCATGTCCTTCACTATCTCCTGGAGTTTGGTCAAATTCATGTCTGTTGAATAGGTGATGCTATCTGATCATTGAGAACTCTGTCACCCCTTTCTCCTTTTGCCTTCATTCTTTCCCAGCATCAGGGTCTTTTTCAGTGAGCTGGCTCTTTGCATCTGGTGGCCAAAGTATTGGACTTCGGCTTCAGTCCTTCCAATGAATCATCCAGGTTGATTTCCTTTAGAGATGACTGATTTGTTTTCAAAATGAATGTCCTTTCTTCTTCATCTTTTAGAAATGACTCTGTGGTAGGAATTTTGATAGGTAAAGGAATTAAAAAAGTTAGGACCCGAGCTCTTAAAGTACTGGTTACTCTAGAATATCATCTGTCAGCCTAAGAATAAAGATACAATTGTCACCTTAGTACTCCTGGGTGGTTCTCATAGACCACCAAGACACATGTGTAATATTGTCCCTTCTCATTGATGAAAAGAGGCATCATCCTCCTCTCTGCCTATAGGGTGTTTTGATTCTCTGTTTTTGTAAATACCAGTCTTATTTTATATTTGCTATTTTAAAACTTTATTTCTTTAAACATTTTTAGCTTATAACTACTCTGGCTATGGAGGTGTACAAAGATACTAGCAGTAAGAAAAAGAGACTTGAATCTGGAAGTCTATAATTCTTCAGTTACTAATATGTAACTTTGGAAAAGTCACATTACTGAAGGCTGTTAATATAAGAAATGATGATTATGCAAATCACAAAGTTGGGGAATAGGATGTGAAGTTTTTTGTTCTGTAGTCAGGTACAAATGTAAAAATCATGGTGGGAGAGGGTATGATGCATATATTCAGTTCAGTTCAGTTCAGTAACTCAGTCGTGTCTGACTCTCCGCGACCCCATGAATCATAGCACGCCAGGCCTCCCTGTCCATCACCAATTCCCGGAGTTCACTCAAACTCATGTCCACAGAGTCGGTAATGCCATCCAGCGATCTCATTCTCTGTCGTCCCCTTCTCCTCCCGCCCCCAACCTTTCCCAGCATCAGACTCTTTTCCAGTGAGTCAACTCATCGCATGAGGTGGCCAAAGTATTGGAGTTTCAGCTTTAGCATCAGTCCTTCCAATGAACACCCAGGATTGATCTCCTTTAGAATGGACTGATTGGATCTCCTTGCAGTCCAAGGGACTCGCAAGAGTCTTCTCCAGCACCACAGTTCAAAAGCATCAATTCTTCGGCAATCAGCCTCTGCATATCTAGGATTTTTTGAGAGTTTTATTTAATAGCTTTTCAGTTCAGTTAAGTTCAGTCGCTCAGTCATGTCCAACTCTTTGCAACCCCATGTATAGCAGCATGTAAGGCCTCGCTGTCCATCACCAACTCCCAGAGTTTATTCAAACTCATGTCCATCGAGTTGGTGATGCCATCCAGCCATCTCACCCTCCTGTCATCCCCTTCTCCTCTTGTCACCAATCCCTCCCAGCATCAGAGTCTTTTCCAATGAGACAACTCTTCGCATGAGGTGGCCAAAGTATTGGAGTTTCAGCTTTAGCGTTAGACCTTCCAGAGAACACCCAGGACTGATCTCCTTTAGGATGGACTGGTTGGATCTTCTTGCAGTCCAAGGGACTCTCAAGAGTCTTCTCCAACACTACTGTTCAAAAGCATCAATTCTTCGGTGATCAGCTTTCTTCACAGTCCAACTCTCACATCTATACATGACCACTGGAAAAACCATGACTAGATGGACCTTGGTTGGTAAAGGAATGTCTCTGATTTTTAATATGTTATCTAGGCTGGTCATAACTTTGCTTCCAAGGAGTAAGCATCTTTTAATTTCATGGCTGCAATCAGCATCCGCAGTGATTTTGGAACCCAGAAAAATAAAGTCTGACACTGTTTCCATTGTTTCCCCATCTATTTCCCATGAAGTGATGGGACCAGATGCCATGATCTTCGTTTTCTGAATGTTGACCTTCAAACCAACCTTTTCACTCTCCTCTTTCACTTTCATCAAGAGGCTTTTGAGTTCCTCTTTACTTTCTGCCATAAGGGTGGTGTCATCTGCATATCTGAGGTTATTGATATTTCTCCCAGTAATCTTGATTCCAGCTTGTGCTTCTTCCAGCCCAGCGTTTCTCATGATGTACTCTGCACATAAGTTAAATAAACAGGGTGAAAATATACAGCCTTGATGGACTCCTTTTCTTATTTGGAACCAGTCTGTTGTTCCATGTCCAGTTCTAACTGTTGCTTCCTGACCTGCATACAGGTTTCTCAAGAGGCAGGTCAGGTGGTCTGGTATTCCCGTCTTTTTCAGAATTTTCCATAGTTTATTGTGATCCTCACAGTCAAAGGCTTTGGCATAGTAATGAAGCAGAAACAGATGTTTCTGGAACTCTCTTGCTTTTTCGTTGATCCAGTGGATGTTGGCAATTTAATCTCTGGTTCCTCTGCCTTTTCTACAACAAGCTTGAACATCTGGAAGTTCACGTTTCACATATTGCTGAAGCCTGGCTTGAAGAATTTTGAGCATGACTTTACTAGCGTGTGAAATGAGTGCAATTGTGCGGTAGTTTGTGCAATCTAGGGCATTGCCTTATGTAGTTATAATTAATATACAAAGAATTACACCTATTTAACATGTACAATTTGATGAATTTAGCCATATGCCAATATCTGTGATACCATTACGAGAATCAAAATAATAGGCATAGGTAGCATTCTGCATTTCTGTGACTCTCTTAGTTTTGCTTGTTTTTGGTTTATTTTGTGTGTGTGTGTGTGGTATGATCACTGTAGATGAGATTTAACTTAACAAAATTTGAAGTGTACAATACCATTTTGTTAACTATAGTAGAGCAGATCTCTAAAATTTAATCATCTTTATATAACTTCAACTTTATAGTCATTGATCCCCGATTCCTCATATTCTGTATTCCTTATCCCCTGGCAAGTTCTATTGTATTCTCCACTTCTATGAATTTTACTAGTTTAGATGCATCATATAAATGGAATCATGTAATATTCTTCTGCCACTGGCTTGTTTTATCTAGTATAATGGCTTCCAGGTTCATCCATGTTGTTAAAAAGGGTAGGATTTCTCTCTTTTAAGAGCAAGTAATATTCTATTTTATGTATATACCACCTTCTCTTTATCCATTCATCTGTACACAACTTAGCTATTGTAAACAATAGTGTAATCAAACTAATTGTAAATATCTCTTTGGCATCAGAATTTTAATCCTTTTTGTTGTATACCTAAAAGCGAGATTGTTGGATCATAAATTAGTTCGACTTTATTTTTTAGAGACACCTTCTTGCTGTTTTATGCAGTGGCTAAAAATTTACATTTGCAATGTGTTCACAAGGGTTTCCTTTTATCTAAATGCTTGTAAACACTTGTTATCATTTGTTTTGTTTTGTTTGTATCCTAACAGGAATGAGATATCTCATTTAACTTCTGATTTGCATTTCTCTAACCAGACCACCGACCTGCCTATTGAGAAACCTGTATGCAGGTCAGGAAGCAACAGTTTGAACTGGTCATGGAAAAACAGACTGGTTCCAAATAGGAAAAGGAGTACGTCAAGGCTGTATATTGTCACCCTGCTTATTTAACTTATATGCAGAGTACATTTTGAGGAACTCTGGGCTGGAAGAAGCACAAGCTAGAATCAAGATTGCCGGGAGAAATATCAGTAACCTCAGATATAACACCACCCTTATGGCAGAAAGTGAAGAGGAACTCAAAAGCCTCTTGATGAAAGTGAAAGAGGAGAGTGAAAAGGTTGGCTTGAAGGTCAACATTCAGAAAACGAAGATCATGGCATCTGGTCCCATCACTTCATGGGAAATAGATGGGGAAACAGTGGAAACAGTGTCAGACTTTATTTTTCTGGGTTCCAAAATCACTGCGGATGCTGATTGCAGCCATGAAATTAAAAGATGCTTACTCCTTGGAAGCAAAGTTATGACCAACCTAGATAACATATTAAAAATCAGAGACAGTCCTTTACCAACAAAGGTCCATTTAGTCAAGGCTATGGTTTTTCCAGTGGTCATGTATGGATGTGAGAGTTGGACTGTGAAGAAAGCTGATTGCTGAAGAATTGATGCTTTTGAACTGTGGTGCTGGAGAAGACTCTTGAGAGTCCCTTGGACTGCAAGGAGATCCAACCAGTCCATTCTAAAGGAGATCAATCCTGGGTATTCATTGGAAGGACTGATGCTAAAGCTGAAACTCCAATACTTTGGCCATCTCATGCGACGAGTTGACTCACTGGAAAAGACTCTGATGCTGGGAGGGATTGGGGCAGGAGGAGAAGGGAACGACAGAGAATTAGATGGCTGGATAGCATCACTGACTCGATGGACATGAGTTTGAGTGAACTCCGGGAGTTGGTGATGGACAGGTAGGCCTGACGTGCTGAGATTCATGGGGTTGCAAAGAGTCGGACACGACTGAGCGACTGAACTGAACTGAACTGAAGGATGTTATATATCAATGAATAGCATCAACATGTAAACCTCTCTTCCTCACAGTCCTCAGTTTGTTTCCAAACCCACAGTCAATAATCAAGCTTACGTCTTTCATATATTTTCTTAGCTATTTCTCAGGTATGCTTTTGTATGTTTTCTGTTTTGATACTGGAGCCTATTATAGAGTGAAGTAAGCCAGAATGAAAAATAGCAACACAGTATACTAACAAATATATATGGAATTTAGAAAGATGATAGTGATAACCCTGTATACGAGACAGCAAAAGAGATACAGATGTATAGAACAGTCTTTTGGACTCTGTGGGAGTAGACGAGGGTGGGATGATTTGGGAGAATGGCATTGAAACATGTATAGTATCATATGTGAAACAAATTGCCAGTCCAGGTTCAATACAGGATGCTCGGGGCTGGTGTACTGGGATGAACCAGAGGGATGGGATGGGTTGGGAGGTGGGAGGGGGGCTCATGATGGGGAACACATGTACACCCGGGACAGATTCATGTCAATGTATGGCAAAACCAATACAATGATGTAAAGTAATTAGCCTCCAATTAAAATAAATAAATTAAAAAAAAAGATTTAAGTGATGTCCATGAGTATTTTCAAAGTGATACCAAGTTTTAAGGGAAGAGATTCAATGGACTCTTAGAATAACAATGATGAAAACAGTAAATTTATTTTCACAGTGACATAAAGGTTACAAAAGTCATTGTGGCATATTCACAGAGGAATTGTAAACCATTATTTGATTAAGCTCAACATGATGTGTATCCTGAATCAGGTGGAGAGAAATGCTAGTGAAGTTAATCAGTGCCAAAATTAGTTTGGAGCGAATCCTCTGAATGCCTTTTCTCAAGTCCAAAGGAAGGAACTGTCAACACTGCACTGTTTCTAGAGGTGAGTGGAATGTACATTATACAATGAAAAAACAGTAAAATCATCTTTGTTTAGTTTCAAAATGTAATCAGAGGCCATCCTTGAATGTTCAGGTTTTTTAAAGAAAGTATTCTATTGAGCTTTGTCTAGATATATGTTTTCCTCAGAAAGCATCTGGCTAGACTAACATGATTAGTGGGTAAATAACCCTGTGTTTATCAGAATAAATCCCCCGTAGCATAGCTTAATTACACTACCCTCTCACTGCAGTAAAATAAAATGTAAGCCATGCTAGTTGAGCTTGAAAAGAGGTTAAATGGAAGGAAAAGAACACCAGAAAATGGTGATTTAAGAAAATTCCAGTCACCTTAGCTAATAAAGTTTCATTTATTTAATGGCAAGTAGGTGGCTCAGTGTCATACTATTTTGCCTTTTCATACTACAGAGACATTATTTTACCAACAAAGGTCCATCTAGTCAAAGCTATGGTTTTTCCTGTAGTCATGTATCTGTATTAGAGTTGGACTATAAAGAAAGCTGAGCACTGAAGAACTGATACTTTTGAACTGTGGTGTTGGAGAAGACTCTTGAGAATTCCTTGGCCTGAAAGGAGATTGAACCAGTCAATCCTAAAGGAAATCAGTCCTGAATATTCATTGGAAGGACTGATGCTGAAGATGAAACTCCAATACTTTTGCCACCTGATGTGATGAACTAATTGGAAAAGATCCTGATGCTGGGAAAGATTGAAGTGGGAGGAGAAAGGGACGACAGAGGATGAGGTGGCTGGATGGCATCACCAATGCAATGGACATGAGTTTGAGTAAGCTCCAGGAGTTTGTGATGGACAGGGAAGCCTGGCATACTGCAGTCCATGTAGTCGCAAAGAGTCAGACATGACTGAGCAACTGAACTGAACTGAGGTGGCTCAGATGGTAAAGAATCTGCCTGCAATGCAGGAGACCTGGATTCCATACCTGGTTCAGGAAGATTCCCTGGAGAAGGACATGGCAATTCACTCCAGTATTCTTGCATGGAGAATCCCATGGACAGAGGAGCCTGTTGGGCTACAGTCTGTGGGGTCTCAAAGTGTCGGATACAACTGAGCAACTAATACAAACTAACACTATTGTGCCAGTTGCAGACCCAAATCCTGTCCATCTGTTAGCACAGAGTAGAGATGTTAAACAAATTATACTATATTAATTATAATTACAATAACCTGAGGTGAAGGAGGAGGAGAAACAGAAAGTAGTGGTACATTTTAAACCATAATCGACCGAGGTCTGGGCCAGGATTAGAAAAATGTGCTTCTCCTGTTTCTGAAACACTCAGTGCTCACCTGGAAGCTGGTTGACAGGAGGAGGGAAACAGCAACTTCAAGACTGGTTATATGGTTAGAGAAATGGAATGGAAATTTATTTATAAAGAAGAAAAGCATTCTCCCTATTTATAACTTAATTAACACATTGATCTGGTACCTTAGTTAATTATGAATTAGTTTCTTATGAATACAAAGTTGAATATAGGCAGAGTTCTTGACTTTACAGATACTTGACATTAATTTGGAATACTACTTGTTTTTATGCCCAATTGTTTGATACATAAATAGCACTCTACTAACAGGAAATCAAAAATATGAATCTAAAGCAACTAAATAAAAGGCAGATCAATCAGGCAAACAAACCCCAGGATTAGGTTCCATTCACGTTGGGTTCCCATCATGTCTGCACTAACTTGAACAGCTGTGGATTCCTAAATGAATTCCTTAATCCTCCTGTGTCTGAATTTCTCCATCTGGGTGAATGACATACTCACACCTGTCCATATCTAATTGGGTATCTTAAGTGGCTCCCACTGTCTAATGGAGTCAATTTTCTCACCATAGGCTGTACTGCATGAAGTTGTTTGGTTTATTATTTTAAAGTCTAACTGAAAACTTAAACACTTTGATTATAAGATTTAAACGTATCTCATACTTGTTTTCATTCTACTATAGAGTATTAAAAATTCAGTAATTTACTAAATTTGTCAGTTTGAGACCATCTTTTCTTCATTTGTACTCAAACTTCTCAGTTTTCAGGGCAAGATCTATAAACTCATTATAAATTTGTACAGGTCAAGTGGACACTTCAAGCACAAAACCACTCACAAAAACAGATAATCAAGTTTTCATAGAATTGAAAAATCAGAGAATATCTATATATTGACATGTACAGTGTTTTTGATAAATGTCTATATGTGTACTTATATACATTTCTTTATGTATTAGGGATGGATGTATATATGCATATATGTAATTTTTATAAAATTCTATATATGAAAAATAACCTCCAGTTTAAAGTAAAATATATTTGCATTATTCATAATATCTGGTATCTAGCTGCTTGCCTTAAAAAGCATACCAGAAAAAGTCTCACTTCAATGTACAAGTCTAAGAAATAGCCTGTCATATTTAGAAAATAGCTATGTGGTGATCACTGATTAGAAAAAAGTACAAAATCAAGGGACTTCCCTAGTGGTCCAGTGGGTTGAGACGTTGCCTTCCAGCACCTGCAACATGTGGGGGTGTGGGATCAATCCCTTGTTGGGGGAGCTAATATCTCACATGCCTTGGAGCCAAAAAGAACAAATCATAAAGCAGAAGCAACACTGGAATAAATTTAATAAAGACTTAAAAAATTGTCTACATCAAAAAAGAAAAAAATCTTTGAAAAACACAAAATTGATGTTCAAATAGCAAGATAATAAATTACAATTTTCTTTTATCTTGAGCATAAACTAAAAAATGCCATATTAATGGAAATTTATAGTTGTCAAGGGCAACTTTTGACAAAATTCATGGAATAATATACATATATGTAGATTATTATTATTATTTTTTGCTCACAAGTAGGGTAGAACAATGAATTATATCAAAATGGGCCATGGGTTGCTTTGAGTTCCATGATTTTTTGGTGAAAATCTTGGAATATATGAAATAAGATTCAGTGTTTCAAACTTTAAGATTCCCTACACTTAGGAAAGTTTTGCTTGAAGGTGTCTATAATGTATCCTCAGTGTTTCTTACATGTATATCAGTGGCAAGTTACAGTTGTAGACTGGTTTCCCTTAACATCTGCATACTTTGTGAAAAGTCCTTTGGAAAGGCATGCAATTTGTCCTAGAGATATCTAAAAATATAAATATTAATGGAAGAGATGGAGTTATTTACATTTATTAATCTACCCCCCAAACATAGAAGAATAGAGTATATCCAAATGTTAGATTATGAGCCCTATTCAATGGGCCTAAAAATAGAAAATATATAGAAAACAATGAGAGGAAAACATTGGTTTAAACGATAATTTTAAAGGTTATTATATATACATATTTTTTCTCATAATGAAAGTTATTAAAGACCAGAATGAAATACCAGGGAAATTTTAGATAAGTTCTTGAAAGTCTTTTTTTAAATTTATTCAATGTCTATGCCAGAACCTGAGAAGAATACTTTTATAAAAAAATACTAGTACCTACTAAAATCCCACTAGGGTTTTAGCATTGTCTGCCAAATAAGATATAAAGACCAAATAATGATAAAATGTGGACAGACATCTTAGACTGTCCAAAGTCTAAAACACTAACAATACAGGCAAGCAACACTAACTCTCATTGCTAGTGGGGATGCACAATAGTCCAGACAGTCTGAACATCAGTTGAGATGTTCCTTTCAAAACTAAAAACAGTTTTACTTTATGCCTCAGCCTTTGCATTCTTTGGTATATGTCCAAATGAACTGAAAACTTATGTCCATGTAAAAACTCATTCTCAAATCTTTATAGGCAATTTATTCATAATTGCCAAAAGTTGGAAGCAATCAAGATGTCCTTCAGTGAAAAAATGGATAAAGAAACTGTCATATATCCATATAATGAAATATCATTCAGACATAAAAAATGAATTTTCAGTCATGAAAAGAACTAGAGGGATGAGTAGGTGGAAAATAAGGGATTTTTAAGGTATTAAAACTATTTTGTATGATACTGGAATGGTGTATACATGTCATTGTATGTTTGTCAAAACCCATAGAATGTACAACATAAAGAGTAAGCCCTAATATAAACTATGATCTCTAGTTGATAACATATCAATATTGGCTCATTAATGGTAACATATGTATCATCATAATGTATGATATTAGTAATAGGAGTAACTGGTTGCTGGAAGAAATGTAGTATATGGGAAATCTTTTATTTTCTACTTAGTTTTTTTCATAAGCTTAAAACTGCTCAAGAAGTCTGTTAAATAATATAATATTTTATAGTATTATGTGTGGTTAAACATTTCCATACTAGAGTTTTAAACATGATATTAAAAATTAAGCAAAATAATAATACCTCTGTATGATATAAAGGTTGGCTTTTCTACCCTCATTTGCTTGTGATGGATAATAAGCTAGTACTATTTCTGCAGCTCAAGAAGTGATGACATACTCTAATGTATTAGCTGTGGGTTTTACATACATGTCCTTTATCAGTTTGATAAATTATAGTTTATTCCTACTTAGTTTTTTTTTTGTCATTAAAATGTGTTGGATTTTGTAAAATGTCTTTTTTGTGTACTTTGGGATTATCATTGAATTTTTATCATTATTTCATTTATATGACATATTAATCCATTTTCAGATATTAAACCAAACTTGTACTGTTGGGATAAATCCCATTAGATCATTGTGTATAATAATGTTACTGAATTCAAGCTCATACTATTTGCTACATGACAGGTCAATAAATCGAGAGTTTAAGAATTCAGACTTCTTTTATACTAAAAGAAGTGGTGGGAGTCTGGTTGTTACACACTTCTTGTTATTGGCCGGACCCTGAAAAGGGTGTGATAAGCATTTGATCTTGCAGCTGTCCACATAGGTCTGGTCATGACGTTCCAATAAACTTTCAAGAAGACAAATGTTATTTTCTGTTCTACACTTTTTTATCTCTATGTGAACAAAAAGTGATATGGCTTTAAATGTCCAGCCTGGGAGGCAGAACCTTGAGAAAGGACTCTCATGTGCAATATATTTCAGGCTATAGGCAACATTCTTTTCCTGACTGGGGAGACAAAAGTGCAGAGCCCTCATGTGTAAGCCCAGGCAACAGGGCACAAAGGTTAGTGCTAGAAAAATAGATCTAATATGGAGTCAGGTTTGTTCTTCTTCGTGACAATACTTTTTATATGGTGCTGGATTAAGTGTGGTAGCGTTTTATTTAAGATTTTAAAATTTATATTTCTAAGGGAAATTGGCCTGAATTTTTCTTTTATTATGATATCTTTGTATAGTTTTGTTGTCAGTGTAAAACTGACCTCATAGAATTAGATGCAATGTATTCCTTCCTATCACATATTTTGGAAAAAATTCTGAAGGAATGGTATTGATTATTTAATGAATATTTGGTACAATTCACTGGTGGAACAGCAGTCTGGGCTATTTATTTATTTAGGTAGTTTTTTTTAATTGCTAATTCAACTACTTTACTTTTTATAAATCTTTCAGATTTTCTTTTTCTTCTTGAGTCAGTTTCAGTAATTTGTCTTTCTAGAAATGTGTCCATTTCATCTGAGTTATATACTTCATTGATATCCATATACTTATATAGTTCCCTTATAATATTTTAAATTATTTTGTAATTCTTGTGTGACCATTAACGATGTTCTCTCTTTCATTTCCTTCTTTGAAATGCTTTTTTTTCTTAGCTATTTTTAAAAAATTTGTTGGTGTTTTCAAAGTAACATATTTTATATTTATTGATTTATTGATTTCCCTATTTTTCTATTCTTAATGTCATTAAGATCAATGATAGTTAATGATCATTGCAAATGATCATTATAAATGTTTACCTGGGCTTCCCTGATAGCTCAACTGGTAAATAATCCATGCACAATGTGGGAGACTAGTGTTCGATCCCTGGATTGGTAAGATCCCCTGGAGAAGGGAAAGGCTACCCACTTCAGTATTCTGGCCTAGAGAACTCGATGGAATTCCCTGTATAATCCATGGGGTCACAAAGAGTCAGAAACAACTGAGGGACTTTCACTTTCACCTTTATAGTAATATGGTTTATTTTAAATTTTATTTTGGTGTAATATACTTTGGCCACCTCATGCAAAGAGTTGACTCATTGGAAAAGACTCTGATGCTGGGAGGGATTGGGGGCAGGAGGAGACGGGGACGACAGAGAATGAGATGGCTGGATGGCATCACTGACTCAATGGACATGAGTTTGAGTGAACTCTGGGAGTTGGTGATGGACAGGGAGGCCTGGCGTGCTGTGATTCATGGGGTCGCAGAGTCGAACACGACTGGGCAACTGAACTGAACCGAATATTTATTCCAGCTTGATAGTTACTGTTTGTATTATATAGAATGTACCTTTCTTTTAAATAACAGTTATTTTAATCTTTAATGATAAATTGTGTCACCTGCATGCAGCATATAATTATATATTGTTTACTCATCCAGTCTAACAATCTCTGCCTATTGATGATATTGTTTAATTCATTCAGATGTAATGTTATTATTAATATGGTTGAATTTTCCCTGCCATTTGTCATTTTTTAAATTGCTGTGTTTTGCCAGAGAAAAGTAAATTTTCTCATGTAATACTTTAATTCCTTCGATATTTTTCACTACCTTTTTTGAATGATTTTCTTATTGATTGCTCTAGGATTTAGTGTTCATGTTAATATATCAGAAATTATTTCAAATATCTGTGCATGTTAGTTGCTCAGTTGTGTCTGACTCTTTGCAACCCCATGGGCTCTAGCCCACAGGAGTCCTCTGTCCATGGAATTTTCCAGGCAAGAATGCTGTAGTGGGTTGCCATTCCACTCTCCAGAGATTCATCCCAACCTAGTAATCAAACTTGGGTCTCCTGCATTGCAGGCAGATTCTTTACCATCTGAGCCATGAGGATTTTTCCTAGCTTAATTTTAAGTGAGATTTAGAAATGTAACTCCTATGTACTCTATGACCTCCTCTTGTGTTTGTGCTATTTTAATACCTTTTACCTGTACGTATGTTACAACCCCCCAGATGTACTTTTATAATTAATATATACATATATTCTCAAAAGAAACTGAGAAAGGAGACCAAATACATATACATATATCTATATATGTGTGTTACATATATATATTGCTTCATTACTTCAATTTCTTATTTTCTTCACTTGTTCTTGTAGATTTGAGTTATCATCTGTTACCATCTGGTGTCATTTTCTTAATCCCATACAGTTTTGCTCTGTCTGACTCCTTTGTCTTGTAATTATCATAGGTATTGTATGTGTTTGTTATAGGCCCAGCAATATAATTATATACATATAGTTTCATGATACTCACTTTTAAATCAGTTAAGAATAAGAAATATATAGTGGTATAGTTTTACCATTACCTTCATAATCACTTTTGTGAATTCTCTTTTGTGTGTTTGTACTTTAGATTATTGTATAGTGTCATTTGCTTTCAGCCTGAAAAACTTCCTTTAAGAAAAGCTTTTCTTATAAAGTCAGTCTGTTAGTAATGAATTCTCTCATTGTTTATGTGGGAATCTTAACTTCACCTTCAATATTCAAAGATGAAGACATAAGGTTCTGGACATGAGGTTCTTTGTTAACAATTGTTTTCACCATTGTGAATATATTATCTCTCTACCTTTGATCTTAGCTGTTTCTGATGAAAAGACAGCTGTTAACTTTGCTTGAGTTCCTCTGTAGTTGACAAGCTACTTCTTCTTCCTGCCTTAAAGATTTTCTTTTTTGTCTTTCAACATTTTGACTATAATGTATTGGGTATGGATCTATTTTCATTATGCTGCTTGGATGTGTAAACCAGTATCTTTCATTACATTTGGGAAATTTTTGCAATTATTTCTTAAAATACATTTTCTGTCCTTTCCTCTCTCTCTTATTCTACTCTTCAAGTATATAGATATATATGTGTATATATGTTTTTCCAATTAATGGTGCCTTACATTCCTCTGAGGCTTGGTCATTTTTCTCCCTTTCTTTCTCTTTGTTCTCTAGATTGCATAACTTCTATCCATTTACTTTCAAACTTGCTGATGTTTCCATCTGCCAGTTTAGTATACTATTGAGCCCCTCCAGTGAAATTTTTAGTCTGTTTATTATACTTTTCGTTTCAAAATAGTATTTCTTTTTATTGGTAGTCTGTACTTGATGAGACCTCGTTATTATATTTTTATTTAATTTTCAAAACATTATTTTCTTTATTTAATTGAATGCATTTATAATGACTGTTTAGAAGTCTTTGTCCTTTAAGTCAAAGGGCTCTCTCAAGACAAATTAACTTTAACCAATTTTTTCTTGTGTATGCATCACACTTTCCTATTTTTCTATATGCCTTGTGATTTTTGTTTAATATTGGACATTTGAGATCATGTATTATTCAATTCTGGATGGTAATTCCCCTTTGAGGCTTAAGTTTGTTATACATTTGCTTGCTTGTGTTGGCTTGTGTTGCATTAAATATTTTGGTGCAGTCTGTTTCCTCTTCAGTGTGTAATCTCTGATATCATTTCTCAAAGGACACTGCTTTGGGTATAAACACAATAATCCTAATCACTTCTTCCTTCCAATTCTCACCCCAGTGGATGATAGAGTTCAACTGGGCTCTCTTTATCTCTTTCTCTGGTAAGCCTCTGGCTGGCCAGCCTTTATTGATATCTCTCCAAGCTGTTAGCATACACTAAGTGGCAGTCGATTGCTTTGTTGTTTCTAATAATGACCTGTAGTATAAAATGCCCCACAATCTAAACCAATTAAAGTCCAAATTCTTCACAGGGATAGTTTTTGTAACCAGTCTTTAAGCTTTCTCTGACTACAGACTTGTCCTTTTTAATTGTTTCCTTTCCTGATTTTCTTTATTAAACATATATTTGGTTGACTGTTTCATTTCTTGCTAACATGGAACATGTCTCCTCTTAATTGTTGACCATGAAAATCTTCATTGTTTTTGAAATAACTGTTATGCTGAAACTTCCTACAATTTGTTCTCCCCCCAAAAAAATCAGTTATCATGGGAAGAAATAGAGAAGTCACTGTTCTTACAACTCGCATCTTTTCCTGGGCCGAATCTCTATGGCAGTGCATCTGAGTTATAGGCCTAGACTAAGACCTGCTTTTCTTGGAGTGACAACTCTCCTTTTAACAAAGGGTGGTTGGTGGAGGTGGTAGCCTCTTGTCTTCATGGCTGGTGTCTCCCAGTACAGAATATCCATGCTATGAACAATTGGAGTAAGGAATACAAAGGCCCAGGATTCTTGCCCTGCCATGGTTGGATGAGAGATTCCACTCTACAGGTGGGTACTGTGTAGCAGGAAGAAGCCCCAGATCTCTCTCTATGCTTTGCCTGGAAGGGATTCTACAGCATAAAGCTGGAGGGCAGTGGGAATGCTGTTGCTTGCCCTTTCTAGGAGAAACTATCACCGTCCAATGGAAATGGGAGAAAAAGATCCCCATCTTCTAGCTTCCATTACCCACGGTAAAACTTTGACCACACTGAGTTGTGGGGGCTGGTGTAGGGAGTAGGTCATGGCTCAAAAGCCGTCAAGTCTCTGTTCTTACAGAGATATAGTAAATTTCTTGCATAAACATTTCTCTGCTATATGCCCTTAGGAAAGTTGCCAGATATTTCTATGGTTATTTTTATACTTTTCACAAATTATGGTTGATATGCTGGGCAGCAGATTCACAGAGATTCACAGCAGATTCACAGATTCACAGCAGATTCACGTTCATTTCTGAAGTACTTCCTCATTTAAGTGCATTATAAGCTTCATTAAAGAGAATATCATATGGGAGTTACAATGTCTATTGTTTACCTTGCGTGACTTCAATGTATGCAGTAAAACAATTACATGTGTTTCATAGACTAAGTTATAACTGTGTCATCATTAAGAAAGAACAGTGAAGAAGTTGTCAGTAGATGTCATATCAAGAAGGGCCCTATCATTTTCTACTTAATGACTTTTTAAGTAAAAAAAAATGTCAAATGTAGATTCTTATTGCCTAAAGTTACTTCAGTAATCCTCCTTCATCTTTCATGAGAAGGATGAAAAAAGGCTAAAAGCCTTCAATCTTAGGGATGTCACCCAGAATTTATTACTTAACCCTATGCATGTCCAGCTATTGATTTAGAAGAATTCAATTGCTGTGATACAGACTAGGAAATGAAGACTCCTTCTTGGATGTTAGACAGTTTGCCTTGTGTGAACATTTCTGTCAGCATTTTGTCATTTTTGCCCAGTATTTCTAGTTGGAACTTAAAAGTTCAGAGAACTAAAACTTCATAGAACAAATTGTGTGCTCTTTTCTGTACCTGATTTGCTAATTGTTTTAAAAATATTGATTGTACTTTTATTGTATATGGTATTGAAAATAGGTAGGTGACTCTTACCATCTAAATCTTTGATGATTAGTTATCTCTGAAAACTTAAGAGCTATCATAACTAAATAGAATTAGATCAGTTTGTAACAATAGAAAATTAGAATAATGAATTAATTAATATAGTCAATAAGTATACCTTCTGGACTCTCAAAAGTATCATGGTATGAGACAATCTCCTTGGATTATAAGATAAAATGAATAATTTTCCAAATGGATAATAAGACTCCTTTGTAGTATGTCTTATGTAGAAAAACACTTCAGCACAATCAATCAGTCTGCACTATAGTGTAAAAATTTTATAGTGCCATGTGTAATTATATCTATTGTATTCAATTTATATGAAGTGATTATCTTTGAATGGCCCAGCTTTCTATTCTTTAATGCTATGAGGGATTATTGATAGAAAGATCACCTGTACTGAGCATAAAATCTCATTCAATAATCAGTTAACCAGTAAGTATATTAAATGCCAAATATATGGTACAATAAAAAGCTTATAGAATAGTTTGAAATATAAAACTGATATATGTCATCTCTATAATCATCAGATAGTTATTGAATGTATGCAGCATCCTGTACAAAGAAACTTGTATTCAAGAGGCGTAAGTTTTTGTAGAAGTTAGTTTTATAAGCTATCAGTAACAGTTCAAAGTAGGAAGAATATAATATAAAGAGAAAAAAAAAACAAAACAAAGTAGGAAGAATATAATATATATGGTAAATTCTATATAAATATATGCTTATATTTTTTATAACATAATCCTTCACTGAACATAGCGAAAGGTTTTATTGGATTTCATTATCATATCCCCAGTTTCTGAAAGAGCACCATGGTGCATTGTATGTGTTCAATTAATAATTCTTCAATAATTAAATGATGAGTATTAATTACACGCATTGTGGTGGTAAATTATTAATGTGTGTCCCTTCTTTTGCCTCATGCAGTTTTATTCAGAAATTATCTTAGCAATAGTGAGTGGTTTACAGCAAACCTAGGAAAGTATTCAAGTGGGCTTGATCAGAAAGTGCTACTGATCCCTATTGATTTTTTTCTGGCTCACAGACTTGGATTGTGACCACATTTTTATAATTGTAACCAGTGTTCTTTGGAAAATTTTGGCATCAAATGCTTCATTATGTACTATTTTAGTGTTTGAGGGAATTTATTGTTACTCTCTTAAGAAAAATAGCATAGAGTCACTATGAGTCAATGTGGGAGGATGAACTTATCATGGAACAATATTACCTTATAGTAAAATTTCCAACTTTTGCTGAAATTCAGATTAAACCCATCAGAGTTTTAAAGGCACAGTGGTAGCTTAATTTTTTTTTAATGAAGAACTGTTTTATAACCTTAAAGGTCTTATCAATATGATGAGCTAAGAGATGAAGCTTATGAAGCCTAAAGTGAAATGTTCAATTTTACACCTCTTCCAAGGTCCTGGAAGGAAGACTTGCAATGTGTTCACAGGATCATATGTTTTTGTGCAAATTGGAAGAGTAAGATATTTTTAACTACAATGTGAATGACTATGATCTGGCAGGAGAAATATCAGTAACCTCAGATATGCAGGTGACACCACCTTTATGGCAGCAAGTGAAGAAGAACTAAAGAGCCTCTTGATGAAAGTGAAAGAGGAGAGTGAAAAAGCTGGCTTAAAGCTCAACATTCAGAAAACTAGGATCATGCCATCTGGTCCTGTTTCATGGCAAAAGATGGGGAGACAGTGGAAACAGTGGGTGACTTTATTTTGGGGGGGCTCCAAAATCACTGCAGATAGTAATTGCAGTCATGAAATTAAAAGATGCTCACTCCTTGGAAGGAAAGTTATGACCAACTTAGATAGCATATTAAAAAGCAGAGACGTTACTTTGTCAACAAAGGTCCGTCTAGTCAAGGCTATGGTTTTTCCAGTGGTCATGTATGGATGTGAGTGTTGGACTATAAAGAAGCGTGAGCCCCGAAGAGTTGATGCTTTTGAACTGTGGTTCTGGAGAAGACTCTTGAGAGTCCCTTGGACTGCAAGGAGCTCCAACCAGTCCATCCTGAAGATCAGTCCTGGATGTTCATCGGAAGCACTGATGCTGAAGCGCCAATACTTTGGCCACCTGATGCGAAGTGCTGACTCACTTGAAAAGACCCTGATGCTGGGAAAGATTGAGGGCAGGAGGAGAAGGGGATGACAGAAGATGAGATGGTTGGATGGCATCACTGACTCAATGGACGTGGGTTTGGGTAGACTCCGGGAGTTGGTGATGGACGGGGAGGTCCGGTGTGCTGTGGTTCATGGGGTTGCAAAGAGTCGGACACGACTGTGCAGCTGAACTGAACTAATCTGTTTTCATACCAGCTTTTCTTCTTCAACCCCAGCATTTTTGAGACCATGTGATGAAAAGTTATGCATACATTTAATTTGGGCTTAGTGAGTTATATATTTATGTAGTTCCATACTCACACCATGCATATTGTTAAATTATTATTACCCATTTGAGTGAAAGAATGGCACACAGGAATGTCCTGCAGCTCATTATGTCAGGTTAGTTGGTATCTGGACATGGAGATGCATAGTCTGAACTCATAGTGCTCTTTGAACTGGAAATACATGAGTGAGAGAAGAGAATCAAGTTTGGAAATCCATGGAGCCAAAAGCTCCGTTTCGTTCCACCGCTTAGTCGTGTCCGACTCTTTGCGACCCCGTGGACTGTAGCCTACCAGGCAAGAATACTGGAGTGGGTTACCATTTCCTTCTTCAGGGGATCTTCCCGACCCAGGGATTAAACCCGGGTCTCCCGCATTGGAGGCAGATGCTTTAACCTCTGAGCCACCAGGGAAGCCAAAAGTTCATCTTTCAAAAAAATCTTTCAAAAGTTTCAGCCCATATATGAAAATTGAAAGACTTTTCCTCAAATTCCTCATGTTTAATAATCATTTACAAATCTGAAATTTCCTAAACTAATATGAAAAATAACAGAAATATTTCTACCAACCATGTAGAAGGTAAATGGAATTACCTTTCAGTATCTCTATATAAAGTGAAATAAAAAAGCTATGTAATGTCACGAGTTGAAAATACAAAGCCAGGTTTTAAAACTCATAATGTGTTATTTTTTATCTTACATGAATATTTTCTTAAGTAATTGCATTAATAGTTTTATTTTTTTTTTCTTAAAAAGACAACCCAAATTGGGAAAACTTCAGAAGCCACAAAGTAAGAGCTGGTAATTATAATTTTGAAATAGATTGGTAAAATTTTTAAACAGAGAAAAAATAACAGATTAATATACATTACTTTTGGAAGACATTTATTCTAGAAAAATTGTTCATCACATCATAGAAATACATTTTATTTTATAAAATGAAGATAAGTCTGACCTCTGTGTAAGACCAAAGCTTACTAGATTTTAGTATCATTAAAGGCATTTTAAAAATAAATTAATGCTATTTATACATTTATTTTTGTTGATATACTCTCAGAGGATAAAATTATCTTAAGTCTCTTGGAAAAATATAATTATGACTTGGCATCTCTATTTTACTGATTAGGTATCTCATGCATAGTTTACTATGCAATTGAATTTATTCTGTACTTTAATATATACAATTTATTGTGCATATGATATTGTGGCCATTTTGAAATTTTAAATAATATTGAAATAAAAAAAAAACAAGTTTAGCAAATTAGAAAGAAACCAATGACTAACCATTTTTATTAGAAATTACTTTTTTGTTAGAAACTATGTTACTATATTATTGTTTAATTTGTAACATAGATTAGGCACTTCTGTTAATTCTCCAGTTGCCTTACCAATGGCTTTATCCATAACTCATAAATTCATAACTCTTATGAATTTAACTGATATGTTAAGAGCCTGATTTGGGTTTATCCTTCTTATGTATATATGCTGTCTTATGAGGTATAAACAATCCTTGTTGATTCTGATAAGAAAAAATGTCAAGGACTCAAACAACCATTTACTGGTAATAATTAAATGTTTCACTCTTAATTTGCTCTTATCCATTATGTCTGTCACATTTTAATACTCTTTTAATAGGCATCAGATAATATAAAGTTATTTTGTGGAAAGAATCTTGAAATACCAAATAAATTGCCACTTAAAGCCTAAGTGAGGAGTTTCCTAAAATGATGGTATTTATTCATGATGATGACTGTTGAGTTGGCAAAGACAAAGATATTTGTGCACAGAAATTAGAGCAAAGCATTTAAGATAGGGTATTAAAAGTTACTGTTTACAGCATGTATTCACACACTGAAGATATCATCTTCCATCACATCTTTTTTCACAATGTGAGATCATGTTTCTCACTGAAACATATGCAGATTCTTCTCTGACAACTAGAAGACAAGTTTACATTAGGAATACTTCTTAAGTTGAAAAGGTTTAGAACATAAAAATGGCAAAAGTCTAAGTCAGAGTGCTTTTGAGAAGCATGTTTTCAAAATGTTTGAAGCAAGATCTTTAATGTTGTTTGTAGCTCCTTTCTCACAAAATTCAGTTTCATAGCCTGTTTATGGTGGAGTGTGTTGCTAGAAATTTATGTTGTGTTCATTAATGATTGCATTTTATTTTTAAAATATTACTTACACTTACATTTTTTTCCAGTGATGATGTGTATCCTATATAACTTGCTTGTGTAGTGATATTTAGCTTAAACAGAAGTTTTCACTGGCTTCATAATATGGAATTATAATGAGTAATATTATAATTCAAAACATATCCTGAGTGACAAAATGAGAAGTACTTCTAAGTTCAGTTCAGTTCAGTTAAGTCGCTCAGTCGTATCTGACTCTTTGCAACCCCATGAATCACAGCACGCCAGGCCTCCCTGTCCATCACCAACTCCCGGAGTTCACTCAAACTCATGTCCATTGAGTCGGTGATGCCATCCAGCCATCTCATTCTCTGTCGTCCCCTTCTCCTCCCGCCACCAATCCCTCCCAGCATCAGAGTCTTTTTCAGTGAGTCAACTCATCGCATGAGGTGACCAAAGTATTGGAGTTTCAGCTTCAGCATCAGTCCTTCCAATGAATACCCAGGATTGATCTCCTTTAGAATGGAGTGGTTGGATCTCTTGCAGTCCAAGGGACTCTCAAGAGTCTTCTCCAACACCACAGTTCAAAAGCATCGATTCTTCGGTGATCAGCTTTCTTCACAGTCCAACTCTCACATCCATACATGACCACTGGAAAAACCATAGCCTTGACTAGATGGACCTTGGTTGGCAAAGTAATGTCTCTGCTTTTTAATATGCCATCTAGGTTGGTCATAACTTTCCTTCCAAGGAGTAAGAGTCTTTTAATTTCATGGCTGCAATCAGCATCTGCAGTGAT
The DNA here is from genome assembly GCF_049115385.1 of Moschus berezovskii. Lineage (NCBI taxonomy): Eukaryota > Metazoa > Chordata > Mammalia > Artiodactyla > Moschidae > Moschus > Moschus berezovskii. The sequence continues at coordinate 58,315,918 of NC_142464.1, read as the reverse complement.
TTTAGAGCCCCCAAAAATAAAGTCTGACACTGCTTCCACTGTTTCCCCATCTATTTCCCATGAAGTGATGGGACCAGATGCCATGATCTTTGTTTTCTGAATGTTGAGCTTCAAGCCAACCTTTTCACTCTCCTCTTTCACTTTCATCAAGAGGCTTTTGAGTTCCTCTTCACTTTCTGCCATAAGGATGGTGTCATCTGCATATCTGAGTTTATTGATATTTCTCCCGGAAATCTTGATTCCAGCTTGTGCTTCCTCCAGCCCAGCATTTTTCATGATGTACTCTGCATATAAGTTAAATAAGCAGGGTGACAATATACAAACTTGACGCTCTCCTTTTCCTACTTGGAACCAGTCTGTTGTTCCATGTCCAGTTCTAACTGTTGCTTCCTGACCTGAATATAGGTTCCTCAAGAGGCAGGTCAGGTGGTCTGGTATTCCCATCTCTTTCAGAATGTTCCACAGTTTATTGTGATCCACACAGTCAAAAGCTTTGGCATAGTCATTGAAGCAGAAATAGATGTTTTTCTGGAACTCTCTTGCTTTCTCCATGATCCAGCGGATGTTGGCAATTTGATCTCTGGTGCCTCTGCCTTTTCTAAAACCTGCTTGAACATCTGGAAGTTCATGGTTCACATATTGCTGAAGCCTGGCTTGGAGAATTTTGAGCATGACTTTACTATCGTGTGAGATGAGTGCAATTGTGTGGTAGTTTGAGCATTCTTTGGCATTGCCTTTCTTTGGGATTGGAATGAAGACTGACCTTTTCCAGTCCTGTGGCCACTGCTGAGTTTTCCAAATTTGCTGTCATATTGTGTGCAGCACTTTCACAGCCTCATCTTTCAGGATTTGAAATAGCTCAATTGGAATTCCATCACCTCTACTAGCTTTGTTCGTAGTGATGCTCTCTAAGGCCCACTTGACTTCACATTCCAAGATGTCTGTCTCTAGGTGAGTGATCACGCCATCGTGATTATCTTGGACGTGAATATCTTTTTTGTACAGTTCTTCTGTGTATTCTTGCCACCTCTTCTTAATATCTTCTGCTTCTGTTAGGTCCATACCATTCCTGTCCTTTATTTAGCCCATCTTTGCATGAAATGTTCCCTTTGTATCTCTAATTTTCTTGAAGATATCTCTTGTTTTTCCTATTCTGTTGTTTTCCTCTATTTCTTTGCATTGATCTCTGAGGAAGGCCTTCTTATCTCTCCTTGCTATTCTTTGGAACTCTGCATTCAGATGCTTATCTTTCCTTTTCTCCTTTGCTTTTCACTTCTCTTCTTTTCACAGCTATTTGTAAGGCCTCCTCAGACAACCATTTTGCTTTTTTGCATTTCTTTTCCATGGGGATGGTCTTGGTCCCTGTCTCCTGTACAATGTCATGAACCTCGGTCCATAGTTCATCAGGCACTCTATCTATCAGATCTAGTCCCTTAAATCTATTTCTTACTTCCACTGTATAATCATAAGGGATTTGATTTAGGTCATATCTGAATGGTCTAGTGGTTTTCCCTACTTTCTTCAATTTAAGTCTGAATTTTGCAATAAGGAGTTCCTGATCTGAGCCACAGTCAGCTCCAGGTCTTGTTTTTGCAGACTTATAGAGCTCCTCCATCTTTGGCTGCAAAGAATATAATCCATCTGAATTTGGTGTTGACCATCTGGTGATGTACATGTGTAGAGTCTTCTCTTGTGTTGTTGGAAGAGGGTGTTTGCTAAGACCAGTGCGTTCTCTTTGCAAAACTCTATTAGCCTTTTCCCTGCTTAATTCCATACTCCCAGGCCAAATTTGCTTGTTACTCCAGGTGTTTCTTGACTTCATACTTTTGCATTCCAGTCCCCTATACCTGACACTATTTCCTTGAAAATTTACATGCATTTTTTTTAAAAATTTCTACTTAGTAAAGAATAGGATTCAGCATTGGTATACATTCAAATTGGTTTCTTATCATCTACAGTCATAATCTTTTGCCGCAGCTCCTACTACTCTGCTTTGGTGCACAGGTCCTACAGATTGGGAGAGTCATATCTTAATGACATTGCACTTACAGAGCTTGCCTACCTGCCTCTGACTGTTGACAGACACTCACAGTGGCACTTGACTGCGTTTTCTCATTGAGGTCAGTGCAGGCCAAGTGTTACTGACGTAAATGAGACATGAACACGCTAACCTGCCATCTGGTTTTTCAAATATGACACTCATTTCTGGCACAAACAGTACATTTAATCTGTTAATTGATAACTAATCAAAGTTTTGGTGCAGAGTATTTGGGACATCAGGGCTACAGATCAATTAACACCCTGTTAGAACACATGCATCAGGAACACCATCAGGATAAGCTCTGTCCCGGGACACATGACCAGTAAACTGTTGATTGTTACTTTCCTACTTACCTTAAAGTTAGAAAACCTGCTCTTTGGTGACTATAGAGTGTGAAATGATTGTGGTACACAACCAGAAATGGAGGGAGAAAGAAGGCATAAAGATGTGGGCTTTGGAACCAGTTGACTTTGTTTCGAATCCTGGCTCCACTACTACTTAGCTATGTGATTTTACTTTACCTCTCTAGGCCTGTCTCCGCATTTTTCCCATAAGTATAAAATCACTCCAACATGGCAATCTATACTTTGCCATGAGTATAGATTCACATAGAGAGAATGCAAAGAGCTCTCAAATTTTTTAAATAAAAGACAAACTTTAACTCATTTTGTGACAAAAACTAATTTATTTATTCTGAGTAGGGTGACTATTAATATGTTCTTTTTCCAGAAGCGTCAATAAATTTGATTATGTTACTTCCTACCTCTACATGAAGCAGGTGCTATAATTTATAATATATATGTTTATACATACATACACATACAAACTATAGTGGCTTTCTGAAATCCAAATTTCCTGTAATCCAACTCCCTGTTATTTGGAATAAATAACGAATATATGGCCCCTAGGAGTTTGGAATAAGTTATTATAGGCTTGTAATAATGAAATAGGGCTTCCCAGGTACCTTAGTAAAGAATCCACCTGCTAATTCAGGAGATATAGGTTTTATCCATAGGGTCACGAGAGAGTTGAACACAACTTAGTGACTAAACAACACCAATAACGAAATTAATGATCCTAAATTAATTTGATATGAAATCTGAAAGATATTAATTCTAACATTAACTGAACACTTACTCTAGGACAGAGTTTTCTCATGGCAATCCAGCTCATGGCATCATGGTTTCCATACAAACTGAGTATATATGAGGATAAAGACTGGAATAGACTCAGTTTAGATGACATTGGGAAAGAAGAATCTAACATTTCTTTATTTGCATCTAAATTCTATAGCTTTTTAAACCAGATATGATTAAGGGAGCATATCCTTTACAAGTCTAGAAATCAAAATGCATAAAGCTTTGTGCTGGTGAAATAGAAATGCTCAGATTATTGTGATTTATTTTATTTTTTACTTGAAAATTCATGCATACTGATTTACCCTGTTTTTCCCACTGAATCTATGATTGTCTTGACTCAGTTTTAGTGGTGAAAATTGTATTAAAATTCTCTTCCCCTCAAAACAATTCTATTAATCATAGTCAGACTCCAGGATTATTAAAAGGAGAGTGAATTAGAAATTTGGAGTATTATTATCTTTTTTAGGGATGTCAGGCTTATCTGTCTCTATTAACCTTATTTGGCTGTAGCTGTAAATATTAATATGTATATATATATATATATATATTTGCAGCTTCTTGTTAGAGTAAGCAGACACACAATAATTACTTGTTAGTTCATGATTATCTTAAACCACCACTGCCTCTGTAAATGTATTATTTCACATTACTGTATTTAAGACTGCATCTTGATAATTCAAAAATTTTAAATAAAAGGAGAAGTACATTTTCATGTTTAGGATCAAATTTTGAGTACAGAAGACACAAAGTTATTAATAATGAAGATATGATTTTTGTTAAATATATCAAACTGGATGACAGCTGCACTAGTTACAACTAATAGCATATCCCTCTGGTGTAGCACCACTCTTTCCTTCTGGGAAAAGAGTCACCTTTCTGGAATGTGCTAAAAGATTGTTTGTTACATCTAATTGAAGGATACTGATTTCAAGCTGTTTGTAGGTGTTACGTGAATTTTTCACTCCTGCTGATGAGCACATTGACTGCTGTGTAATTCTTTAAATTGATTCAATCAAACCCATGCTGTTTATGCTTTTAATTGATTGGATTAAAACAGCATTTTTAAACTTTTAATCATTCCATTAGACAGGGATCCTTTGCTTGTTCATGCTCAAGCCGGCCCAGATGTGCTGTGGCTTTTTAATTTGTGAAGTTCTACCATAGAGTCCATGGTGCTTTAGTTTATTGGGCAGCATGGACAGACTGCCCGGATGAGGAAATGACAACCCACTCCAGTATTCTTGACTGGAAAATCCCATGGACAGAGGAGCCTCGTGGGCTACAGTAGCTACTACAGGCTACTGTAGCCTGAGTGGGCTACAGTCTATGGGTTGCAAAGGATCAGACACGACTGAGTGACTTACATACACACAGGATAGACTGTAACATCATTATAAACGAAAGGACACTCCTGTGTTGTGGTGCACAGTGCAACTTTCCAGATGAAAGTGAGTGAAAATACTTAATTTCCGTGGCTCTTCCCAACTACACAGCCCATCTGATGTCACAGTTCCTTTTTGGTGGGGAAGTCATCCTACTGGAATCACAGATAGAAATCATTGCTGATCAAAAACTACAATCGACTTGTCGTTAAACTTGTTGTTTTTGCTTAGTCACTAAGTCATTTTCAACTCTTTTGTGATCCCATGGACTGTAGCCGACTGGGATCCTCTGTCCATGAGATTTCCCAGGCAAGACTACTGGAGTGTGTTGCCATTTCCTCCTCCAGCGGATCTTCCAAACCCAGGTATTGAGCCTGCTTCTCCTAGGTCTCCTGCATTGCAGATGGATTCTTTACTGTTGAGCCACCAGAAGAAGCCTTGGGTATCATACAAACATACATAGGATAATGCTTTGGCCTGGAACTGGAAGCTCATATTCTAATCTCAAGCACTGCCTTGCCAAAGGCATGGCAGAAGGTATGATCTACAAGTGCTCCCAGTGCATAGGTGCATTGTTTGGAAGAATTCAAACACTCCGGTCGAACTCTCTGAATGTTGTCCTGCTTCATTCCATCGCTATGCACCAGTGATCTTCAATAATATTAATGATAAAGTATGTCTCCTAAAAATATTTTTCCTAGGCTGAGTTGTTAACAAGTTCTGTGGTTATTGTGAATTTTAATATTTATGTAAATATCAAATTAGTCTATTTTTTATTGCTCTTTAATTAACATTGGATGATTCGTGTCCGTTAATACAAAGAACCTCCATTTATATAGTTGGATCATGACAGCCTTGGACTCAGGTGCACCCATGTATTTTGAGACTCAGTAACATTTTGGAATCATTCTTGTCTGTACTCTCTGTGTTCCTTCACATCTTTGTGTTTAAACAGTAAATTCAAGATAAATACTAATAGCACAAGCAAAATAATGATGAAGAAGCAGAACTTTAGTTACTTCAGTTCTTTCTGTGTGAGCACTTGAACTTTTTATTTGTGTTTAAATTTTAACTTAGAGAAACAGTACAAAATGGATGGTGTGGCATTTTCATTTATAAGTCAAACTGTAGTTCATGCAAGCAATATTTCACTAAATATGAATAATACTTTGAAACATTTACTCCTTGGAAGTTGTTAATTGTTCATTGAATGAATCAAGGAAATAGTTATTGTTTTTGTTTAATGTATTAATTAATGAAAATAATTTTGTCAAATTGGAGAAGAAGACTTTTAAAATTTCTTTTCTGAGTGTCAATAGCTCTATGTACACTGTTTCAAGGCTGTAAATGAATTGAAAAATGTGCTTAGAAAATATCACTTTCTAAAAGAATCTCAGTGCCAGTTAAATGAAAAAAAAATGCATTTTAATCCTTGCATAATATCTCACACAAAGATAGAAACTGGGATGAATTAAACACAGAATTGTGGAAAATAAAATGTATAATTAATAGAAGAAATGTTTCTTTGACCTATGGGTGGAAAGTATTTTAAAATTTTCTATTCAAAAATCACAGACAAAAAATGGTTAAATTCTATTTCATATGATTAATCAGTTTTGCTAAATAAGAAATACTGCAGACAAAGATAATAGGTAGATTACAGAATGGTAAAAATACTTGCAGTATTTGCAACAAGGAAGAATTATCTGAAATCAATTTCTACAAATAAAAGTCAGAAAGACATCAGTTTCAAGTGGACAGATAGAAAAAGTTATGAACAGACAATTTACAAAGATGGAAATATAAAAGCTAAAAAGCGTGTTGAGATGATCCAGATAGTATCAAAGCAATGGAATTAAAGAAAACAATATTATTTTGGATTTCTAGTATTTATTAGCAAAATTAGAAAGGTTCATAAGGGATAAAGTGATATAACAATGCTGTGCATGTGGGAAAACAATTCAGCATTTCTTAATAACATTTTAATACATTGTTAAGATTATTTTATAGACATAACTGCTATTGTTTAGTCACCAAGTCATCAAACTCTTTGCGATCCAATGGGCTACAGCCTGCCAGGCTCCTTGGTCCATGAGATTTCCCAGGCAAGAATACTGGAATGGGGTGTCACTTCCTTCTCCAGCGAATTTTCCTGACCCAGGGATCAAACATGCATCTCCTGAATTGTCAGTCAAATTCTTTACCTCTGCACTACCTGCTGCTGCTGCTGCTAAGTCACTTCAGTCGTGTCCGACTCTGTGTGACCCCATAGACGGAAGCCCACCAGGCTCCCCCATCCCTGGGATTCTCCAGGCAAGAACACTGGAGTGGGTTGCCATTTTCTTCTCCAAGTTGTGAAAGTGAAAAGTGAAAGTGAAGTCGCTCAGTCATGTCCGACCCTTAGCGACCCCACGGACTGCAGCCTACCAGGCTCCTCCATCCATGGGATTTTCTAGGCAATAGTACTGGAGTGGCTTGCCATTGCCGTCTCCATCTGCACTACCTAGGAAGCCCATAGACATAATACTTATACCATAATTAATTATAATGCAAACCTATTTTACACGGATGCTTAAAAATGAAGGGTATTTACTTACTAAACACAGTAAGATCATTTTTCTTGAAAGGGTTAATAATAGAATGAAATATTGTTTAGTTTAGTTTGTAGTTTTTATATAAGATCTTACAGATTTTGGTTTAGTTTATCAAGATAGAATCTAAAATCATACATCTTATATAATTTTCATGTGATTTTCAGATTATATAACAACTAAAATTAATGTTGCAATTTCATATCTATTTAATATTTAATGTTTTATTTCCACATAAGCATTAAGTAAATGATGGTAGAGTACAAAGAATAATTAAGAGAAGCAAGAATTCCACATCTGTACCTTTAACCAAGAGATCTTGAATACAAATTACTGAGGAAGACCTGCAGAGGAAGGTGTTCTGGAAACTGTCCATAGTTTTTCAGTTCATAACAATGTGTTGCAATGTGACAACTGCTACTTTATATCTATTTAATATCTTAATCTTTCTTCCACATAAGTAAGCATGATGTAAATGGTGACTGGGATAGAGGCACAAACCCTGAACATAGAGTTCTTTGGGGAAACGCTTTTGTGAAACCTTATTCATTAAATCCACAACATAAATGGAAATTTACATCACAATTGCACTCATCTCACATGCTAGTAAAGTCATGCTCAAAATTCTCCAAACCAAGCTTCAGCAATACGTGAACGGTGAACTTCCAGATATTCAAGCTCGTTTCAGAAAAGGCAGAGGAAACAGAGTTCAAATTGCCAAAATCTGCTGGGTCATTGAAAAAGCAAGAGTTCCAGAGAAACATCAATTTCTGCTTCATTGACTTTGCCAAAGTCTTTGACTATGTGGATCACAATAAACTGTGGAACATTCTGAAAGAGATGGGAATACCAGACCACCTGACCTGCCTCTTGAGAAACCTGTATGCAGGTCAGGAAGCAACAGTTAGAACTGGACATGGAACAACAGACTGGCTCCAAATTGGAAAAAGAGTACATCAAGGCTGTATATTATCACCCTACTTATTTAACTTATATGCAGAGTACATCATGAGAAACGCTGGGCTGGAGGAAGCACAAGCTGGAATCAAGATTGCCGGGAGAAATATCAATAACCTCAGATATGCAGATGACACCCTTATGGCAGAAAGTGAAGAAGAACTAAAGAGCCTCTTGATGAAAGTGAAAAAAGTTGGCTTAAAGCTCAACATTCAGAAAAACTAAGATCGTGGCATCTGGTTCCATCACTTCATGTCAAATACATGGTTAAACAGTGGAAACAGTGGCTGACTTTATTTTTGGGGGCTCCAAAATCACTGCAGATGGTGACTGTAGCCATAAAATTAAAAGACACTCCTTGGAAGGAAAGTTATGACCAACCTAGACAGCATATTAAAAAGCAGAGACATTACTTTGCCAACAAGTTCTGTCTAGTCAAGGCTGTGATTTTCCCATTGGTCATGTATGGATGTGAGAGTTGGACTATAAAGAAAGCTGATCACCGAAGAATTGATGCTTTTCAACTGTGGTGTTGGAGAAGACTCTTGAGAGTCCCTTGGACTGCAAGCAGATCCAACCAGTCAATCCTAAAGGAGATCAGTCCTAGGTATTCATTGAAAGCATTGATGTTGAAGCTGAAACTCCAATACTTTGGCCACCTCATGCGAAGAGTTGACTCACTGGAAAAGACTCTGATGCTGGGAGGGATTGGGGGCAGGAGGAGAAGGGGACGACAGAGGATGAGATGGCTGGATGGCATCACTGACTCAATGGACATGGGTTTGGGTGGACTCTGAGAGTTGGTGATGGACAGGGAGGCCTGGTGTGCTATGGTTCAAGGGGTCACAAAGAGTCTGACATGACTCAGGGACTGAACTGAACTGAAGTAACTTAAAGGCTTAATTCCCTTTAGATACTTGAATCTGTTAAACCTGGTTTGCTGCTGCTGCTGCTAAGTCACTTCAGTCATGTCCGACTCTGTGTGACCCCATAGACAGAAGCCCACCAGGCTCCCCCGTCCCTGGGATTCTCCAATGAGTGAAAGTGAAGTTGCTCAGTCGTGTCTGACCCTTACCGACCCCACGATGTTGCTTCACAGAACAACATTCTCCCTTTTTATTTTCTTTTACTTGAAAACAGCAGCAATGTCCTAAGGCACAAATGGTTAAGAAAATATTAATCCAAGACTTTGATCTTAGTGGTTTCCTATCTCAGTGAATTGAGCTATATTAAGTCAGTTGTAAGGATTTCATTTACCCCTGTAGTCAAAAGTCTTCTTGATTACTTTCCCATCAGGAACTAATTTGCAGATAATATTTTAAATGATTCTGTGCATGCTAAGTCACTTCGGTCGTTTTCGACTCTTTGTGAATCTCTGGACTGTAGCCTTCCAGGCTCCTCTGTCCATAGTGATTCTCCAGGCAAGAATACTGGGATGGTTGCCATGCCCTCCTCTTCGGGATCTTCCTGACCCAGGGAAGAACCTATATCTCTTCTCTGTCTCCTGCATAGGCAGGCAGGTTCTTTACCACTAGTGCCACCTGAGAAGCTCTTTAAATGATTAAATTTCTTCTTTTATTCTTTGCTCATTTCTCCATTAGTGACCATTTCCCCATTCAGAATGAGGATCTGTGTTATTTCTTGAAAAACAAGGATACTTTACGACATCCACAATATGCTCTTAAAATTCTCCCCAGACACAGAAATTTTGAAAACCAAATTCTGCAGTGAAAATAAGAAAACGCTATAAAGCAAATAAATAAAAAACTCAAAATAAACAATCAAAGCAAACCCCCAAAAGAATAAAAGCAAAGCCCCAAATAAAACAGAGGTACAGAATGAAATTAAAAGTACTGTAGATAAAGATTCAGACTACCCCAATCCTAGAGAAAACTAGATAGACCAGCTTCCTGGGAAAGATAGAGGAAAAAGAATATTTTTCCAGAACCTGAAATGAGGTAGTTTCTAGAACCTGAAATGCCATCATAGATTGGACTCCACATGAAGTATTTAGACCTCAGCCACCACACTGAAGAGTTGGAGACAGGACCATATAGTGTCTTGACTGTCAGTGCAGCAACCCCCCACCTCCTGCCCCACCCCCGCCTCAGGAAACACTCAGGAAAGGACCTGAGCCAGTGTTTCAGACCATCTGTAACCACACGAGTGGGCACTGCACAACACTGTCCTCCTCTGGCATCATCATCCTCCAGGGATTTTCTAACAAAAGCAATGCCTAATTTATATCCTAAAACTTTGTTGACATTCGTTAAGATACCTAGGCTTGCACTTCCTTTTTCAATACTTTCATCATCATGCCAAAAAAAGGAATTGTGAAAGAAAAGGAATCAGCAACTGGGTGTTACTTACCCTGTGACACATACAGTGGAGTGTGGAGAGACAAATCTTGGGAAAGAGAAGCATGGATAAGTTGTTCTCCTTAAAATCTAGGGTAGTTACACTAATTTATCCAGTTTATTTCTTCTTTCCCCTAGAGCTCCCCTTGTTCCTTACAGTCCTATTGAGAATGATTGAGACTCAAGAAACAGGATTTTAAGAAATAGGGTCCTAAAGACACCATGAACTGTAGCCCATCAGGTTCCTCTATCCATGGGATTCTCCAGGCAAGAATACTGGATTGGGTTGCCATTTCCTTCACCAGGGGAACTTCGCAAACCAGGAACTGAACCCAAGTCTCTCACATTGCAGGCAGATGCTTTACCGACTGAGCTATGTGGGAAGCCCAGAGATAAGGTCAGTGAAATGCAATCTAAAGAAGATACCAGAAGTGAAGAAAGAAAGAAAAATCACAAAATTCTAAATGTTCTTTTAGCCTCTCCCAAGAAAATTTTCACTTTGGAGCATTGAAACTCTATCTTTAGGCCTCAGCTTCATTTATCAAAGGGTTTTAATGAGTGAGGAATGTTGAAGGGGATTGAGCTGCACCTTGACAGAATACAGTGTGTAACAACTAACAGAAGATTGTTATAGTTTTAAGATTAAGAATATAAACCTAAGAGAAGGTCTAAAATATTTTACTTCAGGCAAACTAAAAAAATGAAGGAAAAATTTTTAAAAATTAAATTTCAGGAAAGCAAATGCTGAAATTATTATTAGAGATAAACCTGGCTTTACAAAAAACAGCAAAATATACTAAAAATCTTAAGCTTCTCTAAGATAATTTACTAGTTCTATTATTGTAGCAAATGTTTCCAAAGCATGTTTTCAATTTCAAATAAATATGAAACCTAATGTTTGTAAAATCTGTAAGGAAATAATACCATTAACACCATCCTCATGATGGTGATATCTATCTGCTACCAATAAAACTACTGGAGACAGCCTGGCACATCTAAATTTGTATTTTTTATGATATAAAAATATTTAAAACTTGTGGAAAGAGGGCAACTGTGTTTTACAGATCTTAAGTCAGGAGGAAGAAAGAAAACATTGGGCGCTAACACTTGGTTTTAAAATAGTAGTTGCTGTGACTACTTAAAACATTTCTTAAGGTGATATCCTTTTCTTTCATGAATTTTTTAGAAGTTTAGTTGTCCTAACAATGGTACTCACTTACACTGAAACAGTAAGTTTAATGAATTTGTTTTTGTTTACAAGGGCCTTCTCACTCTTTGTACATGTTCTTGCAGCCATGAATAGATAACATGAAGTATATGGATTAAGAGGGATTTGAAATAGAGTCTATATTTTAGAGTAAATAGAAACAAATGTATGATGGATACACTTATCTCCATTTCCCTTGAAGGAAAACAAGTAGACTTTTTAAAATCGGAGCTGACGAAAGACAGAGAGAGTTATTGTATGTTATTTGATAGAAAAAGAAAATGACTATTGGGTTAGATTTTACTTACATTTATTCTTAAATTTCAGGTTGATAGTATGGTTTCTAAGGGCTTCCCTGATGGCTCAGTGGGAAAGAATCCATCTTTCAACGCAGGAGACATGAGTTTGATCCCTGAGTTGGGAAGATCACCTTGAGAAGGAAGTGGCAATCCATTTCTGGATTCTTGCCTTGTAAATCCCATGGACAAAGGAGCCTGGTGGGCTACAATCTATGGGATGCAAAGAGTCAGACACAACTGAGCGATTAAAGAAAAGGTTTCTAAAAGAAGTGTGCAATTTTGCTTTTATAACTTCATGTACCTGGTACATTTGATCCTATTGTCTAATGCATCTTTATACTACCAGTCAAGAAAGAAAGTAAATCTTACCCTTTAACTATTGTGCTAGAAGGTTTAACAATTCATAACATGTGCATAAGGGGTCACTGAATAAGTGTGTGTATGTACAAATATATATTGATACTTACTAATTCATGAACTCAGAAAGGCCTTTCCTAAATGCTTTATACAATCCTTTAAAGACGCGATAAGTTATAGAACACAGGACTTTGTAAAATAAATTTCAGTTTGATGAAAAATCTTGTCACTGATTTTAGTAACTTTAGGTGACAGAACTGTTTGTGGAAATTGAAACAACTGTCTTTGTGTTACAAAGGTCTAAAAAAACAGAATGAGAATACAGGCCACAAGGACCTGAGACTAATGCCAATTAGGCAGGCAGGACCTGGAATCAAAGAGAAAAAAGTGGCAGTTTTAAATCTATATCCACCAGGGCTACCCTGGTGGTTCAGATGGTAAAGAGTCTGCCTATGATGCGGGAGATCAGAGTTTGATCCCTGGGTTAAGTTTGGAGGGTCCTCTGGAGAAGGGAATGGCTACTCACTCCAGTATTCTCTCCTGGAGAATCCCATGGACAGAGGAGTCTGGCAGGCTACAGTCCATAGGGTCACAAAGGGCTGGACATTACTAAGCCACAAACACACACACACAGTCAAACACAAGAATAATAGAAAACTTGCAGTCGGGAGTAAAAATTGGTACAACTGTTTAAGAAACAGTTTAACCATATGAATAATATTTCAATATTATTGCCCCTTAAGAAAATGTTCCTCACAATATTATTTATGTATAGGAAATCTCCAAAAACAGAGTAATTGCCTCTCAATTAAAGATTGGTTAAATAAATTATATACTCCCATATAATAGAATACCATAAAACAAAATTTTTATTTACTGATATTATTACTAACATTTAATTATTAATGAAAATGTATGATTATATACCATGTTTATAAGTTTATGTGGTTAAATTTATATTATATTTAGGTTTCTCTATTTTAAATAAGAAAATCTTATAATCAAACTAAAAAACTATTTCTTTTTGTTACATGTCCAGGAATTTTAATTTCTAAAACTTTTATTTGGCAAATTTATATAAATCAAAATGCTTTTTTCACCAAGTTCATAATTCCAAAACAAAACAATAATTACTACGCTTTCCATATATTATCAGAATTTCAAAGTTTATATCATGAACCCATTTATTATAAGTACTAAAGCATGTAATAGAAAATAAATATTTCATTTGGTTAACTAGAATCTATTAAAGGGGTAAAATAGTAAAAAAAAAAATAGCCTTCCAATTCAATTTAACAAGATAATACACATTCTATGAAGAGAATAATAATAGTACTAAAAGCTACTCAATAAGAGAGTGTCAGAAAGAACCTTTATGAATTCTATCTTAACTTCTTTGACAATGTTATTTCCTTTTTTGTTGTTGATGCTTATCACCTACTTTTTAAATTTATTTAGCATTGGGCATTTGCAACTAGAGAACACGTAATATTTATTTCCATGGGGGATAGAGATGGGGAGCATGGAGGTGTATATGTAATCAAGCAACATGGTCTCTTACCCATCTTTTCTTCCACTGTATTCTATGTTTCTCACGGTCAAGAACTACTTTAGCTATTTCTTTTTCACCTAAGATCCAAGACAGTGCTATATACATGGTAAATATTCTCTATCTGCTCTGAGTAGTGTGTAAGTGAATAAATAAATGTATGAGCAAAAATCCTTTGGATATCAAAACTGTGAAGCAAGAAACACTATGGTGGAGAGGTGGAGATGGCAGATGGAGATGAGGTTGTTTGTAGTTGATAAAAGCCTTTTCAGTTCAGTTCAGCCGTGTCCGACTCTTTGCGACCCTATGAACCGCAGCACGCCAGGCCTCCCTGTCCATCACCAACTCCCAGAGTCCACCCAAACCCATGTCCATTGAGTCGGTGATGCCATCCAACCTCTCATCCTCTGTCGACCCCCACTTCTCCTCCTGCCCTCAATCTTTCCCAGCATGAGAGTCTTTTCAAATGAGTCAGCTCTTCGCATCAGGTGGCCAAAGTATTGGAGTTTCAGCTTCAACATCAGTCCTTCCTTTAGGATGGACTGGTAGTATCTCCTTGCAGTCCAAGAGACTCTCAAGAGTCTTCTCCAACACCGCAGTTCAAAAGCGTCAATTCTTCAGTGCTCAACTTTCTTTATAGTCCAACTCTCACATCCATACATGACCACTGGAAAAACCATAGCCTTGACTAGATGGACCTTTGTTGGCAAAGTAATGTCTGCTTTTTAATACGCTATCTAGGTTGGTCATAACTTTCTTTTCAAGGAGAAAGTGTCTTAATTTCATGGCTGCAGTCACCATCTGTAGTGATTTTAGAGCCCAGAAAAATAAAGTCAGCCACTGTTTCCCCATCTATTTGCCATGAAGTGATGGGACTGCATGCCATGATCTTCATTTTCTGAATGTTGAGCTTCAAGCCAACTTTTTCACTCTCCTCTTTCACTTTCATCAAGAGGTTTTTAGTTCCTCTTCACTTTCTGCCATTACGGTGGTGTCATCTGCATATCTGACGTTATTGATATTTCTCCCAGCAATCTTGACTTTTACATTTTAATAATTCAGTCAAATTTGCTTCTTGATGCTATGTCAAGAGCATTCTTTTTCATTGTTCAGTGTCTAGACTGGGACACAACCAATAAAGATAGCTGGAAAATACCTGGAAAGAAATCAAAGAGATGGTATGAAATTAATTAAATTCATTTTTAATAGAAATTGAAAAAAAGGAGAGAAGAGGAATTATAGACTTTGAAAGAGAGAAGGTTGCATGGTTGTTAATTAATGACTTTTATGGGTTTAAGCACAAATTAGGAAAACAGTCCTTTGTGTTCATTAGAAAATTATGTGAGTTATGTTAATTAAAATGACATTTTGAACGATATGAATATGTTAGTTGTTAGTGTTCCATCAATAAAAGATGGTGGTGAACTTGAAGGATTTATAAAACAAAGAAATTCAAAGATGTATTCAAGAAGTAATATCTACCTTTTTTTTTTTCTTTGCCCTCATCTTGTGTTGCACAGATTTCACAAATTACTTCCAAGTCTTGGTTTCTGTGTTAGGGAAAGAAAACAGTCCTTATTTAGCAACTATATACTCAGAACTCTGTCATTCAATAAAATAAATCAGAAATGCTTCTCTAATATTACAACTCTGTGATCAGTTTATAAGAAGATATCTTATAGTTTAATAAAGACAATGATTAACTCATTAGTGATCACTGAGTTCCTAAAGAGAGAGACGATTTAGTATTCTTGGCTCTAAGAAGTCAAATATGTTTCTCTCACTTCCTATCTGTGTCCCATCTTGGCCTAATTATTATTTACCCTCTCTGTTCCTGAGTTTGCTCATATGTAAAGTTAGAGTCATAATTATAAAGAGAAGGAAATGGCAACCCACTCCACTGTTCTTGCCTGGAGAATCCCAGGGACGGGGGAGCCTGGTGGGCTTCCGTCTGTGGGGTCGCACAGAGTCGGACACGACTGAAGCGACTTAGCAGCAGCAGCAGCAGCAGCAGAGGTAATACATATAGAGTCCTTGGAGCATTTTCTGAGACAGGTCAGTATTCTATACTTGTTAATGATTTTATTACTCTATTTTAGGTTTCCTCCTAAATATGTTATATATTTAGTCTCATGTACTTTAGTCTTAATTACATATGAGGGAATTGAAGCTGACACTAATTAAATGGCATGACTAAAGTCACATAACCATTAGAATAGAGTCTGCATTTAAATTTTAGCCTTATTTCAAACATGAACATTTTATATTTTGTCAATGTGCTTTTTTAATCATAAACCTTCACCCTTTTAAAGTAAGCATTTTCTGATCAATAGAATAAAGGATTTTTTTCATTACACTGATGTAAAATAATGTCTTGACTGAAATGCAGAGCTCTGAATCACTCAAAGAGAAGCATGAAATTATTACTGGGTGAAACTCCCTGTAAATATCAAATTCTTCCACATCTACAAAATAAGGTTTTACTTGATAAGCATTAAATTTTGTTAGAGATTCTAGAAAAACATTTTAAAATAAATGCTACCTTCTGAAATGATTCCATCTGTTTCCCTATGAAACACACTTAACTCACTCCCACATATATCCTAGAAAATCAATTGCCATTTGATCACAATAAAATTGATATCCAATTTCTTGAATAGTTGACCAAGTTAAACTTTTGACATGTCTGTATCTGCTGTGTTATCAGTGAAGTGTAGCAGATCAAAGTTAAATCACCAAGCATGGCATATTAATTAAATTTTACTAAGCAGTTTTGACTTGATAACTGAAGAAAGTGTTTCTTTTTCTGCAGATATTTTTAAGAGGGAAAGAGATAAAGTGCAAATATTTCAGTGGGCCTTTTTATTTAAATTCCTTTTTTACTGCAAGGTGCAGGATGTTTGTGTTCATCTGAGGAAACAAAGTCTATAAACTAAAATTTCTCTGAGATCAACTAAATGTGACTTAATGATAAAACAGGGCTTCCTTGGCGGCTCAGTGGTAAAGAATCCACCTGCCAATGCCAGAGAAACAGGTTGGATCCCTGATCAGGGAAGATCCCACATGCCTCGGAGCAGCTAACCCTGTGGGCCACTACTATTAAGCCTGTGCTCTAGAACCCAGGAGCTGCAACTACTGAGCGCACATACTACAACTATTGAGTCCATATTCTCTAAAGTCTGTGCTCCGCAACAAGAGAAGTCACCACAACTAGAAGCCCATGCGACACAGTAAAGGAGTAGCCCTCATTTGCCACAATTAGAGAAAAGCCCATGTAGCTATGAAAACCCAGTATAGCCAAAAATAAATAAAACTTACTGTCTCTATAATGTGCAAATCATGCCACTTTGACAGCTAGGATGAAGTTGTTTAAAAATATGAATATGAAGTTGCTTTAAAAGAAAAATGGGTAAGAAAGCTTTGGTACATATACACAATGGAGTATTTCTCAGCCATCAAAAAGAATGGATTTGAATCAGTTTTAATGAGGTGGATGAAATTGGAGCCAATTATACAGAGTGAAGTAAGCCAGAAAGAAGAACATCAATACTGTATATTAACGCATATATATGGAATTTAGAAAAATGGTAACCTGAACCCTGTATAAGAGACTGCAAAAGAGACATAGGTATTTAGAACAGTCTTTGGGACTCTGTGGGAGAGGGTGAAGGTGGAATGATTGGAGAGAATGGAATTGTAGCATCTATATTATCATAAGTGACCAGTCCAGGTTCGACGCATAAATTTTCCTCTGTTCAAAAAAAAAAAAGAAAAGAAAAATGGGGGCTTCCCTTGAGAGCTCGATTGGTAAAGAATCTACCTGCGATGCGGGAGATCCAGGTTTGATCCCTGCGTTGAGTTGGGAAGATCCTCTGGAGAAGGGAATGGCTACCCGCTTCAGTATTCTTGGACTTCCCTTGTGGCTTAGCTGGTAAATAATCCTCCTACAATGTGGGAGACCTGCGTTGGATCCCTGGGTTGGGAAGATCCCCTGGAGAAGGGAAAGGTTACCCACTCCAGTATTCTGGCCTGAAGAATTCAGTCCATGGGTCACAAAGAGTCGGACACAACTAAGCAACTTTCACTTTTCACTTTGAAAAAACACATTATTGTCTGAAGTGATACTGGAATTATTCTGTGAATTAGTTAAGACTCCAATCCAAGTAAATGAAGAGAAGTTCAGTAACTTTATTCTTTGCATGAGTTATCTTTTGTCACCTTTGTCAACTTAAGCATATAGCTGTGTCTGTGAGTAGGGCTGGTCAGTGTGACACATTTAAATCATATAGACCATTTCAGTCACGTGATTCATATAAGTAATATTTGTAAATAATGCAATCATGTATAAAATAAAATTCCTAATATGTTTCACAGGAACAGGTTGGGAAGGTATTTTTATATATTTGTTTTTTGATTTTTAGTCTAAATTGTTCACTGATAACAATGTATGCATTTTCAAAAGGGGTGTCAGACAATTAGAAAGTAATGTTTATTGCTTGAGTAATAGAGTGACTAACCTAAGAATGCTTTCTCTTTTACTTTTTGCCCAACATATTATTAATACTTGTGCCAGTGTACATATTTGATCATATCATACATATTGTTTTATGCATTTTTCCCCAAAGAATGGCACATCAGAGGTGTTATTCCATAGCATTATGATAGCAGTATGTAGAATCCTACTTAATTATTTTAAAATTAAAATGATATTTCCTATTTGGACATAATACTTTTTATTCAAACAATCCTTTGTTAATGAACACTCTGGTAGCTGTTTATTTTTTTCTCCCTTTCTTTGTCATTGTGAATAATATGATAACAGAGTCCTGGTACAAATATCATTTTCAAGAAATAATAGTATTTTTGCTGAGGCCCTTTTGGACCTTTTTATTTTCCCCAGAGTTTACTCCCTTAGCAATTTTGAAATACAAATAAACTGTCTTGGCTCTTACTCCCTCCCCTCCGCAGAGTCTCTGAAGGAGAGCACTGTAATAAGAGTATGAACAAGACAAATAGGACTACATGGAGAAAGTTGCACATTGCTAAAGGGTTATTAAGAAGGAAGAAGACCACTTTATCACTTTGCTTACAGTTTTTTAATATTATTGCTTTCATTCTGTCACAGAAAAATAACGCATACATGCAAATTCTCAAATAATGTATATTTAAAGAATATTGCCATAAAATGCATAAAATGTGAACTACATGCTATAGAAATCCTTTTAATATCCAGAGAAATAGTTGTAGTCCTTAAGTGGCTATAGCATGACATAATAAAAACCACATAAAATGTGAACACTGAGTCAAAATTTAAAATTCTCTGGGTTTTTGTTTCACATGAAAATATAAGGAGGTAAGGAGGGTTGGACTATAAAGAAAGCTGAGTGCTGAAGAATTGATGCTTTTGAACTGTGCTGTTGGAGGAGACTCTTGAGAGTCCCTTGGACTTCACAGAGATCAAACTAGTCAATCCTAAAGGAAATCAGTCCTGAATATTCTTTGGAAGGACTGATAATGAAGCTGAGACTCCAATACTTTGGCCACCTGATGCGAAGAACTGACTCATTGGAAAATACCCTGAAGAAGGAGGAGAAGGGGATGACAGAGGATGAAATGGTTG
The DNA here is from genome assembly GCF_049115385.1 of Moschus berezovskii. Classification (NCBI taxonomy): domain Eukaryota; kingdom Metazoa; phylum Chordata; class Mammalia; order Artiodactyla; family Moschidae; genus Moschus; species Moschus berezovskii. Next base: position 58,296,419 of record NC_142464.1, on the reverse strand, counting down.
GATGACATCACTCACTCGATGGACATGGGTTTGATCAAGCTCTGGGAGGTGGTGATGGACAGGGAAACCTGGCGTGCTGGAGTCCATGGGGTCACAAAAATTCAGACATGACTGAGTGACTGAACAGAACTGAATGATGCTGGTACAAGGATTGTATCTGGCAAAGATTAAATGCTCAGCAAATATTTGTTTATCAGTAAACACCTAGAGGAGAGGGCAAACCCACGTCCAAGTGGCAGCAGCTGCATGGGCAAAAGAGGGACGAGAGGAGCTACTCCATGTTCAAGGTCAAGAGGGGCGGCCGTGAGGAGATAGCCCTCATCCAAGGTCAGGAGCAGCGGCTGCACTTTGCTGGAGCAGCCATGAAGAGACACCCCACAGCCAAGGAAAGGAAAACCCAAGTAAGACGGTAGTTATTGCGAGAGGGCATCAGAGGGCAGACACACTGAAATCATAATCACAGAAAACTGGTCGATCTGATCGCATGGACCACACCTTGTCTAACTCAATGAAACTAAGCCATGCCATGTGGGGCCACCCAAGACGGGTGGGTTGACTATGCCTAAGCCTTTGACTGTGTGGATCACAATAAAGTGTGGAAAATTCTGAAAGAGATGGGAATACCAGACCACCAGACCTGCCTCTTGAAAAACCTATACGCAGGTCAAGAAGCAACAGTTAGTACTAGACATGGAACAACAGACTGGTTCCAAATAGGAAAAGGAGTACGTCAAGGCTGTATATTGTCACCCTGCTTATTTAACTCATATGAAGAGTGTATGATGAGGAATGCTGGGCTGGAAGAAGCACAAGCTGCAATCAAGATTGCTGGGAGAAATATCAATAACCTCAGATATGCAGATGACACCAACCTTATGGCAGAAAGTGAAGAGGAACTCAAAAGCCTCTTGATAAAAGTGAAAGAAGAGAGTGAAAAAGTTGGCTTGAAGCTCAACATTCAGAAAACGAAGATCATGGCATCTGGTCCCATCACTTCATGGGAAATAGATGGGGAAACAGTGTCAGACTTTATTTTTTTGGGCTCCAAAATCACTGTGGATGCCGATTGCAGCCATGAAATTAAAAGACACTTACTCCTTGGAAAGAAAGTTATGACCAACCTAGATAGCATATTAAAAAGCAAACATTACTTTGCCAACAAATGTCCGTCTAGTTAAGGCTATGGTTTTTCCCGTGGTCATGTATGGATGTGAGAGTTGGACTGTGAAGAAGGCTGATCACCGAAGAATTGATGCTTTTGAACTGTGGTGTTGGAAAAGACTCTTGAGAATCCCTTGGACTGCAAGGGATCCAACCAGTCCATCCTAAAGGAGATCAATCCTGGGTATTCATTGGAAGGACTGATACTAAAGCTGAAACTCCAATACTTGGCCACCTTATGCAATGATTTGACTCACTGGAAAAGACTCTGTTGCTGGGAGGGATTGGGGGCTGGAGGAGAAGGGGATGACAGAGAATGTGATGGCTGGATGGCATCACCGACTCGATGGACTTTGAGTTCACTTTGAGTGAACTCCGGGAGTTGGTGATGGACAGGGAGGCCTGGTGTGCTGTGATTCTTGGGGTCGCAAAGAGTCGGACACGACTGAGCGACTGAACTGAACTGAACTGTCCAGGATATAAAATATTTACAGAAGAATTCACAAAAAAGGTTACCCATTACACTCTCCCACTGCCACCCATAGTGCAAGGCTATATGCCCTCTCACTTAACTTTCTGAAAATTATTGGTAAACCGAGGGCCACCACAATCCTGACACTATCAAAATAGCTATTGATCCTCTCAGCTCCCACAGAGTCTTTTAAGTTTCGAGATGCAATTTGTTTCTCATTAACACATTTTACTTTAGTCCATTTACAATGTTTTTGCAAACTGGCTCATTCTGGCTCATTTATTCTTTTTAATAAAATACTCTAAGCTGTCCAACAAGCATTCCCACAGGTGTCCCCAAGAGACTGTTTCACTGTAAAGGTCTTAGCAAACTCCTTTTATACTTCCTGAAATTTCAGACTATCTGTGATGCCCATAAGTGGTTCTTAAGTTTCTGACACATGAAACGGCTCCCCTCAGCTCTGCATTCTGTGCCATTAGAGTAAACATTGCTGGCTGGGTCTCTAGGAAACAGAAGTTCTCACACGTCCTAGCCTGTGACCCTCCATGCCCAGTTGCTCATTATGCCTTGGGTCATGGAAGCAGCACCCTGTAAGCTTGATACCCAACACCTGACACCCTGACACCCACAGACACCCAAGAATGTCTACAGGATAGAGCCAGACTTAGACACTCTGGCATATCGCACCTCCAAGAGGGCTTGTCTCCGTCACTTGTCAGATGTCACAGCACTGGAGGAGACTATTCCTCTCCCAGACACCTTGGCTTCTGAAAACCCTCCCTTTACAAAATGGCCACCATCAGATGTATTGGAGCTCAGTGGAATGTTTTTTCTTTCCATCCCTTATCTAGGATGCCCTGATGAAGGACAGGAATCAAAGTTCAGCACAACTGACTGAACTTAAGGCAGCCACCTTAGTTCTGGAAGCGCTGGCCCACACACAATCTTCACATTTGTACCTTTTTACAAACTCTTGAGCCACTACAATTGGTCTGACTGCTTGATCAACCCAATAGCAGCAATGATCGTTGCCTTTCTAAGGTTGTGTTTTGTGATTAAAAAAAAAAAAAAAAAACTCTAGGAATCTCTAACCTCACCAGGACCCAAAGTATAAAATCAAGGTTATACATGACTCTATATTCACAAAAGCTACAATACAAGGCCTCCTCATGACACTCTTTCTCCATTCCAGAGTCCTAGATATCATTGACAGTGACCAAAGCAACCACTTCATTTCTCAGAATGAGACTGCACAATGCTGGGATGTACCACATAGTCGACAGAATGTTCACCTCTCTTACCAGCTTTAGGCGGCTGCCCTCATACATACCACTCAAATTTTACTTAAAGAACTTCAAATTCGATTAAATGAAAAGTGGAAAATTTCAGTCACTAAAAATCAGCAGTATCCTTGACTCCATTTTTTGATGGAGCTTTTAAGCCTCAACCTTAACATTTCCCCTTGCATTCCACATCTGATAAGAAAAACAATGATAAGAAATCTGATTTTAAAAAATCATTGATGCTCTCTTCTTTAGACCTTATGAGAGGTTCAAGCCACAATAATCCCTTTGCTTGCATGGGAACCCTCATTCTGATCCCACCCACTGACCACAATAAAATCCCCAAACCACTATTTTTTCCCCTAAGATCTCAAGCCATGTTTAAACTTGGTTTGGAGCTGACCTGCTCTTCCAGGAAAGTTTTATCATGTGACTAATAATCTTTCCATATCCTCTTGGCATGTATGTGTGGCATCAAGAATTTCAAAATCTGAGCAAAATTTTGGGTGAAGCACTTCTGGACAATAGTCACAACAGATAGGTAGGTAGAAAAATAGATGACAGATAAAGACTAAAGTTGAAGCAAACTCACACAGCTCTAAATATAAAGAGTGAATCTCAGCCTGAACTTCCTAGCATTTGTTTTGGTGGTAGTGGTTTAGTCACTAAGTTATGTCTGACTCTTACGACCACATGGACTGTGGCCTGCTGGGCACCTCTGTCCATGGAATTCTCCAGGCAAGAATACTGAAACAGATAGCCATTTCCTTCTCCAGCGAATCTTCCTGACTCAGGGATTAAACCTGGGTCTCCTGTATTACAGGTAGATTCTTTACTGACTGAGCTACGAGGGAAGAATTTGTTTTAAAATTTAGGAAATAGGGTGTATTATTGACCTATTTTAGAATAGTGTTTCTCAATTCTAATGTACATGTGAATCACCTAGGAATCTTGTTAAAATGTAGATTTTAATTCAATGAAGGTAGAGTGGGGCCTAAGATTCTGCATATCTAACAAGCTTTCATCAGGTTTCCAGTCCTTGATTAAGGTATAAGAGTATTTTGATTCACAGTCTTAGCGACATCATATACACTGACAGAGAGATAGTTCCCCCAATAAAGCTGAGAAATGTAGCCAAGGTTAAAAAAAGAAAAATGAGAAAAGGCAAGAATGGATGCTTTGCACAAAATAACTAATGCTTCTTCAACTTGGAAAGTAAGTTTCATCAGCTGAGTAATGTTTTATTGAAGTGATTTATTTCTCCCTGAAACTCTTTTTCCTCACTTGATGGCAGCTACCATTTCAAAACTCAAAGCCCATGCTTATTATTACTATCATGGATTTTTTATTAATGCTTATTTTTATGTCACTTGTCACATTTTTTTCTTTGCTATAGCCTTTGTTGGTGTCTTCATTATTGCTTGTTTAAGTTTCCTATTTTGATCCACAGTAAGAACAAGTTGTCTATTTCTAGATCAGGCATTTGCTCTCTGTTATGTATAGATTGGGAGTAGAGAATTTTTAATGAAGTTGCTTCATGTTTACTTTGATTATATGCCAAGTGATGAGGCTTTATTATAGTTATTCCCTTGCCTATCTTAAATCCTGTCAACCTGCACAGGGCATATGCTTGTTGGACCACAAGACCTTCACTGATTGTCACAAACTTGAAATTACATGGTTTGTTTATTAAAGTCACTGAGTTGTTGTTAATCACTAAGCCTGTTTCTGGCCATTTTCATTATTCATTTTGTTGGAGCTCTTCATATATACATACTTTTAAGTGTAAGTTTCTAGGATTGTCCAACACACCTTTATAATATAAAGGAAACATTACTTTGATTTACTTGGTTGATTCAGTCTCTGATTTATGCATTTTTCCTCTCTGCTGCAGGAAATTCATGACTAATAATTCGTCCTTACTTGATGACACAGCTATATGGGAAACACTAGACTGTGTATTGTCAACTCTGTCACTTCAAACTAACAGACAACCTAAGGGTATTCCTTTTTTTCTTATATACCCATTGCAAAGGATACTAGCGATTCTTATCTAAAGAAGGATTTGTTTGTTGTAATCTTAACATAGAAAGGATAGTCTATATTTGTTAATTCCACCTAAAACTAGCTACTCTCCATCTGCCTGTAAATATTTCCTGGATGTTATTTAAACATTATTTCCTGATTATTAGAACTCATGTTGTAGAATACAAAGACTAGCCTTGGATTTTAACTTGCTTCTTTCACGGTTTTTTTTTATTTCCAGCACTTAATTTCTTTCTGCTTCATTTTAAAATCCTATTAAATGTAAAAACCTACAATGACCATTATCAGTGAAGCCAATGAAATTAGAATATTGCAATGTAGCTGAGAACAGAAATCAGTTACATAACTTCATCTCTCCAGTTAATGCTATAATTGATCATAGAGTTTTGTTTGATCTATGACTTCAGAGAAGGGCATAATATAGGAATCTTTGTGAGGGAAAAAACATCCTTAAGAGCAATGTGTTTGTGATGGTCCTCTTCCTCAATCTAAAGAGAAGAAATCTCTACTTTTTTAAGTTAGAAAGAAAATCCATATAGCAACTTGAATATTGCCAGTATACTAATACATAAAAATATAGTGAATCTGTCTCATGGCTATGACCCTAAAAGGAGACCTCAGATATAATAAAACTTGTTGTAAGCTTCGGTAATTCATCACTAATTCTTCACTTCTGGATTCTAACTTTTGGGAGATTCAAATACAAAGCCAAATAAAAATTGAAATATCTGTAAAATTAATGAAAGTTTGAAAGTTTAGTCATTCAGTAGTGTCCAACTCTTTGTGTAAAATTAATAGCATCGAGTAAACAGTCAATATGCAGAGCTCTCTGAAATATTCTGGATGAAGTAATACTGCATAGCCTACTTTCACTACAGTGAATACATTCAGGAATATGAGTCAACCTGATTTTACCCACCCATGTGAAGCAGAAAAAGGTTAGCCTGTGGAAAGAAATCCTATCTAGTATGCCTTTTACTGGAAAGCAGGAACTGTAAGAACTCACAGCCTTTGGGCTTGTGCAGGTTCAGTGAAAACAAGAAACGAATTAGTAGAAAGCTGAAGTCAATACATCTTGTCAGTGCACAACTATTGACCTTCTACTCAAAACCCAACTGAGTAGAGAAAGAGGGTCAAGACCATGTTAGTTTTACAATAATTAGAAAAAAAAAATCATTACTTCTCCACTGGTGTCCTAGCAATATATAGGTGGGTCAAAATGTTGGAAAATTTTTCATTCTCTCTTTACTAAGGGAGAGACACAAGGGGATAAATAGAAGGGATCTCCCTCAACACCCTATTTCTTAACCTAAAGATACAACAGAAAATGGTACTTTTTTCATTTTTTTTAATTGAAACTATCTCTCAGAGAGTTTCATTTGAAACTGCATAATGCTAATAATGCACAAGACAGTGTTCTAGGTGGTGTAAATACAGCAAGAGATGAAACAGAAAAGTACCTGTCTTCCTGGAGCTTACATCATAAATCAGTAACTTTTGTGTACCACATTTCTAGTCTTTCAGCATTCCAGGACTTCAGATCAGGAAAGTCTAAAGGACCATGCTATCAGAAATGATTCTATAAAATCTTGTAGTTTAAAATACAAAGAAACTAGGCCATAAATCACTAGTTGCAAGCTTTCTTTTAATTTGTTTTTAATTTTTATTTATTCTTTTTTTGTTTTATTTATTTATTTTTATTTTATTGGAGGCAAATTACCTTACATTAATATATTGGTTGGTTTTGTCATACATTGACACGAATCACCACGGGTATACATGTGTTCCTTTCTTGAACCCCTCTCCCACCTCCCTCTTCCCAATATCCTCCCTCCAGGTCATCCCCGTACACCAACCCCAAGCATCCTGTATCATGTGTCAAACCTGGACAGGTGATTCATTTCACATATGATAATATACATGCTACATTGCCATTCTCCCAAATCATCCCACCTTCAACCTCTCCCACAGAGTCCCAAAGACTGTTCTATATACCTATGTCTCTTTTGCAGTCTCATATACAGGGTTAAGGTTACCATCTTTCTAAATTCCATATATATGCATTAGTATACTGTATTGATGTTTTTCTTTCTGGCTTACTTCACTCTGTATCAGTTCAGTACATTCGCTCAGTCGTGTCTGACTCTCTGCGACCCCATGAATCACAGCACACCAGGCCTCCCTGTCCATCACCAACTCCCGGAGTTCACTCAAACGCATGTCCATCGAGTTGGTGATGCCATCCAGCCATCTCATTCTCTGTTGTCCCCTTTTTTCCCGCCCCCAATCCTTCCCAGCATCAGCATCTTTTCCAGTGAGTCAACTCGTCACATGAGGTGGCCAAAGTATTGGAGTTTCAGCTTTAGCATCAGTCCTTTCAATGAACACCCAGACGTATCTCCTTTAGAATGGACTGGTTGGATCTCCTTGCAGTCTAAGGGACTCTCAAGAGTCTTCTCCAACAACACAATTCAAAAGCATCAATTTGTCGGCAATCAGCTTTCTTCACAGTCCAACTCTCACATCCATACATGACCACGGGAAAAACCGTAGCCTTGACTAGACGGACCTTGGTTGGCAAAGTAATGTCTCTGCTTTTTAATATCTAGGTTGGTCATAACTTTCCTTCCAAGGAGCAAGCGTCTTTTAATTTCATGGCTGCAATCAGCATCTGCTGTGATTTTGGAGCCCAAAAAATAAAGTCTGACACTGTTTCCACTGTTTCCCCCATCTATTTCCCATGAAGTGATGGGACCAGATGCCATGATCTTTGTTTTCTGAATGTTGAGCTTCGAGTCAACCTTTTCACTCTCCTCTTTCACTTTCATCAAGAGGCTTTTGAGTTCCTCTTCACTTCCTGCCATAAGGGTGGTGTCATCTGCATATCTGAGGTTATTGATATTTCTCCCAGCAATCTTGATTCCAGCTTGTGCTTCTTCCAGCCCAGTATTCCTCATGATGTACTCTGCATAAAAGTTAAATAAGCAGGGTGACAATATACAGCCTTGATGTACTCCTTTTCCTATTTGGAACTAGTCTGTAGTTCCATGTACAGTTCTGACTGTTGCTTCCTGACCTGCATACAGGTTTCTCAAGAGGCAGGTCAGGTGGTCTGGTATTTCCATCTCTTTCAGAATTTTCCACAGTTTATTGAGATCCACACAGTCAAAGGCTTTGAAATAGTCAATGAAGCTGAAATAGATGTTTTTCTGGAACTCTCTTGCTTTCTCCATGATCCAGCGGATGTTGGCAATTTGATCTCTGGTGCCTCTGCCTTTTCTAAAACCTGCTTGAGCATCTGGCAGTTCTCGGTTCACATATTGCTGAAGCCTGGCTTGGAGAATTTTGAGCATGACTTTACTAGTGTGTGAGATTAGTGCAATTGTGCAGTAGTTTGAGCATTCTTTGGCATTGCCTTTCTTTGGGATTGGAATGAAGACTGACCTTTTCCAGTCCTGTGGCCTCTGCTGAGTTTTCCAAATTTGCTGGCATATTGAGTGCAGCACTTTCACAGCATCATCTTTCAGGATTTGAAATAGCTCAACTGGAATTCCATCACCTCCACTAGCTTTGTTCGTAGTGATGCTTTCTAAGGCCCACTTGACTTCACATTCCAAGATGTCTGGCTCTAGGTCAGTGATCACATTATCGTGACTATCCTGCTCGTGAAGATCTTTTTTGTACAGTTCTTCTGTGTATTCTTGCCACCTCTTTTTAATATCTTCTGCTTCTGTTAGGTCCATACCATTTCTGTCCTTTATCGAGCCCATCTTTGCATGAAATGTTCCCCTGGAATCTCTAATTTTCTTGAAGAGATCTCTTGTTTTTCCTGTTCTGTTTTCCTCTATTTCTTTGCATTGATCATTGAGGAAGGCTTTCTTATCTCTCCTTGCTATTCTTTGGAACTCTGCATTCATTAGAACTGATTCAAATGCATTCTTTTTGATGGCTGAAAAATACTCCATTGTGTATATTTACCAAAGCTTTCTTATCCATTCATCTGCAGATGGATATCTAGGTTGCTTCCATGTCCTGGCTATTATAAACAGTGCTGCAATGAACATTGGAGTACATGTGTCTCTTTCAATTCTGGTTTCCTCGGTGTGTATGCCCAGGAGTGTGATTGCTAGATCATATGGCAGTTCTATTTCCAGTTTTTTGAGGAATCTCCACACTGTTCTCCATAGTGGCTGTACTAGTTTGCATTCCCACCAACAGTGTAAGAGGGTTCCCTTTTCTCCACACCCTCTATTTATTTATTGCATTTAGACTTTTGGATAAGCCTGGCAACTTCAAAGACAGTGGTCTTGTATTTTTATTCTGCAAAATTCCCGTGGTGGTTTGTAGTAGCTTAAAATAAACTAATTATGTTAATATGAGACTGATATGAACCAACTTTCCAAAATGGAATTATAACTCATGTAACATTATTGCTATTGATTCTTGGACCACACTTTAGGAACCAGCAAGATTTTCAACTTTAAAGGAAGACCTTGATCTTATACAGGAATAGGACTATTTTGAGATGAATAGCAAAAGGATAGGTACAGGTGAGATAGAGAGAAATTCTAATTTGTATCCCATGATTTGTCAATACATAAGAGGTTAGTGGGGAGGAGAGATTTAAGCTGAGATGAGTGAGTGGCACTGTATATTACGACTCTTTGCGACCCCATGAATCACAGTACACCAGGCCTCCCTATCCATCACCAACTCCCGGAGTTCACTCAAACTCATGTCCATCGAGTCGGTGATGCCATCCAGCCATCTCATTCTCTGTCGTCCCTGTCTCCACTTGCCCCCAATCCCTCCCAGCATCAGAGTCTTTTCCAGTGAGTCAAATCATTGCATGAGGTGGCCCAAGTATTGGAGTTTCAGCTTTAGCATCAGTCCTTCCAATGAACACCCAGGATAGATCTCCTTTAGAATGGACTGGTTAGAACTCCTTGCAGTCCAAGGGACTCTCAAGTGTCTTCTCCAACACCACAGTTCAAAAGCATCAATTCTTTGGTGATCAGCTTTCTTCACAGTGCAACTCTCACATCCATACATGACCATGGGAAAAACCATAGCCTTGACTAGACGGACCTTTGTTGGCAAAGTAATGTCTCTGCTTATTAATACGCTATCTAGATTGGTCATAACCTTCCTTCCAAGGAGCAAGCGTCTTTTAATTTCATAGCTGCAAGCAGCATCCGCAGTGGTTTTGGAGCCCCCCAAAATAAAATCTGACACTGTTTCCACTGTTTCCCCATCTATTTCCCATGAAGTGATGGGACCAGATGCCATGATCTTTGTTCTCTGAATGTTGAGCTTCAAGCCAACTTTTTCACTCTCCTCTTTCACTTTCATCAAGAGGCTTTTTAGTTCCTCTTCACTTTCTGCCATAAGGGTGGTGTCAACTACATATCTGAGGTTATTGATATTTCTCCCAGCAATCTTGATTCCAGCTTGTGCTTCTTCCAGCCCAGCGTTCCTCATGATGTACTCTGCATATAAGTTAAATAAGCAAGGTGACAATATACAGCCTTGACGTACTGCTTTTCCAATTTGGAACCAGTCTGTTGTTCCATGTCCAGTTCTACCTGTTGCTTCCTGACCTGCATACAGGTTTCTCAAGAGGCAGGTCAGGTGGTCTGGTATTCCCATCTCTTTCAGAATTTTCCATAGTTTATTGTGATCTACACAGTCAAAGGCTTTGAAATAGTCAATAAATAGAAATAGATGTTTTTCTGGAACTCTCTTGCTTTCTCCATGATCCAGCAAATGTTGGCAATTTGATCTCTGGTGCCTCTGCGTTTTCTAAAACCTGATTGAACATCTGGAAGTTCATGGTTCACATATTGCTGAAGCCTGGCTTGGAGAATTTTGAGCATGACTTTACTATCGTGTGAGATGAGTGCAATTGTGCGGTAGTTTGAGCATTCTTTGGCATTGCCTTTCTTTGGGATTGGAAATAAGACTGACCTTTTCCAGTCCTGTGGCCACTGCTGAGTTTTCCAAATTGCTGGCATATTGAGTGCAGCACTTTCACAGCATCATACTCAGCATTTGAAATAGCTGAATTGGAATTCCATCCCCTCCACTAGTTTTGTTCATAGTGATACTCTCTAAGGCCCACTTGACTTCACATTCTAAGATGTCTGGCTCCAGGTGAGTGATCATACCATCGTGATTATCTTCGTCATGAAGATCTTTTTTGTACAGTTTTTCTGTGTATTCTTGCCACCTCTTCTTAGTATCTTCTGCTTCTGTGTGTGTCAAATCAATTTTGTTGGAGCAGATATCACTAAATTAATGTTATACCTGTACTCTTGGGGTAAGTTAGATGTGGTTAAAGTTTTGCCAGCAAAGACTGTGTACAATGCCTTTCTCTTGAGTTGTTCCATGGGCAGCCTGGTAAAGGTGTATTATCTCCATTCAGAAGTGAAGGCAAACTACAGTTGAGAGACTATTGAAGTAGGTGATGAACAAAACATATTAGCCAAGTCTATAGTAGTGAAGTATTTATCAGGTCATGATTGGATGGAGTCAGTGATTTCAATAATTGAGCATGGGGCCTTAATAGATGGGGGCATTAAGGTAGCAGTAATTTAGCATGAGGCTTGACTTCAGCATGTCATGCTTTCCAAGTTTAAGAACACTTTAAGTTGCACTGTTAAATGGAGAAGCAATGGGGGTAATAACCCATTTTCTGAATAAGTCTTTTATAATGTGTTTCAATTTTTAAAGTCTCTGTTTTAAATTCCATTGGGCCATCTTAACTATTTTATTTATTTATTTTTGTAATTTTTATTTAATAAATGGTACAAATCACAATGCCATAAATATTAACAGTTAAAATTTCACCAAATGAAAAAAATACTATAGAATACACAGTTGCAAAAATCTACATTAATTATTTTACAACTGCCTCAGGCTGCAAAAAGAAAAAAACCCAATGCCATACCTAAGTTATCCCTTTCTCAAAATAATGCCATTTATATTATAAACCACGAGCTCCCCATCAAAAGACAGGAACTGCTTTTGTTAATTCATATATATATATAACTGTATCATTTTGCTATACACCTGAAACAAACACAACACTGTAAATAAAATATGGTACAATATAAAATAAAAATAAGTAACAGATCTTTAGGGCTTTACACTGAGTTAGAGTTCCTATCAGAGGGATAACAGCACCACAGTCTCACTGAATCCTTATGAAGGAGGCACACGAATGACTGAGTTACAAGAGTTACAGGAATGAGAGCTGCTCATTTCCCAGAAACTACAGCTCACAGAAAACCAACAAAGGCACGAGATACAGACCATTCACTTGATTTACTAATTAAGAATTGAGAAACCAGAACTATAAAGGTGGCATAGAAATACAAGAAACTATTAAGTAATCTTTTAAAACTTTGAACAGAGTTACAGATTTTGCCATTTGTTATAAACTGGTATATGTAATTTAACCAGAACCATGAGAAAGTTGGTATTGTGTGAATTCTGAGGCACTTTCGACGTGTTGTAGGAGTGATGTGGACTTTCTTGAGTTTTAAGTCAGTTTATTTAGATTCTTCCTACCCTTGATGTTGCCTCCTAGTAATTTTCCATCCACTGATTTCTTTTTTTTTTTGAAAGGCTTCAATGTATTTTTATTTTTTTTTAATTTTTATTGGAGGCTAATTATTTTACAATATTATATTGGTTGGTTTTGCCATACATTGACATGAATCCGCCCCGGGTGTACATGAGTTCCCCCTCCCAAAGCCCCGTTCCACCTCCCTCCTCCCCTTATCCTCCCTCTGGGTCATCCCCGCATACCAGCCCTGAGCATCCTGTAACATGCATCGACCCTGAACTGGTGATTCATTTCACATATGATAATATACATGTTTCAGTGCCATTCTCCCAAACCATCTCACCCTCACCCTCTCCCACAGAGTCCCAAAGACTGTTTTATACATCTGTGTCTCTTTTGCTGTCTCGTATACAGGGTTATCATTTGCATCTTTCTAAATTCCATATATATGTGTTAGTATATTGTATTGATGTTTTTCTTTCTGGCTTACTTCACTCTCTATAATAGGCTTTAGTTTCATCCCAACTTAACTATTTTAAATTTTCAAGGTTGGGAAGGGGACAGATCCATCAAGTTTATATTTGGTCAAATAAACTTTTAAGTACTAAATTCTTGATTTAATTTTAATTCATTATTCATTAGATCAGTGTTCTGTCACCCTTATGGGATATTTTAGGGCAATAAGTTTATGACCATTGGGAATTTAGGCAAGGTGTAGTTCTGGATAAAGTGAAGCACATTTGTTTTAAGTTCAGTAACTCCCTTAAGACTGTATAGGATGCCTTGTTTAAATTCAGTGGGATCCCCAGATATAACTGTAATTTGAGCCCCAAAGTTGATTAAGTTTATTGAAGTGTGTCAGTTGACTCAATTCTGCTGAAAGTGTTAGTTGCTTCATTCATGTCCAACTCTTTGAGACCCCATGGACTGTAGCCCACTCACCAGGCTCCTCAGTCCATGGAATTCTCCAGGCAAGAATACTGGAGTGGGTAGTCATTCCCTCCTTCAGGAGATTTTCCTAACCTGGGGACAGAATCCAGGCCTTCCACATGTAGGCAGTTTTACCGGCTGGGCCACCAGGGAAACCCATTTCTGCTGAAGTATAAATGAATTGAGAACTTATGTAGAAGAGGCACAAAAGCCATTTAGAACCATCTTATTATCTTTTTGTTTTATAAATTATCACAGTAGATTTTTAATTTCCAATTGTGTAGAATTGTGGACATTTGTTTCAGTTTTTTTATTTCCTCCTTATGTGTCGGTTTGGGCTGCCATAATAAATACCATAGGCTGAGTAGGGTCGCTGAAATGACAGATTCATTTTCTGTTCTGAGACTGGATGTTCTCTCTCAGTTTGCCAATATGCTCAGATTCAGTGAGAGCCCTCTTTCGGACTTGCAGATGACTGCCTTCTCACAGGGTGTTCACATGGCCTGTCTTCAATGTGTGCTCCTGGAGAGACATATATCTTTCTCTCTTTCCTCTTTGTATAAAACTACTGATACTACTGGATTAAAACCCAGGTTTAAGACCTCATGGGCATATCTTCAAACAGTCATGTTGGAGTTTAAGTCTTCAACATATGAATTCTCAGGGAACATAATTTAGTTCATAGCACCCTGCATCCTGTATTCATTTCTCTTTTCCCCCTTTTCTCCTTCCTTTTCTTTCTTTTCCTTTCCTTTTCTTTTTTGGATGATTAGTTGTGGGAGGTGGAGATATTGGTAGGAGAGTAAGGGAGAGATATCTGGACTTTTGCTACTTTGGAAATGTAAGAATATATGAGATATACAACTCTATGTTTATGTTTCAAATGTGAAGTTCAGAGATTAAAGCACATAAATGTTTGTCTTATTTTCCCTTCCATGGTATAAATTCTAAAATGAGGGCCAGTATCTAACTAGATTCCCATATTAGGCAATTAAAAATACTTATTGGAAAAGTGAAAATATAAATGCTAAATAAAAAAATCTTTAGGAAATCAATTCTGAATTTGCTTTTTATCATTATCATTTAGATCTTGCAAATCTCGTAAGAGGGTCTTCCCATGTGACTCAGAAGGTAAAGAATCACCAGTGCAGGAGACACAGGAGATGCAGGTTCGATCTCTGGGTCAAGAAGATCCCCTGGAAGAGGAAATGGCAACCGACTCCAGTATTTTTCCTGGAAAATTCCATGAACAGAGGTTCCTGGCAGTCTTGCCATCCTTGGGGTCATGAAGAGTCGGATATGACTGAGTGACTAAGCATGAATCTCAAAAAGTTTATGAGTTTATCAGCCTTTAAAGTAGTCATAGTTGGTCATCTTACTCACTAAAATGAGAATTAAGGAGAAAGTACTTAGTAAATAAGAATTAGCTGGTACTTAGAAGTAAGTAAAAAAAAAAATGAACAGTTTTATGCTTCTCCCTGTTGGTTTATAAAATTTTGCATAAGCCACATCCTCATGACGGGAAAGAATCACTCAAGAATTCTTTCACTCATGTGCAAATTTTGTTTTCTCTTTCATTTGCCATTTTTTTTTCTTTTCCTCATTAATATAGGAGATAGGAATTATCATAGTTGCATCTCTCTTAGGAAGCCTAGAAGGAAAGTGGGAAGCACTTTGTAATCAGATAGTCTGCTGATTGCATGTCTACTTTGGCTAAGTTCGATACAATGTGTCTTTTTGTCTTCTGAGTTTTAGCTCTGAGATAAAATACCTGGTTATACTGCTGCTGCTGAGTCACTTCAGTCGTGTCCGACTCTGTGTGACCCCATAGACGGCAGCCCACCAGGCTCCCCCGTCCCTGGGATTCTCCAGGCAAGAACACTGGAGTGGGTTGCCATTTCCTTCTCCAATGCATGAAAGTGAAAAGTGAAAGTGAGGTCTCTCAGTCGTGTCCAACTGAGTGACCCCATGGACTCAGCCTACCAGGCTCCTCCATCCATGGGATTTTCTAGGCAAGAGTACTGGAGTGGCTTGCCATTACCTGGTTATACTACAAAATAGAAACTATTTCAGGAAAAATTTTCTCCTATCGTTTATCTTCAGATTGATCTGCTGCTGCTGCTGCTGCTGCTAAGTCGCTTCAGTCGTGTCCAACTCTGTGCAACCCCATAGACGGCAGCCCACTAGGCTCCTCTGTCCCTGGGATTCTCCAGGCAAGAATACTGGAGTGGGTTGCTAGGCCTTGGAAAATATTTTGAATATACTATAAGTACTCTGATTTTTTTGCATTGACTTTTAGCTTCTTTGAGAAAGTCCTGATTCTATGCTACGATTCTCAGTTCCTCACATTCACATTTAACTTTATCTACAGCCATCTGACTTTGTTTCTCCCATTTTCAAAAGGTAGAAAAATGTCCATTTGCTTGTTAAGTACTTCACCTCTACACAGACACTATCTTCTTTAGCGTCCTCAGCAATGATGCTCCAACAATGACCACTATTCCTTTCTTTGTTCATCATTTCTCTCCCATTTGAAGTTTCTTCTCAGCAAATAAACATTTTTAATTACCCCTTAAAAATAAAAGCAAAAATGATATTCCAATTTCACTTACAGCCTGGTGGGCTGCCGTCTATGGGGTCACACAGAGTCGGACACGACTGAAACGAATTAGCAGCAGCAGCAGCAGCTCTAGATATTGTCTATGTTAACCAATAGGTCAGTTCACTTACATTAAGATTCTTCTTCTTTCAGGCATGTGGTAAGATTGATAATGACATTTTTTGAACCTTACATTTGAGCAGAAGCCTATGAGGCAGCACAAGGTTCTCCATTTTTCTGTACACTTTTCATTTATCCAGGAGGCAGACGTTGGTCAGACTAGGTCCCTGAGTGATCATAATGTTGAGTAGATAGCCTTGTTGACTTGAAATGAAAATACTGTGGTATGAGTAGAAAATATGTCTTTATTTTAAGCTCTGAAATTGTGGGTTTTCTCTTTACAGAAGCATAATCTCTCTTATCCACATTAATATAGAAACTGAGTCCTAGAATTTGAGTGCTAACATAACAAAAACTTAAAATATAAGATAATGTCTTACTATCCATGTGGTAAACAAAGAGAAAAATGCTATTTAAAGCTTAAAAACTAGTGTTACACATTAGTCACTAAACTTTTAGTAAAAATAATGTTGGTTATAATTAGAAAGTAGGACATACTGGTTTTGGATGTGAAAGTTGATGAAGGAAGTGGAAAAACTGGAGGCAGTGGCGTGTATTCAATGTATTTAACAAGGCATTACAAAAAAAGTAGAATCTGAAAATAAATCAGCCAGTTTTCAAGAATGAATAAAATGGAGTAAACCATCTCCAGAATATGAAATCTTGTGATATTAAAAAGACAACTGTTTTTAGGCCCTGAACAGTTAAGGGAGGAAAGTGAGGAAAATTTCGAGGATTAAATTAAATGTTGATTTAAACTGAGTCCTGCAAGTAGAAATAAAGTGAATAATTTTCAACAAATTAAGTTGCCTCAGAACAAAAATCACATTAAGGAAGTGACCATGACAGTCATACACAAAACCACCCTGATTAAGGTACAGATAGTGACATTCGATAAATATTTTTAAATGGGCAACATGCCTCAGAAAACAGAGACTGTGTACTTGCCAACCTTGGCAATTTGATCTCCAAGTATTTGTTAAGTCAAAGTATTGAGAGACAGAGAGAGACTATGAAAGGGAGAGAGACTAAGAAAGAGAGAGAAATATACTTTGTATGAGATTTATGTCATGAAAAGAAATGTGCTTATGAATACTGACATATAAAGATAAAGCTGACTGAAATCAAACTGGTAAGAACCCACTAGGTTTTTAAAAAGAAAGTACTGTCAGAAAAACAAAAAGCAGAAAACAAAACCAACTTGGCCCAGGGAATATTGTTGCCATTTGAGACTTGAAATGACTCTTAGCCTCAAATATCTATAGACAGATGATAATCTGAGAACTATTTGTAGTATCCAAGGAGAACATGGTCCATGATGTCCATTTCAATTGTGGCAAAGGAAGATAGAAGAAAAGAATAATTGGTTTTTTATTTGTGTTGTGTTCTTCTGTTTTCCAAAAATAAGTATTTATTGTAATTATCCAGACCCTGTTCTTCCAAATATTTATTGAGGTGTGTTTGTGGGAACAAATAATGTGTCTTTCTAAATTCAGAGATCTCCAAGACTAGAATAGCCACAGCTATGATTTATCTAAAATCTCTTTATCTGCCATTCTAGGAAAAAGACCTTTTCACTGAGAAAACTGGTACTTTTAGGTTGATGCCATAATTGAAAGAGATTTATGGCTGAGGTAAGTAAACCCTGGATTCAGGAAGGAGAGTGAACAGAGTATCTGGTGACCAGAATAAACTGTAGTAGTATTTGCAGTTTTTATAAATATTTCTGTCTTTTTCATTCCGATAGAAGAATATATTGCACTTCCACAAACACAGGCATTAACATGTAACTTGCTTGGTTATGATATGAGGGCAGAAATCTTCAAAATTCAGTGTACAGTTTTGTGTTTCTTCTCCCTCCCTGCCACAATAACTCCAAATTTTAAAGGTTCCATTGGCCTGAATTCTTTTTTTTTTTTTATGATAAGTGAACTTTAACAGAAAGAGTTAAAGAAAAATCCACAGTTAAACTTGGATGACTTGCCTCCTGGTTTTTCCATGGAAGCTCAAATGGATTTTTTAAAAATTTATTTATTTAAAATTTTTTTAGCTTTAAAAAAAATTAATTTATTTATTTTAGTTGGAGGCTAATTACTTTACAACATTGTGGTGTTTTTTTGCCATACATTGACATGAATCAACCACGGGTATACATGTGTCCCCTTGTCCTGAACCCTCCTCCCACCTCCCTCCTATCCCATCCTCTGGGTTGTCCCAGAGCACTGGTTTTGAGTGCCCTGTTTTAACCTGAATTCTTTGTGAGAATAATGTTGATCAGAATTGTCTACTGACATGAGATGGGCAAGAAACTTAAGAAGGAAATAACTTCTGGTGTTTTAAGCAATAAGAAATTAAGGTTATTTATTGCAGCACAGTCAAGAAATTCTGTTATATTACTTAATTTGTGTCTCTGCCCCCACCCCAACAGATTTTGAAATATGTAGTTTATATGTGTTACTTAATTTTTTCATTATTTTTTTCTTGTCCAATAGGAGTCTGGCTTCTATTATTCTCATAGCAGTAAACTGGTTAATCATGATCAACCTAGACAGCATATTAAAAAGCAGAGATATTAATTTACCAACAAAGGTCTGTCTAGTCAAAGCTATGGTTTTTCCAGTAGTCATGTATGGATGTGAGGGTTGGATTATAAAGAACACTGAACGCTGAAGAATTGATGCTTTTGAACTGTGGTATTGGAGAAGACCCTTGAGAGTCCCTTGGACAACAAGGAGATCCAACTAGTCCATCCTAAAGGAAATCAGTCCTGAATATTCATTGGAAGGACTGATACTGAAGCTGAAACTCCAATACTTTGGCCACTGGATGTGAAGAAGTGACTCATTTGAAAAGATTCTGATGCTGGGAAAGATTGAAGGCTGGAGGAGAAGGGGACGACAGAGGATGAGATGTTTGGGTGGCATCAGCGAATCAATGGACCTGAGTTTGAGTAGTCTCTGGGAGTTGGTGATGGTCAGGAAGCCCTGTCACGCTGCAGTCCATGGGGCCACAAAGAGCAGGATGGGACTGAGCGGCTGAACTGAACTGAACTAAGGTTACTAAAACCTGATTATAGTTAAATTCATTACAGGAATTTTAGTTCATATCTTGCTAACATAACTGCTTTATGATTTTATTGGATTTTCCTGGATTCTGGATATATATTTTCAGTTCATGCTTTCCCTTAGAGTTTTTATAATTTTCTCTTCCATTTCACATTCATTAGACTTTAGTGTTCACAAAGGTTCTAAAACTTTCATTTCTGCTTTCTCTGGGAAAAGAAGGTGAAACTTCAATGATGTCAGCAATGGAAAATGTTTGTGGAACTCCTAAATTAGTTTACCCCTTGCCCAGATCATTTTGTTGAGTTCTAAAAACCATGTCCGTTGTTGTCTGAACATGATTACCAGCTTTATCTGAATCTCAGCATGTCCAGAGTAAACTTACACTTTCCTTCAAACATGTTCTCTCTGCAGTTTTCATTTTTGGTGAATGTTGCAAGCATATCTTCTCCATTTGGTGTTAAACCTCTCCACTTGTAGATATCCATGATTGTAAGTCTTTCTCTACTACATATCCAAATAATTACTATGTGCTGCTTAGTCTAACTCTTTAATGGGATCAACCATCCTATTTCTATTTCAATTGCCACTATTTTAGTCCAGGATTTAATTATTTCTCACTTGATTTTCCAAGCAGCTGCCTTACCCTTTTGTTCCTATTCTAGTCCATGCCCTGCATTGTGGCCTAAATGATCTTCCTAATGTACAAGTTGGCACCAGTCACTCTTCTTGAATTTCTTCAAAGGCTCTCTCATTTGCAAATCGGATTAAATCCATTCTCCGTATTGTACTTACAAAGATATCTTATGTCTTCTTTAATTTCTTCTCAAAATTTATCTCTTCATATTTTTCCTTTGTAACATATGCTTAATCCATACTGAACTGTGTATAATTACCTAACACCATGACTTCTCATCTTGCCGCTCTTGTAAATGCTTTTTCTGCTGGTTGGTATTAATTTTTTCTTCACCTGAAAATAACCTCTTTTTTTTAAATTTAAATGCAAAACAGTTTTACCTCCCTGATATTCACCATTTTACTCTTTGCACATCCTTCAGTTCAGTTCAGTTCACTTCAGTAGCTCAGTCATGTCCTACTGTTTGTGACGCCATGGACTGCAGCATGCCAGGCCTCCCTGTCCATCACCTACTCCTGGAGTTTACCCAAACTCATGTCCATTGAGTCACTGATGCCATCCACCATCTCATCCTCTGTCATTCCCTTCTCTTCTCGCCTTCAATCTTTCCTACCATCAGGGTCTTTTCAAATGAGTCAGTTCTTTGCATCAGGTGGCCAATGTATTGGAGTTTCAGCTTCAGTATCACTCTTTCCAAAGAACACCCAGGATTGATCTCCTTTAGAATGGACTGGTTGGATCTCCTTGCAGTCCAAGGGACTCTGAAGTGTCTTCTCCAATACCACAGTTCAAAAGTATCAATTCTTTGGTGCTTAGCTTTCTTTATAATCCAACTCTCACAGCCATATATGACTACTAGAAAAACCGTAGCTTTGATTAGATGGACCTTTGTTGGTAAAGTAATGTCTCTGCTTTTTAATATGCTAAGTGTGTCATAACTTTTCTTCCAAGAAGCAAGCATCTTTTAATTTCATGGCTGCAGTCACCATCTGCAGTGATTTTATAGCCCCCCAAAATAGTCTGTCATTGTTTCCATTGTTTCCCAATCTATTTGCTATGAGTGATGGGACCAGATGACATGTTGAGTTTTAAGCCAACTTTTTCACTCTCCTCTTTCACTTTCATCAAGAGCCTTGTTAGTTCTTTGCTTTCTGACATAAGGGTGGTGTCATCTGCATATCTGAAGTTATTGATATTTTTCCTGGCAATCTTGATTTCAGCTTGTGCTTCATCCAGTCCAGCATTTCTCATGGTGTACTCTGCATACAAGTTAAATAAGCAGGGTGACAATATACAGCCTTGTACATCCTTGTTATTTCACTTATCCTACTGTGTTGTCATTTGGAATTTTTTGCCACTTTCTGCCAATTTCCTGTACAGTGTCTGACTACAGAGACCACTGTTTATATTTCTTTGTATCCCTAGTGTCTAGCAGACCAAATAACTGATAGTAAGTACTCAACAGGATTGAACCCAGGTCTCCCACATTGCAGGCTGACACTTTACTGACTGAGCCACCAGGGAAGCCCAAGAAAACTGAAGTGGGTAGCCTATCCCTCCTCCAGGGGATCTTCCTGATCCAGAAATCAAACCTGAGTCTCCTGCATTGCAGGCATATTTTTTACCAGCTGAGCTACCAGGGAAGTCCCAACAATCATTTAATAATAAATAAATAAGGATACCTCGATGTGGAGGCTTTTGCTGTATTCTAATTCACACAAAACTAAAACTACATATTCTTTGTATTGATTGTAATAAAATCATATTTATTTATCTATTGATGAATTCCTGATGAAAGACTTGAAATATTCAGTATTGAAATAATTGGGCTGGCAGAAAAGTAAAACATTTCTAAAAAGTAAAGCATTCCAAAAAGTAAAACATTTCTTTACATATTATTCATTTCTAGTTTTGTTTCTTTAATGAATGTGCTGTGGAAGTTAACCTCAGGAACATATCCTCTGGCAAGTCATTTCTTCTCAGCTTTCTCTAGCACAGTCTCAAAGAAAGACGTTTCACTGTTCTCTGTAATCCTATTCTATCTTGTGAAAATTGTCTCTGTTCAGTCAAAAAGCATGATATTCTAGGCTCATAAATGTGATGAAGCAGCTCTATTTAACAGGCTAGAGAAAGCTTCATAATTTTCTCTTCATTTTTTGAAAAGCTTTTTGAGGAGAAATGATGTTGATTTCATTTAACTCTGCCTTCCTTCTTACTTACCTCACAGAAAGCAAAATGTGGTTTACCTGATAATATTTAAGATCATGAACATGATTATTTTAGTACATTTGAGAGATGGGTTATTAAACCTGTAAATAACTCGAGTAAAAATTAAGTTATTGTATGATAACCATAGTAAATATAGTTCTTAGTAAACAGAAATGACCATTCAAATTTCAAATGTATCTAGTTGCTATATTTATTCATTAAAAGTTCTTACATAGCTTATGCTATGATGGATTGATTAATTACACTAAGGTATAAAGTTTACATTTTCTATATAATACAATGAAATGAAAGCAATTCTGATGAATGAAATTCATCATTCTATGCTATGAATTATCTTTTATTATAAAATACTATCCTCAAATCCCAAAACATAATTAAAATATAAGTGGCATCAAATGGACTTATTATTTCTTAGGAGTGTTTTAAAATTAAAGAAAAGTAAAAACACATGTGTATTAAAAATTCTTATAAAATGCCATAGAGTTAAGCCTGCAGACACATGGATCCTAACACTTCACCTGATTTAAGACTCTACAGATCTTCCTGACTGACAGGTGGCTGACTTTAGTTAAAAAAAGAAAATGTGATAAGTAATTGCAAATAAACCAGTGTCAATTTTTGAAGGTCAATTGTCATCAACAGCTAAATAAACTATGAACAACAGTTCATAGTTTTTTTTTTCTTTTTTTCCCTCTTTTTGGTATAAGCTGAAAAAAAGTAATTAGAACAGATTCTTTCTAAGTATGAGCATTGATAATACAGAACTTGTATAGTACATGGAACAAGTTCTTTCTGAAGCATGTTTTATTATTTTTTCTGAAGCCACAGATGTTAGCTGTTTTCTCATCAAAACAATGAAGTTAGTCATGAGTTTCTTGGAAAAGCATTTTTAAAAACCTTTGAGCAGGAGATGTGTTCTTCAGAGTAAATAAAAAGAGTCATATTTTCAGTAGAACATCATGAGCAGAATTTCTTTGGCAGTAGCCTTTGAATAGATATTTTAAGTGTGCTGAAAAGTTGTCAGAGAGAGGCTCAAAACTATAAACTAACCTATGAGAAGTGGGGGTATCAAAGAACCCACAAAACCCTGAAAAGTGACAGATTTTTAGGAAGCAAGAATCCAAAGAACATTCAGGAGAATTACATGAGCTTGTATTCACATATTTTACACTTTTCTCTGAAAAAGTATCCACATATAAAAAAAGAATACATTATAAAATGTAAAGCTCTATAATTTCACTCAGTGTGATCACAACTGTGCAACCACTACTCACATCAAAAATTAGACAAATGCCAGTTCCCAAAAACCCCTCTGATACACCTCCCTAAAGATATTTACTTTCCTGAATTCTGTTCAATGATGGTGCCTGTTTTACAAAACACACACACACACATACACACAGAGCGGGATTATTCTACTTGCATTTGAGTACGTGTGTTTGTGCCGATGTTTTTTCTCTCAACATAAAGTATAATTCAGACATGTTTTTGTGGTTTCAATACTATTTTTTAAATGGATAGTATTCTATTTTATGATTTTATTAAGATGAATCCATTCTGATGCTTCTGGACATTTTGATTGTTTTTAATTTAACGGCAATGTCAACCTTTAAAATAAAACAGTCAGTTATTTTACCAGCAAATTGAGTTTATTTGGGATAGCAGAGGAATTGCAGTTCTGGACTTGAAACCTATGACAATACTATAGGAAAACTCCAGGAAAGAAGAGGATTGTTACTTTACAGAGGATAAGGTAGAAAGCTGAGAAGGACTGCTTTGAAACAAAGTCCAACCAGGAGAACAGCAAGAGTTCAGGGTAGTGACAGTTTCTCATTGGCTCCATGGTAGTAATATCTCAGTGCCTGGGGCTGTTGATGGACAAGGAGAGAATTGTCTTTCCTCTTGCTGGAGTAATAAAGTGGTAACATTCTTGTTGGAGATGTGGGGCAGGTCTCTTCTTGTTTAGGGTATGCAGAGAACAAAGAGTGTAAAAGATCCCTCTTCAGGGCTTCTGGACTCCATTATAATTTTCACACTATTGGAAATAATACTGCTATAAACAGTATAGTGTATGTTCTGTGATGCAAATATGAGAATTATTGATCAAAAGGGAATGTTTGCATTCAGCTTTAGTGAATACTGCTGTATAATTTTCCAAGATGGTTTAAAAAAATTGACATTGCCTGGAGCCAGAGATCTTGGAATGTGAAGTCAAGTGGGCCTTAGAAGGCATCACTACAAACAAAGCTAGTGGAGGTGATGGAATTCCAGTTGAGCTATTTCAAATCTTGAAAGATGATGCTGTGAAAGTGCTGCACTCAATATGCCAGCAAATTTGGAAAACTCAGCAGGGGCCACAGGACTGGAAAAGGTCAGTCTTATTTCCAATCCCAAAGAAAGGCAATGCCAAAGAATGCTCAAACTACCACACAATTGCACTCATCACACAATGATAGCAAAGTCATGCTCAAAATTCTCCAAGCCAGGCTTCAGCAATATGTGAACCATGAACTCCCAGATGTTCAAGCAGGTTTTAGAAAAGGCAGAGGTACCAGAGATCAAATTGCCAACATCCACTGGATCATGGAGAAAGCAAGAGAGTTCCAGAAACACATCTATTTCTGCTTCATTGACTATGCCAAAGCCTTTGACTGTGTGGATCACAATAAACTGTGGAAAATTTTGAAAGCGATGGGAATACCAAACCACCTGACCTGCCTCTTGAGAAACCTGTATGCAGGTCAGGAAGCAACAGTCAGAACTGTACATGGAGCAACAGACTGGTTCCAAATAGGAAAAGGAGTACGTCAAGGCTGTATATTGTCACCTTGCTTATTTAACTTATATGCAGAGTACATCATGAGGAACGCTGGGCTGGAAGAAGCACAAGCTGGAATCAAGATTGCTGGGAGAAATATCAATAACCTCAGATATGCAGATGACACCACCCTTATGGCAGAAAGTGAAGAGGAACTCAAAGGCCTCTTGATGAAAGTGAAAGAGGAGAGTGAAAAGGTTGGCTCAAAGCTCAACATTCAGAAAACAAAGATCATGGCATCTGGTCCCATCACTTCATGGGAAATAGATGGGGAAACAGTGGAAACAGTGTCAGACTTTATTTTTGGGGGCTCCAAAATCACAGCAGATGCTGATTGCAGCCATGAAATTAAAAGATGCTTACTCCTTGGAAGGAAAGTTATGACCAACCTTGATAGCATATTAAAAAGCAGAGACATTACTTTGCCAACAAAGGTCCGTCTAGTCAAGGCTATGGTTTTTCCGTTGGACTGTGAAGAAAGCTGATCGCCGAAGAATTGATGCTTTTAAACTGTGGTGTTGGAGAAGACTCTTGAGAGTCCCTTGTACTGCAAGGAGATCCAACCAGTCTATTCTAAAGGAGATCAATCCTGGGTGTTCATTTGAAGGACTGATGCTAAAGCTGAAACTCCAATACTTTGGCCACCTCATGCGACGAGTTGACTCACTGGAAAAGACTCTGATGCTGGGAGGGATTGGGGGCGGGAGGAGAAGGGGACGACAGAGAATGAGATGGCTGGATGGCATCACCGACTCTGTGGACATGAGTTTGAGTGAACTCTGGGAGTTGATGATGGACAGGGAGGCCTGGTGTGCTGTGATTCATGGGGTCGCGGAGAGTCGGACACGACTGAGCGACTGAACTGAACTGAACTGAACTGAGAGTATATTATAATCATTCTAGTTGTTTACATCACACCATTTGTTGATGATGCCAGTCATTTTAATTTTAGCCATTTTGGTAACTGTATTTGTAGCACATTAGTTTTGTGTTTCCTTTATCACTAAAAAGGTTGTATACCACTTTGCATGCCTGTTGACTATTTGAACAGTCTCTTTTACCTGTTGCAAGAAGTTTTGCCATTATTTTCCTGAGTTGTCTGTCTTCTCCTATGAAAACATGGAATTCTTTTTTATGTTTGGACTTCAAGTATGTCATTGTTTATTAGTGTCAAATATGTACTGCTTTTTTTTTACTTTTTAGTATTATCTTTTAACAAACAGAAATTTTGCTTAAGACATTTTTTTATACCAAAGTCAGAAATATATTCTGCTGTTTCGTTGTTTTAACTTTTATATTGTCTATAAGTAATCAGGAATTTGTTTTTCTGTATATTACGTAGATGGTTCATGTATTATTATTTTCATTTCTATATGTCCCTTTTATTTTTTCACAATTTGTTATTAAATTCATGCTGAGCTCATAAAATGACTTGTGGAGTTCCCTAATTCTTTCTAATAACTGGAAATATTTAAGATCACTGTGGATTGTTCTTTAATGTTTAAAGTGATTCACGGGTTTTCTTGGGTTAGGTAGTTTCTGATTGGATTTTTCTAGATTTAATTTACTTAATATATATAGAAACAATCAGGTTTCCTATTTATTCTTGTATAAGTTTCATATAGTTGTGCTTTTCAAAATTTGTATCATTTAAAAATTCAAGTAAATAGGAAAATGAAAACATAAGTAATCCAGGGGTTCTTCTCGACCCAGGAATCGAACCAGGATCTCCTGCATTTCAGGGAGATTCTTTACTGATTAAGCTATCAGGGAAGCCTATAAGTAATTAGGCCAAGGTCAGGTACCTGGGTTACAGAACATGGACTTAAACTATGTTGTTTTATACAAAGTCTATTTTAATAGTAAGAATGCCCAAAATGTATTTGGAAAAAAAAATTATAATGTGTTACTTTTAATTCAGTAAAACGACAGTAACTAGAGATACTTAGAGCATGTGGCAAATTGGGAAAATTTTTTATTATAACAAAGTTTGAAAGTTTAGTCACTCAGTTGTATCCAACTCTTTGTGACCCCCTGGAGTGTAGACTACCAGGCTTCTCCATCCATGGGATTTTCCAAGCAAGAGTACTGGAGTGGGTTGCCTTTTCCTCCTCCAGAGGATCTTCCCAACTCAATGATCGAACCTGGGTCTCCCACATTATAGGCAGATGCTTTACCATCTGAGCCACCAATGAAGTCTATTATAACAAATGTGGGGGGTTAATGTTGATTCTGACACCAGCAGGCTCCAGGGACTTGTTTGTGATGCAACTTTGGGCGCAAAGCCTCATTTTTAATTAGTGGATACTGAATAAGGTTATACTTATTGTTTTTTCTGGTTAGGAAACCCTATGAAAATAATCTTAAGTAAACTTTTTTTAATCAGAAGACTGTGTGCTTACACAGAAACCAAGACCAGCAGATAACTAATCATGTTCTAGAGATGTGAGAAAAAGACTGTTATGAACATTATCTTATTAAAAATATGTTCTCCAGATCTCTGAACATTACTGTTGATCTTTTTCAGAAGTCTGTCGGGCTTTTTATATTTCATTAGAAATGAGATGTCTAAAACTGAGTGTAGTTTTTGAAGGGCAGTGCAACTAAATTGGATAGCAAGGGTTTATTATCTTGCAGCTTCACAATATGACACCTTTGGATATATAATTCAGAATCAC
Source organism: Moschus berezovskii (assembly GCF_049115385.1). Taxonomy (NCBI): domain Eukaryota; kingdom Metazoa; phylum Chordata; class Mammalia; order Artiodactyla; family Moschidae; genus Moschus; species Moschus berezovskii. Next base: position 58,268,814 of record NC_142464.1, on the reverse strand, counting down.
AAAAGTGCCTTACAGTGCTTTAGAAAATCTGAGTATTATCTGTACACTTTGATTACATCTTACAGGAAGCATTTCTATTCATCACCCAATAAATTATTTAGGCTCCAAAATCACTGTGGATGCTGATTGAAGCCATGAAATTAAAAAACGCTTACTCCTTGGAAGGAAAGTTATGACCAACCTAGATAGCATATTAAAAAGCAGAGACATTACTTTGCCAACAAAGGTCCATCTAGTCAAGGCTATGGTTTTTCAAGTGGTCCTGTATGGATGTGAGAGTTGGACTGTGAAGAAAGCTGATTGCCGAAGAATTGATGCTTTTGAACTGTGGTGCTGGAGAAGACTCTTAAGAGTCCCTTGGACTGCAAGGAGATCCAACCAGTCCATTCTAAAGGAGGTCAGTCCTGGGTGTTCATTGGAAGGACTGATGCTAAAGCTGAAACTCCAATACTTTGGCCACCTCATGTGGAGAGTTGACTCACTGGAAAAGACTCTGATGCTGGGAGGGATTGGGGGCAGGAGGATAAGGGGACAACAGAGAATGAGATGGCTGGATGGCATTACCGACTCGATGGACATGAGTTTGAGTGAACTCTGGGAGTTTTTGATGGACAGGGAGGCCTGGTGTGCTGTGATTCATGGGGTCGCAAAGAGTCGGACACGACTGAGTGACTGAACTGAACTGAACTGAACTGAACTGAATTTTAAATAGGTAAGGAATCTGCCAGCAATGGAGGAGGCCCAAGTTCAGTCCCTGGGTGTGGAAGATCCCCTGGAGAAGGGAATAGCAACCCATGTCAGTTTTCTTTCCTGGAGAATTTCATGGAGAGGAAATTAGCAGGCTATAGTCCATGGGGTTCCAAAGAGTGAACACAACTGGGTGACTGACATTTTCACTTTCACTTTCAATTTTGAATACAATGGAAGTCTTGGTGTTATCTGTCTTATGATCAAGCTTCATATGGAAATGTTACTATTTTTTTTAACATTTTCAACAATTATTATTTGTATTATTACTTTTGATTTTTAAATTAAAAATATCTAGTTGTCTTGCCTGGAGAAGGAAATGGCAACCCACTCCAGTGTTCTTGCCTGGAGAATCCCAGGGACAGCGAAGCCCCGGTGGGCTGCCGTCTATGGGGTCGCACCGAGTCGGACCCGACTGAAGTGACTTAGTAGCAGCAGCAGCAGCAGCAGTTGTCTTGACATGATGCCAAGCAAGTCTTATTTCAAATAACACCACTTGTAGATTAGAAATACAGTAATGCTTATATTCTAAAGTGCAGCAGAAGTAAAAATCAACTTAGCATAGCAATGTAATCCTAAGAGCAAATGGCTGATTGTGCTAAATGCTTCTCAGAGTTCAGTAGTGTCTTTAATTTTCTTTGCAAAATGCTAAATGAAAACAAGAAGCAGATTGGAATTATTCATGCATGGTTGTAAATGAAAGCAAAATCATTCATCTTTACTAAGAAAAAAATGCAGAAATAGTAAGTTTCAATTTGATATTATAGATAGTGAATTTTAAAAACTCAAATTCTCTTTTTATTACTTTCCAGCTTTCTCTGACATCTGTCCATATTTTGGAAATTAATATGTTAAAGTTGTATTTGGAATTTGTGTCATTAAAATACCTTGCATATTTTAGTTTATCTCATAATAAATTCATTGAATCATTATTTTATTCCATATTCTGTGCTGTGCTTAGTTGCTCAGTCATGTCCAACTCTTTGTGACCCCATGGACTGTAGCCTGCCAGGTTCCTCTGTCCATAGGGATTCTCCAGGCAATAATATTGGAGTGGTTTACTGTGCCATCCTCCAGACGATCTTCCCAACCCAGGGATCGAACCCAGGTCTCCTGAATTACAGGCAGATTATTTAGGACTTTAATAACTTTGTTTCAGAGTGTATTTTTAAATAAGAGATAACTAATTGAGAATTCATTATTCTTTTTTTTTCAAGTGGGAATAATTAAATATATACATACACACACACACACACACACACACACACACATATATATATATACACATACATACACACACATATATGGGCTTTGCATGTGGCACTTGTGGTTAAGAATCTGCCTGCCAATGCAGGAGACACCAGAGACACCAGTTTGATCCCTGGGTCGGGAATATCCTCTGGAGTAGGAAATGGCAACCCACTCCAGTATTCTTGTCTGCAGAATCCCATGGACAGAGGAGCCTGGTGGGCCATAATCCACGGGATCGTAAAGAGTCAGACATGACTGAAGCAACTTAACAACAGCAGCATATATATGTGTAATAATATATATATACATATATATATTATATATATAAATGTATTATTTGGCAATACGAAAACATGTTCATCAATTTGCTAAAGCTGCCAAGAGGATATAACCATATGACTATTGAGAGACCAGTTTATTGCTTGAGCAAATGGATGTCCAGCCTATTATTATTCTGCAAATGGTATGTGTTATTTAGAGCCTCATTTGGTCCTACACGTTAAGCACTGTGTGTCTCAGAACCTACCTGTATAATCATAGATCTTGGGGGATCTGACTATTAAAATCCTGTGGCAAGAAAAAAATAAAAGAGTAACTTTAAAAAATGGCGGCATGTTTGGCTTTAGAATGTCACAGTTTCTAATAAGGATCCTGAATGGAGGAATCTTTTTATATAAGTGTTAATAAAAGTTCATAAAAATGGACCCTAAGGCAACGGAGATGTAATTTTTCTAGTTCAAATTCATCGCAATGTTTTCCCCCATATATTTAATGGTGATAGTAAATTTTTTTAATTAATTTATTTTTTGTTGAAGGATAATTGCTTTACAGAATTTTGCTGTTTTCTGTCAAACCTCAATATGAGTCAGCCATCGGTATACATATATCCCCTCCCTTTTGAAACTCCCTCCCATTTCCCTTCCCATCCTACCCCTTTAGGTTGATACAGAACCCATGTTTGAGTTTCCTGAGCCATACAGCAAATTCCTGTTGGTTATCTATTTTGCAGATGATAATGTAAGTTTTCATGTTATTCTTTCCATACATCTCACCCTCTCCTCCCCTCTCCCCATGTCCATAAGTCTATTCTCTATGTTAGTAAATTTTAACTGCGATCATCTAGAATCCCTAGTTTGAACATTCAGTCAGCCAATTAGATTCTATCTTTTGAGGAAACGATTCTGAAAAGTCTCGTTGCCTACAACACTGGCTTTGAACATATCCTGCACTCTTTGAGTAATAATTATTTACAAGACCAAAAGTAAAAATTTGAAAAATAAGGAAGTTTTTAATATTTGATTGAAATAATATAGTGATTATGTAAAGATGTTTGATTTTAATCCCATCTGTACAAGACTAATATTAATATGCTACTGCTAAGTCACTTCAGTCGTGTCCGACTCTGTGTGACCCCATAGACGGAAGCCCACCAGGCTTCCCCGTCCCTGGGATTCTCCAGGCAAGAACACTGGAGTGGGTTGCCATTTCCTTCTCCAATGTGTGAAAGTGGAAAGTGAAAAGTGAAAGTGAAGTCGCTCAGTCGTGTCCGACCCTTAGCGACCCCACGGACTGCAGCCTACCAGGCTCCTCCATCCATGGGATTTTCTAGGCAATAGTACTGGAGTGGCTTGCCATTGCCTTCTCCAAATATATTAATATAGTAATAATAAATCTAATATTATGTATTTCATAAAATATTTTTACGTGAGAGTTGGACTATAAACATGTGATGTGAAAGTTGGACATTAAAGAAAGCTGAGCACTGAAGAACTGATGCTTTTGAACTGTGGTGTTGGAGAAGACTCTTGAGTCCCTTGGACAGCAAGGAGATCCAACCAGTGTATCCTAAAGGAAATCAGTCCTGAAGAGTCATTGGAAGGACTGATGCTGAAGCTGAAACTCCAGTACTTTGGCCACCTGATGCAAAGAACCAACTCATTGGAAAAGACCTCAATGCTGGGAAAGATTGAAGGTGAGAGGATAAGAGGACGACAGAGAATGAGATGGTTGGATGACATCACTGACATGATGGACATGAGTTTGAGTAAGTTCCAGCAGTTCATGATGGACAGGTAAGCCTGGTGTGCTGCAGTCCAGGGGGTCTCAAAGAGTAGGACACAACTGAGAAACTGAACTAAAAATATTTTTATATTCTCTTCATTTAATCCTCTCAATGATGGTGTGACTAAGTCATTATCCAGTTTTGAAAAAATAAAGAAAATATTTCATTAAAGAATGTGTCTAAAAAATATCCCCTCTTTTCTTATTTTAAAATGGTCCTGACTTATATGGAAAATAAACTAATTAAAATACATGCAAAATATGCAAATAAATTTTCTGCTACCGTATTTTAGTGTAAGAACACAGAGTTGAATCATTGTTTAAACTTCAAGAAGTCAGTATCCATTTGCTCAAGAAATTAAGCTTGAGATAATTATGTGTAAAGTAAAAAACATACACTACATCCACATACTGAACAGCTGAGACAACGTAAATAAGTGGAACAGGGATGAGGAACTGACATAGAAATCTGATGTAAAATCTATGCAGTAAATTTGATTCCTATGTTGTCCAAGGCATGTGAATTAGTCATTCATAGTTATTAAATGTATTCATTACTAGAATTTAGAGCTGTCTAGGGCATACATGATTTGTTGCCTCTGGGAATTTAAAGCCTATCTACACAGATGCATATTAAATAAATATTTACCAAAAAGGAAAGAAACATTGAGAGCCAATCCAATTGAGAGTTTATCATGATTTAGTATGACACAGTTTCCTTTCAGGAAGTAATATGTTAGCTGATATCTCAGAAATAGGAAAGATTAAATTCTTCATTGTTGTTTGTTTAGTCGCTCAGTCATGTCCAACTGTCTGTGACCCCATGAAGACCCACGAGACTTCTCTGCCCATGGGATTTTCCAAGCAAGAACACTGAGTGGGTTGCTATTTCCTTCTCTAGAAGATCCTTCCCACCCAGGGATCAAACCCATGTCTTCTGCATTGGCAGGGTGACTCTTCACCACTGAGCAACCAGAGAAGCCTTGATTTGTAAATTAAAAAGAAAAGGAAAAGAAATAGATTCAGGTTTACCTTTATTTCTTGAGGTCATGACGTTTGAGGATCTTGGAACAGATTACCATGGCTGAATGAGAGAGAGCAATGGGAAATGTGAAGCAAAGTGAGAAAGAATTGGGAAGGGTCACATTAAGCATGGCTATGTTAGCCATATACTGATTTTGTTAACATTTTAAAGTGAAATTAGAAGTTATTCCAAAGGTTTAAATAGAGAGGGATGGCTTGATTTGTTTTGTGATTTTAAAAGATATATTGAGCCAAATAAGAGGCTATTAGGTGTACGTCAAGGTTGTATATTGTCACCTTGCTTATTTAACTTATATGCAGAGTACATCATGAGGAACGCTGGGCTGGAAGAAGCACAAGCTGGAATCAAGATTGCTGGGAGAAATATCAATAACCTCAGATATGCAGATGACACTACCCTTATGGCAGAAAGTGAAGAGGAACTCAAAAGCCTCTTGATGAAAGTGAAAGAGGAGAGTGAAAAGGTTGGCTTGAAGCTCAACATTCGGAAAACAAAGATCATGGCATCTGGTCCCATCACTTCATGGGAAATAGATGGAAAAACAGTGGAAACAGTGTCAGACTTTGTTTTTTTGGGCTCCAAAATCACTGCGGATGCTGATTGCAGCCATGAAATTAAAAGACGCTTGCTCCTTGGAAGGAAAGTTATGACCAACCTTGATAGTATATTGAAAAGCAGAGACATTACTTTGCCGACCAAGGTCCGTCTAGTCAAGGCAATGGTTTTTCCCGTGGTCATGTATGGATGTGAGAGTTGGACTGTGAAGAAAGCTGATCGCCGAAGAATCGATGCTTTTGAACTGTGGTGTTGGAGAAGACTCTTGAGAGTCCCTTATACTGCAAGGAGATCCAACCAGTCCATTCTAAAGGAGATCAATCCTGGATGTTCATTGGAGGGACTGATGCTAAAGCTGAAACTCCAATACTTTGGCCACCTCATGAGACGAGTTGACTCACTGGAAAAGACTCTGATGCTGGGAAAGGTTGGGGGCGGGAGGAGAAGGGGACGACGGAGAATGAGATGGCTGGATGGCATCACCGATTCTGTGGACATGAGTTTGAGTGTACTCCGGGAGTTGGTGATGGACAGGGAGGCCTGGCGTGCTGTGATTCATGGGGTCGCGGAGAGTCGGACACGACTGAGCGACTGAACTGAACTGAACTGAACTGAGTAGTAGAATTAGTTGCTCAGTTATGTTGGACTCTTTGTGACCCCATGGACTATAGTGTTCCAGTCTCCTCTGTCCATGGAATTCTCCAGGCAAGAATACTGGAGTGGCCATTTCCTACTCCAGGGTATCTTCTCCACCCAGGTTTTTAATCTGGGTCTCCCACATTGTACGCAGATTCTTTACCATCTGAGCTATCAGGGAAACTATAAATAGCAGGCTACTGGAATAATTTGAGTGAGAAATACTGGTGTCTCTGGGATGGTGTTTGTGAAAGATGGGGAAGTTGATAGGACCAAATAATTCATTAACTGAGTGGTCAAGGAGGACCCTTCAGAGACATATTCTTCTCATGGTGATTGAAGAACAAGAGGCCAACTTATATTACAAAAACACATTTCCTGTTTTGCTTCAGTCACATCTGCTGACAACCCATTGGCAAAAGAAGTATATAGCTGAGGCCAAAGAGGTGGGAAGTTTACTCCACCTTTGGCGGGATAACTCCAGTCACATAGAAAATGGTGTAGACACATTTTGTAGTTGAACAGTTTATTCAAGTACGTATGAGGGAAAAGGTAAAGTTTTTAGAGAATAGTTTCAGGAGTTCTATCTGCAAATAGTAAGATTTATAGGTAGACTGACTATATAATAAAAGTAGGACACTTTCCAGAGTGAAAGAGGATGGACATTAATAGATTTGCTGAAACCACAGGTGTAAACTAGGGCTGCGTGTGGCAAATGGGGATACATAGTTATGCGAGGCATGAGAAGAAAAAAGACACATGTGGAAAAGGAGTAACATTTGATCAAAGATGCTAGAAAAATAATTCTTCTAATATAAAGATTCCAGCCTGTAGATTAAACAGTTCATTGAATTTCAGGAATGATTGTTGAGAAAAAAAATACAACAGAGCATATTCCGATAAAATCTTTACATTCTAAAAATATGGAAAAAATTTTATAAGCCTCTGGTACTAAATGTGCTACCCATAAATAAAAAAAGAACCATACTAAAGTTAGTGCAGTACATAAAACCAAAAACTAATGGACTAATATCTAGGGACAAGATAGAAAATGTAATTAGAATCCTTTCATGATGCCTTTTTATGATATAACAAAAGAAAGTGTCTCAAAATTTTATTGTACTTTTATGAATGTGAGTCGGAGGAGGGGCAGTGTGAGGAGGAAAACATAATTCCTTTGTTAGAAAATATTAGTAAAACGGTATGTATAATTAAGTGTGAAGAGAAAGAAAAGAGTGGTAGCCACTGAAGAAAAGGTAAAGGACCACTTCAGAATTAATGAGGGGATGGCATAGAGCACAGTATTGTCCTTTAGTATTCAGTCCTTCCATTTCTTGTAAGAGAATTATCCATCTCCTATTGCCACGTGACTTGCAGCTCCTTCTGTGGGTAGATTTTTACTTGATTGTACTACTGATGGTCTACTTCATTTGACTAGCTTTGACCAATGGGATCAGAGTAGATAAAACATACCCTCTTGGAACAAAAGCTTTAAGTACAGTTGTGGTTCAGCTTTCTCTTTTACTTTTTTTCCTTATACCACTACCATAACATATTCCAAATAAGAGTTGTATCTTCAGCCTGGGTAATAATATAAGCAGATTCATATGATAGGAATGCTGAAACTGATCTGTAACTGCCCATATAGCTGATCTGTTACAGCCCATATAGCAAAGCTCAATAAAACAGAATTGCTCCAGATAAAAGAAAAGCAAACTAAAATTTGGCGTGTTGGTGGTGGCAGTTAGTCTGTTATAAGAGGCTGGAAGACAATCACTCATGTTGTACAGTCTTAAATACTTGGTAGACTTTTGCTTATGTAAAGTTAATATGAAACTAAAATGGGCTAGACTGGCAAGGCCATTAGGTCCTCTGGCAAACCCTCTAAATGGATTAACATGGCCTTCATTAATGTTTCTCTATGGACAAAATGGTTTACTGAATAGACCTTAAGAACATGATGTATGAGATTATATACTATGGTTATTTTTTGGTTGTTTCTAGAAAACCAGGGAATATTAGGTCGTTTGTTACTGCCCCCATCCTCTCAAAATATAGTTGACTGAAACACAGGTTTTCCCTAGGGGGGGAAAAAATTGTTATCCAACCAACAAAAATATGGAAAATCAAAATATGGAAAAATCAACTAATGAAGTAAAAAAAAATGTTATGTGAGATATAAGAAGCTCAATTGTCTACACATCATCACTGAATGTGAATGCATTGATTTCATCCATTAAAAAAAAAATGAGAGGTCAAAAAATACTGCTCGATTATATGCTGTTAAACAGCAAAAAGAGAAAAAATTAATATGAAGCAAATAAAAGGATATTGAAATGAAATAAAATGAACAAGGAAATAAGGGTTAAATACACATAATAATGAAGAAGAAATATATTTAGAAAAGTTAGAATTTTTAAGGCTAGCTAAAGCATTAATAAGAACAGACAGAATTTTTTGTTGATTTGAAAACATGTAGATAAGAGTTAAAAATCCTTATAGAGCAAACAGCAGCTAAATACGTAAAAGAAAATCTTGGAAATGCAAAAACATTTACAAAATTAGAAATGCAGATTTCAATAAACTCTTCAAAGTCTGAGTGATGTAAAAGGCAATAAATATTAACACAGAACAAAAATGCAATGAATCAAATAAATTTGATATGGATACTTAGACTCATGGCTATCTCATATAGGATGCTTATTTTTTTTAATCTGTGGAAAATTTACAAAATTGTGCACATACTAGAACTCATGAATAAATATATAAAACGAATCTTTATAAGTTCTATGAAGCTGAACATTTTTAGGCCCTGTGTTTTGGTCATCCCCAACTACTTTTGTGTTCGGAATAATAGTTATAGAGTACCTTTGGAGAGTCCAATGGCAAATTTAAAAATATACAAAAAGCAATAAATATGAGAACACTTCATATCAAAAATTATGGGATGAAGTTTATGTACCTAGAGTAAGTTTATAATTTTAGGTACCATCATTATAAGAAAGATGAATGACCAAATTGAATTATTTTTAAACAATTAGGCAATGAACACCATTATTTAAGAAGATAAACCAAAATGAAATAGGAAGATGAGTTTAATAAAGATAGAATAAAATTTAAGAAAAAATAAGAGATAGTCATCAGTATGCATAAAATTCAGAAGCTCATATTTTTAAAAGTCAAATGATATTTATTAAAAGGCTGACAAAGTAAACATGCATAAATGAAAGTGAAAAATGAGAAGTAATAAAGATACAGGAGAAATAAAAGCATTAAACATCACCTCATGTTAAACCTTATAGAACACATTTGAAAAATTTTAAGGAAACGGATGATTTCTAACAAATACAAATTACCAAAATTAATTCAAGAAATAGACAAGTTGAAAATATGCATCACAATGGTAGAAACAGAATATGTGTTTAAAAACTACAGTGTAAGGAACCCGGATCAACTAAGTTTTAGCCAACTGTTAGGTAGCTTCATTCTCAAGTTATTTCAAGGTATCAGTTCAGTTCAGTTGCTCAGTCATGTCTGACTCTTTGTGACCCTATGGACTGCAGCATGCCAGGGTTCCCTGTCCATCACCAACTCCCAGAGTCGATTCAAACTCATGTCCATCTCATTGGTGCTGCCATCTAACCGTCTCATTCTCTGTCATCCCCTTCTCCTCCCACTTTCATCTTTCCCCATCAGGGTCTTTTCCAACGAGTCAGTTCTTTGCATCAGGTGGCCAAATATTGGAGCTTTAGCATCAGTCCTTCCAATGAATATTCAGGACTGATTTCCTTTAGGATACACTGGTTGGATCTCCTTTCTGTCCAAGGGACTCTCAAGAGTCTTCTTCAACACCAAAGTACGAAAGCATCAATTCTTCGCTGCTCAGCTTTCTTTACAGTCCAACTCTCACATCCATATATGACTACTGGGAAAACCATAGCCTTGACTAGATGGACCTTTGTTGGTAAAGTAATGTCTCTGCTTTTTAATATGCCATCTAGGTAGGTCATAGCTTTTCTTCAAAGGAGCAAATATCTTTTAATTTCATGGCTGCAGTCACCATCTGCAGTGATTTTAGAGTCCCTCCAAAATAAAGTCTCTCGCTGTTTCCACTGTTTTCAAAGTATCAGTTCAGTTCAGTTGCTCAGTTATGTCCGACCCTTTGCGATCCCATGAATTGCAGCAGGCCAGGCCTCTCTGTTCATCACCAACTCCCAGAGTTTGCTCAAACTCATGTCCATAGAGCCGGTGATGCCATCCAGCCATCTCATCCTCTGTTGTCCCCTTCTCATCCTGCCCCCAATCCCTCCCAGCATCAGAGTCTTTTCCATTGAGTCAACTCTTCGCATGAGGTGGCCAAAGTATTGGAGTTTCAGCTTTAGCATCAGTCCTTCCAATGAACATCCAGGATTGATCTCCTTTAAAATGGACTGGCTGGATCTCTTTGCAGTCCAAGGGACTCTCAAGAGTCTTTTCCAGCACCACAGTTCAAAAGCGTCAATTCTTCGGCATGCACCTTTCTTCACAGTCCAACTCTCACATCCATACATGACTACTGGAAAAACCATAGCCTTGACTTAGACGGACCTTGGTTGGCGAAGTAATGTCTCTACTTTTTAATATGCTATCTAGGTTGATCATAACTTTCCTTCCAAGGAGTAAGCGTCTTTTAATTTCATGGCTGCAATCAGCATCTGCAGTGATTTTGGAGCCCAGAAAAATAAAGTCTGCCACTCTTCCACTGTTTCCCCATCTATTTCCCATGAAGTGATGGGACCAGATGTCATGATCTTAGTTTTCTGAATGTTGAGCTTCAAGCCAACTTTTTCACTCTCCTCTTTCACTTTCATCAGGAGGCTTTTTAGTTCTTCTTCACTTTCAGCCATAAGGGTGGTGTCGTCTGCATATCAGGTTATTGATATTTCTCCCAGCAATCTTGATTCCAGCTTGTGCTTCAATGTATAAAGACAGACAATTCTTCAGTTAGTTTTATGAGATCAACTTGATTTAAGTTTCCAATCTCAAAAAGAAAAAAAGAAAGACAAAGTGAGAGACAAAAACAAACACAGAGAAATTATTTATGAATATAAAAATATATATTCTTAAATAAAATATGAACAAATAGAAGCAAGGAATACATGAAAATATAATGTAAAGTTACTAAGAGGGCTTTATTCTATTAATAAAAGTGTGAGTCACTATAAAGAATTTTACTTATATAAATTTTACATTCACACATTCAAGGAGAAAAACTGAAAAATTCTATTGGTAGGTTACAATAAGTCGTTTGCTAATATAAAAATTCATTCCTAATGAAAAGTATGAGTACAACAGAAACGGAAGGAATAAATCATTAAGCCATTTACCAGAATCTTCAAACAAACGTTACCTTATAGGACGAAATTCTAAAACTATTTAAAACAAATAAGTTAATGGGAACCTGTCTCTCATCATATTATGTAATATTGTAATATTTTCTTGAGTTTTTATAAATATAAGAATTCAGAAGTCAATATTAACTTTTAAAAGAGATAAAATTATGTTTCTTTGTGATAATATGATTAATTACCTACAACCCTCATCTTTGTTCTCAACTACTGAAATGAGTAAGGTGACTTGATATAAAATTAGTGATTACAAAAATCAGTATGTTGTCTTAAATTTAGCAGCAAACAGCTAATGAAAGAAATGGAGAAATTAATCTATTCACTATGAACAACAATAATAACTAATCCATCGAACCAAAATCAGGAAATTTTATGAAATACTTACCCATAAATTTAACAAGAAATACAGAGACTGCATATGAACAAAGTGAGAGCACATTTATTTAAAGACAACATGAGATCTGAAAAAAAGAAAAGTCATCTCATGTTTTTAAGTGGGAAAAAACTATGTCATAATATATAAATTATCTCCCAATCAATAGATATTTAATGCATTTAGTACAATTAGCCTAACTCTAATGCTTTCTACTTAGAGATATCAAGGGAACATTTCATGCAAAGATGGGCTCGATAAAGGACAGAAATTGTATGGACCCAACAGAAGCAGAAGATATTAAGAAGAGGTGGCAGGAATACACAGAAGAACTGTACAAAAAAGATCTTCACGACCAAGATAGTCACGATAATGTGATCACCGACCTAGAGCCAGACATCTTGGAATGTGAAGTCAAGTGGGCCTTAGAAAGCATCACTACGAACAAAGCTAGTGGAGGTGATGGAATTCCAGTTGAGCTATTTCAAGTCTTGAAAGATGATGCTGTGAAAGTGCTGCACTCAATATGCCAGCAAATTTGGAAAACTCAGCAGTGGCCACAGGACTGGAAGAGGTCAGTCTTCATTCCAATCCCAAAGAAAGGCAATGCCAAAGAATGCTCAAACTACCGCACAATTGCACTCATCTCACACGCTAGTAAAGTCATGCTCAAAATTCTCCAAGCCAGGCTTCAGCAGTATGTAAACCGTGAACTCCCAGATGTTCAAGCAGGTTTTAGAAAAGGCAGAGGCACCAGAGATCAAATTGCCAACATCCGCTGGATCATGGAGAAAGCAAGAGAGTTCCAGAAAAACATCTATTTCTGCTTCATTGACTATGCCAAAGCCTTTGACTGTGTGGATCACAATAAACTGTGGAACATTCTGAAAGAGATGGGAATCCCAGACCACCTGACCTGCCTCTTGAGAAACCTGTATGCAGGTCAGGAAGCAACAGTCAGAACTGGACATGGAACAACCGACTGGTTCCAAACAGAAAAAGGTGTACGTCAAGGTTGTATATTGTCACCTTGCTTATTTAACTTATATGCAGAGTACATCATGAGGAATGCTGGGCTGGAAGAAGCACAAGCTGGAATCAAGATTGCCGGGAGAAATATCAATAACCTCAGATATGCAGATGACACCACCCTTATGGCAGAAAGTGAAGAGGAACTCAAAGGCCTCTTGATGAAAGTGAAACAGGAGAGTGAAAAGGTTGGCTTGAAGCTCAACATTCAGAAAACAAAGATCATGGCATCTGGTCCCATCACTTCATGGGAAATAGATGGAAAAACAGTGGAAACAGTGTCAGACTTTGTTTTTTTGGGCTCCAAAATCACTGCAGATGCTGATTGCAGCCATGAAATTAAAAGACGCTTGCTCCTTGGAAGGAAAGTTATGACCAACCTTGATAGTATATTAAAAAGCAGAGACATTACTTTGCCAACCAAGGTCCGTCTAGTCAAGGCAATGGTTTTTCCCATGGTCATGTATGGATGTGAGAGTTGGACTGTGAAGAAAGCTGATCGCCGAAGAATCGATGCTTTTGAACTGTGGTGTTGGAGAAGACTCTTGAGAGTCCCTTATACTGCAAGGAGATCCAACCAGTCCATTCTAGAGGAGATCAATCCTGGATGTTCATTGGAGGGACTGATGCTAAAGCTGAAACTCCAATACTTTGGCCACCTCATGCGACGAGTTGACTCACTGGAAAAGACTGTGATGCTGGGAAAGGTTGGGGGCAGGAGGAGAAGGGGACGACGGAGAATGAGATGGCTGGATGGCATCACCGACTCTGTGGACATGAGTTTGAGTGTACTCCAGGAGTTGGTGATGGACAGGGAGGCCTGGCGTGCTGTGATTCATGGGGTCGCGGAGAGTCGGACACGACTGAGCGACTGAACTGAACTGAATGCTTTCTAAATCTACTTATTGAAAACTTTAGAAGTATTTCATGAGGTAAGAAGGTAATTAGAAAATGTCAGTACTACAGCCTAAAGTAAAATGTTTTATATATTTTCTAATTATTGTTGCATTACGTACAAAGTTTCCCAGATATTCTTATATCTTGAACTTCTGCTGAAATCTCGAACTTTTTGGTGATTGTGGTGAGAGTATTACTGCAATATATCATAAGTTATTTGCTCCACCACATATTATTTTGTATTGTTTTTTGAAAAATAGTAAAATAAGGGAAGAAAAATGACTTGAGTTTCCATATTGCTGCAAATATTCTTACTTGCTATATAATTTCTTTTATACTGATGAAACATAGATGGGGTTCTCCAAACTATTTTATCAAAAAGTATATGAAAGTTTAATCTAATATTTTGATTTGTATATTCAAAGCAATAATAAAAAAGGAAGCCATAATAGTAATATGTGGTAAAAGGATCTACAGTAGATTTCTAGAAGCCATCTGTATTTAGAAAAGAGAATTTGTATAATGCGTGTCATACGTATGTTTCATTTAATGCTAGAGTGATTATTGACAGGAGTAGAGACAGCTTATTTAATGAGGCGATGTTTTAAATTATATATTTATTTTTTGAACACTTCCCCCAAACACTAGACTACTTAAATGAAAAAATAATTTGCACACGTGTGTGTTCAGTCATTCAGTCATGTCCAACTCTTTGTGACCCCTTGAATTGTAGCCCATCGGGCTCCTCTGTCTGTGACATTTTCCAGGCAGGAATACTGGAGTGTGTTGCCATTTCCTACTCCAAGGGATCTTCCAGTTCCAGTGATCGAACTGGCATCCCTTAGTTCTCCTGCATTGGCAGATGAATTCTTTACCACTATGACCACCTGGGAAGCTCATATATAGGACATTTAATAATCACACATTTTCCCTCAGAATTAAAAATTTGTGAAGCAGGTAACACACCTTCCACCTTTTAGGTATACGCTGTATTCCTAAACAGATGACACAGTATTTGTCAGAATGTATTTGATAGTTGATGCACATGTACATCACACACATACACCATAAAATGCATTTAATTGGCTATTTTTCATCTTATTCCATAGAAAAAAAATAGTTATTTTTTATAGCCCCTGTGCATCTAGGAGAGGTGATATGGCTACTTTTAGAATCGATTCTAAGCAGAAAATGATCATCTCTGACATATATAAATGAAGTAAAAGATAACAAGTGTACTACAAACTCTTTTCACCTATCATAAGAAGAAATGAGGACACAGGATCCATATGTAATTATCAGATGGTAGAGGGTCAGTATGGAGAAGGCAATGGCACCCCATTCCAGTACTCTTGCCTGGAAAATCCCATGGATAGAGGGGCCTGGTAGGCTAAAGTCCATGGGATCGTGAAGAGTTGGACACGATTGAGCGACTTCACTTTCACTTTTCAGTTTCACGCATTGGAGAAGGAAATGGCAACCCACTCCAGTGTTCTTGCCTAGAGAATCCCAGGGACAGTGGAGTCTGGTGGGATACTGTCTGTGGGGTCGCACAGAGTCAGACACGACTGGTGTGACTTAGCAGCAGCAACAGCAGAGGCTCAGTAAACCTGTCTGTGAAGGAATGTGTGGGTAGAGAGAATTTCTCCTACCCTAACCAACATTAGTTATCTGCCGAGAGACAGAGATACACTTTTGTATGTTTGTTTCTCTATCAAATGTGTACAATTCTGTGATTGATCTGTAATTGCAGTTTAACATAGGCTTCTTAACTAATACTTTTCAAGTCTCTGCATGCATGTTGCATGTTCAGTCATGTCCTACTCTTTGCAACCTCATGGACTGTAGCCACCAGGCTCCTCTGTCTGTGGAATTTGCCAAGCAGGAATACTGGAGTGGATTGCCAATTCCATCTCGAAGGGATCTTCCTGACCCAGGGATCAAACCTGCATCTCCTTCACTAAGCCAGCCAGTTCAGTTCAGTTGCTCAGTCGTGTCCGACTCTTTGCGACCCCATGAATCACAGCACACCAGGCCTCCCTGTCCATCACCAACTCCTGGAGTTCACTCAAACTCATGTCCATCGAGTCGGTGATGCCATCTAGACATCTCATTTTCTGTCGTCCCCTTCTTCTCCTGCCCCAATCTCTCCTAGCATCAGAGTCTTTTCCAGTGAGTCAACTCTTCCCATGAGGTGGCCAAAGTATTGGAGTTTCAGCTTTAGCATGAGTCCTTCCAGTGAACACCCAGGACTGATCTCCTCTAGAATGGACTGGTTGGATCTCCTTGCAGTCCAAGGGACTCTCAAGAGTCTTCTCCAGAACCACAGTTCAAAAGCATCAATTCTTCGGTAATCAGCTTTCTTCACAGTCCAACTCTCACATCCATCCATGACCACGGGAAAAACCATAGCCTTGACTAGACGGACCTTTGTTGGCAAAGTAATGTCTCTGCTTTTTAATATGCTATCTAGGTTGGTCATAACTTTCCTTCCAAGGAGTAAGCGTCTTTTAATTTCATGGCTGCAATCAGCATCTGCTGTGATTTTGGAGCCCAAAAAAATAAAGTCAGCCACTATTTCCACTGTTTCCACATCTATTTCCCATGAAGTGATGGGACCAGATGCCATGATGTTAGTTTTCTGAATCTTGAGCTTCAAGTCAACATTTTCACTCTCCTCTTTCACTTTCATTAAGAGGCTTTTGAGTTCCTCTTCACTTTCTGCCATAAGGGTAGTGTCATCTGCATGTCTGAGGTTATTGATATTTCTCCTGGCAATCTTGATTCCAGCTTGTGCTTCTTCCAGCCCAGCATTCCTCATGATGTACTCTGCATATAAGTTAAATAAGCAAGGAGACAATATACAGCCTTGACATACTCCTTTTCCTATTTGCAACCAGTCTGTTGTTCCATGTCCAGTTCTAACTGTTGCTTCCTGACCTGCATACAGGTTTCTCAAGAGGCAGGTCAGGTGGTCTGGTATTCCCATCTCTTTCAGAATTTTCCACAGTTTATTCAGATCCACACAGTCAAAGGCTTTGGCATAATCAGTAAAGCAGAAATAGATATTTCTTCTGGAACTCTCTTGCTTTCTCCATGATCCAGTGGATGTTGGCAATTTGATCTCTGGTGCCTCTGCCTTTTCTAAAATAAGCTTGAACATCTGGAAGTTCATGGTTCACGTATTGCTGAAGCCTGGCTTGGAGAATTTTGAGCATGACTTTACTAGCATGTGAGATGAGTGCAATTGTGTGGTAATTTGAGCATTATTTGGCATTGCCTTTCTTTGGCATTGGAATGAAAACTGACCTTTTCCAATCCTGTGGCCACTGCTGAGTTTTCCAAATTTGCTGGCATACTGAGTGCAGTATTTACACAGCATCATCTTTCAGGCTTTGAAATACCTCAACTGGAATTCCATCACCTTCACTAACTGTGTTCGCAGTGATGCTTTCTAAAGCCCACTTGACTTCACATTCCAAGATGTCTGGCTCTAAGTGAGTGATCACACCATCATGATTATCTTGGTCGTGAATATCTTTTTTGTACAGCTCTTCTGTGTATTCTTGCCACCTCTTCTTAATATCTTCTGCTTCTCCTAGGTCCCTACCATTTCTGTCTGGTAGCAAAACATAATAAAGAATACATATAGCTATGACACAAACTGGAATTTTATTAATATCATAACAGAATTTTTAGATAGAGAATTCAATCACTAGTGTATTTTTAAAAAGTAGCATGTAGCGAGAGTTAATAAAGATCCTCATTACGTATCAATTTCAAACAATTTCCTTCAAAATCCTTAGGAATGTCCAGGTATTACCTGCCCTGTTTCTGCCCTCTCTCTGACTATCCGATTTCATTCCTGACAGCTTCAATGATGGAGGAAAATGGTAGAAGTATTTCCTAAGATATACAGCCTATGCTCAGCAGGCATATCTATCCAGGAGAATATGCACAGGGAATGTCTGCTCTGATTTGAACTGCTTTCCTAGGGGCACATCCCTTGGACCCTGTGTGATATTCAAACATAAGTGCTTTAGCTCATCGAGGACAATGCAGGATTGCTTTATTTTGACAAACACTCATCAAATGTTGATAGAGTCATTAGAAATCAACAAATAAATTCTCAACCAAGAGGGGATTTACAGCTTGCGTGATCTCTTTTGTTTTTGTAGATTGCAGTCTGTATTTTAGAGAACAAACACATAGTGTTTGCTTAAACATAGTAGTCAATTGTTATTACTTTATTTACATGATAAAGTCAAGTCTCACTCCAAGTTTAAGGCCATTATTTCTGGTGGTTTCCTATAGCTTATTACTCTTCAAAAATGAAATAAAACTTAAAATTTCCATTAACTTAAATACCATAGTTTTGAAAGGGATATGGAATTGGCCAGTGATGAGAGTGATAAGCTCTAGGACTATGTGCTTGGAGTGACTTTGTTAGGCTCAACAGGATGGTCTGGAAAGTAGACTCAAATAAAAATCCATGCTGAGAACTACTGCGATCCTCTACTGAGGGAGGTGAACAGATGTAAGGCAGGGAGATGGAGGAAAGAGCCTGAGATGTAGAGAGCTAACCTGTGATTCACAGATTTTAAGCAACAAATACACAGAAATGTTTTTTCTTTAAACAAAATAAATATGTTAATATGGCACACCCCAATTAAAGCTGAGAGCTGCCTTGTCTCACTCCACTTTATAATTTCCATAATCTTTACCAACAAATAATTGGCTCCATTAAAAGATGAGTGATAAGCAGGAAAGACACAAGACATAACTTGTCCATTGGAAGAGAAAATATACAAGGCAAAAGCACACAAAGACATTACATTTCAAGAGCACTTATCAAGAAAACATAACATTTGTAATAGACATGGCTTCAAATGATCTTAATAATAAACGAAACTCAAAGAGTAGGTGAATATGATTGAAGAATAGATAATTGAAATGTGAAAAAGGTGAAAAAAATCTAACAGAAAACGATAGCCCAGAAAAAGATAACAGAAATAAACACCATGTTAGAAGCAAGGGACTTAAAAATAAATGCAATTCAAAATTGCATTGTGATTATGAGTGATTATCCCATAACAGAAAATTTAAAAAATTGAAATATAAAATTATTAATGGCTGATATTTGAGAAGATAAATGATTTGTAATATGCAATACTATAAAGAATAACATAAGCAATATTATGGCTTCTGACAGAAAAAGCAATAAGACATGAGGATTTAGGCATAAAAGAAGAAAAATGTTCCTGAAATAAGTATTTCCTTTTAAAAAATTATGATTAATATTTGCATAGTTCTCAAAAAAACATAAAGCATCTAAGTACTTGTATACAGAATAAATTTTCTTCAGTTACAAAGGCAACATGAAAAATATTTTATGTATGCCAGAACCTCAGGAATAGAACATTGATATTTGAGGTCCTTAGTAAAAGAGAGCCAAATATTCAGCCAAATAATGTAGAAACCTGGAATGGAGAAGCAAAGTGTGGGCATTATATCTCTTTAAAAAATGAACAAAAAAACCTACTAAACCATTTCAAAATGTTTGTAAAATATAAATATTATAAACCTTATTTAAAACTAATAACTCAATTAACAAAGCAATAGGAGATAAGGAATGAAAGTTGGTAGGAACTTCCTGTATGGTAGCATTATCATTTTTCACAGAGGAGAGTCAACAGAGTATTAAGAAGCTTAAATTTTTAAAATAAAATCTCTAACATCAAACTTATTTCTAATGTATTTTTTTAAGTTCAGTATCATTTTTGCAAGCATATCATTTGTAAACATATCTAATTATCAGTAATTTCTTCCCTTTCACTTCTGTTTCATTGTTTTACTAACTCTTAAATTTAATACATAACTGATTCAAAAGACACTGATAGTATAAATTCAACTTTGTCTGAAAATCTGTTAATGTCACTTAAACAAGATTTCAGCTGAAAATAACAGAAAATATGACTTCTGTTGCTGCTGCTGCTGCTAAGTCACTTAACTCGTGTCCGACTCTGTGTGACCCCATAGACGGAAGCCCACCAGGCTCCCCCGTCCCTGGGATTCTCCAGGCAAGAACACTGGAGTGGGTTGCCATTTCCTTCTCCAATGTGTGAAAGTGAAAAGTGAAAGTGAAGTCGCTCAGTCATGTCCGACCCTTAGCGACCCCACAGACTGCAGCCCACCAGGCTCCTCTGTCCATGGGATTTTCTAGGTAAGAGTACTGGAGTGGCTTGCCATTGCCTTCTCCGACTTCTGTTGCTATAAACATAAATAATGTTTATTTCTCTAATATAATTTTAAAAAATTGGAAGATAAGCAGCTGCTGAACCAATGACTCAAAAGTTTGTGCAATTATTAATTGTTTTCTCCTGTTCCAAGAAAGAAGGGGGAAACAGACAAGGGGAAGGGAGTGTGATCAGACTTGTGCTTATGTTTCACTGACCACTCCTGGCTTCAAGGGAGTCTGGACAAGTGACTCATACAGGCTTTCTAATGTGATTTAGAGTAGGTAAGGGTAAGAGGTTGAGTGATCTGAGATAGGTGTCTACTACATATATGTTCCTTCTTTATATAATAATGGAAGAGTTTCAGAAATAAAGTGCAACTTTTTTTAACCACAGATAATATATAGATTTTTTCAATTTTTTTGTTTATTTATTTTTAATTGGTTGATGATTGCTTTACCAATATTGGTTTGAGTTCTGTCATACATCAACGTATATTAACCATAGGTATACATATACCCCTTCCCTCTTGAATCTCCCTCCCACCTCCCACCCATTCCCACCCCTCTAGGTCATTACAGAGCCCCAGTTTGAGTTCCCTGAGTCATACAGCAAATTCCCATTGGCTATCTATTTACATGTGTTACTGTATATGCATCCATGCCACTCTTTCCATTTATCTCACACTTTCCCTCTTCTCCCCCACCCAATTTTTTTAATCTGATATTTTATATTTTAAAAACAAAAGGAGGTGCAATCAAAGATATATCATCAATATCTATCCATATAGTTGAAACCAATGAAAACATTCATTAAATATATAACATCATTTTGCATATATGGAAATCACACGGGATAACTCCAGCAATGAAAATACATATAAAATATTATGTATGATTACAATATATGCTAAATATATTGTCATTGTAATCATTTAAAATGTTTATTTAACAAAGATATTCCCTAAGTTCCAATATGATGCTCAGCAACATTTTCTTAGAGAATTTGTAGTCATTAATAGCTTTCTCATTATCTAAGAGGAAATGACACATCTCTTGTGAAGTTGCAGCAATGTTATCTGTTACATCTTTGTTTTCAAACTTCTTTCAGCACGTTCATCTGTTACACCTCTTTCTAGTCATAAATTGCTTTGGTTCAATGACATTTATAGTATTTTTACAACAAGAAATAGTTTTTGATAGAGCCATTTTTCAATCATTCTCTTACAATCAACATTGCTGTCCATGTTGTGAGGATCAAACCAGGACTAGCTGGTCATTTACAGCCTGGCAGGTCACACACAGTCACAATCCACACAATATAGCAAACCCTCCTTCAGTTAGTATTCTGGCATTGCTTTAGAAATGGTTGATATAAAGATTTTTTTCTTAAAATATTTCTACTCTCTGCTTCCTTTCATTAGACTTCTGGATAAATTATTTTTACTATACTTAATATCTTAATAAAAAGTTGAACTCTTTATTAAACTGTGTCAACAATTTCCTGTCTTTCAAAATTCCTTATTATCAGCTGAAGCATCTGCAATTCTAAGACTACTCAAAAGAACATAGGGTTTAGCATTCTGTCTTCCACAGATTCAGGAGGGTGATCAAGTGTTCTAATTTTCCCAGGACCAAGGAAGTTACTGGGGCTTAGGAATTTTAAACACAGAGAAGTTCTTGGCAAAGCTGGGCAAGTTGCTTACTCCACCAAGGACTGAGCAATTTAGACTTTCAGTAATGAGCATTTTACATAGAAAATAAGATATGTTCAAGATGTTTTGGGTGTACATAATGTTTTAAAGTTATGACCAACCTAGATAGCATTTTAAAAAGCAGAGACATTATTTTGCCAACAAAGGTCCGTCTAGTCAAGGTTATGGTTTTTCCCGTGGTCATGTATGGATGTGAGAGTTGGACTGTGAAGAAAGCTGATCACCGAAGAATTGATGCTTTTGAACTGTGGTGTTGGAGAAGACTCTTGAGAGTCCCTTGGACTGCAAAGACAGCATTTTAAAGGAGATCAGTCCTGGGTGTTCATTGGAAGGACTGATGCTAAAGCTGAAACTCCAATACTTTGGCCACCTCATGTGAAGAGTTGACTTACTGGAAAAGACTTTGATACTGGGGGAGATTGGGGGCAGGAGGAGAAGGGGATGACAGAGAATGAGATGGCTGGGTGACATCACCGACTTGATGGAGGTGAGTTTAAGTGAACTCCGGGAGTTGGTGATGGACAGGGATGCCTGGCGTGCTGTGATTCGTGGAGTCGCAAAAGTTGGACATGACTGAGGGACTGAACTGAACTGAACTGAATGTTTTAAAAATATAACTAAGTAGCATTCATTATTAATAAATTGTGTTGTTGTTTAGTTGCTAAGTTGTGTCTGACTCTTTTGTGACCCTGTGGATCACCAGGCTCCACTGTCCTTTGGATTTCCCAGGGAAGGATTTTGGAGTAGGTTGCTATTTCCTTCTCCAGGGGATCTTCCTGACCCAGGGATCAAATCCATGTCTCTTAGATTGGCAAGTGGATTCTTAACCACTGAACCACCAGGGAATCCCATTAATACATTGTTGTTTTTGTTCAGTTCCTAAGTCATATCTGACTCTTTGTGATCCCATGGACTGTAGCCTGCCAGGCTCCACTAACACAGGGATCAAACCCACCTCTCCTGCACTGGCAGGCAGATTCTTTACCACTGAGCCACCAGGGAAGACCTGTTAACTAAATGTGAATACAAAACACTCAGGAGGACAAAAGTAGATAATTTTATATATTTATATTCATAAGAGGCAGAATTAGTTAACTAAACAGTGGATTTGGAATCAAAAGATCTATGTTTAATTTCTAATTTTACCACTCACAATTTGACCTTTGGCATATCTGTGATCCTCTCTGAACCACACATTTATCTGTTCTGTAAAAGAAGAATGATATTTTTCATCTCTACCTTACTAGACTGTTTTAAAAATCAAGTAAATAAGGTATAAAAGCAAATTGAAAACACTAAAGTACTATACTAACTAATATAGATTGATATATTCAATATTATAGGTTATTATCCAACATTACTTGGTTAGTAATTTATGCTATCATAGTATAAGACAACATCTAGAAGATTATTTATTCACACATCCACTATCATGTCTTCTACAGTGGCTAAAATTTAATAATACAACCAACCGAAACATTTTCTTTTCACTAAAAATAAACTTTCAAAAAAATTTGACAAAAGGATAAATCCAGTATACACACACACATGCACACACACACACACACACATGCACACACACACACACACACACACATATATTCTTATGGCCACAAGGAAAGAATTGACAAAACTAGTAAATACTTAATGATATTAATCACATTATCACTTAAATATTTTCCTGTGTCCACAGATTGAATATATATCCTCAATTCTTAGCTCTGTTAATCACTTGTTCAAAATAATGTAAGCATACACGAATGTTCACAGTATGATGTGACAAAAAGGAATGGTATTTTAAAATTTTTGTCTTTTTATTGAAGTAAAGTTGATTTGCAATATTGTGCCAATCTCTGCTATATAGCAAAGTGACTCCATTTTATACATATGGACTTATTTTATATTCTTTTCCACTATGGTTTATCACAGGATATTGAGAATAGTTTCCTGTGCTATATAGCAGGACCTTGTTGTTTGCCCATCCTATATATAATAGTTTACACCTGCTAATCCCAAGTTCCCACTCCTTCCCTCTCCCAACCCTGCCCCCATGATATCCACAAGTCTGTTCTCTATGTCTGTGAGTCCTTTTATGTTTTGTGGATAGGTTCATTTGTGTCATACTTTAGATTCCACAAAGAAGTGATATCATATGGTATTTGTCTCTCCCTTTCTTATCAGGGACCAGCCTCGATATGGCCCAGGGTATCCTCGGGATGAACGGCGTCAGCGTCAGAGAGAGAGAGAGAGAAAGAGAGAGAGAGAGAGACAGGGGCTGATGATTCCTTGGTTTACGCTGGAAACCAATAAAACCCCAGCACGGGGTTTGCTCTGTTTACGTAGGCCGCAGGCACCCTCTCGAATCACTGGAGGTACCCCACCAGGGCACCCCCTCGAGTGGGTCTTAGAAACCCAGGCAGATAAGTAAATGCAGAGGGCCCAGCGCTCCAAGTATCTCAACCAGAAAAAGGAGAATAGAGAAAGGGACGGAAAAAGAGAAAGAACAACAGGAGGAGACCAAGCTTCAGTGAGCAAGGCCCAAAACTTTATTTTCTAGTGCTGCTTTTATACTCTAAGTTGTGTACATAAAAAATAGAGAAAGAGAGGTATAGAGTCACACCAAAATCACGCGGGGTCAGCAGTCTTGACCCTTATCAGGATCAGGGCTCATTTTTGTATGTCTTGTGATATACAAAAGTTTTGGGTGGTTTACATCATCTTCTGGCCAGGTGGTCTGCTAACAGTTTATGGCCCTCTCTGCTAACAAAGGTTAGTTAGCTAGAAAAAGTCTTATATTCTTTTAAGATGATTTTCCTAAGGTCAGGTGCTAGACACATGACAAAGTTACATTCCTATAAGGCACAGGTGTAGTGAGCTACAAGAAAGGAATTTATTAACTTAAGATCTGATGTGGTTAAATCAAAGGCTACTACTTATATTCTCTATATGTGATTAATATATTTCCAAGGATACAATAGATAGAGGAAACTGCAGCAAGCATTGATTCAACAATGAAATCTTTTTTAGTACTATTCTAATGATTTTAACTTCAACAGATTCCTGTCTTTTAGAATATTAGGCTTTCTGTCCTTCCATGGCTGGGAGGCTGTAAACAGTCACACTCGTAGTTGTAAGAGCCCGGACAAACTTGTCATACTAGTTAGAAAGCTATCAGAGGGGCTTGGATTGGAACACTCCTATTAAGCCAAGGAGAACTTTTTAACTACAGCTCTGAATTAATGTTTTCAGAGAAAGGTGGTTGGGGGGAAGCCCCCGTAAGTATTAGAGGACTTGGTAAGAGGTGTAAGATAGTAAGGCAGTCAGACTCCGGTTTTCTTTGGGGTAGGTGCTCAGGTAAGTCCAGGGGGTTCCTCTAGTCCTGATTAGCCTTTGCCCGTCAGGCCTCTTCCCCAATTGACCTTTGCCATGGGTAGGATTTCCCTCGCTGGCTCCCGGCATTTTCTGACTTACTTCACTTAGTATGATCATCTCCAGTTGCACCCATCTTTCTGCAAATGGCATTATTCTATTTTTATGGCTGAACAGTATTAATATAAAGGAATGGTATTTTAAGTGCATTTAAGAATGCTTGATAAAGTAAAAGATGCTTGAATTGATATCTAGGTAAAGAAGATTCTCAGCAGTTAAGAAGACAGAACTCTGCAAACTAAAGTTATAGTAACTACAAATGTAAAACAACAGAGAAAGTGCATGGATGATTCAAGGAATTAGTGGTTCAGCTAAAATTAAGTACAGAGAAAATGAAGATTATGTCAGGACAAGAGATAGAACAATTTGAATAGGCTAGATTATATAAAATAAGTTCTCTAAGTGGAAACAAATGACTAACTTTTTTTCCAGATATTAGTCAAGTAGCACTAGGTACCAACTCAATGTCTATTTTGTTGTTCTCCCTTAAACATAAAACTTTATTTTTAGTTTTCCAGTCTATCTGTCTAAAGTCTAAAGTCTATTTCCCAGCACTTCCCCCACATTAGAGGTGGTTTGTGAAACAGTCCTATTCCACTAGGTAGTCTGACTACATTGTTTCCCTTGTAGGAGCATAATTTTCTCTCTTTCCCCACCTACCTACCCCAGTTAGGCTGTTAAAAAGGCAGGAGCCTGGAGAAAAATTGTCATTTTGTAACCATGAGATGATAAGAGTGGGGATAGAGAACTATGTGCTAAGAAGAGTAGAGGTGAAAGATAAAAAGAACCAGGAATCATGTCTGATGATGTCACTGGATCCTTGCACCAGCCCCACAACAGCCTCATTCTGGGTTTTTGTTTCTGTGAAATCAATATATAAATGATCCTTAAACAATAACAGTAAAGTCATGCTCAAAATTCTCCAAGCCAGGCTTCAGCAATATGTGAACCGTGAACTCCCAGATGTTCAAGCAGGTTTTAGAAAAGGCAGAGGCATCAGAGATCAAATTGCCAACATCCGCTGGATCATGGACAAAGCAAGAAAGTTCCAGAAAAACATCTATTTCTGCTTCATTGACTATGCCAAAGCCTTTGACTGTGTGGATCACAATAAACTGTGGAACATTCTGAAAGAGATGGGAATCCCAGACCACCTGACCTGCCTCTTGAGAAACCTGGATGCAGATCAGGAAGAAACAGTCAGAACTGGACATGGAACAACACACTGGTTCCAAATAGGCAAAGGAGTACGTCAAGGCTGTATATTGTCACCTTGCTTATTTAACTTATATGCAGAGTACATCATGAGGAACGAAGAAGCACAAGCTGGAATCAAGATTGCTGGCAGAAATATCAATAACCTCAGATATGCAGATGACACTACCCTTATGGCAGAAAGTGAAGAGGAACTCAAAAGCCTCTTGATGAAAGTGATAGAGGAGAGTGAAAAGGTTGGCTTGAAGCTCAACATTCAGAAAACAAAGATCATGGCATCTGGTCCCATCACTTCATGGGAAATAGATGGATAAACAGTGGAAACAGTGTCAGACTTTATTTTTCTGGGCTCCAAAATCATTGCAGATGCTGATTGCAGCCATGAAATTAAAAGATGCTTATTCCTTGGAAGGAAAGTTATGACCAACCTTGATAGTATATTAAAAAGCAGAGACATTACTTTGCCAACCAAGGTCCGTCTAAGTCAAGGCTATGGTTTTTCCAGTGGTCATGTATGGATGTGAGAGTTGGACTGTGAAGAAAGCTGATCGCCGAAGAATTGATGCTTTTGAACTGTGGTGCTGGAGAAGACTCTTGAGAGTCCCTTGGACTGCAAGGAGATCCAACCAGTCCATTCTAAAGGAGGTCAGTCCTGGGTGTTCATTGGAAGGACTTATGCTAAAGCTGAAAATCCAATACTTTGGCCACCTCATGAGACGAGTTGACTCACTGGAAAAGACTCTGATGCTAGGAAAGGTTGGGGGCGGGAGGAGAAGGGGATGACAGAAAATGAGATGGCTGGATGGCATCACTGACTCTGTGGATATGAGTTTGTGTGAACTCCGGGAGTCAGTGATAGACAGGGAGGCCTGGCGTGCTGTGATTCATGGGGTCACGGAGAGTCGGACATGACTGAGTTACTGAACTGAACTGAACTGAAACTATAACAATACACTACATGTCAATAGACATTTGCTGACTAATAAAAAGCCACATATTCAATGATAAAAGTCTTGGGTTATATTTTATAACCAATGGGAAGATATTTAAGTGCTTAAAATTGAGGATTAGTATAATCTCATTTAGGTTTTAGAAACTCCTGCTTCAAGCAGTGTCCAGAACAATGATTTTGTCCTATATAAATTACACAAGTAACATAGAATCCTGTGTTTAAGAAAACAGAGTTTTCAAAGTAAATGTAAGGAAAATTAGAACATCTTAGCTACTGGCTGAATTCTCAGAATTTCAACAGATTCAGTAAATATATATTCAGTAAACGTGTATTCAAGATTTATGTTACTCCTGAATGGGTTATTTTTGACTGGAATAATAACATTTGTCATTGCAGACCTATGGCAACTTGTTTATATTTCCATCTTCTCCTCTCATACAAGAATATGGGGGAAGGAGTTAAACATGAACATAGGCAATATTTTTCAACTGGTGCCTTCCTGAGTTGTTAAAACAAGAAGATATGAAAGCTTGGCAAATGTCATCTCATTGACATAATTGGAAAATACTTTAAAATTTCTAGTCCTTACTTTCTAGTGATGTTGTTTGGTATTATACAGAGAAACAAGCAAACAGTAAGAAAAAATCACTGTATAAGTTATTGTATAAATCTGGATTTTATCACCACGTTTTATTGTACGGTTCCTGAAAGTATGGGCTCTGGACTCACAGATGTTCAGGTATAGATCTTAGCTCTGCCACATTAAGCATATTACCCAGGAAGACCATATTAATGTCCTTTAGGGTGGATTTTTCTCATCTTTAATGGGGGTTTTAGTACATACATATAGGAATGTTATTAGGATTATATGAGATACTATTTGTAAAGTGGTTAACTCAGTACCTGGCACATAGTAATCATTTAATTTAGTGGTAGTTGCAAATAAGAGTCTTACTATTATTACCCTTATCATTACAGTCATCATCATTATTATTACCTCCTATTAGGAGAGAAAACAACTAGTTTAAATGGAAATGAATTCCTGTATAGATTTTCTTTACTATGTGCTTTATATCTTGTTCATTCTTAATTATCCATGTGAGAATTTGGCTGCAAAGATCTATTTTAGTCTGTTTTTAATTCTGGGAAAATTTCTTCTACAAATCTCTGAGCCCTCTACCTGTCTGCACAAATTTTTGTGAATTTAGGATATGCAAACTGATTTTAATAGTGCATGCATGCTAAGTTTCTTCAGTCATGTTTGACTCTTTGTGACACTATGGACTGTAGCCCACAAGGCTCCACTGTCCATGGGCTTCTCCAGGCAAGAATACTGGAGTAGGTTGCCATGTCCTCCTCCAGGGGATGTTCCCCACCTAGGATTTGAACCCAGGTCTCCTGCATTGTAGGCAGATTCTTTACCATCTTAGTCACCAGGGAAGCCCCCTTATTGAGATGTAATTAATATATAATATAACCTGAGTTTAAGGTGTACAATGTAATGATTTGATATATGTATGTATATATTGCAAAATGATTGCTGGCTAAACATATTCATCAATTTTCATAGTCAAAATTTTTTGTGTGGTGAAAATTTTAAAATTTACTTTCTTAGCAATTTCCAAATAGTAATACATTATTGTTAACTATAGTCACCATGCTGTACATTACATCCCAGAACTTACTCATTTTGTAACTAGTAGTTTGGACCCTTTGACCAGACTTCCCTGGTGACTCAGACAGTAAAGAATCTTCCTGCAATGAGGGAGACCCGGGTTCGATCCCTGGGTCAGGAAGATCCCCTGGAGAAGGCAATGGTAACCCACTCCAGTATTCTTTCCTGGAGACTCCCATGGACAAATCCCTGGCAGGCTACAGTCCCATGGGGTCACAAAGACTCAGGCAGAGTATGACACAACTGAGCAACTAACACTTTCACTTTCACCTTGGACAACTTCACTCATTTCCACATCCCCAACCACTCACCCTGACTACCACTAATCTCTTCTCTATTCCAGTATGTTAAATTTATTTAGAGTCCACATGTAAGTGCAGTCATAGTATTTATCTTTATCTGTCTGACTTATTTTGCTTAGTATAATATCCT
The DNA here is from genome assembly GCF_049115385.1 of Moschus berezovskii. NCBI lineage: Eukaryota > Metazoa > Chordata > Mammalia > Artiodactyla > Moschidae > Moschus > Moschus berezovskii. The sequence goes on along the minus strand of NC_142464.1, from coordinate 58,239,180 downwards.
CATGCTTTATCCATGTTGTCAAAATATTGATAACAGGATTTCCACTTTTTAATCAGGAGATTTTTCTGAACATTTGTGTGTATGTGTGTACTACCACAGTTAAACTGGAAATGATAAAACTTACGATGTAAGGATAGCATTCCCTTCTGGGAAGAAGAGTAAGGACAGGCTGAGATGTGGCATTTTCAGACTTCCAGAATGGTTTAGGTGTCAATTTTATTTTGTTTTTCCCTTTTTAGTCTTGGTGGAGCTCCACATGTGTTCCTTTATAACTCATTGCATGTTCTTGCATGGTCTGCACACTTTTCTTTGTGCTACATTTCAGTTAACAATTTATATTAAAAGCTAGCTACAGTGCTTAAGGCTCCCCAGTGAATTTTTGTTGGTTTCCATTCCTTCTATAAATCTTTCTCTTCAATCTGATAAGAGTTCAGCTCATATATTAATAGATCTTTTTTTTTCACCTTCGATGAATGTAGATCATTCCTATATCAGTTCCTGGAATTTTCTTTCCCAAATGTTTAGAAATATGCAATTTTATCATTCTGGCCTCAAGTTTTATTATCTGGTACAGATCATTTCTGACTAAGCTGTAAAAGTTTTACATGACTTCTAGAAGACAAACAAGCAAACTTACGAACTTAACCCTGTTTCCTTTTTTGTGACCCACAAAGTTTAATACACTCACTTTATCTCAGCTTAAGCATGCTCTGTTTACACCCTATGCTCCTGTTGCCTGAACTGGCCTTCTTACTTGCGGGGAGCGGTGCGTCTCGGATGCCTGCCCTGGGAGCAGTCCTTGTTTCAAGGATTTAACATGCCAGGCTTGTTCTGGACTGAAGTCCTTTGTTCTAAGGATTCTCTTTGCTTCAAATGTTTTTGACCATGTTTTGATATCCCCAGGGTAGTTCCTTTTTTTTTTTCAAAATATTCTTACTTGACCATTTTTTTTCTTCTTAGCAATTTTTACTATAGGAAGATATTTTTGTTAGGTTTTGTTTCAATGTGCTTCTGCTCTCCTTTTCCTAGAATGTAAGTTTCATGATGGCTGAGCCTTCTACAAGATTTACATCTTGATAGATATGCACTAGGAGAGTGCTCAGCTTAGAATAGACATCTACTATATATAGATGGAAAGCAAAAGTAAACATGTTAATTGTTATGTGGTTCCACAGATGTGATCTAAACTCATAGTAGTGTCAGGACTGAGCAAACTCTATCCATAGCCAAATTTGAATGCATTCCAAGGTTGCTGTGTGTGTTTCTCAAAAACTGTGACATATACATATTGACCTAAGCCATGTTCCTTTAAAAAGGTTTTATTTGCTTCCATGGTCCTCTTGACATAATTGCTTTCAGCTGTTTCCTTTTTAAATTCTAGTTTGACCCATCCCATTCCTTTCTTTCCTTGTTCCTCTTTGTCCATATTTTACATTTCAAAAAGCAAAACACAAATAAAAACAAATGTAAACAAACAATAACACTAATAAAACTCAAAAATAATTGGTTTGGCAAGCAGTAGTTTTCTTGTAAAATGGAGAAATGAGAAGAAACTGAGCAGGGCAAATTGTTTTCTCTTTTATGAGGTGAGGGAAGAAAAAGCCTGAGATTACTCATGTATTAGCAGTGGTAGGTCACACATGATACTATTTAGGCAAAGAATTTCAACATTAATGTTAAAGGAAACCCTACATGAATTTCAACACTTGAAGTCAGCATTACGGAGAATCAGGAATGGCTTGACAAACTAAATGTTGAATTATTTCTGAGTTTTAAGATAAATAAAATTGTATACATAAAATTTTGTAACAGCAAATTGTGAATTTGCTGTTATTCACACTATGAATATTTTAATGTTTTTAAAATAATCTTCAAAAGCCAGGAACCATATCTTATATATCTTTGTATCACCCACTGTGCTGAGCACGATATCCAGTGCTCATTGTTAAGACTATGAAGGATGATGAATTACAAGAGGTCAGGGTTATTTATGAAGCAGAAAAAACCTCATGTGATAGGAAGATACTCAGGGACATCACTTCTTTTTAGATATTGATTTTTTAATCTGTAAGTGATTGAGCTGTAACTATTCTATTACTGTTGATTAAGCATGTCCAACTACCAAATACATGGGGTTTTCCAAAGAAAGAGGTCTGGGAAAAATGATTTCAGGTGCAATATACTAAGATAGTATTGCATAATGAAAATACAAGGCTAATAAAATATTGCTGAACAAACTGTATGAATTTTTTATTGAAATTTTAGCACATTTTACCATTTATTGCTCTGAGACTTTTCCACAGAGAAATTTAAATATCCATTAATTTAAGAAAAATATTTTTTAATGTGAATAGAAATGTGAGAAGATTCTTTTTTTACGGGAAACACGATATAGTTGGAAATTGAGATTGTCCACATAAGGAAGGAATTTACTCCAAAACATACAATTCATTCATTAACTTGTTAATAGTTCTATTTAAGAGTATTTAAGAAGTATTTAATGATCATCTACTAGTTGTTATAGCAGTTGGAATTTGAGTTTAAACAATAACAAATATAGCTCCTTTCTCCACGAAACATAGATTCTGGACAAAGAAATAGCAGTTATTACAATAAATATATAGACTATATAATGTCAAAGACTTGTGAGTTCTAGGAAGAAAAATAAAGCAGAATGCATCAAATGTGAAAGAGGAAGATGAATTTTAGTTACTAAGAATCAAGGAACATCTCTCTTAACATGTAAAATTTGGCTGTATGTGCACTTGGATATTTATGTCTCAGAAGTCCCCTTTTCCCACCAAAGGGAAGTGTTTTAGAATCAGAGAATAAAGAGGACTGTTGCTACAAAAAGTAAAACATTATGAGTTTTTACACTTTAACTTGTACCAATCCATCTGACTTAATATCACAGACGAAGCTCCCGATGAGGTGAAATATATTCAAAGGCAGTCAAAATGTGAACTCTGCACACTGGGAGTCAAGAGGTGGCACATTCAAGAGTAGAGAAGAGGGTTTCTCCTATCATTTTCTCCTCTTCTTCACAAGAGGGGCCTGTGAAGCTTTTTGGTTAGCAGAGAGTTCTGCTGACTCAGGGGACGGATGGGTATAACATCTAAAGGAGCAAAGTAGTGGGCAGACCGCTGGGAGGAGACATTCCACTCAATGCTAAGAAGGATTGTAAATGCAGCTGAAATTGGTCTACTTCGGTTGCTATATATTTCTGTCAGTAACTTAGATTCTTTCTGCAGATATGCATCTAATCACAAGAATGTTTATTTAAAAAAAAAAAGTGCAATAGAATATACCATAGTTCAAAGCACAGGCATGATTGATGTTCACCAGATCTGTTCCTGACCAACCTTCTAAAAGTCTCAAATAGCACTTAAAATAGTGATACAGTCAAAACTTGAATTAATCAGGGTTCTCCAGCCAGTAGTATGTATGGATGTAAACATACAGAGAAAGATTATAAGAAGTTTGGTTACATAATTAAGCAGGCTAGTTAAGTCCACAGTCTTCAGTGTGGGCAAACAGACTGGGAACTCTAGAGATTTAATGGTATAGATGAAGAAGTCTGAAAATCTGAAGGTGGCCTACTGGAGAACTCATCTGCTCTGGAAAGCAGACCTTTTTGTTTTACTCAAGCTTTCATTCGATTGAATGAGGCCCACCCACATTATGAAGGGCAATCTGCTTTACCCAAAATGTACTAACTTAAATGTTAATCTCATCCCAAAACACCCTCCAGGGTGACTCATAAAGTTAACCATTGCATGGTCAAGAAATATTCCTAAATTGATGTATTGTAAATATAAAAATAACTGTGTATTTGATATATTCATGCTCTAACACATAGAAATGATATTTTAAAAGTCTACCCTTTTGTTCTACTGCTTTTAAATTGTTTCTACTAGTCATATTTAAGTTCATACATGTTAAATTTAGCTTGTGATTGAAAATGATATATTAAATTTGAATAAGTAATAATTTAGAAATACAGTATTTATTGTTATAAAAACAAATTTTTCTTTCATAGGTAAAGTCAATGGCACAGCATTCAAATACTGATCATTTAAATATAAAACTGTGAAGACTTTATGATTCTTTCATAAAAGAAGGTATAATTAGTTTATTTTAGAAACTCTTTAAATGATTATTTTTAAACCAAAATACTTTTTCATTTAAAACAATAGGTAAGAAAAGTATTTAAAAATCACATAAACTCAAAAGATTAAGAGACATTAAGCATCTTTAACAGGTATCACACAAGGATTTTTATATCACTACTTATGAAATATTTCCAAATAAATACATCATTTTTCCAAAACCTCACAGGTTTAATATTTGATTATGTTGAAATTTAATTAAGAGAAGCTATTCATGGAAGCAGTAATATTATTGTAGAATAATAAATATGAAGGAAATTTTGAGAATTTTCTTCTGTTAATATATGCACAGATAATCTGAAGTAAGGTTCTGATTTTCCCAAAACAGACATACCAGTTTGTTTGAGCTAAAAGAAATGTCAAATTTATCTCCATAATACTGAGTATGTCTCATAACATTATATAATTTTCCTTTTAATGTATGATGTTTGAATATATGTTAAAATACACAAGCCATTTGATTTGATTTTATAAATATTTGGCACCATAAAATGTGTAGGAATTGTGATGTAATACATTTGAACACACACACACATACACATTGTAGAACTTAAAATTGAAATTGTAGTATCCAGTGCAGCACAGAAGAAAGAAAATTTAGATCAGAACCCCAAAGAAATTAAATTGGTGTTGTTCATAAAGGCTTACAAGAATCTAAAGAAAGTGGCTGTTCATGAAGAAAAAAAAAAAAAATCACAGCACGAGCTATAAATTTGGAAAGATGGATTTCTGAGGAAAGTAACAGATGCTGGTTCTTTCAAATTATTTTAAAATGGGATACACATTCTTTAAAAAAAAAGTGTGTTAAAAATTGTAGCTCTACTAAAACAAAGAATATAATAAACCTCCGTCTGCCACTGCTGTCGATCTATTTCCCAAAGGCACAAAACTGTTTCTTTCCATTTTTCTTACAATATTTTCTTATGATTTGACCAGTCAATTGTTCAGATTTCCAGGAAAGGATACTCCAATACTTCATATGAGAAATTGATAGCTCTTGCTGTCAAGTGTCTACTAGAACTGAGGAAAATGATGCCTCCTCCATCATCTTTCTCAAATGAGATCAAAGTCCTTTAAAGACATCACAAGCTCTGTTCAAGGTAGAGAAAGCCAAGGGCAGAGTAAACAGCAAAGCTAGGAATAAAAGCAATATATTTTCACTACCAGACCATATTCTAACCACAAGCATACTCGAATATACCTTTTTATTGCAACTGAAGTTAGTGCCTCATATTCTTCCCTCCCTCCCTCTCTGCTTCTGTTCCTTCCTTTCTTCCATCCCCCTTCTTTCCTCTTTGCATTTTTCTCTTTCTCATTTTAGCTTTTTGTCAGCTTAACAATCAAAACCACCAACAGCTTCTTCATGGAGAGTTACTATCAATTAATCTTTGTTATGATTAGGCCATATATCCATATTTCTTTGTATGCTTTATAACTTTTTGTTTAGAACTGGACATTTTGAATATTTTAGTGAGGCATTTCTGAGCATCACATCCTCTCTCTCACCTAGGAATACTGCTGTTACCTGATGAAGGTTGCAGTCATCAGTTTGTTCAGTGAATTTTCTAGACTCTTTTTACAAAGATTGTGTTCCTTGTTGTATGTGATCACTAATGTCTCTATTCCATTATTCTCTCAATTAACAGCCAACCTGATGGAAATTTCCTTAAATGCCTGGCTTGAATAAAAGAGAGAAAATTAAAAGTCTACCTCTTTAAATTTCATTTCATCAATAGCCTGTGTGTTTAAAATCAATGGCCAACCTCTGTGCTTGCTCTTCAGCAATCAGTACCAGAGATCACAGAGGAAAAGGCAACTTTTTGGAGAAGAAGGTTTCTATTTTCCTCCCCAGACCTAGGAAAGCATATTAGGCCTCACTCACAGGGATAGGGGATGAGGAGATGAGAATTAGGGAATAGTAGCTACACAAGCTGGATGGCATCACCGACTCTGTGGACATGAGTTTGAGTGTACTCCGGGAGTTGGTGATGGACAGGGAGGCCTGGCGTGCTGTGATTCATGGGGTTGCGGAGAGTCGGACACGACTGAGTGACTGAACTGAACTGAACTGAACTGAGCTACACAAGGAATTTCAGAATTCACTGAAATATATGAGTCTTTCTTCATCTAGCACTTCCCTGTCACTGGCTAAAGTATTTGACTAGATTCTAGCATTATAAAGTGGGCTTCTATGGGACTTGTAGCCAACACAAAATGGATAAGACCTCGAGTTCAGTATTTTTTTGCTGCATCTATTATTGCAAATGGACTGTGTCATCTGGCAGCACCTTTAACCTCTACCTATGTAGAGCTCTGTATCTACGCGGGATTCTTTGGATTTGCTTTTGGGTGGCTCAGCTCAGTACTATTTGAAACACTGATGGACCTTGTTGGACCCCAGAGATTCTCCAGTGCTGTGGGATTGGTGACCATTGTTGAGTGCTGTCCTGTACTCCTGGGGCCACCAGTTTTAGGTCGTCTCAATGACATATATGGAGACTACAAATACACATACTGGGCATGTGGCATAATCCTTATTGTCGCAGGCATCTATCTTTTCATTGGCATGGGCATCAATTACGGACTTCTTGAAAAAGAACAGAAAGCTGAGAAGCAGCAGAAAAATGAAGGTAAAGACGAGGAGACCAATGTAGATGTTGCTGAGAAGCCAAAAGAAGTCACCGATGCAGCAGAATCTCCAGAGCATAAAGCCACAGAAGGAGACCCCAAAGAGGCAGAGAGTCCAGTTTGAACCTGTGGGACTGAAGGGTAAATGGTGCAGCTCATGACCCAAAATATTCTATTGGCCTGTGATCTACCAGTGGTGCTCAATGCAAATACTGGACATTTCTGTGGGACTCATACCAGGGGTTTATTGATGGAATTTTTGTTTCACTCCTTACCAGTAGCCTGGATTAAAAATGCCTAGCCTTGGAAAGGGAGTGGTTGAGAAAGAATGAGAAAAGGAAGTCAGTTTGTGTGTTTGTTTCTTTGTTTAAATCTTTGCTTTTAACAGTGTCATGAAGATTATAATATGTGCCTTAAGTTTTAGTCTTTAGGGAGCCTTAACTATTAAAACTATTCTGCTTAACTCATCCATTTTCAGTGTTCCATTACAAATAAAAATAACTGCTTTGAGGCAAAAAATAAATAAATAAATAAAATAAAGTGGGCTTCTATGGTGACTCAGACGGTAAAGAATCTTTCTGCAATGCAGGAGACCCAGGTTTGATCCCTGAATTGGAAAGATCCCTTGGAGAAGGGAATGGCAACCCACTCCAGTATTCTTACCTGGAGAATCCCATAGACAGAGGAGCCTGGTGGGCTATATTCCATTGGATGGTCACAGAGAGTCAGACATGGCTGAGTGACTAAGGCTAGCATTCTAAAATAGCTGCTTCAATTTTTACTAACTCAGTAGTTGTTAAGCAAAAATTGGAGCTTACTCATTTGGAAACTTCTGTGATGTTCTGGTGTCAGGTAATGCCAATATTAAAATACTGCCTTTTAGAGGTAATTTGGGAAATATAGATATATTTTAATGTCACTTTGGGTTTTATTCATTTCTAAATTGGAACCAGGGGTCTTGAATATTGGATGATTTGAAACTCAAGAGTAAATGCTATTCCAGCTGTATGAGATGAGTTTGACAACAGAATCATAAGCAATTTTTTTTCTTTTTTCTCCTCTCTCTAGATAATTTTAGGCAACCAATTTAGTAAAATAAATATATCTTTATTTTAGGCAATACTGTTGCATTGTGAATAGGGAAGCTGGGACATTAAGCACCAGAATGGGTCAGTATTAATTTCTTAATTTACTGCACCAGAGAAATATATTAATCATAAGACACTTGAGATATCAAAATACCTAGTAGTATTTAAAGTGAGATTTAGAAATTAAGGCATTGGGAATGTGTATTCTTTTTGTATTTAATAATGTAAAACAATATGAAATCCCAGCTTGATAGGGTGAAAGAATGTGGCTAGTGCAGAGCCCTTCTTATATATCTTGGTTAGACATGCATTCATCAGTCCTGACAAGAAATCTATAATTAATGTCTTCACTTCTATAATAGAATTCTCATATGTTTCTGTCAACTAAGTTACAACAGCCTAATAAAGTTTCTTTTACATTCATTGTTTTATTTGAGATATTGTGATTTTGCTATTTGCTGTTGTGGGAAGTATTAGCTGAAATATTTTGTGAATATTTGATACTCTGACATTTTCTTTTAGAAAGTATACATTGTTAGGAGATAAAATTTTTATTTTGGTTTTTGCTGATATTATTCCTCTTTCATTTTATATGTATATGTTTACACACAGACACCACTATATATACTCTGGGGCAACATTTACTATCTTGATTTCTGATAAAAATGGAGACTAAGCAGGGCTGGTTACAGTGACATGAGTGAGGTGGGTAGGAAGTTACCTCAGGAACATTTAAGAATGTATCCCACAACTCAGTAATCAAGATGAATATTATATAATACATATTTTAAAATGAAAATTAATGCAAATGATTAATGAACAAAATATCAACATTTTAGATTCAGGCAAGATCCGCAACTATAATCTGGTAAACCGTATTTGAGCCTGAGGCAAATGGAACATTCAATGAAATTGCATTAAAATATCTTACATAAATTACTGAGTATTTTTGTTTCTTCTTTAAATTTTATGCCTAAGGCAATTACCTCACTCTCTTCATATTAGTATTGCTGAATCTAAATTCTTATTCTCCAGGCAAACTTTGTATATCGAAGCCATGAAGTAGCAAAATTAATCTTGCTACTCAGCCAGAATTTTATACTTTCGACTCTCTTCTAGCAACTGAAGTTGTTGAATATTTATAATTTAGTTTTAGAAATATATTTTATTAATGTTAGTAGGAAGTTCAATATGGACAACAGGGCCAGGAACCTAGTAAAAAGAAATTCTCTCAGGAGTGTGACCCTATGAGAGGACAAATAAACTGGTATGGTATCTGAGAAAGCTTTAAATGGTCTCAAGAAGCAGGCAGTAAACAGAATCTGGAGGCACTAGGCCAGAGGATGAATCAATGAGGAAAACACCACAATCTGAAGTATTTCTTATCCCATCATTTCTTGTGACCTTCTGATCTATGTCTTGGTCTCTGACTTTATCTCTGTGTTTATTTTTCTCTCACTCTCTCTCTCTCTCTCTCTCTCACATACATAAATGCACCCAAACACTGAGCAGTTACATGATGAAAAATGTTGAAAGAATATGACAAGCCACATCTGATAATGATCAAAGCAGGGAAATGATCTGAGAGACCAGACAGAGAAACTTTCTTGAAAAAATTTTTTATTGATCCATATACACATCCATTTCTTCTACAAACATAAATTCACATTTGTACAAGGGCCTTAAGAAGCATCACTGAGAACAAAGCTAGTAGAAGTTATGGAATTCCAGTTGAGCTATTTCAAATCCTGAAAGATGATGCTGTGAAAGTGCTGCACTCAGTATGCCAGCAAATTTGGAAACTCAGCAGTGGCCACAGGACTGGAAAAGGTCAGTTTTCATTTCAATCCCAAAGAAAGGCAATACCAAAGAATGCTCAAACTACCCACAATTTAACTCATCTCACATGCTAGTAAGGGAATGCACAAAATTCTCCAAGCCATGCTTCAACAGTATGTGAACCATGAAATTCCAGATGTTCAAGCTGGTTTTAGAAAAAGCAGAGGAACCAGAAATCAAATTGTCAACATACATTGGATCATCGAAAAAGCAAGAGAGTTCCAGAAAAATATCTACTTCTGCTTTATTGACTATGCTAAAGACTTTGACTGTGTGGATCACAACAAACAGTGGAAAATTCTTTAAGAGACAGGAATACCAGACTACCTGACCTGCTTCTTGAGAAACCTGTATACAGGTCAGGAAGCAACAGTTAGAACTGGACATGGAACAACAGACTGGTTTCAAATAGGAAAAGGAGTACGTCAAGGTTGTATATTGTCACCCTGCTTATTTAACTTATATGCAGAGTACATAATGAGAAACACCGGGCTGGAAGAAGCACAAGCTGGAATCCAGATTGCTGGAAGAAATATCAACAACCTCAGATATACAGAAAGTGAAGAAGAACTAAAATCTTTTTGATGAAAGTGAAAGAGGAGAGTGAAAAAGTTGGCTTAAAACTCAACATTCAGAAAACTAAGATCATGGCATCTGGTCCCATCACTTCATGGAAAATAGATGGGGAAACAGGGGAAAGAGTGGCAGACTTTATTTTGGGGGGCTCCAAAATCACTACAGATGGTGACTGCAGCCATGAAATTAAAAGACGCTTACTCCTTGGAAGGAAACTTATGACCAATCTAGATAGCATATTAAAAAGCAGAGACATTGCTTTGTCAACAAAGGTCCATCTAGTCAAGGCTATGGTTTTCCCAGTGGTCATGTATGGATGTGAGAGTTGGGCTATAAAGAAAGTTGAGCACCAAAAATTGATGCTTTTGAACTGTGGTGTTGGAAAAGACTCTTGAGAGTCCCTTGGACTGCAAAGAAATCCAACCAGTGCATCCTAAAGGAAATCAGTTCTGAATATTCATTGGAAGAACTGATGCTGAAGCTGAAACTCCAATACTTTGGCCACCTGATTCAAAGAGCTGACTCATTTGAAAAGACCCTGATGCTGGGAAAGATTGAAGGTGGGAGGAGACGGGGACGGCAGAGGATGAGATGGTTGGATGGCATCACTGATTCAATGGACATGAGTTTGAGTAAACTCCGGGAGTAGGCAATGGACAAGGAGGACTGGTGTGCTGCACTCCATGGGGTCACAAAGAGTCGGACACGATTGAGCAACTGAACTAACTGACAAGGCATACTCTGTAGCTATGAAAAATCAAGCAATATGTGAGAAGACATTAAGGTAGTTAAATGTAACATCTGAGGCCACATGGACAAAATATGAATGATATACTATCTTGAAAGATGTAGAGAAAAACAGAATAATCAATGTTATGTTGGAAAATAGTATTCTACCTGGATACCGAAAGACTAAAGACAAAAATAACCATTCACAAATATTGTACAATAATAAAAAATGTGATCTGGGGTTATCATGCTGTCCAGCTGAATTTGAAGGAAACTTGATCAGGAACTAGCTTCTCGCCTTGCCCCTCAGCAGCTACTGCTGCTGCTGCTGCTAAGTAGCTTTAGTTGTGTCTGATTCTGTGTGACCCCACAGAGGGCAGCCCACCAGGCTCCCCCATCCCTGGGATTCTCCAGGCAAGAACACTGGAGTGGGTTGCCATGTCCTTTTCCAATGTATGAAAGTGAAAAGTGAAAGTGAGGTATCTCAGTTATGTCCAACCCTCAGCAACACTATGAACTGCAGCCTTCCAGGCTCCTCCATCCATGGGATTTTATAGTACAAATAAGTAAATGCTTTGTGAATAATTAGAAGCAGATTTTTCACTTTCTTAGGATGAACTTTGTGGTGTTTGATGAAAATTAAACATATTCTGTCTAAAGATATGTATAAGTATGGATAAAAATCTATCTAGACAGCCATCCATATTCAGAAAATATATTTATGTTTTCCAAGTTCTGGAAAGGCCTGGAAACAAGGACACTTTGTTAGGCATGTTTCTAAATACAAGGTATCAGTTTATAAATATCATTGTTGAATAAGAGGAACAAGGCCTTATTCAAGAAATTATTGATTCCAGGCTACATAGGAAATAGAAGTGCATCTGGAGCACTGTATGGTGCCAGAAAGTAAGAAAGTGCTTACAGGAAGAGGGGTACATATCAAAAGATCATAGGAAGCACTTTGAAATAGTTCTTTATGGTTAAACCTAGAACATTTTGAAGAATACAACAATAATTTAGTATCAAAAAGCACAGAATAAAATAAATGTCCATGTGCACTTAATAATATAAGCTGAAAGTTGAACACATAAGTAAATGAAAGAGAAGGGATATCTCTTCTTTACTTAATAATTAGAATATAGAAAGAATAGAGAAAAAAAAGGCTAGAGGAAAAGAACACAACAGGAAATGTTGTAGGGAGGATCCTTCAATAGATATTAAAACTGGTGGACCAAATTTTGAAAATGAACAGGATATTTGCATTGTCTTCAAGTAATATATCCTAACATATTTATTAATTAAAAGAAAAAATGTGCAACTTTATAATGGAGAAACCCAGCAGATACTATCTTGATGAAGTAATTAAAGTTAACACTCTCAGTAATATCATATACTGTTATCTTGTTTCCCCTATAATGATATGCTGAGAAGAACACAGCATTACTTCTATGGTATCCCTGCTGCAAGAAGCACAGCATTAACCTAATAATAAGAAGACGTCAGACAATCTAAAACTGAGGGACATTTTACAATATAATTGACTGGTCCTCTTCAAAAACATGTAGGCCATGAAAGAGAAGAAAATACTGAATAAGAGTTACTTAAGGGGGAGATTAGGAAATATGATATTTTTATCTTCAAAATTGTTTTATAACTTTAATGTTTAAATTATCAAATAAAATGATTATAAATTAAATTCAGAGATAGAAAAATATGACAGTGTTAAACTAAGTGAATCAAAAGGAATGAATTTATAAAAAGAAAAGTTCAATTTACAAATTTGAATATATAAACAGTAAAATTAATAATAACAACCAATAATTTGTTCTTAAACATGCAGTTACATGACTAACTTAACTGAAAAACCAACCATTTTAAAACTGGACAAGGTTTTAAAATGATTGGACAATGAATGTAAACAACTGGACAATGATTGTAAAAATCATTTGGAAATAGGTATAAAAACTCTAAAAAGACTCTTAGGAGTGGATGAGCTTGATCATATATTTACAAGTAATAGAATGTTTCAGTAGAATAATAGAATGTTCTAAGTGTTTTAACCTTGGTCTTGTATTAAAAATGTTTATTGAAATAAATATAAATTTCAGTGATATAGTTTCTATATTTTTATTCTATCTTTTATAATATACCACTTTATTTTATTTTATTTTACAGTAGGTCTTTGTTGGCTATCTATTTTAAACATAGAAGTATGTGCATATCAATGTCAAACTCCTTATCTATTCCTCCCCCCACCTTTCCCCACTGGTAACCACACATTCATTCTCTAAGTCTGTGAGTCTGTTTTTGTTTTACAAATAAGTTCATTTCTGTAATTTTTAAAATATTTTATGTATAAGTGATAGCACGTGAAAATTTGTCTTTGTCTGACTTACATCATTTAGTATGATACTCTCCATTCTGCAAATGGCATTATTTCATGTTAGCATATTCTTTTTAATGGCTGAGTAATATTCCATTGCTCTTTACCCATTCATGTATCAATGGACATTTAGGATACTTCTATGTCTTGACTATTGTAAGCAGTGCTTCAATGAACACTGGGGTGCATGCATATTTTAAAATTATGGTTTTCTCTGGATATATGCCCAGGAGTGGAATTATTGAATCTTGTGGTTGCTCTCTTTTAAATTTTTTAAGGAATCTCCATATTGTTCTCCATAGTGGCTTATGTTTGGGGGATGGAGCTTATTTTATTTGACACTTTCATTTATAACTGTAACATGTAAGATTTAACATTGTGTAATAGAAATGGGCAATGAATTAAGAATTTAAAAATGTGAATACTAAACCTGGCTCTAATGTTTATTACTTATGTGGTCATTGGCAAGTCACTTATGTATTTTGAGTATGAATTGCCTGTCTCATGTCTCATACCTTTATATCACACAGAATTTACTGTGGAGTCATATGCAATAAAATTGTTTGAAATGTGATTACAGGCTCTGTTAGCCCCAAAGCCTCTGTGCTTTCCACTGGGCTGCAGACTGTATGTGGATATTTACCTGTCAGACAAGATTGAGCGTCTGAACTGAACTGAACTGAAAGTTAATACTAATGAGGCTATCTAGTGATACATCCACACTCCTTGTTTTACCTAACCAAACTTGGGTTTGATTACCCACGCACATTATAAAGCCAATCTACTGACACTGGGTTGTGCTGAAGCAAAGTGCAGCATTAATTGCAGGGCACCAAGAAGGAGTCCAAGTGGCTGGTGTTTAAAAGGCCCAAACTCCCAGATTACTTTCAGGGAAAGGTCTCTAAAGCTAGGGTGTCAGATGGGGAGGAGAGTTGCAGGGTGCAAGAAGTCAACATCATCAACCTTCTGATTCCGACTTATCTGGGGTCTACATACTTGTGGGCAGCTATAGTTAACTTCTTCCATCTGGTGAGGGTTTCAGTACCTGTGAAACAGCTCAAAAGCTATCTTTCATAATATCATCTATAGCTCCTGAGGAAGGTCGAAATGTCTTTGAATTTGTTTAATGGCTAAACTATTATTATTTTGTCTTCTTTGACTGTTTTCCTTTTTTTTTTTTTTTTTTACATTTTCTTATTTCTCTGATTATATTTACTTCTTGGAACCTGGGAAAGGCCTAAGAGTCTAAAGTTTTTCAGCAGATAAGAGGCAGGTGGAAGACATAGGATAAGAGGGGATATGGCGGGCGTATTGTTTCTGGGAAGTCCCCATAAGGTCCTGCACAATGGCACTTGTATATAAAAACCTCTTGACTTGGAAACTCTGTCTTTCTGCTCTCCAGTATTTAAAAGACAGTCTTTGTGCAAGGAAAATTATTAATCCTGTATCATTAACCCATAACATGTTTTCCTGTCTCTTTGGAGGTTTTCCTAGTTTTCAGCATAGAAAGATGCCAGAAGCTAGATTCATCAGTTTTAATTCTCCATAAGCATGTGTTTGTTTTGACAATGCGTTTAGGCATTTGAGTTTTCCAACAATATGATGCATGTAGCGTCTATGGGGTCGCACAGAGTCGGACATGACTGAAGCGACATAGCGGCAGCAGCAGCAGCAGCAGCAGCCTATTTAGTTTTTGAAGGTGCTATTTTGCAGATTAGAGGAGATCAGAGACTTCCCAGAGAATGAAACATAGTGGAATTAATGAATTTTTCAGTAGTTAGATTGCACATATTTCACATTAGATGAATTATATTATTTGGTTACTTTAGTCACTCAGCTTGTCAATTCATTGCATCAACCATTATGTTCACTCTCCTGATTGACTAGGGTGCTTAGGCAAATGGTCAAACTGTGCAATATAGGCAATGCTTCTTTCTCAAATTACAGACAATTACTAATATGCCTGAAATTATAAACCTTTTTTTTATAAAAAATATGGAATGCTTCACAAATTGGCATATGCAGGAGTCATGCTAATTTTTTCCTGTATTGTTGCAATTTTAGCACATATGCTACCAAAGCGAGCACTAGAATGTTTTCTTTTTATGAAGAATCTGAATGTGGCCATCCTATGGAAAAATGCCATAATGTCCCATTGATAATGCAACTTTCCATGCATTGTTCCACTCACCTAAGAGAACCAATTTATAGTATTGAGTGGATTTGGGTAATTAAATTAATTTTTAGATTTTATAATAAAATTTGAACTCTAAAGCTTCTCTCATAGACATGTTTTTCTTTTTCATGTATTCAGTAAGCTCAAGGAAAATAAATGCATTTTAGATAGAATGATGATAAATTCCAAAATGTTGTTGCCATTGCTGTCTTCTCCTAACATCTAAGCAATCATTGCCCCACAGATATTAAGAAAGTGAAGCCACAGGTTTTAATAAAAGTAAATATCCTAGAGATAATCTGCTATCATCAACATCATATCCTTGAAGAGACAAAATTTCTTCATCCTTATGCTTTTCTCTAAAAATCACCTTGAAAATTATGACTTTCAGATAGTTTCATTTTTTCCTCTCTTTTAAGAGAGAAAAACAGCAAAAACACACAAATTTGTAGATAAGTATATTTTTAAGATTTAGGAAAATATGTGCCAGCATTTCTCCCAGGGGACAGTAGCAATGCATATGGGATTATAGTAAGCTTTGTGGAGAAAGAAGCTCCTTTCATAATATTTATTGATAGTTTCTGGTATTATATTAATTAAAATATGCATTAAATTATGGATTCTCCTTTGGGAAACGCCTTGTTTCTTCCCACGTTTCTCTGCATATTTAATTAATGGTTCTAACTTAGCATTTTCCTTTCATAATCTAACAGCCTATGTTAAACACTATCTTTAAATATTCCTTTTTGGAATAGTATAGCCAGCGAGAAACTGGGTGTCTTAGAGATCATTTAGCTCACCTCTGATTTTAACTGTAGTGAAATCCCAGTCTCAGAGAGATCTAATGAAGTTCTCTTCAGTAGTTAATCACTGCAGCAATAGGAACACAAACTTTTCCTCATTTCCTCTCAAGTACCCTTTTCATTAAATAATTTTAAGAAATGCTGTTTAAACTATTTCTTCTTTAGCTCAGGTAAATATTAGGGCAAGGGTCTATAGCTCAATACAGTTTTAGTTTCTGAGTAAGGAAGGGAAGTAATCAAATTGAACAAAAGGCTGAAAGAATAGTATAATTTTTTTTTCTTTCATATACTCTTCCTATTTATTGTTACCAGGACTGAGAGATAAGGTTTAATACCAGTGTGTATGTTTGTGGTTATGTGCTGATTCAAATTTTTGGCTAACTGATAATGAAATCAAGGATGTTTACTTGTTGAGAAAATAACTCGATTTTTTTTTCTATTTAACTATTTATTCTGATAATTAATTCAGCAAATGTATACCACTTTATGTGGGGACAGGAAGTTAAAAAGAATCTGTGCATCAAGGAAAAAAGAAGCTCAAAGTGTGAAATTGGTGATATTTTCATGTGTGAGGGATAGTTATATTTACATATTCATTTATACATTTGGAGTTATCTATGGTGTTGGAGAAGATTCTTGAGAGTCCCTTGGACTGCAAGGAGATCCAGCCAGTCCATTCTAAAGGAGATCAGTCCTGGGTGGTCATTGGAAGGACTGATGCTAAAGCTGAAACTCCAATACTTTAGCCACCTCATACAAAGAGTTGACTTACTGGAAAAGACTCTGATGTTGGGAGGGAATTGGGGGCTGGAGGAGAAGGGAACAGCAGAGAATGAGATGGCTGGATGGCATCACTGACTCGATGGACATGAGTTTGAGTGAACTCCAGGAGTTGGTGATGGACAGGGAAGCCTGGTGTGCTGTGATTCATGGGGTTGCAAAGAGTCGGACATGATTGAACTGAACTGAACTGAACTGATGTGTTTTAATTGTATACATTTTATATTTTATCAGATTTTGAGTATGGATAACACACTACTTTCTCAAACACCAGTAGAATAGATTCCATATGGAAAACTTACCATTTCTTGTTGGTTTCTCTAACAGTCAGAATGCACTAAATATTATGAACAGAATGGGGTTTAATCCAGAGAACTATTGGAAGAATAGGTTCTGAGGAGATCCAACCAGTCCATTCTAAAGGAGATCAATCCTGGGTGTTCATTGGAAGGACTGATGCTGAAGCTGAAACTGCAATACTTTGGCCACCTCATGCGACGAGTTGACTCACTGGAAAAGACTCTGATGCTGGGAAAGGTTGGGGGCGAGAGGAGAAGGGCACGACCGAGAATGAGATGGCTGGATGGTATCACCGACTCTGTGGACATGAGTTTGAGTGAACTCTGGGAGTTGGTGTTGGACAGGGAGGCCTGGCATGCTGTGATTCATGGGGTCACAGAGAGTCGGACACTACTGAGCGACTGAACTGAACTGAACTGAACTGAATATCTTAGAACATTACATACTGAATTGATCAATGAAGGGCTGACCTCTGATACAGTCAGAAAAGTTGAAAATAAAAAGGCCACCACTGCACCATGGAGTTTGACATACTGCCAGGATGAATCAGGAAGCTGCCACCTCCAAGCTATATATGTTTAAACACCAGTGAAGCTGGAAACTGAATTCTAAACCAAAGCCACAGAACAAAACTGCATCCTCACAGCTTGCTTACAATAACAACAAACCAACAAAAATCAATAGAAAGATGGCTTTATTTCAATTTTCCCCTTAAAAAAAACTTATATAAATGCCTCTAATTGATAGACTCTAATTTGTATTCTTAATGAGTTGGAAATCTATGGAACAAATATTTAGCTGTCTTCTTTTGCAGTACAGAAAAGCACCCTTCGAGGGTGCTGGATTCTATTAACCAACCATATGCATCATCCTTTTTGCAAAGTACTCCAGTGCTCCTGTAACCCTGAGGTCCATTTTTGGTCAGTTTGTCTAAATTACTGATATCCTGTTTAATTGTTTATATTTTCAAAGACCAGATCTATTCCTTATATTCAACCTGTCACTGTACTAATAGGAGTGGAAACATATCAGAACTACACATGAATTTATGAATTTAGGTTTTTCTGAATTCTGCTTTCAAACCCTGACAACCCATTTGAGCTTTATATATATATATCTTTTCCCACTATTTCCCATACCTCATTTTGCTTCATTTTTGGTGAATAAACTGAAACATCTGGCTTTCCCATCTCAGCCATTTGTTTTGAATTAAAACTTAATACCTTTAAGATTTCAGGTAAAGCCTTTGAATATTTAAGCAAAAGTACTAAATTATAGATTTCTGTATATAATATTTTCATTGTCCGCAAACTTACTTACAGAAGTTAAACAACTTGGTCTTAAAACTTCATATTACTTTGCCAGAACTTAAATAACAGGCTGGGTAAAGTAAATGATTGAAATTTATTTTGTCACAGTTCTGGGGGCCAAAAGTCCGATCAGAGTCACTTTCTCCCAAGGTCTCTCTCCATGACTTGCAGATGGCCATCTTCTCATTATGTCCTCACATGGTCTTCCCTTTGTCACCCACATTCCCAGTATCTCTTCCCCTTCTTAGAAGAATCCCATTTGTATTGGATTAGGGTTTCACTCTTATGACATCATTTAACCTTAATCACTGTCTTACGGGCCTTATCTTCCAATGCAGTCACATTGAGTTTAGGGTTACACTATGTGAATCTGGGAGGTGGGGGCACAATACAGTTTATAAGAAATTTACCTGGGATATTTGTGAGTAAAGTAAAAATATGAAGAATTATGAATACTGTATTTTGAGTTCAGTTCAGTCGCTCAGTCGTGTCCGAATCTCCACGACCCCATGAATCACAGCACGCCAGGCCTCCCTGTCCACCACCAACTCCCGGAGTTCTTAAAAGACTTTAATTCTGAAATAAATTATTTAAAAGCATAATTTATCATGATAAAAGGTTGTATTGGATAGATGTTGCAGTGTAATCTGCAATTCTTATATTATTTAAGCTTACACAAAACTGACTGCTTTTACTATCACCATCTTTCAAATAAAATATTCACCCAATTGAAAAATTTTTATTTGAATTTAAGTAATAGAGCATTTTTAATGACTCAGATAAAAATAAGTGGATATTCCATATTTTCATCTTTATCATTACATCTTCTAGTATCATCACAACCTGACTGAATGATTACTAGTCTGTTTAGAAGAACCTCAGATGCACTCTACCTTTTGTAACTACTGACATAAATCATATGTTTCCTATTGAATTACTGATGACACTCTGAATCAAATATTTGATTGGATTCATTTACTCACAGTAATTTTGTATTGCTTTCTTGAGATGCTATTTTTCCTGTTCGTACACAAGCACACCCATACATACATATATATAAACCTTACCTTTTGGAGCCAAGGATTAAAGTTTAATTATAACAGAAATATGGATTTATTTATCCAGATATCCTTAAATGAAAATCAGTTGTAGATATATCAGAAAAGGAGTGGATTTACAATGACTCTTTGCTCTGATATTGTAACCTCTTGCTGAGTCCTGATTACAAAGTTTTCCATTCAAAAATAAGTTGCAGTATCCTTGTTATTATCCTTGTTTAAGCATTGTGATTGAAAAAGAAACATACAGTGTGGTAATTTAGACTGGTAAATGGGATGTGAGAAAATATCCAGGTTATCTCCTCTTGTCCATAGTAGAAAAAATAAAATTGTCATATATCAACCGAGGATTAATTACTAGATTCTTGTGACTAAATGCATCTGAGTTCTGACCTTTTTTCTGTCTTCACTCCACTAGGCCCAAGACACATACTTTTATTTGTAAATAAATATTCAGTTCAGTCAGTCAGTTATGTCTGACTCTTGTGATCCCATGGACTGTAGCACGCCAGGCCTCTCTGTCCATCACCAACTCCCGGAGTCTACCCAAACTCATGTCCATTGAGTCAGTGATGCCATCCAACCATCTCATCCTCTGTCATCCCCTTATCCTCCTGCCTTCAATCTTTCCCAGCATCAGGGTCTTTTCAAACGAGTCAGCTCTTTGAATCAGGTGCCCAAAATATTGGAGTTTCAACTTCAGCATCAGTCTTTCCAATGAACACTCAGGACTGATCTCCTTTAGGATGGACTGGTTGGATCTCCTTGCAGTCCAAAGGACTCTCAAGAGTCTTCTCCAACACCACAGCTCAAAATCATCCATTCTTCAACACTCAGCTTTATTTATAGTCCAATTCTCACATCCATACATGACTACTGGAAAAACCATAGCCTTAACTAGACGGACATCTATTGGCAAAGTACTGATTCTGCTTGTTAATATGCTGTCTATATAAAATAATATGCTGTCTATATAAATAAATATACTAGTAAATAATTTTAACAAAAATAAAATTAAAGCTTTGAGTATTATGAACTCAGAAATTGTACCCAGAATTTATAATTGTAAATATTCCATAAATTGATAAAATGAAGAAAGGGGTTTTTATCTTGAGTACCACTCCTCAAATACTCCCCTCAGTTTAATTGTCTGTTTATGTAAGAATAAGAATGAATAACTCTTAATTATATAAAAAGAGAATCAAGACTTATAAAAATATTGCATGGAATAGCATGCATTATCTTTCCAAAATATAAATAAGAGTTTTAGATATGTCTTTGACTAAGTTGCAGTGTACTTCAATATTTGTTTTATTAAATTTTAATTTCCCAGAAATGAGACTTGTGAGATTTAAATTCATGAAATACTTTATTTCCCTGTTAATAAATAAGATATATGATAGCTGGTAGGGGAAATAAATATTTAAGCTCATTTTAAAAGCCTAACCTTGCCCAAAAACAATGAATACACAAACATGGTCTAGAGAGAAAAGAGTAAATATGAAAAATAAACATCTAGAGAGAAAGTGTTATGTATAGAAAATAGACATAGTGAATATCAAGTACAAATATTTGTAATTCTCAGAGAAAGAAAGAAAAAATAATGGAAGAAAAAGTATATTTAATGATATAATTTAATACATTTTTAAATAAATAAAAAGTGGCTTGAACTTATCTTGGGAAAGACATCACAGTATGTCCGTGAAAGTGTTCTTAAATGGTCAACAAACACATATCTAATCTAGAAAATGTTTTGAAATCATTGCTCATCCAATTTGTTATTAATCTTTCTCTTCCATATGAAAACACAAACAGGGTGTGCCTGTTTACCAAAAGATTGCTTTGAAAGATTGAGTGACAATTTATATCCCTATGGGGTAATAACTAAGTTCAGTTCAGTTCAGTTCATTTCAGTGACTCAATTGTGTCTGACTCTTCGCGACCCCATGAATTGCAGCATGCAAGGCCTCCCTGTCCATCACCAACTCCCAGAGTTCACCCAAACTCATGTGCATCGAGTCGGTGATGCCATCCAGCCATCTGATCCTCTGTCGTCTCCTTCTCCTCCTGCCCCCAATCCCTCCCAGCATCAGGATCTTTTCCAGTGAGTCAACTCTTTGTTTGAGGTGGCCAAAGTATTGGAGTTTCAGCCTCAGCATCAGTCCTTCCAATGAACACCCAAGACTGGTCTCCTTTAGGATGGACTGGTTGGACCTCCTTTCAGTCCAAGGGACTCTCAAGAGTCTTCTCCAACACCAGAGTTCAAAAGCATCGATTCTTTGGCATGCAGCTTTCTTCACAGTCCAACTCTCACATCCATACATGACCACAGGAAAAACCATTGCCTTGACTAGACGGACCTTGGTTGGCAAAGTAATGTCTCTGCTTTTTAATATACTATCTAGGTTGGTCATAACTTTCCTTCCAAGGAGTAAGAATCTTTTAATTTCATGACTGCAATCAGCATCTGCAGTGATTTTGGAGCCCCCAAAATAAAGTCTGACACTGTTTCCACTGTTTTCCCATCTATTTGCCATGAAATGATGGGACCAGATGCCATGATCTTAGTTTTCTGAATGTTGAGCTTCAAGCCAACCTTTTCACTCTCCTCTTTCACTTTCATCAAGAGGCTTTTGAGTTCCTCTTCACTTTCTGCCATAAGGGTGGTGTCATCTGCATATCTGAGGTTATTGATATTTCTCCCAGCAATCTTGACTCCAGCTTGTGATTCTTTCAGCCCAGTGTTTCTCATGATGTACTCTGCATATAAGTAACTAAAGGGATTTAATTTAGAGCCAGTATGTTTTTGCTCCGTGGTTAAGTCATGTCCAACTCTTCGTGACCCCATGAACTGCAGCACAGCAGGCTTCCCTGACCTTCACCATCTCCTGGAGTTCGCTCAAACTCATGTCCCTACATTGGTGATGCCATTTAACCATCTCATCTCCCGTTGCCCAATTCTCCTGCCCTCAGTCTTTCCCAATGTCAGGATCTTTTCCAATGAGTCTGCTCTTCGCATCAGGTGGCCAAAATATTGGAGCTTCAGCTTCAGCATCAGTCCTTCCAGTGAATATTCAGGGTTGTTCTTTAGAATTGATTGGTTTGATCTCCTTGCTCTCCAAAGGACTATCAAGAGTCTTCTCTGCACCACAATTCAAAAGCATCAATTATTCAGTGTTCAACCTTCTTTATGGTCCAACTCTAACATCCATACATGATTACTGGAAAAAACATAGCTTTGAATACACAGACTTTTGTGAGCCAATTACCTGAATTCAAATGCTAACTTTACAAATGACTACCTGTGTGACCTTGGGCAAGCATATCACCTTTCATTCCTTAGTTTACTCATCTTCAAATTATGGAAAATTATGTCTATATTATCAGTTGGGATATGTTGTATGTGTTTATTAAATAAACAGAAGAAAAAATACATGCAACTGTATATGACCTTTTGAATATAAAAAATGAGGTAATATATCCAGGACAGCTTTGAAATGTAAGCTAGGCTAGGCAAAGTTAAATTCTCTTTCTATTAAAAATAATAAGTGATATTATTTGGTATAAAAAATGTTTCCATAATTTTTGATTAAATGCTTTTATAGAAACAAATGGTAGAGAGAATACTAAGGTCGATATAGAATGTCATATTTCTTCACATTGTTAACAGGACCTTAAGAAAAAAGCAGTTTGAATGTTATGAGGCTGTATTCATATGTGTAAAATGTAAAAAATAATATTGAATTGCAACCTTCATTTTAGCACATATTTTAAGAATCAATGCAAAGAAATAGAGGAAAACAACAGAATAGGAAAAACAAGAGACCTCTTCAAGAAAATTAGAGATTCCAAGGGAACATTTCATGCAAAGATGGGCTCGATAAAGGACAGAAATGGTATGGACCTAACAGAAGCAGAAGATATTAAGAAGAGGAATACACAGAAGAACTGTACAAAAAAGATCTTCACAACCAAGATAGTCACGATAACATGATCACTGACCTAGAGCCAGACATCTTGGAATGTGAAGTCAAGTGGGCCTTAGAAAGCATCACTACTATTAAAGCTAGTGGAGGTGATGGAATTCCAGTTGAGCTATTTCAAGTCTTGAAAGATGAGGCTGTGAAAGTGCTGCACTCAATATGCCAGCAGATTTGGAAAACTCAGCAGTGGCCACAGGACTGGAAGAGGTTAGTCTTCATTCCAATCCCAAAGAAAGGCAATGCCAAAGAATGCTCAAACTACCGCACAATTGCACTCATCTCACACGCTAGTAAAGTCATGCTCAAAATTCTCCAAGCCAGGCTTCAGCAGTATGTAAACCGTGAACTCCCAGATGTTCAAGCAGGTTTTAGAAAAGGCAGAGGCACCAGAGATCAAATTGCCAACATCCGCTGGATCATGGAGAAAGCAAGAGAGTTTCAGAAAAACATCTATTTCTGCTTCATTGACTATGCCAAAGCCTTTGACTGTGTCGATCACAATAAACTGTGGAACATTCTGAAAGAGATGAGAATTGCAGACCACCTGACCTGCCTCTTGAGAAACCTGTATGCAGGTCAGGAAGCAATTGTTAGAACTGGACATGGAACAACAGACTGGTTCCAAATAGGAAAAGGTGTACGTCAAGGTTGTATATTGTCACCTTGCTTATTTAACTTATATGCAGAGTACATCATGAGGAACGCTGGGCTGGAAGAAGCACAAGCTGGAATCAAGATTGCCGGGAGAAATATCAGTAACCTCAGATATGCAGATGACACCACCCTTATGGCAGAAAGTGAAGAGGAACTCAAAAGCCTCTTGATGAAAGTGATAGAGGAGAGTGAAAAGGTTGGCTTGAAGCTCAACATTCAGAAAACAAAGATCATGGCATCTGGTCCCATCACTTCATGGGAAATAGATGGAAAAACAGTGGAAACAGTGTCAGACTTTATTTTTTTGGGCTCCAAAATCACTGCAGATGCTGATTGCAGCCATGAAATTAAAAGACGCTTGCTCCTTGGAAGGAAAGTTATGACCAAACTTGATAGTATATTAAAAAGCAGAGACATTACTTTGTCAACCAAGGTCTGTCTAGTCAAGGCAATGGTTTTTCCCATGGTCATGTATGGATGTGAGAGTTGGACTGTGAAGAAAGCTGATCGCTGAAGAATCGATGCTTTTGAACTGTGGTGTTGGAGAAGACTCTTGAGAGTCCCTTGGACTGCAAGGAGATCCAACCAGTCCATTCTAAAGGAGATCAATCCTGGGTGTTCATTGAAGGGACTGATGCTAAAGCTGAAACTGCAATACTTTGGCCACCTCATGCGACGAGTTGACTCACTGGAAAAGACTCTGATGCTGGGAAAGGTTGGGGGCGGGAGGAGAAGGGGACGACGGAGAATGAGATGGCTGGATGGCATCACCGACTCTGTGGACATGAGTTTGAGTGAACTCCGGGAGTTGGTGATGGACAGGGAGGCCTGGTGTGCTGTAGTTCATGGGGTCGCAGAGAGTCGGACACGACTGAGCGACTGAACTGAACTGAACTGAAATATATATAACTTAATTTTAGCAAGTTGTACAGAATTTTAAATTCTGTTTTAATTTTGGATGTGTGTCCTTCAAGGTATTTTATCCACAATCATAACAGGCTTTCAAAGAAGCTAATCATCATTTTAAATGATATGATACAGGACTCCTAGAAGTAGAAGAGACAGAGAAAGTGGCACAAATCTTATGTGAAAAATGACTGAAAAACTTTGCTAACTTGGGAAAGAAAACAAGCATCCAGATTGGAGAAGCCCAGAGAATTAATAAAATATATATATATATATATATATATATATATATATATATATATATATATATTTTAGAACCCAAAGAGACCCACATGTGTTCATGCTCAGTCACTCAGCCATGTCCAGCTCCTTACAGACCTATGGACTGCATCCTGCCAGGCTCCACTGTCCATGGGTATTCCAGGCAAGGATACTGGATTGGGTTGCCATTTCTTCCTTTAGGGAATGTTCCAGACCCAGAGGTTGAACCTGTGTCCCCTGCATAGGCAGATGAATTCTTTACCACTGAGCTATCTGAGAAGCCCAAGGAGAACCATACCAAAACATATTATAATTAATATAGCATAAGTTCAAAACAAGCAGATAACATTAGAAGCAGCAAGACTAAAACAATGTGTTACATAGATGGCAAGACTGTAAGACTCAGCAAATCATTCAGTACAAACTTTGTAGGCCAGAAGAGAGTGACATGATACATTCAAAATGATGAAACAGTCACACAAAAAACTTCCAACAAAGAATATTCTGCCAATAAAGTTATTCAGAATTTAAAGAAATATAATTTCCCAGACAAGAAAAACTAAAAGAGTTTATCACCACTAAGCTTTTCTTATGAGAAATGGTAGTTACTTATTTAACCTGAAAAGAAGGGGCATTGTTTTGTAACAAGAATGCATATTAAAGAATAAATCTAACTGTAAAAGTAAATATACAATAAAAGTAGTGGATTTCACAACTCTATGTGAAGGTTCAGTTCAGTTCAGTTCATTTCAGTCGCTCAGTCGTGTCCGACTCTGCGACCCCATGAATCACAGCACGCCAGGCCTCCCTGTCCATCACCAACTCCCTGAGTTCACTCAAACTCATGTCCACAGAGTCGGTGATGCCATCCAGCCATCTCATTCTCCGTCGTCCCCTTCTCCTCCTGCCCCCAACCTTTCCCAGCATCAGAGTCTTTTCCAGTGAGTCAACTCGTCGCATGAGGTGGCCAAAGTATTGCAGTTTCAGCTTTAGCATCAGTCCCTCCAATGAACATCCAGGATTTATCTCCTTTACAATGGACTGGTTGGATCTCCTTGCAGTCCAAGGGACTCTCAAGAGTCTTCTCCAACACCACAGTTCAAAAGCATCGATTCTTCGGCGATCAGCTTTCTTCACAGTCCAACTCTCACATCCATATGTGAAGGTTAAAAGATAAAATTTATGCATACAATAATTTATTAAGGGATACACAGAATTAAAAAATGTAATATGTGACATCCAAATATCAAACATGGGAGGAGATTGAAAATTTGGCTTTAGAATGGAATCAAACTGAAGTTTGATTAAAAAAAAATAAGAAGGGGATCTTGCCCTTGTGGATATATGGATAGACCTTGAGGGCATAAATCAGACATAGAAAGACCAATAACATATGATCTCACTTATATATGAAATCTGAAAACCAAAACAAACAACAAAGAAAATAAACACCTAGATAAAGAAAACAGATCAGTGATTGACAGAGGTAGTGGTATACAGGTAGACAAAAGGGTGAAGCTGGTCAAAAGATAAAACCTTCAATTATAAAATAAATACGTTATAAAGATATAACATACAACATGAAGACTATAGTTATGATACTGTATTGTACATTTCAAAGTTGTTAAAAAGGGGAAAACTTGAAGGTTCTAATTACAGGAAAAAATTGTAACTGTATGGTGATGGATGCTCAGTAGACTTATTGTAATCATTTGCAATATTTGCCCATACTGACTCATTATGTTGTACAGCTTAAACTAATATAATGTAATATGTCAAATATATCTCAATACAAATAGGTCAAATAGGATTAACCTATAGTTATGTGTCTTATTTTTGCTTTGCAATACATAAAAAGCAAAATAATAATGCTTCAATTTTTATTAAAGCAGCTTTGGTAGATCAAGTAAACCAAATAGTATTTGAATAGGAATATAATTTAGTTCAGAATTGTCTTAATTGAACATTTATATTGATCAAGTTGAATGTATAATGGCTCTGTTTTATAGGCTGAGAAGATAAATTTAATGACTCAATCCCAAGAGAGGATTTTGTTTAATACAGTTAACAAGAAAGAGAACCATGTTCATTTTAATAGAAAGAGCTCCCATCATTCAATTTAATCTGCTTAATGATATCCAAGCTTAGTGTGATATCTAATGTATATTCACAACACAAAGGGGTATCAACATGCGTTTTTCAAAGCAAGGAAAAGAAAGCCTCCACCTAATTACTCAAGTATCTGTAATAAATGAGAATGATTTGTATATTTATGGAATGAGTAGGAGTTTTTTCCTTTTCTTATAGTTAAATGTTCTAAGTAGTAATGATTTGTATATTTATGGGATGAGTAATGATTTGTATATTTGTGGGATGAGTAGGAGGTTTTTCCTCTTCTTACACTTAAATTTTCCTTTGACTAACAAATTCAATTTCCTGTTTACATAACACATCTATGCTTTATAAAGTGCTTTATATTGCTAGAAATATTTATTAAATCCTTTACTTTTTGCATTTTTCTCTCCAAGTGTATTTGCTGACAATCTTTTTTAAAAAAGCAAGACTTATGACACTGAAGCACATACATTTAAAAATAAAAGCTAAACAAATAGGACCTAATTAAACTCAAAAGTTTTTGCACAGCAAAGGAAACTATAACCAAAGTGAAAAGACAACCCTCAGAATAGGAGAAAATAAAAGCAAACAAAGCAAATGACAGAGGATTAATTTCCAAAATAACAAGTTGCTCATACAACTCAATGCCAGAAAAACAGACAACCCAATCAAAAAGTGGGTAGAAGACCTAAACGGACATTTCTCCAAAGAAGACATACAGATGGCTAACAAACACGTGAAAAGATGCTCACCATTGCTCATTATTAGAGAAATGCCAATCAAAACTACAATGAGTTACAACCTCACACTGGTCAGAATGCCACCATCAAAAACTCTACAAACAATAAGTGCTGAAAAGAGTGTGGAGAAAAGGGAACCCTCTTGCACTGTTTGTGGAAATGCAAATTAACACAACTACTATGGAGAACAATATAGAGATTTAAAAAAAAAGGAATGAAATCACCATGTTGTTGTTGTTCAGTTGCTTAAGTTCTGTCTGACTCTGCGACCTCACAGACTGAACACACCAGGCCTCTCTGTCCTTCACCATCTCCTGGAGTTCGCCCAAGTTCATGTCCATTGCACCGGTGATACTATCCAGCCATCTCATCCTCTGACACTCTCTTCTTCTGCCCTCAATCTTTCCCAGCATCAGGGACTTTTCCAATGAGTGAGCTGTTCACATCAGATGACCAAAATGCTGGAATTTCAAAGTCAGCATCAGTCCTTCCAATGAGTATTTAGGGTTGATTTCCCTTAAGATTGACTGGTTTGATCTCGCTGTCCAAAAGGCTCTCAAGAGCACCATAGTTCAAAGGCATCAATTCTTCAGAGATTTCTTTACTGTCCAGGTCTCACAACCGTATATGACCACTGGGAAGACCATAGCCATGATTATATGGACCTTTGTTGGCAGAGTAATGTCTCTGCTTTTCAGCACCCTGCCTAGTTTTGTCATAGCTTTCCTGCTAAGAAGCAAACGTCTTCTGATTTCATGGCTGCATTCACTGTCTGCAGTGATTTTAGAGCCCAATAAGAAGAAATCTGTCACTACTTCCACATATTCCCCCTCTATTTGCCATAAATTAATGGAGCTGGATGCCATGATCTTAGTTTTTCAATAGTTTTAAGCTGACTCTTTCACTCTCCTCCTTCACCTTCATCAAGAGGCTCTTTAGTTCCTCTTTACTTTCCGACAGTAGAGTGGTATCATCCACATATTTGAGGTTGTTGATGTTTCTCCCACCTTTCTTGATTCTAGCTTATAACTCATCCAGCCCAGCATTTCTCATGATGTGTTCAGTGTATATGTTAAACAAACAGGGTGACAGCAGATAGCCCTGTCGTACTCCTTTCTCAATCTTGAACCAATCGGTTGTTCCACATAGGGTTCTAACTGTTGCTTCTTGACCTGCATACAGGTTTCTCAGGATACAGGTAAGATGGTCTGGTATTCCCATCTGTTTAAGAGCTTTGCAAAGTTTATTATGATCCACACAGTCAAAGGCTTTGGCATAATTGATGAAACAGAGATAGACTTTTTTTTTAATTCCCTAGCTTTCTCTATGATCCAGTGACTGTTGGCAATTTGATCTCTGGTTCCTCTTCCTTTTCTAAATTCAGCTTGGACATTTGGAAGTTCTTGGTTCACATAACGCTGAAGCCTAGTATGAAAGATTATAAACATTGACCTTACTAGCTTGGGAGATGAATGCCATTGTCCAATGGTTAGCATATTCTTTAGTACTACCCTTCTTGGGAAGAATGACCAACAATCCCACTACTGGGCATATACCCTGAAGAAACCATAATTGAAAAAAGATATGTACCCCAGAGTTCATCACAGCACTGTTTACAATAGCTAGGAAAGGAAGCAACCTAGATGACCACTGACAAATAAATTGATAAAGAAATAAGGTATGTATGCAAAATGGAATATTAGTCATAAAAGGAACATATTTGACTCACTTCTAGTAAGGTGGATGAACCTAGAGCTTATCATATAGAGTGAAGTAAGTGAGAAAGACAAATATCATATATTAGTGCATATATTGAAAGCAAAGAAGAAGAGTGCAGCAGAGGATGAGATGGTTAGGTAGCATCACCAGTGTAATGGACATGAATTTGAGCAAACTCCAGGAGGTAGTGAAGGACAGAGAAGCCTGGCATGCTGCAGTCTGTGGGGTTGTAAAGAGTCAGATACAACTTAGCAACTGTACAACAATGGAATCTAGAAAGATGATACTAATGAAAGTGTCTACAGGTCAGCAATAGAGATGCAGACATAGAGAACAGATTTGTGGGCACAGGTGGGAAAGGAGAGGCACAGGTGGGCACAGGTGGGTGAATTGAGAGACAGCATTGAAATATATACATTACCATATATAAAATTAGATAGCCGGTGGAAACTTACTGCATGATGCAGGGAGCTCAAATCCAGTGCTCAGGGACAACCTAGAGGGGTGAGATGGGGTGGGAAATGGGAGTAGGTTCAAGAGGGAGGGGGCATACGTATACTTATGACTGATTCATGTTGACATATGGCAGAAACAAACACAATATTATAAACCAATTATCTGACAATTAAAAATAAATAAATTAGAAAAAAGTGATGTGATAAACAAAGCCTTTTGTATAAGCCATTTTGTTCAAGTATTAACTAATATCATGCTTGTGCTCAGTCTATAAGTCATGTCTGACTCTTTGTATCCCTATGGACTATAGCCCTCCAAGCTCCTATGTCTGTGGAATTTCCCAGGCAAGAATACTGGAGTGGGTTTCCATTTCCTCCTCCAATTAACTAATATATTCAGTTATTAATTCCATGTTTACTGTGATACACATCTTTAAATAGTGTATAAAGCCTTATATGACTGACATTTGATCTTTCCATAGTCATATCTGCCTGTGAAACCTTCTTATAACAACACTATTTTCATAGTAACTTTTCTGATATTTATTATAGAACTTATCATACTACATTATAGTTAATAGTTTAAAGGTATATTTATTCTTAATTATCACTCTTATTTATTCCTCCACTCTATAAATATTTATCGTATGAGATATATGTTAAGTAGTCTACTGGAATGTTATTGAATTAAAAAAAAACATATTTACCTCTCTAGTACTTATAATAATATTTTTGAAAAAGTGACTGGAGACATAAATAAATTTACAAATTCTCATTATGTGGTATCTTTCGGCATGGATATGAAGTTCTTTTTTTAAAAAATCATTAACAAGAAGAAAAATTGTTGTTGTTGTTAAACAAAATATCTTTGGGTATTTTGTACCAAAAGTAAATTATACATTCAATGCAATCCCTATCAAGCTACCAATGATATTTTTCACAGAGCTAGAACAAATAATCTCACAATTTGTATGGAAATACAAAAAACCTCAAATAGTCAAAGCAATCTTGAGGAAGAAGAATGCAACTGGGGGAAACAAGCTGCCAGACTTCAGGCTCTACTACAAAGCCACAGTCATCAGGACGGTATGGTACTGGCATAAAGACAGCAATATAGATCAATGGAACAAAATAGAAAGCCCAGAGATAAATCTATGCCCCTATGGACACCTTATCTTTGACAAAGGAGGCAAGAATATACAATGGAGAAAAGACAGTCTCTTTAACAAGTGGTGCTGGGAAAACTGGTCAGCCACTTGTAAAAGAATGAAACTAGATCACTTCCTAACACCATACACAAAAATAAACTCAAAATGGATTAAAGATCTAAATGTAAGACCAGAAACTATAAAACTCCTAGAGGAGAACATACGCAAAACACTCTCTGACATAAATCACAGCAGGATCCTCCAAGACCCACCTCCCAGAATATTGGAAATAAAAGCAAAAATAAACAAATCGGACCTAATTAAAATCAAAAGCTTCAGAACAGCAAAGGAAACTATCAGCAAGGTGAAAAGACAGCCTTCAGAATGGGAGAAAATAATAGCAAATGAAGCAACTGATAAAGAATTAATCTCCAAAATATACAAGCAACTCCTGCAGCTCAATTCCAAAAAATAAATGACCCAATCAAAAAATGGGCCAAAGAAGTAAACAGACATTTCTCCAAAGAAGACATACAGATGGCTAACAAACACATGAAAAAATGCTCAACATCCCTCATAATCAGAGAAATGCAAATCAAAACCACAGTGAGATACCATTTCACACCAGTCAGAATGGCTGCTATCCAAAAGTCTACATGCAATAAATGCTGGAGGGGGTGTGGAGAGAAGGGAATCCTCTTACCCTGTTGGTGGGAATGCAAACTAGTACAGCCACTATGGAGAACAGTGTGGAGATTCCTTAAAAAACTGGAAATAGAACTGCTATATGATCCAGCAATCAACTCCTGGGCATACACACCGAGGAAACCTGAATTGAAAGAGACACATGTACTCCAATGTTCATTGCAGCACTGTTTATAATAGCCAGGACAAGGAAGCAACCTAGATGTCCATGTGCAGACGAATGGATAAGAAAGCTTTGGTACCTATACACAATGGAGTATTACTCAGCCATTAAAAAGAATACATTTGAATCAGTTCTAATGAGGTGGATAAAACTGGAGCCTATTGTACAGAGTGAAATAAGCCAGAAAGAAAAACACCAATACAGTATACTAACACATATATATGGAATTTAGAAAAATGGTAATGATAATCCTGCATACGAGACAGCAAAAGAGACACAGATGTATAGAACAGTCTTTGGGACTCTGTGGGAGAGGGTGAGGGTGGGATGATTTGAGAGAATGGCATTGAAACATGTATATTATCATACGTGAAATGAATCACCAGTCCAGGTTCGATGCATGATACAGGATGCTCGGAGATGGTTCACGGGGATGACCCAAAGGGAGGATAAGGGGAGGAGGGAGGTGGGAGGGAGGTTCAAGATGGGGAACACATGTACACCCTGGGTGGATTCATGTCAATGTATGACAAAACCAACCAATATAATATTGTAAAGTAATTCGGTTCAGTTCAGTTCAGTTGCTCAGTCGTGTCCAACTCTTTGTGACCCCATGAATCACAGCACGCCAGGCCTCCCTGTCTATCACCAACTCCCGGAGTTCACTCAAACTCATGTCCTTCGAGCTGGTGATGCCATCCCGCCATCTCATTCTCTGTCATCCCCTTCTCCTCCCACCCCCAATCACTCCCAGGATCAGAGTCTTTTCCAGTGAGTCAGCTCATCGCAGGAGGTGGCCAAAGTATTGGAGTTTCAGCTTTAGCATCAGTCCTTCCAATGAATACCCAGGATTGATCTCCTTTAGAATGGACTGGTTAGATCTCCTTGCAGTCCAAGGGACTCTGAAGAGTCTTCTCCAACACCACAGTTCAAAAGCATCAATTCTTCAGCTTTCTTCACAGTCCAACTCTCACTCTTCATTAATTACACCCATAACTCTAAGTTGGTGTTAGTTAGAACTCTGTATTCAATTTCTTTAGAATAATACTTAATCTGTGCCCAGTAGTTTCAAATATTATATATTTTTTATAAATGACAAATAGTTTCTGATATATCTGTGCTGGGCAATATTGGCCTCAGCAGTCAATTTTCTACTGAATCTCTTGCAGGTTTTTCAGATCCATTAGTTCTTCCCATATTCATCTCCTAAAATTTACCCTTCCATGACATTTTCTGTCTTACTAAATAGTTTCACTTTTCATGTGAACACTCAAATCCGAAGCCTGTGATTTACTAAATTCCCTTCCCTCAAGACCTTAACTAATGCACGAGGAAATTGGCCAAATAGCATTACACATAAAGAGGTGCAATGGTACAGCAACAGGCATTAGACATAGAGTCAGAAACAAAATCCATTATTTTTATATGCAGCTTTAATCTTCCCCTAAGCAACTGTGCAGATATAAATTCTGTTTCTCCTCTCCTAGCTCTTAAAATTTTGATAAAGTGTTTGGGAACATGCTAATGGCACATAGCGTGCTGTGTCTATAAACAATGTATTATGTCAGTTCTAAATCCCCTCACCATCTTCCTTGGTAGGACACCATGCTGGCTGTTGGGACCTATAGAAACAATGTATTATGTCAATTCTAAATCCCCTCAACATTTTCCTTGGTAGAGCACCATGCTTGCTTTTGGAACCTAGGCAGTCTTGTGCTTCATGGGAAGCTGTGTCTCTCCATAACTTAATGCAGTGTATCAGGGTTAGTAAAGCCAGCGAGATGATCCCATCCTCCATCTGAGTAGTTTTGAAATAGGAATACACTGTAGTTTTGTTCATGTATTGAATTCTGATATAAGATTTTAGGTAAAAAATAGTATTGCATTAATGGATTGCATTATTGTTCAGTTCAGTTCAGTTCAGTCGCTCAGTCATGTCCGACTCTCCGCGACCCCATGAATCACAGCACGCCAGGCCTCCCTGTCCATCACCAACTCCCGGAGTTCACTCAAACTCATGTCCACAGAGTCGGTGATGCCATCCAGCCATCTCATTCTCTGTCGTCCCCTTCTCCTCCCATCCCCAATCTTTCCCAGCATCAGAGTCTTTTCCAGTGAGTCAACTCGTCGCATGAGGTGGCCAAAGTATTGCAGTTTCGCTTTAGCATCAGTCCCTCCAATGAACATCCAGGATTGATCTCCTCTAGAATGGACTGGTTGGATCTCCTTGCAGTATAAGGGACTCTCAAGAGTCTTCTCCAACACCACAGTTCAAAAGCATCGATTCTTCGGCAGTCAGCTTTCTTCACAGTCCAACTCTCACATCCATACATGACCACGGGAAAAACCATTGCCTTGACTAGACGGACCTTGGTTGGCAAAGTAATGTCTCTGCTTTTTAATATACTATCAAGGTTGGCCATAACTTTCCTTCCAAGGAGCAAGCGTCTTTTAATTTCATGGCTGCAATCAGCATCTGCAGTGATTTTGGAGCCCAAAAAAATAAAGTCTGACACTGTTTCCACTGTTTCCCCATCTATTTCCCATGAGGTGATGGGAACAGATGCCATGATCTTTGTTTTCTGAATGTTGAGGTTCAAGCCAACCTGTTCACTCTCCTCTTTAACTTTCATCAAGAGGCCTTTGAGTTCCTCTTCACTTTCTGCCATAAGGGTGGTGTCATCTGCATATCTGAGGTTATTGATATTTCTCCCGGCAATCTTGATTCCAGCTTGTGCTTCTTCCAGCCCAGTGTTCCTCATGATGTACTCTGCATATAAGTTAAATAAGCAAGGTGACAATATACAACCTTGATGTACACCTTTTCCTATTTGGAACCAGTCGGTTGTTCCATGTCCAGTTCTGACTGCTGCTTCCTGACCTGCATACAGGTTTCTCAAGAGGCAGGTCAGGTGGTCTGGGATTCCCATCTCTTTCAGAATGTTCCACAGTTTATTGTGATCCACACAGTCAAAGGCTTTGGCATAGTCAATGAAGCAGAAATAGATGTTTTTCTGAAACTCTCTTGCTTTCTCCATGATCCAGCGGATGTTGGCAATTTGATCTCTGGTGCCTCTGCCTTTTCTAAAACCTGCTTGAACATCTGGGAGTTCACGGTTTACATACTGCTGAAGCCTGGCTTGGAGAATTTTGAGCATGACTTTACTAGCGTGTGAGATGAGTGCAATTGTGCGGTAGTTTGAGCATTCTTTGACATTGCCTTTCTTTGGGATTGGAATGAAGACTGACCTCTTCCAGCCCTGTGGCCAGCGCTGAGTTTTCCAAATCTGCTGGCATATTGAGTGCAGCACTTTCACAGCGTCATCTTTCAAGACTTGAAATAGCTCAACTGGAATTCCATCACCTCCACTAGCTTTGTTAGTAGTGATGCTTTCTAAGGCCCACTTGACTTCACATTCCAAGATGTCTGGCTCTAGGTCAGTGATCACGTTATCGTGACTATCTTGGTCGTGAAGATCTTTTTTGTACAGTTCTTCTGTGTATTCCTGCCACCTCTTCTTAATATCTTCTGCTTCTGTTAGGTCCATACCATTTCTGTCCTTTATCAAGCCCATCTTTGCATGAAGTGTTCCCTTGGAATCTCTAATTTTCTTGAAGAGATCTCTTGTTTTTCCTATTCTGTTGTTTTCCTCTATTTCTTTGCATTATTGTAGATGACTGTAAATGAAAAAAGCAGGAATTGTATTTGAACCTGAAGTAAGTAAGAATTTTACAATGAAGATAATTTATGTAAATAGATAATATCCATTTATCAATAATATATAAATAAAATTTCATGTAAATAAATATGTATATTTATTTAGATAACTAGAGAAAAGATTTATGGGGAAGGAGCTCTTAATGTAAGTTAACCTGCTTCGTAGATCAAAGAACACAGTGATGGAGCAGTGGGAAAAAAAAAGCTTAGACAAAAAGTAAATTAAAAAAGAATATCATGAATCAAGTCTAGATGTTTAAAAAATAGCAGCTCCAAAAATGTTTATGGTAAGGGAGAAAATAATGCTATCCTGGTTATATCTCCATTCCAAGTTGATGACACTAAAACTTACTGTTTTTAAGTGACATTAGAAAGGTCATAGAATGAGGGAATTTCTGTGAAACTTAGAACTGAATATCATCATACTATTGTTCTTTAAATTTAACAAAGATCACAGTGATGAAGACTGAGCGGAATGAGAGATGAAGGAAAGAAATCAACATGGACAAGCCACTTGACATAGTTATGCCTTATTTAGGGCCTTGATTAATAACATTAGTGGAAATTAGAGATGGACTGTAAAGGATGACTTTTGATACAAGTTAATGATGAAAAGGCAAGAGTTAGAGAGACTAAATGCATGGGCACAGTTTGGTTAGAAGAGTCTGACGTGAAAGATGATATTTCCAAAAAAAATGACTTATTGGGGGCAAGAATGATTGTATGGAATTTAGTTTTAATACATTTTGTCATAAATGCAATAGAAACATACAAAAAATAAGAGATACATATAAAGATGAAAAAGTTTAAATTTCCATTTTAGTCTCACTTATCCATTCACAATCAGACATGCCAAGAATAGTGTCTGA
This sequence comes from Moschus berezovskii, assembly GCF_049115385.1. NCBI lineage: Eukaryota > Metazoa > Chordata > Mammalia > Artiodactyla > Moschidae > Moschus > Moschus berezovskii. Next base: position 58,201,905 of record NC_142464.1, on the reverse strand, counting down.
CAAATACTGTATCTTCATATTAGTTGCATAAAGGAATTTCATTACTAATAGTAACTGTGATTAAGCAACAGAGCTGACATGTAAGTTTCTTCACTCCCAGAAGACACTTAGTAAAAATGATATATGACAATGAAACAAAATTCATGAAATTATTACTGATTTTCTAGGGTCTTTGTGTATTTTGTATATGAGAAATTTGTCACGTTGGCAGTTTATATATTACATTTTTAATTGCCTTGTAAAAATTATGTGTTCACTCCAAAAGAATGTGCAACTTTCATTGTAATCAAATTTATAGGAACTATTTAATGAGCAGTTTTGATCCCTTAATCATTTATGGATTACCTCTATGGTTAATTATTATTTATCATATGGATTGACCTGAGAGTATCTGGAATCTGAGAATGAAAAAGTGAAGAGGTCAGTAGAGGATAACTAGTGAGGAAAACAGTAGAAGGCTGTCTGGTTTCTCTTAGAAACCCTTTCATCCTGGGAAGCCAGCTTTTCTTCTACTGAGGTGGTCTGACACTGCCAATTGCTCTTCTCAGGTGCCTCTTTTCCATTAAAAGCTTTCAGAAACTACTTTTATTAGAGTTCAATCTGAAGTAGCTTCAGAAAATATGAATAGAAATTCACAAGAGGAAGAATGCAAATACTCTGAACTGAGATGCAATAAGACTTTGAATTCAACATTTCTTAAAGCTCTTTACAAACATTAACATCTGTAATTAATCCCCTCAATTTCCCCATAAGTCATATTTCATTATCCTTGATTTACAAGCATTAAACTAAAATATCAAGGAATGAAGAGCCTGCATTGTCAGACAAATCTTTTTTAAGCACTCCTGTCAGCACGTATTCTCCTTAGGAGCATATTTTCTCCCACATAATTTCTAAATTTTTTATTTCTGCCTCCGCAATTTAACTCCTGATGACCTAATCTATAGGTCCTAATAGTACCTATCATATGACCCTCAGTCTAAGAAGTAACGTCTCTTATTGTTCCCTGGACATATTATTATATATAATATTTTCTGGTATCAACTTCCTTCAGCATTCTACACTATCATACAATGAATTACCTGTATAAAAGAATTGATGTCTTTCACTTATTGATTAAGTAGTCTTGGTAAGTAGGGAGGTATCTTTTTTTTATTTTATTTTTTAGCTTTATTTTTTATTTAATTTTTTTGGGAGGCAAATTATTTTACAATATTATATTGGTTGGTTTTGCCATATATTGACATGAATCCGCCCCGGGTGTACATGAGTTGCCCCTCCCAAAACCCCCTCCCACCTCCCTCTTCCCCTTATCCTCCCTCTGGGTCATCCCCGCATATCAGTCCCGAGCATCCTGTAACATGCATCGACCCTGAACTGGCGATTTGTTTCACATATGATAATATACATGTTTCAATTCTATTCTCCTAAACCATCCCACCCTCACCCTCTCCCACAGAGTGCCAAAGACTGTTTTCTACATCTGTGTCTCTTTTGCTGTCTCGTATACAGAGTTAACATTTGCATCTTTCTAAATTCCATATATATGCGTTCAGTTCGGTTCAGTCGCTCAGTCGTGTCCGACTCTTTTCGACCCCATGAATCACAGCACGCCAGGCCTCCCTGTCCATCACCAACTCCCGGAGTTCACTCAAACTCATGTCCACCGAGTCCAGCCATCTCATTCTCTGTCATCCCCATCTCCTCCCACAGCCATCTCATTCTCTGTCATCCCCGATTCCTCCTACCCCCAGTCCTTCCTAGCATCAGACTCTTTTCCAGTGAGTCAACTCGTCACACGAGGTGGCCAAAGTATTGCAGTTTCAGCTTTAGCATCAGTCCTTCCAATGAACACCCAGGATTGATCTCTTTAGAATAGACTGGTTGGATCTCCTCGCAGTCCAAGGGACTCTCAAGAGCCTTCTCCAGCACCACAATTCAAAAGCATCAATTCTTCAGCGATCAGCTTTCTTCACACTCCAACTCTCACATCATACATGACCACGGGAAAAACCATAGCCTTGACTAGATGGACCTTTGTTGGCAAAGTAATGTCTCTGATTTTTAATATGCTATCTAGGTTGGTCATAACTTTCCTTCCAAGGAGTAAGCGTCTTTTAATTTCCTGGCTGCAGTCAGCATCTGCAGTGATTTTGGAGCCCAAAAAATAAAGTCTGACACTTTCCACTGTTTCCCCATCTATTTCCCATGAAGTGAAGGGACCAGATCTCTGTTTTCTGAATGTTGAGCTTCAAGCCAACCTTTTCACTCTCCTCTTTCACTTTCATCAAGAGGCTTTTGAGTTCCTCTTCACTTTCTGCCATAACGGTGGTGTCATCTGCATATCTGAGGTTACTGATATTTCTCCCGGCAATCTTGATTCCAGCTTGTGTTTCTTCCAGCCCAGTGTTCCTCATGATGTACTCAGCATAGAAGTTAAATAAGCAGGGTGACAATATCCAAACTTAACATACTCCTTTTCCTATTTGGAACCAGTCTGTTGTTCCATGTCCAGTTCTAACTGTGGCTTCCTGACCTGCACACAGGTTTCTCAAGAGGCAGGTCAGGTGGTCTGCAATTCCCATCTCTTTCAGAATGTTCCACAGTTTATTGAGATCCACACAGTCAAAGGCTTTGGCATAGTCAATGAAGCAGAAATAGATGTTTTTCTGAAACTCTCTTGCTTTCTCCATGATCCAGCGGATGTTGGCAATTTGATCTCTAGTTCCTCTGCCTTTTCTAAAACCTGCTTGAACATCTGGGAGTTCACGGTTTACATACTGCTGAAGCCTGGCTTGGAGAATTTTGAGCATGACTTTACTAGAGTGTGAGATGAGTGCAATTGTGCGGTAGTTTGAGCATTCTTTGGCATTGCCTTTCTTTGGGATTGGAATGAAGACTGACCTTTTCCAGTCCTGTGGCCCCTGCTGAGTTTTCCAAATTTGCTGGCATATTGAGTGCAGCACTTTCGCAGCATCATCTTTCAGGATTTGAAATAGCTCAATAGGAATTCCATCACCTCCACTAGCTTTGTTTGTAGTGATGCTCTCTAAGGCCCACTTGACTTCACATTCCAAGATGTCTGGCTCCAGGTGAGTGATCATGCCATCGTGATTTTCTTCATCGTGAAGATCTTTTTGTACAGTTCTTCTGTATATTCTTGCCACCTCTTCTTAATATCTTTTGCTTCTGCTAAGTCCATACCATTTCTGTCCTTTATCTAGCCCATTTTTGCATGAAATATTCCCTTGATATCTCTAATTTTCTTGAAAAGATCTCTTGTTTTTCCTCTTCTGTTGTTTTCCTCTATTTCTTTGCATTGATCACTGAGGAAGGCTTTCTTATCTCTCCTTGCTATTCTTTGGAACTTTGCATTCAAATGCTTATATCTTTCCTTTTCTCCTTTGCTTTTCACTTCTCTTCTTTTCACAGATATTTGTAAGGCCTCCTCAGACAGCCATTTTGCTTTTTTGCATTTCTTTTTCATGGGGATGGTCTTGGTCCCTGTCTCCTGTACAATGTCACAAACCTCCATCCAGAGTTCATCAGGCACTGTATCTATCAGATCTAGGCCCTTAAATCTATTTCTCACTTTCACTGTATAATCATAAGGGATTTGATTTAGGTCATATCTGAATGGTCTAGTAGTTTTCCCTACTTTCTTCAATTTCAGTCTGAATTTGGTAATAAAGATTTCATGATCTGAGCCACAGTCAGCTCCTGGTCTTGTTAGTATATTATATTGGTATTTTTCTTTCTGGCTTACTTCACTCTGTATAATATGCTCTAGTTCAATCCACCTCATTAGAACTGGTTCAAATGCATTCTTTTTAATGGCTGAGTAATGCTCCATTGTGTATGGGTACCAAAGCTTTCTTATCCATTCGTCTGCACATGGACATCTAGGTTGCTTCCTTGTCCTGGCTATTATAAACAGTGCTGCAATGAACATTGGAGCACATGTGTCTCTTTCAATTCTGGTTTCCTCGGTGTATATGCACAGGAGTGTGATTGCTGGATCATATGGCAGTTCTTTGTTTTCTGAATGTTGCTTTCTGAATGTTGAGCTTTAAGCCAATCTTTTCACTCTCCTCTTTCACTTTCATCAAGAGGCTTTTGAGTTCCTCTTCACTTTCTGCCATAAGGGTAGTGTCATCTGCATATCTGAGGTTATTGATATTTCTCCCAGCTTGAAGCTCAACATTCAGAAAACAATTATCATGGCATCTGGTCCCATCACTTCATGGGAAATAGATGGAAAAACAGTGGAAACAGTGTCAGACTTTATTTTTTTGGGCTCCAAAATCACTGCAGATGCTGATTGCAGCCATGAAATTAAAAGACGCTTGCTCCTTGGAAGGAAAGTTATGACCAACCGTGATAGTATATTAAAAAGCAGAGACATTACTTTGCCAACCAAGGTCTGTCTAGTCAAGGCAATGGTTTTTCCCGTGGTCATGTATGGATGTGAGAGTTGGACTGTGAAGAAAGCTGATCGCCGAAGAATCGATGCTTTTGAACTGTGGTGTTGGAGAAGACTCTTGAGAGTCCCTTATACTGCAAGGAGATCCAACCAGTCCATTCTAAAGGAGATCAATCCTGGATGTTCATTGGAGGGACTGATGCTAAAGCTGAAACTGCAATACTTTGGCCACCTCATGCGACGAGTTGACTCACTGGAAAAGACTCTGATGCTGGGAAAGGTTGGGGGCAGGAGGAGAAGGGGACGACGGAGAATGAGATGGCTGGATAGCATCACCGACTCTGTGGACATGAGTTTGAGTGAACTCCGGGAGTTGGTGATGGACAGGGAGGCCTGGAGTGCTGTGATTCATGGGGTCGCAGAGAGTCGGACACGACTGAGCGACTGAACTGAACTGAACTAGTTTCCTAGGGGGCCACAACAGAGTACCTCAGACTGGGTGGCTTAACCAGCAGAACTATATTTTCTCTCAATTCTGGAGAGTAGAAGTCTGAGATCAAAATGTCTTTAAAGTTGATTTCTTCTGATGCCTCCTTCTTGACTGGAAATGGCCTTCCCCTCTCTATGTCTTCAAATGGTCTTCCCTTTACATGTGTATGTGTATGTGTGCTCAGTCATGACTACCTCTTTTCTACCCCATGGTCTGTACCCACCAGGCTCCTCTGTCCATGGAATTTTCCAGGCAAGAATACTGGAGTGGATTGACGTTACCTACTCCAGGGGATCTTCCTGACCCATAGATCAAACCCACAACTCTGGCCTCTCCCACATTGACAGCAAGAGTCTTTACCACTGATGTCACCTGGGAAGCCCTGTCTGTGTCCTGATCTCTTATAAAGACATCATTCAGAAGATTAGGGCTTTACCTAATGATCTTCTTTTCACTTGATGACCTCTTTAAACATGCTATCTCCAAATATAGCCCCTCTCTGATGTACTGAGTGTTAGGATTGCAACATATGTATCTTGGGAGGATCCAACTGAGTCCATACCAACTACAACAACAAAAAAAGTAGTAGTTAATATAAATTTAACCTTATACCAAAGAATAATTTATATACTGAGAGAATTTGGGTAAATGTTCACACTAAGACGTTTTTAGTATAATCATTCTGTGAAATAGAGATATGCCAGAGAAGATAAATTCAGAGAGAAATTGATGTAGTAAGAGTTAAATTTATGCCAGCATATATATATATATTTCAGTTTTGTACAGAAATACAGTTCCATTTGGCAGAAGACCAAACAAGGGAGAAAACTTAGGATGTTATTTTGCTTTTGTTCATTTATCCATCTGTCTACATGAACCTTATGACATTGTTTTCCAAATGGAGGCCTTCTAATGCCAGAAACATGGTACTTGGACCGAAATTATCAATGCTTAGCCAGTTTCAGTTTAAGAGAAGACAATAATACTGGAAAATTCCATTTCTTAAATGAACCAAAACACAGAAAATTTTAGTAACATTGCTTTGCATAAACATTTTAGCCTTTGAATCCATATTCTATTGTGCTTCATATAAATACAGATATAGCCTGGTTTTTTTTTTTTTTTTTGGTGGGAGGTGGTTCATTCAAATATAGCCAGTGTTACTGAGGCTACTATATAGAATTTTGAAGCATTACTTTTCATACCAGTTCAATACAAAGAAATAACAAAAGGATTCATTTTGTTGTTGTTCAGTCTCTCAGTCGTGCCTGACTCTTTGTGACCCCGTGGACTACTGCATACCAGGATTCTGTGTCCTGCACCATATCCTGGAGATTGCTCAAATTCATGTCCACTGAGTTGGTGATGCCATCTCATCCTCTTTTTCCCCTTCTCCTAGTGGTCTCAATCTTTTCTGGCATCAGGATCTTTGCCAATAAGTCGTCTCTTTGCATCAGGTGACCAAAGTATTGGAGTTTCAGCTTCAGCATCAGTCCTGCCAATGAATACTCAGGGTTGATTTCCTTTAGGATTGACAAGTTTGATCTCCTTGCTGTTTAAGGGACTCTCAAAAGGGACTCTCTGGCACCACAGTTTGAAGATATCAATTCTTTGGTGCTCAGCCTCGTTATATCGTCCAACTCTCACATCTGTACATGACTACTGGAAAAACCATAGCTTTGACTAGACAGACCTTTTTACACAAAGTAACGTCTCTGCTTTTTAATACACTGTCTAGGTTTGTCATTGCTTTTATTCTAAGGAACAAGTGACTTTTAATTTCATGGATGCAGTCACCATCCACAGTGATTTTCGAGCCCAAGAAAATAAAGTCTGTCACTGTTTCCATTGTTTCCCCATCTATTTGCCATGAAGTTATGGGACCATATGCCATGATCTTTGCTTCTTGAATATTGAGTTTTAAACCAGCTTTTTCATTCTCCTTTTTCATCTTCATCAAAAGGCTCTTTAGTTCCTCTTCACTTTCTGCCATTAAGGTGCTGTCATCTGCATATCTGAGGTTATTGATATTTCTCCCAGCAATCTTGATTCCAGCTTGTGCTTCAACCAGTCCGCATTTTGCATGATGTACTCTGCGTATAAGTTAAATAAGCAGGGTGACAATGTGCAGCCTTGACATACTCTTCCCAATTTGAAACGAGTCCATTGTTCCATTTCCTATTCTAACTGTTGCTTCTTGACCTGCATACAGGTTTCCCAGAAAGAAGGTAACGTGGTCTGGTATTCCCATCTCTTGAAAAATTTTCCACAGATTTTTTGTGATGCACACAGTCAAAGGTTTTAGTAGTCCATGAAGCAGAAATAGATGTGTTTTTCTGGAATTCTCTTGCTTTTTCTATGATCCAAAGCATGTTGGCAATTTTGATCTCTGGTTCCTCTGCCTTTACTAAATAATTCTAGCTTGAACTTCTGGAAGGTCTTGGTTCATGTACTGTTGAAGACTACCTTCAAGGATTTTGAGCATTACCTTGCTAGCATGTGAGATGAGTGCAATTGTTTGGTAGTTTGAACATTCTTCGGCATTGCCTTTCTTTGGGACTGGACTAAAACCTGATCTTTTCCATTCCTGTGGCCACTGCTGAGTTTTCCAAATTTGCTGGCACACTGAGTGCAGCACTTTCACAGCATCATCTTTTAGGATTTGAAATAATTTGCAGCTGGGTACATTAGTTGTGCCTTATTTTTTCTTTTATTTTCAATTAATTCATTTGAAAGTAACGAATATATCTTTCTTAACCAAAATTCAGCACTTTGCTTGACATTTTTGAGTTATATATCAATTCAAACTGTCAATATTATTGTATTATTATGTGGACAGTTGATAATTTTATTGAATTTTTTGTGTCTTTTTCATCATCTCAAACCATAAAGTTTACCAGTAGTATGGTTGCATTAATTGTTGAAGCAACAATGTCTGCTAATAAATAATACCTATTTATATATATATATTGATTGTATACACATTTTTTCTAAAAATAAATATATTGTGTATTTCTCATTTTTGTTTGTTAATTATTAAATGGAACATATATATTATATATATAGTTTAATAAGACTATATATACATAATATATTATATGTATTTTTATATCATATTGCTTATATATGTATATATTTTATCATAAATATAAAGTATACATATGCAGTATATCTTAAATTATTTAAATACTACTATTTTTCTTCATCTACATCTATATGATTTCTTAAATCTACAATATTTAACAACTTTATGAAATATAAATTATTTAACTATTCATACAGTAGAGAAAAAAATCACTACTTATTTCTATTCCTAGCACATAGTTTTATATAATTGAAATAATTCCTTATGCATCCTATTTTATTTTATTATTTTTCCCAAATACAAATAAATAATTGCCCTTATAGCTACTAGTACAATATGGTTATAACGTAGCAGAGCATCATTTTCCTGTCTTTTTTGACTTTATGTTTATAATATGATTATATATGTCATAAATACATAGCAATACATAGATATACATAGTAATGATATCTTACAGAGAACGATGTCAAATTTGCGATCTCTGAAGATTTAGCTTCGGTACCAGTAACCAGGCTTGATCACTCAAGAGCTTCTGTGTAACAGAGTTTTATTAAAGTATGAAAAGGGACAGAGAAAGCTTCTGACAGAGAAATCAGAAGGGGGATGGAGAACTGTCTATAAGCAGGATACATTGTTGTTATATAATCCTTACTAAGGAATGCAGAAAAAAATGTTTGTCCTTTGCTCCTCCTTGAGAATTCCAGACCCTTATGTCCTTAAGAGCCCCAGAGCCTTTTTCTTCCTCAGGGATCCTGGACTTCTTATCAACCTGCCAAGAAATTGGCTCTCTTAGTAATATCTATTACTAACAGTGGCAAGCAGTGGCAGCATGGTGCTGGAGCGGTGAGAGGCTGACAGAAGATACTCCACATCCAAAGTAAAGAGTAGCAGCTGAGCTTTGCTGGAGCAGCCGTGAAAAGATATCCCACGTCCAAGGTAAGGGAAACCCAGTAAGATGGTAGGTGCTGAAAGAGGGCATCAGAGGGCAGACAAACTGAAACTACAATCACAGAAAATTAACCAATCTAATCACATGGACCACAGCCCTGTCTAACTCAATGACACTAAGCCTTGCCGTGTAGGGCCACCCAAGACGGACAGGTCATGGTGGAGAGTTCTGACAAAATGTGGTCCACTGGAGAAGGGAATGGTAAACCACTTCCATATTCTTGCCTTGAGAACCCCATGAATAGTACGAAAAGGCAAGAAGATAGGACACTGAAAGATGAACTCCCCAGCTGGGTAGGTGCCCAACACGCTACTGGAGATCAATGGAGAAATAACTCTAGAAAGAATGAAGATGGAGCCAAAGCAAAAACAACATCCAGTTGTGGATATGACTGGTGCAGAAGCAAGGTCCGATGCTGTAAAGAGCAATATTGCATAGGAACCTGGAATGTTAGGTCCATGAATCAAGGCAAATTGGAAGTGGTCAAACAGAAGATGGTAAGAGTGAACATCAACATTTTAGGAATCAGCGAACTAAAATGAACTGGAATGAGTGGATTTAACTCAGATGATCATTAAATCTACTACTGTGGGCGGAATCCCTTAGAAGAAATGGAGTAGCCATCATAGTCAACAAAAGAGTCCAAAATGCAGTACTTGGATGCAATCTCAAAAACGACAGAATGATCTGTCTTCATTTCCAAGGCAAAGCATTCAATATCACAGTGATCCAAGTAATGCCCTGACCAGTAATACTGAAGAAGCTGAAGTTGAATGGTTCTATGCCGGACACGACTGAGCGACTGGAAAAAAAAAAAAAATGAAGACCTACAAGACCTTTTAGAACTAACACCCAAAAAAGATATCCTTTTCATTATAGGGAATGCAAAAGTAGAAAGTCAAGAAACACCTGGAGTAACAGGCAAATTTGGCCTTGGAGTACAGAATGAAGCAGGGCAAACAAAGGCTAATAGAGTTTTGCCAAGAGAACACACTGGTCATAGCAAACACCCTCTTCCAATAACACAAGAGAAGACTCTACACATGGACATCACCAGATGGTCAATACAGAAATCAGATTGATTATATTCTTTGCAGCCAAAGATGGAGAAGCTCCATACAATCAGCAAAAACAAGACCAGGAGCTGACTGTGGCTCAGATCATGAATTCACTGCCAAATTCAAACTTAAATTGAAGAAAGTAGGGAAAACCACTAGACCACTCAGGTATGACCTAAACCATATCCCTTATGATTATACAGTGGAAGTGAGAAATAGATTTAAGGGACTAGATCTGATAGACAGAGTGCCTGATGAACTATGGACAGAGGTTCGTAACATTGTATAGGAGACTGGGATCAAGACCATCCCCATGGAAAAGAAATGCAAAAAAGCAAAATGGCTGTCTGAGGAGGCCTTAAAAATAGCTGTGAAAAGAAGAGAATCCAAAAGCAAAGGAGAAAAGGAAAGATATACCATTTGAATGAAGAATTCCAAAGAATAACAAGGAGAGATAAGAAAGCATTCCTCAGTGATCAGTGCAAAGATAGAGGAAAATAATAGAATTGGAAAATGAGCACGTCAAGGCTGTAAATTGTCACGTTGTTTGTATGTAGAGTACGTAATGAGAAATGCTGGGCTGGAGGAAGCACAAGATGAAATCAAGATTGCCATGAGAAATAGCAATAACCTCAGATATGTGGATGACACCACCCTTATGGCAGAAAGTGAATAAGACCTAAAAAGCCTCTTGATGAAGGTGAAAGAAGATAGTGAAAAAGTTGGCTTAAAACTCAACATTCAGAAAACTAAGATCATGGCATCTGGTCCCATCACTTCATGGCAAATAGATGGGGAAACAGTGGAAACAGTGGCTGACTTTATTTTTTGTGTGTTCCAAAATCACTGCAGATTGTGACTGCAGTCATGAAATTAAAAGATGCTTACTCCTTGGAAGGAAAGTTATGAGCAACGTAGCTGCTGCTGCTGCTGCTAAGTCACTTGGGTCGTGTCCGACTCTGTGTGACCCTATAGACGGAAGCCCACCAGGATCCCCCATCCCTGGGATTCTCCAGGCAAGAACACTGGAGTGGGTTGCCATTTCCTTCTCCAATGTGTGAAAGTGAAAAGTGAAAGTGAAGTTGCTCAGTCGTGTCCGACCCTTAGCGACCCCACGGACTGCAGCCCACCAGGCTCCTCCACCCATGGGATTCTCTAGGCAATAGTACTGGAGTGGCTTGCCATTGCCTTCTCCGGAGCAACGTAGACAGCATATTAAAAAGCAGAGACATTACTTTGTCAACAAAGGTCCGTCTAGTCAAGACTATATTTATTCCAGTAGTCATATATGTATGTGAGATTTGGACTGTAAAGAAAGCTGAGCGTGGAAGAATTGATGCTTTTTAGCTGCAGTATTGGAGAAGACTCCTGAGAGTCCCTTGGACTGCAAAGAGATCCATCCAGTCCATCCTAAAGGAGTCCGTCTTGAGTTCATTGGAAGGACTGATGCTGAAGTTGAAACTCCAATACTTTGGGCACCTGACTCAAAGAGGTGACTCATTTGAAAAGACCCTGATGCTGGGAAAGATTGAAGGCAGGAGGAGAAGGGGATGACAGAGGATGAGATGGTTGGACGGCATCATCGATTCAATGAACATGAGTTTGGGTAGATGCTGGGAGTTGGTGATGGACAGGGAGGATTGGCATGCTGTGGTCCATGAGGTCACAAAGAGTTGAACACAACTGACCGACTGAACTGAACTGAACTGAAATAACATCTGTATCTACATTCTATCTCTCCCTAGAAAATCCAAGAAAACATATTGAAAAAGCTGCTTACATATAATGTGATTTGTTATATTAATGGGAAGTCCTTTGTTTTAGGTAACAGAAAAACTCAACCCAGACTCTAAAAGATAGCATTTGAAAGTCTAGACAAAAGATTGCTTAAAGTTGATTTTAATTCAGAGATGCTAGAATGTCATAACAGATAGCTTGTTCCCTCGCTAGACTTTATCATCCTTATCAGTTTTTCCCAAGGTCTGGATGTCTTTATGGTGATGAAATGATGACAGTATATATTATAAATATATAGTAAAACATATATGTGTGTATATTGCATGTATATATGCCTATATATGTCAATTATATTATTTTTCCTTTATTTCAGAAGGTTTTGTCTTAAATATTTTTAATAAACAATTGCATCCTAAAATAGGTATGGTATACATTAGTTCCTTTTAGTGATTTTCTTAACTTTTTAATATAAATCTTCAAGAGATTTACCATTAAGTTTGTAATGGTTATTATGTGCTGTGTTGTGTATGCTCAGTTGTGTTCTACTCTTTGCAAACCCATGGACTGTAGCCCACCAGGCTTCGCTCTTCATGGAATTTCCCAGGCAAGAATGCTGGGTTGGGTTGTCATTTCCTCCTCTACGGGATCTTCCCAACCCAGGAATTGAACCCTCTTCTCCTGCACTGACAGCAAATTTGTTACCACTGAACAGCCTGGGAAGCTGTAATAGTTATTAGTCTAAAGCACAGGTTTGCTTTGTGATAGCACAGGTTCTTTGCATTTTTTAAGAGCATATCATTTTATTTAAAAAGAAAAACAGTATTTTTTTAAAATTCATTGGGCAGCAGTTACATGTGTGCTTAGTTGCTCAGTCATGTCTGACCCTTTGCAACCCCATGAACTGTAGCTCAGCAGGCACTTATGTCCATGGGGATTCTCCAGGCAAGAAAATTAGAGTGGGTTTCCATGCTCTCCTCCAGCATATCTTTATGACCTAGGGATTGAACTCAGGTCTCCCACATTGCAGGCAGATTCTCTACCATCTGAGCCACCAGGGAAGCTCATGAATAACAGAGAGGGTAACCTATCCCTTCTGCAGGGGTTCTTCCTCACCCAGGAATCAAACCAGGGTTTCCGGAGTGGCAGGCAGATTTTTTTTTACCAGCTGAACTATCAGGGAAGCTCACTGATTACCTAGAACACTTCAATTCATTCTGGAAATAGGTCCTAAGTCAGATTTTAAGGTTTTAGTAATTTTAAAATAGTGAACATCCTTCAGAGTTCTGTTAACATTGCAAACTGATTTAAAATATAGTCAGATTAATAACACTTGTCAAGAATTTTATCTGATTTAAAGTATTTCATGCATAAAGATATGTTATATAACTTTTATTATAAAGAGAAAATATCAAGGATAAATCAGTTAAAAGGATAAAATAAGGATTTTAAATCTATCATTTCTGCTAATATTGTTAACATAGTTATCTGGCTATTGGAGATTCTACATATAACTTTTATATAGTCTGAGTGTATTCTCCCTCCTTTCTTTCTCCCTGTATTCTTTCTGTATCTCTTTCTAGTTTGTTTTTTTCTCTCTATTTATCTGTGTGTCTTTCTGTCTCATTCACCCTATATAGTCTCTGTTTCAAGGCCACTAGACACACTTTTGCTTAACCTCTTAAAAACTTGAGTAGTCCTCATTAAAAATAGAAGTCATGCAAGATATATCCTGGTCCTTAAAATATTTTTGGAATATTTTAATATGAAGTAGACACCATAACTGGGTTCAAGCTGGGCAGCAAAACAGTCTTGCCAAAGGGGAACAAGATTTCCATCTGCCTTACAACTGGAACACGGCATAATGAAACAGGGGCAGTCCTTTAGTAGCTGAGAGGATACACTCACTCCACTTGCTGCAAAACTGGCAGCAGTGAGGGCATTTAGGAAGGGATTCAATTGTTGTGAGGCATCCTGAGTTTTGTCCTCAAGGTAGAGAGTATTTTGCTTAGGCTCCCACCTTAGGGTTAGGTTTTCAGGGGTGGTTACTCCAACAATGCAATAAAAGGGGACAGAGTTGCCTGCCCAATTTAGAAACCAGGATGAATGGGTGTGGTTTTTTTGGTCGTCCAGAACAGAAAATGGATATTTGAGACTGGTTAATAGCATCCAAGGAGAGCCTCATGCTCAGGGATAGGTATAGTGTGTCAGTTCTGCCAGAACCTCTAGTTCCCAGACTTTGGGCTAAATTGTAATACAATAGAAAAATTTCTAGATCCTGGTTTTTCTCCATCAGTTCTGACAGTGAAGGTTACCCCATATCATGAGTTGTCCGGATTTCCCACTGACACTTCTGTTAGGGAGTCACTTTTTAGGCAGATAGGCAAGGTCATTTGGGGAATGTTAGTCAAGAGAGCAGAGAAGGCAATGGCAACCCACTCCAGTACTCTTGCCTGGAAAATCCCATGGACGGAGGAGCCTGGTGGGCTACAGTCCGTGGGGTCTCTACGAGTCGGACACGACTGAGTGACTTCACTTTCACTTTTCACTCTCATGCATTGGAGAAGGAGATGGCAACCCACTCCAGTGTTCTTGCCTGGAGAATCCCATGGATGGAGGAGCCTGGTGGCCTGCCATCTGTGGGGTCGCACAGAGTCGGACATGACTGACGTGACTTAGCAGCAGCAGCAGCAGTCAAAAGAGAAAATAAGGGCTCAGGTGGGATTGCAGATGTTATCATGGGAGTAAATATAGACAGCTGTTGCTGATACCAAGGCATGAAGTCCCCCTCCCCTTTTCCCAAAAGGCCATACCATGACCAGATGGGGTACGCTGGGTGATAGCATGTGCAGGACTGGAAGGGTGGGCCATTGATACCCTGGGATAGGTTGGATATACCCCCAACTTCTGCGTTAATGCAGATCCAGCAAGGGCTGGTTAGGTTGAGTTGAGAAGCCATGAAGTTTTCAAGCACATGTGCATCATTTAGAGAGAGATTAACAGCCATACAGGGAGACATGATCAGGAAGAGGAAGAACATCATAGGATGCATTTTACTTATCTGAGGGAGATTTGATGGGGTTCTGCCTGAACAAGAGTCTGAGGTCTTCACCACATTCACAGGAATAGCTGTCCTCTGGTTTTGGAGTCTCAGTCACCATCTCCCCCTCCTGTAGGTCATAAGGTTTTATTCTAGAATTGTGGACCCAGGCAGACAGACCGTTAACTTTTACAGCAATTGAGGTTACTAAGACAACCTGATATGGCCCTGTCCATTTCTTGGACAGCTGGCTTGGACTCCCTATTTCTTGCCAGGTCTTTACCAATACTTGGTCTCTCAGCTTTACTTGGGGATTTTTCAAGTCTTCCTGTAGTCTAGGGAGGATCTGTTCTCCATATTGTTGGAGTTCTTGTTGAAACCTTCCCAGGTAAATTACATGTTTTAGGAGTGTATTGGTGTCCTCATCAAAAAACAAATCAGAAGTTAAGAATGGACGTCCATACATCATTTCATAAGTCCATTCATCATTTCATTAATAATAGTGGCCACTTGGGGGTTGCCCGTACCCTCATGAGGGTTATGGGTAGCATATGGATCCATTTATTATGTGTTTCTTGACATGGTTTGGGCAGAGCCCTTTTAAGAGTCTGGTTGGCTCTCTCCACCTTTCCCGAGACTTGAGGCCACCAGGATGAATGGAAGCAGTATTTGATTTCTAAGCATGCAGCCTGGTTCTGGGATATTGTGGTTGTAAATGAGGGCCCATTGTCACTCTGAAGTGATTGAGGCAGCCCAAACCTAAGTACTATCTCCTTCAACAGAGCCTTCCAGGCTTCTGTAGCAATCTCTGTCCTAGTAGGGAATGTTTCAAACCATCTTGTGAATGTGTCAATAAAGACCAGCAAATAAGAGAAACTTGGGCATTTGGCATGGCTGTAAAATCCACCTCCCAGTCCTCTCCTGGGTATGATCCCCAATGCTGGACAGGTTTAATTAGAGGAGGTGGCAAGGGTCTGGTTTTTGGATTATTTCTTAGACAGGTATCACAATTTTGTGTGACCTGTTGAACAACCTTAGCCAACTGGGAATGGTAGAGAATAGGCTTGAGCAAGGTTTCCAGATTATCTTTTCCAAAATGGTTACTTTTATGTAAGGAGTTAGTATTTTTCCAAACCTGTGAGCCAGGGAATATTATTTGGTCCTGATCAGTCTGAAACCATCCATGTGACCAAATCTCCCAGCCCCGCTTAGCATATTAGGAATGTTCCTTTGGGGTGTAATTTGGAGTCAGGGTTTCCTTGGGGGAAAGTGGGCAGATAGCAGTGACCAGGGCAACTTTCCTAGTGTCCTGTTTTGCCTCCTGATCAGCTTTCCTATTTCTCTGGGCCTCCTTTTCTTGCCCCTTTTGGTGAACCTTGCAGTGGATGACAGATAATTTAGCAGGAAGTTTGACTGCCTCCAGGAACCCGAAAATGAGCTCTTTGTGTTTAATAGGAGAGCTTCAAGCACTGAGCATCCCTCTTTCCTTCCAAATTGCTGCATGGGCATGCAGGATGAGGGAAGCATACTTAGAGTCTGAATACACTTTAATCCTCTTTCCTTCCCCTAATTCCAAAGCTCTTGTCAGGGTAAAAAGTTCAGCTTTCTGGGCTGAGGTGCCTGGGGGAAGAGACCCACTTTCCAAAGTTTCTTCTAGGCTCACTACATCATAACCTGCTTTCCTTTCTCCTTTTTTCTACAAAACTACTGCCATTTGTGTACCATTCTTTCTGTGGGTCAGATGAAGTTGTCTCTGATAGGTTAGGGCAAGAAAAGTATAACTTGTCTATGATTTGCATGCATTGGTGGTCCAGAGGGGAAGTAGGGGTATCTGGCATTAAGGTGGCTGGATTTAAAGTCTGACAGACCCTCAACTTTATTTCTGGAGTGTCAAGAAGGAGGGCTTCGTGTTGGGTGATCCTTCCCTCTGTCATCCATCTATCCCCTTTAGTTTCCAAGACTGCTTGCACCTGGTGAGATGTATACACTGTGGTGGGCTGACCCAGGGTCAGCTTAAATGCCTCTTTAACCATAAGAGCAGTGGCCTCTACTACCCGGAGGCAAGTGGGCTACCATCTGGCCATCTTGTCTAGTTGCTTTGAGAGGTAAGCCATGGTTGTAACACAGGTCCCATCATTTGCCCTAACATACCAAAAACAGTCCCTATCCTTTCAGAAACATACAGCCTGAAAGTCTTTTCCAGGTTTGGGAGGTCTAAAACTGGGGCTGTAGTGATAGACTCTTTCAGGGCATTAAAGACAACCTTACAGATCTCATCCCAATCAAGTAGCTCTTCTTTCCTCTTAACTTCTCATATAGCAGTTGGGCCAGATTTCCATAACCAGGGATCCAGATCCTGCAAAACTCAGTTGTTCCTAAAAATCCCCTAAGCTGCTTTTTCGTTTAGGGGTATGGGGTATTTAAGATGAGACATATCCTCTGGTGGTCAAACATTCTTTTTCCCTCCATTCTTATAAATGCAAGGTATTTTACTTGGCTTAAGCTAATCTGAGCTTTTTTAGGGGATAGTCGATAGCCTTTTTCATAAAGGAAATTGGGAGGGGGGTTTAGGAGGGGGAACTTATGTAAACCCGGGGCGAATTCATGTCAATATATGGCAAAACCAACCAATATAATATTGTAAAATAATTTGCCTCCAATAAAAAATAAATTAATTACAAAAAAAATAAAGTTTTAATAGTATCCATTTGAGAGCTGGTAAAATCTGCAATAGCTATGAACAAGTCATCCACATACTGTATTAGATTACTGTTTGTTAAGGTTAATTCCCTTAGTTCTCTTACCAAGAAAGTCCCCAAAATATGAGGACTGTCCCTAAATCCTTGTGGTAGTTGAGTCCAGCAAAGTTGTATGGCTTCCTTTGTTCCCAGGTCCTGCCACTCAAAGGCAAAGAGATTTTGGGATTCAGGATGGAGATGAATGCAAAAGAAAGCATCCTTAAGGCCCAAGACTGAGAAGTATTTAGCATTTCCTGGGACTTGGAATAGGGGGGTATAAGGGTTTGGGACTCTGGGGTGGATGGGAACCACAGCTTTGTTAACAGCTCTTAGATCCTGGACAAATTGATAAGATCCATCTGGTTTTTTAACAGGCAAGATTGGAGTATTTCAGGGAGACTCATAGGTGATTAAAATTCTAATATTCCAGTATCTGTTAACTAAAGGTCTAAGACTCTCAAGAGCTTCTGGTTTTAAGGGATATTGTCTTTTCCAGGGGTAGGGAGCATTTGACCTGGAAGAGTCTTCACTGGTGCAACATTTATGGCTATGCCAGGCCTGGAGACATCCCACACCTGGGGACTGACCTTATCTAAGAAATGGACAGACTCCTTTTCTACAGCTGATTGCAAATATTCAGACACTAGGCAAAAGAATTTATTGGCTTCTAGCTTTCCCCAAGTCGCTCTGATCTGGAGGCGGCAAAGACGGTCTCTCCGTCTTTGCTTGCTCCCAGTAGGAAAGCAGGGAAACCAGGGATGTATAAGAAGGGGTGAGTTCCTTGCCAATTGCCCACCTTACAATGGAGGGGCTTAGTAAAATTTCAGTTTTGGGGTTTTCCATCTACCCCCATCACCATTTTAGTCAGGGAGTCTAAAGGTCTTAATCGGAAAGGAAAAACAGAGAAGGCAGCCCCCATGTCCAAAAGAAGGTTCACATCCTTACCTTCTACTTGTAGAGTCATCCAAGGGTCGAGAAGAGTGATCTGGATCTCACCATTCATGGGGAATCATCAATCTGGGTCACCCAGGACTAACACAGAGGGAGCAGGTGTAGGGGTCTTCATACGCCTTCCCTTAGGGCAATATGGACACTCCCCTTTCCAATGCACGTCCTCTCTGCGGTAGGCACACTGGGTGCGTCTCAGCCATGGTGGATTTCTAAGATCCTTTTTTCTTCCTTGCTCTCCCATGACTCTTGCATAGTGGCAGGATGAATCAAGGCCAGGATTTTAGCCTGTTGTCAGGCCAAGGCTTGGGTCTGCCTCTCTATTTTCCTATCCTTTCAGGTTTCCTCCTGATCCCTATTCAAAAACACCCTATTTGTCTCCTACACCAAAAAAGAGCTGGATTTTCATTCTCTCCCGGTGTAACCTCTTTTGTCTTATTACAATTAACGACCTTTTGGACACCCCGGGCTGTTCTCTGCAGTAGACAAGTAGTGAGGTGTCTTAGGATTTCTTTCCCGCCCTTGTATTGGATCCCAATCCGGCTCTGTAGAGGGGATTGCCTCTTCAGCAGGGGCCAGATTGACATCTACCTGCTATCTTTCATCAGCCACTTTTCTAGCCTGATCTAGGATTCTAGCTTTTTCCTCATCATTACAACACTGGGTGAGGATGGCCATTATATCCAGGTGAGGGAGAAGTTAAGACTAAGGTGCTCAAATTCACCCCTACATTTTTGGGAGTTCTCAGAACATGAACCCAATCACTCCGTACATTGGGTAATGTCTTGCATAGAAAAAGGAACATGAATGTGCATAGTTTTCCCCTCCCCATCCGGTACCTCTCCTAGGGGGCAGATTTTGTCTGAGGATGACCTTTCCTTCTGTAGAGGGCAAAGCTTACTTCCTGATCTTAGACCCATGTGGGAAGGGACATATGGAGGCAGGGCCGAGGTGACTGTAAGTGACTTTCCTTCTGGTCCCATGACTTCCAGGCCTAGCCTCATGAATTCCAGACTTGTCTGAACTTCCTTTCCCCATGATCTCTCTGCCCAAGCTGAGGGGTTCAAGAGAAGGTCAAAGGGATCTTCTGTTTCAGACCTTGCCAAAAGAACTTTGAAAGAGCATTTATTAAAGTCTTCAAGCTTATATTTTTCTCTTTTTTTTTTTTGGAATACTGGTAGAGGGCCACCAAGGCCTGGATATAGAAAACCTGCTTGTATTTACCTTTCATTTGCAGTATAGACTGAGCTGTAAAATGGTGTTGAATCCAAGTGACCCTGACTGGGGACATTTTTATCCTCCTCCCAGGGAGTAAGTAGGCCAGTATCAAGTACAGTATTTGATAATTCTTTTCTTTTTTTAGCCCTTCCAGCTACTATCCCTCCCAGTGGACCAAAAGATGAGCCAGTGGGGTATCTAAAGGGAAGCTAGGCTTATTTCCAATTTTAATGGTGGTATAGTTTATATCTAGTTCCCAGGGGACAAGTACTGGGGTGGATGTCCCATTTCTGACTCTAGAGAGATTGTGAGCGCTCTCCTGGTCCCAAATTGCCTCATTGTATATGCTCTAAAGGAAATGTTCAGTGGTAAATACAATCAACAGGGCTGTAGGACTGTTCCTAAAAGGTGAATTAACTCCTAAACTTATGTTTAGTGTGTTCATTTTCACCCAAGACCAGGTGAGACTATACTGAACACTATCAATCACTTCCGCATGGGAGCATTCAGCCAAATGCTCAATTAAATGGCTGAATTTATAGAAACAGGGCACCCAAAGAAGGACTTCTAATTATCTCCCCAAGAACAGAAAGCACAATTGATGGGGAGAAGAGAGCATAGCCTCTCAGAAAATCTTACAAAGACCCAGAACTTCAGGCTGAGTATTGGCAGACAGAATAAACGGGTCTTCAAAGAGAGCAAAAGAGGCCAGGTTGAGAGAGAAGGAGTGGGGAGATAAAAGAGGTCTAAGAGTGAGGGAGAGAAAGAGGAAAAAAAGGGGTGGCCTTACAGACATCTCCTGCCACTTGCAGATAACCAGGCATTACAGGACTTTTCCCTGGGCCTCCAGAGAAGGAAAGACTGGAACTTGGCCCAACCAGAACCGAAATTCAAGTTCTCTGCCAAGAGGAGGTGATCAGTCTCCAACCCTCAGCTCAGACTGAGGCCCTTCAACCAGATTCCTGCATCCTAGGACTGGGGGACAGGAAAAAATAAAGTAGGATAGGATGGGTTGAAAAGAGGGGTGAAATAAAAGGGGCCAAAAAAATCTCTTTTTCCTTACCTGGTCAGGGCACGCTGGTCAGTTGTCCATGTCAGGAGGAGACCAGGGACAAATGGGCCCCAGTTTCAGCCACTGGGTCAGGTCTGAAGCAGGCAAGATGATCCTGGAGTACCCTGAGCAGTCCAGATATCAGCCACAGTAAAAATGGGAGTCCCTTCATGGTCACCAGTTGTTGTAGGAATGGGGCCCCAAGAGTGGGCTCTTGTCTAACACAGAAAAGAATTGTTTGAGGAGACACGTGCTGACAAAGCAAGAGACTATTGGAAGAGGGCACCTGGGCAGAGAGCAGCAGGGTAAGGGTAACCAGAAGAACTGCTCTGCCACATGGCTCGCAGTCTTGGGTTTAGTTTCCAGGTTGTCTTTGGCCAATCATTCTGACTTGGAGTCCTTCCTGGTGGCTCTTGCATCACTCAGCCAAGATGGATGCTAGTGAGAGGGATTCTGGGAGGTGGACAGACATGTGGTGCCTCCTTTTGTCCTTTCCCAAACTCTTCCAGTTGGTGGTGGCCTATTAGTTCCATGTTCCTCCCAGGACCTCCTGTTGTAAAACAACTCATGCAAATGGTTACTAGAAAGCCTGGACAGGGTGGGCAGTTTCAGTGCGCATGCTTCCCCTAAAAGAGGAATATTACAGATTTGATTTTATTCTGACTCCGTGTGTTTTCTGGACTTTGTCTTTGACCTTTAGCTGTATCCTAAACTGAGAATTTTCCTCTGGCTAGGGAAGTTAGAGGTGAGAAATAGATTTATTTTCTAAGGTAGAAAGTCCTAATCCTCTAAATTTTACATACATATTCCCTAGTTGTTGTTGTTTTTAAGATTATCTCCTTTTTCTAATAATTCCGTTCCGTTCCGTTCAGTCGCTCAGTCGTGTCCGACTCTTGGCGACCCCGTGGACTGTAGCCTACCAGGCTTCTCCGTCCATGGGATTCTCCAGGCAAGAATACTGGAGTGGGTTACCATTTCCTTCTCCAGGGGATCTTCCCGACCCAGGGATCGAACCCGGGTCTCCCGCATTGGAGGCAGACGCTTTAACCTCTGAGCCACCAGGGAAGTCCTTTCTAATAATTAAATACATGCAAATAAGAGAAAACAGCTTACATTTTCAGTATTCTTCACAGAGATACCCTTGTCCAAGTCTAAAGGTTTTAGATGCCATTCTTGATTTCTCTTTTAATTGCTCTCTGAAAAAAAAGACAGAAATTCTCCAGCAAGACACAATGTGTAACCAAATATAAACATGAAGAAACAACCTGATGAGAATTTTTTTTTTTTTAACCAAAAATCCTTTTCTTTTTCAAGTAGTTTCTTAACGGAAAAAACAAACAAACAACAAAAAGTGAAATAACAAAAAAAGTATTCATATTTTAAATATTTAAATATTTTAAACCCAGCTTTATTTACATAACACTGAAAAGCTTACCAATTTTCTCAGGTGTATCTTTCAGTAATCAATTTAATTTATATGAATGGATAAAACATGAAATATATGAATTTAGCTTTGAGTTTACAGCAAGAGAGGTTGATATAATTAATATTATATAATCTAAATATAGTAGTAGGACCTAACACACTCTGTAATTGTTTATGTGTGTGAATTTGCACAAGATAGTGAATTCTCTATGAGGAATTCTGATGCTACTTTTCATTTTTAGGTCTCAGAATTTTGAATGTCTGTCACATTAATGGACTTTATTTATATGTTTTAAAATGAGATGCATATAAAAGTCCTCAGCTATACATTCAGATAATGATAGTTCCATTTAGCCCTGGCCAAAGGGATTTCCAGTGTTCTCTTCTTTAGTCAGGTTTCTAAAGGAAGGATAGAAATAGATGATGGAGTTTTTTCATAATTTTCTATAAACAGATACTGAAATAAATGATTCCTGTCAAAAAGTTGCAAATAATACTAAAAACAGCAAAGATCGCTGAAAATACATAATTCTGAAGACAAAGTTTCCTAGTCCTTTTTTCCCCCTTTTATAGTGAATTTTGAGTAAATGCTTTTTAACACTTATGAAGAAAATTCAGCTTATATATAATTTTTATGTAATGGCTTTGAATTCTGATCAAAAATTAAATTTGTATCAAGGCTTAGTAAGGGTCATATTAGGATATTAGTGTACTTCATTTCATCAGCATCAGAATTAATCATTGATCAACTAGGTTAACCTGATTTACATGTAAAACTGTGAAGTTTGTTTTATTCTTTTTGACGTGCGTACTAGATATTGTAAAGGCATAAAAGCTATGCTCAAGTGATTAAATTTATTTTTCAGATTAAAACAAAATAGTTTGGGTACTCAAGCTTTAATCAAAAGCTCAGTCTCCACATATTTATATGGAAAATTTCAGTGATATTTATCAAATGAAGAAAGCAACCTAGCTTGATGCTCTGTGATGACCTAGAGGGGTAGGACGGGGGTGGGAGGGAAGTTGAAAAGGAAGGGAATATCTCTAGCAATATCTTTGTCGATATCTATGTCTGTGTCTATACTTATGGCTGATTCATGTTGCTGTACAGCAGAAATAAACACAACATTGTAAATCAATTACCCTCCAATTAAAAAGAAAAAGAAATCAATGTCTTTACTAACAGCTATCTAACCTATATTTTTGAGTGTTATATAGCATTTACTTCTTTTTGAGCTGAGAGCTGCCTTAAAACACAAATTTATTGGTTTAAACAAAACCATCTCAAAAGACTATAGAAGCATTGGTCCACTCACTGTGACAATATACAACAATATACTGGTTTCCCACCACAGAGAGGAGAGTAATGGGTAACAGACATACAAGAAAACAGTGGTCATGATCCTTATCATCAAGGAGATTAAAAACTGGTTGAACTGCAGTGCAACACTTTTTACCAATAGGATAATTAAGGACTTGAAAATGTTTGATTAACAATGAGCAATAATTTCTATCAGTGTATCAATAGAGATTAAAAAGTTTTCTAATAGAAATATAAAATGAAAATTTTTCATTAAGTGATATGCTGCAAGTTCTTTTAACTGGCATTAAAGATAATAGAGAGATATTTCAAGCAGAAAAGCAAACTTGTGGTAGAAAGCTTAAAAAGAACAATGATCTACCTATCTCAGTTGTCAATACCTGTCACTTAGGTGACTAAAACCTAAAGGGTGTGACTATTTGGAAAGAATGTATTGGGGAGGTGGGGACACAAATATCAAGACTTTAAGGTGCAGCATTTCTAGCCTGTTCCAGGAACAACATATGCCAGAATGGTTGTTACCAAAGGATAGTGAGATAAGGTTAGAGGTGCTGAGGGACTGGAACTCTACAGAACCTTGATAGTATTTGTAAGACTGAATGTGAAACAATCCCTAATTTATCCCTTGGCCATTTTTTGTTTAATATATAAAATATTTAAATAAAATTAGGCAAAGTTTATTATTAAAAGTACTACTCCAGGCTAACTTTGTTAATGAGGTAAATCTTTAGGCACTGGTGAATGTCTTGGAAGAGGTTCCAGAAGTAGCTTCCACCACTCCAGAGAGGGAAAGAGTGCATTAGGGGAGTGAGCAAGTTGGTAAGAAACACATCCCTAAAAGAAGATTCAGAAAATGGACATAACCAACTGAAGTGGGGGAAAAGCCATAAAAAATCCAACATTGCTTGCTGATGATTTTTATCCTCAAAAATTAGTCCTTGCATGCATCCATAGATTTTTCTACAGTCTTTACTAAAAATGATCTCAACAGCTATATTTGCTGAGCTAGCCATATGCTACCAACTGATGATCTAGACTCTAGGAAATTTTTTCTGTGTGTATGTGACTATTTTCAATTTTGAAAGTGTTTTTTCACACATTTACCATGAAGTGAGATTCATAATGTTCAAAATACCTTCTAGGCAATAAGTCTGCATCTGCTAACATGTCCCAGTATTTCCTTTACTTATCAAAACTCTGTTAACCTTCTTAACACAATGATATGAAAATGAAAGTAGTTCTCTTGTAAACATCCTTCAACTTATAAACTATAAGTAGTATGACTTAAAATGATTTACAGTAAATAATTATCTAATTAGATAAAAGTACCTGCCACATTTTAGATCTTTTAGAAAGCAAATATGATTGTTAATGTTTATCCATGTGGGTGAAGCTTACCCAACGTGAGTTTAGTCTTTAAAATTGGAGCTAAGGTATGTATATATAAAGCTATAGAACTCTATGTTTGGATTATCGACTCGGTCCTTTATTCATTTATTGATCTGTTTCCAATCTTATATCTCTTGGTAATAAGTAGGTTTATACTGCAAATTGTCTATAACATTGTAAATTAATTTTCTTCTAATATTCAACTTGCTGGTTCTTTTTGGGGTTTTCAATTTATTTTGCAGCTAGCCAGAAAACATCAACCATGCCAAACGTTAATATTTTGACCCTGCAGATAGTTATAGTTCTATTAACGTTGTAAAATGCTTAATTCCCTTGCATTATTTTCATATTTATGATAGTTATGTATCAATATGAGTACCAGAGTTTTTGGTGCTTCAGTTTCTTTGCTTTAAGTGTTATGAGAATTTTTTTCCTCCTGTGTAATAATTATATGTATATTATTTGATCAGGAGAAGTGATAAGGTTGGAATGTTTTGTTCTGCATTGACTTTCTATATATTACCATTAATTATATTTTGCTGTGAAAAGTAATAACATATTTGTACTTTTCGATTGTTATATACAATTTGGTAGCATTTTACTTTGACCTTTTTAGAAAATAAAACCTAAATATTATATTAAAGTGCTTTTGAAAATGAAGTGTCAGATATTTAGCCATTATAAGGAGTGAAAAGGCTTTAAAAAGTTTCAATTATTTATATATGTGTATATTACATTTCCAAATATATTTGGTTTATAAAAATAAAATAAATTAACTAAATTTTGTTTTCATGTGAAACTCAATTACTCTAACTTTTAGAAATGAAAGGTTAAATATAAATTAAAGAGTTAGAAAATTCACTATGCTATATTTCAATGAATGTGGTATACCACAGCACGCATTTCTGAGCTCTCAGGGCTGTGAGTTTGTAATGGTTCGTGGCACTGCCAGTAATGAGTCTGCAGGGAGCTTTGCTATAAATGCCCTGATTCTTTCATTTGCTCTCTTCCTGGTGCATGATGGGATGCCTAACTGTGTGAAATCAAGCCATGGATTATCCATTTACTGCCACTTTATCCCAGGGGACATGAACTTGAAAATAAATAGGACTTGCTCTTGTAATAAATTCGCAGCAAAATGTGTTTGTATCCCCAGTGAAAAAATGATAAGTCAAATTTATTCAAAATTTGAAAATGTCACTTTTTGCTAAAACATTGTAACTCTTTAATGACTGGGATTGTGCAAATACTAAAAATACACATACTATATTTTTGATGCAGTCTGTTCTTTAATAATTTGTATTTATATTTACCTTAGTGTATACTCATCTTTATAAATAAGGCTCAGTTTTCTTGGAAAGATTTTATATTTAACACTGATTGTTGATGTATAATGAGTTGATTCAATTATAAGAAAACTTAACTCCATAGGAACTTATCTATATAGGTAATATCAGGAAACTTCTTCCTGTGTAATTTTATTATCTGACTAAATTGTCACTACTTTGAAAGTTTAATGTGATGTCTATTTTTTAATGGTGAATAGTGTTGCTATAATTTATATATAACTGAACATGACTATATTAATATGCATTCTTTTAATTGGCTACCTGATGTGAAGCCTAGATAGCATATTAAAAAGCAGAAACATTACTTTGCCAACCACGGTCTGTTTAGTCAAGGCTATGGTTTTTCCAGTGGTCATTTATGGATGTGAGAGTTGGACAGTGAAGAAACCTGAGTGCCTAAGAATTGATGCTTTTGAACTGTGGTGCTGGAGAAGACTCTTGAGAGTCCTTTGGACTGCAAGGAGGTCCAATCAGTCCATTCTAAAGGATATCAGTCCTGGGTGTTCATTGGAAGGACTGATGCTAAAGCTGAAACTCCAATACTTTGGCTACCTCAAGCGACGAGTTGACTCACTGGAAAAGACTCTGATGCTGGGAGGGATTGGGGGCAGGAGGGGAAGGGGACGACAGAGAATGAGATGGCTGGATGGCATCACCAGCTCGATGGACATGAGTTTGAGTGAACTCCGGGAGTTGGTGATGGACAGGGAGGCCTGGCGTGCTGTGATTCATGGGCTCGCAAAGAGTCGGACACAACTGAGCGACTGAACTGAACTGAACTGATGCGAACAGCCAACTCATTGGAAAAGACCCTGATGCTGGGAAAGATTGAGGAAAAGAGGAAAAGGGAGAGACAGAGAGTGAGATAGTTGGAAGGCATCACTGACTGATTCAATGGACATGAGTATGAGCAAACTCCAGGATACAGTGAATGACAGGGAAGCCTGGCATGCTTCAGTTGATGGGGTCAAAAAAATGTCGGACATGACTTAGTGACTGAACAAGAACAATTTAATTAGTAAACTAGAATATTCAGAAATACTAATAAGTTTATATTTAAGTACCATATTAAAATGTTACACATGCTGTACTTTTTATAGTTTAGTCACAAAGAACTTGAAAGACTAATTTTGTTCAGAAAGAACAAATTGAAGCAGAATAATCACTTTTCAGAAACTTTCATTAAAAACATGATGTATACCTGATGCTGAATTTACTTTTCCTCATTCAGGTGACCCTGTCACCCAATATTATGACTTTAAACAACAGTGTATAGTTTAGCTTTTCAAATAAGACCCTCTACAGATGTGATTTGACTTATTAAAAAGCTAACTCTAAAGCATGGTGTTTATAGACCAACTTCCCACGGTATTTTCTTAGGAAATTATATCTCAAAATGCTTGGATACAATTGAAATTTTGTTACAACAAGAAGCACAATCTTTGGATTGCAGAGTAAACTCTGTGTGAAAGTTCTCTGTCAATTCTTTAAAAAGTCTCATAGATCCTGGGAGCCTGTGAAAACCCTTCGTGTCACAAAATTTTCAATTATTTAAAAATTATGCTGTGATATCTACCTCTTATAGATAAACTTCCAGGAGTGTGAAGAAATAAGTACCTACTTTTAAAGTTTTAAAATGTTATTTGAAAAAAATACATTAACCTTATCTAATTTTCCCTGTATTAGAGTATTAGAAATATTAATACACTTTGAGATGATAAGAGGTATTTATTTCATCTCAGGTTAATTATCAGTCATTAGTTTCTATGTGCTGGGGAACCTGACAAGTGTTGCCTTGCAAATGAGGGAAGTGCTCTAAAGCTAAACAGCATAGCTTATTAATACCTGCTGTGTCCTCTAAGAGAAATTGCCATAGACCTTACAAACAGAGGGCAGAACAGGTCCATATTACCATCCTTCCCTGTACCCCACCTCCATTTCCTCCCTGCCTATTTAATCAGAGTATAGAAACTCCAGGAGAAATTTCAAATGCATGGGATTTTTTCAGGCAGGAAATATTAGAGATGGTTGCCATTTCCTTCTCCAGGGGATATTCCTGATCCAGGGATAGAATCTGTATCTTCTATGTCTCCTGCATTACAGGCAGGTTCTTTACCCACTAAGCCATCTTGGCTCAGGAAAACTTCAGATAATAGAGTCTTTAGATGGAGATATGCATGTTTATTTTTTGGTACTCTTTACAGAAGGAGTTGGTGAGAGATTGCTTACAGTAATTCCTTTTAGAAAAGTTGATGCCTATAGTAAGAAAAACCGGTATCATGTGACCTGGTGGGAAAATACTTATTGACGGCCCTTGAACTTCATTTGCACTAGGCATAGAAAGAGAACTTGAGTGAGTTAGTCTGGAGAGAGGGTGAGAAGGTCAGCAGAATTTTATATCACATATTCTAATTGTTAAACAATTCAAATCACAATAAAACCCTAATGTTTCATTCCCTTAACTGTCATCCTAATATCCTTAAACATACTCATTGATTTTCTCCCTTTGTTCTTCTGAGCAGTTACTAACCTTCCTTCTTTTCAAAAACCCACTTTAAGATATCTTTATTTTGTTTTTGAAGAATTTTTGATTTGAAAATACAAGGCCTTTCCTGTTATATGCATATCAATTCTATTGTTTTAGAAGGAGAAATGAAGTTAGGTGTGGAGTGGATGTTTACAAGTTACGCTGCAAAATCAGTGCATGAAAAACTTGGTTTTGCAAGAACGTGTATTCTGGTTAATGATCAGCCTCTTCAATCTGCACGAAGATCTTTATTAAGAGAATGAGCCTTTTTCAAACTGTTGAATTTGTGTTAATGTGTAGGACTAAGAGTACTGAGAGTCTGCAATTTAATAGTAAAGCTATTTTAAGAGACACCTAAATCTCATACTCAAAAATCCATCTTCAATCTATGGACTTCCAGTTTATCTGAGACCGAACAGTATATAATAGAATAATTAAAAAAAAAAAATCACAAGTTCTGTACATTTAACAACTGACCGTTCGTCCGTTCCGTTCCGTCGCTCAGTCGTGTCCGACTCTATGCGACCCTGTGGACTGTAGCCTACCAGGCTTCTCCGTCCATGGGATTCTCCAGGCAAGAATACTGGAGTGGATTACCGTTTCCTTCTCCAGGGGATCTTCCCGACCCAGGGATCGAACCCGGGTCTCCCGCATTGGAGGCAGACGCTTTAACCTCTGAGCCAACCAGTAACTCTGAAATCTCCCTCTCTTAAAATTTAGATTAATAAAATCAATCAAGACTGTTACATGTAATCTATCTTAGATAAAGTCTCAGGTAAAAAAGAGTACTATTAACATATACTTTTAATATATTTAATAGTATTTTTTAATATATGTATTAGTAAACTAATTGTCACATTTTTATACATTATGTATAAGTGCAGATTTCTGCAAAGCAGTTCAGTAAATACTGATAAACTCAAAAACTGTCTTCAATATTTTGTTTTCTTATGCAGGTAGACATTAGTCTAATATTAGTCACTACTAATAGCGCCTTGAAAGCAGGCTCTTGTGTTTTGAGGTGGAGTTTGTCATAAGTTGCTTGTGTACTCTGTGAAGGACCCCTAGGTGGCATTGTGGTAAAGAATTCGCCTGCCAAAGCAGGAGATGCAAGAGACATAGGTTTGATCCTTGACAGGCGTTAGGAAGATACCCGTGAGTAGGAAATCGCAAACCGCTCAGTATTCTTGCCTGGAAAATTTCCATGGACAGAGGAATCTGTTGGGTTACAGTCCATGGGGTTGCAAAGAGTCAGACACGACTGAGTGACTGAGAAGACACATGGTCCTTGAAATTAATGAAGCCTTGTGGTCACAGGGGCTTCCCTGGTGGCTCAGAGGGTAAAGTGTCTGCCTACAATGAGGGAGACCCAGGTTCGATCCCTGGGTCAGGAAGATCCCCTGGAGAAGGAAATGGCAACCCACTCCAGTACTCTAGCCTGGAAAATCCCGTGGACAGAGAAATCTGGTAGGCTACAGTCCATGGGGTCGCGAAGATTCAGACATGACTGAGCAACTTCACTTTCTTTTTTTTGTGGTCATAGAGTTTTTTAAAAACATTGACCATTTAAGATGACTGAATAGTAACAGAAACTTACCAAGCATTTTACTATCAGTCATATGAATTTGCTAATCTAAGAAAGATTTGAGGCAATATTACATATTTATATAATATACTGGGTATTTTATCACCAAACACATCTTGGATATCTTATTTCAATTTTTTTTCCTCTTTCTATACCAAGAAATCAGAATGTTTACAAAAGAAATTGCAATATAAATTTT
The DNA here is from genome assembly GCF_049115385.1 of Moschus berezovskii. Classification (NCBI taxonomy): domain Eukaryota; kingdom Metazoa; phylum Chordata; class Mammalia; order Artiodactyla; family Moschidae; genus Moschus; species Moschus berezovskii. Next base: position 58,171,376 of record NC_142464.1, on the reverse strand, counting down.
TCTAAAAAAATTTTGAAGGAACTCATCCTAACTTCCTAGGATATTGTATTTAAATATTCCTCAAAAGGAGTTAGAAATAAAACATTTTAAGGTCATTTGGAATGTGTCACAGATTTTTATGAAAAAGTTCCCAAGATGTATTCTGTGTTCTGCAATATTCTAGGTGTCTCACACACACACACACACACACACAAACACACCCTTGTTTTGTGGATAAATTAGTCAAAAGTAAAATATACCATTGTTTGGAGCTTAATAACCACTCAATTCCTCTTACGAGGCTGTATATGAATTACATTCCGATAGACATTTGCATTTTAGCACATCTCTACTAAGGGCTTCCTTGGTAGCTCAGATGGTAAAAACATATGCCTGCAATGCAGGAGACTTGGATTCTATCCCTGGGATGGGAAGATCCCCTGAAGAAAGGAATGGCTACCCACCCTAGTAATCTGGCCTGGAGAAGTCCATGGATAGGGGAGCCTGGTGGGCTACGTTCCATGGAGTCACAAAGAGTCAGACATGACTGAACGACTTTCAGTCACTCATCACTCAACCAACTTTATATTTGCTGAAACTCTAACAAATTTCTCACTAAAGAAATCAGCTTGATGTTGATTAACTTGAAATTGAATAAAAAAAAAATTGAGAGCCTTTTACTTACCCATTAGCCACATTAAAAAGAGTGAAATTGAGGAGCATCTTTGTTTAGATTTTTGTGTACCATTGAATGATCCACAATAACAGGTTTGCTCATGGATGTTGCTTCTGGAAATATTTATTCTCGTAAAATTGTTGAAGAGAGACAAAATTCAGTTGTATGTTTTTTAGTTGAATTATTTGAAAATACTATCTTGAATGTGGTTCCTGCAGAAGTTCTATTTGTGGATAATAACATTCATTTGTAATTTAGTTTTATGGTACTTTCTAAAGTGCCTGCTGTAGTATGACAACACCACCTGGGCCACAGTTATAAAGTCTGTTATATTTCAGGCTTTATAACTTTCATATAGGTTTGTAACTCAATGGCAAAAATTTCATAATGACAAAACCTTGCTTTACAATGCCCCTGCCTAGGGATAAATCATTTTCATACATTTTTGGGTAAAAGAGATATATACTTTGAGATTTTAGAACAGTTATCACTTTAAAGGAAAATAGGTCATTCTTTCCTCTGTACATCCATATAAGACATCATATGAGAAAAAGAACCCAAAGATATATGTTGAAAAACATAGTAAATATGAGTCAGAGTAGGAAAAATACATTCAGTTAAGTTCAGTTCACTCGCTCAGTCATGTCTGACTCTTTGAGACCCCATGAATCACAGCACACCAGGCCTCCCTGTCCATCAGCAACTCCCAGAGTTCACTCAAACTCACCTGCATCGAGTCAGTAATACCATCCAGCCATCTCATTCTCTGTCATCCCCTTCTCCTCCTGCCCCCAATTTCTCCCAGCATCAGAGTCTTTTCCAGTGAGTCAACTCTTCGCATGAGGTGGCCAAAGTATTGGAGTTTCAGCTTTAGCATCAGTCCTTCCAATGAACACCCAGGACTGATCTCCTTTAGAATGGACTGGTTGGATCTCCTTGCAGTCCAAGGGACTCTCAAGAGTCTTCTCCAACACCACAGTTCAAAAAATACATAAGATTCCCTAAAGTAATATTTGAGATTATTTTCTTATTGTTTTTAAGCTAGATTTTGGTTCTTTCTAAAAGAGAGTTACATATGTAGAAATTTTCTTATGTAAATAAGCATTAAATACACACCGAGGAAATCAGAATTGAAAGAGACACGTGTACCCCAATGTTCATCCCAGCACTGTTCATAATAGCTAGGACATGGAAGCAAAGTAGTGTCCATCAGCAGATGAATGGATAAGAAACCTGTGGTACATATACACAATGGAGTATTACTCAGCCATTAAAAAGAATACATTTGAATCAGTTCTAATGAGGTGGATGAAACTGGAGCCTATTATACAGAGTGAAGTAAGCCAGAAAGAAAAACACCAATACAGTATACTAATGCATATATATGGAATTTAGAAAGATGGCAATGATAACTCTGTATGCGAGACAGCAAAAGAGACACAGATGTATAGAACAGTCTTTTGGACTCTGTGGGAGAGGGCAAAGGTGAGATGATTTGGGAGAATGGCATTGAAGCATGTATATTATCATATGTGAAACGAATCATCAGTCCTGATTTGATGCATGATATAGGATGCTTGGGGCTGGTGCACTTGGATGACCCAGAGGGATCGGATGGGGAGGGAGGTGGGAACAGGATTCAGAATGGGGAACACGTGTACACCTGTGGCGGATTCATGTCAATGTATGCAAAACCAATACAATATTGTAAAGTAATTAGCCTCCAATTAAAATAAATACATTTGTATTAAAAAATACCTCTGAAAATAGTTTAAATATTTTCTACATGTTTTAAAGCATTTATTTCAATTCAGTGAAATAATATTGAAAAGGAAAATTCGTAATAAAATCTGCAGTCAGATGGAAACTATTTGGCTGCCTTCAAACGTGTACACATTGTTTTTCTGAATGAAATTTACCATGATGATATGGGCCTTGAAAATAAAGTACAGCGCTCATGTTCTCATAGCATGCAAAGTCTTTGCTCTCATTAAATGAAACAAATGTACATTTTTATACAATTAAGTTAACTTAAAGAAATGATATTTTACTTCTCAGTGTCTATTCCTTAATACCCCTTTTCTATTATTTTATGTTTATTCAATTTATAATTTTGTATCATATTTCTCTTAGAATTCCTAATTGAGTTATGACATAACCTATTAAAGCAGGTAAATCTTTTCATCTACTGACTAGGAATACTGCAACTGGTAAATATATTTTCTCTAAGTTAAATGATGCAAAAGTAGCATTTCTTAGGTGAAATCTATTTCTAGAAATCCTACTTTATGAACACTGATTAAAATGTCATTTGATCTCATATCTTGCATTTTTCTATTACATGACTTCAGATTCTCTCATATTTGATTATTGATTATATAGAAGAGCAGTAGGGAAGAAATGGTAAGGAAACTAATATTTTCTATCCATAAAGAAGAACTTGACCACATTTAATCCTATTTTTTCACAGTAGTTGTTTTGTAAAGTTGCAGCCAATACTGACTTCGTGAATCCAGAACCATTGTTCTTAGAGGAAACACAAGAGTTAGGTTCCTGAGAGACTCTCATCATGACATTTTCATCAACCAGTCAGACATAAGCTTGTGTTTTATGTGCTTTGGCTATAGACACCTAACATATATTTCTAAGAAATCATTAATGATATGCAGTACTTATTTGTAACAAAGCATTAGCTGTAAAGAGTTTAATAGCTTCATGAACCTAGATAGCATGGTTACAAATATATTTGGCTTTTAAACTCACCCAATGCCCCCTGGAGAAGGAAACGGTAACCCACTCCAGTATTCTTGCCTGGAGAATCCCATGGACGGAGAAGCCTGGTAGGCTAACAGTCCACGGGGTCACATAGAGTCAGACACAACTGAGCAACAGAACGGAACGGAGAGATGTGTGCAATGCTTATTTTATCAGTTATCTCATAAATCCACAAATTTAGCACTTGTCCATCTTTTCCATAGTTTCACCATAAACTGTACATTATATTTTAACACTTTGTAAAGCATCACCCTATAAAAATCAGTAAATTTTCTCCTCTCTGAAAGTACTATATTGCTGATTGACTAACACTGAACTCAGATAGCACAGTTCATGCCTGAATGTGTCTTATCACTTGTATTTTCTCCAGAAGGCACATCACAGCCTTCTTGTGCTTAGAAACAATAGACAGCACTTTAATGTTATTCTTGGGGGCCATTTTAAATAGCAAATTCTCTGACAAATAGCACTAAAATGCAAAAAATGTGGGACTAAATATATGGTGAAAAAGCACTTAATTTCAGGAGGAGACTTGAAACAAGATGGCAGGGCATAGCCTTGTTTGACCTCAGCTCTGAATGCTCCTTCAGTTCAGTTCAGTTCAGTTCAGTCGCTCAGTCGTGTCCGACTCTCCGCGACCCCATGAATCACAGCACGCCAGGCCTCCCTGTCCATCACCAACTCCCGGAGTTCACTCAAACTCATGTCCACAGAGTCGGTGATGCCATCCAGCCATCTCATTCTCTGTCATCCCCTTCTCCTCCCGCCCCCAACCTTTCCCAGCATCAGAGTCTTTTCCAGTGAGTCAACTCGTCGCATGAGGTGGCCAAAGTATTGCAGTTTCAGCTTTAGCATCAGTCCCTCCAATGAACATCCAGGATTGATCTCCCTTATGCTCCTTAGGTGACTCTAATTTTTTGTCCCTTTATGCATGTCTGTGAAAGTCGATGAATGTCAATTTTGGGGTTACAAATAAATTTTAGCCAGAAGGAAAATCCATAATTTTGTAATCTGTAGTTAATAAGAATCAACTATCTTTAAGATATTTTTTGGAAAAGATAGAGCCAACAAAAATCAGGGACCAACATTTCTTTGCAGAAAACCTTGGAGGTGCCTCTGATTAACACTTTCTGGGAATGAGATTTCCTTAAAATGGCTTTGAGTATGCCTACGCAATAGAGGAAGGAAACATAAAAGCAGGAATGTATAAAGATTAAGAGATAGTACTTACCTTTGGTTTATGTAAAGAGTAAGAAACCAAGACAGATACAGAAAAGAGAGTGAGGCAACTTATTCTTAAGTCTAGATGTTCTTAACAGATGAATGCATATAGAAATTAGAACAAAAGATGATTTTTAACTCACACTGTGAAATAAAATTAGTTAAACAGAATTAGGTGATTAAGGACTTACTGTCCATGATGGATGCTGCAGGCTACAGCTTTTATTTTATCATATCTCTGTCTAACCCTAATGCTTTTCAATTTATAGCAGCAAGTGTTTTAATAGTTGGGATTGAGAGTGGGGCAGTCTAGGTATTATAAAGTGCCAATAAGACAATAGTTTTTCTTGTAAATTTAAAAGGAGAAGAGGCCAATACTTAAATAAGATGAATAATCACAATGTGTCTTTTAGTAGCTATAAAACCATTGAGTGTAAGTTATCTTTAAAAATTGTAACTCGCTATTTTGTTTTAGTTACAACCAGAAGATAATTAATCACTTTATATATATTGATTAAAAAATCATGGTAAAGAGAGTTTTAAAGACTGCAATGTTAAAATAATTTTTAAAAGCGGAACAAGTCATATGAGTATAACCTATTTTATAGCAAATGGATTATTATGAAATTTATATCACACAAATTCCATGCCAACAAAGGCCCATCGGGTCAAAGCTATAGTTTTTCCAGTAGTCATGTATGGACGTGAGAGTTGGACTATAAAGAGAGCTGAACCCCGAATAATTGATGCTTCTGAACTGTGGTATTGGAGAAGACTCTTGAAAGACCCTTGGACTGCAAGGAGATCCAACCAGTCCATCCTAAAGGAGATCAGTCCTGAATACTCATTGGTAGGGCTGATTCTGAAGTTGAAACTCCAATACTTTGGCCACCTGGATATGAAGAATTGACTTATTGGAAAAGACCCTGATGCTGGAAAAGACTGAAGGCAGGAGGAAGAGGGGACGACAGAGGATGAGATGGTTGAATGGGATTACCAACTCAATGGACATGAGTTTGAGCAAGTTCCGAGAGTTGGTGAAGAACAGGGAAGCCTGGGGTGTCCCAACCCATGGGGTCGCAAAGATTCGGACACTACTGAGTGACTGAACTGAAATGAAACTCCATGGGAAAATTATTCCTATAAATAGTAGAGAAGAATCTTTTAGTGTATGCATGAAAAGTTGTTAGTTTAAAGCCTGAAAGAAGTGAAAGTGAAAGAAAGAAGTCGGGTCCGACTCTTTGTGATCCTGTGGACTATTCAGTTATTGGATTCTCTAGTCCAGAATACTGGAGTGTGTAGCCTTTCCCTTCTCCAGGGGATCTTCCCAACACAGGGATTGAACCCAGGTCTCCTGCATTGCAGGTGGATTCTTTACCAGCTGAGCCACAAGGGATCTTCCCAACCTAGGAATAGAACTGGGGTCTCCTGAATTGCAGGCAGATTCTTTACCAACTGAGGTATCAGGGAAGCCCTGTGGAATTGTATGCATGAAAAGTTGCTAATTTAAAGCCTATACTCCCATTATTTCTGGCCACTTCTATTCTCCTGCCTCACATTTGGAATTCTGTTACTCCAACTTCTTACCTGGCTAATTCTTTAGGTACATTCAGGTGAAAGTCAAAGATAATATCCTGGAATTTTAATCTAACAAAACAAAACTAAATTGAAATCCATATTGCCATCTGTAGTTTTTCCTTAAAAGAATAAATTATTTTTTCTAATCACTAGCTCTGAAAATGTACATGCTGTGGATTTTATGAACCACTGAAAGCATTCTACTCATTAAGTTTTATTTCACTTTTACTGTAAAGACAGCCCAACTTGATAGCCATATATAATTGACCTCTATTTGGTAATTCCCCCAAGTGGCACAGTGGTTAAGAATCTACCTGCCAGTTCAGGAGATACAAGAGATGTGGGTTTGACTCCTGGGTCAGGAAGATCCCCTGGAGGAGGAAATGGCAACCCACTCCAATATTCTTGCCTGAAAGATTCCATGGGAGGAGGAGCCTGGCAGGCTACAGTCCATGGGATTGCAAAGTGTCGGACACACACAGATGCTAGACTTTGCCTTTGATTCCAAAACATGCCATTTTGTTTTTATTTATTTGATTACATGTTTTCTCACCTCTGAAACATGTACTGTGAAGCATGAATTGAATCTAATTTTTTTAATGTCTATAATGATACTCAATACATAGTGTTAAAAATTAGAATGGCAGAAAATCCCCCCAAAATTAAGAACCTGCCTTCTAATTTTTAATAAAGTCTAAGTTAAGGTCTAGGAGATGATAAGATGATTTTTGAATAGAATATTCTTTCTGTTTTTTTTTTTTCCCCTTTATTTTTCTAGTAGCAATGTTTATTTTGTCCATTGCTTCTTGGCACTTCTAAATACAGGGCATAATACAAATAGCTGGGTTGTTTTTACTTGATTGTTCAGTGACTGTAAGGACTCAACCAAGTGGAGAGTCGGATAATTATGCAATCAATCTGGGTAAGAAAAGGGAGTGTTGAGAGTTACCACACAATTGTTCTTTCTTCAAGTTATGCAAAATAACTTTGAAACAAATCTGAAATTTGCTAATTATGGTTAATTCTTGTTTTTAAGATGTATGACATAGAAGCCAGAGTTCATTTTCAACCCTAGAGCTAAAAAAAGTTTCATTGTTATATATTTTAAACAGAATTTTGCAGGCTTAGAGTTAAAATTATGATTGATGCAGTGTTGGCAAGTTTTCACATCTAATTCTGCCAGGATTTAACTCCATTACAATAATTCTCATTAGAATAGTTATGAAAATTGAAATATATTCTCAACAGTTCACAAGGTGGCACATTTGCAATCCCTGTCAAAATATTATTTTTAAACATTGTTGTGAATACTTAATTTAACTTTAACCAGTAATGTTCATGAAATATGCATTTATAAATAGCAGACCTGTTTCTGTTACCTTCAACACAGCAATTCATAATGTAATTGGGTGAAGGTAAAATAATAATATCTAATCTCATTTTCTTGCTAATGTCCCATAGCCCTTTGTGTATTCTGTTTTATATTCAGAACATGAAGTAAAATGATAAGTTTCTTCTTGTCATTAAAGAGAAAAGGTGACAGAGGAAGAGAAGTAGTTTTAAGGAGTTATGTTTACAGAACTGAGAATGTCTACACAATGAGGACCATTTAAATATAGTAGTTCACAGAGATCTTCAAGTCAGTATCTTTCAGGCATATAGGAGATTGATTTCCTGATAAGAGTTTTTCCCATACTTCTCAACTGTGGTTTACACACAATCTTTCTGGGACCCAATGTCCTACTGAAATCTCTGTATGTCTAAAATTTCTTTTGCTACTGTGTATGTCTTATATTCCTTTTGCTACTGGACCTTACCTATTGAATTGGATTGGGCCTGCTCTTCAGATTGCTTACAGTCAATCTTTATTTGTGAGTAAGTACACACAAATATTCACTTTATTTTAGTGAGTAATATAAAAAAAAATTACCAACAGGTGGTGAAGGGATATATTGCAATTGGGTGACTTATTAATGTAGGCAAAGAATTATTCCAGAAAAGATACCTGAAAAGTGAATATGAATTTGATGAAGGAATGAAGGCAGAAAGATGATGGCCACTCTTTCAAAAGAGTAAAATAAAAGATACCAATATCATCAAGAGACAGTGGAGCCAGTTATTACCTTGGAACCTCCACACTTCCATATCTCCATAGTTACTGACCTGAGAAAGAGTATTTGACTACTATGTCCTTGTGTTAGTCAAATACTCTTTCTCAATCAATAACTGTGGAGACATGGAAGTGTGCAGGTTCCACGGCAATAACTGACTCCATTGTCTCTTGATAGTGTTTGACTAACTCCAAGTACAAAATAGGGACTTCCCAGGTAGAACACTGGTTAAGAATCTGTCTGCCAATGCAGGGGAAGCAGGAGATGGGAGTTAATTCCTGGGATCCTGTGGAAGAGGGCATGGCAACCCACTTCAATATTCTGACCTGGAGAATCCCATGGAAGAAGAGCCTGGTCGGCTACAATTCATGGTGTCACAAAGATTGGACATGACTGAGCGAATGAGCACTCATGCACCCAAGTACAGAGTAAGGCTAATCCTCATAGTCTCTGATAGAAAGAATGGATTGGGAAAGATATCTTCAGTATATATTACGTTAGTATACATATTCAACTATGTATTCACATAATGAGCTAACATAAGGCAAATTAAAAAAAATACACTATAACACTAAGAGAAAACAAAGCAATTCTGAGCATCTAGAGATGTTGATAAGAAAAAACAACAACAAAAACTATGTATTATATAAAATAAGAAAGAAGTGTATAGTTTTACGACTTAAATACATGCAAAGGGAAATAGTGTCTGTAAAGCAGGAGGAGACCATTAAAGGAGACCATAAGAAAAAGGGATGAGAAAAAAAAGAGGGTAATATTAAAGTGGATTAGGTTGAGTTAAACATAGCTTTTAAAATAACTAAATAGAAATAATCCTGAAGAATATTTACTCAGGAATTGGCATATAAATGTTAAAAGATTATCCAGCATTAAGAAAAGGGCAGGCAAATAGAAATAATGGAAAAGCATGCTAGATTATTCATAAAAATAATTAAGATGAAATAATGAGCCATGCAAAATGCATGGTTAACTAAATTCAAAATAAACACTAAAAGGAATAACAAAAACACTGTCCTATGGAATACTAATCAAACAATGTTATTGAAATAAAAATTAAAAAGTCTTTAATTGTTAAACAGTTAAAATTGGCTAACTTCAGGTAAATATTACAATTAAATAAATAAGCCAATAAATAACTGAAGTTGGAAAAAAACTGAAACCAAGATAAATCAATAAAAATCACATAAAAGAAATGCAATGTCAAGAGAGCTTTTAAAAAGAGAATGTAATGATTAATTTACTAAGAAACCAGTTTGAACACCTCTTTTTTTTCCCCTGAGAAGTTACAAATGATTGAATAAAATTAAGCAATAACCATAGAAAAATGCAAATTTATCAGTGTTTCCTTAACAAGTCCTTCAGTTCAGTTCAGTTCAGTCACTCAGTCGTCTCCGACTCTTTGTGACCCCATGAATCACAGCACGCCAGGCCTCCCTGTCCATCACCAACTCCCGAAGTTCACTCAAACTCATGTCCATTGAGTCGGTGATGCCATCCAGCCATCACATTCTCTGTCGTCCCCTTCTCCTCCTGCCCCCAATCCCTCCCAGCATCAGAGTCTTTCCAGTGAGTCAACTCGTCACATGAATTGGCCAAAGTATTGGAGTTTCAGCTTCAGCATCAGGCCTTCCAATGAACACCCCGGATTGATCTCCTTTAGAATGGACTGGTTGGATCTCCTTGCAGTCCAAGGGACTCTCAAGAGTCTTCTCCATCACCACAGTTCAAAAGCATCAATTCTTCGGCGATCAGCTTTCTTCACAGTCCAACTCTGGAGTTAGATAATTTTAATAATTATTTTGTCTAAATCTTAAAAAAAAATCACCTAAAAGATAAACTATTCCAGATTATTGAAAATAGATGTAATAATATGGAATTCATAAAGCAAGTAAAGCTTTGATATCAAGACAAGGTATTAGAAGAAGCTGCCATCTAGAATTTTCATAACTAAAAAGTTATGAAAAAAGTTAATGCCTGGCTTCAAAGCTTCAAGGGCTTGCCTTGTGGCTCAGCTGGTAAAGAATCCGCCCACAATGTGGGAGACCTGGATTCAAACCCTGGGTTGGGAAGACCCCCTGGAGAAAGGAAAGGCTTCCCCCTCCAGTATTCTGGCCTGGAGAATTCCATGGACTATACAGTCCATGGGGTCGCAAAGAGTTGGGCACAACTAAGCGACTTTCACTTTTACTTTCAAAGCTTCAAAGGATAGGCTAACTCTCATCCTAGGGGTTAATGCAAGTGTGGACTTTAAGATGAAACCAATGTTTATTTACATTCTATATTCCTAGGGCCCTTCTGAATTCAGCTAAATACTCTGCCTTTGCTCTATAAATGTAACAACAAAGCCCTGATGATAGCACATCATGGTTTACTGAATATTTTAAGCCCACTGCTGAGAGCTCAGTTCAGTTGCTCAGTCGTGTAGGACTCTGTGACCCCTTGGACTGCAGCACACCGGGCCTCCCTGTCCATCACCAACTCCTGGAGTTTGCTCAAACTCATGTCCATTGAGTTGGTGATGCCATCAAACCATTTCATCCTCTGTAGTCCCCTTCTCCTCTTGCCTTCAATGTTTCCCAGCATCAGGGTCTTTTCAAATGAGTCAGTTCTTCAAATAAGGTGGCCAAAGTGTTGGAGCTTCAGCTTTAGCACCATCCCTTCAATGAATATTTAGGATTGATTTCCTTTAGGATTGACTAGTTTGATCTCCTTGCAGTCCAAGGGACTCTTCAAGAGTCTTCTCCAACACCACAGTCCAAAAGCATCAGTTCTTCAGTGCTCAGCTTTCTTTATAGTCCAACTCTCACATCCATACATGACTACTGGAAAAACCATAGCTTTGACAACATGGACCTCTGTCGGCAAATTAATGCCTCTGCTTTTTAATATGCTGTCTAGGTTGATCATAGCTTTTCTTCCAAGGAGCAAGCATCTTCATTTCATGACTGCAGTCACTATCTGCAGTGATTTTGGAACCACCCCCCCCAAAAAAAAATAAAGTCACGCACTGTTTCCATTGTTTCTCCATCTATCTGTCATGAAACGATAGAACCAGATGCCATGACCTTAGTTTTTGAATGCTGAGGTTTAAGTAAACTTTTTCACTCTCTTCTTTCACTTTCATCAAGAGGCTCTTTAGTTCCTCTTCACTTTCTGCCATAAGGGTGGTGTCTGAAGTGACAGCAGCAGCAGCATCTGCTTATCTGAGGTTATTGATATTTCTCCTGGCAATCTTGATTCAAGCTTGTGCTTCTTCCAGCCTAGTATTTTACATGATGTACTCTGCATATAAGTTTAATAAGCAGGGTGACAATATACAGCCTTGACGTACTCCTATCCCAATTTGAAACTATGTCTGGTTCTAACTGTTGCTTCTTGACCTGCATACAGGTTTCTCAGGAGGCAGGTCAGGTGGTCTGGTATTACCATCTCTTTAAGAATTTTCCACAGTTTATTGTGATCCACACAGTCAAAGGCTCCAGCATCATCAATAAAGCAGAAGTAGATGTTTTTCTGAAACTCTTTACCTTTTTCTACGGTCCAACGGAGGTTGGCAATTTTGTCTCTGGTTCCTCTGCCTTTTCTAAATCCAGCTTGAATATCTGGAAGTTTACGGTTCGTGTCCTGTTGAAGCCTGGCTTGAGAATTTTTAATATTACTTTGCTAGTCTGTGAGATGAATAAAACTGTGTGGTAGCTTGAGCATTTTTTGGCCTTGCTTATCTTTGGGATTGTAATGAAAACTGACCTTTTCCAGTCCTGTGGCTACTGCTGAGTTTTCCAAATTTGCTGGCATATTGAGTGCAGTATTTTCACAGCATCATCTTTAAGGATTTGAAATAGTCAGCTGTAATTCCATCACCTGCTACTAGCTTTGTTGTTAGTGATGCTTCCTAAAGCCCATTTGACTCCACATTCCAGGATGTGTGACTTTAGGTGAGTGATCACACCATCGTGGTTACCTTGGTCATGAAGATCTTTTTTGTATAGTTCTGTGTATTCTTGCCACCTCTTCTTAATATCTTCTGTTTCTGTAGTTCGATACCATTTCTGTCCTTTATTGAGCCTGTCTTTGCCCAAAATATTCCTTTGGTATCTCTAATTTTCTTGAAGAGATCTCTAGTTGTCCCATTCTATTGTTTTCCTCTATTGAGGGCTACTGCTCAAAAAAAAAAAAAAAAAGAAAGAAAGAAAGAAAAAAAGATCCCTATCAAATATTACTGCTGATTGACAGTGCACCTGGTCACCCAAAAGCTCTGATGGAGATGTACGAGATTAGTGTGATTTTCATGTGTGCTAACACAACATCCATTCTGGCAGCCCATGGATCAAGGGGTATTTTCACCTTTCAAGTCTTATTATTTAAGAAATATACTTTATAAAGTAATGCTGTCTTAGATAGTAAGTCTTCTGATGGATCTGGGCAAAGTCAATTGAAACCTTCTGGAAAGTATTCATCATTCTATATGAACATTTGTGGTTTATGAAAGTGAAAGTGTTAGCTCCTCAGTCATGTCTGACTCTTTGCAACCCCATGGACTGTAGCCCACCAGGCTCTTTTGTCCACGGAATTCTCCAGGCAGGAATTCTTCAGTGGGTTGACATTTCCTTCTCCAGGGAATCCTCTCGACCCAGGATCAAACCATAGGTTCCTGTATTGTAGGTAGATTCTCTACCATCTGAGCCATATGGTGTATGGGAAGTGGTCAAAATATCAGCATTAATAGGAGTTTAGAAGAAGCTGATTCCCTCCCTCATAAATGGCATTGAGGGTTTTAAGACTTCAGTGGAGAAAGTAACTGCAGACATGCTGGAAATAAATAGAGAACTAGAATTAGAAGCAGAGTCTGAAGATATGACTGATTTCTGTAATCTCATTATAGAACTTGAATGGATAAAACATTGCTTCTTATGAATGAGTAAAGAAAAGTGATTTCTTGAGATATCTACTCCTGGTAAAGATGCTGTGAAGATTGTTGGGATATAGAATATTATATAAACTTAGTTGATAAATCTTTGGCAGAATTTCAGAGGATTGACTCCAGTTTTGGGGGAAAAAAAAAAGTTCTACTCTGGGTAAAATGCTATCAAACAGCATTGCATGCTACAGAAATCATTTGTGAGAGGAATCAGTTAATTCAGTAAATTTTGTGCATATGTGTCAGTTACATCGACTCTGAGACCCCATGAACTGTAGCCCACAATACTCCTCTGTCCATGGGACTTTCCAGGCAAAAATACTGAAGCAGATTGCCATTTTCTATTTCAGGGTATCTTCCCAAACCAGGGCTTTCTGGTGGCTCAGAGGGTAGAGTGTCTTCCTGCAATGCGGGAGACCTGGATTGGATCCCTGGGTTGGGAAGATCCCCTGGAGCAGGAAATGGCAACCCACTCCGGTACTCTTGCCTGGAAAATACCATAGATGGAGAAGCCTGGTAGGCTACAGTCCATGGGGACGCAAAGAGTCAGACATGACTGAGCGACTTCACTTTCACTTTTCACTTTCCCAAACCAGGGATGGAACCTGTGTCTCTGGCATCTCCTCCATTGGAGGCACTCTCTTTACCACAGACCCACCTGTGAAGCACCCAGCAAACTTCATTATTACCTTATTTTAAGAAACTTCCACAAGCACTCTAGCCTTCAGCAATCACAAACTTGGTCAGGCAGTAGCCATCAACATGGAGGCAAGACTCTACCAGCAAAGAGGTTACAACTCGCTGAGGGTTCACAAGAAGGTTAAAATTTTTGACAATAAATCATTTTTAATTAAATTAAAGCACATATAATTTTTTTTAGACAAGATGCTATTATTGCACAATTAGTAGACTAAAAAAGCAATGAAAGCATTTTATATGCACTGGGAAACCAAAAAGTTTGTGTGGCTCATTTTATTTCTATATTCACTTTATTAGGGTGGTCTTGAACCAAACTTGAAATACATTTTAGATATGCCTGTATGACTGTACCTTCATTATAATCCATATCACACACACAAAAAATGCTTGCAGTGTTTAAAGAATAATTCCAAGATTCAAGGCTGGAGGCTTTTTTATTTGAACTAATGCATAAAAGTGAAGCAAATTAAATTAAATAATGCAAAATCACATTGTATAGTATAGAAAATTTAAATTATGGGTCATATTTTATTATATCATGTCAATTAATCAGACAAATACAGTTATATTTTGAATTAATCAATGTTTGAAAATTTTAACTGAAGGTCCTTTTTTTAAAAAAATAAATAATTGAGTTGGTCATATTCATAGCCGATTGGATACTTTCCCTAATATTGTGTTTATTATAGACTGTTGTCAACTGGAAAAAAAGTCTTGAGGTATTTTAATTAAACACAATGGTGAAGAAGATGGGATGTGTGAGATTTAGTAAGTTCCAGAACTTAGTATTGTGATTGATGAAATAAGGGTAAAAATAGCACCTACTTCATACAATTGTGGAGATTAAAATTATATCAAGATAATTAAATAAGAAAAATATAGCAAGTATTTATTTTCTGTTATGATTAGTGAGGTTGCTGTTTGTTACGTTGTTATTATAAATGACAATTTTAACATGCCTATCAACTAAAGATATTCATGGAAATTACTTTGGAAGAAGATAACTTGGAAAGGTTTCTCTATGAATCATCAAGAACCTTGGGAGCACTTTTGAATTCATAACCGAGCCAACATCTTGGTACTGTAAAAATAGAAGTAAAGGACTTACGAAAAGTGAGATGAATGTGTATTTTCCAAGTGTATTGGTGTTAATAACTCATATAATAGAGAAGAGGTGGGATTTGTTTTAGGGTGAGGGGCTTCCCAACTGGCTCAAGTGGTAAAGAATCTCACTGCCAATCCAGGAGATGTGGGAGATGCGAGTAAATCCCTAGGTCAAGAATATCCCCTGAAGAAGGATATGGCAACCCACTCCAGTATTCTTGCCTGGAAAATTTCATGGACAGAGGAGCCTGGCAGGCTCCATGGGATAGCAAAGAGTTGGATATAACTTAGCAACTGAGCACATCAATTAGCCAAGATAAAATCATTCATTTTTGTGGTCAACTGATTTTTCAACAAAGGAACCAGAAGCAATACAAACGTGAAAAAAAATATTTCTTCAACAAATGATACTGAAAAAACTGGATATTCATTTTGAAAGAAATTGAACCTCACCTTATGGTTCACATCACACACAAAAATCAAAAAGGCTGATAAGACCAAACATTAGTAATGATATGGAACAACTGATCTCTCAAATTGTTTTTGAGAAAGTAATTGGTTGCAACCACTTTAGAATGTTCTACCATTAAAAAAAACAAAACTAAAACACACCTATCTTTGACTTAAGAATTCTAGTTATATTCTCAGGAAAATAGGAAATATGCTAATGCAAAACTTACATGAAAAACCTTAGTAACTTTATTCATAATAGTCAAAAATTAAAGAATCTAGATTTATCAGTATAAAAATCACTAAAATATATTTTATTCATATAATAAATCATTAGGCATAAAAAAAGAACATACCACTGACAAACACAATACAAAGGAATCCTGAAATGAAAATGAATAAAGCCAGTCACAAAATAGTTACATAACTATGTTTTTGTTTATTTGAATTCCTAGAACTATAAAAACTAATTGATGTTGATAAAAATACATAAGACTGGTTACATTAGCTAAGAGGCTGAAAGGATTTGATTGGAAATAAACACAAGATTATCTTCCACAGCAATATTCATGTTACAAGTGTCTGGGTTATATGGTTAGATGCACATGTCAATACTCAGCAAATGTACACACATGTTTAATTTTAAGTAAATTTTTAATCAAAATAAAAAAATGTAAATAAAGATTTAATTCTGTTTAGTGATGTGTGTACTGAAGTTTTGAAGGAGAACTAAATTTATGCCTGTAGTTTACTTTGAAATGTATTAAAAATTTAAATGAAGTGATGTGTGTATAGAAACATGCCTAAATGAATAGATATGTGATGAAACAAGCATTTTAAAATATTAATGTTAGAATTTAGGTGGTGGGTATTGCTGTTCACTGCAGACTTTTTTCCAATTTGTTGTATACTTGATTATTTTCATAATAATGCATTGGAAAATTAAACGTACATTTACACTGACACAGTGATTCTATGCCTAGCTATTTACCTAAGAGAAATTAAAACATATGTTCACAAAGGATGCTGCACAAGAATATTTATAGCAGCTTTATTTATACTATCCCAGAAATAAGATAAGTCCAGGTATCCATCAAGGGGTAAATGCATGAACAGTCACATTTACACAATGAAACACCACTAAGCAATGGAAATGATCAAACAACTTATATGTGCAGCAACATGGATGAATAGCAAAATCATTATGATGGATAAAAAAACTAGCAGAAATTAGTATATATTGAATGACTTCATTTATGTCAAGTTTATTACAATCATATCCAGCTTTTGGTGACAAATAAGCACAGTGGTCACCTAAGAAGTGGGTCATCTTTACCTGGTAATGGAATCATTCTATATATTAAATATGAAAGCTTGGGTTTCATGGGCATATGGATTTATCAAAATTTATTTTACTGTACACTTAAGATCCCTTCTTTAACTATTTAAAAATTATACCTAAGAAAGGTTTTTTTTAAAAAAAAAATTGTGTCCATAATTGGAAGTTAAAAAGTTCAAAAGACTCTGATATACTTATGAAAATTAATTTAGGACCATGGTTATCAAACTATAATGTGTACATCTATAATGTGTACACAATCAATGTAAATATATAATGCCAAACAATTAGGTATTCTTAACAGTGAGACTCATTGTTTAAAAATAAGAGGCTATTTATGACTAGATTTAATCAAGCAATTCTTGTACATGTGTGTTTAAATGTGCATTGAGATCATATTAAATTGCCTCTTAATTACTATCATATCTGTGATTCTGCAATGGTGGTGAGAAAAGTGTAACTCTCACAAAATAAGTGCTACATAGGAAGCCTATGTTTCAAAAGTTTTGAATCTTAGATAAAAGTATTAAAAAAAAATGAGTTTGGTTCTTTTAGTCAAGTAGGCAGACCTTTAGAAAGTTCCATATTATATTTACATTTAATATTTAATTTAACCAGAAATGCTTCACTGAAACAGTGGTTCCTCTGATTATTAAATATAATTAAATAAAACTATCTGTAGTAAAAGCTAATCTTGCTATTAGGATTTTGACTTTAATGAGTCTTTATTCTTTGAATTTTTATAGAGTTAAATTTTATTAATATCATGAAACTTTCATTTACTGTGCTCATGATGCTAGCAGGAGAACTTACTGTCACCTTTTCTGGCAAAAGACAAGTTGTACTATAACCAAAATAGCCTCATTTTGTTTCCCTTGTCATGCTAAACTAGGAAGATGTCATTCAAAAGAGTTAAGTATTCAGAAGATGTGAAAAACCACAAAATTGGAACATTAGTCTACATCATGAAATTACCCAGGTTATTCGCTGGCCATCATTTGATTTTAAGCATGGATTTCCAAAATTTAACGTTATTCAAATGCCCACATTAACTGCTCATTTTCAAATCTTACCAAACATAAGAGAAACTATTTTGGAAAGATTTCTTTTGAAAAGTTCAAATATATGATCACAAAATGCTTTCAAGTATATAACCTTTAGCTGTCATGATTTGGGAATTAATATTTATTAAGAATATTTAACTTACTATAAATGTTCTTATAATAATATGATAGAATGTAAGATTATATGAATAAGCTAAAGAATGTTCAAATTAGTAACTAGCCTTAAAAACATTATTTTCAATTCAGTTACTTAATTTTGACAAAATACTATAATAATTAGTATGATTACAATTTTGGGGAAATAGGATGATTATCTCTTTTGTGTATAATTTCTTTGAGATTGCTTTCTTATTTTATAATACTTTATCATCTTCAACCATCTATGGTTTTACGATTTTCACTTATTTGTCTGCCTGCTTTCCTAAGGACATTTAGGAATGGAATGTCCTAGTTTATAAAACAAACAAAGTCACTTAGGTTTAGATTTTATGGGCAAAAAATAAAAAGGTTAAACTGGGTACTAAACTAAGTAATATTTTTGATTTAACCAATTCTAATTCTGACTATGTCTTAACAATGAAACTTACAAAGTTTAAGTCTCAATCTTAGTTTATGAAACAAGTAAAATCAATAAATGCGATAGACATCAAGCAGTAGAGATTTAATGCCTTAACAAATTAAAAAAAATAGTGTTATGATCCCTTTGAATTTCTTCATAGTAAGAACACATAAAATTATATCTAAAATTATTAAACATTTTGTTGTGTTTCCTTCTACATCAATTATAGAAACCAAAACAAACAAACAAAAATTCAACGCTACAAAATCCTTAGCCATTTTGGTCTTTATTTTATATCCTGCTTCAAAAAGATGTTATTGGAGAAAATCAGACTAAAGTTATCAGTGTTTACTTATGTTAAAGACAATTCAAAATATTCAAAAGGTACCACATTCAGTTTTGTTCACGTAGAAGATTTTGGAATTAGTATGGTATTAATTCAAATACGCATGCATGTGTGCTCAGTGACTTCAGTTTTGTCGGACTCTTTGTGGCCCAGTGAACTGTAGACTGTCAGGTTCCTCTGTCTATGGGATTCTCCAGGCAAGAATAAGGAAGTGGGTTGCCATGCCCTTCTCCAGGTAATGCAAATATATTGCTAAACAAAAAGAAAGATGGATTAAATTTGCCCATTATGTAAAAATAATATTTAATGTATATGTATTCAGTTCAGTCGCTCAGTCGTTCCGACTATTTGCAACCCCATGAATCGCAGCACGCCAGGCCTCCCTGTCCCCCAATTCCCGGTGTTCACTCAAACTCATGTCCATCCAGTCGGTGATGCCATCCAGCCATCTCATTCTCTGTTGTCCCCGTCTCCTCCCGCCCCCAATCCCTCCCAGCATCAGAGTCTTTTCCAGTGAGTCAACTCGTCGCATGAGGTGGCCAAAGTATTGGAGTTTCAGCTTTATCATCAGTCTTTCCAATGAACACCCAGGATTGATCTCCTTTAGAATGGACTGGTTGGATCTGCTTGCAGTCCAAGGGACTCTCAAGAGTCTTCTCCAGCACCACAGTTCAAAAGCATCAATTCTTCGGCGATCAGCTTTCTTCACAATCCAACTCTCACATCCATGATAAATTTATTTAGTAATGCTAATGTTGGCAGTTATTCATTTTAAAAAGAAAGTGAGTATAACTAAAAATAATTTGATATAACTTTTCAATTCTAAATTTTTTGAACATATTAATAACAGGTAAAATATAGTTTAAATTACCTAGAAGAAAACCACTTTAGAGTTTTGCACTTAATTTCTTTATTAAAAAATATGTGTAACAGCAAATAAAATTCCTCAATGTGTCAAAATACTTTTTTTTGATAATAGCTTTTAAATTAGTCTTGTAGTTGTGCACCAATAATTTTTAAGTAGCTTTTAAAATGGCATTTGAAGAATGTATATTCTTTCATTGGACATTATTTATCATAAATGGATGGGTAAAAAGTGAAGAAAACTCATCAGTTGTCATGCAATGTATGTTTTAAATTAGGCATAATCATTACTGAACCAATCTGGCAAAAAAAAAAAAAAAAAAAGGGACAAAAATCTAACTTTAAAAAGCTAGTTCAGAAAATATAGAGGCAGTTAGTTTGAAAATTCCAGGATATTTCAAAGAGTTGAAAGGCAAGTCAAACAATCTAAAACCAAGAGAGTCCTTAGAATTTCAGGGGTTAGAATTGAATAGCCATCACTATCCTCTCTTCTACTTGTTATTACTTTCTTTATCAGTCTTGTTCATTCCCCCAAAATGTTTTTCTCACTGCTGTCGCACTAAAATAATTATTACCATTTGCCTATATTTATTAAACCTAGTTAAAAGATATTAGATGGGTTCTTTGCTTCCATGGATAGAGCTACATGATGAAAACTGTACTTGTCAATGAGGTGAAGTGAAAAATTGAGACACATCTAACTTTCAATATATTCTGGTGACTAGAGAAGAAGGACATGCAACTTGAGTATAGCTCACATTCTGACTGCATATAATCTTACAGGTTTCAGGGAAGCAGGAAGATGAGCAAGAGGAAATAAAGATGGTATTCTCAGAAAATAAGAGTGGATTTTGGAAGTCAAAGTAGTAACATTAACAATCAATATTGAGGAAAATGAAATGAGCCCTAAAACTGATTTCTGTACTCAGGAAGAAAACTTCAAATACAGTTGAAACTATAGCTAGGAAATGTTTGTTAGCTTTTCAGCTGTGCCTGACTTTTTGTGACCTGATGTGTAGCTGGCCAGGCTCCTCTGTCCATGGAATTGTCCAAGCAAGAATATTGAACTGTGTTTTCATTTCCTTCTCCAGGGGATCTTTCCAATCCAGACTGAATCTGGGTATCCTGCATTGCAGGCAGATTATTTACCACATGAGCCACCAGGGAAGCCCATAGCTAGCAAATGGTAAGAGAAAAAGTAAGAAACTGTGGAAAAGTAGCACATTTTGAGAGATTATAAATACCACAAGACTTAGAGAGAGGTGAATACGGCTTGTCCACATGTAATGGATCACACGTCACTGAGAGGGTGATATTTGAAATGTTCTAAAAAAAAGAATGCAATAATTTATGTTAAAAATGAGCTCTGTTGAATGGAACTCATATCAAACCTGCATCTTGAGCATATACTTATGTATTGGTCTATTTAATCCTAATCTATGCACCTCCCCCACCTCCATCATCACCACCACCCTGAGAAATTATGTGACATCTGCTTCATTAAATTTTAATCAAGGAATTTTGAACTTATATATGTGAAACCTAAATGATAGAGTAAAAATAAATTAAAAACAAATGGACATGAAGACAACAGTATAGTGAATTATTTTTACAAAAAATTAGAATTCAAATATACATAGAGAAAGCAAAACAGAATATATGCATTGATTCCATCTTAATTGATGCTGGTACCTTTAAATTGTATATCTTTTAGTCAAATTTTAATTGATATTCATTAATTATATTTTTAAAGTTTTTCTTCTTTCCCAACTAGATTATAAAATGTTTTACACACATAATAAAAATAAATATGTCTTAGAAAAGCCAAAGTTAACATTTAAAACTCAGGAATATGTGGGTATTTTTTGTATTTTCTACTCCATTTTGCTATGAACTTATAACTACTAACAAACTTTAAATCTAACTTTCTCTATCCCCAAACTTCTTAATTCTGAAATAACTATGAGGGTAATCTACTACCAACATTACAAGTCTTTATATAGATAGATGTATGTAGTTTCTACACACATTACACAACAAAAATACACATTATAATTTTAAATAAGATTAAAAATGTTTTACACTTTTTATTTTTAACTTAAATCCAGTATTTTGCAATTGTCACTTAAACTTCATTTTTAATAATCATATGATATTCTATTTATCAAATGTACCATGTTATTTTATAATTTATAAATATACTATTTGAATATTTATAAATATTTATTTTATTTCTATTTTAAAATTTCATATATGTAAGCTACTTCTAGTTTTTTATTACATGATATCTAGGCCTGATAAACCTCATGCAATGAGTTGACTCAATGGAAAAGACTCTGTTGCTGGGAAGGATTGGGTGCGGGAGGAGAAGGGGACAACAGAGAATGAGATGGCTGGATGGCATCACCAACTCGATGGACATGAGTTTGAGTGAACTCTGGGAGTTGGTGATGGACAGGTAGGCCTGGCGTACTGTGATTCATGGGGTCGCAAAGAGTCGGACACGACTGAGTGACTGAACTGAACTGAAACATATAGAATTAGGGTTACTGATCTTAAATTGAGATTATCATGCTGTACACCAAAGTAGTTGCAATAATTCATATTTCACCATGGATGATGTTCCCTTACTAAGTTGGAGAGACACTTTAGTATAGCAAAAAAAAAAAAAAAACTATGAAAACTTAGATAACTTTGGAGGAAGTGTGACTGAAATTACTGAAAAACTAAAAAGACATTTTGAAAACTGTATTAGATGTTTTCCATAGCTTATCCTGAATTAGAGTTCTATGATTCTTATTTATGTAAATATAACACATTACCATTGAAAAAGGACTAACCAAGGCCATTAGGCAAGAATTTTCCAAAGGTAATGGGGAAAGAGTGGAAACAGTGACAGTCTTCATTTTTTTTGAGGGGGGGGGGGGTTCCAAAATCACTACAGATGGTGACTGCAGCCATGAAATTAAGACACTTGCTCCTTGGAAGAAAAGTTATCACCCACATAGACAGCATATTAAAGAGCAGAGACATTACTTTGCCAACAAAAGTCCATCTAGTCAAAGCTATGGTTTTTCCAATAGTCATGTATGGATGTGAGAGTTGGACTATAAAGAAAACTGAGTGCTGAAGAATTGATGCTTTTGAACTTTGGTGTTAGAGAAGACTCTTGAGAGTCCCTTGGACAGCAAGGAAATCTAACCAGTCTGTCCTAAAGAAAATCAGTCAAGAATATTCATTGGAAGGACTGATGCTGAAGCTGAAGCTCAAATGCTTTGGCCACCTGATGCAAAGAATCGACTCATTGGAAAAAAACCCTGATGCTGGGAAAGAGGCAGGAGGAGAAGGAGAAAACAGAAGATGAAATGGTTGGTTAGCATCACTGACTCTATGGACATGAGTTTGGGTGGACTCCGGGAGTTGGTGATGGACAGTGAGGCCTGGTGTGCTGTGGTTCATGCGGTTGCAAAGAGTTGGACACGACTGAGTGACTGAGCTGAACTAAATGGAAAATATGGAAAGAACTATAAAGAAGACATGTTTGGCCCTGGATGCCAGTCACAGCTCAATCACTGGGTGGTTTGTGACTTTAAATGAATCACTTAAAATCTCTGGGCCTCAATTTCCCAATAAGTGCCTGACTCTTTGTGACCTCACAGACTGTAGCCTGCCAGGCTACTCTGTACATGGAATTTACCAGGCAAGAATACTGGAGTGGGTAGCCTCTCCCTTCTCCAGGGGATCTTCCCAACCCAGGGATCATACCCAGGTCTCCTGCACTGCAGGTGGATTCTTTACCATCTGAGCCACCAGGGAAGCCCACAATAAAGATTGGACTGTATATTATTAAATGTCCCTTGCACAAAATCAGGTAAACAATGTGTGAAGCATCAACCCAATGTTCAGGCCACATGAGCTTTAATTCTATTGAAATTTTAAAGTCTATTGGAAGATAAATTAATAAATTTGAATCTATTTTAATATGACAGCAGCAGATGAGTTCCCTTCAGTTAAGTTCAGTTCAGTTGCTCAGTAGTGTCCGACTCTTTGCGACCTCATGAACCACAGCATGCCAGGCCTCCCTATCCATCACCAACTCCCAGAGTCCACCCAAACCCATGTCCATCGAGTTGGTGTTGCCATCCACCTATCTCATCCTCTGTCGTTCCCTTCTCCTCCTGCGCTCAATCTTTCCCAGCATCTGGGTTTTTTCAAATGAGTCAGTTCTTCCCATCAGGTGGCCAAAGTATTGGAGTTTCAGTTTCAACATCAGTCCTTCCAATGAACACCCAGGTCTGATCTCTTTTCAGATGGACTGGTTGGATCTCCTTGTTGTCCAACGAACTCTCAAGAGTCTTCTCAAACACCACAGTTCAAAAGCATCAATTTTTGGTGCTCAGCTTTCTTTATAGTCCAACTGTCATATCCATACATGACCACTGGAAAAACCATAGCTTTCACAACATGGACCTGCGTCAGCAAAGTAATGTCTCTGCTTTTTAATATGCTGTCTAGGTTGGTCATAACTTTTCTTCCAAGGAGCAAGCATCTTTTGATTTCATGGCTGCAGTCACAATCTGCAGTGATTAAGGAGCCCCCCCCCCAAAAAAAAGTCTGTCACTCTTTCCACTGTTTCCCCATCTATTTGCCATGAGATGATGGAACCACATGCCATAATCTTAATTTTCTCAATGTTGAGTTTTAAGCCAACATTTTCGCTCTCCTCTTTCACTTTCATCAAGAGGCTCTTTAGTTCTGCTTCACTTTCTGCCATTATTGGTGGTGTCATCTACATATCTGAGGTTATTGATATTTCTCCCGGCAATCCTGATTCAAGCTTGTGCTTGAATACAGCCCAGCATTTTTCATGCGGCACTCTGCATGTAAGTTAAATAAGCAGGGTGACAATATACAATCTTGACGTACTCCTTTTCCTATTTGGAACCAGTCTGCTGTTCCATGTCCAGTTCTAACTATTCCTTCCTGACTTGCATACAGATCTCTCAAGAGGCTGGTCAGGTGATCTGTTATTCCTATCTCTTTCAAAATTTTCCAGAGTTTTTGGTGATCCACACAGTCAAAGGCTTTGTCATAGTCAATGAGGCAGAAATGCATTTTTTTCTGAAACTCTCCTGCTTTTTTGATGATCCAGATGGTGTTGGCAATTTGATCTCTGGTTCCTCTGCCTTTTCTAAATCCAGCTTGAATATCTGGAAGTTCACAGTTCGTGTACTGCTGAAGCCTGGCTTGGAGAATTTTGAGCATTACTTCACTAGCGTGTGGGTTGAGTGCAATTGTGCAGTAGTTTGAGGATTCTCTGGTATTGACTTTGGGATTGGAATGAAAACTGACATTTTCCAGTCCAGTCACCACTGCTGATTTCTCCATATTTGCTGGCATATTGAGTGCAGCACTTTCAAAGCATCATCTTTTAGGATTTGAAATAGCTCAACTGGAATTCCATCACCTACACTAACTTTGTTCCTAGGGATACTTCCTAATTCCCAATCGACTTCACACTCCAGGATGTCTGGCTCTAGGTGAGTGATCATACCACTGTGATTATCTGGGTTGTGAAGATTTTTTCTGTATAGATCTTCTGTGTATTCTTGCCACCTCTTATTAATATCTTCTGTTTCTGTTAGCTCCATACCATTTCTGTTCTTTATTGTGCTAATCTTTGCATGAAATATTCCCTTGGTATCTCTAATTTTCTTGAAGAGACCTCTAGTCTTTCCCATTCTATTGCTTTTCTCTATTTTCTTTGCATTGATCACTGAGCAAGGCTTTCTTATCTCTCCTTGCTATTCTTTGCAACTCTGCTTTCAAATGGGTATATTTTTCCTTTTCTCCTTTACATTTTACTTCTCTTCTATTCACAGCTATTTGTAAGGCCTCCTCAGATGATTTTGCCTTCATGCATTTCTTTTACTTGTCGATGGTATTGATCCCTGCCTCCTGTACTATGTCATGAAATTCCATCTGTAGTTTTTCAGGCACTCTGTCTATCCGATCTAATCCCTTGAATCTATTTCTCACTTCCACTGTATAATTGAGATTTAGGTCATACCTGAATGGTCTAGTCATTTTCCCTACTTTCTTCAATTTAAGTCTGAATTTGGCAATAAGGAGTTCATGATCTGAACCACAGTCAACTCCCAGTGTTGTTTTGCTGACTGTATAGAGCTTCTCCATCGTTGGCTGCAAAGAATATAATCAATCTGATTTCTGTGTTGATCATCTGGTGATGTCCATGTGTAGAGTCTTCTCCTGTGTTGTTGGAAGAGGATGTTTGCTACGACCAGTGTGTTCTCTAGGCAAAAGTCTATTAGCCTTTTCCCTGCTTCATTCTGTACTCCAAGGCCAAATTTGCCTGTTACTCCAGGTGTTTCTTGACTTCCTACTTTTGCATTGCAGTCCCCCATAATGAAAAGGACATCTTTTTTGGGTGTTAGTTCTAGAAGGTCTTGTTAGTCTTCATATAACTGCTCAACTTCAGCTTCTTCAGCATTACTGATAGGGACATTCAGTTCAGTTCAGTTCAGTAGCTCAGTCATGTCTGACTCTTTGTGACACCATGAATCACAGCTCGCTAGGCCTCCCTGTCCATCACCAACTCCCGGAGTTCACTCAAACACATGTCCATAGAGTCGGTGATGCCATCCAGCCATCTCATTCCCTGTCGTCCCCGTCTCCTCCCACCCCCAATCCCTCTTAGCATCAGACTCTTTTCCAGTGAGTCAACTCGTCGCATGAGGTGGCCAAAGTATTGGAGTTTCAGCTTCAGCATCAGTCCTTCCAATGAACACCCAGGATTGATCTCCTTTAGAATGGACTGGTTGGATCTCCTTGCAGTCCAAGGGACTCTCAAGAGTCTTCTCCAGCACCACAGTTCAAAAGCATCAACTCTTTGGCGATCAGCTTTCTTCACAGTCCAACTCTCACATCCATACATGACCACAGGAAAAACCATAGCCTTGACTAGACAGACCTTAGTTGGCAAAGTAATGTCTCTGCTTTTGAATATGCTATCTAGGTTGGTCATAACTTTCCTTCCAAGGAGCAAGCGTCTTTTAATTTCCTGGCTGCAATCAGCATCTGCAGTGATTTTGGAGCCCCCCAAAATAAAGTCTGACACTGTTTCCACTGTTTCCCCATCTATTCCCCATGAAGTGATGGGACCCGGTGCCATGATCTTCATTTTCTGATAGGGACATAGACTTGGATTACTCTGATTTAGAATGGTTTGCCTCGGAAACAAACAAATCATTCTGTCATTTTTGAGATTAGATCCAAGTGCTGCATTTCAGACTTTTTTGTTTACTGTGATGCTACTTCATTTCTTCTAAGGGATTCTTGCCCACAGTAGTACGTATAAGGGTTAATTGAGTTAAATTCACCCATTCCAGTCCATTTTAGTTTGCTGATTCCTAAAATGCTGATGTTGACTCTTGCCATCTCCTGTTTGACCACTTCCAATTTTTCATTGATCCATGGACCTAACATTTCAGGTTCCTATACAATATTGTTTTTTATAGGATTGGACTTTACTTCTATTACCAGTCTCCTCCACAACCGGGGGTTGTTTTTCCTTTGCCTCTGTCTCCTTATTCTTCTGGAGTTATTTCTCCATTTATCTCCAGTAACCTATGGATCGGAGAAGGCAATGGCAAGCCACTCCAGTACTCTTGCCTAGAAAATCCCATGGATGGAGGAGCCTGGTGTGCTGCAGTCTGTGGGGTTGCTGGGGGTCGGACACGACTGAGCGACTTCACTTTCACTTTTCACTTTCACACATTGGAGAAGGAAATGGCAACCCCCTCCAGTGTTCCTGCCTGGAGAATCCCAGGGATGGGGGAGCCTGGTGGGCTTCCATCTATGGGGTCACACAGAGTCGGACACGACTGAAGTGACTTAGCAGCAGCAGCAGCAGCAATATATGGGTGGGTAACTACCAACCTGGGGAGTTCCTCTTTCAGTGTCCTAACTTTTGCCTTTTCATACTGTTCATGGGGTTCTCAAAGCAAGGATATTGAAGTGTTTTGCCATTCCCTTATCCAGTGGACTACGTTTTGTCAGAACTCTCTACCATGAACTGTCCATCTTGGGTGGCCCTACACAGCATGGCTCTTAGTTTCACTGAGTTAGACAAGGCTATGGTCCATGTGATTAGATTGGTTAGTTTTCTGTGATTGTGGTTTTCAGTCTGTCTGCCCTCTGATGAAGGATACGAGGCCATGGAAGCTTCCTGATGGGAGAGACTGACTGAGGGGGAAACTGGGAAGTGGGCTCCAGAAGCACAGGCTCACCAAAAGATTTAGATGTAATCACATGACTTTAGAACACCACCCTTCCCACACCTTACCACCACATTACTAAATTCTTATTTAAAGCAATTTCTTTTACATCATGTCTAGCAATCACCTCCAACTACAATATATCCTCTATCATTGGGAACTCTTCATAGGTCGTTTAATGATTTCCCATTGAGTTACATGAAAACTAAAGACTACTAACTTTCTCATAAACTTATGTTTTGTTTTGCAAGATGTAATTCGGTTTTTTGGCCCAGTTCTATTAATAGCATGTTTACCTACTGACATTTCATCAGTAGGCAAAATGTGAACTTCCCAGAGAAGAAAGATTTATCCCATGACAAGTGACCAAGAGTTCTCTGTGATCAGCAAACAAGGGTTTACAGTGGTTTCCTGGCCCATTTCCCTAACAAGAGAGGGAATGAGGTTCCAAAAGCAAATATAGTGAATCGGTTCTTAGAAGTACACATGTAAGTACACATGGAAACGTGAGGGACAAAGGAAAAAGAATCTTTGCCTACAAGAAATCCTAAAAAGTTTGTATAATCGTGTAGGAATTAATGGGATGACAAATGTGACCTCTGTGATAAGTAACAATATATGTTACATTAAAATATCAAAATTATGGAAATTGCTTTGACTTTGTATCTTTTAGAAACCATAGATCAAAGCTTAACTGGATATAAATGAAAACACTAAATGATGTCATATTGCTAAAATAATATTCTCAAAATGAAAGACTCTAATAATTGCCTTTCCAGATAACTTAGAAAAAGTTAGTGTATTAATAAATGTGCTTCACTCAACCCATATCAGAATTCTTCAAGCCTTGTGATAAATGTGTTGTTTCACATAAAAGTATAATGATAAAAATAAATTAAGCCATTATACATAAGAATTCTAGGTAATGTTTTTAATTTCTGTGCAACATCAATTATATCTGGGGGCACAGAAGGCTTTTAACCTAAATCTCATATCTCTCTATGGCCTATATTTTTTTGATCTATGGACTTTAAGAAAATACAATTAAAAAAGAGATTTTCCTCCTGATTATTTATAGTCTTTCTCATGAACTTTCACTTGTGGTAGAGCAAAATTGATTTTATATAGTACACATTTAAACCAAAAAATATAGTTTTAAAAGATCTTATATTTTAATGTTTTATGAAATAACATTTATTACATTATCTCAATTTGCTTTGAAAATTCATTTTGACATTCTAATTATCTTTAATAATTTTCAATAAAAACCTTATTTTCTAGTAAAGGGATAATTATTTTCAATAAGAACACAAGGAAATACTGTTACTTACCTAATTTTTGGTAATTGAATTCAAAAAATATTTTCCCCTCTTCTGGAAGTCACACATGCATTCAATGGCTTGCTATGCACCAAGTGAAGATAATTCTTCTGGATCTTTTTAAGTAAAGCAATCAGATATAAATATTTTCCCACCATAGCCTCCTCATTTTTCTTATAAATTGACTAATTGCAAAACAAAGTAAGAATCATTGTACTCATAAAAAGTAACCCGGATATCAACCAATTTGGTGATGTCAATTCCTTTGTATGTCCTTTCTTTTAATATTGATACACTGAGCACATGAACCACCTACCTACTAAATGTCAAAACTCCATCTTATGTATGGTTGGAAACCAGTGTGTGTATGCATACTAAGTACCAAGTCTCTTCAGTCCTGTCTGACTCTTTGTGACCCTGTGGACTGTAGCCTGCCAAACTCCCCTATCCATGGAATTCTCCAGGCAAGAATACTGTAATGGGTTGCCATGCCCTCCTCCAGGGGCTCTTCCTGCCCCAGGGATTGAACCTGTGTTTCCTGTGGCTCCTGCATTTCAGGTAGTTTCTTTACTGCTGAGTCACTAGGGGAAGGCCCCGGTTGGAAACCAGCATCTCCTAATATCATCACAGGTGACCAAGAGACTTAAATTTCTCTTTTTTTCCAGTGTTTTGAGTCCATTGAATCTTTGTTTTCTCACCCAAGAGGTATACTGAATTTGTCACTGTCTCTTTTACTCTTTAAAATAACACAATTTACAGAATTTTTGAGATAATAAAAGTAGTTTTCTCAAAGTGTATAGTTTACCATGGGAATCACCTTTATAATAGATTATGTGGATTCCTGGTTGTATGGAATTCTAGCTTCACTAGAAACAACATGTGTAAACATGGGTGATTTTCTTAATCTATCGGTGCTTCAGTTGACTTGCATGGGGACTGTGAGGATTTCATGAGTTAATATTTGCAAGTTTTCTTGTTGACTTATTTTCATTTTTATTTGCTGGCATATTGCTCCAACCCCCCACACCTGCTGCTTTATGGATGTCTCAGAAAATTAAAAGCTTGTGCCACTTTATCATATAGAAAAACATTTTTTTCTATGTCTCTCTCCATGGTTCATTTTGGCTATG
Organism: Moschus berezovskii; assembly: GCF_049115385.1. Lineage (NCBI taxonomy): Eukaryota > Metazoa > Chordata > Mammalia > Artiodactyla > Moschidae > Moschus > Moschus berezovskii. Next base: position 58,140,929 of record NC_142464.1, on the reverse strand, counting down.
CCTCCTGAGCTGTTCTTACCAATTAGTGTATTAAGATGTTGCATTCAATTAAGGGATTGCAAAATTTTTGGTAAAGGACCAAATAATAAATATTTTAGATTTTTCAAACCGTGAATTATCTGTTGCAACTATTTAATTCTGCTCTTGTAGCTCAAAAATAGCCACAGAAAATACATAAAATGGGCAGGCTATGCTCTAATAAAATTTTATAAAAACAGGTGAATTTGGATTATGAGTCACAGTTTGACTATTCCTGCTCTAAATGAAACTTGAGTGTGGCTATATCCGTGGGCCACTGTTAACTAACCCTAGCACTAAACAAAAGCAGATTGATCTTTTAAAATAATTTTATTATTATGAAATATTCTATAAATATAATTTTATATGTTATGTGTCATATGCCATAAATAGTAAAACAATACAAAATGAGAAATTGAGGACCCAACATCTGAATTATACAGCAGAGCATTAGCAGCACGGTTGAAAATTCCCTCTGTGACCCTTTCAGTTGTATGACTTTTTTATCCCCAATCACTTATCACTCCTCTCTGGAAATAATTACTATTCATATACATTATTTCTTTGGTTTTCCTCATGTGTTTATTCTCCTTATGCATGGTATTTATGATGCATAAATTGAGGTGAACACTGCATTAGCAAATACTTAGCTATCACTCCTAGAGGACATATGGACACACACACATCCACACACCTCACATAGATTAACAGTCTTGAATTGTAAAAACAGTTCACTCTGGTAGATTTGATTTTATCTCATTTTACAAAAGAGGAAACAAGGTTCAGAACAGTTAAGTGACTTGCTTTAGGCCTCCCCATTAACAGGTGCCAGAGCTGGAATTCAGTCCCTATCCACCTGGCCCCAGAGCGTCTTGCTGTGCAGTACACTGACCTCTCCTTCCTCTGGGCATCTCTGTGAGAGCTGAAAGGAGAAAACTGAGCACCTGGCCTTGTTAGCACTCACCTGGGAGCCTGGACACCAGATTCAAATTTTTCACTGTTCTGAGGATGTCTGGAGTATAGTTTTGAAGATTACAAATACATTTTAGCAAGTAAACAAATCACACATATAGCAATTTAAACTGATGCTTGACAATATACTTATTTCACATAATTTTGTTTTCATGTAATTGATGCCATAGAGATGTGTTTTTTTACAAAGTCATTGCTAAGCTGCATTTATTTGTGAGGTTGATATATTTTGATTCGATAGACTATGGCTCCTTCGTTAATACTCCTGTAAATAATTCTACTGTATTGCTGTATAGTTAGTTTGTCCATTCTTTCATTTGGGGGATTTTTTGACTGTTACCTTGCTACCACAGACAATCAAGGCATAAATATCCATGTTTATTGTTGTTGTTTAGTCACTAAGTTGTCTCTACCTCTTTGTGACTCCAATTTAGCCTGCCAGATTCCTCTGTCCATGGGATTCTTCAGGCAATAAAACTGGAGTGGGTTGCCATTTCCTCTTCCAGGGGATCTGTTGGACTAGGAGTAGAACCTGTGTCTCCTATTTCTCCTGAATTGGCAGGCTACTTCTTTACCACTGGGTCACCTGGGAAACCCCCATTCTTGTTCATTACTGCTGATTTAAAATATCTCCATCAGATATATTAAATTTACCTATTTTTATTAACTTGAATATATTTTATTCATCATTAATCACATTATGGAGGAAATTATTAATAGCTTTAATAAAATTTCCTATAGGAAATAGAACTAATTTAGTTTAGATTTTAAAATATAATCTGATTATATTATTCATTGCATTGATTAAATGCTTTGCATCCATGATCATGAGTGCTTAATATTTTTTATTAAATTGTTTTGATCTTGTGTCAGTAAAATGCCTTTTAAAAATGGTGGGAGACTTTAATACACCATTCACACCTATGGATAGATCAACTAAACAGAAAATTAAAAAGGAAACACAAACTTTAAATGATACAATAGAGCAGATAGACTTAATTGATATCTATAAGACATTTCACCCCAAAACACTGAATTTCATCTTTTTTCTCAAGTGCACACGGAGCCTTCTCCAGGATAGATCACATCCTGGGCCCTAAATCTAGCCTTGGTAAATTCAAAAAAATTGAAATCATTCCAAGCATCTTTTCTGAACACAATGCAGTCAGATTAGATGATAACAATAGGAGAAAAACTATTAAAACTCCCAAAATATGGAGACTGAACAACATGCTGCTGAATAACCAAGAAATCACAGAAGAAATCAAAAAAGAAATCAAAATATGCATAGAAACGAGTTGAAATGAAGACACAATGAGCCAAAATCTATCAATTCAGTTCTGTTCACTTCAGTCGCTCAGTCGTGTCCAACTCTTTGCGATCCCATGAATCACAGCAGGCCAGGCCTCCTTGTCCATCACCAACTCCCGGAGTTAACTCAAACTCATGTCCATCGAGTCAGTGATGCCATGCAGCCATGTCATTCTCTGTCGTCCCCTTCTCCTCCCGCCCGCAACGTTTCCCAGCATCAGAGTCTTTTCTAGGGAGTCAACTCTTCCCATGAGGTGGCCAAAGTATTGGAGTTTCAGCTTCAGCATCAGTCCTTCCAATGAACACCTAGGACTGACCTCATTTAGCATGGACTGGTTGGATCTCCTTGCAGTCCAAGGGACTCTCAAGAGTCTTCTCAAACACCACAGTACAAAAGCATCAATTCTTCAGCGATCAGCTTTCTTCACAGTCCAACTCTCACATCCATACACTTCAAACCAGTTCAGTTGCTCAATCATGACCGACTCTTTGCGACCCCATGAATCATAGCATGCCAGGCGACCCTGTCCATCACCAACTCCCAGAGTTCACTCAAACTCATGTCCATCGAGTCGGTGATGCCATCCAGCCATCTCATTCTCTGTTGTCCCCTTGTCCTCCCGCCCCCAATGCTTCCCAGCATCAGAGTCTTTTCCAGTGAGTCAACTCTTCGCATGACGTGGCCAAAGTATTGGAGTTTTAGCGTTAGCATCAGTCCTTCCAATGAACACCCAGGATAGATCTCCTTCAGAATGGACTGGTTGGATCTCCTTGCAGTCCAAGGGACTCACAAGAGTCTTCTCCAGCACCACAGTTCAAAAGCGTCAATTCTTCGGCTATCAGCTTTCTTCACAGTCCAATTCTCACATCCATACATGACCACTGGAAAAACCATGGCCTTGACTAGACGGACCTTGGTTGGCATAGTAATGTCTCTGCTTTTTAATATATTATCTAGGTTGGTCATAACTTTCCTTCCAAGGTGTAAGCGTCTTTTAATTTCATGGCTGCAATCAGCATCTGCAGTGATTTTGGAGCCCAAAAAAATAAAGCCTGACACTATGTCCACTGTTTCCCCATCTATTTCCCATGAAGTGATGGGACCAGATGCCATGATCTTAGTTTTCTGAATGTTGAGCTTCAAGCCAACCTTTTCACTCTTCTCTTTAACTTTCATCAAGAGGCTCTTTAGTTCCTCTTTACTTTCTGCCATAAGGGTGGTGTCATTTGCATATCTGAGGTTATTGATATTTCTCCCAGCAATCTTGATTCCAGCTTGTGCTTCTTCCAGCCCAGCATTCCTCATGATGTACTCTGCATAGAAGTTAAACAAGCAGGGTGACAATATACAGCCTTGACGTACTCCTTTTCCTATTTGGAACCAGTCTGTTGTTCCATGTCCAGTTTTAACTGTTGCTTCCTGACCTGCATACAGGTTTCTCAAGAGGCAGGTCAGGTGGTCTGGTATTCCCATCTCTTTCAGAATGTTCCACAGTTTATTGTGATCCACACAGTCAAAGGCTTTGGCATAGTCAATAAAGCAGAAATAGACGTTTTTCTGGAACGCTCTTGCTTTTTCCATGATCCAGCACATGTTGGCAATTTGATTTCTGGTTCCTCTGCCTTTCTTAAAACCAGCTTGAACATCTAGAAGTTCATGGTTCACGTATTGTTGAAGAGAGAGTTTTGAGCATTACTTTATTAGTGTGTGAAATGAGTGCAATTGTGCGGTAGTTTGAGCATTCTTTGGCATTGTCTTTCTTCGGGATTGGAATGAAAACTGACCTTTTCCAGTCCTGGCTTGGAGAGTTTTGAGCATTACTTTATTAGTGTGTGAGATGAGTGCAATTGTGCGGTAGTTTGAGCATTCTTTGGCATTGTCTTTCTTCGGGATTGGAATGAGAACTGACCTTTTCCAGTCCTACGGCCACTGCTAAGTTTTCCAAATTTGCTGGCCTTTTGAGTGCAGCACTTTCACAGCATCATCTTTCAGGATTTGAAATAGCTCAACTGGAATCCATCACCTCCACTAGCTTTGTTCATAGTGATGCTTTCCAAGGCCCACTTGAATTCACATTCCAGAATGTCTGGTTCTAGATGAGTGATCATACTCTCATGATTATCTGGGTCGTGAAGATTGTTTTTGTATAGTTTTTCTGTGTATTCTTGCCACCTGTTGTTAATATCTTCTGTTTCAATAGCTCTATACCATTTCCATTCTTTATTGTGCCCTTCTTTGCATGAAATGTTCCCTTGGTATCTTTAATTTACTTGCAGAGATCTCTAGTCTTCCCATTCTATTGTTTTCTTCTATTTCTTTTCCCTGATCACTGAGAAAGACTTTCTTATCTCTCCTTGCTATTCTTTGGAACTCTGCATTCAGATGCTTATATCTTTCCTTTTCTCCTTTGCCTTTTGCTTGTATTCTTTTCAGAGCTATTTGTAAGGACTCCTCAGACAACCATTTTGCTTTTTTTACATTTCTTTATCTTGGGGATGGTCTTGATCACTGCCTCCTGTACAATGTCATGAACCTATCTCCATAATTCTTCATGCACTCTGTCTATCAGATCTAATTATTTGAATCTATATGTCACTTCCACTGTATAATCGTAAGGGATTTGATTTAGGTCATATCTGAATGGTCTAGTGTTTTTCCCTACTTGCTTCAATTTAAGTCTGAATTTGGCAATAAGGAGTTCATGATCTGAGCCTGGTCTTGTTTTGGCTAACTGTATAGAGCTTCTCCAACTTTGGCTGCAAAGAATATAATCAATCTGATTTCTGTATTGACTATATGGTGATGTCCATGTGTAGAGTCTTCTCTTGTGTTGTTGGAAGAGGGTATTTGCTGTGACCAGTGTATTCTCTAGGCAAAAGTCTATTAGCCTTTTCCCTGCTTCATTCTGTACTCGAAGGCTAAATTTGCCTGTTACTCCAGGTGTTTCTTGACTTCCTACTTTTGCATTGCAGTCCCCTATAATGAAAAGGACAACTTTTTTTTTTTTTTTTGGTGTTAGTTTTAAAAGGTCTTGTAGGTCTTCATAGAACCGTTCCACTTCAGCTTCTTCAGCATTACTGGTTGGGGCATAGGCTTTGATTACTCTGATTTTGAATGGTTTGCCTTGGAAATGAACAGAGATCATTCTGTCATTTTTGAGATTGCATATAATTTATGCATTTCAGACTCTTTTGTTGACAATGATGGCTACTCCATTTCTTCTAAGGGATTCTTGCCCACAGTAGTAGATATAAGGGTTGTCTGAGTAAAGTTCACCCATTCCAGTCCATTTTAATTTGCTGATTCCTAAAATGTTTACTCTTGCCATCTCCTGTTTGACCACTTCCAATTTGCCTTGATTCATGGACCTAACATTTCTGGTTCCTATGCAATATTGCACCAGCTGCATGGGGTGGAACAGTGGCTGTGAGATGCTGGAGAAAATTTGAGGATATATCCCATGTCCAGGGGCAAAGGAGAAGCCTCAGTAAGATAGTAGGAGGTCCAAAATCGCATTTAGAATCAAATCCCATACCCACCAGAGGTGTTCAGACGGCTCATAAAAACCTTGTGTGCACCGGGATCCAGAGACCCCACAGAGTCTGAGACAGAACTGTGTTTGAGTGTCTCCTGTGGCAGTTCGGGTCAGCAGTGGATTGCTGTAGGGGCAGGGGCTCTGGATTCAGTAGACCTGGGTATGGCATAAGCCGTCTTGGAGGAGGTTGCCAATAACCCCACCACAGGGCCTCTATAACTTACACAGGACTGCCAAAACAAACTCTGGAGGGCACAAATAGAACTTGATGCACACCAGGACTTAGGAGAAAGTGACCTCACACAGGAACAGTGACCCCACAAGAGACTGACCCAGACTTGCCTGTGAGTGTCCAGGAGTCTCTGGCAGAGTTGTGGGTTGGCAGTGGATGGCTGCTGGTTTGGCACCAAGTGCAGAAATGCCTGCTAGGGACCTTTTGAAAGAGGTCGCCATTATCTTCATTACCTCCATCATAGTTTGGCCTCAGGTCAAATAACAGGGAGGGAACACAGCCCCACCCATCAACAGAAAGATTTACTGAGCATGGCCCTGCCCACCAGAACAAGACCCAGTTTCAGCCTCAGTCAATCTCTCCCATTAAGAAGTTTCCATAAGCCTCTTATCCTTCTCCATCAAAGGGCAGACAGACTGAAAACCACAGTCACAGAAAACTAACCAATCTGATCACATAGACCACAGACTTGTCTAACTCAATGAAACTATGAGCTATGCCATTTAGGGTCACCCAAGAAGGATGGGTCATGATGGAGTGTTCTGACAAAACGTGGTCCAGTGGAGAAGGGAATGGCAAACCATTTCAGTATTCTTGCCTTGAGAACCCCATCCTGCTTGCAACCCTGCTTTAATAGTTTGTTTCTTTGTGGTTTTGATTATTTTTGCATTGTAATTAGCATTTAGTTGAGATAAATCTATAGAAATCCTGAGAAATCTGAGTGTAGGGCATCCAAGGATGAAAGGAATTTGCATCTGTTCTCACTTTTGATATAATCAACAAATATCCAAACCTCAGCCCCAGTCGAGGGAAAGGGAAAGGGAAAGTTGCTCAGAAATGTCCAACTCTTTGTGACCCCATGGAGTATGCAGTCCTTGGAATTCTGTAGGCCAGAATACTGGAGTGGGTAGCCTTTTCCTTCCCCAGGGGATCTTCCCAACCCAGGTTTCGAACCCAGGTCTCCCACATTGCAGGCGGATTCTTTACCAGCTGAGCCACAAGGGAAGCCCTAGAATACTGGTGTGGGTAATCTATTCCTTCTCCAGTGGATCTTCATGACCCAGGAATCAAACTGGGATCTCCTGCATTACAGGTGGATTCTTTACCAACTGAGCTAGCAGGGAAGTCCCTAGTTGAGGGAAGAGCTGGGTGATACATTGCAGCAGAAATTCTTAGAGTTTTATGTTTCTTTTTCTACCTAATTTAGAGAAGCTATCAACAAGTTTTATTCATTGTCTTTCTCCACCTCAGTGGACTTTGTGTTTCATTCATCCTGAGAGTGTGTGAGTCCTCTCAGGGTTAATGTTTTTATAAAGGTGTTGATTTCAGTCCCATTCGCCTGTCTTCTCCCCTGACATTGGCCTGAGACCTATATCTTTAAGTTTCTTGTTCCCCAAACCTCCTGGTCCCTGAAATAGATATTAGCTTTCTACTTTCTACTTTTCTCTATGGTTTAAGTTTTGTATGTATATTTTCTGTGGCCCATTGGAGTCTCACCTAATTCCCCGTGAACTTGGCAATGCCCTTTAGTATACGTGTTTGACAATGTATACAGCATTTTGTATTTTTGATATTTTGTAGTGTTAGAGCTTTTCAAACATTTACTTACCTTATTGCCAGAAAAAATTTGCTCATCACCTATTTTCATAAAGTTTTTTTTTTTTTAATTTTTATTGGAAGCTAATTATTTTACAATATTATATTGGTTGGTTTTGCCATACATTGACATGAATCTGCCCTGGGTGTACATGATTTCCCCCTCCTGAACCCCCCTCCCACATCCCTCCTCCCCTTATTCTCCCTCTGGGTCATCACCGCATACCACCCCGAGCATCCTGTAACATGCATCGACCCTGAACTGGCGGTTCATTTCACATATGATAAAATACATGTTCAATGCCATTCTCCCAAACCATCCCACCCTCACCCTCTCCCACAGAGAGTCCCAAAGACTGTTCTATACATCTGTGTCTCTTTTACTGTCTTGTATACAGAATGAGATGGCTGGATGTCATCACCGACTCTGTGGACACGAGTTTGTGTATACTCCGGGAGTTGGTGATGGACAGGGAGGCCTGGCGTGCTGTGATTCATGGGGTAGCGGAGAGTCAGACACGACTGAGCGACTGAATTGAACTGAACTGAACTGAACTGATACAGGGTTATCATTTGCATCTTTCTAAATTCCATATATATGCGTTAGTATATTGTATTGGTGTTTTTCTTCCTGGCTTACTTCCCTCTGTATAATAGGCTCTAGTTTCATCCACCTCATTATAACTGGTTCAAATGCATTCTTTTTAATGGCTGAGTAAAACTCCATTGTGTATATGTACCAAAGCTTTCTTATCCATTCATCTGCAGATGGACATCTAGGTTGCTTCCATGTCCTGGCTATTATAAACAGTGCTGCAACGAACATTGGAGTACATGTGTCTCTTTCAGTTCTGGTTTCCTCGGTGTGTATGCCCATGAGTGCAATTGCTGGATCATATGGCAGTTCTATTTCCAGTTTTTTGAGGAATCTCCACACTGTTCTCCATAGTGGCTGTACTAGTTTGCATTCCCACCAACAGTGTAAGAGGGTTCCCTTCTTTCCACACCCTCTCCAGCATTTATTGCATGTAGATTTTTGGATAGCAGCCATTCTGACTGGTGTGAAATGGTGTCTCACTGTGGTTTTGATTTGCATTTCTCTGATTATGAGGGATGTTGAGCATTTTTTCATGTGTTTGTTAACCATCTTTATATCTTCTTTGGAGAAATGTCTGTTTAGTTCTTTGGCCCATTTTTTGACTGGGTCATTTATTTTACTGGAATTGAGCTACAGGAGCTGCTTGTATATTTTGGAGATTAATCCTTTATCAGTTGCTTCATTTGCTATTATTTTCTCCCATTCTGAAGGCTGTCTTTTCACCTTGCTTATAGTTTCCTTTACTGTGCAGAAGCTTTTGATTTTATTTAGGTCCCATTTGTTTATTTTTGCTTTTATTTCCAATATTCTGGGAGGTGGGTCTTGGAGGATCCTGCTGTGATTTATGTCAGAGAGTGTTTTGCCTATGTTCTCCTCTAGGAGTTTTATAGTTTCTGGTCTTACATTTAACTCTCTAATCCATTTTGAGTTTATTTTGGTGTATGGTGTTAGGAAGTGTTCTAGTTTCATTCTTTTACAAGTGGCTGACCGGTTTTCCCAGCACCACTTGTTAAAGAGACTGTCTTTCCTCCATTTTATATTCTTGCTCCTTTGTCAAAGATAAGGTGTCTGTAGGTGTGTGGATTTATCTCTGGGCTTTCTATTTTGTTCCATTGATCTATATTTCTGTCTTTATGCCAGTACCATACTGTCTTGATGACTGTGGCTTTGTAGTAGAGCCTGAAGTCTGGCAGCTTGTTCCCCCTAGTTCCATTCTTCTTCCTCAAGATTGCTTTGGCTATTCGAGATTTTTGTATTTCCATACAAATTGTGAGATTATTTGTTCTAGCTCTGTGAAAAATAAAATTGGTAGCTTGATAGGGATTGCACTGAATCTATAAATTACTTTGGGTAGTATACTCATTTTTACAATATTTATTCTTCCAATCCAAGAACACGGTATATTTCTCCATCTATTAGTGTCCTCTTTGATTACTTTCACTAGTGTTTTATAGTTTTCTATGTACAAGTTTTTTGTTTCCTTAGGTAGATATATTCCTAAGTATTTAATTCTTTTCATTGCAAAAGTGAATGAAATAGTTTCCTTAATTTCTCTTTCTATTTTCTCATTATTAGTGTATAGGAATGCAAGTGATTTCTGTGTGTTGATTTTGTATCCTGCAACTTTACTGTATTCATTGATTAGCTCTAGTAGTTTTCTGGTAGTCTCTAGGGTTTTCTGTGTGGAGGATAGAATTGTAGAAATAAATGAAACAGAGAGGAAAAAAGAAAAAAGAATTAAAAGAAATGAGGACAATATTAGAGACGTCTGGGACAATGTTAAACGCCCCAACATTCGAATCATAGGAGTCCCAGAAGAAAAAGACAAAAAGAAAGACAATGAGAGAATACTTGAGGAGATAATAGTTGAAAACTTCCCTAAAATGGGGAAAGAAATAATCACCCAAGTCCAAGAAACCCAGAGAGTCCCCAACAGGATAAACCCAAGGTGAAATACTCCAAGACACATATTAATCAAATTAACAAAGATCAAACACAAAGAACAAATATTAAAAGCAGCAAGGGAAAAGCAGCAAATAACACACAAGGGGATTCCCATAAGGATAACAGCCGATCTTTCAACAGAAACTCTTCAGGCCAGGAGGGAGTGGCAAGGCATACTTAAAATGATGAAAGAAAATAACTTACAGCCCAGATTACTGTACCTAGCAAGGATCTCATTCAAATATAAAGGAGAAATCAAAAGCTTTACAGACAAGCAAAAGCTGAGAGAATTCAGCATCACCAAACCAGCTCTCCAACAAATGCTAAAGGATCTTCTCTAGACAGGAAACACAGAAAGGGTGTATAAACTCGAACCCAAAGCAATAAAGAAAATGGCAATGGGATCATACTTATCAATAATTACCTTAAACGTAAATGGGTTGAATGCCCCAACCAAAAGACAAAGGCTGGCTGAATGGATACAAAAACAAGAACCCCATATATGTTGTCTACAAGACACCCACCTCAAAACGAGGGACACACACAGACTGAAAGTGAAGGGCTGGAAAAATATATTCCATGCACATAGAGACCAAAAGAAAGCAGGAGTAGCAATACTCATATCAGATAAAATAGACTTTAAAATAAAGGCTGTGAAAAGAGACAAAGAAGGAAACTACATAATGATCAAAGGATCAATCCAAGAAGAAGATATAACAATTATAAATATTTATGCACCCAACATAAGAGCACTGCAATATGTAAGACAATTACTAACAAGTATGAAAGGGGAAATTAACAACAATGCAATAATAGTGGGAGATTTTAATACCCCACTTACATCTATGGATAGATCAACTAAACAGAAAATTAACAAGGAAACACAAATTTTGAATGATACAATAGAACAGTTAGACCTAATATCTATCTATAGGACATTTCACCCCAAAACAATGAATTTCACCTTTTTCAAAAGCGCACACGGAACCTTTTACAGGATAGATCACATCCTGGGCAATAAATCTAGCCTTGGTAAATTCAAAAAAATTGAAATCATTCCAAGCATCTTTTCTGACCACAATGCAGTAAGATTAGATCTCGATTACGGGAGAAAAACCATTAAAAATGCCAACATATGGAAGCTGAACAACACGCTGCTAAATAATGAACAAATCACAGAAGAAATCAAAAGAGAAATCAAAATATGCATAGAAAAATGAAACACAACAACCCAAAACCTCTGGGACACAAAGTTATTTTTCTCCCCTATAGACTAAAATGTACCAGAGCCAAGTCCTAGGCAACTTTAGGGAAAACTGTATAATTAAACTTGTGTTTTAATTTGGCTTCTAGAATATGACTTTATTGTGTATACATCTTGGGTTAATGACAAATTAAAATCTTGTTTTTGAGAGGCCTTTGGCTGTTTGCTAAGGATAAGTACACTGTTGAAGCAAGAGAAGAAGAGCTATGCTAAAATAGCTTATATCTTTATACATATATTTGTTCCTTAATGAACTCCTACCAATCTCCCTTTCCCTCTTACATTTTAAAATTTAGGAAAACTTGAAATTTTATTTGTTTCTACATTACCTCACACTGACGGATGACCCTTGAAAATGTTGCCATATTAAAATCCAAATGTTGGTCTCTGCAGCTGGTAAGATGATCACTCAGCAGTAGCCACAGCCAGTTGTCCTTGGTGAGTAGAAGTTCATGTTGCTGTATCCATGCATTATCTCTATCCCTGTCACCATGGCCAGTTTGTCAATGAACCCATTGGACAATGACAGGGGTTCCTGAGGAAAGAAGCTGACTGGTATCTACGAAACACATCATCTTATTGAAAGAGTCAGTTCCTAGGCAGGTTGATAAGAAGTCTGGGGTCCCTGAGGAAGAGAGAGGGGTCTGAGGCCCTTGAAGAGGAGATAGGGGTCTGGAATTCTCAAGGAGGAGGAAAAGATAAAATTCTTTTTTTTTCCTCTCTCTACATTCCTTAGTCTTATTCACACAAAACTTTTTTTTTTTTTCCCTTTAAGCCTAGAACTGATGACTACACAACAAGCAGCTGAGTTTAAACTCTACCAATGATGATGTACAACAAGGTATCCTGCTTGAGTACAGTTTCTCCTTCTTGAAAACCTCCTGACTAATCCTATTATCTTAAAATGTAAATTGTGAGAGTAGGTCTAGTAAGATCTTTACAACCTTGAGACATTCTTTTGATTTATTGTAATAACTGACTTAAAAAGTATATAATCCCTTGCTAACTCTAGTGAGGGGGGCACTCTCTGTCCCCCTTCTGATGTCTCTGTCAGAAGCTTTCTCTGTCCCTTTCTATACTTTAATAAAACTCTGCTATACAAAAGCTCTTGAGTGATCAAACCTGGTCCCTGGTCCAGAAGCTAAATCTTCTTCTTCTTGAGTTACCCTTGGATAAACATTCATATGGGACATGGGTTTCTTCATTTTTTTTCTTTTTTCCTTTGCCCATTCAGAAAAGTCTATCAACATATCTTTTCTCCAGACTTTGTTGTCACCAATTTGGCAATCATGTTTCATCCAATACCCTGATCATCCAGTCAAACCTTCGTCCACAGTACAAGGATTGGTACAAAATTACACATGTGGCCATTTCTCTTTCCAACAAAGGGAGCAGCTAAGGGCACTGGCAGAAGTTCTGACCACTAGTAAGATTTGCATTCACCACTGTCCTTTATGGATGTTTCTAAAAGGGGTTGTAGCACTACAGCTGTCTACTTTCTGGTGGTAACTATATATTTATTGTGTAAAATTGTCTGTAAACTAGTCCTGCCTTTTCTTCCTATATCACCTGATCCCAGGGAACTCCCCATGACGATTGTGTGCCAGAGAGCAGAAAAGGCAGTGTAGAAGGGGTGGGATTTGGGTCACTTCCTCCAGTGACTTACTTAGGTCTTTAGGTCCTAGTTGACTATGAGTACATATATATCAGTCACCTTTGATGATACAGTTTTGGTGTGCATGCCTAACTTTATGACTTGATGAGTCAGGTAAACCAGTTCATAATGCAAAGCTCAGGTCAATGATAATTTGGTGACCTATGATTAGGTGTTCAGTCTTTACTAAGGCACAGTGATAGGTCAAGAGCTTATTCTCAAAAGAAGAGTATTTATTTGGGAAGGATAGCAGAGCTTTGCTTCAAGCTCTTAGGGGCCTGCACAGTGATTCACATATAGGATCCTAGCTTAGCCTCCAAACAACATTCAGTTCAGTTCAGTTCAGTCACTCAGTCATGTCCGACTCTTTGTGACCCCATGAATCACAGCACGCCAGGCCTCCCTGTCCATCACCAACTACCGGAGTTCACTCAAACTCAGCTCCATCGAGTTGGTGATGTCATCCAGCCATCTCATTCTCTGTCATCCCCTTCTCCTCCTGCCCCCAATCCCTTCCAGCATCAGAGTCTTTTCCAGTGAGTCAACTCTTCACAGGAGGTGGCCAAAGTATTGGAGGTTCAGCTTCATCATCAGTACTTCCAATGAACACCCAGGACTGATCTCCTTTAGAATGGACTGGTTGGATCACTTTGCAGTCCAAGGGACTCTCAAGAGTCTTCTCAAACACCACAGTACAAAAGCATCAATTCTTCAGCGATCAGCTTTCTTCACAGTCCAACTCTCACATCCGTACACTTCAAACCAGTTCAGTTGCTCAGTCGTGACCGACTCTTTGCAACCCCATGAATCATAGCACGCCAGGCGACCCTGTCCATCACCAACTCCCGGAGTTCACTCAAACTCATGTCCATCGAGTCGTTGATGCCATCCAGCCATCTCATTCTCTGTTGTCCCCTTGTCCTCCCGCCTCCAATGCTTCCCAGCATCAGAGTCTTTCCCAGTGAGTCAACTCTTCGCATGACGTGGCCAAAGTATTGGAGTTTTAGCGTTAGCATCAGTCCTTCTAAAGAACACCCAGGATAGATCTCCTTCAGAATGGACTGGTTGGATCTCCTTGCAGTCCAAGGGACTCACAAGAGTCTTCTCCAGCACCACAGTTCAAAAGCATCAATTCTTCGGCGATCAGCTTTCTTCACAGTCCAACTCTCACATCCATACGTGACCACTGGAAAAACCGTAGCCTTGACTAGACGGAACTTGATTGGCAAAGTAATGTCTCTGATTTTTAAAATGCTATCTAGGTTGGTCATAACTTTCCTTCCAAGGAGTAAGCATCTTTTAATTTCATGACTGCAATCAGCATCTGCAGTGATTTTGGAGCCCCAAAAAATAAAGTCTTACACTGTGTCCACTGTTTCCCCATCAATGCCCCATGAATTGATGGGACCAGATGCCATGATCTTAGTTTTCTGAATGTTGAGCTTCAAGCCAACCTTTTCATTCTCCTCTTTCACTTTCATCAAGAGGATATTTAGTTCCTCTTCACTTTCTGCCATAAGGGTGGTGTCATCTACATATATGAGGTTATTGTTATTTCTTTTGGCAATCTTGATTCCAGCCTGTGCTTATTCCAGCCCAGCATTCCTGTGATGTACTCTGCATATAAGTTAAGAAAGCAGGGTGACAATATACAGCCTTGACGTACTCCTTTTCCTATTTGGAACCAGTCTGTTGTTCCATGTCCAGTTCTAACTGTTGCTTCCTGACCTGCATACAGGTTTCTCAAGAGGCAGGTCAGGTGGTCTGGTATTCCCATCTCTTTCAGAATTTTCCACAGTTAATTGTGATCCACACAGTCAAAGGCTTTGGCATAGTCAATGAAGCAGAAATAGTTGTTTTTCTGGAACTCTCTTGCTTTTTCCATTATCCAGTGCATGTTGGCAATTTGATCTCTGGTTCCTCTGCCTTTTCTAAAACCAGCTTGAACATCTGGAAATTCACGGTTCACATATTGCTGAAGCCTGGCTTGGAGAATTTTGTGCATGACTTTACTAGCGTATGAAATGAGTGCAATTGTGCAGTAGTTTGAGCATTCTTTGGCTTTGCCTTTCTTTGGGATTGGGATGAAGACTGACCTTTTCCAGTCCTGTGGCCACTGCTGAGTTTTCCTAATTTGCTGGCATATTGAGTGCAGCACTTTCACATCATCATCTTTCAGGATTTGAAATAGCTCAACTGGAATTCCATCACCTCCACTAGCTTTGTTCGTAGTGATGCTTTCTAAGGCCCACTTGACTTCACATTCCAAGATGTCTGGCTCTAGGTGAGGGATCATGCCATCGTGATTATCTTGGTCATGGAGGTCTTTTTTGTACAGTTCTTCTGTGTATTCTTGCCACCTCTTCTTAATATCTTCTGCTTCTATTAGGTCCATGCCATTTCTGTCCTTTATCGAACCCATCTTTGCATGAAATGTTCCCTTGGTATCTCTAATTTTCTTGACAAGATCTCTTGTCTTTCCTATTCTGTTGTTTTCCTCTATTTCTTTGCATTGATCGCTGAGGAAGGCTTTCTTATCTCTCCTTGCTATTCTTTGTAACTCTGCATTCAGGTGCTTATATCTTTCTTTTCTCCTTTGCTTTTCTGTTCTTTTCACAGCTATTGGTACACCCTCCTCAGACAGCCATTTTGCTTTTTTGCATTCTTTTCCATGGGGATGGTCTTGGTCCCTGTCTCCTGTACAATGTCATAAACCTCTGTCCATAGTTCATCAGGCACTCTATCTATCAGATCTAGTCCCTTAAATCTATTTCTTATTTCTACTGTATAATCATAAGGGATTTGGTTTAGGTCCTATCTGAATGGTCTA
This sequence comes from Moschus berezovskii, assembly GCF_049115385.1. NCBI lineage: Eukaryota > Metazoa > Chordata > Mammalia > Artiodactyla > Moschidae > Moschus > Moschus berezovskii. The sequence continues at coordinate 58,124,974 of NC_142464.1, read as the reverse complement.
GTGGTTTTCCCTGCTTTCTTTGATTAAACTCTGAATTTGGCAATAAGGATTTCATGATCTGAGCCACAGTCAGCTCCTGGTCTTGTTTTTGCTGACAGTATGGAGCTTATCCATCTTTGGCTTAAAGAATATAATCAATCTGATTTAGGTGTTGACCATCTGGTGATGTCCATGTGTAGTGTCTTCTCTTGTGTTGTTGAAAGAGAGTGTTTTCTATGACCAGTGAATTCTCTTGGCAAAGCTCTATTAACCTTTGCCCTGCTTCATTCCTTGCTCCAATGCCAAATTTGCCTGTTACTCCAGGTGTTTCTTGACTTCCTACTTTTGCATTCCAGTCTCCTATAATGATAAGGTCATCTTTTTTGTGTGTTAGTTCTAAAAGGTCTTGTAGATCTTCATAGAACCGTTCAACTTTGGCTTCTTCAGCATTACTGGTTGGGGCGTAGGCTTGAATTACTGTAATATTGAATAGTTTGCCTTGGAAACGAACAGAGATCATTCTGTTGTTTTTGAGATTGCATCCATATACTGCATTTCAGACTCCTTTGTTGACCACTATGGCTACTCCATTTCTTCTAAGGGATTCCTGCCCACAATAGTAGATATAATGGTCATCTGAGTTAAATTCACTCATTCCAGTCCATTTTAGTTCACTGATTCCTAGAATGTCTACGTTCACGCTTCCATCTCCTGTTTGATCACTTCCAATTTGCCTTGATTCATGGACCTAAAATTCCAGGTTCCTATGCAGTATTGTTCTTTACAGCATCGGGCCTTGCTTCTACCACCAGTCACATCCACAACTGGGTGTTGTTTTCGCTTTGGCTCCATCCCTTCATTCTTTCTGGAGTTATTTCTCCACTGATCTCCAGTAGCATAATGGGCACCTACCGACCTGGGGAATTCCTCATTCAGTATCCTATCATTTTGCCTTTTGATACTGTTCATGGGGTTCTCAAGGCAAGTATATTGAAGTGCTTTGCCATTCCCTTCTCCAGTGGATCACATTCTCTGACCTCTCCACCATTACCCGCCCGTCTTGGGTGGCTCCACACAGCATGGCTTAGTTTCATTGAGTTAGACAAGGCTGTTTTCCATGTGATCAGATTGGCTAGTTTTCTGTGATTATGATTTCAGTGTGTCTGCCTTCTGATGCCCTCTCACAATACCTACCATTTTATTTGGGTTTCTCTTACCTTGGTCATGGGGTATCTCTTCACGGCTGCTCCAGCAAATTGCAGCCACTGCACCTTACCTTGGATGATGTGTATCTCCTCACAGCTGCCCCACCTGACCTTGAACGTGGAGTAGCTCCTCTCAGCCCTCCTGCGCCTACGCAGCCACTGCCACTTAGACGTGGGGTTTATCTGTTACTAAAATTTCAAACACCATCTGGATCTGTTGGATTGCATGGCCCAAATGGCAGATCAGCTTGAACAGTAGCCTCTACCTGTTTCAGAGACTTCTCTTCTTCTGGGTTCCACTGACAACTAGCAGTTTTCCAAATATGTAAATAAATAGGCCAGAGTAATAGACTCAAGTGAGGATTCTCTATTTATTCTCTCTAAAGTCCAAAGAGGTCCATTATGTAGTGGTCTTGTTTTTTCAGTTGTAAAAGGGGCCAGATATGACAACTTATCCTTTATATTATAATCAAATAATTTTTATTTTATCTTAAAAGGAGTGTTTCAATATTCCCAGTTTGCCCAATTTACAAAAAATGTCACTGAGGTAGAAGACCCCTGAACTTTAGTCAGATTTATTCTCCATCCTCTGGCATGAATCAGTTCAGTTCAGTTCATTTGTTCAGTTGTGTCTGATTCTTTGCGACCCCATGAACCACAGCACACCAGGCCTCTCTGTCCATCACCAACTCCCGGAGTTTACCCAAACTCATGTCCATTGAGTCGGTGATGCCATCCAACCATCACATCCTCTGTCGTCCCCTTCTCTTCCTGCCCTCAATCTTTCCCAGTATCAGGGTCTTTTCCAGTGAGTCAGCTCTTCCTATCAGGTGGCCAAAGTGTTGGCATTTCAGCTTCAACATCAGGCCTTCCAATGAATACCCAGGACTGATCTCCTTTAGGATGGACTGGTTGGATCTCCTTATAGTCCATGGGGCTCTCATGAATATTTCTTACCAATCAGGGTAGAGTAGTTTCTATTTCTTTGTCACTAGGTCCATCAGCATAGTATCATCAGTACAGTGAAATTTTATGATATCTTATGAAAGGAAAAGATGATTAACTTCCCTGCAATATGTATTATGATGTAGGGCTGGATTAAGGGCCATAGTAAGATAGTGAACTTCTGTCCTTGCCTGCTAAAAATATTATATGCAAGGTTATCTAACTTCTTGCTTCTTATAAGTAATTGATGGATTCAATGGAGATATCTTATGTCTCTCCATTGCTAGATCAAGCCATGGGCTATCAGTGTTCTACTATTGAAAACTGAATCAGTAGCATTTTAAATCTAATCATATTACAGAGTCAATTCCATAAATCCCATAACCAATTCATAAAACTCATTCCTTTTTAGTTTTTGACTGTGCTGCATGTCTTGTGGGATCTTAGGATCAGGGATTGAACCCATGCACTTGGCAGTGAAAGCACAGAATCCTAAACACTCTACCTCCAGGGAATTCTAAGAAAACTCATTCTTAAAGCTATTTTCCTCTAGAACCATTCTCAGTACAAAAATCTATATTACTCAGAGAAATATAAGCCACAAGATATGCAATTAACAAGCTACAAACCCAGGAAAGACAACAGAATAGTTCTATTCTAAGTCTAAAGTCCTTTGATCTAGGAGAACCAATAGTATAAATTCTGGTCTAAAAGCCTATAGACTGGAGAACAAAGTACAGCTGTTTTTTTTCAGTTTAAGTTCAAAGGCTTGTAAAGTATCAGTATCTCCATTCAAGCAATAAGGCAGGAGGATTTCCTCTTGAGTTCTACTTGATTCTTCAGTTGATTGGAGAAAGCCCTCCCACATTGGGAAGGATATTCTGCTTTACTTAGTTTACCAATTTAAATGTTAATCTCACGTAGAAATACCCTCGTGGACACACTTAGAATAATGTTTGGCCAAAAGTCTGAGGTCATCATGGCCTAGGCAAGGTGATAGACAATTAACCATCAGAAAATTTTTTTTCAGGATTTTGAGGCAAGATGCCATTACCTCTGTTAAAAAAGTGTCCTCTAGGATTGTATTGAAAAAGACTGAAAAGCATGTAGAAGAAGGGAGGTCTTTTTGGAAAACCCAGGGATGGTAGCTGTAGAGCTGGTGAGATACAATAGAATTTGTACGCAAAACCAGGAAAATTTGGATATGGGTTGCAGATGAACTAAAGAAGTCAAGGACAATGCCAAGGATTTTACTTTGAAAATGGGGGGATGGAGTTGACATGACCTGCTTTGCTGCAATAACTAGGTAAGCAGATTTGGGAGAGAAGAGAACTAACTGGCTTTGCATTTGACACCTTAATGTGACATGTCTATTAGACATTCAAGCTATTATATATGTATTGATGCATTTGCTAATAATGAATTAAATTTTGACTCTTCCAAGTTTGACAATTATCACAGACTCTTAAAAAAGACTCAAAAGTGAAAAACTTATAACCACACTACTATAGTTGAGACTTATGATATCATATCTTCAGTGGAGCTTTCTCTGGCACTTACAAATCACACTACGTATTTGAGAACAGTTTGGATTTACATAGCTTGGACTTAACAGGCATTCTTTCCTGAGCACACAGCTATGTGCAGGGAAGCAAGAAGAAGGAAACACAGATGATATACCTTTCAATGGAATGCCAATTTCCCTATGACTTTGTCCCAATTTGCTTTCCCAGTCTCATTATTCATGGCCCTGGAACATTTTTGTCTAATATTTCAGTTATTTCTGTTTGCTAAAGTCTTTTCTTCCTGCTTCATATCTTTGCCCATTCTTATCTTTCAGTCTGAGACGATCTGCTTTCCCATTTTCCAGTTCTTAAAATCATTCACCTGAAAAAATTAAAACAATTACTCTCTCCTCCAGGATATTTTCCTAATGTCAAAATACACTATTTTTCTCTTATGCTTCCATCAAAGATTTTTGGAAATCAGTACATATTTTAAAATTCTGCTATGTATAGCTTGCTATTACCTGCCTGCTTTTTTCCCCATAAGACACAGTGCTACTATGAATGTATGAACAATGTTACTATAAATGGTATTTTTTTATCCTTCAACACCTTATACATGATAAGTGCTTAACATCCAATGACTATTTCATTCAACTGAACAACTAGAATATTTGAGTGCCAGCAACTGAAGCAATGAACAATTCAGGTTTTTAAAAAATCATTCTATTATTTTAGATAAATTTTTAATTATACTTTTAAAATCACCTTCATTTGTCCCCATTCAGTTCTTGGTAAAATGTAAAAAATTTTGAAATCCATATCTGCAATCATCCTTACACTCATATTTAGCATCATTCATTTATTTTCATGTCTTGCTTTCAGATATTGACACATTATGATTATATAGTAAGAAGAAAAAAAAATCACACATGTAACACCGACCAAACATCTCTGGCTTCCCTTGTGGCTCAACTAGTAAAGAATACATCTGCAATGTGGGAGACCTGGGTTTAATTCCTGGGTTGGGAAGACCCCCTGGAGAAGGGAATGGCTACCCACTATAGTATTCTGACCTGGAGAAATCCACGTTCTGTATAGTCCATGGGGTCTCAAAGAGTTTCACGTGACTGAGCAACTTTCCCTTTCACTTCACTTTCAAAACATTCAGGAGTGCAGTAATTAAATCATGCATTCATTGGTGTGTGTAAATATTATTTAAAGCTGATAAATACATTCATATTATGAAAGAGGAGCAATTCATTTGATTAGGCTGTAAGGGGACAGGGAATTGGTTTTTAATAATTTCTGATTTGCTCCATCTTTCCTATGTAAATCACCATGTTTTGAATTGCTTATGCCTTCTACAAAATTATTGTCAGACCAATGCAGAGAATGATTAAATGGTTACTTAATTCTCTCCAAAGCCATTGTTACTATTTATACAACTACAAGAAGTCATCATTAAGGACTAAGTGAATTATTCAAAGAACCATTATAACTAAGTGTGTGTAAAAACAAGAAAAAAGGTAATAGTTTAATTATTTTCAAAATGTTGAAATAGCATCACTTTTATGATTTCTTAGAACAATTAAGAAAACACAGTATTACATCACATCACCAAGATCATTATATTTTTACAACCTAAACTGTGCAATCTTCATCGGAGTAAAAGAACAGTGAAAAAAAGTAAGTCCCATCAGCCAGAAGTAATATCATAAAGTTCATTGTAGTAAAGCTGATACACATTAAGCACATTCATTTTCCAACTCTTTAGACCCCAGATGGAACCAACCTGCTGTTATTTAAGTGTTTCTCTGGTATGGTTAAATTAATTCATGATTCACTGTAGAACTGGAAGTTGAAAATGGAGAGAGGTTATGAAACTCAGATAAACATAGAAAGAGATTCAGAACCGTAACAGAACACAAAGCCTTCTAAGAAACCCTCAATATCTTTTCTGTAAAAATAGATTCTAAAGATGTGAATCTTAATTGAGCATGTATGTATTGCATCCTATTTTATATTGACAGGAATTACATTGTGAGTGAGAAAACTGAGGTTTACAAAGGTTAACATAATAGTCTGTATTGGTATGGATTATTTACTGTGTGATCAAGCTGGACTCAGGAGAAGGCAATGGCAACCCACTCCAGTACTCTTGCCTGGAAATTCCCATGGACGGAGGAGCCTGGTAGGCTGCCGTCTGTGGGGTCGCACAGAGACAGACACGACTGAAACGACTTAGCAGCAAGCTGGACTCAGGTTATTGTCTGAAAAACACAAATGTTTTCACCTTGAAAACTTTCTCAGAATTCATTTGAGATCCAAGAATTTTGGCATGGATTCCCAATGACTTTGACCTGATCAACCATACTTCTGGATAAAGAGGAGTCTCTGAAACAGGCTTTATAAATCCTTTCTGAAAAAAAAGATAACAATACCTAGTTTGTTGTAATCCAGATTGTCACTGCTATAAGTAAGCACTGTGTTTATGGAGAAAAAGGGGATTGGCTTTCCAGTGAATAAGCTGGGAAGGTAGGAATATGTTCTTCCACAAGTATATACATTATTCATTGAAATGGAACAACATAGATTACAAGCTGAATCTTTAAAAGTGACCCAAAGAGTTTCTGCTGATACTAATGTTTCTTTTTAAAGAAACTATAACTTGTGAAAAAGAAGACACTGTAAAACATGAAAGAATAGTTATAATTTTAAAGGCACCTCAAAGCAAGGTAAAAAGTGCCATGGTGTTATACCATTTAATATTATTTGTTAAAATTTTTTCCAGAAAGAAATTATAACAAACACAAATGTCATGAAATGAATGATAGTTATCATTTATAAATCAAAATAACACTTATAGTCACCAAACCTGCATCAAAGCTAACAAAATCCTCCTTGAAACTTATATTAATAGTTGCTAACTATCACCCAAGATAGATTTGGGTTTACTTGCTTCTCTCTCTCTGCTTTCTCTCTCCCTGCTCTCTAATCTATCCATCATTCATCCATTCATCCATCTGAGTCTTTGGTATAATATTTAATTGTTGTTTTCATGAATCCTGATGACCAGTCTCCCTAACATTTACCATGCTTTTCCAGCATTTGTTTGCTCATGAATCCCTGAATCAACCCTTGCCCTTTTCTTCGTGTGTGTTATGGAGTGTCTGGTGTTGTATTTCCCAAGAATTTTAGTCAGTTGACTTCCAGCGAAGTATGACCCTTGGAAGATATTTTTGGAAGACTTTTTGTCAAGGGTAGGGAAGGAATAGATGGACTCTATCCTTCTCTCTCTCTGATTTGGATTACATGGGGATGGTTCCAGGGATTGAACCTCCGTCCCCTGCATTGGAAGTACTGGACAGACCACCAGGGAAACCCCTTAATTTTTAGATATGAAGTTAGATAAGGGGGGGGTCCAACTTAATTCTTCAGTATGTGGTTGTCCCAGCACCATTTCTTGAAGAGACTGCTCTTTCTCCATTGAATAGCTTTAGTCTATCCTGTGTCTAGATCCCACTTCCTTCTCCCTATGAAAATATTTTCCCTTTATGTCGCCAGCCTGTAGGTTATAGTAGCTACACAATATCGCTGATCTCTGGGCTGTTCCTGTCTCCTAATTTTGGATTATTATCTTTTCTGTCATTTGAATAACCAATTCGCTACATTACTATATTCATATATTCTGATGGTTTCTATTAAATATTTCAGTTCAGTCAGTTCAGTTCAGTCGCTCAGTTGTGTCCGACTCTTTGCGACCCCATGAATCACAGCACGCCAGGCCTCCCTGATTAACACAGCAATCTAAACATTTTCTTCTTCACTATAAAATGTTTTTTTATGCAGTGCAAATAAGGTAAGTAATGCTTGAGTTTATTTCTGTTTTTTGTTTTTGTTTTTGTATGGAATAAAGGGGCTTCTGGCTCAAGCAATTGGATTTCCACCACTCCCCTGCCTTCTAGCTTCCCTTGTGGCTCAGCTGATAAAGAATCTGCCCTCAATGCGGGAGACCTGGGTTTGATCCCTGAGTTGGGAAGATCCCCTGGAGAAGGGAAAAGCTACCCACTCCAGTATCTGACCTGGAGAATTCCATGAACTGCATAGTCCATGGGGTTGCAAAGAGTCAGACATGACTGAGCAATTTTCAGTTTCACTTAGCTGCCCTCTGCTGCTGCTGCTGCTAAGTCACTTCAGTCGTGTCCGACTCTGTGTGACCCCATAGACGGAAGCCCACCAGGCTCCCCCGTCCCTGGGATTCTCCAGGCAAGAACACTGGAGTGGGTTGCCATTTCCTTCTCCAATGTGTGAAAGTGGAAAGTGAAAGTAAAGTCGCTCAGTCGTGTCCGACCCTTAGCGACCCCACAGACTGCAGCCTACCAGGCTCCTCCATCCATGGGATTTTCTAGGCAATAGTACTGGAGTGGCTTGCCAGCTGCCCTCTAGGGGATTGTTTATTACCAGATAATTTCCCATCATGATAAAAATAGGACTGGAACTATTAAGTTGTGTGACTAAAGATGTTCTGAGATCATTTTTGAAGAAAGAAGTGTGTGTGTAGCTGGTGAATGTATGGAAATTGATGACAAAGGGAAAAAACAAGATGAGTTTTAAGAAATCTTACTCTGTGCTACATTTATGGGGTAAAATAAGCAGAAAGAGTTATTTAAAAAGTATTGTTTATGGCATTGTGTCTATTGGAATATATATATCATGTGGCAGTTTCTAGAGGAAACAAGAGCTGTTGCTCAAGATGGAAATAATGATGGTTCATTGCAAAAACCTTTCTCATTATCTTCCATCTATTTTGCCTTCCTTCTATTGGTTTCATTTATTTTCTCTTTCTTCACTTTGCTTTTCCCAGACAGAAATTCTAAAACTGAAATTGTCATTGGTTCTGAAAATATATTTAACAATAACATTAATATGTGACATGTATTTTCTGCTGATTATATGATAAGCATGGTACACATGCCTTATCAGTATTACCTTATTGAAACCTGACCAGAATTCTGTGAGTTCAGCATCAGTATTATCTGAATTTCATAGCAGAAAATACCAGGTTTTGAAGTCAAATTGAACTGTGAATTCTCATTTTGGATACTAAACTTTTAACTCTTATGCTAAACAGAAAATACAGGCTTAATTGAATGTTATGAAAATATAGTGCAATTTGGGAATGATAAATTTGCAAATGCCTGGTTAATAGCAAATAGAAGTAAGTAAATTCTTAACTTCCATGTTTAATTGTAGGAGCAAATTTCACTGGTGAAAAATATTTAGAGTTTTCCAGAGACAAACATTTAAAGAAAAAACAAAAGAGAGGGATGAATCGAAGTCACAGAATTAAAGTGAGTTCAACAATTGTAGTTGATTGTTTTCTGAGAGGTTTCTTTTCAGAAACAAAAGGTATATACTTATTTCATGTTTTTAAGGAGTATAAATAAAATCACAAAAATAATTTTATTGTATATTGCTTCCTTTTTATTCTAAACATTATCAAAGTTTACACATAAAATCTTAAACAATCAGAAAATTGTTTGCTCCTATGATTTTTTTTATCTTTTATTGATGAAAATAAAACTCATTAGAAAATTGTTTATTGACTTGAAGAAGATAGCAAATTTACCTAAATTAGTGGTATCCTTTGGGGATTATATTTCATGCTGAGCTATTGGCCTAAGAATTCAAAGTGATATTTTCATAATTGTGCAACTAAATACCTGATTATCTGAGATGCTCTGTGGAAAAAAATCTATGAATTCATTGATACAGCTAAAAATTAGAATTATATTTAGTTTTTATCTAAATGTCCATTTTCATGTCTGCCTCTGATACTTTTATCCTACTTAGAGTTCCTCTTTTTTTTTTTTCGCTTTAGATAAATACTTCTTTCCTGTTTTCACCTGTGTTCATCCCTCCTTTTCTGCCTAATTACAACCTCAGTCTTTATAAATAATCTGAAGCTCTTTTTTTATAACTTAATTAAATGTGTACTCATCTTTCACTCTTATGTCATAGTCAAATATGTGTCATTCCCACTTAACTCTTATGCTAAACAAAAAATACAGGCTTCATTGAATGTTAATTGAATAATTAAACCAATAATCAAAAACTACAACTGCATCAAAATGCAAAATAAAAATGAGCTGCTAAAGTTTCCATTCAGATATCTGCCATATCAGGAATCTAGGAGTCATGAGTACCGTAGTATCCAAACACCTTCCAAACAGTTTATTTTGTAATTCCTCTTCCAAAACCCTTGCTCAAGAATCACTCATTTGGAATCCAGTCCACCTTAAGAATATTTCTTCTCAGTTTTCCTTGGGACTTATCTCTCTCTCCTTTCATGAGTTGAATCATGTCTATTGAAGTCCTAATGTCCATGTTTGTGCATGTGATCGTATTTGAAACTAATCTGTTTGCAGATGTAATCAAGTTAAGATGTGGCCATCAGGGAGGGTCCTAATCCAGTATGGCAAGTGTCCTTATTAGAACAGCCATATTTGGGCACAGATATATACAGAGAGAAGAATGTCATGTGAAAACACACACAAAAGAAAGACGATTTTTACGGTCACAAGATATGGAACAACTGGGGCTAGCGGAAGTCAGAAGAGGTAAGGAAGAGGTAACTTTACAGGTTTCAGAGGAACCATAGCTAGCTGACACCTTGATACTGGACTTCTTGCCTGAAGAACTATGATACAATACATTTCTGTTGTTTTAAGTCATCCAGTTTTTGGTATTTTGTTATGGCAGCCTTAAGAAACTAAACTATCCTTGACTTCATTCATGCAGTGTGCACAGTTTTTATTAATATACCCTCTATCTTGAGCTTGACAACTATCTCAGTCAGTTTGAATTGCTATTTACAAAATTGGCAGAGACTAGGTGGCTTAATGCCATTAGGAGAAGGAAATGGCAACCCACTCCAGTGTTCTTGCCTGGAGAATCCCAGGGACAGCGGAGCCTGGTCAGCTGCCGTCGATGGGGTCACACAGAGTCAGACATGACTGAAGCGACTTAGCAGCAGTAGCAGTAGGTGGCTTAAACAACAAACATCTATTTCTCTTAGCTCTCCTGCCTGGGAAGTTCCAGATAAAGGAGCTGGCTGTCTTTTATTTCCTGAAGGCAGTCTTCCTGATTTTCAGATGACTATCTTCTTGTATCTTCACATGGCAGAGAGCAGAGAGAAAGAGGGTAAGCTCTTATGTTTCTTCTTAGAAAGTGAAGTCGCGCAGTCCTGTACGCCTTTTTGCGACCCCATGGACTGTAGCCTATCAGGTTTCTCCTCCCATGGGATTCTCCAGGCAAGAATACTGGAGTGGGTTATCATTTCCTGCTCCAGGGGATCTTCCCGACCCAGGGATCAAACCCTGGTCTCCCGCATTGGAGGCAGGCGCTTTAACTTCTGAGCCACCAGGGAAGCCCTTCTTCTTATGAGAGCACTAATTCCATTCATGGAGGCTTCCAGTCTCATGATCTAAATACATTTTAACTGCCCCACATCCTAATGTCATCACATTGAAAATTAGTATTTCAATATATGAATTTCATGGAGATATAAAGTCAATAACACTATATATTTAGCTTATTCAATAGGCTTGTCTCTGCCAGTACAGGCACACTACTAATAGATCAATAGTGCTTCTAAGTCTAAAAACTGGCATAGTCCTCACATCATGAATATGGATATAAAAAGTTCATCCACTGAAGCTCATGAATTTCATTCTTAGATTGACCTTCATGTTCTCATTATCACTCTACTCTATTTTCATATCCAACTCTAAGAAAATTAGTTCTTTTGATTCCCCTGTTCCATAGATGATTAGAAGCAGCAAATTGAGTGGGAAGGAAGGGATTCAAGAAATATTGTCAGAATGGGAATTATTACAGACCCATGAAGTGGTAAGTTTAAAACCTGCCTTAGAATGCAAACTCTATCACTAATAACCTTCTAGAGATTGGGAATTTGCTTTAATGTTTCAAGACTTACTTTCCACATTTATTTAATGGAAAATCATAACATCCATTATTACAACTAATGATGTAGCATTTAGCAAGTACCCACTCCAGATGTAGAGTAGGACATACTGTCAATGTTTTTCCTTTTTTTTTAAATTTCATAGATATCTAGTGTCACCAATTGTAAGGGAAAAAGCCAGTTCTTACATTTTTGCTTAGTGTTATCATTACTAAGCATGGGGATGACTTTGATCTTCAATAAAATGATTAAATGATGATCAATAATTAGCAAGAATTTATGCAATCCATGTTGCAATTTATATTAGATTTCTATTGTAGCTGTAACAAAGTATCACAAACTAAGTAGCTTAGAAGAACACATGTTTAGTAAGTGACTATTTGGTTAATCAGAGGTCTGACACAGATATTTCCAGACCAAGATCAAAATGTCAGCAGTTTTGTGTTCTTTTCTGGAGAATCTAGGGTACAATTTGTTTCCTTGTCTTTTCCAGTTTCTACTGGCAGCCTGCATTCCTTGGCTTGTGTTGTACATCTTACATCTTCAATATCTGCAATACTCTAACCCCTGACCTTTCTTGTATAGTCACATTTTTTTCTTTGACTATATCCAGAAATTAGTTCTCTTTTAAGAACCCATGTGATTACATTAGTTCCACTTGGATAATACCGGATAATCTCCTTGTTTCAATGTCCTTAACTTTAATTACATCCTGAAAGTCCTTTCTGCCTTATGGAAGGTGACAAATTCACAGAACCATGAATTAGGATGCTGACTTTGGAGCTGATGGGGTAGGGTGGGCATATTATTCTGCCTATGACAAAACTGGGCTTTCCTGGTGGCTCAGTCAGTATAAAATCTACCTGAAATGCAGGAGACATGGGTTTGACCCCTGGCTCAGGAAGATCCTTTGGAGAAGGAGAAGGCAACCTATTCCAGTATTTGTGCCTAGAGAATTCCATGGACAGGGGAGCCTGGTGGGCTACAGTCTATGGGGTCTCAAAGAGTTGGACATGACTGAGTGAGTAACACACACCACAGAACTATTTCCCTTTTACCTTACATTAATTTCTTCATTTATCTTGAATATTAATTATATGGAATAATTAATTTTCAGAAATTCTTAATAAGATTGAATAGTTTTTGACATTTAGTCTACTCATGACAATTAGCAGAATCTCTGATACTCATTTATATTAATAAGTACACTGGACCCATCACCTACCTAATTATTTATGTTAGTGAAGCCTTCTTAAATACTGTACTCATGAAATAAATGTTAATTGCCTCTATTATTTGAACTATTTTCTGTTTGGGGTATCTGTTCCCTATGATGTTTTCCAGAGTTGGTAAGTTTATTTGATCCTTGCACCAATTCTAAATCCTTGTTCATTAAATGGCTTCCCAGGTGGTGTAGTGGTAACGGAACTGCCCAACATTGTAGGAGACTCAAGAGATGTGGGTTCAATCGCTATAAGTCAGGAAAATCCCCTGAAGTAGGAAATGGCAACCTACTCCAGTATTCTTGTCTAAATAATCCCATGGACCAAGGAAACTTGTGGGCTACAGTTCATGGGGTTGCAAAGAGTCGGACAAGACTGAGCATGCATACACTGCATACTTATTAAAAGTAAATTTGTGAAATGTATTACTATAAATATTATAGGCTCAAAAAGGAGAGTAAAAATAAGAAAAAGCTTTCTGAGTCAATATACTTTTTCAATGTTATTGTTTCTGATTTTAAAAAACGGGAATAGCATTGTCTAATCCTAGAGTTGGTGATGGACAGGGAGGCCTGGCGTGCTGTGATTCATGGGGTCACAAAGGGTCAGAAACAACTGAGCGGCTGAACTGAACTGAACTGAACTGAACTAAACTGAAAAAGTAAATCCACTATGAATTTTCTACAGTGCCTATAAATGTCATGTATTAGAACTGTAAGTGATTTACAAATATAAACAGAAGCACTAGTATCTATATGTAGCTATACAGTCTTTGTGAATCAAAGATTATGACTCTTAAGAGTTAGACATAAAGAAACTGAGTTCTAGAATTATTCCTTTACTTCAAAGTAGTCATAACGCTAGATAATAAATTTAATTCCACTTTAAACTCACTAAAATCTTAGGAGAAGAAATATACTGAGACTGGTCTGATTACAATGTATATGCATGAATTCACTTATACTTTACACAACAAATATTTATTTGATGGCAGACATTGTACTAATTGATACAAATAAAGAATAAGCAAGATCATCTAATGTCCTTTAGAGTCTGCAACTGAAATAATGCAAATTCATCATAGAAATGTATTTTCTTTCCTTTTTGAAATCTTTCTACTATTTTGAGTTTCACTGATAAACCCTTTTCCCTGATTAACTTTGCTCTCTTAAATGACAATAATTCACCTAATTTAAGGGGTAACTTTAGCAATTTTTATCACATATATCTTTGGTATAATGCTACTAAAATAGAAAAATCTAGAAAATTAAATAAGCTTAAAAAGTTTAATGAAACATTCAGAAATGTATGATTTCCAGCAAGATGGGAGATAGTTGGGATAAAGTGGCCTATAAGTATGTTCTAAAAGACCCTCTCTAATAGATGGAAAACAGTGGAAATAGTGTCAGACTTTATTTTTTTGGGCTCCAAAATCACTGCGGATGCTGATTGCAGCCATGAAATTAAAAGACACTTACTCCTTGGAAGGAAAGTTATGACCAACCTAGATAGCATATTAAAAAGCAGAGTCATTACTTTGCCAACAAAGGTCCGTCTAGTCAAGGCTATGGTTTTTCCCATGGTCATGTATGGATGTGAGAGTTGGACTGTGAAGAAAGCTGATCGCCGAAGAATTGATGCTTTTGAACTATGGTGCTAGAGAAGACTCTTGAGAGTCCCTTGGACTGCAAGCAGATCCAACCAGTCCATTCTAAAGGAGACCAGTCCTGGGTGTTCATTGGAAGGACTGATGCTAAAGCTGAAACTCCAATACTTTGGCCACCTCATGCGATGAGTTGACTCACTGGAAAAGACTCTGATGCTGGGAGGGATTGGGGGCGGGAGGAGAAGGGGACAACAGAGAATGAGATGGCTGGATGGTGTCACCGACTGGATGGACATGAGTTTGAGTGAACTCCTGGAGTTGGTGATGGACAGAGAGGCCTGGCGTGCTGTGATTCATGGGGTCGCAAAGAGTCAGACACGACTGAGCGACTGAACTGAACTGAATTAGAGTCAATACTAATTAAATTTAGAACTTAGCAATGTGTTTATTAAAATATGCAATTAATTTACTGTTATGAAATAAGAATTGTGAGTAAAGAAGATAAATCTGCAAGATTTAGCTTAATTTAAATTTTCAAATCTAGATTTCTTTGAGAATCAATGTCTCACTAAAATGAAAGACAAGAAAGTCATATGTTCTTTTATGAGTCTTGTCTTTGCCAAACTGGGGCAACCCTTTCACTGTCACCACCACTGCCACCAAAGAAATAATTGTGAACAACTCACTTTGTAAAAGTAAAGAGAGTTGAGAGTCAAATATTTTATTTCTAAATCAAATCAGCTATTTCTTGCTGACTCATTTTGTGAATTAAAAACAAATCACTCACTGATAATTTGTATTTACATGCCACTTTTCTTCTCTGAAGCTAAAAAAATTTAATTTCTTTCTACTTTAATTTTTTCCCAAAAGGTTAAAGAAAAAAGAATTATAATGCCAACTGTTGCCCCACAGTGTTATTAATAAAAGCCTTTAAACCACCTTGATCATTTATGATAAATATGCCAACTATGAAATGTTATTATTAACTATACATTGATTACTAGATGCCCATCATTAAAGAATAACTTTAAAACTTTGAAATTGTCTGTGCTGTTTTGAACAGAAACAGCATTTGGTTAGAAAGAAGGCATGCATTTTGAAACTTCAAAAGTGAAATGTTGGAGAGTCACTGCATTTAGTTGGTACATAAATGCAAGAAAAGAAAATGTGCATTTCACTTACCACTACTCAATACTTCCTCCTCACTGCCTATTCTATTTTTTAATTTATTAAAATTACTGTTTTGGTAAAGTGTCCATTTTAATGATTGCTGTGTTTTAAACAATTTTTAAAATGTGATGGGATGGCCATTCTTCATGCTACCCTGGTGTTCTGGGATAATTCTGATGGCTTAAGTGCCCTCAGTGGCAGGAAAAGAGACCACTGCTAATCATAGGAGACCACAAAGCCTAAATTAAATGCTTTTTTGTTGTTTTTCCTTTTCTTCAATTAAAATGGTTTTTTCTATAACCAGATGTAAAGATATGAAGAATTTTCATTCAAGAAAAGTACACAGAGATACCCATGATGTTGTCTTTTTATGTCTACATGTGAGTGAGTGATAGTCACTCACTTGTGTCTGACTCTTTGCAACCCCTCAGACTGTAGCCTGTCAGGCTCCTCTGTCCATGTAATTCTCCAGGCAAGAATACTGGAGTGGATTGACATTATGTCTACAAATAAATAATAAGTTGGTTATAACACATCTTTAAATGTAACACGGTTTATAGAAGAATCAAATTGCATTTAGCATTTGAGGTTTTCTTTTATTTTTTTAAAAATATGTTAGATAATCTAAGGAAGACTAATGAAGAAATAACTGCTTTAATCCATTAAGACTAAAATGGCTACTCTCTTTTTAAGGAGATAAATTAAGCCAGAACTCTAACCAATGTTTCAGACTATGATTTTAGATCTAATTTTGAAAGACAAAAAAAAAAATGCAAGTAGCTATTATATTATTGAGGGAGATGGTATCTAAACAATATGTTGATTTCATAATTATAATATTAAGCTCATTAACTTGTAAATACTGAGGGCCTATTTCTTCTAATAACCATCGTTATTAGAACTATGCTTGATAAAACAACACATAGTGGCTTGATAGTGACATGTGAATTGTTTTCATGTTTTTGAGCCACACAGATCTTGGTATGATAATTAAGACCCACTCCACTTCTTTTAGCTTCCCTTGTGGCTCACCTGGTAAAGAATCTGCCTGCAATGCTAGAGACCTGGGTTCGATCCCTGGGTTGGGAAGATCCCCTGGAGAAGGGAAAGGCTACTCACTCTAGTATTCTGGCCTGGAGAATTCCATGGACTGCATAGTCCATGGGGTCGCAAAGAGTTGGACACGACTGAGCAACTTTCAGTTTACTTAGCTGCCCTTTGGGGATTTATTACCAGATAATTTCCCATCATGATAAAAATAGGACTAGAGCTATTAAGTTGTGTGATTAAGGATGTTCTGAGATCATTTTTTAACTTCCTTGGTGGCTCAGACAGTAAAGAGTCTTGCTTACAGTGCAGGAGACCTAGGTTTGATCCCTGGGTGGGCAAGATCCTCTGGAGAAGGAAATGGCAATCCACTCCAGTACTCTTGCCTGGAAAATCCCATGGATGGAGAAACATCATGGGCTACAGTCCATGGGGTCGCAAAGAGTTGGACATGACTGAGCGACTTCACTTTCACTTTTCACTTTCCACTTCTTTTAGTTAGTGTTGTTTTTTAAATTCAATCTCAATTTCTAAACTTTATTTCCTTCTCTCCCCTAACTAAATATTAAAGTGGAGGTCCTGGCTAATGGAGAAAAGACAGGATCCTTGGGCTATAAAACAATCTTTACTCCCTCTTCTGATAACTAGCTCTTCCATTTATAGTGATAATGAGAAGGAAGGGTAGAAAAGACAAACATTTCTTTACTAAACAAGTTCATGGGACAGACCTCTCTTCTTGTTGATCATCCTATTTCTCTTGCTAACAATGCCTGGTATTCAGTGTCTTTTCTGGCAGAAGAATCCAAATGCTACTCTTTGATGGTACTTGCAAGAGATGTTCAGAGACATTCAATAGACACCCTCCCATTTTAAGTTTTCCTAATTTTTTAAACTCAGTACTACTAAGCTGCTGCTGCTGCTGCCAAGTCACTTCAGTCATGTTTGACTCTGTGTGACCCCACAAGCTAAATTCCCACAATTTCCTAGTCAGTGTTCATGGTCAGTCATCTTCCCCATGGTATTTTACTTCTGAGTTTCCTTCCTGAAGAGCGACATTCTGTTATTTGAGATATGGGCCAAATGGCTCCAGCCCAAAGAAGTACTTCAGTGTACACTCATTCAGCCTATTCAGATCTATAATAGGAGCACAGACAGTTCCACTCTACCACTCTGTCAGCCCCAGGCTGTGTCCCCACTTACCTAAGATTCTGCAGATTGTACAGAGAGGTAGCAGTAGAACAGATGACTAAACAAACAACTTAGAAGCCAAGTATCATTGCAAGTGATTTCCTGAAAGATTCTCCTCTGTTGCCTTTGAGAGATCAAAGAAATCCCATATCCCCTCATCTTTCCAGGGATACTATACCCTCTAAGCAACTTTCACATGATTCTGTCCACTTCCTTTTTGAATAAAAGGAAGCCACTGTAATTAGCAGTGTTGATTCTATTGAATGATTAATATGAGCATGATCTCATAGCAAGCCTTAAGAACACACTATTCTTACAACTCAAATTTTATTTCACAAATATTTATTGAGCACCAGTACAATGGAAGGAATTGTTCTAGGTACTAGCAAAATAGCATAAAGTATTTTTAAAAAAATATTTTTCCCTAAGGAGTAAACATTCGTATGAAAACAACTAGAGCAGACAAAGATAAAGGACTTAGGAATGGTGGGTTTGGAAAGCTGTAATGGTGGTGGTTTTGTTTAAAATAAACAATAAAAGCAATGCGAGAAAGGGATTATTTGAATAGAGGCACCGGAAGCAAGTGAAAGATCAAGCCTTGGAATATAGGGTGGAGAAGCAGGAAAGGAGGGTTCCAGACAGATGAAAACATAGGCACATTGGCCCTGAGATATGAACATGGAAACTTGTCCAAGAAACCTAACATAATATGGAATTACTTCCTGCATTCATTTTCAGCTCTTTCCTCTAGTCAAAATGCAGGTGCTTGATACTTAGTATCACTCTGCTCTACTGAATTAAGGCTATGCAAGTTTTAAGCTGTCCTGACCATGGCAAAACTATCTGAGCAGAACCCCACTGTCATTAATATCAAACCACATTCTCTAACACATTGTGAATTCCTTTTATATAGAAACTTAAATGTATATATATTGGCAATGAGTGCCAATAAATGCCTGCTAAGTGCATGAATGAAAACTATCAGGCCTAGAGGATGTGTTTTATGAATATGAACAATGTGACCATTTTTTAGAATCACGTCTCCACGATTGAATTTTCTATGAATTTCCCAGCTATCACTGTCTACCTATGAGCCTCTTAAAGGATGTAACCACACCATATACCCAATAATCTGTCTTAGCAAGTATGCTAAAATTGATGCCTTTTGTAAAGAGATTACTAATTTCCAGTCACTATGGAAAACTGTATGTAGAAATTTGTAGAATTTTATCCTACAATTTGCATGTAGAAATTTATCCTAATTTTAGTTTGATTTTAATAGTTTCTAAAGACAGAAAAATGAGGTTTTGAGAAATTATCTTGCTGTAGGTCATAATATTATTGGAAAGGAGCAGAGTATTTAAGCAGAGTATTGCATTACATCATATAACAATTAATCACATGCTTAGAGTTCAGAAAGAGAGTAAAGGAAAATAATTTGATGTTCAAAACAGTGGGACCTTGCACCATAATATTTTTGTGTGTTTTGTTCTAATTTTTTTGATCTCTCCTTGGTTAAGTCTTAGGATGTGTACATGTGTGCGTGCCCAGTTAGGTCTGATTCTTTGTGATTCCATGGACTGTATACTGCCAGGCTCCTCTGTACATGAAATTTTCCAGACAAGAATACTGGGATGGGTTGCCTTTTCCTATTGCAGGGATTCTTCCCAACTCAGAGATCAAACCTCTGTCTCTTGCATCCCCTGCATTGGCATTTGAATTCTTTACCATCCTGCCACCTGGGAAGCCCTAAGTTTTGGGAAGGGGAAGGTAACAGAACTTGTCTTTAACCTGTACTTTCCACTAACTAGTTCTGTGACATTAAACAACCTCTCTGAGGCTCATTCAGATTTGTCATCTGTAAAACATCAATAAAAACACCGATAGTATAAGTGAGCGTGTGGATAAAGGAGAAAATGCAAAGACTTAAGCAAGAACACATTAAAACTGCAACAAAAAAGCAGATAACACATTCTTGGTTAGCAAATACAAATCTAGAATTCAAAATCATATGTGTCTAATTTTAATTTTAAAGCCTAGACATTAAACCACCACATACAATGCCACCTACATTATTTTCCAGGAAGTTCACAGTGATTTCCTGGTGTTATACACATATGTCTATTTTTGCACTGCTCCTACTCTTTATTTTCCTGTGTCTTTTATAGAAAAACAAGGGATAACAGCTGCAAATAGGTGTTCCATTAAGAGACCAAGACTGTTTACCGCTGGGTCGTGAAAGCACTCCCTCTTTTTGTTTTTAATATCTTGCAAAGAAAACATTCAATAATCCATCCCCTCGGGCAGTTTCAATTTATTCAATTCTTAAGGGACATTTTAAGCTGAAAACTTCACTAGGGTGTATTTCCCTTGAAAGAATGTGGTAAAGAGCAAGGTGTAGATTTCACCATCAGTACTTGCTAAGAAACCTGCAGAAAAATAATTCTCACCATCCTTGGCTAAAGGCTATAGTTTCTGTGAATATAACATCTGACAATGGTTTATGCTGGCATCTATTTACAAGGGAGAGTTAAGTTCTGGAGACACAATCAGTATTTACAGGTTTTGGCAAAGAGTATTGAAATAGTTCAAATGACAATCTAAGTTACTTATCCATCTTATAGAGGACTAGTCATACTCCAAAACTCACAACTATGGATTGGAAAAAAATGAGATATCTGAATTCCTTACCATGTTTTTTAACACCAATGTAAAATTTCAGAAAAATGGTTTGATAATTATTTTAACAAGATAGGTACAAAATCTTAGGATAAACAGTTATTTCCCTTCAAATGTCTTTCACAATTTATAAACTGGCACAGATTTAGAAATTTAGAACTGTTGTAGCCTAAAGGTGTGAATTTCAAATAATTTTGAAAGAAGAAACTTTTTTTTCATATTAAGTTTAACTGTGCTGTGTGTGCTCAGTCATTTGGTTATGTCTGACTCTGTGTGACCCTGTGGACTGTAGCTTGCCAGACTCCTCTGTCCATGGAATTTTCCAGGCTTCCAGGTAAGAAAACTGGAGTGAGTTGCCATTTCCTACTCCAGGGGATCTTCCTGACCCAGGGATCAAACTTGGATCTCTTGTCTCCAGATTCTTTACCACTGTGCCATCTGCTGCTGCTGCTGCGGCTAAGTTGCTTCAGTCATGTCCGACTCTATGTGAATCCATAGACGGAAGCCCACCAGGCTCCCCCATCCCTGGGATTCTCCAGGCAAGAACACTGGAGTGGGCTTCCATTTCCTTCTCCAATGCATGAAAGTGAAAGGTGAAAGTGAAGTCGTTCAGTAGTGTTTGACTAGTAGCAACCCCATGGACTGCAGCCTACCAGGCTCCTCTGTCCATGGGATTTTCTAGGCAAGAGTACTGGAGTGGCTTGCCATTGCCTTCTCCGACTGTGCCACCTAGGAAGTCTTAAAAATTAACTAGCCCTTTAATATTAAAAATTAGATAAATGCATGCTTTATCAGCATGAGTTTATTGTATATGTTAAGGTTAAACTATGTACATATGTAAAGTCAATCCATTTTGATAACTATATGTTAACATTGGCTGTTATGGGAGAAAATTGTAGTTTTATATCAGTTTCAGTATCCAACTGATTTCTTCTTTTTTTTCCTTCTGATTACATACTATTGAAAAATAGGAATTCACCCAGACAAATCAAAGTATGTGCAAATAATTATCTTAGGACTTTTTGCACTCTCAAGGGACCGTAGATTTAAAAAGTGGAGATGTTTGGAATAGAAGTTGGAGATTCTTGTATTCAGTGTTCAGTAACTCTTCTCACTCCTGGTCAATAAAAGCAGAGAATACTCAAAGATGCCAAATTAGCACAAAAATTATATTTTGATGCTATCAATTGAAAAAGGGTGAAGGAAAATTTTTGTTAATTTCAACTAAGAATTATATGGTAGAGAGCACAGATTCCTAATAATTGATTGCAGTCAATTTAGCAGGCTCTGCTGATTAGGAAGCTTTCCTGTGCTTCACATGGAGCTTATCAGTGTAAGTTTAGAAGACAGGGCTTGCATACAACTTATTTCATAAGGAAAGTCAAATAAAGAATGTCACCCTCTTCCCCATTATAAATATTTGTAATTGTGTCATATGAACAGAGATATCAGGAGAAGAAGCCTAATTTCTGAAGTCAGCACAAAAATAGTTGCATAAGTGTTTACTAAACATTTATATGGCAGGGCCCAGAGGAGCTACCCCACTCCAGAGGTCAGGGGCGGTGGCCAAGAGGAGCAACCCCACGTCCAAGGAGTGGTGGCTGGGAGCTCACAGGAGTGCCGAGAGGAGCTACTCCATGTTCACACTCAGGAGGGGTGGCTGTGAGGAGATACCCCTGGTCCAGGGTAAGAGAAACCCAAGTAAGACGGTAGGTGTTGCGAAAGGGCATCAGAGGGCAGACACACTGAAACAATAATCACAGAAAACTAGCCAATCTGATCACATGGATCACAGCCTTGGCTAACACAATGACACTAAGCCATGTCGTGTGGGGCCACCCAAGATGAATGGGTCATGGTGGAGAGGTCTGACAGAATATGGTCCACTGGAAAAGGGAATGGCAAAACACTTCAGTATTCTTGCCTTGAGAGACCCATGAACACTATGAAAAGGCAAAATGATAGGATACTGAATGAGGAACTCCCCAGGTTGATAGATGCCCAATATGCTACAGGAAATCAGTGGATAAATAACTCCAGAAAGAATGAAGAGGTGGAGCCAAAGCAAAAACAATACCCGGTTGTGGATGTGACTGGTGATGGAAGCAAGGTCTAATGCGGTAAAGAGCAATATTGCATAGGAACTTGGAATGTTAGGTCCATGAATCAAGGCAAATTGGAAATGGTCAAACAGGAGATGGCAAGATTGAACATCAACATTCTAGGAATCAGAGAACTAAAATGGTCTGGAATGGGTGAATTTAACTCAGATGACCATTATATCTACTACTGTGGGCAGGAATCCCTTAGAAGAAATGGAGTAGCCATCATGGTCAACAAAAGAGTCTTAAATACAGTACTTGGATGCAATTTCAAAAATGACAAAATGATTTCTGTTCGTTTCCAAGGCAAATCATTCAATATCATGGTGATCCAAGCCAATGCCCCAACCAGTAATGCTGAAGAAGCTGAAGTTGAACGGTTCTATGAAGCCCTACAAGGCCTTTTACAACTAACACCCAAAAAAGATGTCCTTTTCAGTACAGGATACTGGAATGCAAAAGCAGGATGTCAAGAAACACCTGGAGTAACAGGCAGATTTGGCCTTGGAATACAGAATGAAGCAGGGCAAAGGTTAATAGAGTTTTGTCAAGAGAACACACTGGTCAAAGCAAACATCCACTTTCTACAACACAAGACAAGATTCCACACATGGACATCACCAGATGGTCAACACCGAAATCAAATTGATTATATTCCTTGCAGCCAAAGATGGAGAAGCTCTATACAGTCAGCAAAAACGAGACTGGAAGCAGACTGTGATTCAGATTGTGAATCCTTATTGCCAAATTCAGACTTAAATTGACGAAAGTAGGGAAAACCAATAGACCGTTCAGGTATGACTTAAATCAAATCCCTTACGATTATACAGTAGTAGTGAGAAATAGATTTAAGGGACTAGATCTGATAGAGTACCTGATGAACTATGGATGGAGGTTCATGACATTGTACAGGAGACAGGGATCAAGACAATCCCCATAGAAAATAAATGCCAAAAGCAAAATGGCTGTCTGAGGAGGCCTTACAAATAGCTGTGAAAATAAGAGAAAAGCAAAGGAGAAAAGGAAAGATATAAGCATCTGAATGCAGAGTGCCAAAGAATAGCAAGGAGAGATAAGAAAGCCTTCCTCAGCGAACAATGCAAAGAAATAGAGGAAAACAACAGAATAGGAAAGACAAGAGATCTCTTCAAGAAAATTAGAGATACCAAGGGAACATTTCACGCAAAGATGGGCTCGATAAAGGACAGAAATGGCATGGACCTAACAGAAGCAGAAGATATTAAGAAGAGGTGGCAAGAATAAACAGAACTGTACAAAAAAGATATTCAAGACCAAGATAATTACGATTGTGTGATCACTCAACTAGAGCCAGACATCCTGGAATGTGAAGTCAAGTGGGCCTTAGAAAGCATCACTACGAACAAAGCTGGTGAAGGTGATGGAATTCCAGTTGAGCTATTTAAAATCCTGAAAGATGATGCTGTGAAAGTGCTGCACTCAATATGCCACCAAATTTGGAAAACTCAGCACTGGCCACAGGACTGGAAAAGGTCAGTCTTCATCCCAATCCCAAAGAAAGTCAATGCCAAAGAATGCTCAAACTACCGCACAATTGCACTCATCTCACATGCTAGTAAAGTCATGCTCAAAATACTCCAAGCCAGGCTTCAGCAATACGTGAACCGTGAACTCCCAGATGTTCAAGCAGGTTTTAAGAAAGGCAAAGGAACCAGAGATCAAATTGCCAACATCCAATGGATCATGGAAAAAGCAAGAGAGTTCCAGCAAAAACATCTATTTCTGCTTTATTGACTATGCCAAAGCCTTTAACTGTGTGGATCACAATAAACTGTGGAAAATTCTGAAAGAGATGGGACTACCAGACCACCTGATCTGCCTCTTGAGATACCTATATGCAGGTCAAGAAGCAACAATTGAAACTGGACATGGAACAACAGACTGGTTCCAAATAGGAAAATGCGTACGTCAAGGCTGTATATTGTCACCCTGCTTAATTAACTTATATGCAGAGTACATCATGAGGAACGCTGGGCTGGAAGAAGCACAAGCTGGAATCAAGATTTCCAGGAGAAATATCAATAACCTCACATATGCAGATGACACCACCCTTATGGCAGAAAGTGAAGAGGAACTAAAAAGTCTCTTGATGAAAGTGAAAGGGGAGAGAGAAAAAGTTGGCTTAAAACTCAACATTCAGATAACTAAGATTATGGCATGTGGTCCCATCACTTCATGGGAAATAGATGGTGAAACAGTGGAAACAGTGGTTGAAGTTATTTTTTGGGGGGCCTCCAAAATCACTGCAGATGGTGATTGCAGCCATGAAATTAAAAGACGCTTACTCCTTGGAGGGAAAGTTATGACCAACCTAGATAATACATTAAAAAGCAGAGATTGTACTTTGCCAACAAAGGTCCGTCTAGTCAAGTCTATAGTTTTTCCAGTGGTCATGTATGGATGTGAGAGTTGAACTGTGAAGAAAACTGAGTGCCGAAGAATTGGTGCTTTTTAACTGTCATGATGGAGAAGACTCCTAAGTGTCCCTTGGACTGCAAGGAGATCCAACCATTCGTTCCTAAAGGAAATTAGTCCTGGCTGTTCATTGGAAGGACTGATGCTGAGGTTGAAACCCCAATACTTTGGCCACATCATGCGAAGAGTTGTATGATTGGAAAAGACTCTGATGCTGGGAGGGATTGGGGGCAGGAGGAGAAGGGGACGACAGAGAATGAGATGGCTGGAAGGCATCACAGACTTGATACACATGAGTTTGGGTGAACTCTGGGAGTTGGTGATGGACTGGGAGGCCTGGCATGCTGCGATTCTTGTGGTCACAAAAAGTTGGACACGACTGAGCGACTGAAGTGAACAGAACTGAAACATTTATTTTTGGTATATATCAGAGTTGACTAGAGGCTTTTCTGAACTTTTCACTTTTACACTTTTAATGCTGCTAAAGTAAGATTAATTTAAAAAGTATATTATTTATTAAATACTGTGTTTAATGTTACTGGGCCTTCCTTGTGACTCAGGTGGTAAAGAATCCACCTGCACTATGGGAGACCTGGGTTTGATTCCTGGGTGGGGAAGATCCCCTGGAGAAGGGAAAAGTCCACTTGAGTTATTGCTAAATATTGGCTATTTATTTATGTTGTACAATACATTCTTTTAACCTATCTTACACTCATTACTTTGTACCTCACACTTTCTCCACCTCCTCTAATACCCCACCCCTGAACTAGTAACCACTAATTTGTCCTCTATATCTTTTAGTCTGCCTCCTTTTTGTTATTTTCACTAGTTTATGTATGTTTTAGATTCTACATATAAGTGATATCATAGTGTTTGTGTGACGTATCACTTAGCATAATGCCCTCTACTTTCACCTATGTTGCTGCAAATGGCAAAATTTCCTTCTTTTTTGCAGCTGAGTGGTATTCCATTGTATGTCTATGTGTATATGAATGTGTGTGTAGATATATCTCATATCTGATGAATATTTAGGTTGCTTCCACATCTTGGCAATTGTAAGTAATATGGCTATGAATATTGAGGTCATGTATCTTTTTAAAGTTGTCTATTTTTTTTTTCTTTGCTCTAGTTCATTGATATGGTCTTCTAGGTGAAGCAACAAAAAGAGAGAAAAGAGAGATCATATTCAGATATTTTGACAAGAATTGATTCCCTTACATTTATTTCATCTTAAAAAAGTTATCCCATATTGCTTTATTCCAGTGGTTCTGACCTAACATGGTTTTTTGATCTTCAATAGAACATTTGGCAATGTGTCAAGACAATTTTTGTTTTCTGGAAGGGAGCAGCATTACTGGTCCCAGTAAATAAATTCCTGGGGTACCACTTAATATTGCAAAGCACAGCACATGCTCTCCCCCAACAAGAAAGAATTATGCAGCACAAAATGTCCAAGAGTCCAAAGGCTAAGAAACACAGAATTAGGCCACTGATGTTAAATTAAACTCTCATATATCACTATGGTTCTCTACTGAGAACTCTATGGAAAAATCTTGTTTCCTTTCATTCTCACATTATGTAAATAGGAGTTCAGAGTAATCCTAAAAACTATATAATATTTGATACTTAAATATCATAAAATGACAGAAATTATACACACCACAGATGTTTCAAAGTTTCTAGGAGTGTTCAGAGTAATTTCCATGTATCCACAGGATCTAATGATAATGCTATGGTTTGATAGAACAATAACACATAATCATTGCCTTTACATAATATTTGCCATTTTGCATGATTACTGTCATACAGTTTCCAGCCACTCTACTCTGAAGCAAGGTTGTGAACTTCCATACACTCTGATATCTTATTTATACAAAGATTTTGACATAAATGTATTGTATCAGTAGCATAAATTTACTCTGATTGTTCCCAACTTCAAAAATTATCTAGATTATTTGACAACAGTCTTCTTTGACATGGGGTTTTTAGGTCATTTCTTACAAGATATGTTTCTGCCCTGAATTACATGCCTAAAAATCATCTCCATTTTATGGTTTACAGGTCCCTTGATTTTTTTAAAGGAAAGAAAAAGCCACCACAAACACCCCATAAGTGTAGTTTTGTAGGATGAAGGTTTGTATTATGCATAATTATGAAGCTTCATAAACGCATATGCCATGTTTCTCTAAATAGTAATTCATACAAGAGGCTTTTTAGCCATCACTGAGGTATGGAACACGAGAAGTTGAAATTTGAAAATTAATGGCTTGCCCTTTTCTGACAGCACACTACATTTTCACACTATAACTAACACTTTGCCTTATTCAACAACTGAACTGTTGACAAGGTCGCTTAAGCTAGTCAGAACAGTAAAATATACCAGTACATCAAAAGCAAGTGAATACGAAAGGAAAATAATAAAATTAAAGAAAACAATGAGGAAAGAACTCTGGGGTTTCCGAAATGCTGTGTCAAACTTCCCAGTGGAGTTTTCCTATATCCATTATATTGTATACTAGATACAGTGTAAGTTTTCCTATCAAAGAGTATATTTTAAGCTAGTTAAGTGGGAAAATTTATACCTGAGACCAAAATCATTTTAAAGGAAATTCTAAAGTCTATGCTCATTATTTTAATTTTGTATTTACTAATATTTGTCATTAAAATATTATCAATGAAGCTATTGATTTGTATGAAAACAATAAGGAAGTATTTTTCATAAACTTTAAAGATACTTCTAGTAATTTTTCCAGAGCTGATCTCAGAAATGGGGCAGTGTTCTAGGTGGATTAGTAAATGTGCATTAGCTAATAACTTCTGTTTTAAAATCAAGCGGTCGTATCACTCACCTCAATGCAGATTCTGTGTTCCAAGTCAAGGCCCATATATAATGCAGAATCACTTGTTCACAATTTGTCTAGCACATTAAAAAATATATCAAAAAATAAAAATAAATAAATAAATTCTTGTCACATAGGTATATGCTTTGGTTTATGTGTTTAGGTCTTCTGTCTTGTCTGTGTGGAGTCACCATACCAAAGCCATCATTGTTGAGAATCTATATAGGTGGACATTTTTAAAATGTTTTAGCACAAAAAGAATAATGTAGTATGATGATTCAAGAAGAATAAGGGATCTTTGAAGTTAATGATATGAAAAAGGTAAGGAATATCCATATATGATCATAATTTATAGAGAGCTTAATATATTTAGTTTTCTTTTTTATAAATCATTCTGTAAAAATTACTGGGAAAATGTAAACTGAATATACGGCTTTAAGTGCTTCAAAGTCTTGTGAATTGTATTCTATTTTCAGTTTATAGAATGTAGATTTAAAAGACACCATAAGGTTGATAATATAAGGATTAGGAAGATTTTATGAGAATTAATTCCTCTCAATGCATGTTTAGAGCTTCTAATCATTAGGCCCCCTCTTATTCTTTCTGCATGGCCCTAATTTTTCTTAACCAAGCTTTCTGTATACTTTAGAAATAACTGCATTTGTAAATGCATTCTATTTTGCACAATTAATATTTTTCATTAATTTTCCTTTAATTTTGAGATGACATAGTACAATGATTAAAATACTGAGCATATATGGATTTTATTTCCACTGCGTCACTGCACTGGGAGTTTCTTCAGCAGCAGCATTACACTATTAATAGTATCTGACACATGATTTGTTGGCATGATTTGCTGACACATAATTGTTGAAAGCAGTACTTTGCTTCCACAGAAAAGGTTAAACAAATAATAGTTATTACTGTGTTGATTTGAAATTGTTAGTAAAAATATAATTAGTGAATTAATGGTATTAAATAAGAGCTCATAAATTACATACAACAAATTAAGTGAATAAATAGTACACTAGTGATAATAAGAATTATAATAAATCTGGGAAAATGGCAAATCCATCATTTTATGGGTCTCTCAATGTGAAGGAAATAGCAACCCACTCCAGTGTTCTTGCCTGGAGAATCCCAGGGACGGGGGAGCCTGGTGGGGTGCCGTCTCTGGGGTCACACAGAGTCGGACACTACTGAAGCGACTTAGCAGCAGCAGCAGCAGTGTGAAGGAGAGAGTCTCCCCCTACACCACCACCGCCCACCGACATAATCATAATCATACCATCAAAAACTACATTAAAACTTTGAAGGTCACAAAAAGGAAGTTGATTTTTTTATGAAAAAATATGAATACACCCAACATTATTTAGAAAGAAATGAAGTCTTATATAACCATTCTAAGGGCTCAATAAAAAATAAAGGAAAGATATAGAATTGTATATAATTATTAGCAATGACTAAAAATTAACAAGAAATGTTTCCCTACCATATCAATCAATGTATCATTAAGTAAAATTGAAATGTTAGAAAGAAGCTCTAGAGCCAATGATTATGAGACCAGACCTTAACTACATTTATTAAGCAATATTGCTTTTTTTTTTCTTTTTTTAATGAAAGGGACTATAGATTGATACCAGATGATGGCATAGTCTTTATTTTTTGTCATGGAAAATCTACATCCTACGCTATACTTTAGTCTCAATATTTTGAATATAGTTGATCGCAAGCATTCTTTTAGTTATCAATACATATTCATTGAGGTTTTAGTCTGTACCATCACTGTGCTAAAAGGGACCACATAAAGTGGTAAAGGAGAGAAGTTCTGCAATATAAATAAGAAAACAAATGTTGTTCTAGTGAGTATAATACTTCTTATTAAGAAGTTAACAAATAAAGATTCTTTAAAGCTCAAAGATAAGAGGAGCAAGGAGATTGAAGAGCACGCTATACATAAAAAAAGTTGCATGTGGAAAAGCTTGGAGTCAAGAGTGAATGCAGCTCCATGAAAGACCTGAAATAATCACAGTGTATCTGCACATAAATATGCAGTATAGTTGTAGTGAGGTAACAGAGTTTGGTAACAGACCACAGAAACAGATTAATTGTGAATCCAACACCCTGTTAAATATGTCTTAGCTTGTTTGGGCTGCTATAACAAAAATATCACAAGACTGGGTATCTTATAAATGGTAGAAATGTGTTTCTTACAGTTCTGGAGGCTGAAAGTCTAAGTTCAGGGTCAGGTAAAGGTACTCTTCCCAGTTTCAGAATTCTCGTTGCATCCTGACATGTAAAAGTTGCTAGACATAAATCATCCCATTCATAAGGGCTCCATCCTCATGACTTATGCACCTATTAAAAGCCCAACCTCATAAACTACCTTGGACGTTGTCATTTCAATATATGGATGTTGAGGAAACACAGACATTCAAATTGCAAGGATTTTTAAAGGTTAAGACCTTCTGTCATAGAAACCAAGGCCATTTGTAGGAAACCAGCCTACCCATTGTTAGTCACTCACTAAACAAACATTCATTGAATAAATATGTCCCAATTACTGAGTTATATACCACAGGTACAAAAAGTTAACAAGAGACATGGGCTAAACATAGGCCTGTGTATCTAACCTAACAGAATTTACCACCAGGTGATCAGAAAAACTAGCAGTTGAAATAAAATTTAATATAAACAGGAATACAAAGCAAAAAACACAACCTGCAATCTATCAAATATCACTGTTTCTAAGAGAATGTGATATTTAACCTGATGCATGAATACAATGTATTAAAGATTTATGGAGAATAGCCACACCTGTTAGAACAAGAGCAGTTTCCCCCTCAGTTAGTCTTTCCCATCAGGAAGCTTCTATAAGCCTCTTATCCTTCTCCATCAGAAGGCAGACAGACTGAAAACCACAGTCACAGAAAATTAACCAGTCTCATCACATGGACCACAGCCTCGTCTAACTAAATGAAACTATGAGCCATGCTGTGTAGGGAACCGTCCAGATGGGCGGGTCATGGTGGAGAGTTCTGACAAAATGCTGTCCAGTGGAAAGGGAGTGGCAAACCACTTCAGTATTCTTGCCTTGAGAACCCCATGGACAGTATGAAAAGGCAAAAAGATAGGACACTGAAAGACGAACTCTCCAGGTCAAGGGGTGCCCAATATGCTACTGGAGATCAGTGGAGACTAACTCCAAAAGAATAAAGAGATGGAGCCAAAGCAAAAACAATACCCAGTTGTGGATGTGACTTGTGATGGAAGCAAGGCCCAATGTTGTAAAGAGCAATATAGCTTCGGTTCAGTTCAGTTCAGTTCAGTTCAGTCTCTCAGTCGTGTCCGACTCTCCGTGACCCCACGAATCACAGCACGCCAGGCCTCCCTGTCCATCACCAACTCCCGGAGTTCACTCAAACTAATGTTCACAGAGTCGGTGATGCCATCCAGCCATCTCATTCTCTGTCATCCCCTTCTCCTCCCGCCCCCAACCTTTCCCAGCATCAGAATCTTTTCCAGTGAGTCAATTCGTGGCATGAGGTGGCCAAAATATTGCAGTTTCAGCTTTAGCATCAGTCCTTCCAATGATCACCCAGGATTGATCTCCTTTAGAATGGACTGGTTGGATCTCCTTGCAGTATAAGGGACTCTCAAGAGTCTTCTCCAACACCACAGTTCAAAAGCATCGATTCTTCAGTGATCAGCTTTCTTCACAGTCCAACTCTCACATCCATACATGATCACGGGAAAAACCATTGCCTTGACTAGACGGACCTTGCTTGGCAAAGTAATGTCTCTGCTTTTTAATATACTATCAAGGCTGGTCATAACTTTCCTTCCAAGGAGTAAGCGTCTTTTAATTTCATGGCTGCAATCAGCATCTGCAGTGATTTTGGAGCCCCAAAAAATAAAGTCTGACACTGTTTCCACTGTTTTTCCACCTATTTCCCATGAAGTGATGGGACCAGATGCCATGATCTTTGTTTTCTGAATGTTGAGCTTCAAGCCAACCTTTTCACTCTCCTCTTTCACTTTCATCAAGAGGCTTTTGAGTTCCTCTTCACTTTCTGCCATAAGGGTGGTGTCATCTGCATATCTGAGGTTATTGATATTTCTCCCAGCAATCTTGATTCCAGCTTGTGCTTCTTCCAGCCCAGCGTTCCTCATGATGTACTCTGCATATAAGTTAAATAAGCAAGGTGACAATATACAACCTTGATGTACACCTTTTCCTATTTGGAACCAGTCTGTTGTTCCATGTACAGTTCTGACTGTTGCTTCTTGACCTGCATACAGGTTTCTCAAGAGGCAGGTCAGGTGGTCTGGGATTCCCGTCTCTTTCAGAATGTTCCACAGTTTATTGTGATCCACACAGTCTAAGGCTTTGGCATAGTCAGTAAAGCAGAGATAGATGTTTTTCTGGAACTCTCTTGCTTTCTCCATGATCCAGCAGATGTTGGCAATTTGATCTCTGGTGCCTCTGCCTTTTCTAAAACCTGCTTGAACATCTGGGAGTTCACGGTTCACATACTGCTGAAGCCTGGCTTGGAGAATTTTGAGCATGACTTTACTAGCGTGTGAAATGAGTGCAACTGTGCGGTAGTTTGAGCATTCTTTGGCATTGCCTTTCTTTAGGATTGGAATGAAAACTGACCTCTTCCAGTCCTGTGGCCACTGCTGAGTTTTCCAAATTTGCTGGCATATTGAATGCAGCACTTTCACAGCATCATCTTTCAAGACTTGAAATAGCTCAACTGGAATTCCATCACCTCCACTAGCTTTGTTCGTAGTGATGCTTTCTAAGGCCAACTTGACTTCACGTTCCAAGATGTCTGGCTCTAGGTCAGTGATCACACCATCGTGACTATCTTGGTCGTGAAGATCTTTTTTGTACAGTTCCTCTGTTTTTTCTTTCCATCTCTTCTTAATATTTTCTGCTTCTGTTAGGTCCATACCATTTCTGTCCTTTATCGAGCCCATCTTTGCATGAAATGTTCCCTTGGAATCTCTAATTTTCTTGAAGAGGTCTCTTGTTTTTCCTATTCTGTTGTTTTCCTCTATTTCTTTGCATTGATCACTGAGGAAGGCTTTCTTATCTCTCCTTGCTATTCTTTGGAACTCTGCATTCAGATGCTTATATCTTTGCTTTTCTCCTTTGCTTTTCGTCTCTCTTCTTTTCACAGCTATTTGTAAGGCCTCCTCAGACAGCCATTTCACTCTTTTGTATTTCTTTTCCATGGGGATGATCTTGGTCCCTGTCTCCTGTACAATGTCACGAACCTCCGTCCAGAGTTCATCAGGCACTCTATCTATCAGATCTAGTCCCTTAAATCTATTTCTCACTTCCACTGTATAATCATAAGGGATTTGATTTAGGTCATATCTGAATGGTCTAGTGGTTTTCCCTACTTTCTTCAATTTAAGTCTGAATTTGGCAATAAGGAGTTCATGATCTGAGCCACAGTCAGCTCCTGGTCTTGTTTTCGCTAACTGTATACAGCTTCTCCATCTTTGGTTGCAAAGAATATAATCAATCTGATTTTGGTGTTGACCATCTGCTGATGTCCATGTGTAGAGTCTTCTCTTGTGTTATTGGAAGAGGGTGTTTGCTATGACCAGTGCGTTTTCTTGACAAAACTCTATTAGCCTTTGCCCTGCTTCATTCCATGCTCCAAGGCCAAATTTGCCTGTTACTCCAGATGTTTCTTGACTTCCTACTTTTGCATTCCAGTCCCCTATAATGAAAAGGACATCTTTTTTGGGTGTTAGTTCTAAAAGGTCTTGTAGGTCTTCATAGAATCAATTAACTTCGGCTTCTTCAGCATTACTGGTTGGGGCATAGGCCTGGATTACTGTAATATTGAATGGTTTGCCTTGGAAACGAACAGAAATCATTCTGTCATTTTTAAGATTGCACCCAAGTACTGCATTTTGGACTCTTTCATTGACCATGATGGCTATTCCATTTCTTCTAAGGAATTCCTGCCCACAGTAGTCGATAGAATGGTCATCTGAGTTAAATTCACCCATTCCAGTCCATTTTAATTCACTGATTCCTAGAATGTCTATGTTTATTCTTGTCATCTCCTGTTTGACCACTTCCAATTTACCTTGATTCATGGACCTAACATTCCAGGTTCCTATGCAATATTGCTCTTTACAGCACCGGACCTTGGTTCTATCACCGGTCACATCCACAACTGGGTATTGGTTTTGCTTTTGCTCCATCTCTTTATTCCTTCTAGAGTTATTTCTCCACTGAGCTCCAGTAGCATGCTGGGCACCTACCGACCTGGGGAATTCCTCATTCAGTATCCTATCATTTTGCCCTTTGATACTGTTCATGGGGTTCTCAAGGCAAGTATACTGAACTGGTTTGCCATTCCCTTCTCCAGTGGACCACTTTTGGCTGTGGTCCATGTGATCAGATCGACTAGTTTCCTGTGATTATGATTTCAGTGTGTCTGCCCTCTGATGCCCCCTCGCAATACCTACCATCTTATTTGGGTTTCTCTTACCTTGGGCGTGGGATATCTCTTCACAATTGCTCCAAGAAAGTGCAGCCGCTGCACCTTACCTTGGATGAGGGGTATGTCCTCAAGGCCGCCCCTCCTGACCTTGAACGTGGAGCAGCTCCTCTTGGCACAGCCACCGCCTATTGGACGTGGGGTAGCTCCTCTCGACCACCAGCCCTGGCCTCAGGCATGGGGTAGCTCCTCATGGCCACGCCTCTTTGGGAGGTCGGTTGCACAGGGGCCGGCGTCTCTCGCGTCTGTGCCGCCTTAGGAACCTGAAATATTAGGTCCAAGAATCAAGGCAAATTGGAAGTGGTCAAACAGGAGATGCAAAGAGTGAACGTCGACATTTTAGGAATTAGTGAACTAAAATGGACTGGAGTGGATGAATTTAACTCAGATGACCCTTATATGTACTACTGTGGGCAAGAATTCCTTAGAAGAAATCGAGTAGCCATCATAGCCAGCAAAAGAGTCCAAAATGCAGTACTTGTATGCAATCTCAAAAACAACAGAATGATTTCTGGTCGGTTCCAAGGCAAACCATTCAAAATCAGAGTAATCCAACTCTATGCGCTGAAGTTGAATGGTTCTATGAAAACCTACAAGACCTTCTAGAACTAACACCCAAAAAAGATGTCCTTTTCATTATAGGGGACTTGAATGCAAAAGTAGGAAGTCAAGAAACACCTGTAGCAACAGGCAAATTTGGCATTGGAGTACATAATTAAGCAGGGCAAAGGCAAATAAGGTTTTGCCAAGAAAATGCACTGGTCACAGCAAACACCCTTTCCAAAAACACAAGAGAAAACTCTACACATGGTCATCATCTGATGATCAATATTGAAATCAGATTGATTATATTCTTTGCAGCCAAAGTTGGAGAAGCTCTATACAGTCAGCAAAACAAGACTGGGAGCTGACTGTGGCTCAGATCGTGAACTCCTTATTGCCAAATTCAGACTGAAATTGAAGAAAGTAGGGAAAACCACTAGACCATTCAGGAATCACCTAAATCAAATCCCTTAAGATTATACAGTGGAAGTGAGAAATAGATTTAAGGGACAAGATCTGATAGAAAGACAGGACAGTGAATTATGGATGGAGGCTCCTGACATTGCACAGGAGACAGGATCAAGACCCTTCCCAAGATAAAGAAATACAAAAAAGCAAAATGGCTATCTGAGGAGGCCTTACAAATAGATATGAAAAGAAGAGAAGTGAAAGGCAAAGGAGAAAAGGAAAAGTATACCCATTTGAATGAAGAGTTCTAAAGAATAGGAAGGAGAGATAAGAAAGCCTTCCTCAGTGATCAGTGCAAAGAAATAAAGGAACACAATAGAATGGGAAAGACTAAAAATCTCTTCAAGAAAATTAGAGATACCGAGGGAACATTTCAGGCAAAGATGGGCTAAATAAAGGACAGAAATGGTATGGAGGTAACAGAAACAGAAGATATTAGCAAGAGGTGGCAAGAATACAGAGATTTATACAAAGAAGATCTTCACAACACAGATAATCAGGATGGTGTGATCACTCACCTAGAACCAATATCCTGGAATGTGAAGTCAAGTGGGCCTTAGAAAGCATCACTACAAACAAAGCTAGTGGAACCGATGGAATTCCAGTTGAGCTATTTCAAAATCCTGAAAGATTATGCTGTAATAGTTCTGCACTCAATATGCCAGCAAATTTGGAAAACTCAGCAGTGGCCACAGGACTAGAAAAGGTCAGTTTTCATTCCAATCCCAAAGAAAGGCAATGCCAAAGAATGCTCAAACTACCGCACATTTGCACTCATCTCACACACTAATAAAGTCATGCTCAAAATTTTCCAAGCCAGGCTTCAGCAATACGTGAACTGTGAACATCCAGATGTTCAAGCTGGTTTCAAGAAAGGCAGAGGAACAAGAGACAAATTGCCAACATCCGCTGGATCATGGAAAAAGCAAGAGAGTTCCAGAAAAATATCTATTTCTACTTCATTGATTATGACAAAGCCTTTGACTGTGTGGATCTCAATAAACTGTGGAAAATTCTGAAAGAGATGGGAATACCAGACCACCTGATCTGCCTCCTGAGAAACCTGTATGCAGGTCAAGAAGCATCAGTTAGAACTAGACATGGAACAACAGACTGGTTCCAAATAGGAAAAGGAGTACGTCAAGGCCGTATATTGTCACCCTGCTTATTTAACTTATATGCAGAGTATATCATGAGGAATGCTGGGCTGGAAGAAGCACAAGCTGGAATCAAGATTGCCGGGAGAAATATCAATAATCTCAGATATGCAGATCAGTTCAGTTCAGTTCAGTCACTCAGTCGTGTCCAACTCTTTGCGACCCCATGAACCGCATTCAAATGAGTCAGCTCTTCGCATCAGGTGGGCAAAGTAGTGGAGTTTCAGTTTCATATCAGTCTTTCCAATGAACACCCAGGACTGATTTCCTTTAGGATGGACTGGTTGGATCTCCTTGCAGTCCAAGGGACTCTCAAGCGTCTTCTCCAACACCACAGTTCAAAAGTAACCATTCTTTGGTGCTCAGTTTTCTTCATAGTCCAACTCTCACATTCATACGTGACCACTGGAAAAACCATAGCTTTAACTAGACAGACCTCTGTTGACAAAGTAATGTCTCTGCTTTTTAATATGCTATGTTGGTTATAACTTTTCTTCCAAGGAGCAATTGTCTTTTAATTTCATGGCTGCAATCACCATCTGCAGTGATGTTGGGGTCCAAAATATAGTTAGCCACTGTTTCCACTGTTTCCTTGTCTATTTGCCATGAAGTGATGGGACTGGATGCCATGATCTTAGTTTTCTGAATGTTGAGCTTTAAGCCAACTTTTTCACTCTCCTCTTTCACTTTCATCAAGAGACTTTTTAGCTCTTCTTATGGCAGAAAGTGAAGAAGAACTGAATTGAACTGAACTGAATGGTAAATATACGTAAGAACATTTGCTATTTTAACCACTTTTAAACATACAAGTCAGTGTCATTACTTAAGATGTTGTACAACCATCTTGCGTGCATGCTTAGTCACTCAGTTGTGTCTGACTCTTTGTAACCCCATGGACTGTAACCTGCCAGGCTCCTCTGTCCATAGGATTTTGCAGGCAAGGATACTGGAATGGATACTGGACAGAGGAGTCTGGCGGGCTGCAGTCCATGGGTCATAAAAGAGTCAGGCACGACTGAGCAGCTAACACTGGGTCACTGGTCTCCAGAGGATCTTCCCAACCCAAGGATAGAACCCATGTCTCCTGCATTATAGGCAGATTTATTTTTTAAATAATACAATATTTTTTGTTTTAGCTAGTTGTACTAAGTATATTTTATTGATATCATTTATAAACAGTAAATTTAATATTCTAATACAGTATACATTTCTGCATCAAGTTACTCTGCTGCCTGTTTTTCTCCCCCTTTTCATCTATTTAAAATATCCAGGTAATGCAGTATTCAGGTGGTGCCATAACTGTCTCACTTCAAATGGCCAGCTCATCTGAATCACCCCACCCTTCTTTGGAAGATATTAAAAAAAAATACAGTGTCAATCTGTACTTGTATCAAAGTGTAACTTCAATGCAACGGGGTTTATTATTTTTAACCACACTTCCTGGGGTAAATTATGGTTATTTTATTTATTTGTGGTGGGTTCACAGGACTGGTTGTCTCCGTTAGTTGCACAAGGTCTTTTGAAAAAAGTATTTCTCATAAGAACTTTAGAAATATTATATGTCCTTTTTGTTAGCAAGAGTATAAAATTTATCTTTCTGATAAATAGTTGCTCATTGACCTCAAAACTGCAAAGCACTAACTAACCACTACAACTAACTTTTCCTCGAGAGACTGAAAAAAATTGTAATTATTATTTTTTTTGCAGCAAGTTAAGTCAGAAAAATGGATTTGGGATCCACTAATTTTTGTGTTCATTGGAGGGACTGATGCTAAAGCTGAAACTGCAATATTTTGGCCACCTCATGCCACGAGTTGACTCACTGGAAAAGACTCTGATGCTGGGAAAGGTTGGGGGCGGGAGAAGAAGGGGAAAACAGAGAATGAGATGGCTGGATGGCATCACCGACTCTGTGGACATGAGTTTGAGTGAACTCCGGGAGTTGGTGATGGACAGGGAGGCCTGGCGTGCTGTGATTCATGGGGTCGCAGAGAGTCGGACACGACTGAGCAACTGAACTGAACTGAACTGAACTGAGTTTTTTGTATAACATAATGTTTGTTATTTAGCCTTACTTGGATGAATTGATACATTGATATTTTTAACATAGAAAAGTGGCTTTTGTAACTTTATTAATTTACTAAATTAACACAGAGTAAGTGGTTTTTCCCGTGGTCATGTATGGATGTGAGAGTTGGACTGTGAAGAAAGCTGATCGCCAAAGAATTGATGCTTTTGAACTGTGGTGTTGGAGAAGACTCTTGAGAGTCCCTTGGACTGCAAGGAGATCCAACCAGTCCATTCTAAAGGAGATCAATCCTGGGTGTTCATTGGAAGGACTGATGCTGAAGCTGAAACTCCAATACTTTGGCCACCTCATACGACGAGTTGACTCACTGGAAAAGACTCTGATGCTGGGAAAGGTTGGGGGCGGGAGGAGAAGGGGATGACAGAGAATGAGATGGCTGGATGGCATCACCGACTCTGTGGACTTGAGTTTGAGTGAAATCCGGGAGTTGGTGATGGACAGGGAGGCCTGGCGTGCTGTGATTCATGGGGTCTCAAAGAGTTGGACACGACTGAGCGACTGAACTGAACTGAACTGAAGTTAAGTTATAGTTCTTAAATAAATGTAGTAAATGATTTGTAATAACATTTGGTAGACTTCTAATACAGATAGGTTTTTCCTATTTTTGTTTTTTATCTCTATGCTTATTTAAATTGGCATCTAAGCAAAAACTGAATGGTAAATGTTATCATGATGCAGATATAAAACCAATGTTAATAGTGTAGAATAATGAAAAGGAGAAATCTTCAATGATTATGTTAATATTTTTCTATTTGACCATTTTATATTTGCTTCCTTCTAAGCAAGTTAATATTTCCATACTATAGATATTCTAGAAATGAGAGCATCTATTTGGCTTGACAAGAACTAATAATGAATCAATATGCTCTTGTTACCTTTATAATTCATTATATAAAATGTCTGTATTTGTTAGATTTATTGAGTTATAAGCTACAAATACAACTGTGTGATAGAATTTCTTGTATATTATAAAATAGAAAAAATTAAATCTTGTTTTCAGTGTGTTTAGCCAGTTGCCAAACTCAAAAATGACACATACAAGTGTAGCAGTTTACTTAAGGATATAAGATTTATTCTTGCTATGGTAAAATAACCCTAAATTGATTTCTAGTGAAAAAACATATGTTCTTAATGCAGTTGCTATGTCTTCACACACATATATGCACACCAGCTATCAGTTCCAGATATATATGTATATATAAAATATCTAATACAAGTTATTTATTCTCTTAAATGTATTGCTTTGTGAAGTTTATGATTAAAATGTGCTTTTCACATAAATTTTCACTACACAAATTCTAACTATAAGTACAGATATCTGAAAGCAGGTAAGTTTACAACATCACAGTAGCTAAAAGCACATATGCTAGAGACAGACTGGGTTTAAATCCCAGTCGAACCATTCAACTACAGTATAACCTTTAGCAAATAATTGAATTTCTCTATTCCCTACTTTCTTCATGTGAAAAATGGTAAAAACCATAGTATGTAACTATCTTGATTGCTACAAGAATTTAATTCTTTAATCAGATACTTAACAATGTCATATCACTCAGTACATGTTAGTCATGATTAACATCACATTCAACATCAAAATTTAAAAAAAAAATAAAAGTAAGGATGTAAATTCTTGTCTTTTAACAAGACCACTACATTATTTTTTGGCTAATATGAAAGTAATTAATAAATTATGGCATGTTATTTTGTATTTTCAATAATGACTTCAGTTCAGTTGCTCAGTTGTGTCTGACTCTTTGCGACCCCATGCACTGCAGCACGCCAGGCCTCCATGTCCATCACCAACTCCCGGAGTTTACTCAAACTCATGTCCATTGACTCAGTGATGCCATCCAACCATCACATCCTCTGTCGTCCCCTTCTCCTCCCACCTTCAATCTCTCCCAGCTTTAGGGTCTTTTCAAATGAGTCAGTTCTTTGCATCAAGTGGCCAAAGTATTGGAGTTTCAACTTCAGCATCAGTCTTTCCAATGAAGATTCAGGACTCATTTCCTTTAGGGTGGACTTCAGTATTATTAAAATATGTTTCTACATGCTTAACTTAGAAATCCATGAGTCCTTTATATCAAAGAGAATGTCCACCACGAATTAATAACTCAAACTTAAGATAGTTTGTGGTCATTTAGTTTAAGGGATTTAGTCCAAATATAGCATAAAATTGAGAGAATGGAGGATTTGAACAGTGAGTGGCCAAACCTATAAGCATCTTTCTTAATTAGCTTTGTTACTTAGTTAACATTACAAAGACACAGGGTTTTCAAACTGCATTGATCTAAATAACATCAAAGTTTAAGTGGAAGTGATTTTTTGATGATTTCTGAGAAGCCCCTAAATAGATATGCCAATATTTTAATCCCTGGACACTATGAATATAACTTTATCTGTTAAAAGAGTGAACTTTATGCATCACTTATGGCAAAATACAAGATTTAATTTAGGGTCTAAAGAGGAGTAGTTTATTCTGAATGATCTAGTTGGGTTCTAAATATAATCACATGTATCTATGTAATAAAGAGGCAGAATGAATTTTGAACAGAGGCAGTGTGGCCATGGAGGCAGAGATTTGAAAGACGTGGTCACAAGAGGATGAACATCTGTAGCCACCAGTAGCTGGAAGATTAAAGCGTTCCCTTTTAGAGTTTATGAAGGGAGCATGGCCCTGTAGACCCCTTGATTCCAGACTTCTGGCTTCTAGAACTGTGGAAAAACTGTTGTGTTTTAAGACAACCAGTTTGCAGTAATTTGCTACAGTAGCCTGAGGAAACTGATGCACTGTTCTTCAGTAGTGATTGCTGATCACTCCAGAGCTGTTAAATTAGTGTGATTCCAATAGGAATACAACTTTACATATTAACAGAGTTGCCCTTTGATAGAAAACAGGCATGCAACCATTGCCACTTTTGCTGTATTATTTATATGTAAATTCTACCTTTGCAGTAGGATATCATATTCTAAACTGACAATAATTAATAATACACTTGCTATGACATGCATTCTTCTATTGGATCATTTTGATAGCAAGAAATATTAAGTACTAAAGTAACATTATTAGAAACATACACATGGATATAGTGAAATGTGGAATCTTTGACATGAGATAAGGCATCAAGGAAAGAAAAAAACAAAACAAAACAAAA
The DNA here is from genome assembly GCF_049115385.1 of Moschus berezovskii. Classification (NCBI taxonomy): domain Eukaryota; kingdom Metazoa; phylum Chordata; class Mammalia; order Artiodactyla; family Moschidae; genus Moschus; species Moschus berezovskii. The sequence continues at coordinate 58,083,096 of NC_142464.1, read as the reverse complement.
CAAATAAAAACCGGAATAACCAAATCCTTAAGGAAATTGTAGCACTGGCACTAGTACTGCAACTGGAAGAGTGTTCACCAGCAAGGCCAGCTCTAAAGACCTATTCTGGTGCTGGTTCATTGCTTTTCTTTTGATTCTTTGTCTCCTCTTTGTTTGTGTTTCAAATTCTGCTACCTCAAACTCATACACAAATTCTCTCTCTCTTTTTCTTAAATTTCATTTTTTGGCTTTACTGCATAGCATATGGGATCTTAGTTCCCTGCTGCTGCTGCTAAGTCGCTTCAGTTGTGTCCAACTCTGTGAGACCCCATAGATGGCAGCCCACCAGGCTCCCCCATCCCTGGGATTCTCCAGGCAAGAACACTGGAGTGGCTTGCCATTTCTTTCCCCAATGCATGAAAATGAAAAGTGAAAGTGAAGTTGCTCAGTCGTGTCTGACTTGTAGCAACCCCATGATCTGTAGCCTGCCAGGCTCCTCCATCCATGGGATTTTCCAGGCAAGAGTACTGGAGTGGGTTGCCATAGTAAGCATATAATTTTTAAAATCTTGAATTTCCCACTAGTTAATATAGTGCCTGGCAACTTCCCGATGGTTGGAATTTATTTGTTGTATGGTTTATCTGAAAGACAACAGCTGAAAGTAGATATGATCAAAGTATATGAAATGAAAAATGATAAGATAATATGTATACATTTCTTATAAAAGGCTCATTGAAACTAGAGAGTGGAAAGTTCAGGAAGGAGGGGAATATTAATACAAAACTTAGCAGCAAATTAAAACCTATCCTTTCTTAAGTCATAGAAAAACTATACATTTTATCTGACTTGAGATCAAGGAAAGAATGATTTCTGAACAACCTTTATCTTGGTGATCAAATCAGATATAAGTCTGTCTAGACCAGACTGTAGACCTGATTTAGCATGAATAATTCTAATGAAAATGAGGAAAGCCACCTATTCATTTGTTCAAGTGCAGTTTACCCGTCCAGCACAATATCTTTTGTGTGATGTTAGTAACTATTCTTATGGAACTTACTATTTAGTGAGAGTGATTGACAAGTATATACAGAGTTAAATGTAAATCAAAATGAGACGATGTGAAAGTGACAAAAGTTCTAAATTAGCCTGGAGGACAATGGAGCAGAAACGTTATTCACCATTCCTAAAGTACTAGGGTTATCAGTTTGTTGTTCAGTCTGAGTCTGGAGGAAGTACAGTGGGTAGTGCAGTACATAGGTTTAGGGGCTAGATTTCTAGTTTTAAATCCTGGGCTTCCCTAGCTGTATGGCTTGTCCTAGGAGAAGATGTTTAAACAGCTGGTGATTATTCTATCTGTAAAGTGAATATAATAATTGTACCACTTTCTCACTTTTCACACCTGTCTGTTACTTAGTAGATTAAAGGAGACAATGACTATGAAGGACAACACTGTATCTTCACATAGTAGGTCCTTGATGGAGGGTGAACACAACTCTGAGATAGAGATTAGCATGCAGGACGTGTATTAGGAAGTACAATACTATTGGGAGGAACACCTAACAAGGTCTGAAAGAAGTGTGGTTTTTGAAAATATAAATTTATTTATTTTAATTGGAGGCTAATTACTTTACAATATTGTATTGGTTTTGCCATACATTGACATGAATCCACCACGGGTGTACATGTGTTCCCAATCCTGAACCCCCCTCCCACCTCCCTCCTCATCCCATCCCTCTGGTTCATCCCAGTGCACCAACCCCGAGCATCCTGTATCATGCATTGAACCTGGACTGGTGATTTGTTTCACATATGATAATATACATGTTTCAATGCCATTCTCCCAATCATCCCACCCTCGCCCTCTCCCACAGAGTCCAAAAGACTGTTCTATACATCTGTGTCTCTTTTGCTGTCTCACATACAGGGTTATCGTTACTATCTTTCTAAATTCCATATATATGCGTTCCATGGGATTCTCCAGGCAAGAATACAAGAGTGGGTTGCCATTTCCTTCTCCAGGGGATCTTCCCGACCCACGGACCAAACCCAGGTATCCCACATTGCAGGAAGATACTTTAACCTCTAAGCCACCAGGGAAGCCTATATATGTGTTAGCATACTGTATTGGTGTTTTTCTTCCTGGCTTACTTCACTCCGTATAATAGGCTCCAGTTTCATCCACCTCATTAGAACTGATTCAAAAGTATTCTTTTTAATGGCTGAGTAATACTCCATTGTGTAAATGTACCACGACTTTCTTGTCCATTCGTCTGCTGATGGGCATCTAGGATGCTTCCATGTCCTGGCTATTACAAACAGTGCTGCGATGAACATTGGGGTAAATGTGTCTTCTGGTTTCCTTTGTGTGTATGCCCAGCAGTGGGATTGCTAGGTCATATGGCAGTTCTATTTGCAGTTTTTTAAGGAATCTCCTCACTGTTCTCCATAGTTGCTATACTAGTTTGCATTCCCACCAACAGTGTAAGAGTGTTCCCTTTTCTCCAAACCCTCTCCAGCATTTATTATTGTAGACTTTTGGATAGCAGCCATTCTGACTGGCATGAAATGGTACCTCATTGTCGTTTTGATTTGCATTTCTCTGATAATGAGTGATGTTGAACATCTTTTCATGTGTTTGTTGGCCATCTGTATGTCTTCTTTGGAGAAATGTCTGTTTAGTTCTTTGGCCCACTTTTTGATTGGGTCATTTATTTTTCTGGAATTGATCTGCAGGGGTTTCTTGTATATTTTTGAGACTAATTCTTTGTCTGTTGCTTCATTTGCTATTATTTTCTCCCATTCAGAAAGCTGTCTTTTCACCTTGCTTATAGTTTCCTTTGTTGTACAGAAGCTTTTAATTTTCTTTAGGTCCCATTTATTTATTTTTGCTTTTATTTCCAATATTCTGGGAGGTGGGTCATAGAGGATCCTGCTGTGATTTATGTTGGAGAGCATTTTGCCTATGTTCTCCTCTAGGAATTTTATAGTTTCTGGTCTTACGTTTAGACCTTTAATCCATTTTGAGTTTACTTTTGTGTATGATGTTAGAAAGTGTTCTCGTTTCATTCTTTTAAAAGTGCTTGACCGGTTTTACCAGCACTACTTGTTAAATAGATTGTCTTTTCTCTACTGTATATTCTTGCCCCTTTTGTCAAAGATAAGGTGTCCATAGGTGCATGGATTTATCTTTGGGCTTTCTATTTTGTTCCATTGATCTATATTTCTGTCTTTGCGGCAGTACCATACTGTCTTGATGACTGTGGCTTTGTAGTAGAGCCTGAAGTCTGGCAGGTTGATTCCTCCAGTTCCATTCTTCTTTCTCAAGATTGCTTTGGCTATTTGAGGTTATTTGTATTTCCACACAAATTGGAAATTATTTGTTCTAGCTCTGTGAAAAATACCATTGTTAGCTTGATAGGGAGTGCATTGAATCTATAGATTGCTTTGAGTAGTATACTCATTTTCACTATATTGATTCTTATGGTCTATGAACACGGTATATTTCTCCATCTATTAGTGTCCCCTTTGATTTCTTTCACCAGTGTTTCATAGCTTTATATATATAGGTCTTTTGTTTCTTTAGGTAGATATATTCTTAAGTATTTTATTCTTTTTGTTGCAATGGTGAATGGAATTGTTTCCTTAATTTCTCTTTCTATTTTCTCATTATTAGTGTATAGGAATGCAAGGGATTTCTGTGTGTTGATTTTGTATCCTGCAACTTTACTATATTCATTGATTAGCTCTAGTAATTTTCTGGTAGAGTCTTTAGGGTTTTCTATGTAGAGGATCATGTCATCTGAAAACAGAGATTTACTTCTTCTTTTCCAATTTGGATTCCTTTTATTTCTTTTTCTGCTCTGATTGCTGTGGCCAAAACTTCCAAAACTATGTTGAATAGTAGTGGTGCAAGTGGGCACCCTTGTCTTATTCCTGACTTTAGGAGAAATGCTTTCAATTTTTCACCATTGAGGATAATGTTTGCTATGGGTTTGTCATATATAGCTTTTATTATGTTGAGGTATGTTCCTTCTATTCCTGCCTTCTGGAGGGTTTTTATCATAAATGGATGTTGAATTTTGTCAAAGGTTTTCTCTGCATCTATTGAGATAATCATATGGCTTTTATATTTCAATTTGTTAATGGGGTGTATTACATTGATTGACTTTTGGATATTGAAGAATCCTTGCATCCCTGGGAAAAAGCCTACTTGGTCATGATGTATGATCTTTTTAATGTGTTGTTGGATTCTGATTGCTAGAATTTTGTTAAGGATTTTTGCTATGTTCATCAGTTATATTGCCCTGTTGACATCTGGGACAATGTTAAATGCCCCAACATTCGAATCATAGGAGTCCCAGAAGAAGATGACAAAAAGAAAGACCATGAGAAAATACTTGAGGAGATAATAATTGAAAACTTCCCTAAAATGGGAAAGGAAATAATCACACAAGTCCAAGAAACACAGAGAGTCCCAAATAGGATAAACTCAAGGTGAAACACCCCATGATACATATTAATCAAATTAACAAAGATCAAACACAAAGAACAAATATTAAAAGCAGCAAGGGAAAAACAACAAATAACACACAAGCAGATTCCCTTAAGGATAACAGCTGATCTTTCAACAGAAACTCTTCAGGCCAGGAGAGAATGGCAGGACATACTTAAAGTGATGAAAAAAAATAGCCTACACCCCAGATTACTGTACCCATCAAGGATCTCATTCAAATATGAAGGCGAAATCAAAAGCTTTACAGACCAACAAGAGCTGAGAGAATTTAGCACCACCAAACCATGTCTCCAACAAATGCTAAAGGATCTTCTCTAGACAGGAAACACAGAAAGGGTGTATAATTTTGAACTCAGAACAGCAAAGTAAATGGCAACAGGATCATACTTATCAATAATTACCTTAAATGTAAATGGGTTGAATGCCCCAACCAAAAGACAAAGTCTGGCTGAATGGATACAAAAACAAGACCCCTAAATATGTTGTCTCCAAGAGACCGCCTTGAAACAAGGGACACATACAAACTGAAAGTGAAGTGCTGGAAAAAGATATTCCACAGAAATACAGACCAAAAGAAAGCAGGAAGAGCAATACTCATATCAGATAAAATAGATTTTAAAACAAAGGCTGTGAAAAGAGACAAAGAAGGACACTACATAATGATCATGGGATCAATCCAAGAAGAAGATAAAACAATTATAAATATATATGCACCCAACATAGGAGCACCGTAACATGTAAGACAAATGCTAACAAGTATGAAAGGAGAAATTAACAATAACACAATAATAGTGGGAGACTTTAATACCCCACTCACACCTATGGATAGATCAACTAAACAGAAAATTAACAAGGAAACACAAACTTTAAATGATACAATAGACCAGTTAGATTTAATTGATATCTATTGGACATTTCACCTCAAAACAATGAATTTCACCTTGTTCTCAAGCAAACACGGAACCTTCTCCAGGATAGATCACATCCTGTGCCATAAATCCAGCCTTGGTAAGTTCAAAAAATTTGAAATCATCCCAAGCATCTTTTCTGACCACAATGCAGTAAGACTAGATCTCAATTACAGGAGAAAAACTATTAAAAATTCCAACATATGGAGGCTGAACAACACACTGTGAAAAACCAACAAATCACAGAAGAAATAAAAAAAGAAATCAAAATATGCATAGAAACAAATGAAAACAACACAACCCAAAACCTGTGGGACACTGTAAAAGCAGTGCTAAGGGGAAGGTTCATAGCAATACAGGCATACCTCAAGAAACAAGAAAAAAGTCAAATGAGTAACCTAACTCTAGACCTAAAGCAACTAGAAAAGGAAGAAATGAAGAACCCCAGGGTTAGTAGAAGGAAAGAAACCTTAAAAATTAGGGCAGAAATAAATGCAAAAGAAACAAAAGAGACCATAGCAAAAATTAACAAAGCCAACAGCTGGTTCTTTGAGAAGATAAAGAAAACTGACAAACCATTAGCCAGACTCATCAAGAAACAAAGGGAGAAAAATCAACAAAATTAGAAATGGAAATGGAGAGATCACAACAGACAACACAGAAATACAAAAGATCATAAGAGACTATTATCAGCACCTATATGCAAATAAAATGAATAACTTGGAAGAAATGGACAAACTCTTAGAAAAGTACAACTTTCCAAAACTGAACCAGGAAGAAATAGAAAATCTTAACAGACCCATCACAAGCATGGAAATTGAAACTGTAATCAGAAATCTTCCAACAAAAGCCCAGGACCAGATGGCTTCACAGCTGAATTCTACCAAAAATTTAGAGAAGAACTAACACCTATCCTACTCAAACTCTTCCAGAAAATTGCAGAGAAAGGTAAACTTCCAAACTCATTCTATGAGGCTACCATCACCCTAACACCAAAAGCTGACAGTCCAGTTCTGTTCAGTTCAGTCACTCAGTTGTGTCCAACTCTTTGCGACCCTACGAATCACAGCATGCCAGGCCTCCCTGTCCATCACCCACTCCCGGAGTTCACTCAAACTCATGTCCATCGAGTCGGTGATGCCATCCAGCCATCTCATTCTCTGTCATCCCCTTCTCCTCCCACCCCCAATCCCTCCTAGCATCAAACTCTTTTCCAGTGAATCAACTCGTTGCATGAGGTGGCCAAATTATTGGAGTTTCAGCTTTAGCATCAGTCCTTCCAATGAAAACCCAAAGATGACACAAAAAAGAAGGGGTTTTAGTCAGACAAAGTTCTCAGCCTACCACACTAGTAGGGGTTGTTATTTTATACCCCAACATTAGCTAGTCATCATGGGCTAGCTGCTCCTAGGACGTGGATACGACATTGGGCAAGGAACGTCTTCAGCACCAGCAATTCTCAGAACAGGTTGATAGCACGGAGATATTATTATCAATATTCCCAGCAACTGGGGGATGAGTCTTGAAGTTATAGAAGGAAGATCTTGGAGGTTTCACACACAACTAACTACAGAATTCCGTGAAAGTTTATTGTTTAGGTGTTGAAAAGGTTGGCTTGAAGCTCAACATTCAGAAAACAAAGATCATGGCATCTGGTCCCATAAATCCATGGGGAATAGATGGGGAACCAGTGGAAACAGTGTCAGACTTTATTTTTTTGGGCTCCAAAATCACTGCAGATGCTGATTGCAGCCAGGAAATTAAAAGACGCTTACTTCTGGAAGGAAAGTTATGACCAACCTAGATAGCATATTAAAGAGCAGAGACATTACTTTGCCAACCAAGGTCCGCCTAGTCAAGGCTATGGTTTTTCCAGTGGTCATGTATGGATGTGAGAGTTGGACTGTGAAGAAAGCTGATCGTCAGAGAATTGATGCTTTTGAACTGTGGTGCTGGAGAAGACTCTTGAGAGTCCCTTGGACTGCAAGGAGATCCAACCAGTCCCTTCTAAAGGAGATCTATCCTGGGTGTTCATTGGAAGGACTGATGCCGAAGCTGAAACTCCAATACTTTGGCCACCTCATGCGACGAGTTGATTCACTGGAAAACAGTCTGATGCTGGGAGGGTTTGGGGGCAGGAGGAGACGGGGATGACAGAGAATGAGATGGCTGGATGGCATCACCGACTTGATGGACATGAGTTTGAGTGAACTCGGAGAGTTGGTGATGGACAGGGAGGCCTGGTGTGTTGTGATTCATGGGGTCGCAAAGAGTCGGACACGACTGAGCGACTGAACTGAACTGATTGCTGTTTTGCTCATAGTTTAAGTGAAGTCGCTCAGTCGTGTCCGACTCTTAGAGACCCCATGGACTGTAGCCTACCAGGGTCCTTGGTCCATGGGATTTTCCAGGCAAGAATACTGGAGTAGGTTGCCATTTCCTTTGCCAGGGGATCTTTCCGACCCAGGGATCGAACCCGGGTCTCCCTTGTAGGCAGACGCTTTACTGTCTGAGCTACCAGGAAAGCCATTTTGCTCATAGTTTAAGTGGACTTCAATTTGGTGAGAGTGAATTAAAATGCTGGTAGAGATGCAGGTGTGATCAAACTTTACTGGCAATGCTAGCTGCTATGAATGTTAAAAACAAGCCCTGAAAATATTGATTCACTTTGCCTCAATGGGTTTCCCTTGTGGCTCAGCCGGTGAAGAATCTGCCAGCATTTCGGGAGACCTGGCTTTGATCCCTAGGTTGGGAAGATGCCCTGGATAAGGGAACGGCTACCCACTCCAGTATTCTGGCCTGTAGAATTCCATGGACTGCATAGTCTATGAAGTTGCAAAGAGACAGACAGGACTGAGTGAACGTCACTTTCACTTTGACTCAACAATTACATACTTAGAAGTGTATACTAAAGAAACAGTAGAGATGAACAAAAATCTTTGTTTAAGCTTGTTTCTTAAAGGATTATAGTAGAAATAAAAATTGAAGCAAATTAAATGTCCAGAAGAATGAATGGTACATCCATTATTGAATATATGATGGTAAATTCATAGAGTAGAATACTCTTCAGTCATTTAGATAAGGCTATTAACAAATTTTTAGTGAATAAGAAGAGGTTCCAAGCACGGAAAATGAAAAAAAAAAAAAAAGCAGATTGAAAAGTCTATATACTGCATATTTTTGATACATGCACCCAAATGTATATTTCAAAATGTCAATGATATATTTCAAAATCTCTACACCCTGGGGTAATGGGAAATTATGTGTTCTTTGTTTTCCTTATTTGTATTTTTCTTTTATTAGTAACATAATATTCATCTTAAAAATGATTTTTAATGTGTATGTATGAGTTGGTGATGGACAGGTAGGCCTGGCGTGCTGGGATTCATGGGGTCACAAGGATTCAGACACGACTGAGCGACTGAACTGAACTGAACTGATGGTCTATACTCATAGAATAATCATAAACATATATACTCACCTCCAAGTCAAAATAATATTAATAATAAAATAAATAATAAAATAAAGTCACATATTCTTTATAGTATATTATGCTAGCATAGTAAGGATTATAATATAAAATAAAATTAATATAATCTTAATATGTTTAAAGGGCTTCCCACATGGTGGTGGTGCTGCTGCTGCGTCGCTTCAGTCGAGACTGACTCTGTGCGACCCCATAAACAGCAGCCCACCAGGCTCCCCCGTCCCTGGGATTCTCCAGGCAAGAACACTGGAGTGGGTTGCCATTTCCTTCTCCAATGCGTGAAAGTGAAAAGTGAAAGTGAGGTCGCTCAGTCATGTCCAACTGAGTGACCCCATGGACTGCAGCCTACCAGGCTCCTCTATCCATGGGATTTTCTAGGCAAGAGTACTGGAGTGACTTGCCATCGCCTTCTCCGTCCCACATGGTGCAGTGGTAATGAATCTCTCTGAAAATGTAGGAGACTCAGGAGATGCGGGTTTGATCCCTGGGTTAGGAAGGTTACTCCCCTGGGGTAAGAAATGCAACCCCTCTAGTATTCTTGCCTGGAAAATGTCATGGACAGATAAGCCTGGCGGTCTACAGTCCATGAGGTCAGAAAGAGTTGGACATGACTGAGCATAGTGTGTGTGTGTGTGTTTGTGTGTGTGTGTGTGTGGTGAGATATGCTTAAAGTACTGATATTTTCTCATCCAAATAAGAAATATGAGTATGGTAGAATGCAAACAGAAATTTTAAGGAAAGCTCCCAAATTGGTCCAGAGGAAATTTGATAAAGGTTATATTTACAAACTTTACAAAGTTGTACTGTTCACCCTAAGAAGGCCATATGTTTTGGTAGTTATTAAGAATGCAGGCTCTAAAGTGACTTCTAATTTCAGATTCAGTTGCTTCAAAACTGCATCAGATATTTCATGTGCCCTAACTCAGGCAAGGTATATGAGCAGAGGGGCATTCCTTAATATGGATGCTATATTGCTATTATGCAGTGCAAATTTATGGTGCAGTCTTTTGGTATCCTATAGTTTTACAGGAGATTGTTTTGTTATGTGTTGAGTCATTAAGTTCTATCATTTTTGTAATTTAGTTTTACAATCTAAGTATTACATTTTGCATTCACATTTATTGTTACATTACCAGTTTCAGCAGTGAACTATTAAGATAATTGCTTTTTAATAATATTATCCAGTGTGTCCTGGATTAATTAATTAATTGATCCTCTGAGTTTTGCTGCATCAGAATGTTTTATGAATGAGATGTTGGAAAAAGGACAGGACAGAATCTTTCATACCAAAATGGATGATATGGAGAGACCATCTCTTTGATCAGCCCCTTAGGACTTAGACAGTCACCAACCCCTATCCTCTCAGCTTCCAGGACTTTCAGCTATAGACTGAGCTGAATCCCTCTCTAGGACTTATTTTCACCCAAAAGAGCTGCCTGTCCTAAGGTTACAACATTTCCTCCTGAGCAGCCCATATCCATGACTGGTTGATGTGGAATTTAAAAGATTTGACCCCCTTGTCTCAATTCAGATCAATTATGAATGACCATTGTAGCTTGAGAGCTCCCTGTGGAAGTAGGCTGTAGCCTCGACTTCAACTCTACCACAGTTCTACTAACCCTTGTGGACCCTCACTCCTTAGAGCCTTGTTCCCCCTAAACACTCACTAGGAAATCACCTGCAGTGAAGCCCTGTCCCAGATTGCCTCCTGGATAACCCAGCATAAAACAAGTCTATCACTATCAGTCTACTCAAAGACTGATGTTGCTCATTCCTAAAGATACTATTCACAGAGATTTGTTAATGCTTCAGTAAAATTAAGATGTGTGATTGTTGTAGCATCTCTCAGAACTTTTACTTTCATAACTCCATGAAGTGAGTAGGAAGTGAAAGGTCTAGTCTTGCACTGTACCCTGCCAGGCTCCCCTGTACATGGAAATCTCCAGACAAGAATACTGGAGTGGGTTGCCATTTCCTTCTCCAGGAGATCTTCCCAATCCAGGGATTGAACCTGGTCTCCCACATTGCAGGCAGATTCTTTGCCATCTGAGCCATCAGGGAAGCCCATAACTCCATTACATGGTTTATTTAGATGGCATCTTCTTGCTCAGTCCTTGCTATTGACTAGGTATCACAGCCTTCATAAAAAGCTCACAACCCCACTGTGCCATCAACATACTTTTTCTGGGTGTAGTTAATAGGATTCACAGTTTTTTTAGCTTTTGTTCTTTTCTGAATATTGAGAGAGTATTTGCATAAATGACTTACATCTTTACCATTTTTATTACTCTCCAACCACCCATTATAATTCTGTAACCATATGCTACTAGAACTACTACTCTATTACTGCTTCTTTAAAATTCTAAAATAATACTAAACCTTAAGTATTTTTGGAACATTTCTTTGCCAGACATAGTGTTGAGTGCATGTGTGCGCATTTCTTTTAATGTTCCAACATGTAAGTCACAATCATCACTCCCATTTTGGGACTGAGGAAAAATGCACCAGAAGATCAAATCATATCTCAAGGTCACCCATATACCAATTGACATAGCTGGGATTTCAGTCTGCAGTCTTGATCACTATTGAAAATCTGTCAAAAGTTTTTCATGTACATCAGTATTCATCTGGACCTAAAACTTAGCACCTTGAGAAGCAAATAGATGTTCTCTTTTTTAGAGACTTGAGTATGTTAAATTGCCCGTTCTTTCAAAATTCCAAAATCAGTAGCTGGTGTTAACAGTAAAAGCATTAGCCAGTTGTCATCCTCTATTTCCCCTTTTCATGAAAGTCCAGCCCCAGGAATATTCTGATTGATCCCTGACACACCAAGCAAGTTTTTGCCTGAGAGTTTGATATTTTTCTATCTCTTTGTTTAGAATGCTCTTTGCTAAGATATCATGATGGGTCAGCCTATTTAGGCGCTTATTCAGTGCTCCCTTAATTTGTGAAATTTTGTCTCACATTCCAAAAAGCCTGCCATGGAATCTCTTGTCCCCAGAACTTGCTTTCTCTGATTAATTTTCCTTCCTAGATGTATTATCACCAATTTTTTTTTAATTTTATTTTGTTCAATAGATTTAAAATCCTATGAGATGCTGTCAATTTAGCTATGTGTTGTACCTTCAGAGGTCATAATAGTGTTTTTCAAATTTGTTAAAATGGTTAAGAATGAGGAGAAATGGTCTAAAATGGTTTAGCAATAAAATCACTTTTAAAGGAAGATATATCCAACAGTATAAATCAAACATACATTTGAGAACAGCTTTTCAAGTAAATTAGAATTCACTAACCAACCAGTCCATTCTAAAGGAGATAAGTCCTGGGTGTTCATTGGAAGGACTGATGATAAAGCTGAAACTCCAATACTTTGGCCACCTCATGCAATGAGTTGATTCACTGGAAAAGACTCTGATGCTAGGAGGGATTGGGGGCGGGAGGAGAAGGGAACGACAGAGAATGAGATGGCTGGATGGCATCACCAACTCGATGGACATGAGTTTGAGTGAACTCCGGGAGTTGGTGATGGACAGGGAGGCCTGGCGTGCTGTGATTCATGGGGTTACAAAGAGTTGGACACGACTGAGCGACTGAACTGAACTGAACATTTATTTGGCACTTCGTGTATTTCAGGCAGTATTTTGGACATTAGGGATGCAAGATTGAAGAAACTAAGCAAACTCCATGTTCTGGGAGTGATAATATTTAACTTTCTCTTTTAAAAATATTTTAATTTTTTAAAAAATTTTAAGTGGAGGCTAATTACTTTACAATATTATATTGGTTTTGCCATACATTGACATGAATCTGCCCCGGGTGTACATGTGTTCCCCATCCTGAACCGCCCTCCCACCTCCCTCCTCATCCCATCCCTCTGGGGCATCCAAGTGCACCAGGCCGGAGCATCCTGTATCATGCATCGAACCTGGACTGGCGATTCATTTCACATATGATAATATACATGTTTCAATGCCATTCTCCCAAATCATCCCACTCTTGCCTTTTCCCTGTATACAAGACAGCAAAAGAGACACAGATGTACACAACATTTTCCTTTCTTTATAGCACTATGATTATATTATTGTGCTGTCTGGACAGGTATTGCAAATAATTTTCTTTGAAAATTTTTATTCTTAAAATAAGATTTAGAGAAAAGAACTCACACAATTATTTTCAGGATTTAAATCACAATATTTACAGACCATTGAAACCTCACAAATACAAAAGAAAATTATATTATGGATATTTTACTTTTACTTGAAAATGCCTCCAAACCTGAGAACTTTCCCCTTATGTCTCATGTGATGTAGTGCAATATTAAATCAAGCACTTACTACATATATCAGTCATGTCCAACTCTTTGTGACCCTATGGACTGTAACTCTCCAGGCTTCTCTGTCAATTGGTTTCTCCAGGCAAGATACTAGAGTCGGTTCTTATGCCCTCTTCATATATATATATGTGTGTGTGTGTGTGTATATATCTCACTATATTTTCTCCAAATAACAATGGTAAATGCTGGATTTTTAGAAGACTGTGCATGCTAATGAAATGAACATTTCAAAGGCAACATTTTAAAAATTATTATTTTAGCTGGCAATATTCATATTTGCATTAACTTAGCATAATAGCATAATTTTAAAATGTCTGGCATTGTACACCCCATTTAACAATTTCTCATATTTTTAAAGGATAGTGTGGTGAATTAATGTGAGAATATTTGCATTATCTTATAAATAACATAAGCATTGTTAAACAGAGGAAGTTCTTTAAAAATTTTGTACATATCTATTAATCATTTGATTGTGTCTTTTCATGCTCTTAGTGCCTTGCTTCTTTATACTTGTAGAAAATGATGAATATAGAGATACATAGTGAATTATTACTGCCAAAAATAAAATGTTTTCTTAACAGAGGATGTTTTTATCAGTACATTTTAATAACACTTTCGAAAAATTTTAATATGCATTATTAAGAATGCACTCTAATTTTATTGCAAATTTATTTAATATAATAGATGTATAACATTATATATATATATACACTTTAGGACTGCTGAGTTGAAAACTGCTATTAAAGACATGTAACTCAATATATATGAAATTGAAAAGAAATTTTAGTAGACATAGTAATGACTATTAGGAAAAATTGTATTAAAGATAGCACGTGAAAGATGTTTACATGCAATTTTTAAGCAATACACAAAAGATGAAGATAATTATTATCAATATTTTGCAGTAATATTATAGAAAAAATATGTGTTAAATTGTTGCATATTATCAATAACATGGAGAAAATTGTCACTGGCCTAAGGAAGCTTGCAATATAAGTAGACAAAGTTAAGACTGATGAAATAATTCCAGCAGTTGAGGAGAAAGTAAGTCATCTACTAGATCCCATGCACAGCCACTGAATGTTACATGGAATTATAAAACCATTGGTAATTTCCTGTAATTCCATTGAAGATCTGACGCTCATTACCAAAAACAGTGTACAGTGAACATTGGTGAAATACTGACATTATAGTTGACAAATGGGTCTGAGTTAAAAGTTTGAATGTGTTTTAAATTTGAATAGATCCCCCAACACCTGCAAACACTGTGAAATATACCAACCTCTTAGACTTTCTGTAATATTGGTAATTCATGTGAGAGTATCTAGCACAGAACCTAACAAAAGTAAAATATTTAGTTAATTTATCAATATTTTTTTTACATCAGTTGAATGGATATAGATCTCATCTTATCTTCTGCCCCTTATATGAAAATACACAAAGGGAAATAGCCTATACTAATCCCCAAAGAGCTCCACATGAATCAATAAACTCCAGATGCACAAGGCAACTAGTTTGATGATGTACACCATATTAACTGCTTTCCATTTGGTCTCTTCAACCTCTCTATTCTTGTTCACTTCCTAAAGATTGCACTTGGATATTTGTTTCAACATCATATGCTGAGAATACTAAATAAAAGAAGTTGGGAATATAGTTTTAATCAATGACATATAACTGAAAATTTGGACTTATTTCAATGTATAAGTATAAAAGAATTTTGAAAGTAATACAATTTGAATGGCGTTGGGAGGAGATTAATTTAGAGGGAGATTGTTAGAGAGAAAATCTGAAACAGTAGAGAAATGAAGAACATCTAGGAATTTATTGTGTGTGTGTGTGTGTGTGTATGTGTTAAGTTGTTTCAATCATGTCAGACTCTTTG
Source organism: Moschus berezovskii (assembly GCF_049115385.1). Lineage (NCBI taxonomy): Eukaryota > Metazoa > Chordata > Mammalia > Artiodactyla > Moschidae > Moschus > Moschus berezovskii. The sequence continues at coordinate 58,067,991 of NC_142464.1, read as the reverse complement.
CCACACCATGGACTGTATCCCATCAGGCTCTTCTGTCCTGGGGGTTCTCCAGACAAGAATACTAGAATGGGCTGCCATGCCCTTCTTCAGGGGATCTTCCCAACCCAGGGATAGAAGCTAAGTCTCTTATATCTCTTGCATTGGAAGGCAGGTTCTTTACCACTTGCATCGTCTGAAATTATGATATAAAGATTTGACTCAGACTTAAAGAAACAAAAATAAAAACAAGAAAAAAAAATAAAAAAGAAAAACAACTCATAGGAAATAGTCGGTACACCAGACAGCAAGTAGATAAGGACTGTAGTCAGGCAATAATGACCATTAATACATTGAATAAACTAATATATGTATTTTAAGTGATGTTAAAGAATAGAGGAATCATCTTTTTGATGATGTACGTGTATAAATTATTTCTAAGAAAATAGTAAAAGAATTTTCTACTTATAAAAAATGAAAGTAAAGAAAAAAGTGTACAAGCATACTGTTTTTCATAATTACAGAAAAAAGCAGGAAATTAATGGTTGTGGAGCTTGTCAGTCACATGTAGTCACTTACAAGGAATTATTCTGCCTTTGTTCTGAAACAGGATTTGAGTTTTAAAAATCTTCCTTTACCCATTAACTGCCTGTCTGCTCTTCTGTTCAAACATTTTGTTGCTATTGTTATTTCTAAGTCAGTATGTTAGGTATGAGGTGCTCTAAAAGGCACAGATAAGTTGCTAGGTATAATTATATCAAGATGAATAAGAAAGAAAAAGAAATGCTATTATAGGTAAAAACTGTCCAATGTATTTGATTTGGGCAGACACAATACTTATATTTAGGAAACAAAGAGGTACACATTTACTATCCAGCATGATTTCAGGGATACAATGTATGCTCTCAAAATATCTCTGAGAATAAGAGATAATGATTAAAAATTTAAAACTCAACGATTAACAATGAAATGCTTTGAGTTTTTATTTTTCACCTTATTGTTTTAAAATTGAATACTATTATAAATGCACATGTCATCAATTGCTTGGCCTTGAACGGGTGCAAAAATGTGCTATAAATTTCATTCTAGATAAACTAAAATAGGAAGAGAATCTGAAACTTGACTTGAAAGGTTCCATAAAGTTAAATAGTACAATGGCAACCCACTCCAGTACTCTTGCCTGGAAAATCCCATGGGCGGAGGAGGCTGGTAGGCTGCAGTCCATGGGGTCTCGAAGAGTCGGACTCGACTGAGCGACTTCACTTTCACTTTCATGCACTGGAAAAGGAAATGGCAACCCAATACAGTGTTCTTGCCTGGAGAATCCCAGAGACGGGGGAGCCTGGTGGGCTGCCGTCTATGGGGTCGCACAGAGTTGGACACGACTGAAGTGACTTAGCAGCAGCAGCAACAACAATAGTTACAGAAATGTTCAGGGGAAGAGCCTACATTCATGACAGAGACCTAAAATTGCCAGAGCTTTTTGGAATAAAAAGTAGATAGCGGATGAAAAGAAAGTAATGCAGGTGTCCCCTACCATCAGAGAGTGTTTTTGTGAAACATTTTTGAGGTGAAATAATGTAAGGTAAACAGAATATCAAGTTAGGACACATAGTGTTAATGGCTACAACAAATAAATACGGATAAAGCACAGACACTCAGAGACACAGTTTAGAGATATGATGACCTGATGCTGAGCTCCTGTATGTAGTTCCCAGAGAAGAAAATTGGTGGTGCCCTTCTCTGCTGGAGTGCACACTTCCTCTATAACAGCTCTCTGCAAAACAAATGCTGAACACTACTTGTTTTTTGCCTTTTTGTGGTAAAAGCAGAAATCCTCCCCATTTTATTTTTAGGTTAGTGAAACAGGTACTAATGTAGATCTTTCTTGAAAGTAAAAGTGGCATAAATGAAACTTTTGAAAATTGTAAGGGTATCTATATTTCAAAACCTCTATGTATCTTAGAACTAATAGCCTTTCCTTTTTCTTTATTAATTTATTTTAATTTCTAAATTTATTACTAATTACTTTACAATATTTTGGTGGTTTTTGCCATGAATCGTGAATGGGTGTACATGTGCCCCCCAATCCTGAACCCCTTTCCAACTCCATACCACCCCATCCCTCTGGGTTGTTCCAGAGCACCAGGTTTGAGTGCCCTGCTTCATGCATCAAGCTGGCACTGGTCATCTATTTCACATATGGCAATATACATGTTTCAAAGTTATTCTCTTAAATCATCCCACCCTTGCCTTCTCCCACATAGTCCAAATGTCTGTTCTTTTCATCTGTGTCTCTTTCACTGTCTTGCATATAGGGTCATCGTTACCGTCTTTCCAAATTCCATATATATGTGTTAATATACTGTATCGGTATTTCTCTTTCTGACTTACTTTACTCTGTGTAATAGGCTCCAGTTTCAACCACCTCATTAGAACTGGTTCAAATGTGTTCTTTTTATAGATGAGTAATATTCCATTGTGTATATGTACCACAACATCCTTATCTATTTATCTGTCAATGGACTTCTAGGTTGCTTCCGTGTCCCAGCTATTGTTAACAGTTTTGCAGTGAACACTGGGGTACATATGTCTCTTTCAATTCTGGTTTCCTTAGTGTTTATGCCCAACAGTGGGATTGCTGGTGGTATAACAGTTCTATTTCCAGCTTTTTAAGGAATCTCCACACTGTTGTCCATAGTGGTCATACTAGTTTGCATTCCCACAAACACTGTAAGAGGGTTCCCTTTTCTCTGCACCCTCTCCAGCATTTATTGCTTGTAGACTTTTTGATGGCAGGCATTCTGACTGACATGAGATGGTACCTCATTGTGGTTTTGATTTGCATTTATCTGATAATGAGTGATGTTGAGCATCTTTTCATGTGTTTGTTGGCCATCTGTATGTCTTCTTTGGAGAAATGTCTGTTTAGTTCTTTGGCCCACTTTTTGATTGGGTCGTTTATTTTTCTGGTATTTAGCTGCATAAGCTGCTCTTATATTTTGGAGATTAATCATTTGTCAGTTGTTTCATTTGCTATTATTTTCTCCCATTCTGAAGGCTGCCTTTTCACCTTGTTTGTAGTTTCCATCATCGTACAAAAACTTTTAAGTTTAATTGGATCTATTTGTTTATTTTTGTTTTTATTTCCATTACTCTGGGAGATGGGTCATAGAGGATCTTGCTGTGATTTATGGCAGAGAGTGTTCTGCTTATGTTTTCCTCTAGTAGTTTTATAGTTTCTGGTCTTACATTTATGTCTTTAATCCATTTTGAGTTTATTTTTGTCTATGGTATTAGAAAGTGTTCTTGTTTCATTCTTTTACAAGTTTTACCAGCACCAATTGTTAAAAAGATTGTCTTCTCTCCATTGTTTGCCTCCTTTGTTAAAGATAAGGTGTCCATAAGTGATTGGATTTATCTCTGGGCTTTCTATTTTGTTCCATTGATCTATATTTCTGTCTTTGTGCCAATACTATACTGTCTTAATGACTGTAGCCTTGTAGTATAGTCTGAAGTCATAGCCTTTCCTTTTTTCTATGAAGTGTTTTTATTTTTTTTTTAAATCTTCTGTGCATTCCCTGAAAGAAAAGGGTTATGTTTTCCTTTTCTGAACCACCTTTTATTTCCTGCTCCTAAGCAAAGATGACTTCATGGTACTTAAACTTTAAGAGATACATTGCTGTTTTAAGTTAGTAAGAAAGAAAAAGTGGTGGAAAGACAAAGATGTAGGTGAAAAAACCTGTAAACAAAGGGAAGAGAAGGGGAGGGCAAGGAAAGTAGAAGGAATGATGTGGGGAAATGAAGGTAACAAGGAGAACATTTAGCATTGCTTTGTTGGCTAAAATATACAATATAACAAGTGGCAGAGACAGTAGAATTCTTTGATATGACCTCTAAATTTCAGATGAGATATTAACTCTCCTGCTTGGTATCTGTGAGTTCATTCATTACTGTTTATTTAGTGCTTAATAAAAGTCACATTTTGATTTAGAGGCTAGAACACAGCAATAAATGAAAGTCCCTATTCTGAGGATCTTCTTAGCGAAAGTAAGATTCCAGTTTGGATCTCCCAATTCCCAATTACTCTGCCTAAATCATTATACCCATGCCCTGGTGAAAATACTGAGGTTCTAAACCCGTTATATATTTTTGAAAGGAGTTGCTATATATTGTATCTCTTCATGCTAAGAATCTCTACCCCTAAACGTAATTGTATAAAACATCGAATTATTAATTAGAAATTGATTCATTATTTTCCTAACATCTATCATATCATATATCACTATTTGTATATCATATATCATAACAGGAGGTATGATATACTCATTGCAAAAAAAAAAATAAAGCCCTAATGGTTGGTGGATAAGAGGAGCAAAGAAGTCATTCTTAGCAAGTTTCATTCTTTCATGTTTATTTTTCCAATCTTTTAGAATTTTAGAGTTATTTTCACAAACAACTCCTCACATATAGTTGCAGTATAGAAAACATGCTTAGAAAAAAGTAAAATCTTCAGTTCAGTTCAGTTGCTCAGTCATATCCAACTCTTTGTGATCCCATGGACTGCAGCACACCAGGCTTCCCTGTCCATCAACTCCCGGAACTTGCTCAAGCTCATGTCCATTGAGTCAGTGATGCCATCCAACCATCCCATCCTCTTCCATTCCCTTCTCCTCCCACCTTCAATCTTTCCCAGCATTAGGGTCTTTTCCAATGAGTAAGTTCTTCACATCAGGTGACTCAAATATTGGAGTTTCAGCTTCCACATCAGTCCTCTCAAAGAATATTCAGGACTGATTTCCTTTAGAATAGACTGGTTGTATCTCCTTGCTGTGCAAGGGACTCTCAAGAGTTTTCTCCAACAACACAGTTCAAAAGCATCAATTCTTCTATGCTCAGCTTTCTTTATAGTCCAACTCTCACATGCATGGCTATTGGAAAAAACCATAGCTTACAAGAGGATAAAGTCTTATGAGAGGATTTTAAAGTACTTGGAAAAACTGCATATGACAAACAAATGAAAGAGATGAAAATGTGCTACTACATTTTTACTTATCTTTCTTGGAAAATGTAGAAGAAAGTGAATTCCTTTGGGTTCATTCAAACAGGGCATATAGTTGAAAGATACTCCATGTGATACTGAACAAGCTAGACATCTTCTCACTACAAACCTCTGTGAGTTGTTGTGTGTGTCTTTGTTTAGAATCATATTGCTGAATTAACACATGTTATAGAGCATATGTATGTGTTTTGCTCCAGCATGTGTGCTCATGCCTGCTTAGACTGTTCAACTTCTTACAACACCATGGACTATAGCCCATCAGGCTCCTCTGTCCATGGGATATTCCAGGGGAGAATACTGGAGCGAGTTGTCATTTCCTACCACAGGGTACCTTCTCAACCCAAGAAATGAACCTGAGTTTCCTGTGTCTACTACATTGCAGGCAGATACTTTACCCATTGAGCCATTCAGAAAGTGGAAAGCCCAGTATGTGTATAGGTGAAAATAAACATTATTCTGCCAAAAAAAAAAAAAAGTTTGCTATTTTTTTTTTTTTCTGAGGAGAGATTTAAAGAAAATGTTCAAGAGCTTTTTCCAATAAAATGTTAACAGTCATGTGTCAGGGAGGTCTAAAATCTTCTCTTGTTTTGCCATTCTTTTTCTTATTTTGGCCTCTCTGCCTTTTCTTTCCTTTTCTTTTTTCCCCCCATGAGTAAATATCTGTCGCTTCATCAGTGTCAAATGTCTGCATACTGTGAGGCTACTCCCACCTCCAACTTTGATTTCTGTTGAATTCCTTCCTTTCCAGGCATTTCAAATCCTTTACATTCCTTTCTTTATCCTGTTTTAGAAAGATCAAAGTTACAGAAATTTGCATTGTTGATTGGATTAGAGTGATAAAACAGTGGCAGACTTTATTTTATTTATTTTTTTGCTTCAAAATCACTGCAGATGGTGACTGCAGCCATGAAATTAAAAGACACTTGCTTCTTGGAAGAAAAACTATGACCAACCTAGATGGCTTATAAAAAGCAAAGAACATGCTGTGCTGACAAGGTCTGTCTAGTCAAAGATATGGTTTATCCAGTAGTCATGTGAGGATGTGAGAACTGGACAATAAAAAATGACTGAGTGCCAAAGATTGATGTTTTCAGACTGTGGTGCTGGATAAGACTCTTTAGAGTCCCTTGGACTGCAAGATCAAATTAGCCAATCCTAAAGAAAATCAACCCTGAATATTCACTGAAAGGACTGATGCTGAAGCTGAAGCTCCAGTACTCTGGCCACTTGATTCAAAGAACTGACTCATTGGAAAAGACCGTGATGCTAGAAAAGATTGGAGGCAGGAGGAGAAGGGGGCAGGCAACGGAGGATAAGATGGTTGGATGGCATCACTGACTCAATGGAGATGAGTTTGAGCAAACTCATGGAGATGGTGAAGGACTGGGAAGCCTGGCATGCTGCAGTCCATGGGGTCACAGAGTCAGACATGACTTAACAACTGAACAACAACAAAGGCAGCCTTATGTAAACGGGGCATCTGGTGACCCCAAATATGATGGAATTGTTGCAGGAAGGGAGACTCCTTCCAGGGCCCAAAACTGGGCTCTCGTCTAACACTTGGGAATGAATTGTCCAAGGTAACAAATGTGCTGACAAAGCAAGAGATTTTACTGGGAAATGACACCTGGGTGGAGAGCAGTAGGGTAAGGGAACCCAGGTGATCATCTCTGCCACCTGGCTTGCAGTCTAGGGTTTTATGGTGATGGGATTAGTTTCCAGGTTGTCTTCAGCCAATCATTCTGACTCAGAGTCCTTCCTGGTGGTGCACGCCTTGTTCAGCCAAGATGGATGCCAGAGAGAAGTATTCTGAGAGGTGGTCGGATATATGGTGTCTCCTTTTGACCTTTCCCAAACTCTTCTGGTTAGTGGAGACTTATTAGTTCCCTGTTCCTTACCAGGACCTCCTGTTCTAAAACAACTCATGCAAGTGGTTACTATGGTGCCTGGCCAGGGTGGGCAGTTTCAGTGTGCTTCCCCTAACAGAATCACTGGTAAATAATACATTGAACTGTATATAAATCCCAGTCCCAGGTGGCCCTAATGGTAAAGAATCCACCTGCAAATGAGATTCAGATTCAGACCCTGGCTCTGGAAGATCCCCTGAAAGAGGGCATGGAAATCCACTCCAATAGTCTTGCCTGGAGCATCCCATGGACAATGGAGCCTTGTAAGCTATGATCCATATTGTGGCACATGATTAAAGCAATTTACCATGCACACAGGCACCCAATCTTAATGTATCATTGTTCATCTGTAAATCTTTGGGGAAATTAGCTAAATAATCTTGAGTTTCAGTTATTTCTTGTCAAAATTAGTCTATTTATATTGAAGTTTGTGGGTGAGAAAGGCTAAAATCCAATCTAGCTATTTTCTAAGATTGTTTGAAAACAAGGATGAAGCTGTCCTTCCACACTCATCCTCCAACTCCTGTGCAGAAATAAACAAACCAAATCTCATCAAAATGAGGTTTGGAGAAGGGAAAGCTACCCACTCCAGTATTCTGGCCTGGAGAATTCCGTGGACTTTATAGTCCATAGGGTTGCAAAGAGTCGGACACGACTGAGAGACTTTCACTTTCATGCTCTAAGATTCCATTGTTCACCCACACGAAGATGTTAACATCATGCTAACCAAATGCACTCTTTAACTGGCTGATAGAATTCTAAAACATCAATACCCTACTCTTAAAAGTATAGTTCTTTCAAAATTTGTGTCTCCAATCTCAGCCTCTCTAATGAACTCAAGATAAAATATTTTATGATCTATTTAATTCAAGTCTTTGAAATCCAGTGAGTATTTTACACTTAAAAGGCATCACAATTTGGATGCTAAAATTCTATTACTTGACCTGTATTTGGATGTCATAAAATTTACAGTTAAAAAGTAGAGTCACAAACCAAGATGATCCAAACATAAAGTAAGTTTTTAAATAACTGAATTGAGTAGCAGTTTTAAATTTAAATTCAGTGAATTTCTACTAGTCAGATGGTAAAGAATCTGCCTGAAAATGCAGGAGACGGGTTCAGTCCCTGGTTTGGGAAGATCCCCTGGAAAAGGGAATGGCTACCCACTCCAATTTTCTTGTCTGGAGAATTCCATGAACAGAGGAACTTGAAAGGCTGCATTCCAAGGGTTGCAAAAAGTTGGACACAGCTGAGCAACTATCATGGTCACAATTCTGTCTCAAAATTATGGATTCACAAACTGAATCTTAACCCTATCCTCTAATCTACTTCTTCCTTAGGCTTCAAGATTGTAGTACCTGGCACTGTTATTTACCTATGGGCTTTGAGAAACCTATATGCAGGTCAGGAAGCAACAGTTAGAACTGGACATGGAACAACAGACTGGTTCCAAATAGGAAAAGGAGTATGTCAAGGCTGCATATTGTCACCCTGTTTATTTAACTTATATGTGGATTACATCATGAGGAACGCTGGGCTGGAAGAAGCACAAGCTGGAATCAAGATTGCTGGGAGAAATATCAATAACCTCAGATATACAGATGACACCACCCTTATGGCAGAAAGTGAAGAGGTACTCAAAAGCCTCTTGATGAAAGTGAAAGAGGAGAGTGAAAAAGTTGGCTTAAAGCTCAACATTCAGAAAAATGAGATCGTGGCATCTGGTCCCATCACTTCATGGGAAATAGATGGGGAAACAGTGGAAACAGTGTCAGACTTTATTTTTTGGACTCCAAAATCACTGTAGATGGTGATTGCAGCCACGAAATTAAAAGACCCTTACTCCTTGGAAGGAAAGTTATGACCAGCCTAGATAACATATTGAAAAGCAGAGACATTACTTTGCCAACAAAGGTCCATCTAGTCAAGGCTATGTTTTTTCCCGTGGTCATGTATGGATGTGAGAGTTGGACTGTGAAGAAAGCTGAGCGCTGAAGAATTGATGTCTTTGAACTGTCTTGTTGGATAAGACTCTTGAGAGTCCCTTGAACTGCAAGGAGATCCAACCAGTCCATTCTAAAGGAGATCAGTCCTGGGTGTTCATTGGAAGGACTGATGCTAAAGCTGAAACTCCAATACTTTGGCCACCTCATGCGAAGAATTGACTCATTGGAAAAGACTCTGATGCTGGAAGGGGTTTGGGGGCAGGAGGAGAAGGGGACGACAGAGGATGAGATTGCTGGATGGCATCACCGACTCAATGGACATTAGTTTGAGTGACCTCCGGGAATTGGTGATGGACAGGGAGGTCTGGGGTGCTGCGATTCATGGGTTTGCAAGGAGTTGGACACAACTGAGTACTGAACTGAACTGAACTGAACTGAAGGTCAAAAAACTTGAAGTCAGCCTTAACTCCATTTTATCTTTACTCCTCACATCCAGGGTCCAGGAAATTGTGATATATATATATTTTTAAAAATCTGACCACCATTCACTACCTCTGCTGTTAAAAAAGTAGGCATCCTGTCCCAAATCTTTACTGATTCTTTTTCTCTCACTTTTAGTACCTTTATGCTGTTTTCCAGACTATTAGTCCAACTGATCTTTTTAATCTGAATGTGCTACTTTTTCACTCAAAGTTCCTCTTTTTTTTTTTTTTTTTAATCATTCAAAAATTAAGTACTCAAATCCAAAGTCCTGATGTGATCTAGTCACTGCCCACTCTGGTAAATTATCCATCATCTGCCTCTCACTACAAATTGTCCAACGTTTTGTATTAATTTTTCTCTGAACACAGGAAGCATATCAAGGCAAGGCTTTATCTCTGCAAGTCCCCTCAAAATTCTTTCTCATCTAGTTGTCTGGCCAACACTTTCTTCTTTTCATTGAGGTTCTCCTTGACCTCCTTAAAAAACAAACAAACAAAAAAACACACCTTTCCTTCTCACATATCAATTATACTTCCTTTTAACCAGTCCCATTGTCAACTTTTCAGAACTCTTATCACATGGAGAGCTACCATAGCATATTTATTGAGAGCACAGATTTTGGAGCCATTTTTCCTGGGTTTCACCTTTTACTAGTTGTGTGACCTTGATCAATTTCACCTTGCTGCTCTGTGCCTTGATTTCTACAACTCTACAAATGAAGATAATAATAGTATCTTGAGAATATTGATGCTATTTTATCTAAAGGGCTTAAAACAGTGCCTAATACACAGGTAATACCTAATAGTTATTTGTTATTATTTATTTCTCCTATTAGGGCAAAAGATACATGAGAAAGGATGATTTGTCAGTTTATTTACTGAAATCTTCCTAGATCTTAGATAAATACTTGGCTTATGTTCTTGCTAAATGAATACACAAATAGAAAGACTAAAGTTGAAAAATAGACATAAAGATGGAATAAGAAGTCAACAAATAATTATAATGAAATAACACTTGTAGGAAATACGTAAACAGGAGAATTTGGAGAATAGAGGGTAAAATTGTTTTTCTATTAGTTATTGTTTAATTGTTTTTCTATTAGTTTCACTCCTTTTTAAAACCACATTTATGCATCCACCTCTTTATTTATTATTTTACATCATTATAGCTAACTTGCCTTGATTTATCAATGGGGCAAATCGAGTGACATTCAAGATGCTTTATTTGAAAATATGCCACATAATGCAATTTAGAGAGGACCATGTCAATAATTTGGAAGCTATTCATTTTTTGTCTGTACTACTGCCAAATATTGACACTGCTTTACCTCTCTCATTTTTAGTTTTCTTATGAATGGAATAAAAGAATTGTATTAAGTAGTTATTGTTAACCTTTTACTTTTCTAATTTGTTGAATTTTTTGTTATACTCTTGCATTCCTGTGAATGTGTTCTATCTGCCTCTGTCGTCTCTCTGTCCTTAATTGGGACCAGTAGAAGCAGCTTAAATAATGTTAATTTTATGGTAAATATAGCATAATTACAAAGATAAACATCAAGTGTAATATTATATGCTATACATGCATACTCAATGATAGTTGAATTTTATGTTATTTGAATTAGCATTGGTAATACTTTCTAACCTTGAATAACCTTGAATTTACCATAACAACAGGGTAAAATGAATTGCTGTTAATTGATACCAAAGATAAGCGAGATGAAAATGAGGAGTTAAAAGTAAATGAAATAGAGAAAAGAAGGGCACCAAGTATTGAGTTGGCCAAAATGTTCATTCAAGTTTTCCGTAATATCTTATGGAAAAATCCAAGCAAAGCTTTTGGCCAAACCAATATTACAAATGGACAAAACAAGGGCAAACAAAGACTCTATAGCCAGGGTTTGCATATTTCTTATGACTTCAAACTCCTTATTTTACAAATTAATCAAAAGTACTTCCTGGTGGAATAAGGGAATAGAGAGAACAGCAAACATTTACAGTTCCACATCTGATTTCCAGAGTAGACACCTCATTCAGTGAGGATATGCTGTCATGAATTTGCAAGATACCTGAATAATTTTGACTTCAAATGTGAGTACTTGTGTTTTTTTTTTTTTCCTTTAACAGAATTTCTAGAAGTAGGGACTATCACAAAGAGTACCTCAGAGGTAGAATGAGGTCTTTTCAAGCATTCTGCTGAGTATGCTGGCTGTTTCCCTTGTTCATCAGATGGTATCGGAGTTTGAATACTATGTCATCAGTCAATGATATACGAAAACAGAAAAATAGAAGAGAAATATGCAGAGGAGATCTCTCTTTTTTTAGCGACTCTCTCTTTCCATCAAGAAGGAATGTTGCTTCTGGAAGCATCTGATATTTTCTCTGATGGTCTGTTCTAAGCCAGCCACTGGCAAAACAAGCAAATTAGACTAAATATGGTTCATTTTCTGAGTTTAGGTTATCATTTAAACACATTGACACACCTTATTACAATTTATTGGAGTTTTTTTGTTTGCTTGTTTGTTTTAGCAGAGAAGTAGTGGTGAAGGACAGGCTGTTGGGAGATAATAAAAGGGTTTTTTATTTGTCGTTCTCGCTCTCCACATATCCTTTAAGAAATAGTTGTGAACCAGAGCTATATTACCTGTTTCCTTGTATAAGACTATGCTCTATTTCTTTACCTTTTATTTTAATATGACTTTCTCTCTGCCAAATGAAAAAATGGAGCCCTTATTTTGAATGGTATTACTGCAGATTTTTGTATTAAAGCTGATAAACACACATGAAAACTAATTTCTGGAGCTCCTATGTAGTGGTGTACTTAATGATTTTATGGTTTTTAATTACCATAACTTCTGACTTTTGTTGATCTGCACAAAGTGAAAAATAGGAGTAAGAGTGTACAAATCACTTATAAAGCATTTTAGGAAAATAAGTCCTGCTCTTTAGCCATAGTTGTTTCAACCATTTTCCTTGTGAAAATATTTTGGGAAAACTGGGTTACCAATAGAGCAAAGGTCTTTACTGAGAGATTTTTCAACCACCAAAATAACAAAACACGTGTTGCTTTTATATTAAATAGGGGTTAAGTCTTCAGAGTCAAACTGGTTTAGCTTCTAATGTCTATTGCATCACACTAATTGTGTGAACTTGGGATGAAACACCTAAACTTCCTGGTCCTAAATTTCCTTTGTTGCCCAATAGTAATTAATACTTGCCTCTTTCTTCAAAAACTATTAGCATCTAACGAGATGATATATATAAAGCAACAAATATATCTTTGGACTGGCCTATACTGAATTCTACAATATTGTGTATGATATATTATTGTTGTGATGTTTTATCCACATAAGCTAAATATTTTTTCATTTTAACATCTCTGAAATAGAGAGAGATGCTTCTTTTACTTGATGATATCTTACAATAGTTCTTTTTATTTAGTAGTTGTTGATGTCATTATCATGGCCTGCACATGGGTAAATCAAAATGTTATTTCTAGTGTTAAACCTGGACATCTACAACTGCTAGAAGTTTCAGTCAACAAACCACTAAAAGACCATTTGATAAAGAAATATGGGTCCTAGTTGTTATTATCTGAAGATATTATGTCCATGCTCCCTGGTAAAATACATATGTCATCATCGACACTTCAGAATAAATATCATTATAGTGCAAGAAAATTTGGAGACAATAATGGAGTACTTTCTTGATGGAACTGAGGACAATACTGTAAGAAAATAATAATTCTGAATCACAAAATACGATTTAGCAAGATTGAACTCTGAATGAAAGAAGATTTATGAATACCTTAACCAATGTACTTTTCTTCTATTTTTCTTTGTAAATACACATGAATAATATAGGGCATTACTAAATACATATAAAGAACTTTGTCAATCAAAATTTTTAAAAGCTTTGAAATTTCTAAGTCACAATATTTTAAAATATTTTTTAAATTAAAGTGATACCTAGAAAATGCCTATAGAATTAAATGCTAATAACTGTCAAAAGCCCTGGAGATACCATGGAGAACAAAATAAAGAATAGAGTCAAGCTCTAGTGGAACTTACATTCTATTAGGAAACACAGACAACAGACAAATATGTGACAGTAATTGGAAATTATAAATGTAATAAAGACAACTAAACAGAACATGTAGACAGATACTGATGATATAATGCTGATTTATTTCTCTAATATTTTTCATTAACTGAAGTACGTGCTAAAGTCATCCATAATATAATGTATAGATAATGTATTTCTAGATATGACACTGTCTTTTCAAGAAGGATCATGTAATATTGCTAAATATATGTTTTATTTATTTGTTAGTGTGTGAGTGTGTGTGTATTTGTGTGTCATTGAGGACTAAAAACCAAAGGCTATTGTCAACTGTTAGAATTAGTTTTATTGTTGGAAATAAAGAAGTATTCTATATGGGTAAAACATTTACCATAAAGTGTTCATCTGTGTCTTTTATTATGGCATTTTAATAATGTATTAGATAATTATACACCTATATATTTTATTCACTGTATAATTTATTATAATGCCATAAACAATATATAGTTTATTATAATAATGTTACTTGTAATAGAGTTTATTACAAAATTTACTTAAGGTGCTCAAAATTTTTATTATTTTGATATATAAAACATAAATATACAAAAATTATCTTTTAATGTAATTAAAAAAGCAAATAAAGATAAAAATAAATTCTTAAATAGTAGGTAGAATACAAATTGCATGTTGTCATGGTAACCCAAAATATCAGAAATGTTGGAATATCTTACAGAATTGGCAAACACAGCTTCAACACATTCACTTCAGAATCTGCCTCATGTAGTGATATATTATGCCTTTAGCTACAATTTAATTCATGTCTTATCATCTAATGAGTAACATGAATGACTGTCAATGAACCAAATATGTTATTATAGAAAATATATTTTTAAAAGATATGAAATCAAAGTGAATATTGTACGAGTACCATCGATTCAGACTTCCTTGTCATCACACATTAATTAAATAGTTATTTTAAGAATTCTGTCAAAGATTTTCAAACAGAACAACTTATGTTCAGTTCTTATACCTGTATGCTATCTCACTGTGGAATTTCCTGTTTCTATTTCTTTTTCTTCTTGCAGTTGTCAATCAGGGGTATATTTAAAATGTACAAGGGTATATAATTAAAATGTACATTGTAATACTTTTCCAAATAAATAGCCTATTTGAACTAAAACAAAGAAACTACCATGGAATCCTGCTTTTTAAAAAACAGTACAGAATATATACAATTATTTAACAGTAAATATATTCAAGTATAGTTTTGAGGCTTCAGAGTTAAGTTCAATTTGGAATTGTTCATATGCCCCTTAAGGCTATTTAATCTATGTGCATCTTAATTCAAATAGTACTTTTAATGGATAACAAACATTCCTTTTTCTCACAATCACGAGTTTGTGCTTCTACTATTTGAAAAGCAGAATCCAAATAGGCAAAATGAATGCCAAATAAATGCAAAATATTCTTTTTTTTTTTAACTATTTTTTCTGTCTCATTAGTCTATGCTTCCTCTGACACCAAAATTCTTTTTAAAATTACTGCATAATTTCAGTATTATTGAAAATTCTCCAGTTGATTCTAGATACATGAAATTTTAAACAAACCTAACCAAGACAGGCCTTTGGGGGAGGAAAATGGGCATATCTCCCTCTCAAGGTCTTGAGGGTTGTAACTGCCAAGAAGTTGATCTCATTGTCCTGGATGAACAGTTTGCTGTATGACAAGGTGTTTTCAATAACTTGTTGGGATATTGTGATTGAACGATATTGCATTTTTACGTGAATGGAATCTTATTAACTTTTTTCTCCATCCCCCACATTCACAATCAAATAACAGAGGAAGATATTGAGTCAGTGGTTATAGATTATCTCATTATATTTCATGAGTGCACTTCTCAGAAACATATGGTTCTGATACTCATCACAATTAATTCTTAATAAATGCTCTATCCTTGACCACATTTTGGAAAAAAAAAATTACCAATTTATTGTGAGAGAAGTACTTGGCATTTGCTAATAGCAGCTATACAAATTGTTTTCTACACATCACTGTTTTCATTTTAATAATAGTTTATTAACTGTACATTCTTAGGTAATGTCCTAATATTTAAATTTTGTAATGTTCAAAATGACTAATTTTTTGGCTTCAACCACCAAAATTGTGCTGCTGGATCTCTCATGTTTATTTCTAGATTAGAGAATGTTTGCATCCATCTTAATTTAATATCATTAAAATAAAGAGCAAGGTAAGATTTTAGGTTTACCAAATTCTCAATAATGCACAGGTTATTAGTTTGGCAGGTCATTTGGGGGGAATAGGAAAGGGAGTTTGTTTTATCAGCATTATCTCCATTCTAGAGAATGTGTTGATAACCCTTTAAAATAATAGCAGAATTATAGTCTTTATGCTTGAGAGCTTGAACTGAATACAGACATAAGAAATAAAGAAACATAATGATAATGAAGATGTATGTATAAAAGTGAAGAAAATGATCACTTTTAAATTCTAACTAATGGATTTGTCCATTGGTCTCTTCACTCTTCTAGTCCTTTTCATTACCACAAAAGAATCATCCTTCAGAGCTCTCAGAACTTTCTTACCAATCTACCAAATACCAATAATAATAATAATTGCACAGTCCCATTTCTTAAGAGCTTGCTATAAATCGGTGATGTATGGGGGAGGAAATGGCAATCCACTCCAGTATTCTAGTTGGGAAAATCCCATGGATAGAGGAGACTGGTGGGCTACAGTTCATGGAGTTGTAAAGAGTCAGATACTACTGAACAACTGAGTCCGTGGATCAATAATATAGTTTCAGAGTAGATTTTAAAACTCCACAAATATTTATTTTTTGTCTATCCTAGAACTGAATTTAGTGTTTTGATTTCGTTCTTAATTTTGCTATTCAGAAGATGATTAATATCATTTATTTTTCTTACACTCACTGTCACTCATTTATCATATCACATGTGCATGGACCAGTTAGAAATTTTAGGTTAATACTCTGGGCTTCCTTCAAAGCTCAGTTGGTAAAGAATCCAGCTGCAACGCAGGAGACCCTGGTTTGATTCCTGGGGCGGGAAGATCTGCTGGAGAAGGGATAAGCTATCCACGCCAGTATTCTTGGGCTTCCCTTGTGGCTCAGAATCTGCCTGCAATGCGGGAGATCTGGGTTTGATCCTTGGGTTGGGAAGATGCGCTGGAGAAGAAAAAGTCTACCCGCTCCAGTTTTCTGTCCTAAAGAATTCCATGGACATTATGGGTCCATGGGTTCACAGAGTCAGACTCGACTGAGTGACTTTCACCTTCTAGTATAAATATAAGTTTAAGAATATTGTTCATGTCAGTATTTTCATTTTAATCAGAATCAAAGCTTTAAATTAGAATGATGAAATGGTAATAATAGAGTATTGAGCAGGGGGCAATATTTCTCTTTATTAGTACATTTAAATAAAGCATCACTCAATTTAGGTTTTTTCTAATGCCTACAAGTAAATTCTATTCTTTAGGTTTCTAGAATTCAAAACATTTCACAGATTCAATCTAAATTAAGCTAGTTAATATATTTCATATCATAGATAACACATTTTTGAAGCAGATAAGAAAATAGTATGTGTCCTAAAATGCATTCTTATGTGTTAGGCAAAGTAGCTATGAACTTAGTTTATAAATATTAAACAGTACTGATTGTGTATTAGTAACTATAGGAATATTATCCTTGACTTCCAGTAATTTAAATTCTAAATAACACAAGGCCACCTATCGCTCATCTTTTATTTATGCTTTAAACTTCTCCTAAGATGTGTGAAGCTTGAGTATGAGTATTTAATCAAAAGAAGTATAATATTTGGGAAACGTTTGGGGAGAATATTCTTATAAGAAATGTATCTGGGAGTCTGTTGATAATATAGAACTTAATGTATAATTTTATTAATTTGGAAGAAACTACTTTGAACCAGTTGAAGAAACCAGTGTTGCTTCTATGTCAGAACATCAGAGAAGTGTTTAAGAATTTAAGAAATGTCAGAGAAGTATTTAAGAATTTTACACATTTATGGTGAAATAATAAATGATTTTTATGTGTATATACTTTAATAAAACTGAAATAAATGCAGGATAAATATTAAAAAAAAATTCTAACTTTAATAATGATTTTGATGATGATATTAACATACATAAAAGTATAAGCATAAAATCTGGACACTATTCTAATAATTTTATACATTTTATATTATTAAGCCTTCTTTATAATTCCATGAAGGGATCATTGTTAATCCAACTTTACAATTAAAAAAAACATCAAGAATTAGTTACCTGCTCAAGGTCATGCAGCTTATAAATGTCAAACATAGTATCAGAACCAAGGGAGCCCTGACTTTTAACACTATGTTGACACCTCCTCCTTGTAAATTTCAATGTTCTCTTGGCAACCCAGAACCATAATTCTTTATCTGCTCCTTCTTAGTCTATTCATTGCTTTTGCCTTCCCAACTTTTGAATATTTGTGAACCAGAGTTTAGTTCTAAAATCTTATGATATTCTCATCTTGCACCTAGTTAACTTGTTAATGTTTAATAAAGTAATGTACTTCAAAGAGAGATTAAGGTAGATTAAGATGTTTCTTCAGTTCAGTTCAGTTCAGTTCAGTCGTGCAGTCGTGTCCGACTCTTTGCCACCCCATGAATCACAGCACGCCAGGCCTCCGTGTCCATCACCAACTCCTGGAGTTCACTCAAACTCATGTCCATCGAGTCGGTGATGTCATCCAGCCATCTCATTCTCTGTTGTCCCCTTCTCCTCCTACCCCCAATCCCTCCTACCATCAGACACTTTTCCAGCGAGTCAACTCGTTGCATGAGGTGGCCAAAGTATTGGAGTTTCAGCTTTAGCATAAGTCCTTCCATTGAACACCCAGGACTGATCTCCTTTAGAATGGACTGGTTGGATCTCCTTGCAGTCCAAGGGACTCTCAAGAGTCTTCTCCAGCACCACAGTTCAAAAGCATCAATTCCTCGGTGCTCAGCTTTCTTCACAGTCCAACTCTCTCATCCATACATGACCACGGGAAAAACCATAGCCTTGACTAAACGGACCTTGGTTGGCAAAGTAATGTCTCTGCTTTTTAATATGCTATCTAGGCTGGTCATGACTTTCCTTCCAAGGAGTAAGCGTCTTTTAATTTCATGGCTGCAATCAGCATCTGCAGTGATTTTGGAGCCCAAAAAAATAAAGTCTGACACTGCTTCCACTGTTTCCCCATCTATTTCCCATGAAGTGATGGGGCCAGATGTCATGATCTTCGTTTTCTGAATGTTGAGCTTCAAGCCAACCTTTTCACTCTCCTCCTTCACTTTCATCAAGAGGCTTTTGAGTTCCTCTTCACTTTCTGCCATAAGGGTGGTGTCATCTGCATATCTGAGGTTATTGATATTTCTCCCAGCAATCTTGATTCCAGCTTGTGCTTCTTCCAACCCAGCGTTCCTCATGATGTACTCTGCATATAAGTTAAATAAGCAGGGTGACAATATACAACCTTGACGTACTCCTTTTCCTATTTGGAACCAGTCTGTTGTTCCATGTCCAGTTCTAACTGTTGCTTCCTGACCTGCATACAGGTTTCTCAAGAGGCAGGTCAGGTGGTCTGGTATTCCCATCTCTTTCAGAATGTTCCACAGTTTATTGTGATCCACACAGTCAAAGGCTTTGGCATAGTCAATGAAGCAGAAATAGATGTTTTTCTGGAACTCTCTTGCTTTTTCCATGATCCAGCAGATGTTGGCAAATTGATCTGTGGTGCCTCTGCCTTTTCTAAAACCTGCTTGAACATCCTGAAGTTCACAATTCACATATTGCTGAAGCCTAGCTTGGAGAGTATTGAACATGACTTTACTAGCGTGTGAGATGAGTGCAATTGTACAGTAGTTTGAGCATTTTTTGGCATTCCCTTTCTTTGGGATTGGAATGAAGACTGACCTTTTCCAGCCCTGTGGCCATTGCTGAGTTTTCCAAATTTGCTGGCATATTGAGTGTCGCACGTTCACAGCATCATCTTTCAGGATTTGAAATAGCTCAATTGGAATTTCATCACCTCCACTAGCTTTGTTCGTAGTGATGCTCTCTAAGGCCCACTTGACTTCACATTCCAAGATGTCTGGCTCCAGGTGAGTGATCACACCATCGGAATTATCTTGGTCGTGAAGATCTTTTTTGTACAGTTCTTCTGTGTATTCTTGCTACCTCTTCTTAATATCTTCTGCTTCTGTTAGGTCCATACCATTTCTGTCCTTTATCGAGCCCATCTTTGCATGAAATTTTCCCTTGATATCTTTAATTTTCTTGAAAAGATCTCTTGTTTTTCCTATTCTGTTGTTTTTCTCTATTTCTTTGCACTGATCACTGAGGAAGGCTTTCTTATCTCTCCTTGCTATTCTTTGGAACTCTGCATTCAGATGCTTATATCTTTCCTTTCCTCCTTTGCTTTTCACTTCTCTTCTTTTCACAGCTATTTGTAAGGCCTCCTCTGAAAGCCATTTTGCTTTTCTGCATTTCTTTTCCATGGGGATGGTCTTGGTCCCTGTTTCCTTTACAATGTCACAAACCTCCGTCCAGAGTTCATCAGGCACTCTATCAGATCTAGACCCTAAATCTATTTCTTACTTCCACTGTATAATCATAAGGGATTTGATTTAGGTCATATCTGAATGGTCTAGTGGTTTTCCCTACTTTCTTCAACTGAAGTCTGAATTTGGCAATAAGGAGTTCATGATCTGAGCCACAGTCAGCTCCTGGTCTTCTTTTTGCTACCTGTATAGAGCTTCTCCATCTTTGACTGCAAAGAATATAATCAATCTGATTTCGGTGTTGACCATCTGGTGATGTCCATGTGTAGAGTCTTCTCTTGTGTTGTTGGACGAGGGTGTTTGCTATGACCAGTGCGTTCTCTTGGCAAAACTCTATTAGCCTTTGCCCTGCTTCATTCCGTGCTCCAAGGCCAAATTTGCCTGTTACTCCAGGTGTTTCTTGACTTCCTACTTTTGCATTCCAGTCCCCTATAATGAAAAGGACATCTTTTCGGGGTGTTAGCTCAAAAAGTTCTTGTAGGTCTTCATAGAACTGTTCAACTTCGGCTTCTTCAGCATTACTGGTTGGGGCATAGACTTGGATTACTGTAATATTTAATGGTTTGCCTTGGAAACGAACAGAAATCATTCTGTCGTTTTTAAGATTGCATCCAAGTACTGCATTTTGGATTCTTCTGTTGACCATGATGGCTACTCCATTTCTTCTAAGGGATTCCTGCCCACAGTAGTTGATAGAATGGTCATCTGAGTTAAATTCACCCATTCCAGTCCATTTTAGTTCACTGATTTCTAGAATGTGGACGTTCACTCTTGCCATCTCCTGTTTCACCACTTCCAATTGGCCTTGATTCATGGACCTAACATTCCAGGTTCCTATGCAATATTGCTCTTTACAGCATCGGACCTTGCTTCTATCACCAGTCACATCCACAACTGGGTATTTGTTTCGCTTTGGCTCCATCCCTTTTTTCTTTCTGGAGTTAATTCTCCATTGATTTCCAGTAGCATACTGGGCAACTACCCAACTAGGGAATTCCTCATTCAGTATCCTATCATTTTGCCTTTTGATACTGTTCATGGGGTTCTCAAGGCAAGTATACTGAAGTGGTTTGCCATTCCCTCCTCCAGTGGACCACATTCTGTCAGACCTCTCCACCATGACCCTCCCGTCTTGGGTGGCCCCACACAGCATGGCTTAGTTTCATTGAGTTAAACAGGGCTGTGGTCCATATCATCAGATCAAAAGATTTTTCTACTACATAGTATTTCGTGGCTACTGGAGACACCTTCTTGTTAATGGAGTGAAATCTTAAATGAGATTGAGTTCTGTAGTTGTCACTTAAGGAAATCCAGGCCAACTCCAAAGTTTCATGTTGTTGAATATGAGTCTATTTTGAACCATGCAATGGCTGTGCTCTGTTTACTATTAGGTGCTAAGTTGTTTCAGTTGTGTGTGACTCTGTGCAACCCTATGGACTATAGCCCACCAAGCTCCTCTGTCCATGGGATTCTCCATGCAAGAAGATTGGAGGGAGTAGCCATGCCTTCCTTCAGGGGATCTTCCCAACCCAGGGTCTCTAACGTCTCTTTGCATTGGCAGGCAGAGTGTTCAACATTAGCACCACTTGAGAAGCACCTGAAAAGGCAGTAATTGATAATTATAGAATCTGATTAAAAAAAATCAAACCTTTCTGGGTCTTTATCCCTGATAATTTACAAAGGCCTAATATACTAAGGTCTTCCCTTTAGTGTGGGCTTCCCTTGTGGCTCAGCTGGTAAAGAATCCACCTGCGATGCAGGAGACCTGGGTTCAGTCCCTGGGTTGGGAAGATCCCCTGGAGAAGGGAAAGGCTACCCACTCCAGTATTCTGGCTTGGATAATTCTATGGATTGTATAATCCATGGTGTCAAAGTCAGACATGACTGAGTGACTTTGACTTCACTCCCTTTAGTGTATTATAGTTATAAATGTCGTGGGAACATGCCTGATGGCAAGCTGTTTTCCAAGACAGAAGAAACTTCTTCCATGGGGAAAAATCATTTTCCAAAAAAGCATAAAACAATAAAAAGGTAAATTTATAATGTATCACCTCTATCAGACAGACAGAGGACTAACTGATGCTGCTGTTTAGTCATTTCTGTTGTGTTGGACTCTGTGTGACCCTATAGACTATAGCCCACCAGGCTCCTAATTCTTCCTAAATATTTTCCTTTGATGAATGTGGTTAAATTGTGTATCATATTTTTAAGAACCAAAAAGATGCATTTTCATTCTCTGATTTAAAGTAGCTATCATCTACCTCTCCTCTCCAACACATATTCCACTTTCCTTTTCAAAGAACAGTAAGGAATAGAAGTCTGGTTCTAGATATATTAGATCATAGAGTGGTATTCCTATTTCCAAAAAATCAATAATTTCTTAAACTTGCACATAGGGGTATATATAACATACTCTTTATTAGATGCATAATGTGTTTTAAATAGTAGGGTACTACTAGGATAGTTCCCACAGAAAAAATGAAGCTTTGTATATGAGTTTATAAATATATATAATGGATATATATATATATAAATATATATAATGTTTTTGTGTGTTTGCTTGTGTGTGTGTAGATGTGAAAATAAGTAAATATATTCATATATACACATAGTTATGTACTAAGTGATGTTTCAGAAAGTAGATTATTACCTATATTTTTGAAACATATTGTCTGTACAAATACACTAAGAACTATTTTGTCAAAGACATTGGTTAATGGATAAAGCCTCTAAATATGGAAAAAAAAGTTTAATGACTTGCTTACTTCAACCTCTTATATTATAGAAGGCTACTGCATGGTGTTAGATATAGATGCAGTATCATCCATTTTATCAGTCCACAGATACATGGGTCGTATTTCCATTACTAAATATTCCCAGCAAGCTATCACCTTTTCAGAAAATTATGTTGTCATTATAATTGTCAACTACAAGCAAATATTAAGAGCTTGCTTCTTTATGTGCATTGCTAACTGCAGAATAATTAGTTGAAATTAGTTGAAAGGTTTTGTGATTTACATAAAGAGTCCATGATCTTTACAGTTTCATATATTATAGACACAATCATACAGCAACCTTAGGAAATAAAGATGGTGGTTTAGTTGCTAAGATGCGTACAACTTTTTCAACCCCATGGACTGTAGTTTACCAGGCTCCTTTGTCCATGGGATTCTCCAGGCAAGAATAACAGAGTGAGTTGCCATTTCCTTCTCCAGGGGATCTTCCTGATCCAGGAATCAAACCTGGGTCTCCTGCATTGCAGGCAGATTATTTATGGACTGAGCTATGAGGAAATAAAGATAGGAAATATCAACTGAAAGTAAGTATTTAAATATGTGATCAGTTCAGTTCGGTCACTCAGTCATGTCTGACTCTTTGTGACCCCATGAATCACAGCACTCCAGGCCTCCCTGTCCATCACCAACTCCCCGAGTTCACTCAAACTCATGTCCATCAAGTCGGTGATGCCATCCAGCCATCTCATTTTCTGTCATCCCCGTCTCCTCCTGCCCCCAATACCTCCCAGCATCAGACTATTTTCCAGTGAGTCAGCTCTTCGCATGAGGTGGCCAGAGTATTGGAGTTTCAGCTTTAGCATCAGTCCTTCCAATGAACATCCAGGACTGATCTTCTTTAGAATGGACTGGTTGGATCTCCTTGCAGTCCAAGGGACCCTCAAGAGTATTCTCCAACACCTCAGTTCAAACACATCAATTCTTTGGGAATCAGCTTTCTTCACAGTCCAATTCTCACATCCATACATGACCACTGGAAAAACCATAGCCTTGACTAGACGGACGTTGGTTGGCAAAGTAATGTCTCTGCTTTTTAATATGCTATCTAGATTGGTCATGATTTTCCTTGATAGACCAACATAAAACATTCACGTGTGTGTGCTAAGATGCTTCAGTTGTTTCCAACTCTTTGTAACGCTAAGGAATATAACCCACCAGGCTCCTCTGTCCATAAGGTTCTCCAGGAAAGAATATTGGAGTGGGTTTCCATCTCTCTGCAGGGGATCTTCCCAACACAGGGACTGAACCCACCTTTCTTATGTCTCCTGTGTTGGCAGACAGATTCTTTACCACTAGTGCAACTTGTGAAACCCCAAAGAGATTTGAAAGATTTGGTAAAGTGAGTTGGAATTAGACACACAAATTAAAAGAAAGAAATGATATGGATTTCAAAATGGATCAAGCATCTACTTTGATTATGTCATTTAAAGGACTTTTCAAGCATTGTTTCTTCCATGATTTGATGAAATTACCAACAAAAACAACACCAGTATTCAGTAATTCCTGTTAATCCACTGAAGAACTTCATTCTAATTCAACCATAATCTTGTGCATGTGTTTTAACTTTTTATTAGTTAGTACTCAGCAACCTAGTCAGTCACTCATAATGGTTATGGTGCATTTTATGTTGATCTGGTAAATAAAGGACATAGGGCAATGCCAAAAAAAAATTTTTTTTAAAGAAAACCTATCAAAGCAAGAAGTGAGAAATACCTTATTAAAGGAAGATATCAAATGAGAAAATATACATGGAAAAGAAAAAAGTTATATAAATATGTATATATTCCTGTGTCAAATATTTACTCTAAACAAGCTATGCAAATCCTCAGATACAGTTTAAGAATATAGAAAACAGGCAACAGTTTTGGTAAATAATTGATCCAAGCCCTGAGAAGACATTAATGAAAATGTGAAAATCAGGAAGAAACTATAACACAAAAAATGTCAAATATACTTCCTTTATTCTATTTTTTCCTCTATATTTTTCTTAAGTGCATCTTATGTGCTAACATCAGTGTGAAAATAAATGATAATCTAGGAAGAGGTGCTCAAGGAAATCACAGTCTATACTTAATACTAACAGTGGTTAAGTATTATTAATACTTGTAAATATCATGGAACCCTACAAGAAGGAATAAAACTGCAAAGGGAAGAGCCTTGAAAAGAAGCTTAGCATTGAGATTTGAAAGATAACTAGTAGGTAATTAGGTGGAAATGACAGATAAAAAGATAAAGATGGAAAAAAAATTTATAAAAAGTTTTGAAAGAAAAAAATAAGAGAATGAAATAGTTAAATCATTCAACAAATATTTATTTAAGACCTATCATGTGTCAATTATGTTAAGTCCAAAAAGAAATCTGGAAAATTTTATGTGCCTTAGATTGTATTCCCCTGGGGCAGAAATCAAGGGAAAATACTTGATTTAGGGTGAAACACCAGTAGAGGTGGGGCAGTGATATTGAGAAAGAAGAACTAATTGAGCTTCTTTACTAGATCAACTATCACAGCAATTTAACTCTGAGAAATGATATAGAACACCTTTCAAAATTTTCCAACTTGAGGTACAAGGAAACTGGGGCATTTATATGCCTGGGATTTGTATTCCAATCATATAGATGCAAAAATGACAATTTTTTCAAGTTGGTCGGCGCATACTGAGAACTTTAAAGATTATGGGTGAGTTACTGACAGAATCTGCTACAAATTATAAAATAGTAAATGTGTAAAGCAAATCATGTAATTATATATGATATTTAGTTATAAAAGTTTAAACTGGAAAATATTCAAAAAAATTTATTGGGGGTCATAATACATTTGCTGGTGAAGATTTCCTGTTAACATTTTGGATTTTCATTTATGTGAGTGTAGGAGAAGGCAATGGCAAGCCACTCCAGTACTCTTGCCTAGAAAATCCCATGGATGGAGGAGCCTGGTAGGCTGCAGTCCGTGGGGTCGCTAAGGGTCGGACACGACTAAGCGACTTCACTTTCACTTTTCACTTTCACACATTGGAGAAGGAAATGGCAACCCACTCCAGTGTTCTTGCCTGGAGAATCCCAGGGAAGGGGGAGCCTGGTGGGCTTCCGTCTATGGGATCACACAGAGTTGGACACGACTGAAGTGACTTAGCAGCAGCAGCAGCAGGATTCCTATAATGGATATGTTTGGTTTTCAGTAAGAAATATTAATCTATTTCTAATCCAATGATTAAAATGTCTAATTAGTCTCTGATACCTTGCTTTGTTATCCAGCAGATATTTATTGATCTTACATACACATCAGGAATTGTTAAGGGCACCTGAATACATCCATGAACACAACAAAACACTCTTATTAAAAAGAGTTATAAAGAAACTAAACAGGGAAATGTGATACAGAGTGACTTGAGTGGTCACAAAAAGTCCTCTTAGAAGAGTCAGCATTAACAATATTACCTTTACAGGATTACAGGAAGGAGCAAACCAAGCAAAGGTTTGTTAAAATCTCATCCCAGACAGAGGATGATATTCCTTTGGCAATATATATATATATTTTAAATTATTATTTACTGGAGTATAGTTTCTTTTCAGGGTTATATTAGTTTCTACTCTACAGCAAAGTGAGTCAGCTATATATTTACATATATCCTCTCTTTTTTTTTTAATTTCCTTCCCATTTAGGTCACCATAGAGCGCTGAGTGGAGTTCCCTGTGCTATACAGTAGGTTCTCATTAGTTATATATTTTATACATAATAGAGTATATATGACAGGGCTTCCCTGGTGGTTCAGATAGCAAAGAATCTGCCTGCAACACAGGAGACTCAGCTTTGATCCCTAAGTCAGGAAGATCCCCTGGAGAAAGGAATTGCTACCCACTCTAGTATTCTTGCCTGGAGAATTCTGTAGATGGAGGAGCCTGGCAGGCCGCAGTCCATGGGATAGCAAACAGTCAGACATGACTGAAGTGACTTATCATGCAAACACGTACATATATGTCAGTCCCAAACTCCCAATTCATCCCACTCCCCCTCGCCTAAGCGCCCCCCTCGTTCATACCTCCATTCTTTATGTCTGTGTCTCCATGCCTGCTTTGCAAACAAGTTCATCTGGATCATTTTTCTAAATGCCACATATAATCAATATTATATGATTTTATTTATCTCTATCTGAATTACTTCAGTTGAATGACAGTCTCTAGATCATTGCACAGTTTCAAATTGCACAGTTTCATTCCAATTTATGGTTGAGTAATATTCTGTTGTATATATGTACCACATCTTCTTTAATCATTCTTCAGCTGATGAACATTTAGGTTGCTTTTTTGTCCTGGCTTTTGTAGATTTTGTCCTGCTTTCATGTCCTGCAATGAATATTGGGATTCATGAATCTTTTGGAATTATGATTTTCTCTGAGTATACGTCCAAGAGTGGGATTTCTGGGTCATATGATAGTTCTATTTTTACCTTTTTAAGGATCTTCCATACTGTTCTGCATAGTGGCTGTATCAATTTAACTTCCTATGGACAGTGTAAAAAGGTTCTTTTCTCTCCACATCTTCTCCAACATTTATTGTTTGTAGATTTTATTGATGGTCATTCTGACCAGTCTGAGACCATACCTCATTGTAGTTTTGATTTGCATTTCTTTAATAATTAGTGATGTTGAGCATCTTTTCATGTATTTGTTGGCCATCTATAGTGCCTTTTTTGAGGAAATGTTTTTTAGGTCTTCTGCCCATTTTTGATTGGGTTGTTTGTTTTTATTTTGATATTGAGTTGTTTTTATATTTTGACAAAGGGATATTAATCCCTTGTCAGTGCTTCTTTTGCAAATATTTTCTCCCATTCTGAGGGTTGTCTTTTAGTCTTATTTATGGTTTCTTTTGCTCTGCAAAAGCTTTTAAGTTTCATTAGGCCCCATTTCTTTAGTTTTGTTGTTTTTATTTTCATTACTCTAGGAGATGGGTCAAAAAAGATCCTGCTGTGATTTATGTCAAAGATTGCTCTGCCTATGTTTTACTCTAAGAGTTTTATAGTGTCTGGCCTCAAATAAAGTCTCTTAGGAATTTTTAAAGTAGGGGTCCTTGAATAAGGCCAGTGTCATCTAAAATTCAGGCTAAAATTCAAACTGCAGAGCTACTGAAACAAAACATCCAGAAATGAAAATTATCTACAAGTTTCAAGATGCTTTAAATATAATTTTCACTTATGCTGACCACCTAAAACATGATTGGCTCTTTCAAAAATTATTTTCTAAAAGTATCCCTATCTCATCAAATAGAATATAGTAATTATAAAATTTTAAAAATAAGTATTGCACCAGGAAACAAGATAATAATGAATTGATCATAATTTTACACTATGCTTTTTATGAAAAGAGTTAAACTGTGTTTCAGTATTTGGTACAAGAGGATTTTAGTTCAAATGGTCAAAATTAGGTATAATTTTTCATGGAAAATACGAATTTTCTTTTTTGTTAGGTAGTCAGAAATTAGCTGGAGAAGGCAATGGCACCCTACTCCAGTACTTTTGCCTGGAAAATCCCATGGACGGAGGAGCCTGGTAGGCTGCAGTCCATGGGGTCGCTAAGAGTTGGACACGACTGAATGACTTCACGTTCACTTTTCACTTTGATTCATTGGAGAAGGAAATGGCAACCCATTCCAGTGTTCTTGCCTGGAGAATCCCAGGGATGGGGAAGCCTGGTGGGCTACCGTCTATGGGGTTGCACAGAGTCGGACACGACTAAAGCAACTTAGCAGCAGCAGCAGCAGAAATGAGCAGGTTTTGTTTTGATTCCCCTCAGTTCAGTTCAGTTCAGTTCAGTCGCTCAGTCGTGTCCGACTCTCCGCGACCCCATGAATCACAGCACGCCAGGCCTCCCTGTCCATCACCAACTCCCGGAGTACACTCAAACTCATGTCCACAGAGTCGGTGATGCCATCCAGCCATCTCATTCTCCGTCGTCCCCTTCTCCTCCCGCCCCCAACCTTTCCCAGCATCAGAGTCTTTTCCAGTGAGTCAACTCGTCGCATGAGGTGGCCAAAGTATTGCAGTTTCAGCTTTATTTAGCATCAGTCCCTCCAATGAACATCCAGGATTGATCTCCTCTAGAATGGACTGGTTGGATCTCCTTGCAGTATAAGGGACTCTCAAGAGTCTTCTCCAACACCACAGTTCAAAAGCATCGATTCTTCGGCGATCAGCCTTCTTCACAGTCCAACTCTCACAACCATACATGACCACGGGAAAAACCATTGCCTTGACTAGACGGACCTTGGTTGGCAAAGTACAAAAGGTTAAAAAAAAAAAATGGTCAGCTGAGCTTTACAGGTGACTTTATATTTTCCTCTGTTGCCCAGATTTCTGGGTATCATGGCACTTCTTTTTGTCACAGTTAAGTTCAGTCACTCAGTTGTGTCCGACTCTTTGTGACCACATGATTCACAGCACGCCAGGCCTTCTCGTCCATCACGAACTACCAGAGTTCACTCAAACTCATGTCCATCGAGTTGGTGATGCCATCCAGCCATCTCATTCTCTGTCGTCCCCTTCTCCTTCTGCCCCCAATCCCTCCCAGCATCAGAGTCTTTTCCAGTGAGTCAACTCTTCACATGAGGTGGCCATAATATTGGAGTTTCAGCTTTAGCATCAGTCCTTCCAGTGAACACCCAGGACAAATCTCCTTTAGAATGGACTGGTTGGATCTCCTTGCAGTCCAAGGGACTCTCAAGAGTCTTCTCCAACACCACAGTTCTGTCACAAGCCACCATGATTATATTCTGACTTCAGTGAGGCAGTTAGCTTAGAAGTAAAGGCTGCACTTTCCTTTCTACTTTGCTACTAGTCTGGGTGAGGTTATTTTGACTTCACTTTCAAAATATCTCCATGGATCTTCTGTAATTTGGGAAGGAAAATCGACACCGTTTGAGATTATTGGAATCTTATTTTAGAGGTTAATCTCATGTCTTAGGAGAAATTGGAATATTTCTCTGAGTGCATACAGGAAAATGTTAAATGATATTTGGACTTGGAATCTTGTTCCAGTGCTTATGTGGGTCTCCTTTCTTCTTATTTCATGTTTTCCTTATGAAGAAACATCAATTAGAATACTCTTTTGTTCTATCTCTAGCCTCACAATCACTCCTTACAAGGAAAATGAATTATTATATTGGTAATTTAGGCTCAGGATTAGGATGTGCATGAGTGAAAGTCACTCAGACATGTCAAACTCTTTGTGTCCCCATGGACTATATAGTCCATGGAGTTCTCCAGGCCAGAATACTGGAGTGGGTAGACTTTCCCTTCTCCAGGTTATCTTCTCAACCCAGGGATCGAACCCAGGTCTCCCTCATGCAGGTGGGTTCTTTAACAGCTGAGCCACCAGTGAAGCGCTGGATGTGAATAGCTCAACCTTTTTTTTTCTTTCACTCAGTTATGGCTGCCTAGGGATAACACATAATTCTTGGTCTTATAGTTAATAAAGAAGTAAATGTCCCACTTCTCTAGATGTGTCTGTCATTATCCATGGTTACCTCTAAGCAGGTACATATGTTCTCATTACTGTACCATGAAGCTCACTGATACCATAGTTTAGCAAAACATCCTTTGGTTCTGTGTTTTCCATAACAAAGCTACCATTTGCATTTGCTTTTCTCTGAATCCTAGGTATATTTGGAAATTGGTTGCAAATGTGATGGGGAATAGGGATGACATTTATCCAGCTGTCTCCAACCCCAACTGTTCAGTTCAGTTCAGTTCAGTCGCTCAGTCGTGTCCGACTCTTTGCGACCCCATGAATCACAGCACACCAGGCCTCCCTGTCCATCACCAACTCCCGGAGTTCACTCAAACTCATGTCCATCAAGTCGGTGATGCCATCCAGCCATCTCATTCTCTATCGTCCCCGTCTCCTCCCACCCCCAATCCCTCCTAGCATCAAACTCTTTTCCAGTGAGTCAACTCGACGCATGAGGTGGCCAAAGTATTGCAGTTTCAGCTTTAGCATCAGTCCTTCCAGTGAACACCCAGGACTGATCTCCTCTAGAATGGACTGGTTGGATCTCCTTGCAGTCCAAGGGACTCTCAAGAGTCTTCTCCAGCACCACAGTTCAAAAGCATCAATTCTTCGGCGATCAGCTTTCTTCACAGTCCAACACTCACATCCATACATGACCCGGGAAAAACCATAGCCTTGACTAGATGAACCTTGGTTGGCAAAGTAATCTCTCTGCTTTTCAATATGCCATCCAGGTTGGTCATAATTTTCCTTCCAAGGAGTAAGCGTCTTTTAATTTCATGGCTGCAATCAGCTGTAAATGGTATTAAAAAAGACTTTTTAAGTTTCAACTTATAAGAATCTCAGCTGACCTGGTTCTGATCTGGGAAAATGGTTTAATTGCTAATTTGGTTGAAG
This sequence comes from Moschus berezovskii, assembly GCF_049115385.1. NCBI lineage: Eukaryota > Metazoa > Chordata > Mammalia > Artiodactyla > Moschidae > Moschus > Moschus berezovskii. The sequence goes on along the minus strand of NC_142464.1, from coordinate 58,036,742 downwards.
TTATGTTAAGAAAGGAAGGGGAAGAACACTAAGACTTCAAAGAATCCTTCCTTGACTCAAGTCAACTGAATTAAGGCATTAAAAAATGAGTAAAATAGAAATTATTTGCACATCAATTGTCCTAACCTATCAAGTTCAATAAATACAAGCCTTGTCTCTCCCATAGCATACTACCAGTAATCTCCCTTATTCTAAAATCATGACCAGGAGCTATGGCACCACTATCAACTGATTGGTTGCTTGGACTTGTCTAGAAATCTTGCTTTGTTGTTGTTGTTTGTTACTTTAATTTGATGTCTGGCATCCCAAAAGCTTTATATTCCACTCATCTGGGAGCCTCTTCCCCTAATAAACACCCAAGGCCAAGTTTTTTAACATGTAATTTTAGATAGGAATAAAGTGTTATCACCTTGACAACTTTGGGCACTGAGCTGCGTGCATACTTCAACAGAATGGCTCTGCCTAGCTTTCCATTTGGCTTCTTCTTAGTCCTATTTTATTTCATATTTGAATAGGTGATTTAGAGAATGGGATAAGTAAATCAGCAATAACCAAAGAAATAATTTTACAACTATTTCAGTTCAGTTCAGTTCAGTAGCTCAGTCGTGTCTGGAAAATATAAAATGTTTTCAGTGTTACATTTGAACCTCAAAACACAGTTGTGAGTTAAGGAGGACATAGTCTATTTTATCCGTTTTTCAGATGAGGTTTTGGCTTTTTGAATCAAACATCAGTTCAGTTCAGTTCAGTTCAGTCACTCAGTCATGTCCGACACTTTGCGACCCCATGAATCGCAGCACACCAGGCCTCCCTATCCAACTCCCGGAGTTCACTCAAACTCATGTCCATCAAGTCGGTGATGCTCACCAACCATCTCATCCTCGGTTGTCCCCTTCTCTTCTTGCGGCCAATCCCTCCCAGCATCAGGGTCTTTTCCAATGAGTCAACTCTTTGCATGAGGTGGCCAAAGTATTGCAGTTTCAGCCTCAGCATCAGTCCTTCAAATGAACATCCAGGACTGATCTCCTTTTGGATGGACTGGCTGGATCTCCTTGCAGTCCCAGGGACACTCAAGAGTCTTCTCCAACACCACAGTTCAAAAGCATCAATTCTTCGGCACTCAGCTTTCTTTATAGTCCAACTCTCACATCCATACATGACCACGGGAAAAACCATAGCCTTGACTAGACGGACCTTTGTTGGCAAAGTAATGTCTCTGCTTTTTAATATGCTATCTAGGTTGGTCATAACTTTCCTTCCAAGGAGTAAACGTTTTTTAATTTCATGACTATAATCAGCATCTGAAGTGATTTTGGAGCCCAAGAAAAGAAAGTCTGTCACTGTTTCCACTGTTTCCCATCTATTTCCCATGAAGTGATGGGGCCAGATGCCGTGATCTTAGTTTTCTGAAAGTTGAGCTTCAAGCCAACATTTTCACTCTCCTCTTACACTTTCATCAAGAGGCTTTTGAGTTCCTCTTCACTTTCATAAGGCTGGTGTCATCTGCATATCTGAGGTTATTGATATTTCTCCCAGCAATCTTGATTCCAGCTTGTGCTTCTTCCAGCCCAGCGTTCCTCATGATGTACTCTTATATAAGTTAAATTAGCAGGGTGACAATATACAGCCATGACGTACTCCTTTTCCTATTTGGAGCCAGTCTGTTGTTCCATGTCCAGTTCTAACTGTTGCTTCCTGACCTGCATACAGGTTTCTCAAGAGGCAGGTCAGGTGGTCTGGTATTCCCATCTCTTGAATTTTCCACGGTTTATTGTGATCCACATCGTCAAAGTCTTTGGCATAGTCAATAAAAGAGAAATAGATGTTTTTCTGGAACTCTCTTGCTTTTTCCATGATCAAGCAGATGTTGGCAATTTGATCTCTTGTTCCTCTGCCTTTTCTAAAACCTGCTTGAACATCTGGAAGTTCACGGTTCACATATTGCTGAAGCCTGGCTTGGAGAATTTTGAGCAGGACTTTACTAGCATGTGAGATGAGTGCGATTGTGCAGTAGTTTGAGCATTCTTTGGCATTGCCTTTCTTTGAGATTGGAATGAAGACTGATCTTTTCCAGTTCCGTGGCCACTGCTGAGTTTCCCAAATTTGCTGGCCTACTGAGTGCAGCACTTTCACAGAATCATCTTTCAGGATTTGAAATAGCTCAACTGGAATTCCATCATCTCCACTAGCTTTGTTCGTAGTGATGCTTTCTAAGGCCCACTTGACTTCACATTCCAGGATGTCTGGCTCCAGGTGAGTGATCACGCCATTGTGATTATCTTCGTCGTGAAGATCTTTTTTATACAGTTCTTCTGTGTATTCTTGACACCTCTTCTTAATATCTTCTGTTTCTGTTAGGTCCATACCATTTCTGTCCTTTATCTTTGCATGAAATGCTCCCTTGTTATCTCTAATTTTCTTGAGGATATCTCTAGTCTTTCCCATTCTGTTGTTTTCCTCTGTTTCTTTGCACTGTTTGTTGAGGAAGGCTTTCTTATCTCTCCCTGCTATTATTTGGAACTCTGCATTCAGCTGCTTATATCTTTCCTTTTCTCCTTTGCTTTTCTTTTCTCTTCTTTTCACAGTTATTTGTAAGGCTACCTCAGACAGCCATTTTGCTTTCTTGCATTTTTTTTCCATGGGGATGGTCTTAATCTCTGTCTCCTGTACAATGTCATGAATCTTCATCCATAGTTCATCAGGCCCTCTATCTATCAGATCTAGTCCCTTAAGTCTATTTCTCACTTCCACTGTATAATCATAAGGGATTTGATTTAGGTTAAATTTAAAGCCAACATTCTCTCACTCTGTCAATTTGAACACTGAATCTCAATCATTCAATTATTTTAGAAAATTTGTATATTGAACAGTGTATTAATAAGTATTCATGCAATTTAACTTTTAAAACCTGAGCCATATGTTTTGACACAAACTCTATTCCCTATGTAATGACAAAGACATGCCAGCTCCATTCATCAAATATGGTTAGGTAAGGCAGAAAGGGGAAATGGCACCAATAAATAATTCCATGTAATTTCTGTGAACCACAGATGTTTAAGTCGAGCTGTATTAATAATTTAATAATTCATAGTGGATTAATTTATTGTGGGCTACCACCTCTAACACTTTTATAAATCAAAGTGTTAAAATTGTGTTTAATAAATCATTTTAGTTCTCTGAGAAAATATAAAACTTTTAGCTGTCATATTAACCTACATTGCAAATCCACAAAGGTAATTTTTATGAAATTTAAATCACTAAATATAATGAGAAATTTCATTCATTGAAATACAGACAGCCTTTCAAACATTTTTACAGTGTTATTAGATAATATATTTAAAACAAATGTCATCTTTTTCACTTTATCAATCAGACCAGGTTTGTCCAGATATTGGTCAAAATAAGAATCTGGGTCCACAATCTTATTCCAACCTACTGCTCCTGCCAAATTTTAGTTGTTTTCTTTAGAGATCTCTGTTTAGTTACATATTTCTTGTTAACAACCTTCTTTCTTTTTTTCTTTATATTCTCTTCTCTCACAGTTTACAATTGCAGTTTTCATATTATCTTTGAAAAAAATAAGAGCAGATTATTAAAAATGAACTTGTAATCAAGTAAGTTAATTATTCATGTTTGACCCTGAGTAAAAACAAATCTATAAACTAGAAATGCTGTTAAATAATCGATGTCTTATTTTAAGTGACAATTTCAAATTGTGATGGTTAATTTTGATGGAAGTTTCAATTTAATCCCCTCTAAGATAGTAGCTTCCCCAGTGGCTCAGAAGTAAAGAATCCGCCTGCCAATGCAGGAGATGCAGGAGACACAGTTTCTATCTCTGAGCAGGGAATATCCCCTGGAGAAGGAAATGGCAACCCACTCCAGTATTCCTGCTTGCAAGGTCCCATAGGTAGAGGAGCCTTGCTAGCTACAGTCCATGGTGTCACAGAGTTGGACACAACTGAACACACACACATACACACACAAAAATAGTAGGAAGTTATTTCTTATTTCTCCCTCATAAATTTTTAAAATTATTTTTTAAATATATGGCTGACTAGCTTTATCTATCTCACCCCTCATCTCTGCTCTTCTCTTCTTCTGTTACAGGCTGAATTGTGTCCTTCTAAAATTCATATAAAAATAAATAAAATTCATATGATTTCATATGATGTTGTAACCCCCAAAGTGATTGTATTCCTAGGTAAGACTGTTATGAGGTAATTAGTTAAATTAATTCATTAAGGTAGGACCACAATACCACAAGACTCGTATCTTTATAAAAAGAAGAAAATATACCTAGTCTTTCTCTCTATGCATACACAAAGAAGCCATGTGACAACAGAGAGGTGACCATCTACAAGGCAGAAAGAAAAGTCTAGCAGAAACCAATCTGTTGGCACCTTATTATTGGAATCCCAGCCTCCAGAACTGTAAGAAAACAAGTGTCTGTTGTTTAAGACATACTGGCTGTGATATCTTGTTATAGCAGCTTGAACAGGTTAATAAACCATCCTAAATAATTTATACCACTCTTCCATACTTCTGGGTCAGTCTTACAGTATTCAGAAACCTTTTATATACCATCCATTTCATCACTACTACATTAGTGGACTAGGTGCACGTTTATGTGTTCTCCTATCTTATACTGTTTTGGATTTCTGTTGCTTCTGACTAGATTAGGAGCATCTTGTATTTAGAGACTGTTTTCCATCAATTCAACATCCTTAAGACAGGGATTGTAAGATATAGGAAATATTTGTTGAAGTATGTTTTTGGAGACAGAGCATAGTATTGGATTGGTTTATGCCAACCCAATACATGGAAGGCAAGCTACCATAAAGTTGTCAAATAATTTTATATGTTTAATTAAATTTGAATTGAAATTCCAAAGTGTTATTTTATGTGATAAAACTGTGGGTTTTCTTTTTCAATGAAGAAATAAATATTAAAGAGAGTGCAAATTATATAATGATATAGAAATCCAATGGATATTTAGCAGGCTAATATAATGATTATGATCTCTATGCAACATTATAGAAAACTATAATAAAATGTGTGTGAATTGTACATAACATAATGGGAAAATTATAATACAATATAAAATGGAAAAGACAGGAGATGGATTTGCTCAGGTACTATGATTATAAGTGCTGATAGATTGAAGCATATGAGAACATTAAGAAATTAATAATTATAAAAAGTTATGTCAATGAATACTTTCTCCATTTTCCAAGCATCCTGTTATATATTATTTTGACAATTAAAATATAAAGTGTGTTTAAAAACACAAAGAAGCACATGAATAGCACACACCTATCGGGAAACAGTGGAAACAGTGTCAGACTTTATTTTTTGGGCTCCAAAATCACTGTGGATGATGATTGCAGCCATGAAATTAAAAGACACTCCTTGGAAGGAAAGTTATGACCAACCTAGGTAGCATATTCAAAAGCAGAGACATTACTTTGCCAACTAAGGTCCGTCTAGTCAAGGCTATGGTTTTTCCCGTGGTCATGTATGGATGTGAGAAATGGACTGTGAAGAAAGCTGATCACCAAAGAATTGATGCTTTTGAACTGTGGTGCTGGAGAAGACTCTTGAGAGTCCCTTGGACTGCAAGGAGATCCAACCAGTCCATTCTAAAGGAGATCAGTCCTGGGTGTTCATTGGAAGGACTGATGCTAAAGCTGAAACTCCAATACTTTGGCCACCTCATGCGAAGAGTTGACTCACTGGAAAAGAGTCTGATGCTGGGAGGGATTGGGGGCGGGAGGAGAAGGGGTTGACAAAGAATGAGATGGCTGAATGGCATCACCGACTTGATGGACGTGAGTTTGAGTGAACTCCTGGAGTTGGTGATGGACAGGGAGACCTGGCGTGCTGTGATTCATGGGGTTGCAAAGAGTCGGACACGACTGAGTGACTGAACTGAACTGAACTGATGCATTGGAAAACTGCATGTTAAAAGGGCAAAATAGCATGTCAGCTAGACACAAAGGCATGGTCAGATATACAGGTGTAAATATCTTATTTAACACTTAACCAGCTTGGATGATCTTGAAAATGTGCAGATGCCTAGTTACTTTGTCTTTCAAATGAGAAATAATATTAGCATAGCGTCTACCAAAGTACTGAGAAGAATGCTGGAATATCATGAGTTCTCTTAAAAGCTAACTAATGATTTCCAATAGAAAGTAAGCTCTGTGAGACAGGACCTCTTTAATTCACCAATATAGATTAGTCCCTGTCATTTGGTAATTTCATAATAAGCATTATTTATGGATAAATGAATAAAAGGGAGACTATAGTGAAGACAGTGGAAAAGACTTCATAGGAGTCTTTTAAAGTTTAAAGAAAAGAAAATCTTTTAAGTTTAAAGAAAAGAAAAACAGTACAATATACATGTGCATTGTGTACACTGTTGTTTAGTCTCTAAGTCATGTCCAACTCTTTTGTGACCCCATGAACTGTATCCCACCAGGCTCCCCTATTCATGGGATTCTCCAGGCAAGAATACTGGAGTGGGTTGTGATTTCCTTCTCCAGGGGATCTTCTCAACCCAAGAGTCAAACCCACATTTCCTGCATTGGCAGGCAGATTCTTTATCTCTGAGCCACTAAGGAAGCCCCTTATTTTATATATACACAGGTATGTGTGTGTGTGTGTGTGTGTATAAACATATATATAAAACATTTCATTATTTGGATGATGTCTGAAAGGTAACTAAATTAACATTTAGTTAATCCAGTTTTTCTACTGTGTAAGTTATTTCCTGAGCAAAATAGATAACTTTTCTCCAGAAACTACTTTGACATGTAGTAGTAGTAGTAGTAGTGTTAGTTGCTCAGTTGTGTCTGACTCTTTGCAACCCCACTGACTGTAGCCTGCCAGGCTCCTCTGTCCATGGGATTCTCCAGGTAAGAATACTAGAGCAGATTGTCATTCCCTACTACAGAGAATCTTCCCGACCCCAAACCTGTGTCTTCTGTACCGCAGGTAGATTCCTTACTGTTTGAGCTACAGAGGAGACTTTGACCCTGTACCTTGTAGTAATTTACTGTGTCTGTGTTCAAAATTATTTCCTTGTAGTGAGTTAGCTCAACCTCTAGTAGAATCAGCCATGATACATAGGCAAAATAAAGTTACTATAAAAATGATGAATAACATTTAATGAGATCATTTAAAATTTTTGAAACAGAGTAAAGCAGAAACTGGCTAAAGCTTAGAATGCCCTTACTGAAAATTCTGTATTCCCTGCTTTCAGAATTCCTCTTCCTAGATCTGCTTAGTGATGTCACTGAAATTCATTGATGCCTCCCCATACACTTTTTTTTTTTTTCAACATCAGGCCATATTAAATTTGCAGTTTACTGTCTTAAAAACACACCTGGAATGCATCCCAGTGTATTGATTATCTCTCAGATTTAAATTGAAAAATATAACTGACTTGGAAGGCAACAAACCATGAGGTGGCCAGTTTTCTCTATCATTTTTTCTATCAGTAGCACAGTAGCTCTCTAAACATTTTCAGGATAAAAGGATATTTGAATGAGTCCCTCAGAGAAGTGATAATAAACTTCCTTCCCACCCATGCAGGGGTGTGTAACACCGATTTAGATATGTTCCAGGAGATGAACCACTTACTTGTTCTTTGTTTAAGAAATGAGAATGAAGTGAGTCAGAGAGTCTCTCTACCCTCACCCCCACCTATATGAATGTATTTGTTCATCTATTTATTCAAAAGATTGGTAATTAATATATATATATGACTATATATTATGAATTATATATATATGAATTCACATATATATATGTAATGCATTCATCAAGCATGTTTTTTCTATATCAAAGGGCTGTGGAATTTGCCTTCTAGGAGCTTACATTCTAACTGGCAGAGAGACACTCTTGAAAAAAATTAAGTAAGGTAATTTCAGAACACACACAAAAGTTAGTAAAGAGGAAATAATGGGACAGGGGCATAGAGTGAGGAAGTTTTCACGGTTTCTTTGGAATAAGTGTTCTAAATAGCTTCTCTTAGGGTGTGACTAGTTAACAGTCATCCATGACAGGAGATAGGAAGAAGAATTCTTCAAGATTAATTTCAAATGGGTTAGTGCCTTGAGGTTTCCAAAGAATTGAAGAGAAAGGAAAAGAAGGAAGAGAAGAGGAAGAGAGAGAGAAAGGGAGAAAGAAAGAGAAAAAGAAGAGAAAAATTTTAGCGGGACTGAAGAAAACAATAAACACCTTTATGGGGTAGGGGTGAAGGGATAATGTGGTTCAAATTGACCATGAAAAAATACTTTAGGTTTTCTTCTAATTGCAGTTAATAGCCAGTGGAGTATTTTTTCCATGCAAAGATATTATCTGATAGATAATTTCTAAAACATTTTACACACACACTAATACTGTATCTGTTCCTCATGAAAAAGTTTATCCTAGTATCTGAGTAGAGATGGGACACCATCTCTTTTTTATTTATTTATTTTTTTACCATCTCTTAATTATTATCTCTATAACTGGGATAGAACTATCAGTTACTGTCTAGGATTATTTAACATGTTTGGCAGAACAGATTATAGATTGAGCTGAAAAATTAATGTGAGTTGTTTCTTCTTAAAACATTTTATTAAAATGTAATGAATTGATAATGTAATTCATTGGTTTCTGAGTTAGATGCTATTAAAATTAGAGATGTATGTAAAATACAAAGGATTCCTGGTAGTTTTATATATTACAATGCTTGCTTCATTTCCTTCACTATGCTAAAAGAGAAGTTACTTAAAAATACTATTTTAGTCACAAAAGCATAGTTTGCATTGCTGTCAGTAATTATGACTAGATTTTTAATCCTTCTTTGATGAATCAACTTTACACCAACATTTTTTAAACTCTTGATTTTGTCAAAAAAAAAAAAATGAGCAAAATGCAACTGAAATTTATTGGCATTCCCAAAGTATTAAACAATTTAGCCACACTTTGCTCAAAGAAAACATCAAGTGCCTATGTATATTTTATTTACTACAAATATAAAAATTTCATGTATACCAGAGACAGAAGAGAAGGTGGTTCTTCAATTTATAGAAATATACTAGTGAATATTTGGAAATGTATTTATTAATTGGACTATTATATTGTTCAGTGCATATTTTAATTTTTCAAGAAAATAAAATTTTTCATCAACACTAATAGGGAGCTCTTATCATGTTCAATTTCCTGTTGAAGAGAATGAGCATCAGGGAGGCTCACCCAGGTTATCTCAGATGGTAAATAGGGTTAGGAGTAGATCTGAGCTCAAGTCAATCAAATCATGTCTTTGTCCTCCCCAATTTAAACCATGATCTGGTGATTCAGTGGTAAAGAACCCACCTGCCAGTGCAGAAGGTATAGGTTCAGTCCCTGGGTTGTGAAGATCCCTTGGAGAAGGAAATGCAATCCACTCCAGTATTCTTGCTGGGAAATCCCATAGACAGAGGAAACTGGCTGGCTACAGTCCATGAAAATAGTCTAATACAAAAGATTTGGAGATGGCTAAACAACAACTTTCAAAACATACTTCAGGATTCAGGAATATAATGTGAATTTATTTTATTATGCAGCTTACTCTGGAAAGAGTAAAAGCAAATACAATTATGAGAAAGAGGAAATTATATATATATATATATATATATATTGCTTTTTAATTTTTTTTTACTACTCTATAGCATTCCACTCTTCATCCTATTTTCTACTACTCTTTTTTTCTTAATGGCTTAAGTCTTTCTTCTGTCTCTTCTTCATGTTCTGTATTTTCTACTGTGCTTTATTTCTTTGTGGCATAAGTCATTTTTCTTCAATCTATAATCTTATGGTACTTTCTAAACATATCTTGACTATTCAAGGGAATAGTATGTAGTATACAACCTAGAATAGCAAACATAATGGGACTCCTCAATCTATAATTTTATACAGATATTTTGATCATGTTTTGATCATTTTTAAACTTATAAGCAAATTTTTCATATTTTCAAACATGCAGATACCAAACACAAAATGATAAAATTTGGATTAGTTTTTAATCTTCAAAGCTATGGAAATAAGCCAGAAGCAAAGTGCTTATAATTGTTGGCATGACAGAGAGAAAGTTATGTAGTTTACACAGCCTCAGAGCATCTCTTATCTGAATACGAACCAAAAACATTTTTTTAAAAGATCCTGGACACATTAATTCAATCATGAATCGTTCTAAAAGGAAATGAATCTATAGATGACTATTACAAGAAACTGTGTAAGAATACATAGTAAAATATCTATTCAATTTCATAAATGGAAAAATACCATTTCTGTTCTACCATAAGAAGGCGTTCAAATAGCAATAATTTGGGTAGAAAGAATAAAAGAAGAAAATGAAATAAGTAGAAAAAAAGCTTGCAGTTTTCCTCGAAGCAGTACCTGGTTTTGCCAATTGTTAAATTACAATTGTCCATGCCTGCTCTTCAGAAGGGGGCTTCCCTGGTGGCTCAGGTGGTGAAGAATCTGCCTGCAATGCAGGAGACCTGGGTTCAATCCCTGGGTTAAGAAGATACCCTGGAGAAGGAAATGGCAACCCACTCCAGTACTCTTGCTTGTAGAACTTCATGGACAGAGGAGCCTGGCAAGCTACAGTCCATGGGGTCACAAAGAGTCAGAATGACTGACAGACTATAAACAGTCTGCAATTATATATTGTAAATTTCATAATCTGTAAAACACCTAACTTAACTGGAATATGAATGAAATTCAGAACACCTGGACAACTTATCAAAAACTGACTAAAATATAATATAGCACCTCCTATCAGGAGACAAAATCTATGCCTCCGTTTCTTGAATCTGGACTTGTCTATGACTTGCTTTGACAAAGACAATCTGATGGAAGTACTGTGGATATTCTCAACTCTGGATCAAAGACATCTTGCAGCTGCTGTTCTTGCTTGAAAACAAGCATAAGCTAGCTTGTCAATTAATGAGAAACATGTGGTCCAGTTGCTCCTGTCACCCCCACTTCCAACCAGCCAACCCCTAGAAGAGGAGCTGGTTAACCTAGTAAGTGACTGGAAATGCCTGGGAAAGTCCAGAAGCACCAGTAGAACAGTTATTAGCTGAGTACAGTCTAGATAGTCAACCTACAGAGCGCTCAGCTAAGGAAGTGGTTCTTTAAGTTGTTAGGTTCCAAGTGGTTCCTTCACTCAACACAAAATAACTGATACAATAGCAACAAATAGGAACTGTACAAACTTATTTCAATAAGTTTTAACTAAAAACTTAAATATCAAATAATATCTAGGTACTAATTTCACTACTCATAGCTTCTGCCAGAATGTTGCTTTGTTCTCTCGTTGAGAAATTAGAGACCCAGAGCTGTGGTTGCTTCTTTAGTAGTGGGGTGGATGAGAGTGTGTTCCTTGACCTTGTCCTCTGTCATCCATTTTTGAAGGTGGCTGACTCATCTGAAGGTGGGATTCTGTTCTGTTCCTATTGATTATTTCCTCCAGGGTAGAAACTTTGAACCTATGGTGATATGTGATCAGAACATTCGGACATAATTTGGCCCAGTGAAGGACATGTTACCATGGTCTGTGAAATAGATATAAAATGTAAACAAGCCCAGCTTATTAACACACCATTCTGTGCTATACTAAGTTGCTTCAGTCATGTCTGACTCTGCAACTTCAAGGACTGTAACTCAATAGGATCCTTTGTCCATGGGATTCTCCAAGCAAGAATACTGGAGTGGGTTACCATTCTCTTCTCTGAGGGATCTTCCCAACCCAGGGATCAAACCCATGTCTCCTAAGTCTTTTACATTGGCAGATCTGTTCTTTACTACTAGTACCACCTGGGAAGCCCCATTAACACACAGGGATTTTACATAGACAATTAGGTAAAGATTGATCTTTTAACTTCAAAAAGGAAACAAGGAGCTGTTGGAGGTCATGGAGAGGATGTGACTTCATGAATTGGGCCCACCAGTCAGAGGCCCCTCACCTCCTCCCCTGCCCTTTGAATGGGAGGTTTGATCATCTTTCCGCACCTGGAGCCATTTTCAAGGACACAGCCTTGAGAAAGCAATGTGTTGCTGAGACTGTCTGGTCAGTATTAGTGACTGAATCCTGTTAAGGCCTAAATATAAACTTTTAAGGTTCTGGTGGGCAGATGTAAAGATCTGTTCATCTTGCAATCACCCAAGATATGCCTCAGATGTGAGTTCCCTTCATGTATGGCGGCCAGTTTGTGAACTGGGGAACAAGTTCATTTCTCTAATGTGTGTTATTAACAGAACACAGAGATTGCTACTTTCATGTACTTTAGAAGATGAGGAAAGAAAGTAAAGGATAAAGTTCTCCTGACTTGAATCTGTGATACTTGTAGAGGGGAGATTGGTCACTGCTTGGTAGTATGTTCATGAGTGCAGAAGTTCAGCTTTGCTACTTTAGACAGAGCCAGCAATTTCATTAGGGGCTTTCAGGATGGGTGACTGCTGTGGACTGATAAGAAAGTATCACCTGTTTCCATAAAGTTTCAAGAAACATGGCCTGAAGGCTTATGTTTTTCAGTGGCAAAGTGGGTTGATGAACATTTTTTTTTTTTTTTAATTTCTTCAAGGCAGTGGGTCTCAAAAAAATGGGCTATTTCTCCCCTGGGACATTGGCTAAGCTCTGGTAAGATTTTTGTCATACGAGAGTTGCAGTGCTATTGGTGCTTAGTTCAAGATGCTGCTGGTGGTGGTGGTTTAGTTGCTAAGTCTGACTCTTGCAACTGAAGTGTCTGACTCTTTGCAACTCCATGGACTGTAGCCCACTAGGCTCCTCTGTCCATGGGATTTCTCAAGCAAGAATACTGGAGTGGGTTGCCATTTTATTCTCCAGGAGATCTTCCTGGCCCAGGGCTCAAACCTGTGTCTTTTGTGTCTCCTGCGTTGGCAGGCAGATTCTTTATCACTGAGCCACCCAGGTTGCCTGAGAGATATGCTAAGTATTCTAAAATGTACAAATCAGTATTCCCTGACTCCTCCTCCCACCCCACCTCAGAGACACACACAATCCAGTAAAAAAATGGCAATAATGCCAAGGTTCAGAAGCCGTGCTCTAGGTGAGCCAGGCCCTCACAGATCAGGAACATGCACCTACTTTTTACTCTCAGTCTTTTAAATGGTATCACTAAAGCACAATGACACGTTTATAATTGAAACAGAATGGTTGTGCTTAAATTTAAACTACTATATTATAACAAAATTATGTTATCCTATTTAAAATTTACAGACGACAAGCTTCAAATGATTTAGGGAAGAAACTGTTATTCAAAGGGAAACAATAGGCTCAGACCTCCAGGGCGGGATTCTATGAAATGATTGCATATTAAATTTACCTCTTAGTTCAGTAAACCTTCTCTTATTTTACAATTTCAGTTTTACAAAGAGATGTTAATGAACCTTGTTATAGCTCCAAATCATTGCTTACAAATCTTATCTGTTACTCAAGTCAAAAATGAATAATTTCATGGTGATATCAGGGATTTGGGGACCTAAAAGGGAATTTTTCTAAGTTTCTATCATAGCACACCATAAAACACATATTATTAAAGGTATGAAAAGCTATGTACTGCCTTTGCTTTTTGAGAGGAATTAGAAAAAATTACATATTTTATGAAATCCTCATTGAGCATTGGACAAGGAAATGGCAACCCAATTAAGCATTCTTGCCAGGAAAAGCCCGTGGACAGAGAAGCCTGAAAGTGAAAGTGAAGTCGCTCAGTCGTGTCCGACTCTTTGCAACTCCAAGGGCTGTAGCCTACGAGGCTCCTCCATCCATGGAATTTTCCAGGCAAGAGTACTGGAGTGGGTTGCTATTTCCTTCGCCAGGGGATTTTCCTGACCCAGGGTTCGAACCCGGGTCTCCCACATTGCAAGCAGATGCTTTTACCATCTGAGCCACCAGGGAAGCCTGCTGGGTTACAATCTGTGGGGTTGCAAAGAGGTGGACACAACTGAGTGCAGCACAGCACCGAACATTACACTTAGATATATGTAGCTTCAGTTCAGTTCAGATATATGTAGCTTCAGTTCAGTTCAGTTCAGTCGCTCAGTCATGTCCGACTCTTTGCGACCCCATGAATCACAGCACGCCAGGCTTCCCTGTCCATCACCAACTCTCAGAGTTCACCCAAACCCATGTCCATCGAGTCGGTGATGCCATCCAGCCATCTCATTCTCTGTCGTCCCCGTCTCCTCCCGCCCCCAATCCCTACAGCATCAGAGTCTTTTCCAGTGAGTCAACTCGTCACATGAGGTGGCCGAAGTATTGGAGTTTCAGCCTCAGCATCAGTCCTTCCAATGAACACCCAGGATTGATCTCCTTTAGAATGGACTGCTTGGATCTCCTTGCAGTCCAAGGGACTCTCAAGAGTCTTCTCCAACACCACATTTCAAAAGCATCAATTCTTTGGCACTCAGCTTTCTTCACAGTCCAACTCTCACATCCATACATGACCATGGGAAAAACCATAGCCTTGATTAGATGGACCTTTGTTGGCAAAGTAATATCTCTGCTTTTTAATATGCTATCTAGGTTGGTCATAACTTTCCTTCCAAGGAGTAAGCGTCTTTTAATTTCATGGCTGCAATCAGCATCTGCAGTGATTTTGGAGCCCAGAAAAATAAAGTCTGACACTGCTTCCACTGTTTCCCCATCTATTTCCCATGAAGTGATGGGACCAGATGCCATGATCTTTGTTTTCTGAATGTTGAGGTTCAAGCCAACCTTTTCACTCTCCTCTTTCACTTTCACTTTCTGCCATAAGGGTGGTATCATCTGCATATCTGAGGTTATTGATATTTCTCCCAGCAATCTTGATTCCAGCTTGTGCTTCTTCCAGCCCAGCGTTCCTCATGATATACTCTGCATGTAAGTTAGATAGCAGGGTGACAAATATACAACCTTGACGTACTCCTTTTCCTATTTGGAACCAGTCTGTTGTTCCCTGTTAAGTTCTAACTGTAGCTTCCTGAACTGCATACAGGTTTCTCAAGAGGCAGGTCAGGTGGTCTGGTATTTCCATCTCTTTCAGAATTTTCCAGAGTTTTTGGTGATCCACACAGTCAAAGGCTTTGGCATAATCAATGAAGCAGAAATAGATGTTTTTCTGGAACTCTCTTGCTTTCTCCATGATCCAGCGGATGTTGGTGATTTGATCTCTCGTGCCTCTGCCTTTTCTAAACCCTGCTTGAACATCTGGAAGTTCACGGTTCACGTATTGCTGAAGCCTGGTTTCGAGAATTTTGAGCATGACTTTACCAGTGTGTGAGATGTAGCTTAATTGGGATTAAATTTACCTTTTTAAAAGATTATTACTTAGCTCATTTTTTTATTGTTTCTGAAACTATTTAAAATTATTTATGAAACAGATAGAATTGGAGGGGTACATAATTATATAAAATGTATTCCTCTAATTCTTTCTAAAATATGATCAGATTGAGAGTTGTTTACTATTTGAAAGCTAAAACCTAGTCTATAGATGATTATTTTGCTTCTCATGATGTTTACTTTTTACCCCTCTCTGTTGTAAATTGTCCAAAATGCAGCAGTTATTTTAGAAGTTTTTTCTATCATCTCGTGGAAAGAGTAGAAAGAAACACATGGGCTAGGAGAAGTTAGGCTATAGCATAGACTTTGAGAAAAAATAAATGCCAGAACTATTTTAGTAAAGTTTTATGGTTAGATAACTATTGTATCAAATGACAGAAAATCAATCTGTATAAAAGCTTTACAACAAGTGTATACTTTTAAAAAAATTCTTATTTTTCCTTTTGCTACTTACAATCAAAGTTTTAAATATGATTGCTTTTCTTTACTTTCTTCTCTATGAAAGTCATTATAATAGTTAGTCCATTTGTTACTGTGTTCATTGATTTTTCAGTTATTTCAGGCTTCTTCATTATCTTGATTACATTATCTTATACAGTGACCCCCCAAAAAAACTTCTTGTTACCCCTTTTATTCACGGGCTGATAAGACAGTGAATATACTGAGCAGAGATTTCATAAAAAATGAAGTTTCTCTACTCATGTTTATGGAAGCAAAATCAGTTCAACTTTATCTTGGAAGTAGATCGCAACATTGATGCTGCCATTCAAAATTAAATTGTTGCCTTCTAAATTCTTCCATATTTTTCAGCAAATATTAAAAACATATAAAATGTCAAAATGCCCTTAGACAAATGAATATTATGGTAAAAAACAAAATGTGCTTGCCTCCATAGAGCTGGCATTATAGCATCCTCTATAGTTCTGATTATGGAGTTTCTTTTGATGATTTTTCAGTCAATGTGTTTGTCTTTTTAACAAATATTTATGGTGCACCTATGTATTTGGCTTTGTGCTGGGTGTTTGGTACATAATGGTGAGATGATTACTATCTTCATGGTTCTTAAATTATAATGGGGAAATAAATACTATATAATAAAAGCAAACATGAATAAAAACTAATGAGGTTTTAAGTGCTAAGAAGGAGAAAAATGCTCTGTAAGGAAACAATTTCTGGGAGAAAGCTCATTCCAATACAAAATAGATAGCTTAGTACTGTTCTTAGAGAATCAAAATTAACCTGAGAGCTGAATGAAGAGAAGGAATTAACCTTGTCCAAGAATTGAAATTTGTACATTTTTTGGTAGAACAACATCAGGCATAAATAACAAGATGGATAATAGTCACAGTCATGAACACACAAGAGTCCAGTATAATTGAAAGTCAGTGAATGAAAAGAGACAAAGAAAATGCTGGGTGGTGGCCATGATGATAAAGATCAAGGAGATGAATTTTGGAAGTATCATTGTCAGGAATTGGTGATATATGTTATCTGAGAAATAAGGAATAGAGAAGAATCAAGGATGACTCCTAGTAGCCAAGCTTAAGCAGCAAGAGAAATAAGGGCTATAGCTTATGGGAAAACTGAGATGAGTTTATAAAATGTGGCCTTCAAAACCCTTGTATGGCACTGAAGCGGAGATGTCAGTTAGATAGTTGAGTATAGGTCAAACCTCAGAGAAGGTGGTCAAATTGTAGTCTGTGGTATAAAGAGAGATGTCTTGGACTGCAATTGCAAGTCATAGAACCAGACTTCCCTAGAGAAAGAGTGTAGAGAAGATAATTCCTGCTAGATACAACAGTAGGGTTTGGGTAGGGGTGTAAAATCTGGGAGCATGTCCAATGTAATGAAGATCCAGAACAAATAGGAATTAAGGCCAAGTTGGAGATGTAGAACTTATCTGAATAGTTACATAATAAAGGTACGCACAGGTGCTAACTGAGCACAGTGAAGGAAACATTTAACTTCACTTCTGGGTAGTTCAGAGGGAATTTCCAGTAGGATGACATGGAACTATTCTGAAAAATCTTCAAAATAAGAGACAGGTTAATAGGGTATAGGGAAGAACATTCCAGGCAAAGGAGCTAAGAAAAAATTCAAAGCATTTGAACAGTTGTAAGTAGTTCAGCTTAATTACATGCTTATAGCTTGTTTCACAATTAAAGATTTAGGTTAACTTTCACTGATAATTTTCATTCTTGTACTAATTAACAAATAAGACTACTTTTGCCCTCTAATCGCCTGCATTAATATTTTCTCTCCTGACTTGCCCTTAATCTAAATGAGAAAAAAAAGGAGCTTTAATTCCTTTTTCAAATACAAGCCAAAGATCGCACAGTTCTATGCACAGAGCAAATGGTCAACGAATGTATTATTTCCTAAACAACTGGATTCTTGTTCCTCTGTCCTTGGTGAAGATGGATAAATACATTTTAACTAGTGTGAAAAAATGTATCCAAACATTATAACATATCATTCCATCCTGGTTGTAATACCCTGATATAAGTAAAACAATTCAGTGACCTGAAATTAGCCTCTATTAAAGTGTCAAGAATCATTCCAAACAATTTAATTCTCATTAAATTCTAACACACACAAAATTGAATCAATTTATTAAAGTTACTTATTTCCAGATATCCAATAGACACAATAATACCAACATATAACAATTTCAGACATACAAATAGTTTCACTACTCACTGAAGTGAGAATACTACTTACTAGCTAGAATAAGATACACTCTAAATGCAAATTAAAAACAAATCAAGGCACTCCAAATCAGCGAAATGCTTGTTGTTGGTTAGAGTGTCTTGAAGTATTGTTCTTGATCTCTATGCAAAAGAAGAGGGATGGACCCTTGTTAAAAAGGAATAGAGAGTTCAGTCTAACCAATCTATCTTGTATAGACTGATTATACAAGATAGATTGTATCTTCATTCAATATAAATTTAAAATGAATAAAGTATAAATTTAAAATAAATAAAGCATTTTGACCAGGAATTCAGCAATAAAATCTTAACTCAAAAACAAAAAGAAAACCACCTGAAAGTGATATCTCCCAGACACCCACCCCCAAATTTTGATGAACAGATTCTCTGACCTAGATTTGGAGCAACTGTCCTCAAATCATATATTGTGAGAATAAATTGAGTATAAAGGTGCTAGCATCCAAAGACCTTAAGTTTCCAAATGATACTCTACAAGACAACATTTAACTAAATACAACCACTGTTCAAGTTGAAGGTAGTTGTTGATGTGGACATTTCAATAGAGCAAAAGTAGCCATGTAGGATTTTTTTGCATTCCATCATTTATTCTATGTTACATGATAACACATAATCTATCAATTATTTAACTACAGCAGTTAAAGTTTGTTAGATTTTCTGGTAACACCGCTGCCATAAACAGTAGTGACTTAATGCGGATCAAGCAACCAGTGCAATTTAATCCATGATGCATTCGAGGCCCTCTTTTCAAAAGCCTGCAGAGTTCTTTGTCATGAGGAAAAAATGTATATTGTGTCCATTATATACCGGGGATCTTACAAAATTTATTTTAATAAATGTCCACAAAACTATTGCATTTCATTGCTAAATTTTAATATAAATATTCAAGTGAAAAAATCATTGTTGCATAACTCATTTAAGTGTTGGAAAGAATTCACAGCGACACTTAAGAAACAATGAACAATCTGAATTGGATAACTAGTTAACTTAGAGTCTAAATTAAAATAAATTGCATATTTTATAAAAAGTGATCTTCTACATATGTACCCATCACATTAATATACTGTAGAAGGAGATGGCCATAATGGTTCTGCTAGCTAGTAAATTAAATAATTAAAATCAGGAGGACTAAGAAAGAGGCAAGGATGGGAAGGAAGGAAAAAGGGAAGGAAGGAAAAAGGGAAGGAAGAAAGGGTAAAGAATGGAGGAAGAAGGATTTGCAGAGAAATTGTTATAAGTCTAGAGTAAGTTCTTTCTTTTTCTTTACTTAATTCTTCATCACTAGTATCCCCATGTCAATTTAAAAAATGCACGATGAGAGAGTAGCGAGTTAAGTTTTACTTGAGGCAATATGAGGACTGCAGCCCAGGATGCAGCACCTCAGATAGTTCTGAGGAACTATTCCAAAGCGGTAGTGGGGGAAGGATAATATATATGTGATTTTGGTAAAGGCGGAGTACATGCAGTTGAGCACATATTTTCGTAGAAAGTTTCTGCTGGTCTTGTGACACTTCTGCTGCTGCTGCTAAGTCACTTCAGTCGTGTCCGACTCTGTGTGACCCCATAGATGGAAGCCCACCAGGCTCCCCCGTCCCTGGGATTCTCCAGGCAAGAACACTGGAGTGGGTTGCCATTTCCTTCTCCAATGTGTGAAAGTGAAAAGTTAAAGTGAAGTCACTCAGTCGTGTCTGACCCTTAGCGACCCCATGGACTGCAGCCTACCAGGCTCCTCCATCCATGGGATTTTCTAGGCAATAGTACTGGAGTGGCTTGCCATTGACTTCTGCTACTCACCAGAAACAGTTGTCACCATGCAGGATTTTAGTTTTTCTAGGTATGAGGAGATAACAAGAACTGGGCTCATAAAACCAGCTCCAGAGAATATCTGTCTAAAAGACCTGTCCTGCCAGTTTTTCCAGAGCACTGAGTGCCTCATTTTTGCTCTCCACTCTGAACTCCTTCAGGGCTTGTTGGAGGTCAGCAGCTGCAACAGCATGTGATTTAACCCTTTTAGAGGTAGATGGCAAGTGCCCATGGCAAGTACCAATTTGTAGGTCACACAGAGAATCTAGTTTAGTTTTTTTTTTCAAGGTCAAGATACCACAGTTTAGAATAAATTGTCTAGGAACACATAAATAATAAAGGAAGAACTAGGCCTGGAGAATCCCAGGGACAGGGAGCCTGGTGGGCTGCCATCTATGGGGTCTCACAGAGTTGGACACGACTAAAGCGACTTAGCAGCAGCAGTAGCAGGACTTTAAGCCACTGACTTTTCACTAACTATGGACAATACGCTTTACTTAAACATAGACTAACTAAACAAACATGTCAGCCACAAACTGGCACTTGTGCTTGCTTGCCATCTGTCCATACAAGGATTAAATTAAGTGCCACTGCAGCTGCTGACCTCCAACACCCCTTGAAGGAGTTCAAGGTGGAGAGCAGAAATGGGGCACTCTGTGCTCTGGGAACCTGGCAGAACAGGTCTTTAGATGGTCAATACTCTCAGGAGCTGATTTTATGAGCCCAGTTCTTTTATCTCCTCATATCTAGAAAAGCACTAAAATCCTTCATGGTGACAATTGTTTTTGGTGACTAGCAGAAGCTTCATGAGACCAGCAGAAATTTTCTGCAAAAAAAAATATGTGTTTGACTGCATATTCCCCCTTTGCCAAAATCACACATGCACTGCCCTTTCCCCACTAACTCTTTGGAACAGTCTCTCAGAGCTTACTGAGGTGTTGTCTCTGGGGATGCAGTCCTTACCTTGCCCCCAATAAAACTTTACTCGCAACTCTCACATTGTGCATTTTTTTAGTCGATAAATATTTACTGCTCTTTATCATTTATCTCCTTTCCTAATAAATATTATAATTACAAGCAAAAATTCAGGATGTATTGTCTTCTTTACTCTTCTTTTGTAATAGGAGAAAGAATGGAGGAAGAAGGACTTGCAGAACATTTAATTTTAGGATATTTTCTACCCAGAATGCTGAATAGAAATTCAATTAATGGTAGTTAAAAATAATAAGCAATAAATTGAATGGGACAAAGGACCTAATTGTTCCTTAAAATGTTTATTTCAGTCTGTTCTAGAGTCATTTTTTTTTTTTATCACATCTTTTGGAACATCTCTTAATAATGAAAATACTTGTATTTTTAGATATATTTTTGAAAGACTGTGATAATAGAATACAAATGGGATTATGCTGTTTTACTAGATTGCATACATGCAAATGCTAAAACATAAGCATGAGATCAGCTTTGCTTCTCAGTACAAAATTAAACTATGCTAAATTAAACTATACTAAAGGGAAGTGCTTGGCTAAGGGAGTTTGACCCTCTTAATAAATGACTATGATTTATGTGGTTTGCTCATTTCCCTGCAATGCTTTTGCATGTTCAATAAAAACTAATATGAGTGAAAGGATATGAAATTTCTACCAACAGAGTAGAAAGAAAAAATAACACACTAATTTAAAATATACTTCAGCTACCTGTCATGAGAAAATTAAGAAAGCCTTTAATGGAAAGAAGTGCAGCACTTGGCAACATTACTAACTTCTATATATGATTCAGCTTATTCAAGCCTTAAAAAGGGTTCAGACATTTGTGTATCTTCATATCTGAATGCTACGTGATTTTCTTATGGAATAAACTGAATTGTTCCAGTTTAGTAATTTTAGAAGCAAAGGATAGGATATTCCCATATTGTATATTAGATTATATTTTTTGATATCTAAAATGACAACTTTGCTATACTCTACCTCGTTTTTTTTGCTGTTTATTTTGTTTTAATTTTGAATCATGATTTGCAGATTTTTGTGTGTGGCTGTTTCTTGTGAATAACTGAAAGAATCAAGCACAGGCATTCCATTTGACTTATTTGGGGCTGAAAACTGAGAAAAAGAAGAAATTCTACCATTTTACCAGGGTTCGTTCTGCAAGGTTGACTGCAGGAGACTTTCAATTGCTTACCCATGCAAGATTTTATCAGTAAACTGACAACTACAACCCCTCTATTTACAGGTTCCTGTTGTTCAACATCAATAAACTCATTGATTGAATCCATGCAATTTTAAAGACTGCCACACAGCCAAGGCCATGGCTACAACTGCAGGAAATGTCTTTGAGAAATTGAGATCAAAGATTGAAAACTTGCACTTTTAAGTGTAGATTCATTTACTTTTTTTATGTCTCTTTAGGCAAGCACAGCAGTCGACAGTCACACAACTGCAATGCTCTTACAGTTGGTGTTATTTGTTAAGAAGTATTTACCAATTAGGAGGCCAACAAAAATAATAAATAAAAAGAGAAAAAATGTTTTGGATCGTTTTAAAGTACCCATTTATCTCATCACTTGTAATTCAGCCAATCCTCTATTCAATCTTATAGCAGTTGATTATTGCTCCTGGTGGTCTCTAATCTACTTTCTGTCTTGATTGACTTAGCTATTCTGGACATTACATATGAAAGGAATAATACTTAGAATGACATTTTAAATATTTAACCACATTGTAGCATGAATCAGTACTTCATTTCAAATAATAGTTTAGTCTGTGGATATGCCATAGGCTTCCTTGGTGACTCAGATGGTAATGAATCTGCCTGCAGGGCAAGAGACCCTGGGTTGGGACTGTTAGGTAGTTAGAATAGGAAACAGCAGTCCGGAATGGCAGTGGCTAAAAGACAAGAAAGAGAAAAGCCCAAGAAAATAGAACAAAGGAAGGTCCAAGGACTGGAGTGAGGACCTCAGGTAGAACAAACAACACTCCTGGCTAGCCCAATTACATAGGGCAGGCCCAGGGGGAGAAAAAAAACTTATAAAATGAGGAGCAAAAGGGTCAGGGGTCTTTTTTCTCTCCTGCGTTGGGGCACTCTTCTCTTTGGGTCTTT
Source organism: Moschus berezovskii (assembly GCF_049115385.1). Classification (NCBI taxonomy): domain Eukaryota; kingdom Metazoa; phylum Chordata; class Mammalia; order Artiodactyla; family Moschidae; genus Moschus; species Moschus berezovskii. The sequence continues at coordinate 58,013,741 of NC_142464.1, read as the reverse complement.
GGGTCGACATGCCCTCACACCTCAAGGATGGATTTTCCTGCTATTTCCTAAATAAAATAGAGCCATAACACGGAGTTGTAACACCAATTTGTCTAAGAGCTATAGCACAGTCTGTTTGAGACCTGAGAGCTATAACACGGTCTGCCCAAGACCCGAGAGCTGTGACACGCTGAGGGCTTTAATGTTTGTCACTCCAAATCTTTGTTGTGATGAGACAGAACCAAGGAGTATACACTCACCTGATAGGAAGATCCCCTGGAGAAGGCAATGGCTATCCACTCCTGTATTCTTGCCTGGAAAATTCTATGGACAGAGGAGCTAGTGGGCTATAGTCCATGGAGTCGCAAGGAGTTGGACATGACTGAGCAAGTGACACACAAACATGGATATGCCATAATTTATTTATCCATTAATTAGTTGATGAACTTTGGCTTGTTTCCATTTGGGGTCTATTATGAATAATGTTTCTATTTGTACACAAATTTGGGGACATTTTTAAAAATTTTTTCTTCATTATATTCCTAAGAGTGGAGTTGCTGGATCATATGGTAACACTTAACTTTTTGTGGAACTAACTAACTTACAAAATGGCTTCATCATTTTACTCAGCACTGCCTTCCCACCCCAAGGCAACATGTGAGGATTCTAATTTCTCCACAAAATTTCCAGTACTTGTTATTGCCCATCTTCTTAATGACAGTCGTCCTAATAAGTGTGAAGTGGTACCTCAACATGAATTAATTTTCTTAGCATTTACAAACTAAGTGATAAATGGGTAGATATGAAAATAGATTCATGGAGCCATAATTAGATGGATGATAGAAGAAGGTACATAGTATACATCAGAGATATTGCAGGTTCAATTCCAGATCACCACAATAAAATATCACAAAAACTGAGTCACATGATATTTTTTGGTTTCCAAGTGTTTATAAAAGTTCTGTTTACTCTACACTGTAATGTATTAAGCATGCAGTAGCATCATATCTACAAAACAACAACACACATAGCCTAATTTAAAAAAATACTTTATTCTAAAAAAATGCTAACCTCTGAGCTTTCAGCAAGTCATAGATTTTGCCTTGTTCGTGGTTGCTGAAGGTTGGGGTGTCTGTGACAATTTCTTTTTAAAATAATCTTTATTTATATATTATTTTTGATTGTACTGGGCCTTCGCTGCAATATATGGACTCCTCATTACTTCACATCAGTTCAGTTCAGTTCAGTTGCATAGTTGTGTCAGACTATTTGCGACCCCATGAATCACAGCACGCCAGGCCTCCCAGTCCATCACCAATTCTGGAAGTCACTCAAACTCATGTCCATTGAGTCAGTGATGCCATCCAGCCATCTCACTCTCTGTTCGTCCCCATCTCCTCACACCCCCAATCCCTCCTAGCATCAGACTCTTTTCCAGTGAGTCAACTCATCGCATGAAGTGGCCAAAGTATTGGAGTTTCAGCTTTAGCATCAATCCTTCCAATGAACACAAAGGATTGATTTCCTTTAGAAAGGACTGGTTGGACCTCCTTGCAGTCCAAGGGGCACTCAAGCGTCTTCTCTAGCACCACAGTTCAAAAGCATCAATTCTTCGGCGATCAGCTTTCTTCACAGTCCAACTCTCACATCCATACGTGACCATGGGAAAAACCATAGCCTTGGCTAGACGGATCTTGGTTGGCAAAGTAATGTCTCTGCTTTTTAATATGCTATCTAGGTTGGTCATAACTTTCCTCCCAAGGAGTAAGCGTCTTTTAATTTCATGGCTGCAATCAGCATCTGCAGTGATTTTGGAACCCAAAAAAATAAAGTCTGACACTGTTTCCACTGTTTCCCCATCTATTTCCCATGAAGTGATGGGACCAGATGTCATGATCTTTGTTTTCTGAATGTTGAGCTTCAAGCCAACCTTTTCACTCTCCTTTTTTACTTTCATCAAGAGGCTTTTGAGTTCCTCTTCACTTTCTGCCATAAGGGTGGTGTCATCTGCATATCTGAGGTTATTGATATTTCTCCCAGCAATCTTGATTCCAGCTTGAGCTTCTTCCAGCCCAGCGTTCCTCATGATGTACTCTGCATAGAAGTTAAATAAGCAGGGTGACAATATACAACCTTGACGTACTCCTTTTCCTATTTGGAACCAGTCTGTTGTTCCATGTCCATTTCTAACTGTTGCCTCCTGACCTGCATACAGGTTTCTCTAGAGGCAGGTCAGGTATTCCCATCTCTTTCAGAATTTTCCACAGTTTATTGTTCCACACAGTCAAAGGCTTTGGCATAGTCAATGAAGCAGAAATAGATGTTTTTCTGGAACTCTCTTGCTTTCTCCATGATCCAGCGGATGTTGGCAATTTGATCTCTTGTGCCTCTGCCTTTTCTAAAACCTGCTTGAACATCTGGAAGTTCATGGTACACATATTGCTGAAGCCTGGCTTGGAGAATTTTGAGCATGACCAGTCCTGTGGCCAGTGCTGAGTTTTCCAAATGTTGGCATATTGAGTGCAGCACTTTTACAGCATCATCTTTCAGGATTTGAAATAGCTTAATTGGAATTCCATCACCTCCACTAGCTTTGTTCATAGTGATGCTTTCTAAGGCCCACTTGACTTCACATTCCAAGATGTCTGGCTCCAGTTGAGTGATCACGCCATCATGATTATCTTGGTCGTGAAGATTTTTTTGTACAGTTCTTCTGTGTATCCTTGCCACCTCTTCTTAATATCTTCTGCTTCTGTTAGGTCCATACCATTTCTGTCCTTTATCGAGCCCATCTTTTCATAAAATGTTCCCTTGATATCTCTAATTTTCTTGAAAAGATCTCTTGTTTTTCCTATTCTACATAGGCATTCTCTATTTGTGGTGAGTGGGGACTACTCTCTAGTTGCAGTGCACTGACGTCATATTGAGGTGGCTTCTATGTGGTACATGGGCTCTACAGTACACAAGCTTCGGTTGTTTTAGCACATGGGCACAGTAGTCATGTTGCATGGGCTTAGTTGCCCCATGGCATGTGGGATTTCAGTTCTTGGACAAGGGATCAAACCTGTGTGCCCTGCATTGGCAGGGGGATTCTCAAACACTGAACCACCAGGGAAGTCCTGGTTATTTCTTAAAAGATGGCAACAATGAAGTATACTACCTTAATTTGCTCTTCCTTTCACTTTAACAAGTAAAGGCCATTGTAAGTTTATCAAGTGGTCGAATTTTGATATAGTTGTTTCTCAGGGCATAGGGAGAAAGGATGAGGGAACAGCCAGTCAGTGGAGCAGTCAGAACACTGACAGCATTTGTCAATCAAGTTTCCATTTTATCTAGCAGGGTTTATGGCACCCCCAAACAATTAAATCAGTAGCATCAGAGATCCTTGATCACCATAACAAATGCAATAATAAGGAAAAAGTTTGAAGTATTGTGGAAATTACCAAAGTGTGACAGAGAGACACAAAGTGAGCAAATTCTATTGGAAAAACTGGTTCTGACAGACTTGCTTCATTTATAGTTGGCCATAAACCCTCAATTTCTTAAAAAAACAACAAAAAAAAGGAAAGCAGTACCTGCAAAGTGCAATAAAGTGATGCATAATAAAACAAAACAAGGTATGCCAGTATATAAAAATCTTCAAAATAAATTATGGTATTTTTTTTTCCTGAGAAATAGCATACACACAAGATCAAGTATTTTTTTATAGGAGGAATGATTCTTTCGGAGTCACTGGCACTGACCAGCTTTCGAAGGATGAACATTATTCACACAGAGTGAGAAGAGAAAAAACACTTCAAATAGAATATTTAAAATAATATTTCTGGAAGTTAAATTGTACAAGTTTTTGTGAATCATTGAGTAGATCAATTTTGCTTGAGCAGACAGTTTAAAAACAGAAGATAAGATTGGGAAAACATATAACCATCACAACTGAAATAGAGAAACAGAAATAGAGTGATTATACATATTCAATATTTTGAAACAATGCCAGGTGATAATAGGTTTAAGTGCCATAATGAGTGGAACATAATAATTAATATGACTGTGCACTGAACATTCATAAAGTTTTCAGAAAGAGATGGGGTTTGAATGGACAAGGATACATGCCATGTTGGCATAACATCAGGGGAAATTCTTTGGAATTAGATAAGAATGGGCAAAATTCTAGCTCCTATTTGACTCTCACCACAAGACTCAGGCTGCACTGTGGTATCCCACTGGATCCAGGCTTCCTGGGGACCCTAGAGCTCAGGTGGTCTCTGGTCTCCTTGTTTTTCTATTCTTTTGAACCCAGCGAGGCTATGTCATTATCAGAAGTAAAAATTATTTATTGACTGAAACAGAAGGATTCAGGAGTTGTGACACTGCAGTTCCCATGATCCTTATGGTAACAATCACTGCTCCTCACTGCGAGAGCAGAGCCCTCACACCCAAGTAACTGCTGAAACGGAATTTCAGGGAAGTATTTCCCAGGATCATGTTACTTGCATACAAGAGATGGGACTAGAAAGCAAGAGAACAGTTAGGATATTACAAGACTAGATAAAATGATGACAAATGGATGGAGATGCATTCAGAGAGGAATATTTGACATGAAAGATAGTGTGTGTGTTAAATTGCTTCAGTCATGCCTGACATTTTGTGACCTAATGGACAGTAGCCAGCCAACTTCCTCTGTCCATGGGATTCTCCAGGCAAGAATACTGGAGTGGGTTGCTGTGCCCTTCTCCAGGGGTTCTCCCCAACCCAGGGATTGACGTCTCTTAAGTTTCCTACATTGGCAGCCAGGTTCTTTACCACTAGTGCTATCTGCAAGTGCCACCTGAAGCCCACGAAAGATAGCGGACACTTCAAACAGCCCATATCAGAAAACAGAAGTTGGGAGGTGAATGTTTCACTTTCCAACAATAGGTCACTAAAAAGGAGCTCACAAAGCTTGCTTGGAATGTATGTGTCATTATGCTAAGAAGTCTTAAGTGCTGTCATGAGGCTTGTCAATTTCTCTTTAGAGTGGAGGTGATTAAATTGTAATGACAGCTCCTCACGTCACAGTAACAGGAACCAAGACTTTCTATCCTGTTGCTTTGCTGTTGAGAGGGACAGAAAGTAAGGGTGGGCTTCCATTTTCACATTCTACCAGCATGTTCCTTTCTCAAGCCAGTGTGAATGTATCTTGGGCAACTGAAAAGAAGAGGAGAGAAGAAGACTGAAATCCTTTACAACTGTTCTCAAAGAACAAGATAAAATGTTATTTTATATTCTACTGACTACAGTTTAGTAACAAACTGTGCTGCAAAGCATACTGGGAAATGGTCCAGGTAAATACAAGCATTTGTTCTACCCAGAAAAAGAACTATGGACCTAGAATGATAGATAACTGCCAGAGACTCTTTAACATATCCTTGGATCAAGAATCAGTGAAAATTCTTTTGTAAATCTGTTGTTTTATGACTCTTTACTTTTGTCTCACAGAAAAGAAAGATAAGTCTCAGAACCAGGAAGCATTTGTGTCCTGTCTTCCACTGCCCCATTTTAATTCCTTTCAGTTAGATGCATTGCTCATGCAGAGGAGAAAATATTTCTCTGATGCCAAAAGCAAAGTTAATCTATTGTGAAAGAGTTGAAGTATGTTCTAAAGAAACTTCTAGCTCGGTCTTAGACCCTGAAGACCCTCAGGATGTTCTATGATTGTCATAAGTAATATTGGTCCCTTTGAGGGCACTATGCTTAGACAGGGAGTTTCACCAAGTGGTGCTAGTGATAAAGAACCCTCCTGTCAATGCAGGTAACTTAAGAAATATGGGTTCTATCCCTTGGGTGGGAAAATACCATGGAGAAGGAAGAGCAACCCACTCCAGTATTCTTGCCTGGAGAATACCATGAACACAGTTGCCTAGTGGGTTACAGTCAGTAGGGTTGCAAAGACTCTGACATGACTAAAGTGACTTAGCGCACACCTACATGCTTTTAAGTATATTTGGATAATTTTAAACATGTTTGGATCCATTGACTATATATTTATTGAGCTTAATGCATGTCAAGAATTGTGTTAGTCTTGATAATCCCTTTAAGAGAGAACAAAATATAGGTGAAATTATGACATGTTTCAAATCCCTGTGTGTCTGTAGTACAACGAGTAGATGAAAACTTTTTAAAAAATCAGCAAACATTTCAGTATGAACAGTTTCAGCACACACACATGCATACCAAATATATTATGTTGTATGTTATGTTATATATGCTATATTATATATTGGGCTGTCCTGGTGGGTCAGTGGCAAATAATCCTCCTGACAAAGCAGACTCAGGAAACTAGGGTTTGATCCTTGGGTCAGGAATATACCCTGGAGAAAGAAATTGCAGCCCATTCCAGTATTCTTGCCTGGAAAATTCCATGGACAGAGAAACCTGGTGGGCTACAGTCCATGAAGTTGCAAAGAGTCAGAAACATCTGAGCAAGTGAACATGAACACATATATTATTTATTATATTACATACTTTGGAGACAAATAAGACATTCTTCCTATTTTCCAGGAAATAAATTCTTAGTAACTTGCATTTGAAGGTAAAATAGAGGAAGAACAGCTTCTACCTGTTTTGGGAAAGAGACTCGATATAGTCAATCAATAAAATAAATGAGCTGAGATAACTTCCTTTTTTAAGTATCACTCACTAAGTATACTTACTTGCAGCAGTATACCTGAATATTTTTTTCACTAACGTGTACTTCCCAGGTGGACCAAGTGGTAAAGAACCCACCTGCCAATGCAGGAGATGTAAGAGACAGGTTCGATCCCTGGGTCAGGAAGATCCCTTAGAGAAGGGCATGTAAAACCACTCCAGTATTCTTGCCTGGAGAATCCCACAGACAGAGGAACCTGGTGGGCTGCAGTCCATAGGGTTGCAAAAAGTCAGACATGACTGAAGCGAATATTTACAATGCATATACATAAAGAAAATGCTGAATGGAAGTGTGAGTTTTCATTGGAAATTCTACACCATACTCAACTGGAGAGTGCTGCCACTGACTAAAATGACAAGTGTTGGATCAATGTCTAACCACAAGATTAGTAAGATTTCATTTTTCCTTTTGTATATGAAATATTAAGGTGATATTCTTTACATGCAAATGCTTGCCAGGTTAATCAGAGCAGGTGATCAGGGTAATCGATACCTCTGGATTGCTGAAGGAGATATTGGACATAGAATGCTCTGGAATATGACATGATAGATTATTACTCTTCTTGTTAAAATATGTACTCCAAAGTGAAAACATAAGCTACTTTTATATAACATAATATATATATCCTTATATATTGAGTTTAATGAAATAAAACCTTTGGATAAATTATGCAGTGTTATAGTCTGTCAGACAACCTGATGTTATAGGTAAACAGTATAAACTGACACATCTCTGTACATTGTATTAGACAAATAGAGCATATTAAGATGAAATAATGCATAATTTCAATATTAATCCTTAAATGGCATATCTGCTTTCAAATTGAGGAACTAAATACCTAGGGCTTATGTGATTGAGCACAACTATGGTTTCCCATTTACAGTATGCTGTTACTCACTCACGTCTAATTTAATCAATTGTTCTTATTAGAGTTTCTTGTTTTCAAAAGGATATAAAATTATGTTTTATTGAATTACAAGTGTGAGTATAATAGCTATTAATATTTCCTGAGATCCGGTGTCCATGTGCCAGAATGAGATAGTATTATTTTATTAAATTCGAACATGTTTTTGTTTTTACCACCCACTTCATTTTGCACATTCTGTCTTCACTGTTGTTCACAAAGATTTCTTAAGATTTGTTTCTTCCACTGCCATTATACAACAGATTTTTATAGTAATACATTCCTTTAGTATTTAAAAATAAAAAGATGTAGTATTTTGGATAGATGATTATGTTTCTAATAATACTTGCTATGCTCTAGCAATCAGAGGAAATCCAATTCTACATTTTCTAAACATTCATAAATACTTTATTGCTACCACAAATAATTTTGATAAGGGGGAATACAAGACTTGGAATAAAATGAAGCTGGCATATATAAAAATATATATCACATAATATTTTGATAGAAACCACTTTTAGCAAACATAAACATATATTTTTAAAATATTCTGGTGCAGGAATACTATTATCTATGATTTAGAGGTAAAAGATGAAACTCTGAGAGATCAATAAACATGTTCAAGCTTACACAATTTAAAGACGTCAGATCCAGAACCACACAGTGAACTAATGATAGCAAATCTCTTGCTCAATCTGCTGTACTGTGTTACACCCAGAAACAGATCCAGGCAGGTCAGGTCTATCTCCACAAGATACTCTCTCAAAAGAAACTTCATGGTAGGTCAAATTAAACAAAAAAATAAAAACATCTCTCTTTTCCCCATGTTTTATTTTGAGACCAAACTCTCTCTTCTAACTGCTGCTTTATATTTGGTCTTTATTTCAAATCCAGATGTCTTTTTAAATAAGAGTTTAAATTCATTTCTAGTTCATCATTTAAACTGATAAATGATTTCAGGCATCTTCCTCTAACACCTGCTGAAATGGGTTCGTAAAAATGACTTTCTTCATGATCTTATTGAATAGACAAGGGTTCATCTAGTCAAGGCTATGGTTTTTCCAGTAGTCATGTATGGATGTGAGAGTTGAACTATAAAGAAAGCTGAGGGCCAAAGAGTTGATGCTTTTGAACTATAATGTTGGAGAAGACTCTTGAGAGTCCCTTGGACTGCAAGGAGATCCAACCAGTCCATTCTAAAGGAGATCAATCCTGGGTGTTCATTGGAAGGACTGATGCTAAAGCTGAAACTCCAATAACTTTGGCCACCTCATGCGACGAGTTGACTCACTGGAAAAGACTCTGATGCTGGGAAAGGTTGAGGTCAGGAGGAGAAGGGGATGACAGAGGATGAGATGGTTGGATGGCATCACTGACTCAATGGACATGAGTTTGAGTAAACTCTGGGAGTTGGTGATGGACAAGGAGGCCTGGAGTGCTGCAGTTCATGGGGTCTCAAAGAATCAGACCCAATTGAGCAACTGAACTGAACTGATAGATCTATGAAATATATTTATATATTTTTTTTTACTTGAAAGCTGTCTTTTCAAAAATTCTGTTATGGAATCAACTGTGTCCCTCTAAAATCTGTACATTGAAGTCTTACATTCAGCTCTCAGAATGTGACCTTACATGGATTAGTTAAGATGAGGTCATGTTGGACTAGTGCAGTCCCTAATCTAGTATGACTGAAGTGTTTATAAAATAGAGAACATTTGCACACAGACACCCATGGACACAGGGTGAATATCATGAGAAAATGAAGGTAGAGATGGAGTTGATACTTCTTCACACCAAAGAATGCTAGACTATAAAAAAAACCCACTAGAAACTGAAGGAGACACAAGGAGCAAATTCTTCCTCATGACCCTCAGAAGGAACCAGCCCTACTACAGCCTAGATCTCAGAATTTTAACCTCCTGAACAATAAATTGCAGCTGTTTAAGTCACTCAGTTGGTGGTATTTTGCAGCCTTTGTCAAATGATACATTCTGTTTTCTTTTCCTCTCAGTTCAGTTCAGTTCATTTCAGTCGCTCAGTCGTGTCTGACTCTTTGCGACCCCATGAACCACAGCATGCCAGGCCTCCCTGTCCATCACCAACTCCCAGAGTTCACTCAAACTCATGTCCATGGAGTCAGTGATGCAATCCAGCCATCTCATTCTCTGTCGACCCCTTCTCCTCCCACCTCCAATCCCTCCTAGCATCAGACTCTTTTCCAGTGAGTCAACTCATCGAATGAGGTGGCCAAAGTATTGGAGTTTCAGCTTTAGCATCAGTCCTTCCAACGAACATCCAGGATTTATCTCCTTTAGAATGGACTGGTTGGACCTCCTTGCAGTCCAAGGGACTCTCAAGAGTCTTCTCCAGTACCACAGTTCAAAAGCATCAATTCTTCGGCAATCAGATTTCTTCACAGTCTTTTCCTCTAGCAAACTGTTTATTTTTTCCAGGCTATTCCATCCTTTTTATAATTCTTAAAGAGTCCATAATAATTTGTGTTTGCCATCCCTTGTGGATGTCTAAAATGTTGGTCTTCTACCATAGTCTGTTCTTTTGTATCATTCTTCCTACACATCTGGAATAATATACAAATCTTGTGGTTTCAACTAATACCCTCCTACACTTTTGGTGGGGCTGTAAACTGGTACAGCCATTGTGGAGAACAGTATGGAAGTTCATTTAAAAACTGAAAATAGAGCTAACATATGATCCAGCAATCCTACTCCTCAATATATATTCAGAGAAAACTGTAATTCAAAAAGATCCATGCACCCCAACGTTCATTGCAGTGGTAGTTGCAATAGCCAGGACATGAAATCAACCTAAATATCCATCAACAGAGGAGTGGATAAAGAAGAAGTGGTACATATATACAATGGAATATTAGACAGCCATAAAAAACAAAATAATGCCCTTTGCACTGACATGGATGGACCTAGAGACTGTCATACTGAGTGAAGTAAGTCAGACAGAGAGACACAAATATCATGGAATCTGAAAAAATGGCTACAAATGAACTTATTTACAAAATGGAAATAGAATTACAGACATGTAAAACAAACTTATGGTTACCAGGGGGAAAAAGAGAAGGGGAGGATAAATTGGGAGACTGGGACTGACATATACAAACTACTATATATAAATTAGATAACTAACAAGAACCTACTGTATAGCACACAGAACACTAATCAATACTCTGTAATGGCCTGAGAAAAGACTTTTAAAAAGTGGATATATGCATATGTATAACTAATTCACTTTGCTGTATACCTGAAACTAGCACAACATTGTAAATCAACCTGTTTGTTTAGTTGCTAAGTTGTTTCTGACTCTTTTACAACCTCATAGAATGTAGCCTGCCAAGCTCCTCTATCCATGATGTTTCCCAGGCAAGAATATTGAAGTTGGTAGACATTTCCTTCTCCAGGGGATTTTTCTGAGCTAGGGATCGAACCTGTGTCTCCTGTATTGTTGGTGGATTCTTTACCACTGAGTCAGCAAGGAAGCCCTTGTAAATCAATTGTATTCCAATAAAAATTATTTTAAAATCTAGTACCTGTTCATATTCCCAAACCACACATATCTTCTAACATCAGGCACAAATTACTTAACACACCCAAAACTGAACTTACTATACTTGATACATTCCCTGTCTTTTCATCTCCTCTCTTTTCTTAGTGCAATTGATTCCTTTGACTCAGTTGTACCAGAAAGAAACCTGACTGAAGGTCAGTCTATATTTCTCAGTTTCATGCCCTACTTTTAAATAGTAAATAAGCTCACTCAATTCTATTTTCTTAATAGTTCTTAAATAAGTCCATCTTTATAAACCCTCATATTCTCTCTTGGTCAACTACAGTAATTTCATGACTAGTCTTTCTGCCTCCTGATTTGTATACTCTCCCAATTCATATTCTTTGCTTGAAGACCATTCTGGTGTAAGATATCACAGTGTGTTATGACTTTTTAGTTTTTTTTTTGTAAGTTTCATGACAAAAATCTGACAAATATAACTGAAATTATGATTGTTAATGCACATTAATAAGAATAAAGGTTTTTCAGTGCAGTTCATTTATGTAACACATCTTAATACTTTTAGTGTTTAAGTTTCTTCAACCTTAAAAAGTGATGTATTTCAATTTCTGTTCCCTTGTAATGATGTAACATTACAGATTTAAATAAATTTATATCAGCATTTTGATCATCCCTTAAGCTTAAAACACTCCAAACAAAGAATCTTTGTTCCCTACCTCATCCTCTTATCTCCTGCCCCTCTCAAAACACACAATTACACACACACACACACACACACACACGGAATCATCTCTCTTTTTTCCTGTCCCCCCCCTTAATTGCTTCACCAACATGCAAATATATAGCAAATATATTTCTTGATTTGTTTGTTTGTGATTCTGGATGAGAGTCTTATTTATTTGTAGGTGATTAGTTAAAAAGAAAAACTTCAATTTTATAGCAAAAAGTTGTAGAATGCGTTTGAAAGTCTTTAAAAATAGCATTTGTAATGCTTGAAGTAGAACTTTGACATTTTGGGTTTTAGCATTTTGCAATTTACCCAGTTATTAAGTAAGTTAATGTGCTTTTGTTGCCTGGCCTTTTCTCTCTTTTTCATGTATGTCCAGATGGTACAAATTTCTTCCATAAAGAAAGTTCATAGTGGCAGACAGTTGCTACATTCTTGATTTTGAGTTCTGTAAATTTTTTTTTAACCCATATAATTCTAATAACATCTTTTATTTTATTGTTTCTGGGGAAATGGGAGATCAAAAAATCATTTGTATCATAATTCAGATGCTACCTTCCTTTCAATGATTTATTGAATATTTTAACATTAGCCTAATCTAGCCTAATAACAGTTTCACTTTTTAATTTTTTCTTATTCATTTTCTACCAATAAAATCCCTAAATTTTAGTAGAAAATGCAAAATTTCCTTAGGTGACTGGAAATCAGAAAATTCATGGAAATCAGAAAATACATTTCCTCAGGCAACCAGAGCTTTACCCTATCAATGTATTTCTGCCACAATCATATAGTCATTAAGCTGGTACCTTTTGTGAAGATTTTGATTAATTACAAAATATCAAGTAATTATCAAATTAAGAAGAGGTAAATATGAAAAAGATAGCAATAGAGGAAACACAATTGGGTACCTTCAGTCCATGCTTGATAGGAAGTTGGAATTTCCATAGCTTGAGAACAAAGGACACTAGAGATGTCTGGTGCCAATTTTGCTAGGATTTGGACCTGAGTAGGTCACTTAATTTGATGGGCATCTGTTTTCTCATAAATTAAAGGAATGAACCAGATTAGGTAATCTCTAAAATCCTTTCCAACTCTAATATTCTGTTTTTGTCAATATCTATCAGCTTTGGTGATATACTTTCTCAAGGGCTAAAGATACAGAGAATGATGATGCTGATGATGCCCATGACAATGGCTAATATTATCGAGTGCTATGTGCTTGCATTTGACTCCCTAACTGTTCTGTTAGGTGAATATTATTGCCTTCCCTTTTATTAATAAGAAAATTGAGGAACAGATTATTTTACTAATGTGCCCAATACCTACCAAGAAACCCTATGCCAAAATCAGTTATTTCAAATACTAGTTTATATGGAAAGAACATTACCAGTGTTCACTAATATCAAATATTTGTGTATAAATAAGACTACATTATTTATTCACTTGAAGATAATTTATGCCATGTGATTATTTGTCCAATGGCCTGGAGTAGAATTTGCTTACATAAGTTTTGGCACAAAGTGTGGAAAAATCATCAGTGGCCTGGCAGTTGCCACTTTATCTGAGGTGCCCATAAGTTAAAGCAGGCAATATGTTCATGTGACGTTGCTCCAAGATGTGGCACTTTCCTCCTTCTAAATCACTGAGTTGCTGGTTATAGAACAATTCATCTTGCTTTTCATCTGATATAGACTTTGCTTGGATAAATTATAAATCTTTGCTATTTAATCCACTAAAATATATGTTCTATATATAAAACAGGATATATAACACATCCTGTCCAGACAAAATGATTGTATTTTTCTCTTCAGTGAATGTTACGGGTGTGAAGCTTTGAAAGTTAGCAGTTATACCAGTATTTTATGATGTAACCAAGCACATGGTAGATAGCATTGGCTACCATGAAAAATCCTCAAGCGTGAATCAGTTGCTCCTGTTAGATTATCTTACTTTTCCTCTCTTCCAGCTCTCTTAAAACTTCTTATTCCTTGCATTCAACTTCTTATTAGCAAACACTTATCTTAGCAACCCCACTTTTTAAAAATATTTTTTCTTTGAAGATTAAGTAATAATAAGAAACATATTTGATTTTTAATACTGACATTTAATAACAGTGATCTCATCAAGTGATGTCTCAGTCAGATTCAATCTGAAAAATAAGTATGAGAACTATAAAAGGAAAGAAATCTTAAAAATTAGGGCAGAAATAAATGCAAAAGAAACAAAAGAGACCATTGCAAAAATCAACAAAGCTAAAAGCTGGTTCTTTGAGAGGGTAAATAAAATTGACAAACCACTAGCCAGACTCAACAAGAAACAAAGGGAGAAAAACCAAACCAATAAAATTAGAAATGAAAATGGAGAGATCACAACAGACAACACAGAAATACAAAGGATTATTAGAGAATACTATCAGCAATTATATGGCAATAAAATGAATAACCTGGAAGAAATGGACAAATTCCTAGAAAAGTACACCTTTCCAAAACTGAACCAGGAAGAAATAGAAAATCTGAACAGACCAATCACAAGCACGGAACTAGAGGCTGTAATCAGAAATCTTCCAGCAAACAAAAGCCCAGGTCCAGACGGCTTCACAGCTGAATTCTACCAAAAATATAGAGAAGAGCTAACACCTATTCTACTCAAACTCTTCCAGAAAATTGCTGAGGAAGGGAAACTTCCAAACTCATTCTATGAGGCCACCATCACCCTAATCCCAAAACCTGGTAAAGATCCCACAAAAAAAGAAAACTACAGGCTGTAGACTGTCAGGTTGGTCTGTCTATGGGATTCTCCAGGCAAGAATAAGGAAGTGGGTTGCCATGCCCTTCTCCAGGTAATGCAAATATATTGCTAAACAAAAAGAAAGATGGATTAAATTTGCCCATTATGTAAAAATAATATTTAATGTATATGTATTCAGTTCAGTCGCTCAGTCGTTCCGACTATTTGCAACCCCATGAATTGCAGCACGCCAGGCCTCCCTGTCCATCACCAACTCCCGGAGTACACTCAAACTCATGTCCACAGAGTCGGTGATGCCATCCAGCCATCTCATTCTCCGTCATCCCCTTCTCCTCCCGCCCCCAACCTTTCACAGCATCAGAGTCTTTTCCAGTGAGTCAACTCGTCGCATGAGGTGGCCAAAGTATTGCAGTTTCAGCTTTAGCACATCTATAATAAAAAGCCTGCTAATTTGAGTTTTACTGGTAACTATTTTCAGTGTAATTGGTCCAAGTATCTGTGTGTACTCCTAAACTTTGAAGTTTCAGTAATTGTTGCAGTCAGTTGTACCTACAGGATTTGAAAGCTATAAGATTATCTATTCCATGAATTAAAAGATTTCCATATCTGATACAAAACAAATTTATTCTCTTTTGTAAATCAACACGGATACACACTTTTAGAGATTATGTGAAAATGAAGCAAGGTATTTGTAGAAACACCATATAATCAATAGTCAACATTATACTCAGCTGATTTGAAAAAGAAGGAGGAAAGAACAAGATGGCGGAGGAATGGGATGGCGAGACCACTCTCTCCCCCACAAACTCATCAAAAGAACATTTGAACCTGGAGTAAATTCCACAAAACAACTTCTGAATGCTGGCAGAGGACATCAGGCACCCAGAAAAGCTGCCCATTGTCTTCGAAAGGAGGTAGGAAAAAACGTAAAAGATAAAAATAGAGACAAAAGAGGTAAGGACGGAGCTCCGTCCCGGGAAGGGAGGCTTTAAAAAGAGAGAAGTTTCCAAACACCAGGAAACACTCTCACTGGCTAGTCTGTGGCAAGCCTTGGAACCTCAGAGGGCCACATAACCAGGAGGAAAAAGAAAGAAATAATTAAAACCCACAGATTACCCGCCAAAGGGTAACTCCCAGTGGAGAAGCAGTGCAGACGCCTGCATATGCCATTAGCAAGCGGGGACTGGGCAAGGAGGAGCCGGCTGAACTGCTTAGAGAGAGGACTGAGCTTGAATGCCACGAGAACAATCTGAGAGAACTAACTGGGTATAGCAAAGCAGACTGGGATAGCTTCCCCACGAAAAGGCAGAAAGTTCTAACCTAAAACTCTGCCAGCCCCACTCACAGAACAAAGGACTGAGCAGAGAGAGTCGGCTGCAGTCAACCCACCCCCCATCCCCCACCGAGACAGGCAAGGGAGGGAAGCCAGAGCCGGAGGGGGCAACCGTGGCCCCAGAAAGTCATCCGATACAAACTGCAGGCAGGCTTGTTGCTAATCAAGAGTTCTTGGGCTCAGGCTGGTCGATAGCTGCCTGAGAAGGTGTGCCAGTTGTACACCCAGAAAACCGAGTGGCAGGGACTGGGGAGGCGATAAGTCGCAGCGACCGCACTCGCCAAACACCTGGTCACCTGAGCTGCTCAGACCGGTTAAGGCACAAAATGCAGACCCAGCCAAGTCTGCGCCTTTGTGGAGTACCCGAGAAACTGAACTTGAGATGTTCAGACCTGGGAAGTGCATACAACCCAGCGCCAGCCTCAGACAGTTCCCAGCAGAGCAACCCAGATTACTGTACCCAGCAAGGATCTCATTCAAATATGAAGGAGAAATCAAAAGCTTTACAGACAAGCAAAAGCTGAGAGAATTCAGCATCACCAAACCAGCTCTCCAACAAATGCTAAAGGATCTTCTCTAGACAGGAAACACAGAAAGGGTGTATAAACTCGAACCCAAAGCAATAAAGAAAATGGCAATGGGATCATACTTATCAATAATCACCTTAAACGTAAATGGGTTGAATGCCCCATCCAAAAGACAAAGGCTGGCTGAATGGATACAAAAACAAGAACCCCATATATGTTGTCTACAAGAGACCCACCTCAAAACGAGGGACACATACAGACTGAAAGTGAAGGCCTGGAAAAAGATATTCCATGCAAATAGAGACCAAAAGAAAGCAGGAGTAGCAATACTCATATCAGATAAAATAGACTTTAAAACAAAGGCTGTGAAAAGAGACAAAGAAGGAAACTACATAATGATCAAAGGCTCAATCCAAGAAGAAGATATAACAATTAGAAACATTTATGCACCCACCATAGGAGCACCGCAATATGTAAGACAATTACTAACAAGTATGAAAGGGGAAATTAACAACAATGCAATAATAGTGGGAGATTTTAATACCCCACTTACATCTATGGATAGATCAACTAAACAGAAAATTAACAAGGAAACACAAACTTTAAATGATACAATAGACCAGTTATACCTAACAGAAATCTATAGGACATTTCACCCCAAAACAATGAATTTCACCTTTTTCTCAAGTGCACATGGAACCTTTTCCAGGATAGATCACATCCTGGGCCATAAATCCAGCCTTGGTAAATTCAAAAAAATTGAAATCTTTCCAAGCATCTTTTCTGACCACAATGCAATAAGATTAGATCTCAATTATGGGAGAAAAACCATTAAAAATGCCAACATATGGAAGCTGAACAACACTCTGCTAAATAATGAACAAATCATAGAAGAAATCAAAAGAGAAATCAAAATATGCATAGAAATGAATGAAAATGAAAACACAACAACACAAAACCTCTGGGACACTATAAAAGCAGTGCTAAGGGGGAAGTTCATATCAATACAGGCACACCTGCCCATAAATCCAGCCTTGGTAAATTCAAAAAAATTGAAATCTTTCCAAGCATCTTTTCTGACCACAATGCAATAAGATTAGATCTCAATTACGGGAGAAAAACCATTAAAAATGCCAACATATGGAAGCTGAACAACACTCTGCTAAATAATGAACAAATCATAGAAGAAATCAAAAGAGAAATCAAAATATGCATAGAAATGAATGAAAATGAAAACACAACAACACAAAACCTCTGGGACACTATAAAAGCAGTGCTAAGGGGGAAGTTCATAGCAATACAGGCACACCTCAAGAAACAAGAAAAGAGTCAACTAAATAACTTAACCATACATCTAAAGAAACTAGAAAAGGAAGAAATGAAAAACCCCACGGTTAGTAGAAGGAATGAAATCGTAAAAATTAGGACAGAGATAAATGCAAAGGAAACAAAAAAGACCATAGCAAAAATCAACAAAGCCAAAAGCTGGTTCTTTGAGAAGGTAAATAAAATCGACAAACCACTAGCCAGACTCATCAAGAAACAAAGGCAGAAGAACCAAATCAATAAAATTAGAAATGAAAATGGAGAGATCACAACCGACAACACAGAAATACAAAGGATTATTAGAGAATACTATCAGCAATTATATGGCAATAAAATGAATAACCTGGAAGAAATGGACAAATTCCTAGAAAAGTACACCTTTCCAAAACTGAACCAGGAAGAAATAGAAAATCTGAACAGACCAATCACAAGCACGGAACTAGAGGCTGTAATCAGAAATCTTCCAGCAAACAAAAGCCCAGGTCCAGACGGCTTCACAGCTGAATTCTACCAAAAATTTAGAGAAGAGCTAACACCTTTCCTACTCAAACTCTTCCAGAAAATTGCAGAGGAAGGTAAACCTCCAAACTCATTCTATGAGGCCAACATCACCCTAATAGCAAAACCTGAAAAAGATGCTACAAAAAAAGAGAACTACAGGTCAATATCACTGATGAACATAGATGCAAAAATCCTTAACAAAATTCTAGCAATCAGAATCCAACAACACATTAAGAAGATCATACATCATGACCAAGTGGGCTTTATCCCAGAAATGCAACGATTCTTCAATATCCGCAAATCAATGTAATGCCATGTTAACAAACTGAAAAATAAAAAGCATATGATTATCTCAATAGATGCAGAGAAAGCCTT
Source organism: Moschus berezovskii (assembly GCF_049115385.1). Lineage (NCBI taxonomy): Eukaryota > Metazoa > Chordata > Mammalia > Artiodactyla > Moschidae > Moschus > Moschus berezovskii. The sequence goes on along the minus strand of NC_142464.1, from coordinate 57,995,099 downwards.
TGACAAAATTCAACATCCATTTATGATAAAAACCCTCAAGAAGGCGGGAATGGAAGGAACATACCTCAACATAATAAAAGCTATATATGACAAACCCACAGCAAACATTATCCTCAATGGTGAAAAATTGAAAGCGTTTCCCCTAAAGTCAGGAACATGACAGGGTGCCCACTCTCACAACTACTATTCAACATAGTTTTGGAAGTTTTGGCCACAGCAGTCAGAGCAGAAAAAGACATAAAGGGAATCCAAATTGGAAAAGAAGAAGTAAAACTCTCACTGTTTGTAGATGACATGATCCTCTACACAGAAAACCCTAAAGATTCTACCAGAAAATTACTAGAGCTAATCAATGAATATAATAATTTGCAGAAAGTAAAATCAGCACACAGAAATCCCTTGCATTCCTATACACTAATAATGATAAAAATGGAAGAGAAATTAAGGAAACAATTCCATTCACCATTGCAATGAAAAGAATAAAATACTTAGGAATATATCTACCTAAAGAAACAAAAGACCTATATAAGAGAACTATAAAACACTGGTGAAAGAAATCAAAGAGGACACTAATAGACAAAGAAATACACCATGTTCGTAGATCAGAAGAATCAATATTGCGAAAATGAGTATACTACCCAAAGTAATTTATAGATTCAATGCAATCCCTATCAAGCTACCAATTTTATTTTTCACAGAGCTAGAACAAATAATTTCACAATTTGTATGCAAATACAAAAAACCTCGAATAGCCAAAGCAATCTTGAGAAAGAAGAATGGAACTGGAGGAATCAACACGTCAGACTTCAGGCTCTACTACAAAGCCATAGTCATCAAGACAGTATGGTACTGGCATAAAGACAGAAATATAGATCAATGGAACAAAATAGAAAGCCCAAAGATAAATCCACGCACCTATGGACACCTTATCTTTGACAAAGGAGGCAAGAATATTCAATGGAGAAAAAACAATCTCTTTAACAAGTGGTGCTGGGAAAACTGGTCAACCACTTGTAAAAGAATGAAACTAGAACACCCCCTAATACTGCACACAAAAATAAACTCAAAATGGATTAAAGATCTAAATGTAAGACCAGAAACTAAAAAACTCCTAGAAGGGAATATAGGCAAAACACTCTCCGACGTAAATCACAACAGGATCTTCCATGACCCACCTCCCAGAACATTGGAAATAAAAGCAAAAATAAACAAATGGGACCTCATTAGAATTAAAAGCTTCTGCATAGCAATGGAAACTACAAGCAAGATGAAAAGACAGCCTTCAGAATGGGAGAAAATAATACCAAATGAAGCAACTGACAAAGAATTAATCTCAAAAATATACAAGCAGCTCCTGCAGCTAAATTCCAGAAAAATAAATGACCCAATTAAAAAATGGGCCAAAGAACTAAACAGACATTTCTCCAAAGGAGACATACAGATAGCTAACAAACACATGAAAAGATGCTCAACATCACTCATAATCAGATAAATGAAAATCAAAAACACAATGAGGTACCATTTCACACCAGTCAGAATGGCTGCTATCCAAAAGTCTACAAGCAGTAAATGCTAGAGAGGGTGTGGAGAAAAGGGAACCCTCTTACCCTGTTGGTAGGAATGCAAACTAGTACAGCCACTATGGAGAACAGTGTGGAGATTCCTTTAAAAACTGGAAATAGAACTGCCATATGATTCAGCAATCCCACTGCTGGGCATACACACTGAGGAAACCAGAATTGAAAGAGACAGCTGTACTCAAATGTACATCGCAGCACTGTTTATAAGAGCCAAGACATGGAAGCAACCAAGATGTCCATCTGCAGACAAATGGATAAGAAAGCTCTGGTACATACACACAATGGAGTCAGTCAGTCAGTCAATTCAGTCACTCAGTCGTGTCCAACTCTTTGAGACCCCATGAATCACAGCACGCCAGGACTCCCTATCCATCACCAACACCTGGAGTTCATTCAAACTCAGGTCCATCGAGTTGGTGATGCCATTCAGCCATCTCATCCTCTGTCGTCCCCTTCTCCTCCTGCCCCCAATCCCTCCCAGCATCAGACTCTTTTCCAGTGAGTCTTACTCAGCAATTAAAAAGAATACATTTGAATCAGTTCTAATGAGGTGGATGGAACTGGAGCCTATTTTACAGAGTGAAGTAAGCCAGAAAGAAAAACACCAATACAGTATACTAATGCATATATATGGAATTTAGAAAGATGGAAACGATAATCATATATAGGAGACAGCAAAAGAGACACAAATGTATAGAACAGTCTTTTGGACTCTGTGGGAGATGGTGAGAGTGGGATGATTTGGGAAAATGGCATTGAAACATGTATATTATCATATGTGAAATGAATCACCAGTCCAGGTTCAATGCATGATACAGGATGCACAGGGCTGGTGCACTGGGATGACCCAGAGGGATGATATGGGTAGGGAAGTGGTAGAGGGGTTCAGGATGGGGAACACGTGTAGGGGCGGATTCATTCAATGTATGGCAAAACCAATGCAATACTGTAAAGTAATTAGCCTTCAATTAAAATAAATTAATTTTTAAAAAGAGAATTATGTAAGAAGCATATGTATTATGTATGTTATATGTGATAACACTTCCCCCAATTATGTATACTGCTGGAGTTACAAATTTCTAAAAGGGGGAATTGGAGGATTAGAGAACACCCCATAACCAGCCCTTTGAAACAAGATGATTTTGTCTGCCGAAGTAGATCTGCAAAGGACACCCAGTGAAAAGATCATGGAAGGCTACTATCTACATATTTGATAGGCCTGAGTTGTTCTTGGTCAGCAATATTTCACTTGGGAAGATGATGTGGGTCTGGAGCCAAAAAGAACAAGAACAAGCTAGAAGCCAGCAGTATCTCTTTATTTGTTGCTGATAGCCCATAAAATAACAGCTTTCATAAGTACTGCTTTACTTTCACCTAAGAGAACTTGTAAAAGATAGTTTCTTGTTTGGACCAATTAACGAAAGATCACATAGTATAGGAGATTCTAGTAAACAATTCTGGTTTAGTAAAGAAGACAATTCCAAAAAGTTCTGCAGGTCAATTTTCCTGTACTTTATTTATTTTTCAAATGCTTGATATTACTTCACTAACTTGATGGGAATTATATAAGAATATATACTGAAAATAAGAATAATAAAAAAATTATTGTTGTTTCCAAAATAATTGTAACAGCATATTGTGAAACGGTACCCCTAAACAAATTAACCTGTGAAAATAAATGTGTGTGCTTAGGTTCAGTTCAGTTCAGTCGCTCAGTCGTGTCCAACTCTCCGCGACCCCATGAATCACAGCATGCCAGGCCTCCCTGTCCATCACCAACTCCCGGAGTTGACTCAAACTCATGTCCACAGAGTTGGTGATGCCATGCAGCCAACTCATTCTCCGTCGTCCCCGTCTCCTCCCGCCCCCAACCTTTCCCAGCATCAGAGTCTTTTCCAGTGAGTCAACTCGTCGCATGAGGTGGCCAAAGTATTTCAGTTTCAGCTTCAGCATCAGTCCTTCCAATGAACACCCAGGATTGATCTCCTTTAGAATGGACTGGTTGGATCTCCTTGAAGTCCAAGGGACTCTCAAGAGTCTTCTACAGCACCACAATTCAAAAGCATCAATTCTTCCGTGATCAGCTTTCTTCACAATGTGTGTGCTTAGGTGCGTCCAACTCTTTGAGACTCCATGGATGGTAGCCCACCAGTCTCCTCTGTCCGTGGGATTCTCCAGGTAAGAATACTGGAGTGAGCAGCCATTCCTTTCTCCAAGGGATATTTCCAACCCTGGGATCAAACCCAAGTCTCCTTAATTGCAGGAGGATTCTTTACTGTCTGAGTCACCAGGAAAGCCCCAAAGTAGAAGCTTCTTAAAACAGTGTGTGCTTTATTTGTGATGTCTCTCTCTACTTGCTTGTTCTATAGCCGATGATTATAGATTTCAAATTTATACAGTACACACATTTGAAATTTTAAAAGTTCAATAAAGATCTGTTAACTAAATCTTTACTGGTGACTTCTAAAATATGTTAATTATTTATTATCAGTGACATGTACACACAAAGAACTAGGTAGCTTACAAATTCTGTTACCTTGAATTCTGAAGTGTATATACCACCAAGAATATTATAAACATAGCTTTGAATCTTGTGTTATTGTTTCTCTGATAAAGTTACTTTAAAGAAAATTCAGCACTGAGATTTTAACTCAGTTTAATTAAAACTTAATTTAATTTTCTTTAATTAAAGATAATTTAGAATTGATTTTTTAAGTTGTTATTTTTAATATTTATTTATTTCAATTTTAGCTATTGAACACTGAAAACCAAAATACATTAAAGCCAGTAATTTTGACTTCTGGCCAAAAACACATAGAAAGTGACTATAAAAAATGCTAATGTTATTCTTTGCAGATTTTTAAAGTTCTAGTATTTTGGAAAGAACTTTCTAAATTGTTTCTTTTGATCCTATCATTCGCTAGATTAAAAAAGGAAAAATACCCAGATAAAATAAGGAAAATTATATAGAATATAAGTAAAGTATTTATATAATTTACTAAGCTGTTCACATGCCTATTTTATTACTGTTTTTTTGTAGCACAGTTACTTACCCCAACTACTGTAGTACTTGTTTTACCAATTGTACACATATTTCTATGATTCAGAATTATACAAATTTGATTATTATGTTTTCAAAATTCATTTTTTAAAAAGCATGTTTGCAAACCTGATTGTAACTAATGCAACTGAAAATCTAGAAATTCATTTCCAACAAAAATCAAAGAGACAATTCCAATCAAATCTATGACTCTATTAAAAAAAAAAAAAAGCAAGTTTTAAACAAAACTGAGCTAGGGTTGGGATGGATAGACATGGTATATAGATGGATATTCAAACCACAGTGCCTAAAATTTGGAGTATGTGGTCTTCTTAAGATAGTTAAATACATATATAATCAGTAATTACAGAACAGGGTAGGTATTTAATAATAATTATTTTAAAGGAAAGACAGTGAAGACATTATTTCTGTAGCTTTATCAGGTACAAGGAGATCAAAACAATGATGTTGCTCCTAAACATAGGAGATTTTATATTATAGCAAATAGTAGTAAAGAGGGAGATGTGGACTTAGTGTGTTTTAAGTATGTGTGTGTACACTCACACGCATGTATATGCATTGTGGGAAAAGATGTGTTATTGGCAGAGTGAGTTCATTTAGCTAATACTAAAGATTGGAACATAGATCCCAAGTCACCTAAAGTTTTACTACTAATAATTATGAGTAAAAACACTGACAACATAACTACAAATTTCAAGTTTTCAAGTCTCTAAATCAAAATTCTTTTTTTATTTTTTCAAGTTATTTTACTCTCAATTAAGGGGAATAACAGATCCTGTCTTTTACAGTGAAGGGATAAAGAGGATTCATGATGTGACCTTTCATCAAAATATGAAATTTGCCTTCTTTAAGGTCCTCAAAAATGAGTTATTCTACCCTGATCAAAAATGGTCCTCTGGGCATTGACTTATATGAGATAATTTAATAGGATTTCACATTCTGTAATTGAGACTATATATTAATCTAATGATTCCAGGTTTATTAAAAAAAAAAAAAGACCTCAGTGCTCAAATCTCAGTCTCCTGCATGATTATTCATACCTCTCAGTTGATTAGTGATTCTAAAATGACAACTCAGATCAAAGTGAATTTTCATATTATGTTTATACCATAGTGAAAATCTAATTAAATATCTAATAATTAAAGCAGCTCCTTCAAGGGGAGTTAATACATTGGAGGCTGTCTATATGAGATTATTCAGTGGGAATCATCTTCATTGTTTTTCATCAATGAGACTGAATTATTTATTTATTTATGAAATTTGGGAGAAATAACCCATTTCTTGGTACAAGAATGTCACTTTCTTTTAGTTGTACATTATTATATTAATGACATATCTCTGGTTCACACACTATGTCACCCAGCCAAACAGCCAGTAAAAATTTATAGAAAGCTTAATATGTGTCAGGCACTGTGCTGAAGTCAGTAATATAGAGAGTGTTAATAGACAGAGCTTTTTGTCCAAAGGCCATTTTTTAAAAATTACTAACCATGAAGATAGCTGATCGCCGAAGAATTGATGCTTTTGAACTGTGGTGTTGGAGAAGACTCTTGAGAGTCCCTTGGACTGCAAGGAGATCCAACCAGTCCATTCTAAAGGAGATCAATCCTGGGTGTTCATTGGAAGGACTGATGCTAAAGCTGAATCTCCAATACTTTGGCCACCTCATGCGACGGGTTGACTCACTGGAAAAGAGTCTGATGCTAGGAGGGATTGGGGGTGAGAGGAGACAGGAACGACAGAGAATGAGATGGCTGGATGGCATCACTGACTCAATGGACATGAGTTTGAGTGAACTCCGGGAGTTGGTGATGGACAGGGAGGCCTGTGCTGTGCTGTGATTCATGGGGTCGCAAAGAGTCGGACACGACTGAGCGACTGAACTGAACTGAACTGATAATTTATTTAAGCCTCTAAACTTTAGTGAAAAGTTTTGAGTGAAATTCAGGAAGGTGATAACTATGTGCTATGGTATATATTAGAACACTCTTTGGCATTATATTTCTATGTAAGGTGTGTATTTATCTTCTCCTCATTTTTGGGCTTGAACATATGATGTGGGCCCATCGGCTATCAACAGATGAGATATGATGCAAGCCTGGGCTTGAAATGTGTGTATGCACTGAGCTTTCTCTCTTGCATTCTGTCTCTACCATGAGGACATGCTGAACAGCCTGACTGGTCTCAAAAAACCAATGAATGGCACTTAGAGTAAACCTCAACTAAACACATGACCAGGAACTAAATCTACTGGGACCAATGGAGGTCAGCAGAGCCAGATGAATGAATCAACATTTTGAGGTAGAACCCCAGCTGAACAATTAACAGGTTAGTAAGAATAAATACTTATCTTTAACAGATGAATAACTGATGGACACAAATTAATCTGATTTGTATCATTAGTGACCATAAAACAGGTCCTTTTTTTGGGGGTCTTGTATTTTAAAATGTGTATTTACAAGAGTGTAAATATGTGTTCTCTGTTTTAAGGAAACATAAAATGTAGTATGGCTGTGGGTTTTATTATCATATAATTATGATATAAGAACCAGGTGATAAAAGCAAAAATACAATAAAGATATCAATGGCATAAATGTAATAAGATGAATAATTCTATTCAGATGAATAATTATATTATATAAATATAATAAGATTAATAATTCTATCCATGACAGTTTCCCAAATGATCATGAAAGTGATTGGTAAGTTGTTCTTCTCAGAAGGTTCTAAAGTTCCACTGTGTAGTTAGTCAGTTTCCATAAACATGGAAGATAGTAATGGAGTTGTTTCTTAATTTAAAAAATTGAAAACAAAATCTATAAGTATGGGTAACTAGTTAGAGTTCTAATTGTGTTTCATTTGAGTTGGCTCCAAACATGGCAATTAGGGAACATTAATATATAAATTCAAGGTGACTAAAAGAGACAAACATACACTAGAGTCAAATTTGTTATCATGCAATTGTTAACTCCTTAAAATAAAACACACTTACCTTTTTATATGACATATTTCTACTGCTTCCAACTGAATGGACATAAATTTGAGCAAACTCTGGGAGATAGTCGAGTAAATAGAGGAGTCTGGCATGCTGCAGTCCATGGGGTTGCAAAGAGTTGGACATTACTTAACGATTGAACAACAACAGTGTAACAGCACTGTCTTACATGATGTTGGTACATCATGTGTGTTAAGTGATTAAAGCAATGATCACATGTAATATGCTCCTAATAAAAAGGGACCTTCTCATCTTACCTGAAGGTCAGTGATGGCACCGATAGGTACTATAGTAGAATTTGATGAAATATTGGCTTATTCAGTACCAAGTGTGTCCTTCATGTTTTATGTTGAAGTTACAGACTTAATTTAGGGTTATTATGATCTTGATGAATTTGCAGAGAGTAAGCCAGTTAGAGGAAAGGGAAATAATCATACCTCAGTGAACATATTGAAAATAATTTTTAGCTAATGTTATGCTGGGTAAGCTGTTAGAGGACACTGTCATTTATGCCTTCATCCCAGAAAAATAGAATATTATTGGAACAGTGTTTATAAAAATTAAATTCCAAGGGAGAAAAAAGAAATTGCTGAAGATTGGAGATGCTCCCAGAAGAAAAGACCACTTTATGTGATTCCTTATTTGGAGTATTAGCTAAGAGTCAGAGCAAAATACAGTAGCTCAGATTTACTGTACCTTCATTTTTTATTGACAATACAAAGCTGAATGAAGTCTTTTTTTGTTCTAGAAAAAAAATTAAAAACTTGTAGCATGGAGATTAATGCTCCTAGTTTTCTTTAATTATACTCCAACTTTTACCCCTGAAGTGAAAGCCAGATGGCTTTGTATTCAGTTTTACTTAAGGAAGCCATGATCAAAAAACTTCCTATTAATGCACTGACTGTGGTAAATGGTCTATAAATAATTCAAAGTTTCATCGATTTTACAATATCCACACTGACCAGAAAGTCCATAAAATTAATTGATGTATAATATACTTAAGCCAGAATTCCCATCTTCATGAGTATCAATGATTTTCTAAAAGGAATTTGAACTAGTAGGAAAATTTTATCTATATTTAGCATCTTTCCCCTAGAAAATTTCAAGTTCACAGGGATAGTATAAAAAGAAATCACAGAAAAAGTGATGGAACTTGATACAACTATTTTTCTGGGGTAGAGGTTTTATGGGACTCCCCTTGAACAACATTTGCTAAACTTCTGTAACAGTATGTTCCCAACTCTTTCTCTGAGAAATCATTATGAGGGAGTGGCACACAAAAATAGAAAAATCCTCAAATACATAGCTTCTCCCAAATTTTGTGCCATTGTGTCTGCAGATTTACTTGAATCCTTATGTATTATTTCTCTCTTTTAACAGTCCTCTATACTTAGCCCTCCTGGATCTTATTTCTTTTACTCCATTATTCACCTTTCATCAGAGATATACCTTCTTTGCACAACATCATCATACCCTCTGCTTTATTATATCATTTGAATCACTATTTTTAGGTGCACACTTCTACCCAAAAATAAGAGACAAAAATAGAAATAAGAATACATAGAAAGAGATATTGCTGTCAGTTGTCTCTCTGTTTCTCTTTGTCTCTTTCTCTCTCTCTCATATATGACCCAAATGAATCTCTATATAGATTGATAAACTCTTTAATTTTCTATATGTAGTCATCCTTCAGTATCCAAGGGGTACTATTATTATCAGGAACTCTGTGAACACTCAAATGAATGGATGCTCAAGTCTCATAAAAAATGGCACAGCATTTGCATATATCCTATACATTTCCTCTCATATGCCTTAAATTATCTCTAGGTTACTTAAGATACCTAATACAATGTAAATGCTATGTGAATAGTTGCCTAAGCATGGTGCATTCATGTTTTGCTTTTTGGAACCTTCTGGAATATTTTTCCAAATATTTTCAATCTGTAGATATAAAACTTCCTGATGGATCCATTGATTGATAGATAGATATTACAGATAGATCTCTAGAGAAAAAGAAGAGAGAAAAGAGGGGAGAGAATGGAAAAGGGAGGAAGAAAGAGAAAGAGAGAAGAGAAAGGAGAAAAGAAAACAGGAAAGACATATGTAATAGTCAATGATATACGGTAGTGAGAAAAGAAGGGGCAGACAGGTAGATGCAAGCCTAGATTGCATATGTGCAAATGGAAGTCTAGAATTTAGGGCCAATATTAAGGATAGAAATCTGGAAAAAGACTTGATAAATAGTCTTCAAAAGCAAACTACTGTGACTAGTGCCTTAAGTTTAAAACAAAATACAAATTTGTCTATGTGGGAAGAATACCCTTTCTTTCACATAAAAGCACAAGACCACATTATTACTTTTAGCCCCTACAGTAAATAGAATGCTTCCTGGGATAAACTCAAATGAGAAACAAATGGCAAAAATATATAAAAATATCTTGGGATAGTTTGAAATAATATTTGATGAAATAGATTTAAAACCTTCAAAGACATACCCTCTGATGCACCTGCTATATATGGTAGACACAGATGGACCTCCTATAAGAGGGAGAAAATGGATCAGTGAAAATGTACATTGTCAAAGTAAATAGTAGGTTACATTCAATAATAGTAAAATTCAAGAACCAGACTAGACTGTACTGTTCCTATACTCAAAGCCCTTCATTTATCATTGCATCCTTTTATTAAGTCACTTAATATGTACTTACTGAAGTTTACTGTATGAAAAACACAATGAAATATGTTAGGAATACAAATATGAATAAAACTTAGCCCTGAACTAATGTGACTTACATCGTGGTAAGGGAAACAGACAAGAAAGGGGTGACTACAAAACTTTCACAAGTGCAAGAATCGTATACACACAAAGTATTGTGGGGATGTGAAAGCTGGGAGCATAATTCAGCAGGAAAGGTCAAGGAATGTATCTTAGTCATGATGAGAGTTAAGATGAATTTTAAAGACTCTGTGAGAGTTCACCAAGAAGATGAAGTGAAGAGGTAATAATAGCATGAATTTAACCTAGAATGATTAAGCAACTCACTCATCTCAAATACAACTAAATACTTGAACTTCTGGTCCAGCATTATGTCCTTTATACCACAATTATGCAGCAAATTTAAATAGCATGGGTAATAAATGCAGCTACTGAATTAAATAAATGAATCATAAAACCACCAGTAGGTCAGAATAAATTTATCCCTCTTTCATTCTGCATGGGAGACATATGATAAAATCTTTTCTCTTTTGTGCAATTCTTTTTCCTCTCTCCCCTCCACCACTTACCCTGATATTCCAATCCAGTGGTTCCTTCACTACTTTTGTGCTTCAAGAGACAAACTTGAGAGAAGCCAGTCTCTGAGGAGACAACTTAATAGAGCAAAGAGTAAGTGTTCTCCCCAACTAGGGGAGCAGCGAATGACATTGTGCTATAAGTGTGCACTATTATCTTGATCTAAGCATCTACAAAATGTCAAGGACCCTTTCATGTCCTTGTGTGGATCCATCAAGCCTGTCAGGCCAATAGAAAGCTCTTTGCACTATTATATTTCAAAAACAAGAAACCATTAGCTGCTGTATTTTGACCTGGAAATGTTCGCTTGATATTTAAAGATCCAGGCACCAACTATGTTTCATTCACTGACCCACTCAGCAGTACAGCATGTCTTTTCACAAATGTGAATACCATTTTCTTTTCTGTAAAATGAAGTTGGATTGGGTAATCTCTACTTTTCCTTCTATGTGCTGATATTTTGTGTTTCTATGATCTTATAATAGTAATATTAAGTTTCTATAAGTTTTTTAATATGTATAATATGTTATTATTTTGTAATATATTTAACATAAAATGCAAACTTACTTTCAAAGTATTTAAACATTTCTTAATAATCAGGGATTACTAAGCAGAGATCCATGAATCACACTTCAGTGAGACTTTATAATTATATTGAAAACTGCTGTAAGTATGTTTGTCAATCTATGTTTATGTGTGTGCATATATATATTCATATATAAACAGCTATGGACCCCTTCCACAGCTAGTAGAGTGGTCTATAGCTATCCTCAGACTCTGATATGGTTCTGTGATCTCCTCTAATTTATTCCACTTCTCCTCCCACCTCTCCAGCCCTCCACATCCCCCCCTCCACAAATTATGAACCAATATTACAGTCTCTGTCTCCTATGATTTTATTTTTAGAGGTTGTATCTCAAAGTCCAGCTAGGAAAGCCAAAAGCAGTCTGTCATTTCAAACCGAGGGAATTCAATGGAGTAAACTCTTCACACAGTTCATAAGAGAGCTGAGAAGCCCACAAGGAAAAGCAAATCAGTCTGCCGGTTACATAATACCACAGAAGCCATTGTAACCACCAGGCTGGAGAGACAAAGGGTAGAAGCAGTGTTACCAGAGCCCAGGAAATGGAAGCACCCACCCAAAGCTGGAATCCAAGGGGTCTGTGTAGAGGGAACTGAAGCTACAGAAGAGGTGCAGCTGCAGACATTGCCTGCAGACCTGAAGATAGCAGTCAGTCCTGTGGTACTGCACAGAGCAAGAAAACAGAACAGGGCAGCTCTGATCATAAAGAAGGCAGGGAAATTTAGGAATAACTCAAAACACAGAAATTACTTTCATAGCTAAGCCTTTTGCTCTTTTTCTTAGTTCTCATAATGATATCACATTTCTACAATTTATGTAGGCTCAAAACCTTTGCTTTCCTTTGTTCCCCTTTCCCTTCTCCCCAAAATCATAATCATTCATTTTAATTATATACCTCAATATTTTTCAGCAGTTAAAAATTTTAAATGTATCTTCTCCTAATCCATACCTTTATTTGGTGCTTAACCCCAAGTCCTGACACAGAGCTTCCAAATACCTTGGGATTTCCTGGGTCATAAGAGCATCTTTGTTTTAATGAGGTGACTCTAGGTGAGCTTCTGAATAGTGGCTGGTTACTTGAAAGACCAGCCATGATTAGAAGCTTAGAACTTTCAGCCCTAACCCTCACCTTCCAGAGAGGGGTAAAATGTTGGAAAAAGATTTAATAACTGATTATGTGTATATGATGAAGTCTTCACTAATATCCCTAAAGTACAGAGTTTGGAGAGCTTCAGTTGGTGAATACACAAGTGTACTTAGAAGGTGGCACTCTTCAACCCTTTGGGGACAGAGATCTTTCCCTTGAGACCATTATGGATCTTACCCTAGGCGACTTTTCATTTGGTTGTTCATTTGCACCTTTAAGATATCCTGTATAATAAACTGGCAATTGTAAGTATACTAGTTTTCATTGTTCTGTGATATACACTATAGCAAATTATTGAACCTGAGTAGGGGGTTATAGAAACATGCAATTTTTCTCCAAGCCTGCTAAAACTTGTGGATAAGATGAGGACTTAACTATTTGTGATTAATGTCTGAAGTGGAGGCAGTCTTATAAGACTGAAATTTTAACCTGTGGAGTCTTCCCCAACACCTGTCTAAATTCTTATTCATCTTTGAAGATCAGATCAGCTTCAACTCCTTGTCATTGTGTTACCCCTTAGGTGTTTATGCTTAATTATTAATTCTATTTGCCTTTTGAGTGCATGCAAGCCTGAACTTTCGGCCCTTTAATGGCTAGAGAGAGTTTTGTGGGTTATGTCCACAAAGGAGATTGTGTTTTCTGTGTCAGATTGTTTAGCAACGTTTCAACAATTTCCACAGTTTTCTTTCTTTTTCTTTTTGAATATGACAGGCAATGGTGCTAAGAACAGCTTAGCACTGTCAACACTGTCAGCTTACTGTTGTCAACCTGGGTCCTGGGGTTGGAATGAAAATAGGAGAATCCCAGCTGGCCCTCAGGGAGAGTGATAGTCTTTATTGTTTTATATAATTGAGTCTTTAAGTATTTTGTTACCATACTACATCCTAACTTAACAAGATTATTTATTTTACTGTATATCTTTTGAACTGTGGTGTTGGAGAAGACTCTTGAGAGTCCCTTAGACTGCAAGGAGAACCAACCAATCCATCCTAAAGGAGGTCAGTCCTGGGTGTTCATTGGAAGGACTGATGTTGAAGCCCAGACTCCAGTACTTTGGCCACCTAATGCGAAGTGTTGACTCATTGGAAAAGACTCTGATGCTGGGAAAGATTGAGGGCAGTAGGAGAAGGGGACAACAGAGGATGAGATGGTTAAATGGCATCACTGACTCAATGGACATGAGTTTGAGTAAATTCCGGGAGTTGGTGATGGACAGGGAGGCCTGGCATGCTGTGGTTCATGGGGTTGCTGAGTTGGACACGACTAGTGACTGAACTGAACAGAACTGATATCTCTTACATAACAATTTATAATATAGATTATATTTTTATGTGTTTATAAGATTTTTCATGCTAGACTAGAATGGTTTCATGATATAACTTATTTTTAAGAATAGGTACTTGATAGGTATCTTGCTTCTTACTCTTGATCACAAAAATGCATGAATGAATTAGTATATAACTGTTGTTGTTGTTCAGTCGCTAACCTGTGTCCGACTGCGGCGCTAGTGGTAAAGAAATCACCTGCCAATGCAGAAGACATTAGAGACGCAGGTTTGACCCTCAGTCTGGAAGATACCTTGGAGGAGGAAATGGCAACCCACTCCAGTGTTCTTGCCTGGAGAATCCCAGGGATAGATGAGCCTGCTGCTGCTGCTAAGTCGCTTCAGTCATGTCCGAATCTTTGCGACCCCATAGACGGCAGCCCACCAGGCTCCTCTGTCCCTGGGATTCTCCAGGCAAGAATACTGGAGTGGGTTGCCATATCCTTCTGCAATGCGTGCATGCATGAAAAGTTGCTTCAGTTGTGTCCGACTCTGTGAGACCCTATGGACATCAGCCCACCAGGCTCCTCCATCCACAGGATTCTCTTGGCAAGAATACTGGAGTGGGTTGCCCTTTCCTTCTCCATTGAGGAGCCTGGCAGGCTACAATTCACAGGGTCGCAAAGAGTCGGACTTGACTGAAGCAGCTTAGCATGCATGAACTAAAGCTATGTAACTAGATGACTGCTTTCTTTTGTTTATATCTTCAACCTAGAATTGTACTTTTCAAATGGGTACTTTGAATAGAATAATCCTGTATGCTCTTACTGAGGCAGCTGTACATTTTGCTTCCTAAGAGATTCTTTGTACTGTAAAGGGTACTGGCAAATCATTATCGATATACCCATAAGATTTTTGTACAACATTTCCGAGATGTGTTGGCTGGTACAGGATTGGCCTTGATTATATTTGGAATGAAAGCACCAATACAGATTTAGAAAGTGCTGACACAGTATCACTGACTTATATATCTATAACTAGCCTGTTTCCAATTTTACAAGAAGGTCTAGTGGCAACGTTAGCATTTTTCAAAAGTTGAAAGCAATAGGAAATAATCTTAGGTTTAATAGGCTTGTTTTGCTAACAATGAGATTTTATTCTATGAAAAGTATTGATTCATTTCAACTTTCTACTATTTCAACATTCTACCATTGTCAAAATTGTCTACTGTTTGAAAAATAGAATCAACACTCAATAACTAGTATAAAATAGAGGGGACATTGTTATAGATAATTCAAATAGGCAGGGAATTATCAAATCAATTCCTTCTTATTTGTGAGTATATATTTTTCTTGATAAATACAAAACCAAACCAACCATGTTTCAATAAAATGGCTCACAATAGAACCAGAATATTGTTTTAAAGCTACACAAGTTTTAGAAGCTTTGCTTGCTGAAAATAGAAGTTCATTTGAATGATTCCATTACTGAATGGTTACAAAACTTAACTGGTCCTCATGGGAATAAGAGCTGTACTCCAGAAAATGATGAGTGGATGAAGCAACTATTCTTTGGCATGAAATATACTACTGCATTTTGTGTTATTTTCCATGCCTCTTCCCTTTTTCTCTCTTTCAGAACTTGGTTCAATCTCGATTGTCGAAAATGACTTCTTCAAGCCTTGTCTATGTAGCCTCTAACAAATGCAATCACAACATCTTGTCCACTTATTTTTTTTTTTTTTTTTATCTGTTAACTCTTGTTCCCATTTAACAACAAAAAGGCTCTGGCTAATGAAAAGGAATATGAAGAAATAGATACCCAGATATATCAAAACATCCAATACTTTTCCAGGTGCTCTGGGTGGAACAGATTGAGCTATTAAAGGATATTAAATTGAACCACTTAGTGTGTGTGTATGTGTTTTAGTTTGGTTCAACTAAAATAGCATAAGGATTCATAATTGATTTGAAAGAAGAAAGAATTTCCTATTAATAGCTATTAAAGTTAAACGGAGTTAACTAAAATGCTATGACTATCATCCAAGGAAAATAATATGATATGAGAAGCCAATTTAATATGAGTATATCATAAAAATGGATCTGCCTATATACTTATAAATGAAAATTGACACAAAATGTTGAATTAATTTACCTTACCAACAGATGACATTAACAATTGACACCATTATAAACTCATTTTTAAACTCTCTTGAAAAACTTGGTTTAGGTGTTTATTTTTATATATGTCATCAAATAATAATCTTTTATGTATAAATAAATACCAATGTTCCCAAAATGAATCATTGAAAAGCATTTATCAAGCACTCATAGTGATGTTTCATTGAACATAAATGTGCTACTGTTGGAATTAATTTCAGTGTTAAACTGGGAGCATATTTTATTGATAAACAAATATGCATATATTTATTTATAAATGAATATGTATATATGTGTATTTCTTTCTGAAGGGAGCTTTCTAAATACTGGGCATTGTAGTATGAGTACATTCTGAAGAAACAGTGTATCTTGGAAATGGGCAATCACTTTTGAAACCCCAATTAGGTTTATATTTCTAAGACACTAACACAAGATACACAGTAATAACAATAATGTCTCTAATGTCACAAAGGCATGAGATAGTATACATCATACATTCCTATTTTTGCTTTTTACCAGTTTTAATTTATCATGTTTAGCCAGGACCAAAGTCAGTGGCTCCCTGCAAGCACAGAAGGTCTGAAACAAAGCAAATATATTTGATACTTCAAAGAAGGAATCTTTCCACTATGCAAAGTGGCTCAGGGCAATGTCTTGAACTGTATAATTAGTCGATGAATGTTTATTTTGATAGAATAATGACTGTATCAATTCACTGGAACACTTGAAAGCAGTGCTCAGTGAGAAAGCTGTTGAATTTCATTGCAACATGTACTCTATTCTTGATAATGATATCTGAATTAAAACCTCATGAAAAAGTCAGTTTTTTTTTTAAGTCTAAGCTTCCCTTGAATTGCAAATTATTACTTTTCTCAGCATAACCATGACGGTTGCTTTCAATTTCTGCTGTGAAACAGCAGTTTCCAATGCCAAATTGACATTTTAGAGCATTGTAGAAACCTAGTACAGGTCTTGCAGGAAAAAAAATGTATAGATTTATTTGTTTTTTTTTTTAAATTTTATTTTTATAGGAGGCTAAATATTTTACAATATTATATTGGTTGGTTTTGCCATACATTGACATGAATCCATCCCGGGTGTACATGAGTTCCCCCTCCCGAACCCCCCTCCCACCTCCCTCCTCCCCTTATCCTCCCTCTAGTTCATCCCCGCATACCAGCCCCGAGCATCCTGTAACATGCATCGACCCTGAACTGACGATTTATTTCACATATGATAATATGCATGTTTCAATGCCATTCTCCCAAATCATCCCACCCTCAGCCTCTCCCACAGAATCCCAAAGACTCTTCAATACATCTGTGTCTCTTTTGCTGTCTCGTATACAGGGTTATCATTTCCATCTTTCTAAATTCCATATATGTGCGTTAAAAATTCGGAGAAGGCAATGGCAGGCCACTCCAGTACTCTTGCCTGGAAAATCCCATGGATGGAGGAGCCTGGTAGGCTGCAGTCCGTGGGGTCGCTAAGGGTCGGACACAACTGAGCGACTTCATTTTCACTTTTCACTTTCACACATTGGAGAAGGAAATGGCAACCCACTCCAGTGTTCTTGCCTGGAGAATCCCAGGGATGGGGGAGCCCGGTGGGCTTCCGTCTATGGGGTCACACAGAGTCGGATACGACTGAAGTGACTTAGCAGCAGCAGCAGCGTTAAAAATTATATTGGTGTTTTTCTTTCTGGCTTACTTCACTCTATATAATAGGCTCTAGTTTCATCCACCTCATTAGAACTGGTTCAAATGCAATCTTTTTAATAGCTGAAGACTCTTGAGAGTCCCTTGTACTGCAAGGAGTTCCAACCAGGCCATTCTAAAGGAGATCAATCCTGGTTGTTCATTGGAGGGACTGATGCTAAAGCTGAAACTCCAATACTTTGGCCACCTCATGCGACGAGTTGACTCACTGGAAAAGACTCTGATGCTGGGAAAGGTTGGGGGTGGGAGGAGAAGGGGATGACAGAGAATGAGATGGCTGGATGGCATCACCGACTCTGTGGACATGAGTTTGAGTGAACTCTGGGAGTTGGTGATAGACAGGGAGGCCTGGCGTGCTGTGATTCATGGGGTCGCAGAGTCAGACACGACTGAGCGACTGAACTGAACTGAACTGAACTGAATACTCCATTGTGTATATGTACCAAAGCTTTCTTATCCATTTGTCTGCCGATGGACATCTTGGTTGCTTCCATGTCCTGGCTATTATAAACAGTGCTGCAATGAACATTGGAGTATATGTGTCTCTTTCAATTCTGGTTTCCTCGGTGTGTATGCCCAGGAGTGCGATTGCTGGATCATATGGCAGTTCTATTTCCAGTTTTTTGAGGAATCTCCACACTGTTCTCCATAGTGGCTGTACTAGTTTGCATTCCCACCAACAGTGTAAGAGGCTTCCCTTCTCTCCACACCCTCTCCAGCATTTATTGCATGGAGACTTGTGGATAGCAGCCATTCTGACTGGTGTGAAATGGTACCTCATTGTGGTTTTGATTTGCATTTCTCTGATTATGAAGAAGCACAAGCTGGAATCAAGATTGCTGGGAGAAATATCAATGATCTCAGATATGCAGATGACACTACCCTTATGGCAGAAAGTGAAGAGGAACTCAAAAGCCTCTTGATGAAAGTGAAAGAGGAGAGTGAAAAGGTTGGCTTGAAGCTCAACATTCAGAAAACAAAGATCATGGCATCTGGTCCCATCACTTCATGGAAAATAGATGGAAAAACAATAGAAACAGTGTCAGACTTTATTTTTTTGGCTCCAAAATCACTGCAGATGCTGATTGCAGCCATGAAATTAAAAGACGCTACTCCTTGGAAGGAAAGTTATGACCAACCTTGACAATATATTAAAAAGCAGAGACATTATTTTGCCAACAAAGGTCCGTCTAATCAAGACTATGTTTTTTCCCGTGGTCATGTATGGATGTGAGAGTTGGACTGTGAAGAAAGCTGATCACGGAAGAATTGATGCTTTCAACCGTGGTGTTGGAGAAGACTCTTGAGAGTCCCTTGTACCACAAGGAGATCCAACAGTCCATTCTAAGGGAGATCGATCCTGGGTGTTCATTGGAAGGACTGATGCTAAAGCTGAAACTGCAATACTTTGGCCACCTCATGCGACGAGTTGACTCACTGGAAAAGACTCTGATGCTGGGAAAGGTTTGGGGAGGGAGGAGAAGGGGACGACCGAGAATGAGATGGCTGGATGGCATCACCGACTCTGTGGACATGAGTTTGAGTGAACTCCGGGAGTGGGTGATGGACAGGGAGGCCTGGCGTGCTGTGATTCATGGGGTCGTGGAGAGTCTGACACGACTGAGCTAGTGAACTGAATTGAACTGATTATGAGGGATGTTGAGCATTTTTTCATGTATTTGTTAGCCATCTTTATGTCTTCTTTGGAGAAATGTCTGTTTAGTTCTTTGGCCCATTTTTTGATTGGGTCATTAATTTTTCTGGAATTGAGCTGCAGGAGTTGCTTGTATATTTTGGAGATTAATCCTTTATCAGTTGCTTCATTTGCTATTATTTTCTCCCATTCTGAAGGCTGTCTTTTCATCTGTCTTATAGTTTCCTTTGCTGTGCAGAAGCTTTTGATTTTAATTAGGTCTCATTTGTTTATTTTTGCTTTTATTTCCAATATTCTGGGAGGTGGGTCTTGGAGGATCCTGCTGTGATTTATTTCAGAAAGTGTTTTGCCTACGTTCTCCTCTAGGAGTTTTATAGTTTCTGGTCTTACATTTAGCTCTTTAATCCATTTTGAGTTTATTTTGGTGTATGGTGTTAGGAAGTGTTCTTGTTTCATTCTTTTACAAGTTGCTGACCAGTTTTCCCAGCACCACTTGTTAAAGAGACTGTCTTTCTCCATTTTATATTCTTGCCTCCTTTGTTGAAGATAAGGTGTCCATAGGTGCGTGGATTTATCTCTGGGCTTTCTATTTTGTTCCATTGATCTATATTTCTGTCTTTATGCCAGTACCATACTGTACTGATGACTGTGGCTTTGTAGTAGAGCCTGAAGTCCAGCAGGTTGATTCCCCCAGTTCCATTCTTCTTCCTCAAGATTGCTTTGGCTATTCGAGGTTTTTTGTATTTCCATACAAATTGTGAGATTATTTGTTCTAGTTCTGTGAAAAATATCGTTGGTAGCTTGATAGGGATTGCATTGAATGTATAAATTACTTTGGGTAGTATACTCATTTTTACAATATTTATTCTTCCAATCCACGAACACGGTATATTTCTCCATCTATTAGTGTCCTCTTTGATTACTTTCACTAATATTTTATAGTTTTCTATGTACAAGTCTTTTGTTTCCTTAGGTAGATATATTCCTAAGTATTTAATTCTTTTCGTTGCAACAGTGAATGGAATAGTTTTCTTAATTTCTCTTTCTATTTTCTCATTATTAGTGTATAGGAATGCAAGGGATTTCTGTGTGTTGATTTTATATCCTGCAACTTTACTGTATTCATTGATTAGCTCTAGTATGTTTCTTTTAGAGTCTTTAGGCTTTTCTGTGTAGCGGATCATGTCATCAGAGAACAGTGAAAGTTTTACTTCTTTTCCAATCTGGATTCCTTTTATGTCTTTTTCTGCTCTGATTGCTGCGGCCAAAACTTCCAGAACTATGTTGAATAGTAGTGGTGAGAGTGGGCACCCTTGTCTTTTTCCTGACTTAGGGGAAATGCTTTCAGTTTTTCACCATTGAGGATAATGTTTGCTGTGGGTTTGTCATATATAGCTTTTATTATGTTGAGATATGTCCCTCCTTCTATTCCCACTTTCTGGAGGGTTTTTATCATAAATGGATGTTGAATTTTGTTGAAGGCTTTCTCTGCATCTATTGAGATAATCACGTGATTTTTATTTTTCAGATTGTTAATGTGGTTTATTATGTTTATTGATTTGCAGATATTGAAGAATCCTTGCATTCCTGGGATAAAGCCTACTTGATCATGATGTATGATCTTCTTAATGTGTTGTTGGATTCTGATTGCTAGAATTTTGTTAATGATTTTTGCATCTATGTTCATCAGTGATTTTGGCCTGTAGTTTTCTTTTTTTTGTGGGATCTTTACCAGGTTTTGGGATTAGGGTGATGGTGGCCTCATAGAATGAGTTTGGACGTTTCCCTTCCTCAGCAATTTTCTGGAACAGTTTGAGTAAAATAGGTGTTAGCTCTTCCCTAAATTTTTGGTAGAATTCAGCTCTGAAGCCATCTGGACCTGGGCTTTTGTTTTCTGGAAGATTTCTGATTACAGCCTCTAGTTCCGTGCTTGTGATGGGTCTATTCAGATTTTCTATTTCTTCCTGGTTCAGTTTTGGAAAGGTGTAATTTTCTAGGAATTTGTCCATTTCTTCCAGGTTATTCATTTTATTGCCATATAATTTCTGATAGTATTCTCTAATAACCCTTTGTATTTCTGTGTTGTCAGTTGTGATCTCTCCATTTTCATTTCTAATTTTATTGATTTGGTTCTTCTGCCTTTGTTTCTTGATGAGTCTGGCTAGTGGTTTGTCAATTTTATTTACCTTCTCAAAGAACCAGCTTTTGGCTTTGTTGATTTTTGCTATGGTCTCTTTTGTTTCTTTTGCATTTATCTCTGCCCTAATTTTTATGATTTCTTTCCTTCTACTAACCCTGGGGTTCTTCATTTCTTCCTCTTCTAATTTTTTTAGATGTAGAGTTAGGTTATTTAGTTGACTTTTTTCTTGTTTCTTGAGGTGTGCCTGTATTGCTATGAACTTCCCCTTAGCACTGCTTTTACAGTGTCCCAGAAGTTTTGTGTTGTTGTGTTTTCATTTTCATTCATTTCTATGCATATTTTGATTTCTCTTTTGATTTCTTCTATGATTTGTTCATTATTCAGCAGTGTGTTGTTCAGCCTCCATATGTTGTCATTTTTAATGGTTTTTCTCTCGTAATTGAGATCTAATCTAACTGCATTGTGGTCAGAAAAAATGCTTGGAAAGATTTCAATTTTTTTGAATTTACCAAGGCTAGATTTATTGCCCAGGATGTGATCTATCCTGGTAAATGTTCCGTGTGCGCTTGAGAAAAAGGTGAAATTCATTGTTTTGGGGTGAAATGTCCTATAGATATCTATTAGGTCTAACTGGTCTATTGTATCATTTAAAGTTTGTGTTTCCTTGTTAATTTTCTGTTTAGTTGATCTATCCATAGATATAAGTGGGGTATTAAAATCTCCCACTATTATTGCGTTGCTGTTAATTTCCCCTTTCATACTTGTTAGTAATTGTCTTACATATTGCGGTGCTCCTATGGTGGGTGCATAAATATTTATAATTGTTATATCTTCTTCTTGGATTGATCCTTTGATCATTATGTAGTTTCCTTCTTTGTCTCTTTTCACAGCCTTTGTTTTAAAGTCTATTTTATCTGATATGACTATTGCTACTCCTGCTTTCTTTTGGTCTCTATTTGCATGGAATATCTTTTTCCAGGCCTTCACTTTCAGTCTGTATGTGTCCCTCGTTTTGAGGTGGGTGTCTTGTAGACAACATATATGGGGTTCTTGTTTTTGTATCCATTCAGCCAGCCTTTACTTTTGGTTGGGGCACTCAACCCATTTACGTTTTTTTTTTTTTTTTTCAAGAAAATGTTTATTAAACATCTACTAGAATGCAGAGATGATAGTTACACTTATACAAATGACTACCAACTTTTTTGTTGGTGACCCAGAGTAAGAAAACTATTTTACATCAAGACCTGAAATGTACATAAATAAATTTTTCAAGGGAAAAATATAGATATTGAAACATACTTATAACTAGATTTATAGAACAAAAGATTCGTAAAAAAAAAAAAATTACGTTTAAGGTAATTATTGATAAGTATGATCCCATTGCCATTTTCTTTATTGCTTTGGGTTCGAGTTTATACACAATTTCTGTGTTTCCTGTCTAGAGAAGATCCTTTAGCATTTTTTGGAGAGTTGGTTTGGTGATGCTGAATTCTCTCAGCTTTTGCTTGTCTGTAAAGCTTTTGATTTCTCCTTTATATTTGAATGAGATCCTTGCTGGGTACAGTAATCTGGGCTGTAGGTTATTTTCTTTCATCACTTTAAGTATGTCTTGCCATTCCCTCCTGGCCTGAAGAGTCTCTGTTGATCGATCAGCTGTTATCCTTATAGGAATCCCCTTCTGTGTTATTTGCTGCTTTTCCCTGCTGCTTTTAATATTTGTTCTTTGTGTTTGATCTTTGTTAATTTGATTAATATGTGTCTTGGAGTATTTCGCCTTGGATTTATCCTGTTGGGGACTCTCTGGGTTTCTTGGACTTGGGTGATTATGTTTTTCCCCATTTTGGGGAAGTTTTCAAATATTATCTCCTCAAATATTCTCTCAGGTTTTTTTTTTTTTTTTTGTCTTCTTCTCCTGGGACTCCTATGATTCAAATGTTGGAGCGTTTAACATTGTCCCAGAGGTCCTCTTAGAACTTTCAAAACTCCTGACACATTTCCTTTATATTGATGAGTATTGACCCATTATTCTCTTTATGGAAGGAATGCTGCTCCTGTCAGTTTTTTCATTTCTTCAAGTCTATAAACTGGAAACTTACAAGCAGGTTCACTAGACTCAGAATAACTTGTTCTTTCACTGAAAAAATGCCTTCACAGGTACTGTAGCTAACAAATGATTCCATTAAATGCAATACAAATATGGCTAAAATCCTTGTCAAACAATTATAATTATTCTCACCTCTCATAGTATGGAGAGATTTTCCCTCTACCATATTTTTAAACTACTTTCTGTAGTGCAGTTAAAGTCAGAGATTTTAATGTACTAAACTGGTAAAATCATATATGGAAACTTCCCCTAAATTTTCCACTAGAATGATCTATCGTCTTAAAAGTATATATATATATACTAAACTAGTATAATCACATACGGAAACTTCCCCCAAATTTTCCAGTAGAATGAAGTATCATCTTAAACAAACAGCATTTGCTATGTCACATACCACTAATCCACATCTCTTATGTCTCTTGAATTGGCAGGCAGGTTCTTAAACACTAGTGCAATAAGGAAAGCCCAACTCTAATCCTTAGTGATTTGAAACAACTGCTCATCTAAGTGGGTGGTGATTTGGAAGGGAGGTTGTGGGGACAGCTAGGTACATCTAATCATTGCTGGACTGGGTGGATTGGGAACTGGATTAACTAGCTTGGTCTATGATGGAATGCCTCATTTTTGCTTCAAGAGGACTCCCATCTTCCATCATGCTCGGTTAGGCTATTTTCAAGGCAGTTCCTTAGGTTTCCAAGTTATTGAACAGAAACACATAAATTATTTTGAATCCTAGGAAGCAGTCTGATATTCAGTTCAGTTCAGTCGCTCAGTCATGTCCGACTCTTTGTGACCCCATGAATCACAGCAGGCCAGGCCTCCCTGTCCATCACCAACTCCCGGAGTTCACTCAAACTTATGTCCACAGAGTCGGTGATGACATCCAGCCATCTCATTCTCTGTCGTCCCTGACTCCTCCCACCCCCAAAACTTCCTAGCATCAGACTCTTTTCCAGTGAGTCAACTCGATGCATGAGGTGGCCAAAGTATTGCAGTTTCAGCTTTAGCATCAGTCCTTCCAATGAACACTCAGGATTGATCTCCTTTAGAATGGACTGGTTGGATCTCCTTGCGGTCCAAGGGACTCTCAAGAGTTTTCTCCAACACCACAGTTCAAAAGCATCAATTCTTCGGCGATCAGCTTTCTTCACAGTCCAACTCTCACATCCATACATGACCACGGGAAAGACCATAGCCTTGACTAGACGGACCTTGGTTGGCAAAGTAATGTCTCTGCTGTTTAATATGCTGTCTAGGTTGGTCATAACTTTCCTTCCAAGGAGTAAGAGTGTTTTAATTTCATGGCTGCAATCAGCATCTGCAGTGATTTTGGAGGCCAAGAAAATAAAGTCTGACACTGTTACCACTGGTTCCCCATCTATTGGCCAAGAAGTGATGGGACCAGATGCCATGATCTTAGTTTTCTGAATGTTGAGCTTCAAGCCAAACTTTTCACTCTCCTCTTTCACTTTCATCAAGAGGCTTTTGAGTTCCTCTTCACTTTCTGCCATACTGGTGGTGTCATCTGCATATCTGAGGTTATTGATATTTCTCCCGGCAAGCTTGATTCCAGCTTGAGCTTCTTCCAGCCCAGCGTTCCTCATGATGTACTCTGCATATAAGTTAAATAAGCAGGGTGACAATATACAACCTTGACGTACTCCTTTTCCTATTTGGAACCAGTCTGTTGTTCCATTTCCATTTCTAACTGTTGCTTCCTGACCTGCATACAGGTTTCTCAAGAGGCAGGTCAGGTGGTCTGGTATTCTCATCTCTTTCAGAATGTTCCACAGTTTATTGTGATCCACACAGTCAAAGGCTTTGGCATAGTCAATGAAGCACAAATAGATGTTTTTCTGGAACTCTCTTGTTTTCTCCATGATCCAGCGGATATTGGCGATTTGATCTCTGGTTCCTCTGTCTTTTCTAAAACCTGCTTGAACATCTGGAAGTTCACGGTTCATATATTGCTTCAGTCTGGCGTGGAGAATTTTGAGCATGACTTTACTAGTGTGTGAGATGAGTGCAATTGTGCAGTAGTGTGATCATTCTTTGGCATTGCCTTTCTTTGGGATTGGAATGAAGACTGACCTTTTCCAGTTCTGTGGCCACTGCTGAGTTTTCCAAGTTTGCTGGCATATTTAGTGCCACACTTTCACAGCCTCATCTTTCAGGATTTGAAATAGCTCAACTGGAATTCCATCACCTCCACTAGCTTTGTTTGTAGTGATGCTCTCTAAGGCTCACTTGACTTCACATTCCAAGATGTCTGGCTCCACGTGAGTAATCACGCCATCATGATTATCTTCGTCATGAAGATCTTTTTTGTACAGTTCTGCCGTGTATTCTTGCCAACTCTTCTTAATATCTTCTGCTTCTGTTAGGTCCATACCATTTCTGTCCTTTATCGAGCCCATCTTTGCATGAAATGTTCCCTTGATATCTATAATTTTCTTGAAAAGATCTCTTGTTTTTCCTATTCTGTTGTTTTCCTCTATTTCTTTGCATTGATCACTGAGGAAGGCTTTCTTATCTCTCCTTGCTATTCTTTGGAACTCTGCATTCAGATGCTTATATCTTTCCTTTCCTCCTTTGCTTTTGGCTTCTCTTCTTTTCACAGCTATTTGTAAGGCCTCCTCAGACAGCCATTTCGCTTTTTTGCATTTCTTTTCCATGGGGATGGTCTTGGTCCCTGTCTCATGTACAATGTCACGACCTGCGTCCTGAGTTCATCAGGCACTCTATCTATCAGATCTAGTCCCTTAAATCTATTTCTCACTTCCACTGTATAATCATAAGGGATTTGATTTAGGTATATTGGGCTGGAGGAAGCACAAGCTGGAATCAAGATTGCTGGGAGAAATATCAATAATCTCAGATATGCAGATGACACTACCCTTATGGCAGAAAGTGAAGAGGAACTCAAAAGCCTCTTGATGAAAGTGAAAGAGGAGAGTGAAAAGGTTGGCTTGAAGCTCAACATTCAGAAAACAAAGATCATGGCATCTGGTCCCATCACTTCATGGAAAATAGATGGAAAAACAGTGTCAGACTTTATTTTTTTGGGCTCCAAAATCACTGCGGATGCTGATTGCAGCCATGAAATTAAAAGACGCTTACTCCTTGGAAGGAAAGTTATGACCAACCTTGATAGTATATTAAAAAGCAGAGATATTACTTTGCCAACCAAGGTCTTTCTAGTCAAGGCTATGGTTTTTCCCGTGGTCATGTATGGATGTGAGAGTTGGACTGTGAAGAAGGCTGATCGCCAAAGAATTGATGCTTTTGAACTGTGGTGTTGGAGAAGACTCTTGAGAGTCTCTTGTACCACAAGGAGATCCAACCAGTCCATTCTAAGGGAGATCGATCCTTGGTGTTCATTGGAAGGACTGAGTTTAAAGCTGAAACTGCAATACTTTGGCTACCTCATGCGCCGAGTTGACTCACTGGAAAAGACTCTGATGCTGGGAAAGGTTGGGGGCGGGAGGAGAAGGGGATGACAGAGAATGAGATGGCTGGATGGCATCACCGACTCTGTGGACATGAGTTTGAGTGAACTCCGGGAGTGGGTGATAGACAGGGAGGCCTGGCGTGCTGTGATTCATGGGGTCGCGGAGAGTCGGACACGACTGAGCGACTGGATGAACTGAACTGAATGGTCTAGTGGTTTTCCCTACTTTCTTCAATTTAAGTCTGCATTTGGCAATAAGGAGTTCATTATCTGAGCCACAGTCAGCTCCTGGTCTTGTTTTTGCTATCTGTGTAGAGCTTCTCCATCTTTTGCTGCCAAGAATATAATGAATCTGATTTCAGTGTTGACCATCTCGTGATGTCCATGTGTAGAGTCTTCTCTTGTTTTGTTGGAAGAGGTTTTTTGCTGTGACCAGTGCGTTCTCTTGGCAAAACTCTATTAGCCTTTGCCCTGTTTCATTCTGTTCTCCAAGGCCAAATTTGCCTGTTATTCCAGGTGTTTCTTGACTTCCTACTTTTGCATTCCAGTCCCCTATAATGAAAAGGACATCTTTTTTGGGTGTTAGTTCTAAAAGGTCTTGTAGGTCTTCATAGAACCATTCAACTTCAGCTTCTTCAGCGTTACTCGTTGGGACATAGACTTGAATTACTGTAATATTGAATGGTTTGCCTTGGAAATGAGCAGAGATGATCCTGTCATTTTTGAGATTGCATCCAAGTACTGCATTTCGGACTCTTTTGTTGACCATGATGGCTACTCCATTTCTTCTAAGGGATTCCTGCCCACAGTAGTAAATATAATGGTCATCTCAGTTAAATTCACCCATTCCAGTCCATTTTAGTTCACTGATTCCTAGACTGTCGACCTTCACTCTTGCCATCTCCTGTTTGACCACTTCCAATTGACCTTGATTCATGGACCTAACATTCCAGGTTCCTATGCAATATTGCTCTTTACAGCATCAGACCTTGCTCTATCACCAGTCACTTCCACAACTGGGTATTGGTTTTGCTTTGGCTCCATCCCTTCATTCTTTGTGGAATTATTTCTCCACTGATCTCCATTAGCATACTGGGCACCTACCGACCTGGGGGAATTCCTCATTCAGTATCCTATCATTTTGCCTTTTGTTACTGTTCATGGGGTTCTCATGGCAAGTATACTGAAGTGGTTTGCCATTTCCTTCTCCAGTGGACCACATTTTGTCATACCTCTCCCATGATGAATTCTGTTGGCCAAAGTAAGTCTCAAACCCAATCCAGATTCAAATGGAGTAGAAACAGACTCTGCTTTGGAGAAACTTTAAAGTCACATTCTAAAGAGGGTAGATACAGTGAAGAATAAAGAATTTGGTGCCATTATGGCAATTTACAACTCTCTTATAACTCCAAAGGATATTCTCAATATGGAAAGCAGCAGACTACTCAAATACCAAAACATCAACATTTAAAAGCTGCCCAGAGAGTGGGCTCAGATCTGAAATCATTGAAAATGGTTGCTACAATTCTGACTCCATGAGTTTTGTTCTATGACTTTGGCCAACTCACAATTCCTCAAAGATTATTTTATATTCTTAAACAAATGAGTTTAAACAAATGAGAAAGCTCATACTTGATCCAACCTGATTCTGAGTAATTTCTAGGCTTGTGACAATGGATATTTTATAATAGCTATCACTAAAATGAGAAGTCCATAACAAGGATTCTTGTAGTCTACATGATGGGATATAAGTTAGATTTAGCAAATAAATTATTGATGATAAATAATGTGAACTATAGAAAAGTCAAGCAAAAGCAGCTGGCAATGTACTGATAGACATTATTTTTTAAAGTTGAGATCAAATGCTGAGACCTTCTGTTGTAGCATGTTCCTATTTTGTGTGTCCCATTTCAATTATCAAGTCTTAGACAGTGACTAAAAGCTCATTAGATCCCAGTTTACTTCCAGGAATAATCATGACAATGTAAAAAAATATTTGGTTAGTGATTTAACGTCCAGTCCATGGAAAATATATTGTGAAACTCAAATTTGATTTTTGCAGGAGGGAAAGCTTTTATCCTCCATGATATTGTCTTAAAAAGCAAATTTTAAAAAATGAAATGTGGTACATACCATGGACAAAGTCTATAAGAATTTATGAATTTTTTCAAGTGTAAATTATTCCTAGATAAAATAGAAAGATTGAAAACTACTTAGATGTTTACAGACACTTTCTTTTGAATGAGGAGGAAATAAAGATTCAAAAGTAACTGATTTAGTCACATATACACAGCTGGCATATTGACAAAGCTGAGCTAGGATTCTAGGTTTCTAATTTCAAACAAAGCTCCTTCTACTATTCCATTTTGCAAGATACAGTTTTAGACATATAAAATTACATGATCTGGCCTCATGTTCTTATTCTGTGTAGTTGAGTGTGTGTGTGTGCCTGCATCTGTATGTCTGTATTTGTCAAGTATGAGTCTTTTAAAAGAATAGAAATTAGATTAAAAAATATATATTTGACTAGATATTACTCCAAAATTCTAAGTTTTTTCCTTAAGGAAATAAGAAACTTAGGGAACATAAATTCAACAAAAAGTTGAAACCATTCAATGTAGAACTAAACTTATAACCTAATATGAATAGCTCTCAAGACATCAGTGTATCACAATATTGATGTACAGTGCAGTTAGAGCTTCCCAGGTGGGTATAGTGGTAAAGAATCCATGTACCAGTACAGGAGATGCAAGAGACTTAGGCTCCATCTCTGGATCAGTAAAGTCTTTGGAAAAGAAAATGGCAACCATTCCAGCATTCTTGTCGGGAAAATCCTATGCACAGAGGAGCCTGGAGGGCTGCAGTCCACGGGGTTGCAAAGAGTCAGACACGATTAAGCATGCAGGCACAGGCTTCATTGCTAAAATAGGCCAACAGTCACTCTGATTCAATGACTAAACAACAACAACAGTGGAGAATAAACTCAAGTCTTTGTTTACAGTCAG
Organism: Moschus berezovskii; assembly: GCF_049115385.1. NCBI lineage: Eukaryota > Metazoa > Chordata > Mammalia > Artiodactyla > Moschidae > Moschus > Moschus berezovskii. The sequence goes on along the minus strand of NC_142464.1, from coordinate 57,964,946 downwards.
TTCTTTACTAATTCAGGCCAGTGGGAGATGTGAGTACTAGATAATCTTTAATATACCCATGATTCATCTCCCATGTAGAGACATCATTTTTATCCAAAAATATTATATAGTACCCTCTTCCATGTAATTTTGCTTCCTTTTTACATAGATTAATATTTTGCTGATTGCAGATTTTACTAGCTGTGTACATTTCCTATTTTTTTTTTTCTAATACATTGATGAAATTAAGTTCCCTGTGGTTCCAGCATCAGTGGCTTTTTACCAAACAAGAGTTTCCACTGAGAAAAGTTACAGTTATTATCTTGAAAGAGATGTGTTATTTTTCCAACAACTGAAGGCTTCCACAAGTCCAAAGTCGCATACAACTATATACTACAGAGCAGAATAATAGAACACTGCACTAGGATAAATTTTGTGCCCACTTAATTGAAACACTTGCCAAGGAACTGGGTGAGAGGAATGTATTTCAGTCAATCTAAACAGTGCATAAATGAGACACATTCCTTCTAAATGACACATTTTAGCTGTCTGGAAGTCTATTCACAGTTGTGCATGGCAATGTAAGTTTGCCACTCTACTCCTTACAATAGGTCCATTTCAAGCTGTACTTTGAAGCTGTTTATTCCAAGAGCCTTCTTAATATTAAGAAAAAAAAGAAAACGTTTAGATGTAGCACTAAATGTTTTTAGATATAGATCAATATTTTTCCATTCTTTCTAGACTAGACATGTTTTACATTTGTGTCTTGATCATTTTCTGTCTCTGTCCATCTGTCTCTCTCTCTCCATGTATGCAATGTACACTTACATATGTACATATATATACATATGTAACCTAGCTATGAATAAATTTTCTTAATTTTTCATGTTGAACCAAGTTGGTCCAAGTTATTTTTATTACAATCTTTAGCTCAGCATTTATTAAACTGAAATATAATGGTTCTATGCTAATAATTCAAAGAGCAAAGAATATAAATTTTCTTCAAAACTATATTCTCCAATAACTATATTTTTATATTTCTGGAAAAAGAATAACCTGACAAAAGAGAAATAAAGAAAAGATAATTCACTCCTGAAGGAAGTCAAAATAAAAATAATGGAAAATAGAAACAGAGAGCACTTGTTTTAATGAGTTATGGGAAGTATGGCTATATAGTTAATCATCCTAACCATGACATTTTTGAGAATGAGCGAGGGTATTATTAACTAAACCAGAATCACTGATATACCTGGAACCCTCCCAGGTACACCAGGCCTTATGGTCACCCTCATTATGGGTAATCAATCATAGACTTTTTATTAAAATAATACGATTTTGTTCAATCTTTCTTACCTTTGATCTCTAATTTCACAAATATTTTATAAAGTCAAAAGATTTATATTAATATATGATCTAAAGGATGGAAATTTTACCGCAAGAAGGCAATATAAAACATATTTCCTCTAAGCCTTGCAAATTAAAAGCTCCTAAGCAATCTCAGGATCTTAAAATTCCCAATAGATCAATCTAGACTAGGTTTCAATCTCTAGATACTTAATGAAATCACATATGAATAAGTCTCTCAGGCATTTTTAAATGTTTTTTCCTGGATTTTGGTTTTAATAATATCTCTCATTTCTCATTAATTTGACAGAGTGCAAATAAAGAGTTCACCTGAATGTGGAGGATAGAATATAGTAACTCTTGATGTCTTCAGAAACCTATTCTCTAAACCTGTTCTCCTCCCCAAATGTGTTAGAGAAAAATCTTTAGTATGAGTACACACCATATGTTTGTTTTTAGAAGTTGCATCATTCATATAGGAAATTTGATCACTTAATTGGTGTTGTGGTCTTGTCATTTTTTTCTGTAGCCATGTCTTGGGGAGAGGGAGTAATAGAAGAAGACCATGTCCTCTATGATGCTAGGACATGAGTGATCCAAATATAAACGAGTGAAGCAATATATGGCAACGCTTTGGTGAGTTGCCATTTTGTTGCTTATAGCTATCTTGAACATCAGTTCTGAATCTGGGGATTGGAGGTAGAGGTGGTATATAGTGTCAGAGACTCAGTTCACACTGGAAAGTGGGAAGAGTTGAGGGAGAAGTTTCTGAATAATGACAATAAGTCTTGCTGGTGAATCTCACTAGACTGGAGAATCTAAGCCCAAAAACCTAATTTATGTCTAGGGACCCTTAGATTTTGAGTGGTTGCATAAATGTATCTAGAAAGAAGATTTTACATGGAGCTCAAGAAGTAAACTTTTATGATTTGATGTGCTCTTGGACCACCACAGCTGTCTTCAGTGTGAGGAGAGTGAGCCAAATTAAGTCACTGGCTACCCTCTTGCCTACTAAGTCTCTTCAGTCATGTCCAACTCCTTCCAACCCAGTGGACTGTCACCCCCCATGCTCCTATGTCCCTGGGGTTCTCCAGGCAAGTATATTGGCATGGGTTGCCATGCCATCCTCCAGGGAATCTTCCAGGCCCAGATATAGAACCTACATCTCTTAAGTATCTGTCATTGGAAAGCAAATAGTTCTTTACTACTAGCACCAGCTGGGAAGCCCACCTGTTATCCACCACTTAAGCATCCAAACAACTTCCAGAAGCTGGGGATCCAGAGAATCAGGAAGCTAGTTTCTAGTAACCTTCACTGTCCTTCCCCTCAAAATCTAGAACTTTTCTTGCTTAAGCACTTCTTGAGTATAAAAACAAACAAAATAGCTCACTAAATCTCTTCTTGCCTTATATGTGGGGACCATGGTGATGGGACATGAGAGAACAATCAAAGGTGTGACACAAAAAACATATTGTGTTGTAGTTAATTTTACTACTTACCTCACTATTCTTAACCAGAAATATATTTGTTCCTTCTTTAGGATACTGAAATTAAAATGCTAACTACAATATATTCCAAGAAAGCCTTTCTGTGGGCAGCATTTTTAAAGAATACACTCAAGTTGTTGTGCAGTTGCTCAATCATATCCAACCCTTTTTGACCCCATCGATTGCAATATGCCAGGCTTCCTGGTCCTTCGCTGTTTCCTGGAGCTTGCTCAAATTCATGTCCTTTGAGTCAGTGTTGCCACTTAACCATCTCATCCTCTGTCGTCCCCTTTTCCTCTCGCCTTCAATCTTTCCCAGCATCAGGGTCTTTTCAAATGAGTCAGATTTTGCATCAGCTGGTCAAAGTATTGGAGCTTCAGCTTCAACATCAGCCCTTCCAATGAATATTCAGGACTGATTTCCTTTAGGATGGACTGGTTGGATCTTCTTGCAGTCCAAGGAACTCTCAAGAGTCTTCTCCAACACCACAGTTCAAAAGCATCAATTCTTCGGTGTTCAGCTTTCTTTATAGTCCAACTCTCACATCCATGTATGACTACTGGAAAAACCATAGCCTTGATTAGATGGACCTTTGTTGGCAAAGTAACGTCTCTGCTTTATAATATGCCATCTAGGTGGGTCATAACTTTTCTTCCAAGGAGTAAGCATCTTTTAATTTCATGGCTGCAGTCACCATCTGCAGTGATTTTGGAGCCCAAAAAATAAAGTCAGTCACTGTTTCCCATCTATTTGCCATGAAGTGATGGGACCAGCTGCCATGATCTTAGTTTTCTGAATGTTGATCTGTAAGACAATTTTTTCACTCTCTTCTTTCACTTTCAACAAGAGGCTCTTTAGTTCTTCTTTGCTTTCTGCCATAAGTGTGGTGTCATCAGCATATCTGAGGTTATTGATATTTCTCCCAGCAATCTTTGTAGAGTACTTTGCAGCAGAGGTAGGCAGAAACAAACAAAACATATTTATGTGTTGGGGAATGATCATGATGTAGAAAAAAGAGAATGCAATTTAGGAAAATAATGGGGATGAGGAAGATGCTCTTATCTGGTGTGGGAAATCTGTGATAGTGCAACACTGTGAAAGAGATCAATGGAAAGATGAAGGAGGTAGTCCAGTGTTTATCTAAGAGCATTTGAATCACAGGACACAGCATTTGCAAAGTCTCTGAAGTGGGAGAACAGTTGGTATGCAAAGGGAATATCCAAGAAGTCACTGCACTCAGAAGACAGTAGCAAAGCCTCAGTGATAGTGCATTAGGCCAGAGAAGGTGTAGAAGGCCAGACAAGATCAGGTCTTTTTAAAATATTTTATCTAATATTATTTGAGAGAATAATGCCACACCCTTCCTTCAGATACCAAGGTCCTCACCCCTGGAATCTATGAATGTTATTTTGTATGGCAAAAGGAACTTTCCAAATGTGACTCAGTTAAGGATCTTGACATGAGATTATTCTAGATTATACACATTGACCATAAATGTTTTCACAAGGGTCATTACAAGAGGGAGGAAGGGAGAATTTTGACACAGAGGAAGAAAGCAATGAGACTGCTGAAATAAGATGCTATCCTTCTAGCTTTAATGACATAGGAAAGAGCTTCAAAACAGAATGTAAGGAATGTGATTCTAGAGCTTGGAAAAGGCTAGAAAATGCTATTGCCCTAGAGCATCGTGTTAACTCCTTGATTTTAGTCTAGTGAATTGATTTTGGACTTCTGATCTACAGGCTGTATGACAATAAATGTGTTTTTTAAAGCAACCCATGTTTGGGGTCTGCCCTGTTGGTTCAGAGGTTAAAGCATCTGCCTGCAGTGCGGGAGACCTGGGTTCGATCTCTTGGTCCGAAAGGAAGATCCCCTGGAAAAGGAAATGGCAACCCACTACAGTATTCTTGCCTGGAGAATCCCATGGACGGAGGAGACTGATGGGCTACAGTCCACGGGGTTGCAATGAGTCGGACACAACTGAACGACTTCACTTTCTGTTTGCGGTAACTTGTTTCATAGGCCATAGGAAATGAATATGGATAAGAAACTGTTGTAGAGTTTGAGGAGGGATGTGACATGTTAGAACAAAAATCAGAATGTGTAAAGATAAGCTAGGAATTCAAGATAATGGAAAGAAGTTAATGATGCATAAGAGAGAGGAGGAGTGGCTGGAGAGATGCTTTAATTAGGCAAGAAGGCATGTGATCCTAGGTACAAACAAAAGAGTTGTCCTCCTTAGGCAGAACTTGGCAGTTCACTCTTTGTTATTTTTTGGCCGATCTGTTGTGGCATGTGGGATCTTAGTTCCCTAGTGTTAGTTGCTCGGTCTTTTATGACCCTATTACTGTAGCCCACCAGGCTCCTTTGTTCATGGGATTCTCCAGGCAAGAATACTGGAGTGGGTCATTATTTCCTTCTCCAGAGGATCTTTGCAACCCACGAAATGAACCTGGGTCTCCTGCATTGTAGACAAATTCTTTATGGTTTTATCTAACCTGTGCCCCCTTGAAGCATGGAATCTTAATTATTGGACCACCAAGGAAATCCCAGCAGTTCACTAAATATTTATTGGAGGGTAAGAAATCTCTTACCATAACTAAATCCCCAATATCAACATTAAAAAGGCATCAATAATTTATTAAACCCTTAAATTTATCCAAACACATTTTCCCTAACCCTAAAAGAGATCCAGTGGTCTCAACCACCTAAGGGTAGGTCCATACTAAAAATGTTAATGCTACCTTTTTTCTTCAAATCTTAAATAGTTTAGAAATTAAATTATTAGTCATAGAGATCTTGTTGCTTTTATCATAATTAGCCAGAGGAGATTTCAATTTAGCTTGACGTTAAAGAGGAAGGTGTAGTATAAAGATATATATCTAAATAAAAACACAGTTTGCAGTGGTTTTTAGCCAAACTTTAAAAGAAATGATCCATTTTCAATGTTGATCATGAAAGACACTATAGTCTAGTGTTCTATATATAAGATCCTGAAATCAGATTAGGAATCAAGATTGCTGGGAGAAATATCAATAACCTCAAATATGCAGATGACACTACCCTTATGGCAGAAAGTGAAGAGGAACTCAAAAGCCTCTTGATGAAAGTGAAAGAGGAGAGTGAAAAGGTTGGCTTGAAGCTCAACATTCAGAAAACAAAGATCATGGCATCTGGCCCCATCACTTCATGGGAAATAGATGGAAAAACAGTGGAAACAGTGTCAGACTTTATTTTTTGGGGCTCCAAAATCACTGCGGATGCTGATTGCAGCCATGAAATTAAAAGACACTTACTCCTTGGAAGGAAAGTTATAACCAACCTTGATAGTATATTAAAAAGCAAAGACATTACTTTGCCAACAAAGGTCCGTCTAGTCAAGGTTATGGTTTTTCCCGTGGTCATGTATGGATGTGAGAGTTGGACTGTGAAGAAAGCTGATCGCCGAAGAATTGACGCTTTTGAACTGTGGTGTTGGAGAAGACTCTTGAGAGTCCCTTGTACCACAAAGAGATCCAACCAGTCCATTCTAAAGGAGATCAATCCTGAGTGTTCATTGGAAGGACTGATGCTAAAGCTAAAACTGCAATACTTTGGCCACCTCATGTGACGAGTTGACTCACTGGAAAAGACTCTGATGCTGGGAAAGGTCTGGGGCGGGAGGTGAAGGGGACGACGGAGAATGAGATGGCTGGATGGCATCACCGACTCTGTAGACATGAGTTTGAGTGAACTCCGGGAGTTGGTGATGGACAGGGAGGCCTGACGTGCTGTGATTCATGGGGTCACAGAGAGTCGGACACGACTGAGCGACTGAACTGAACTGAACTGAAGCTTGTTCCTAATGCCTCCATTATCAGAGTTATGAATTGAGCAAGCGCTTTAACCTCAACTGTGTTCTCGTTTTTCAAATGTGCACAATAAAAGTACCTGAGTCATAAAGTAAAAAAACAAAAAACAAAAGAAAAATGTCTGGACATAGTAAAGACGTCATAAATGTTAGCCATGGTTATATTGTTACTATTATCTAATCAATATTTATTTTCCAAGTACCCATATAAGAGGTTTTGCTGGCAATGTGGAGAGAGTTATAATTCTTTAAGATGCTTGTCTTCTTTTTGTACTGTACACAGAACTCTTGTTACTAGAAATAAAAGATGCATACAGAGTATACTTTAACAAACCTGTCAATAACAAATCATAAAATTCATTAAAAATTTAAACCTTGACTTTGAAGGATTGTAATAACTTTCAGATACATGGAAAGGAAAAATAATTCAAGGCACAAAACACAATGAACAACAGAAGTAGACCACACCATTTGCTGGGAATAGAATATATTAATCAGAATATTATTATTTATCTTCCAAATGTGTCTTATTAATTTTGGGGGTATGATATTCTAGGAACTGGAACTTGTGATAGCATCTGTAACTGTTTGAAAGAACACTGGATGCGATTACAGAAATATTCCATTAGCCATCTCCGTGATCCTCGAAAAGTTCCTCCATGCTGTAGCCTCAATTTATTTTGAGAATTTGAAAGAAGAAAAATAACAGAATAATTAACCTAGTCTGCTTCAACATTCTGATCGATAAATAAGGACATTTAAAGAGCCCAACTTCTGATCAACTTCTATCACCATGATTAGCAGCATCTTTCCTTTCTTCCTCAGTGTTGCTGACAACATAGTATACTCCCAAAACATATATCTGAGAAAGATATATCTTTATTAGATATATACAAAGAGTTCTACATCTGTATTTACACATATTTGTACAAAATTATAACTTAATGTCGCTACACATATACATACATACAACTCAAAACTTCAGTAGTTGTTTTTATAGAAATTGCCATGCTGATTGCTAAATTGTAAGGAAATGAAATAATCTTGAGTTCCCAAAATTATCTAGAAAATAAAGATAATAGTTGGAGTAACCACATTAGCTGATTTCACAATTGACTATAAAATTACTGTTTGAGATACTATGTCATTGGCATAATCATAGATGAATAGTTCAGTGGAAAAGAGTAGAGTATTTAGAAATAGATTCACCATGTATGTAAGGACTAAAGAAAAGAAATGAGACAAAGGAAAAATTTTAACAAGTTATATTGAAACAAGTAGATAATTACATAGAAAATAAACCCACAACCCTCGTCTCATAATATGCATCAAAGTCAATTTGAGATATTTCATAGACCTAAAAACATATCTATACAACATATCTACCAATAAAAGGTTAAGAGGAGAATATTTTCTCAGTCATGATAAGAGAAGGTATTTTATAGAGGATGCAAAAATAACTAATCATAAAAGAAAAAATTGTATACCATCAGAATGGAAAACTTCTGCTCATCAAAAATCATCATAAGAAAATGAAAAGAAGGCTACATATGGAAGTAAATATTCATAATACTCATATCTAAAATTATTTCTGTTGAAAAAATATAGATAAATCTTACAGTTGAAAACTAAAAGTCAAGGGATTTACTTTTTTTCATGAGCGGAAGACTTGAACACAGAGTTTATCAAGGGAGATATACAAATGTCAAGTCAGTAATGGTGGTCAACATATTCAATCATCAGAGAAATGAAAATTAAAACTATAATGGATACCATATTACATCCACTAAAATGATTTAAAGATTAAAAGCTTAAGACAATTTTTAAGAATGAAAATACCAAGTACTGGGAAAGATATGGAACAAATGATATTTACTGAACAGAAGTGATATACAAAGATGACTACCCTTACATATTCATAACAGCTCTACTTACTGTTGCCTGTGATTTCTCCCAAGAGCTCTCTCCTTGATTTGCAGATAGTTACCTTGTCAAGTACCCTCACAAGCTTTTCTAATCTCCTCTTCTCCTGAGAGAAGTCATAAATAAGGGCCCACCCATGTGACGTGACTTTACCTTAATTGCCTTTTTAAAGGCTGTTCAATTCAGTAACATTCTGAGGTACTTGGTGTGAGGGCTTCAACATATGGATTTTGGGGGGAAACAATCCGCCATGTAACACCATTACTTCGCAACCTTGTTCCCCTGTCTCGTGCCTCACCACCCATCTCACAGTGCATGACCCAGTAGGGTACAGGGAGGTGGCAGCTCTCCCCCGTAATCCTAGTGCTGATTGGAGCTATTTTCATATTTCACAACCTTGATTCCATTTGAGCCTGACCTAAATGAGTTCCCATTAGTCAGCAATTGAAATAACCTCTGCAATTTTGGATGACTTAAAGTGGAAATGATATGTTGTAATCTTTGTGCCAAATTTTGTTGAGCAGAAATCCAGCTCCTAAGGCTTATTTCTGTCTTGTTTTTTTTTTTTGTAGGTTACTTTTAAGGAAAATAAGAAATACTCAAACCAAAATTAAATCACACCTGGAATTAATACACTGAGCAACTGAGCGACAACAATAAATGGTGAACATATATTGAAAAGCTGTAGTTGCTATGCTGTTTTTCCCTTATTTTGAATATACGGAATAATCAATAATCGTTTGTTGAATTGGTGAGAAAAATTATCTTCAGAGCTTAGTCATAAGTGCTGTCATTGTTCTTCTAAATAGAAATATTTATTTTTTTGTGAATTCATGTATTAAAACAAGATAGTCAAAGAAACATCAAGAAAATAGATTGGAATATATGGTACAGAGTTGAGAGAACAGAAAGTTGTAAACATTAAAATGGAAAAGAGAAGAAACCCAGTTCTAATTTGTTCTTATTTGATGGCTACCATCATTCTAGTAATCCAATATTTTTACTAATATTCAAGTTTACATGGTTACTTTTAGCAACACAAAATATGAAATGACTAAATGACTGATTCCAAGTTAAATCACCATCACATAGTAGCAAATCAACTACTTGCAGGTTACTAAAATTATTGACTACTTATACATTAGTTGGGCTTCTCTTGTGGCTCAGCTGGTAAAGAATCTGCCTGCAATGTGGGAGACCTGGGTTTGATCCCTGGGTTGGGAACATCCCCTGGAGAAGAGAAAGGCTACCTACTCTATTATTCTGTCCTGGAGAATTCCATGGACTGTATAGTCCATAGGGTGACAGAGTTGGACATGACTGAGTGACTTTCACTCACTCACTTTCACTCATACACTAATTTAATAGTGCTAAACAAAAAGTAATATTTTTCTTCATATTAACAAATATATAAAAATATTTTTAGTGCGACAGTGAACACTATATATACACAGACCTAAAGGCATGATGATTATTTGGAGGGGGAATATTTGAATAAGAATTGAAGATAAAAACAAATCAATGTCTTAATTTTAGAACTTAAGAACAAATTTAGCAATGAAAATGGCTACTCCACTTTGCTGCAGCTTCTACATTTAAATCATGCTTTTGTATACAGTGGATTTATCTACCTATGAATGGGGAATTTTAAAAACATGGGCTTATGTAATATCGATCACACAGAGACTTAATGTTTCTTCTCATCTCAGTTAAATGCCTCGGAGAATATCTTAACAACAAACTAAATATATTCTTGATTGCAGTCACATAGGCACTTTTAGAGTGAGTGAATACATGAAGAAATTCTTATAAAAGTATACTTTCTTTGCGTGTTACATAAAATTTATGTAATTTAAAAATGTTGATGATTGTTAGGGGCATATCAAGGACCTATTTAGAGACATGACCTATTTAGAGATCTGAAAATTGTGATATGGCAAAGTTGATCACAGAATATTAGGACAAGTTACACATTTGGAATTCTTCGTATCTGTCTTCTATTTTATTGAATGAATACCAGTATTATTATGGGATCATAAGATGCAAATGATAACCCTGTATACGAGACAGCAAAAGAGACACAGATGTATAGAATAGTCTTTGGGACTCTGTGGGAGAGGGTGAGGGTGCAATGATTTGGGAGAATGGCATTGAAACATGTACGTTGTCATATGTGAAACGAACCACCAGTTCAGGGTCGATGCATGTTACAGGATGCTCGGGGCTGGTGTGCGGGGATGACCCAGAGGGAGGATAAAGGGAGGAGGGAAGTGGGAGGGGGGTTCAGGAAGGGGAACTCATGTACACCAGGGGCGGATTCATGTCAATGTATGGCAAAACCAACCAATATAATATTGTAAAATAATTAGCCTCCAATAAAAAAAAAAGAAAAAGTAAAAAAAAAATTGTGAAGATTTTTAAAAAGAATTACATTTGTGTGTCTATAGTCTCGTTGTGAAATGTGAATAAGTGATGTGGTTTGAGCAGGACCCATAGGAAATGGTTTAAAATAAATATCAATCAACTGTTACATTTTTTTGAAAGAAAAGTAGATTAATTTTCTTGAATGAAGCTCTGAGATGCTAAATGTCCTCAGGTTCTGAAATGATGAGTCCTGATGTGGTAACAATATCTATTAGGATATTTAAAGATTGTGATGCATATCCTCCTATTAGCAAAATATTTGAAATTTTTATTAATAGAATCAGATCAGTTGTGAAGAAGTGAATTTTAGACCACAGAACATTAAATTAGGCAAAGGGCTCATGGGTACATATCACCAGCAGCACACGCATTCTGAGAAAACTGATAGGCAGAAAAGTCATTGGGTGGGCACAGTTGCTCACATTCTCAGTCTGCCACAGTTTAGTCTGGGCAAAGAACATCAACAGATGTGTACCATGACTAAATTGCAAGTAAAGTTTCTGTATTGGTGATGCATAGAGATCTCTGCAACTCCAGAACAACGGATGCCCTCTGGTTGGAAAACTGTCCCTGTAAGAAAGGCATTGTTTAGTTGTTCAGTCATGTCTGACCATTTCAGATACCATGGACTGCAGCACACTGGTCTCCATTATCTCCTAAAGTTTTCTCAAATTCATGTCTGTTGAGTCAGTGGTGCTATCTAACAATCTCATCCATCTCATTCTCTGCCACCTCTTTCTCCTTCTGCCTTCAATCTTTCCCAGTATCAGGGTCATTTCCAATGAGTCAACTCTTCACATCAGATGGCCAAAGTATTGGAGTTTCAGCTTCAGCATCAGTCCTTCCAATGAATATTAAGGACTGATCTCCTTTAGGATTTACTTGTTTGATCTCCTTCCAATCCAAGGGACTCTCGAGTCTTCTCTGGCATCACAATTCAAAAGCATCAGTTTTTCTGCACTCAGTATTCTTTATGGTCCAATCCTCAGATCCATTGTATGAGTACCAGAAAAAACATAGGTTTGACTATACAGACCTTTGTTGTCAAAGTTATGTCTCTGCTTTTTAATAAGAAAGGAGAGACCTCAGCAAACCAGTGGGTAAAATGAGTCTGTTCTGCTTTTAGGCTCAGATCTGGTGAGCTAGTAATTCTCTGTTAAGCTATTGAAAGAAGGAAGCATTTTTTTTTTCCAGAGCAAATTTGTCTTTAATCATCAATAAACATTAATAACAGTAACATCATGTGTGTGTATATACTGAAATCTGTTATTTAAGATGCTTTTTTAAAATCCTGCATCCAATGAGCCCCTATAGAATATGGACATTTTTATGACATTGGTCACCCATAGGGATTTTTAGTGAATCAAGTCTGGCATCAATGAGAGTAGAATAGTTACCATGCAAAAATGCCTAGTGTCTTAGCCTGAACTGTTGTAATTAAAGATCATAGACTGAGTAGCTTAAAGAACAGACATCTATTTCTCACACTTCTGGAAGTTGGGAAGTTCAAGATCAAGATGCCTACAGATGTGTTTTTGGTGAGTGTCTTTTTTCTGGTATACAGACAGTTATCTTCTCACTGTATCCTCACATGGGAGGGTAGATGAAGCCTTAATACTTCCATCTCTTCTTAGAAGGATGCTGATCCCCTCATGATGGCTCCATCCTCATGACCTAATCTGAATCTAATTTTCTCCAAAAGATACCCACCTCCTAACACCATCACATTGAAGGTTAAGAATTCAATGTACACATTAGAGGAAGACATGGATATTCAGTGCATAATGCCTAAGTACAAAATGTCTAATATTTCCTCAGGTGTTGTGGAATATTATGAAAGATTCTATTATAAACAGTGTAAGATTTATAGTACTAATATTTATTTTTTCAAATAGTTTCTCTTGAAATTATGATGCAGTCTGTATCCTAGATACCTTATAAACAAATCCTCTTACATAGCCCAAAATTTGTTATATTGATAAATTTATTAAATGAGAAATTTCATATTACTTTGTGGGAATATATAGAAAGGGGATCTAAGTGAGTAAAAAGTCAAAGCCTATATTTGAAAACTGAGTTTTTGAAAACTCAGATTTACTTGAGAGAACTTGAAACTGAGATCTGAAGAAGCCTTATGCTGTGCTTAGTAACTCAGTCATGTCCAAGTCTTTGAGACTGCATGGGCTGTAACCCGCCAGGCTCCTCTGTCCATAGAATTCTCCAGCCAAGAATACTAGAATGTGTTTATCTGAAACACATAGTCAACATTATTGTTATTGATGATCATAAACCACTGCTTAGTAAGCAAGACTTGGAACCCATGGTATCCCACCTTTGTGTCTGTCCCAGTCAGTGCAATTAAGACACAAAAGAAGCATGAATACTAGATGAGAAGCTTTGAACTTTATAAATAAAACTACAAAATATCAGTGATGCAGTATTAGACTTAATGAGATATTTTCCATTTCTACATCCTAGAAACAAAGTAAAATATAATTTTAAAGTAATGATTTATAAAAGAAAATCACAAATCTAAATTACTCAGTTAAAAATTACCTAGGAATAAATCTAACAAAAGTTGTACAAGATTCTCATGGAAAATTTTAAACATGCCTGGAAAAAAAATCTTACAACTGTCACTATTTTAACAGTATTATTTCTTCAAAAATTGACTCATGAATTTGACAGAATTTTAATCAAAATCCCAGCAGGATATTTGAGGAAATTGACAAAATAATTCTAAATTTCAAATGTAGATAAAAGGACTAAGTATAACTAAAATGCTATTAGAAGAAAAAATTTCTTCCCAGCTATTACATTTATGAAACTAGTAATTAAATCTTTTTGGCATTAAGTCAGAGATAGAAACATTGACCAATGGAAAAGAAAATAAACTTATAAAAAGAGGACATATGGAAACAATATATACTCAAAATTGCAACATTTCCACTGGGAAGGAAGTGGTCTATAAAATAAATGGTGGCAGGACAATGGTTGTGGGTATCCATCTGGGAAATTATTTTGAAATTGCATTTTTACAGTACTCAATATCAAAATATCAATTCCAAATGGATTAAAGTTTTAAAACATAAAAGCAAATCTGAACCCAGTATTAACTACCTTAATGAGTATATTCTCACAAAGTGTACTATCCAAAAACAAAAGACATTGTCTGAGTAAACAGAAATATCAGAAGCTGCTTTTTGAAATAAATCATAAAGAAAAGAAAAAGACAAGCTACAAACTAGAAGAAGACTTTTGAAACATAACTGGAAAAGGAATCACTTTCAAAAATATCTTTATTCAGCAGGAAAAAATACAAAAATCAAGTACAAAAATAGGCAAAAGACATTTATAATTATTTTAAAGAAACAAAAATATACATGACTCTACAAATAAATAAAAACGAGCTATTTTTGTTAACATCATGGAAATGAATATTCACACTTCAATATGATACAATTTTATATTCGCTAGACAGGAGTGAGTGAGGAAATCTGACAATAACAATTTTTGGCAAGGGTGTGGATCAACAGAGACTTTTATACACTCTAGTGAGATGGAAAATTGCTAAAATTCACTCTGGGAAAAATATGGCTTTATCTTTAAAAATATGCATGACTAAAATTTAAGAATTGCATTTCCAAGCATACACATAGGAACCAGGAAACTTCTGCTAAAATGTTCATAGCAAGAATCATTTATAATAGCTAACTAAAAACAACAAAAGTATTTACAGACAGGAGAAGAGAGAACTAAGTTTGGTTATATTCATGCAATGCAAGAATTGGCAAACTATAGAACATGAGTCAAAGCAGGCAAGCCTCCTATTATATTTTATTGGAACACAGCCACACTCATTTGTTTGTATATTGTATAAGGCTGCTTTTCCTCTATGACATATGGGTGGGTACCTGTGACAGAAACCATATGCCCTCTAAAACCAAACAATTCATTATCTGACTATTTACAGAAGAAGTTTGCTAGTCCCTGGCATAATGGAATATTACACAGAAATGAAAATGAAAGAATTATGAACAACATGAATGAATCTCAGAAACGTAACTAGAATATTATACAATATTTTAATGAAGCTCTAGTTTACTATAAAAATGACACAATATATTTTAGGAATATGTGTGTATATTATATATTTATTTCCATGACTAGTTATCTGTATAAAGGCGAGAGGAAACTGAATAGAGTAGGACTTTTACAATAATAATAATTTATGTTGTGTGAAAAATACAAAAGTATTTTAGTATTTAAATTTTATCTTGCATGTTCATTCTATTTGTTGCTTTGTTTATTAATTATATTCGTTCCGTTCCGTTCAGTCGCTCAGTCGTGTCCAACTCTTTGCGACCCCATGGACTGTAGCCTACCAGGCTTCTCCGTCCATGGGATTCTCCAGGCAAGAATACTGGAGTGGGTTACCATTTCCTTCTCCAGGGGATCTTCCCGACCCAGGGATCGAATCCGGGTCTCCCGCATTGGAGGAAGACGCTTTAACCTCTGAGACACTAATATAGAGTAGGGAAAATACATGCATATCTGTGTGTCAATGAATAATCTAAAAATGGGAAGAGAAGTGAAGAATCCCTTAGGAAAGAAAGAAAGAGACATTTGAAGAAAAATAAGCTATGTGTACAGCTAAGTAGTATTAATGGTGTCATTATTAATAATGAAAATATTATGTTTGAATAGTAATATATAAAAATTATTTGAGGGGGATTTTGGAATCAGAATATGTGAATTTGAATTATAGATCACAACTTCCTAGCCCTTTAAACTTGGAGCATTTAACCCATCTATAAAATAAAGCTGAAATTATTTTACCTAGCAGATTTATTAGGAGAATAAATGGAGATAGGGCTTTCTCAAACGGTAAAAAAAAAAGCATTCAAAGGAGCTTCAAAATAATATCTTTTATTGTTTTATTTCATTTTTTAATGTATATTATCTGAAATGTTATATTTGAAACTAGATCAACCTAAATTCTAGTTTGAGGAAATAGAAAATTGGGAAGCCAACTCCTAAATGCACAAAATATATAGTGGCTTCCTGGTTGAAACGTTTTTGAGGAAAGGGTAAAAATACTCCTGCTAAGATGGGCTTATCCACATGTGTGACTCCTGAGATTTCTTTTCATTAGCTCTGCATGCATTTTTTAAAAGACTGAATGGAATTAGTAAGTACATGATAGTTTTCTGAATCCATGTGTACTTCAAGCATTCCAAAATGTTCTCCACTCTGCAGTGAAGACGATCTTACTGATTTTAAAATCTGAATTGTTCCACTAATGTTTATCCTTCTAGCTTTTTTATAATTTGGGTAGATCTCATGGATACTTTTCCATCATATGCTTTCAAGATTGGTTCTATTGGGTCATACACATCTCACATCCAAGGTGATAGACTCAAAGAGGTCAGTCTACCAAATTTAAATGGTTAGTAAAAGACATTTTGAATAAATGGAGAGAAAGTGTTCATAATTTTAAATTATATATAGTTAAGACATTTATTTCTCTCAAATTAACTTAAAATTCCATCCTGCTTAAAATCCTAAATATGTTTCACAGAAATAAAAATCCATACTTTACAGTCAATTTTAAAATATAATGTTATATACTGCATAATTTAATAATGGTTTAATAACAAATAATTAAAACTTGTGTCATCTTTTTATTTACTCTTTTCTACATGATAGAACATTTTTCTTGCTTATTCTTTTTTTCAAATGATTTATTCCTAAGCTTCATGCTTATATTGTATTTACTGGCATTTAAATTTGTACATGTGTGACTATTTTGCATGTCTAATTGGGAGTGTTTGCTTTTTCCAGACATTTGTTGTTTGAAAAATGAATGAATAAAACAGCCTTAATTGCGCAGAATTTATGTATTGGTGATAAGTGTTAAAAAGACATTTTAATAGTTTATTATTAGTTTCTGGTGTTCAAAAATTCTATGTAGCCAAATATACCGTTTTTCAAATTAGAGGTTATTTTCATTTCACTAAAGGTTCAGAAATGCTTTTATTAGTCTTAAATTGAAGAAATATTACCTTGTCTTTTGCCCCCATTCTTTTATAGTTGATTTCTTAAACTTAATATATAATTGATTTTCTATTTTAACATTAAGAATTTTTTCTAGGTTGTACACATTGTTCTTGATCTTCTTATACTAGTTACCCCTGGTATCAAAACAAAACAAACAAACAAAAAATACAAAAATAAAAAAATTCCTTCCTTGGATTTGGAGAATGAAATGGCAACCCATCAGTATTCTTGCCTGGAAAATCCCATGGGCAGAGAAACCTGGCAGGCCATAGTCCACGAGGTCCCAAGAGTGGGACATGACTGAGCACATATATTGGATTTGTCAGTGAGGTTGAAACCATGACATTATATCCAATTATACATTCATTGAATATTTTGGCATGTTATCTATTTTTCCTTCAGTTTTTGTTGTTTGATATTTGGAGTAAAATATCAAAAATAGTGATATTTGTGACCCCTCAATTATAAAGTTACTAATTTAGGTTTTATATTTGCTAAAACATTGGGACATATTGAAACAACAATTCTAGTTTCTAACTTGAGGTAGGGTAACTAATACATGGTTCACCATTAATATGTGTTTGTATGTATGTATATGCTACAAAATTGAAAACAATTCCAGTAGTAACCCATAGTAATGCATGTTCGAAAAAACATTATTTTACATGAGTTATTACTGGAATAAATTGTTCAATTTTGCTTAATATAAATTTTATGTCATCATTTATAATTTTATAAGCTTCTGAGATAATAACCATTAACTATCTTATCAATAATTTAGGCTTATTGTAACCTTTTAAGGAACCTATAGCTTTTCAGGACTTACCTGGAAAACATGACTCCAGTACACACTTCTCATTTCATAGATAAGTTGACTGAATCCTAAAAAGATTAAGTAATTTGTCTACAATGAGACAAGATAATTGAAAAACATGTGCATATGATTTAATTCTACCACCATTCTCATGAATGATGTGGATAAAATTGTAATTTTTAAATTATCATCTTGTTTACTAAAATGAGACCTAGAGCAGTTAACTAACTGACGTGCCTGTGTTAGTCAGGGTTCTTCAAATAAACAGAACCAGCAAAACATATCTAAAAGGAGACCTTAGGAGTTGGCTTATGTGTTTATGGAGGCCAAAGATTCCCCAAATCAGCCATACACAATCTGGAAAACCAGGAAAGCAGATGGTCTAATTCAGTTTAAGTCTGAAGGCCTGAGAATCTGGGGCCAAGAAGTGAGGGGCCAAAGGTTTATGTCCCAGTGTGAGTGTAAAGGGCAGAGAAATAAGAATGCCAGTGACACCAGGGCAGAGGAAGATGAATGTCTCAGCTCAAGGAGAGAGAACTAATTCACCCTTCCTCTGTCCTTTTGTTTTATCCAAGCCCTCAGTGGTTTGAGTGATGCCCACTCACACTGAGGAAGACTATCTTTTTTACTTAGTCTACTCCGGCGGCGCAGAAGCGTGGTCGAGAGGAGCTACCCCATACCCGAGGTCAGGGGCGGTGGCCAAGAGGAGCTACCCCACGTCCTAGGTGGTGGCTGCATGGGCACAGGAGGGCTGAGAGGAGCTCCTCCACGTTCAAGGTCAGGAGGGGCGCCCTTGAGGAGATACCCATGTCCAATGTAAGGTGCAGCAGCTGCGCTTTGCTGGAGCAGCTGTGAAGAGATATCCCACAACCAAGGTAAGAGAAACCCAAATAAAATGGTAGGTATTGCGAGGGGGCATCAGAGGGCAGACACACTGAAATCATAATCACAGGAAACTAGTCGATCTGATCAAATGGACCACATCCCTGTCTAACTCAAAGAAATTAAGCCATGCCATGTGGGGCCACCCAAGATGAGCGTGTCATGGTGGAGAGGTCTGACAGAATGTGGTCCACTGGAGAAGGGAATGGCAAACCACTTCAGTATACTTGCCTTGAGAACCCCATGAACAGTATCAAAAGGCAAAATGATAGGATACTGAATGAGGAATTCGCTCAGGTCGGTAGGTGCCCAGCATGCTACTGGAGATCAGTGGAGAAATAACTCCAGAAGGAATGAAGGGATGGAGTCAAAGCGAAACCAATACCGAGTTGTGGATGTGACTGGTGATAGAAGCAAGGTCCGATGCTGTAAAGAGCAATATTGCATAGGAACCTGAAATGTTAGGTCCATGAATCAAGGCCAATTGGAAGTGGTCAAACAGGAGATGGCAAGAGTGAATGTAGACATTCTAGGAATCAGTGAACTAAAATGGACTGGAATGGGTGAATTTAACTGAGATGACCATTATATCTACTACTGTAGGCAGGAATCCCTTAGAAGAAATGGAGTAGCCATCATGGTCAACAAAAGAGTCCGAAATGCAGTACTTGGATGCAATCTTAAAAATGACAGAATGATTTCTGTTCGTTTCCAAGGCAAACCATGCAATATTACAGTAATGCAAGCCTATACCCCGACCAGGAACGCTGAAGAAGCCAAAGTTGAACGGGTCTATGAAGATCAACAAGACCTTTTAGAACTAACAACCAAAAAGGTTGTCCATTTCATTATAGGGGACTGGAATGCAAAAGTAGGAAGTCAAGAAACACCTGGAGTGACAGGCAAATTTGGCCTTGGAGAACAGAATGAAGCAGGGCAAAGGCTAATAGAGTTTTGCCAAGAGAACGCACTGGTCATAGCAAACACCCTCTTCCAACAACACAAGAGAAGACTCTACACATGGGCATCACCAGATGGTCAACACCGAAATCAGATTGATTATATTCTTGGCAGCCAAAGATGGAGAGGCTGTATACAGTTAGCAAAAACAAGACCAGGAGCTGACTGTGGCTCAGATCATGAACTCCTTATTGCCAAATGCAGACTTAAATTGAAGAAAGTAGGGAAAACCACTAGACCACTCAGATATGACCTAAATCAAATCCCTTATGATTATACAGTGGATGTGAGAAATAGATTTAAGGGACTAGATCTGATAGATAGAGTGCCTGATGAACTATGGACGGAGGTTTGTGACATTGTACAGGAAACAGGGACCAAGACATTCCCCATGGAAAAGAAATGCAAAAAAGCAAAATGGCTGTCTGGGGAGGCCTTACAAATAGCTGTGAAATGAAGTGAAGTGAAAAGCAAAGGAGAAAAGGAAAGATATAAACGTTGGAATGCAAAGTTCCAAAGAAAAGCAAGGAAAGATAAGAAAGCCTTCCTCACCGATCAATGCAAAGAAATAGAGGAAAATAATATAATAGGAAAAGCAAGAGATCTCTTCAAGAAAACTACAGATATCAAGGGAACATTTCATGCAAAGATGGGCTCGATAAAGGACAGAAATGGTATGGACCTAACAGAAGCAGAAGATATTAAGTAGAGGTGGCAAGAATACACGGAAGAACTGTACAAAAAAGATCTTCACAACCAAGATAATCATGATGGTGTGATCACTCACCTAGAGCCAGACATCTTGGAATGTGAAGTCAAGTGGGCCTTAGAAAGCATCACTACGAACAAAGCTCATGGAGGTGATGGAATTCCAGTTGAGCTATTTCAAATCCTGAAAGATGATGCTTTGAAAGTGCGACACTCAATATGCCAGCAAATTTGGAAAACTCAGCAGTGGCCACAGGACTGGAAAAGGTCAATTTTCATTCCAATCCCAAAGAAAGACAATGCCAAAGAATGCTCAAACTACCGCACAATTGCACTCATCTCACACACTAGTAAAGTCATGCTCAAAATTCTCCAAGCCAGGCTTCAGTAATACGTGAGCCGTGAACTTCCAGATGGTCAAGCAGGTTTTAGAAAAGGCAGAGGCACCAGAGATCAAATTGCCAACATCCGCTGGATCATGGAGAAAGCAAGAGAGTTCCAGAAAAGCATTTATTTCTGCTTCATTGACTATGCCAAATCCTTTGACTGTGTGGATCACAATAAACTGTGGAACATTCTGAAAGAGTTGGGAATACCAGACTACCTGACCTGCCTCTTGAGAAACCTGTATGGAGGTCAGGAAGCAACAGTTAGAACTGGACATGGAATAACAGACTGGTTTCAAATAGGAAAAGGAGTACATCAAGGTTGTATATTGTCACCCTTCTCATTTAATTTATATGCAGGGAACATCATGAGGAACGCTGGGCTGGAAGAAGCACAAGCTGGAATCACGATTGCCGGGAGAAATATCAATAACCTCAGATATGCAGATGACACCACCCTAATGGCAGAAAGTGAAGAGGAACTCAAAAGCCTCTTGATTAAAGTGGAAGAGGAAAGTGAAAAGGTTGACTTGAAGCTCAACATTCAGAAAACAGAGATCATGGCATCTGATCCCATCACTTCATGACCAATAGATGGGGAAAAATTGTTAGACTTTATTTTCGGGGCTCCAAAATCACTGCAGATTTTGATTGCAGCCATGAACTTAAAAGATGCTTACTCCTTGGAAGGAAAATTCTGACCAACCCAGATAGTATATTAAAAAGCAGAGAATACTTTGCCAACCAAGGTCCGTCTAGTCAAGGCTATGGTTTTTCCCGTGGTCATGTATGGATGTGAGATTTGGACTGTGAAGAAAGTTGCATGCCGAAAATTGATGATTTTTAACTGTGGTGCTGGAGAAGACTCTTGAGAGTCCTTGGACTGCAAGGAGCTACAACCAGTCCATTTTAAAGGAGTTCAATCCTGGATGTTCATTGGAAGGACTGATGCTAAAGCTGAAACTCCAATACTTTGGCCACCTCATGCAATGAGTTGACTCACTGGAAAAGACTCTGATGATGGGAGGGATTGGGGGCAGGAGGAGAAGGGGACAACAGAGAATGAGATGGCTGGATGGCATCACCGACTCTGTAGACATGAGTTTGAGTGAACTCCGGGAGTTGATGATGGACAGGGAGGCCTGGCGTGCTGTGATTCATGGGGTCACAAAGAGTTGAACACGACTGAGTGACTGAACTGAACTGAACTTAACTGATTAAGATGCTAATCTCTTTCAGGAACACTCCCTTTGACACATCCAGAGCTAACATTTCCCCAGCAATCTTGGCATCTTAGCCCAGTGAAGATGATACATAAAAGTAACCCTCACAGAGTCCAAGGGAATTCTCTGAGTTTGAATTGAGATTTGACTGAAAGCAATTTATCTAGATTGATGCTTTGTTGGTCTTTCCACTTTACTACTGTACCATAGTATAAGCAGACTGATGCTGAGGGGGTGCTCGCTCTTATTCCAACACTCAAATTTAGTATGTGAAACTTGGTACTTTTTCCTAATCAAGTGTCTAAAATGAGTAGAAATTTGTAAGTATAATTTCTTTTTATTGACTATCACCTTCACAACATGTGATACAAGATCCTTTTGCCCTGTAGGAAATTGTCAAGAATTCATAATCATTTTCCAGTTCTTGTCACCTTTTTTATCCAGTGATTGAGGCACTGTTATCTCCTCAGCAATGTCAATCCCTCTTTTTCTAGCAACGCTACAACTGTAACTTTCCCGACAGACATCTTAGAAAATTCACATACTTGCCAAGTTTTAGACAGAGTAACTTGAAATCCTGAGTGTTGGGAATAAGAATATTCTAAAACATAGGGGTGGACAAAAAGCACCTGGTATGCCTTAATAACAATCGTTCTGAATAGCTGTACATCTTAAGAAAACCGTGGAGACTGGCAGAAGCAGGAGTCTAAAATGCTGAATGAAGACCAGCTCCTTTGGATCCGGAGCTGAATCAGGATCTAGCTCCTTTGGATCAATATCTTCTTCTGATATTGATTCAGCTAAATAGCCAGACACATATTTTCAATCTTCAAAGACTTGGAGGTAGATGACCTAGATTATTTTAACCAATGTTCATTTGACATTCAGTACATCTTAACCATTCTTGCACTTATAACAATAAATGCATACAACAACCATACATTGCTGGAATTTTCTTTGTCCTCCATGTGAATATAGGTACAAGAGATAACTGCATACTCAAAGGAGGGGAACTGGTGATTGTTTAATAAGGGAATCACTTTCATAATTAGGGTTAGACTTAAGAAAAATCCACAAGAGATAGTGAGAGAACCCAGGTCTTAACACTACTTGGCCTGAAAGTGTTAATGATGGGAATAGTTAGAGCACCCAGCAGGACCTGGAGTTGTAGGAGAATACGTCCAGAGAGGAAAATCACCATTTTTCAGTCTTCAACCTGGCACAGAAAAACCAAGGGCATAAACATTAAACTTCTATTATTACCCTCATGTTGGTGCTTCCCATTCACTGAATGTCAGAAGGTCAAGATTCTTGATTGGTCCATCCCATAAATATCACCCCCAGAGGCACAGAGCAGGATGGAGAGAGATGGAAAGTAGGTCTGCACAGGCAAGTGAAGAACATCCAGCATATTCCCATGTCACACAAGAGGTATTATAAATGGACTTGCAGAGGTTAGGTAACTTGCCTCAGTTAAAATAGTTGCTGAGATGGGACTTAATTCATGATCCTCCAACCCAAAGCTTAGTGTTTTTGCTCCTATGCCACCGTTATGCCACTTCTCATTAAAAAAACAACTTATTCACTCTGCTTTCCTTTTTTGCAACACAGACTTTTATTTTAGCTGAAGTCAAAGGAGTACAAAAACACATCTCAGAGTGATAAATGCTTATTTTAGCAATACAACCTATAGTTACTCTCTGTCTACTTCAATCAACCAATTTTCTTTCAGAGAACCTGGAATGCACTTACACATTCATATGCTTATACTGTGTTATGCTGTGCTTATACTGAGGGTACCTGTAAAATATGTTGATCATGATAAACCCTTAATATCATTTAAAAGCACATTCTTATACTAGTGCTAAAAATTAAATAGAATTTTTCATTTTTTTTTAAAAAAGAATTTTTCAGTAGCAATCAATTACATGGGAACAATGTATAACAATCCCCTTAAAGAGAATTTTAAAAATATTTCTCTATAAATTATCTTTCAAAGGATTATGGTAAATGGCATAAGTTAACCTTCAATCACTCATTTTTATTTGCAACAAATAATTATAAAAACTTTTCTATGAGTCATATTATTTAATACTGTGAACAAAAATTTAAGTCCTTTTGGAAGATGGGTCTTGATGTTTTGATGTATTTCTAAATAGTGAATGGTAACATACTTTTTATAGAACAGTTTTGTAGCAAAGTATTTAACTAAAGGAATCAGTAGTAAATTTCCAGAGAGACAAGTATTTTTTACACAAGGGTTACCTTCCAAAATCATAATATAAACATAATGTCTTGCAAAATGCTTTACCTCTATGTGTACAAAACTTTCAAGATAACCAGACACTTGAAAAGTGATGCTGATTCCTTATGCAGATCTTCAATATACAGTATACTAACGCATATACATGTAATTTAGAAAGATGATAACAATAACCCTGTATACAAGACAGCAAAAGAGACACAGATGTATAGAACAGTCTTTTGGACTCTGTGGGAGAGGGCGAGGGTGGGATGATTTGGGAGAATGGCATTGAAACATGTATATTATCATATGTGAAACGAATTGCCAGTCCAGGTTCGATGCATGATACAGGATCCTCTGGGCTGGTGTACTGGGATGAACCATAGGAATGGGATGGGGAGGGAGATGGGAGGGGGGTTCAAGATGGGGAACACATGTACCCCCGGGGC
The DNA here is from genome assembly GCF_049115385.1 of Moschus berezovskii. Classification (NCBI taxonomy): domain Eukaryota; kingdom Metazoa; phylum Chordata; class Mammalia; order Artiodactyla; family Moschidae; genus Moschus; species Moschus berezovskii. The sequence goes on along the minus strand of NC_142464.1, from coordinate 57,940,212 downwards.
AAATTCATGTCAGTGTATGGCAAAACCAATACAATAATGTAAAGTAATTAGCCTCCAATTAAAATAAATAAATTAAAAAAGAAAAAGAAGGCATACAGAGCAGCGGCCTCCTCATGCATAGATTGCCAAGAAGTCAGTAGCCAGCCACCCTGTGATAAAACTGAGGTATTAACCTGGTAAATGAACCACTTCAAGAGCCCTGGAGAACCTCTTAGGATAAACTTGTTGCTTCAGATATGATTTAACTTGGCAAATGGGTATACTAATATAAGTATGAAAACTATGCTAATATGTTATTGTTATTTTCTGATCTTCCCATCTAGAAATCCATGAACTCTGATTCACAGCAGGTGAAATGTAACTGTGGCAATAAGCTTTGAACATAATCTTTGAGTATATAATCCATGAATACATTTTGAAATTATTGGCTATTTTTGATGTTTCTCTACCAGTATAATCCTTCCACAGTATCATCTGTCCTTGGAAACCTATAGACAAGTTGAATATATACAGTAAAAATATATAATCACAATATAAAACAAACAACACGGAGACCAGAGACCATCACTTTGTAGCAATTAGTTCCCTGACCCCTTTGTATCTAAACATGATCTTAAGAATGGAGCGTGGATCAGTAATCTGAAGTTGTTTGATTTACAAATTTCTCTCATTAATATTTTTCAGGAGGTCTTAGAATTAGAGGTTTTTTTTTTTTTTTTTCTTTTTTTTATTACTTATCACAGTTAATAGTAAAAATCCTGGAAGAGCTTCTGTTCCAAAGAAGAAAACAATTATTAGCTAGGTGAGAATCAACTTTGTGGCTTTAAATAAAGGAGACAATGAAAAATGTTGCATGACTGGGAAGCAGGAGATCCTGAAACTCAAGGTGTGCTTCCTTTTCTATGCATGGATAAAACATAGATATTATCAACTACCCTCATTCTTCATAGTACTACCTTTGAACTGCCCTAGCATCCAGAAGAATAAAAACATTCATAATTTGAAAGAAGTATTTGGATCTCAAGATGCAGTGAATAGTAAGCTATTATACATATATATGTATATACATATATATATATATATATTTTTTCATGATGTACTGGCTGTGCCGAATCTAATCCCCCATGTTAATTTTGATGCAACAACTTATTGAGACCGTGCCAATGGTTTAATATGGTGACACTAAGTTCCTAAATAACTGTAGCTATGTTCAGAAGCAGCTTGTTATAAGTAAGATGACAATCTTAGGTACTGTTTTGCCTTGAAGAGTCATTGTTTATATCTTTTCTTCCTGGATAATGCTTAATAATGCCCCGTTTCACTGTTAAAGAGTTCCTATTTTGATGTTAAATTACAAGGCCATCCTAATTATAAGGTGACTTTGAAAAAAAGAGAGAGAAATTCTTTATTTTTTTATAGTTTAAAAAAGGAACTAAATTTTATAAAGTTATATTTGCTTTCATTGAGAATTAATTATGTACAAAATAACTTCATTTATATAACCAACATATGTAAATACTATGCATAACAAAAAACTGCTATGAGAATCTTAGGTGTGCTCATTATTTACATAATGATATGATGCCTTTGTCATTTGGTACAATTTTTTGAAATGAGTAATACCTGCACCAAACCAATGACAATTAACTGAAAAACAAAAGAACATGAAAGACACTAAGTATTGAACAAATTGCATTTTTTTTCTGGTATACAGAGGACACATATTTTTGATGTTGGCAGATTTTTAAAATATATTGCCTGAATGTTAACATAATTTCATTTCTCAAATAATGTCTCATCTTTTTTGGCATTAATTTTAGAATTATCAGCCTGCTCATTTATGCTACTGGATAAAACTCTAATTGCCTAAAAAGTATTTAATTTTGAATTCCATCTAGTTTTTTTTCTGTGCTGGGAGAAATATCAATAACCTCAGATATGCAGATGACACTACCCTTATGGCAGAAAGTGAAGAGGAACTCAAAAGCCTCTTGATGAAAGTGAAAGAGGAGAGTGAAAAGGTTGGCTTGAAGCTCAACATTCAGAAAACAAGGATCATGGCATCTGGTCCCATCACTTCATGGGAAATAGATGGAAAAACAGTGGAAACAGTGTCAGACTTTATTTTTGGGGGCTCCAAAATCACTGCAGACGCTGATTGCAGCCATGAAATTAAAAGACGCTTGCTCCTTGGAAGGAAAGTTATGACCAACCTTGATAGTATATTAAAAAGCAGAGACATTGCTTTGCCAACAAAGGTCTGTCTAGTCAAGGCAATGGTTTTTCCCGTGGTCATGTATGGATGAGAGAGTTGGACTGTGAAGAAAGCTGATCGCCGAAGAATCGATGCTTTTGAACTGTGGTGTTGGACAAGACTCTTGAGAGTCCCTTATACTGCAAGGAGATCCAACCAGTCCATTCTAAAGGAGATCAATCCTGGATGTTCATTGGAGGGACTGATGCTAAAGCTGAAACTGCAATACTTTGGCCACCTCATGCGACGAGTTGACTCACTGGAAAAGACTCTGATGCTGGGAAAGGTTGGGGGCGGGAGGAGAAGGGGACGACAGAGAATGAGATGGCTGGATGGCATCACCGACTCTGTGGACATGAGTTTGACTGTACTCCGGGAGTTGGTGATGGACAGGGAGGCCTGGCGTGCTGTGATTCATGGGGTCGCGGAGAGTCGGACCCGACTGAGCGACTGAACTGAACTGAATATTTTTATGTAAGCATATTTTTTAACCTTCCAGAGGTAGTAAGTAAGTATATATATGACATTTAAAAAGTGATTTCTGATTGCTGTAAATGCCGAGAAATAGGTTTATAAATACAGTCATTATATCATAAACGATAATTGAATACTCTTTTATAGGGTTTAAAGCAAAACCATTTTAATAAACATAGATTTTCCTTAATTCAAATAAAAGATGCAGGATTTTTATGTGTTACATTTTGAAAACAGAATTGAATTTGGTCAAAAATTATTTTAAAGAATTTGAAGTCTCTACCTTTAATCATCATATTTTAAAGCTATTTTTACAGGTAGCCCAAAGTGACTTTGGATTATCCTTTTCCTGTATACAATAAAAACTTGATAGGATTAAATTCTATCAAAGGAATTAATAAGTAGCCAGTAGGAGAACGATGGTAGACACACCAAAGGGAAAAAAATATATGTATATATACTATATGATGTAAAATCAGGGCTAGAGTTTTTGAAAAATCATCTAGTAAGGCTAGATTATTTGTAATTCAACATGGGCAGAATATATTACTTAAAAAAAAAAAAAAAAACAAGATAACATGTGTAAACTGTTGCACAGCCTTGCTAAAATACATAGAAAAATGATGCTTGATATTTTGTTTTATTTCATGTATTTAATTAATGATAATTATATACATATGCACATTCACGTAGTTACTTATATTTATACACTATTTTAACCGAATGCAGAAAGACTTCAAAAATTTACAATTCACACCAATTTCAATTAATTCTACATTATTTCAATTAAATTATATTTGTATTATGTATAGCCAAAGATTAAAATGGGGCTGTCTAGATTTTTTTATACTAGGAAATCAATATAGTTCCATGGATTCAGTTTTGCTCGTCGGATCTTTAACTTGAAAGAGACTGCACTCAGCATTATGTCATGCTAATTCTTGTGACTCAGATTTTACCAGAAATACATTGAATACACTTGTGGTTTATCAGTCACATTACACTTTGGCTCATTGGTCAAATGGAGTGCTTGGGAAAACACAAATAAACTGGAGGGTTGCAGGCAATGAGTAGTACATGATAGCATAAAAGCCATCGTTCAATGTATAAAAGAAGTTTGCAAACATTTCAAGTCATGTTAACATGTGGGGACTCTCACAGAACTTGAATGTTGTAGCAAAATAATGTTGATACTTGATTTTTTCTTTGTGAATGAAAAACTCATCAGATGATTATAAAAACTCTTGTGGGCAGTTGAATTTATGCCCAACAAGAATATAGTAAAATTGTTCTTATGAAGCATCTGCATTATTTTTTCTAGAGCCTCAAATTTATAAAGGGATAGCTTTGTGAACTGGCCAACAACACTCTGGCTCAGTTGGTAAAGTATTTGCCTGCAATTCAGGAGACCCAGCTTGGATCCCTGGGTGTGGAAAATCCCCTGAGAAGGAAATGGCAACCCACTCTAGTATTCTTACCTGGAGAATCCCACAGACAGAGGATCCTGGTGGGCTACAGTCCATGGGGTCACAAAGAGTCAGACACGACTTAGCTACTAAACCGCAAGCTTTCTGAATTAAAGGATCCACATAAATAGAACACTTGCTGGATATTGGATGATGCTAAATAATTATTGCTATTTTTTAGATTTAATAATTAATGGCTATATTTAAGAAAGGTAAAAATTAAATAGTTAGGAGTGAAACACAAACTTTCTTAGATCTACCTCAATCTACTTCTGGAGAAATGGGGAAGAGTAGAATAGAATGCAGGCAAACAATATTGGCCTTGAATTAAAATGGTTAATTCATATCAATGTATGGCAAAACCAACCAATATAATATTGTAAAATAATTTGCCTCCAATAAAAAATAAATTAATTACCTAAAAAAAATAAAAATAAAAAATCAAAAAAAAATAAATAAAATGGTTACAGTTGTGTAACAGATCCATGAAGTTTTGTTGTACTGTTATCTCTATTTTTATATGCTTTTGAAATTTTTCATAGTAAAAATATTTTCACAAGAAAGATAAATATCACTTCACATATCCCTGAAATTAAAAAAAATAAAAATTGACCATAATCAAAACAAGAAGAAAAATGTGTGTAATATACAAGTTATTTATTTATTTATTGGCTTTCTATCATATAATAGACACTTTCAATATACAATAAGTATTTGAGCAACATTCAGGATATTGACACCAACAATCTTGGATAACCTCCAAAATATACTCCACATATCTTTTAAATCTTCAGCTTTCTTTTTTTATGCTTTGTCTTATCTCTGCATTCAGTGCCTTCATTAAGCCTGTAGCTACCCTACCATTAACTCCTGACACACATATCTCCCCTTACCATGTGAGAGCATGTCCACGTTTCCCTTCTCTAATTTCTTCTGTTTCTCTCTTTAGTTCTCCAATATAAATCTCATTTTATTATGTATTAGAACCTATCAAAGTGCAAGCAATTTAGCTTATCCAATGATAGAAGTTTATTTAGTGATAGATGTTTAGTGTATAAAAACAGGGAAGAATACTTCAAAAAATCTTAGTATTTCTACAATTAAATATAGTATAAAAATGAAATTCCATTTATTGCTATTTAGGATGCAATGGTAACTCCATTTGGTTGTTCTCTGAGCTCAAACTATGCTAGCCATCTCGCTCAAAGCAGTCATTAAACCAGTAATCCCATAATTCCAGTTATTCAACACATTTCTTTCTGAGTCTGCTTCCTATTAGCTATTATCCAGATTCTATTATTCAATGTTTTTATCTTTTCCTATTCTCTCTTTGGTTTTTCAGTCAAAACTATGAAGAGGAAATCATCTAGTCATCCTTCCAATGGAAATTGTTGCAGTTAGACCATCCTTTCAAGTCAGAACATGATGATGATTTTAGCAATCTTAAAAAATTAGACCTAGCTCCAGATCCTTGATTTATTTTTTAATAGAACAGAGTCCAAATTAGTAACTTAAGACTTTCAGTTCATAGCAGCATGGGGGGAGGAAGGTTTCAGAAAGTTGCTAAACTAGCCTGTTGAGCTCCCAGTTATGATCAAGATCTTATAATGAGTACCGGTGGTGCCACAAACTGAAGTTGGATAGACTGGCATGAAATCAGATATTCCTAGTCTAGAATTTTTTGTTGTTTGTTTTCTTTCTGGGAAAAAATTAATTCTTGGAAAACAGAATTTAATCATTGCCATTGGGTTGAAAGTAAAGACAATGTCGCTAAGTTTTCCACTTTCTTTTAGGTATTTCATGTTATCTGTATCTAAAATACATTTTTAAAATATGGCATATAAATACTTTTCTTTGGATCTGTCCAGTACAGTTTTTCATCTTGCTTAGATCCCAGGAGATGGTTCAATATTCACTGTGTCAGATGGCTCCATTTCAATGTAGCTTCTGAGTAGACTCAACAAATGAGAGATAGCTGCAGGAGATTATAGGGTAGGAGGACAGTATTTGACTTGCTAAGAGCTGACAGTGCTCTTGGAGGTTGTAGTTTATTTTTCACATAGTTGCCCTATTTAGGTTTTGGTCCCTACACTTCCCTGTCCTTCATACCATTTTCTTATTGAACAAGATCCACTAGTATTTTTTGTTTGTTTGTGTGCTTTCTTGTTTTTAAACTTACATATTCCAGCTTTTGAAAATATTAGGTAAGTTTTATTGCCTCTAAGATAAATACCAAAGTACTTAATTAAGCATTCAACCTTCTTTAATTCTACTTTCCTTTTACATTCTTATTCAGTGTCAGTCCTCTATAGCCATACTGGTATATTAACTGTCCTCGGATATTTTTTTATTTATTTCAACTTGAATAAATTCAATGCAATTTAGGTCACCTCATATTTCTTAAACTTTAATAATTTCTAAAAGTATGATATAACTCCAGAGATCTGGGTGAAAAGGGGATAGATAGAAGTTGAAAAGATTAAAACAGAGACAATAAAAATCTAAGCTCCTCAAATGGTGTCACAGGCTACTTTATAAACCTCCATAGAACACATACATGAGCACATTTTTTAAAGACTAACTTTACTTAATAAACTGAATCCCAGAAGAGGAAGAATAAATTGTGAAGGGTTTTTGAAGGACCTAAAGAAAATGTGTAAGAATGTATAGTTTTCATGTATTTTTTAACCAGTGTAATGGTTTCTTGCCCTGTTCACCTTGCAGTGTAGTTTTCATCTTGAGAGTATCCTCTGATAAGAGAAAAAAATAGGCAGAGAGGTTCCTTACGTATCTTTCATCTATCAATCCATCCATCCATCCATTCAGTAAAATACTCTTTCCCACAACTACATTGTATCACAAACCCTTCAAATGTATAAAATCTGAAAATATGTTCAGGTGAACTTGTCAGAAATGCTCACCCTGATGTCTATAAACTGTTACTGTCACCTCCCAACCCTCAGGGATGTCTAAACTTATGCTTTGGGGCATCTCTACACTCTAATTATATGTATATGTGTATGTGTATGTATATGTATATGTATATATATACACATACATATTTAATTCAAGCTTTTAATTTTGATGACAAGTTACAACAATTAAGTATATGATTGTCTGGCTTACAGCTGTATCAATAAACTATTGGTGTATAGTGTAGAATTATGCCATAATAACTCAGCAGAATTCAAAATTCAGCATGTATTTCTCACATACTGGTGAGTCAGCTAGTGCAGCTTCTTTCCACTTGTGTTCATTCTGTGTCCCAAGGTGAAAGTCTGGTATTAAAAATCTTCTTCTAAGACTCTGCTTATATCATCTCCACTAGTGTCCCTTTGTTCAGAGGTAGATAGCCAAGTTCAAAGCCAAGGGTCATGGATGTACACAGCCTATCTGGTAGTGAATGAGAATTTTTAAGGCATAGGACACTGTGAGGGAATAATTATTAATGCAAATTTTCTATTGCAGCACAGTGATGTTGATGCAAACATTTTAATTTCTTTTAGTAAATGATTGCGTTCTAGCAAGTTCAGTTCAGTTCATTTCACTTCAGTCACTCAGTCGTGTCCGACTCTTTGCGACCCCATGAATCACAGCACGCCAGGCCTCCCTGTCTATCACCTCCCTGTCTATCCCGGAGTTCACTCAAACTCATGTCTATTGAGTCGGTGATGCCATCCAACCATCTCATCCTCTGTCATTACCTTCTCCCCCTGCCCCCAATCCCTCCCAGCATCAGAGTCTTTTCCGGTGAGTCAACTCATCGCATGAGGTGGCCAAAGTATTGGAGTTTCAGCTTTAGCATCAGTCTTTCCAATGAACACCCAGGACAGATCTCCTTTAGAATGGACTGGTTGGACCTCCTTGCAGTCCCAGGGACTCTCAAGAGTCTTCTCCAACACCATAGTTCAAAAGCATCAATTCTTCGGTGCTGAGCTTTCTTCACAGTCCAACTCTCACATCCATGAATGACCACGGGAAAAACTATAGCCTTGACTAGACGGACCTTGGTTGGCAAAGTAATGGGTCTGCTTTTTAATATGCTATCTAGGTTGGTCATAACTTTCCTTCCAAGGAGTAAGCATCTTTTAAGTTCACAACTGCAATCACCATCTGCGGTGATTTTGGAGCCTGGAAAAATAAAGTCTGACACTGTTTCCACTGTTTCCCCATCTATTTGCCATGGGACCAGATCCTGTGATCTTAGTTTTCTTTAATGTTGAGTTTTAAGCCAACATTTTAACTCTCCTCTTTCACTTTCATCAAGAGGCTTTTGAGTTCCTCTTCACTTTCTGCCGTAAGGGTGGTGTCATCTGCATATCTGAGGTTATTGATATTTCTCCCGGCAATATTGATTCCAGCTTGTGCTTATTCCAGCCCAGTGTTCCTCATGATGTACTCTGCATATAAGTTAAATAAGCAGGGTGACAATACACAGCCTTGACGTACTCCTTTTCCTATTTGGAACCAGTCTGTTGTTCCATGTCCAGTTCTAACTGTTGCTTCCTGACCTGCATACAGGTTTCTCAAGAGGCAGGTGAAGTGGTCTGGTATTCCCATCTCTTTAAGAATGTTCCACAGTTTATTGTGATCCACACAGTCAAAGGCTTTGGCATAGTCAATAAAGCAGAAATAGTGTTACAGCAAAGTGACAATCAAATGATAACAAGGTTGCAATGGGAAAGGTTTTATCAATTGAATGGACAAGAGTGTGATTCATGATTCATCAGTTAGCCATTCAACTTTGGCCTGTCATACACAGATCTGTTCCTAAGAGGTGAGGTCACTACTACCAGGGTAAAATGATGCCATGTTTGTAATTATCTACTCACAGCAATCAATAGTGCACAAATGATCAATAATAAATGTGCAACAAAAAAAATAGTTATGTTTTTCAGAATACAGCAAACCTTAGAGAGAGTAGCTATTTCATTTTTTAAAAATTTTTATTTACTAAATGGTACAAAACACAGTGCCAAAAACATTAACAGTTAAAATTTCACCAAATGAAAATAATACTATAGAATACACAGTTGCAAAAAGCTACATTAAGTTATTTTACAACTGCCTCAAGCTGCAAAAAGAAAAAAATCCCAATGCCATACCTAAGTTATCCCTCTCTCAAATTAATGCCATTCATATTATAAACCACAAGCTCCCCATCAAAAGACAGGAACTGCTTTTGTTAATTCATATATATATATGACTGTATCACTTTGCTATACACCTGAAACAAACACAACACTGTAAATAAAATATAGTACAATATAAAATAAAAATAAGCAACAGACCTTTGGGGCTTTACACTGAGTTAGAGTTCCTATCAGAAGGATAACAGCACCACAGCCGCACTGAATCCTCATGAAGGAGGCACACGAATGACTGGGTTACAGGAGTTACAGGAATGAGAGCTGCTCACTTCCCAGAAACGACAGCTCACAGAAAACCAACAAAGGCACAAGATACAGACCATTCACTTATGAATGTGTAAAACTCAAGAAAGTCCAAATCACTCCTACAACATGTCAAAAGTGCCTCAGAATTCACACAATACCAACTTTCTCTTGGTTCTGGTTAAATTACATATACCACTTTATAACAAATGGCAAAATCTGTAACTCTGTTCAAAGTTTTAAAAGATTACTTAAGAATAGTTTCTTGTATTTCCATGCCACCTTTATAGTTCTGGTTTCTCATTTCTTAATTAGTAAATTCAACACTCCACACATCCAAGTCTCTGCTGTTGTCTCGTGTACAGGGTTATCGTTATCCTCTTGCTATATTCCATATATATGTGTTAGTATACTGTATTGGTGTTTTTGTTTCTGGCTTACTTCACTTTGTATAATAGGCTCCAGTTTTGTCCACCTCATTAGAACTAATTCAAATGTATTCTTTTTAATCACTGAGTAGTACTCCATTGTGTAAATGCACCACGGCTTTCTTATCCATTCATCTGCGGATAGACATCTAGGTTGCTTCCATGTCCTGGCTATTATAAACAGTGCTGTGATGAACATTGGAGTACATGTGTCTCTTTCAATTCTGGTTTCTTTGGTGTGTATGCACAGGAGTGGGATTACTGGGTCGTATGGCACTTCTATTTCCAATTTTTTAAGGAATCTCCACACTGTTCTCCATAGTGGCTGTACTAGTTTGCATTCCCACCAACAGTGTAAGAGGGTTCCCTTTTCTCCACACCCTCTCCTGCATTTACTGCTTGTAGACTTTTGGATAGCAGCCATTCCGACTGGCGTGAAAAGGTACCTCATTGTGGTTTTAATTTGCATTTCTCTAATTAAAGGAGATCAATCCTGGATGTTCATTGGAGGGACTGATGCTAAAGCTGAAACTGCAATACTTTGGCCACCTCATGCTACGAGTTGACTCACTGGAAAAGACTCTGATGCTGGGAAAGGTTGGGGGCAGGAGGAGAAGGGGACGACGGAGAATGAGATGGCTGGATGGCATCACCAACTCTGTGGACATGAGTTTGAGTGTACTCCGGGAGTTGGTGATGGACAGGGGGGCCTGGCGTGCTGTGATTCATGGGGTCACGGAGAGTCGGACACGACTGAGCGACTGAACTGAACTGAACTGAATTATGAGTGATGTTGAGCATCTTTTCATGTGTTTGTTAGCCATCTGTATGTCTTCTTTGGAGAAATGTCTGTTTAGTTCTTTAGCCCATTTTTTTATTGGGTCGTTTATTTTTCTGGAATTGAGCTGCAGGAGTTGCTTGTATATTTTTGAGATTAATCCTTTATCAGTTGCTTCATTTGCTATTATTTTGTCCCATTCTGAAGGCTGTCTTTTCACCTTGCTTATAGTTTCCTTTGCTGTGCAGAAGATTTTGATTTTAATTAGGTCCCATTTGTTTATTTTTGCTTTTATTTCCGATATTCTGGGAGGTTATATGTGAACAACACTAGAATGGCAGATTGTGGCAAAACAAAACATGAGAGCACTATAAGATTATCAAATAAAACCTCTCCGAAATTGTCATTTTAGTATTCTATGCTTTTACTTTTTATAAAGTTTGTAGTCTATTTATCCTACCAAACCAGTTTTTTTAAATCATCAGTGCATTTTATATATACTTAAATATTGTTCTTTGCATTACTGTTATTGAAATAAAAATCCATAACTAGATAAATATGGAGCCAAACCTAATTCTAAATCTTTCTGTTAAACTTAACATTGATGTTTGTTTCAACATTACATCATCAAAAATTATATTTATTAGGCAAAAATTCAAAACTTGCAAGTTATTGCCAGAATAAATTACCAATTGTTGTCCAGTACATTTCATAGCTTGCCAGTTTTCAGCCGCCTGTATATCTTCCATTTTCTCAGTTTTTGTTCTTTCACTGCTCAGTCCCTGAAGCTATGTATTTTAGTTTTAACTTACATGGCAGCAGTCTAAGACTAGGTATCAATTTCTGTTTCAAATATTGCCATGATACTGCTACAAAATTAATCATCCAAAACTAAGGTGAAATATAACAATATACATTTACAGAGATCACTATTCTACATATCTGTGTTTCAACTGAGTTATTTCTTTTTAATTGAAATATATATGACATATTGTGTAGATTTAAGGTGCTGCTGCTGCTAAGTCGCTTCAGTCGTGTCCGACTCTGTGCGACCCCATAGATGGATGGCAGCCCACCAGGCTCCCCCATCCCTGGGATTCTCCAGGCTCAAATACTCGAGGGGTAAATTTAAGGTGTACAATATACTAATTTGAATCATTTGCATTTTGTAATCCAGATCCCATTATAAGGATAAGTAGAAACAGCAACATATTACATAATCATCCTTTCTTTTTCAAGGTTGGAATCTTTAAGTTCTAATCTTTTAGCAAGTTTGATGATTATAATATTGTTTTCTGTATTCTCTATATTGTACATTAAATCTCTAAGGCTTATCAGACAAAGACAAGTACTATATGATATCACCTATATGTGAAATCTAAAAAGGCCATGGTCATAAATACAAAAAGTAAATAGTGGTTTCTAGGGGATGGGGTATGGAAGGATGGAGGGACAGGACAGAGATTGTTTAAGGGTACCAGCTTGCAATAAGTAGTAGATAGGCCCTTGACAGTTACTTCTGACTTGAGCTAGACTGGGAGCTCAGATATTGCAGGTCAACTGTCTTGACTTAAGCAATATTGTTCAGCTCCATATTTCTCTATCTTCAACCAGCAGGTTACAACAGATTCTTTTCAAAAAGCAGAGATGCAAAGACAGCAAAAGTAAGTGGAAATTCATGAGTCATTTTGAGGCCTGTATTCAGAACTGTTACACTGTCACATTTGCAATATTTTACTGACAGAACAAGTCACAAAGCCAGTTTTCTCTTCTTTGAGAGGAACTAAATAGTCATGGATGCTAGTAGAGGATAGCGAAGCATGGTGCGCTGTAGTTCATGGGGTCACAAAGAATCTGACGTGACTTAGCAATTGAACAATAACAACAAATAGTCACATGGCAAAGACTGCAGATAGGGGTAGGATTAAAGCCTTGGACAATTAATGCAGTTAGTCTTTCTTCCTTTGTATTTGATCAGTTTTGTTTTAAAAATTCTGTCCTTTTAGTTACATAATTTTGAAACTATCAGTGTGAATTATTTGATTAAATAACACATTGATCCTGGGTGTTTCTTTATCCTTTTATTTATTTTTAACCTAACTTGCATGGAGTATAGGCTTCCCTGATAACTCAGTTGGTAAAGAAGCCCCCTGCAATGCAGTAATCCCGGTTCAATTCCTGGGTCAGGAAGATCTGCTGGAGAAGGGATAGGCTACCTGCTCGAGTATTCTTGGTCACCCCTTGTGACTCAGCTGTTAAAGAATCTGCCTGCAATGTGGGAGACCTGGGTTTGATCCCTGGGTTGGGATGATTCACCAGAGAAGGGAAAGGTTACCCACTCCAGTATTCTGGCCTGGAGAATTCACAAGAGTCCCACACGACTGAGCAGCATTCACTTTGAGAATCTGTCTTATGATTGAATGTTTTATGAATATGCAGGTAGGTAAGGAGGCAAATGTAAACTTAAACTATTCATTGATAATACTATTCAGGATACCACAATAGATCTAATGGCTTAACAGGAAATCTAATTAAGAGATAGGAAAACAGTGTGGTTGAGAGCATCCTTACTAGATTCAGTCAGCCTGACTCCATTATCTCTTATCTCTGTTAGGACTTCAGTCTCCTCGTCAATAATGGTGACAGGGATGAAAATGATATTTACTTAAAATGAGTCTTGAGAGAATTAAATAAACACACAGACATAGCAGTGTCTAGTATCTACTAGGTATATCAGCATTTAAATAAGTACTCTGTTAACAAATTATCATTATGATAAATAGTTTGTTGTTATGATGACTTGATTTTTCTTTGTCTCTGCTTCTACTACTGTTGATAGTTGACAGCACATCTTACTAGGCTTCTTAATTTGTACTGAAAAATCTTTTTGGGAGAATCTGATGGAATTTAGGTCAAACGAAGTAACTATATCATCTCACCTGAGTTCACTTACTACCCCAATCAGAGAACCTAGGGCTCACTAGTTGTGAGAGTTGAATACCATGTTATAAAGCATGTGTGAAATGCCTAGATCTGCTTTTCTCATAACTGAGAACGTTACTCTTTCCTTAGTCAATAATGTATTCTTCTAATATTTTTTAATTTATAAGGAGAAGAGTATAATGCTTATAAATGTTTTCTTGCACATAAGTGTATTTTCCCAGCCTAAATGTGTGAAAGTGAAATTGCTTTGGGTTAGTAGGCTATGAACATGTATCTTTCATGTAAATTACCCAGCAGAAAAAAATGTAAATGACATGAATAAATGATACTAGACAACAAGCCTTAGTCACTCAGTCATGTCCGACTCTTTTCAACTGCATGGACTATAGCACACCAGGACCTTGTGTCCATTTAATTCTCCAGGCAATAATACTGGAATGGGTAGCCATTCACTTCTCCAGGGGATCTTCCTGACCTAGGGATACAACCCTGTTCTCCTGAATTACACATTCTTTACCACCTGAGCCACCAGGGAAAGTCCAGACAACAATCCAATGGATTAAAAGTGAAACAATACAGCTTAATTACTCCATAATTACCATTGAGATTTATCATCTATTAAAAAATATATAGGACATTTTATATTTTTTCCTCTTTATGTTATATGTCAAAATACTTTGTCATTTTTCTGCTTGTTTATGTCTCTTTTCCTTAATGGGGTGTGGTCCGTTGTTAAGCTATATTTTCGAAGAGAAAATTTGCTTATTGAAGGAGGATTTTTAATTTCTATCTTGATATATCAAAGCCTATAACAGTAAAATAACATAAGCAATAATACATTTTGTGCAAGTTACAACTACAGCATTTAGTATTATGCCAGTTTGCATAATATTTTAATAAGGTTTTGTTCTAGTCACTTATGCATAATGACATCTTAATTTCAATGTACATGATTAAAGCTGTATCCTAAAGGCTCTTAAGTGTATTATGAAACTTCTGTGATGCTGTTGTGAGCTGTTTTATAAACTTTATCACTTCAGTATTTTTTTAAGTTATTACTCATTTTTTCCTTTAAAAAATTATATGACCTGTGCTTTTGCTTTTCTGATTAATTTCACTATAGTATAATCATAAAATTTTAAAAAGTGTGAAAGCAATTTTGAACCATGCAGAGATTTTTTTTTCTAATTTATAAATATCAACGAAATAATTTTATGTGTCTGCATTGGGTTATCTATATAATTCCATAATATTATTTTAAAATAATTGTATTATATAATAATATAATAATTATAATAATATAATATTATATAATAATATAATTTTTATTATAACACAATAATATACTAGTGTGCTATACTATGCCAGTATAATATATACTAGAATAGCTAAAATTAAAAAGACTACCAAGAACAAGTGTTGGCAAACTTTAGAAAAAAAATCAGAATCTTTCTTTCTTTGTTACTGTTTTAGTTGCTAAATCATGTCCAACTCTTTGTGACTCCATGGACTGTAGTCCACCAGGCTCCTCTGTCCATGGAATTCTCCAGGCAAGAATACTGGAGTGGATAGTCATTCACTTCTCCATTCTTTGTGCAAGTTTCAATTGGTACAATTACTCTGGAAAAATATTTGACCATAACAACTAGAGGTTATATATTGTCAATTCCTGTGACCAGGTACTCTCACTTCAGGGTTTTTACCCAACAGAAGTGGCTCTTGTACACTAAATACCAAGAATGTTCATTTTAGCTTTATTTACTATAGCCTCAAACTTGAATCAGGCTGCATTCATTTTGTATTGCTGTGTAACACATGATCATGAATTTAGCAGCCTAAATAAACAGAAGTTTATTATCTCAAATCTCAAAACACTTTTGATCACAAGCAGGGTACAACTTAGCTGAGTACTCTGCTTTGATTATCTAAAAGCTGCAGCAAGGGTGTTGTCCATGTTGACTTTTCCATCTAAGGCCCAGGGGCCTCTTTAATATTCACTTGGTAGGTGAGAGCATTCACTTCCTTAGGATTTCAAGAGAGAGAGCATGAGGGTTTATTTGCTCAGTCTCCGTGGTCACCCACAGTTTCTAGAGGGTACCAGAACTTCTTTGCCATGTGCTCAACTCAACATAATGGACTACTTCATCAGTCTAGGTAAGAAAAAAAGCAGAGTTGACTAAGAATATGGAGTCATGTATGAGTGATATCTATTAATCTCTGCCATGGTTTAGTGGTTAAAAATAAATTAGGGTGAATTGACATCTTTATCATTATGTAATATCCCTTTTTATTACTGGTAGATTTCCTTACTCTGAATCTGCTTTATCTGAAATTTATATAGGTACTTCAAAATTTATTTACTAGTGTCAGCATGTATGTCTTTCTCCATTTTCTTCACTTTTAATCCATCTGTGTCATTATGTTTAAAGTGAGTTTCTTGTGTACAATATAGAGCTAGATCTTGTTTTTTTCAATCCACTCTGATAGACATTATTATTATTTATATTCTTGTATATAAACCTTTCAAATTTAAAGTGAAATTTTATATAAATAGCTGGTTCTAATTGAATCACTATTTGAGATTCTATTTTTGTCCTTAACGAATGAATTATACTTCATTTATTATAAATTTCAGTGTCTGCCTTGAAATTCATCAAATACATTTCCAACTAACTATATCCTCTTTTCTATGGCTAAAATAGTTTTCTGTCCATTTCCCAGACTCACACTTATCACCTATCAATCATCATTGTTTTTAGGCAATACAAATAGAGCTTCTTTTTCCCCCTACAGAATAACACCTATAAATTGTATAGCTAATAAATGTCATTATTTTTGAAATAAGTATCATTTACTGAATATCTGTAATACACAACTCAATATTCTACAGATGTAAGATTATGGGGTAGGGAAAAGTTTGGGAAACAATTTCATTAAGATTAGTAGTAATGAGTGACTTTTTTGAATCTAAAATGTCTATCTGGTAAAACACTCTCTGGCATTTTAATAATTATACAACTTACAAACAACTTTGCTGATTGCAAATATTTTACATATTGATTTTTGTTCTGGAAAGTGGCACAAATAAGTAGTAGAATCTCTTCTAGGGGAAAAGGAAACGTATTTGGTGTTTATCACTTAATCAGTTATTGCACAACCTCACCCTTGCTGACCACCTATGCTGTCACTTTACTGTACTTTGCTTTTCAGGCTTTTGAATGATCTTAACTTATCTTGACAACATCTTGGTATTTAATGAAAGACTCATTGAAAGACTTATTTCAATGAGTATTTTCAATGAGTACCTGGTATCTAATGAAAGATTTATTGAATTATTTAAGACAAATAATTAAAACATGGAAAATTAAGAACAGTCTATGTAAGGTTTATCTAATATTTGGAAGACCTGTTGTCCTTACAAATCTGATGCTCCTAGATGACAGAAATATTTCATTTAAATATATTTCCCAAACACCAAAGAGACAAACACACAGAGTTATGTTTATTATACCTTATATTAAATAGTTATGTTTAGGTTGTTATGCATATAGCAAAAATGACTGTATTCCCAACCTTAATTAGGACCTCTCTCAAAAGACTTTCTTAATATGTTCTCTAGTGAAAATTATATTTTTATTTTAAAATAATGAATCAAGATCCAGAGTACAGAGTACCTAGTGAGAAATATCAGTTTAACTCAGTTTTATTCAGTGGAGGTTTGGTGCATACCAATAGATACTTTTCCCTCTATTTAAGCCACATTAAGAATGTCAATATATTATACTTAGTATTTTGATGTTAAAGTCATCCAAGTTGTTCTAATTATCCAGAGATAAGCCTAAAAAAATAAAAACAAGCTAACAAAAATGTCTACAATATATGTTTTATTTTATCAACAAATAAACAGCTTCTGCTCAGCAATTTCAAGTTACCATGTTGCTTAACTTGTTAAAGCTCATTCAAATTCATTTATTTTTCCAAATGTCAGCAATAATCTAAACTGTTCCACATCACAGAATGCTGACAGTTGGTATATAAGATAATAAACAGAATTACATTCACTTGGGGCAGTAAAACTCATACATTTTCCTTTCTATGGGCCCCTCTATCACATAATTTAGATATTAGTTTGTCACTGTGATTTTTCAATTCATTCTTCATAGAGTTAATGTAACTGAACTGATGCTTCTGCTCACAGGTGTCAACGGAAATGTTAACTATCTCCATACAAATTGCTGTGTAGGCCAGTGCATTTTGCTCTTCCAAAGTAGAATATATGGAGAAATAAAAAGCATAATGTTGTCCACTTCAAAATAAATCTTTCATATTCCATTTTATTGTGACATAATACCATTTGAATGGGTGGGAAAGGGACTAAGGGTTTTTTTTGTTTTTTTCTTTGCCTTCCTCCCAAGGGAATTTTGGCATTAAAACACTTGAGTTATCAATCTCTTCTAATTCTAGCTTTATGAGTTAAAATACTATCAAAAGAAGAAAATCTAAATTATTTCATTTTCCCTGAAGAAAATCTTTGTGTGCAAATAAAGAAGCATAAAAGTAAAGACTAATGTTAGTTACTAATGTCAAATATTTTCCCATAGTACTTTGTTCAGGAATCAAATGACAGTGTAATTTTTTCGAAATCCCCAGTAATGTCCCTTATATATCTTTATCTCTCCATCAATATAATGTTGGGCCTATTGCTTTCAGAAAGTTTAGTCAGTTGTAAAAGAATGAAACTAGAACACTTTCTGACACCATACACAAAAATAAACTCAAAATGGATTAAATATCTAAATGTAAGACCAGAAACTATTAAACTCCTAGAAGAGAAAAACGCAAAACATTCTCTGATGTAAATCATAGCAGGATTCTCTATGACCCATCTCCCAGAGTAGTGGAAATAAAAGCAAAAATAAACAAACGGGGCCTAATTAAAATTAAAAGCTTTTGCACAAGCAAGGTGAAAAGAAAATCTTAAGAATAGGAGAAAATAATAGCAAACAAAGAAACTAACATAGAATTAATCTCAAAAATATACAAGCAATTCCTGCAGCTTAATTCCAGAAAAATAAGTGACCCAATCAAAATATGGCCCAAAGAACTAAACAGACATTTCTCCAAAGAAGACATACAGATGGCTAACAAACACATGAAAAGATGCTCAACATCACTGATTATCAGAGAAATGCAAATCAAAACCACAATGAGGTAACATCTCATGCCAGTCAGAATGACTGCTATCAAAAAGTCTACAAGCAATAAATGCTGGAGAGAGTGCGGAGAAAAGGGAACCCTCTTACACTGTTGGTGGGAATGCAAACTAGTACAGCCACTATGGAGAACAGTGTGGAGATTCCTTAAAAAACTGGAAATAGAACTGCCATACGACCCAGCAATCCCACTGCTGGGCATACACACCAAAGAAACCAGAATTGAAAGAGATACCTGTATCTCAATATTCATCACAGCACTGTTTACAACAGCCAGGACATGAAACAACCTAGATGTCCATCGGCAAATGAGTGGATAAGAAAGCTGTGCTACACATACACAATGGAATATTACTCAGCTATTAAAAAGAATGCATTTGAATCAGTTCTAATGAGGTGGATGAACTGGAACCTATTATACAGAGTGAAGTAAGTCAGAAAGAAAAACACCGATATAGTACATTAATGCATATATATGAAATTTAGAAAGATGGTAACGATGACCATATATGCAAGAGAGCAAAAGAGACACAGATGTAAAGAACAGAGTTTTTGACTCTGTGGCAAAAGGTGAGGGTGGGATGATTTGAAAGAATAGCATTGAAACATGTTTATTATCAAATGTGAAATAGATCGCCAGTCCAGGTTCAATGCATGAGACAAGGTGCTCAGGGCTGGTACACTGGGCTGAACCAGAGGAATCGGATGGGGAGGGAGAGGGGAGGGGGATTCAGGATAGGAAACACATGTACACCTATGGCTGATTCATATGAATGTATGGCAAAAACCACCACAATATTATAAAGTAATTAGCCTCCAATTAAAATAAATAAATTAAAAAAATGTTCAGTCAGATAAACTAAATCATGCTAGTGTTGTAACTTCCTTAATTTCCTTCAAAACAATTTTAAGTATTTTAAAAATTCTCAGGGCAATTTTCTGTGAAAACCCTAAAGTGATAGATCTTAATTTTGTTCATTGATTTATTTCTTATTCATTCTTCTTGTCCAGATTAGCTGTTAACTTATTCTTTAGTGAATTTCTTGCTCTTTTTCTTATCTGAACAGTACAAATCCTACTCTTCTGAAATATTTCAGCACCACTTCTGTAATTCCGTTGCTGTATCTATCACATCATGTTAAAAGTTTTTTTTTTTTTTTTTAGAATCTTCTCAAAATCTAAACCTTTTTTTATTTCAGCCTCAATTTCTGGAGAAAAATAACTGAGCACCTTATGGGGTACTTGCCAAGCAAACTCCTTCTGTAAATGCTTCATATTTTGTTGGCTGTTCCCTTGATGGTATATGACATTCCTAGGTTTTAATCTAGAGTTTTAAAGGAATAAATGTCACTTTCACAATTCATATCTCATAGTTTTACTCTATAATTTTTAATATAGCACGTTAGAGGTTTGAAGAGCCCTTCATAAAAATGCTCAATTTTATAGATGATGAAACTAGGTCACTCAAAGTTTTAAACATCTCTAAGCTCCAATTTCCTTATCTTCAAAAATGCAAACAAACAAAAAACCTTAACTAAAGAGGTTATTCTAAGAAGTAAATGTGTACTTAAGACATGGCAGGTAGTAAGCATTCAAGCAACAGTATGCACGTGGATTCTTTTTCTAACAATATGTCAATAGTTTTAGAAACTCTCATTTATTGTTTATTTGTTGAATAC
Organism: Moschus berezovskii; assembly: GCF_049115385.1. Taxonomy (NCBI): domain Eukaryota; kingdom Metazoa; phylum Chordata; class Mammalia; order Artiodactyla; family Moschidae; genus Moschus; species Moschus berezovskii. The sequence goes on along the minus strand of NC_142464.1, from coordinate 57,919,584 downwards.
ATTCAGCATGCTTCCCCAAAAGAAAACCTTGCCTTTCCTGTTAACATTTATATTTGCCTGTCAATTCAATAATATCCTCCCAACCTGCTTTTCATGGAAAAGACTGTCCCCAGGCTGCAGATCCTGCTGTGTTCTGCAGAACTCTCCTATTTGTGTCATATCTATATCCACCTCTCTCCTATGCAATGGCTGTGCATTCTCAAGTTTGAGTCAATATGGAAGACTCATAGATAGAACTCACATAGCATCTTAAAGACCTTTGATAGCTTTCACATCTTGCTCTCACACTTTAATATGTAAAAATTATCTTTTATACAGGTGTTTCCGGTTGTCCATTAAATTATTATTAGTTGAGAATTAAGATTAATAGAGGATTGAGATCTGGGAATATATTAATATCGAGATTACCCAGTATATGTTTTTATTCCACACTTTCTAAATTATATTTTGCGTAATTATAACAATGTAAATATTCATATAACCATTTTGTTGAAATCTGTCTCATCCATTAGGTTGTAATTTGTGGAGAGGACATATACCAAGCATATTCAGTTTATTCTAATCCTGAAACGTGGCTTGGTCTAGAAAACACTTGACTATTTGATGAATTTTTTTCATTATTTTCATTCTTTATTTCAGCTTGAAAAATAAAAATTATTATGGAACCATGTGTCTTCCTTTTATTTCAAACCAGTTATTCGTTTATTAAGCCGTTGATAATTTTCTTTAGCTTTGTTTACTAATTGTCTTCATTATCTTACATCAAATATGTTGGTTTCTAAACATAAGTGCAAATGGAATCTAGATGTATTATAATGATAAATTTGTAGTTTATACAAGAAAAATATTCATATCAGGTATATCTAGGTAGACTATTTTTAAAAATATTTGTATTAATTATTAATATCTGCTTATATATGCATAATTACCTCTTTTTAACAACTTTCTGTTCAGTGTATAAGAGCTTTTATAATGTGGTTATCTCTTAAATATTCACTTGAATATATAGCTGTATGGTTGGCAAGTTACTCTCATCCATATTTTCTCATGTATGAGAGATGACTTATATCTTTAGCCACTGAGGGCCAGTAAATACTGTCAAAGGGGCACTTTTGAACAACACTTTAGTGCATCACACTGTAAATTCTCTCAACCAATAAGTGGTGCCTTCTCTTTTGAAGTAAATACTGCCTTTCTTTGGTGGTCTCACTTTCTTCTGATTTTGAGAGACTTTGGCCAATACTTGAACACAAGAGTTCAAGTGGTAGTGGTAGACCTGTACCAAATAAACCAAATAAACAATGAATAGGTATCAAACTCAATATTAAAATACAACATTTAGAGTGCTTAAAAAAAAAAAATTGTAAAACAAAAGAAGGATGAGCAATCCAATACTGAGGCCTTCAGAAACAACAGTGAAACAAGGAGAGACCAGTAATTACATGGAACATTTATGGAAACATCTCTAACCTACAGCATATCATAACTCACAGAAATTTGGAGATGAGAATGTATGGATTACAAGCAGTGCTGCAACCCACTCTCTCCCTTTTATGCTCTGTGGAAAAAAATCCATTAACATTCCTTTGTAAACTTTTTAATAAAACCTCACGGCAAACATATTAATTACACTTACTAGCAGGAGGAGTTCTTATCGACGGACTTCCTTTAATGGTATATACCTGGTCAGGCTACACTGATTGTTAGAAATAAATCTCCCATTTATAGATTTATTTGGGCATTTCTAGCTAGAGAATATCATAATAACTCTGGAACTAAATGGGGTATAACAATGGAGATGTCTTATAAAGAAAATGGTTTCCTTTCTGCTAGTAACGTAGCTTTCACAGAAATGTTAAAACTCAACAAGAATATTACCCAGTGCTAGATCAACAGCAGAGAAGGCAATGGCAAGCCACTCCAGTACTCTTGCCTAGAAAATCCCATGGATGGAGGAGCCTGGTAGGCTGCAGTCCGTGGGGTCGCTAAGGGTCGGACACGACTGAGTGACTTTACTTTCACTTTTCACTGTCACACATTGGAGAAGGAAATGGCAACTCACTCCAGTGTTCTTGCCTGGAGAATCCCAGGGACGGGGGAGCCTGGTGGGCTTCCGTCTATGGGGTCACACAGAGTCGGACACGACTGAAGTGACTTAGCAGCAGCAGCAGATCAACAGAGTTGTGATGACAGTCGGATTTTTGTATTTTGCACATGCCTTAATATTGCCCCTGTCATTGAATTATCAGTGTAATGAACAGAACTATGATTTCTGTAAGTATGATTTGAGAATTCTATTCCTTGTGTTTTCTAATGTAAGATACCTGGAAGACACGTCCACAGGCCTATGCTATAAGAAACATAGGCTGAACTTTGTTATGGACTGAATTGTGACCCCGTTACAATTCATATGTTGAGTTCCTAACCCCAGTGTCTCTGAATGTAACCATATATTGAGATAAGTTATTTAGAGTTGTGATAAAGTTAAAATGGGGCCATGAGGGTGGAGCCCTAATCCAATATGGCTGGTGTCCTTATCAGAAAAGAAAGAGACCCCAGGTATTAGTGTATACAGAGAAAAGGACAGTGGCAAGATGGATACCTGCAAGATAAGGATAGCAGCCTCGGGACAAACCAAACCTGAGACATCTTGGCCTTGGACTTCCAGTCTCCAGACTGTGAGAAAATAAATTTTTGTTTAAGCCATCGATCTTTGGTATTTTGTTATGACCACTTCAACCAACTAATACAAACAAATTTAGTTTGCACTCTCATTCCTAGGAACACATATTTTGCTTAGAAGTATATGCATTTAATGGGTTTCCCATGTGGCTCTAGTGGAAAAGAATCCATCTGCCAATGCAGGAGACTTTAGAGACAAAGGTTCAATCTCTGGGTCATGAAGAGCCCCTGGAGAAGGGCATGGCCACCCACCCCAGTATCCTTGCTTGGAGAATCCCATGGACAGAGGAGTCTGATGGGCTAGAGTCCATAGCGTCACAAAGAGTTGGACATCACACTAATGAAGCGACTTAGCACAGACATGTATGTACATATGCATTTAATATGGTATATTTTCTAATTAGTGATTTAACTCAAAGTTTCATGGAACCTTGAAACTTTAGTTATGATTGTTATTTTACAAATAAGGAAAGGAGGCCAAAGAAGCAAGGTGACAAACTGTGTGTTCCTAATTATGGTTGTGGTGCTGGCGAGATAGGCCAATACTTAACATATTTCTTTCTCACATTCTAAACTAAAGAGAAATATGAGAAAAATAAAATAAAAAGAATCACAGATGGAGGCCAAAATATCATCTCTTTTACTGTTAAACGATAAGTAGAGAAATGAGCCTAATGAAAAGAAGTGGATTCCAGAATTCATCATGATAATCTACCCTATCAGAGCAGTGCCAGAACATGATAGACATTTTCAGTCACTTTTATTAACAGTCAGATGTTCCTCTTGTAAGAGAAGAATGGAATGCTTGTCCTTTTTGTGCAAATAGTATTGGAGAAAAAAGTAATATGCAGTTGGGTCACTTCCATTATCCATTGCTGCATAGATCTTCAATTAGGATGGGGCTAATGGAGAAAGATTGTCTCAGACCCAGATGGCATACAGGATGGCTTTTTCCTTAACATGTCTGAATCCTATCTGGGTTGGCTGAAGCAATAGGGGCTGCTTGGCATTTTACTGTCTCCCCACATAATCTCTCTGTGTAGCTAGTTTTATTTTTCTTCCAGTGTGGAAATCTCAGTTTCGCCAGATTCCTTAGATGGTAGCTTACTTCCCTCCAGTACACAAAAATAGAACTACTAGGCTTGCTTAATACCTGAAATTTGTAGTTCTAGGATGATATTTTCACCATAGTTTTGATTAAAATTGTCAAAGAATGACACAAGATTCAAGGAGAGGGAAAATAGACTGCCTCTTCATGGAAGAGTGATATGAAGAATTGCAAAGCTAGGAGATATTTTTACACCAGTTTTCAAAAATAGAGGATCCCAACATGCCAAGTTCATTCTTAATTAATTTCCATCTGATATATCACATTCCTGATGTGGAATGAATAAAGTATCAGTGAAAAGCTATGGATGCTGAAATAATTGGGCTTAAACTGGTTTGAGCTTGCTGCTGCTGCTGCTAAGTCGCTTCAGTCGTGTCCGACTCAGTGCGACCCCACAGACGGCAGCCCACCAGACCGCCATCCCTGGGATTCTCCAGGCAAGAACACTGGAGTGGGTTGCCATTTCCTTCTCCAATGCATGAAAGTGAAAAGTGAAAGTGAAGTCACTCAGTCGTGTCCGACTCTTCACTACCCCATGGACTGCAGCCCACCAGGCTTCTCTGGCCATGGGATTTTCCAGGCAAGAATACTGGAGTGGGGTGCATTGCCTTCTCCGAGTATGAGTTTAAGCTAACGCTAAAAAGGAAAATGCAAGAGAAAGAAGAGCTTTACCCTAACAATATTAAGTTATAGTACATAAAATTGTTAATAGCCTAATTACATTAAAGGAAGTAAATTTTTTTATTAAAATACAGTTCACATGAGTTCCTTTGATATTTATTGTCTTCTAATACACCACACTCTATTCTATGCTCTGCAGAGAGAGTAAATCAAGTCATGATCTCACCGACCTTACAATGTAATGTGTGTCTGTGTGTGTGTGTGTGTGTGTGTGTGTGTGTGTATGTAGAGGGAGTGGCCAAGAGAAATAAATAAATGTATAATATATAATGAAGAAAAGTAAGGCAAAGAAATATAAAGCCAGATGAGAGGAAGAGCATTTTCCTATCCTTTTCCTTTCTGCACATTCTTTGATCATAGCACAATCACTATAATGAACAAGTTAACTTCTTCCCCTTAGTGTTCCCCCAGGTGAAAGAGAACTCTAAGGAAAGAGATTGTATTTTTTCTTCCAGCTTTAAAGTTGTGCAGAGTCTGAATCTACTACTGGCTCAATCCATGGCTAATTTCATAGCCTATTAATCTGCCTTCTCTTCCCTATTTTTCTGTAGGAAAGAATTGTTCTTATGTATTTCTTTGCACAGCAATACTGAGCTCAAATATGCACAACTTATCTATCAACCTGCTTTAAATGTTGTTTTATAAAAACTAGAACACTAAGCCTCTATTTTTAATAGCACACATCCTTACATGAAAAAACTGGTTCAAAATTGGGAAAGGAATACAACAAGCCTGTGCCACATTTTAGAGTCTACATGTAAGTGATATCATATGCTATTTGTTTTCCTGTTTCTGACTTACTTCATTTAATATGATAATCTCTAATTGCATCCATGTTGCTGTGAATGGTATTTTTTCTTTTCTTTTTTTTTTTTTTTATGGCTGAGTAAAGTAGTATTCCATTAGGAGAAGGCAATGGCAACCCACTCCAGTACTCTTGCCTGGAAAATCCCGTGGGCAGAGGATGCCTGGTAGGCTACAGTCCATGGGGTCGCTAAGAGTCGGATATGATTGAGCGGCTTCACTTTCACTTTTCACTTTCATGCATTGGGGAAGGAAATGGCAACCCACTCCAGTGTTCTTGCCTGGAGAATTCCAGGGACGGGGGAGCCTGGTGGGCTGCAGTCTATGGGGTCGCACAGAGTCGGACACGACTGAATCAACTTAGCAGCAGCAGCAGCAGTATTCCAATATATATGTGTACCACCTTTATTTACTCATTCATCTGTTGATGGATATTAGGTTGTTTCCATGTTTTGGCTATTGTGAATAGTACTGCTATGAACATAGGGATGCATGTATCTTTAACAGGCAGCCTTTAATTGTTCATATGTTATCTCCATTTTCCTGCTTTCCATTTTTTACTTCATTTTACCCCCAAATCATATGAATCCAGTATGTAATGTTGAGCAGGACTAAATGGGTTCTGGTGTAAGTTCCATTGAAGACAGAATTTCCCCATAACAAAAGGCAATTCTTAGAACGTCAGCTGAGTGTCCTACAATTCAGTTAAATTCTGATACTATGTACCTGGAGATCGTTGAAATTACACAGGTTAAGGGAATCTTAACCTGCAAGTTAAGTCTGTCCTCCCTTACTTTAGGTGCCAGTCATAAACCCAGGTTGCCACCTGAGCTCTAACCAACCAACTAAAGATTGGAGGTTGCTATGGCCTCCATTTTGGATTCAATAAGTTTTAGTTGCTCAGTTGTGTTCAACTCTTTGCATTCCCAAGGACTGTAGCATGTTAGGCTCCTCTGTCCATTGTATTCTCCAGGCAAGAATACTGATGTGAGTAGCCATTCCCTTCTCCAGGGGATTTTCCTGACCCAGGGACTGAACCTTGATCTCCTGCTTCGCAGGCAGATTGTTTACCAACTGATTCCAGACTGATAGCTGTATTGAGCCAGTGGTTATGAATCAGAAGTTCCCCAAATCCCCTCCTCAAGTTTGACTAAATTGCTAGAGAGGCTCACAGAACTCTGATAAATAATTTATTTACTGGATTATTGATTTACTGTCAAGAATATAACTCAGGAACAGTGAGATGGAAGAGATGCACAGGGCAAGGCATAGAGAAAGGGTGCAGAGCTTCCAAACCCTCTGCAGGCTCACCACTCTCCTGGCACTTCTTGTGTTCATCAGCCCAGAAGCTCTCTAAACCCGATCCTTTGGGGGATTTATGGAGGCTTCATTACAAAGGCATGATTGGCTAAATCATTGACCGTTCAACCTCCAGCCCTCTTCCCTCCCCAGAAATCATGGGGGATGGGACTGAAAGTCCCAGCCCTCTAAACACATGATCAAGTTCCTCTGGTAACAAGCCCACATCCTTAGATGACTGAAGAGCATTGCAGCTGTCAACTCTTTAACATAACAAAAGACATCATTAGCTTTCTCAACACTGAAGAAATGCCAAATGTTTTAGGAGATCTGTGCAGAAAAAGGGACAAAGATCAACTATCCACTGCTTATTATAAATCAATATCACAAGGACTTAATAGCTACCATCTTTTTTTTTAATTTAATTTGGAGGCTTATTACTTTACAATATTGTGTTGGTTTTGCCATATGTTGACATGAATCTGCCTCGGTGTACATGTGTTCCCCATCTTGAACCCCCCTCCCACTTCCCTTCCCATCCCATCCCTCTGGTTCATCCCAGTGCACCAGCCCTGAGCATCCTGTCTCATGCATCGAACCTGGACTGGCGACTCGTTTCACATACGATAATATACATGTTTCATTGCCATTCTCCCCAATCATCCCACCCTCGCCCTCTCCCACAGAGTCCAAAAGACTGTTCTATACATCTGTGTGTCTTTTGCTGTCTCGGATACAGGGTTATTGTTACCATCTTTCTGAATTCCATATATATGTATACTGTATTGGTGTTTTTCTTTCTGGCTTACTTCACTTTGTATAATAGGCTCCAGTTTCATCCACCTCATCAGAACTGATTCAAATGTATTCTTTTTAATGGTCGCGGAGAGTCGGACACGACTGAGCGACTGAACTGAACTGAATACTCCATTATGTACATGTACCACAGCTTTCTTATCCATTCGTCTGCTAATGGACATCTAGGTTGCTTCCATGTCCTGGCTATTATAAATAGTGCTGCGATGAACATTGGAGTACATGTGTCTCTTTCAATTCTGGTTTCCTTGGTGTGTATGCCCAGGAGTTTGATTGCTGGGTCGTATGGCAGGTAATAGCTACCATCTTTAATATATGCTTGATATGTACTAGACACTGCCTGTTGTGTTCTGACTTTCTTATGTTCTTAAATTCCATTTAATAGTGACAATAATCTATTAAAAATAGATTATTAAACTGAGACTTAGAGAGTTCAAAGCCACGGCCATAGTGAGAGTTAATATGTAATCAAGCCAAGACTTTAAACCAAGCTTGTCTCATTCCATGATTAACTTTATGCAGTTAATCAGTATGTTCTTATACTATACTTAATGATCTACTCTCAATGGAATATTTTGTATCTTTTCAAAGTCTAGACTGGTTGATTTTCATTACAAAATTCCCCCTGTTTTAGAGTAAATTATCTAACTATCTTTGGCTTGTAGTATTTATTTATGTAAGTCAGTTCTTAATCTTTGCTAGATCGAAAATCCTGCTGAGTATATATATGGAAAGAAAAATATGGAAAAAATAACAACAAACTATGGACAGATGGACATCAATATATACAATTCGGCTTCAGAAGTTTTACAGAAATTCTGAATCCGGTCCAAAATAGCCTTTCAAGTAATATTTTCCAAAGTACAGAAGGTTATTATTTGCACACCCCAATTTAAATAACATTGACTTATGTATTGTGTTGACGTGAAACAAATGGACTGGCAGATATTTCTCTAGCAAAATAAGTTTATTCAAGATCGTCAGATAATTGCAATTCAGAGAATGCAGCCATGGCCAGCACCACGCAAGTCCCTATACAGCAAGGGAGGAAGACTGCTGTTATAGTGAGGAAAAGGAAGGGTTTCAGTCACCAGAATCCATGGCTCTCCACTCTCTAAGTCCTCGCCAGGAAAGATGAGTCCTTATCTTGTTAGGCTCTGCTATCTTCTCAGGGTATGAGAGTGCTCCTTTCTGGTCTCCTAACTCTAATTGAGGTGTCTGTTTATTAGCACTTCACAGTTGTAAGATAGGGCTATTTTGTATCCATCATTAATGTCTTTATCACCTCAAAAATTCAGTTTTAACTAAGTGAAACTAGGTCACAGGCTCAAAGCTTTCAACAGGAAATGCTCTCTAGCTATAATTGGATAATATTGCTTTTTGCTTATACTCTTATTTGAGGGACACTTAAGAGCTTTACAAATGTTGCCTCACTTACTATCAGTGTCCTATGTCAGTGATACAAAATTTTCTTATAAACAAATAATTTAAGCTTAAAAAGTAGATTAATTAAAAGAAATAGTGTAAAGTATTAATAATCAAAAGATTATTAACGTGGTCAGTCAGTTCAGTCACTCAGTCATGTCTGACTCTTTGTGACCCCATGGACTGCAGCACACCAGGCCTCCCTGTTCATCACCAACTCCCAGAGCTTACTCAAATTCATGTCCATCGAGTCGGTGATGCCATCCAACCATCTCATCCTCTGTCATCCCCTTCTCCTCCTGCTGTTAATCTTGGGTTATTACACCTAGGAAACCAGAATTGAAAGAGACACATGTACCCCAATGTTCATTGCAGCACTGTTTATAATAGCCAGGACATGGAAGCAACCTAGATGCCCATTAGCAGATGAATGGATAAGAAAGCTGTGGTACATATATACAATGGACTATTACTCAGCCATTAAAAAGAATACATTTGAATCAGTTCTAATGAGGTGGATGAAACTGGAGCCTATTATACAAAGTGAAGCAAGCTGGAAAGGAAAGCACCAATACAGTATAATAACACATATTTATGGAATTTAGAAAAATGGTAATGATAACCCTCTATGCTAGACAGCAAAAAAGACACATATGTATAGAACAGTCTTTTGGACTCTGTGGGAGACGGCAAGGGTGGGATGATTTGGGAGAATGGTGTTGAAGCATGTATATTATCATATATGAAACGAATCGCCAGTCCACGTTTGATGCATGAGACAGGAAGCTCAGGGCTGGTGTCCTGGGATGATGCAGAGGGATAGGATGGGGAGGGAGGTGGGAGAGGGTTTCAAGATGGGGAACACATGTACACCTGTGGGGGATTCAGGTCAACATATGGCAAAACCAATACAACATTGTAAAGTAATTAGCCTCCAATTAAAATAAATAAATTTATATTAAAAAAATAAAAAATGAAAAAAAATTGAGAAATATTTTCTTAATGAATGTTAAATAATCTTGCATAAAATATATAGACCACACTTTGGGTGATTTATCCTCTTTTTTAATATTAGTTATTATCATCTTGGAAAAGATTGTGTCTCTTAGTAATAGAAGATGGTTATTAGTTATATGGGGCTTCCCTGGTGACTCAGAAGTAAAGAATCTGCTTGCCAGTGTAGAAGATGCATGTTGGATCCCTGGGTTGGGAAGATTCTAGGAAGAAGGATATGGAAACCCACTCTAGTATTCTTTCAGAAATTCCATGAACAGAGGATTCTGGTGGGCTATATAGTCCATGGGGTCACAAAAGAGTAGGATATAACATAGTGACAACAAAACAACAACTTATCTATATATTCCCTTGTTTTTGCCTTTAAAGAGAAGCATAGTGTGAAGAAAGTAGTGAGTGTGAAGTATTCTACTGTAAATAGTATCAGAGATTGCTTGGTTGTTTCTATGCCATCTGTGATGTCCTCATGAAAGAATTTGAGATAGAGAAGAAAAGTTGGCTGGAAGTGATAATATTGGCATATTTGTGGAGAACCCTTACAGACTGAAGGAAAAGATATTATATTCAGCTTCCCATTCTTAACACGCATCCCACAGTTTGCTAATACTTATCCATTTTCAGTTTTACTCTTTCAACTGTATTGTATAATACACATATGTATACACACAAAAAATGTATATAATGTGCAGTTTTTTGTATATAACTACCAAAATGTTTTAAAAATCTAGAAAGAAATACAAATCATACGATTTGGACAAAGTTTTAGGATAGTTCTTACTTTGCAGACATCAGTTCTAGTTGAGATTATACTTCATGGAAGAGTTTGCTTCAGGAGGGAATTTGGGAAATGAGATCAATTTCTACAGGGGAAAGATATGCTGGAAGAACTGCAGTCTCAGGCCACCAAAGCAACAGCATTAAAGACATCAATAGAGGAAAAGTGAATGACATTCTTAGAAGCTCAGAATAAAATTTCATAACAATACTTTTTTCCCCAAAAGAATACCATGCAATGGACAAGTAATCCATTTATCTTCATAATCATAGTTAAGGAGCTGTGAATATTTAATTCATATAAGAGGACACAAATATAATATTCATGGATAATGTAAATTTAAAAAATTTAAAAATCTATGAATCAAGAAGGAAGAGGAGAGGACGTATAAACATTAATTTCTTAATGGATGGCTAAAATATTTTTTGAAAATGCAATTTTAAAGGAATAAAATTAAATTTAATTTCAGGCTTACTTAACATAGTGACTTCAGTTAATGACTTTTGACAAAAGTTATCTTTAAAAGTTGCAAGTTTTTAATGATTCTTTTTTTTAAAGAATGAAATTTTAGCCTCCAAACATGCTAAACAAATATACAATTTGAAGGGGAATTTTGACATTATGATTTTAAGCAGAGATAGTCATAAAAAAAAGTTTCTAGTTTTAAATCATGATATAGAACATTTGAATTTTACATTCTTCCTCACTCCCTTCGTTTTTTTCTTTCTTTTCCCCATCCTTCCTTTTCTCTTACTTTTTTTTCTTCTTTCCCTTCTTCTATCTCTACCCTTCTACTTTCCTTTTCTTTAAATTTCTCTGTGTGTGTGTGTGTATGTGTGTATGCACACACGCATGCTCAGTCATATCTAATGCTTTGTAACCCCATGGACTGTAACCCACCAGGCTCCTCTGTCCAAGGGACTTTCCAGGCAAGAACACTCGAGTGGCTTGCCATTTCCTTCTCCAGGAGATCTTCTCCGGGTGCCTTGCAAAGTCTGAATTATAGTCTCTTTCTCTTAGAACTGCTTTCATATTAAACCTTTATTCTGGTTATAGTAATTTCAGTTATTCTAACCTGATATTAACTACCTTGGGTGAACTCACTATACTATCCTTAGAGTTCCTTAAAATCACTTTAAAGAGAGCAGCTTCCTATGCACCATGTCACTGTAATTGGGGCAGATGGCTGAAAAAGAAGGGTACCATCTTTCATAACGGGATTACTATCTTCCTTCTTTTTGGTCATCTTTCATAATAATAGTGATCTTTGCAAAATAGTCCCTTCTCCAGAACCTACTGTATAGCACAGGGGACTGTATGCTGTATTTTGTAATAACCTATAATGAAGAATTTATAAAGACCTTGTGTGTGTGTGTGTGTGTGTGTGCATATCTCTCATTCTTGTTTGACCCTATGGACTGTAGCCTGCCAGGCTCCTCTGGCCATAGGATTCTTCAGGCAAAAATACTGGAGTGTGCTGCTATACACTCCTCCAGGGGATCTTCCCAACCCAAGAATTAAACCAATGTCTCTTTTGTCTCCTACATTGGCAGGCAGGTTCTTTACCATTAGCATCACCTGGGAAACCCTATAAATATATTATATATATATATATATATATATGTGTATATATAATATACACATATATATATAATTGGATCACTTAACTTTATTATATGCCTAAAACTAAGAAAACATTGTAAATCAACTACATTTCAATAAAAGTTTTTGAAAGATTAGAAATTCCAATCTATTATCATTTTCAAAAAGCAAATATTATGGCTGAAGGGGTTCAGTAATTATAAATGCTAACACTAACTACATACATATGCAAGTCAGGAGCAATAGTTAGAACTGGACATGGAACAACAGACTGGTTCCAAATAGGAAAAGGAGTACGTCAAGGTTGCATATTGTCACCCACTTATTTAACTTATACGCAGAGTACATCATGAGGAATGCTGGGCTTGAAAAAGCACAAGCTGGATTCAAGTCTGCTGGGAGAAACATCAATAACCTCAGATATGCAGATGTCACCACCCTTATGGCAGAAAGTGAAGAGGAACTAAAAAGCATCTTGATGAAAGTGAAAGAAGAGAGTGAAACAGTTGGCTTGAAGCTCAACATTCAGAAAATTAAGATCATAATATCTGGTCCCATCACTTCATGGCAAATAGATGGGGAAACAGTGGAAACACTGTCAGACTTTAATTTTGGGGCTACAAAATCACTGCGGATGCTGATTGCAGCCATGAAATTAAAAGATGCTTACTCCTTGGAAGGAAAGTTATGACCAACCTAGATAGCATATTAAAAAGCAGAGACATTACTTTGCCAACCAAGGTCCATCTAGTCAAGGCAATGGTTTTTCCCGTGGTCATGTATGGATGTGAGAGTTGGACTGTGAAGAAAGCTGATTGCCAAAGAATTGATGCTTTTGAACTGTGGCGTTGGAGAAGACTCTTGAGAGTCCCTTGGACTGCAAGGAGATCCAAACAGTCCATTCTAAAGGAGATCAGTCCTGGGTGTTCATTGGAAGGACTGATGCTAAAGCTGAAACTCCAATACCCTGGCCACCTCATGTGACGAGTTGACTCACTGGAAAAGACTCTGATGCTAGGAGGGATTGAGGGCAGGAGGAAAAGGGGACAACAGAGAATGAGATGGCTGGATGGCATCACCGACTCGATGGACATGAGTTTGAGTGAACTCTGGGAGTTGGTGATGGTCAGGGAGGCCTGGCGTGCTGTGATTCATGGGGTTGCAAAGAGTCGGACACGACTGAGCGACTGAACTGAAATGGACTGAACACTAACTAAGAGCAAAATGTGCATTGATTAAGCTAAATATTTATAAAATAATCTTTAAATTAGTGCAGATTTTGATACTATTTTTATTTCCTGTGACACCAATTTTATCTCTTTTTATGTATGTTTCTTAAGTGACAATGTAGATAAATTTAAGCCTCAATTTTTTTCTGCATATAAATTAATGATAATAGTAGTACCTATCCTTCATATGGTAGCAGACTGTTTTAGTCTACTAGGGCTGCCATAATAGAATACTCCAGACTGAATGGCTTAAATGAGAGAAATATACTTTTTCAAAGTTCTAGATGCTAGAAGTCCAAGATCCAGGTGCCGGAAAGGTTACTTTCTTCAGCGGTCTCCCTTTCTGGCTGCAGATGGCCTACTTCTGGCTGTATTTTCACATCCCTTTCCTCTGTGTGTATGCACTTCTTTGTTTCTTCCTCTTCACTTAAGGATATCAGTTCTACTGGATTAAGTCCCTACCTTATCACCTTTGATTAACATTAAGACTCTTGAGAGTTCATTGGACAGCAAGGAGATCAAACAAACCAATCCTAAAGGAAATCAACCTGGAATATTCATTGGAAGGACTCATGCTGAAGCTGAAGCTCCAATAATTTGGCCATCTGATTTAAAGACCTGACTCACTGGAAAAGACCCTGATTCTGGGAAAGATTGAAGGCAAAAGTCAAAGAGAACAGCAGAAGATGAGATGGTTAGATAGCATCACCAACTCAATGGACATGAATCTGAGCAAATTCTGGGAGATGGTGAAGGATAAGGAAGCCTGGCATGCTGCAGTCCATGGGGTTACAGAGTCGAGCAAGACTTAGCGACTATATGTCAACCAAAGCACCTCAAAAATCCTATCTAACATAAAGTCATCCTGGGCTTTATGGTTTCAATACATAAATTGAGGAAGGGAAGAAGTACAGTTTAATCCATAACACAGACATGGTTGGCTATGCTTAAATTCCCTCAGATCATTTTATCAATTCTAAAGACCCATCTGAAAACTTCTCAGTGCTTTTGCTTTGGCTTAATAATAAAATGAAGTGGCACCTACTACTCTCTCTTCAAGACTGGATCCACTATACACAGTTGGTGCCTGAAAATTTTTGCCATCCCCTTCTACCCTATATAGGCTGATTGGCTTAGTTTTAGATTGAAAATTTGCTTGATATCTTGACCTTTCCTGTCCTGCTTTCCACTTATCAACACCACACCCCCCACCACTTAACTTGGAAGACTTCTTTCCTTAATAAATTTCATACACAGAAATACTGGGTATGCTCATCTAAGAAAAAGATATTATGAGGGTTGAGAGAAGGCCTTAAAAATAATTAGATTCTGCAGGGGGGAGGGGTAATTAGGAGTTATAAGTCAATGTCAAAAATTTTGTTCGCAGATTTGCAAAATTATAAATACTTCAATACAGTTTTTAAAAAAAGTAATTAGTCTGGTATTTGCAGACATGATATTTCCATGCCTGATAGTTACTGTTTCTATCACTATTGTTATTGTGTTTGTTATAGTTGCTATTGTTTTGTTAATTTTATTATAATTCAAGCTTCATATCATGTGTCATGGAATTTATTGTACTTCAATATATTTTTACACTTCAGTATTTTCTCCCAAAAATATTGATAAGGGTACTCAATTTAAAAATTTATAAAAATTTAAATGAGAACATACAGTTTTTTATTAATCACAGTGAGTCTCATAGGAATTATTAAATAAATAGTGGTCTTATAGTGAGTATCTGTAGGATCCCCAATGTAGTTAATGTGTTTGAAGTAATCATTCTCAAAACATACCAAATGAAGATTTTAACTTATATATTCATCTCACTAAAATGATTTTCTCTGTCATTGCTCTCCATAACTTTTCAAAAAAAATCTAAATGATATTTTTCAATCTGTTGTTTAATAGTGAACATGTTATTGGGCCTTCCTCCATTGCAGATTTATTTTATTTACAACCACTAAGAACCTCTTTAATGTCAAATATCTTGCTTTATTCCAATATCCCCTCAAAATAATCAATGAAACATATACATTAGATTAATAGGAATTTTCTAGTCACCAAAAGAAATTCTTCACCATTTAAAGCGGTTTTGTTATTCATTTTGAAATAAAATTATGTCTTGAGGATTTAGCAAAATAAAATGTTTACATTTAGATTATTGTTTTCATTAAAGCATCAGCTTTAAAATATGTAAGTATCTTTTCAGTTTGGTTAAAGACTGCAGCTTACACTTAAAACGTCACAATATTGCCTAGGTTGATAGTAAAGCCTTCAAAATGGATTGAACAAGGTGGAGATTGGGAAGAGGGAAAGAAGCAATTTACTGAGGCTAACAAAGTTGACTTATTTCAATATGCTTATTTGCTATGCCAGCAGGGAATAAAAATAGAGGTACTGTACTTTCAAGGTGAATCCAAAAGAAAAGGCCTTGTCCTTTGGAAATGAAAGCTCCCCGAATAGGGCCAAACTTGATGCATTATAAGAACTGTGCTATCAGCATTGCAATAAAAATGGTTCATTCAGAGGTTAGGGAAAAATATTATTTCTAGCAGGCATGAAAATAAGAATTTTCTGTTTTACAGGTCTTAAAATAAATCGTTGCAAAAATAATAAAATGAGATAAAATGTAAAGTAGATTGTCTCTGTGTTTGGCCATTTTTCTCAATATACCTCATTGAGAAAAATACTATATTTCCATGTCTTCAGCAAAACTGTACTAAATTCAAAACTATTCAAAGTTTTCTATGTCCTTAGCCGAGAAGGAAATGCCAAAATTATTCTTCAGCTCTTCCATCTCAATTAAAGCCTTGCATAATCATGATCTAAAAGTTTTTATTATACACATGTCAGTCCATTTGTGTGAATAAACTTTGTAGTTTTCATTAATATAAATATTAATATGTGATGAATGACCACAAATATTAAATAGCTATATCTATAATATCAGAGGGTTTTTCCATGGATGTGACTGAAAAATGGGAGGAAAGATTTTGTTTTTTTCCATTTGCTGTGCTTGACATGTGTCAGGCAATTATGATTGTCATACATTAAAAAACACTGGAAAACCAGACAGTTTATTAACAAATCCCTAGCTTGGTAAGAGATCTTAAATGCATACCTGGAAAGGACCTTGGAAAGTTTGCAATTGAACTAGAGAGAAAATAAGACACAAGACTCAGAAGTCTACATTTTGACCAATTTGAACTACGTAAACTTTCAGTTCAGCTCAGTTGTGTCCAACTCCTTGTCCATCACCAACTCCTGGAGTTCACTCAAACTCATGTCTATCGAGTCAGTGATGCCATCTAGCCATCTCATCCTCTATCGTCCCCTTCTCCTCCTGCCCCCAGTCCCTCCCAGCATCAGGGTCTTTTCCAGTGAGTCAACTCTTCACATGAGATGGCCAAAGTGTTGGAGTTTCAGCTTTAGCATCAGTCCTTCCAATGAACACCCGGGATTCATCTCCTTTAGGACTGGTTGGACCTCCTTGCAGTCCAAGGGACTCTTGAGAGTCCCAAAGTTTGAACACCACAGTTCAAAAGCATCAATTCTTTGATGCTCAGCTTTCTTCACAGTCCAGCTCTCACATCCATACATGACCACTGGAAAAACCATAGCCTTGACTAGACGGACCTTGGTTGGCAAAGTAATGTCTCTGCTTTTTAATATGCTATCTGCTGCTGCTGCTGTGTCACTTCAGTCGTGTCCGACTCTGTGTGACTCCATAGACAAAAGCCCACCAGGGTCCCCCGTCCCTGGGATTCTCCAGGTAAGAACAGTGGAGTGGGTTGCCATTTCCTTCTCCAATGTGTTAAAGTGAAAAGTGAAAGTGAAGTCGTTCAGTCGTGTCTGACCCTTAGCGACCCCACGGACTGCAGCCTACCAGGCTCCTCCATCCATGGGATTTTCTAGGCAAGAGTACTGGAGTGGCTTGCCATTGCCTTCTCCAATATGCTATCTAGGTTGGTCAAAACTTTCCTTCCAAAGAGTAGGTGTCTTTTAATTTCATGGCTGCAATCACCATCTGCAGTGATTTTGGAGCCCAGAAAAACAAAGTCTGATATTTTTCCACTGTTTCCCCATCTATTTCCCATGAAGTGATGGTACCGGATGCCATGATCTTAGTTTTCTGAATGTTGAGCTTTAAGCCAACTTTTTCACTCTCCCCTTTCACTTTCATCAAGAGTCTCTTTACTTCCTCTTCACTTTCTGCCATAAGGGTGGTGTCATCTGCGTATCTGAGGTTATTGATATTTCTCCTGGCAATTTGATTCCAGCTTGTGCTTCTTCCAGCCAGCATTCCTCATGATGTACTTTGCATAGAAGTTAAATAAGCAGGGTGACAATATACAGCCTTGACTTACTCCTTTTCCTATTTGGAACCAGTCTGTTGTTCCATGTCCAGTTCTAACTGTTGCTTCCTGGCCAGACTATAGGTTTCTCAAGAGGCAGATCAAGTGGTCTGGTATTCCCATCTCTTTCAGAATTTCCCACAGTTTATTGTGATCCACACAGTCAAAGGCTTTGGCATAGTCAATGAAGCAGAAATAGATGTTTTTCTGGAACTTTCTTGCTTTTTTGATGATCCAGCAGATTTTGGCAATTTGATCTCTGGTTCCTCTGCCTTTTCTAAAACCAGCTTGAACATGTGGAAGTTCACGGTTCACAAATTGCTGAAGCCTGGCTTGGAGAATTTTGAGCATGACTTTACTAGTGTGTGAAATGAGTACAATTGTGCGGTAGTTTGAGCATTTTTGGCATTGCCTTTCTTTGGGATTGAAATGAAAATTGACCTTTTCCAGTCCTGTGGCCACTGCTGAGTTTTCCAAATTTGCTGGCCTATTGAGTGCAGCACTTTCACAGCATCATCTTTCAAGACTTGAAATAGCTCAACTGGAATTCCATCACCTCCACTGGCTTTGTTTGTAGTGATGCTTTCTAAGGACCACTTGACTTCACATTCCAGGATCTCTGGCTCTAGGTGAGTGATCACACCATTGTCATTATCTGGGTTGTGAAGATCTTTTTTGTACAGTTCTTCCGTATATTTTTGCCACCTCTTCTTAATATCTTCTGCTTCTGTTAGGTCCATAACATTTCTGTCCTTTATCGAGCCCATCTTTGCATGACATGTTCCTTTGGCATCTCTAACTTTCTTTAAGTGATCTCTAATCTTTCCCATTCTGTTGTTTTCCTCTATTACTTTGCATTGATTGCTGAGGAAGGCTTTCTTATCTCTCCTTGCTATTCTTTGGAACTCTGCATTCAGATGCTTATATCTTTCCTTTTCTCCTTTGTTTTTCTCTTCCTGTCTTTTCACAGCAATTTGTAAGGTCTCCTGAGACAGCCATTTTGCTTTTTTGCATTTCTTTTCCATTTGGATGGTCTTGATTCCTGTCTCCTGTACCATGTCATGAACTTCCATCCACAGTTCATCTGGCACTCTGTCTATCACAGGTATTTGCTTTGTGTTGCTCTGCAGAGCAGAAATAATACTAGGGAGAATATTAAACAGAAAGTTGATTATTATATCATTAATTTATTTACCAAATAGTCTTTGAATACCTGCCATGTATCAAACACTGATCTGGGAAGCAAAGATATAGCAAGCACAAAACAAACAAGCACACAAACAAATAAAGCAGGTAAGAATCACTGCCCATGGGGAGTTTACATTAAGTAAGGAAAAGTTGAATTAATGGGCATCATTATTAAAACTATTGAAGCAGAAGTATGGATGATCATATTTCAGTATATTGAAGAAGGAATTTTATACTTGGGTTAAAAGTTGACTTTCATGGTCCATGAAAGAGCCTGTGCATTTATATCACCATTTGAGCCACCAGGAAGTCCAATTATATAAGTAAATCATTTATTTCTGCTGCACTGAATTATTCCCTCATGCTTTTTTGTTTTCAAAACATATTTATATTCATTAATTTTATTTAGATAAAAATTTCTCAGTAAACCAGAATGACACTTACCTAAATTATTTATTTATCATGACAAAGGCTAATATACTATTTTTGTTGGTGATACTGTTATCAATAATAATAGTGATACTCTCATATATTATCTTGGAAACGTCTCTTGGAAATAATTGAAAACCAGAATTCAGAATTGAGATATTATAAGAAGGAGTAAGTATGTAAAAATAAAACTAATTTTATTTTAAATATCTCTATTCAGGAGATATCCATTATTGCTTAGTCATTTGTGCTGATGCTGCTGCTGCTAAGTCACTTCAGTCATGTCTGACTCTGTGCGAAGCCATAGACGGCAGCCCACTAGGCTCACCCGTCCCTAGGATTCTCCAGGCAAGAACACAGGAGTGTGTTGCCATTTCCTTCTCCAATGTATGAAAGTCAAAAGTGAAAGTGAAGTCACTCAGTCAAGTCCGACTCTTAGTGACCCCATGGACTACAGCCTACCAGGCTCCTCTGTCCATGGGATTTTCCAGGCAAGAGTACCGGAGTAGTTGCCATCGCCTTGTCCGAGTCGTTTGTGCTAGAGGAAAGCAAAACTGCAAGAGAAAAGGAAATAATAGAAATAAATAAAAATAATAATAGAAATAAATCTATAACATGGATTGTACATATCTAGTAAGATGACCCTAGGCTTCAGTTAGAAGTGCTTAATAAAAAAATATTACATGTTGTTGTAAAGCTGTGAAGCTGGAAATTGTATGACTTACAACACAGTAACTCCACTATAGGCTTTTAGATACAGATAAGCTCTTTCACATGGACATTGGGGAAAAAAAAGTTGGCATTATTATTCAAAGCATCAATTTTAAAATAGCAAATCAGTAGAAGCAACTTAGAGTTTTACTGACAAGTGAAGCCCCCCCCAATAAAAAAAAAAAATAGTTGTAGTATAGTTGTAGAAACAAATACCAGTTTGTGGGAAAATCAATCCTTATAACCACATATATCCATGTTGAATGTTGAAAAATATATTTGATTAAAAAAAGCAAGTCAGAGAAAATAGAGTTTTATATATATAATATGAACTATTTTATATAATATATATTTATAATGATACAAAATATATTAAAAATTTAAGAAAAAGAGGTAGGTATGACAGCTGAAGAGGAAAAATTGTCTCTGTAAAACTAAAGGAACCACCCAATAGTGAAGTATTTACTATTATTATTATAGCCACATAGTAGTGTTTTTAAAAATAAATTTAAATGTATACATGTATACAAATATAAAATGCACTTATTAATACATATCTATACCACCTGACCTGCCTCTTGAGAAACCTATATGCAGGTCAGGAAGCAACAGTTAGAACTGGACATGGAACAACAGACTGGTTCCAAATAGGAAAAGGAGTCCGTCAAGATTGTATATTGTCACCCTGCTTATTTAACTTATATGCAAAGTACATCATGAGGAATGCTGGGCTGGAAGAAGCACAAGCTGGAATCAAGATTGCTGGGAGAAATATCAATAACCTCAGATGTGCAGATGACACCACCTTTATGGCAGAAAGTGAGGAGGAACTCAAAAGCCTCTTGATGAAAGTGAAAGAGGAGAGTGAAAAGGTTGGCTTAAAGCTCAACATTCAGAAAACTAAGATCATGGCATCTGGTCCCATCACTTCATGCGAAATAGATGGAGAAATTTGGGGGGCTCCAAAATCACTGCAGATGGTGATTTCAAACATGAAATTAAAAGACGCTTACTCCTTGGAAGGAAAGTTATGACCAACCTAGACAGCATATTGAAAAGCAGAGACATTACTTTGCCAACAGAGGTCCATCTGGTCAAGGCTATGGTTTTTCCAGTGGTCATGTATGGATGTGAGAGTTGGACTGTGAAGAAAGCTGATCACTGAAGAATTGATGCTTTTGAACTGTGGTGTTGGAGAAGACTCTTGAGAGTCCCTTGGATTACAAGGAGGTCCAACCAGTCCATCCTAAAGGAGATCAGTCCTGGGTGTTCATTGGAAGGACTGATGCTGAAGCTGAATCTCTAATACTTTGGCCACCTCATGCGAACAGTTGACTCATTGGAAAAGACCCTGATGCTGGGAGGAGAAGAAGAGACGACAGAGGATGAGATGGCTGGATGGCATCACCGACTCAATGGACATGAGTCTGAGTAAACTCTGGAAGTTGGTGATGGACAGGGAGGCCTAGCGTGCTGCGATTCATGGGGTCGCAAAAAGTCAGACACGACTGAGCGACTGAACTGAACTGATACTTATATGTATATTTTTGTTGCTAAGTTGTGTTCAATTCTTTTGTGACCCCAGGACCATTGCCCTCAAGGTTCCTCTCTCTGTCAGATTTTCCAGGCAGGAATACTGGAGTGGTTAGCCATTTCCTTCTCCACCCAGGGATTGAATCCACATCTCTGGCATTTGCAGGTGGATTCTTTACCACTAAGCTACCGGGGAAGCCCTTATAATGTATATTTAGAATAATATATAACATTCAAAGTCCTTATTATATTTTTCATTTTTATTTTATGTGTTGTTATTTTTATTTGCATATGGTGTTAAATAACAGATTTAATCAATATTTGTTTTTGAAGGTGATATCTGACATGTGTCATTTAAATGATTTCATCAGTTTTTCTTTTGCATACAAAGTTTGAGATCCTGTGAGGAATGTATTCATCAGACTTGCAAATTAGAGGAATCATTTTGGAAGGAACTTGTTTGGAAAATTGGAGGCAGATAAAAGAAAATGTAAGAATCTGGAAGAAGACTACTTTCATTTTTTTTTTAAAGAGATGGTGAATTTCTAGACTAGTTCAGTGACAAGGAAATGAAGAGGAAGTGTGTCTATGTTTAATTAGCAAATTTACTGAACAATCAATAAGACAAGGGGATTATCATTATTATTGGTGGATGGGGCTTGCCTGATGGCTCAGCACGTAAAGCATCTGCCTGCAATGTAGGAGCCTCCATGTGACCTCTTGGTTGGGAAGATCCTCTGGAGGAGGGCATAGCAACCCTCTCCAATATTCTTGCATGGAAAATCCCCATGGACAGAGGTGCCTGGTGGGCTACAGCCCATGCGGTTGCAGTCAGACATGACTGAGTGGCTAAGAACAGCACAGCTTGTGTGAATAAGAAACAGGAAGTTTAATGCTTTTCTAGGTTTTATCACCAATTATGTCACTAGATATCAAGTAGAGAATGCTGAATGGGAAAAGTCCTAGAGAGAGAATACAGATTCTCTGGGATTGGTTCAGTGTGAAGTGTCTGGGGTAGATTTAGACATACATGGTCAGTAGGGAGTTGGATGCATGTGTTTGGAATTTTGGCAACAAATATGATCTAGATTTCACAATTGATGACTGAAGTTTTTCTGGAAAGACAATGTACAATTAGAAGAGAAAAATGTGGAAGGCTGAACACTTTAGGCATTATACCATCAGAAGAATGAGCTGAAAGAAGAGGAAACTAAAAGCGATGAAGAGAGGATTTCCTGCCACATATTGAGCCAAAAAGGAAAAGGAACAGGAAGAGATATTATCCAAAGAAAACAAATGATATAGGGAGTTTAGAAAAACAGACTCTGGGACTGAATTATGAAAGAAAGATGAAGAGCAGTGAGAGCTGTAAATTGGATAGAATTAAGAGAATGGACATATTTAAGAGAAAAAAGCATATTTAATAAATATTTAAATAAATATTTAAAATAGTCTAAATATCCAAGAATGTGGGATTAAATATACATATATATCACCATTATATTCACTTAAAGTTATAGATCATTAAAAGTTAAGTTATCAAATAATAAAACATATATTTGTGATATATATAAGATTAAATGATAAAGGGAGCTTTAAAATATCACATGCAATGCAATCTGATTCTTATAGAGCTGCAACAGAATATAATACAAGGTTAAGAAAATCAATTTCTTATTATGGAATGAAAATTCTACATTAGTACTTTTCCAAATTTATTCTATGGATGTATTTATTTGTATAATCAGAAAAAAAGTAAATTTATTTATATAATATCATTTCACAAATGCTTCATTCTCAAGTTATCATCATGCTTTATATTAATAATAATTGTCTTTTTTGCAAGATTCTAGAGTTTTTCTATTTTTACCTCTTCCAGTTCCTCTCCTATACTCCTTTGAATATGCTTCATGCAGGTCATCACATTCACTGAAGCATTATCTTTTCTCAAGTACACCAATGACCTTCCTGTTACTGAAAGCTCAGCTTTTCCTTGAATCAAATCTAGGAGACAGAGTTTTGGGTCAAGTCAGAAAGGACAAATTTATTACTTTGCCAGCACTGAAGAACTGATACTTTTGAACTGTGGTGTTGGAGAAGACTTGAGAGTCCCTTGGACAGCAAGGAGATCACACAAGTTAATCCTAAAAGAAATCAATCCTGAATATTCATTGGAAGGACTGATGCTGAAACTGAAGCTCCAATACTTTGGCCACCTGATGCAAAGAGCCAACTCATTGGAAAAGACCCTGATGCTGGGAGAGATTGAAGGCAGGAGAATGAGAGAACAGAGGACAAAATGGTTGGATGGCATCACTAACTCAATGGACATGAGTTTGAGCAAGCTCTGGGAGATGGTGAAGGACAGGGAAGCATGACGTGCAGCAGTCCATGCTGCATGTCCAAGAGTAAGACATGACTGAGCAACTGAACAACAAGGCAAACAGGGACACACCAAGCTTCTGCCCTCAAAAACCAACCTCAGGATTTGGTTAAGGGCTTTTAGTGGTTCAAAGATATGGTATCTGACAAGATTATGGTGTGAGCAGAATTTCTACTCCCTTAATCTCATCTCCACAGTCTTCTGATCTTGATGAGCTTCTCTGGTTCCTTTAAACTTGCTTCAGGTGGTTTCTGGGCTGCTCCTTCCTTGTGTGGCTGTGTGCTGCTGTGCTCAGTCTCATCTGACTCTTTGCGATCCCATGGACTGTAGCCTGCCAGACTCCCCTGTCCATGGAATTTTCCAGGCAAGAATACTGGAGTGGGTTAACATTTCCTTCTGCAGGGGATCTTCCTGATGCAGGGATTAAAACCATGTCTCCCACATCTTCTGCATTGCAGGTGAATTCTTTATCACCGAGTCAGCAGGGAAGCCCTCCCTTGATTAGCAACTGTTTGAATTGCCCTCTGGAACTCAGTGAAGGTCCTGGAAGGCTAGGATCTTGCCTATAAAAAATGGGGGACAAAAAGGACACAGTACCTGGAAGCCTCACAGGGCCTTGCTCAAGTTTTAGTAGTGGCCAAGCTATAGACAATCACAGTGGTCCAAGCAAACACCTGCCAACACATTTAGCTTGAGTGGTGGCAGCAGATGTATTTTGGAATTAGTTAAGATATGCCATTTGAAAAGACCCTGATGCTGGGAATGATTGAAGGCAGGAGGAGAAGGGGACGACAGAGGATGAGATGGTTGAATGGCATCACTGACTCAGTTGACATGAATTTGAGTAAGCTCAGGGAGTTGGTGATGGACAGGAAACCTGGCATACTGCAGTCCATGGAGTCGCAAAGAGTCAGACACAACTGAACGACTGAACTGAACTACATGTGTCAAGTGAGGAAAAGAATCAAGCATGGCTCCTGGGACACTGGAGTAACTGGGTGAATTATAAATTTAAATTGCACACAGTGAAGAAAGGAACAGTTTCACTGGGGATGGGATATTTTAGAAGCATTTTGAACATGCTAGATTTGACATTACCATGAGGTTTCTGAAAGCAGATTTTGTGTAGCCAATTAGTTCTATGAGTTTTAACGTATCCTTAGAGAAGGAGAAAGAGGTTAAAGCCATGAAACTGGGTAAATTATCCAAAAGACATTCTATGAATAGAACAGAAAATTGGCCTTCAAGAAACTAACATTTGGTGTTGGGTTCCATGAGAAGGAAGCAAAATAGAAGATTGCATTTGAAATGGAAGGACAAACTAGTAAGATGAGAAAATAAATCATGAAGACATATAATTTTGCAAAAGCCAAGAAAGGGAAGTCATTAAACTCCATGGCTTGTATGTATTGTGCTGAACTTTTTTAGAAAAGTATATATCAGTTCAGTTCAGTTCAGTCACTCAGTCGTGTCCGACTTTGCCACCCCATGAATCACAGCACGCCAGGCCTCCCTGTCCATTACCAATACCCGGAGTTCATTCAAACTCATGTCCATCGAGTCGGTGATGCCATCCAGTCATCTCATTCTCTGTCGTCCCCTTCTCCTGCTGCCCCCAATCCCTCCCAGCATCAGACTATTTTCCAGTGAGTCAACTCGTCGCATGAGGTGGCCAGAGTATTGGAATTTCCGCTTTAGCATCAGTCCTTCCAATGAACACCCAGGACTGATCTCCTTTAGAATGGACTGGTTGGATCTCCTTGCAGTCCAAGGGACTCTCAAGAGTCCTCTCCAGCACCACAGTTCAAAAGCATCAATTCTTTGGTGATCAGCCTTCTTCACAGTCCAACTCTCACATCCATACATGACCACGGGAAAAATTATAGCCTTGACTATACGGACCTTGGTTGGCAAAGTAATGTCTCTGCTTTTTAATATCTAGGTTGGTCATAACTTTCCTTCCAAGGAGTAAGCGTCTTTTAATTTCATGGCTGCAATCAGCATCTGCAGTGATTTTGGAGCCAAAAAAATTAAAGTCTGACACTGTTTCCACTGTTTTCCCATCTATTTCCCATGAAGTGATGGGACCAGACGCCATGATCATTGTTTTCTGAATGTTGAGCTTCAAGCCAACCTTTTCACTCTCCTCTTTCACTTTCATCAAGAGGCTTTTGAGTTCCTCTTCACTTTCTGCCATAAGGGTGGTGTCATCTGCACATCTGAGGTTACTGATATTTCTCCTGGCAATCTTGAATCCAGCTTGTGCTTCTTCCAGCCCAGTGTTTCTCATGATGTACTCTGCATAGAAGTTAAATAAGCAGGGTGACAATATACAACCTTGACGTACTCCTTTTCCTATTTGGAACCAGTCTGTTTTTCCATGTCATATAGCATAACATAATTTGAATCAGAAGAGAGGAAAATCGTTAAAATTTAGTTTTCCCATTGATTTGAATCAAAATAGGCTAAGTATCAGAAAATAGGGATTTCCATCAGAATTCTAGACTTCTGCTGAAAAAGTTTCTTCACATTATTGCTCCTTAGGCTTCTTATTATATCACTTGTGTCCTCACTATTAGAAGGACACTTTCAGTCATAATCTTAAAACATGATTCATCTTTTCACCAACTACAGAGTTTAGGAAGTCTACTATGACATGGACTTTTGCTATATATATATATATGCTTCTCAAAACAGAAGGATTTTTATTATCAACCCATTATACAAATGGAGAAATGGTAGTTTTGTAAATTAAAATGACATGCATATATTTCCACAGTACAAAAAGTTGGAGTTTGAGTAAAACCTTGTCTGATTGATTTCTGATCCTATGCTTTAGACCATTTTGAGTTGTTTTTTAGTTTTCAAGTCATATCACCTTCTAGGATATATTTCTAAATCTATGTCTTTATATCGGTCAAGTTTTAAGTTAAAACTTGTTAAATTCTAATTTGTTATATTAGCAAGTATCCCATCTCTTTTCTTCATTAACACTGTAAATTTGAAAAAGAGCTCGTCATTAGTTTGCATAATTATAAACTAGCACATCAATATTCAGCTATTTGATGAATAAGCTACCTAAACTATGCAATCTGAAAAAAACTTTTTCTAATTTATGTCCTAAGAATATGACATAATTTTATTCCAGATCCTTATCTTGCATATATTATATTTTGACTAAGGTGGTCAAGCTGTTTTTATTTCATCCACTTTACATACACTTCTCAAAACTTAGATAAAATAATTATTCAATTGTCTTTACAGTACTTAAATGATCACTAGATTCTTGTATGTCAGAGTAGGAAATACAGGCATGAAATTACCAATAATTTAAATAGATTTGTAAAGCTTATTCTCTAGATGGCTATATTCTTCTATTTAGTGTAGGTAAGCTACCATTACTATAGCTATCAGGGTATCTTAAAACAAAAGGAAGCTTTCTCAGAAAAGAAGCAATATGATAATTGCAGTCTTTCCTACTCAACTGTAAATTTTTAATGTCTAAAATACTTGAATGTTAACACAAGCATTATATGCAATGTTAGATGGATTATGACCTGTATCTACATGGTTCAATGACAAGAATAAAGTGAAACACAGTTTAGATACCAATGCATTTGTCATTCAATTGTTCTGTATTTTCCTCCACTTTTTATAGTTTAATCTACCAAAAATCTTTTAGGACATTAGAATTTAGCATATCATAATGCCTAACTGTGTCATTTTGGGAGCTTTTTGTTAACCAAGCTGTGAAGATGGAAGCTTTCATGTAGGTAGGTAAGAAATATGGTATAGTGCTTGACTTAGTTTTTTCATCTCTAAAAGGGGGAAAACATGTATGACATTTAAGATGCTTGTGAGGATTAAATTATCCACATGAAATTCTTAGACTGGTTCCAGGCACGTGGATAAGTTATTGTAAAGCTAATTTTATTGCTGCTTGGTTTGTATTAAGCTCTACTTTTTTTTTTTTTTTTAAGTATACAAATGTACTTATTTACAAAATAGAGTCACAGGCATAGAGAGCAAACTTGTGGTTACTGTGGAGGCAAGGTGGATGGAAATGGGTGGAAGGGGCAGTTAGGAAGCTTGGGATTGACATGTACACGCATCTGTATTTAAAATGAATATACAACTGAGACCTGCTGTATAGCACAGGGAACTCTGCTCAATATTTATACAACAACCTAAATGGAAAAAGACTTCGAAAATTGATAGATTCATGTATATGTAAAAAAGTCTCATAGTTTTCTTCAGATTGTAGACTGCAACTACAATTATCTTTCCAAGACTAATTCTTGTGTCAAAATGTTGTGCCATTTTTTCTTCCTCCAACTTCTAAAAATTTTGAATGAAAAATACATTGATCTCCCTTCCAAAAATCTTAACTGTGTTTTCACAGGACTCAAAGCAAGAGGAGCATAGAGTGCCAGCTGTCTTTCCCAACGTTTGTTCTCTTGAGAACAAACCCAGCTTGCATGGGTTTGTAGCCCAGCTTGCATGTTTTATTTTTCAATAAAGAGTATAAATACCCTTTTGTAGCCTACTTTTTCAAGCCCAAATCTCCGTAATCTTCTGCAGTTCGTAACTATTGGTACAGATTTTCATGTCCAAGTTCTGGAAATATTTCTAGTTATTTCTTTTCCCTAAAAATTGTAGTGTCTTCTTGCTTCTGTTGGGGCTCCTATGCAAAGATTAGAGTTCATAGTTTAAGAAATGGAGAATACCAGAGTTTTAATGACAGCTTCTTAAACTGGTATCACCTAACTGAACTGCCAAGCTCTGCTCACCAGGAGAAGTCGTCTGCTAATTTATCTTTGAACTGTTTGACTTTGCCTGATTTATGCTTGGAGGTTTTAAACCCATAGAGACATCTTATCTTGTTCATCTAATAGACACTGTTGTAACAACTAGTTAGCCTCCTGGCATCTATGTGATGTTATTAGAATCTAAGAGGAAACAGATCTCTGTGTTTCTAAGTGGAGACTATACTTTGTAACTTGATGTAGGAGCAGCAGCATAGCCTCCGTTTCAGACACCATCCTTTACTCATTATGTGAGAAGGTCCAATTTCTTTACGTTTTGATATTCTGGTTTTTTTTTTTTTTGCATTTGTCAGACATAGCCCTTTCAACATACAGAGAACTAAAATGAGGTTATTGACATAAATGTTCCAAGTAAAACACAAAACAAAATGATAAGATGTCAATACGCCTTAAATACCAAACACACAAACAGAAAATACCAATTGCTAGTAAGGATGTGGAGCGACAGAAGCTCTCATTAATTGCTGATGGGAATTCTAAGTGGTATGGCCAGTTTGGAAAATAGTGTAAAACTTTCTTTCAAAGCTAAATAGAATCTTGCCATGTGATCTAGAAATTGCACTCCCAACTATTCACCCAACTAATCTGAATTCTCACGTCCACAAAAAAAGCCTGCATGCCAATAATTATAACAATTTTGTTAATATTTGCCAAAAACTTAAAATAATCAAGTCTTCAATAGGCGAATAAAGATCAAAACTGTCTTACTATCTTTGGGACTTTATCTATTTACAAGAGATATGAGGTACTTTTGTTGGTGACTGATAACATTCTAAACTTGATTTAGATTTTATCTGGGTGTATATATGAATGTAAAAATTCAATAATCTGAACATATAAGATTTGTGCATTTTGGTGTCTAAAACTCAATTAAAAAACAAAGAGAAACTATTTGAAAATACTTCTTAAATCATATAAACATTTGTATGTAGAGTTGTAATTTGCTTTGCTTTTATAATAGAAAACATTGCACTTTCTACAGAGCACTTTTTACTAATAAAATATTTTTGAGTCTGAGCTAATGACAACCATTAAATTAGCAATTCATTAAGCTGTTGAAAAATTACTTCATGCTACTGTGCGCACTACTGGCACATTGTGTCTAAGCCATTAGCCTTCAGTATTAGAGTATAGGAAGGAGCAGTACATTGGATTACAGAATTCCACAAATGAATTTGTAGTCTGAAGCCATCGTGAGGAGTTAAGAACTTTATGTTGGAGTAGCCTATAAAAACTTTTGTCTAACAGTTTGCTTACATTATTAGAAATATTTGAGACAGTAATCCATTATAATTTCCTTCTCATTCTAGACCGTCCTTTTCATTGCATAAGAGTTCACATAGAATAAAAAGCTAAGGAATTGTTGCATCATCAAGATATTATGAAAGCCCATGATAACTATGAAAAAATGTATAGGTTATACAAGGTGATTTTTTAAAATTTCAGCTAAATGGATGTTTCAAGAATTTTCTCTTCTTACTGTCGCCCTCCCAGCTATAACCCATGCCCCCCCTCAAAAAAAAAAAAAAAAAACCTGTTGGAATTTGGCAAAATTGGCTGGGAAAACATAACTGAAAAGAGAAATAGTGACAGAATCTTTAGTTCTGTGTGTGTGTGTTTGTAAGACTATTTCTAAGACTTCAGTGAAATGATCTGTTTATTCTTATATCATTTTGTGTCATAAAGGGATATTTACTATTATGAATATATATATTATATAATATATAATCATATACTATGATTTATTATATCCATTCTTTATACCTAAGTTAAAGACTGTGCAACAGATTCTTGATATTTTCCTACATAGTCCCAAAAACTGTGTAGATGCTTAAAGTAGTTCTGTGTTTTTCTGCCAGCAGAGTTACTCTCACCACCTGCTTTGGATGCTGCAGAATTTTGCATCGTTATCCAGGTTCACAAGCCTTAAGATAAATATTCAGACATGTTCTACTTCACTACCATTGGTAACATTAATAGAAAGAACATAAATTGTATTACAAAGTCAGATTTCCTCTTTTCCTGTTCAGAGTCTAAGCTAATACTTAAAAACCAAAAAACCAGAACAAAAAAGAAATATCTTAAAGAGACAAGCTCCTCAAAACTAGGTGCTCTGCAGCAACAATGCAGAAGAGTATGTGATTAATGGTGAAAGGGTCTGTGAACAAACTGAAACAGAATAGTTTGACTTGAACCTCATTGAGACAGAGATGGTGTATAGCTCAGGCTACATGTAAGGGAGCAAAGGTCCTCAAACAGTATCCTTAATGAATGTGAATGAAGCCCCACAGCTGGACATTTTTTTCCTCATTTCATGTGAAGCAAAACTTTTTAAGAGAAGAGAAAAAAAGAAAGGAAGAAAGCACTATTTGAAAAAAATAAAAATAGAATAGCCTTTGTTAGCAGACTGTGGAGGCAACAAAAGTACTTATGAAACTTCCTTCCCAGGTAGGAAAACTAAATATGTGTATCCTTTCACTTTCAAGGGTTTCCCTTGTAACTCAGATGGTAAAGCATCTGCCTGCAATGCAGGAGACCCAGGTTCAATCCCTGGGTTGGAAGATCCCCTAGAGAAGGAAATGGCAACCCACTCCAATATTCTTGCCTGGTAAATTACATGAACAGAGGAGCCCGTGGGCTTCAGTCCATGGGGTCACAAAGAGTCAAACACGACTGAACAACTAACACTTCACTTTCAAATATTATGTAATAAATCCATAAGTTGAATTCCTTTCCTCTGCTGAGCTCTGTTTCATATTTTCAAATCGAGTATCTCATAATCTTCTAGTAGAATTTTTCTGAATCACTGCAATGTTTTCTTTGACTACAATGCCATTAACACTGTTTTATGATAATTTCTGTGCTTATTTGAACACATCCGCTCTATTAATCCAGACCAGTAGGGAAGGAACTTTAATAAAAATTATAAGGTAAAATTTGAAGTATACAAGTTGAATACATAGGACAGAGATAGAGTGATAACATCTGCTTTAGTGAGAATATGTGCTTCTTGAAATAGAAATATTGCTTTAATTCAACTTTGCATGTCTGTACTTCATATAAAACAGATTTGAGTAACGTAGTTGTACAGCAGATATTTTGTAAATAAGTGATACTGCATGACCAGTTGAACATCATCTCCATGGAAAATTTAATAGGAGATTACCATTTAAGTTTTACCACACCTAAAGTAAAGTATTCCAGTACTTCCTCATTTAACATTTGGCCCTTCTCTTTCACTCCTTTAGACATAATCATTGTCTATAACTTTATACTATTTTACTGTATCTTGACTACATTCTTGTGGTTGGAAAAAAAAATGTTTTAATGACTATCAGTATAGTCCAAAAAAAAAAATAAAAAAGGTTTAATATTGGCATTTACTCTGGAATGAAGAGATAGCTCTTCTACTGTAGCTTTTTTCTTACCTTTATATATATGCCTTGATCTCCTGCCTGGGGAATGCGTTTGTGTTGGTTTACACATACCCGTAGACTTTGAATTGTGTCTAAGAAACAACTCTGGCATCTCTAAAAATCAAATAAATAAGGAACAAAAGACCCACTTATTTTCAAAGTATTATTGGAATTTTTTATCATTAAAAATATTAAAATTTGAGAACAAGTTCTTTTTTTTTTATTGTGAGGTAGAGGAGAGACTCACTAAAATTGTTTTAAACTAAACTTTGGCTGAATAATTCAAACTAAAATTATTGAATAACTTAAAAATAATTCAAAATTATTGAATAATTTAAACCAAAGATGTCACGGATATGACAGAAATGAAAAACACTACAAAAATAAAATAGTGTGATGATAAATAATTGTCTTTAAAGTACTAGAGGGCATCTATGAGCTGCATTCTATTGTGTCATATATTCAGTTTGTGTGTATTTTTCCTTTATCTGGCTTGGGTGTGTGAAGACAGGATTTGAGGCTCTGTTAAGAGTGTTAGGGTTAGTGAACTTATGGTAGAAGAATGAACCTGTAAAGACTGAAGACCATAATGCTATTCAGATATTCTTTCTTACTTTGTGTCTTCATCCTTTGAATTATTAAAAATGTGGCTTATAGAGGAAATAGACATTCCGTCATGTGTGATAAAGGAAGGAGAATTTTCAGGCCATGACAGTTAACAGGAAAGTCTTGTACTATATACAGAAGTGTGTTCCAAAGGGATTAGACGTCATGGAAATATTTGATTAAGGTTGGCTCTTTAAAAATCTCATTTATTAATTAAAAAATAAACTTAATTTCTTTACCTTCACCTGCTCACTTTCTTTTTACTCAAAGAGATTTGTACCAGTGCCATTTCTTCTTTACTCCATTATCTACTGGTTGGAGGAAGTTACCAATTATAATTCTATGCCATCGCAACTGATAAGAACTCTGGATGGATAAGTTCACAGCAGCGTTTCCACATTATAGCCCATTCAAAGCTTATGCTTTAGTCTTCCCAAAGGTGTGGAACACCAATTAAATTCAGTATTGATTATTTTCACAGCCTAAAATGTATTGGTGAACAAATTGATTTCAGATCTATCTTTCAGGCCTAAAAACTTCTATAAGTTGCTGGTTTTAATATGTGACTATTAGAAGGAATGATGCTAAAGCTGAAACTGCAATACTTTGGCCACCTCATGCGATGAGTTGACTCACTGGAAAAGACTCTGATGCTGGGAAGGATTGGGGGCGGGAGGAGAAGGGGACGACCGATAATGAGATGGCTGGATGGCATCACTGACTCAATGGACATGAGTTTGAGTGAAATCTGGGAGTTGGTGATGGACAGGGAGGCCTGGCGTGCTGTGATTCATGGGGTCGCAAAGAGTCGGACACGACTGAGCGACTGAACTGAACTGAACTGACTGATAGACTTTGAATATATGCAGTGTCATTATTTGCATAGTCTCACATCATTAAAATAACAGAAAAATTAACCTCAATGTGGTACTGGAAATGACATAAAAAGGCAGAAAAAGAGCCTGACACCTATATTCCATTCTTTTCTTTTTATTGAATAATCCTGGAGATAAGCTGAGCATGCAGTTAGTGTAAAGGAAACCCAAGTTTTGTTTCTAATCTATGGAAACAATGTAACTGAAGTTACCCGGGAAAAATATGATTGCAAGAGTAGGCTCTTGCCTGATTTTATGAGGAGGATAGTTCAGTTAAATTGAGAAGAAATGAGAAAGTTGTAATAAGCAGTAACAGGTCCTGCAGGCAGAGGCAACATCTGGTTTCTTCATGTCTACGATCAATATGGCAGTGATTACTGCATGTAGGTTGAGCTGTGGCTACTCCACTTGCTTGCAAAGGTGGTTACATCAATAAAAGAACATTTTCTGGTTGCTGTTTTTGGAGAGAAGCTACATATCTGATACTTCTACTCTCGGCATGGTGGTAACTGGAGAACAATGAGCTATCTAGTATAGCGTCACTCTGCTTCAATATTTTTGCTTTAAATAAGATAGATGAGTAACGTCATATTATTGCCTATTTTCACATTAAAGATCAACTATATATTTAATCTGCACAAGTCTATGAACTAGATATTCATCTTTTTGTCCATTAATTGAATCATTTTTATCAAACCTGCACAATTGAACTCATCTCACACGCTAGTAAAGTCATGCTCAAAATTCTCCAAGCCAGGCTTCAGCAGTATGTAAACCGTGAACTCCCAGATGTTCAAGCAGGTTTTAGAAAAGGCAGAGGCACCAGAGATCAAATTGCCAACATCCGCTGGATCATGGAGAAAGCAAGAGAGTTCCAGAAGAGCATCTATTTCTGCTTCCTTGACTATGCCAAAGCCTCTGACTGTGTCGATCACAATAAACTGTGGAACATTCTTAAAGAGATGGGAATCCCAGACCACCTGACCTGCCTCTTGAGAAACCTGGATGCAGGTCAGGAAGCAACAGTAAGAACTGGACATGGAACAACAGACTGGTTCCAAATAGGAAAAGGAGTACGTCAAGGCTGTATATTGTCACCTTGCTTATTTAACTTATATTCAGAGTACATCATGAGGAACGCTAGGTTGGAAGAAGCACAAGCTGGAATCAAGATTGCTGGGAGAAATATCAATAACCTCAGATATGCAGATGACACCACCCTTACGGCAGAAAGTGAAGAGGAACTCAAAAGCCTCTTGATGAAAGGGAAAGAGGAGAGTGAAAAGGTTGGCTTGAAGCTCAACATTCAGAAAACAAAGATCATGACATCTGGTCCCATCACTTCATGGGAAATAGATGGAAAAACAGTGGAAACAGTGTCAGACTTTATTTTTGGGGGCTCCAAAATCACTGCAGATGCTGATTGCAGCCATGAAATTAAAAGACGCTCACTCCTTGGAAGGAAAGTTATGACCAACCTTGGTAGTATATTAAAAAGCAGAGACATTACTTTGCCAACCAAGGTCCGTCTAGTCAAGGCAATTGTTTTTCCCGTGGTCGTGTATGGATGTGAGAGTTGGACTGTGAAGAAAGCTGATCGCCGAAGAATCGATTCTTTTGAACTGTGGTGTTGGAGAAGACTCTCGAGAGTCCCTTATACTGCAAGGAGATCCAACCAGTCCATTCTAAAGGAGATCAATCCTGGATGTTCATTGGAGGGACTGATGCTAAAGCTGAAACTCCAATACTTTGGCCACCTCATGCGATGAGTTGACTCACTGGAAAAGAGTCTGATGCTGGGAAAGGTTGGGGGCGGGAGGAGAAGGGGACGACGGAGAATGAGATGGCTGGATGGCATCACCGACTCTTTGGACATGAGTTTGAGTGTACTCCGGGAGTTGGTGATGGACAGGGAGACCTGGCGTGCTGTGATTCATGGGGTCGCGGAGAGTCGGACACGACTGAGCGACTGAACTGAACTGAACTGATTCATACTGCCACTGAGAAGTGAGCCTTCCTCAAGCATACTCTCCTGATGTCAACTATGTTCTCAAAGTATTTTGTCATCATATTTTATAAATTGGATTACGAGGACAAACTTCTATGAAATATAATTTACCAAAATTTGAGAGAAGTAGAATGAAAATATCTTAGTAGTAATATAACATAATTATATGTTTTTAAGTAATTTAACATATTAAATCAGTGATTAATTTTTTTTATAAAATCAATCCAGATTCACATGGCATCATTAATAGTTTTATTCACAAATATTTGAAGAAGAGAATACATTGTACAAAAATTTTTACAGAGCAAAAAATAAGAATGCTTCCATACTTGTTTTATGAGGAAATATATTTTTTATAATAACCCTAAATGATAACAACATCATAGCTAATTCTTTTATAGAATATGAATGCAAAATGGTTAACAAAATAGTAGCAGATCAAGCCCAGCAACATATAAAAATGATAATAATAATGAGTTTCTTAAAAGCATGCAAAGTTGGTTTATCCTATGAAGATGAAACAATGTGATTCACCATGTTAATAAAATAAATAAGGAAAGTATTATGATCACTCTATGTACGTAGCAAAAGTACATGATAAAATTCAAAATCTGTTTTTATAAAAAACATTTAGTAAAATTTAAAGTTAAAAAGATAAAAATCTGATAAAGAAAATCCATTACAAATGACAGCAATCTTTATATTTAATGGTGAAATACTGAAAGTTTCCCAGTGAGATCAAATTATTGGCAAGGATGCTTTTCTCAATACTTTTATTTAATGCTCTCCTTTAAGTCATAGAGAGTGAAGTAAGAAAAGGAAGGCTTTAAAAGTGAAGATTGGAAAAATAAAATATTTAAACTGCTATTATGAGTAAGATTAAGAAAATTTCAGCATATCGACTACATTCATGGAATCAAAGTAAAATTATTAGATTCAATAAATAATACCAATAAACAAAAATGCACATTTGATATAGAAGCAAGAGATAATTAGAATAGGAAGTTTAATACAGCACTATTATAATAGCAATGAAAACATCAAATATCCATGAATAAATCTAATAAAAGTGTAAAATCCCTATAGAGAAGTCCATAAACTATTACTGAGAAAAATTCAAGACCTAAACAATGAAAAGATGTACTACATTCATTAACTCTGACATTCACTAATTTAAAGAGATAAATTTGTGTCAAATTGATCTGTAAAATTGTTATTATTCTAATAAAATCCTAGAATAAAAGCATCAATTCTTCAGAAGATAGATAGACAGAAATATAGTTTTTAAAACTGAAGCATTCAACAAGTTCCAAAGAACTAGGGTTCTTTCTTGTTCAAAGTACTTTGGAATGTAAATATATCAATGCCAGTTGAAAAGTAAAGGCAGTAAGTATATATCTTACAGGAGCATAGTAAGCAGAGTTCTAGTATTTGCTCTACCACATGCTCATTGTAGGTTCTTAAATCACTTAGACTCATTGATTTCCAGTTTGGTAAAGAATCTGCCTGCCAAAGCAGGAGATGCAAGAGATGTGGATTCAATCCCTAGCTCAATAAGATCCCCTGGAGTAGGAAATGAATACCTACTCCTGGAAAATTCCATGGACAAAGAATCCTGGCAAGCTACAGTCCATCGGGACTCAAAGAATTGGACATGATTAAACAGGCACACACACACATAAAGAGAAGGAACACTGTCATGGGTGTATAGGGCTGTTCTCAAGAGTAAATGAGAACACAATTCAAATACAGCCATTAACACTGTTATTCACCTACAGTTAGCATTCAATTGCTGTTGAGTATTATTATTACTGACATCGAAATGTTCTAGTGAAAGTAAAATAGTGGTTGTTAGCTTGATCAGCTAGAAAGTTTATTTGAAAGTTTTTTAAAAATATGACATAGTAGAACCAAGCAAGCTACTGAAAGAAAGCAGAGGAGTCCAAAGAGATGGCTAGTGGTAGAAAATGGAAGAATTATCAATATGACAAAGTACGTAAAGAGATGATGGAGGAAAGAAAACTGCAGTTGTATGGCAAATGAGGAGGAATAATATTTCTTATTTGAGAGAAAGTAAGATACTTGGTGAGAAACCAAAGCAAATAGTTTTAGCAAATATAAATTCCATGATATCTAGAGAAAGTTCAGGACTTTGAAACTGAGGACTCAGATAGCAATTAATTAGGAAGCAAGTGTTTGTGGAGAGGTAAGGAGGTGAATCAGAGATTTGGATCATGGGTGGTTGAGATGGAATAAAAATGGCCATTGTTACCTCTCATGGTGAGAGGTAAATGGAGTTTATTGTCTATCCCTTGACTTCAGGCTGATCTTGTGACCATCTATAGAATACATCAGAAGTAACATTACCACAATTCCATACCAAACTTTTTAAATTATTGGAAATGTTGGATTTTTGCTTCTTGGAATATTCACTCTTAGAAATGTCCTTATAGGAGCCAACTGTCAAATTGAGAGAAAGCACAAAAAACCATGTGGAGAAATCTGCATGAAGGAGAATCAAGGCTCTGGTCAACAACCTTTGGCTTAGTTTCTATCTGACAACCAGCACCAAATTGTTAGAAGAGTGTAACTCAGCTTTGCAATGAAGGTCAAGAATATTCTAGTTCTACAAGAACTGCTCAGTGTATGACATATGAAGCACAAGCAGGTTTTCCCCACCAAGCTCTGTTCCAATAGCAAACTTCAGAATCATATGACTGATTTTGTTTGCTTTAACTTACTATGTTTAGAGTATAAATATAGATAACTGAAACAAGTAGCAAGAGAAAGTTTGAAAGAATCTAATATATAGTATGCAGTGACTGATTATTCATACATTATATATATTTCCCAAGATATTAAAGAAAAACAAAATAGGCAAACAACTACAACCAAAACAGAAACAGAGAATGTGGTAAGAAAGAGAGGCAGCGATGCACCACTTCAATACTACTACAAATACAATTACTGTATCTGGGAAACAAAAATACCCAAGACTAAAGGAGCTATCAACAAAAGCTAAATTAAAGGGATTTCTGGGGAGATTGAACATTTAGAGGAAAAAAAAATCTAACTTCCACAAATTGGTTTGTTTACCTACACCTTCTGTTCACACATAAGGGACATAAATTATGATTTATGAGAGACAGAAGGTTACTTTACATATCTACACAAGGCTTCCCTGGAGTCCAACCCGTCTTATGATAAAATTAAGGGCAACTGCCCTGAAGCATTATCACATAAGTTGGGGCCTGGCCCAAACAACTGCATGTCCTTACAAACCCTTTACTAATAAATGATGGTAATGCTGAGAGAAAGCATCTTTTCTCACTCACCAGTGCACATGGAAATTTAAGATGATAGCATTCTATTTTCCTTTCTCTGAAAGTTTCTTGAAGTGAAAAGTGTATTCTATAAAAAGACATACTTTAAATGCTGACTTATTTAGAGAGATCTCTCTGATATTATTCAGAATAACTCATTTTAAATTTTAATTAACAGCATTGAGTTGAATATTATGTTATATATACATACATTGCACACATAGTAACATTCATATATATTTATGAGTAATATATACTTACAGGTGTATATATAAGTACACATATTTACATATACACTTATTCATACACATATGTACACACATACTATATCATATGTGTTAGAAGTACATCATTGAAGAAAGGATTTAAAGGTAGCTGTAAAAAAGAGGAAAAAGAATCTCAGAGAGTCCAGGTTGATATATAGAGTTTGATTTTGCCTGATTAGCAGTTGGAACAATTAAGTCTTTTTTGTGAAGTAACATTTTTTTCTTTCTGATAATATCAGATCAGATCAGATCAGTCGCTCAGTCGTGTCCGACTCTCCGCGACCCCATGAATCACAGCATGCCAGGCCTCCCTGTCCATCACCAACTCCCGGAGTGCACTCAAACTCATGTCCACAGAGTCGGTGATGCCATCCAGCCATCTCATTCTCCGTCGTCCCCTTCTCCTCCCGCCCCCAACCTTTCCCAGCATCATAGTCTTTTCCAGAGAGTCAACTCGTCGCATGAGGTGGCCAAAGTATTGCAGTTTCAGCTTTAGCATCAGTCCCTCCAATGAACATCCAGGATTGATCTCCTTTAGAATGGACTGGTTGGATCTCCTTGCAGTATAAGGGACTCTCAAGAGTCTTCTCCAACACCACAGTTCAAAAGCATCAATTCTTCGGCGATCAGCCTTCTTCACAGTCCAACTCTCATATCCATACATGACCACGGGAAAAACCATTGCCTTGACTAGACGGGCCTAATGCATGCTAATTTTAAGAAATGTAAAGTAAAATTCATTCCATAATTTAATTTCTGTATCCTTCTTGTCTTCAAATTTTTTCAAACTTATTTTCAATTGCTTTATGTTCATCATGATAAAAGAGCTTATACTATTTTAGGGGTCAAAACAAGATATATTTGGATAAATGGTATCTGAACTATCAAGTTTATTACTTACGTTTTAGGCATACACAAAGATGTTCTACATCATATGTTTTCAGGGAAATGAAAATTAAAGCAACAATGAGATAACACTACACACATAGTAAAATGACCAAAATCCAGAACAACCAAATCCTATCAATAATATAGAGCATCAGGAATTCTCATTCATTGCTGGTGGATGCAAATTGGTATAGCTGCCATGGAAGTTAGTTTGGAAGTTTCTTGAAAAACTGAACATAATCTTACCATAAGAGCCAGTAATCACACTCCTTTGTATCTAAACAAAGGAACTGAGAATTTATGTTTACACAAAAACTTGCAGTGAGATGTTTCTATCAACTGTATTCATAGTTTCCAAATCTTGGAAGCAATCAAGATATTCCTCAGTAGGTGAATAGATATATAAATTGTGGTATATTCAGACAAGGAAATATTTTCATCACTGAATAAAATGAGCTATCAAGACTTAAAAAATATGGAATGACATTAATTTATATGACTAAGTGAAAGAAGTCAATCTAGAAAATCTACATACTGTATGTTTCCAAGTATATGCTAGTTTGGAAAAGGCAAATGATGGAGACAGGAAAAAATGCAGTTGTTCCCAAAGACTGGGATGGGGAGGAAGGAAGACTGTGTGAAAAGCAAAGGTTTTATTTGTTTTTTTTTTTTTTAGGGCAGTGAAATTATTCTGTATAATACTGTAATAATGAACACAGGTCATTTTACATTTGTCAAACTCATAGAAGTTTCAATATCAAGGTTGTGCATGCGTATTCAGTCATGCCCAACCCTTTGTGACCCATGGACTATAGCCCACCAGGCTCCTCTGTCCATGGGATTCTCCAGGCAAGAATATTGTAGTGGGTTGTCATCTCCTACTCCAGGGGATCTTCCCAACCAAGGGATTCAATCCATGCCTCTTGCGTCTCCTACATCGGCAGCTAGATTTTTACCACTGAACCATCTGGGAAACCTCAATACCAGGAGTTAACCCTAATTAAATTATGCATTCAGGGCATTAATGATGTGTCAATGTAGGGTTCATAATTTATAGCAGATGTCCTATTCTGGTGGAGAATGTTGACTTGGGGTAGCTATGTAGTGTGAAGGCAAGGAATATAAGAAATCTCTGTACCTTCTCTTCAATATTGTTATGAATTTAAAACTGCTGAAAAAATAGTCTATTAGAAAAATATAAAACTTGTGAGGTTTTAATCATGATAGAAGCTCATTTCAACACAGCAGGAAAATAGTGATGGCTCCAAAATGTAGAAGATAGTAATTGAAATAGTAAAAATACATGGAGTCACTGAATGTGACAATATAGTAAGACAGTTGGTAAAAAAATAGAGATTCATGTTAGAATAAGAGATTAGGGCTGTATAATTAGAATGAAAACTGTATTCCTAAGAACTAAGAAGTAAATATTTGAAAACTATATTTAAATAATTTGTAATTTATTATATCAAAATTTATGTCTTAAGTGACTCGTAGGACCTAGACATTCCAGAGAGGGGAATAGGCAATTTGTAAAAAAAAAAAAAAAACAGATAAATAAATCAATAAAAAAAAAAACATACTGAAGAGACTTAGAAAATGATGGTAATATACAAATAAAGTGGTGTATACTGGACTCTATAGGTTGTTTTGGGGGGGCTTTGTTCAAATATGATTTTTTCCCTTTAGAAGATCTCACAGAAAGTAATGATTTCTAACTGGGAAGTTAGG
Organism: Moschus berezovskii; assembly: GCF_049115385.1. NCBI lineage: Eukaryota > Metazoa > Chordata > Mammalia > Artiodactyla > Moschidae > Moschus > Moschus berezovskii. The sequence continues at coordinate 57,877,608 of NC_142464.1, read as the reverse complement.
AGAGCATTTCTGGGGAAGTTGAAAGTAATTGGAGATCTCTGAGGAGAGAGAATTGGTTGACATGTTCAAGTAGGATGCCATTCCAGTTAGAATTATTTTCATGGATGCAAGTGATTTTGATCTGGAAAGAGAAATAGGCACTGTGTCAGAGACAATAACATGCAGAGATAAGAATGCCAGGTGGTAAATAAGAAAAAAATGACCATTGAATTTTTATGGAGGAAGAGCAGGGAACTTATGCATACATATCATTTATTCATTCCACAAATATTCATTGAGTGCTTACTATGTTTTAGGCATGCTGCTGTCAGAGTAGACTAAACTTTTATCATGGAGTTTTTGTTAGAGGAGTGAGAGACAATAAATAGCGTAAATCATCAAATTATTTAAAATGTGGTCAGGCTTCTCTCATAGCTCAGTTGGTAAAGAATCTGCCTGCAATGCAGGGGACCTGGGTTCAATTCCTGGGTTGGGAAGATCCACTGGAGAAGGGATAGGCTACCCACTCCAGTATTCTTGGGCTTCCCTTCTGGTTCAACTGGTAAGGAATCCTCCTGCAATACGGGAGACCTGGTTCAATCCCTGGGTTGGGAAGATCTCCTGAAGAAGGGAAAGGCTGCCCACTTCAGTATTCTGGTCTGGAGAATTCCATGGACTGTATACTCCATGGGGTTGCAAAGTGTCAGATATGACTGAGTGACTTTCACTTTCATCTATGGAAAACAGGTAATCAAGGAATAGGGGAGGGTGTTGTCAGTGTGAGCTGAAGTGAAACAAAGATTTCAGGAAGGTGAGAGGATGGACTATGAAGATATCCAGGAAAAGATTAGTCTGATCATATGATGTTCTATACTTGAAGAACATCACAGAGTCCAGGATTCCAATAATGGAGTGAACAGAAAGTAATAGAACATGTTGTCAGAAAAGTTAAGTCCTGTGTGGTGGGTAAGACTCCACAAGAAACCTGGTAAATTGTTATTTGTAGGAGCAGGCTTCCCTTCTTCCCTTGAATCCAAAGATGAGAGGTCATTGAAGGGCTTTGTATTTCACAGGATGACACTGACTGTTTTGTTGATAATAGACTTCAAATTTATATATCTCTGGAACGTAATAGTTTCATCTAATCTTAATTATAACATGATACACACTTTTGACTTTTTTTGTTTTTATTTTTAATTAGTCCTGCTTCTCAAAGTACACTGCACAATTCTCTCTCCACCATGTACTAATTCTCTAGGAGCCAGGCTTTCATCTAGCTTCGACTCTGCTACTGCTGCTGCTGCTGCTGCTAAGTCACTTCAGTCGTGTCCGACTCTATGCAACCCCATAGACGGCAGCCCACCCTGGGATTCTCCAGGCAAGAACACTGGAGTGGGTTGCCATTTCCTTCTCCAATACATGAAAGTGAAGAGTGAAAGTGAAGTCGCTCAGTCTTGTCCGACTAGTAGCGACCCCATGGACTGCAGTCTACCAGGCTCCTCCATCCATGGGATTTTCCAGGCAAGAGTACTGGAGTGGGGTGCCATTGCCTTCTCCAGCTTCGACTCTAGCACACCTGTAATAATAACTCACACAATTTCTTCTTATTTAGTAGTTACCTAGTGTATGAATTTCCAAAAGTCAATACCTGATTGTTAATAGAGAATCTAATATTCATCCAGTGGTGATAGAAAATTTAAAATGGTACAATTAGTTCTATGATTTTCTAAAGTAGTAAAAGGGCAAATATTTTGTGTTTGCTTTTTCTGTTAACTTTAAGGCCTTTTATGCAGGTAGTATAGTATTATGTAAATCCAAACCTCCCTCTTAATGCAGGATAGCCTATTTCATCCTATTGAAAAATTTTATCAATTTACTCAGGTAAAGTATAAACACACCACAGTGACTTGTCTTTACCTCTTGACTAGTTCTGTAATTCATAATTACATTACATAATGACATTTACTTATTTTACAAGCACACAGAAATGAACAAGTTCTTGCTCTAATGTTTTCTACAAAAGGAGCACATGTACTGAAAAAAAGCAGTAGAAAATCGCTTTCATAAAAACATCATCAGAGAGGCAAGGGTTTTAATGGAACATTCAACCTCTCTGATAAACAAATGTTGTCGAATCAAATATGTAATTTAATAGAAATATGATAGCAAAGACCAACTGCCAAATGATTCTTAAGGGGAAAATGTTTTTGACATTTAAGAAAATGCACTTTTTCGAAGTCACTTGTCATGGAGTCACATATTCATTTTTCAGGTAATCACTAGTAAATTATAGTGACCCTTCATCTTGTTATACACTGCTCTTTTCTATAATTGATCATCACTTCTTTTGATATGTATGGAGTTGGACTCTTTATGTATGCAATCCTTGAATGTGTAATTCCAGAAAGGAATAGTCAAGGAATAGAAGCAGATTCTAATGGAAACATTTTTAAAAGATTCATTTATTTCAAATATAAGTATGAAAGGCATTATGGAAATAATTCTTTTTCCATAAATTAGATTTAACAGCTGTGTCAATCTGTGCATTTCACTATCTATAAGAGACATAATTGCTAAACCAGGTATCTTACGTCCCAAAGCATTTGAAATGTAAAGAGGATACTCTTTTCGAAAATAGTGGTTAACTACTTTTATTTCATCCATTTTTTTTTTGTATGAAATCCTAGAGATGGGCATAGTAAATAAGAGAAAAATGATGGGACTTGTTAAAAATTATACTTGAAGATATTGAATAAATGAACAAACAAAGTGCATTCACACATACAGTAAACATATATATGTATGAAACATATTCATATAAAATCATATAAGCTGGAAAATTTAAAGCCTAGTGTTACTTCCAGTATAAATGATACTTATTAAAATTTATTCTTGACTTTCTTTTTTTCTAATTCAGGACATAACACAACTTCCTACTAAAATGAAGGTAAATCAGAAGTTTATTGTTCAGAGACACTCAGCTCTTGTTTCCTCTGCTGACACCACCAATATGAATAATGACAGTATCAGTGATGAGTGAGTTTTTGTGATGCAAATCTCTCCACAGGGAGAGGACTACAGTCATCATGAGTTTATTTCACAATTCACCTTCTTTCTCTAGCAAGCCACTATAATGAGATCAACTGTGCCCTTTCTCTAGATTGGAAAGTCAAATTCCCGTGGATCACAGCAGGACTGATTTGGGGCCTTCAGCCATCATGGTCGTCAATTCCTAAGGACTCCAGGTCCATGAAGAGATTTGCATCTCTTATTATGATGGTCAAACTGAACAGGATGATTCCATTGTGGTTTAGTTCATCTCAACAATGTAGAAAATCTGCCAGTTTGTGTTTGTAGCAGAAAATACAGGTCACATTTCAATATAGCTATCAGTCAGTTCAGTCCAGTTCAGTCGCTCAGTCATGTCCGACTCCTTGCAACCCCATGAATCACAGCACGCCAGGTCTCCCTGTCCATCACCAGCTCCCGGAGTTTACCCAAATTCATGTGCATCGAGTCGGTGATGCTATCCAGCCATTTCATCCTCTGTCGTCCCCTTCTCCTCCTGCCCCCAATCCCTCTTAGCATCAGGGTCTTTTCCAATGAGTCAACTCTTTGCATGAGGTGGCCAGAGTATTGGAGCTTTAGCTTCAGCATCAGTCCTTCCAATGAACACCCAGGACTGATCTCCTTTAGGATGGACTTTAGGATGGTTGGATCTTCTTGCAGTCCAAAGAACTCTCAAGAATCTTCTCCAACACCACAGTTCAAAAGCATCAATTCTTTGGTTCTCAGCTTTCTTCACAGTCCAACTCTCACATCTATACATGACCACTGGAAAAACCATAGCCTTGACTAGACGGACCTTTGTTAGCTATAACTACTTCATAATAATCTATTAGATTTTTATGTTAACACAATTATTTCTTTGATTAAGCTAATTTACCTTACCCTTCCCTGACCTGCTCACTCCTCTTTAATTTTCCCATTAGAGCTAATCACTTCACATCATTTCTTAAGTATTAATAAACAATAGTTTTCTTAACTCGATTTTGATTTCTTTGAGGCTTGAGGTGTCAAAGAGCTTTAGGAGTGTTGAGATCTACAAGATTGGCAAAATGCTTGGAATATGACAAATGTTCAACAAATTTACCTCCCACAAAATAATACTGTATCAAGTGTGTTATAATGCCATTTGTTGAAAGACATTTGGTAAAAATGAATTTTCTGTGTATTATTTAACGTGACTAATATATCAGAAGAAGTAAATTGCATATTCTTTGCCAATGTCTAAAAGTTCTAACCAAATAGAACTTCTATTCATCCACTGCATAGCAAAACCAATCGATTGACACCAGGTTGTGGTAAAGGAAAGTACAACATTTCTTATAGAGTGCCAAGCAAGGGGAATGGGCTGTTAATGCTCAAAAGTCCTGATCTCAAGCTTCTGGTTTCCAAACTGGTCTACATGCTTGTGATCTGCATATGCTCCTCATCCTCTACCTGGGTGGGGATCTTAATTTCTGTTGAATAACTCAAAAATATGCATCAAGTTGTTAAAGTTATCCCTTTAGGAGAAATTAAGATTCTATGTTATCACCGAACTTTTGTTTAGGCTATCATTACTTTATTTATTGCTTGACTGCTTTCCCTTTATTTCTGTAATCCCACTCTTCCCTGATTAGCAACAGCTTGAGTCTGCTCTTTGGAGCTCAGGTAAGACCTAGGAGGCTAAAGCATTTTCTATAAATGAGAAGCTTGGGAAATAAAGGAATTTTATGAAGCCAGGAGAACTCTGAGGGGCCCAGCTTGGTTTCAACATGACATGTTGAAAAAAGTTTAAAGCAAATACCTAGCTGGATAATTTTCAAATTCAGCTGATCATAGAGAACATTTTTGTGAATCGATTTGTGAGATATGTTCTATAGAACATACTTCAGGAAACACTCATCTGAGCATGTTTTAGGGATGTTCTTTTGGATAATATTGTACACACAATGAATCACAATATTAAATATTCATTTTTATGACAACCCACTATGAGAGATATATTTTAACCACGTTTCTCTATGGGTTATATACACATACAAACACAAAAAGATAGAAAGAAGGCTTTATTGGTATCACTAGGCATGTTTTACATATGGCAATTTTGTGTTAAAGTTTGGAAGTGGTTTGTTAATTGTGGTCACCATTTAGAGCACTATAATACTTGATTATGAAGCATGTTGCAGAATTTATTTCAGACACTGAATTTGTCAGTTGGCTGTTGCCTATCTTGTTTTTGCTTTTCTTTACTCTTTTTTGTCTTTTCTGTATTAAAAAAAATTTCAAAATGTTCACTTTTATTTTTACTGATTAAATAACATTCTGTTCTATTTAAAGGCTTCCTCCATCCCTTTACTTTGTTCTGCAACAATACATCTCCAGTAAACACCCTATTCTCAGGAAAAAAGACTACATCATCAGGGTTGCTAGTGACAAAGAGAAAACAAATGAACATAAGCAAGCTTAAGGTCGATTAGATCCACAGGGAAAAATCAATGACATGGAAAAGAACAAAGTTACAGAGGAATGAGGATGCATCTTCCAACTTGTACACAAAGGAGCATAAAAAGAAAGAAACCACAGGATTACAAAACTGAGTTGAGGCCAACACATGAAAAGTAAAGCACACAATGAAAGCAATTAACTGGATAATTGGAGCAAAACCAAACAATTTTGTCTGAATTAAATGGTTTACCTCACTTTAAAGTAATTTTGGACTTGTATTATCCGGAATGGTTTGATAAAATTATTCAATAACCTGTTTCAAGAGTGGATAGGGTACTTATTGCCTCCAAGTGCCTCTTCAGAAATGAAATGATAGATTTTTTTTTTTTTTTCAAAAAAAGGAAGTGACAGGTGGGAAACCTTATCTATTTATGACCATATGGTTGTCATCTTTGTTACTTTGTCCTTGGCCTGACTATTTCTCAATCTCTGTCAATGTGCTGTGTACTTCTAGCAGTTTATCTTCTGCCCTTTCTATATTAACCAGTTGAGAAATCTGGAAATCTGGATATTCCCAGCAGAGTTCTAGAGAACTAAGTTTATGATTTTTTTGTTATTTGAATTCTGTTTTTTCCTTTCCCAACATATCTGGTCATTGGTAATAATGAGACACAACATTTATTGATTTCCTACTGTGGTCTAGAGGCAATAAGCACGGCTATAATCCATACAGAAACAATCAAGATGATAATTATTGTAATTTTACAGAGAAATGGAGGCTCCAATAACTCAAATAATTTACTGGAGGTCACAAAATTAGGCAGAGTCTAAGCTGGAACCGATTTCAAGTTCGGTCTGACCTTAAAGCACATGGTATTTCTATTGATATTATTTTTATATTAGTTCTTGGATATAGTTAAAAAATCTTACTTTGTTCTGCTTCTCATAAGAACAGGTATAGAAAAAGGAAACATTCATTTCATTTTAGGGTCAATGGCCTTCCAACATTTTTTTAAATTTTTTTAGTATGCTTGCATTAAAAATGAAAGGAGCATATTCCTCAACACATTTTTATTTCTCACCATACAGGAGTCAGAGAGATCATTTAAAAAGGTAAATCAGGTTGTGTCACTACCTCACCTGCTCAGAAGCTTCCAGTGACCCATCACACATTGACTAATGTCCAAAGCCCCAACCATGCCAGAAAACCTGTCACCACCTGACTTTCCCCCAGCCAGTTTGCCCCTCCTCCCGCATTCCAACCTCACACCACCCCCATATGCTCTGGCATTTTTCTTTTCCTCAGACACACCATGATTTTTCACTTCATAAGACTCCTTTTGATAGGTTACCTCTTTGTTTCTTTTTGTCCTCTGTTAAAATGTTAGATTTGCCCCCTTCCTCCCAATGGCATCTTTCTCAACATAACTTCACCATTTTCTGTTCACTTTTTCTGCCTTATTCGTTTTTACTGCGTTTATTGCTATCTAGTATTGTATTTGGAGAAGGAAATGGCAACCCACTCCAGTGTTCTTGCCTGGAGAATCCCAGGGATGGGGGAGCCTGGTGGGCTGCTGTCTAGGGGTCACACTGAGTGGGACACGACTGAAGTGACTTAGCAGCAGTATTGTATTGGAGAAGGAAATGGCAACCCACTCCATTGTTCTTGACTGGAGAATCCCAGGGATGGAGCCTGGTGGGCTGTCGTCTATGGGGTCGCAGAGAGTCGGACACGATTGAAGTGACTTAACAGCAGCAGCAGCAGTATTAAATTAAATATTCATTTACTCTCATATTTTATGGAGCTTGACATAAAGAAGCTCTTTAATATTGTGAGTTTGGGGTTATCTCTATTACCATTGGCTTCCCAGAATCTAAAGTGTATCTCCTATATACTAATTGTTCATAAATTTAGAACTCTCTTTCCTTGTATTAAGTATTAATATAACAATGCTTATTTCTCACATGCTTATTAAAACACTAGACATTCTAATATTATTTTAATACTCCCCACTGGAATATCTCGCACTTCCATGGGAAAGGAACTCTGTGTTTAGCAGAACACTAATTTGTATTATTGAAATACTGTATTCTAGTAATGATGTCCCTTTTTTTTCATTGAAGTTGGAAATAATTGACAGGTAAACTTAGGTAAACTGATGAAAATTCAACTATCATCTTTTTTTCCCCCTAGAAAAGCTGTACAGGCAAGAGCCTAATATGAGTACAGTCCAATGGCCTGCTTAGATTGCACACTAGAAATCGACACACTTACCCAATTAGACACAAGCTGAGGTGGACCACAGAGACTTCTCTATCAAGAAATGAGTATAAAATTTAGAACATAGAGGACCAAAACAAAGATAATTAACTTATGCAAGTAAGTTATTACCAAAGGTAAAGTAAAAAGACAAGTCTTCAGCCAGGCACACCCAGAATTTACTCTGAAACTTAGCAATAAGGTAGTTCAGTTCAGTTCAGTTGCTCAGTCGTGTCTTTGCAGCCCGATGAACCGCAGCATGCCAGGCCTCCCTGTCCATCACCAACTCCTAGAGTTCACCGAAATTCATGTGCATCGAGTCAGTGATGCCATCCTCATCCTCTGTCATCATTTTCTCCTCCTGCCCCCATTCCCTCCCAACATAAGGATCTTTTCCAATGAATCAACTCTTAGCATGAGGTGGCCAAAGTATTGGAGTTTCAGCTTTAGCATTAGTCCTTCCAATGAAAACCCAGGACTGATCTCCTTTAGGATGGACTGGTTGGATCTCCTTGCAGTCCAAGTCACTCTCAAGAGTCTTCTCCAACACCACAGTTCAAAAGCATCAATTCTTTGGTTCTCAGCTTTCTTCACAGTCCAACTCACATCCATACATGACCACTGGAAAAACCATAGCCTTGACTAGAAGGGCCTTTGTTGGCAAAGTAATGTCTCTGCTTTTTAATATGCTATCTAGGTTGGTCATAACTTTCCTTCCACGGAGTGAGCGTCTTTTAATTTCATGGCTGCAATCAGCATCTGCAGTGATTTTGGAGCCAAAAAAAATAAAGTCTGACACTGTTTCCTCATCTATTTGCCATGAAGTGATGGGACCAGATGCCACGATCTCAGTTTTCTGAATGTTGAGCTTTAAGCCAATTTTTCACCCTCCTCTTTCACTTTCATCAAGAGGCTTTTGAGTTCCTCTTCACTTTCTGCCATACGGGTGGTGTCATCTGCATATCTGAGGTTATTGATGTTTCTCCTGGCAATCTTGATTCCAGCTTGTGCTTCTTCCAGCCTAGCGTTTCTCATGATGTACTCTGCGTATAAGTTAAATAAGCAGGGTGTCAATACACAGCCTTGACATACTCCTTTTCCTATTTGGACCAATCTGCTGTTCCATGTCCAGTTCTAACTGTTGCTTCCTGACCTGCATATAGGTCTCTCAGGCGGCAGTTCAGGTGGTCTGGTATTCCCATCTCTTTCAGAATTTTCCACAGTTTAATGTGATCCACAAAGTCCAAGGCTTTGGCATAGTCAATAAAGCAGAAATAGATGTTTTTCTGGAAATTTCTTGCTTTTTCAATGATCCTGTGGATGTTGGCAATTTGATCTCTGGTTCCTCTGCCTTTTCTAAAACCAACTTGTTCATCTGGAAGTTCATGGTTCACGTATTACTGAAGCCTGGCTTGGAGAATTTTAAGCATTATTTTACTAGCATGTGAGATGAGTGCAATCAGGTAGACAAGCTGCATTTTCTTGTATAAAGTCAGTGATGAGATGGTAATAGTCTAGTAGTATAACTATAGTGGAACTCCATCCACATGGAAACCTAAGGCCAAGGAAAAGAAATTCTTCTCCTATATTACATTAAGTTGTATTTCATTAATCATTTTGACTCAAGTATCAGACTTCTGCTTGACCAAAGTTGTAGATGCCGTTTCCAGGGAAGAATATAAGTGTTTTCTCAGGACAGTCCACATGCATGACTAATAGCTGCCTCATGTTGATATTTTTAGAAATGCCATCTCCAATATGTGCCAATTTGTACTCCACACAAGCCACTACACTTTGATCTGAAAATTCATTGACTTTTGTTATTTCTTAGTATAAATAAAAGCTTGTTATATTTCTCCAGCATAGATCCTCCGAGGCTATGCAAGTAGATTGAATGATAGTTACATTAGGAATCCAAGATTTTCATGTAAGTCAACCTCAATATCAGGTTTCTAGGGAGATATTTTAAAATTACAGTCTTAGTCTGCTGAACTGCCACAACAAAATATTAAAGAGTGGGTGATTTAAACAATAGAAATTTATTTCTCCTAGTTGTGCAAGTTGGAAGTCTAAGATCCAAGTGCCTGTAGATTTGGCTTTTCCGGAGGTCTCTTTGCTTGGCTTGTAGATGAATGCTTTTTTATTGGGTCCCAGTAATACTGAACTTGAACTTGGAAATACTTGCTGACACACAAAAAATCCAATCTACTGACTGAGTTGGGTTGAAGGAAAATATAGAGTTTACTGCAGGGCACCAAGCAAGGAGAAGGGGCAAATAATTCTTAAGAGACCAAAACTCCCTAAGGCTTTTCACAGAATGGTGTTAAAGGCGATGTAATAACCTCAGATATGCAGATGACACTACCCTTATGGCAGAAAGTGAAGAGGAACTCAAAAGCCTCTTGATGAAAGGGAAAGAGGAGAGTGAAAAGGTTGGCTTGAAGCTCAACATTCAGAAAACAAAGATCATGGCATCTGGTCCCATCACTTCATGGGAAATAGATGGAAAAACAGTGGAAACAGTGTCAGACTTTATTTTTTGGGGCTCCAAAATCACTGCAGATGCTGATTGCAGCCAGGAAATTAAAAGACGCTTACTCCTTGGAAGGAAAGTTATGACCAACCTTGATAGTTTATTAAAAAGCAGAGACATTACTTTGCCAACCAAGGTCCGTCTAATCAAGGCTATGGTTTTCCCCATGGTCATGTATGGATGTGAGAGTTGGACTGTGAAGAAAGCTGATCGCCGAAGAATCGATGCTTTTGAACTGTGGTGTTGGAGAAGACTCTTGAGAGTCCCTTATACTGCAAGGAGATCCAACCAGTCCATTCTAAAGGAGATCAATCCTGGATGTTCATTGGAGGGACTGATGCTAAAGCTGAAACTGCAATACTTTGGCCACCTCATGCGACGAGTTGACTCACTGGAAAAGACTCTGATGCTGGGAAAGGTTGGGGGCGGGAGGAGAAGGGGATGACGGAGAATGAGATGGCTGGATGGCATCACTGACTCTGTGGACATGAGTTTGCGTGTACTCCGGGAGTTGGTGATGGACAGGGAGGCCTGGCGTGCTGTGATTCATGGGGTCGCGGAGAGTCGGACATGACTGAGCGACTGAACTGAACTGAACTGAAGGAAGGGGGTTGCAGGGTACATGATCAGATCATGCACAATTCTCAGATTGGTGGCCATCAAGGTGATGTTTTGAATACCACCATTCTTCTGATTTCAACTGGTAGGGTCTACTTGCTTGAGGTCGGCACTTTTCATCTGGTGGGTATCTGATTCCTGAAAAACAAGCTGCGAATGTGTGTCAGACCGTATAAAGGAGGTCTGACATATATCTGTCAGGAAACTGGAAGTTCAGTGACTCTGCTATGTGGCTAAATTGTTGCCAGTTTCCTTGCCTAACAGCTGTCCTTTGTTTCCACATCTTCTCATTTGGTAATGATAATTCTTGAATCAGCCTTTGGAAACTCAGGGCAGGCCTGGAACACTAAAGCAAAAGCTTTCATTTCAAAATACAGGGATGTGGGGGCTTGAATACACTTTCAGTAACATTACCTTTTTATGTGCATGTTTTTTCTACTTCTTATAAAGATACCAGTCATCCGGAATTAGGGTCCTACTATAATAATTTAACCTTTATTACCTCCTTCAAAGCCCCATCTCCAAATACAGTCATTTTGGGGGTTAGGACTTCAATATATGAATTGTGAGGGGAACACAATTCTGTCCGTAACATAGTGTCCAAAAATTAAGATACTTTGTAAGTAAAAAGACCAGAATTTTTACATTAAATTTAAAATTTTTTTGATTTTATAAATTTCATAACTCCATTGTGGCAGGAGGCATTATGAATTTCTGGATGAAATCAGGAACTTCCAGGATTTACCAACTGAATTGTATCTTACTGGAAATGTGTACTTGGTTTAGAAGTTGTGCTTGTCATTATCAGGATGTAGAAAGCCAAAAAACTCAATAGAAAAATATCTCATTATGCCAAACTGGCTCCAAATCTACCAAATTTTGAATAGAAGTGAAACATCAGTTTTTGAGAAAATTATCTAAGACAAAATGTGTTACCTACAAACTAATGCTTAATGTTTCCAGAGCAAATGTTCAATAGAAACTGAGGAAGCAGTTGGAAAAATTCTTGATTTAATATTTTCCAAAATGTAATTCTATTGCTGTAGAAAGAAATAAATTTACCAAAAAAAGGTTAAATTCTGTTTAGTATGTACTCTGTGATGGCTGGAGTTTGGCAGAGAAGAAATAACTCCTCCTATCGATCATTGCTATATACTTTGTACTTCATCTAACATATAATTTAATTTAAAGGCTTTATAAGATCCAGGTAAAGCACATGTGGTAAAAAAAATCTGGTGATATTCACTTTATAAGAGGTGAAGATGCAGGTGTCAGGTTGTTATATCCCACTAGGAATGCTACACTTGATCACTTAGGTCAGTCAATGATGCTTAGTATTAGTATTAAAAGTAACTTTTCCTTTATCAATGAAGCATCAAAAAAAGTCCTACTAATTACTAATTTGATTTTTAATTTTTTTTTTTTTTTGCCATTTGCTATTTCCTTGCTAATTTGGGTCTGACTCTTTGCGACCCCATGGACTGTAGTCTACCAGGCTCCTCCATCCATGGAATTTTCCAGGCAAGAGTACTGGAGTGGGTTGCCATTTCCTCTCCAGGGTATCTTCCAGACCCATGAATGAAACCCGGGTCTCCTGCATTGCAAGCAGATGCTTTACCATCTGAGTCACCAGGGTTTTACCTCTCTCATTAAAGTTCCTTAGAAATGTCTTATTTTTGTGCTTTTTGCTTTGTGCCCCCCTTTCATTCTTAGTTTAGTTAGCCATTACTGTGTTAGTTACATAGTGCTTATTAACTGTAAACCAAAACAGTTATGGTTTAGACAATACACATTTATTACTTCACAGTGTTTATGATCAGGAGGCACCAAGTATAGGTGTTCCAGGCACAAGGTGTCTCATGGCTTTGCAAAGAGAGTGTTGGTTAGGTTTGTTGTCTCATCTAAAAGCTTGACTACGTAAGGACCCACTTCCAAGCTTATCATAGGGTTGGTGTTCTTCACTCAGAGCTAGCGGTTAAGTTCCCTTCGTTGCTTTCTTTGAGCCTCTCTACAGAACAGCTCACAGGTGGCAGCTAGCTTCCTTCAGAAGTGATCCAAGAGATCATGAAAGAGTGTGTTCAAACTGAAGTCACAGTAATGCTCAAACCTAAACTCAGAAACGCCATCTTATCACCTCCTGAATTCATTCAAATTGAATCACCAAACCTAGCCCATACTCAAGACTAGACAAGCATACAAGACTATTAATGCTAGGAGGTAGGGACCATTTGGGCATTATTTGAGTGGTTTCTTAACATAAGCAATTAGTCGGTTATTTTTTCTTGAAGTATTGCTTATTTACTAGTTCTTATATGGTATTTTTGTTTTCTAATTCATACATTTCTTCTATATAATTTCCTGCCTTCACTTGTTATTTTCTCTTGTTATTTTTTCCAATCTTTTCAGTAGGATCTTTAATTTATATGATTTTATCTTTTATTTTTATGGATATGAATATTTAAAGATGTGAGGATCTCTTCTGCTTGCTACTTTAATTTATCCCATATATGTTATCTTGTATACTCTTATCCATGTTTCTTCATTATCATCATTGTATAAAAATCTGCTCCAGTGAAACTGTTTTTTGCACAATCCCCACCTATCTCTTCTCTATTGTAGGCTTATAAAAGTTCCATTCTGGTGTAGCATATTTATTTTATTATTTACGTATAAAGTGAAAGTTGTAGAATTCTTTCTCCATTTCAAGTTGTAATTGGGAATTTTGGGTCAAGTGACCATATGTTCCATTTTTGTCCTAGACAGTCTTGCTCCATGGCTATTCCAGTGTAGCTATTCTCAGCACCTCCTTTTTGCCAATAAATGATATTTTTTTTACATCCAAGAGTATGCAATTGTACCAAAAATGGATTTTATTTGCCTTCTTGAAGGGTGTGTGTGTGTGTGTGTGTGTGTGTGTGTGTGTGTGTATTTATAAAGAGAGAGAGTCTAACTTATGCAGGTACTAATTTCTTATAAAAATATAGAATCCCCCAAAATCTTTGGACAGTTTCAAAATAAGAAAACTTTCAATAAATCATTTTCTGAGTAACATTTGATGCCTTTTTAAAGAGAATTAATTAAAATTAATTTAGACTCTGCCCTGATTGGATATTCTTTGTCACTGGTGAGTTCTAACATAAGTGATAGTGTAACAAGATGACTGAGGCCATCAAATGAGACTCTGAAAGCCTTGGGTTTGAGAAGAACCGATTTTGCAAATATCCTTTTTCCTTTTCAGCGCTGAGAATTAGTTTCCTATGTTATAAAAGTGCAATAACTTCATAGGATTGTTGTGAGAGTTAAGTACCCAGTAGATAACAGAAGATTAGTAATGTATAGTTATTAGCTTTAACTCTTAATTATGTTGAATCAAAATCCTTTTTTGGAGCACCTTGATTTGAGGGATTTTGGATTTTAATAGAAAGTAAATGCTTGCAAATGGAGTTTTGTTCTGTGTTAATAGTTTACACTGATAGAGAAATTTTAAAAGGCACAGAAACTACTAGAACATGAAAAATGTAAACATTATGTATAAAAAGGCATGAAAAATTCATGTTACATAGAAAAAGGGAATCGACACACATTTTAAAGACAATAAATTAATATAGTAAAATCTAAAATTTAGTTAAACAAGTATTGATCCAGTAGGAGAAAATGGGAAAAGTTTTAACTAGAGATTTTGCAAAAGCAAAAAGCAAGCCATAAATTGTAGCACATGACAAATAGATACATATAATATTTAAATATTAATAATGAAAATCTAGTGTGTAAGCAGAACCATGCATGCTATTTTTCAGCTGTAATACTTATAATATTTAGAGTTAAATAGCAATACTAAAAATAGTTTTCTTTTTAGGATGCAGAGAGTAAACCTACTTAAATCCTAGTGACAGTAAAAATAACTACAGCTGGTGTGAGAACTATAACCCTTTCAAAAACTTCATTTACTATTATTGACTTCATAATTTAATGTGAAGATTTCATCTTAAAACTATAACCAGAAAATATAATTAAGATATATGTGTAAACAGAAATATTGATCTCCAAGTTAAATAATAGTGAAATATTTAGAATCCAAATTACCAAAACAAGAGAAGATAAAGTATTATTTTGTTAGAGAAATGAAATAGAATATAATTTTAGTGTAGTTAAAAATTTGCTATTGTGGTAAAAATACTCACAATGTGATTGTAAATGAAAGAGAATTATGCATATCTCTATGTAGAGTGAGGTCTGAATTCTTAGCAATGTATATGCTATCATTCACATATATTACACTCACATTAAAAAAAAAGACTGAGGGAATAATATAATAGAATGTTCATAATTGTTATTCTCTTTGGCATTTGTGAAATGATTTTTAAACTGTTTTCTTCCATAGTGTTACCCTCCTATTTCTCCTCAGATGATTCCTTAGGTTCTATATGAATGCCCTTTCCTTTCTCTTCTTCTTTTAGCTCACCTTTTACTTGTAGGTAAGGCTGCTTATTGGCAGCATAACCTAGGAAAACTACCAAATTAAGGCTATAAGTTGCTAAAATGATTTTCAACTTAAACTAATGGAAAAATTATGAGTAGATATGTTTCCCTTTCCAAGTTTCTAGGCTTTTTTGATGGAACAATGAAACTGGGAGAATTTGGTGAGGTAATTCAGACCTATGAACATTTCCTTTCCTACTCTAACTACGAACGTGTCACAGATGATATAATGAATCAGCAGAAAGTGAAAATTCTTGTTTCCCAACTCTTCACAATACACCTCAATTCACAGTCTTCATGATATCATTTAATGATTACTGAAGACTGAATGCCAGATGACTTTGTGAGGTAGTACTCTTCCAGGAATTGATGTTTTATTCATTTGCATGAAACTTACTCTCATTATAACATTTGCAATACCAGGAGAGGGGTTCTCCTGGATGAGGCAGCTGAGAATTTGGGCTGTCAGTTTTCTCTTAAAACTACTAAAATTATATTATTGATACACTCCATTTTTGTTATCAAAGAAAATCAAAACTCCTACAGTTTACAAAAATTGTATCACATAAAATCAAATAGTACCAGAGGATCAGTTCAGTTCAGTTCAGTCACTCAGTCGTGTCCGACTCTCCGCGACCCCATGAATCACAGCACGCCAGGCCTCCCTGTCCATCACCAACTCCCGGAGCTCACTCAAACTCCTGTCCACAGAGTCGGTGATGCCAGAGGATGGAGGAGGGAAAAATGAGGTCTTTAATCAAAATGAAAAGTGAAAGTGTTGCTCACTCAGTCGTGCCCAGCTTTTTGCAACCCCATGTACAGTAGACCGCCAGACTCCTCTGTCCATGGAATTTTCCAGGCAAAATATTGTAGTGGGTTGCCATTTCCCTCTCCAAGGGATCTTGCTGACCCAGGGATTGAACCTATGTCTCCCATGTCTCCTGCATTGCAGGCAGATTCTTTACCATCTGAACCACCAGGGAAGCCCCTTTAAACAAAAGACATAGTCAAAAGACTAATCGAAGTCTTTAATCTGTTAAGCAAGAGGAGAAAGTTCTAGAGATATACTCTACAAGATTGTAGAAATAGTTAACAAAACTGTACTGCACATTTAATTTCTTAAGAGGGTAGATCTCATATTGTGTTCTTATCAAAATAAAATGAATTTAAAATAATAAAACAGAGATAATTATATCATAAATATATAATTTCTGACAGTCAACATAAGATTGTACAGCAAGGTAGTAAGTTAGAGAGACAGCCATGCTCAAGAGGAAAAAAAAAGTCCTAAATTCTTTTCACTTCAAGTTAAATATATTAAAAATCAAATGATTATTTTGTTGGACAAAATTCTATAATGACCCTCAACGACCATTGTAGCATCTTCTCCCTCTTGAGTGTTGTTATGAATTTTGTATGTAAGCAGATGAATACCAGATGTTAACTGAGAAGTCAGTAGATCAAAAAACGTCACAGAAGACTTGAGGACTTCTTTGACTTATCATGGCTCAGTGGTAAAAGATCCACCTGTGAATGCAAGAGATGCAGGAGGTGTGGGTTCGATCACTGGGTCAGGAAGATCTCCTGGAAGAGGAAGCAGCAACCCAATCCAGTATTCTTGCCTGAAAAATCCCATAGACAAAGAAGCCTAGCAGGCTACATACCATGGGGTTGCAAAGAGTCAGACAAAACTGAGTGATTGAGCACACAATACCTTTGCCTAAACAACCACGAAGTCATGTAGTCCCACACAAACAAAGAAACCATCTTTGAGAGGAGCAGGATATGAGGAGAAATATTAAAGATGAACATTTTTACACAGAGAGAACTAACATTACTTAAAGTGACTATATTGTTTTTACTTAAAATTAAAAATTCTGTATATTCAAAATTTTAAGTAATCAATTTTTGTTTTCACATAAAATAGTACTTAGGTGTTTTAGATTCTAATAGCATATTTTTTTTAATTTTGAATAACTTTTTGTTTCATTTATTCTGATAACATACTGCAGTCAAAGTGTAAGCAATAATGTCAATATTTTGCCCTATGTAGAAGACACTAATCTGAGCAAGTAACTACTTGAAAATCATCATTGCATTACTTGATTATAGGTAGTTGATACATTTTCTAATTTTCTAATTTGCTATAGAGAAGACTGAAAAGTCAATCAAATTTAGTTGCAGTCAGTCTTCAAGCCTTTTTTTTTTTTTTTCTTTTTAATTTTTCCTGAACAGAGGTAGTAAGATGTCTAGTTTCTAATTCCATTGGCATCTGGAATAAGCCTGGAGCTCTGCAGCTCATTAGAGTGCTGGACTAGCTTGGGAGATTTTTTTTCCCCTTGTTTCTTGATACTAAGTTCAAGTGTTCATATTTCTCATCTTGTCAGTATTGGCATAATAGGTACTTCCAAATCTGGAGTTTTGGAAGGTAACCAGGAAGGTTTTTTATTTAATTAACAATAGAACATTTCATAGATTATCACTGAAAAAGATGTTATTCCATCTATCCTGTTAACCTGAAATGAAGACCTCAATATTTTCGTTTTTCTTCTTTTCTTTTTTCCTTTTTATACTTTTGGTGTATGTTTGTGAATGCTGAGGAATTCAAAGAAAAATAGGAGGCAGAAAACTCATATTGTTTCCATATCTGATGATTCTTTATTAAAAAAAAGAGTAGAATATAAAATCAGACCCTAATATACTGAAATGAATTTGAGAATAGTTAACTTGTGTAACAAAAGTAACTTTTGTGTTGATTCACAATAACTATCCACTACTGTATTTTCAAATCTTAGTCCCAGATAGAATTTATTTCAATCCCTGGAAGATAGAACTGAAGAAAATATGATTCCATTTATATTCTAAGGATGATTCAGTTATTCAATCAGGAAGACCATTATGTTGAGATGTATGTTTTACACATCTATTTATTAAAAGTTATTTTCCATCTACGTTCCAAATATCCAATTATTTATATAGATAAGAGATTTATATTTTTAAAGTTGCAACTTATATTTTAAAATAAGTTAAATTTCTCCATACTTTAATATCAGTTGGTTTCATCATTCAATTCCAATGAACAATTTCATACCTTAATTGACAAGTGGTTGATTTTGTATTCAGAATTCATCTCAACAATATAAATACATTCTAAAAATTGATATGTATGTTAAAAAAAAATAAGGGCCACCAAAGATTGTCCTAGCACATAGATGCCTTGATCCATTCATTGGCAAAATGAATATTTTGTCCTATTACCATATACAGTGAAAATAATCTGTAAGCATTAATGCATTGAAATTTTCTCCAAGTTTGATTAGATGATTGTGGTATAGATGTGGATGTTAGAAAGAAGATATACACAGACGAAGTATGAGTAGAATTCATCTATATATCCATGACAAATGAAAAAGAATGAATCATATGCTAATAAAAATATGAATAAAGCTTAAAGAAAAACAACAAGAAATATCAACCATAATAAGAAAGTGAGTTGGCCTAGATTCTTTCCCCTTCCTCACCACCTGTCATATTCGATTATAATTTTCTATTCCCTAAACATTCTCACATCAGCCTCCATTTATTTTCCATCTATAATTTGCCAATTTTAAGGTATCCTGACATTTCCTGTCATGAATGAATTTAGCTTAAGATTAAATTTAGATAATATATATATGAAGTAAATGATTTTTGGGATTTTGCAAATCAACAATATAGGACATTGACAAATGAAAGGAAAGACAAAATTTGAACCATATGATTTCTCTAATTTACTAACTAAACACAATTTCTAGGCAAAAGCCCAAAGAGGTGAGATTCAGTTGTAAAGGCTAACTGTATTTATTAATTGAAGAAACAGAATTCAGAGTGTACGGAAGTCAAGATGACTAAAATTCACAGGGCAGACCTCACATCGAACAGACAGACACACACACAAAGAGAGAAAGAAAAAACACTGAAGTTATACAGTATCCCAAGTATATAGCTGAGTGCACAACAGCACATGTTTACGAGAAAAATAGATCCAGGAAAAGATCACCAGAGGTGACCAGGTAGAATAAACCTGAAAATGATGTGTGGTAAAGAATCATTCAAATTCTCTCCAGTCACAATGGAAATATATGCTAACACACACTCTTTTGACTGCTGCTGCTGCTGCTAAGTCACTTCAGTCGTGTCCGACTCTTTGTGACCCCATAGACAGAAGCCCATCAGGCTCCCCTGTCCCTGGGATTCTCCAGGCAAGAACACTGGAGTGGGTTGCCATTTCCTTCTCCAATGTGTGAAAGTGAAAAGTGAAAGTGAAGTCGCTCAGTCGTGTCCGACCGTTAGCGACCCCACGGACTGCAGCCTACCAGGCTCCTCCATCCATGGGATTTTCTAGGCAAGAGTACTGGAGTGGCTTGCCATTGCCTTCTCCGACTCTTTTGACTAGAGTTCATAAAAGATTATTCCCTCTTGTAGTGAGGCCAGGTTAGCTCTAGAGGGAAGACTATCCAGACTTTCCTAAGAAAGCTTGAAAGCAAAACTCAAAAGGTAGAAACTGTTCCCAAATAACTCAGCTACATTCCACAGCAAAGGGAGAAATATTTGTGTTCAGTCACTCAGTTGTGTCTGACTCTTTGTGACCCCATGGACTGTAGCCTGTCAGACTCCTCTGTCCATGGAATACTGTATATAAAGTATTCTAAATATAAAGAATACTAGATTGGGCTGCCATTTCCTACTCTAGGAGATCTTCTCGACCCAGGGGTCGAACTGAGACTTCTGTGTTTCCTGCTTGGCAGGCAGATACTTGACCACTGCCCCAGCTGGGAAGCCCCAGAAATATTTATAGGAGTGCAGAAAATTCCAGCAACCAATCAAATAAAAAAAAACAGGTATGCAAAGAAGCAGAAAAATGTAATGCGTAATAAGAAGAATCATCAATCAATTGAACAATATTCCAGTAAGGTACATATGATAGAACTGGTAGAAAAGGACAAGAAATCATACATGGTATGTGGAAAATATGTTCTATATGTTCATAAAGTAGTGTGTAAAGATAATGTAGAGAAAAAAGATAAAACAGAGATCCAAAATAAAAGCCTTGAGATGTTCTTTAGATTTAAAATTAAAAGTACACTGAGTTGAATTAGGAGAAGCTTCCCTGGTGGCTTGTATGGTAAAGGATCCACCTGCAATACAGGATCAGTCCCTGGCTCTGGAAGATCCCCTGGAGAAGGGAATGGCAACCCACTCCAGTATCCTTCCTGGAGAATTTCATCGACAAGGAGCCTGGTGGGCTACAATTCATGGGTTCTCAAAAGAGTTGGGACACGACTGAATGACTTTCACTTTCAGATAATATAAAAGAAAAATATTGCTTGGTTTAAATATATCATAATAAAGAAACTAGAAAATGACATGCAGATTTTTAAGTGTCTGGAAAGAATAAACAGAGTACCAGTGAATTACGAGCCATCAAATGGCTCAATGTAAGTGTAACTCAGTTATCAAGGAAAGAGGTGGGAGGATCAGAGAAAATATTTGGAAAAAAAAACAGATTTTTTTTTTTCCAAATCTGAGAGAAATTAGGTTAATAAACCCAATGTTCCAAGAAACTCAGTTAATATTAAGAGTAGTTAAGAAGTAAAAAGCAGTACCTAGGGATATCATAATCATATGGCTTAAAGCCAGTGATAATAGAAAATGCTTTAGAGCTGTGAGAAAAAAAAAAAAATATGTACATAGGAATGGAAATAAGAATGAGAGCAGATATATTGTCAACAACAATTCAAATCAGAAAAAGGGAAAAGTATCTTAAAAGTACTGAAAAATTGTTAACCTGAAGTGTTATTTCAGCAAAATATACTTTGAAATGAAGCCAGAGTAAAGACCTGTGAGATATATGATATGATAGATCATCAGTGTCACTATAAGAAATGTTAAAGAAAGTCCTTAAGGCAGAAGGAAAATAATGATAAATGGAAATGTTAGTCTATAGAAAGAATAAAAATATGAAAATGATCATATGCAGTTAAATAAAATGCTTTTTTATTTTTAAAATTACCCTGAATGATAATTGTTTTAAGAAAAATGAATAATAAAGTATTGTGGGATTTATAACATATATAGAAGTAAAATACAAGAACACAATAGCATGATAGGAAGGAGGAAATGGAAGTATACTGTTTTAGATTTTGCATTATACAGAAAATTGTACAGTTTTATTTGAAGGGAGATTATGAGACATTAAAATATATACTTTAAATTCTAAAACAACCATTAAAATAATAAAACATAGTTATAGACAATATGTCAAAAATGAGATAAAATGGAATCATTAAAATGAATTCAGTTTAGAAAAAGAGAAAAATGGGAATAAAGTACAAAATGGGAAAAAATAAATATACAAATAATAGATTTAAGCTAACTCCATCAACAATTTAATCAAATATAAAGGATCTGTATTCTTAGTCACTCAGTTGTGTCCAACTCTTTGCAACCCCATGGACTGTAGCTTGTCAGGCTCCGTTGTCCATGGAATTCTCTAGGTAGGAATACTGGAGTGGGTTGCCATTTCATTCTCCAATAAAGGATCTAAACACCCTCAATTAAAATTTAGAAACTGTTGGAATGGATAAAAAAGACCCAAGTGTATGATGTCTATAAGAAACCCAATAAAAATTTAAGACACAGTTTAGTAAAAATGAAATGACCAGAAAAAATATTTTGCACAAACTCTGATCATAAGAAACCTGGGCTAATATCAAGTTTCCTTTCTGTATTTTTTCTCCTGAACCTTAGTTAGATCATCTTTATCTCAATTATTCCTGCTGTTTTACCCCTAGAATTCTTTTTGCAAAAGAAATTTTAAGATGCATTTTGATCATGGTTGTAGAATTGCTAAGTAAATTCCTGCAAACATAAAAAATATATATTGAGATCTGATTCTCATAGATTTACTTCCTTTCCATTTAAGTCCTTTAGCTTACATTAGTGCCATGTTGGCTAAATATTTACTGAATAACAAATCCTCTCCATTATATGTAAGATACAATTTAAAGTTACATGTACAACCTTGGCTGATTTATGTCAATGTATGGCAAAAACCACCAGAATATTGTAATTAGCCTCCAATTAAAATAATAAATAAATTAAAAAATTAAGTTAGTAACTCCTTACAGTAGAAGACAATGACACGTTTCTTGAAAGTTTGTATTTGAAGAATGTGATTTCATTCCAAGCAAATATAATCAAAAAGACTGATTGTAAGTTATAAATTTTGAGCTAGATGGTAATATTTGAGCAGAACATCAACAGAAGAGGAAGAATATTTGAGAAAGAGGAATTGTACTGCTGAAAGTTTGCCAGGCACAAAAATTTTATTCTTTCTTTTTCTTTCTTATTTATTTTTATATCAATGTGGAAATATGAGTAGGTAAATTGACTAGAAGAAAAAGGGACTGTGTCATGAAGATATAGGAAACAGGATTTGGATATGAATTAAGAAAGAATAAAACTTTAAAGCCAAACAGAAGTGCAAATGCTATTTTAAAAGAAATTGGAAATCATAGGTTTATTTTGGCAAGGAAGCTATAAAATCACATAGTTGTTTTCACAGGATTAGTCAGGAAGTTATGAGATAAATTTTTTTGCAATTCTGTTATTAGTCGTTCATTTATTTGGGTTACACATAGAATGTTAACTTCAGATAGACTACATGCTTTAAAAAATGTCTTTTTTTTAATTATAAAATTCTAAAAGGGAAGAAAATTTTTTAAAAAAGGAAATCCTGTCATGTTTTATTTTTAAATAGACTTTACCTTTCAGAATAGTCTCAGATTTAATGTGAAATTGAGTTTCCATATACCCCACACCCAGTTTTTACTATTTGTTGTTGTTCAGTCACTCAGTCGTGTCCAACTCTGTGACCCCACGTACGCCCGGCTTCCTTGTCCTTCGCCATCTCACAGAACTTGCTCAAATAGTTTCCACTATTAACACTTTACAATACTGTGGTTCATTTGTTGCAATTAATGAACCAGTATTGACACATAATTATTATTTTCTTAGTTACTATTTTTTAATTTTTAAAATTTGTAATTGAAGGATAATTGCCTTACAATACGTTGGTTTCTGCTATATATCAACATTAATTAGCCATAGGCATGCATATGTCCCCTCCCTCTTGAACCTCCCTCCTACCCCTGACCCCTTCCCACCCCTCTAGGTCATCACAGAGCACTAGGTTGAGTTCCCTGTGTTATACATCAAATTTTCACTAGCTTTTTACACATGGTAATGTATACATGTCAAAGCTACTCTCCCAATTCTTCCCGCCCTTTCCTTCTCCTGCTTTTAACACATCATCATTACCTAATGTGCAAAATTAATTGATATTTCTTTAATTTCTAACATCTTTTTGTACACCAGAATCCCTTCCATAGGACCACACTATATTTTGTTGTCATGTCTCTTTAGTTTGCTCTTGGAGGTTTTTGGTGACACTGATAAGTTTGAAAATACTGGTCCAATGTTTATACAATGCCCTTCTGTTGGAGATTATCTGACATTTCCCTCTCATTTGGGAATAGGATTTGGGGTTCCAAAGAAGATTGGAAAGGTGATTTTTTTTTTTTTTACTGTTCAAAGGTACATAGTATGAACATGACTTATGACTCCTTATGTTGGCCTTGACCACCAGACTGACATAGAATTTTTCAGAATTATCCACTGTAAATTTACTCTCTCCCAGCCCTTCCTATACTATACTTTTTGGAAAGCAGTCACTCACAGATATAGCCAACACTTAAGTTGTAGAGAAGTATACTGACTCTCCATTTTTCCTTCCTCACAATATAAAAAGCTCTAGGTTCATCTTGTATATGTCCTAAGTCAGTCTCAGGATCAGCTATTAATCTAAAGTGCCCTGGTTTGTTTTTCTAAAGAAGGGTGTCAGAAACTAAAATTAGGTAATAAAGATGACAGTTGCTACTGGGATTCTGTTGGTTCTAAGCCCTCTTAGCTGACAGAGCAAAGGAATATATGTGTGAATCCTAACATATGTATATATATATATATTTATATATATATTTCTATATATAATTAACTGTGTCTCCTTTGTCCATAAAATCCTCTAGGCAAGAATACTGTAGTGGATAGCTACTCTCTTCTCCAGGGGATTTTCCCAACCCAGGGATTGAACTCAGGTCTCCTGCACTGCAGGCAAATTCTTTACTGTCTGAACCATCAAAGAAGCCATAATATTATATAGAGTACATTTAAAATGTCAAAGAAAGATATTACTTTTTTTTAGGAAAAATTTGTGAAATTTGGAAAAATCTATTTTATAACTCTTTTTATAAATAACCTCTTTTATATGTGGGAAACTTTTAAATCGCTGATCCAAATTCTTTAATGATTATGACATTATTTAGGCCTTCTCTTTCTTCTTCAGTTTTAGAAAATTATATTTTCCATTTTACCTTTTTGCATAAGAATGTGTAAATATTTCTTTAGCATCTTCTTGTATTTTTAAGCATCTATTCATTTAAAATTAGCATTTCAATTTCAACTTCCAATATTGTTTATCATTGACCTGCCCATTATATATTTTTTCTGTATCAATCTTGCCAGAGTATTACACAAGTTTCAGTGTTCAAAAAAAGGGACAACAAAAACCTAACTGGTAACTTTATTATATATTTTATCTAAATCTGTTCTGTTTTTCTTATTGTCTGTTTTATTCCATCTTTCTGGATTGAACTTTAACTCAGTCTTCAGCATCTATTTTCAGTCATGTCTTACTAGCTGTAAATTTTGCTTTAAGTACTATTTATAGAATCATTTTAATATGTAATCTTTTAATATAATTTACTTCTAAATAAATATCTATATATAATTGATTTATAATATTATATTAGTATCAGGTGTGTAGCATAGTTATTCAAATTTTTTATAGATTATAGTTCATTTAAAGGTATTATAACATATTGGCTATATTATCTGTGCTATAAAGTATATCCTCATAGCTTATTTTTTTATATGTAGTACATTTTACCTGTAAATCTGCTACCTTCATTTGCCCATCCCCCCTTTCTTCTCCCTACTAGTAACCACTAAGTTGTTCTCTGTATCTGTGACTGTTTATTTTGTTATATTCAATCATCTATTTGGAAACCATCAGCAAATTGAAAAGTCACCTACAGGATGGGCCTGTGAGATAATTGCAATGAACCTTGAATAATATGTTTTGGCTGAAGTGTGTGTGTGTGTGTGTGTGTGTGTGTATGTGAAGAAGTAGAAGTGAGATACTAGGAGGAGGCACCACCTAATAGTGGTAACAGTAGTGTACCATAAAGCCTGATGGGAAAAATCATAGGAGTATACCTATTGACATACTGAGTAGTACTTGTCTTTACATTTAATGGGAAAACAATAAAATATTTTTAACAAGGATGTGAAACAGTCAAGACTTCACTGTGTACAAAATTTGGAATAGCTTATTAACTGACAGAAATGCTATTTAAGAATACATTTGATACAGTAAGGACAGAAACAAAGCTTGTTTGAAACAAGTTTTCAAACTTGAAAACTGAAATTTTCAAGACGTCATGAAGATGAACTCTATAGAAATTGTCAACAGTTTAAATTTTGGGAGAGAGGATTGAAGAAATGAAGACAAATCAATCTGAGATCTGGAATTCGTGATGTATTAAATATTCACCAACTTATAAAACTGTAGAGAAGCAATTTGAAGAAACAATCACATATACCAAACAGAGACACATGGTCCCACACCTATACAGGCTTTGTCCTTGTTGCATTTTATGGGTAGAATATCAAATAAATATCCATATTAATATATAAGAATGGGTTTTGTAGCTGTGTTTTCTATTAAGCAGTTTCTCTTATGAAAATACTACCAATTTTTTTTAGGAGAACAGATTGGTCCATTATGGAAAATTGTTGAATTCAGATAGCTATGTAGTATTGGAAAATTTTTAAATACATATTTAAATCTGAAGTTTTCTTTTCCTTTCTTCTTGTTCTTTTTAATTAATTTATTTTTTGGTTAAGAGGAAAGGTGATGACTTTAGTCTTGACCAGTTGAGTTTGAAATGTCTGGAAGCATGCATAGGGTTTCTACAATCAAAAATTTTCTCTCATACAATTATCAAGGATTGTAAAAAAATGAAAGAGATGTGTAAAATATTTATTTTTCTATGTTGAGTAAGGAATGATAGAGGGGTAAGAAAGGGATTTGGAAAAGGTAATTGATGTAGTTTTTATTTTATTTAATATTTATAAAATCGTCTTCTATGACTAAAGTTTGAGATATATATTTACCTATTCCCATGAATCCAAGCCATAATCAAGGATTATATAAGCCAGACTTTACTCTTTCTTTGCTGGTGTTACATAAAAGTATAGGTAAAGATGAAGTACTCTGATTTTAGTAACGAAAATTTTATCAGGATAGTTAAAATCACTAGTTTCACTGTCTCTTATTTTGTTTTGTGTTTTCACAACATTTTAGTAAAATATATATCACTAATTCACACATTTTGCTTCTGTCAGGTCCATACCACTTCTATTCTTTATTGTGCCCATCTTTGCATGAAATATTCCTTTGGTATCTCTAATTATTTTGAAAAGAACTCTAGTCTTTCCCATTATAATGTTTTCATCTATTCCTTTGCACTGGTCACTGAGGAAGACTTTTTTTATTGCTCCTTGCTATATTTTGGAACTAGCATTCAGATGGGTGTATCTTTCCTTTCCTCCTTAGCCTTTCACTTCTCTTCTTTTCTCAGCTATTTGTAAGGCCTCCTCAGACAACCGTTGTACCTTTGTTGCATTTCTTTTTCTTGGGGCACAGTAAAGGATAGAAATGGTATGGCACTAACAGAAGCAGAAGATATAAACAAGGGGTGGCAAGAATACACAGAAGAGCTATACAAAAAGATCTTCATGACCCAGATAACCACAATGGTGCAATCACCCACCTAGAGCCAGATATCCTGGAATGTGAAGTCAAGTGGGCCTTAGGAAGCATCACTATGAACAAAGCTAGTAGAGGTGATGGTATTCCACTTGAGCTATTTCAAATCTTAAAACATGATGCTGTGAAAGTTCTGCACTCAATATGCCAGCCAGTTTGGAAAATTCAACAGTGGCCACATTTTTGGAAAAGGCTAATTTTCATTCCAATACCAAAGAATGCTCAATGTACCGCACAACTACACTTATCTCACACATTAACAATGTAATGCTCAAGATTGTCCAAGCCAGGCATGGAGAACCGTGAACTTCCAGATGTAGGCAGAGGAACCAAAGATCAAATTGCCAACACCCATTGACACATTGAAAAAACAAGAGAATTCCAGAAAAATATCTACTTCTGTTTTATTGACTATGCCAAAAACTTTGACTGTGTGGATCACATCAAATTGTGGAAAATTCTGAAAGAGATGGGAATACCAGACCACCTGCTTCCTTAGAAATCTGTATGCAGGTCAAGAAACAAAAGTTGGAACTGGACATGGAACAACAGATTAGTTCCAAATCAGGAAAGGAGTACGTCAAGGCTGTATATTGTCACATGCTTATTTAACTTATATGCAGAGTATATCATATGGAAATGCCAGGCTGGATAAAGCACAAGCTGACATCAAGATTGCCAGGAGAAATATCAATAAGCTCAGATACACAGATGACACCACCCTTATGGCGAAAAGCAAAGAAGAACTAAAGAGCCTTTTGATGAAAGAAGACAGTTAAAAAGTTGGTTTAAAACTCAACATTCATAAAACCAAGATCATGACATCCAGTCCAATCACTTCATGACAAATAGATGGGGAAACAATGGAAACAGTGAGAGACTTTATGTTTTTGGGCTCCAAAATCACTGTAGATGATGACTGCAGCCATAAAATTAAAAGACACTTGCTCCTTGGAAGAAAAGCTATAACAAACCTAGACAGCATATTAAAAAGCAGAGACATTACTTTGCCAACAAAGGTTTGATTAGTCAAACTATGGTTTTTCCAGTAGTCATGTATGGATGTGAAAGTTGGCCTATAAAGAAAGCTGGGCACCGAAGAATTGATGCTTTTGAACTGTGGTGTTGGAAAAGACTCTTTAGAATCCCTTGGATTGCAAGATCAAACCAGTCAATCCTAAAGGAAGTCAGTCCTGAATATTCATTGGAAAGAATGATGCTGAAGCTGAAACTCCAATACTTTGGCCACCTTATGCTGACTGACTTATTGGAAAAGACCCTGATGCTGGGAAAAATTGAAGGTAGAAGGAGAAAGGGCCAACAGAGGATAAGATGGTTGGATTGCATCACCTATTCAATGGACATGTGTTTGAGTAAGCTCCGGGATTTGGTGATAGACAGAGAAGCCTGGCATGCAGCAGTCCATGGCGTCACAGAGAGTCGGACATGACTGAGCAACTGAACTGAATTGAATTCACATCTTTGTCTGACCAATCTCTATATTTCCTTAAAATTCTATGAGATAAAGAGAATGGTAACAAAATTGAGATGTTGAGAAATATCCTATGTTTCTCAGTAAATTTAAAATTGGATTGAAATATGAGATGGTTGGATGGCATCACCGACTCGATGGAAGTGAGTTTGAGTGAACTCCGGGAGTTGGTGATGGACAGAGAGGCCTGGCTGCTGTGATTCATGGGGTTGCAAAGAGTTGGACACAACTGAGCTACTGAACTGAACTGAACTGAATAGAAATTTTCAACTTTAGAGTACAGTAAGTCCTCTGCATATGAACCATCAACTTGCAGAATTTCAAGACGTGCATATGCACTTGCAAGTTCAATCACCTAAGTTAGTTCATGTGTCTGGTGTATATTGTCATGTGTGTGTATCCTTTACAAGTAGGTGTACTTTTGTGTGGCTTTCCTGGTGGCTCAGAGGATAAAGCTTCTGCCTGCAATGCAGGAGACCCAGGTTCAATCCCTGGGTTGTATTATATAGAGTATAGTAGTACAGTATCTTCCTTTCAAACCTAGGATGCCCAGAAGCAAGTGTAAAAGTATCTATGATTAATTGGAATTGCTAAGAAGCACCAAGCGAAAACTATGGGAAAAAAAGAGAAAATAATTGTGTGAGTGGCACAAGGGAAAAAAATGATAGATATCCCTTGTTCTTATAGCATAACTCACTTAAAAATTGGCAAGATTCTAGCGAACAAGGACAAGATCATGAAACATGTGAAGTCTGCTTTGCCAATGACATCAATAATAATGGCCAAGAAATGTGGGAAAATGATGGAGGAGATGGAGAAACTTCTCAAAGTGTGTAGATACAGAATCAGCATCAGTGTGGGGTCACATTCAGCTTGACGTTGATTGAAGAGAAAGTTGAAAACATCTATGAAGACTTGAAGAAACACAGTGAAGAATCAGAGGGTGTATCTTTTAATGCCAGCCTTGGCTGGTTTCATCAGTTCAGGGCTAAAGCCAGACTTCACAACATGAAAGTAAGTGACTAGGCAGTGAGTTCAGCTATGGTAGCTACCTGGGAATTCCCTGATACATTTTGAGAAATTACTGATAAATGCATGTATTTTACCCGAGCTGTGTTTTAATGTGGATAAGACAGGACTGTACTGGAAGAGGATGCCAGGCCAAAGTTACATCTGTACGGAGGAAAAGTTGATGCCAGGTTATAAAGCATCAAAGGATAGTTCAACTCTGTTGCTTGCTGGCAATGCTTCCAGTGATATCGAACTGAGACCTCTCTCAGTTTATCATTCAGACAACACAAGAGCCCTTAAAAACCTAGCCAAGGCTCTCTTCCTGTTGTATGGAAGAGTAACTCCAAAGCCTGGATCACACAAGGCCATTTTCCAAGACTGATTTTTCCACCACATTATCCCAGAGGGAGGGAAATATTAACTAGAGAAGGATGACCTTCAGCATTCTTTTGCTGCATTTCAGTGCTCTGGGCCACTCCCCATTCATGGGCAGCTTTTATCCCAACATCAGACCAGTGCATCTGCCACCGAATGTTACATCATTCATCAGCCTTTGGACTAGGGAGTTACAGGGGCTTTCAAGAAGTATTATTTTCATCACATGTTTTGTCAGGTAATAAAGGCAAGTGGTGTATCAGGAACAACTTTGCAAGAATTAAGGACTATAACAGCTACAAGGCCATAGAATATATTGACTTCGTTTGGCATGAAGTTATGGGTCATCACTGCAATAGGGTTTGGAAGAAACTTTGTCCAGTTTGTTCACAATTTATGTGGTTTTAGCTGTTTATCTTTGAATTCTGCTTCTAATCCTCCTGGGTAGTCTTTGAATTCTATGGTAAGGAAACAGTCATTATTTACAATTGGTATGTGGGTTTTCTATTTTAAACGATGTTGAGAACTTCTCTTAATTTATACATGTTCTTGACAGGTTGGTATGGTTTCTGAAACAAATTGGCGAAAAAGATGAAAGCTTAAGGATGATTGAACATATTCGTTGTATTTAAAAAAGACATAAATGCATAAATTAATTTGTTGTCTCTTTCAATTATATGCAACAAAGAATTCTCTTTTGAGATTCAAGCAGCACACAGGATCTAATTTCTCTAATTAGCTGCTGTGTTTCTGTTTCTGCTTTTGTGGCATCCATCCACTAGCTACCATCATAATTTAAAATGAGTTTCTTTTTAAGTGACAGGCATATTAGAGAAGACTCTAAAAGTAATGAAGGAATATTGGAATGTATAGAGAGGAAATTTTGTAACATTTCTGAAAAGCAGAAAGGTTCTTTTATCAATTTCTTGAGATAATGTCTTTTAGAGAGAGAGATATCTGTCTTATTTAAAAAATTTAAAATTTGGTTGTCTATTTTTGTTCATTTCAGTGATTTCATCCATCTGTGCCTATATATTCTTTATACATATATAGCTTCCCCATACCTAACCATATAATTTTAAATCTATTTACTTCTATATCTAGACACAGTTTCACTGGTTGGAACTGCAAAAAATAATGAATTTTAATTACTCAAAAATTTTAATTTGTGTGTTGTACTTAATTGAAAATATTGTCTGACTTAAAAGTCATTGATATATTTTCTCTGTTAATAATAGAATCACTGGTTCTTAGATCAGACTTTATGAGGTAAAATTGAGTGGATTTTCTAGATTTGTGGTTAGGTATGGGTAGGCCCAAAGAAAGGCAATGCCAACGAATGCTCAAATAATGTACCACACAATTGCACTCATCTCACATGCTAGTAATGCTCAAAATTCTCCAAGCCAGTCTTCAGAAATACATGAACTGTGAACTTCCAGATGTCCCAGATGATTTTAGAAAAGGCAGAGGAACCAGAGATCTAATTGCCAACATCCACTGGATCATCGAAAAAGCAAGAGAGTTCCAGAAAAACATCTATTTCTGCTTTATTGACCATGCCAATATTGTGAAACACAATTAACTGTGGAAAATTCTGAAAGAGATGGGAATACCAGACCACCTGATCTGCCTTTGGGAAACCTATATGCAGGTCAGGAAGCAACAGGACATAGAACAACAGACTGTTTCCAAATAGGAAAATAAGTACATCAAGGCTCCATATTGTCACCCTCCTTATTTAACTTATATGCAGAGTACATCATGAGGAACGCTGGGCTGGAGGAAGCACAAACTGGAATCAAGATTGCTGGGAGAATTATCAATAACCTCAGGTATGCAGAGGACACCACCCTTATGGCAGAAAGTGAAGAAGATCTAAAAAGCCTCTTGATGAAAGTGAAAGAGGAGAGTGAAAAAGTTGACTTAAAGGTCAACATTCAGAAAATTAAGATCATGGCATCTGGTCCCATCACTTCATGGCAAATAGATGGGAAAACAGTGGAAACAGTGGCTGACTTTATTTTTCTGGGCTCCAAAATCACTGTAGATGGTGATTGCAGCCATGAAATTAAAAGGCGCTTACTCCTTGGAAGGAAAGTTATGACCAACCTAGATAGCATATTAGAAAGCAGAGACATTACTTTGTCAACAAAGGTCTGTCTAGTCAAGGCAATGGTTTTTCCAGTAGTCATGTATGGATGTGAGAGTTGGACTGTAAAGAAAGCTGGGTGCTGAAGAATTAATGCTTTGGAACTGTGGTGTTGGAGAAGATTCTTGAGAGTTCCTTGGACTGCAAGGAGATCCAACCAGTTCACCCTAAAGGATATCAGTCCTGGGTGTTCATTCGAAGGAATGATGTTGAGGCTGAAACTCCAAATATTTGGCCACCTGATGCAAAGAAATGATTTATTTGAAAAGACCCTGATGCTGGGAGGGATTGGGGGCTGGAGGAGAAGGGGACGACAGAGGATGAGATGGTTGGATGGCATCACTGATTCAATGGAGATGAGTTTGAGTAAACTCCAGTAGTTGGTGATGGATAAGGAGGCCTGGCATGCTTTGGTCCATTGGTTCAGGAATAGTCGGACATGACTGAATGACTGAACTGAATTGATGGATATCTCAAGAGAAAGCAAGTTGGAAAAGAATGTAGGAGTAAAACTCAACCTAATTATGTTGAAAGGCAAATGGTAGTGAAGTTAAAACCAAGCAAAGCAAAACAAACAAAGAAAAATAAGAAAACTTTCTGTGTACCAATTCCTTCTTACCACTTTTAGCTAAGTTCTTTGAGAAAGGTATTCTTGATCTTTAGGTTAGTCCTCCATAAACAAAGAAGAAATAGTATAAAGTTTGGTTAAATCAGAATTTTTCTGCCTGTGGCCGGCAAATGGAGTTGACTGAGTGCATCATTATATGAAGTCTCTAATTCAATAATTCTGTACCAGGAAACAAAAGTAATTACAAGTATTGTGCATCTGCAGAGTTACCAGAATGATACTGGTGTTCCATTTTAAAAAGGCTGTGAGCTGACTAGCTAAAATTAGATTGACAACATTGGTATGTCTTCAGGAAAACCCTTTAAGATTCTCCCAAGTTTCTGCCCTCAATACGAGAGACCTGGGTTCAATCTCTAAGTTGGGAAGATTCCATGAAGAAAAGCACAGCAAGCCAGTCCAGTATTCTTGCCTGGTGAATCTCCATGGACAGAGTAGGCTGGTGGACTATAGTTCCGTGGGGTCACAAATAGTCAGACATGACAGCAGCTAAGCACAGTGCAGCACAGCATTATGTTCCAAGGTAGCTGTTATTATATTGAAGTGTAGTGCTGTGGACCGGAAGGGAAATTGAATCCAATAACTTAATTATTGGACTTAAATACACTGTCTATATAAGAAGTTTAATTGTCTTAAATACACTGTCTAGATAAGAAATTTAATTGTGATAACACATGTTAGAATTATCTTTGTTGCTATAAGTCACTGTTTGGAGTAATTTGGTATGTTGATGCTAGGAAGAATTGGGGGCCGGAGGAGACGGGGATGAAAGAGAATGAGATGGCTGGATGGCATCACCGACTTGATGGACATGAGTTTGAGTGAACTCCGGGAGTTGGTGATGGACAGGGAGGCCTGGCGTGCTGTGATTCATGGGGTCACAAAGAGTTGGACATGACTGAGCGACTGAACTGAACTGAACTGAACTGAATAGGTAGCCAATACACCATAAGGGTTTAATAATATACACAATTGGCACCATGATTTGTTTTATTCCAATAGTAAAATATATAGTATAATATTAATATGCAATTAGACACACACAGAATCTTTATGTCTTATGAGAAGATCAGTTTCAATTATATGCTAGACAATGAGATAGATAGCAAAGTTCTGCTTTGAGTTATCTTTGAGTTAGTTTATTTCTCCAAGGCTGTCTACATGCATGCTAAGTCATTTCAGTCATGTCCGACTCTTTGCCACCCTATGGACTATGGCCTGCCAAGCTCCTCTGCCCATGGGATTCTCCAGGCAAGAATACTGGAGTGGGACGCCATGTCCGCCTCCAGGGGATTTTCGCAACCCAGGGATCAAACCTGCATCTCTTATGTCTTCAGCACTGGTAGGCAGGTTCTTTACCACTACTGCCACCTGAGAAGCCCAAGACTGTCTATATAATCTCTCTTATCTTTAAATCCAAAGAAACTATAGAAGCAAATTTCATTGCTATCTATTTTTCCTTGCTTACAGGTTTGTGTACATAGTTTTGTATAGTGATTTTATCAACAAAGGGATTTCTCTACCAATTTTTAAATTCACTGATGATATACTGCATTTTTCTGATTCAAAATGTCCTTCAAATTTTAACCCTGATACAATTGATATGGATATCAAAATACATTAATAGTTTTTGAATGTTACTATTGAGAAAAAGAAGCAAGTTATTTAATACAGTCTTATAACATTTATTCCAGTTTCTTCTCTTTAAGTGTAAGCTGAGGCATAAAGAAGGGGAAAATCAATGATGACAAAATTGCAGAAGGATGTGCATAAGAATAAATGTATTTTTTTTCACATGGAAGCTAAAAAATGCATCTATATTTAATAATGGTATTTAATGGTAATAATCAACTAAGAATATCAGGTTGCAAATGTAAAAATATATAAAATTAACAGTGGAATAAAATTAAATAAAGGATTAATTAAATTATAGAAGTACTGATATATACATGAAAACATTTAATTAAACAGATATAAAAAACTTTATCATCATCTGAATGATAATAACTTGACTGAGAAAGACCACAAAATTGGAAGATAGGAAATGAAAGTTGGGTGTAGTTATTTATTAGCTGTGATCAAGATCACATAACTCAATGTGTTTTGGTGTCTGATTTCTTGTATAAGATGATGGTAATTGTCTCTTGAATTTACATATGATTAAAGGATGTGAGATTATTGTTGTCTTCAGCAAGACTGAAAGCAAAATTAAACTGAACATTGATGAATCCTATATCAACATTATAAATCAGATTACAAATGAAGAAAGGACAAATAAAATTAATACAAACTAATCCATTAAAGAATATTGCACTAGCTGTAGTGTGTTCAGTTCAGTTGCTCAGTTGTGTTTGACTCTTTGCTACCCCATGAACTGCAGCACGCAGCTTTCCCTGTCCTTCACCAACAGTCAAAGCTTGGTCAAACTCAGGTCCACCAGTTGGTGATGCCATTCAACCATCTCATCCTCTGTCTTCCCCTTCTCTTTTGCTTTCAATATTTCCCAGCATCAGGGTCTTGTCTAAGAATCAGTTCTTCACATCAGGTGGCCAACTGTTAAGAGTTTCACCTTCAACATCAGTCCTTCCAACGAATATTCAGGACTGATTTCCTTTAGGATTGACTGGTTGGATCTCCTTGCAGTCCAAGGAATTCTCAAGAGTCTTCTCCAACACCACAGTTCAAAGCATCAACTCTTTGGCACTCAGCTATTGTTATGGTCCAACTCTCACATCCATACATGACTACTGGAAAAACTGTAGTTTGACTAGATGTACCTTTGTTGGCAAAATAATGTTTCTGCTTTTTAATATGCTGTCTATGTTGGTCATAGCTTTTCTTCCAAAGAGCAAGGGTCTTTTAATTTCATGGCTGCAGTCACCATCTGCAGTGATTTTGGAGCCCCAAAACATAAAGTTTCTCACTGTTTCCATTGTTTTCCCATCTATGACGTAATGGGAACAGATGTTTCCCATGTAGTAATGGGACCTGATGCCACAGTCTTAGTTTTTGGATGCTGAGCTTTAAGTCAGCTTTCTCACTCTCCTCTTTCACTTTCATCAAGAGGCTTTTTAATTCCTCTTTGCTTTCTGCCATTAGGGTGGTATCATCTCCATATCTAAGGTTATTGATATTGTCCCAGCAATCTTGATTCCAGCTTAAGCTTTATCCAGCCCAGCATTACCCATAATGTGCTCTGCATGTAAATTAAACAAGCAGTGTGACAATGTACAGCCTTGAAACATTTCTTTCCCAGTTTAGAACCAGTTCACTGTTCCATGTCCAGTTCTAACTTTTGCTTCTTGACCTGCATACAGATTTCTTAAGAGGCACGTCAGGTGGTCTGGTATTCCCATCTCTAAGAATTTTCCACAGTTTGTTGTGATTCACAAAGTCAAAGGCTTTAGCATTGTCAGTGAAGCAAAAGTAGATGTTTTTCTGGAACTCTCTTGCTTTTTCCATGATCCAGCAGATGTTGGCAATTTGATCTCTGGTTCCTCTGTCTTTTCTAAATCCAGCTTGAACATCAGGAATTTCTCAGTTAATGTACTGTTGAAGCCTAGCTTCGAGAATTTTGAGCGTTACTTTGCTTACGTGTGAGATGAGTGCAAATGTGCTGTTGTTTAAACATTGTTTGGCATTGCTTTTTTTTGGGATTGGAATGAAAATTGAACTTTTCCTGTCCTTTGGCCACTGCTGAGTTATACATGTTTTTTGGCACATTGAGTGCAGCACTTTCACAGCATCATCTTTTAGGATTTGAAATAGACCAGCTGGAATTTCATCATCTCCACTAGCTTTGTTCATAGTGACACTTTCTAAGGCCTACTTGACTTCACATTCCAGGATGTCTGGCTCTAGGTGAGTGAT
Organism: Moschus berezovskii; assembly: GCF_049115385.1. Classification (NCBI taxonomy): domain Eukaryota; kingdom Metazoa; phylum Chordata; class Mammalia; order Artiodactyla; family Moschidae; genus Moschus; species Moschus berezovskii. The sequence continues at coordinate 57,840,732 of NC_142464.1, read as the reverse complement.
CACACCATCGTGATTATCTGGGTCATGAAGATCTTTTTTGTTTAGTTCTTCTGTGTATTCTTGCCACCTCTTCTTAATATCTTTTACTGTGCCCAACTTTGCATGAAATGTTCCGCTGGTATCTCTCATTTTCTTGAAGACATCTCTAGTTTTTCCTGTTTTATTGTTTTCCTCTATTTCTTTTCATTGATCACTTAGGAATGCTTATCTCTTTTTGCTATTCTTTGGAACTCTGCATTCAGATGACTATATCATTCCTTTTCTCTTTTGCCTTTTGCCTATCTTCTTTTATCAGCTATTTGTAAGGCCTCCTCAGACAACATTTTGCCTTTTCGCATTTCTTCCTCTTGTGGATGGTTTTGATCACAGCCTCCTGTACAATGTATGAACCTCCATCCTTAGCTCTTTAGGCACTCTCTCTAGCAGATCTAATCCCTTGAATCGATTTGTCACTTCCACTGTATAGTCATAATGGATTTGATTTAGTTTATACCTAAATGGTCTAATGGTTTTCCCTACTTTCTTCAATTTAAGTCTGAATGTTTCAGTAAGGAGTTCATGATCTGAGTCACAGTCAGCTCCCAGTCTTATTTTTGCTGTCTGTATAGAGCTTCTCCATCTTGGCTGCAAAGGATATAATCAATCTGATTTTGGTATTGGACCAAAATGGTGACATCCATGTGTAGAGTCATCTCTTGTGTTGTTGAAAGAGGATGTTTGCTGTTACCTGTTTGTTCTTTTGGCAAAAGTCTGTTAGTCTTTTCCCTGCTTCATTCAGTACTCCAAGGCCAAACTTGCCTATTACTCCAGATATCTGTTGACTTGCTAATTTTGCATTTTGGTTCCCTATGATGAAAAAGTCACATTTTTTGGTGTTAGTTCTAAAAGGTCTTATAGGTCTTCATAGAACTGTTCAACTTCATCTTCTTTGACATTAGTGGTTGGGATATAGACTTGGATTAAGTGATATTGAATGGTTTGGCTTGTAGACAAACAGTGATCATTCTTTCATTTTTGAGATTGTACCCAAGTAATCTTCTATGTTAGATACCTGGAATAAAAATCTGATCATGTTTTCAAGAGTTTGTACTCTAATGGGAAATATAGAGACTAAAATGCCCTTACAATAAAAGTGTGAAGATAAATATTAGTTATTTCTTCTTAGAAGAAAAGTTAGAAGTAAAAATTGAGTAGGAATTACACTTGAAAAGAGTCAGAAGTGGGACTGGGCATGAGAAGGATGGGAGCTGGGATTAGTGTTTGGAAGTTTGAGATAGAGAAAGGAATTCTGGGTAGAATTAAGAACATAGGCAAAGTTTGGAGATAATGGAGAAATGGGTTTTGGGAGAAAGTTCAGATATACAGGATGGTAGAAGCATACAGTTCTTGGTGGAATTTGTTGAGATGTGAAGTATGAGAGTAAAACACGAGCAAAATTACAAGGAGTCATTTCATTTGGAACAAATGAAATAAGCAGGTAAAAAAATAAATTCAACTCCAAAGAAAAGATATCCAGACTCCAGGAGTTGGTGAAGGACAAGGAAGCCTGGCATGCTGCAGTTCATGAGGTTGCAAAGAGTCAAACACAACTGAGCAACTGAACTGAATTGAAAACAATAAATTCAACTCCAAAGAAAAAATGTATAGGTAGCATTTTAGAATGTAATAGACCATATGAAATACATATGCAGTGTAGGAAATTTTTATCAATCAGTATAAATTGAGATAATAGTTCTTTGTCAAATTTTATAGCATTTTTTTTCTAAAAAAAATAAGTAGTCCAAATGTTAGTTGTATATTATTTGCCTTTATAAAACAAAAATTCATTCCAGATAGTTTGGTTTGGATGATCTATAGTTATATCCGACATTGAGCTCAGGAAAACCCTAATCTCTAAACCTGACCATATGTTACTTTAATTATAAAAGAATCTTTTAGATATCATTGAATTAAGACTCGAGATAAAAATTATCCTGGATTATCATAATGGTTTAATATAATCACAAGACAACTTCTAAGAGAGGAACAGAAGAGGTTCAGATATACAAGGTGATGTGACAGTGGAAGAGAGATCATTTTAGAGAGAAATTTGAAGATGCTATGCTGTTGACTTATAAAATGAAGGAAAGATTATGAGTCAAGTAGTGCAGGAGGCCTCTGGAAAAGACACGGATATAGATTCCCTGTTAGAGTGTATGGAAGGAATATTGACAAAACCTTGATATTATCCTAACAAGACCTAGTTCAGACTTCTGACTTCCAGAACTATATGATAGCAAATTTTTGCTAAGCCCCTAAATTTGTAGTAATTTTTTACAACAGCTATAAAAGATGCATGTGATTGGATTCCAGTTTATTTTTGTATCAACCCTTGTTTTGGGTTTTACCTTGTCCTTGATCACCTCCATTTTACATTCATCTTTCTTGTTCCAACTGTCTTCCTTGAGAACTTCAAGCTCTAGCAATAGACGTGAATAAAACTGCCTCACAGAGACCATTTGGCTCTTACAATTGCATATGGTAGAATCCCTTTAATGAATTTTATTTAGTATGTCTAGGGGTTCTGATTCTCTGAATCCTGATTGCAACAAGTGTTCTGACTACTTGAACACCATTCTACAAAGTACATGGAATTTTGTATTAATGCTCATCTTAAAAAAACTTTTCTCTATTTTTGTCATGATAACTTCTTGTACACAAATGTCTCTGCCATCATTAATAGGTTTTGGGTCACTAACAGACTCTTACTGTCTCTTATTCCTTAACTGACCACGGAAAAATAACTCCACATAGTTGGCATACCCCAAAGGACTCAAACCGTGGTATAATTATTTAGGGCTTAAGTAAACTATTAGCTACATATGAACATATTGACTTTCAACCATTCCAAAGGTGGTATTTGTGTATTTATTACACTTAGAATCAATCCTGGGATTTCTACATTTTATGTATATAGTGTTTAGAGGATGATTGAGTTTTATGATTTCAAGAAAAATGTGAATTTAAGTATATTTTTCCACTTTTCATAATATTTGCAAACTATATTCATTTTTAATTGGCTTTAATCAAGTTAACTCAAGGTCTATGAATTTCTTATAGAAGATAAATTGTGTATTTAAACGATAAGGAAAAAGGATAAATGACTTTTTCAAGTATCTGTTGGGAGTTGATTTGTTTAAAAATTCCATTTCTTTGTTTTGTTGTTTATGAGGAGAAATTTGTCTATCAGATATCAAACTAAGTTCAAATGAAATTGTGATTGGAGGTCTCAGTTCCCTTGATCTATTCTCTGTGTAATACTGTAAATCATATAGTCACATTCTACCTCCTGAAGCCAGCCAGTCTTTTGCCTTGCAATAGCTTTGCAGGAGGCTCTGTCAAGTACTGCCTGTGGCTTCAAACTCACATCAAAGAAAGCTCACACTATACTAACCCTGGGGCCATGAGAATGTTCAGGCAGTTGGTGAATTTCATCTCAACCATGAATTTCTCTCACTTATGTTCCAAAACATATTTATAAGTGAATAGAATTCTCCTGAAGGTATGGAGAACTCCAAAAGTATTAGAGTTAGAAATATTAATATTAATTTCAAAACTGTTAGTGTATGCATGCATGCTTGACTCTTTGCAACCCTATGGACTGTAACCCACCATGCTCCTCTGTCCATGGGATTTCCCAGGCAAAAATATTAGACTGGGTTGCTATTTCTTCCTCCAGAGGATCTTCCTGACCCAGAGATGGAATCATGTCTCCTGCATTACAGGCAGATTCTTTATGACTGAGTCACTGGGAAAATAGATGATATTAAAGCTATGAGGGTGGATGTGGCAACCTAAGAAACTTCCCCTTTTCTCTTGAAAATAGAAACTACTCAAGAATAAAAACTAGCATTTAAATGTGAGATACCAAAAGAATGAAAAAGTAGAATGTAAAAACCACCAGAAAATAGAGTCCTTCAGGTACTGGAAAAGAAAGATCTAATGCATAAATCGAGAAAATTAAGGAGATTTGGAGATATTATTTACTACTATATAAAAGACAAATTTACATTATCAGATTCTTTTTCTAACTCTTGAAAATTAATATTTTTACTTAATAAAAAAATGTTAATTTTTCTTTTCCTAAAGAAAAAATAGAGATATCTAGTGTATAATATGTTTTGGAATTTTTTTACTGCCATTTATAAATGCACATACACACATCTCAATCTGTCTATTATTGTCTTTTCGGAGAAGGCAATGGCAAGCCACTCCAGTACTCTTGCCTAGAAAATCCCATGGATGGAGGAGCCTGGTAGGCTGCAGTCCGTGGGGTCGCTAAGGGTCGGACACGACTGAGCGACTTCACTTTCCACTTTCACACATTGGAGAAGGAAATGGCAACCCACTCCAGTGTTCTTGCCTGGAGAATCCCAGGGACGGGGGAGCCTGGTGGGCTTCCGTCTATGGGGTCACACAGAGTCAGACACGACTGAAGTGACTTAGCAGCAGCAGCAGCAGTAATAGATTTTGGGCCTTTTTCCTAATTGTTTTCTATAGTTCTAAGTCTCATGTTAATGTAATTTAGAAATGTAATGTCAGATATTTTACATTAATGCTTATTTCGGATTTAACAGCATATTGCAAATGTTGTTGTAATGACAAGAAATCTTCCAAAATTTAGTTTTCTATAAATTTAAAGATAACAAAATAAACATTGATATATAGATGAATAACTAGGAGAAATATTTGCAAAAATTATCACAAAATATTAGAATGCAGAATACATAAGGTTACAATTCTTTAATATATATGAAATATTCATTTTAAGAATATCCCTTGTTGTTCTTATCACATTTGGAAGCATTATTTAATTTTCTTCTGTTATGAACATTTCTTTGATTTTATTGTCTCTGAGATTACCCCCTAACTTCCCACTTTAATATTCCCTTTGTTTTGAATACCCTTTTCCATCTTCATTCACTAAATATCTTGTCAATTATTTGAATTTTCCAAAGCATGAAGGAGAGTTGCTGACCTTAGCTGTTTCTGTTTTCTTCTCTGCAACAATCTTTAAAACTAAAGAGTTAGGCTCCATTTAGATACAGAAGAAGGGACACTATTGAACATTTATTCTGAATATACTTGTCTGTTGGAAAACATGAGAAATTAAAGTGTTAGATATAATGAAAAATGATGAAGCAAGATAATATACAACAGCATTACTCATTACTTAATTTTTAGATATCTAGAGAAATTTAAATTTTACTGACAGGAAAATTCAAGTGAATAAAGATGGTGTGTAGAAAATGAGACATTTATTATATTTTCATATAAGTCAATGACTTGTATCCAAATAGCAATTGAGCCTGAATAGTGTTATTTAACTCATAAGAAACTAATTAGTTTGTCGTTATTTGAACATACTCAAGAAATTATTACCAAATCAAAAGATGAACTGCAATTTGAATTTATAATAAATAATTTAAACATAAATGCAAAGCAGTGTAAAAGTTTCCCAAGAAATTTATGTAGGTGTTAAGAAACAATACAAAATGATGAAGCTTTGAATGAAGAAAATGTAGAGATAAATAACTTAGGAAACACAATTCTTTTTTATTTTAATTAATTTATTTTTAATTGGAGGATACTTTCTTTAAACTGTTGTGTTGGTTTCTGCCATACATCAACATGAATCAGCCATAGGTGTACATATGTCCACTCCCTCTTCAAACTCCCTCCCACTTCCCACGTCATCCCACCCTTCTAGGTTGTAGGAAACAAAATTCTTTAATAACAAATATGATAGTTACCTTAAGATTTGCAAAACAAGAAATTGTACATTAAAAGAATTTCAGTGAATGATGCATGCCCCTGAAAGACTGTATCATATTTGGTCAAAAGAATCAGTTCTCAGTTGATAAACCTTCCTAGAAGTCCTTGGCTTACTGAAAACTGTAGGTGCATCTTTTTATAAATTAAGACTGTTCACTCTTGATATGTCTTTTGCTTCCTATATTTTCCAAGATACATCAAGTGTACTTATGAGCACTGGAGATATGGCACAGAACTCAGTCAAATTCATTGTTAACTTTCATCAAAGCCTCAGAAGCATCTTCTTTTTCTGTAAACTTTTTCAGCACTATACAATATGTAGGTATGATTCTAATGTCTATATTTTTAATAGACATCAAAAAAACTGTATTCTACCACCAAGGATGTTTCATGATCATCTTAAGGGATTGTGTATTTTAAAAGTATATTGTGTTTAAGTTAAAAAATAATAATAATGCAAGCAACCCAACACTGTTTCAATGTAGTGGTCATCTGGCATTGTTTGTGACTACCTAGTGCCACTGGGAACTAGGTACCCTCAGCTGCCATATCTGCCTTTCCTTTCCCCTTCCAGCTGTTCCTGACTAGACTAAAATTGATTCCTTCCATTTGCTAGGTACCAGACATCGAAAACATGATTCATTCCCTGCTTTTCACTTTGCTAAAAGTCTTTGCAAATAATTACAATCAGACAGAAAAGTTTTATTATCAAGATAATATAACCTTTAAAAGTATCTGCTATCTTTGAAAAGAGTTTTATTGAATACTTAATATTCTTTAAAAAGCATTAATTTTTATCACTGATCACACTAAAAAACACACCTACATACGTAAGAATTGCTTGAAATATTATATATTTAAGTTTAGTAATTATAATTTTAATTTTAAAGAATTAATTTAAATTCTGTGGGAGAGAGCGATGGTGGGATGATTTGGGAGAATGGCATTGAAACATGTATATTATCATATGTGAAACAAATTGCTAGTCCAGGTTTGATGCATGATACAGGATGCTCAGGGCTGGTGCACTGGGGTGAACCAGAGGGATGGGATGGGGAGAGAGGTGGGAGGGGGGGTCAAGATAAGGAACACATGTACATGTGGGGCAGATTCATGTCAATGTATGGCAAAACCAATACAATAATGTAAAGTAATTAGCCTCCAATTAAAATAAATAAATTAATGAAAAAAGTGAAAAATAAAAATTTTATTATATAGCTAATATTGCATAGCTTTCATTGCTTCAAGAGATCTCTACTTGAGATATACCCTGACAGTGAATAACAAATAGTAAATTCTCAAAAAAATGGCAATTATTTTGTCAGCATATTCTGAAATTTAATCTTTAGTAAAATACATGGGAAAACTTTTCAAAATCTTACTTGGCATTTTTGTACAATTCTAACTTGAAAGAAACACACACACACACACAAGCACATATACCACAATTTTCAAGCAACAATATGAAGTCTCTAGTAAATTTATTTATCATAATTGAAAAAAGTAACGAGTAATCCCATCTATGTTTACTTAGAAGAGTGAATTCTAGTAGTAGATAATTCCATAATTTGTAAATGAGAATTCTGAAGGAATTTTTCTTTTTTTTCATGTTTTTAAAAGGAGAGTCACAAGAGTATACTGGACGCACAAAGAATTTCCTGCAGTCCTGAAAGAAATTACTTCTCAGGCCCTCAGGATAATTTCAGAATATGGTTTTTCATTATTAGAATTCAGTGCCAAATTTTTTTTCTCCAGGTGAGTATATCTGATGATACTGGATCTAAACACTGTGTAGGAGACTTGTAGAAACAATCATTTGTAGTGGTGATAGCTACGATCACATTCTAATATTTTTCAGTTTTATATACTGTAAAAAATATTCTTCTTGGGGGCGTGTAAGAGTGGGACAAGTAGCAGCTGCTGGTGTTGGAGAAGGTCATTGAGAGGCCATGACTGCTGGTTAACCCGCCAGTTGCAGCTGGGCTATCAGAGGCTCCTCACCTCCCTTCTTTCTTCTTGGAAGGTAGATACTGTCCATAGTCCTCACACTAGGAGCTGTTTCAACAACACAGCCTTGAGAGAACAATGTACTGCTGAGACTATCAGGAATGAATATGTGACTGAACCCAATTAAGGTCTCTATATAAACTTTTAGATTCTGGTGGGAGATATGGAGATCTACTCATCTTGTGGCCATCTAAGACAAGTCTTGTGTATGTAAGTCCCCTTGCTTATTAAACCTGCCACCTACCAATCTGGAGTAGTTTGCCTGTTTCTTTTGTCTCTGCTTGCCCTCCATGTATGGTGGCCAGTTTCAGAATTCACCCAGGAAGTTCTCAAGGCTGTGAACCACCAACGAGAAATATAAAGCTAAGAAGATGACATTCTGCTTAACTGTATGAAGAAAGATATATGATTACACAATGTCATTCATTTTCTGCTTTGTTCTCATCTCAGCTTATCATTTTCACTTGAGCAAAAATGCAGCTTAATTGGTCTAGTGCCACCTGTACATAAGTGATTCCATGGAATCACATGTCTCCTTACTCTGTATTTTGAGTCAAACACATGGAAGATTGATATAAAAAATAAAATTCACGTTTCTCAAACCCAGTTAATTGCTAAATGAGAGAACAGACGAAGACTGTATTTACAGAAATTGCCTCTAGATCAGCTCATGCTCTAAGATTTTTAATGACTGTAATTTTTCTACAGATACTTTTTTCCATTTAAAGGAGCAAATGTTCACCTCTTTTCACTGTTTTAAGACACTGGCCTTCTAGCATTTGTTTTAAAAAAATGACCTATGCTTTTAGAAACTGTGTTTTTATATTTAAAAATAAAAGACAATTATAAAGTTGTTGGTGATTTTGTGAATGTAGTCATGAAGATATTTGATATATGTATATATTTTACTGAAGGGTTTCAGGGGTTTAAAATGATGCTGATAAAATTCAGTTAATTAATTTATAAAGCTCTTAAACATAATTGGCAAAATTTCTCAAAACTTAATTTGGGAGGGTCAAGCTAGAAGAATTCAAAGTGGAATACATGTGAGAGAAAGAAACCGAACTGTGTCACTGAGAAATCAGTACACAGCCTGCAACCCTTCATTTTATGTAGCTTATATTTCATGTAATATTAAAATCATAAATATAGCAGGTGATACTAATGAGGACACTAGACAACTAGTCCAAGTACTTTTTTGTCTAGCACATTTTGCCATTAATTAATCTGGTAACCTTGAACTAGTCCAGCACTGAAGTCCTCATATTTTCTATGTGTAAATTAAAGGATCTACCTTAGATCATCTGTTATAAAGTTATAAAATTTAATTTTAAATAATAGAAAAAAAATATTGGCTTATATGAGTAAATTAGGTCAACTAAATGAATATATATAGTTAGTCCTAATCTAAGGCCTCTAATTATAAGATTTTTGTACACTAAATACCAGCAAATTTGGGTTGTCTTTAGTTTTGTCTTACCAATGTGAATTAACAGCATTTGAGAAACTGGCAGAATAACCCAGACACCACTTAAAATAAACCAATATCAAATCAAGCTTTCCTGTGTAGGCAAGCTTTCTTCTATCAATATGATTTTAAAGAGAGAACAAAGGTCATAAATAAACCTATTCAGAAAAAAAAAAAGTTTCTTAAATGATTTCTTCCCATTTACCGTAAACTTACTTTAAACATTGATGGAGCCAACAAATGTAACTGTAAACAACAAACACATTTTGCTTGAGGGCCCCACAACCTTACAGAAAAATTTCACATTTTGAATCTGCTTTCTTCCCCTTTCTTTCCTTCTCTGTCATACATTCTTGCATTTCCTTACAGCCTTACTTTTCATCCTATCAGATTTCTTTTTCAGTTGCTTTTCACATAGCTCTGCAAAAAATAAAATGTTGCCTAGAATTTATTGCCCATTTTGTCTCATTTATCTACAACTTTGTTCATCTTGACAATCGTCAATTAAGTGGACTGAGAGTTGCTTATTATGAGATAACATCTTTAAGAAGGTTTCTACAGAGAATGCTGGGCACTGCTCTTTTGAAAAGTGCTTCTTTTAAGAATTAGCTCTGCTTAGGACCATCTGATGGTCCTTTGACTTGCTTTGTCAGGATTTTAGCTCCTGCATCACTTAGCTGTGGGTATAGCTGGAAGCAGGTCAACCTGTGACTTATGCCTTAATAAAGTGTTCCTGTTATTAGCTTACCTTGCCCCATGTGTGTTCGCTGCTGACTCAACGATACTTCTAATTAGAGTTCTTAATTCTTGGCTATTTCAGTACCTGAATATTGTATTGCAGGTGCTGTTGTGAAAGAACTAATCAATAGTAAACGAATTATGGGGAATTAATTCCCTTATTGCTGTGCTTATATTCTGCAGGGTTTGGGTGTTTTGTTTTGTCTTTTTTCCCCTTCCTTCTTTACCTGGTCACCAAATTGTGTTAGATTGTCATGTTCCCTGAGATAACAAATCTTGAAAATAGCTCTCAAAGCATGGTTCTATATTATTTTCTAAGTGAGAACATCTTCTCATGGTGTAATAGGCAATTCAGACATCCCTGGGCATTCTAAGTGAGATATAAAGCAGGTCATCCTCTGAGTTTGAAGGAGATAAATGTGGTAAAACACTGTACCAATGATGCTTTAGTCTGCTGACCTTGGTATGGGAATGAAAAGTGATTTTAAATTCAAAGCAGTTAGCAGAGCTTCACAGCAACTTATTAGGCTGATATCTTAAGCTTGCATTTTTCTAGTTTTTGTGCCTGACCCCATCAGCCTCTGGAATTCTTCACAACAATCTAAATGCGCCCTCCATTGTCAGTATCTAAGTACTTCCCCAAGTTTTTGCAAGTTCACACAGCAGTTTCCTAAATAGCCTGTAGATTCAGTCTTCCTCCTCCTGTCTAGGGTTTGGTGTATGAATGGTGCATGCTCCTTCCTTTATGAAACACTTTCTGAAAGTTTTAGGCACTTACCCAACACTCTAGTAGAGCTTCTTTATCATATTATGCTTCACATTGTAATGTATTCCTCATTAACCTGTTTATTTTCCTTGTTAGACAGTGATATTGATGAAGGAAGAAGTCTCTGTACCCTATTGGAATTTGTATGTTCAACATCTGGCATGATTCCTCGTATATATTGGTAGTGGCTCAGTCGCTAAGTGCTGTCCGACTCTTGAGACCCCATGGACTGCAACAGACCAGACTCTCCTGTCCAGGGGATTTTCTAGGCAAGAATACTGGAGTGGGTTGCCATGTCCCTCTTTAGGGATCTTCCCAATGCAGGGATTGAACCTGGGTCTCCTATATTGAAAGTGGATTTTTTTTTCAATTAATTTATTTTAATTGTAGGCTAATTACAATATTGTATTGGTTTTGCCATACACTGACATGAATCCGCCACGGGTGTACAGGTATTCCCCATCCTGAACCTCCCTCCCACCTCCCTCCCGATCCCATCCCTCTGGTTCATCCCAGTGCACCAGATGTTTTATAGCACCCTGTCTCATGCATGGAACCTGGACTGGCGATTCATTTCACATATGATGATATACATGTTTCAATGTCATTGTCCCAAATCATCCCACACTCACCCTCTCCCACAGAGTCCAAAAGACTGCTCTATATTCTGTGTTTTTTTGCTGTCTCGCATACAGGGTTATCGTTACCATCTTTCTAAATTCCATATATATGTGTTAGTATGCTGTACTGGTGTTTTTCTTTCTGTCTTACTTCACTCTGTATAATAGGCTCCAGTTTCATCCACCTCATTAGAACTGATTCAGATGTATTTTTTTAATGGCTGAGTAATATTCCATTGTGTGTAAGTACCACAGCTTTCTTATCCATTCGTCTACTGATGGGCATCAAGGTTGCTTCCACGTCCTGGATATTATAAACAGTGCTGCGATGAACATTGGCGTACATGTGTCTCTTTCAATTTTGGTTTCCTCGATGTGTGTGCCCAGCAGTGGGATTGCTGGATCATATGGCAGTTCTATTTCCAGTTTTTTAAGGAATCTCCACACTGTTCTCCATAGTGGCTGTACTAGTTTGCATTCCCACCAACAGTGTAACACCATACACAAAAATAAACTCAAAATGGATTAAAGATCTAAACATAAGACCAGAAACTATAAAACTCCTGGAGGAAAACATAGGCAAAACACTCTCCAACATAAATCACAGCAGGATCCTCTCTGACCCACCTCCCAGAATATTGGAAATAAAAGCAAAAATAAACAAGTGGGACCTAATTAAAATTAAAAGCTTCTGCACAACAAAGGAAACTATAAGCAAGGTGAAAAGACAGCCTTCAGAATGGGAGAAAATAATAGCAAACGAAAGTGGATTCTTTACCACTTCAGTTCAGTTCAGTTCAGTCGCTCATTCATGTCCAACTCTTTGCAACCCCGTGAATCACAGCACACCAGGCCTCCCTGTCCATCACCAACTCCCGGAGTTCACTCAAACTCATGTCCATCGAGTGGGTGATGCCATCCAGCCATCTCATTCTCTGTCGTCCCCTTCTCCTCCTGCCCCCAATCCCTCCCAGCATCAGAAGCCCAAGTATACTCGGTCTTCAATAAATGTTTGTATAACAAAAGAATGACTGTCTCATGGAATGATGGTTACCTGAAGAATTTGTATATGATAAAAACTTAAGTTCATGTTTTGGCTCGGCCTCTGAATAGCTCTGTGAATTTGTTCATATCACTTCTTTTATTCTCCACGTGCCTCTTTGTAAAATGAGATAACGGTAGACTCAGTCTCACAGGTGTATAGTAAAAAGCAATGACTACAGTTTGTCACAGTGCCTGACCTAATGACTGAGTAATTGCATATGTGTGTGTATGAGTGTTTGTATGGATTTTTCTGTAATATATTTTAAAGTATTCATAGACATTGAATAACATAAAGTACCTTATATAAATTGATTCTGTATAACATAGTATATAGAAACAAACAAGCATGCATATGTATCATTGGTGTTAAAGAATATTTCAGTTCCTCTCCTTTAATTAAATGAGTGATTTTTTATTTTTGTTTTTGTCTTGCTTTTTTTCCTCCATAGAAACATATTATGACAAACAAATGAACTCCACTTGTGTCTTGTCTTCTATTTCCATGAATAGAAATATTTTCTGTTTTATACTATAATTAATTTGTTTTAATATCCCCCTCAATTAATTACAATAGGTTACATTTTCTTTCCCTCTCTCAATATTATTATCTTTTTATAAATAAGAACACTAAGTCTCACATCTCTCAGCTGTGAAACACAGGTGCCAAAATACATGGTTTCTTAATTCCCAGTCATGTCAAAAAATTGATTTTTTGCTCAGGTGACTATTTATAGCCAAGTTACCATGGTGATTGTTAAAATATTTATTAATTGTACAATATGTAAACTAGTAATGTATACCAGAAAAGATAGAAATTTGAAGAAGTATTTCAAAGGTAAGAGCAGTCAGAATTGTTCATCATTCATTTATTCATTCTTTAATACCTCTATTTAATAAGTTTATTATTGGCCTCTTACTTGGTAACAAATCATACCTAGTATGTATGAAATGCTTACAGTATTCTAAATTCCAGGCTTTACATGAATTATATCATCTAAACCTCTACAACAAGGCTGTTTATTATTATCAGTGTTGTTATCTTTATTATTATACAAGTGAGATAAAAAACTACTAAAAAATGTGTTAAGATCACATAGCAGGTAAGTGGGCAATCTGGGAATGAAACTCATGTCTTTCTGAATCTGCAGCTGTTCAGTGGTGTTGGTCAAAAAGTAGGATACCAGTTTCTCTATGACTTCAGAGAATGACATGGACTCTAAATTGAAAGAGGTGATATTTCAAACTCTAAGAAGGAAGCTCACATAATATAATGATGAACTCCACAGTGCTGTGAAGTTCAAGGTTATATAACTAACTCCCTCCCTCTCTCAAAGTTATCACCATTAAACCTAAAGAGAAATTCATCATGTGACCCTCAGAAAGAATGATAGAGTGAAAAACAGCATTCCACCAGTTGTCATTACAGGTATTCACTAAGCACCTCTGCTGTGTAATGCATAGTGCTGGATGCTACTGATGGAATCATGAATTAAGCCAGGTCCTTGCTCTCAATAACTGAAGAACACGTTGGTATTTATTTATTTATCTAGCTTTCTATTTATAAGAGGGCCTGATCCTCTCTAGGCTTTTTTTTTTTTTTTTTAATCCCTTGACTATATTGCCATGACTTCTTGATAGGCTAAATTTTTCAAAATACTTTTCCGATGACTGTTTTTTTCCACTATGATCTCCTGTTTAATCATGTTTGTATTGCTGGCATCTCTGTTTTGGTCTCTGCCTTTTCTGTATTCACTTAATCTGTCTTTGTCCTCCACATTTTCCATTGCCTTCTAAGCAACACTTGCAATTTTTAAAATGTGCTGTGTTCTTATACTCCCTCAAAACAGGTTGTGACCATCACTCTCATCCCATCCCAACTTCATCTTCAGTGGCTTAATGTTGGAAGCTCAAAATCAATTTTGCTAGTTTATACATCAAGAAAATTTTTAAAATTATTACAAATCAGGGCTTGGTTTTAATTTTTCAGCCTGTTGTTGTTGATAAATCTCTTTATTTGAGCAGTCCAAGAGAATACTTTTGTTAATGTCAAAGTGAAATATTTAGAGAGGTACCTGACCCATAGTTGCTGCTGCTGCTAAGTCCCGTCAGTCGTGTCCGACTGTGCGACCCCGTAGACAGCAGCCCACCAGGCTCCTCTGTCCCTGGGATTCTCCAGGCAAGAATACTGGAGTGAGTTGCCATTTCCTTCTCCAATGCATGAAAGTGAAAAGAGAAAGTGAAGTCGCTCAGTCGTGTCCAACTCTCAGCGACCCCATGGACTGCAGCCCACCAGGCTCCTCCATCCATGGGATTCTCCAGGCAAGAGTACCGGAGTGGGTTGCCATTACCTTCTCCATGACACATAGTAGGTGACACTAAATTATTATTATATGAGTATTATTGAATAATGGTGAACTCTTGAAACACTTGCAACTTATATAGTATTGTAAATCAATTATACCTCAATAGAAAATAGCAAGCCCCCGAAATCAAAACATATACATTACATTACCATATGTAAACTTAGATAACCAGTGGAAATTTACTATATAATGCAGGGAGTTCAACCTGGTGCTCTGTGACAACCTAAAGGGGTTGAATGAGGTGGGAGGTGGGAAGGAGGTTCAAGAGGGAGGGGGCATACACGTATCTAGGGCTGATTCATGTTGATATATGGCAGAAACCAATACAATATTGTAAAGCAATCATCCTCCAATTAAAAATAAATAAATTTAAATAAAAAGTAAAACTGCTAAAAATAATTTATAAATCCAGAAATTAATTGTGACTCTAAAGTTCTCTAAGCAATCATTTTTAAAAGATGGCAGTATATTATACCTTGGAAGTTGAACACATATTTTCTTAGAAATATAGCAAGTGACATGAGTGAATAAAACTCACTTATGCACATATTCAAGATGACTTGCACAAAAATGTTCCCTATCACTATGCCAAATTGTCCATAGTGGAAAATAAAAGACTGAAAACACACTTTGGAGACTGAAGACCAAATGCTGCCAGGTACTTAGGCTTCTTAGAATATAGCTGAGTTTCCTTTTCACCTGCTGGGAAAGAACTGTAGAGAAAATATACAAGAGCGAGTAGACAGTGAAACTAAAATCACATTAAATTATACAGAATTTAAATTTTAGCCACAACTCCATTTATTTCTCTAAGGTTTCTTCTCTTTTTGAAAGAAATACAGGTCAATATGTCACCATTACAAGATGAAACATTTTAAAATTTCACTTTGGCTGTCTTTCTAAATTAGTCACTGAAGTCTTATATTGAACCACATATTTAGAAAACAGCTGACATGGAAGGATTTTAGTTTGTGTCTTCCAAGTCTCTTTTGCAAGCTTTAAGTTGGAAAAGTAAGATAGTATAACATAATGATTAAAAAAAAAAGACTCTAGCCTCTAAAATCAAACTGTTAGGATATTGTCTAGACTCTGCTACTTGTGATTAGCTTCCTTGTACTCATATTTCCTCAGCAGAAAAGATGGTTAGAATAATATTATTTTTTTTACTTAGGGCTTCATTATAAAGATTAAATATATTAAACACTATACAACACTTAGAACAAAACCTGAAATTGGAACTATTTAAATAGCACATTTTCTATGAATATTTATAGCTAATGCTTTTTTCACATATATAAATTCCATAGTAAACACCATTTAGTGTTTAGAAGTTTTAGTTTGGAAAATGTGTTCATTTGAAGTAAACATATTATGTTGTATACTGTGAATTTTGGAAGATCAGAAAATATTTAGTACCTGTAATGTTCTTGAATAGCTAGCAGTGAACAAAATAGGTGAAAAAAATCCTTACTTTTGTGGAGCTTAGATTCTGTCATTCTTAATCTTTAAAATCTTATGATCTGATAGGCATATATGTATCCAACAAATCACATCATAAATACTGTAGTAGGATAAGTAAACACCAGGTAGCAAATAATTATCAACTAAAAATCATGGTAAAAATGTGAGCTGCCACTTGAAAGATGAGTGATGCTACAGTCACAAGAAAACACAGGGAGAACAATTCTTATTAATTTGGAGAACAAGATGATCTAAGAAGAAAATTTCAAGTAGAGTCCCATGCAGCTTGAGAATCAGAAATAAGGCAAAGTTGGATGAATATTAATGATGAAATGTATTGTTAGGAGTAGGCTGTTAAGACCATGTGAAAGTGGGTAGAGTTTCTTGAAACAGACAATGAAGAGGCATGGAAGGTTTAAGCCTGAGTACGCAAGGCCTTATGTTTGCATACTATATATTCCCACTCCAGAGGCTTAAGATTCACCATTCTTTCCTCACTTCGCAGTAGTAAAACAGCTGTTACAAAATGATTCACTACCTCAATTTCTGAATCATAGGGAAATCATTCACAAACAATCCGTTATACTCATCTTCTCAATTTACAATCAAGAGGTTATTTTTATGAGAGAGATTATGAGAGGAATATTTGCCTGACTCATTGACATCTACCAATATTCACATATACATTTATAAATTAATTTTTTCAACAGATATTCTATGGCAAAAAGTGTTTAGAAAATGATGACCAGTTTTGGACACAGAACTTGATTTCAATGATCATAATGGGAAGGGCAATAATCAAAATACACAGACAACTATTTTTCTGTTTGGAAGTTAATTTTATGTTAAAAGAAATTCAACAAAACATTGGAGTGGGATTCTGAGAAGTGAGGGAAGAAATATGATTCTATTATCAATATAGACTGGTATCAGCGAAGGTATTGATGACACTGTTTTTTATAAAGGTGGTGGAGTTTAAACTAGACTGAAAAATCTGAGAATTTTAGCAGTGGACTCTGGATTCAAGGAAAAGGAATTGTATGAACAAAAATAAGTCAATTTATTTGTTTGTTTTCTCCAGGCAACCATTTATATCTTTTGTGTTATAGGTTCAGATATGTTTAAGCAGGCTCATGAGAATGTTATATTCAGACTTTGGAGATGAATACTCCTGGTATTCAAAGCTCTTTTAATCTCTGGATTACTTTACTTTGGATTTACATCTACTCTGGATTACATTACTTTACTTCTAACCCTTGCTTCTTCAGTTGCCAGATGGGAATAATAATAGTAGCTACCTCATAAAATTATTGTGAATATCAAATAAAAGAATACATAGAATAACATTAGAATAGTGACTGAATGACAAATACTAGCAGTGTATTGCTCAAAAAATATTAGCTATTTTTTTTATTAAGGAAAATTAAAAGGTAGCATTTATTGTGAAAGAAATTTGTTGGTAAGCTTGAAAACATATCCAATGACAAAATATAGAGGATGATGACATAATTTTGGATTTAATAGAAAAGATGTGTGAAAACAATAGTTTTGATTGAAAGACCGACTTGAGTTGGAATTTATTATTCTAATGCTGTGGCTTATTATCAAGAATTCATAGGGGTCACAAAGAGTAGGACACAATTGAGTGACTTTCACTTTCACTTTTCACATTTCATAATCCTGTTTCTGTATTAAAATTTTTACAGATTTCACAAAGGCCAAATGATTAAAAAACAGAAATACAATTATCCCAAGGGAGAAAGTTGCTGCAAGATTACTTTGTAAACAAAGTAGTATTTATTTTCAACTCTCATTCTTCAAATTTCTTGACAATCCTTGTATAGTTCCTTTATTTCTCCCAATGATGATCTCCTTTCAAATCCTACTCTGAGGTTTAGAATGGTGAAATATTCACTGACAATGATTTATAATCGGTGTGCATTACTCTGTCTTGAGTTGCATGGCTCTTTTTCTATTCTATAGATTATCACTAGAGTAAATGATAATTTTTATGATGAAATTTCAAATAGTTTTTATAATGCAATATTTGGGGGTCTGAGAAATTTACATCATTATCTTTTAAAGAAAGCTGCATCAGAAACTTCTTTAATTATCAAACTTGTAGTTTGTCTATGTTCCCTAAAATTTTGTAATTTACTATTGGTATTTAACTTGCATTTATCTTTTTTCTTGGTGGTGAATATAATAGAGGATTGTGATGTCAATCATTGGTTATCAAACAAATAAAATTCTAAATAATAATGACAATTATATTTATAAACTACTACATTAATTATGCCATAAAACACTAATTATTTAAACTACTACATTAATTATGCCAAGAAAATCCTTCCTAGGAAGTTATGATTCTAATTACTACTTATTCCTACTCATTTATTTGCTTAAATGAATAAGTTAAACAGAAAAATCTATTAATTGATTGTTATGTGTACTATGCATCTACAAATGACTCAGTTGCTAAAGATTTTGACTCTACTTGGCGAGGATTATACTGTCACTACACCATTGCCACCCCTCATGCTTTGAAAACTAACTTTGACATGCATTATCTTGTAATGCTCTAAATAAACATCTAAAATTATTATCCCTCTGGTGTGTAAAGAGAAAATATCAAATGGAGTAAAACACAATATATTATCACCAAAATAATGAGTACCCTTACCAGTGGATGAAGCTGATAATTGTAAATATTCAGTCAGTTCAGTTCAATCACTCAGTCATGTCTGACTCTTTGCAACCCCATGGACAGCAGCACACCAGGCCTCCCTGCTCATCACCAACTCACGGAGTTTACACAAAACCATGTCCATTGAGTCAGTGAGGCCATCCAATCATCTCATCCTCTGTCATCCCCTTCTCCTCCCACCTTCAATCTTTCTCAGCATCAGGGTCTTTTCCAATGAGTCAGTTCTTCATATCAGGTGGCCAAATTATTGGTGTTTCCACTCCATCATCTGTCTTTCAAATGAATACTCAGGATTGATTTCCTTTAGGATGCACTGGTTGGATCTCCTTGCTATCCAAGGGACTCTCAATAGTCTTCTTCAACACCGCAGTTAGAAAGAATCAGTTCTTCAGTGCTCAGCTTTCTTTATAGTCCAGCTCTCACATCCATACATGACTACTGGAAAAACCATAGCCTTGACTAGATGGACCTTTGTTGGCAAAGTAATGTCTCTGCTTCCTAATATGCTGTCTACGTTAGCCATAACTTTTCTTCCAAGGAGTAACCACTTTTAATTTCATGGCTGAAATATTTAAAATATTGTCTCTGCATAAAATAAAGGAAATGTTAATTCTCTAGGAAAGTGCATTTACTTCAAATAAAGCATAGAATTATTATGTTAACTTAATTGAAAATAGATTCATAAAATGTCACTAAAGCTAGGACTTTTAGAGCATAGGACTATCATTATAATCCCTAGAAAAACATATTTTCCTTCTGTCATGTCCTGTACATTGTCATGGAACAAAATTTTCTCCTAGTATGTCAAGGTTTATCATCTTTAATAAGCACATTCATAGATTATAACAATTATAAAATTTTTATGTAACAATGTAAAACTCTTGGTAAACCTAGGAAGTTAACTATTTTATTCTTTACAGATAGTCCGTTCTATTTCTGTTAATGTGGTATATCAAATATACCTCAAAAGAAAGTAAAATTTGTGCAATTTTGCAAATACACCAAAGTTGTTTTCATGCCCTCCTATTGTCAAAACTCAAAATTAATGATTTCAATATAATTTATATATTTTTATAATATATAGTTCAGTTCAGTTCAAATCAGTCACTCAGTCGTGTCCGACTCTTTGCGACCCCAAGAATCACAGCACACCAGACCTCCCTGTCCATCACCAACTCCCGGAGTTCACTCAAACTCATGTCCATCGAGTTGGTGATGCCATCCAGCCATCTCATTCTCTGTCGTCCCCTTCTCCTCCCACCCTCAATCCCTCCTAGCATCAGACTCTTATCCAGTGAGTCAACTCGTCGCATGAGGCGGCCAAAGTATTGGAGTTTCAGCTTTAGCATCAGTCCTTCCAATGAACACCCAGGATTGATCACCTTTAGAATGGACTGGTTGGATCTCCTTGCAGTCCAAGGGACTCTCAAGAGTCTTCTCCAACACCACAGTTCAAAAGCATCAATTCTTCAGTGATTAGCTTTCTTCACAGTCCAACTCTCACATCCATACATGACCACGGGTAAAACAATAGCCTTGACTAGATGGACCTTGGTGGGCAAAGTAATGTCTCTGCTTTTTAATATGTTATCTAGGTTGGTCATAACTTTCCTTCCAAGGAGTAAGTGTCTTTTAATTTCATGGCTGCAATCAGCATCTGCAGTGATTTTGGAGCCCCCCCCCAAAAAAAGTCTGACACTGTTTCCACTGTTTCCCCATCTATTTCCCATGAAGTGATGGGACCAGATGCCATGATCTTCGTTTTCTGAATGTTGAGCTTCAAGCCAACCTTTTCACTCTCCTCTTTCACTTTCATCAAGAGGCTTTTGAGTTCCTTTTCACTTTCTGCCATAAAGATGGTGTCATCTGCATATCTGAGGTTATTGATATTTCTCCCAGCAATCTTGATTCCAGCTTGTGCTTCATCCAGCCCAGTGTTCCTCATGATGTACTCTGCATATAAGTTAAATAAGCAGGGTGACAATATACAGCCTTGACATACTCCTTTTCCTATTTGGAACCAGTCTGTTGTTCCATGTCCAGTTCTAACTGTTGCTTCCTGACCTGTATACAGGTTTCTCAAGAGGCAGGTCAGGTGGTCTGGTATTCCCATCTCTTTCAGAATATTCCACAGTTTATTGTGATCCACACAGTCAAAGGCTTTGGCATAGTCAATAACGCAGAAATAGAGTTTTTCTGGAATTTTCTTGCTTTTTTAATGATGCAGCAGATGTTGGCAATTTGATCTCTGGTTCCTCTGCCTTTTCTAAAACCAGCTTGAGCATCTGGAAGTTCACGGTTCACGTATTGCTGAAGCCTGGTGAGAGGGCATAAGATAAAGTAAATAGTACATAACAAATTCAGTTCAGTTCATTTCAGTTCAGTTCAGTCGCTCAGTCGTGTCCGACTCTCCGCGACCCCATGAATCACAGCACGCCAGGCCTCCCTGTCCATCACCAACTCCCGGAGCTCACTCAAACTCATGTCCACAGAGTCGGTGATGACATCCAGCCATCTCATTCTCGGTCGTCCCCTTCTTCTCCCGCCCCCAACCTTTCCCACCATCAAAGTCTTTTCCAGTGAGTCGAACCGTAAAAAAGAAGAGTGTGTGTATATAACATTTCCTCCTGAAATATTTTGAGCACATTAAAATAAGTCAATTAAAATTGGCAGTAAGTTTAATTCTTTCTATTTTAGCACTGAACGAAACTTACATGGAAAATCTGATTTCCATTTTCATAACACTGTCATTTATCAAATTATCTGTCTTTACACTAACCAGAGAAATCAGTTGTAATTAACAGTGCTTTCTTAGCCAAAGAGGATGCAATGCAGACATCAGACTATAATTTCTAGAATTAAAAATACAGTATAAAAAGGATAAATAAAGAGAAGTAACAAAAAGTTAAAGAATTATCACAATTATCCACACATATAATGATGAATTTGTCTAAAGCACAGTGAGTTTTTATCAATTTGTTACTTTCAGGTATATTAAGAAAGTTCTCTCTGTCTCAATACTTACATTTTAATGAACTTTCCTAAGTGGTACTAGTGGTAGAGAACCTGCCTGCCAATGCTGGAGACATCAGAGATGTGAGTTCAGTCACTGGGTCTGAAAGATAAACCTGGAGGAAGAAATAGCAACCCACTCCAGTATTCTTGCCTAAAGAATTCCACGGACAGAGGAGCCTGGTGGTCTACATTCCATAATATCACAAAGAGTTGGACACAACTAGCAAACACCCTCTTCCAACAACACAAGAGAAGACTCTACACATGGACATCACCAGATGGTCAATACTGAAATCAGATTGATTATATTCTTTTCAGCCAAAGATGTTGAAGCTCTATACAGTTAGCAAAAACAAGACCAGGAGCTGACTGTGGCTCAGATCATGAACTCCTTATCACCAAATTCAGACTTAAATTGAAGAAAATAGGGCAAACCACTAGACCATTCAGATACAACCTAAATCAAATCCCTTATGATTATACAGTAGAAGTGAGAAATAGATTTAAGGGACTAGATCTGATAGATAGAGTGCCTGATGAACTCTGGATGGAGGTTCGTGACATTGTACAGGAGACAGGGACCAAGACCATCCCCATGGAAAAGAAATGCAAAAGCAAAATGGCTGTCTGAGGAGGCCTTACAAATAGCTGTGAAAAGAAGAGAATTGAAAAGCAAAGGAGAAAAGGAAAGATATAAGCATCTGAATGCAGATTTCCAAAGAATAGCTAGGAGAGATAAGAAAGATGCAAATGATAACCCTGAATACGAAACAGCAAAGGAGACACAAATATATAGAACAGTCTTTGGGACTCTGTGGGAGAGGGTGAGGGTGGGATGATTTAGGAGAATGGCACTGAAACATGTATGTTGTCATATGTGAAATGAATCACCAGTCCAGAGTCGATGTATGTTACAGGATGCTCGGGTCTGGTGTGCGGGGATGAACCAGAGGGAGAATAAAGGGAGGAGGGAGGTGGGAGGGGGGTTCAGGAAGGGGAACTCATGTACACCCGGGGCGGATTCATGTCAATGTATGGCAAAACCAACCAATACAACATTGTAAAAAAATTAGCCTCCAATAAAAATAAAAAGAGAGAGAGAGAAAAAAAAGAAAGCCTCACCAGCGATCAATGCAAAGAAATAGAGGAAAACAACAGAAAGGGAAAACAAGAGATATTTTCAAGAAATTTAGAGCTATCAAGGGAACATTTCATGCAAAGATGGGGTTGATAAAGGACAGAAATGGTATGGACTTAACAGAAGCAGAAGATATTAAAAAGAGGTGGAAAGAATACACAGAAGAACTGTACAAAAAAGATCTTCACGACGAAGATAAACACAATGGCGTGATCACTCACCTGGAACCAGACATCTTGGAACGTGAGGTCAAGTGGGCCTTAGAGAGCATCACTACGAACAAAACTAGTGGAGGTGATGGAATTCCAGTTGAGCTATTTCAAATCCTGAAAGATGATGCTGTGAAAGTGCTGCACTCAATAGGCCAGCAAATTTGGAACACTCAGCAGTGGCCACAGGACTGGAAAAGATCAGTCTTCATTCAAATCCCAAAGAAAGGCAATGCCAAAGAATGCTCAAACTACCACACAATTGCACTCATCTCACATGCTAGTAAAGTCATGCTCAAAATTCTCCAAGCCAGGCTTCAACAATATGCGAACCATGAACTTCCAGACGTTCAAGCAGGTTTTAGAAAAGACAGAGGAACCAGAGATCAAATTGCCAATATCCGCTGGATCATGGAGCAAGCAAGAGTTCCAGAAAAACATCTATTTCTGCTTCATTGACTATGCCAAAGCCTTTGACTGTGTGGATCACAATAAACTGTGGAACATTCTGAAAGAGATGGGAGTACCAGACCACCTGACCTGCCTCTTGAGAAACCTGAATTCAGGTCAGGAAGCAACAGTTAGAACTGGACATGGAACAGACATGTTCCAAATAGGAAAAGGAGTACGCCAAGGTTGTATATTGTCACCCTGCTTATTTAACTTATATGCAGAGTACATCATGAGGAACACTGGGCTGGAAGAAGCACAAGCTGGAATCAAGATTGCTGGGAGAAATATCAATAACCTCAGATATGCAGATGATACCACACTTATGGCAGAAAGTGAAGAGGAACTCAAAAGCCTCTTGATGAAAGTGAAAGAGGAGAGTGAAAAGTTTGGCTTGAAGCTCAACATTCAGAAAACAAAGATCATGGCATCTGGTCCCATCACTTCATGGGAAATAGATGGGGAAACATTGGAAATAGTGTCAGACTATTTTTCTGGGCTCCAAAATTACTGCAGTTTCTGATTGCATGCAGGAAATTTAAAGACGCTTACTCCTTGGAAGGAAAATTATGACCAACCTAGATAACATTAAAAAGCAGAGACATTACTTTGCCCACCAAGGTCCGTCTAGTCAAGGCTATGGTTTTTCCCGTGGTCATGTAAGGATATGAGATTTGGACTGTGAAGAAAGTTGATCGCTGAAGAATTGATGCTTTTGAACTGTGGTGCTGGAGAAGACTCTTCAGAGTCCCTTGGACTGCAAAGAGATCCAACCAGTCCATTCTAAAGGAGATCAATCCTGGGTGTTCATTGGAAGGACTGATGCTAAAGCTGAAACTCCAATACTTTGGCCACCTCATGCGACGAGTTCACTCACTGGAAAAGAGTCTGATGCTAGGAGGGATTGGGGGTGGGAGGAGACGGGGACGACAGAGAATGAGATGGCTGGATGGCATCACCGACTCGATGGACATGAATTCGAGTGAAGTCCGGGAGTTGGTGATGGACAGGGAGGACTGGCGTTCTGTGATTCATGGGATCGCAAAGAGTTGGACGCGACTAAGCGACTGAACTGAACTGAACTGAAAGAAATATAGCACACACATAGCACAGAGCACACAATAAAATATATACATATATATTTATATACAATACACGTAATAGAAAACTGATTTAAATTGTAATGTAAAATATACAGATTAAAAATGTTTACTGATCTGTAAGTGAACACAATTTACATCATCATCATCACAATACACAGATTTGACAATAATCGCTATTATGGAATCAATAGATGAATAATATTAATAAGGAATATAAGCATGTTAAATATCATTTTTGAATTAAAAACCCCTGTAAGAAAGAAGTAGACAGAAAACAACTTACAGTCTTATCCTAGAAATTAAATAAATAAATAAATCAGAGCTTTAGCATGTTAGGACAACTCTTTGATAAATTTTGATGCTGTTTTTGAAATAAGATATTTACTTCACTATTGTAGATCCTACAGAAGAGACACACACAGAAATAAAGGTGAAAAATGCAAGCAACATCGATAAATAGGAAAGCAATCTCACCCGGTCTTTTCACAGGAAAATTATGAGTAGTTAGGACAACTGACCAAAAAATAACAAATTTGGGAACTTTTTTATAAGTGAAAAGAGAGGAAAAGCTCCCCCCTAAACCTACTCTTTGTTGAGCTACATAAAAATTAATTACACGACAGAAAATTGGGAAAACAGATCTAAATTTTGAGACATTCATACATTTGTAAAAGAATAGAAGATGAAAATTTTAATAATAGTGTTAGTTTATGTGATCTTCAAATTATAAGTGAAAATAAATAATAATCATTTATAAATTGTCAATGGTCATATTTACACATGTTATTTTTCCCTAAATGTTCTTGTGCATCCTGTGATCTTCGAAAAAATATTCCTGAGGCTAATTTTATTGTATTGGTTCTACTCCTCTAATACCTTTCTCTTGAAAGGTAGACTTTCATAATAAGAAGTTTTAACATGTTTGAAGACGTATTATTGTTTACTGCTGATTATTTTCAATGATTTTTTTTTTCCTTTACAGAATACTGTACCAGCTCTTAAGCAACAGTTAGAACTGGACATGGGACAACAGACTGGTTCCAAATAAGAAAAGGAATATGTCAAGGCTGTATATTGTCACCCTGCTTATTTAACTTACATGCAGAGTACATCATGAGGAACGCTGGGCTGGAGGAAGCACAAGCTGGAATCAAGATTGCTGAGAGAAATATCAATAACCTCAGATATGCAGATGACACCACACTTAAGGCAGAAAGTGAAAAAGAACTAAAGAGTCTCTTGATGAAAGTGAAAGAGGAGAGTGAAAAGGTTGGCTTAAAGCTCAACATTCAGAAAACTAAGATCATGGCATCAGTCCCATCACTTCATGGCAAATAGATGGGGAAACAGTGGAAACAGTGTCAGACTTTATTTTTCTGGGTTCCAAAATCACTGCAGATGGTGATTGCAACCATGACATTCAGTTCAGTTCAGTCGCTCAGTCGTGTCCGACTCTCCGCGACCCCATGAATCTCCGCGACCCCATGAATCTCCGCGACCCCATGAGTCACAGCACGCCAGGCCTCCCTATCCATCACCAACTCCCTGAGTTCACTCAAACTCATGTCCACAGAGTCGGTGATACCATCCAGCCATCTCATTCTTGGTCGTCCCCCTCTCCTCCCGCCCCCAACCTTTCCCAGCATCAGAGTCTTTTCCAGTGAGTCAACTCGTCACATGAGGTGGCCAAAGTATTGCAGTTTCAGCCTCAGCATCAGTCCTTCCAATGAACACCCAGGATCAATCTCCCTGAGAATGGACTGGTTGGATCTCCTTGTGGTACAAAGGACTCTCAAGAGTCTTCTCCAACACCACAGTTCAAAAGCATCAATTCTTCGGCAATCAGCTACACGCTTACTCCTTAAAAGATAAGTTATGACCAACCTAGACAGCATATTAGGAAGCAGACACATTACTTTGCCACCAAAGTCCATCTAATCAAGGTTATGGTATTTCCCGTGGTCATGTATGGATGTAAGAGTTGGACTATAAAGAAAGCTGAGCGCTGAAGAATTGATGCTTTTGAACTGTGGTGTTGAAGAAGACTCGAGAGTCCCTTGGACTGCAAGGAGATCCAATCAGTCCATCCTAAAGGAGATCAGTCCTGGGTGTTCATTGGAATATCTGATGCTGAGGTGAAGCTCCAATACTTTGGCCACCTGATGCAAAGAGCTGACTCATTTGAAAAGACCCTGATGCTGGGAACGATTGGGGGCAGGAGGATAAAGGAATGACAGAGGATGAGATGGATGGCATCACCGACTCGATGGATTTGAGTTTGAGTGAACTCCGGGAGTTGGTGATGGACAGGGAAGCCTGGGGTGCTGTGATTCATGGGGTCGCAAAGAGTTGCATACGACTGAGCGACTGAACTGAACTGAACACTGAATCTATAAATCAAGTTTGGAAGAACTCTCTTCTTAACAATGTTGATACTTTCTATCCATAAACATGGAACAACTCCATTGTTTAGTTCTTTTCTGAGCTTGTTCAACAAGCTCAAAATTTATTTATTATGTATTTAGCTCTTTTTTGAGTTTCTTCTTCAAAATTTTCTTTAGTTCTTTTTTTTTTTTTAGTTTTCTCATCAAAATTTTATTCTTCACCTCATATAGTTATATTGTTTGTATATATTTTGTTAAATTTATGCTTAAGTAATTAATTTTGGGATGCTAATAAAATGTATTATGCTTTTAATCTCAGATTCCACTTGTTTATTGTTGTTATATAGGAAAGCAATTGACTTTGGTATGCTAATCTTCTATGCTTCAACTTTGCTATATTTAAGTAATTGAAAAATTTTTTAATAATTCTTTTGGATTTTATACGTAGATGATTATATCATCTGTGATCAAAGACACTTCCAAGTCTTCCATTCCAATCTGTATATATTTTAGCTCTTTTTCCAGTCTTATTATATTTTCAAGAATTCCTGTATGAGGGTATAATTAAATAGTGAGATGGGACATCCTTGATTTCTATCTGACTTGAGTGGGATATCTTCCAATTTACATTATTAAGTATGATGGTAACCATATAATTTTTTGTAATAGTCTTTAACAAGTTGAGGACTGTTTCTAGTTCACTGAGAGATTTTTATCATGAATAGGTGTTGTGCTGTGTGTGAGTGTTCAGTTGTGTCCAGTTCTTTGTCATCCCATGAGCTATAGCCAACCAGGCTACTCTAGCCATGGGATTTCCCAGGCAAGAATACTGGAGTGGGTACCATTTCCTTCTCCAGGAGATCTTCCTGATACAGGGATTGAACCTACAGTCTTGCATCTCCTATTTGGCAGGTTGATTTTTTACCACTAGTGACCCCTGGGAAGACTTTTGGGTATTGGATTTTTTCAAATATTTTTTCTATAGCTATAGATATGATCAGGCTTCCCTGGTGGCTCAGATGGTAAAGAATCGGCCTGCAATGCAAGAGACCTGGGTTCAATCCCTGGGTTGGGAAGATCCCCTGGAGGAGGGCATGCAACCCACTTCAGTATTCTTGCCTGGGAAATCCCCATGGACAGAGAAGCCTGGTGGTCTACAGTCCACGGGGTAGTAATGAGTTGGACACAACTGGACAACTAAGTACAGTATAGCATAGGTATGATTATATGATTTTTCTTTTTTAGCTTATCAGTCTGAGGGATTACATTTACTGATTTTCAAATGTTGAACCAGACTCTCATAGCTTGTATAAATTTCACTTGGTGAAATTGGTTTATAGTTCTGTTTATTTATGGTTGGTCTCCATTTTTGATAATTTGCTGAGAACTGTTGCACTTATGTTTATGATAGGTATTGGTATGTAGTTTTATTTTCTTATAAAGTCTTTGGTGGCTTCTAGTATTAGGGCAATGTCTGTTTCATAGAATGAGTTAGCTAGTATTCCCTTTGCCTCTATTCTCTGAAAGAGATGGTAGAAAATTAGTATAACTTTTTACATAAACTGTTAGGTAAAACTTACTAGCAAATCATCTAAGTAAGGTGCTTGTGTTTTAAAAGATTATTATTCAATATAGATTATCAGGATTGTGGGCATAGGATTACTCATAGAATTTCTTTCTGTATTTTTGATGTCTATGGGATCTGTAGTAGAGTTCCCTCTTTTATTTTGATATTAGAAATCTGTATACACTCTTTGTTTCCATAGTTAGAAACACAACTAGAGGTATATAGATTTTATTAATATTTTTAATGAAACATTTGATTTCCTTGATTTTCTCTAGTGATTTTCTGTTTTCACTTTAATTGATTTGTTTTAATTCTCATTAATTTTTTCCTATTTAGTATGAATTTAATTTGCTCTAGTTTTCTAACATAAAAACTTAGATTATTGATTTTAGATATTTTTCTAATACATGCATGCAAGCAAATCCTCCAGGTTTTGCTTTTCTAGGATCCCTCAAATTTTGATATGTTGGGTTTTCATTTTCAATTAATTCAAAATATTAATTCTCTTGGGATTTCCTTTTTGACTCATGTTTCTCATAAATATGTTTTCTAAATTTCATATAATTTGGGATTTTCCAATTACCTTTATGCTGTTGATTTTTTTAATTTATTTATTTTAATTGGAGGCTATTACTTTACATTATTGTATTGGTTTTTGCCATACGCTGATATGAATCTGCCCTGGGTGATTTCTAGTTTAATTCCATTGTATTCGGAAAGAAGACCTTGTATGACTTCTATCATTTTAAATTTGTTATAAGTATGTCTTATGGCCCAAAATTTATTCTGTATTGGTGAATGTTCCATGTGATCATGAGAAGAATGTGTATTTTCTTGTTGAATGAAGCCATTTAAAGATATCCATTTATATACAGTTAATTGATGGTGGTGTTGAGTTCAGTTATACCCTTTCTTATTTTCTGTCTGCTGGATTTATTCATTTCCAGTACAAGGTTGCTGTATTCTCCAAATACACTTGTAGAGTCATCTGTCTCTTTGAAGTTGTACCAGTTTTTGCCTCAAGTAGTTTGAACCTCTGTTAGACATATACACATTAAGGATTGTGATATCTTCTTGGTGAATTGATCCCTTTATCATTATGTACTGTATTTATCTATTCTTGATTACTTTCCTCAGTGTGAAGCAGGCTCTGTGTGAAATTAACATCTCTTGTTTTCTTTTTATTACTATTGACATGATTCATATTTCTCCATTCATTTACATTTGATCTACATGTGTCTTTACAGTTAAACTAAGCTTATTTTAGCAACACATAGTTGGTTTTTATTTTCTTGGATCATTCTGACAAGTTCTGCCTTAACAAATACATTTATGAATTACTTATATTTTAAATAAAATAATATTTGCTATACCAGATATTTAGAAGAATATTTAGATGGCACTTTATTTATCAAGATGCTTCATATTTAATAATGTTCATTGTAGTTCTCCCAGATATGATTCTCAATTTCCATGCAGTCAGTTTTTGTTAATGTCTAATTGTTCTTCCATAATTCATTTAGAGATCTTTTTATTCACATGTTACATTTCAGTCATATTATGTCTAGGCTGCTTAGGACTGATTTAAAATAAACTCATTATGTGAAGAGATGGTAAAAATCAGCAAAATAAAATGTCATTACAAACTGCCTTATGTTTTTATAGGCAAAGATGATAAGATTTACTATAAGATCTTTTATGGCAGTTTGACAAATCACTAGCCAAGTTTCTTGCAATCTCTGGTTTAAAATTACTAAAGTAACAAGCATCAGATAATAAAAAATAAGTTAAAAATTGCATTCAGTTATGTGTCTAAATGTGGCAGAATATGTAAAACTTAATTATTAAACTAATGGTAATACCATAACTTTTACCACTTTCTTAAAAGAGTTTAAGAACTTCCCTGTTTATTCTTGGGGGAAAAAATAAAATTTAGTATACAAAATATTAATTATATAATATTTGCTGACTCTCAAGCCTCATTTTTTCAAGTGCCACTTTCTTCCAGTCTTCCAATGTACCTTCTTTCCTATTTTCATAGGACTACTCCATTTGATTCTCATTCTAGAATTCTCTGCACAAGCAACATGAACTTCATTTGTCAAATGCTATTTTCTTAGTAAAGCCTTCCTTATCTCTCCATATCAGGTCACCTCTTAACAACCCACACCCTGAAGTCCATTATTTATATAGATTGTTCTTTTCTTATGAAGCTTAAAATCTGATGTAGAAATCATTAATGAGCTATAATCATAAAAATAAATATATAATTAAATATAGTAGATAGTACACAAGAGAATTGCCCTGTGCTTTAGGCAAGAAGAAATACAATTTTGAAGTTTAGGGGAAAATCCTTAAAGTAAGAAAAGTTAAATTACTTATTTGTAATAGCAGAAGTAGAAAATCAGGTGACCAGAGCGCTTCTCTGTATGTAAACACAACTATGCATGTGATTGGTTGCAGAAGAGTGAAGATGGAAATATTGCTTAGTCTTACATGCCACTATCGTTCTATGATGTGATTTCTGTGTGTGTTGTATTTCCTCTTTCCTCTTCTTTAACAAATTTTGTATCTCTTAATTATTTGAGACGATAAAGTTTTTGTTAACTTGTTTTGTGAAAGCACTACTCTGGTCCTTAGAGTTTCTATCTATAGAAAAACTTAAGGAGTAACTTAAGGAAAATCCATTTCATTGAATCACCTAATAAGAAAGTAAGTAGCACAGCATGTATAAAAATAACCCTCAAAAATGAATGGATTGACTCAAATTAAAATACAAAGAAACAAATGAGATAAAACATTATTGGCAAGAAAATCTCAGGAAGGAAATGAAAGGAAGATTAAAAAAAACAAATTTGCATATGACATATGTTTTTGTTTGAGGACAAGGATTTCATTTTATATTATTTTCCATACCAATAATTCTTTATAATGTCTCTTATTATGTGACCCAGAAATTTTTGCAGAAGAATTATACCATACTTTTAAGAGAAAATATTATAATTCTATTTGAAACAACTGAAATACAATATAGGAACAATTAACTAACATTATTTCAAATGAAAAATATTTGAAATATTCCAAATAAACATGAAACTTTGGGAGATATAATTATTAATTTCAATGAAATTATTTAAAATAAAATAAAATATTATTTAAATTATTTAAAATAAAATAATAGCAAACAAAATCCAGAATTAATTAAAAGATATATAGTAATAAAGTAAAGATTATTTTAGGAATGTGCTGATATTTTACTATTAGGAACTTTTTAAAATTTACTATGTTATTAAATGTACTTGTTGAAAATATAACTATTATCATAGTTGCTGAGAAGAGTACATTTAAAATTCAAATTTTGCTTACTCAGGAAAATAAAATATGATGATCTTAGCCCAAGCTGGAAATATTAGAAGATTCTCCACTGAACTGAAAAAAGGGAACAACATGAATTGCTCTTGGTAATTTTTATTATTTGTATTTAAACTGTACATTCCAACCCATGCACATGAAGAAAAGAAATCATTTAGAAGTAAAAAGAAATGGAAAGGAAGTGATAAAATTATTGCTATTTTCAGACTCTAAAATTTCGTACCTCCCAAATGCAGATATTGAAAACCCACTGCAAGTCATAGAAGATTATAACTATACAATGAGTACAAATATTCATATATAAAATTCCATAGTTTTCTAATTAAAAGCATCATGAATAACAACAGATAATGGGAGAAAGAATTTGTTTATGGTAACAACCAAAAAATATAAAATGCTTTGAAATAAACTTATTCTGATATATGTTGGCTCCATGTGTAGAATGCATGTATTCTGGACAAACCAAGGACTAGTTGAAAAAAATGAAACATATTATATTCTTGTTTAGTGCTATATATCATAAAAATGTCAATGTCCTTTAAATTAATCTGCATATATTCGCATGTCATTAATGAAATCCCTTTAAAATATTATCATTTAAACTGGACAGGTAATAGCATAGTTCCTGTAAGATGATAAATAATGATAGAGTTATAATTTAATATTATTAGCCAAACATTATTTGAGATCCTTAAGTATAAACATAACAATCCTTTGAAGTAGGTATTATTATTTTCTCAATTTTTCCAGCTGATGAAACTGATTAAGCAACTTGCTAAAGCTGTAGGAAATGAACTTTGATTTCACATGGTGTGGATACGGAGTTGGCAACCTTAGAAAATATACTCTGAAAACAGCCAGAAAGCTGAATAAGAACAGTAAAGGGATACTTGTTCTCTAGAAGCAAAATATATCTTGAAGCTTTAACAGTTGAAAATAGTAAAATATTGGCATATGCCAGGCAAATGAATAATTGATATGCAGATATAAAAACAGACATAAACAAATATTAAGTGTATGCTGATAATGACATTTCAGTGCAGTGAGTGAAAGATGACTATTCAATAGTTGGCTTTTTAAGTAATTGAGTAACTTTCTGGAAACAAAAGTATATTGGATTTGTAGTCCTAACATAACCTAAATGTAAATTCCAAATGATACAACGATGAAAGTAGCAAAACTAAATTAAATGATATAAATTTTTATTGTTTTAAAATTTCAGAATGTTGAAAATCATTCTAACCTCAGTCTAAAATCCATGTGATACAATAAAATTGAATATATTCAACTGTCTTCAGTTTAAAGATAATGATGTAAAACACCATAAGCAAAATTTAAAGGCAAACTGATGAACTGAGAAACATTTCAATGTTTATACCATAAACAGAAAGCTAACCTTGATAGTATATTAAAAAGCAGAGACATTATTTTGCCAACCAAGGTCCATCTAGTCAAGGCTATGGTTTTTCCCGTGGTCATGTATGGATGTGGGAGTTGGACTGTGAAGAAAGCTGATCGCCGAAGAATTGATGCTTTTGAACTGTGGTGCTGGAGAGGACTCTTGAGAGTCCCTTGGACTGCAAGGAGATCCAACCAGTCCATTCTCAAGGAGATCAATCCTGGGTGTTCATTGGAAGGACTAATGCTAAAGCTGAAACTCCAATACTTTGGCCACCTCATGTGACGAGTTGACTCACTGGAAAAGACTCTGATGTTGGGAAAGGTTGGGGGCGGGAGGAGAAGGGGATGTCAGAGAATGAGATGGCTGGATGGCATCACTGACTCTGTGGACATGAGTTTGAGTGAACTCCTGGAGTTGGTGATGAACAGGGAGGCCTGGCGTGCTGTGATTCATGGGGTTGCGGAGAGTCGGACACGACTGAGCGACTGAACTGAACTGAACTGAAGCATCTCAATATACAAATAGCTCATACAAAATAAGTAAAATAGCTCAGTACAAAAATTGTCACAGGATATGAACATATAGTTCATAGAAATTCTCTAAAACAAAAGAGAAATTAAAATGGAATGTTTTAACCTATCAGATTGGTAAACAGATAAATATTTCTTAAGTTTTGTACTAAGAGATCTGTTTATTCATTATTGATGAGGCCCTGTCTCCTATATGAAGAGCAACTGGAACACCTTATTAGGGTGGCACAGTGGTAAGAATCTACCTGCCAATGCAGGAGACAAAAGAGACACAGATCCCTGGGTTGATTCAATCCCAAAAAAGGGAAATAACAAGGAATGTTCAAACTACCATAAAAAGATGGGAATACCAGGTTGCCTCACCTGTCTCTTGATAAAACTGTATGAGGGTCGAGATATACCAGTTAGAACTGGACATGGAATAACAAACTGGTTTAGAATTGGGAAAGGAGTATGGTAAGAATGTATATTGTCACTCGGCTTATTTAACTTATGTGCCAAGTACATCATGTGAAATACCAAGCGGGGTGAATCACAATCTGGAATCAAGATTGCCAAGAGAAATAAATGCAGATGACACCACTCTAATGGCAGAAAGTGAAAAGAAACCAAAGAGCCTCGAGATGAGGGTGAAAGAGGAGAGTGAAAAATCTGGCTTAAAACTCAACATTCACAAAACTAGGATCATGGCATCTGGTCCCATCACTTCATGGCAATTAGATGGGGAAAATGGAAATAGATTTTATTTTCTTGGGCTCCAAAATCACTGTGGATGGTGACGGCAGTCATGAAATTAAAAGACACTTGCTCCTTGGAAGGAAGGCTATGACAAACCACAGTTCAGTAAAATTCAGTCGCACAGTCGTGTGCGACTCTTTGCGAACCCATCACAGCACGCCAGGCCTCCCTGTCCATCACCAACTCCTGGAGTTCACTCAAACACAAATCCATTGAGTCAGTGATGCATCCAGCCATCTCAGTCAATGTCGTCCCCTTCTTCTCCTGGCCCAATCCCTCCCAGCATCAGGGTCTTTTCCAGTGAGTTAACCCTTCGCATGAGGTGGCCAAAGTACTGGAGTTTCCGCGTTAGCATCAGTCCTTCCAATGAACACCCAGGACTGATCTCCTTTAGAATAGACTGGTTGGATCTCCTTGCAGTCCAAGGGACTCTCAAGAGTCTTCTCCAGCACCACAGTTCAAAAGCATCAATTCTTCAACGATCAGCTTTCTTCATAGTCCAACTCTCACATCCATACATGACCACTGGAAAAACCATAGCCTTGACTAGACGGACCTTGGTGGGCAAATTAATGTCTCTGCTTTTTAATATGCTATCTAGGTTGGTCATAACTTTCCTTCCAAGGAGTAAGCGTCTTTAAGTTTCCTGGCTGCAATCAGCATCTGCAGTGATTTTGGAGCCCAGAAAACTAAAGACTGACACTGCTTCCACTGTTTTTCCATCTATTTCCCATGAAGTGATGGGACCAGATACCATGATCTTCGTTTTCTGAATGGTGAGCTTTAAGCCAACTTTTTCACTCTCCACTTTCACTTTCATCAAGAGGCTCTTTAGTTTCTCTTCATTTTCTGTCATAAGGGTGGTGTCATCTGCATATCTAAGGTTATTGATATTTCTCCTGGCAATCTTGATTCCAGCTTGTGCTTCATCCAGCTCAGAGTTCCAAATGATGTATTCTGCATAAATAAGTTAAATAAGCAGGGTGACAATATATAGCCTTGATATACTCCTAACCAGTCTGTTCCATGTCCAGTTCTAACTGTTGCCTCCTGACCTGCATATAGGTTTCTCAAGAGGCAGGTCAGGTGGTCTGGGATTCCCATCTCTTTCAGAATGTTCCACAGTTTATTGTGATCCACACAGTCAAAGGCTTTGGCATAGTCAATGAAGCTGAAAGAGATGTTTTTCTGGACTCTCTTGCTTTTTCCATGATCCAGCAGATTTTGGCTATTTGTTCTCTGGTTCCTCTGCCTTTTCTAAAACCTGCTTGAACATCTGGAAGTTCACGGTTCATGTATTTCTGAACTCTGGCTTGGAGAATTTTGAGCATGACTTTCCTAGTGTGTTAGATGAATGCAATTGTGCAGTAGATTAAGCATTCTTTAGCATCGCCTTTCTTTGGGATTGGAATGAAAACTGACCTTTTCCAGTGCCGTGGCCACTGCTTAGTTTTCCAAATTTGCTGGCATATTGAATGCAGCACTTTCACAGCATCATCTTTCAGGATTTGAAATAACTCAACTGGAATTCCATCACCTCCACTAGCTTTGTTCATAATGATGCTTTCTAAGGCCCACTTGACTTCACATTCCAAGATGTATGGCTCTAGGTGAGTGATCACACCATCGTGATTACCTTGGTCGTAAAGATCGTTTTTGTACAGTTTTTCTGTGTATTCTTGCCACCTCTTCTTAATATCTTCTGCTTCTGTTAGGTCCATACCATTTCTGTCCTTTATCGAGCCCATCATGCATGAAATATTCCCTTGGTATCTCGAATTTTCATGAAGAGATCTCTAGAATTTCCTATTCTGTTGTTTTCCTCTATTCCTTTGCATTGATCGCTGAGGAAAGCTTTATCTCTCCTTGCTATTCTTTGGAACTCTGCATTCAGATGCTTATATCTTTCCTTTTCTCCTTTGCTTTTCGCTTCTCTTCTTTTCACAGCTATTTGTAAGGCCTCCTCATACAGCCATTTTGCTTTTTTGCATTTCCTTTCCATGGGGATGGTCTTGATCCCTGTCTCCTGTACAATGTCACGAACCTCCGTCCAGAGTTCATCAGGCACTCTATCTATCAGATCTAGTCCCTTAAATCTATTTCTCACTTCCACTGTATAATCATAAGGGATTTGATTTAGGTCATATCTGAATGGTCTAGTGGTTTTCCCTATTTTTTTCAATCTAAGTCTGAATTTGGTGATAAGGAGTTCATGATCTGAGCCACAGTCAGCTCTCAGTATTATTTTTGCTAACTGTATAGAACTTCTCCATCTTTACCTCAAAGAATATAATCACTCTGATTTCAGTGTTGACCATCTGGTGATGTCCATGTTTAGAGTCTTCTCTTGAGTTGTTGGAAGAGGATGTTTGCTATGAACAGTGCGTTCTCTTGGCAAAACTCTATTACCCTTTGTCCTGCTTCATTCTGTATTCCAAGGCCAAATTTTCCTGTTACTCCAGGTGTTTCTTGACTTCCTACTTTTGCATCCTAGTCCCCTATAATGAAAAGGACATCTTTTTTGGGTGTTAGTTCTAAAAGGTCTTGTAGGTCTTATAGAACCGTTCAACTTTGGCTTCTTCAGCGTTACTGGTTGGGGCATAGGCTTGGATCACTGTATCATTGAATGGTTTGCCTTGGAAACGAACAGAGATGATCCTGTCGTTTTTGAGATTGCATCCAAGTACTGCATTTTGGACTCTTTTGTTGACCATGATGACTACTCCATTTCTTCTAAGGGATTCCTGCCCACAGTAGTAGATATAATGGTCATCTGAGTTAAATTCACCCATTCCAGTCCCTTGTAGTTCACTGATTCCTAGAATGTCAACGTTCACTCTTGCCATCCCCTGTTTGACCACTTCCAATTTGCCTTGATTCATGGACCTAACATTCCAGGTTCCTATGCATTATTGCTCTTTACAGCATTGGACCTTTCTTCTATCAGCAGTCCCATCCACAACTGAGTATTGCTTTTGCTTTGGCTCCATCTCTTCATTCTTTCTGGAGTTATTTCTATGCTGGGCACCTACTGACCTAGGGAATTCCTCATTCAGTATCCTATCATTTTGCCTTTTGATACTGTTCATGGAGTTCTCAAGGCAAGTATACTGAAATGGTTTGCCATTCCCTTCTCCAGTGGACCACGTTCTGTGAGATCTCTCCACCATGACCCGCCTGTCTTGGGTGGCCTCACACGGCTTGGCTTAGTTTCATTGAGTTAGACAAGGCTGTGGTCCTTGTGATCAGACTGACTAGTTTTCTGTGATTATGATATCAGTGTGTCTGCCCTCTGATGCCCTCTCGCAATACCTACCGTCTTAACTGGGTTTCTGTTACCTTGGTCATGGGGTATCTCTTCATGGCTGCTCCAGCAAAGTGCAGCCACTGCTCCTTACCTTGGACGAGAGGTATCTCCTCATGGCCACCCTTCCTGACCTTGAACGTGAAGTAGCTCCTCCTGGCCTTCCTGTGCCTGTGCATCCACCGCTATTTTGACGTGGGGTTGCTCCTCTTGGGCGCCACCCCTGACTTTGGACAGCATATTAAAGTGCAAAAACATCACTTTGACAACATAGATCTGTATAGTCAAAGCTATGATTTCCCCAGTACTTATGTATGAATGTGAGAGTTGGATCATAAAGAAGGCTGAATCACAAAGAATCAATTTTTTTGAATTGTGGTTCTGGAAAAGAATCTTAAGAGTCTCTTGGACAAGGCAAGGATATCCAACCAGTCCTTCCTAAAGGAAATCAGTCTTGGATATTCATTGGAAGGAGTGATGCGGAAGCTGCAATGCTTTGGCTACCTGATGTGAAGAGCTAACTCACTGGAAATGACCCTGATGCTGAGAAAGACTGAAAGCAAAAGGAGAGGGCAGCAGAGGATGAGATGGTTAAAGAGCACCAACGACCCAATGTACGTGAGTTTAAGCAAACTGCAGGAGACAGTAGAGGACAAGGAAGCCTGGCATGCTGTAATCCATAGGGTCACAAAGAGTCAGATAGGACTTAGAGACTGAATAACAGAATATAGCGTTCTCTCTCAGCTTGTATGATGGGAAATAAAATTTAAACTATTGTAAAGGCAAAAACAAATTATCTTTCCAGAACTATTTTGTTAGCATTTATGATAAATAAAGAAGAAATTAATTTCTTTTGGCTAGTTTTCATCTATGTAGATTGGCTTTTTCTTCCTTCATAAAATAATGATGTTTTATTAGGAAATAATCACCTTATAGACAGGTATTGTTAAGAATCAAATTTTCATGATATAATTGAGGAAAATAGAAGGTGTGATTGGAGAAAGAAGCCAAGATACACAGTACCTAAAAGAAGATTTTTTTTTTAAGTCAAAAAGCAAAGTAGAATTTAAAACTAGAAGGGATGCTGTTTCCCTTTTGTTTTTATCTGACAAGAAAAATAAAATGTACAGTAAAATAAAGACACTGTAAATTGTACACTGGGAACTACAGTGTTGGTCTAGTTAAATTAGTCACAGTGAAATTCAGACAGCTTTTCTTTTCTGAAATGTGAAATAATGAGGTAGTTAATAAGTACCAAGATTTGTTGACTCTTCAAGAATGTATTTAGTTTTCTGTTTTCAAGTGACAGTGCATGTCAAAATAAAAGGCATAAGGAAAGTATATATTAAAAGTTATGAAAAATAGTATGCTTATCTATTCTATTATACATTATATTACTGGTTGTGTAGAGTAAATAGGGAAAGTGAAAGTGAAAGTTGCTCAGTCGTGTCCAAATCTTTGTGACCCCATGAAATTCTCCAGGCCAGAATACTGGAGTGGGTAGCCTTTTCCTTCTTCAGGGGATCTTCCCAGCCCAGGGATCGAACCCAGGTCTTCCGCATTGCAGGATTGTTTACCAGCTGAGCCACCAGGGAAGCCCAAGAATACTGGAGTGGGTAGCCTATCTCTTCTCCAGGGGATCTTCCTGACCCAGGAATCAAACTGGGGTCTCCTACACTGCAGGCCGGGTCTTTACAAACTGAGCTATAAGGGAAGCCCAGGGTAAATAGGGAAATGTTCCCAAATGATTTATATGGCAAATTTGAAATCTGTTCTCACATTGTAGTCCTGCTTTTAAATATTCTATTCCGGTGTCCTCATATATGACCAGATATTTCAGAAATAATTCCTTTCAAGATTTCTTTTAACAAGAAGAAATGTCTCAAATGTCACCAACCATAACTCTATGAGATTGTGTACAGGTATACATGTATCTTACCTTGCTCAAATGAAGAATAAAGTGATTTTGATTATTTCATTTTAAAAATAAAAACTGTTGACTATTGTGTGTGAGTTTGAAGAGTATATTTCTAAAGGACTATATAATTGATATGAAAGGTTTGACATTCAAAATATAAGGATTTTTTTTTTCCCTTCGTCCAATGTGACACTTAGAAAATGTCATCTGTTACCTATGCTTGGATGGGACGAGAGGCTGGGGAGCCAAGTCAGGAACACATAATCAAGAGAAGGAAGCAACAAATGCAAGATTAGGAGACTATTTCTTTTTTTTTTTTCCCATGAGCAAAATGTTTTATTTTCACTGCTGATTTCTGTGACAGCTCGTATACATATTGATTTATCCATTTCTCTTATCTAGATGTCTATAAAAATCAAATGATCTTTAAATTGGATTTAGATCCATCTTGAGATTAGTGTACTGCATCTAAATAAATACAATTAGCCCTTTCAATACATGTATGTACTTGAAGTTGTATTTTATTTTATTTATTTATTTATTTTTGTAATTATTTTTTATTGGAGGCAAATTATTTTACAATATTATATTGGTTGGTTTTGCCATACATTGACATGAATTCGCCCCGGGTTTACCTAAGTTCCCCCTCCTGAACCCCGCTCCCACCTCCCTCCTCCCTTTATCCTCCCTCTGGGTCATCCCCGCATGCCAGCCCCGAGCATCCTATAACATGCATTGACCCTGACCTAGTGATTCGTTTCACATATGACAACATACGTGTTTCAATGCCATTCTCCCAAATCATCCCACCCTCACCCTCTCCCACAGAGTCCCAAAGACTGATCTATACATCTGTGTCTCTTTTGCTGTCTCGTATACAGGGTTATCATTTGCATCTTTCTAAATTCCATATATATGCGTTAGTATGCTATATTGGTGTTTTTCTTTCTGACTTACTTCACTCTGTATAATAGGCTCCAGTTTCATGCACCTCATTAGAACTGATTCAAATGCATTCTTTTTAATGGATGATTAATACTCCATTGTGTATATGTACCAAAGCTTTCTTATCCATTCGTCTGCAGATGGACATCTAGGTTGCTTCCATGTCCTGGCTATTATAAACAGTGCTGCAATGAACATTGGAGTACATGTGTCTCTTTCAATTCTGGTTTCGTCGGTGTGTATGCCCAGGAGTGCGATTGCTGGATCAAATGGCAGTTCTATTTCCAGTTTTTTGAGGAATCTCCACACTGTTCTCCATAGTGGCTGTACTAGTTTACATTCCCACCAACAGTGTAAGAGGGTTCCTTTCTCTCCACATCCTCTCCAGCATTTATTGCATGTAGACTTTTGGATAGCAGCCATTCTGACAGGTGTGAAATGGTATCTCATTGTGGTTTTGATTTGCATCTCTCTGATTATGAGGGATGTTGAGCATTTTTTCATGTGTTTGTTAGCCATCTGTATGTCTTCTTTGGAGAAATGTCTGTTTAGTTCTTAGGCCCATTTTTTGATTGGGTCATTTATTCTTCTGGAATTGAGCTGCAGGAGCTGCTTGCATATTTTGGAGATTAATCCTTTATCAGTTGCTTCATTTGCTATTATTTTCTCCCATTCTGAAGGCTGTCTTTTCACCTTGCTTATAGTTTCCTTTGCTGTGCAGAACTTTTGATTTTAATTAGGTCCCGTTTGTTTATTTTTGCTTTTATTTCCAATATTCTGGGAGGTGGGTCATGGAGGATCCTGCTGTGATTTATGTTGGAGAGTGTTTTGCCTACGTTCTCCTCTAGGAGTTTTATAGTTTCTGGTCTTACATTTAGCTCTCTAATCCATTTTGAGTTTATTTTTGTGTATGGTGTTAGGAAGTGTTCTAGTTTCATTCTTTTACAAGTGGCTGACCAGTTTTCCCAGCACCACTTGTTAAAGAGACTGTCTTTTCTCCATTTTATATTCTTGCCTCCTTTGTCAAAGATGAGGTGTCCATAGGTGTGTGGATTTATCTCTGGGCTTTCTATTTCGTTGCATTGATCTATATTTCTGTCTTTATGCCAGTACCATACTGTCTTGATGACTGTGGCTTTGTAGTAGAGCCTGAAGTCCGGCAGGTTAATTCCCCCAGTTCCATTTTTCTTCCTCAAGATTGCTTTGGCTATTCGAGGTTTTTTGTATTTCCATATAAATTGTGAGATTATTTGTTCTAGTTCTGTGAAAAATATCGTTGGTAGCTTGATAGGGATTGCATTGAATGTATAAATTACTTTGGGTAGTATACTCATTTTTACAATATTTATTCTTCCAATCCATGAGCATGGTGTATTTCTCCATCTATTAGTGTCCTCTTTGATTGCTTTCAGTAGTGTTTTATAGTTTTCTATGTACAAGTCTTTTGTTTCCTTAGGTAGATATATTCCTAAGTATTTAATTCTTTTCGTTGCAACAGTGAATGGAATAGTTTCCTTAATTTCTCTTTCTATTTTCTCATTATTAGTGTATAGGAATGCAAGGGATTTCTGTGTGTTGATTTTATATCCTGCAACGTTACTGTAATCATTGATTAGCTCTAGTAGTTTTCTGGTAGAGTCTCTAGGGTTTTCTGTGTAGAGGATCATGTCATCAGCGAACAGTGAAAGTTTTACTTCTTCTTTTCCAATTTGGATTCCTTTTATGTCTTTTTCTGCTCTGATTGCTGTGGCCAAAACTTCCAGAACTATGTTGAATAGTAGTGGTGAGAGTGGGCACCCTTGTCTTGTTCCTGACTTTAGGGGAAATGCTTTCAGTTTTTCACCATTGAGGATAATGTTTGCTGTGGGCTTGTCATATATAGCTTTTATTATGTTGAGGTATGTCCCTTCTATTCCCACTTTCTGGAGGGTTTTTATCATAAATGGATGTTGAATTTTGTCGAAGGCTTTCTCTGCATCTATTGAGATAATCATATGATTTTTATTTTTCAGTTTGTTAATGTGGTGTATTACGTTGACTGATTTGCGGATATTGAAGAATCCTTGCATTCCTGGGATAAAGCCCACTTGGTCATGATGTATGATCTTCTTAATATGTTGTTGGATTCTGATTGCTAGAATTTTGTTAAGGATTTTTGCATCTATGTTCATCAGTGATATTGGTCTGTAGTTTTCTTTTTTTGTGGGGTCTTTACCAGGTTTTGGGATTAGGGTGATGGTGGCCTCATAGAATGAGTTTGGAAGTTTCTCTTCCTCAGCAATTTTCTGGAAGAGTTTGAGTAGAATAGGTATTAGCTCTTCTTTAAATTTTTGGTAGAATTCGGCTGTGAAGCCGTCTGGACCTGGGCTTTTGTTTGCTGGAAGATTCTTGATTACAGCCTCTAGTTCCGTGCTTGTGATGGGTCTGTTCAGATTTTCTATTTCTTCCTGGTTCAGTTTTGGAAAGTTGTACTTTTCTAGGAATTTGTCCATTTCTTCCAGGTTATTCATTTTATTGCCATATAATTCCTGATAGTATTCTCTAATAATCCTTTGTATTTCTGTGTTGTCAGTTGTGATCTCTCCATTTTCATTTCTAATTTTATTGATTTGGTTCTTCTCTCTTTGTTTCTTGATAAGTCTGGTTAGCGGTTTGTCAATTTTATTTACCTTCTCAAAGAACCAGCTTTTGGCTTTGTTGATTTTTGCTATGGTCTCTTTTGTTTCTTTTGCATTTATCTCTGCCCTAATTTTTACAATTTCTTTCCTTCTACTGACCCTGGGGTTCTTCATTTCTTCCTCTTCTAATTTTTTAGATGTAGAGTTAGGTTATTTAGTTGACTTTTTTCTTGTTTCTTGATGTGTGCCTGTATTGCTATGAACTTCCCCCTTAGCACTGCTTTTACAGTGTCCCAGAGGTTTTGGGTTGTTGTGTTTTCATTTTCATTCATTTCTATGC
The DNA here is from genome assembly GCF_049115385.1 of Moschus berezovskii. NCBI lineage: Eukaryota > Metazoa > Chordata > Mammalia > Artiodactyla > Moschidae > Moschus > Moschus berezovskii. Next base: position 57,796,711 of record NC_142464.1, on the reverse strand, counting down.
ATATTTTGATTTCTCTTTTGATTTCTTCTATGATTTGTTCATTACTCAGCAGCGTGTTGTTCAGCCTCCATATGTTGGCATTTTTAATAGTTTTTCTCTTGTAATTGAGATCTAATCTTACTGCATTGTGGTCAGAAAAGATGCATGGAATGATTTCAACTTTTTTGAATTTACCAAGGCTAGATTTATGGCCCAGGATGTGATCTATCCTGGAAAAGGTTCCGTGTGCGCTTGAGAAAAAGGTGAAATTCATTGTTTTGGGATGAATTGTCCTATAGATATCTATTGGGTCTAACTGGTCTATTGTATCATTTAAAGTTTGTGTTTCCTTGTTAATTTTCTGTTTAGTTGATCTATCCATAGATGTAAGTGGGGTATTAAAATCTCCCACTATTTTTGCATTATTTTTTTTTTATATCTAAAAAAGAATTTTATTAAAAAAGCACAAATGCAAGGAAATGAACAGAGGAAAATTTATGCGTCGAACCTGGACTGGTCACTTATGATAATATACATGCTACAATTCCATTCTCTACAATCATTCCACCTTCACCCTCTCCCACAGAGTCCCAAAGACTGTTCTAAATGCCTATGTCTCTTTTGCAGTCTCTTATACAGGGTTCAGGTTACCATTTTTCTAAATTCCATATATATGCGTTAATATACGGTATTGATGTTCTTCTTTCTGGCTTACTTCACTCTGTATAATTGGCTCCAATTTCATCCACCTCATTAAAACTGATTCAAATGCATTCTTTTTGATGGCTGAGAAATACTCCATTGTGTATATGTACCAAAGCTTTCTTATCCATTCATCTGCAGATGGACATCTAGGTTGCTTCCATGTCCTGGCTATTATAAACAGTGCTGCAATGAACATTGGAGCACATGTGTCTCTTTCAATTCTGGTTTCCTCGGTGTGTATGCCCAGGAGTGCGATCGCTGGATCATATGGCAGTTCTATTTCCAGTTTTCTGAGGAATCTCCACACTGTTCTCCATAGTGGCTGTACTAGTTTGCATTCCCACCAACAGTGTAAGAGGGTTCCCTTCTCTCCACACCCTCTCCAGCACTTATTGCATGTAGACTTTTGGATAGCAGCCATTCTGACTGGTGTGAAATGGTATCTCATTGTGGTTTTGATTTGCATTTCTCTGATGATGAGGGATGTTGAGCATTTTTTTATGTGTTTATTAGCCATCTTTATGTCTTCTTTGGAGAAATGTCTGTTTAGTTCTTTGGCCCATTTTTTGATTGGGTCACTTAGTTTTCTGGAATTAAGCTGCAGGAGCTGCTTGTATAATTTGGAGATTAATCCTTTATCAGTTGCTTCATTTGCTATTATTGTCTCCCATTCTGAAGGTTGTCTTCTCACCTTGCTTAGAGTTTCCTTTGCTGTGCAGAAGCTTTTGATTTTAATTAGGTCCCATTTGTTTATTTTTGCTTTTATTTCCAATATTCTGGGAGGTGAGTCTTGGAGGATCCTGCTGTGATTTATGTCGGAGAGTGTTTTGCCTACGTTCTCCTCTAGGAGTTTTATAGTTTCTGGTCTTACATTTAGATCTTTAATCCATTTTGAGTTTATTTTGGTGTATGGTGTTAGGAAGTGTTCTAGTTTCATTCTTTTACAAGTGGCTGACCAGTTTTCCCAGCACCACTTGTTAAAGAGACTGTCTTTTCTCCATTTTATATTCTTGCCTCCTTTGTCGAAGATAAGGTGTCCATAGGAGCGTGGGTTTATCTCTGGGCTTTCTATTTTATTCCATTGATCTATATTTCTGTCTTTATGCCAGTACCATACTGTCTTGATGACTGTGGCTTTGTAATAGAGCCTGAAGTCCGGCGGGTTAATTCCCCCAGTTCCATTCTTCTTCCTCAAGATTGCTTTGGCTATTCGAGGTTTTTTGTATTTCCATACAAATTGTGAGATTATTTGTTCTAGTTCTGTGAAAAATATTGTTGGTAGCTTGATAGGGATTGCATTGAATGTATAAATTACTTTGGGTAGTATACTCATTTTTACAATATTTATTATTTATACATGTAAAATAATAAATATTGAATTATTGTTTATTTCCCCTTTCATACTTGTTAGTAATTGTCTTACATATTGCGGTGCTCCTATGTTGGGTGCATAAATATTTATAATTTTTATATCTTCTTCTTGGATTGATCCTTTGATCATTATGTAGTTTCCTCCTTTGTCTCTTTTCACAGCCTTTGTTTTAAAGTCTATTTTATCTGATATGAGTATTGCTACTCCTGCTTTCTTTTGGTCTCTATTTGCATGGAATATCTTTTTCCAGCCCTTCACTTTCAGTCTGTGTGTGTCCCTCATTTTGAGGTGGGTCTCTTGCAGACAACATATATGGGGGCCTTGTTTTTGTATCCATTCAGCCAGCCTTTGTCTTTTGGTTGGGGCATTCAACCCATTTACGTTTAAGGTAATTATTGATAAATACGATCCCGTAGCCATTTTCTTTATCGCCTAGGGTTTGAGTTTATACACCCTTTCTGTGTTTCCTGTCTAGAAAAGATCCTTCAGCATTTGTTGGAGAGCTGGTTTGGTAATGCTGAATTCTCTCAGCTTTTGCTTGTCTGTAAAGCTTTTGATTTCTCCGTCATATTTGAATGAGATCCTTGCTGGGTACAGTAGTCTGGGCTGTAGGTTATTTTCTTTCATCACTTTAAGTATGTCTTGCCATTCCCTCCTGGCCTGAAGAGTTTCTGTTGAAAGATCGGCTGTTATCCTTATGGGAATCCCCTTGTGTGTTATTTGCTGTTTTTCCCTTGCTGCTTTTAATATTTGTTCTTTGTTTTTGATCTTTGTTAATTTGATTAATATGTGTCTTGGAGTATTTCGCCTTGGGTTTATCCTGTTGGGGACTCTCTGGGTTTCTTGGACTTGGGTGATTATTTCTTTCCCTATTTTAGGGAAGTTTTCAACTATTATCTCCTCAAGTATTCTCTCATGGTCTTTCTTTTTGTCTTCTTCTTCTGGGACTCCTATGATTCGAATGTTGGAGCGTTTAACATTGTCCCAGAGGTCTCTAATATTGTTCTCATTTCTTTTAATTCGTTTTTCTTTTTTCCTCTCTGTTTCATTTATTTCTACAATTCTATCTTCTAGCTCACTTATTCTGTCTTCTGCCTCTGTTATTCTACTGTTTGTTCCTTCCAGAGTGTTTCTGATCTCATCTATTGCATTATTCATTGTATATTGACTCTTTTTTATTTCCTCTAAGTCCTTATTAAACCTTTCTTCCATCTTCTCAATCTTTTTCTCCAGGTTATTTATCTGTAACTCCATTTTGCTTTCAAGATTTTGAATCATTTTCACCATCAAAATTCGAAATTCTTTATCAGGTAGATTCCCTATATCTTCTTCTTTTGTTTGTGTTGGTGGGCATTTATCTTGTTCCTTTACTTGCTGGGTATTTCTCTGCCTCTTCATCTTGCTTATAATGCTTTGCTTGGGGTGGCCTTTCCCTCTTCTGGCTGTTTTGGAGTTCTCTTTATTATGTAGTTTCCTCGTTGTGTGTGGGGTTGGACAGGTGACTTGTGAAGGTTCCCTGGTTACGGAAGCTTGTGTCGGTGTTCTGGTGGGTGGAGCTGGATTTGTTCTCTCTGGAGTGCAATGAAGTGTCCAGTAACGAGTTATGAGATGTCAGTGGGTTTGGAGTGACTTTGGGCAGCCTGTATATTGAAGCTCAGGGCTAATTTCCTGTGTTACTGGAGAATTTGCGTGGTATGTCTTGCTCTGGAACTTGTTGACCCTTGGGTAGTGCTTGGTTTTAGTGTAGGTATGGAGACGTTTGATGAGCTCCTATCGATTAATGTTCCCTGGAGTCAGGAGTTCTCTGGTGTTCTCAGGATTCGGGCCTAAGTCTCTTACCTCTGGTTTTTGGTCTTATTCTTGGAGTAGCCTCCAGACGTCTCTATCTGTCATTTCCAAGGTGGTTCCCTCTGTTTTAGCTTCTGTTTGCTGGTCTCTTCAGTGTCTAATTTCCGCCCTGATACTAGGGGGTGGGTGGACACTTTTTAAGGCTCAGTTGTTCAGTCCTGTTCTGGGAAGGGAGGAACGCTGCAGACGAATATCTCTGGTGTCTGTGGGGAGTGCTCGCAGCGTCTCGGCCACACTGGGCTTGCCCCCTCTCACAGCACATACGCTGTCCCAGTCTACACTGCACAGGCTCTAGGTTGCTCTGCCGGGAACTGTCCGAGGCCGGCGCCGGGTTGTATGCACTTCCCATGTCTGAACGGCTTAAGTTCAGGTTCTCAGGTACTCCACAAAGGCGCAGACTTGGTTGGGCCTGCGTTTTGTGCCTTCCCTGGTCCGAGCAGTTCAGGGGACCAGGTGTTTGGCGAGCGCTGTCTCTGCGACTTATCGCCTCCCCAGTCCCCGCCACTCAGTTTTCTGGGTGTACAACCGGCACACCTTCTCAGGGGGATATCAACCGGCCCGAGCCCAAGAAGTCCTGATTAGCAACAAGCCTGACTGCAGTTTGTATCAGATGCCTTTCTGGGGCCGCGGTTGCCCGCTCCGGCTCTGGCTGCGTTCCCTGCCTGTCTCGGCGGGGGATGGGGGATGGGCCGACCGCAGCCGGCTTGCTCTGCTCAGTCCTTTATTCTGTGAGTGGGGCTGGCCAAGTCTTAGGTTAGAGCTTTCCACCTTTTTGTGGGGAAGCTATCCTATAGTCTGCTTTGCTCTCCCCAGTTCTCTCAAATTGTTCTCGCGGCATTCAAGCCCAGTCCTCTCTCTAAGCAGTTCAGCCGGCTCCTCCCTGCCCAGCCCCCGCTTGCTAATGGTGTATGCAGGCTTCTGCACTGCTTCTCTGCTGGGAGTTACCATTTGGCGGGTAGTCTGTGGGTTTTAAAAAAATCTTAAAAAAAAAAGAGGGTTATGTGGCCCTCTGATCTTCCAAGGCTCGCCACAGATTCGCCAGTGAGAGTGTTTCCTGGTGTTTGGAAACTTCTCTCTTTTTAAAGCCTCCCTTCCCGGGACGGAGCTCCGTCCTTACTTCTTTTGCCTCGCTTTTTATCTTTTATGTTTTTTCCTACCTCCTTTCGAAGGCAATGGGCTGCTTTTCTGGGTGCCTGACGTCCTCTGCCAGCATTCAGAAGTTGTTTTGTGGACTTTACTCCACGTTCAAATGTTCTTTTGATGAATTTGTGGAGGAGAGAGTGGTCTCGCCATCCTATTCCTCCGCCATCTTGTTCCTTCTCCAGACTATTTCTTTTGAAAGGAATTTTTTTTTTTTTTTTACCTATTACAGGACTTCCCAGGTGGCTCAGTAGTAAACAATCCACCTGCCAAGCGGAGTTATTATTGTTCAAATTGCAGCCCATCAGGCTTCTCTGTCCATGAAATTCTCCAGGCAAGAATAATGGAGTGGGTTGTCATTGTTGCTCAGTTACTAAGTTGTGTAGGACTCTGTGACCCCATGAATTGCAGCACTCCAGGCTTCCCTCTTTTTCACTAACTCCTGAAGTTTGTTCAAACTCATGTCTATTGAGTCTGTGACACAACCCAACCATCTCATCCTCTGTCACCCCTTTCTCCTCCAGCCCTCAGTCTTTCCCAGCATCAGGGTCTTTTCCAAACAGTCAGCTCTTCACAGCAGGTGGCCAAAGTATTGGAGCTTCGGCATCAGTCCTTCCAATGAATATTCAGGGTTGATTTTCTTCACAATTGACTGGTTTTATCTCCTTGCTGTTTGAAGGACTCTCAAGAGTCTTTTCCAAGCATTGAGATGTGGGTTCAATCCCTGGTTTGAGAAGGTCCTCTAAAGAAGGAAGTGACAACCTACTCCGCTATTCTTGCCTGGGAAGTCCCATGGACAGAGAAGCCTGGCAGGCTAGAGTTTATGGGGTCATAAAAGAGTCAGACACGATTTAGTGACTAAACAAACAACAACATAGAATTCTCACATTAGAATGCACTTTCACGGAAGAGAATGTGTGTGAATTGATCACTAGGTAACAAAGGAACAGTATGAAATGTCACATGTCATTTTATAATTAGAACTGAATATCTGTACTTTAAATAGTGTAATTCAGAAAGGTGCCTATCAAAAAGGATCTCTCCATGTTAGCACTGGTCAAGGAACTGTTGTTTTCAAGGGCAATAATGAGGCTTGGATAGGAAAGGGAAAACATGGAATCAGGGTAAAAGGAGAGTATGCTATGGGTCAGATTTGATAAAGGAAAACTACCTCAAACTCTCTTAAAGGAGGGCTTCAGCCTAACTTTTCTAAGAGAAAGGTAGCCATTTCCATCTATATGAATTTATCTGGTGAGAAACTTATGTTTAAGGCTATTGTTAGTGAATTAACTATAAAGTTATGACCAACCTAGATAGTATATTAAAAAGCAGAGACATTACTTTGCCAACAAAGGTCCGTCTGGTCAAGGCTATGGTTTTTCCAGTGGTCATGTATGGATGTGAGTTGGACTGTGAAGAGACCTGATCGCTGAAGAATTGATACTTTTGAACTGTGGTGCTGTAGAAGACTCTTGAGAGTCCCTTGGACTGCAAGGAGATCCAACCAGTCCATTCTAAAGGAAATCAATCCTGGGTGTTCATTGGAAGGACTGATGCTAAAGCTGAAACTCCAATACTTTGGCCACCTCATGCGACGAGTTGACTCACTGGAAAAGATTCTGAAGCTGGGAGGGATTGGGGGCGGGAGGAGAAGGTGACGACAGAGAATGAGATGGCTGGATGGCATCACCGACTCGATGGAAATGAGTTTGAGTGAACTCCGGGAGTTGGTGATGGACAGGGAGGCCTGGGGTGCTGTGATTCATGGGATCGCAAAGAGTCGGACACGACTGAGCGACTGAAGTGAACTGAATTTGTTTTTATAAAAGTCCTTTTAAATTGTCAACTATTTCATTAACTAATTCATGATATATAAATTTTACATACTAAGGAGTTACTTATGCAGTGGAGGAAGAGAAAATAAATAATATATCATATTTGCTATTAAGTACCTCTCATACTATATAATGAATTCTAGAATTAAAACTGCATTTTCATTACTGTTAGGTTGTGATAATACAGCAGGCAAAATTCTCTCATATTCTCTGAATTTTATACCATAGCATTTTAAGAGGAAATAGGAGTATATTTTTAAATAATTTTCACTGAATATACAGTTGAATATACATTGCAGCACACTCACCTCTAATACCATTCTCACAGTAGGACATTTTGACTAATATTATAGGTATAATCTAATGCCTTGTAGAAGAAAGCATCAATACATTAACAAACACATTTTCATTCTTATTTTGACTAGTTTTATTGTCTTTAAAATCTTACTGAGTGTAATACATACTATAACTAACCCAAAGAGATTAATGCTTGCTATGTGCAGTGTGCTATCTTGATACCATGTAGATAAGGTTTAAACAAAAGTGAAATATAGAAAATAACTTTACGAAGTTGTATAATATTAAATGAGCTGAAAGAATTGACTTTACAGGGCTAAGTTGTGTTTTCAAACAGTGTCACTTAGCTGGGGCCATGTATGACCATCACTACCCAAGCCTGACTTTTATTATTTATAACATTTGGTTTTTCCCAGTGGACATTCATACTGAAACCCCTAAAATCTAATGTCAGTAACCATGATAATGCAGGGAAGAGTTATGTTCACTATGAGAAGTTCATGCAGACCCTAATGAGAGTTTTCAGGAAGGAAATTACTTCTGGTTCAGTTCAGTCTCTCAGTTGTGATTGATATGTTTGATTGAAGACATAGTACACGTGTAGAGTGAAACTGTATTAAAAATAAAACTCTGATATCTTCACACTTTCTGCAAGACATTATTTAAATTATCAATTGGTTTTTGATCAATTATTAATCAAGAAATGGTTCTGCAAGTCACTTTGAGCTCAGAGATAAGACTGTTGTTTGTTCCTGTCCTCATGGAGTTTACCAATTTCTCATAGAAGACCAAATAAGTAATTCCACATGTTCAGAGAAACAGAAGGGAAATGTAGGAGTGCTATGATACTATCATGTTTCATTTGGAAGTGACATTTAAGTAAGACTTTCAATTAAATTTTATAGTCACTGGAAATAAAAGCTGAAAAGAGCTGAAAACATCTCAAATGCTTCATGGTGGTTACAATAGTCATCTTGGAAAAATAACAATATCATTTTGAGTCAAATCTTGATAAGTTTATTCTTGTGGGAAAATTAAGTGGTTTTAATAAAATTGTTCTTTACTAGATAACTTCCCCTAAAATGAGGAACTTTAAGTATTTTGCTTTTGTCTTTTTGCTTATGTCTTTATCCCTCTAGGATCTCACACTTCTTATCTATCACTGTTTAGCTTTTCTCTTCTAAGGTGTTACTCTAAAAGTCAACTAAATTTTTAGTGCTCTTTAGAACTTCTGCTCTTCCTGCAACAACCTTCCATGACATAAAATTCTTCCAACAAAGTCACAGCAGCCCCTATTGTTTACACAAACTGATACATCAGGTCCTGGAAAACAGCTGAAAATATTATGATTGCACATATGTGAAGTAATGTAACAGTGGCAGAAATTATAGTTTACTATTTCATAGTTCTGAAAGCAACAGATTCTTTACTCTGTATTTTATCAATGACAGATTTTATCTACTTTCATTTATCTTCTCCTCTTTATACTTGGGCTCTTGGGATAACATAGAAGGGTTGGGATAATCTTCTTGAATTCTTGGTAAGGTATACAAATAATTATAAATGAGATAAATATTAATGAGTCATGATTTATTGTCAACATATCTGTGTCTCAAAAATATTTCTTTGTTTAGTGAGAATTGTGACACATAAGGCACATTTCTGTCCTTACTCTCAAAGCTTCCAAGCATCATGTGCTTCTCATGGCTTCAATTATAGTGTTACAGAGAAGTTAATTCCATAAAGTGCTTCCTCCCTCTGCTTCATGTACAGAGACACATACACACACACACAATTATATCCAGTGAACCAACCATCACAAGATTGTATTATGTGCAGATACTGTTCAAATTTCCATCTATAAACTCTATGTATTTAATTAAATTAAGTATTTATTTTTATTTTTCACTCCACTGGGTCTTTGCTGTTTGGGCAGGCTTTTCTCTGGTTGCAGCAAGTAGGGACTGCTCTTCATTGCGGTGCTCGGGCTTCTCACTGTGGGGGCTTCTCTTGTTGCTGAGCACAGGCTCTAGGAGTGCAACTACTAAATGCTTCAATAGTTGTAATACAGGGGCATAGTTGCTCTGTGGCTTCTGGGATCCTCCTGGAATAGGGATTGAATCCATGTCCCCTGCATTGGCAGGTAGGTTACTATCCACTGCACCACGAGGGACATGCAACTCTTGGTATTTTGAAAGCATCAGATAAGAGGTCCACTCAGCATATAGATGGAGAATGCCACCTGGGATCATTTAATGACCCCATGGACATTTTTTTTTTCAAATCTTGCTTCTAATCATCAACCTTCAAAATCAGACATTCTTTTTTATCAGGGCCTCAGATATAACAGTTCTCTTGTCCACTAACTTTCTATAATAAAGGAGATAAATAGTGAAACAGTTCAGTTCAGTCACTCGGTCGTGTCCTACTCTTTGCGACCCCATGGACTTCAGCACGCCAGGACTCCCTGTCCATTGCCAACTCCCAGAGTTTACTCAAACTCATGTCCATTGAGTTGGTAATGCCAACCAACCATCTCATCCTCTGTTGTCCCCTTCTCCTCTTGCTTTCAGTCTTTCCCAGCATCAGGGTCTTTTCCAATGAGACAGTTCTTCGTGTCAGGTGGCCAAAGTATTGGAGTTTCAGCTTCCTCATCGGTCCTTCTAATGAAATTTCAGGGCTGATCTTTAGGATGGACTGGTTGGATCTCCTTGCAGTCCATTATACCTCAATAAAGCTGAAAATGTAAAAGAAACAAATGGATAAAGCCAAAATAGAAATCCATTAGTCAAATACAAGAAACAATATCACTGTTTCATGAACTGGACATAAAAGTACCACATGTTCATTTATGGACATGTTACCTGGTAATACAAATTACTGAAAACATGCTTGATGAATGAGAACGAAAGCATTTCTTTTTTTTTTTTTTTTGTATAATTAGAGTGCTTAAATACATCAAATTTTGATGATTTGGTATGTTTATGTACATAGCCATAATTTACCTTTAAGGCAACTAGATACTAACTTTGTCTTAATGTGACAGACACTTCACTGTATTGCATCTAGATGGGTATCTTCAATGTTTGCCTCTGTGCTTTACTGTATATTCCACTGTTACCCCAAACCTTCTAATTGACCTAGTTTTTCATTAGCATTTTATTACCAATAATATGGTTACAAACATTTTTGGTGTTTTGGTAATCATTTGGTCTCTTTGAGGTGATTTTGCTTATTTGGTCTAACATTCATGTTTATTTGACTTCATAAAATTCTCATAGGACAGCTATTTTCCTCATTTTATAACTATACATGGGTCTTCCCCAAATGACTCAGATGGTAAAGAATCTGCCTGCAATGTGGAAGACCTGGGTTCAAGCCTTGGATCAGGAAGATCCAGTGGAGAAGGAAATGGCTACCCACGACAGTACTCTTGCCTGGAGAATCCCACGGACAGAGAAGTCTGGTGGTCTACAGTCCATGAAGTGACAAAGAATTGGATACAACTGAGCAACTAACACTTTCACTTTTCATAACTATACTTAAGTAAATTAAATTGTCCTCTTGACCACCTAAACAATCATTATAGTGTTTGCCTTTGAAAATTTTTTTCTCCTTCAGTAATGATCACCTGGTCTTACATGACAGTGTGCATTATTACACACTTCAGCAGTGTAACCCAGGATTCTTGATATTACATATATTGAAGGAAAATCTCTGAAAGTTTTCACAGAAGGAGTTATATAAGTAACATTATGAAGAAAGCTATCCAGTGGAGTATACTGTGGACTACATATTAATATGTAATTTTAAATTTTCTAGTAGTCACAACAATAAAAGTGAAATAAAACAAGTTAAATTAATCATATAGTACTATATTTAAGAAAAATATTATATCTTTTATTCAATATATAATCAATATAGAGTTATGAATAATGTATTTTCCATGTAATTATCCCTAATTCAAGTGTGCATTTTGCATTTAAAGTGTGTCACAATTCAGGCTGGCCACATTCCAAATGTTTACTGTCTATAAATAGCTAGTGGTTGTCAGAAGGCCCAGCAGCTTTCAGTTCAGTTCAGTTCAGTCACTCAGTTGTGTCCAACTCTTTGCAACCCCATGGATTGTAGCATGCCAGGCTTCCCTGTCCGTCACCAACTGCTGGAGCCTATACAAACTCATGTCCATAGAGTCAGTGATGCCATCCAATCATCTCATCCTCTGTCGTCCCCTTCTCCTGCCATCTTCAGTCTTTCCCAGCATCAGCGTCTTTTCAAAAGAGTCAGTTATTCGCATCAGGTGGCCAAAGTATTGGAGTTTTAGCATCAGTCCTTCCAACGAATATTCAGGACTGATTTCCTTTCAGTAGAACTGGTTAGATATCCTTGGAGTCCAAGGGACTCTCAAGAGTCTTCTCCAACTCCGCAGTTCAAAAGCATCAATACTTCGGTTCTCAGCTTTCTTTATAGCCCGACTCTCACATCCATAGATGACTACTGGAAAAACAATAACTTTGACTAGATGTACATTTGTTGGCAAAGTAATGTCTCTGCTTTTTAATATGCTGTCTAGTCTGGTCATAACTTTTCTTTCGAGGAGTAAGTGTCTTTTAATTTCATGACTGCCGTCACCAGGCAGTGATTTGGAGCCTAAAAAAAGTAAAGTCTCTCACTGTTGCCATTGTTCCCCCGTCTATTTGTCACGAAGTTATGTGGCTGGATGCCATGATCTTATTTTTCTGAATGTTGAGCTTTAAGCCAACTTTTTCACAGTCCTATTTCACTTTCATCAAGAGGCTCTTTAGTTCTTCTTCACTTTCTGCCATAAGGGTTGTGTCATCTGCATATCTGAGGTTATTGATATTTCTCTTGATAATCTTGATTCCAGGTTGTGCTTCCTCCAGCTCAGTGTTTCTCATGATGCACTCTGCATATAAGTTAAATAAGCAGGGTGACAATATACAGTGTTGACGTCCCCCTTTCCTGATTTGGAGCCAGTCTGTTGTTCCATGTCCAGTTCTAACTGTTGCTTCCTGACCTGCATACAGATTTCTCAGGAGGCAGATCAGGTGGCTTGGTATTCCCATCTCCTGAAGAATTTTCCAGTTTGTTGTCATCCTCACAGTCAAAGGCTTTGGCATAGTCAATAAAGCAGAAGTAGATGTTTTTCTGGAACTCTCTTGCTTTTACCATGATCCAGCAGATTTTGGCAATTTGATCTCTGTTTCCTCTGCCTTTGCTAAATCCAGCTTGAATATCTGGAAGTTCACAGTTCACATACTGTTGAAGCCTAGCTTGGTGAATTTTGAGCATTACTTTGCTAGCATGTGAGATGAGTGCAATTGTGCGGTAGTTTGAGCATTCTTTGGCATTGCCTTTCTTTGGGATTGAAATGAAAACTGACCTTTTCCAGTCCTGTGGCCATTGCTGAGTTTTCCAAATTAGCTGGCATATTGAGTGCAGCACTTTCACAAGATCATCTTTCAGGATTTGAAATAGCTCAACTGGAATTACATCACCTCCACTAGCTTTGTTCACAGTGAAGCTTTCTAAGGTTCACTTGACTTCACCTTCCAGGATGTCTGCTTCTAGGTGAGTGATCACACCTTTCTGGTTATCTGGGTCATGAAGATCTTTTTTGTATAGTTCTTCTGTGTATTCTTGTCACCTCACCAGTATCCTTAGATGTGTACAAATACTCCAATCCACATCTAAATTTTCAAATACAGTAACTTCAATTCCTTTTTTATTATGTATATTTTACTTTTGGGGCTTCCCTGGTGGCTCAGATGGAAAAGAATCTGCCCCCAATGAAGCAAACCTAAGTTCAGTCCCTGGGTAGGGAAGATCCCCCGGGGAAAGAAATTATTACCCTCTCCAATATTCTTGCCTATACAATTCTATGGACAGAGGAGTCTGGCAGGATCTAGTCCATGTGGTCAAAAAAGGTTGGACATGAGTGAGTGACTAACACTTTCAAATTGTTTCTTAATATTATATTTTTTAATATTTGCACACTAGGTATCTACTCTTTTTTATTATTTTTGATTATTTGACAGCTTCCCTGTATAATATCATCTTTAAAGATGGGAAAACATTTATATATCACTTTTCACTTTTGTTAAAACATTTTTTTGGGGATATTTTAGTCCATGTGTGTGTGCATGTTATGTGCCAAGTCACTTTAGTCGTGTCTCTTTGCAACTATATAAACTATAGCCCTCCAGGCTCCTCTCTCCATGGGATTCTCCAGGCAAAAATACTGGGATGGCTTTCCATTTCCTTCTCCAGGGGATTTTTCTTACCCAGGGATTGAAACTGCGTCTCCTGTGATTCCTGCAATGCCGGCGAATTCTTTATTGCTAAGTCACCAGGGATGCACATATAAATAATGTGGTAAATTACAATTGTAAACATCACAAATTGTATAAACTTACTTGACTAAAATACGTGGGCAATATATCTTTTCATATTAACTTTATATTTGAATGGTGCAATAGAATTAACTAGTTCTACTTTTTTCAGCTGTAGAATTTAAAATATGCTCAATACATTCCAAATCTTCATTTTTAACTCCTTATTTGGGTGCATGTGACAATTGTTTAATTAAATGATTGTGTGAAGGGAAGACATTTTTTTTTCTGACAGGAAGTCATAGGGTCATTTCTAAAATAAATTTAGGAAGAGTGTAGAATATAAGTTTATATTCAAAACAGTCTATTCACTTTTCTCTAAGGTCTTTAAACTTTCCTCAGATTACAGAAAGATTCTTTAATGGCTTTATATTATTTGGACCATGATCTACATCACAAAATTCTAAAAAATCTGGTATGTGGCACCTAGACAGATATATCTCATTCATACAGCATTTGGGTTTAGACAAAATTCCTGTAGCCTTGACTGGAACAATACATTTTTGAAGGGCATTCACTATCTAGTATGTATTAGTTTAAAAAAAAAAAATGAATTCACTATGAGAATTTCTAAGGATGATAGAAAACAATTTTGCTCTACATTTGTAAGTATATTTTTGTCTGATATAAATTAGTGATTGTCAGTCTTTGAACATATCAAAAATAGGAGAACATTTTAGGCATATTTAAATATCTTATAATCTACTAAGCAGCACTTTTTACATAACATATACCTGCTGCTGCTGCTGCTGCGTCACTTCAGTCGTGTCCGACTCTGTGTGACCCCATAGACAGAAGCCCACCAGGGTCCCCCGTCCCTGGGATTCTCCAGGCAAGAACACTGGAGTGGGTTGCCATATAGAGTATAAATAAGTAACACAAGACCAGTTAGATAACTCAATTATAAACCTTTAAAAAGTCACTTTATTGGATAAAGATAAATATTTGCTGTTGTTATTCAGTAGCTCAGTCCAGTCTGACTCTTTGTGACCCTATAAACTGCAGCATGCCAGGCTTCCCTGTCCTTCACCTTTTCTCAGACCTTGCTCAGATTCATGTCCATCAAGTTGGTGATGCCAGCCAACCATCTCATCCTCTGTCATCTCCTTCTTCTGCCTTCATTTTTCCCAGCATCGGGGTCTTTTAATAAGTCGGCTCTTCACATTAGGTGGCCAAAGTATTGGAGCTTCAACTTCAGCATCAATCCTTCCAATGAATATTCAGGACTAATTTCCTTAATTTATGACCAACCTTGATAGCATATTAAAAAGCAGAGACATTACTTTGCCAACAAAGGTCCATCTAGTCAAGGCTATGGTTTTTCCATTGGTCGTGTATGGCTGTGACAGTTGGACTGTGAAGAAAGCTGAGTGCCAAAGAATTGATGCTTTTGAACTGTGGTGTTGGAGAAGACTCTTGAGAGGCCCATGGACTGCAAGGAAATCCAACCAGTCCATTCTAAAGGAGATCAGTCCTGGGTGTTCATTGAAAGGACTGATTCTAAAGCTGAAACTCCAATACTTTGGCCACCTCATGCGAAGAGTTTACTCACTGGAAAAGACTCTGATGCTGGGAGGGATTGGGGGCAGGAGGATAAGGGGACGACGGAGAATGAGATGGCTGGATGGCATCACCAACTCGATGGACATGAGTTTGAGTGAACTCTGGGAGTTGGTGATGAATAGGGAGGCCTGGCATGCTGCAATTCATGGGGTCGCAAAGAGTCAGACATGACTGAGCAACTGAACTGGACTGAACTGAATTTCCTTAAGTTTGACTTGTTTGATCTCCTTACAGTCCAAGAGACTCTCAAGAGGCTTTTGCAACCACCACAGTTCAAAAGAATTAATATTACAGCGCTCAGCTTTCTTCTTGGTCTAACACTCACATCCATACATGACTACTAGAAAAACCATAGCTTTGACTAGATGGACCTTTGTGAGAAAGTAAGGTTTCTGCTTTTTAATATGCTGTCTAGGTTGGTCATAGCTTTTCTTTCAAGGAGTAAGTGTCTTTTAATTTCATGACTGCGGTCACTATCTGCAGTGATTTTGGATCCTAGGAAAATAAAGTGTCTCACTGTTTCCATTGTTTCCCCATCTATTTGCTATGAAGTGATGGCACTAGATGCCATGATCTTCATTTTTTGAATGCTGAGTTTTAAGCCAGCTTTTACATTCTCCCCTTTCAGCTTCATCAAAGAGGCTTTTTAATTCCTCTTTGCTTTCTGTCAAAAGGGTGGTGTCATCTGCATATCTGAGGTTATTGATATTTCTCCCAGCAATCTTGATTCCAGCTCATTCTTCATCTAGCCCAGATGCATTATGTACTCAGCTGCTGCTGCTTCTGCTGCTAAATTGCTTCAGTCATGTCCAACTCTATGCGACCCCATAGATGGCAGCCCAGCCAGCTCCCCTTTCCCTGGGATACTCCAGGCAAGAACACTGGAATGGGCTGCCATTTCCTTCTCCAATGCATGAAAGTGAAAAGTGAGAGGGAAGTTGCTCAGTTGTGTCTGATTCTTAGCAACCCCATGGACTGCAGCCTACCAGTCTCCTCCGTCCATGGTCCACGGGATTTTCCAGGCAAGAATACTGCAATGGGGTGCCATTGCCTTCTCCGATGTACTCCACATAATAAGCAGAGTGACAATATACAGTCTTGATGTACTCCTTTCTCAATTTTGAACCAGTCCATTGTGGAAACATAAACAATAAGAAAATCATTAATTCACATCTTTATTTTCTATAACTGAGGCACAAGGACAAACTATCTATGAAAATTTTATGAGGGGAAATTTTTTGTTTTTCAAATACTTTCTTTTATGTTTTAATAAAACACCTTTAAAATAATTTATAAGCTATGTGTTCTAACTCTGATTTTTATTACTATACATCATGGTGGGATATTTTCCCATTTTATTTGACTTTAGTTGACAATTAAATAGGTGGTTCAGTTGTAAAGTATCTGCCTGCAAATGCAGAAGAGGCAGGAGATGAAGGTTCAATCCTTCAGTAGGGAAGACTCCCTGGAGGAGGAAATGGCAACCCACTCCAGTATGCTTGCCTAGAGAATCCATGGATGGAGGAGCCTGGGGGGCTACAGTCCATAGTGTTGCAAAGAGTCGGTTATGACTAAGATTGCACACAGACAAAGTGCTGTTAAATGCTGCACTCAATATGTCAGCAAATTTGGAAAACTCAGCAGTCGCCACAAGACTGGTAAAGGTCAGTTTTCATTCTAATCCCAAAGAAGAGCAATGCCAAGGAATGTTCAAACTACCATTCAATTGCACTCATTTCACATATTGCTAGCAAGATATGCTCAAAATCCTTCAAGCTAAGCTTCAGCAGTACATGCAGCAAGAAATTCCAGATATACAGGCTGAGATTTGAAGAGGCAGAGGAACCAGGGATCGCATTGCTGACATTCGTTGGATCATGGAGAAAGCAAAGGAGTTACAAATAAACAGCTACTTCTGTTTTCTTGGTGGAGGAGTTGGGTGGGCTATGGTCCGCGGGACCATAAGGAGTCAGACACGAATGAGTGACCAAGCACACCCAGGTGGCACAGTGGTTAAGAATCCACATACCAATGCAGGAGACACAGGTTAATGAAAAGCCCCTGGAGTAGGAAATGGCAACCAGATCCAGTATTCTTGCTTGGAAAATCCCAAGGACAGAAGAATTGGTCAGGCTACAGTCCATGGGGTCACAAGGAATCGGACACTACTGAGTGACTGAGCACACAAACAGCACAAAATTTTCAAGAAAGCAAACTAAATTCTTATTATTAAATACTTTAGTAAGTTTTTATAATCCAAATTTTATCTTGTTTCAAAAATATAATACATTCAAAATATAGTTCCTCTAAAATTTGAATACCTTTTTACATTAAGTAATTAGCACACAAAAAAGGAAAAGATCAATCACCATGCTTTTTTCAGAACAGAGAATAAAGAAGATGTTTGTTGAGAGAATGGATGATTAACATTAGCATATGTCTTTATGATACTAACTAGAAGCATAAATATATTGTCATTTATCAGGAAGTTAATGTAGTGTTTTCTAGTCATGATAACTGATCTGTTATCAGATCCTTACTGCAAAGGTAGTACTCTTTATTTCTTTAAGCTTCCATCTTAGGCAGAGATGGCTTTTTTTAATAGGTTTCCTGGATGGTACATCACACTCAAGGTGAGGATATAGAAGGCAAGTGGATGAGAACTGCTGTGATATGGGAAAGGAATTTACAAAGTTCAGTGTGGACTAGTAGAGAATACAAACAGGATTGTGGCAGATACCTATGCTGTTTCCCAGTTAGCTCAGTGGTAAAGAATCCACCTGCCAATGCAGGAGACATAGGTTTGATCCCTGAGTCAGGAAGATCCCCTGCAGATGAGAATAGCAACTTTATTCAGTATTCTTGCCTGGGAAATCCCATGGACAGAGAAGCCTGGAAGACTGCAGTACATTGGGTCACAAAAGAGTAGGATACAACTTTGGGATTAAACAACAATCTATTCCCCTATCTCAGTCGCTTTCTCACTCAGAAGGTAAGAGAACAAAATGTATGCCTTGAATGGTCAATTCACATTCTGTAATTTTGTAAAGTACCTAGACTTTAAATCATATATCCTACATTTGGTTCTTTCTAATTTATTGATATCTTAGTAAATCTGAATTACTAAAATAAATATTTGATTACTGAAAAAATGACACATTTGTCACATAGATTTAAATAATTACATTTTAGCTATTTTAAAAGTTACTTATATATTTGCATATTATATTGCTAGGTATAAGATTTGGAAATCATGATTTGCATCAGTTCAGTTAATTTTGTTAACTAAACAACTAATCAGAATATTTATTAAATTCTATTATACTCCTTGTTCACTACAAAACAATAATAAATTTCCAATTTTCAAAACTATCTGTGGGTTATAATAGATACAATAACAACAACAACAAAATAAAGTAGCACATGCCATTATCGACTTATACAAAAATCTGACAAGATGATTTATGTTGCTTTATTGTAATTATGACATGAACAATGTGAATACTTTAGAAGTATGAAAGGTCAGACTTCAGCTATGAAAAAGCAATTTTAATGATATTAGAAGCAGAAAAGAAGGAATTGAGGATTTTTTAAGTATGAAGAGTAAGTAGATAAAATATGTTTAATTATTTCCACTCCACTACTTATATACACTTGAATATTTGGAAGAAAATGAGGAAACACAAACATTCATACTCATACTTAAAGTTACATGTTAAGATGTCTTTTTTTTTCCTGTTCAGTTCAGTTCAGTCGCTCAGTCGTGTCAGACTCTGCGATGCCAAGAACCACAGCACGCCAGGCCTCCCTGTCCATCACCAACTCCCAGAGTCCACCCAAACTCATGTCCATTGAGTCGGTGTTGCCATCCAACCATCTCACTCTCTGTTGCACCCATCTCCTCCTGCCCTCAACCTTTCCCAGCATCAGGGTCTTTTCAAATGAGTCAGCTCTTTGCATCAGGTGGGCAAAGTATTGGAGTTTCAGCTTCAACATCAGCCCTTTCAATGAACACTGAGGATTGATTTCCTTTAGAATGGACTGTTTGGATCTCCTTGAAGTCCAAGGGACTCTCAAGAGTCTTCTCCAACACCACAGTTCAAAAGCATCAGTTCCTCGGCACTCAGCTTTCTTTATCTTCCAGTTCTCACATCCATACATGACTACTGGAAACCATAACCTTGACTAGATGGACTTTTGTTGACAAAGTGATGTCTCTGTGACTGGATGCCATGATCTTAGTTTTCTTAATGTTGAGCTTTAAGCCAACTTTTTCACTCTCCTCTGTCACTTTTATCAACTGGCTGTTTAGTTTTCCTTCATTTTCTGCCATAAGGGTTGTGTCATCTGAATATCTGAGGTTATTGGTATTTCTCCCAGTAATCTTGATTCCAGCTTGTACTTCTTCCAGCCCAGCGTTTCTCATGAAGTACTCTGCGTATAAGTTAAATAAGCAGGGTGACAATATACAGCCGTGATGCACTCTTTTTCCTATTTGGAACCAGTCTATTGTTCCATGTCCAGTTTGAACTGTTGCTTCCTGACCTGCATACAAGTTTTTCAAGAGCCAGGTCAGGTGGTGTGGTATTCTCATCTCTTTCAGAATTTTCCACAGTTTATTGTGATCCACACAGTCAAAGGTTTTGGCATAGTCAATAAACAGAAATAGATGTTTTTTCGGGAACTTTTTCGATGATCCAGCAGATGTTGGCAATTTGATCTCTGGTTCCTCTGCCTTTTCTAAAACCAGCTTGAACATCTGGAATTTCACAGTTCATGTACTGCTGAAGCCTGACTTGCAGAATTTTGAGTGTTGCTTTACTCAAAATTCTCCAAGTCAGGCTTCAGTCATATTAAAGTATTATTATCTTAATGTCTTCCTATTAAACATTGTGAATTTATTGCGCTTAAAAATGTATTTAGCTAACACAGGGTTTCCACATTCACTATTCTTTGCTACATTTGAATAATAATTCTAATCAATTTTTGGGACAGAATGTGTTCTTTTCTTCACATACATATTTATGCCAAAAAAAGCAAAATCTAAAGCTTTATCTTTAAAGATTCTACTCTATATAGAGTGTATATGAGATATAGAATACATATTCTTATATATGTTAACATATATAATTCAGACATTCTTGAATAAGTGGATTTTGACAAGAAGGAAGTCAACTTTTTTCCTGTGAATATCTAAATCTGAGTTCAATTTCCATATTTCCAGAAGCTTCTTTTTTTTTTTCTTTTCTTTAATTTATTTTAAATCTTTAAAAATTGTCACAATTAGTACAGGTTCTCTCAATTATTTGTTTAAAATTTCAAAGAAATCTTGTTATAAAAATATTAATATATGATGCTATTACTGTAAATTTGTGTAAAGGATGAAAGGGATTTTGTTAGTCATTTTCATCATGTTGAAATTCCAGATGGTGAAATTCTAACATACTTATTTAATAAGCACTATTACTATTATTGTATTTTACACGTACCAAAGAGAATTGGTCATATTAATCTTATTGGTTAATCTATACTTGGATACTATCAAGTTACTATTATTTGATTAATTTAAAAACCTAAGAGCACACAAAAAATAAATTGTGGATAATATAGTTAAAACAAAAGAGAAAAGAATCTGCTTGAACAGATGAAATCATGGGGATTTATTTCAAAGTTTGGCTTCTTTCAATATTGTTTTATTTTAATTCTTTGAGTTTTATACATGTTGATGTCACATCACTAAAATGCAGGTGTGAAAAAAAATCAAGTTTGTTTTTATTCACACCATGAAAGTTTCTAAGGATTAAACTGATTTTGATTCACCACCTGGATTGTTTTATGAAACTAAGTCTGTATGTATGTGTGTGCGTGTATGTGTGTTTGAAAGCTCCAGTCAATACCTTATCACGGTTTGAAAGTTGAGATTCCAGGGCCTCAACTTATACTTATTAATCATATAAATATATATTTGCTTTCATATATTATTTATATATTAGATTATGGCTACTAAACATTTTGGGTTTCCCAGGTGATGCTAGTAGTAAAGAACATGCCTGCCAATGCAGAAACTTTAAGACATACGGGTTCGATTCCAGGGTAAGGAAGATCCCCTGGAGTAGGGCATGAGAACCCACTCCAGGATTCTTGCCCAGAGAATCTCAGGGACAGAGGAGCTGGGCATACAGTCCATAGGGTCGCACAGAGTTGAACATAACTGAAGCAACTTAGCATGGCATGACCCTAAACCTAATATTCCTAAAAGAAAATTAACAACTTCTAGGTTTGCTCAAAAGAAAAACACAATGTATACATTATTTACAAAATGTTATTATATAAATGAAAATGTCACTGAACCATTAAAATAGATTTTTTTCCACTAGGACAAAACACTTTTGCTGATAAAGATATGTAACCTTCAGCTATTATTGACTAACAAATCACATCAAATGGCAGTGGATTAGACATTTATTATTATGTCCCATGAGTCAGGAAGGTGTGGATTTGAACATCTCATCTGGGCTCCCTCAGGCTACAGTGGGCATATGGTTCATGCATATGTGGTTAGGCTGGAAGCTTCACTCAAGGCTGGCTTGGCTAGAGTAGCATCTGGGGCACTTCTGCTCCATGTGGCTTTCATCTTCTTCTTCTGACCTGAAGACCAGTCTGGGCATCTTTCCAATGAAAGTGGTAGAAGTATAAAGAGGTAAGCAGAATACACTGGGTCCCCTGATATCTAAACTTAGAACTGGGAGCATCATTCTTTTTGTTACTCAGTTAGCCAACTCACAACTGAATTCACTTGTGGGGATTGCTTCCCATGCACAGTAGGAGAACACTGCAAAGGATATAGATTCAGAAAAAGATGGTATGTTTGGACAATTGATGCAAGGTTACTATAGGATGAAAAGTTAATTTTTGTATGTTTTGATAAATATATATTTATATAATATATACATTTAACATATATGTGTATATTAAAATATCTTATGAAGATTTAGTCTTACAATTAAACAGAGAAAAAAAATTATTAGATACAACTTTTTAATCAGATATGCAAAACAAAAAAAGAAATGGATAATAACATTATAAAGAGATGTCCATTGCTAGAATATAAGTAAATTCACTCAATTTGGAATATTGTCAATATACAATAATACTGAAAAATTCAGAAAAGTTATGACTTACTAATTCAATCTTTAAATATTTAAATATTGTGGGTCACCATACATCTGAGAATTTCACAAAACAAATCTGTTTTCCAGAAAAAATCATATGGTACCTATAAGGAAAATTTGCATATTTTAGATATTTAATTTAAAGCCTACAGATAAAAGTCTATGAGCTTCACTCATAGGTATGCAGGAGTTAAGGATGAAGATGTTTATGCAACACTGTCTGGAATAGCAAAATTTGGTATTATCCCACAGGTCTAAAAGAGAAAGATCTACAGAATACAATGTGGTTACTCAAATGGAGAAATATCTTTAAGCCATATGAAGTCTGCACTAGATCCATAGATCATCGTTGTTCACTTGCTCAAAGAGCAACTCTTTGCAACTCCATAGACCACAGCACCCCAGGCTTCCCTATTGTTCCCTATCTCTCAGAGTTTGCTTAAACTCATGTCCATCAAGTTGGTGAGGCCAATCAACCATCTCATCCTCTGTCTACCCCTTCTCCTGCTCTCAATCTTTCCCAGCATCAGGTAGCCAAAGTGCTGAAGTTTCAGCTTCAGCATCAGTCCCTCCAATGAATATACAGGATTGATTTCCTTTAAGATTGACTTCTTCAATCACCTTGAAGTCCAAGGGACTCTCAAGAGTCTTCTCAAGCACCACAGTTCAAAAGTTTCAGTGCTCAGCCTTCTTTATGATTCAATTCTCACATTACTACTGGAAAAAAAGATAGCTTTGACTAGACAGATGTTTGTTGGCAAAGTGATGTCTCTACTTTTCAATATCCTAAGTTTGTCATAGCTTTTCTTCTAGGGAACAAGTGGCTTTTTAGTTTCATGGTTGCAGTTACCATCCTCAGTAATTTGGGAGCCCCCGAAAATAAAGTCTGTCACTCTTTCCATTGTTTCCCCATCTATTTGCCGTGAAGTGATGGGACTGGATGTCATAATCATCACTTTTGAATGTTGAGTTTTAAGCCACATTTTATGCTCTCTTCTTTCAGCTTATCAAAGTTCCTTTTTGCTTTTTGCCATTAGGATGGTGTCATCTGCATATCTGAGATTACTGATATTTCTTCCAACAATCTTGATTCCAGCTCATGATTCATGAAGGCTTGGCATTTTGCGTGATGTACAATGAATATCTTAGTTAAATTCACCATTCCAGTCCTTTTTAGTTCACTGATTCCTAGAATGCCTACAATTACTCTTGCCATCTCCTGTTTGACCATTTCCAATTTGCCTTGATTCATGGACCTAACATTCCAGGTTCCTATGCAATATTGCTCTTTACAGCACCAGACCTTGCTTCTATCACCGGTCACGTCCATACCTGGGTATTGGTTTTGCTTTTGTTCCATCCCTTCTTTCCTTCTAGAGTTATTTCTCCACTGATCTCCAGTAGAATACTGGGCACCTACCGACCTGGGGAATTCGTTTCAGCATCCTATCATTTTGCCTTTTGATACTGTTCATGGGGTTCTCAAGGCAAATATACTGAAGTGGTTTGCCATTCCCTTCTCCAGAAGAAAGTAGGGAAAACCACTAGACCATTCAGATATGACCTAAATCAAATCCCTTATGATTATACAGTGGAAGTGAGAAATAAATTTAAAGGATTAGATCTGATAGATAGAGTGCCTGATGAACTCTGGACGGAGGTTCATGACATTGTACAGGAGACATGGACCAAGACCATCCCCATGGAAAAGAAATGCAAAAAAGCAAAATGGCTGTATGAGGAGGCCTTACAAATAGCTGTGAAAAGAAGAGAAGCGAAAAGCAAAGGAGAAAAGGAAAGATACAAGCATCTGAATGCAGAGTTCCAAAGAATAGTAAGGAGAGATAAGAAAGTCTTCCTCAGCAATCAATGCAAAGAAATAGAGGAAAACAACAGATTAGGAAAAACAAGAGATCTCTTCAAGAAAATTAGAGATATCAAGGGAACATTTCATGCAAAGATAGGCTCGATAAAGGACAGAAATTGTGTGGACCTAACAGAAGCAGAAGATATTAAGAAGAGGTGGCAAGAATACACAGAAGAACTGTACAGAAAAGATCTTCACAACCAAGATAATCATGATGGCGTGATCACTCACCTAGAGCCAGACATCTTGGAATGTGAAGTCAAGTGGGCCTTAGAAAGCATCACTATGAACAAAGCTAGTGGAGGTGATGGAATTCCAGTTGAGCTATTTCAAATCCTGAAAGATAATGTTGTAAAAGTGCTGCACTCAATATGCCAGCAGATTTGTAAAACTCAGCAGTGGCCACAGGACTGGAAAAGGTCAGTCTTCATTCCATTCCCAAAGAAAGGCAATGCCAAAGAATGCTCAAACTACTGCACAATTGCACTCATCTAACACACTAGGAAAGGCATGCTCAAAATTCTCCAAGCCAGGCTTCAGCAATATGTGAACCATGTACTTCCAGATGTTCAAGCAGGTTTTAGAAAAGGCAGAGGCACCAGAGATCAAATTGCCAACAGCCGCTGGATCATGGAGAAAGCAAGAGAGTTCCAGAAAAACATCTCTTTCAGCTTCATTGTCTATGCCAAAGCCTTGGACTGTGTGGATCACAATAAACTGTGGAAAATTCTGAAAGAGATGGGAATCCCAGACCATCTGACCTGCTTCTTGAGAAACCTATATGCTGGTCAGTAAGCAACAGTTAGAACTGGACATGGAACAACAGACTGGTTCCAAATAGGAAAAGGAGTGTGTCAAGGCTGTATATTGTCACCCTGTTTATTTAACTTATATGCAGAGTACATCATGAGGAACGCTGGGCTGGAAGAACCACAAGCTGGAATCCAGATTGCCGGGAGAAATATCAATAACCTCAGATATGGAGGTGACACGACCCTTATGGCAGAAAGTGAAGAGGAACTAAAAAGCCTCTTGATGAAAGTGAAGGAGGAGAGTGAAAAGGTTGGCTTGAAGCTCAACATTCAGAAAACAAAGATCATGGCATCTGGTCCCATCACTTCATGGGAAATAGATGGGGAAACAGTGGAAACAGTGTCAGACTTTATTTTTTGGGGCTCCAAAATCACTGCGGATGCTGATTGCAGCCATGAAATTAAAAGACACTTACTCCTCGGAAGGAATGTTATGACCAGTCTGGATAGTGTATTAGAAAGCAGAGACATTACTTTGCCAACAAAGATCCATCTAGTCAAGGCTATAGTTTTTCCATTGGTCATGTATGGATGTGAGAGTTGGACTGTGAAGAAAGCTGATCGCCGAAGAATTGATGCTTTTGAACTGTGGTGCTGGAGAGGACTCTTGAGAGTCCCTTGGACTGCAAAGAGATCCAACCAGTCCATTCTAAAGGAGATCGATCCTGGGTGTTCATTGGAAGGACTGACACTAAAGCTGAAACTCCAATACTTTGGCCACCTCATGTGATGAGTTGACTCACTGGAAAAGACTCTGATGCTGGGAGGGATTGGGGGCAGTAGGAGAAGGGTATGACAGAGAATCAGATGGCCGGATGGCATCACCGACTTGATGGACATGAGTTTGATTGAACTCCAGGAGTTGGTGATGGATAGGGAAGCCTGGAGTGCTGTGATTCATGTGGTCTCAAAGAGTCGGACGCGTCTGAATGACTGAACTGAACTGAACCATGCATATAAGTTTTAAATAAGTAGGGCAACAATATACAGCTTTGATGTACTCCTTTCCCAATTTTGAATATGTCCATTGTTCCATGTACATTTCTAACTGTTGCTTCTTGACCCGCATTCAGGTTTTTTAGGAGGCAAGTAAGGCGGTCTGGTATTCCCATCTCTTTAACGATTTTCCACATCTTTTTTATCTCCTAAGTGAAAAGCTTTATTGTAGTCAATGAGGCAGAAGTAGCTGTCTTTCTGGAATATCCTTACTTTTTCTATGATCCTTTGATAGCAATATGAATTAATTTCAGTAGTGAAATGAATGATAAAGACAAAATTGAGTGTCAGATCTTAAATACTGTGAGATTTTTCAGTGAAGACTCTCATAAAATGCATTATATGATTACAGATTCATATGATTTTTCTTGGACTCACATTGACTATTGGGCCTCCCAGGTGGTGCTAGTTGTAAAGAACTCACTTGCCAATGCAGGAAACATAAAAGACACAGGTTCGATTCCTGTGTCAGGAAGATCCCCTGGAGGAGCGCATGGTAACCCACTCCAGTAATTTTGCCTGGAGAATTCCTTGGATAGATGAGCCTGGTGGACTATGGTCCATAGCATCACAAAGAGATATGACTGAAGCAACTTAGAATGCACACATGCACAATAACTATCGAAGCAAGTGTGACTGTGGCCACAGATTGCAGATTTAGTTTGAAATAAAGCATAGAAAGGGAAAAGAAAGATCTGAATGGATTATTATAATGAACACCTAAGGATTATAATTGAAAAAGTCCAAATCTCTTAGATATCACACATAAATTTTGTATTTTCCCCCAAGGAAACAAATAATGCTTTTAATATTATATATGTGTGTGTGTGCACATTATGTAAATATACTTACATATACTCTATGACATATATTATACATATATATATATAATTGAATACATTATTTCACCTGTCTAAACCTCAACTTTATCACTCATTAAAGAAATGGTAACAGTCACCACTTGATAAATTTACAGTGAAGATTAATTGTGATGATATGTGCAAAGTAATAATCAGCATCAGTTTAACAGTTAAACTAACAGTTTTTCAGTTTAACAGTTGTTGGTTTAACACTTATTTGTTATTACTATACATGAGGTATCAGTTTAAGGCACAGAGAAAGTAGTGAACACACAAATGATGTTTCTTCTTTCATGGATCTTGATTTTTAGATGACTGCTGTTCAACCAATGAAAGTACATATGATAGATGAATCAATAGATGAATGAATATACAAATACAAATAGAATGATAAGTGCTATTTTGGAATATTAAAATAAAGTTGAGGTCATCGACAGTGATTGGGTGGTCAGCTTTACGAAGAGTTACTCAAAAGGCTGTCTTTTAACTGAAATATAATTGTTTGATTCAACCATTGGGAACTAAGAGAGATCATTACAGGAAGAGGAAAATCACTAAGGTAAAAAAAGAATGTGTGTATTCAAGGAAGTATAAAAGACCTGAGTGGTAGGAATACTGTGGGGAAGGAGAAGAATGGTAAAAAATAGTCACAGAAAGGTACTTGAACCATATATGTATATGAAAATGAAGGCAGAGAGCCATAATTTGATTCCAAAGGCATATGAAAAAATTGCATGGTTTTAAGCTAGTGAGTGACATCATATGATTTACATTTAAAACAGCCTCTTAGCAACCTTGAAGACAATGCATTTCTGGGAATAAAGTATAAGAGAGATTTTAGGACAATTTTGAAGTAATCCAGGTGTGATATGATAGTGGTATCAACTAAGGAGAGAGAGATACTGGAAAAACAGTAGGTATTCAGATATTCAGGAGATACCAGAGAACTTCCTGATGAATTGGGCATGGTAACTAAAAGAAAGGGCAGAAAAGAAATATTCTAGCAAAATAATTGCTAATTATTGTGAGGCAATCCCTAATGATTATTATGTGGGTGTCGGTTTTGCCTTAAGTGGGCTTGGAATCTCAAATAAAGCATAAATGCAAATAAATACTTACACTATATAAAAAACACTTATAGTTGATTTTAAAAAATAATATTAGCAGTAGTATATTAAGAAAATCTAGCTTACTTATCATGTGTGGTGCTAAGTCGCTTGAGTTGTGTCCAACTCTTTGTGACCCCATGGACTGTAGCCCACCAGGATCTTCTGTCCATGGGATTATCCAGGCAAGAATACTGAAGTGGGCTGCCATGCCCTCCTCCAGGGGATCTTACCAACTCAAGGATGGAAACTGCATCTCTAATGTCTCTTGCATTGCAGGTGGTTCTTTATCACTAGTGCCACCTAGGAAGCCCTTACTTATCATAGTACGTAAAAGTATTCCTCATCAGAAAGTAATACACTGAACAGTAAGTAAAAATAATTGCTATAAAAAAAGTGAAGGATATCCTTAAATAAGAGACAAGTTAGGAAATCTTCTGTATTTTTGTTTGAAGTTTATTTCTGAGCCTCGATCATCTAAAGTCTGAAAAATCTAATGAGTTAACAAATTATAATTTTCTAATAGCTGGCTACATCTGAGACAGCAGTAAAAACACCACACTTTTTCTGGCTCTGAGCTGGGAGACAATTTAAACAGTGTAATGAACAGCATACCCTCTTGGTTTCTCATATTATTTCAAAATAATATTTGAGCTTTGCATTTACATAAACAAGTGGCCCACTGAAGCAGAGCCAAATCCATTCTCCTTGTGGCACAGAAAGAGAATGTTGGCAGCATTAAAACCACAGTTTGTCCCCAGTGAACTGACAATATTACTTATGGAATACCGTCAAGTTCCTTAAAATCCCAGCAAGCAATTAATTATTTTATTCACTTAAACATTTGCCATTTTCGTTTGGTTTAGAATAATAATGTTAGAACAATTGTGTGTAAGCAGTTACTTAAAATCACCTAAATACGGATCAATTGTGTTCTTTGTGCCTTTTGGGAAAACACACAAATGAGAAGCAAAAATATAACATAAAAGGGGTTATTGAACGAAGCCATTTGCAGATTAGTCTTGTGAGAGGGCCTTTAGCTTTATGAGAGATGGAGATTTGTATGTTGGTGTGTTTGCTTTCCTGATGCAGCATCTTCCTGGAAGTGCTCAAGAGCTTCAAAAAGGGAACATTTTTGGACATAGGAAAATGGGCAAAAATGGCATCACTGGGAAAGAAAAAAAAAAATAGTGGAAGTGCAGCAAAGGGAAAGGGTGTAATGAGAAAAACTAAGGGTGAATAGTTAAGCATAGATTCAAGTTTTGTGATATAATGATGAATGCTGGAGATAAAGCTTAGAAGGTGGATTAAAAAATGGAATCTAGAGTAGCTTTCCTGTTTTCAAATGTATACTGCCCTATAGAGAACATGTAAATCTATTGGCAATTAAGGTATATGAAACCTATGCTTTAGGGAAATCAATTGGACACCAATGAGAAGGAGAAAGATGGAGTCTCCATGGAGCTAATTTGGTGCCTTGCACTCAATGTCCAATACTCAGACATGAAACTGTTGGACCACTTTAGTCCTACAAATCTCTAAAAATGTACATCTCTGTGTAATAAAGACTAAAGGAGTTGAGCAAAAAGTTTTAGCATATCAAAAGTACTGCTTGCTACTTATTAAAGAAATAGGATGGTCAAATTTTAATACAAAGTCTTGACAGATGAATGGATGGAAAAGAAACTTAAGAGGCAGGAAATGAACATGATTCTCCATGCAACAAACTAGGAAGGTTTGCATTTATGACCCTATCATGTGTACATTTATACAGATGGAATAAGAATCTAGCCCTGCATTACTTTCCATAAAAAATCCACTGAAAACAGAAAATTAAGTAAAAAGAAAAAGTCTGTAACATCACTAGAAATCAAGAAATAGCAAGCAGCAGGAGAGAAATACAAAAAGCTTCATTCTGAGCTTTGCTTTAGACCAGTCCATAAGAAACAGCTATCTCCTCTACATTTTGTTAGCATTGACAAGTAAAATGAATCAATTTGTATTTCCTAAAAGAATGCTTATTTTGTATAATTAAATTTTATCTTTTCAAAGTTGAAAAATACAGCAAAATCTAGCTTATTATGAAATATAGTAAAATAATAAATATAACAAATATGAATATAATATATATAAATATATAGTAGAAATAAGTGTAGAAATATTATGCACTAAATACATATAAACATATTAAACTTTATTCATATTGTTATATGATTATAAAGTAATATAAAATATAGTTTTACAATTGTAGGATTTCCAAATTTATATATGTATCTTTTCATGTTAAATTTAGTTGTTTTGTAAAAGTTATTTGATTGTCACCCTGCTTATTTAACTTATATGCAGAGTACATCAAGAGGAACACTGGGCTGGAAGAAGCACTAGCTGGAATCAAGATTGCTGGGAGAAATATCAATAACCTCAGATATGAGGATGACACCACCCTTATGGCAGAAAGTGAAGAGGAACTCAAAAGCCTCTTGATGAAAGTGAAAGAGGAGAGTGAAAATGATGGCTTGAAGCTCAACATTCAGAAAACAAAGATCATGGCATCTGGTCCCATCACTTCATGGGAGATAGATGGGGAAACAGGGGAAACAGTGTCAGACTTTATTTTTTGGAGCTCCAAAATCACTGTGGATGCTGATTGCAGCCATGAAATTAAAAGACGCTTACTTCTCGGAAGGAATGTTATGACCAACCTTGATAGTATATTAAAAAGCAGAGACATTACTTTGCCAACCAAGGTCTGTCTAGTCAAGGCTATGTTTTTTCCAGTGGTCATGTATGGATGTGAGAGTTGGACTGTGAAGAAAGCTGATCACCAAAGAATTGATGCTTTTGAACTGTGGTGCTGGAGAAGACTCTTGAGAGTCCCCTGGACTGCAAGGAGATCCAACCAGTCCATTCTAAAGGAGATCAATCCTGGGTGTTCATTGGAAGGACTGATGCTAAAACTGAAACTCCAATACTTTGGCCACCTCATGCGATGAGTTGACTCACTGGAAAAGACTCTGATGCTGGGAAGGATTGGGGACAGGAGGAGAAGGGGACGACAGAGAATGAGATGGCTGGATGGCATCACCGACTCGATGGACATGAGTTTGAGTGAACTCCGGGAGTTGGTGATGGACAGCGAGGCCTGGCGTTCTGTGATTCATGGGGTTGCAAAGAGTCAGACACCACTCAGTGACTGAACTGAACTGAACTGAACTGAATGGCATCTCTTGAGAATTTACCTATCTCAATAAAAAACACTCATCTATCAAATGTCTGGAGACACCATGTGTTTAATCCCACACTCCCACACCTGGTTATTCCAACCTTTTTCATTCTTCCTTGTAAAAGAGAAGACATTTTGCCTCATAGATGCTTAACTTTGTGTAACTTGGAGAAGCTTGCATGCCCTTTGTTCAGACTATTGCAACAGTCCCTTTCCCCTTGTTTCAATGATTCCCCTATCCCTGTTGTGACAGTATTCCTGTCTGGATTTAATTTTTATTTCACATAATAATATCCTGAATTCCAGGCTAAGTAGAGACTCCTTAACACTGATAAGTAACCTCTATGATTTAAACTTTGTTATTTATTAATTACTTATTTAAATGAAAGTTCTATAAAATATCTCCAATTGCCAACATTTCCTACTTAGTCCTAGCCTCCTTTCATTTTTTCAAAAGTTTTCTTCTCATTTATTCAAATTGATGGCAACATACGAAATTTTATATATCTTCATGAAGCCATTTTCCCCTTTTTGATAAAAGGAACCCTTCATCTTTATGTTTGAATCTTAGTCCTCCCAAACACTAGGCACCTTGCTCAATCAATTAGTTCTTCAGACTTGATTCTTGTATCTCTTTCCTCTCCATCTATGCTAAAATTTCTTAGAGGCTTCAGAATATATACTGATATTCTCAGAAAGCATCTCTTTTTCTTTAATCTCTTCTCATTTCAAGTCCTCCTGCTTCTTGGTTCCAGTTATGTGGCAGTCAGTGAATTCCTCTCCCCAGTTCTCTATGGGGTCTCAAAGATGGACATAACTGAGCATGCACACACATAGGTAGCTGAGAAAGTCCACAAATGAAGGCACTTCTTTAGAACAGGCCTAGAAGTTGCAGGGCTGATGTTATCCTGTTGGTAGTGCTAGCACACAGTAGGGCAAGAGTACAGTACTTATCAGAACCCAACGATCATGAGCATCAGTATCTGTCCTTTACCAAACAGAAAGTTATCCACCTGCCTGTAAAAACTGAAACTTTTGCCATGAACTATAGATATATGAAATATTTTGAATACTACCGCAATCTATAACATTCTATTTCCTGACATAATTAATTGAGTTAATGCATGTAAAGCACTGAAAGCAGTGAACAGTGAATGTTAATTGCTATGTAAGCGTGAGCTCTATTATTATTGTCATCATCGTTACTATTACTATTAATCTTGGTCTCCTTTAGATAACAGATTATCTTATTTAAACTGATGTACCCTGGAGAACCTAGCCTACTTTCTTTATATTAACTACTTAATAATAAAACTTTTCATAAAAAATAATTTTGAAATAAGAGTATAGGATTAATTCCCTAAATTTATTGTAAAGCATTTATGTAACTATTTCTGTGTAGGACTACAAAAGACGCAAAGAGGTATCATCTAAAAACTATAAAAGTATTGCTAAAATACATGGCCTCATGGCTTTATGCATGAAATGTTATATTTGAATTATTATAAAGTCACATTGTAATAAACTAAAAATAGGTTTCTAGTTTATATTCTTTTGTGTTGCCCTACCTGTTACAACTAGTGTGCCCTAGAATAAACAGACAGATAAAAAATAAAACTGTTTTGGTAAATGAAATGGAGGTAGGGAGGATACAACAAGTGATAGGTAAAAATGTTGATCTTTACGTTGAGTTGCATATGATTTCATTAGAGATTGGTTATTGGAAGTAAGTCTGTGAAAAAGAAAATGTAGGAACAAAACAGGTATGATACTAAGCACAGGATGTTTTTCAATTTTATAAACTTTAATTGAGCATAAAGTCAATACATGTAGAGTGAAAAAACCCAAGAATGGCTGATCCTGATATTCAGATCATCCAAAAAGTGTGGATTTAGAACAAGTGAAAATATTGATATTATAAATGCTGAACTATTGATCAGGCACACCATGGAACTGTTAGCATAAAAGCATAGTTTAAAACTCACATGTGAGCTGTCCAAAATACAATATAACATGATGAAAAAGGCTTTGCTGACTACTGGTACCACAGACAAAAGGTCTGTCAGTCTCAGAATCTCATATTTCTCCCATCAGGAAAGTTCTTTAAATCTAATATTGATAACTTTACATAACAACAGAAGATCACTAGATTTTTACTTATCATTCCTTGTATCACTGGAATATTCATTAAAGTGGTTTTAAGAATTGAACCATGATTGAAACAGCTCTATTTTTAGATGGCTATAAAAAACGTTTTACTTTTTTTTCTTTTGTTAATGTTATCAGTAGAATTGCCCCAAATGCTGTCACTAAAACCTTTTTCTACAACAAACTCCCGTGAAATATTATGATACAGACTCATATTTCTTGCTATGTATATGCATAGTCTAGCACTGAAATAAAAGTGTGTATTTTTGATTAAGACAATTGCATTTAAATTGTCTGCTTATTTTTTCAGTGATAGATCAACAGCATCTTTGCACTATGTCACTCAGTAATTGCATCCTATGATATATGGCTCACTCAGATTTAAAATGCTTTGGTTTTATCGCTCCAAAGAGCTTAATACTTTTGTTGAAACAGTCATAAAATTCTGTAAAGGCCTAGACACATCAAAGTACTAAAAAAAAGTTGTTTTGCATGAAGTTTTCTGAAACCATTTTTACTTGGTTGAAAAATCTAGGAAAAGTCATCTCATAATTTAATTTAGATAATGCCTTTATTTTATTATATTTTTAATTGTGGGAGAAAGTAGAGTTAATGGTATAAAACCGTCAAGCCACATGACTGATAGGTACAAATACAAAAAGATTAGGTGGATTAAAATTTAACAAAAATTGCTAATAAAGTCATAAACATTTTCTCATATCTCATGAAAGAAACAAAAACAAAAAATACTATTACTTAACAGCTGGTAGTCTCGTGGTATAAATAAGTGATTATTCAAATATCCAAGAGGTGTTTGCCAAATATCTACTCTGTGCTCAATGTGAAATAATCTGAAGATGAAGGAAATAAAATACCACATACCAATGTTTACAATCTATTAGAATATATGTCATATGTATATAATATATATTCAAATTAAATATAAGGACTGAAGATATATTCAAAATATTCAACTTTAATAAATCTGGGGAAATATTTTAATGGAAATACCAAAAACATGAATTAATATTTAAA
Organism: Moschus berezovskii; assembly: GCF_049115385.1. Lineage (NCBI taxonomy): Eukaryota > Metazoa > Chordata > Mammalia > Artiodactyla > Moschidae > Moschus > Moschus berezovskii. The sequence goes on along the minus strand of NC_142464.1, from coordinate 57,762,340 downwards.
CAATAATGCTTTCTTTATTAAATATATATAATAAATTTTTTTTTTGTGAAAGCATAGTGAACAAACTACACATATCCATACAACGTTATACCATGATACATTAGAAAGTCATGGTAACTTTCCCAAATTAATGAATTGATACCCTACTAAATTAAGCAGAAATTTAGAAAATAGTAGCATAAAATATTTGTCTATCTGTAAACATATATGAGTTATGTGTGTGTTTGTGTGTGTGTGTGTTGTGTCTTAGTATGTTTGAGCTACTCTAACAGAGTGCCCTAGCTTGGGTGGTTTAAACACTGTTTTAACATTTATTTCTTATAATTCTGGAAGCTGAGAAGTCCAAGATCAAAGTGCCAGCCAATAAATTTTTTGGTCAGAGTTTTCTTCCTGGCTTGTGGACAACTTACTTCTCCTGTGTCTTCACATAATTGAGCAATGAAAAGAGAAAGAGAGCTCTCTTGGAAGTAAAAGTGTTAGTTGCTCAGTCATGTCCAACACTTTGGATTCCCATGGACTGGCAGGCTTCTCTACCTATGGAAATCTCCAGGCAAGAATACTGGAGTGGGTGGCCATTTCCTTCTCCAGGAGATCTTCCCTACTCAGGCATCAAACCTGGGTCTCCCACATTGCAGGCATATTCTTTACTGATCGAGCCACCAAGGGGGAAACCCCTCTGGCCTCTTATAAAGGTCTGGTCTCTTATAGTCACACCATGAGGACTCTATCCTCGTGACCCGATCAAAACCTAATTATTTCCCAAAGACCCCATCCCCAAATACTGTTACATTGGAGGTTAGGGCTTAAACATATGAAATTGGGTTGTTGGAGAAGCACAATACAGCAATAGCAAAGAGAGAGAAACAGAAAGACACAGTGTGTGTGTGTGTGTGTGTGCTGATTAGACATTTCTCAGTTAATCTGCAGGATTTCTAACTTGTAAACTGGCCTTCGAGATTTTGTTAAAATTGGCTCAGACTTGCCTCGCCATTTCATGTGCTTTAGTAAATAATCATTCTTCCTAAAATCTCTGGAAAATGCTAAAGGTATTCACCTGTCACTTGGTCCTGCTACCCTTGTCAATTACTCTGACTCTTTCATTTCCACCTCTGTGTTCAGGCAACAGCTGTTTTAACATGTCATTTCCCTCTTTCATCCCCCTTCCTCTTCAACCCCAAAGTTAAATGTTTGTGTGATCTAAATGCTATGGACATCTGGCACAGTAGGGAGTTGTCACTCCATAACAGAGTACTTAATACTAAATGCTGTTCTTGCTAATGCTTCAAAGTCACTTAGGAACTGAGTTGTGGACCTGAGTCTCTCTGCTACTCATTCTTCCATTTGAAGCACCAAGTTTCTCACCATCTTGAATGACTCCCTATCCCCTTCCTCTTGGCTGATAATCTAAAAAATGAAAATTCTTCACACATTTTTATGCACAGAAATTCAGCTTTCTCAAGTTCTCCACTACAAACTAGGGTTTATCTTTCTACATCTCGGAGTGTATTAATGCTTCTCACATTCTCCAGCATTTGTCAGCACTGGGAAACACTGTCATTCCATTTATGTTTATACGATGAGACAACTCAAATTCTGGATTCAATTTTTCTCATTATTGCTGATGAAATCTTTACCATCTGAGCAACCAGGGAAGCCTCCCACCCCCGCAGAGTAAAAAACAGTGCGTTTATTTCATGTATCACTGTTGGATGAACAAAAGCAATTATAATGAGAACAAGAAAGTGAGAGAAAAAGAGACAGAGAGGAAGATATTTTTTACTAGCATTTATTTTGCTTCCTATATACAATATACATAATATACGTGCATAAGAAAATAAAATATATGACAATGTACAAAAACATCAGCCATGATGGTATGACTGGAGGTTATTCCACTTACCTGATTTATTTTTTAATGTATATATGAATATCATAGCCTAAAGTCAGTAATAAAAAAAGAGTGAGATATGGGACATAATAACAGTAAACCTTTTATATAATATCTTAAAAACACTAGCATTCATAAATTTTCCTCCATAAATTTAGACTAGAATTCAATTTTCATTCTTCACAGAAAATCTGCTTTTCACTTCCAGTTATTAAGTTCTTTCTTATCTTGAGCTACATTTCTATTAACGTAAACACAGCATTTTGTTTCCAAAAGAACACATTAGAAAATGCAAAATAAATAATTAATATAATTTATTTATTTGATAGAACTACCCAGACAATCTTTTACTCACTGATAGCATTATGATGGTCCATTGGAAACACTATTGTTTAGTCACTAAGTTATGGCTGACTTTTGGTGAATCCGTGGACTATAGTCTGCCAGGCTTCTCTGACCATAGGATCCCCCAAGCAAGAATACTGGGGTGAATTGCCATTTCTTTATCTAAAGGATCTTCTGGACCCAAGGATCAAACCCACATCTCTTGTATTGGCAGGTGGATTCTTTACCACTGAGCCTGCAGGGAAGTCCAATTTAAACATAGTTAGGCTTTAAAGCCAAAAATTACAGAGAATTCTCTGGCAGTCCAGTGGTTAGAACTCTGAATGAAGTCACTCAGTCATGTCCGAATCTTTGCGACCCCATGGACTGTAGCCTACCAGACTCCTCAGTCCATGGGATTAACCAGGCAAGAATACTGGAGTGGGTTCCCATTTCCTTCTTCAGGAGATCTTCCTGACCCAGGGATCAAACCCAGGTCTCCCACATTGTAGACAGACGCTTTACCATCTGAGCGACCAAGGAGGCCTATGTATATATATATGTATATATCTTTGTAAATTCTTCCCATATATTTTTTCCATATATATATATAGTCTTTCCATATATACATACATATATATATATGAAAAGAATTTACAAAGATTAGGTGCTTTTCATTTTTGACTTAGGTAAAACTTTCAAATCTTTTAAAATATATAAAGTTTTTAAAAAACAATTCTTGAATCTTTAAGTTATAAATAAACTCAAACCATCTCTGAAACCCAAGGTAATTTGTTGTTTCTTTTTCCATTCTATCTCTTTGAACCAATAAACTAATTCTCAGTTTCAAGACTTGTTTTCTTATTATTTCAGTCTGTCTCCAAAAGAATTTGTTCCTTGAGAATAGGGGCCATGTCTAAGCCACTTCTGTGTTTCTGTTATTATCATACAGCCTGAATAAGGGTAAATGTTGCATAAAAACTTACTAAGTACCTAAGCAAGAGCCCACTGGTCTCTATTGGAGAAAATGACTTTCCCCCCTAATGTTAGCTGACAATGGGCAGATAGTTGGGGTATTTCCTCCATCTGTTCCCTTAATTTCCAAGTCTCTCATGTTCTACTGTGAAAAATAAATAGTTCAGTGATTGCGTTTTAAATTTGATGAATGTTAGCAAAAATCTTGATTATTCAAAGCAAAAAAAAATCTAAATGTATGCCAAAAGTTTCCTGAATTATTATATCAGTTCTTGATTAACTTTGTAAATATTCATTAACCTTAGAGGAAAAAAATATAAAATTTTGATATTTCAGTAGTTGGGTTTTGAATAAATAACTGTACCTCACAAATATCTCCCCAGAGATGACTTTTATAGGAGCTAAATATAACTGAGAGAAAAATAGAAAGATGCAGCATAATCTCAACTGTGAACTAGCTGCCATTGTGCTGAGACCTTGTTTCAAATATTTTCAGATATTATCTTCCTTTGTAGCCCTTTCACTGTGAAGTAAATTGGAGGCACTATATTGAAAAATTATCATACAAAGTGTTCAAATGTTTTAATTAATGTTAGACGGCAGTACTACTGAGGGTTGTACAAAATTGCAAGTGAGAACATGGCCTGAATAAGTCAACTGTACTATTCATGAAGAATTACACCTGTTTGGTAATACTGTAGTCCATAACACAGTCTGCATTAAAATGCAGAAACATAAATTCTTGAGTATGTGAAACACATTGAGAGAAAATGGCTTTGAATTGATTACCAGTCCAATAGTACTTTCATAGAGTTTACTTTATTGATGATGTGCTTATTATCCCATTTCTGTAAATGATTGATAGCATTTTATTTAAAAATCTGCTAGGCTAACAATTTCATAAACTCTATTCTAAAAAATCAAAACACTGTGTAAATTTCAGCTTGTATCTTATAAATGAGATCTCTTGGTAAAAACAGTTACCTATCATGAATATATATATATATACAAATACATATGTATACTACTCCTATAATCATAAAAGCATAAAAGTATATTTACAAATGCTTTAATATCAATATAGAAAATATGTTGATTCAATATTTTGTTTGTAGAAGTCTTTACAGTTTATAAGGAAAAATAGTCATTATTTTAAAATCCCTTTAAATATTTACTATTATAACCATTTACCAAAGAGAAGGTAAAAAATGCAGAAATTCTGGATAACCTTGCTATTTGTAAAGAGAGATTGACATTTTAGTCGAATTGACGATTTGATTTATTTTCAAATAAAGTCAGTGTGTGGGTTTGCATGTATGCATTTGTGTCTTTAATGAAATCAAGAATTGATATACTTATTCAAACAAATATACACACTTTGCTAAATTCTAAAATTGTCTCTAGGAGCTTGATGAAATTTCTTATTTTAATTGATCTCACTTTCTAGTTGGCATTTTTACTGCTGCTGCTACTGCTGCTAAGTCGCTTCAGTCGTGTCCGACTCTGCGCGACCCCATAGACGGCAGACCACCAGGCTCCCCCGTCTCTGGGATTCTCCAGGCAAGAACACTGGAGTGGGTTGCCATTTGCTTCTCCAAGGTATATGCTACTGCTGCTGCTAAGTCACTTCAGTCGTGTCCGACTCTATGTGACCCCATAGACGGAAGCCCACCAGGCTCCCCCGTCCTTGGGATTCTCCAGGCAAGAACACTGGAGTGGGTTGCCATTTCCTTCTCCAATTTGTAACAGTGAAAAGTGAAAGTGAAGTCGCTCAGTCGTGTCCGACCCCTAGCGACCCCACGGACTGCAGCCTACAAGGCTCCTCCATCCATGGGATTTTCTAGGCAATAGTACGGGAGTGGCTTGCCATTGCCTTCTCCTGCAACTAGTAAACCAAAAAATACCAATGATATAACCAATATGGTTGTGTATACGTTAAAGATCAATCTGATTTCGGTGTTGACCATCTGGTGATGTCCAAATGTAGAGTCTTCTTTTGTGTTGTTTAAACAGGGTGTTTGCTATGACCAGTGCGTTCTCTTGGCAAAACTCTATTAGCCTTTGCCCTGCTTCATTCCGTGCTCCAAGGCCAAATTTGCCTATTACTCCAGATATTTCTTGACTTCCTACTTTTGCATTCCAGTCCCCTATAAGGAAAAGGAAATCTTTTTTGGTGTTAGCTCTAAAAGGTCTTGTAGGTCTTCGTAGGACAGTTCACTTTGGCTTCTTCAGCATTACTGGTTGGGGCATAGGCTTGAATCACTGTGATATTGAATGGTTTGTCTTGGAAATGTACAGAGACCATTCTTTCTTTTTTGAGATCGCATCCAAGTACTGCATTTCAGACTATTTTGTTGACCATGATGGCTACTCCATTTCTTCTAAGGGATTCCTGCCCACAGTAATAGATATAATGGTCATCTGAGTTAAATTCACCCATTCCAGTCCATTTTAGTTCACTGATTCCTAGAATGTCAACATTTACTCTTGCCATCTCCTGTTTGACCACTTCCAATTTGCCTTGATTCATGGACCTAACAATCCAGGTTCCCATGCAATATTGCTCTTTACAGCATCGAACCTTGCTTCTATCACCAGTCACATCCACAACTGGGTATTGTTTTTGCTTTGGCTCCACCCTTCATTCTTTCTGGAGTTATTTCTCCACTGATCTCCAGTAGCATACTGGGCACCTACCGACCCGGGGAATTCCTCATTCAGTATCTTATCATTCTGCCTTTTCATACCGTTCATGGAGTTCTCAAGGCAAGTATACTGAAGTGGTTTGCCATTCCCTTCTCCAGTGGACCACATTCTGTCAGACCTCTCTACCATTACCCACCAGTCTTGCATGGCCCCACACGGCATGGCTTAGTTTCATTGAGTTAGACAAGGCTGTGGTCCATGTGATCAGATTGGCTAGTTTTCTGTGATTATGATTTCAGTGTGTCTGCCCTCCGATGCCCTCTCACAATACCAACCATCTTATTTGGGTTTCTCTTACTTTGGTCGTGGGGTATCTCTTCACCGCTGCTCCAGCAAAGCGCAACTGCTGCACCTTACCTTGGATGAGGGTTATCTCCTCATGGCCGCCCCTCCTGACTTTGAACATGGAGTAGCTCCTCTTGGCCCTCCTGCACCCATGCAGCCTCCCCCACTTGGACCTGGGGTTGCTCCTCTCAGTGGCTGCCTCTGATCTTGGCCATGGGTAGCTCTTCTCGGCCGCCATCCCTGACCTCAGGCGTGGGGTAGCTCCTCTCGGCCATGCTTCTGCATCTTGATGAAAGTGAAAGAGGAGAGTGAAAAAGTTGGCTTGAAGCTCAACATTCAGAAAACTAAGATCATGGCATCTTGTCCCATCACTTCATGGAAAATAGATGGGGAAACAGTGGAAAAAGTGTCAGACTTTATTTTTGGGGCTCCAAAATCACTGCAGATGCTGATTGCAGCCATGCAATTAAAAGACGCTTACTCCTTGGAAAGAAAGTTATGACCAGCCTAGATAGCATATTAAAAAGCAGAGACATTACTTTGCCAACCAAGGTTCATTTGGTCAAGGCTATGATTTTTCCAGTGGTCATGTATGGATGTGAGAGTTGGACTGTGATCATATGCCGTGCTGTTAGTTTTCTGAATGTTGAGCTTTAAGCCAACTTTTTCACTCTCCTCTTTCACTTTCAAGAGGCTCTTTAGTTCTTCTTCACTTTCTGCCATAAGGGTGGTGTCATCTGCATATCTGAGGTTATTGATGTTTCTCCTAGCAATCTTGATTCCAGCTTGTGCTTCATCCAGCCCAGCATTTCTTATGATATCCTCTGCATATAAGTTAAATAAACACGGTATACAACCTTGACATACTCATTTCTCAGTTTGGAACCAATCTGTTGTTACATGTCCAGATCTAACTGTTGCTTCCTGACCTGCGTACAGATTTCTCAAGAGGCAGATCAGTTGGTCTGATTCCCATCTCTTTAAGAATTCTCCACAGCAGGTATGATCCACAGAGTCAAAGGTTTTGGCATAGTTAGTAAAGCAGAGTATGTGTTTTCCTGGAACTTCCTTTGTTTTCTTGATGATACAACGGATGTTGGCAATATGATTTCTGGTTCCACTTCCTTTCTGAAATTCAGTTTGAACATCTGAAAGGTCACAGTTCGCATACTGTTGAAGCCCGACTTGGAAAATTTTGAGCATTACTTTACAAGCATGTGAGATGAGTGATACTGTGCAGTAGTTTGAGCATTCCCTTGCTTTGCCTTTCTTTGGGATTGGAATGAAAATTGACCTTTTCCAGGCCTGTGGCTGCTGCTGAGTTTTCCAAATTTGCTTGTATGTTGAGTGTAGCACTTTCACAGCATCATCTTTCAGGATTTGAATTAGCTCAACTGGAATTCCATCATTTCCACTAGCTTTGTTCATAGTGATGCTTTCTAAGTCCCACTTGACTTCACATTCCAGGATGTCTGGCTCTAGGTGAGTGATCACACCATCATGATAATCTGGGTCGTGAAGATCTTTTTCGTATAGTTCTTCTGTGTATTTTTGCCACCTCTTCTTAATATCTTCTACTTCTGTTAGGCCCATACCTATTCTGTCCTTTATTGTGCCCATCTTTGCATGAAAATTTCCCTTTGTATCTCTAATTTTCATTAAGAGATCTCTAGTCTTTCCTATTCTGTTGTTTTCCTCTATTTCTTTGCATTGATCACTGATGATTGCTTTCTCTTTTCTCCTTGCTCTTCTTTGGAGATCTGCATTCAAATGGATATATCTTTCCTTTTCCCCTTTGTTTTTGGCTGCTCTTCTTTTCATAGCTCTTTGTAAGGCCTCCTCAGACAGCCATTTTGTCTTTTTTATTTTCTTTTTCTTGGGGATGGTCTTGATCCCTGCCTCCTGTACAATGTCACTAACCTCCATCCATAGTTCTTTAGGCACTCTGTCTGTTAGATCTAATCCCTTGAATCCAGTTCTCACTTCCACTGTATAATCATAAGGGATTTGATTTAGGTCATACCTGAATTGTCTGGTGGTTTCCCTTACTTTCTTCAATTTAAGTCTGAATTCGGCAATAAAGAGTTCACTATCTGAGCCACAGTCAGTGCCCTGTCTCATTTTTGCTGACTGTACAAAGCTTCTCCATCTTTGGCTGGAAAGAATATAATCAATCTGATTTCTGTATTAACCATCTGGTGATGTCTGTATGTAGAGTCTTCTCTCACGTTGTTGGAAGAAGGTGTTTGCTATGACCAGTGCGTTCTCTTGGCAGAACTCTATTAGACTTTGCCTTGCTTCATTCTGTACTCCAAGGCCAAATTTGCCTGTTACTCCCAGTGTTTCTTGACTTCCTCTTTTTGCATTCTAGTCCCCTATAATGAAAAGGACATCTTCTTTGGGTGTTAGCTCTGGAAGATTTTGTAAGTCTTCATAGAACCATTCAACCTCAGCTTCTTCAGCATTACTGGTCAGGACATATACTTGGATTACTACAATATTGAATAGTTTGCATGGAAATGAACAGAGATCATTCTTTCATTTTTGAGATTGCATCCAAGTGCTGCATTTCAGACTCTTTTGTTGACTATAATGGCTACTCAATTTCTTCTAAGGGATTCTTGCTCATCGTAGTAGATATAACGGTCATCTGAGTTAAGTTCATCCATTCCAGTCCATTTTAGTTCTCTGAGTCCTAAAGTGTTGACATTCACTCTTGTCATCTCCTGTTTGACCACTTCCAATTTGCCTTGATTCATAGACTTAACATTTCAGGTTCCTATGCAATATTGCTGTTTACAGCATAGGACTTTGCTTCTATCACCAGTCACATCCACAACTGGGTGTTGTTTTTGTTTGGCTTCATCTTTTCATTCTTTCTGGAGTTATTTCTCCACTGATCTCCAGTAGCATATTGGGCACCTACTGACCTGGGGAGTTCGTCTTTCAGTGTCCTCTCTTTTTGACTTTTCATCCTGTTCATGAGGTTTTCAAGGCAAGAATATGAAGTGGTTTGCCATTCCCTTCTCCAGTCGATCACATTTTGTCAGAACTCTCCACCATGACCTGTCCATTTTGGGTGGCTCTACATGGCATGGCTCATAGTTTCATTGAGTTAAACAAGGGGGGTGGTCCAAGACATTACTTGCTGACAAATGTCTGTCATGTTAAAGCTATAGTTTTCTGGTTGTCATGTATAGATGTGAGAGTTGAACCATAACGAAAGCTGAGTGCCAAAGAATTGATGCTTTTGAACTGTGGTGTTGGAGAAGACTTTTGAGAGTCCTTTGAACTGCAAGGAGATCCAACAAGTAAATCCTAAAGGAAATCAGTCCTGAATATTCATTGGAAGGCCTGATGCTGAAGCTGAAACTCCAATACTTTGGCCATCTGATGTGAAGAACTGACTCATTTGAAAGGACCCTAATGCTGGGAAAGATTGAAGACAAGAGGAGAGGATGAGAGTATGAGATGCTTGGATGGCATCACTGACTCAATGGACATGAGTTTGAGAAAGCTCTGGGAGTTGGTGATGCTGGGATGGTAGGAAGCCTGGCATGGTGCTGTCCATATGGTCGGAACGAGTTGCACACTACTGAGCCACTGAACTGAACTGAAGACATAGTGTTACAGAAACAGCATTAACAACAGCACCTGATATCTAGTAAACCCTAAATAAACTTTCCCTCTCATGACTATCAAAACCAATAGATTTGTTGTCCTTTCCCATGTAGTTAAATTCAGAAATTCATTTCTAGTTGATTATATATTTTTATTTCAATTCTTTTAATATACATTATTTTTTTAGTCTATATAGTTCAATGTAAATGTGAAATTATGCTATTGTTAGTCCTTACAAAATAAAATAGATATGTCCAACACACAGACCTTTAGACTTGAAGAGGCACTCTGTGGGTTACACTGCTTCTGTTAATAAAGGCATCCAAAGGTAATTTTAATGTGAATTATATTATTACCTATTTTAACAAGTATGAAGATGCATAAAATTGTAAGGCAGTTCTTTGAGATTAAGGACATTCTACTCTTTTTAAAAAAAAAACAGCATTATTATAGTTATTATTTCTAGTATATTTTTCAGGTTTTTATTTTTCTTTAAGGTTTTATGTTAATGACCTATTTTTTTCTGTATCTTCCTCAAAATGCCTCAAGCATGTTAGAAGACTTGTCTAATATATTTTGAAGTACTTGAAGTGCTTCCTTGTGATTATGTAGCATAAGAGGGGCAAAACTTGTTTTATAGAAGGGAAATTTTGTTCTCTACAGAATGGTTCAATAATTAAGAATATCATGAGCTTCCCTGATATCTCAGATGTTAAAGAGTTTTCCTACAATATGTGAAACTAGGGTTCAGTCCCTGGGGTGGGAAGATGCCCTGAGAAGGGAATTGAAACCCACTCTAGTATTCTTGCCTGGAGAGTAACATGGACAGAAAAGACTGGTGGGCAAAATCCATGGGGTCACAAAGTGCTGGAAACGACTGAGTGACTGACAATAGGAATATCATAGAAACCATGTTATCATGTGCTGTTATAATGGTATTATTACTGTTTTTATCATCTTTCAAATAATTTTAATTTTTCACCAGATTGAGAATTATACAAATCCATAAGTATACCAGATATGCCATTTATATGCACACTATTTTATTAGATTTTAATATTTGTGACAAGATACTAAGTGATACATCATTCAAATTAGTGTTCATTATTTGAATGTTCTATATGATAACTTGAATTCAAATTAGCTCATTGTACTGTTATTTTTTTTACATAAATGTTTTATTTATTAGGTTTCTACTACATCATATAGAGAAGAGAACTGATAACTCCTGAAGTTATGGACTGTACTATTTTTATACTTCCATTGCAGAATTATTATGGCCACTTTTCTCCTTTAGTTTTAGAATAAAAAAAGAATACCCAGTTTAAAATTACCTACAATTTTCTCTTGACAAATTTGTCAAAGCTTCTTTCTTTCCTTATAGTTCTTCTTGTGGTGTTCTGGATTAAGAGTAAAATGTTTTGATGTGATATCTACTGTCACTGCATTTCATGTCTGGGATGATATAATTATGAAAAATAAAGCTTAATTTAGGGAAGCAGGAACAAAAAACCTGAATTCATTTTTTAAGAATGCTCAAACAACAGCACAAATGAACTAATCTCACACGTTAGCAAAGTAATGCTCAAAATTCTCTAAGCCAGGCTTCAACAGTACATGAACCATGAACTTCCAGATGCTCAAACTGGTTTTAGAAAAGGCAGAGGAACCAGAGATCAAATTGCTGACATCTGTTGGATCAACGAGAAAACAAGAGAGTTCCAGAAAAACATCTATTTCTGCTTTATTGACTATGCCAAAGCCTTTGACTATGTGGATGACAACAAACTGTGGAAAATTCTCCAGGGGATGGGAATAACAGACCTCTGACCTGCCTCTTGAGAAATCTGTATGCAGGTCAGGAAGCAGCAGTTAGAACTGGACATGGAACAAGAGAATGGTTCCAAATCGTGAAGGAGTACTTCATGGCTGTATATTTTCACCCTGCTTATTTAACTTATATGCAGAGTACATGATGATAAGTGCTGGACTGAATGAAGCACAAACTGGAATCAAGACTGCTGAGAGAAATATCAATAACTTCAGATATGCAGATGGCACCACCCTTATGGCAGAAAGTGAAGAAGAACTAAAGAGCCTCTTGATGAAAGTGAAAGAGGAGCGTGAAAAAGTTGACTTAAAGCTCAACATTCAGAAAACTAAGAGCTTGGCATCTGGTCCCATCACTTCAAGGCAAATATATGGGAAAACAATGGAAACAGTGAGAGACTTTATTCTGGGGGGCTCCAAAATCACTGTAGCCATGAACTTAAAAGAGGCTTGCTCCTTGGAAGAAAAGTTATGAACAACCTAGACAGCATACTTGAAGAAGGAAATAGCAACCCACTCCAGTATTCTTGCCTGCAGAGTCCCATGGACAGAGAAGCCTGATGGGCTGCTGTCCATGGGATCGCACAGGGTTGGACATGACTGAAGCTCCTTATCATGTGTGCATGCATTTGAGAAGGAAATGGCAGCCCACTCCGGTGTTCTTGCCTGGAGAATCCCAGGGACAGAGAAGCCTGGTGGGCTGGTGTCTATGTGGTTGCACAGAGCCAGACACTACTGAAGAGATTTAGCAGCAGCAGCCAGCATTGCTGGGAGCCAGCGAGGGAAATCCTACCCATGGCAAAGGTCAATTGGGGAAGAGGCCTGACGGGCAAAGGCTAATCAGGACTCTAGGAACCCCCTGGACTTACCTGAGCATCTACCCCAAAGAAAACCAGAATCTGACTGCCTTACTACCTTACGCCTCTTATCAAGTCCTCTAATACTTACAGGGACTTCCCCCCAACCACCTTTCTCTGAAAACATTAATTCAGAGCTGTAGTTAAAATGTTCTCCTCGGCTTAATAGGAGTATTCCAATCCAAGCCCCTCTGATAGCTTTCTAACTTGCATGACAAGTTTGTCTGGGCTCTTACAACTATGAATGTGACTGTTGATAGCCTCCCAGCCATGCAAGGACAGAAAGCCTAATATTCTAAAATACAGGAATCTGTTGAAGAAGTTAAAATCATTCAGTTCAGTTCAGTTCAGTCGCTCAGTCGTGTCCGACTCTCCGCGACCCCATGAATCACAGCACGCCAGGCCTCCCTGTCCATCACCAACTCCCGGAGTACACTCAAACTCATGTCCACAGAGTCGGTGATGCCATCCAGCCATCTCATTCTCTGTCGTCCCCTTCTCCTCCCGCCCCCAACCTTTCCCAGCATCAGAGTTTTTTCCAGTGAGTCAACTCGTCGCATGAGGTGGCCAAAGTATTGCAGTTTCAGCTTTAGCATCAGTCCCTCCAATGAACATCCAGGATTGATCTCCTTTAGAATGGACTGGTTGGATCTCCTTGAAGAGTACTAAAAAAGATTTCATTGTTGAATCAATGTTTGCTGCAAAGTTTCCTCTATCTATTGTATCCTTGGAAATATATTAATCACATATAGAGAATACAAGTAGTAGCCTTTGATTTAACCACATCAGATCTTAAGTTAATAAATTCCTTTCTTGTAGCTCACTACACCTTTGCCTTATAGGAATGTAGCTTTGTTATATGTCTAGCACCTGACTTTAGGAAAATCATCTTAAAAGAATATAAGACTTTTTCTAGCTAACTAACCTTTGTTAGGAGAGAGGGCCATAAACTGTTAGCAGGCCACCTGGCCAGAAGATGATGTAAACTACCTAAAACTTTTGTATATCACGAGACATACAAAAATGAGCCCTGATCCTGATAAGGGTCAAGACTGCTGACCCCGTGTGATTTTGGCGTGACTCTATACCTCTCTTTCTCTATTTTTTATGTGCAAAGCTTAGGGTACAAAAGCAGCACTGGAAAATAAAGTTTTGGGCCTTGCTCACTGAAGCTTGGTCTCCCCATGTCGTTCTTTCTCTTTTTCCGTCCTTTTCTCTATTCTCCTTTTTTCTGGTTGAGATCCTTGGAGCGTTGGGCCCTCTGAGTTTACTTATCTGCCTGGGCTTCTAAGACCCACTCGAGGGGGTGCCCTGGTGGGGTACCTCCAGTGATTCGAGAGGGTGCCTGCAGCCTACGTAAACAGAGCAAACCCCGTGCTGGGGTTTTATTGGTTTCCAGCGTAAACCAAGGAATCATCAGCCCCTGTCTCTCTCTCTCTCTCTTTCTCTCTCTCTCTCTCTGACGCCGACGCCGTTCATCCCGAGGATACCCTGGGCCATATCAAGGCTGGTCCCCGATACAGCATACTAAAAAGCAGAGGCATTACTTTGTCAACAAGTGTCCATCTAGTGAAACCTATGTTTTTTTCTAGTAGTCATGCATGGATGTTTGAGCTGGATTATAAAAAAAATTGGTATGGTTGTGTGTCAGGAAACATCTAACAGGAGGCTTCCTTTGTGCTGTTTTGGATCTGTCAGGAATTCTCTGTTTCTTATTAATTCTTGAATATTCGGGAATTAAGAGGAGAGGCAAGCCTCTCCTGGGGGCTGAGGAATCCAGGCATTTCCTTCATATGTTTTTCTATATGATAAGTACCCTCTTCCTTTTTATGAACCATATGGTAAAAGTGAATATTTACAACTCTCTCTCTTTAATATGGATCGCCTATGTTTTGTAAGTCTGGAATTTTAATCTTTATCTTTGCTGAGAATAACTACACTATATATGCCCACAACATGTTAATTAAAATGCCTTTGCTCCATCAGAGCTTTGGTGCCCATGTCTTGCACTCTCTCTCGCTTTCTCTCTGTCTGTCTGTCTGTCTTTTTCAGGCTAATTCCTGGAGCGTAGAGGCTCTCTGTGTTCACTTTCCTGCCCGGGCTTCTAAGACCCTCTCGAGAAGGCGCTCTGTGCCTTCACCCCATCGAGAGGGCGCCTGAGGCCTTCGTGAACAGAACAAGCCCCGTGCTAGGGGCTTTATTTTCTTTCTGTTTAAACCAAGGAATATCAGCCTCTTTCACTCTCCTTTACTTTCCCATCAGTTGACTCCGGACCACCAGGGTCCAGTCCATTAAAGGACCAACAGTTGTGGTGCTCAGTCATGTCTGACTTTTTACTACCCTGTGTACTGTAATCTGCCAGTTTCCTCTGTCCACAGGATTTTCCAGGCAAGAATACTGGATTGAGTTGCCATTTCCTACTCCAGAGGATCTTCCTGACCCTGGGATTGAACCCACATCTCTTTCGTCTTCTGCATTGGCAGGTAAATTCTTTGCCTTTGAGCCACATGGGAAGCCCTGCTCTAAAGAAAGCTGAGGGCCAAAAAATTCATGCTTTTGAACTGTGGTGTTGGAGAAGACTCTTGAGAGTCCCTTGGACTGCAAGAGGATCCAACTAGTCCATCCTAAAGGAAATCAGTCTTGAATATCCATTGGAAGGACTGATGCTGAAGCTGAAACTCCAATACTTTGCCCACCTGATGCAAAGAATTCATTGGAAAAGACCCTGATGCTGGGAAAGATTGAAGATGGAAGGAGTAAGGGATGACAGAATATGAGATGGTTGGATGGCATTACTGACTCAATGGACACATATTTGAGTAGACTCTGGGAGTTGGTGGTGAACAGGGAGGCCTGGTGTGCTGCAGTCCATGGGGTCAGAAAACGTTGGACACGACTGATCAACTGAGCTTGAGCAGATTGATGAGTGCTTCTTTTATTTGGAGCTGTTAGAGCTTTTCTTGTGCTTGGAGTTCTTAAAACTTTTGGATCACTTTGTAAAAAATTTTCAGCCTCTATTTTTTTTTTTTTTTTTTGCCTCACGCTTCCTGAAGACTTCAATTATACATATATTTGGCTGCTCAGAGTTGTGCCACAGTTCACTGATGCAATCTTCTTTCTTTTACAAGTTATTTACATGCATATTTCACTTCAGAGAGTTTCTGTTATCATTCAAGAGTTTCTACTGTTATCCTTGAACAGATATATATATCTGTTGTACTTCAAACCTAGCACTTTTTTCTGAAATATTTACTATATTGCTAACCTCACACAAACTGTTTTTCATCACTGACATTTTAGCTGTCATTTATAGAATTTTGATTTGGTCTCTTTTTAAATGTGTTTTTAATGTCTCCACTTAACATATCCAATTCTTTCTGTAGCTCCTTCAACATATGGATTACAGTTATAATAACTGTTCAATGTTCTCATCCAGTATTTTCTGTGTCACTTGTGGGTCATTTGTATTGAATTTTTTTCTTCTTGTTCACTGTAAATTATAATTTCCTGCCTTTTCATGCCTTGTAATTTTTATGAAATACCAAATACGAGAATTTTACCTTGTTTAGAGTTGGATAGTTTTTATGTTCCTTTATTACTCTGAAGGCTTGTTATGGTATACAGTTATGTTACTTTCGCTGTTGTTGTACAGTCGCCATCATGTCTGACTCTGAAATGCCATGGACTGTAGCCTGCCAGGTTCCTCTATCCATAGGATTTTTCAGACAAGAATACTGGACTGGGTTGCCATTTCCTTCTTTAGGGGATCTTCCCAGACCAGGGATTGGATCTGTATCTCCTGCATTGTCAGATGAATTCTTTACCATTGAGCCACCAGGGAAACAGTTTAATTCTTCTGGGTTTCTGTTTTTAAAGCTTTTTAGGTGAGTCCACAGTAAATTTTGAGTGAGTGAGTGATAGTCGCATAGTTGTGTTGGACTCTGCAACCCCATGGACTATAGCCTGTCAGACTCTTCTGTTCATGGAATATTCTCCAGGCAAGAATTCTGGAGTGGGTTGCCATTTCCTTCTCCAGGTGATCTTCCTGACCCAGGGACCAAACAGAGGTCTCCGGCACTGCAGTAAATTTTAGTCTAAAGTTAACTTCTCCCAACCACAGATGCAAAAATCTTTAGTCTAATGGATTCTCTGTGAATTAAGAGTTTGTCCCTTGGGCTAAATGGAATACTTTTTTCCCCCCACTTTGTCCCTGTATGAACTGGGGGCATACTCCTTCTAATCTTTCTATTAGTTTATTTTTCTGGCCATCGATAATATCCTCACATATACACTGTCTAGTGTTCTGATGAATCTTTGAGAGGAATACTGTGAAGATCACCAACATTCTCGTCTGTGCCACACTCTCTCTTCTTGCTTCTGTGAACGCTGGCCATCTCGGATTCTGTGGATTCCCAGCTCCACATTTTCAAGTCAAAGAGACTTCCATATTCTACCTAAGCTTCACCATGGCCTGATAGCTTTTCCGAGGCTGAAGGTTGGGAAAATCATGAAGCTCATCTTTTCTTCCACTGATTTTCTGAGCTTACTCTCTCATTGCTTGATGACTAATAATTAAAAATATGCTTTTTCAGGCATTTTAGTCCAGTTTTTAAGTTGTTTCAGTCAGGAGGGTAAAACTGGTGTCTGTTCCTCCATCTTGGTTCAACGTATCAGTGATGTGAACTTATTATCTGTGCTAATTCTATTCACTACTGATTTGTTGTTGTTCAGTCACTAAGCCGTGTCCAATTCCTTGCAATGCTATGGACTGCGACATGCCAGACTCCTCTGTCCTCCACTGTCTCTCAGTTTACTCAAATTCATGTCCATTGAGTTAATGACACCATCTAAATAACCCATCCTCTGTTGCCCCCTTCTCTTCCTTCCCTCATTTTTTCCTAGCATCAGTGTCTTTTGCAATGAGTTGACTCTTTGCACCAGGTGTCCAAAGTACTTCAGCTTCAGCAACAGTCCTTCCAATGAATATTCAGTTAGTTTCCTTTAAGACTGACTGGCTTGATCTTGCATTCCAAGTGACTCTGAAGGTATCCTAAGATAATTCATTAGCTACTTTCTTTATCAGTGTCTTGAGAATACTTGAAGATCAGTACATTTCCAACATTACAAACCAGTCTTTGATTTTCTGCTGTATTAAACCCTAAAAATGGTAGTCTTCATCCAGATTTTATCACCTGACAAATGCTTATTTTTAATTTTTCAGAAATGTAGAAAACCAGTTGCTAAATACCATTATTTTAAAATGCATAACATAATTTATAATTAAACAATATATTAAAACTACATGTAATAAATATTCAACACACCACTTACTACATTCTTTTATAATCTATAGTACTGAGGTTAAGTATGTTTATATTTGTGATGAAAATACTTGAAAAATAGCCTGATAATGTGCAGTTCTTCCAAACTTTGGATCCAGTGACATCATTAGTAGCTTAAAACCAACCATGATGTGAGTATTTATGCCCTAGAAATCAGGAAACACTAACAGAGACTTTGACTAAATTTTTATTTGCAATTGTCTAGAATTCAGAAAGTGACAGAAAATATCAGTAATGTAGGTTAAACTTAAGAGTGTGTCATATTTATAGACAATACATAATAAATACTACTCCCCCAATTTTTAGGGGATAGTCTTTCAGCAACTGAAAAGTGTGCTGTTGGTTTTTGCTTACATTTATTCTTAATTCTGTTAAAGAAGTGTCCTCCACAAATTCATAGCTTTTGGAGAGTATTTCATGAAAAATATTATTTGAAATGTATCACACCTGCTTAATCAATTTAGACATATTTTAGTTGTTCTACAATTTACTTTGACTCTTAATAAATTATGTATATATATGCATATATTTAAACTCCCAACATTTGTACTTGATGACCATTTTATTTGTTTTTTTAACTCCATTTTATAATATAGATAAATATAATAAATAAAAAACACATTCTAGATGGTTAGGCTTAAAACAGATAATATTTCTGTAATTTATTTCCTTGTATAGTTATTTTCAGGTGAATATTTCACAGGATATTAAAATTCTCATTAACTAAAAATTTCTGACATGCATTTTCTACTTTAATAGTCAGGTAAGCACCAGCATAGTTCTTTTTGCAATTTAATAGAATAAGGTTTATTTTAAACTCCTGAAGGAATTTAGAAAAGATAAATTACTTAGATTGCATTTCTTCATAAGCCCAATAAATGTGTTGCTTTAGGTGTTCCAGGACAAAAGATGACAATTCCAGAGACTGATTGTCCTTCCAGATGTGATGTTTCTTTAGCTTTATTCACAACTAATAAGGAATTTAATTGTCATTTATTTTATTATTAGACATCCATACCTTAGATCTTTTCATAATTAAAAGTATTCATTAATTTACTAAATGTGTGGATCAGGTATCAGGTGCACAGTTTCCCTCAGCATTAAGGATATATCCCTGACAGTGAAAGCTTCTTTCCAGGTTTGCATACTCCATTGCAAGGAAGTAATTAAATACAACTGAATATGACTAAAATTTTATTAGGATGAGTAATCGTTTCATTAGCCACACAGAAAAGGGAGCCTCAATGTTTACATGAGTTATTAGAGAGTTCACATATTTGACACTACAGAGTTTTCTTACTCTGTAGTGTCCATAGTAAGTGAAATCTCAGGAGTCTTAGCTGTGAGAACTAAGGTGAAAAACATCAGGGAAGATGTGCAATTTTCCTTAAACCATATCATGGCTAACTAAATGCCTGCTCATAGTGACCCCATTCAAAGGATTCACTGCACAGAGAATTGTTCCCTAGAAAAAGAATACAGTTGGTAAAAGAAACTAGACAAAGAATATTCAAATTAATGAAAAAGAGTCTACATTTGAGTTCAATCAGTGGTGAAACAAAGAACATTTTCTTTAAGATTCTTGGGAATGACAGGGAAACTAGATGCAAGAAAAGCACATCAAGAAAAATATTTACTTCAGTGGAGCTTCTCTCTTTAAAAAAAAATCCATCATATAAAGAAACTGAAAGTCGGGAGATTATTTTTGACACAAGTTTTGGAATCCAAAACTCCTCAGATTTTGTAAATAGTTTATATATAACACATAATCCTGACAGTAGTGGAAAACAATGGAAAGGATGAGTTCAGTTCAGTCGCTCAGTCGTGTCCGATTCTTTGCGACCCCATAAGTCACAGCTCGCCAGGCCTCCCTGTCCATCACCAACTCCCGGAGTTCACTCAAACTCATGTCCATTGAGTCGGTGATGCCATCCAGCCATCTCATTCTCTGTCGTCCCCTTCTCCTCTTGCACCCAATCCTTCCCAGCAAAGGAGTCTTTTCCAGTGAGTCAAATCTTCGCATGAGGTGGTCAAAGTATTGGAGTTTAGGCTTTAGCATCAGTCCTTCCAATGAACACCCAGGATTGATCTCCTTTAGAATGGACTGGTTGGATCTCCGTGCAGTCCAGGGGATTTTCAAGAGTGTTCTCCAACACCACAGTTCAAAAGCATCAATTCTTCGGCAATCAGCTTTCTTCACAGTCCAACTCTCACATCCATACATGACCACGGGAAAAACCATAGCCTTGACTAGACGGACCTTGGTTGGCAAAGTAATGTCTCTGCTTTTTAATATGCTATCTAGGTTAGTCATAACTTTCCTTCCAAGGAGTAAGTGTCTTTTAATTTCATGGCTGCAATCAGCATCCACAGTGATTTTGGAGCCCCCAAAATTAAATCTGACAGTGTTTCCACTGTTTCCCCATCTATTTCCCATGAAGTGATGGGACCTGATGCGATGATCTTTGTTTTCTGAATGTTGAGCTTCAAGCCAACCTTTTCACTCTCCTCTTTCACTTTCATCAAGAGGCTTTTGAGTTCCTCTTCACTTTCTGATATAACGGTGGTGTCATCTGCACATCTGAGGTTATTGATATTTCTCCCGGCAGTCTTGATTCCAGCTTATGCTTCTTCCAGCCCAGTGTTCCTCATGATGTACTGTGCATAGAAGTTAAATAAGCAGGGTGACAATATACAGCCTTGACTCACTCCTTTTCCTATTTGGAACCAGTCTGTTGTTCCATGTCCAGTTCTAACTGTTGCTTACTGACCAGCATACAGGTTTCTCAAGAGGCAGGTCAGGTGGTCTGGTTTTCCCATCTCTTTCAGAATTTTTCACAATTTATTGTGATCCACACAGCCAAAGGCTTTGGCATAGTCAGTGAGGCAGAAATAGATTTTTTTCTGAAACTCTCTGGCTTTTTCCATGATGCAGTGGATGTTGGCAATTTGATCTCTGGTTCCTCTGCCTTTTCTAAAACCAGATTAAACATCTGGAAGTTCATGGTTCACATATTGCTGAAGCATGGCTTGGAAAAGTTTAAGCATGACATTCCTAGCGAGTGAGATGAGTGCAAATGTGCGGTAGTTTGAGCATTCTTTAGCATTGCCTTTCTTTGAGATGGAATGAAGACTGACCTTTTCCAGTCCTGTGGCCACTGCTGAGTTTTCCAAATTTGCTGGCATATTGAGTGCAACACTTTCACAGCATCATCTTTCAGGATTTGAAATAGCTCAACTGGAATTCCATCACCTCCACTAGCTTTGTTCCTAGTGATGCTTTCTATGGCCCACTTGACTTCACATTCCAAGATGTCTGGCTCTAGGTGAGTGATCACAACATCATGATTATCTGGGTTGTGAAGATCTTTTTTGTATAGTTCTTCTGTGTATTCTTGCCACCTCTTCTTAATATCTTCTGTTTCTGTTAGGTCCATACCATTTCTGTCCTTTATCGAGCCCAGCTTTGCATGAAATGTTCCCTTGGTATCTCTAATTTTCTTGAAGAGATCTCTAGTCTTTCCTATTCTGTTTTTTACCTCTATTTCTTTGCTTTGATTTGTGAGAAAGGCTTTCTTAACTCTCCTTGTATTCTTTGCAACTCTGCATTCAGATGCTTATATCTTTCCTTTTCTCCTTTGCTTTTCACTTCTCTTCACAGCTATTTGTAAGGCCTCACCAGATAGCCATGGAGTAGCCATCATGGTCAACAAAAGAGTCTGAAATGCAGTACTTGGATGCAAGCTCTAAAATGACAGAATGATCTCTTTTTGTTTCCAAAGGAAACCATTCAATACCACAGTAATCCCCGCCTATGCCCCAACCAGTAACACTGAAGAAGCTGAAGTTGGATGGTTCTATGAAGACCTACAAGACCTTTTAGAACTAACACCCAAAAAAAGATGCCCTTTTCATTATAAGGGACTGGAATGAAAAAGTAGAAAGTCAAGAAACATCTGGAGTAACAGGCAAATTTGGCCTTGGAATACGGAATGAAACAGGGCAAAGGCTAATAGAGTTTTGCCAAAAGAACTCACTGGTCATAGCAAACACCCTCTTTCAAGAACACAGGAGAAGGCTCTACACATGGACTTCACCACATGGTCAATACCGAAATCAGATTGATTATATTTTTGCAGCCAAAGATGGAGAAGCTCTATACAGTTAGCAAAAAGAAGACCAGGATATGACTGTGGCTCAGATCATGAACTCCTTATTGCCAAATTCAGACTTAAATTGAAGAAAGTAGGGAAAACCACTAGACCATTCAGATATGACCTAAATTAAATCCCTTATGATTATACAGTGGAAGTGAGAAATAGATTTAAGGGACTAGATCTGATAGATAGAGTGCCTGATGAACTCCGGTCGGAGGTTCATGACATTGTACAGGAGACAGGGATCAAGATCCCATGGAAAAGAAATGCAAAAAAGCAAAATGTAAAGGATAATGATAACCAATTCATGTAACACAGTTATCAGTATGGAAAACAAAGATTCAAATTTAATTTGTATGCTGGCTTGCTGTAAAAGCCTTTGCTGATTAAAAGATATGATGAAAGTGATGTTGTGATAGGTGTGTTCTAATGGGAAGGCATAATTTTGGTCTTGGACAAAATTTGGTTGAATTTTAGTTCTGCCTGTTCTAAGTGTAGGACTCAGAGTACATGCATTCTCATCTATAAAAGGGAGATAACAACTACTATTCACAATTGTTTTGATGAATCAAAATAAACAGAATCATATATAAAATATTAGCACAATGAACAATTAACTAGCAGAAGAACATAATAAAAGTTAACTAAGCATTTTATTACCCATATTATTTTTAGATGTCAGAATATTTATTTTGCATTATAACACTGTTGCATATTTGATGGATTTTTCATCCTTTATCAGATTTCACCTGAAGAATAAGATAATTGAATATTTCATATAAAGTCTACAAATAGTTGAAAATTTGATATTCTTTTAAATATTTAAACCTAAATTATGACCATAGTTTATTATTAATTTCTCCTATCCCTTTCTGATAACTATACTAGTTCTTATTATAACAATTACATAACTCCAGTATTTTATCTGTAGACATAGCTAACATATTAAACATCATAACCACAAACTTCTGCATTATATGTACATATTATTAGGAATACAGTGGGTGATCCTACTCTGCCCCTGATGCTATGATGAGTGATTAGGGATTTTAAATAATTAAGATACAATTTGTGACATCTCGTTACTAACATGGTACCAAAAGACCTTTGCTCTCACTATTGCTAGAATATGTATGTGTTGTAATAAAGTATAGCAGTGATGTATAAAAAGATAGGGTGACCAAAGTCTGTGAGTAGATAGGTAAGAAAACACATCCACAGTAAAAAGAGTCATGTCCACTCAGTAAATCTGACTCTTTGCAACCCCAAGGACTGTAGCCAGGCTTCTCTGTCAAAGGGATTTTCCAGGCAAGAATACTAGAGTTAGTTGCCATTTCCTTCTCCAGGGGATCTTCCTGACCCAGAGATAAAACCCATGTCTCCTGGGTTTACTGCATTGCAGGTGGATTCTTTACCCAGTGAGCCATGGGGGAAGCCAACAAGTAAGGATTCTAGAATTTTGCTTTCTATGATTGATGGAGTTAAGTGTAGAAATGGGGAATATGTCTTTATATCCCAACAAGAAAAGGAAGACACATGTAAAGCAATACCAGAACCTGCATCTAAGGTATTCCTAAGAAAAAATTTAAAGGGTTTGAAATCACAATAAAAATCTGTCTTTTCAAAAAATTAATATTCATGGTTTTAACCACTCTACAGGTTTAAACTTGGCAAACTTTTGCACATATTCAGCAAAATATTTGATCAGTACTGACTTAATTTACTAGTACTGATTCTGTCGTTACTGATTCAATATAATTTTGTTTCTTTTGTTGCTGTGTTTTTCTACTGGTTTTATATATATATATATATATTATTTTTCTTAACATATCCTTTATTTTACTCTGTTCTTTCTTTTTGTAGCTTTTGTTTTACTACATTTGCTTTCAGTAGAACATGCAGTGTTCTTCACTGTCAAGGAATAACCTGGCAGATCATTCGATGTTTTTTTGTTTGTTTTTCTGTCATATGGCTCATATGGAAATTGGACTAGTAAAAAGACAAGTTCTGGTGAAGCTCCAAAGGATATAATTGCATTTAAAAAATCATTTATGCTCTCCAGAAATTCAGTTCAGTGGAAGATACAAACATCTACTGCATCTAAAATTATTTTTTGTTTTGAAACTTGAGATGATCTCTTGTGTATATGTGGATTTTTCATTTTTCCAGGTGGGTTGTGGTTTTGTATGCTTATAACTTTTTTATAATTTGGTCTCCTTACGGATGATATAAAACTGGCTTTTTCTTACTAAATCTTTCCCACTATATACAATACTACAAAATCTTTTTTTTTCTAAACAGACAGATCAATACTGTATTTTTGATAGTTTGGCAAAACTATGAAAAGTTTGATTCTGCCATTTTTTTCCAGTATAGTTGAAAATCATTTTCAGTATCTGTATTCAAGAAAATCAGAAAATTTGGTGAATCTAATCTTTGTTTCCTATCTTCTATGTTTATTGTTAACTATTATTATAGAGAGAAAAGTTCCCTCCACCCATCTCCCAACAAGATATTTACATGCTGATATGATTAAGTAATATGACATGACTTGAGAAGATTATCCAGGTGGGATCAAAGTAACCACAAGGGTCTTTACAAATGTAGTCTAGGTCAAAGGCAAATGAAATTCCACCTCTGGAAAGTAGGTTTGTCCCTTATCCATGAGTTACAGACTACACTTCCTAACAGACAACTCTAAGGATTTTGCACTTGGCTTAGACAGTCCCCACTATTTTGTAAGCTAATGACTTGCTATTAATTTATTAATATATACTTCTTATTGGTTATTTTTCTCTAGTTCAGCTCTATGTCCACAGTCTCTATTATGATTACTATGGAACTATTTACTAATGGCCAACAGTCTAATGTAGGTCAATGGTAAAGAATCTGTCTGCAATGCAGGACACCCAGGTTTGATCCCTGGGGTGGCAAGATCCTCTGGAGAAGGGAATGGCTGTCCACTCCAGTAGTCTTGCCTGGCGAGTCCCATTGACAGAGCAGCATGGCAGGCTGGTCTGTGGGATCACAAAGAGTCGGACATGACTGAGCAACTATCAATAACCCACTATTGAGATCAGCATTTTCTAGAATTGAGTATTTTGACCTAAATAAGCAAACTGGATAGAAAATGGTAAATGAGGTTTCTTTCAAATAGTAGAATTGTTTCTTATTTAAATGATAAATGAAAGTGATAGACCCCTCTTTCAACAACCTAGAATGAGTTTAGATGAAAGATTAGACATTATACTCTCATGGAAAGAATTTTCTCTTTTTACAGCATAAATTTGAAAATTCAGGAGGGGAACTCATGTACACCTGGGGCAGATTCATATCAATGTATGGCAAAACCAACCAATATAACATTGTAAAATAATTAGCCTCCAATAAAAATAAAAATAAAAAAAAGAAAATTTTATACTTTACCAATGGAGCTTTCAAAGATATACATTAGAAAATAGCAGGAGTACCATATCTCTATTTTTAATCTTCTTCCCTGAAATACACAAGGACATTTCAGTTTTTGCATTCTCAACCTCAGAACCATTTAAGATGTTCTTAATAGTGCTCTAAATATTTAGTTAGTCTAGGAATTTGGGGACGTAAATTTCTGCCTAATATACTATTAAATCCACATTACACCTGCTGTCCACTGCACACTCACTAAGCTTGAAAAGGAGGTGTAGTTTATTTTCCTATTTTGAAGATGAAAGAAAGTGAAAGTGTTAGTTGCTCTGGGCATGACCAGCTCTTTGTGACTCCTTGGACTGTAGCCCACCAGTCTCCTCTGTCCTTTTGAATTCTCCAGGCAAGGATACAGGAGTGGGTAGCTATTTCCTTCTCCAGGGGATCTTCCCGACCCAGGGAATGAACCTGGCTCTCAAACATTGCAGGCAGATTCTTTACCATCAGCTTTTAAAATATATGTTTCAAAATCTATTCTATTCTTCCCAAATATCAAAAGTTACTTTTAGATATAGCTTATAGATTTAATTAGGCTTCAGCAATATGTGAACCGTGAAATTCCAGATGTACAAGTAGGTTTTAGAAAAGGCAGAGGAACCAGAGATCAAATTGCCAACATCCGTTGGATCATGGAGAAAGCAAGAGAGTTCCAGAAAAACATCTATTTCTGCTTCATTGACTATGCCAAAGCCTTTGACTGTGTGGATCACAATAAACTGTGGAACATTCTGAAAGAGATGGGAATACCAGACCACCTGACCTGCCTCTTGAGAAGCCTGTATGCAGGTCAGGAAGCAACAGTTAGAACTGGACATGGAACAACAGACTGGTTCCAAATAGGAAAAGGAGTACGTCAAGGTTGTATATTGTCACCCAGCTTATTTAACTTATATGCAGAGTACATCATGAGGAACGCTGGGCTGAAAGAAGCATAAGCTGGAATCAAGATTGCCGGGAGAAATATCAATAACCTCAGATATGCAGATGACATCACCCTTATGGCAGAAAGTGAAGAGGAACTCAAAAGCCTCTTGATGAAAGTGAAAGAGGAGAGTGAAAAGGTTGGCTTGAAGCTCAACATTCAGAAAACAAAGATCATGGCTTCTGGTCCCATCACTTCATGGGAAATAGATGGGGAAACAGTGAAAACAGTGTCAGACTATATTTTTCTGGGCTCCAAAATCACTGTGGATGCTGATTGCAGTCATGAAATTAAAAGACACTTACTTCTTGGAAGGAAAGTTATGACCAACCTAGATAGTATATTAAAAAGCAGAGACATTACTTTGCCAACAGAGGTCTGTCTAGTCAAGGCTATAGTTTTTCCAGTGGTCATGTATGGATGTGAGAATTGGACTGTGAAGAAAGCTGAGTGCCGAAGAATTGATGCTTTTGAACTGTGGTGTTGGAGAAGGCTCTTGAGAGTCCCTTGTACTGCAAGGAGATCCAACCAGTTCATTCTAAAGGAGATCAATCCTGGGTGTTCATTGGAGGGACTGATGCTAATGCTGAAACTCCAATACTTTGGCCACCTCATGCGAAGAGTTGACTCACTGGAAAAGACCCTGATGCTGGGAAAGATTGGGGGCGGGAGGAGAAGAGGACGACAGAGAATGAGATGGGTGATGGCGTCACCGACTCGATGGACATGAGTTTGAGTGAACTCCAGTAGTGGTGATTTACAGGGAGGCCTGGCGAGCTGCGATTCATGGGGTCGCAAAGAGTCGGACACGACTGAGCAACTGATCTGAACTGAACTGAAATTCACTTATATGATAAATGTTTTATTAGTACAACAAATGGACAATTGGTTTTTAGGTGAGTCTTGAATCAGTTACCTAAATGATGATATATCAATGATGTAAACTGCCAATTTGTTTTTTTCTATGCCTTTTACAAAGGGAGTTTTCTTCAGTCTTACATGGTAGCTTGAGGGTTATTCAGTACCTTCCCTCATAGCATCAATATGACCATAGTAGGTTTTGATTTTGAAAGCTCTCATTGTATAATCCAGAGATTCATATGATCTTCTCTTTGCCACTTTCATGAATTGATGCAACTGTCCAACAATGAATCAGTCACTATTGCCAAAAGAATGGGATGTTCTCATTGGCTTAAATTACTCAGAGTAGGATCATCCCTGGGTCAGTGCAGTAGATTCAGTCTCATCCAAAACATGTACATCCGGGGCAGATTCATGTCAATGTATGGCAAAACCAATACAATACTGTAAAGTAATTAGCCTCCAATTAAAATAATTTAAAAAAACACATGGATGATCATAGGGATGTATAAATTGCACAAGGCATGGATAGACATGGAAAAAGTAACCATCAACACTAGTTTAAGAAATTGTTTGCTCTGATATGCCTGATAGTGGGATATTCATTTTATCAGAGTACGTAAAGTATGTAGATGAAGAAACCAATAATAACACACAACTAATATTACTGAACATTGCTTAAAATGCTTTAGATGCATCCATTCACCTAATCTTGAAAAATAACAGGAAACTAATAATATTATTCTCCTTTTATTGATATGGAAACTGAGACATTGAAAGGGTATTTGACCACGGTCATTCAACTAGAAAATGAATTTAGAGGTTTCCAGATACTGAAATTTTGAAAATTTATACCATGTTGGAAAGATTGAAAAGCTTACCTAAGGTCATAAAGGAACTATATGTAAGAGTTGTGATATGAATCCAGGCTTCCTATTTATTTCACATGTCATACCTAAAAATCTCCTTTCTAAACTAAATTATGTGTACCTATGGTCCAAATATAAACACAATTTATTTACAAGTTATTCTTTTCTTCTGTTCAGTTCAGTTCAGTCACTCAGTCGTCTCTGACTCTTTGCGACCCCATGAATCACAGCACGCCAGGCCTCCCTGGCCACCACCAACTCCCGGAGTTCATTCAAACTCATGTCCATCGAGTCGGTGATGCCATCCAGCCATCTCATTCTCTGTTGTCCCCTTCTCCTCCTGCCCCCAATCCCTCCCAGCATCAGAGTCTTTTCCAGTGAGTCACCTCTTCGCATGAGGTGGCCAAAGTATTGGAGTTTCAGCTTTAGCATAAGTCCTTCCAATGAACACCCAGGATTGATCTTTAGGATGGACTGCTTGGATCTCCTTGCAGTCCAAGGGACTCTCAAGAGTCTTCTCCAGCACCACAGTTCAAAAGCATCAATTCTTTGGTGATCAGCTTTCTTCACAGTCCAACTCTCACATCTTTTCTTACTACAGTCATATACTCAATATTAAATGTCTCCTGGGAATAGTGAGGAGCTCAACCTTGACAGAAGATACTTTATAACTGTTTGGTTAATAAAAAAAAGAAAACAAATTAACTATTTAAGTGATATTTTAAAAATCATGATAGATGGCAAACTCAATTTTTCTCACTAGTTTTATTCTTTGATATTAATTCTTTAATACTATATTTAATATCACATATTCCTCAAGTAAATGTTTGAAAATATCCACAGTAATAAATAAAAAGTTTTATCAAAATATACTTCTTCAAATATCCAGAAAGTACATCACTCCTCAAAATTCAATGTAAATAAATTACATGATTACCAAACACTGAGCCATTACCATAAAGGCAAATTGTCTTTAATAGCTTTCAAGTGCCTTTGAGGCAAAAAATATTATAGAAAGTGTATTTTGCAAAGTAACTAGCAATCACCTCTCAGTCAAATAAATTAAATAAAATGACAAAAATGAATCTAATGTTTTTATTCCATATTTTAATGAAATGTAAATAAGAAAGTATAATCTGGCTTTATGCATATATGAATGTCAATGATATTTCAGTGTTATTTTTCACATTACATTCTTTACTAAGTAATGTTACCATCTTGACATTAGAAAGCATATGAAATGCCAGAAATATATTTTCTTCTATTTTAAAACCAATCAACATTATTTAAGTAAAATCTTAGCTGTTTGTTTCAAAGAAGGAAATAACAACCCACTCCAATATTCTTGCCTGAACAAATCCCATGGACAGAGAACTCTGGTGGGCTGCAGTCCAAAGGGTTGCAAAGAGTCAGACATGAATGAGCAACTAAAAATGTATAGCTGTTTGTTTAACTCATGTGTGTGCCTGTGTATGTGTGCCACTTTCAAACCTTAGTAATTTCATATACACATACCTATGCTTGACAGATTGGCATTTGCTTTTATTAAACCCTAGAATGGCATAAACAAATGCTCTTTTTCCTGTTAAATCTTTAATAACCTGATTCTATCCTAAGTTATACTCCAATATGACTTCAGCTATTCTTTTTAATCCCTGCTGTTTTGGTTTTCACTATTTTGTCTTTTTTTTTTTTTAATTTCTGTTTATGATCCTGATCAGTACTATAATAGTAGCCACCAACTCCAGACTTCTCTGATGACAGATAACAAACTAAAATCTCTTTACAATTCCATTACATATTTTAACTAATGAATGAATTTGTGGCCTAATATTTTATTGTCAGCTCTCCAAATCCACAGTTACTATCAAACTGTAAATAAACAAGGTATAGTTTAGTCAGAGGAGTACAAAGCCAGGTGACACCCCACGATGAGAGCATGACTTCTGTTGCTGTATTAAATAGCATTGATGTTCCATCCAGATTATTTTCTTTTTAAGTGAGTATACCCTTTTTTAAATACTGTGTGGCTACTAATGCTCCTAGTGGCATGAACTAAGGATTAACCTTCACAGACAGGAGAACCTAATCTGCTTGCTAGTGTGTTGATGGCAGGAGTTAGCCTCTGAGCCACCACACCCCATCCATATCCCTAATGCTTTAAGAGTCTCAAGGCACCCTCCGGTGTTGCCTGTTTTTTCTGTGTTACAGCTATGGGCTTGTGGGAAGTAAAGGGAGTCACCTGTCTTGTATTCCCCATCCTTGATGGAGTTCTGGCACATTGGTCTGGTGGATGGTGGGCGGAGTCCTGGCAGCAGAGCAGGCACCCAAATATGCTAAGCCTTAAGCCAGAGACATCTGTGGTAGTCTGTTCTCAGTCAGAACTGAGGAAATATCTGTGTTAGAGGTCATATAATATAAAGTAGCTAATATAAAACCAGGAAGCCCCGGTCTTCCCTGATGGCTCTGCAAGTGAAGAATCCATCTGCAATACAGGAAATGCAGGAGACAGGATCAGGAAGATCCCCTGGAGGAGGGCATGGGAAAACACTCCTGTATTCTTGCCTGGGAATATCCCATGGACAGAGGACCCTGTCCATGGGATCTCAAAGAGTCAGACACAACTGAAGCAACTGAGCACACATGCATAAAACACCACTGCAGTTTGAGAGACCATAGAAGAAAGGTTCAAGCTTTATAACTTTGTGCTTCATTCGGCTTTTGTGCTTTTGTACAAGTTCCCTCTCTTCCTAAAAAGAAACATATAAACCTCTAGATTTTTTCTTATCTTGATAAGAAATATAGAAGTTATCAAATAACTGTCAGTTTTCTTTTTCCCTTTTTTTCAATTATCTTCACTTCCCTCTTCTAACTTTTCTTTCCTGCTGATCTTTTACTCTCTTGATGTTTGAAATATCATCTCTGAGTAGGTGACTACTGCATTGGTCTTCCACAACTGCAATAATATGTTCCCCTATTTAGTGTCTTAAAGAAAGACAAATTCATTAACTTGCAATTCTGTAGTTTAGAAATCCAGGATGAGAACAAGTGGTCTAAAATCAAGGTATTGGCAGGTCTACTTTCTTTTCTGCATTATTGCTCTCATGGGAAATCTGTTTCCTTGTCCTCTACAGCACATAGGAATCCTGCATTCCTTGGCTTGCAGCCACTTCCTCCAGATTCAAAGTCAGCAACAGCCAAGGTGAGTCCTTCTAATGTTACACCATGCTGCACTTCTCTTTCTTCTCCCTTTTCCACACTATAGAGTCTTGTGATTATTTTTGGCATATCCTGATAATCCAGAATAGTCTCCCTATTTTAAGATAGGTGATTATCAACCTTAACTCCATCTTCTATGTTAACTCCTACTTTTCAGGAAAAGTAACTTATTAAAACATTTCAGAAATTACAACATAGATACCTTTCGGCGATATGTTATTCTGCCTGCCAAAGCTAACAAATCAAAATAAGTACTTGTAAGATCTAGAGAGAAGTTGTAAAACAAATCTCAAAATTTAACCTCCCAAACATCCTCCTCAAGTGCCATAAGAAATTATA
The DNA here is from genome assembly GCF_049115385.1 of Moschus berezovskii. Classification (NCBI taxonomy): domain Eukaryota; kingdom Metazoa; phylum Chordata; class Mammalia; order Artiodactyla; family Moschidae; genus Moschus; species Moschus berezovskii. Next base: position 57,730,680 of record NC_142464.1, on the reverse strand, counting down.
TTTTTGTTCACCTTTCCATAAATCAGGCAAAAATCTACTGATATCATAAAAAATATTTATTTTTTCTCTAGTTGCCATCTTTTTTCACCATCATTGCATTAGGTAGGATAGTACTAGTTGCAATAACAAATAAAGTTCAAATACTCAGTAGCTTAACAAAATTTGTTTACTTCTTAGTTATGCAACGTTTTGATAAATATGTTCAATACCCAGTATTTTACAAAGTGACTTAGAGACACAGAATCCTACCAACTTTTGTGTCAGTCATCTCAGAAGACCATGGAGTTATTTCCAGCAGGCAGATAACATATGAAGGACATAGAAAGCTCATATAAATTTCACCACATTGTCCATGAAATTGTATATCACTTCATTTTTGTTTTTCATTAGTTGCCTAAAGTGTTGGTTTAAGGACATTAGAATTCCTGGTCTTATAACTACTTGCCAGGAAAACTGAAACCAAAAACACTGTAATACATCTAGGTCAAAGTCTAACTACAAGACCACAAAATAGTTTTCAAAACCCTTCTTCCCATCCACACAAAAGCTGTCATCCAAAGGAGATGACAGTGTATCAGACATGGATATACATACTTCTTTATTCTATCTGGATATAAATTCAGTTGCCTGAAAATGTACAAATTAAACATAATTTAGTTATAACATTTAATATACTTTGGTAACCTGGTGTGAAGAGCTGACTCATTGGAAAAGACCTTGATGCTGGGAAAGATTGAGGGCAGGAGGAGAAGGGGAGGACAGAGGATGAGATGGTTGGACGGCATCACTAACTCAATGAACATGAGCAAACTCCAGGAGATGATGAAGTGCAGGTAAACCTATCATGCTACTGTCCATGGGGTCACAAAAGAGTCGGACACAACTCAGTCACTGAACAATAACAACACTTTATATGCAACAGTGAGTGGCTGCAATAGAAACTCCCCTTTGGAAAAGGAAAGGCTAGGTGGCACATAGGGGTCACTGGTTCACATCAAGGATTCCACCAGACCAATCATGCATTGTGAAGTCCCTTGTCAAGAATCATGAACTATCTGAAAAGATACCCTACTCACAGTCTATTAACTTGACCAGATTTGTGGATGTTGGTAGACTATTTCTAGGTCATAGATAAAAGACAGTTTAATATCATAGCAATGTCAGCATTTACTTGTCCTGGTTCTCTGAGCCCCAGTTCTCACAGGGAAACATGAAGACCTTGTGTATCACCTTCAAAAAAATAAGTGTGTCACAGTAGATGAAACATGAGCTTAGGGAGTTTGAATCTTTTGTAATGGACAGGAAATGAACCTGTTCTTAACTTTACCTTTCAAAGATATTTGATATACAAATGTTTGATATATACAAAGTTTACCATAAAAACAGCGTTAAAAAGATAGTCTGAAACAAAAGGGCAATTACTGTCATAAAATATGCAAAAACATGACACCCATTTGTCTCCCCAAATACCCTCATCTTGATAACAGGTAAATGTATTGATTAGATGCTTATTCTGCTTTCTGGAATAAAGTGTCTAGTATTCTTTATGATCTATGATTTTTCTTTGTGTCTTAATCTTGTAATTATTACTACTTATAATGAAATTTTAATTTTAGAATAGTTTCAGATTTACAGTAAATTTGTAAGAAGATACAGAGTTTCTATACTATGAGTTTCCTCTGTTATTAATGTCTTGTGCTATTTTGGTATCGTTATCATAGCCAGTGAATCAACTTTGATATTAATACATATGAAATCTAAATAAATTATGATGCTTACTTAATTAGCTTTCACCTAAGGCTCTTTTTTTGTCCCAAGGTTCCAGTCACATGGGCTTACCTGCTAGCTTAGCTACTAAAGAATCCACCTGCAATTCAGAAGACCCTGGTTCATTTCTTAGGTCAGGAAGATTCTCTGGAGAAGGGATTGGCTACCCACTCCAGTATTCTTGGTTTTCCCTGGTGACTTGGATGGTAAAGAATCTGCCTGTGATGTGGGAGACCTGGGTTTTTTCCCTGGGCTGGGAAGATCCCCTGGAGGAAAGTATAGCAGCTTACTCCAGTATTCTTGCCTGGAGAATTCCCCATGGCCAGAGGGGCCTGGCAGGCTACAGTCCATAGGGTTGCATACCACATTGCTTTAGTTATTATGTCACATTGTGTCACATTATGTCTTCTTTTTGTGATAGTTTCTCAAGATTCCCTTCTTAAAAAATTTTTATTTCATGTTTTTATTGGAGTATTATTGATTTATAATGTTGTATTGGTTTCTGTTGTGCAGCAAAGTGAGTCACTTATACATATACATGTATCAAATCTTTTTTAGATTCTGTTCCCACATAGGTTGTTACAGAATTAGTGCAGTTCCCTGGACTATACTTAGTAGAATACACTGGACTATAAAGTTATTAGAGTTAAACCTAGTAGTTAGAGTTAGTAGAGTTCCCTGTACTATACAGTAAATTCTTATTAGCTACCTATTTTATAGATTGCAGTTTGTATTTGTTAATCTTAATCTCCCAATTTATTCTTCCCTCCCATTGCTTTCTTGGATGACATTTACAGTTTTGAGTAGTAATGTTTCTCAATTGCCATTTGTCTGATAGATTTCTAGTGATTAGGCTGGGGTTATGGGATTTTAAGAAGATCAGTAAGATAAAGTACCATCCATTACATTATATTGTTGTTCAGTTGCTAAGTTGTGTCCAACTCTGCGACTCCATGTACTGCAGCACACCAGGCTTACCTGTCCTTCACTATCTTCTTAAGTTTGCTCAAACTCATGTCCATTGAGTCAATAATGTTATCCAACCATCTCATCCTCTGTTGTCCCCGTTTCCTCACGCCATCAATATTTTCCAATGAGTCAGCTCTTTTCATCAGGTGACCAAAGTATTGGCCACATTATATTAAGGACATATATTGCCAACCCAATTTACAATGGTTGGTATTAATCTCAGCTGAGATATTGTTTGGCAGTTTTCCCCACTTTAAAGTTATTGATTTTTTTTTTTCCTTTCCATACTATACTCTTTGGAAGTAATTGCCAGGCACAGCCAACATTTAAGAAGTTCCCCACCTCTCTGAAGGCAGAGTATGCATATAGGTTATTAAAAATTCTTCTTTGTAGGAGATGTTTCTTTTCCCTTATTTATTTAATCATTTATTAATATTAATACAGCCTCATGGAAATTTATTTTTCACTTTGAGTTATGACCTAATATTTTTTTATTTGCTTTGATGCTCAAATTTTTAGTCCATTGAGACTTAATCCATAGGGAGATCTTTCAGTTGGTTTCTGTATTCCTTTGATATTCTCCCTTTATTTGTGAATATGTGTGCTTCTGACACTGGAAGATTCTTCAGGCTTATCTTTAATCTATCCTGCCAAAGGCCTAGAGTCAGTTGTTTCTTCAAGGAGTCTTGGTTCCTAATTAGAAAATGGAATATAATATTTCTTGCATATTGTTTGAATGAACAATAAAAAATAACATTGAATAAATTAAAAAACACAATATGAAATACATTTAGGCTTTCGTATATGGTTTGCAACTTTGAGAGGGTAAAGCTAGTTGTAATTATTGAAATCCCAAACTTAAATCCTCAAAAACACAACACTTCACTTATTTTTCATATTTTCAGGGGGCCTCCTTGCATCTCATAATATGGAAACTGGGCTCCTCCCATCTTTAAGTTTTGCCATCTTTAAGACTTCAGTTTTTTGTTTGTTTGCTTTCACTTAGTAGACATTGTCAAAAATTAGCAAAAGAAAATTTGCTTCTTATCACTTGTCCTAACAACTGGACATGATGTTTGTCCTTCCACTCATTTGACTATCTTCAGATGTTTAACTACACCTTGTTGCAGTGAGGGTTAAAAGCTGTAGTCCCTGGCTGGATGCTGTTGTTGTTTAGTCCTTAAGTTGTGTCTGATTCTTTGCAACCCCATGGACTCTAGCCCATCAGGCTTCTCTGTCCATGGGATTTCCCAGGCAAGAATACTGGAATGGGTTGCTATTTCCTTCTCCAGGGTATCTTCCTAACTCAGGGATCTGAGGTGGAGCTGATATAAGAAAATAGAAATTTAGTGTACAATAAATGTCATGTGCTTGAATCATCCCCAAACCATTCCCTACTCTGGTCCCTGGAAGAATTTTCTTCCATAAAACCTGTCACTGGGGCCAAAAAGATTGGGGACTGCTGCTCTCTAGGGCTCTCAGGATCCATCACCTGGAGGCACTAGGGCAGCTCGACCTTGACGTTGACCACTACCAGTCTTCCTGACATAGATGATCTGGGAACGGAAGTCCCACTATCCCAAGAGGTTGGGGAACATGATGTCTCTCCATCCCTTGGGTTGAGACATCACCCCCTGAGCCCTTGATGTACTTGGTGTGGCCTTCCCTGGTGAAGACCCATGAAGGGCAGAGTGGCTAAGAAGTGTCAAGTTCTGAGCAGATGCTGGAGGTTTGATGCAGCTTCTGCTGGAGTTGAGCATATCCCTAAACTCCATCACATCAGAAGGGGTGCATCTTGTGAAGGGCATAGGGTGAACAAGACTTAGCCTCATGGGGACCCATCCACAGTGGTACAGATCCCAGGTGTATTCATGGGCTAACTGTAGGCACATCTTCTAGGCCGAAGCTTTCAGAGTTCAGCCCGTTAAATTAAGGTAGGATCATGAGAGCCCAAAGCCACCAGACAGTTGGGTCTGATTGGGTAACACTGGGGCTGGATGCTGCTTCTCAGTAAAAACTTTAAACTATAGAAGGTGAATACAATTATCATATGGATTCAGTTCAGTTCAGTTCAGTCACTCAGTCGTGTCCGACTCTCTGCGACCCCTTGAATCACAGCACGCCAGGCCTCCCTGTCCATCACCAACTCCCGGAGTTCACTCAAATTCATGTCCACAGAGTCGGTGATGCCATTCAGCCATCTCATTCTCTGTCGTCCCCTTCTCCTCCCGCCCCCAACCTTTCCCAGCATCAGAGTCTTTTCCAGTGAGTCAACTCGTCGCATGAGGTGGCCAAAGTATTGCAGTTTCAGCTTTAGCATCAGTCCTTCCAATGAACACCCAGGATCGATCTCCTTTAGAATGGACTGGTTGGATCTCCTTGCAGTACAAGGGACTCTCAAGAGTCTTCTCCAGCACCACAGTTCAAAAGCATCAATTCTTCGACGATCAGCTTTCTTCACAGTCCAACTCTCACATCCATACATGACCACGGGAAAAACCATAGCCTTGACTAGATGGACCTTGGTTGACAAAGTAATGTCTCTGCTTTTTAATATACTATCATATGGATAGAAGGTCTTTATTTACAAGTGCCATTTTAGTTTAAGCATTCAGTATTTCTGTATCTCAGGCCAATATGTTAGACAATCCCTAAGTAACACGTAAATCTCATAGTCCTTTTGTAAACTCTTTTAAATATTTCCAGTATATTTGTCCTCCAAGTTATTCTACGTATAGTTGTCAAATTAACATACCCTGAGTCAAAGAAGTTTTCATCAAATTTCCTTACCCAGAAACTCCTGATGATTACCCATTACACCCAATAATGTTTTAAAATCTTTTCTGATTATTCAGATCTCTGCATGAGCTATATATTCCAAACTTTTCTCACACTGTTTCTCAATATATGTTAACTGATGCAGCCAATCTGACTTGCTCATCATTCCTAGAACACACCATGTGGTTTCCCTCCTTCATATTTTAATACCCTCTCCTAGCCTGCTCATTGTGTTGCCTTTTTACTTGCCTTTAAACCCTGAATTAAATGCCACCTTCCTTCAAGATGATGGAAGTGAATTTTCTATTTTTGAATTTTGATAGAATCGTGTAGCTTTTGAAACTACTTCCCCCAAATTTTTATTTGTATTATAGCATTATTGTCATAACTACACTATATGGACCTGGAGAACAGATATTAAAATATATTCATATTTATATTACTAACAGTAAATAATAGATTATCTTGCAGATTTCTAATGTGCATGGTCAGTTACGTCAGTCGTGTCCAGCTCTTTGTCACCTTATGGACTGTAGTCTTCCAGGCTTCTCTGTCCACGGGATTCTCCAGGCAAGAATACTGAAGTGGGTAGCCATTTCTTTCTCCAGGGAATCTTCCCAACCCAAGGATCAAACCCACAGCTCCTGCAGCTCCTGCATTGCAGATGGGTTCTTTACCCACTGAGCTACCTGGGAAGCTTTATCATACTAGCAGGAAATAATAAATTATCTTCCATGAATTTTTCACTCAGTAAAAATTTAAGTAGTCATGGACAAATGATTTTAAATTTAAAAAGCGTGCATTGTGTAATTTACACAGAAAAATTGTTCTTTCATGTTAAAACATGAACATTTATATTTTCTCTAATGATTTAAAAAACTTTATATAACAATAAAATTAGTAAAGATAAAAAGGCAGGCTATTAAAATATTTAAACAGTAAATTATAATAAATATAGATCTATATATTATAGATTTGGAATTTAAGTATGTATACTTTTTGAATCATATAAAGATATAAAAATGTTAATATACAAATGCATTAAAATAGCTACTTATTTAACAAAAAGAAAATTTTCTATTTTTCTACATTATTGCAAAGTCCTTTTAAACAGAACCCTACTTTTTTATTGCTATATTAAATATCTTTTGATATAGTAACATACACTACAGAAGAAAAAATATTGTCATTTTATTTCTACTACCTGATACATTAAAACTTTAGGTTAATACTTTATAATGTGTTAAGATTTAGAAAAACAAGAAGATATTATAAAGGTCAATGACTAGCTAATAATTAAGTTTGTAAATTACAAAGATTTAGCAAAGCAGTCACTGAAAATATAATTAGAAAAAATAAGATATGAGAGTTAAATTTACTCTGCTTTAAGGAACTAGATACTACCATCTATCTCAGAAGTGAGGTGAATTAAAATAATTTCCAGAACAATCCATTCTTTTAACTAACTTCACACCAACTACTTAAATACATATTTCAAATTATTATGATCATGTTATAATAATTTTATCTATATTAGATTTAATGTATTTTGTAATATTAAAATAGAAACTACTAATTTTAAGGTTGCATTTGCAATGTCTGATAAACTGGAAGGCATTTTAAGTACTTTTCTTTCATTCAATCAAATCATGTTTATGTAACCTGTTACTGTCTAGCATTGTAAGGAAAATATTGATTTTATTGTCATTGCTCTAATTTTGGCAGTTTCCAAGCATTTGTCCTGGCCTCCTGGAACACATAAGGTAAGATATGGTCCTTCATTTAACAAATGAAAATTTGGCTGAGACATATGTACAATACCAAACACCAGGACTTTATGATCAGGAGCATTCTTATTGAGTAAAGAGCAACCATCATTGATGCAATTCAGGAGAACTGGGAGAATGGGAATTGATCATGCATGTCTGAAGGGCCTAAGTATAAAATGTGATGGCTTCTCTGAACTGAAGTTGTCCTAAGATTCTACCATAGTCCTTTATGTGCAGCTGCCAAGAGCAGAATAAAATACTAAGGCTATTTCAAATACTGTATAATTTTTTTTTCTTTTTTTGGCATTTTAAAAAGGTGAATGATCTTTATTACTTATCCTTGATGATGTCTATTGAATGTGATGCTTGATTGTCATTCTAAAGACATTGATCATTGATGTTAATTAGAGCAAAGTCAGCATTGTGGGACTATATCAAATCTGAAATTCTGCAAGCATAACCTGTGAGTGTGAGTCTGATTATATATGTGTGTTGACTTTAATACAGCTTTGTTTTTTGTGCCATTAGTCTATTTCAAGTTATGATGTTTCTAAACATTATCATTAAACAGTATTTTATCAGACGTTTTGGTCAAAGTTGTTTGCCTTTCACTGAACAGATCATCCCTGACTTATGGTTCAACTTACAATTTTTAAACAAACAGTTCAACCACTTAGTTTTATCCAATTCTTTGTGACCCCATGGACTGCAGCACACCAGGCTTCCCGTCCATCACAAACTCCCAGAGCTTGCTCAAACTCATGTCTATTGAGTCAGAGATGCCATCCAACCACCTTATCCTCTGTCGTCCCCTTCTCCTCCTGCCTTCAATTTGCCAGCATCAGGGTTGTAACATTAGGTGGCCAAACTACTGGAGCTTCAGCTTTAGCATCAGTCCTTCCAATGAATATTTAAGATTCATTTCCTTTGATTGACTGGTTTTAACTCCTTGCAGACCAAAGGATTCTGAAGAGCCCTCTCCATCACCACAATTCAAAAACATCAATTCTTCAGTGCTCAGCTTTCTTTATGGTCCAACTCTCACATCCATACATGACTACTGGAAAAGCAATAGCATTGGCAATAAGGACCTTTTTTGGCAAAGTAATGTCTCTGCTTTTTAATATGCTATCTAGGTTTGTCATAACTTTTCTGCCAAAGAGCAAACATCTTTTAATTTTATGGGTGTAGTAACCATCTGCAGTGATTTTTAGAATCTAAGAAAAGAAAGTCTGCCACAGTTTCCATTGGTTCCCACATATTTGCCATGAAGTCATGGGTCCGGTTGTCATGATCGTCCTTATTTGAATGTTAAGTTTTTAGCCAGCTTCTGCACTCTCCTCATTCACTTTCATCAATACGCTCTGTAGTTCTTCTTCACTATATGCCATAAGGATGGTGTCATCTGCATATCTGAGATTGTTAATATTTCTCCTGGAAATCTTGGTTCCAGCTTGTGCTTCATCCACTCCAGTATTTTTCATGATGTACTCTGCATATAAGTTAAATAACCAGGGTAACAATATACAGCCTTGACGTACTCCTTTCCTGATTTGGAACCAATCTGTTGTTCCATGTCCAGTTCTAACTGTTTCTTCTTGACTTGCATACAGATTTTTTAGCAGGCAGATAAGGTGGTTTGGTATTCCCATTATTTTAAGGAATTTTCAACAGTTTATTGTGATCTACACAGTCAAAGGCTTTAGCATTGTCAATGAAGCAGAAGTAGATCTTTTTCTGAAATTCTCTTGCTTTCTCTATGATCCAGTCGTTCGTTCGTTCGTTCCATCGCTCAGTCGTGTCCGACTCTTTGCGACCCCGTGGACTGCAGCCTACCAGGCTTCTCCGTCCATAGGATTCTCCAGGCAAGAATACTGGAGTGGGTTACCGTTTCCTTCTCCAGGGGATCTTCCCGACTCAGGGATCGAACCCGGGTCTCCTGCATTGGAGGCAGACGCTTTAACCTCTGAGCCACCAGGGATCCAGTGGATACTGGCAATTTGATCTCTAGTTCCTGTGCCTTTTCGAAATCCAGCTTGTGAATTTGGAAGTTCTCAGTTCATGTACTTTTGAAGCCTAGCTTCGAGAATTTTGAGCATTACTCTCCTAGTATGTGAGATGAGTGCAATTGTGTGGTAGTTTGAACATTCTTTGGCATTGAGATGAAAAATGACCTTTTCCAGTCCTGTGGCCACTGCTGAGTTTTCCAAATTTTCTGGCATATTGCATGCAGCACTTTCACAGCATCATTTTTTAGGGTTTGAAATAGCTCAGCTGGAATTCCATCACCTCCACTAGCTTTGTTGGTAGTGATAGTTCCTAAGGCCCACTTTACTTTGCACTCTAGGATGCCTGGCTTTAGGTGAGTGATCACAGCATCGTGATTATCTAAGATCATTAGATTTTTTTTTTTTTTGTATAGATTTTCTGTGTATTCTTGCCACCTCTTCTTAGTATCTCCTTGTTCTGTTAGATCCATATTTCTGTCTTTTATTGTGCCTATCTTTGCATGAAATGTTCCCTTGGTATCTCTAATTTCCTGGAAGAGATCTCTAGTTTTTCCTATTTTATTGTTTTCCTCTATTTCTTTGCACTGATCACTTAGGAAGGTTTTCTTATCTCTCCTTGCTGTTCTTTGGAATTCTGCATTCTGATTAATATATCTTTCCTTTTCTCCTTTGCCTTTTGCTTTTCTTCTTTTCTCAGCTATATGTAAGGCCTCCTCAGACAACCATCTTGACTTTTTCATTTCTTTTTCTTGGTGAATGTTTGGATCATTGCCTCCTTTACAATATCATGAACCTCCTTCCATAGTTCTTCAGGCCCTCTATCTATCAGATCTTATCCCTTGAATCTGTTTGTCACTTCCCCTGTATAATATAAGGGATTTGATTTAGGTCATACCTGAATGGTCTAGTGGTTTTCCCCACTTTCTTCAGTTTAAGTCTGAATTTGGCAATAAGAGATTCATGGTCTGAGCCACAGTCAGCTCCTGGTCTTTTTTTTTTTTTTTTTTCTGACTGTATAACATTTCTCCATCTTTGTTTACAAAGAATATAATCAAACTGATTTCGGTATTGATTATCCGATGATGTCCATGTGTGGAGTCACCTTGTGATTTTGGAAGAGTGTGTTTGCGATGACCAGTACATTCTCTTGCAAAACTCTACTAGCCTTTTGCCTGCTTCATTTTGTACTCCAAAGCCAAATTTGCCTGTTAATCCAGGTATCTCTTGACCTCCTACTTCTACATTCCATTTCCCTATGATAAAAAGACATCTTTTTTGGGAGATAGTTCTAGAAGGTCTTCTAGGTCATTATAGAGCTGTTCAACTTCAGCTTCTTTGGCATTAGTGGTTGGGGCATAGACCTGGATTACTGTGATATTGAATGGTTTGCCTGGGAAATGAACAAGATCATTCTGTCATTTTTGAGATTGCACCCAAGTACTGCATTTTGGACTCTTTTGTTGACTATGAGAGCTACTTGATTTCTTCTAAGGGATTCTTGCCCATAGAAGTAGATATAATTGTCATCTGAGTTAAATTCACCCATTCTAGTACATTTTAATTCACTGATTCCTAAAATGTCAGTGTTCACTCTTGCCATCTCCTGTTTGATAACTTTAATTCGCCTTGATTCATTGACCTAACATTCCAGGTTCCTATGCAATAGTCTTCTTTTCAGCATCAGACTTTACTTCCATCACTAGTCACATTCACAACTGGGTGTTGTTTTGGCTTTGGCTCCATCTCATCATTCTTTCTGGAGTTATATCTCAACTCTTCTCCAGTAGCATATCGGACAGCTACTGACCTGGGAAGTTCATCTTTCAGTGTCATATCTTTTTGCTTTTTCCTACTGTTCATTTTAAACATTATGATGGTGCCAATGTTATATGCATTCAGTACAAACTATACGTCAAATTTTGAATTTTTATCTTTTTTCAGGCTAGCAATATGCCATGTGATACTCTCCTATGATGCTGGGCAGTGGTAGTGAGCTGTTCCTCACAGTTAGCCATATGATCACAAGGGCAAACAACTGATAAACATACAGCAATTCTGTATCATACAACCATTCGGTCTTTGACTTTAAGTATATTATTTAATACATTCCATGAGATAGTCAACACTTCGTTATAAAATGGGTTTAATTTTACCCAACTGTAGACTACTGTAAATGTTCTCAGCATGTTCTAGGTAGGCCAGGCAAACTATGATGTTTAGTATTTTGAATGTATTAAATGCATTTTTTATTTAGGACATTTTCAATTTATGGTAGGTTTATCAGGATGTAACTCCCTCATAAGTCAAGGAAGATCTGTACTTCTTAAATTTTAGCACTCAGAGTATAGCAATACAAGTTAAAACATAAATGTAGAGATTTATTTATACATTATGGATGCACTGAATTTATACATTCATTATATATATACATTGTAAATTCACTGAATTTATATATTCAGTGCACTGTGAATGCACTGAAAAATACTGACTCACTAGTTCATTTATTTTACCTAGCTTGATGGTAATGCCAGGAGGTATTCCAAAATCTTTGATAGTAAGTATATTGAAATTTATGATACAAATTAAAAAGCTTAATATGAAGACATCTCAAGGATCAAAAACTACTTGGATTTATTAAATCTGTCTTATTTAACTCATGTAATTTTGTTATCATGAAGGCTGGACTTAATGGAATATCTCTAATATTTGAAAAATAAAGTGAAAGACTTGAGTCACTGTCAAATACTGCAGTTACCATATACTCACAACAGCCCAAAGAAGGTAGTTGAATGTGAAAAGGCTTGGCTTTATTTTGAAATTTCAGGATGCAGCAATAAGCATAACTGGAATAGTTTCTTTTCATAAATTTGTGATCATTAAATGCATAACACAGTTTTGTTATGAGTCTACGTGTCAATTCAGATAAATTAACATTATGATCCATTAGCCATACTCATCTAAAATTATCAGCTTCTACATATTTGTTCTGGGGAGACATTTGATATACAAGATTGCAACCATCCATGTTGGGTACCTATGTGAAAATACATTTCCTAAAGTGTCACTTTTTGATCATCATATCAATGCTCTAGCTTGCAATTATTTCATGTAACAAATAGATCCCAAGTCAATTAATTTTGTGTCTATTATATTACAAGCACTTTCCTTTCAGGTGATTTTTGAAGTGGTTGGGACATTTATAGGCTCCTATTGCATCTCCATCATAATCGTGAATCCTAATTCTATGCAATATATAACTAGATCCAACAAAACTGAACTAATATAACTGCTTTTCAGTTTATCACTTTACTATTAGATGAAATGATTCCTTTAATTTTTTTCTTTGAATATTGCTACCTTTTTCTAAGAAAGTATTTTAGCTGAATAATTGCTATAGTGTAAAATGAATGTTGCATGTATTTTAATGTAGGCACAAAGTGTCTTAACTGTAGTATTTCTTGATTGAATTGATTTAATACAACATTTTAAAACAACTTTTGGATGCTCTGCTATGAATCAAAGGTGTATCAATAAATACTACACAAGAAAAATCATAGAATGAATTTCATATAAGTTATTGGATGCTTAACCCAACACTACACTGACAATCTTTATTATATTCCAATAACTTATTCATATTCTAAATGTGCTTTATTTTGCTGTGTCAGACTGTGTGTTATAAACATAAATGATAATGACAATAGTCCTTTCAGAAATTGCTCTTGTTTTTCTCTATAAATTTCAGCAAGAATAACCATGTTCAAAAACTGAAGGCACATGTTAACTATTGTTAAGCTTTCAGAAACATTTCTCAAGCATGTATTTTTAGCAGAATAAGAAGTGAATTATGTTGTTTGGTCCATTGAATTATCTGCAGTTTGTGTGGTATAAGCTCTAAAAATATGACAGTAACATTTGGTCTGAAAGATATAACAAAACCTGGAAAAGAAATATATTGTGGGGATTTATACACCAATCAATGCGCAGTGGAATAAGGCTCATAAATCCCCAGATATCAATGGAAATACAGATAGAATATTATTTGAAAGATATAGCTAAGGAAAAGAGGGAGTCTGCAGGTGGAGTGTTGCTTCCTTATTATGTATGTAGCACTCAGTAATAGTAGTATATCCTGTGTAAGACTAGGGAAACAAAACACAAATCTTGGATTAAAATTTAGATTCAGTGCTCAGAAAGATACCTGGCTCCCTTCCCACATTAGTGCTTCCAGGATTGTTAGAAAGTAAAGCATTTGGAACTTCTTTTGGATAAGGAAGAGAACATACTGAAGTATACATGATCTGTTTGATAGTGCAATTTTGAAGAATTTATTTAGTTTCCCATGAATATTTCCTATGGGGAAAATGCAACATATATATATATATATTTATTTATTTATTTATAATAATTAGTACTGTAAATTGCTAGGCAACTTTGACATAATTATTCTTGACTGGATTTTACATTGTGTCTAACAAAACAATGCTCCTTTCTACTTTAGCTTTTATTTAGACTTTTCGGTATTAGTATGTGACTCTAATCTCTTTCAAAGAAAAGATGTATTTTGTGTTTTGTTGAATCCAAGACATAGACAATATACTTAAGAACTGTTTTAAAGAATTAATATATATCATAAAAAATTATAAAAATTTTAATTGATAAAGAACTTAAAAATAAGAAACGTTTATTGAGTGTCAGGCATTGTTCTGAATTTTGTATACATGTTATCTCTCCCATCATGTAGCTATTATGAGATTAAGACAGTTAATGTGAAATGAATGACTGTAAAAGATAAAAAGATTGGATAAGAAATAGAGGAAATTGGGGAATGTCTCATTAATGTGCAGTCATCTTTCTTAGAATTTGTTCTTTATTTTTCTAATAAAATTTTTAAGAAAATGATTAAATTTCAAAGCATGGAAGTTTTAGTAATTCTTAGTAATTCTGAGTTACTATAATGTCATTTTGGTGTGGAAATTAGGGGGAAAACATTGGCTGCATATTGAGAATGGAGTTCTCACAAGTGACCTGAAAGATTTTTGCTAGTAAAGGAAGCACATGCACATACACACATTCAGAGTCAGTCAGAAAGGAGATATAATGTGATGAGGAGAAAAGGATAGTTGAGATGGTACTGACAAAAAAGTAGAATTTATCCAATGCATGTGCAATAAATTCATCAAAATATTATAAAAATGAATCTAGATACAAAAGACATGAGCCTTAGTCTTGATCTAATCCTTATAACAACTTTGAAGTTTTCTTACCTCCCTAACTTTTATTTTTCTATCTCTATAATGCCATGGTTCTTTCTTGACACCTCTTATTGTTTTTGGCAATTAAATATTTTATAAAATATTTTATTATATACTAATGCCAAGTAGCAACAGTATTATAAGTAAAGTATACACGTTTACAATGATTGATTAGTAAATTTAGTGTAGACAGCATTAAGCGTAAGTTCTAATTATAGAATACTCAGAAAAAATGAACTGCAATTATCAAAAAACATAATCCTACAAATGTAGTGAAAAATAGTTTCTAATTATTTGCTTGAATTTCTAATCACTTTTTTGTAGGATACCATTTCAAAGATAAAATACAAATTATTAATATTTAATATGCTCACACTTTATAATTACTTGATACACATACTAGTTAGTGCAATTTAATTATATATGCTTTACCTAATACAACTGGCTGGCCTTTTATATTCAGGTCTAGTATGAGGACACATTATTTTAGAATTGAATCAGATTATAAATTAGTATATAATTTATTTTTTTTTTAATTAATTGCTTTCCTATAAGAAAATATATTTCAATTTTGCATGAGGCAATATAATTTGTTTTAGCATATTATCTTTACATTTCAGACCATTATATATAATTAAAATTGCCATGGTATATTGAATTTTAGAAACAAAAAAAAAGTGTCCACATACATGCCATTGTTGCTTAAGAGAAAGCTACAATTAATGACCACATTGTTTAGTCATATTTTTGATGATCACCGAAGGATTGAACTGTGGTGCTGGAGAAGACTCTTGAGAGTCCTTTGGACTGCAAGGAGATCCAACCAGTCCATTCTAAAGGAGATCAGTCCTGGGTGTTCATTGGAAGGACTGATGTTAAAGCTGAAACTCCAATACTTTGGCCACCTCCTGCGAAGAGTTGACTCACTGGAAAAACTCTGATGCTGGGAGGGATTGGGGGCAGGAGGAGAAGGGGACGACAGAGAATGAGATGGCTGGATGGCTCAATGGACATGAGTTTGAGTGATCTCCAGGAGTTGGTGATAGACAGGGAGGCCTGGCGTGCTGTGATTCATGGGGTCGCAAAGAGTCAGACAGGACTGAGTGACTGAACTGAACTGAACTGAAAGCTTGTACTATTGGTTTTTGGATTATTTTCTCTTCGTCTTATCTCCTTCTGAAACTTTATATATGACCTACACTTTCTCAATCAATCCTCCATGATTCCTAAGTTTTCATTTATTTTTACATCATCATTTTTCTTTATTTCCAAAGCTTATGTTGTACTTATTTATTTTTATACATAGATAAGAACATGGTAAAAATCCCACAGATGATAAACATTCCAAAGCACAACATTTTAGTGACAAGGGAAACAATCTTACTTTACTTGGACTGTTGGCATAATTATTAACTGATAGGGTTTGATCATGTGATGACTACTCAAACTGGAACGTGCTCAGAGCAAAACTATAGGGCTTTCTGCTCTCATGACAGAGATTATTTCCCAGTAAATGAAGATATATTTAAAGCTCCTCAATGTTTTCACTTCATCTTTCAGTAAACATACACACAATCAGTTGTAATATCAGAAGAAAGATGAACTAGCTTATGAATTATTATGGCTAAAACTGAATGCCTCCTACAAAAATTTTAACTGCATTCTCATTTTCAATCAAATTAGTTATATTTAACAGGAAAGATTACAAGACTATTTAATCAAAGGAAAATTAACAAGAGATAAAGTATTTATGAAAACACTCATGATATATACTTCTACTTCATCATTTTGTTTTATTTATACAGCCAAGATTCCCTTAGTGCCTTAAATGGGGCTTGTAATACAACAAAGAGTAAAATATGGAAAGCCTGTTGCTGATGTAATTTACAAAGAGGGAGATAGGGAAAAAACATAAGAAATTAAATCACATGTGTAAAATTGACCGGTAGTATGTATGTTGTGCTTAGGAGCTTCAACTGTGTCAGACTTTGGGGAGCCTGTAATGAGTGCTGCTGCTGCTACTGCTGCTAAGTCACTTCAGTCGTGTCCGACTCTGTGTGACCCCATAGACGGCAGCCCATCAGGCTCCCCCGTCCCTGGGATTCTCCAGGCAAGAACACTGGAGTGGGTTGCCATTTCCTTCTCCAATGAGTAGTATGGAAGAAATAATAGAGGGAAGAGAGAAGAACTGTGAAACTGTGACAGTGGTTAAAATTATGAACAGGGTGATCAGAGAAGAATAGTGAGGAAGGTTCTTATTAAATAACATTTTGAAGAACGTGAAAAAATTAGTCATGTAGATATCGAAAGGTGAAAGCATTCCAGTCAAAGAGTCAAGTCAGTGGAAAGACCCCGAGATGGTCCATGTCTGGCATGGTCAAGGAAAGAAGGAACGACAGCAGTGAACCTCGACTAGTTTTAGCAATGAAGAGAGTAGTAGACAAAGTTAGAGAGAGTAGAGCTGTGGAAGGTGGTGTTGACTATTGTAAGGCCATTGTCTTTTATTTGGCTTTAAATAGGATACAACTGAAAGGTTTTGAGTAGAGAGATGGTGTGGCCTGTGAAAGTGAAAGTCTCTCAGTCATGTGCAATGCTTTGTGACTCCATGGACTGCAGCCCGCCAGGCTCCTCTGTCCATGGAATTTCCCAGGCAAGGATATTGTAGTGGGTTGCCATTTCCTGACTTATGTTTAACTAGGATGACTCTGTCTTCTTTGTAGGGAGTAAGCGTAACTGGTCAATGATGGAACAACGACACAGTTAGGGAAGTTATTGAAATTGTTCAAGTAAGGCATGATAGCTAGATCTGGATGACCACAGTGAGGTAAGATATGATAAGGTTCAAACCAGAGTCATAGCATTTCAGTAAAGAGAAGGAAGTTATCGCAGTCTGGAGCTATTTCCTAATGGAATATCTGGGTGTCATACAAGAAAGGGGGTAATCAGAGATAAAATAGAAGTTTGGGGCAAGCCAAATTGAAGGATGGAGATGTCATTCACAGAGATGGAAAAACTATTACTGCAATAAGTTTGAGAGGAAGGATCAAATTAATTTTGGGCATGTTAAGTTTAAGAAGATTCTTAGACATTCAAATGGGGATTTAGGGTAGACATTTAGACAGGTGAATCTAGAGTTGCATACAGAAGTCTTGGATGCAGATATAAATTTAGGAGTTATTGTTTTACATATGAAAGTGTGAGCAATTAAATAAAATGAACCGATGAACAAAAAAATATACTAACTATATACCTTAAACTGTATACTGGATTTGACTTCACAGGATATGTTCATAATAAACATAGTTATTAGAATTATACAAAAATATTCAAGTCTTTCATATAAGGATGCTCTGAGCTGTAAAAACAAACCAATGTAAATATTGACCCATGCAACACACATGAGGCTTCTGTGTTCAGTTGCTAAATGGCAGACCATGATTAATGCTGTCTTTTTCTCAAGTTTTTAGTACTTTGATTAGAAAGTCAAATATACATCTTTTGAAACTAGATCTGTATATAAGTTTTCTTAGATATCACACTTGTTTTCATTCTAAGATTATAAAATATCAATTTAAAATGGCCCAAACAGTTTTAAGTGGACTGGAACATATTGATTGAAAAATTTTTAAATTTGAAATGTTTCTGTCAGGTTAATAAATTGGAGTAATAAAATCACATTGAAAATACCTGCCTGTGCAAAGGAGGCTATATGAAATCAATGGGGAGGAAAATATGTACGTGACAAACTGTAAATTTTCTGAATGGAAATTAGTTTGATGTAAGCAATGTTTGATTATTGAAATTCTTTCAATATGAGATATGCTGAAGCAATCTTGCTTATCTATGCATTTATCTTGTGTACATGCTGTTAAGAGGAAAATGCAGATACTTTTATGGAGAGAAAAATATGTTCAATAGAATTTTATTAATTCTAAAAATACCAAAAAATAATTTAGTTTAGATTAGTCATACTCCAAATTAGGATAATGTATCAATAGGTTTCAGCATCTGGTTTCAAGGACATATTCATATTATTATTCAAAAATAATAAAATTGATGCAGTTTTCTATTAATTTCAAATGGAAATAGGATTTGAACTATGTAAAATGATAGGATAATTCACATTTTTGTATAGACATAGATGTCATAAAAATGGATTGGCTTATTAAAATTTATAATGAAATGATTGTATTAAATTTAAAATTCCTGAAAATTAAAGAACAGCATTTAGTGATTTCTATTTAAATTAATGTTAAAGAGTTTATTGCAGAAACCTCTGGATCATAAAGTAACTTAGAGCGATATTACAGTGGCAGCAATGAAATATAAACTTCAATAGTGTACTAGTTAGATAGTCCTGTAAACTGTCTCAAGTTGAATTTATAATCCTACTTAAGGCATTGAGACTGGGGGGAGTGGGTTCTAAAGATCGAGCTTTGGAGCTCTCTATACACATTTCTGAGATGGCTGGATGGCATCACCGACTTGATGGACATGAGTTTGAGTGAACTCCGGGATTTGGTGATGGACAGGGAGGCCTGGCGTGCTGTGATTCATGGGGTTGCAAAGAGTCGGACACGACTGAGTGACTGAACTGAACTGAATTGATACACATTTCTGAAACCAAGATGTTTATTATTTCTAAGCTTCTGCTCTTGTGAAATAATTCCACTTGTAATAATATTTTTCTATAGAATAACACTAAGCTAATATTGATAACACCCTTGCAGATGGGTTTATTAGATCTGGTTAATAATTTTTTTTTTCTAGTCATCTTTATTCCTCCATTTCTACTCCTTTCTGCAGTGACTTATTTTCTTTTTGTGGTCATTTTCCTATTAGTATGTTGCAAAAAAGACATGTTTTTATTTTTATTGCTGTTGCTTTAACCAACCTTTATAAAAATTTAATCACAAAATCCAGAACTCATTCCAAGATTTATATCAGACATCTCTGCTCATAAATCTTCTTGTGGTTGATTTAATATAATACTTAGTAGTTTGTTTTTTTTTTTTTAAGAAACAGATTTCAGTCTCTGTTCTTGATCATACCAAAACAAACCATAATAATGACTTCTGTAAGAAATTTTCAGAAATAAATATTGAGAAATCATACAGCCATTTGTACTAAAACTTGTGACCAAACATTAACAAAGTTTAATATGAAAAATAAAATATTTTTCTCTAGTTACAATTTAATTGCCTGATAAATGTATAGTCACTCTTTAGTAACCACTTCTCTGTGGCAAGGGCAATGCTAAGAGCAAAGATAGAGCTCATGAAACATGAACTACATCTAATGACCAAGTTGTTCCTATCTGAACTTGTCCTTAAAAACAGACTGAACCTATTTAAGTGTCAAGAGTAATGTTGTGATGAAGTGAGTGGGTCTGGAGTCTGGTTGATAGGGTTCAAGTTCTTGCTATGTGACTGAAACAGTATAAGATGGTATTTGACTGTTATCAATCTGAATGCCTTCATTTGTTAATTGGAGATAAAAATAGCCTTGTTGTGTAGTTTGATGTGAAATTTAAATAGCATGATGAAATTATATCTTCTATCAAATAGCTCACATGATTGCTTTAGCTGTTAAAGTTAGCTCTTAATATCTTTTAGAAATGCTTTCAAATATACTACTTTGCTTGTAAATAAATTTCCATAAGACTTGGCTATGGGAGAAATTTTTATTTCTGTTTAAGTGAAGTTTAAGAATAACCTGCTTTTGGCATAAAATACTGGATACAGTAATGGTGTTTGTAGTAATGGCTGCTGCAGTAGTAATAGAATATTAGACATTCTTATGGTGAATTAAGATGCTTATTTAGCACATCAGTGACCACGGTGAAGAGCTGTTATATAAGAAGCAAACGATAGAGTAAACTAAAGTTTAGAGTTTTTGAAATACCAATAATATTTAAAGACTTGTAAATGCTAAAATATAATTTATCTAAAGAGCCAAAATGGAAAACTTAATGACCTTAAGAGAGATTATTCAATGAAAAAAATTAATCTTAATTTTGTTAAGAATTTTATGTTTCACATATTATTTTATAAATATAAGGTGTTGACCAAATGATCCCAAAATGTATTTGGAAGTAAAAGTAGATACAAGTAATTCAAAGTTTGATAAAAAAGATTAACATGTCTCCCAAATAGCTTTTAGAGTAATGAAATGGTTATTTGAAAAATAAATTATGGTATTTATATATCAGATACTTCAAATTATATGTGAATTTTTGGAATATGACAAACGAAGACCAAACATCAGAAAAAAGGATGTAATTTGGTAAATGGTTTTAAGAAAATTGATTATTTGAAAAAGGATATATTTACATATTTACTTCCAACAACACAATAAAATAAATTTCAGATAAAGCACTTTGTTAAATTACAAAAAAAAAAGAAAGAAAATGTGATTTGAAATAAATATATATACATATAAATAATGAGAATTTTTTCTACAGTAAAATGGAAAGTGCCAGAATGGGAAATTTGATCAATTTTATCATAACACGTTTGATCTTTAGAACTTCATATAACGTTATGAAGGTGAAAAGTGAAAGTGAAAGTCACTCAGTTGTGTCTCACTCTTTGCAACCCCATGGACCATACAGTCCATGGAATTCTCCAGGCCAGGATCCTGGAGTGGGTAGCCTTTCCCTTCTCCAGAGGATCTTCCCAAACCAGGGACAGAACCAATGTCACCTGAATTTCAGGCAGATTCTTTACCAGGTGAGCTATCAGGGAAGCCCCTGATTATATATATATAAAATTATAAACAAGATTAAAATACAAACATTACAAATAAAAAGAACAATTTTTGAAAACACAGTGGATAAGAGGTTGATATTATTTAAGTAGTATTAAGGACTTTCCTTCTGAAGAGAAAATGATTGGTGATTTCAAATTAAAATGTACAAGGGATATAATAAAAATAAATTATAAAATATTATAATAACATTACTTCACTACTAAGAAAATTAGAGAACATCAGAAAAGACCAGTGCCTCCTTTAGTTTTGATGAATAGGTAGTATAGTACAGCTTTCACATGCTGACATACTATTGCTCAGAAATTACACTCTAAAACAGGTTTCTGAAGAAACAATCAGAGACAAGCACAAATACACAGGTAAAACATATAATTCCAAATAGTAATGGTATTGTAAATGAGTTTGGTATATTCTTTTAAATTATGTCTTAATAGAATGTTTCACTTCATGGAAATTATGCTTATCACTCATATTATACCAAACTATGATACAAGAATATAATGATAATATAAGAAGATAGCAAATAAAATATCTTGCTGACAAGTAGAGAAGAAATCTCAATATTTAGCAGTGTTTGGGTCCCCAGTGAGTCCCCAGTGAGAGACCTATTCAATATAAGATACCTATTAGGGGTCAAATTATAAAACCCCAAAACATATTGAAATCCTAAACTCCAGTTCCTATAAATGTGGCCTTATTTGAAAATAAGATCTTTTCAGATGATCAAGTTAAGATTTGATCATTAGGGTGGTAGACCCTAATCCAACATGGTTGGTGTCCTTGTAAAAAATGGAAAATTTGAACTTAGACGTGTGCACAGGGAGAAAAGCATAAGAAGATAAAGGCAGAGGTTGGAACAGTTTCCCTGTTCCATAAATGATCTCTGGATGACAAAACTGTAAGTGTGAAAATTGCTAGTTTTTAAATTATACATTATATTTGTACACATTATAAAATGAATTGCTAGTAGAGATAGAGACAGATATAGATATGAAAGACAGCCACTTCTGTAGATTTCTGATATGAGGTGGTCATACACATCAATATCAAGTACACCAAATATGTTATGGCTGAGTTTCAAGCAACTAAAATTTCTTCTTTTTTTCCCCTAGGTTCATTGAACTATGTTCATTGATAAACTGGGAGATAATAGATCTGCAGAGCCTTCTTTTTTGTTGAAGAGACAAACTAAACAAAGACAAAATAGATAACAGTATAAAGCTGAAAATGCATGGAGATAATATATATGATTAGAAAATGAAACATTATGAGATGATAACGGAGTTGTGGGAAAGGTCTAATGAAGGACACTTGGAACACAACTCTATAACAGACAGAGGAACAAGCGCAATGAGAGAATAATAGCATTAGAAACAAAGTGTAGATAAACGTTTTTTTCCTGAATATTAGAGTTTTGGTTAATTGGTTTCTATGTTTTAATGGTGCGTTTATTTTGCCAAAAAGTCAAGGGAAACAAAAAGTCTGATTTTAATGAATTATGGTCACCACGTTGGCCAACAGCCTTTCTGGGAAATTTTTTT
The DNA here is from genome assembly GCF_049115385.1 of Moschus berezovskii. Classification (NCBI taxonomy): domain Eukaryota; kingdom Metazoa; phylum Chordata; class Mammalia; order Artiodactyla; family Moschidae; genus Moschus; species Moschus berezovskii. Next base: position 57,707,821 of record NC_142464.1, on the reverse strand, counting down.
TCCCCTTGGGAGAGTGGGAAAGATTTTTAAACACAGTTTTATCAGAATTTGTCAGAGAGATGAACAATAACCAGAGATGCCTATTTAGAGCTTGTGAAATGAGCTGTCTAAGCATGAGGTCACCAGGAAAACAATTGTATTATTAGGCATAGTTATAGAGGATGAAGTATGAAGAAATAACTCAAAATCAGAATCAATAAGTACTCCCCATTAATTAAATGGGTGGAGTAAAATAAATTCAAAGATCAGAGACCACTGTTCTTAGGCTTAGAAAGCTTAGTGCTTTGCAAATACATATAGAAATTAGAAAGTAACACAGGTTCTTGAAGTAAGTTTTTGATCATAATGAGTCTAAGGCCATGCAGAATTTTTTTTAAAAAAAATTTTATTGGAGAATAGTTGCTTTCCAATCTGTGTTAGTCTCCACTGTATAGCAAAGTGAATCAGGTATACATATACATATATCCCCTCTTTTTTGGATTTACTGAAGTAGAATGGATTTGTGAGTTCTTCATGCTTAAGAAGAACTTCATGAAAGGACGCAAAAACCTTGGCAGTGTATTCTATCTCTTCTGCCTCTGACCAATCAGGAGTGACTTCTGGAAATAACAATTCTTTGGAATAGAACACACTCTTGGCTCGCTCATTACTGAGCCAAGAGAGCAGAGTCACATAGGTCTAAGTGAAAAAAACAGAAATCCATTAGAAACAAGTCAGAAGACACTTGCACATAGTCATGCTGTGGAGTTATGGCCCTGTTTTGGCTAAAAACATTCCAAAAATAACTGCATCTTAAAAGTCACCAAGGAATACATAATTTTGAATGTTTTTCATGTTAAAAACTAATTTTTCCTACTCTCATAATGTTTATTGCTGACATCTACAGAGATTTACAAAAAGAAAGATGTTTAATATTGACTTGTCAAATATAATATTTTCTCTGTCCTTTAATAATTTTCTGAGAACATGCTTGCTTTCATTTATTTCTTGAAATTATTATTTTTGATAGCAGTTATTCCAAAGAGATGAAACAAAAAACAAGCCAACACAAATCATTTCTTGAAGCGTTTTCTAGAGCACTTGAGAAAAAAAAGTCCCAGTAACATTTCAGAGTCAATATCCATTAAATATAATTAGCTCATTGTGCATGAAGACATCTCCATGGGTACTCAGTATCTAAGGAAAGACATGACCCTGGCTGAGGTGTAGTGCCCTACAGGACTTAATACATATGACACTGCCTTTTATTTATTTGTATTTAAACTTTGTGTGTTAGCTTCTCAGTCATGTCCAACTCTTTGTGAACCCATGAAATGTAGTCCACGGGGGCTGTAGAATTTTATTTTGAAATAATTTTAAATTTCAGGAAAATTACCAAAAAAACCCACAAATAATTCCTGTAAAACTCTTACCCAGTTTCTCTGATTGTTCACATCTCACATTACCAGATACCTTTGTCAAAACTAAGAGACTGACATTGATATATTACTATTAAAACTCCAGTGGACTTTATTACTTTATATTGATGGTCTTTTTTCTGTTCCTTGATTTAATCAAGGTACTATATCCAGTTTGTGCTATTATAACAAAAATGCCGTAGACTGGGTATCTTAAACACGTCAGCTGATTCAGTGTCTGGTGAGGGTCTATTTCCTGTTTATAGATAGCTCTCTTCTATCTGTGTCCTCACCTGACTGAGAAATGGAATATTGCTTGTCATATCTGTAAACAAGGGATGTCACAATCATCAGCAATTGTAGCCATCACCAAAGGTGAGCTGCTGAGCCTTGAGGGAACTCAGGAAGGAAAAGAATAACTGCCACATGCCACATAGCAGCCATCAGATTACAGCTACTCTCCTTTCTAGGCATTATGAAGATAGCAGTAAAAAGGAAACAACAGCAACAAAGGGGGAAAAAAATAAGCCTCCTGTCACACAATGGGAGAGAGAGGTATACCAGATAGTGGAATGCACATTTGTTTAATTAATAGATAGATGAATACTTTGTCTGTGTCTGATATCTGTCTTCTCCCTCCCACTACCATTTTGCCTGGCTAAATCATACTCATCATGAAATGCAATGCTTTAACTTTTCTTTTGCAAAAATCTTTCCTAAACCGTTCCTGACTATGCTAGGTTTGCTTTTCTTATTATTTACTTGTTTGGACCCCAGCCTGTGCTTTCCTTCAGATCCCTTATGGTGATTACAGTGTTCACTGTTCTTTGCATTTCTTTCCCATACGATGGAAATGAAGCTAAAGAACTATGTTTTCGTCTCTTGGTCCCATTGCTGCTATCCTTTTTAGTCCATACCAGGAAACCAGTAGTTATTTGTTGAATTAATGAAAGAAGGAAAGAGAAAAGATTAGATATAGAATATGTGTAGGTAATGGGGCAGCTACTGAAAGTAAGGGCAAATTTCTCTGAAGACTCTTTGTCTGGTACCTTCAGCTGGAGGCAAAGGCTCCGTGGGGTACTTCAGGGAACAAGGTGTAAATTGTGTGTGAAAATGTCATTAACTCTTTGAAGGTAGTGAGAAGTAGTCATGAGGTTCCAGAGCATTTTCAAACAATTCAATAGAAATTAGTAACAGACATGGGAGAGCATTTGAAAATGTACATATGAGTTGATTTTGTGGAGGAAAATAGAGCCCTTATCTATATCTTAGAAATCTGAGCTTCCCAGGTAGCTCAGTGGGTAAAGAATCCACCTGCAATGCAGGAGCCGCAGGAGCCGTGGGCTTGATCCTTGGGTTGGGAAGATCCCCTGGAGAAGAAAATGGCTACCCATTCCAGAGGTCTTCCTGGAGAATCCCACAGACAGAGAGAAGCCTGGTGGACTGCAGTCCATAGAGTTGCAAAGAGTCAGACACAACTGAAGCAACTGAGCATTCATACTAGAAATCTGCAAGAGAATGCAATCTCTGTTTGTTTTTTTCTTTTCCCACTCATCTTTCTTACATGTGAATGTTCTGAACACCAAAAATTCTAAACCATGGCTTACTGTCTTCATTAATGTGATTTGACAATTTATTCCCTTCATTATCATGATTTTAATACTCTGAAGAGCAGAACTTTGCACAAGAAAATAAAAGTGGCAAATAATTTGATTACTTATCCTAGAAACTACCTGAAGCCCATAGACTCTTCAATAGAAAGCATCAAAGGACAGTTTACAGGCCAACACTCAGACTCCACCCCTTGCCTCAAATCCCTCTCCCTTTTGTACCCACCAATCCTTAACTATTACATTATGATCCTATGGAATCCTAACCAAGCCCCCACTGAATGTGTAATCTTAAAGCAGATTTCAAAATCTCATCCTAAATTTCCCCTCTCTAAATATTTATGGATGTGGTTATTTCCTTTGCTACAGTAAGAGATAACTCAAGTTGTTTTGGTAATATTTTAGGAGAACCCACATTCAACACTATTCAGATTAATGCATTTGCTTCCAATTTTTATTAGCCAACACATTTAAAAGTCCATTGTTATATTTCATTTTTACAAATTTATTTATTTTAATTGGAAGCTAATTACTTTACAATATTGTATCAGTTTTGCCCCAATAATTTCACAATTTGTATGGAAATATATTTGATTTTTGAAGGTAAAAAAAAAAAACTCATAAAGGGGAAGATTATTTTTACTATCTTTCAGCTATCAATTTGAGAATTATTAAATTGTTTACTTTTGAAATATACGTTTTAAATTTAATAGTAAATATATATACATAATCCTAAACCAGAATGGTACTGCCATTTTCTTTGAATGACTGATAAATGCATTATAACTTTACTACAATCCAACAATGTTTTTGACACCAACATATTATCACCAAAAATCCTTTGAAAATATTGTTTATGATATTATTTTTTAAAAGAATATGTTTTAAATCATATTCATGTGGGCCAGGAGAATTAGGAAAGTGCATTTCATAGTTTCATAATATTGGTTCTGTGGCATGGCCATTTTGAACACTGATCTATGAAATTTTTAATTTTATCCTATTTTGCAGAGTATTCTCATAATCATTTAAGATATGAATTAAATTTTATTTTACAAAGTGAAACCAACGGACTACCAGTCAATAAATTTCAGCCATGAAAGAAGTGAATGAAGCAGTATGTAAGTGCCCAAAGCAGAACAAGAAGTGCAACAGTAAATGCCACTGTCCCTGCCTCCTGGAAGCGTGTGGTACAATTCATATATCATGTTGTCACTGTCAAGCCCAGTGTCATTCTCATGCCTTTTACTTAGGAAAAGCAAAGACCAGAGATCTAGGATCTTGGATTTTACTTCTGTCTTTCACTACCTCTGCAAATTTGTTGAAGTAAATTCATTTTTCAGCTTTTCTCTGTGAAATGAGAGGGTTTGGAATAGATCATTGGCTTTCCAATTATTTTTCACAGAGATACTTCAAGGACACTTTGATGGGAGGGGTAATGGATTCAGTAAGAGGAACCCTTCACTCCCCACTGCTTCAAACACAGCAATTCTCCTTGTTCCCTATATTTATTTTAGACTTCAAAGCTACCTTTCATTTGAACAAACAAATCAGTGCATTAAATAAAAACAAACAAACAAAACCAAAATAAACAAAATGTACCATTCCATTTTTCTCAAATATATAGTTTGGAATGCAGCAAACAATAAACTTCAAGTTCTGCAGCTAAAATGTGTCTCGATAATATAATAATGACAATATGATTTATTCAGTCTTTATAGTATCCCAAAAAATTAAATGCATAATCTGATTTCTTCTTGACAAAAACACTGAAAGGCAGGTATTACATATCATGCTTTTTTACAGAAAATAAAATTTGAACATTGATTTCCAATTATCCAATTCCCTAATATTTGTGAGAGCTGACTTGTGCCAAAGTTTTGCTACGTATTTTTAGGTTTTATGCTCATAATTATATATATAGCAAATACTCAGAATTAGAGTTGAATTCTATAGTGGCTGATGGTCTCTATCAATGTGAAGAATGATAATAAAACCACTGCCATTGAGAATAATACAGTTCACGTTGACTTGGAGGTGTATACCCCTGCATAATACTATATACCAGAAATTTTATTTAATTTCACAATGCAATGAGATATACTATCCAATATTCCCATTTTAAAGATGAGGTAACCAAAATAAATAGGACTTCCCTGGTAGCTCAGATAATCAAGAGTCTACCTGCAATGCAGAAAACCCAGGTTCAGTCCTGAGTCAGGAAGATCACCTGGAGAAGGAAATGGCAACCCACTCAAGTATTCTTGCGTGCAGAATTCCATGGACAGAGGAGCCTGGCAGGCTACAGTCCATGCAATTGCAAAGAGCTGGACACAGCTGAGCAAGTTTCACTTATAACTGAAATTAAGCAAGTAAAGTAGTTTGCCTATGTCTAACTTCAGAGGACTAGTAAGGAACAGAGCTAACATTCAATCCTAAACTGAGACCAGAGCCTTCATTTAATCCATATAACTTCCTGCTTAATTTATTGCAATGCTGACTTCCAACTTAAAAGTGGTTAATTTATTTAAAATGAGATTAAGTGTAACAGAGCCTGAGGACTAACACTCCCAACACTAGAACATTCAGGCATTACCTAAATCAAATGCCTTATGATTATACCGTGGAAGTGACAAATAGATTCAAGAGATTAGATCTGATAGACAGAGTGCCTGAAGAACTATGGACAAGTTATGTAACATTGTACAGGAGGGAGTGATCAAAACAATCCCTGAGAAAAAGAAATGCAAAAAGGCAAAATGGTTCTCTGAGGAAGCTTTACGAATAGCTGAGAAAAGAGAAGTGAAAGGTAAAGGAGAAAGGAAAAGATACTCATCTGAATCCAGAGTTCTTATATGCAGAGTACATCATGAGGAACGCTGGGCTGGAAGAAGCAGAAGCTGGAATCAAGATTGCTGGGAGAAATATCAATAATCTCAGATATGCAGATGACACTACCCTTATGGCAGAAAGTGAAGCGGAACTCAAAAGCCTCTTGATGAAAGTAAAAGAGGAGAGTGAAAAGGCTGGCTTGAAGCTCAACATTCAGAAAACAAAGATCATGGCATCTGGTCCCATCACTTCATGGGAAATAGATGGAAAAACAGTGGAAACAGTGTCAGACTTTATTTTTTGGGGCTCCAAAATCACTGCAGATGCTGATTGCAGCCATGAAATTAAAAGACGCTTACTCCTTGGAAGGAAAGTTATGATCAACCTTAATAATATATTAAAAAGCAGAGACATTACTTTGCCAACAAAGGTCCATCTAGTCAAGGCTATGGTTTTTCCAGTGGTCATGTATGGATGTGAGAGTTGGACTGTGAAGAAAGCTGATCGTCAAAGAATCGATGCTTTTGAACTGTGGTGCTGGAGAAGACTCTTGAGAGTCCCTTGTACCGCAAGGAGATCCAGCCAGTCCATTCTAAAGGAGATCAATCCTGGATGTTCATTGGAGGGACTGATGCTAAAGCTGAAACTGCAATACTTTGGCCACCTCATACGAAGAGGTGACTCACTGGAAAAGACTCTGATGCTGGGAGGGATTGGGGGCAGGAAGAGAAGGGGACAACCGAGAATGAGATGGCTGGATGGCATCACCGACTCTGTGGACATGAGTTTGAGTGAACTCCGGGAGTTGGTGATGGACAGGGATGCCTGGCGTGCTGTGATTCATGGGGTCGCGGAGAGTCGGACATGACTGAGCGACTGAACTGAAGTGAACTGAAAGAATAGCAAGGAGAGATAAGAAAGCCTTCCTAAGTGATCAATACAAAGACATCGAGAAAAACAACAGAATGGGAAAGATTAGAGATCTCTTCAAGAAAATCAGAGACACCAAGGGAATAGTTTATGCAAAGATGCACACAATAATGAACAGAAATGGTATGAACTTAACAAAAGAAGAAGATATTAAGAAAAAGGTGGCAAGATATATAGAAGAACTATAGAAGAAAGATTTTAATGATCCTGATAACCACAATGGTGTGATCACTCACCCAGAGTCAGACACCCTGGAATGGAAAATCAAGTGGGCCTAACATCAAAGCTTCTGGAGGTGATGGAATTCCAGCTGAGCTATTTCAAATCCTAAAAGATGATGCTGTGAAAGTGCTGCACTCAACATCCCAGCACATTTTGAAACTCAACAGTGGCCACAGGACTGGAAAAGGTCAGTTTCATTCCAATCCCAAAGAAAGGCAATGCCAAAAATGTTCAACCTATGGCACAATTGCACTCATCTCACATGCTAGCAAAGTAATGCTCAAAATTCTCCAGGCCACGGTTCAACAGTATGTAAACCGTGAACATCCAGATGTTCAAGCTGGATTTTAAAAAGGCGGAGGAACAAGAGATCAAATTGCCAACATCCATTGGTCCACGAAAAAGCAAGAGAATTCCAGAAAAACGTCTACTTTTACTTCATTGACTACGCTAAATCCTTTGACTGTACGGATTACAACAAACTGTGGAAAATTCTTCAAGAAATGTGTATACTGGACCACCTAACCTGCCTCCTGAGAAACCTGTATGCAGGCCAAGAAGCAACAATTAGAATGGGGAATGAACGTACTGGTTCAAAATTGGTAAAGAAGTATGTCACAGCTATATATTGTCATCCTGCTTATTTAAAATCTATGCAGAGTACATCACATGAAATGATGTATAAGCTGGCTGAAGCACAAGCTGGAATCAAGATTGCCAGGAGAAATACCAATAACCTCAGATGACACCACCCTTATGGCAGAAAGCAGAGAGGAACTAAAGAGTCTCGATGGAAAGTGAAAAAGGAAAGTGAAAAAGCTGGCTTAAAACTCAACACTCAAAAAATGAGGATTGTGGCATCCAGTCCCATCATGTCATGACAAATGGATGGGGAAATAAAAGAGTGACAGACTTTCTTATCTTGGGCTCCAAAATCACTGCAGATTGTGACAGCAGCCATGAAATTAAAAGACGCTTGTTCTGTGGAACAAAATCTATGACCAATGTAGACAGAATATTAAAAAGCAGAGACATTACTTTGACAACAAAGGTTTTATTTTCAAAGCTATGGTTTTTCCAGTAGTGATGTATAGATGTAAAAGTTGCACCATAAAGAAAGCAGAATGCCAAAGAATTCATGCTTTTGAACTGTGTTTTGGAAAAGATTTTCAAGAGTCCCTTGGACTGCAAGTAGGTCAAATGAGTCCATCCTAAAGGAAATCAGTCCTGAATATTCATTGGAAGGTCTGATGCTGAAGCTGAAGCTCCAATACATTGGCCACATGATAAGAAGAACTGATTCATTAGAAAAGATCCTGATGCTAGTAAGAATGAAAGCAGGAGGAGAAGGGGACGACAGAGGATGAGATGGTTGGATGGCATCACCGACTCAATGGACCTGAGTTTGAGCAAGCTCTGGGTGTTGGTGATGGACGGGGAAGCCTGGTGTGCTACAGTCCATGGAGTCACAAAGAGTCAACACTACTGAGCAACTGAACTGAACTGAGCAGATATGAGAACTTCCCTGGTGGATCAGTGTTAAAAAAAAATCTGCCTGCCAATGCAGGAGATGTGGGTTCGATCTCTGGGATGGGAAGATCCCCTTTATGAGGCAAAGGCAAACCAATGCTGTATTCTTGCCTGGGTAATCCCAGGGACAGCAGAGCCTGGTAGGTTATAGTCCATGGGATCACAAAAGAGCCAGATGTGACTAAGCAACTAAACAACAGCAACAGGTGCTATATGATAATTGTCTGTACCTTCTGTTCACTTATTCTATGAATCTATAGCTCCTCTTATGGCAGAAAATGAAGAGGAAATAAAAAGCCTCTTGATGAAAGTGAAAGAGGAGAGTGAAAAGTTTGGCTTGAAGCTCAACATTCAGAAAACGAAGATCATGGCATCTGGTCCCATCACTTCATGGAAACAGTGGAAACAGTGGCTGACTATTTTTATGGGGGGGCGCTCCAAAATCACTGCAGATGGTGACTGCAGCCATGAAATTAAAAGACGTTTACTCCTTGGAAGGAAAGTTATGACCAAACTAGATAGCATATTAAAAAGCAGAGACATTACTTTGTCAACAAATGTCCGTCTAGTCAAGGCTATGTTTTTTCCCGTGGTCATGTATGGATGTGAGAGTTGGGTTGTGAAGAAAGCTGATAGCCAAAGAAGTGATGCTTTTGAACTGTGGTGTTGGAGGAGACTCTTGAGAGTCCCTTGGACTGCAAGGAGATCCAACCAGTCCATCCTAAAGGAGATCAATCCTAGGTGTTCATTGTAAGGACTGATGCTGGCCTGAAGCTTCAATACTTTGGCCACCTCTTGCGAAGAGCTGACTCATTGGAAAAGACCCTGATGCTGGGAAAGATTGAAGGCAGAAGGAGAAGGGGAGGACAGAGGATGAAATGTCTGGATGGCATCACCGACTCGATGGACATGAGTTTGAGTGAACTCCGGGAGTTGGTGATGGACAGGGAGGCCTGGAGTGCTGCGATTCATGGGGTCCCAGGGTCGGACATGACTGAGCGACTGAACTGAACTGAATTGATAGCTCCTCTAAAAAGAAATTTTTTATATTAAAAATAAATGCTCAGCACCACTAATCAGTAGGGAAGTGCAGTCAAAACCATAATGAGATATCATCTCATGACTGATAGAATGGCCGTCATCAGAAAGATAAGAGATAACAATTTTTGGTGAGAATGTGGAAAAGCAAAACTTTGTGCACTGTTAGTGGATGTGTAAATTGGTCCAACTTTTATGGAAAACAATATGGACATCCTCAAAATACTAAAAGTAGTACTGACAAATGATCCAGCAAATCCACCTCTAGAGATATATCCTAAAAACCAAAATCACCATCCTGAAGAGATATTTGCACATCCCCCTGTGAAACTGAAAGTCAGCCAGTTGTGTCCGACTTTTTGTGACCCCATTGACTATACAGTCCCTGGAATTCTCCAGGCCAGAATAATGGAGTGGGTAGCTGTTCCCTTCTCCAGAGAATCTTCCCAACCCAGAGACTGCCCCTCTCCACTGTTAATTGCAGCATTATTCACAATCACCAAAATATGGAACAACAACAAAAAGTAAAGGTTATTGATAGATGGATGCATAAAAAATGCAATATACATAATGGAATATTTCTCAGCCATTAAAAGAATTTATAGCAACACAGGTGGATCCTAGGGTGCTATGCTAAGTGAAATAATTCATAGAGAGAACAGTAGCATATGATCTCACTTATTTGTGGAATAAAAGAAAAAGGATTCCATAAAGAAAGAAAATAGACTGATGGTTGCCAGAGGAAGGAAGAAGGAAAATGGGCAATGCTGGTCCAGGGTTGTTTTTTTTTTTTTAAATAAACTTCCAAATAAAATAAATCAGTTTTGAGGATGTTATTATATATATATGTTTATTTTCTGAAATACTTGTGGTGGAATTAGAGTAGGTGAAGGAAAGGAATTTAAAAATAAAAGGAGTCAGTAACAGATACAAGGGCACATCTTAATAAGACAAGAAAGACAACCTCCGCCTTTCAGCTTTAATTTGGTGTCTCAGGGCCTATGTATGCCTTAGTCAAGAAGCAGGAAACACAAGCCAGGACTTGTTTGTTCTCCCTAGCAGATTCTTATAATAAAGCAGAGTTTGAAATTCTCATGACTCAGATCAATACTCATAAACTCACTGCACACTACCATTCCTTTTCACGGAGCTTAAAAACAACACCTATTGGACAGTGTCAGAATTTTGGTTTCTACTGATTTTCTTGTTCAATTTATACAGAACGATCTTTACCTTGATAACTACTAAAGATACTTAAAAATAAAACAAAATTTTGACTGTAGTCTAATAATCTATCATGGCATCCCAAGTGGTGCTTGTGATAAAGAATGCACATGCCAATGCAGGCGACATAAGAGATGTGGGTTTGTTCCCTGGGTCGGGAAGATACCCTGAAGAAAGACATGACAGCACACTGCAGCATTCTTGCCTGGACAACCCATAGATAGAGGAGCCTGGTGGTCTTCAGTCCATAGGGTCAAAAAAGTCAGGCACGACTGAAGCAACTCAACATGCACAGCCTAAATTAAGATGGTTCCCATAAAATCTGTAGTAGGACGGTATAGTTTTACATTTCAAATACTTGCCTATACTTTAAGATTTGGCTACATAGTCTACTGGAATGTTAATTTTTCTCAATCCCTGGATTAGAACATCACCAACTCTTCTTCCTTATCACATTTGTCATTTAGCTCAGTTATTTTTTATCTGTAGCTTGGGTGTTATCCTATAAACTATAAATTTTTCCTAGGAAAATGTGTTTTATAATCTATACTGAGTTTCAAGACCAAATATTACTAGAATAATTAATTGATGAGAAGCATTAAAAACTCAAATTACAGTTCCACAGAGAAATATACTTCATTCTTGATTACTTTTCTGCAGGTATCAAAATATATTTTCTTAGAAATCTATTCATAAAACTATGATACATTTTGTTTTTATTCTGTCAAATTGGGAGCCAAAATGAAAACTTGCAGAAAAGTGTAAAAAGAATTGTTGAAAAAATTCAAGTTAGCGAATCTTTGAATTACAACAAATACATACATTTTCTTTGAGTAACACACGGTTTGGACAGGTGTTACTATTAATAAAAGGAGATTTGCATATTTTGCAAACAAATTTTTGTATGTACCATAAAGCCTAACACTGCATACATAAATTTTCACAGATACCTCTCTCTCGTTTAAAATAAGTGTAAAATTTTCTAGGAAGTACTCCAAACACTCTATCAATAATGCTTACTATAGCAAAACCCAGTATAACTATTCACAAGACCTACAATGAAGAATATATGATCAATTAAGTCAGTGGGAAATGAAATTCCACCACAGGATCAAAAAGGTAATGCTTTCAAAATTATAGTTAAATAATATCTTTAAAATTAAGCTGTTGAAGTGGCATGCTTTTATTTATTAAAAAAATGCTGCTGTGATTAAAACTCTTCTTTCAGTCTAGTGTTGTGTTGAGGAGGCATGGATATCTGAGACTCACTTATTCTCCCTTCAAATTTTTGGCCAGCAGCCAGTTAAGGCTGTAACTCTAGCCCGTGGAAATTGGTTGAGTAAATGGAGACAATGAACCAGGTGCAGTGCATGAAGATTAGGGAGGCTGAAATTATAGAGTTAGTGAGGTGTGATTCTATTGTTTCAGCAGGGACTTCCACTCCTACTGTGGGATGAGGGGTGTGGAAAGAAACACCACATCAATCAAAATACTTTTCCGGTATATAGGCATGTTTATTTCTATCTCAAATGCCTCCCCATGTATTAGGTTTACCTACATGAAGAGATATTAAAGTTTTGTTTATGTTGAGTCATATTTTTCTTTTTCTCTTACCAAATCTGCTTGCCCACTGATGTATATACTTGAAGAAAATATGTTGTGGGCATGTAATAGCAGGAAGATCAGGAAGACCCATTTATACATTTAATCTCATGGTCACTTAAAAAATATTCTGTCAGTGGAGTCTTAAACTTTTGCACATCATTAGCTGCTCTTCTTGTGCATAATTTAAAAATCATCTCAAGATGATTTGGTTATTTGTGAATGACATATATTTTGTTTCTGAACTTGTAGCATCTCTCACTGGAGAAGGAAATGGCAACCCACTCCACTATTCTTGCCTGGAGAATCCTATGGACAAAGGAGCCTGGCAGGCTACAGTCCATAGGGTCGCTAAGAGTCGGACATAATTGAAGCGACTTAGCAGCAGCAGCAGCAGCTCTCAAAAAATGTAGCTATATGACCCTTACAAGAAAACATTTGACATTAACATGCTCTCAGTGCACTGCAGAAACAGAGACTATTATTTTTGGTTTATGATCTTTTCTCATTTCCTCAAATTGTATAAAATTTTTGACACTGATCAAGCAACTTCATATGTGTTATGTTTCCCTGGGAAATGGTGCAGCTTGTCATTTTTCCTTCCTTATGTGTAACAATATGGCATACCTCGACACAGTTTACGGGGAAAATCTTACATTTTGATACATAAGCCAATGAAAGAAAAGGAAAAAGTCAAGTGACCTTGACATTCTTAATAAATTCAAGAAAAAATATTCTTCAGGTAGATATTAAAGTTCTTAAATTATTGCTAATTAACTTTTAGCAATTATCAAACCTGGCACATTCTGTGAAACCTTCCAGTTTGAAAACTTCCTTAACACTGCTCTCACTTAAACCAGGCTGAAATAATTTATCTATCCGATGTGTGTTACTAAAACAACTTACTCTATCTTGTTTAAGTTGAACATCAATTAAGTAAAGTGTAGGAAATAATTCACAGAATCTCAATGAAGCCTAGAGAATCAAGCTTAGAAAAGTCTATGAGACCAGGAAAAAATTCTAACTACACAATACTTCTATCTAGATGCAATACCACCATCTTTGGACAAGGTAAGGCAAGTCTTGAGAATAAGATTTAACTTCGTATTCTTTTGAGATTCCTGTAGGGATAAACCCGGAAAGAAATTAATATTTCAAAAGGGTACCCTATCAAAAGTATATACTCCAACATTAACTAGAAGTATAAATATTATTCATAATATTTATTTTTAAATAAAATATTAATTATTGCCTTTTTTCCTGGCATATTCATTTAGGTCATTAAAATTATGACACACTTCTTTATTTTTGTTGCTGTCCTTTAAATATTTTCTTCTCCTTGTTAGGGGAAGCACACTGACTGAAACCGCCCACCCTGGCCAGGCACCATAGTAGCCATTGCATGAGTTGTTTTGCAACAGGAGGTCCTGGTAAGGAACACAGAACTAATAACCCACCACCAACCAAAAGAGTTCAGGAAAGGTCAAAAAGAGACACCCCAGTCCAACCACTTCCCAGAATCTTTCTCTCTGGCATCCATCTTGGCTGAACAAGGCGTGAAACACTAGGAAGGACTCTGAGTCAGAATGATTGGCTAAAGACAACCTGGAAACTAATCCCATCACCATAAAACCCGAGACTGCAAGCCAGGTGGCAGAGATGTTCACCTGGGTTCCCTTACCCTACTGCTCTGTATCTATAAATTTGCCAAACACAGTACAGCTTTGAAAAAATTCAAACTGACCATGATAGCGCTGCATGTTTATTTGCTCAGTCATGTCTGACTCTTTGTGACCCTTTGGGCTCTAGCCCACCAGGGCCTTCTGTCACTGGGATCTTTCATGCAAGAATATTGGAGGGGATTGCCGTTTTCTCCTCCAGGAAATCTTCCTGACCCAGGGGTTGAATGCATGTCTCCTGTGCTTTCTGCATTGCAGGAGGATTCTCTACCTGCTAAGCCATCAGGAAAGCCTCAACCAGAAGAGTAGATAGGACTAATTGCATTCTGGAGATGCTGCTGCTGCTGCGAAGTCGCTTCAGTCGTGTCCGACTCTGTGCGACCCCATAGATGGCAGCCGACCAGGCTCCGCTGTCCCTGGAGCTACAAGTCTAGTATTTGCCAGAATAGGAAGAGCAAAACAGAGCAGCAATTATGACGTAAATTTAGGAAAGCCTGGAGATAATAAGGCAGGTGAAGAAAGCAATAGGATTGTTTGTGACCAAATACACTTGGATGTGGCCAAGGTGGGAAGTACCAGAATAGGGGTTTTTCTCTCTCTACATCAGTCTGGTACGTGATTAAGCGCAACCTGGGTAAGAAATTTCCATCTAGATCAGAGTAAAGCTTCCTTTATTATAGGGCCAAAGTAAATCTGGCAATTTACAATGGAATGGGAAACTTAAGGCTGGCAGTTTAAGGGTTTGTGTTTAGTAGCTCAGTTGTGTCTAACTCTTTGCGACCCTTTGGACTGTAGCCCTCTAGGCTCCTCTATGCTTGGGATGTTTCTGGCAAGAATTTAAGGGCTTTAAAAATATAAAAAAAAAAACAAAAAAAAAAAACCAAAGGCTTTTATATGTTACCAATGCCCTGTGGTTCTTACCCATAAAGTCAGCTACTACTGTGTTTGTGTCATAGGGAGGAAAAAATGTAGCCCCAAATGAATTCCATTCTAAGTTGCACATACACATAATGTAAAGCAACAAACAATTTATAACAGATAATAAGGTAATGAAATAAATAGAACTAAATCTCAATATAAATATACTGATAGAATAAGAAAGGGAACATATTGCAAACGTAAATAAGTGACAATTATGAAAAGGAACAAAGTAGCTGCCTTGCTTTTGAAAGAATAAAAAATGTACTTTAATTTGAAAGAATATAAAGATCTCAGAAAAACAAAGGCAGTCAAAAGATAAAAATAATGACTGTTTTTTAAATTAGTGTGAAGATGAATGAGTTAAAGCTCTCAAGTACTGATTTACATTTATTTTTGTTTTGAAAGCTTAAAACTAAAGAATCTCAAAAATAAAATATGTGCTAATATTCCTTCCTTTAATAATTTTTAACCTATTTTACCAATCAAAAAATTGGTGGAATTAAAGTCTGTTGTTTTATCTATATGTTGTCTTGTCAGCTATTTTGAATGGCACAGCAGTTTTTTCCTCTTCACCAGTGTGCAGTTACCTGAGAAAATATCCACAGGTCCCCTTGGATTCCAATTTGCTTTCAAGCTGGGCATCATGTGTAGTTAAGGTGATATTCCAGGGTCTTTCTCAATGGAACCTGTCCCTATCCCTTGTCTATTAAGCTGTTAATCTATGAACTGATTTAGAAACAGAACTAATTAAAGTATTTTACATTCACTGAAGAGGCTACCACCAGATATCTGGTTGCCAGATCTCAATTTAAAAATCTATTGATAATGTATTTGATCTATTGATCCAGTTGATAAATGCTATATTTGGGCATCTGTCTATCTTGCCTCAAGGACACTAAACTCTATTAGCCATCACTATACATCTTTGTGGAACAAAGCCCCATGATCTTCATTCAGGCCTCGACTCACTCACAAGTGATATAATTGGGCTTCTACCATTCCAGAAACCCAGAGTGCCCAATAAGCAATAAACACTACCCTCTTCCCTCAATCCCTGTGACTAGCATATTTCCTTTTCCTGTAGGAAAATGATATGCATAGGCTTTCCTGTACATAACTGCTTTAGAGTAAATATATTCTCATATATTTCAAAATGATCCCATTCTAAAATTGTTTGCTTAAACTAGATGTCTATGCCAAGGAAGTTCTAGCATCTCTACTTCATTTGCTATAGCTATCTTTATATCAAACTTTGAGAAACCATCTCAGGAAAATATTAATACTGTCTACAGGTATGTTTAAAAACCTTTATATCTAAAGAAGTGATTTAGTGCCCTCATGTCAATATGTTTTGTTAACTGTGGTGACCCAAGGATGAAAAAGCAGATTAAACCAAGGAGGGTCTTGGAATGGAATGGGATGGAATGGAATGGAATTCCCTCCCCCATGTTGTAACTCTGAATGGAACAATATAATCTGTCTCCCTTCCTACTTCATAGGGAGGAGGTATTTGCCTTACTCTTCCCCCCGCTTCCCAGTATATTTGCCACATCCAATCAGCAAATGACCCATAAGACCCATATCCCACTCCTTGTACCCTCAGTATAAAAGTGGAATAAAGACCCCTGTTCAGTGTCAGGCCTTGAGCTCGCCCACTGTTCCAACAGTGTCTTCCATTCTAATAAACTTTATTTCTTTCTCATTATGTCTGATGTCTGAAATTCTTTTCCAACCCGCACCCAGACCACGACATTAACCATTATCAGATCTTCTCTATTCTCATGGTAAAACAACAATGTTATTAGCTACTTCAAATGTACTTATCTAAATACATCGTAGACAGGTATTAGTCCCTGATAATGCTTTCAACAACACAGGAGAAGACAATACACATGGACATCACCAGATGGTCAACACCGAAATCAGATTGATTATATTCTTTGCAGACAAAAATGGAGAAGCTCTATACAGCTAGCAAAAACAAGACCAGGAGAAGACTATGGCTCAGACAATGAACACCTTATTGCCAAATTCAGACTGAAATTGAAGAAAGTAGGGAAAACCACTAGACCATTCAGATATGACCTCAATCAAATCCCTAATGATTATGCAGTGGAAGTGAGAAATAGATTTAAGGGACTAGATCTGATAGATAGAGTGTCTGATGAACTATGGACAGAGGTTCATGACATTGTACAGGAGACAGGGACCAAGACCATCCCCATGGAAAACAAATGCAAAAAAGCAAAATGGCTGTCTGAGGAGGCCTTACAAATAGCTGTGAAAAGAAGAGAAGCGAAAAGCAAAAGAGAAAAAGAAAGATATAAGCATCTGAATGCAGAATTCCAAAGAATAGCAAGGAGAGATAAGAAAGCCTTCCTCAGTGATCAATGTAAAGAAATAGAGGAAAACAACAGAATAGGAAAGACAAGATATCTCTTCAAGAAGATTCGAGTTACCAAGGGAACATTTTATGCAAAGCTGGGCTCGATAAAGGACAGAAATGGTATGGACCTAACAGAAGCAGAAGATATTAAGAAGAGGTGGCAAGAATACACAGAAGAACTGTACAAAATAGATCTTCATGACCAAGATAATCATGATGGTGTGATCCCTCACCTAGAGCCAGACATCTTGGAATATGAAGTCAAGTGGGCCTTAGAAAGGATCACTATGAACAAAGCTAGTGGAGGTGATGGAATTCCAGTAAGCTATTTCAAATCCTGAAAGATGATGCTGTGAAAGTGCTGCACTCAATATGCCAGCAAATTTGGAAAACTCAGCAGTGGCCACGGGACTACAAAAGGTCAGTTTTCATTCCAATCCCAAAGAAAGGCAATGCCAAAGAATGCTCAAACTACCACACAATTGCACTCATCTCACACACTGGTAAAGTCATGCTCAAAATTCTGCAAGCCAGGCTTCAGCAGTATGTGATCCGTGAAATTTCAGATGTTCAAGCTGGTTTTAGAAAAGGCAGAGGCACCAGAGATCAAATTGCCAACATCCGCTGGATCATGGAGAAAGCAAGAGAGTTTCAGAAGAGCATCTATTTCTGCTTTATTGACTATGCCAAAGCCTTTGACTGTGTGGATCACAATAAACTGTGGGAAATTCTGAAAGAGATGGGAATACCAGACCACCTGACCTGCCTCTTGAGAAACCTGTATGCAGGTCAGGAAGCAACAGTCAGAACTGGACATGGAACAACAGACTGGTTCAAAATAGGAAAAGGAGTACATCAAGGCAGTATATTGTCACCTTGCTTATTTAACTTCTATGCAGAGTACATCATGAGGAACTGGAAGAAGCACAAGCTGGAATCAAGATTGCCGGGAGAAATATCAGTAACCTTAGATATGCAAATGACACTACCTTTATGGCAGAAAGTGAATAGGAACTCAAAAGCCTCTTGATGAAAGTGAAAGAGGAGAGTGAAGAGTTGGCTTGAAGCTCAACATTCAGAAAACAAAGATCATGGCATCTGGTCCAATCACTTCATGGGAAATAGATGGGGAAACAGTGGAAACAGTGTCAGACTTTATTTTTTTGGGCTCCAAAATCACTGTGGATACAGATTGCAGCCATGAAATTAAAAGACGCTTACTCCTTGGAAGGAAAGTTATGATCAACCTAGATAGCATATTTAAAAGCAGAGACATTACTTTGCCAACCAAGGTCCATCTAGTCAAGGCTATAGTTTTTCCCGTGGTCAAGTATGGATGTGAGAGTTGGACTGTGAAGAAAGCTGACTGCCGAAGAATTGATGCTTTTGAACTGCAGTGTTGGAGAAGACTCTTGAAAGTCCCTTGGACTGCAAGGAGATCCAGCCAGTCCATTTTAAAGGAGATCAATCCTGGGTGTTCATTGGGAGGACTGATGCTAAAGCTGAAACTCCAATACTTTGGCCACCTCCTGCGAAGAGTTGACTCACTGGAAAAGACTCTGATGCTGGGTAAGATTGGGGGCGAGAGGGGAAGGGGACAGCAGCGAATGAGATGGCTGGATGACATCACCGACTCGATGCATATGAATTTGGGTGAATTCTGGGAGTCGGTGATGGACAGGGATGCCTGGCGTGCTGTGATTCATGGGGTCACAAAGAGTCGGACTCGACTGAGCGACTGAACTGAACTGAATGCCTATTAGCCCCTACATTAGCTAACCCATGCAATTCTTTCAGTACGTAAGTTATTCCTTGTCAGAGCAAGGGCTTTACTTATAACTTGGGTTACTATACTATCCACCCCTTACTCTTAACAAAGAGGCAATGAAGATTACAACTCACTATCCTGAAAATCTCAGGAAAATTCCATGAACATTTTTGCCCTATGTGAGCTCTTTGTACAGTCCCAAGAAAAATACCTGCTGCCTTCTTCAGGAAAGTGGGAGAGAATTATGTTTCTCACCCTAGAAGATTCAGGAGAATCTGAAGGTTTCAACATTTTCAGGCTCACTTATCCAGATGCCCCTGTCCTAAGTCTCACCCTTCCCAGGCTTTTTCAAGCCTTTGACATAGGAAACCTATTAAGACTGGACATAGAGTTTACACTGAATTTTTTTGATCATCCTTCAAAACCTTAAGCTTGATTTATAGTGGCTGCAGGAGATGTGGGTCTAATTTTCTTTTTACCAAACTTCAAATGCAGTTATTAAAAAGCCAAGCTATTCAATGATTGTCATCATTATTATTCCTATACTGTTCAAGCAGCAAAGTCAAAGCTTATTGTGGCACATTGTGCTCCAGTGTTTCTCATACAAATTAATTACAGATGGGGACTTAGCATTTATGTTGTGTTACATACAGGAGAAATAGGAAAGCTGATTACCACCAATAATATGGTCCTTTTAGTTGTCAGAGTGAGGAGTAACGTAGGTCAAAATTCCAACCTGGACATCTACTATTTAGGATCCTTCCTCATAGCCACTGTCATACACAGGTTCATCAGAAAGCAGAGTCTGAGGGAGATTTTGAAGAAAGATAATTTCAAAGAAATAGGGCAGAGTGAAGTACAAGGACAAAAACCAGCAAGGGCCAGTTTAAGGATTCATTATCAAGATGGCCACAACTAATTGAGATGAATTGCTTGATATATTTGGACTGTGCACAAGCAAGCCATACAAACTGCATCTCAGAACTGGCCCTTTTGGCAAAATATATTCAATCCATCTTATCTCATTGTTTTCAGAAAGATAGTAAATATCTCTAGCATCTTGTAGCTGTTTCTACCAGTTTAGCTATCGCATTCTCTTATTGACACAATTTTTTTCATAACATCAACATCAGACAAGGGCTCTCTCTGACTGCCATAGAACAAGAGAAAAAAGAACAAAAGTAAATATACTTTGGAAGCATGAAAACATGACCAAACATGCCCTTCTCCTCATAGTGTCTTCTTCAATGACCATCCCAGCCCCTCACTGTTCCTCTGGCATTCAAGCTCAAAAAAAAAAAAAAAAACCTTAATCTTCAAGTTATATCTGACATCTTACAGTATTCAATCCTGAACAGCTTAAAGTTCCTTGAACCTGTCAAAAAAATCTCCTAATAGATGTCCAAAAGTCTATGATAATATGGTAATTAATCAGTTTCCCTGAGAAATTGAAGCAATAAGAAATTAGATAGACATAGAGATAGAGATACATATATAAAAGGCTGCTGCTAAGTCGCTTCAGTCGTGTCCAACTCTGTGCGACCCCATAGACGGCAGCCCACCAGGCTCCCCCGTCCCTGAAATTCTCCAGGCAAGAACACTGGAGTGGGTTGCATTTCCTTCTCCAGTGCATGAAAGTGAAACGTGAAAGTGAAGTCGATCAGTCGTGTTCGACTCTTCGCGACCCCATGAACTGTAGCCTACCAGGCGCCTCCATCCATGGGATTTTCCAGGCAAGCCTACTGGAGTGGGTTGCCATTTCCTTTTCTGTATATAACAGGAGAGTTATTATAACATTTGGCTTGCATAATTGTGTATCTTGAGACGTCCCACAGTCAGCTGTCAGCACACCAGAGAACCAGGAAGGCCAGTGTTGGAATTCAGCTCAAGGAAACGTGACCAAGAATGGGAGATTAATGGTGCAAATTCCATCTGGGTCCAAGGTCCAGGAACCAAAAGTATCAATGCCTGAGTGCACGAGATGGGTGTCCCAGCTTAAATAAAGAGAGCACATTCACCCTTCCTCCATCTATTTTGTTCTAGTCAGGTCCTCAGTGGATTGGATGATGCCCACTCTCATTGGAGAGGGTGGTCTTTCCTCAGTTTACCAATTCAAAAGCTTATCTCTCCTAGAACACTCTCACAGACAACCATGCAGATAATGTTTTTTCAGCTATCTGGGAATCCTGTAGCCCAGTCAAGCTGACAAACTGAATTCATCATTATAACTTCCTAACAACAATTATAGGAAGGTTGCCAAACATTTCATTGTTTCCAGTTTTCTTTGCTACCAGTGCATAACAAACCTAACTTTGAACATTCTACAGTCTTTGCCTGATGAGCACCAATGGAGGAATAGGTTAAACTTTGAAATTGCCTGTGTTTGGGTACCAAGTTGATTACCATGGGAACCTCAACAGCACAGCTCTGGAACATAAGGTAAAGTGCTATCATGTGTGTTTGCATGAATCTTTCCAGAGGCCATAGTAACATGTTACCAGAGATGGGAGCCAACTGAATTTGATGTGAGATATATGCAATCTTAGATATATTAAGTATCTACACAAAATTGAGAAGTTATTTGTCGTATAATGAGAAATGAACTCCTCAAGCTAATCAGCATTTACATATGTAAAACACACTATAGAAAACTATATCAAGATAATAATATATTACAACTCTAATGATCATTGTATATTGTATATGATCAAATGGTACACTAGGAAAATTATATCAAGATGATGAGGATTAATTAAAATGATTTCACAGTGAACATTTCAAAGTTATGATATGAAATTTTAGATATCTCATGAACTGGTTTAATACATACCCATTTTCAAATTACGAATTTGCTTATAAGTTTAGCTGTAATGGACTAATATCTTCTTTGAAGTTATCTCTACATATTGAAAAAAAAATTGAATTTGGACTGTAAAAAATGGTCTCTAATTCACTACAATAGCCAGGATGGTCCTCTGGAGAAGAGGTGAGTACTGAGGTAACCATTTAAGGGCTTTATAGATTGTAGTAAATAACTGAAATGGCTCTCCAATGAGACTGTTGCTAAAATAGACTGTTAAGATTTGTGTAGACCTGTTGTCCTGTGAGCTCTAGATGTTTCACATTTTCCTTCCATATGTTTCCCTTGAGATTTGCACTGATATTTAAACAACATAGCTGTCTGGAGATATTTTTCAGTTCTGGAAAAACAACACTTTTTCATCCAGGTTTCTTATGCCTGAGTGACCATTTACAGAAATCTTCTATAACAATATGAGGAGAATTATTTATATTCTTATCTCAGTAAATAAAATATTTTGCACTTTAATATTAGCTTTTATCTTCTATAAAATGTTGAAAGACTAGGCTTAACATTTTAAGTGTGCATTGTTACTTATTACTATAATACACTTTTTATTAATCCATAGCAAGACAAATTTTCTTCAGTTTAAACCATATAATTGATATTAAAATCAGATATAAAAACCTCAGCTTTAAGTCAGATGTTTTATTGTCTTTATCCCTCATTCATGTACTCCTTTATTCAGCCAGTAAATATTTATTGAATATTTTTGTGCCAGGCACCATGCCAGGTGCTTGAAAACAGTTGTAAACATGATGTCCTCCACCCCTGTTCCCGTGAGGTCTATAATTTAATACCATTATGCTTAAGAATCTCACAGCAAATATGAAAAAGACTTTCAGTATCGGGAATGACCTTTAGAAGATACTGAAATGCAATTTTAATATTGTCTGCAAGTACATAGGTATTTTCTTATGCAGATTTGGAGAAGAAGACTTTCTTATCAATCAGAGAAGTTATTCTCTTTAGATGAGAAAGGTAATTTGGTAATAGATATTCCAAAACAGTACTTTCCCACTATAAGCACTTTGGTTTTTCACTTGGCAAACACTGAAAAGAAATGAGGACATATAGTTGAAGACAGCCAAAAATAGCATGATTGTTTCTGTTTTTTAAAAATCTTGGTCACTTAATAGTTCATCAAGCCTAGGATATATTTATTTTAGCATTAGTGTCACTGTCTTCTTTGAGAAAACTGTGAGCAGTATTTGGTGGAAACTGCAAAATCAGCTGAAGGAACAACAGCAACAAAAATACCTTCAAAATGGTTAATTCCAAGAACTACAAATAAGAACTATTTTTCCCTCTTTATATTTATGCAAATTCTGACATTGCTAATAAGTCAAAACAATAAATAAGGCATTTTCTCATGTATAATTATTTTGAAGAAAAATTTTCCAGTCATTGATGAGTACAGTTATTCTGTAAAAGGAGACTATAATGTAAAAGAAGCAAAGGAATAAATAAACAAAATGTGGAAACATATTTACAGGGGGAAATTATGAGATTATTTACTGAAAGGTAGGTAGTTAATTACGTTAAATATATTAATAAATGAAATTTCAAATTTATATGGTTTAAACTGTAAGTGAAAAGCAAGATATGATAATTCAGTAATTATTATATCCACTTTATGTCTAGTTTGGGTTCTTTTAAAATTTTTATGAAAATTTACTTCTTTTTTTAAAAAATAAGTGAAATAACAAATTTAAACTCTAGTTTTTTTTTAAACCATATTTCTCTGAAAATTAATGCTTTGGAGATGATAACTGACTCACTAACTTTATTCAACCAGTTATATGTAGGGATATATTCTACATATATACAGACATCATTAAAGAAATTTTGCAGTGATAATTTTATTACCAAAGTTATAATGATGTTTAGAAAAGAATGAAAGCATGTGAGAGCTCAAACTCCTGTTACCATATTTTAAATGAAATAATAGTTAATAATTGTCAAGTAGAAATATATTTTAAAAAAATACTGAGTAGTAATACATATTTAACACTATTAAATGTATGCATGCAATATCAGTTACTGCCAGAAACAGGGAGTATTGGAAGGTTTTGACTGCAAACCACAGAAGGAAACTTTAGAGTGGTGGAATTTTCTGTATCCTGACTGTGGGAGTGATTGTATGAGTTTGTTCATTTCTTTATACTCTCAACACTGTACACTCCAGGAAAGTAAAGTTTTTTATTAGTAAAATTTTTAAAAAAATGAATAAAGTAGATCTAAGTGTCTACTCTGTAGGCTTTTCATGTAATATGCAAGAATTATCAGAAGATAAAAATTTCATGTTCTACAACCTACTATAAATGTTATCGAGTGTATATTTTCTTATTAAGAAAGCTGATCGCCGAAGAATTGATGCTTTTGAACTGTGGTGCTGGAGAAGACTCTTGAGAGTCCCTTGGACTGCAAGGAGATCCAACCAGTCCATTCTAAAGGAGATCAATCCTGGGTGTTCATTGGAAGGACTGATGCTGAAACTGAAACTCCAATACTTTGGCCACCTCATGCGACGGGTTGACTCACTGGAAAAGGCTCTGATGCTGGAGAGGATTGGGGGCGGGAGGAGAAGGGGGCGACCGAGAATGAGATGGCTGGATGGCATCACCGACTCGATGGACATGAGTTTGAGTGAACTCCGGGAGTTGGTGATGGACAGAGAGGCCTGGAGTGCTGTGATTCATGGGGTCGCAAATAGTCGGACACGAATGAGCGACTGAACTGAACTGAACTGAATGAATTCATCATAATCTTTACCAAAAATTGTTTGAAGAGTTTTATTTTTCTACTTCAAATTATGCTTAACTGGTAGTAAATTTTTTTAAGTTATAATTTTAATATGTTTTTATCACTTAAGTTTTCTGGAATTCTTGTGTTTGTATCCAGATGTCCCAGTGTCCATTTCCTTTCCCAAGAAGTCCCAGCCTAAGTATATCAAATTTGCCTAGCTTTTAAATTATTTCACTTTCCAATGAACCCTATGAATTAACTTTTTAAACATCAATACTCTCCCTTTCCCTGTGATGGAGATACCTCTGACTTGTAAGCAACATGCCTACACTAGGAACGATTCCCATCTACACCCTGGAAACCAAACCAACACAAGAGGATGCATTTGCCAATTGATATTAAGAATGTTGAAAATTTAATGATTGTATTTATCAGAAAGTTTCTAATGCCAAAATTTACTGGAGAAGAGATAGAAAACACTAACTAGAAATTCAGAGATAACACTTAAAAAACTTACATCCAATTTTTTTTTATACTAGAAGTTGTTTTTTGTTTTGTTTTTGATAGGTAGGAAGTAGATTTACTTAGAGAGATACATTCTATAGATAGAATTCCCTCTGCCTCAAAAAGCTTCTATGTCAGAGGTTTAACAAGCCTTTATATTCAAAATAATACCTATGTTATTTGTGTTATTATAGACCAAAATCAGATGAAAATCCCACCTTCACATATTATCTGAATCTTAATTCCCAAAGCTGTTAACCAAATTAATGATAAATACCTTATTCAATCATATCAAATTTGAAAATACAAAGTTGATGAATAAATTTGACACAAATTATCAGCAAATTTTTGCTAATGCTTACATGAGAATTTCAAAATATTTTTAAAAGATTTTAACCTTAGGTAGGAAGCGGGAGAGAGCAGGAACAAGTAACTATAGGAAGATGTGTCCATGGACTTCCCTGTGCCATCATAGAATGACAGCAGTGGTAGTATCATAAGAGTGGACCTGTCACAGAACTTTATGCTTTCCAGAGACCCAACACTGTGGGAAGAGCACTTAAATGTTTCCCTATCCCCTACTTCTTGCTTTAAGAAGCTCAGAGAACTCATTGGCGAGAACAACCATGGACTTGTAGCCCTTGGGGTGAAGAGACTGCAGAGGGTCAGTGTAGAACTCAGAGATCTATGCTGACTCTGGGGACAAGATTTCACTCCACAGTGAAGTTTGAAAGTGAGTCAGTCATGTCCAACTCTGTGTGACCCGATGGACTGTAGCCAACCAGGTCATCTGTCTATGGAGTTCTCCAGACAATAATCTGGAGTGAGTTCCCATTCCCTTCTCCAGGGGATCATCCCAACCCAAGGATCTAACCTGGGTCTTCTGCATTGCAGGCAGATTCTTTATTATCTGAGCCACTAACTCACAGCCACTTAAACTCATCAAGATTTCCTCCAGAAAACTGGAATTTGCCCTGGTATGAACATTTATAACTTTTATAACCAAATCCACATGCTGGAATCCTAATGCCTAACATGTTGGTGTTATGAGGTGATTAAATCATGAAGATGGAATCTTCATAAATAGATTCAGTTCAGTTCAGTTCAGTCGCTCAGTCGTGCCCGACTCTCCGCGACCCCATGAATCACAGCACGCCAGGCCTCCCTGTCCATCACCAACTCCCGGAGTACACTCAAACTCATGTCCACAGAGTCGGTGATGCCATCCAGCCATCTCATTCTCCGTCGTCCCCTTCTCCTCCCGCCCCCAACCTTTCCCAGCATCAGAGTCTTTTCCAGTGAGTCAACTCGTCGCATGAGGTGGCCAAAGTATTACAGTTTCAGCTTTAGCATCAGTCCCTCCAATGAACATCCAGGATCGATCTCCTTTAGAATGGACTGGTTGGATCTCCTTGCAGTATAAGGGACTCTCAAGAGTCTTCTCCAACACCACAGTTCAAAAGTATCGATTCTTCGGCGATCAGCTTTCTTCACAGTCCAACTCTCACATCCATACATGACCACGGGAAAAACCATTGCCTTGACTAGACGGACAATTGTTGGCAAAGTAATGTCTCTGCTTTTCAATATATTATCAAGGTTGGTCATAACTTTCCTTCCAAGGAGTAAGCGTCTTTTAATTTCATGGCTGCAATCAGCATCTGCAGTGATTTTGGAGCCCAAAAATATAAAGTCTGACACTGTTTCCACTGTTTTTCCATCTATTTCCCATGAAGTGATGGGACCAGTTGCCATGATCTTTGTTTTCTGAATGTTGAGCTTCAAGCCAACCTTTTCACTCTCCTCTTTCATTTTGATCAAGAGGCTTTTGAGTTCCTCTTCACTTTCTGCCATAAGGGTAGTGTCATCTGCATATCTGAGATTATTGATATTTCTCCCAGCAATCTTGATTCCAGCTTGTGCTTCTTCCAGCCCAGCATTCCTCATGATGTACTCTGCATATAAGTTAAATAAGCAAGGTGACAATATACAGCCTTGACGCACTCCTTTTCCTATTTGGAACCAGTCTGTTGTTCCATGTCCAGTTCTAACTGTTGCTTCCTGACCTGCATACACGTTTCTCAAGAGGCAGGTCAGGTGGTCTGGTATTCCCATCTCTTTCAAAATTCTCCAAAGTTTACTGTGATCCACACAGTCAAAGGCTTTGGCATAGTCAATGAAGCAGAAATTGATATTTTTCTGGAACTCTCTTGCTTTCTCCATGATCCAGCGGATGTTGGCAATTTGATCTCTGGTGCCTCTGCCTTTTCTAAAACCTGCTTGAACATCTGGGAATTCACGGTTCACATATTGCTGAAGCCTGGCTTGGAGAATTTTGAGCATCACTTTGCTAGCGTGTGAGATGAGTGCAATTGTGCAGTAGTTTGAGCATTCTTTGGCATTGCCTTTCTTTGGGATTAGAATGAAGACTGACCTTTTCCAGTCCTGTGGCCACTGCTGAGTTTTCCAAATTTGCTGGTATATTGAGTGCAGCACTTTCACAGCATCATCTTTCAAGATTTGAAATAGCTCAACTGGAATTCCATCACCTCCACTAGCTTTGTTCGTAGTGACACTTTCTAAGGCCCACTGGACTTCACCTTCCAAGATGTCTGGCTCTAGGTCAGTGATCACGTTATCGTGACTATCTTGCTCGTGAAGATCTTTTTTGTACAGTTCTTCTGTGTATTCTTGCCACCTCTTCTTCATATCTTTTGCTTCTGTTAGGTCCATACCATTTCTGTCCTTTATCGAGCCCGTCTTTGCACGAAATGTTCCCTTGGAATCTCTAATTTTCTTGAAAAGATTTTTCCTATTCTGTTGTTTTCCTTATTTCTTTGCACTGATCACTAAAGAAGGCTCTCTTATCTCTCCTTGCTATTCTTTGGAACTCTGCATTCAGATGCTTATATCTTTCCTTTTCTCCTTTGCCTTTCGCCTCTCTTCTTTTCACAGCTATTTGTAAGGCCTCCTCAGACAGCCATTTTGCTTTTTTGCATTTCTTTTCCATGGGGATGGTCTTAGTCCCTGTCTCCTGTACAATGTCACGAACCTCCATCCAGAGTTCATCAGGCACTCTATCAGATCTAGTCCCTTAAATCTATTCCTCAATTCCACTGTATAATCATAAGGGATTTGATTTAGGTCATATCTGAATGGTCTAGTGGTTTTCCCTACTTTCTTCAAGTTCAGTCTGAATTTGGCAATAGGGAGTTCATGATCTGAGCCACAGTCAGCTCCTGGTCTTGTTTTCACTAACTGTATAGAGCTTCTCCATCTTTGTCTGCAAAGAATATAATCAATCTGATTTTGGTGTTGACCTTCTGGTGATGTCCATGTGTAGTCTTTTCTTGTGTTGTTGGAAGAGGGTGTTTGCTATGACCAGTGCGTTCTCTTGACAAAACTCTATGAGCCTTTGCCCTGCTTCATTCTGTGCTCCAAGGCCAAGTTTGCCTGTTACTCCAGGTGTTTCTTTACTTCCTACTTTTGCATTCCAGTCCCCTATGATGAAAAGGACATCTTTTTTGGGTGTTAGTTCTAAAAGGTCTTGTAGGTCTTCATAGAACCGTTCAACTTCGGCTTCTTCAGCGTTACTGGTTGGGGCATAATTAGAAATCTATTAAAATGTATGAAAGTAATCTATATTACTACTGCCATTGAATGTTTTCTACAAATATTGATTTGTCAGTCACATTATGGGCTTCCCAATGGCTCTGTGGTAAAATAATGCACCTGCCAATGCAGGAGGTGCAAGAGCCTCCAATTTGATCCCTGAATCAGGAAGATCCCTTGGAGGAGGAAATGGCTACCCATTCCAGTATTCTTGCCTGAAGAATCCTGTGTTTAGAGGACCTTTGTGGGCTATAGTTCATAGGGTTGCAAAAAGTTGGCCATGACTGAGCATGCATGCACAGGTGCATCATTTTTTTAATTTAAATAATTTAATTTGGGTAATTTAAACTAATAATTAGATCAAAAAATTAATATACCTGCTGATATTTGGTATTTATTCTGGAGTCTCTATGACATAATGATTAAAATCTTGAACAATGATACCAGACTGCATTTGTGTAAATATTAGGTCAGCCAACTTTCAGCCGTATGATCTGGGCCTAGTTACTTTGTTACTGCATACCTCATTTTCCCCCTCTTTAGGGTATAAGTTTAATAAAAATGAGGTTTAAATGTATTATATATATATATATATATATATATATATATATATGTAATATTTCATGGCCTTCACTGGTGGTTCAGCGGTAAAGAATTCACCTGCCATTGAAGAAGATGCATGTTCAATACATGGGTCAAGAAGATCACCTGGAAAAGGAAATGGCAACACACTCCAGTATTCTTGCCTGGGAAAGTCCATGGACAGAGGAGACCGGTGGGTTACAGCCCATGGGGTTGCAAAAAGTCAGATGTGACTTCAGACACTGAACAACAAATGGTTAAAAGGAAGTTTTGTTTGTGTTGATGAGAATTTTTTTTCTAAATAAATAAAACACTGGATGTTTTTGCCTCTATCTAGAAGGGTCTGCATTTTCTTGAGAGGTTGAAAAATAAATACATGGTGGTTAATAAAAATATAGACCTATCTTGCCTGTGTTTTCAGGTAGATGATCAGTCATAAGGAAATGCACAAAAGTCACATTACAGAAGATTTCCAGCTGATAACTCTCACTCTACTGCTTTCATGTAAATAATGACAATACTTCAGAGGAGAACTGATACAGTTTCATACTCAGTAAAGAGGGGGAAATCACCTCTAGCTACTTGTTACTCCCAACTTTAACAGCTAGTTCCATTCTCCCATGAAAAAAACAGACAAAGAGAAATGGCTCAAAGTTTCAAAATTTGGAAGGTAGAAAGGGCAATTGGTAAGGCAAACATTACAGCAGAAACACTGACATGAAAAGTAATTCGGCAAAGTCAGAATCACCCTGAGTCCCTCGGCTCTTTAATGATGGGCCCACATGCTCCATCTCCATGTTGTCTCATCTCACCACGAGCTTCTGCATTTAGAGACATTATATTAACTTTCTAAAAGACCTACACCTAACCTAGTCCTCACCATCTGAATGGGAAATTGTGCCAGCTTTGTGTCCTCTTATTTCATACCAGGCAGCGTAATTAAAAATGAGTCTCACTTTGGGAACCACAGAAAGACATCTTTCCTTGAAACACAGGTATAGTGCTATTTTTGTTAGATTCCAGCAGTCTAATTCATTCAAATGTCCAATAATAACCCAGCAGGGACAGTGCCTGGGGTCCAAGCATGAAGTTTCTGTCTCTCAAACCTCTTGCTTATAATAAAAAAGCTACAGAAATTATTTTCCTGTGGCATTTTTAGTCCTTCAAGACCATGAAGAGAGAAAAAGTTTCTTTCAGGTGTCTAAGTATGGTATCCTTGTTATCTATGCATTCTAAATATTCCACGTCCTTGTCGGTACTAGATCATGCTCAATTCAGACAGGAAGGTCAGCATGATAATGCAAAAAACATAGATAATCAAAATTGTAGGGGAAAAAAAAACTCTTCCACAATCAACCTCTCGTATAAACTTGCCTCAGCCCCTTTTGTCCATATATACATATGTGTGTGTATATATATATATATATACTGTAAATTCAAAATAAGTAATAAATCGGGCTTCCCAAGTGGTGCTAGTGGTAAAGAACCCACCTACTAATGCAGGAGACATAAGAGACACGGTTTGATCCCTGGGTTGAGAAGATCCCTTGAAGGAGGATCCTTTGGAGAAGGAAGATCCTATTCCAGTATTAATCCCTGGAGAATCCCATGGACAGAGGAGCCAGGCAAGCTATAGTCCATATGGCTTCAAAGAGTCGGACACGACTTAGCATTCATGCAAATGATAAAAAATAATAATTATTATGATACATTAGCAGTACATATTTTATCCTTTGCAATCATATCTCCCAAATGTCTATTACTGATTCTTCTTTGAAGGAACTCAACAAATAATAATACCAAGACTAATTGGCATTCCTTAAATATAACATGGATGACGAAACACAACCCCCAAGTAAAGAGATTCTCAAGAACACGGAGAAAGCAAGCGTATTGTTGCCTGCATTCAATTACTGTATTATAAAGCATTCATTCCTTTGGAAGAACCTATTATTTTTCAAAATAATGCAAAGTCTCAGCAGGTGCCATCGTAGTGGGCTGTGCAAACTGTATCTCTGCCAAACTCCAGTAATTATTTAGACCAGTCAGACTCTGCATGTGCTTGACAACAGAGTCAGCATTCACTACATCACTTCAAATTGTTCGTTGGATCTTATTGTTAAGATCATGAAATTCATTACTGGGGACTAAACCCTTCATTATACATTTTGTCAAAGTTCTCAAGCAATACGATATTTGAAAAAGAACAAGCAGAATTAGTTTCTTATAGGGAGCACTTAGAAACAAAATAATTAAATAAAGAAAGAAAGAAAAGAAAGGATTTACAAAATACATGTTACATTGTCACCAAATAGAGACAGCTCTTTTCTACCCACATGTCAGTCAGACCAGCAAAAGCACACAATATTTAAGAATACTCAATAAACTTCTTTTGAATGATACTATAGCATTGAAAGTTCATTTTTTCAAAATATTATCTTTCTTAAAATCAAATAATACCTATTGCTTGAAGTGGTATTTTTTTTTTCACAACTGATATATAATTTGAGGAAATATCCAGTGATGTTAGAATGAGACATTAACTACCATATAAGGTTCATGTAATCACTATTTTATTTCAGGCTGTATTTTTGATAAATAAAATTTTATCATCCTATTGAAGTTCTAAGAGTAGAAAAAATCCACTAGATTTAACTAACTGTGGGATTTTCCTATACTTAAAAGGAATTCTGGAAATTGCTTTCTATTTTGTTAGTCATGTCCACTCTGCGCTCTATCCTAAAACTTAAATAACACACTGCAAAGACCTTTGTAGATGCTTTTTTCTAATAGACTAAATCCAACTTTCTCTTCAATAGAGCATAAATCCAAAGAAACTTGGCAATCTCTGAGAGACAGAATATTT
The DNA here is from genome assembly GCF_049115385.1 of Moschus berezovskii. Taxonomy (NCBI): domain Eukaryota; kingdom Metazoa; phylum Chordata; class Mammalia; order Artiodactyla; family Moschidae; genus Moschus; species Moschus berezovskii. The sequence continues at coordinate 57,675,510 of NC_142464.1, read as the reverse complement.
AATGCATATCAAATATGTTCACAGCCAAGGAAACCAACCTACATTATAGACAATGTGTTAGGATTTTAAGTTCCTCAGATGATCATTTACTCTTTGAATCATCCAGGTATATCAAAAAACATCACAGCCTGTCCACATAGTTTGAAGTCTACCTCTTTCTGGATGGGTTTGCTGACTGTTCTGTTTACTCTCCCTTAATTAAAACGTGTTCCTTTTGTCACAGGGTAAGGTGAATCCAATGAAGTTCAATACCTTCTTCTGCTTTTCATTTATTGTTAGCACTTTCACAGATGATGTTTCTTCTTTGATGTTCTCATTAGCTACCTGTATTCCTGAACCGTTCTGAATGTTCAAATGCAAATGTTCTGCAGGAGGTCATATTTCTCCTATTCAACTTCCTAGTCATCTTGGCTTTTTCCCATCTATCTTCATAGAATATTTATGAAACAATCTATTTATAAGTTATATATCATTAGTTATCTCTAGAAGTGAAATACAGACTATGAAAATCAAGTTACCTATAAAAGATAACAAATTTGAGTCTATAAGTTCACCTGCGTGGTGTTGGGTGGTGTGTGTGTGTGTGTGTGTGTGATTGCTTTATAAACAGGGGCCAATACCTTTATTTTTTTTTTTTCCAAAATTCTCCATCACTTGAGAACTTGGGTTTCTCTGTAACAGGTCTGTTTTCCCTGGCCTGGTGTTATTGATTTCTAAGATTTCATTTCAAACAGTATAAAATAGGTCATCATTGTCTGGGACTTGTCTTTCACAATTCAGCCATTTCTGTTTCACAGGTATGCAGATTTAACAAATTGTCTTGGCCCCCTGCAGTTTCCAATTATTACAGTTTACATGATTTAAATTAAACTGTGGGCCTCAGCCAGCCCTAGGGAGAGAGAGGGTATAGGATTCCTTCTCTGACATTCTGAGACCAGGGAAGTGTGGGTCCCAACCCAGCACAGCTCCAGACAGGGAACAAATCATCACAGCAGAAGAAGGTTGCCTCAGTCCCAGGAGGAAATCCCTTGCAATCTGCCACTAGTCCATTAACAAGATGAAATCTGTGGAAGAGTTTCTCTGTTTTATATCTGAATGGACTGTAGACTCATGATAGCAGTCCTGATACAAAGCAATTTTAAGGCAGGAAATTAAAACTGCTAATGGGGAAACAGTGGAAACAGTGTCAGACTTTATTTTTTTGGGCTCCAAAATCACTGTAGATGCTGATTGCAGCCATGAAATTAAAAGACGCTTACTCTTTGGAAAGAAAGTTATGACCAGCCTAGATAGCATATTAAAAAATATAGACATTACTTTGCCTACCAAGGTCCATTTAGTCAAGGCTATGGTTTATCCCGTGGTCATGTATGGATGTGAGAGTTGGACTGTGAAGAAAGCTGACTGCCGAAGAGTTGATGCTTTTGAACTGTGGTGTTGGAGAAGACTCTTGAGAGTCCCTTGGACTGCAAGGAGATCCAACCAGTCCATTCTAAAGTAGACCAATCCAGGGTGTTCTCCTGATGCTAGAAGGACTGATGCTAAAGCTGAAACTGCAATACTTTGGCCACCTCATGCGACGAGTTGACTCACTGGAAAAGACTCTGATGCTGGGAAGGATTGGGGGTGGGAGGAGACGGGGACGACAGAGAATGAGATGGCTGGATTGCATCACTGACTCGATGGACATGAGTTTGAGTGTACTCCGGGAGTTGGTGATGGACAGGGAGGCCTGGCGTGCTGTGATTCATGGGTTCTCAAAGAGTCGGACATGACTGAGCGACTGAACTGAACTGAACTGAAAGCCAGATTGCAAAGAAACAAAGCAACACTCTTCAGAAGAATAAATTTAGAGTCTCACAAATTAACAATCACAATATCTTTACTAATGTAAGAACTAAGAAAACAATATCAAACAGACCATCAAAGTAAGCAGAGTGGGAATACAATGTTGAAACTTGGTAGGGTAAATAATGGGGAAAGACAAATTATATATATGGCTCTTCTTTCTATCGGATTTCCCAGGCAAGAATACCAGAGTGGGTTGTCATGCCCTGCTCTGGGGGATCTTCCCAACTCAGGAATTGAACCTGCATCTCTTATTTCTTCTGCATTGACATTTTATATATATATAAATGCATTTGTGTATATGTATATAATATGGGCTTCCCTGGTGGCTTAGTCAGTAAAGAATCCACCTGCAATGCTGGAGACGAGGGTTCGATCCCTGGATTGTTGGGATGATGCTCTGGAAAAGGAAATGGCAACTCACTCCAGTATTCCTGACTGGAGAATTCCATGGACAGTGGAACCTGGAGGGCTGCAGTCCACGGGGTTGCCAGAGTCAGACAGAACTTAGTGATTAAACCAATTATATATATATATATATATATATACATATATATTTATTTTGATTGAATGAAATTGAAATATGACTAGGGAAAATAATGTCTGCTTTGGAAAAGATAGAGTATATGTTTTATTTCCTGGAAAAACAACTTAAAATTGAGCTGCAAAACAGCTTAAATTAATATCCCAGTGTTTAAATAGGATGTCAACGCAAAGAAGAAACCATAGCCAAGTGCACAGAAAACATTGTTATAAGGTGAAGTAAAGTAAAAGAAGGATGAGGTATATTTATATGATTTTCCCTTATCTTTTGTATCTTAGGCACAACTGATGTGGTGGGAGTGAAGGAATGTTTTATTATTAGTTGAACAACTGATGTAAAATATCATAAAAATAAGATGGGTACCATCTAAGGATAAAATATCCTTGGTATGCTGTGGTATGTTTTATACTGAGGGAATGGCTCATGCTGGAATTGTTCCCTGCTTCTTAGAGAAAAGACAGTCAACATGATTGGCTCTTCAGAAGCATAATTATTATTATAATATAATTAATTCATAAGTAATCCTGAGACAATGTGTAAGTATTGACTAACAAAGTAAAACCACAAGAAAGTCATGCCTCAGACTGACTTTTTAGTGTATAGATAAATTGTCTTAACTTGTGTTCCCCCCAAATCAGAGCTCAATACAAAAACTTAGGGTCAAAAGTTTTACACTCACTTATTGGAGTTATGGTTTTTTCAGTGGTCATGTATGGATGTGACAGTTGGACTGTGAAGAAAACTGATTGCCGAAGAATTGATGCTTTTGAACTGTGGTGCTGGAGAAGACTCTTGAGAGTCCCTTGGACTGCAAGGAGATCCAAGCAGTTCATTCTAAAGGAGATCAATCCTGGGTGTTCATTGGAAGGACTGATGCTAAAGCTGAAATTCCAAAACTTTGGCCACCTCATGCGACGGGTTGACTCACTGGAAAAGACTCTGATGCTGGGAGTGATTGGGGGTGGGAAGAGAAGGGGACAACAGAGAATGAGATGGCTGGATGGCATCACCGACTCGATGGACATGAGTTTGAATGAACTCCGGGAGTTGGTGATGGACAGGGAGGCCTGGCGTGCTGTGATTCATGGGGTCGCGGAGAGTCGGACCGACTGAGCGAATGAACTGAACTGAACTGATTAGAGTTACAAGCTTCCTGATGGCAGGGACTTATCTGGTAGGTGGTTCTAGGTCTTGTCCCTCTGCTGGGCAGAGCTATGCTTAGGAAAACTTCAAACAGCCTCTCTGCTAATGGGTGGGGCTGTTTCCACTCTGTTGGTTGTTTGGCCTGAGGCATCCCAGCACTGGAAACTACAGATAGTTAAGCAGAGTAAATGGCAACCTCTGGGAGGGCTCACACAAAGGAGTAATTCCCAAAACTGCTGCTCCCAGTGTCTTTGTCCCCATGGTGAACCACAGCCACACCATGCCTCTGCAAGAGACCCTCCAATATTAGCAGGTAGGCCTGGTTCAGTCTCTTAGGAGGTCACTGCTGTTTTCCCTTGGGTTCTGGTGTGCACGGGACATTGCGGATGCCTTCCAAGAGTGGCATTTCTGTTTCCTCCAGTCCCATGGATTTCCTGTTACCAAACTCCACTGACTTTCAAAGCCAAATTTTCTGGGGGCTCCTCCTCCCATTGTCAGACCACTAGACTGGGAAGACTGACATGAGGCTCAGGACTTTAGCTCCTGTGAATGGGCTTCTATGGAACAACTGCTCTCCAGTCTATTGTTGTCTGTCATGCCAGTACAGAATTTGATCTTATGATTGCACCGTTCCTACCATCTCGTTGTGGCTTCTTCATTATCTTTGGATGTATGTTTTTTTTCTTTTTGGTGGTGATGGATTTCAGTGCTTTTCTGTTGATGGTTGCTTAGCAGTTAGTTATGATTTTGGAGCTTACCTAAGGAGGGTTAAACCCATGTCCTTACTCTTCCATCTTGAACTTGAAATCTATACTTATCACATTAAATGCAAAATATAAACCCTTATATAGCACTCTGGATTTTATTTTGTAAAATACAACTCTCTGGAAAGGTCTTATAAAATAGTTTATATGAATCCTTATCAAATTGATCCAGATTCTACCATATACCATATCATTTAGCATGATTAAACAAAAGAAGTCTCTTTACTCAAAATGTATAAAAACGATAAAAATAATGAAAAGCAGAAATTTTTGTATAGTGAAGCAAGCTTCCATTGAAACTCAGTGCTTTCATTAGTCAATCACAATGAGTGGGATTTGCTTATTACAAAACCAACATATTGGGCTTCCCAGGTGGCTCAATGGGTAAAGAACTCACCTGCAGTGCAGGAGATGCAGGCAGATGCGATTTCAATCACCTGGTTTGGAAGTTCCCCTTGAGGAGAGCATGGCAACCCACTCTAGTATTCTTGCCTGGAGAATCCCATTGACAGAGGAGCCTGGCGAGCTGCAGTTCTTAGGGTCACACAGAGTAGGACATGCCTGAAGTGACTGAGCACGCACACAAGCACACAAACCAACATATTAACGTGTTAGCACTGTATTTTCTTTCATATTCCTTTGTAACATTTCTAGATTTATTGAAGCCATTCGAAACACCTGCGTTTTCTGTTTATTAAAATGCATACCTTCATTTAAGAGCCAGTTTAAATATCAATATCCCCTTAAATTAAGACTTTGGCTGATTCATGTTGATATATGGCAGAAACCAACACAATATTGTAAAGCAATTATCCTCCAATTAAAAATAAATAAATTTAAAAAATGTTTCTACCTACAAGTTTAAAAGTAAATAAGTTTTAGAGAATTTAATAACATTTAAGAGACATCATTATCCAACATTACCATCATCTTCATTCTCATAATTACTTCATATATTGCAGTTATTTCTGAATTTCTTATCTCTACTATTTATCAAGGACTTGCCTATCCAGTAGTTTATGTTGCTAAAGTTTTTACCTTTGTAGTCAAATCATGGCTGATAAATTAACACTTAGATATTAGTAGATTTTTGTTACTATATTAACCATAATATTTCATTTGGACCAAATAATTTTATATGGTTTATAGACTATATTCTCACAGAAACTGTCATGTCTGCTTCTTTTCATTCTGAAGCCTATAAATGATCAGATGGCTTTATATGGCATATTTTTAAAATAATATTTTCCTCTATCTAGATTAGAATCACAACCATAATGCAAAACTAACAGTCATCCTGTTAGGAATCATTTATGCGGTTTCATGAAATAAGTAATACTTTTGAGTTAGAATATGAAGAGTTTTATTTTGATACTGTTTTTATAGATATAATGTGAGGGAAATATCCCAGTATAAGGAGCAAAGAACCATGCAAATTCTATTCACAAAATATATTATAATTTAAAAACATTTTCTGATGTATCTTGTTACCTAATAAAACCATTGTTTGTCAGATACCCTGCTTTCAAATTAAAGTGAGATTTTGCTTCATGTCTCTTCTGATTGTTTTTCATTTAATACTATTGGAAACTTATAGCATTCCTAGAAAGATAAATTCAATAATAGACAAAATTGTTTCACCTAAAATGCTTACAAAATGAGAAAAAATTTCTCAAAGAACAGATACATATAGTTGGTATTTTTCTCCATGGAGATTTCTAAGCCTCATATTCAATGGCAAGTAATGAATTTTGTTGACTTCATACACTGTAGATTTATAGTTGTGTTGATGGTGGCTGAAGGATAACCTATTACCCAATAATTTTGTTCTCTCCAGAGGGAGTAAAAATCATTTTACAAGAATCCCTTCCTTATTTTATATATAAACAAAGAATTAAGTTCAGAGCTTGAAATCTGACTTTGTTTAATCTTTTCCTGTTTAAAACATTTTTTGAGATCTAGCAACTGTATTTCACCTGCTCTCAACCAGGATATGTTCTACATTATATCATATGTTGATGAATGAAGCAGGAGACATTACAGCTCTAAATCCTCAAGTGTTTCAGTATGAGGGACAAGAAAGAGGAAAAAAAATCTTGCTTTATATAAGATTTCAGTGTTTCCACATATTGTGCTTTCACTTGAAATGTAATTGAGTTCCAGGAGGGATTTGGCACACTTTCAGAAGTAATAAAAATCATTAATGAACTTCACAATTAAGGAATGCTATTTATTGAAAAACCTGTTTCCTGCCGAGCTGCTGAAGAACACAAACGCTTGTTTGGAAGATATGTCTGCCATGTGGTACTTCATTTTTGGATTTGAGAGTACACAGAAGAATAGGATAGAGAACACTTATGTAGGCAAAGTGGAACAAAAGAAGATCACATTGTTTCTAGTGAGTATTAATGCCCCACATATTGTCAACTTGAAATAGTTCCATATTTAAGAGTTATTTTTAATGAACTGTTGCTATTAGCTCAATCACAAGCTTCACATTTTAAGAGATATTAGTCAATAAAATTCTCATCATTCCAAGTTCAATTCAGTTCAGTCACTCAGTTGTGTCCAACTCTTTGCAACCCCATGGACTGCAGCACGCCAGGCTTTCATGTCCATCACCAAGTGCCGAAGCTTGCCCAAACTCATGTCCATTGAGTCAGTGATGCCATCCAACCATTTCATCCTCTGTTGTCCCCTTCTCCTCCTGCCTTCAATCTTTCCCAGCATCAGGGTCTTTTCCAATGACCCTGTTCTTTGTGTTCGTTGTGTCAGGTGGCCGAAGTATTTGAGTTTCAGCTTCAGCATCAGTCATTCCTACTTAAGACTGATTTCCTTTAGAATGAACTGATTGGATCTCCTTGCAGTCCAAGGGACTCTCAAGAGTTTACTCCAACACCACAGTTCAAAAGCACCAATTCTTTGGCACTCAGATTTCCTTATAGAAATTTTCTCAGCCTTCACTGCCTGTATAGGTCCAAATGCGCTGATTTACCTGTAAGATGTTCAGGGTAATAATAAACTACCACTTCTGCTTCCATGCCTGGTCAATAATTTTGTGTAGTCTACAGTAAAAGAATCCCAGCACTTTTACCTCAGAATCAAGACAAATTTAAAGGAAATTAATATGGCCAGCATAATACTGTAGTTGTTTCATCATTAACTCATGTCCAACTCTTCGAGACCCTGTGGACTGTAGCCCACCAGGCTCTTCTGTCCATGGGATTTTTCCAGGCAAGAATACTGGAAGTGGGTTGCCATTTCCTCCTCCAGGGAACCTTCTGGATTTAAGGATTGATCCCACGTCTCTTGCACTGGCAAGTGATTCTTAATTGCTGAGCCTCTGGGGAAGCATAACAAAATGTAGTTGATCTTATCAAGCCCCGACTTCTCAAATCCTCAATTAAACCCCATCTCACCACATCATATAGCCTAGTTTATGCTTTGTAATGGTTACAGGTGAAATGAATGGCATCAGTTTCTGCTCATATCAACTATTTTGAAAGCATAGATCCCACCAAGCAACCCTCCTCCAGGTTTGAAGTGAAACAAATCAATATTTCGGCCAAAATGATAGGTTCCACTATGTTTCATTCAGCCTTCTCCTTTATTATCTGCCACCTAAAATCCAAGAAGTTCTGTTAACCTGCTCTCTCCTTATTGATTGGTGGCTTAGACAGTGAAGTGTCTGCCTATAATGTGGGAGCCCCAGGTTCAATCCCTGGGTCAGGAATTTCTCCTGGAGAAAGAAATGGCTACCCACTCCAGTATTCTTGCCTGGAAAATCCCACAGGCAGAGGAGCCTGTTAGGCTACAGCCCATGGGGTCACAAAAGAGTCAGACATGACTGAGCGACTTCACTTTCTTTCTTTCCTTTAGGGGAACAAGTCTTATTTACCTTTCTATACTAAGACCTGCATCTGCACCTCTATTGTAAACAAATATACCTTCTGGCTGATTTTTCACTGAACCCATTTTGCTACTCCTTTGGCCATCTAATGTGAAAAACTGACTCATTGGAAAAGATCCTGATGCTGGGCAAGATTGAAGGCAGGAGGAGAAGGGGATGACAGAAAATGAGATGGTTGAATGGCATCACTGACTCGATGTATATCATTTTAAGCAAGCTCCAGGAGTTGGTGATGGACATGGAGACCTGGTGTTCTACAGTCCATGGGGTCGCAAAGAGCATGGAATTGCTCACAACTGAGCAACTGAAATGAACTGAACTGAATCTTAAATTATAATGATGAGTTCATTTATTTTTAAGTAAACTAGATATGTTAAATTTACCTTTTGTTTTCATGAATCAAGGTTAATCTGTGGAAATTTAAATAGAATTGGAGTACATACCTCTTGAAAAAAAATAGCTCAAAGATAAGCAAATGAGAGATATCAGGGTTGCAAACACTTTAGCCCCAGGTTTTACATTTCTGGATTCAAAGCAACTGCTTCCAATCTCATCATAGCCCTGCTATAAGGAAGGGGAAGCAGAGGGAAATCAAAAGTTTCATTTCTGCTCACATTGGTAAAACCAAAATATGGACATATGGGTTTGCCAAAGAATACAGAATATGGTTTTTCTAGCTGAGCAGCCATATGGACAGCTAAATCTTAGCGGGTATCTAAAACTAAATAGAAGAAGGGAGTGATGAATATTTGTACAGTTTTGTGTGTCTGTGTGTGCACGTGAGAGAGCACCACATCTTGTTTCCCCTGGAAATTTCTCATTTTCACTCGCTACAAAATATAGAAATACTCTCCAGTTCAGTTCAGTTCAGTCGCTCAGTCGTGTCCGACTCTTTGCGACCCCATGAATCACAGCACGCCAGGCCTCCCTGTCCATCACCAATTCCTGGAGTTCACTCAAACTCATGTCCATCGAGTCGGTGATGCCATCCAGACTTCTCATTCTCTGTCGTCCCCTTCTCCTCCTGCCCGCGATCCCTCCCAGCATCAGAGTCTTTTCCAGTGAAGATGCTGATTTCAGCCATGAAATTAAAAGACGCTTACTCCTTGGAAGGAAAGTTATGACCAACCTAGATAGCATATTAAAGGGCAGAGACATAACTTTGCCAACAAAGGTCCATCTAGTCAAGGCTAAGGTTTTTCCAGTGGTCATGTGTGGATGTGAGAGTTGGACTGTGAAGAAAGCTGATCGCCAAAGAATTGATGCTTTTGAACTGTGGTGTTGGGGGAGACTGTTGCGAGTCCCTTGGACTGGAAGGAGGTCCAACCAGTCCATTCTAAAGGAGATCAGAAATACTCTCCACTTATTCATAAATCAATGCTGTTGGCTAAGATCTCAAATCACTTTTGTTAGATCTCGAATTTTTCTATATAGGATATCTGCATTATGCTGATAAGAGTGTTAGTAACTCAGTCATGTCCAATTTTTTGCAACCCCATGGACTATAGCCAGCCAACCTCCTCTGTCCATGGAATTCTCCAGGCAAGAATACAGGAGTAGGTAGCCATTCCCTCTCCAGAGAATCTACCTTACCCAGGGATTGAATTTCAGTCTCCTGTGTCTCCTGGATTGTAGGACGATTCTTTACCACTGAGCCACTAGGTATACCCCAAAGGTGACAAATTTTCATGTTTAATCTTTTTTAACTTCTTAAATATTTGACATGAATCACATGCTTTTACTTATTAAATTGCTTTTTTTCTGAATTTATATTATAATCTCCCTTTCATGGAAGAGAACCTCTGTTACCTGTTCTCAAGTTATACATCTGAACATTATGAACTTTAGATGGCAATCAATCTCTCAATCTTCTCCACAAATAGCTTTGCATAAATAATAGCATTATATGGGATATACCCTCAATACAAACAACTTATATAAATAAGTATATAGTTGTTGACAATAAAATAACTTCCAGCATTGAACAACCTTGTGTACACTATAGACATTTTAACTTGAAAATCTAAAATCCTGAAACCTAATTACTGCAGTTGATTATTCAAATGTCTAATTCAAGGGCCTCTTGATTTATAAGAACAAAAGTGGAATGAAGCAAATGTCTCATGTAGGGCTTATTTTCTGAACTGGTTGCAGAGCTCAGTTAGATTTTTTAGAGGTTTCTTTTTTTTTTTTGCCCCTTTACCCAGAAGTGATAAACAGATTCAACAGATTAGATCTGATACACAGAGTGCCTGAAGAGCTACAGACAGAGGTTTGTGATATTGTAGAGGAGGCAGTGATCAATACCATCCCCAAGAAAAGAAATGCAAAAGGACAAAATAGTTGTCTGAGGAGGCATTGGAAATAGTTATGAAAAGAGGAGAAGCAAAAGGCAAAGGAGAAAAGGAAAGATACACCCATTTCAATGCAGAGTTCCAAAGAATAGCAAAGAGAGATAAGAAAGCCTTCCTCAGTGATCAATGCAAAGGAATAGGGGAAAACAATAGGATGGGAAAGACTAGAGATCTCTTCAAGAAAATTAGAGAATTCAAGGGAAGATTTCATGGAAAGACAGGCACAATAAAGGGTGGAAATGATATGGAACTAAGAGAAACAGAAAATATTAAGAAAAGATGGCAAGAATACACAGAAGAACTAAACCAAAAAGACTTTCATGACCCTAATAACCATGATGATGTGATCACTCAACTAGAGCCAATATCCTGGGATGCAAGTCAAGTGGGCCTTAAGAAGCATCACTATGAACAAAGCTAGTGGAGGTGATGGAATTCCAGTGGAGCTATTTCAAATCTTAAAAGATGGTGCTGTGAAAGTGCTGTACTCAAACATGACAACAAATTTGGAAAACTCAGCAGTGGTCATAGGACTGGAAAAGGTCAGTTTTCATCCCAATCCTTAAGAAAGACAATGCCAAAGAATTTTCAAATTGCTGCACAATTGTATGCAGCTCACATGCTAGCAAAGTAATGCTCAAAATTCTCCAAGCCAGGCTTCAACAATACATGAACCATGAACTTCCAGATTTTCAACCTGGTTTTAGAAAAGGCAGAAAATCAGAGATCAAATTGCCAACATCTGTTGGATCTTGAATAAGCAGGAGGGTTCCAGAAAAACATTTACTTCAGCATTATTGACTATGCCAAAGCATTTGACTGTGGATCACAATAAAATGTGGAAAATTCTGAAAGAGATGGGAATACCAGACCACCTGACCTGCCTCTTGAGAAATCTGTATTCTGGTAAAGAAGCAACAGTTAGAACTGGTCATGGAACAATAGATTGGTTCCAAATAAGAAAATGAGTATGTCAAGGCTGTATATTGTTACCCTGTTTATTTAACTTATGTGAAGCATACACCATGAGAAATGCTGGGCTGGATGAAGCACAAGCTGGAACCAAGACTGCTGGTAGAAATATCAATAACCTCAGATATGCAATGACACCACGCTTATGGCAGAAAGTGAAGAAGAACTAAAGAGCCTCTTGATGAAAGTGAAAGAGAAGAGTGAAAAAGTTGCCTTAAAGCTCAACATTCAGAAAACTAAGACCATGGCATTTGGTTCCATCACTTCATGGCAAATAGAGGGGGAATCAGTGGCAGACTATTTTTTGGGGCTCCAAAATCACTGCAGATGGTGACTGCAGCCATGAAATTAAAAGATGCTTACTCATTGAAATGAGAGTTATGATCAATCTAGAAAGTATATTAAAAAGCAGAGACATTACTTTGCCAACAAATGTCTATCTAGTCAAGGCTATGATTTTTCCAGTAGTCATGTATGGATGTGAGAATTGGACGACAAATAAAGCTGAGTGCTGAAGAATTGATACTTTAGAACTCTGGTGTTGGAGAAGACTTTTGAGAGTCTTCTGCAAGGAGATCCAACAAGTCCCTCCTAAAGGAGACAGGTCCTGAATATTCATTGGAAGGACTGATGTTGAAGCCGAATCTCCAATACTTTGGCCACCTGGTGAGAGTAGCTGACTCATTTGAAAGACCCTGATGCTGGGAAAGATGGAAGGTGGGAGAAGAAGGGGACGACAGAGGGTGAGATGGTTGGATGGCATCACTGACTCAATGGACATGAGTTTGAGTAAATTTCAGGAGTTGGTGATGGACAGGGAGGCCTGACATGCTGCAGTCCATGGGTTTGCAAAGAGTTGCACACGACTGAGTGACCGAACTGAACTGAAGTGAACAAAGCCTTTGACTTTGTGGATCACAACAAACTGTGAAAAATACTTAAAGAGATGTGAGCACCAGTCCACATGACCTGCCTCCTGAGAAATCTCTATGCAGGTCAAGAAACAACAGTTAGAACTGGACATGGAACAACAGACTGGTTCCAAATCGCAAAAGGAGTATATCAAGGCTGTATATTTTCACCCTGCTTATTCAACTTATATGCAGAGTTCATTATACGAAGTGCTAGACTGGATGAAGAACAAGCTGGAACTAATGTTGCCAGGAGAAATATCAATAGCCTTAAATATGCATATGATACCACCCTTATGGAAGAAAGCATAGAGGAACTAAAGAGCCTCTTGATGGAAGTGAAAGAGGAGAGTGAAAAAATTAGCTTAAAACTCAACATTCAGAAAAGTAAGATCATAGCATCTGGTCCTATCACTTCATGGCAAATAAATGGGGAAAGAATGGAAACAGTGACAGACTTTATTTCTTGGGGCTCCAAAATCACTGTAGATGGTGACTGCAGTCTTAAAATTAAAAGATGCTTGCTCCTTGGAAGAAAAACTATGACCAACCTAGACAGCATATTAAAAAGAAGAGACATTTCTTTGCCAACAAAGGTCCATCTAGTCAAAGCTATGGTTTTTCCAGTAGTCATGTATGGGTGTGAGATTTGGACTATAAAGAAAGTTGAGCACTGAAGAATTGATGCTTTTGAACTGTGGTATTGGAGAAAACTCCTGAGAGTCCCTTGGACTGGAAGGAGATCAAACCAGTCCATCCTAAAAGAAATCAGTCCTGAATAGTCATTTGAATGACTGATGCTGAAGCTGAAAATCCACACTTTGGCCACCTGATGCAAAGAACTGTCTCATTTGAAAAGACCCTGATGCTGGGAAAGATTGAAGATGGGAGGAGAAGGGAACAACAGAGGATGAGATGGTTGGATGGCATCAATTACTCGATGGGCATGATTTTGAGCAAGCTCCAGATGTTGGTGATGAACAGGGAAGCCTGGCATGCTGCAGTGCGTGGGCTAACAGAGTTGGACACGACTGAGTGACTGAACTGAACTGAACTCCTGTGGGTCTTACTGCCATTGTGGACTGTGGAAATAACCACTGGAGGGGGAAAAAATGTAGCTACAGATCAGGGCTACAATATTTATTGACAATCATTGCTATCTGAAATATAACTTCTCTGTCGATATAAGCTTGTTCAAGTTTTGGTGGGAATTGAAAGTTGTTGGTGATGCAGGGGAACTGAATATATGACCCCAGAATGTGTCAGTTTTGCATTTGGATTATTTTGATCTGGAGACAGAAAGGTCCCAGCCGACTCAGGAAGAGCTCTTCATTTCCACCTAACTGTCTAAAAGAATTTGGATAGAGGTCCTATAACACAAGGGTTTCCTGGGTGGCTCAGCAGTTAAGAATCCACCTGCAATGCAGGAGACATGGGTGTGATCCCTGGGTATGGAAGATCTCCTGGACAAGGACATGGAAACCCACTCCAGTATTCTTGCCTAGAGAATCTCAAAGAGAGATCCTGGGGACACAAAGAATCAAACATGACTGAAATGAATGAGCACACACACCTGTACCAGGAAGACAGCTATTACCACACTTAACTTTTCTTATATCAGAAAGACTTATCTGTATTGCATTGCAAATATTTGCTCTTCTCATCTTCCTGTGAATTGTCTTCCTTCCCCTTTAAGTAAAGTCCCAGGTCCATACTCTATTCTCCTTAGCTCAGAATAGTTCAATTAGCTGACTGTTGTAGAGTCTCATATTTTTATGGGACTCCCATATATACAATCTTTGTGTTTCTCTTGCCCTATATCAATGTAATTATTAGATAAGCAAAAAACCTTCAAGTGAAGAAGTGAACATTTTCCTACCCCTAGGGTCACTATGGGAACTACATTGAATAAATTATTGCCCAAAATCTCTTGTTTCTTACTTATATTCACCACTTCTCATTTCTTCTTTACTTCCTGTTCTGCTGTGCTGCCCTGTGCTGTGCTCAGTCATATCTGACTCCTTGAAACACTTTGGACTGTAGTCCACCAGACTCCTCTGTCCATGGGATTATCCAGGTAGCCATTCTCTTCGCCAGGGGATCTTCCTGACCAAGGTTCAAACCCAGGGCTTTTGCATTGCAGGCATATTCTTTACCATCTGAACCACCAGGGAAACCCATCTATGTTTTTAGTATTGAATATTCTCTCTTTCTTTCTACCCCACTATCTCTCTGTATTTGTTTTTACAGTCAGTAGAACCTGAAGTAAAGACATCAACAGATTGATTCAGGCATGTCTTGTCACACTGCTGGTTTCCTACCTCTGACTTTTTGAAAATCTAGTTTCCCATTTCACTAGGATACTCTGAGGATAAAATTAAATTGTGCATGTTCAACACAGCTCAGACTCCTCCTAAAGTAAGTATGGTATAATGATAATGCACATAGTTTGTAGTTATAATGGACAGCAATTATGTGTTGACATCGAGTTCCTTCATGAATATTTCAAATATCCCAATCATTACGCTTTTTATTAAAACTTCAAGATTAAATTAGCTTTTAAAACTTTATTTTATTATTTTATTATCCAACACAGTTATATAAAAATTGTAGAATTAATACTACTAAAATAAGCATCAGCCAGACAGAAAAAAAATATTTGACTCTCGCTTTTAAACAAGTTATAATTTGGTGATGAATGGACTTTATACATAAACACACGCATATACACATACATGACCAAATAACATTATAATAAGCACAAGTATAGGACTTAAATAATTTTTGAAAATGACAAGAAAAGACGTTAAGTAACAAATGAAAAATTAGTTGAAGAGGCTTTTGAAGAAATGACTCTCAATGCTATTCCCATCTAGAGACTTAGACTTTATGCTCATTAAGATTCTACTCACCCAGAAAGAAATGCTTAGAAACTGACATAAAGCATACCTTCAACAGAGTTGGTGCACTTTGTTTATTTATTATCTCTTACTATTGCGAACAGGATTAAAGATTTTGGGGTAGCTATATTAGCTTCCATGGGGATTAGATGAATGTTCTCTTGCTGTTTTTGTCCATTTTATTGAAAGTTCCCAAAGGGAAGTGTTGATTAGAGGTTTGCAATATACAATTAAATTTAAAAGTAAGCTGCCTAAATCTTCCATAGTATTCCCTTCGCTTAAACTAATTGAGGGGAAAAATCAGTGAGATTATTTGAAGCTAATTTTCTTGACAATTGTTCTGATATTGTATGCACCACAAATAATCCAACTTGGTAGTGTTTAATTATTAACCTTTTATTTGAGTGTGAGTTGTGAATATGAGGACTCATTTCTTGAGTAGTGCTGCTGCTGCTGCTGCTAAGTCACTTCAGTCGTGTCTGACTCTGTGTGACCCCATAGATGGCAGCCCACCAGGCTCCCCCATCCCTGGGATTCTCCAGACAAGAACACTGGAGTTGGTTGCCATTTCCTTCTCCAATGTGTGAAAGTGAAAAGTGAAAGTGAAGTCACTCGGTCATGTCTGACTCGTAGCGACCCCATGGACTGCAGCCTACCAGGCTCCTCCGTCCATGGGATTTTCTAGGCAAGAGTACTGGAGTGGCTTGCCAGTGCTAGTCAGTTCAAAATAGAAATGTCAATTTAAGTTCCTACTTTGTTCCAAGCTCTTTTAATAGATTACAGAGAGTAAAAAGATAAATAAAAACATCTGGATTGATTCGAAGATATGAGTATACCACACATCTTTAAATATAATCATTTCCATGGTCAGTGAAGAATGAATGGCCATAGAAATTTTGGACAATCTCCAAGATGTAGAAATATGTGAACCAAAAAGCAAATTCTTTTATGATACTGTATTAATTTTTAGTTTCAGACAGTAGAGCAGCAAATAAAACTAGCAGAGTTCAAATTTAGCATCCAAATTATGAAACAGGTGTCTGATATGTGTGACTCACTTATATAAAATTGATTGAAGTTCAGGTTAAAGAATTGTCACAATTTCCAGTTTGAAGGGATCTTGAAAATCATGAGGAACTAAGTCTAGTTCTACTATAAGTATAGAATTGTAGAAATAAGTTTTGGAGCCAATCTTCCAAGGTTAAAACCCTTGCTCAAACTCATATTTTGACCTGAAATAAACTCATTTTTTTCACCTTTGCACTTCTAAAATGAAGTCTCTTCCTCAAAAATATGTTTATTTGTTAATTTAATACATACAAAAAGTCAATGGCTGTGACTCACATATACTAAATATGCAATACAACTCAAATGTCATGAAAATTATAAGGATTGTTTCCTTTATTACCTGGCATAGAAAAAAAGCTTTTCTTATGGAAAAAACAGATTGTCAATATTTTAGGCTTTGTTGGCCATGTGATTTCTCTCCTAACTGCTCAGACCTGCCACTCAGTGAAAGTGACCACAGAAAATATACAAATGAAGAAGGGTAACTGTTTTATTAAAAACTTTATTTATGAACACTGAAATTGACATTTTACATATTTCATGTTATCCCAAAATAGTATTCTTCAAATTATATGAGTAATATAATTTCATTATATTATATTTGCATTATTCTTTCATTATAATCTTCAAATATATTTCAGTCACTTTAAAATGGAGAAAAGAAAATCATACCCATATTGTTGGTTGCACAAAAGTAGAGAGAAGGCTACTTTTGGTCCATGGACTCTAGTTCTCAGATTCTTGTATTATCTCAGGCAAGACTAATGTAACTTGGCTTGTTGGCCTTGTATATACAATGGGGATTGCAGGGTCTCCTTACCTGATGCAAAGATGTTATATCATGCTAATGGAGTAATGCTGTAATGTTTGTCAATGCTAAACAATTGATGACATTTATTTGATGCAGTTGTAATATTGCAGAATATAATCATAAAGTTTTATATTAAACTCTATCTCTATTTTTTCTCATTTTAAGCAGTTATTACACCTGTAATCTTGCCTGGAGAATCCCATGGACTGAGAAGCCTGGTAGACTACAGTCCACGGGGTCGCAAAGAGTCGGACACGACTGAGCGACAGAACGGAACGGAACGGAACACCTGTAATTAGCAGAACAGTGTTTTTCTTACTGGACTGAATATAAGTTTCAAAAGGCAGGAAGTCTGACTATTCTATCTACACTGATCACAGTATTTACTGGTATAGAGTAGGTTGTCAGACTTCCCTGGTGGCTCAGACAGTAAAGCGTCTACCTACAATGTGGGAGACCCAGGTTAAATCCCTGGGTTGACAAGATCCTCTGGAGAAGGAAATGGCAACCCACTCCAGTACTGTTGCCTGGAAAATCCTGTGGATGGAGAAGCCTGGTAGTCTATAGTCCATGGGGTCACAAACATTAATTGAATAAATGAATGAAACAACAGAAATAAAATTAAGCATATTCTATTATTTAGCCTTATCTCTTGTACTTTCTGAGGGTTTAAACTTAACTGGATTGAAATAAGTGAGAATTTGGATTACAAGATGGTAGACTATTGCTGAAACAATCATTATTGTTCCTTTCTAAATCATATATTATGCCTCAGTTGGCTGTGACCTTGAGTATGTAACTCTATTATAGCTTGCTTAGAAGCCCACTAACTAGTTTCACCTTCCTTTTAGCCATTCTCAGCCATTTCTAATTATTATTTTAATTTTTGATCAAGCTTACTGTTAAATAACAGTAAATACTCTCAAGTACTGACTTTTTTGATCTATTTTAAAAATGAAAATGATCATATAAATGTTTCTGTGAAATCCGACAGGTTATATGTTAAACAAATCCCTCTTTCCATGGGATTCCAGGCAAAAATACTAGAGTGGGTTGCCATGACCTCCTCCAGGGGATCTTCCCAACCCAGAGATTGAACCTGTGTCTCTTATGTCTTCTGTATTGGGAGGCAGGTTCCTTACCACTGTAGCCACCTGGGAAGCCCATTGTGGAAAGACTCTCTCTTAGTAAATCACCCATGTTGCTGAAGCCTCAGGTAACAACCAGAGCAATGATCAGCTCCAAAATATGTAAAATAAGATTCCACACTTTTTCTTAGATGAGACTAAGAGAGAGAAGTTTCATTTGTCATCCACAGAATCATCAGGTATTTCCCCATAGATTCACAGCAGGAAGGTGATTTGGAGCTTCCACCAATGTATTCCCCAGAGCTGCTTGTAGAAATAGTAAAGAGCTTTGAGGGTGTGAGATCACTTCCCACATCTTTTTAACATCCCTGCTTTTCCCACTGGATTCATCATTCTTATCTAAGTAGGAAGGAAGATACTCATTTTCCATGCTTTTACTCTACCACAGTGTCCTCAAGGGTGTAATATGTGGGAATATGGGCTCTAGAGTGCCTTTAAATTTTCTAGCAAGTGCAATCAGCACACCCTCTGGAAGGCATACCATACTTTGCTACACCAGAGGTTGGGCATTTGTCATCTTGCCATTTGCTTAATATGCTAAGCAGTACAATGTAATTCTTTTTATGTCATTTGTTATTCTTGGGTAACATATTTAGAATGTTTTGCCTTCAGTTGAAAGCCAATGTCATACTTAAATGCTGGATTCTGTACATATAAACTGGGACTAAATTACTATTCAATCAAAATACCAATTTCTAGACTTGCAGTTTAATGTCAGTGTTATACCCACAGGTATTGTATCACTACAAAAGCACTCATGAATACATTTAAATCAGTCATAGGTCAAGGGTTGTCCTCGGATAAAGTTATAACTGTATGATATTAGTATGAAAGGATAAAACCGGTGACCAATAAAGTCACGATATTTATAAGGAGCATGAAATGATTTTTCCTTTTGTTTTAAAGAGTTCACATTCAATGAAACTCTTTAAACAATATGCACTTTAATTTTAAAATTAATCTATATGAATAATTTCAAATACATGATTTAGTTTATCATTTGAAATTATACTAATGCTTCAGCTAAATGGTGTGGTTAAAATTAACTAAATGTCTTTATCCCAAACTCATACCAAGAAAGAGTATATTTTCAGTAGCATAGATTTATTTGAATATTCTGTCATTCAAGAGTAGTTGCTGGCCTTCGTAATCGTTATACACGGGATCATTCTCCAGTGTGCCTTTGTGTTCATATGTTTTCTCTTGTTTGGAATTCTTTACTAGTTCTAATTGCTATCTGTCTTTATCTCTTTTTTTCTCCCTGAAACACACTCACACACATGCACACACACTTTACTGCTGTCAACTCTTTGTCATTTTTTTCTAGTTTGCAGATTTCACCATTTATCTGACAACAAAAATCCATTGTTGAAAAGCAATAGTGAGAAGAAAGAAAAGTAATGTTTGTTATCACACCATAATTTGATTTCTTTATGGCTTTGATGCTGAAAGTGCCTTATGATTATCAGTAGGACTAATAATTATCACCATAATTATGGCTGTGTATGAGGAAAGCTGAGGTGATTGACAGAATAAGATTCAGTTCAGTTCAGTTCAGTCGCTCAGTCGTGTCCAACTCTTTGGGACCCCATGAATCACAGCACACCAGGCCTCCCTGTCCATCACCAACTCCAGGAGTTGACTCAAACTCATGTCCATTGAGTCGGTGATGCCATCAAACCATGTCATCCTCTGTCATCCCCTTCTCCTCCTGCCTTCAATCTTTCCCACTATCAGGATCTTTTAAAATGTGTCAGTTCTTCACATCAAGTGGCCAAAGTATTAAGTTTCAGCTTCACCATCAGTCCTTCTGATGAATATTCAGGACTGATTTCCTCTAGGATGAACTGATATAGACAATAAAGCAGAAGTAGATATTTTTTCTGGAACTCTCTTGCTTTTTATATGATTCAACAGATGTTGGCAATTTGATCTCTGGTTCCCCTGCCTTTTCTAAATCCAACTTGAACATGTGGATGTTCACGGTTCATGTACTGTTTTAGTCTGGCTTGGAGAATTTTGAGCATTACTTTACTAGTGTGCGAGACAAGTGCAATTGTGCTGTAGTATGAACATTCTTTGGCATTTCCTTTCTTTGGGATTGGAATGAAATCAGACCTTTTTCAATCCTGTGGCCATGGCTGAGTCTTCCAAATTTTCTGACATATTGAGTGCAGCACTTTCACAGCATCATCTTTTAGGATTTCAAATAACTCAACTGGAATTCCATCACCTCCACTAGCTTTGTTCATAGTGATGCTTCTTAAGACCTACTTGACTTCACATTCCAGGATGTTGGAAACAGATAATTAAAAAAAGGTGCTGAAACCCACAGGAACTGGAGACTGACTCAGTTCTCTTCTTATATTCCTTTCTGGTGATAACACTTTCATTTAAAGTGTCAGAATTTGAGTACTTGTTATAATGATTTTACCAGCATGTTAGCCATACCTTACAAATTATCTTTTTTAAAATACAGAAATACAACAAAATTTAAATGAGTTGGTGGTAAGATTTAAGTGCCAAAAATGTTCTACTTTTGGGTCTAATTGTGCAGTTTGTCTCCCATTAAATAATTTTAACATATTTTACATGATTCAGCTAAAGAGGGAGTATAGACATCAATGTTAGCATACTTGAATTTATTTTCTATTTTTATTTGAAATAGTATAAATATTTTCATGTATGAAGCAATTTCATACGTTCATATCTGAAGCAAAATGATTTTTAAATGATGATGATCAGGTTGTTGAACACTGCTACTCTGACAGTAAACAAAATCCAAATCAATGTAAGGTTGTAATATATGTGTCTTTAAATTTTGGCCCCAGAGGCAAATGTCATTCCAGGTGACAAAGCAGATTGCAAGTATTAGCTGAGCTCCTCAGAACTATAATTAACTCATCAGATTGTTCAGTTGTTACTTCCTGTTATATTATGCAGTAGTAAGACACAATAGGTGATGCATGTAGAGATGATTACAGCATGCCTCTGGTGAAGTTGTAAGGCAGAAGTCAGAAGAAAAGATTGCTATTTCTTACCAGAATTGCAGTAATGTCTCCAGAATTCACTGTCTAGAGTATCTTCTTGCTATCATTATACAAATAACAAAAATAAGTTAATTTTGGTGTAATGCATGACATGCCTGACAACAAATTATAAAGTTTGAATTGTTTATCTTGAGTTGTAATCTCAGTTCTTATTTAACAAAATCTCTCCCTATGCCCATTATTATTAAAGAGCACATGTTGTATAAAAAAATTTCTCAGAGATCAAGTTTTGTTGGTCATCAAAATTACTTTTTTCTTTCTTTTACTTTGCTACATCTGAGGCTATAAGATAAAAAAAAGGGGGGCCTATCATTATTACTGAATATAACCCCCAATTGACCAGAAAATTCTTGAACAGAAGAAACCCCAAATGAAATAAAGTAAAAGAGTCTTCTTCAATTTTATTGCCAGCTGAGTAGAAAAAAAATAGGAAAGGTATATGAGATATAATACTATTCAAATAAAATTTCTATAAGGACATAGAGGAAAGAATATAATGATCTTACCTGAATCCTATCCAGAAAACTGGGTTTAACTTCACTAATCACAGAGCAAATTATCACTATATTTTTGAAGTCATGAAATGTGCCTCTTATGAAGGAAAGATATTAACATTGGGACATTTCCTTTATAGCTTTAATTGTACATTTAATCCGCCTTCCTGACTTTACTTAATGGTTCCAGATAACTTCATTCCAGTTAAGAAAATAGAAAGCAAAGTAATAAATAAACTATAATAAATAAACTATTTGTAACATCTGGAGAGTTTGCAATGCTTTCACAAATTCTATAGTAAAGAGATAGACTGATTTCAGCTCATAGCACCACAATAACATAAGAATTATTACCTGTCCATACAGAAAAGGCAAATTTTTAATATAATCATATTTCAAATGTATAAATATAGTTTTATCCTATATTTTTGTTAAAATAGGGCTACTTAAGATAATAATTTCATTAATCATTCAGTTAACTGAGTTCAGTTCAGTCGCTCAATCATGTACAACTTTTCATGACCCCATGAACCGCAACACGCCAGGCCTCCATGTCCATCACCAACTGCCAGAGTCTACCCAAACCCATGTCCATTGAGTCAGTGATGCCATCCAACCATCTCATCCATGGTTGTTCCCTTCTCCTGCTCTCAATCTTTCCCAGCATCAGGGTCTTTTCAAATGAATCAGCTCTTTGCATCAGGTAGGAAAAGTATAGGAGTTTCAGCTTCAGTTCTTCCAATGAACACACAGATTGATTTCCTTTAGGATGGACTGGTTGGATATCCTTGAGATTCAAGGGACTCTCAAAAGACTTCTCCAACACCACAGTTCAAAAGCATCAAATCTTCAGTGCCCAGCTTTCTTTATAGTCCAACTCTCACATCCATACGCGACCAATAGAAAAACCATAGCCTTGACTAGACGGACCTTTGTCGACAAAGTAACATCTCTGCTTTTTAATATGCTGATTAGGTTGGTCATAACTTTCCATCCAAGGAGTAAGCGTCTTTTAATTTCATGCTTGCAGTCACCATCTGTAGTGATTTTGGAGCCCCCCCAAAATAGTCAGCCACTGAATCCACTGTTTCCTCATCTATTTTCCATTAAGTGATGGGACCGGATGACATGATGTTAATTTTCTGAATATTGAACTTTAAGCCAAATTTTTCACTCTTCCTTTTCACTTTCATCAAGAGGCTCTTTAGTTCTTCTTCACTTTCTCCCTTAAGGGTGGTCTCATCTTCATATCTAAGGTTATTGATATTTCTCCCAGCAATCTTGAATCCAGCTTGTGCTTCCTCCAGCCCAGCGTTTATCATGATGTACTCTGCATATAAGTTAAATAAGCAGGGTAACAATATACAGCCTTGACGTACTCCTTTTCCTATTTGAGACAAGTCTGTTTCTTCATATCCAGTTCTAACTGTTGCTTCCTGACCTGCATACAGGTTTCTCAAGAGGCAGGTCAGGTGGTCTGGTTTTCCCATCTCCTTCAGGGTTTTCCACAGTTTATGGTGCTCCACACAGTCAAAGGCTTTGGCATAGTCAATAAAGCAGAAATAGATGCTTTTCTGGAAGTCTCTTGCTTTTTCCATCATCCAATGGATGTTGGCAATTTGATCTCTGATTCCTCTGCCTTTTCTAAAACCAGCTTGAACATCTGGAAGTTCACGGTTCACATATTGCTGAGGCCTGACTTGGAAAATTTTGAGCATGACTTTACTAGCATGTGAGATGAGTGCAACTCTGTGGTTGTTTGAGCATTCTTTGGCATTGCCTTTCTTTGGGATTGGAATGAAAACTGACCTTTTCCAGTTCTGTGGCCACTGCTGCGTTTTCCAGATTTTCTGACATATTGAGTGCAGCACTTTCACAACATCATCTTTCAGGATTTGAAATAGCTCAACTGGAATTCCATCACTTCCTCTAGATTTGTTCACAGTGATGCCTCCTAAGGCCTACTTGACATTCCAGGATGTCTGGCTGTAAGTGAGTGATCACACCATCATGATTATCTGGGTCATGAAGATCTTTTTTGTACAGTTCTTCTGTGTATTCTTGCCACCTCTTCTTAATATCTTCTGCTTCTGGTAGGTTCATACCATTTCTATCCTTTATTAAGCCCATCTTTGCATGAAATATTCCCTTAATATCTCTAATTTTCTTGAAGAGATCTCTTGTCTTTCCCATTCTGTTGTTTTCCTCTATTTCTTTGCATTGATCACTGAGAAAGGCTTTCTTGTTTCTCCTTGCTATTCTTTGGGACTCTGCATTCAAATGGGTTTATCTTATATATATCTATTGAATATATATATTCTAACAGGTATATGTATATCAAATATATATTAATATATATATCATTATAATGATATAAATATTTTGAGATTATAGGATATTCTTTTGAATAATTAAAACCTGATTTTATTGAAACAAACCATGCAAAACACTGTAAAAATTTGGAGTTATCCTATATTTAGTCAAAATAATAGATGTTGATGCAGGTGAGTATAATTATCATAGCCATAAACCATATTACTTATGTTCTTAGAACTCTGATTTTTGTATCATTATCTTTTTTTCCCCCTCATCACCAAAAATTGTTTTTCCAACATTCTTGCTCCTGGCTCCAAATTTATTCCAAATATCCAAATAAAACAAACAAACAACAACAACAACAAAAAAAAAAACAACAGAAAAAGGTGTCTGTCACTGAATCTATCACTAGTCTGTCTTAAGAGTTCTTTGAGATAATAAATAATATTGACAGAAATGATTATGAACTGAATTAAAATACAGATTAGTATTTCCAACACCTTGGAGACACAGGTAGATCTGGGGAAAATTAAAAGGCTGGTGATTTTTTTTTACTTGATTTACAATATTATAATAATTTCAGGTGTACACATAGTGTTTCAATATCTTTATAAATTATACCTCATTTAAAGTTACTCCAAAACAATGGCTATATTTCCCTGTGCTATACAATATACCCTTGTATGTATGTAAATACATCCTATTTATTTTATATATAGTAGTCTGTATCTCTAAATCCCATACCCCTATCTTGCCCCTCTGCCTACTGATAACTATGGTTTCCTTTGCTGTGCAAAACCTTTTAAGTTTAATTATGTCCTGCTTGCTTAATTTTGCTTTTATTTGTTTTGTTTAAGGGATAGATCCCAAACATTATTGCTATAATTTATGCCTGAATTCCTCTTATGCTTTCTTCTAGAGTTTTTTTTGTTTGTTTGTTTTCAGTTCTTACATTTAGGTCTTTAATACATTTTGACTTTATTTTTGTAGACTGTGTGAGAAAATATTCTAATCTTATTGTTTTACATGTAGCTGTCCAGTTTTCCCAGGACCACTTACTGAAGAGACAGTTTTTTCTCCATTGATTTTTCTTGGCTTCTTTGTCATATCTTAATTGAACTTAGGCGTGTGGATTTATTTCTGAGCTCTCCATTCTGTTCCATGATGTATGTGTCAGATTTTTTGCCAGAAATATTATGTTTTGATAACTGTAGCTTTGCAGTATAGTTTGAAATCAGGGAGCATGACACCTCAAGTTTTATTCTTCATGCTCAAGATATTTTGGATATTCAGGGTCTGTTGCAGATTATACATTTTTCAATCAGTTCAGTTCAGTCACTCAGTAATGTCTGACTCTTTGTGACCCCATGGACTGCAGCTTGCCAGGTCTCTCTGTCCATCACCAACACCTGGAGTTTACTCAGACTCATGTCCATTGAGTCGGTGATGCCATCCAATCATCTCATCCTCTGTCATTCCTTTCTCCTCCTGCCTTTAATCTTTCCCAGCATTAGGGTCTTTTCAAATAAGTCAGTTTTTCGCATCAGGTGGCCAAAATATTGGAGTTTCAACTTCATTATCAGTCCTTCCAATGTATATTCAGGACTGAAGTCCTTTAGGATGGACTGGTTGGATCGCCTTGCAGTCCAAGGGACCCTCAAGAGTTTTCTCCAACACTACAGTTCAAAAGCATCAATTCTTTGGCACTCAGCTTTCTTTATAGTCCAACTCTCGCATCCGTACACGACTATTGGAAAAACCATAGCTTTGACTAGATGGACCTTTGTTGGCAAAGTAATGTCTCTGCTTTTTCATATGTGGTCTAGGTTGGTCATAACTTTTCTTCCAAGGAGCAAGCATCTTTTAATTTCATGGCTACAGTCACCATATGCAGTGATTTTGGAGCCCAAAAAAATGAAGTCTATCACTCTTTCCACTGTTTCCCCATCTATTTGCCATGAAGTGATGGGACCGGATGCCATGATTTTAGTTTCCTGAATGTTGAGCTTTAAGCCAGCTTTTTCACTCTCCTCTTTCACTTTCATCAATAGGCTTTTTAGTTCTTCATTTTCTGCCATAAGTGTGGTGTCATCTGCCTATCTGAAGTTATCGATATTTCTCCTGGCAATCTTGATTCCAGCTTATCCTTCTCCAGGCCAGTATTTCTCATGATGTACTCTGAATATAAGTTAAATAAACAGAGTGACAATACACAGCCTTGACATACTCCTTTTCCTATTTGGAACGTCTGTTGTTCCACGTCCAGTTCTAACCATTGCATCCTGGCCTGAATACAGATTTCTCAACAGGCAGGTCAGGTGGTCTGGTATTCTCATCTCTTTTAAGTATTTTGGAGTTTTCTGTGGTCCACACAGTCAAAGGCTTTGGCATAGTCAATAAAGCAGAAGTAGATATTTTTTTGGAACTCTCTTGCTTTTTCGATGGTCCATCAGAGGTTGGCAATTTGATCTGTGTTCCTCTGCCTTTTCTAAATCCAGCTAGAACAACTGGAAGTTCACAGTTCACGTACTGTTGAAGACTGGCTTGGAGAATTTTGAGCATTACTTTGTTTGTGTGTGAGTTGAGTGCAATTGTGTGGTAGTTTGAACATTCTTTGGTATTGCCTTTCTTTGTGATTGGATTGAAAACTGAACCTTTCCAGTCTTGTGCCACTGCTGAGTTTTCCAATTTTGCTGGTGTATTGAATGCAACACTTTCACAGCATCATCTTTTAGGATTTCAAATAGCTTAAATGGAATTCCATATAAATTTTAGGATTAATTCATTTTTGTTTTGAGAAAAATGTCATAGTTATTTTGATAGGGATTGGATTACATCTGAGGTACAGTTTGTGTATCTTGGAAATTTTAACACTATTAATTCTTTCAATTGAAGAACAGAGCATACATTTCCATTTCTTTTTGTGGTTCAGTTGCTCAATCATGTCTGACTCTTTTCAACCCCGTGGACTGCAGCATGCCAGGCTTCCCTGTCCATCATTCTCTTCTGGAGCTTGCTCAAATTCATGTCCATAGAATCAGTGATGCCATCCAACCATCTCATCCTCTTTCATCCCCTTCTCTTCCTGCCTTCAATCTTTCCTAGCATCAGGGTCTTTTCCAAAGCATCAGCTCTTCTCATCAGATGGCCAAATTATTGTAGTGTCAACTTTTAGCATCAGTCTTTCCAGTGAATATTGAGAGTTGATTTCCTTTATGATTGACTGGTTTGATCTTGTTGCAGTCTAAGGGTCTCTCAAGTGTCTTCTCCAAAAAAACAGTTCAAGAGCATCAATTCTTCAGCACTCAGCCTTCCTTATGGTCCAACTCTTACATCCATACATGACTACGAGAAAAACTACAGCTTTGATTACATGGACAATTGTAAGAAAAATATGTCTATGCTTTTTATTATACTGTCTAGGTTTATCATAGCTTTTCTTCCAAGGAACAAGTGCTTTTTAATTTCATGGTTTCAGTCACCATCTGGAGTGGTTTTGGAGCCCAAGAAAATAAAGTCTGTCACTGTTTCCATTTTTTCCCCCATCTATTTACTGTGGAATGATGGGAGCAGATGTGATCTTAGTTTTTTGAATGTTGAGTTTTAAGCCAAGATCTGGTGATTTTGAATGATGTTACTGAGATCCATATTGGTTGTCAACAGGAATATAAGCAAAAATTCAAGTGAAAATTTTAATAACAGAATATGTGAAAATTTTCCTGTGGAATCAGTTGATTCTAAATTGAGCAGGGGTGACTATGCATGTCTTACAAAGAGACTATGTATTACAGAGCACTTTGATCCTCTGGGGAATCAGAAACCAAACAACTTGTCTGGTCATAAGACAAGTGTCAGACTCCCATATTGGTGCTCATGGAAGCCTGAAGTTATTATTCATTTGAGCTACATACTTTGGAGCTATACCACTGAGACTTAGAAAAAAAATGTTCTCTTTCACTTCAGGTGAAAGAAAAAAATCCTTAGGTATTCGTATGAAGCAGTGCTTTACTATGACAACTTGGAAGAAGCAGGTTCAGTACCAAGTGTAGACAATAGTAAAATCAGTTGGTTAAGAAGAATGTCCAAAACTACCAGTTTCCTATTTTATGTATTTAATGAACATATATAAGTGACTTACTATCATCAGGAATTACAAGGAATAAAGTGATTAAGTAGCAGATGGCATTCATTTGATGAGTGGCAAAGCCAGGAAACTCAATACAACCCAAGTTTAGAATAAGTCTGTAATTTATCATTGTGCTAAGCTCTAATGAGTAGATAAAGATATTCAGCAAATAACTTTTTCTAACTTTTACTTATAAATAAATTGAAGGTTAAAAAAACATGCCTTATTTATCCCTCTCAGTTAAAATAATGCATGTATGTGTACTTCATAAACATATTATTGTTCATAATAAAAATTGATCATAATGTGGAAGATTTATTAATATCATAGTGTACAAGGTACACTGAAAAACATTGCACATTCAGTATTTTGTCTACTAAAGCAACCTATGAGCTTGAAAGTATCTGTTATCACCCTGTTAACATATAATGAGATTTTGCTATAATTGCAATTAATATTTATAATACATACTTGGGCTTAAAGAGAAAGTACTCTAAAACAGAGATTTTCAAGAATGGTATTATAATACACTTGTCACCATTAGTTTTTAAGTATGGTAATTAAGTTGTTACTAGAAATTATTATATTTTAATTTCTTGAGGAATTTACTGTTAATAGTGCAAACTAGAGATTAGTTTATTCCTATAATAACCTCAAACTTTAAAATTTGCATTCAGATATGCTTTTTTAGGGGACTTCCTGGGTCACTCAGCTGGTAAATAATCTGTCTGCAATGCAGGAGACCCTATTTGGATTCCCGGGTGGGGAAGTTTCCCTGAAGAAGGGAATAGGCTACCCACCCCAGTATTTTAGGGCTTCCCTGGTGGCTCAGACAGTAAAGAATCTACCTGCAATGCAGGAGACCTGGGTTTGATTCCTGAGTTCAGAAGATCCTGTGGAAGAAGGCCTGACAACCCACTCCAGTATTCTTGCCTTGAGAATCCCCATGGACAGAAGAGCCTGATGGGCTAGAGTCCATGGGATTGCAAAGAGTCAGAAGCGACCAAGCACAGCACAGCATATGCTTTTTTGAATGGAAGAAAAATAATGAAAGATTAGCTAGAATTACATACTCTAATACATCTCAACAGAGGAATTACTCTGTAGAATCGATGAACAAAAACATCATGAAACTATATAGATGCCTTCTCTGTCTCCTTCTTCTAGATACTGAAACCTATAGCCAATTGTATTGTTACTTCAGCCCTGTTTCTCTGGTATTTATATGCCTAAAAACTGTTACCTTAATCAATTCTTAGTAATCCTCAATATATTTAATTAGATTAAATTTCAGGCAATTTTTAATCAAACATAAACTATATTAATAGTCAAAATCTTAATATACCCCAGTATGTTTTTATTTAAATATTAATAATTTTAAAGTATATATATCATAAATAATTTATATTTTATATATTTATAGGTATAATTTTCAACCAGCATTTTAGGGATCACCTTTTTTATGTGCCAACATTTAGGGATCACCTTTTTATGTGATCACCTTTTTTATAAGTTCTGAAAATGTGCTCATGTATTCATATTCTAATTGAGAAGACAGGTTTATATTTCACAGTGTGATAAGGACAAGAATAGAAGGACAATAATATTGAGTTAAGCCCAGCAAAGGGATGATTAACTCTGTTTGGAGAGATCATAGCATGCTTCCCTAAGGCAATGATATTGGGATGAAATTCAGTGAGTAATTTCACATATAGTTAAAACTATAATCATAGTAATAGAAAAACGAATTTATGGTTTTCTGTATTTTTAGAATAAAATTATATTTCACAGTGTTTTCCACTATCCTTCTCAAAGACCACTAAATCTTGGAATGATCTTATAAAAGTTAAGAATTTCACTCACCCCCCAAATTGCATGAACATTCATGAATTTAAAATTATACACTCAGGTTGAAGGGGTTTATGGACTGGCTTATGACAACTGCAGAGGATAATCTTTTCAGTTCTTAAAGGGTCGAGAAAGATTATGGCAGGAGAATAAATGAGATAGAAAACAGTAGGGCCTTCTTAATTTTCAAACATCTTGATCCCTCCTTCTCCCTTAAAGAACCAAAACCAAAACACATACTCAGATTATTCTATTGTCGACCATAATTCAGCTGCCTTGAAAGTTTATTTCCCAGAATTCAAATCAATTCATATTGCCTAGCTGCACAAAGACCTATACTAGCTCCTTAGTACCCTCAGGTTTAAGTCTGAACTTAAGAACCTGGTGAACTGTTTACAACCTGATTCTGAGCATCATTTTCTTCTCCTCCCAGAAATTCTATATTATAGTTACGTTAAATTTTAGATTCTTTCCTCTATGTGTCAGATCTACTCCAAATTCCATGACTTTGTGTACATGCATGCTGATCACTCTGCCTATAATGCTGTGACCAGTTTTTTATCTAATGACTTTACAGTATTTTAAGCACAGATCTCAAAGATTGCATTTTATGACTTTTTGGATTCTCCACCAGTTGCTGCAGTTCTGTTCTGTATCCCCCCCTTTTTTTTAAATTTCAGTTTTGGAAATTTTTAGCCTGATCTTTTTGTAGTTCCATCAGTGTGTGCTCAGTTTGTGTCCGACTCTTTTTTCCATTAGAGAACTTCATGTGTTAATCATAGTTATTTTATATTCCCTGTCTGGGAATCTCAGCGCCTGGTTCTTTTTTGCTCTGACAAATCCTTTTATACTAGGGTAGGCTTTAGCTATGGTGAAGGCTCTGGGCATTTTTTCCAAATGGTCATTTTCCTCTTCTGCCTCCTAGGATCACAAGGATATTTTTCTTGAATCCCAACTTGGTGGAACTCTAAGACTATGGGAGCTTATATCTCTTATGTTAGTTCACACATAATCTTCAGCAATTTGTCAAAATTACCATTGAAGTGTTCCTACCATTCTGATATCCATTGACTTCTGTTCTTAGTGAATAAATTGTGGATGCTGTTTCTCTCTCTAAGCAACAGATCCTCCACATTTGAGAACAGTAGTTTTCCTGTGACAGAAGAAGAAAAATCATTCATTTTTATTTTGTCAGTTTTCTTTTTTCCTTATTATAAGTTTGAGAGTGATGACCTTCAGTCTCTTCATAACCTGGAGCTGAAATTGGAATTCCACTGTTGCCTTTTATTTTCCTTAGTTTCCTTGTAAAGTTCATTATTCACCATGGTCTACCATATTATTCACACTAACAAATTCCCCCTTAACATTGCTCAGTTATTGATATAAGATATGCCTTTTTGTGTAAAGTGGAAATATCACTCAAATGAGAAAAAGCAGAGGAAACCTATTCTGAACTTTCAGGGAGTAAGCCCTCATCACTTCCCTTTGGCAGAAATTTGAAGGCAGAGGAATGTAGACTCTTCATGGTGAACAAAGAGAAGGCTCTACATAGGCTCTGATTGGAGTGTGTTGGCGGGGGATGCTGAGGTCAGGCTTATCTGTGAGGCAGCCTATGTGATTGGTTTGAGAAGCATATTTGGCTTTCTCTGATTGGTCCTGGATTAAAAGTAAGGGCAAAAATTAAAGAAGCTAGCAATTACTGACCAATTGATTCCATTTGGGGTCAATTCTAGAAGTTTGATTTGGCTTACAATTGATGCAGAGGGTTGTAGGCTAGAGTTCCATTTTTACATATATTCTGGTCATTGTCCTTTGGTGTATTTGGTCTCTCTGTAAACATTATCCATCTCTCGTGGGCAGGATCTTATGACCTTTTTAGTATCTAAACCATAGCTGGAACAAAGTTTATGCATGCCCAACAAAAATTAGTTGAAGGAATTAATTTATTTTAACACTAAATTGTATTGTCACAGTAACTTTGCAAGTTTATCAAGGTTAGTATTAACATATCAACTTCTTTTAGATTAAGAAACTGGGACATAGAAAATAATATTAAGTTATATGGGTAACACTTGCTAAAAAAGAAACCAAATCAATTTTCTTTCTGTTTCATACTGAATATGGCTGTTTTTTCATATGTTATCTTTCATTTTTATCCCTGATATGTTAACTTTACAGTTATTGCA
The DNA here is from genome assembly GCF_049115385.1 of Moschus berezovskii. Lineage (NCBI taxonomy): Eukaryota > Metazoa > Chordata > Mammalia > Artiodactyla > Moschidae > Moschus > Moschus berezovskii. The sequence continues at coordinate 57,643,117 of NC_142464.1, read as the reverse complement.
TACCTACTAAGTGCCAGTCCCAGCACCACATGTTCACTTTCATTATTTAAATTAACCTTATAAAATCTTAATGATGTTTCCATTTAAAAACTACTTATAAATAAATCAAAGGACCTTTGCTGCTGCTACTGCTGCTAAGTCACTTCAGTCGTGTCCGACTCTGTGTGACCCCATAGACGGAAGCCCACTAGGCTCCCCTGTCCCTGGGATTCTCCAGGCAAGAACACTGGAGTGGGTTGCCATTTCCTTCTCCAATATGTGAAAGTGGAAAGTGAAAAGTGAAAGTGAAGTCGCTCAGTCGTGTCCGACCCTTAGCGAACGCACGGATTGCAGCCTACCAGGCTCCTCCATCCATGGGATTTTCTAGGCAAGAGTACTGGAGTGGCTTGCCATTGCCTTCTCCACAAAGGACCTTTACATTTCACCAAATGCTATATCCATTTTAATTAAAAGGTATTTCATTATTTACATTAAGTATTTTAAGCATTAACACAAACAATATTGTATTTTATTCTTGACCTAAATATCTTTAGTCAAATATTTATTTAGACTTTTTAAAAGGGAAATGTTGTGTATTATAGTGTACGTTCATAAAGTCTTCTACTCTGTATTTCCTTTTTATTATATAATCATGCCTTTTCCTTCCCATTTTTCTTTCCTTTCTATCCTTTTCTATTCCCTCAAATGTAATATAACCTCCTATGTACATGTATGTGTTCAGTCATGTCTGACTCTTTGTGACCCCATTGACTATAGCCCGCCAGGCTCCTTGATCCATGGAATTTTCCAGGCAAGAATACTGGAGTGGGTTGCCATTTCCTACTTCAGGAATATAACCTCCTAGATCCATTCATTAATGCAAAGACACTACAAATTGAAAAATCTTGTCACTGTAACATACTTAAAAACATTAATGACAATCACAAACATAACACACTAGTAAAGACTATATGGGCCTTGCTACTAGCTCGTTAGTTTCCAAACGCTGTTCATTCCTTTTTTTTTTTTTGTAATAAGACTGATGCAAGTTTTGGGGTTTATTTATTCATCTTTAGTATAGCCATGACTTAAAACACTCACTTCAGTTCAGTTCAGTCACTCAGACGTGTCTGACTCTTTGCGACCCTATGAATCACAACACACCAGGCCTCCCTGTCCATCACGAACTCCCTGAGTTCACTCAAACTCATGTCCATCAAGTCGGTGATGCCATCCAGCCATCTCATTCTCTGTCGTCCCCGTCTCCTCCCACCCCCAATCCCTCCTAGCATCAGACTTTTCCAGTGAGTCAACTCGTCGCATGAGGTGGCCAAAGAATTGGAGTTTCAGCTTTAGCATGAGTCCTTCCAATGAACACTCAGGATTGATCTCCTTTAGAATGGACTGGTTGGATCTCCTTGCAGTCCAAGGCACTCTCAAGAGTCTTCACCAACACCACAGTTCAAAAGCATCAATTCTTCGGCGATCAGCTTTCTTCACAGTCCAACTCTCACATCCATACATGACCACGGGAAAAACCATAGCCTTGACTAGACGAACCTCTGTTGGCAAAGTAATGTCTCTGCTTTTTAATATTGGTCATAACTTTACTTCCAAGGAGTAAGCGTCTTTTAATTTCCTGGCTGCAATTAGCATCTGCAGTGATTTTGGAGCCCCCCAAAATAAAGTCTGACACCGTTTCCACTGTTTCCCCATCTATTTCCCATGAAGTGATGGGACAAGATGCCATGATCTTCGTTTTCTAAATGTTGAGCTTCAAGCCAAACTTTTCACTCTCCTCTTTCACTTTCATCAAGAGGCTTTTGAGTTCCTCTTCACTTTCTGTCATAAGGGTGGTGTCATCTGCATATCTGAGGTTACTGATATTTCTCCCAGCAATCTTGATTCCAGCTTGTGCTTCTTCCAGCCCAGCGTTTCTCATGATGTACTCTGCATATAAGTTAAATAAGCAGGGTGACAATATACAACCTTGATGTACTCCTTTTCCTATTTAGAACCAGTCTGTTGTTCCATGTCCAGTTCTAACTGTTGCTTCCTGACCTGCATACAGGTTTCTCAAGAGGCAGGTCAGGTGGTCTGGTATTCTCATCTCTTTCAGAATGTTCCACAGTTTATTGTGATCCACACAGTCAAAGGCTTTGGCATAGTCAATGAAGCAGAAATAGATGTTTTTCTGGAACTCTCTTGCTTTCTCCATGATCCAGCGGATGTTGGCAATTTGATCTCTGGTTCCTCTGCCTTTTCTAAAACCTGCTTCAACATCTGAAAGTTCACGGTTCACATGCTGCTGAAGCCTTGCTTGGAGAATTTTGAGCATGACTTTACTAGCGTGTGAGATGAGTGCAATTGTGCAGTAGTTTGAGCATTCTTTGGCATTCCCTTTCTTTGGGATTGGAATGAAGACTGACCTTTTCAAGTCCTGTAGTGTCCTTAAAACACTACAAGGGCTTTTCTTTTATTAACTGAGTGTAGAAGATGTCCCAGGAGAAAAGAGATTGTAATACTAATAGCAAATACAGACCAATAAATTCTCATATCGATTGATTTATTTTTCTGATCTATAAAAATCACCCATTCTTTGGCACCCCAGGGTAAGCAAGTGATATAAAAACACAAACATTTTGAGCCAAACCAAATAAAAACCAGCCTTGCAGCTCCATTTCATTCAAAAGGCTTCCTCTATAAATTAGAAAAATCGGGTCTAGAAGAAAGCTTGTGCTCCAATCTCAGAGGTTAAATGACATTAAATTTCAACAATAGAAGAAACTATAAGGCCTGAGGACCGTCTTTGATCAAATACCCAACATCCACTCCATTTATTGTAAACAGGTAAATTCTGGTTAATCCTAGATGGATTGAAAGCAGCAGGAAACTTGAATATGCAATTCATGCTGAGAAGACTGCTGCTGCGGGCACATTCAGAAAAGCAAATGTATTTACTTTCAGAAGGCTTAATATTGGTTATAGGAAAGCAGAAAAATATACATGTGCATGAACTACAGATAGACTCTGAGAATACTTGTTTTCAAAAAGGCTGAAACATTAAGGGTGACGTTTTGAAAAATGCAGTATATTTATCCCCAGTTAATCAGAAAACTCAAGAGTATTTGAGTTTACTGTCCCTGATAGAAGAATCTGGTGACCTCTTTCCTTCTGAAAGAAGTCTGTCCTTCTTTCAGATACAGCCATGGGGAAGGTGTGACACTTGGTTTCTTATGGTAAATCTTCTGGGCCATAGAATAAAAGAACAGAACTCAAATATATAAGTGGAATTTCAAAGTCAAAATAACAAGTCTGAAACTCTATATAATAATAATGTAATCTACTTTGAAATTACATAATAAAGGGCAAAAGAAAGTAAAATTAATCTGCAGCAATTCTGGAAATATAATATAGGAACTTAGAAGGCTATTAAAAACTAGACAAAAAAGTGATATTTTAGTAGCAAAGTTTTTTCATGACATCATATTGTATATATCACCACTTTAAGATAATATACCTATAAATGATGAATCAGGGTCATGGAGAAGCCAGTCTATTCCATTTTTGTAAGTTTCTTAAAAGTGTAAAAGCAATACAATGATATGTGGAGGTAAGAGCACCTATCCTTTTTCTGTTCATGGGAAACAAAAACAAAACATTTTGACTAGTCCATTCGAGCGGCAGAACAGTTTCAAGATCTGTAGATATTCTCAATTTCTTTTTATCTATTGTGAAATTGTTCTGAGTGCTTGTTCTGCAGCCTAGTTGAATTTACTGATACTTGAATCCAAGATGACTAGAAATTTATGTTATGTAAAATTTAAAATATTCATTCCTAAGGAATATTTCAAATGATATTGTTTTATGATCTGTTTCAGATTTAGTTTAGACATTTATTGGCTATCTGATTTTGAATGTTATGTGTGATCTGTTGGAGATAACCCTTTTTATTATATATGAGATTATGATGCTATCAGATGTCAGAATAAGGTGAAATAAAATAAGTCAAAAAATTCTTCGTGTTAAAAAATAGATAAGACTCTTGAGAGTCCCTTGTATAGCAAGAAGATAAAAACCAGTCAATCCTGAAGGAAATCAAACTTGAATATTCATTGGAAGTACTGATGCTAAAGGTGAAGCTCCAATATTTGACCACCTGATGCAGAGTTGACTCATTGAAAAAAAACTTGATGCTGGGAAAGAGTAAGGGCAGGAAGAGAAGTGGGTGACAGAGGATGAGATGGTTGGATAGCATCATGGACTCAATGGATATGAGTTTGAGGAAACTCCGGGAGATAGTAAAGGACATGAAAGCCTGGCATACTGCACTCTATGGAGTCACAAAGAGTTGGATACAACTTACTAACTGAACAACAACAAGTTATTACTACACTGAAAATCTTTAATAATTTTACTAATAGTTCTGGAAGCATCTCAAAAGCAATGTCATTATTCAAAGAAACAAAATAGAATGGAAAAAGAAGACATATAAAACAAAGATATGTCTATATATAAACTGTCCTGTTCCTCTGGTTTATCTGTACTGGAATGCAGTTGGTCACAGGTAAAATTTTAAAGACATTAGAGATATAAAGTCCTCCTAATGGTGTGCTATACCACAACTGAAAATTTTCTTCTAGAGAACTAAACTGTGTAAGTAAAGAAAGTGAGTATTTACAAAGAATAGAGAATGAAGTAAGACATAAGTAAGCAGTGAGGCAACTATTGATTCAATATTTTTTTATTCTGTTTTATTTAAATGATAAGAAAATCACACTTACAGGCTACCTAGGTGTATGAAAAATTTCTGTAAAGAATTCTATATGTCAGTTCAACCTTCATGGGTTTCTAAGATGAATTATCAGCTCCATAAAAAGTTTGAATTTTGTACTTACGGAATGAGAGGCATATCTCTGGGCAGTATTTATACAACATCTTCTATTTTCTCACTCCTACTCTATATCAAATGTCCAGACATGGATATGACACCCTCCTTACCTCATTCTGCAGCTTCTGTTTATTTTCCTTCTCCTGGCCCTCCACCTGTCCCTTGAGATTCAGCTACGGAGCGTTACCCTTTGACAGGGTCCCAGAGGTAAACTCTTGTTGCTGTCTATTCAAGTTGATTCAGTTCAGAAGTTATTCACCGGAGAGTTATTATGGCTCGGGTGTTTTAGTAGATGACTTTTTCTTTTTCCTTTCATCTTTAAATTCAACTGCTCTGGTTCCTATTTTGCTAGGGGTTCATTAGAAGGCCACAATTTATCTTTCAGAACGAATCTTAAGTGATAATGACTTTACTTATTCCCCCTGCTAGATAACTTCTGTCTTTAAATGGTGGTTGCCAGTGCCTTTAAAGTTACATATTAAAGTCTTAGTCACCAGGATTAAGGCAAGGCCAGTTAAAGGTGCTCAGTGCTTCTCAAATTATACCATGTAGAAATTTCTCTATTCAACTGGAATGAAGAAGTAGATGAGGAGCTAACGTTAGCTTTGCTTTTATTTTTAAATATAATAAAAATCAATAAGAGTGTGCTATCAAAATGAAGTTTTTGTTATTAATAATCCCACCTGTTTCTCGAGTCTTTTGAAATTATTATTTTTACCAAATGACCACAAGAAACTTATCACACATCTTTCAAAAATCACCCTTGGTACAATCAAAAAGTGCCTGGAAACGCTGCTTATCACATGATACTTCTAAGGTAGGCTTACATTTGTGCAACCTTATCAATCTTCTCAAGCTGGAAACAATGTATACAGAAACATTTTTATGTAAACAGTTACCAACATGCTGTATTGATGGGGTGAATTACTGGCATTTGGTTGAATTGATCTAGTTAATATATATACTATAAAAAGTATATCAGTTCATCTTTAGACATTTAGTTGACAAAACAAATTTTAAAATTGAGAATGAAAGATTCATCAATAAGAATTGGAGAAGTACCAAATAATTCTCTTTTATTTATTTATTTTTCCTTAATTAGTAAATTCAGCGTGCAGTTTCTATCCCAGGCTAATTTATACACTTCTGGAAGAAACGGCCTCTTAAATCCACAGAGTGTTGAGGTGGGGAGCCCCCAACCAAGTCAGATTCGTTTCACATATGATAATATACATGTTCCAATCCATTCTCCCAAATTATCCCACCCTCGCCCTCTCCCACAGAGTCCAAAAGACTGCTCCACACATCCAAGTCTCTGCTGTTGTCTCATATACAGGGTTATCGTTATCCTCTTGCTATATTCCACATATGTGTGTTAATATACTGTATTGGTGTTTTTGTTTCTGGCTTACTTCGCTTTGTATAATAGGCTCCGGTTTCATCCACCTCATTAGAACTAATTCAAATGTATTCTTTTTAATCGCTGAGTAGTACTCCATTGTGTAAATGCACCACAGCTTTCTTATCCATTCGTCTGTGGAACGGAATTCCATTCACCGTTGCAGTGAAAAGAATAAAATACTTAGGAATATATCTACCTAAAGAAACAAAAGACCTATATAGAAAACTATAAAACATTGGTGAAAGAAATCAGAGAGGACACCAATAGATGGAGAAACATACCATGTTCATGGATTGGAAGAATAAATATTGTGAAAATGAATATATTACCTAAAGAAATTTATAAGTTCAATGCAATCCCTATCAAGCTACCAACGGTGTTTTTCACAGAGCTAGAACAAATAATCTCACAATTTGTAGGGAAATACGAAAAACCTCGCATAGCCAAAGCAATCTCGAGAAAGAAGAATGGAACTGGGGGAATCAACCTGCCAGACTTCAGGCTCTACTACAAAGCCACAGTCATCAAGACAGTATGGTACTGGCATAAAGACAGAAATATAGATCAATGGAACAAAATAGAAAGCCCAGATATAAATCCATGCACCTATGGATACCTTATCTTTGACAAGGGAGGCAAGAATATTCAATAGAGAAAGAAAATCTCTTTAACAAGTGGTACTGGGAAAACTAGTCAATCACTTGTAAAAGAATGAAACTAGAACATTCCCTAACACCATACACAAAAATAAACTCAAAATGTATTAAAGATCTAAATGTAAGACCAGAAACTATAAAACTCCTAGAGGAGAACATAGGCCAAACACTCTCCGACATAAGTCATAGCAGGATCCTCCATGACCCACCTCCCAGGATATTGGAAATGAAAGCAAAAATAAACAAATGGGACCAAATTAAAATTAAAAGCTTCTACACAGCAAAGGAAACTATAAGCAAGGTGAAAAGACAGCCTTCAGAATGGGAGAAAATAATAGCAAATGAAGCAACTGATAAAGGATTAATCTCCAAAATATACAAGCAACTCCTGCAGCTCGATTTCAGAAAAATAAACGACCCAATCAAAAAATGGGCCAAAGAACTAAACAGACATTTCTCCAAAGAAGACATAAAGATGGCTAACAAACACATAAAAAGATGCTCAACATCCCTCATTATCAGAGAAATTCAAATCAAAACCACAATGAGGTACCATTTCATGCCAGTCAGAATGGCTGCTATCCAAAAGTCTACATGCAATAAATGCTGGAGAGGGTGTGGAGAAAAGGGAACCCTCTTACACTGTTGGTGGGAATGCAAACTAGTACAGCCACTATGGAGAACAGTGTGGAGATTCCTTTAAAAACTGGAAATAGAACTGCCATACGACCCAGCAATCCCACTCCTGGGCATACACACCGAGGAAATCAGAAATGAAAGAGACACGTGTACCCCAATGTTCATCGCAGCACTGTTTATAAAAGCCAGGACATGGAAGCAACCTAGATGTCCAACCGCAGACCAATGGATAAGAGAGCTGTGATTCAATATTTATACAGAAGAGAAAACAGAGCTACAGAAAGTCCATCCAAAGTCTCCTTGGCCCTGTGATTGTTGCTTCAATTCAAAAGACATTCTATTCTGTAAAAGTCCGTAGTAGAATGAGTTTGAAATCTTAGGGAGCTCATTCTTGAGAGCAAAAAAAAAAATTTTTTTTCAAGGTCTAATCCTCTATTCAGTCACTGGAGAATACTGGAGTAGAGTTTGTTCTTTCAGTTACAAAGAAGCAAACATACTTCTCAACCTCATAGTTTGTACAGCTACATTTGGTGCTCAAAGATTACGTTTTGTAGAAGAGTTAGATGAAAGTTGAAAAGTTATTGGAAAAAATTACACTTCCACCCCTTGCAACTGTAGTCAGCTAGGAAATATTAAAATGTTCACTAAGAATTAAAGTGAAAGTCAATGTTGATATTAAATTAGTGTTTTCAGGTTGAGTGAAATTTTTTTGGATGAAACTTGAACAGGGAAATTATGTTGACCTTCATTGAGAAGAAATATTGAGTCTAAACTCTCAAAATGTTAACTTTTGAACCAAATTAGTATTTAGAATGATTATAATAATTTGATGTTTCTCCTAATAGTTTTTGTATAACAGCAGCATATTTGACCTTTTTAAATGTCAGAAATAATATTTAATATTAATATGCTCCTCAGCCACTTTAAACACTCAGGTAATATTTAATTTTAAAAATAATAATCTTGATATTTGTGCTCAAAATGTCATCACACATTGCTTGAAGGATGATTCAATGTCTCTCTAAAACTGATGAATTCAAATATTTCTTCTGCAAAGTTGTTTAGAAACTGAAGTAGAGAAAGTAATTTATTTTGTAGAAATTGAGTAGGATCTACCCCACCTAATGTAAAGTACAATGACATCTTGCTATGTTAAGGCCATTTTTATTGTGAGACTAACAATAGTTTAGAAAATGAATGGCTGGGAAGAAAAATCTATATTTTAATGTTGGCAACAGAGCCCCTAAGTAAAAATTTCAGGGAAATACTATAACAACGTAACTTACGAGAACACTATTAAGCTGAAATGTCAAGTGATTTTTGTCTTTATATAAACAATATATTGCCTGAGCCCAGATTCTGTAGGTTAGAGTCTGTTCCTCTTTCACTAGATATTACCATAAACTGAAACTGCTCAGCTATGTCTGGAATAGATTGGAATATTTCTTACAATATGGATCATTTTCACAGGCAGCTTGATCTTATTTTAATGCTACTTTGAGTGGCAAGCACTTTAGAGAAACAGACATATAATATTTTAAGGCATTCATACAAAGCAGTCAGAAATATTCCTCTCATATATCTGACATAAAGAGTTTTTTTTTTTTTTTTCCAAGAGAACTTCTATGCAGTTTCTTTTATTTCTAGAAACATTACAGCAGAAGACATCTATGTGACATTTATATATCTTTCAAGTGGGGCTATTAGTCAGTGTGTCTCAGGGTCTGAGGACTAAATGGAGATATGCATGACCACATTTGGTACAGAACTTGGTCCATTAGAATACTCTGAAAAAAAGAGGTAAAATTTTTGACAGGCAGTGTTGACTACCTTGAAAGAATTCAAGCTTAAAATGGTGCATAGGTCTGTGTTTGCAACATCTTTACAAATTGGTGATAGTTTGGTTCAGGTAACATGTAAAATGTATATCTTAGAAAAAATAATTTTTATTATAGTGTAGAAAATTGTGTTGAAGAGGGTTTTGTGATCATTAGGTTTGTTCACTACTATATTCGGTTCTCCTTCTCTGGACATATTGTAAGACTGCACGCCCTGATAATGCATGTAGTGATGCTGTTCCGCTATGAGTGGAATGATACCATCTACTTCCTAGTGGAAGTCACTTAAGTTCCAAGCCACAAGTGTTCACTTTCTATTCCCCCTCCGTTGACTGCAATGCTCATAATTTTTGGAGAGCCTGTGAATGTAAATTCCCATGTGAAAACATGCAGACCAGACATTACTGGTGCAGACATCTGTAGAATTATCTTAAGTGGGCAGTGGGCACCAAGAAAATTGGTGTTAAAGATTAAAGATATGGCAAACCATGATATTGTGTGCATGCTAATTCATTTTAGGCATGTCTGACTTTGTGCAACCCTATGGACTGTAACCTACTAAGTTCCTCTGACCATGGGATTCTCCAGACAAGAATATTGGAGGGGGTTGCCATGGCCTCCTCCAGGGAACCTTCCTGACCCAGGGATCATACCCATGTCTCTTATGTCTCCTGCATTGAGAGGTGGGTTTTTTACTGCTAGCACCACCTGGAAAATCCCTCCATGCTATTAGCAGAAACCATTTTATAAACCATCTGTAGGAATTTATGGTCCTGATGATTATCTTAAATAATTAATTTGGAGAGTTACAATAATTCAGAAATCACAGTTCAAAAATATGAGAGATTCTGTTGGTTGTGGATGGCAAGTAATATAAGCAAAAGCTGGGTGCAAAAAATAATTAGCCAATTAGCAAAGCAAATAGGAATGAAAAGGAAGGAGAGGGTCCACATGTTTAGAGACCTCTAGAATCAAAAGAAGCAGCTGATTTTTAACTCTTGTAGCTAAAAATAAAATAATTAAACTTTACAGTTGGAAAGAATAATTTAAATTTAGACTTCAGCAGGAGGTTTAAATTAAGGGTATTGATTTGTAAGCAACCTGCATATAAGGAGCATATCAGGGCCAAAGAGACAAATGTTCACTACCCCAGCTAGTTCACTACCTCAGTCCTCTGCCTGTTGTGAACTATCTATTCTTTTTTTTTTAATTTATTTTATTGGAGGCAAATTACCTCACATTAATATATTGGTTGTTTTCATCATGCATTGACATGAATCCGCCCCAGGTGTACATGTGTTCTCTTTCTTGAACCCCCCTCCCACCTCCCTCTTCCCCATATCCTCCCTCTAGGTCATCCCCGTGCACCAGCCCCAAGCATCCTGTATCATGCATCAAACCTGGACTGGTCACTTATGATAATATACATGCTACAATGCCGTTCTCCCCAATCATCCCACCTTCACCCTCTCCCACAGAGTCCCAAAGACTGTTCTATATGTCTATGTCTCTTTTGCAGTCTCGTATACAGGGTTCAGGTTACCATCTTTCTAAATTCCATATATATGCGTTAGTATACAGTATTGGTGTTTTTCTTTCTGGCTTACTTCACTCTGTATAATTGGCTCCAATTTCATCCACCTCATTAAAACTGATTCAAATGCATTCTTTTTGATGGCTGAAAAATACTCCATTGTGTATATGTACCAAAGCTTTCTTATCCATTCATCTGCAGATGGACATCTAGGTTGCTTCCATGTCCTGGCTATTATAAACAGTGCTGCAATGAACATTGCAGTACATGTGTCTCTTGCAACTCTGGTTTCCTCGGTGTGTATGCCCAGGAGTGTGATTGCTGGATCATATGGCAGTTCTAGTTCCAGTTTTTTGAGGAATCTCCACACTGTTCTCCATAGTGGCTGTACTAGTTTGCATTCCCACCAACAGTGTAAGAGGGTTCCCTTTTCTCCACACCCTCTCCAGCATTTATTGCATGTAGACTTTTGGATAGCAGCCATTCTGACTGGTGTGAAATGGTATCTCATTGTGGTTTTGATTTGCATTTCTCTGATTATGAGGGATGTGGAGCATTTTTTCATGTGTTTGTTAGCCATCTTTATGTCTTCTTTGGAGAAATGTCTGTTTAGTTCTTTGGCCCATTTTTTGATTGGGTAACTTAGTTTTCTGGAATTGAGCTGCAGGAGCTGCTTGTATATTTTGGAGATTAATCCTTTATCAGTTGCTTCATTTGCTATTTTCTCCCATTCTGAAGGCTGTCTTTTCACCTTGCTTAGAGTTTCCTTTGCTGTGCAGAAGCTTTTGATTTTAAGTAGGTCCCATTTGTTTATTTTTGCTTTTATTTCCAATATTCTGGGAGCTGGGTGTTGGAGGATCCTGTTGTGACTTATATCAGAGAGTGTTTTGCTTATGTTCTCCTCTAGGAGTTTTATAGTATCTGGTCTTACATTTAGCTCTCTAATCCATTTTGAGTTTATTTTGGTGTATGGTGTAAGGAAGTGTTCTAGTTTCATTCTTTTACAAGTGGCTGACCAGTTTTCCCAGCACCACTTGTTAAAGAGACTGTCTTTTGTCCATTTTATATTCTTGTCTCCTTTGTCGAAGATAAGGTGTCCATAGGTGCGTGGGTTTATCTCTGGGCTTTCTATTTTGTTCCATTGATCTATATTTCTGTCTTTATGCCAGTACCATACTGTCTTGATGACTGTGGCTTTGTAGTAGAGCCTGAAGTCCGGCAGGTTAATTCCTCCAGTTCAATTTGTCTTCTTCAAGATTGCTTTGGCAATTCGAGGTTTTTTGTATTTCCATACAAATTGTGAGATTATTTGTTCTAGTTCTGTGAAAAATATCGTTGGTAGCTTGATAGGGATTGCATTGAATGTATAAATTACTTTGGGTAGTATACTCATTTTCACAATATTTATTCTTCCAATCCACGAACACGGTATATTTCTCCATCTATTAGTGTTCTCTTTGATTACTTTCACTAGTGTTTTATAGTTTTCTATGTACTTAATTCTTTTCATTGCAACAGTGAATGGAATAGTTTCCTTAATTTCTCTTTCTATTTTCTCATTATTAGTGTATAGGAATGCAAGGGATTCCTGTGTGTTGATTTTATATCCTGCAACTTTACTGTATTCATTGATTAGCTCTAGTAGTTTTCTGGTAGAGTCTTTAGGGTTTTCTGTGTCGAGGATCATGTCATCAGCAAACAGTGAAAGTTTTACTTCTTCTTTTCCAATTTGTATTCCTTTATGTCTTTTTCTGCTCTGATTGCTGTAGCCAAAACTTCCAGAACTATGTTGAATAGTAGTGGTGAGAGTGGGCACCCTTGTCTTGTTCCTGACTTTAGGGGAAATGCTTTCAGTTTTTCACCATTGAGGATAATGTTTGCTGTGGGTTTGTCGTATATAGCTTTTATTATGTTGAGATATGTCCCTTCTATTCCCACTTTCTGGAGGGTTTTTATCATAAATGGATGTTGTATTTTGTCAAAGGCTTTCTCTGCATCTATTGAGATAATCGTATGATTTTTATTTTTCAGTTTGTTACTGTGGTGTATTATGTTGATTGATTTGCAGATATTGAAGAATCCTTGCATTCCTGGGATAAAGCCCACTTGATCATGATGTATGATCTTCTTAATGTGTTGCTGGATTATGATTGCTAGAATTTTGTTAAGGATTTTTGCTTCTATGTTCATCAGTGATATTGGCCTGTAGTTTTCTTTTTTTGTGGGATCTTTACCAGGTTTTGGGATTAGGGTGATAGTGGCCTCATAGAATGAGTTTGGAAGTTTTCCTTCCTCAGCAATTTTCTGGAACAGTTTGAGTAGAATAGGTGTTAGCTCTTCTCTAAATTTTTGGTAGAATTCAGCTGTGAAGCCGTCTGGACCTGGGCTTTTGTTTGCTGGAAGCTTTCCGATTACTTCCTCTATTTCCGTGCTTGTGATGGGTCTGTTCAGATTTTCTATTTCTTCCTGGTTCAGTTTTGGCAAGGTATACTTTTCTAGGAATTTGTCCATTTCTTCCAAGTTATTCATTTTATTGCCATATAATTGCTGATAGTATTCTCTAATAATCCTTTGTATTTCTGTGTTGTTGGTTGTGATCTCTCCATTTTCATTTCTAATTTTATTGATTTGGTTCTTCTCCCTTTGTTTCTTGATGAGTCTGGCTAGTGGTTTGTCAATTTTATTTACCTTCTCAAAGAACCAGCTTTTGGCTTTGTTGATTTTTGCTATGTTCTCTTTTGTTTCTTTTGCATTTATCTCTGCCCTAATTTTTACGATTTCTTTCCTTCTGCTAACCCTGGGGTTCTTCACTTCTTCCTTTTCTAGTTTCTTTAGATGTAGAGTTAGGTTATTTAGTTGACTTTTTTCTTGTTTCTTGAGGTGTGCCTGTATTGCCAAGAACTTCCCCCTTAGCACTGCTTTTACAGTGTCCCAGAGGTTTTAGGTTGTTGTGTTTTCATTTTCATTCATTTCTATGCATATTTTTATTTCTCTTTTGATTTCTTCTATGATTTGTTCATTATTCAGCAGCTTGTTGTTCAGCCTCCATACGTTGGCATTTTTAATAGTTTTTCTCCTGTAATTGAGACCTAATCTTACTGCATTGTGGTCAGAAAAGATGCTTGGAATGATTTCAATTTTTTTGAATTTACCAAGACTAGATTTATGGCCCAGGATGTGATCTATCCTGGAAAAGGTTCCGTGTGCGCTTGAGAAAAAGGTGAAATTCATTGTTTTGGGGTGAAATGTCCTATAGATATCTATTAGGTCTAACTGGTCTATTGTATCATTTAAAGTTTGTGTTTCCTTGTTAATTTTCTGTTTAGTTGATCTATCCATAGATGTAAGTGGGGTATTAAAGTCTCCCACTATTACTCTGTTATTGTTAATTTCCCCTTTCATACTTGTTAGTAATTGTCTTACATATTGCGGTGCTCCTATGTTGGGTGCATAAATATTTATAATTGTTATATCTTCTTCTTGGATTGATCCTTTGATCATTATGTAGTGTCCTTCTTTGTCTCTTTTCACAGCCTTTGTTTTAAAATCTATTTTATCTGATATGAGTATTGCTACTCCTGCTTTCTTTTGGTCTCTATTTGCATGGAATATCTTTTTCCAGCCCTTCACTTTCAGTCTGTAAGTGTCCCTCAATTTGAGGTGGGTCCCTTGTAGACAACATATATGGGGGTCATGTTTTTGTATCCATTCAGCCAGCCTTTGTCTTTTGGTTGGGGCATTCAACCCATTTACGTTTAAGGTGATTATTGATAAGTATGATCCCGTTGCCATTTTCTTTATTGTTTTGGGTTTGAGTTTATATACCCTTTCTGTGTTTCCAGTTTAGAGAAGATCCTTTAGTATTTGTTGGAGAGCTGGTTTGGTAATGCTGAATTCTCTCAGCTTTTGCTTGTCTGTAAAGCTTTTGATTTCTCCTTCATATTTGAATGGGTACAGTAATCTGGGCTGTAGGTTATTTTCTTTCATCACTTTAAGTATGTCTTGCCATTCCCTCCTGGCCTGTAGAGTTTCTGCTGAAAGATCAGCTGTTATCCTTATGGGGATCCCCTTGTGTGTTATTTGTTGTTTTTCCCTTGCTGCTTTTAATATTTTTTCTTTGTGTTTGATCTTTGTTAATTTGATTAATATGTGTCTTGGGGTATTTCGCCTTGGGTTTATCCTGTTAGGGACTCTCTGGGTTTCTTGGACTTGGGTGATTATTTCCTTCCCCATCTTAGGGAAATTTTCAACTATTATCTCCTCAAGTATTCTCTCATGGTCTTTCTTTTTGTCTTCTTCTTCTGGGACTCCTATGATTCGAATGTTGGGGCGTTTAATATTGTCCCATATGTGTCTAATATTGTCCTCATTTTTTATATATTTTTTTTCTTTTTCCGTCTCTGTTTCATTTATTTATACAATTCTATCTTCTAGCTCGCTTATCCTGCCTTCTGCCTCTGTTATTCTACTGTTTGTGCCCCCGAGAGTGTTTCTGATCTCATCTATTGTATTATTCATTGTATATTGACTCTTTTTTATTTCCTCTAATTCCTTATTGAACATTTCTTCCATCTTCTCAATCCTTTTCTCCAGTTTATTTATCTGTAACTCCATTTTGCTTTCCAGATTTTGAATCATTTTCACAATTAAAATTCGAAATTCTTTATCGGGTAGGTTCCCTATATCTTCTTCTTTTGTTTGTGTTGATGGGCATTCATCCTGTTCCTTTACTTGTTGGGTATTTCTCTGCCTCTTCATCTTGCTTATATTGCTGTGTTCGGGGTGGCCTTTCCGTCTTCTGACAGTTTGTGGAGTTCTCTCTTTATTATGTAGTTACCTTGTTGTGTGTGGGGTTGGATGGGTGACTTGTCAAGGTTCCCTGGTTAGGGAAGCTTGAGTCAATGTTCTGGTAGGTGGAGCTGGATTTCTTCTCTCTGGAGTGCAATGAAGTGTCCAGTAATGAGTTTGAGATGTCAGTGGGTTTGGGGTGGCTTTGGGCAGCCTGTATATTGAAGCTCAGTGCTATTCTCCTGTGTTGCTGGATAGCTTGCGTAGTATGTCTTTCACTGAAACTTGTTGCCCCTGGGTGGTGCCTGGTTTCAGTGTATGTATGGAGGCATTTGATGAGTACCTATCAATTAATATTCCCTGGAACAGGAGATCTCTGGTGTTCTCAGGATTTGGACTTAAGCCTCTGCCTCTGGTTTTCAGTCTTATTCTTGCAGGAGGCTCAAGGCTTCTCCCTCTGTTACTTCCAAGGCAGTTCCTTCTGTTGAAAAAGCTCTTCTGTTTTCTGGTCTCCTCAGTGTCTAATTCCCGTCCTGACACCAGGATGCGGTGGTGGACACTTTTTTTTTTTTTTTTTCCCCTGGCTCTCCTATTCAGTCCTGCTATGGGGAGGGAGGAACAGCTAACAAATATCCCTGGCGTCTGTGGGGAGTGCTCCCGGTGTCTCAGCTACACTGGGAATGCTCCCGCTGGAGGCGTGTGTGCTTTCCCTGTTTATGCTGCTTAGGCTTTAGTTTGCTCTGCTGCGAGCTGTCCGTGGCTGGCGCTGGGTTGCCTGCACTTCCCAGGTCTGAGCGGCTCAGGTTCAGGTCTTTGGGTACTTGACAAAGGTGCAGACTTGGCTGGGCCTGCGTTTTGTGCCTTCCCGGGTCCTAGCAGCTCAGGTGACCAGGCGTTTGGCGAGCGCAATCGCTGTGACTTATTGCCTTCCCGGTCCCTGCCGCTCGGTTTTTTGGGAGTACTAGCAGTGCACTTTCTCAGGTGGATATCCACTGGCCTGAACATAAGAAGTCCTGGCCAGCGAGGAAGCCTGCCTGCAGCTTGGCACGGGAAGCCTCTCTGGGGCCGCGGCTGCCCCTGCCCAGGCCCGGGCTGCCCTCCCCGCAGGCGTCGGTGGGGGCTGGGGGATGGGCCGCCCGCTGCCAGCTCGCTCTGCTTAGCGCCCAGTTCTGTGGGTGGGGCTGGCTTGGGGCTTTTTGCAGGCTTTTTCCAGCCCTCTCGCCCTTCATCTGCAACCTCTGCATTGGTATCTTAAGTTCGAGCCCTCAGTTTGCCCTGGGGCATTCAGGCTGGGTTCTCCCTCTAAGCGCTGCTGCCGGCGCCTCCCTGCCCAGCCCCCGTCTGCTAGTGAGGGGCGCGGGCGTCTGCGCTGCTTCTCCGCTGAGTTTCTCCGCTGAGTTTCCTCTGGGCACTTAGTCTGTGAGTTTTAATTATTTATGTCTTTTGTCTCCCAGTTATGCGGCCCTCTGATGTTCCACTCGCCAGTGTTTCGAAACTTCTCTCTATTTTTTTTTTTTTTTAAGCCTCCCTTCCCGGAGCTCTGTCCCTCCCTCTTTTGTCTCTCTTTTTATCTTTTTATCTATTTCCTACCTCCTTTCGCAGACTATGGGCTGCTTTTCTGAGTGCCTGATGTCCTCTGCCGGTATTCAGAAGTTTTTTTTGTGGGATTTACTCAGCGTTCAAATGTTCTTTTGTTGATTTTGTGGGGGAGAAAGTGGCCGCCCCGTTCTATTCCTGGCCATCTTCCCGTGCTCCCCCTGAACTATCTATTCTTATTACTTATGAATCAGGAATGGTTTGTTTGCATTATTAATATCCCATTCTACCTGCCAGGCTCCTAACTCTTAGTAGTTTGTTCATCCATCCTTACTCTTTAGTTGATGAGTTTCTTAAGTACATCTCCTGGAGATCCCAGATTTAACCCTGATCCTGTGACTAAGTAAGCATTTGGGTTGTTACTCTTGTGTTTGGTGAGACTTTACATTGATATATAAAGAAGTTAGAAATCATAAGATCTTTCTGACTTATTACACTTAGCATAATATGCTCAAGTCCATCCATGTTGTTGCATGTGACAAGATCTTTTTATGGCCAAGTATTGAAAAAGCAAAGACACCACTTTGCTGACAATGGTCCATATAGTCAAAGCTATGGTATTAGTGATAGTCATGTAACTGTGTGAATGTTGGACCATAAAGAGGGCTGAGTGTCAAAGAATTGATGTTTTCAAAATGTAGTGCTGGAGGACTCTTGAGAGTCCCTCAGACAGCAAGGAGATCAAAGAGATCCAACTAGTCAATCCTAAAGGAAATCAACCCTGAATATTCATTGGAAGGATTGATGCTAAAGCTCCAATAATTTGGCCACCTGATGCAAAAAGCTGACTCATTGGAAAAGACCCTGATGCTGGGAAAGGTTGAAGGCAAAAAGGGAAAAGGGCAGCAGAGGATGAGATGGTTAGATGGCATCACTGACTCAGTGAGCATGAATTTGAGCAAACTCCAGTAGACAGTGAAGGTCAGGGAAACCTGGTGTGCTACAGTTCATGGGGTCACAAAAAGTTGGACACTACTTAGCGACCAAATAACAACAATAGCAGTATTCCATATATACTATATCTTCTTTATCTATATATCCCATGAAGTGCACATAAGTTGTTTCCATATCATGGCTATTGTATTAATAAATACTTCTGTGATGTACATAGGGAGCATATATCTTTCTGAAATTGTATTTTAGAAATCTTTGGATAAATACCTTCAAAGTGGAAAAACTACATCATATTGTCAGTCAGTCAGTCAGTCAGTTCAGTCGCTCAGTTGTGTCCGACTCTTTACGACCCCATGAATCACAGCACGCCAGGCCTCCCTGTCCACCACCAACTCCCGGAGTTCACTCAAACTCATGCCCATTGAGTCAGTGATGCCATCCAGACATCTCATTCTCTGTCGTCCCCTTCTCCTCCTGGCCCCAATCCCTCCCAGCATCAGATTCTTTTCCAGTGAGTCAACTCGTCAAATGAGGTGGCCAAAGTATTGGAGTTTCAGCTTTAACATCAGCCCTTCCAATGAACATCCAGGACTGATCTCCTCTAGAATGGACTGGTTGGATCTCCTTGCAGTCCAAGGGACTCTCAAGAGTCTTCAACACCACAGTTCAAAAGCATCAGTCTTCGGCGATCAGCTTTATTCACAGTCCAACTCTCACATCCACACATGACCACTGGAAAAACCATAGCCTTGACTAGATGGACCTTTGTTGGCAAAGTAATGTCTCTGCTTTTTAATATACTATCAAGGTTGGTCATAACTTTCCTTCCAAGGAGTAATCGTCTTTTAATTTCATGGCTGCAATCAGCACCCACAGTGATTTTGGAGCCCCCCAAAATAAAGTCTGACACTGTTTCCACTGTTTCTCCATCTATTTCCATGGTAGTTCTAGATATTTTGAGGAATATGCATACTGTTTGCCATAGTGCCTGAACCAGTTTAATTACTACCAGCACTGTAGGAGGGTATCTTTTTCTCTGCATCTTCACTAATACTTGGTATTTCTTGTATTTTTGATAATAGCTATCCTGACAGGAATGCGGTGATATCTCTTTGTGACTTATTTGCATTTCTCTAATGATTAGTGATTTCAGCAACTTTTTGTGTGCCTGTTGATTATCTGTAGATCATCTTTGGAAAATGTCTATTCAGCTTCTCTGCCCTTATTTTCGGAGAAGGCAATGGCAACCCACTCCAGTACTCTTGCCTGGAAAATCCCATGGATGGAGGAGCCTGGTGGGCTGCAGTCCATGGGTTCGCTAAGAGTCGGGCATGACTGAATGACTTCACCTTCACTTTTCAGTCTCATGCATTGGAGAAGGAAATGGCAACCCACTCCAGTATTCTTGCGTGGAGAATCCCAGGGAGAGAGGAGCCTGGTGGGCTACTGTCTATGGGGTCGCATAGAGTTGGACACAACTGAAGCGACTTAGCAGCAGCAGCAGCCCTTATTTTAATTGGGTTGTTTATCTTCTTTTTGAGTTGAATGACTTAATATATATTTGGAATATAAAAACAACAAACTAAACATAACATTAAATACAGAGAACTCAGTAGTGGTTACCAGATGAAAAGGGATGTATGCTGATGAATGGAAGCTAAACTTTTGGTGGTGAGCATGTTATAGAGTTGGATGGCATCACCAATTCAATGGATATGAACTTGAGCAAACTTCAGGGGATGATGAGGGACAGGGAAACCTGGTTTGCTGCAGTCCATGGGTCGCAAGAGTTGGACATGACTTGGTGACTGAAAAATAGCAATGTTACAGGGTATATAGAATCAGAAATATGATGGTGTACATATGAAACTTATACAATGTTATACACCAATGCTACTTCAACAAAACATAATTAGGAAAAAAAAAAAAGCTAAACCTGCTTAATTGTTAAAAAACAAAGTGCACTTTGGAGGACTGCATTCCTTACCACTCACTAAATGTTAGTTTCGAAAAGGTGAGTCACCAGGGCCTGAAGTGGTGTGTGTGGTTGTTGGGCAAAAGCCTGACAGGGTTCGTGCCTTATCATCTATATTTATTCCTTCCTCAACACAGTGATTATACGTGAGGAGTTAGAGCTTTTACCATCTGATGCCCTGAAATAAAGATTATAAAGATCTGGGTGTCACAGAAATATAAGATAGAAAGCACAGATGGGAAATAAGCCTTTATTGATTTATATCAGTTAGAAACTAGTATTGTTTGTTACCATGGTATAACACATATTTTCTTGATGGAAAATGTGGTGAAAAAAGGATGCAAAGAAAGCAGCCAAAAAATAAAGAAATCTAGAAAGCTGTTACAAAAAAGACATGAAATGACCAACTAGAACAATGACTACATGAAAAACAGCAGAAGAATCTAAGCTGTAACATTAAATGAAATGATATAATTTGTTGAATATGGGTAGAAAAGGACAAAATCAAAAACAGTATCTAAATTTATGACTAAGTAACAGGGGTGAATGTTGAAACCATCCTTAGAGAAGAGTAGCAGAGGAGACATTTGAGACATCAAGATGGAGTGGGGAGGAGGAAGGGAAGATTTATGTATGTGTAAATTTAGCCATTCAAGGAGAAATATTTAGTAGACACTTGGATATAATATAGAAATCACAAGAGAGACAACAGTGTCAAAAATATGTATCATCAGTTTAACTGTGATAATTAAAATATAACAATTGTTGAGTCTGCTGAGGAAATTGTACAAGATAAGAACCTAACGATAGACTATGAAAAACACCTATATT
The DNA here is from genome assembly GCF_049115385.1 of Moschus berezovskii. Taxonomy (NCBI): domain Eukaryota; kingdom Metazoa; phylum Chordata; class Mammalia; order Artiodactyla; family Moschidae; genus Moschus; species Moschus berezovskii. The sequence continues at coordinate 57,622,094 of NC_142464.1, read as the reverse complement.
TAAATGATAGCTACAATAAAAAGGCATTTATAAGATGGCTGAAGAGCAGCCCTCCATAGTAGAAAATGTGTAAGACTGCACTACTGAACTAAAGAGAGTGTTTCAGAAAAGTAGTGTAGGTCAACAAAGGCAAATGTTCTTAGAGGCTAAACAACATAAGATAAACACGTTTGGATTTAGTCACAAGCAGGTCATAAGTGTGTTTCACGAGAGGACTTTTTTCCAAAATTGAAGTATAATTGACCTACAGTATTCTATTAGTTTCAGGGGTACCATATAGTGATTTGATGTTTTTATAGATTATACACCATGCGAAGTACAATACTATTGACTATATTCCCTATGTTGTACATTAAATTTCTGTGATGCTTGTTTTAAAATTGGCAGTTTGTACCCTTTAATTTCTTTCGTCTATTTCACCCATCCGCCATTTCTGTAATCTCTGGCAACCACTAGTTGTTCTTTGTATTCCTGAGAAGTCTTTTATAGAGCAATGTTAGTGAATGCCAGATTGAATTTGTTTGAAGTGTAAAAGGGAAATGATAAAGTGGGAACAGTAAATTTTAAGCAACCCTCTCAGGCAGTTTGAGTAATAAAACAGGCCAGAGAGAATTAGACAGAATGAGACAGAGGTCAGTATTGAGATTTTTGTTTTATATTTATTTTTGTGTGTGTATAACCAGAGAGTCTTAAAAGTTTTCAAATGATGAGATGAAAAGTAGTAAAGACTAGAAGAAATGGATTTGACACATTTGGGAAGGAGTGAATCCAGATCCAAGGTAAAAAGATGTATCTGGGATAATAGGTTAATTATAATTTTCCTTTAAAAAGAAGAGGGAAAAAACATGAGTATGGATATTTTTATGTTTCTGGGTAGGGTAAAAAGAAGTTGATAGATTATTCTCAGATAGTTTCTATTTTCTCTGTGAATTTAAAGGCAAGGCCATTGTCTCAGACTGAGTGGGCAATGGTCAGGTCTCATGTTTGGATAGAAGCCCAATTGGTGTAAAATAATGAGTAGGAAATGTGGAAGAATATCCAGGTTGCCCAGAGGGCTTGGGTAAGGAGGAGACGTGTTTATGCACTGGGCCCAGTATGCATAACTTAAGGTTTTCTGTAGCCCTATTCAGAATCCTGGGTATTAATCCAAAGAATATAAACAGTCTAATTGTACTGATGTTGTGCCTATACTAGATGGATAAGGCAAGAGACCAGCAGAATTATGTTGAAAATTGAGCTCTAGAACTGAAGAACTATGGAGCCTCAACTTTTTACAAAAGAAAGGAGGGGATGATAGGAAGTCCAAACATGGAGTAATTGAAGGACTTAAACCTAGTATAGTCTGATTCCAGCTATAAATGATTTATTGAGAGAGATGTTTAAAAATAAAAGACCAACAGGCACATGAAAAGATGCTCAATACCACTACCATTAGAGAAATACAAATCAAAACCACAATGAGATATCACCTTACACCTGTCAGGCTATTATCAAAAAGACCACAAATAACAGTTGTTAATGAGGATGTGGAGAAAAGGAAAGCCTCATACACCATTGGTAGGAAAGTTAATTAGTGTAGACACTGTGGAAACAGTATGGAAGTTCATTAAAGAAATAAAATAGAACTACCATATCATTCAGCTATTCCACTCACTCTTGGGTATATATGCAGAGAAAATATGAACACCAATTCCAAAAAAAAAAAAAAAAAGATACATGAACCCCAATGTTCACAGCAGTGTTATTTACAATAACCAAGATACGGAGTCAGCCTAAGTGTCCATCAACAGAAGAATGGACAAAGAAGATGTTTTATATGTGTTCTGTGCTTAGTAACTTAGCCAATTCCAACTCTTTGTGACACCGTGGACTGTTGTCTGCCAGGCTCTTCTGTCCATGGGGATTCTCCAGGCAAGAATAGGGGAATGGGTTGCCTCATTGCCCTCCTTCAGGGGATATTCTCAACCCTGGGATGGAACTCAGGTCTCCTGCGTTGCAGGCAGATTCTTTACAGTCTGAGCCACTAAGGAAGCCCAATGTTTTATACATTAGTATAGTCAAGGCAATGGTTTTTCCCGTGGTCATGTATGGATGTGAGTTGGACTGTGAAGAAAGCTGATCGCCGAAGAATCGATGCTTTTGAACTGTGGTGTTGGAGAAGACTCTTTGAGAGTCCCTTATACTGCAAGGAGATCCAACCAGTCCATTCTAAAGGAGATCGATCCTGGGTGTTCATTGGAAGGACTGATGCTAAAGCTGAAACTGCAATACTTTGGCCACCTCATGCGACGAGTTGACTCACTGGAAAAGACTCTGATGCTGGGAAAGGTTGGGGGCGGGAGGAGAAGGGGACGACGGAGAATGAGATGTCTGGATGGTATCACCGACTCTGTGTACATGAGTTTGAGTGTACTCCGGGGGTTGGTGATGGACAGGGATGCCTGGCGTGCTGTGATTCATGGGGTCGTGGAGAGTCGGACACGATTGAGCGACTGAACTGAACTGAACTGATATATACATATATATATATACTAGGTTTATTTTGAAAATCACTGGAAATATCTAGATATCACCCTTCACTACCATTCATTCCTTTGCAGCAGTTTAGCTTAGCAGTGGAGTATGTTTTCAACTTCACAGATGCAAGGTGACTGTTAACAGTATACAGACAGAATCTCAATACATTCTAGACTATAAGTCATAAATATTTTTATTACATAAATGCATAAGAATCATAGGTTTTCACTTATAATTATTGCTAATGAAAGGAAATTTTTCTTCTGTCACACAGTTGAAATTTTATTCAACTTGTTTTCATAAAAAAGATTTTAAAAGACAGATGACAGTGAATATTAGGGGGCAAATTGCATAAAATTATTAAATGTGAAGTGTTGAAAAAGGTAGAGTGCAAATGCAGAGAGACCTATTCATTTAGCCCAAAAAGCCTGGGGAAAGAATACTTATGTCCAAATTTGAAAAAGAAATACTGAGAAGATAGCAGTTGCAATCAAATTTACTGACAGCAAAGATTGTACATAAACTTTACTATGCAAAAAACTTGCTAAAAGGTAGAATTCATTACTTTCCTATTTGAGAACTTCGAAGAATGAACATAAATTATGACCAACTATAAATTCATTTTATTCTGTCCATCAACACATACCAGCATATTGTTGATTGTATTTATTATATCGACTGCGTGTTGTTTGTCCTTGAGACTATCAACTCCAAGTGGGTAGGAATATTTCTGCTTCCAAGTTATCATTATTTATCTGGTTTGTCTCATCATATCTAAGTTTCTTGTGTCTTGATTCAATGTCAGCTGTGACATAGTCTATATGGCCTCTAACCAACTTCACTTGTACACAACTCAGTTGTGACCCACTTTGTCCATGCTAATTTCCTCTCACATCCTGCTCCAGAACCTGTCTATTGCTTTGCTTTCAGAATGATTTCTTGAATGTGTGGAATTACATGGTTTGGTATATTGTTGGGTGGAGTGGGGGGTGAGGTGATAGGAGGTAGTCTGGGACTTGGAGTAGAAAAAATCCTGGAGATAAGCCCTTCTCCTTTTCTAAGACAGCAGGGAAGTACTGAAAAACAGTTACTAGAATAGCTTTCAGATGCCTGATACAATGTGCAAGTCATCTTCACATAGGCTTTCTTTACCTCCGCCTCCTTGCTTCTGTTCTTTGAGATTAAATTCTCTAAATCACTTAAACTTTGTTTAGGCTCTGCCATCTGGGTAACTAGACTAAGGTATTTAATGATTTCCAAAGCCTATAAAATTTTAAGGAGCATAGTAGGCACTCAGTAAACATATGCTCTGTGTGTGTGTGTGTGTGTGTTTGTGTGTGTGTGCACGCGCGTGCTCCCTCAGTCGTGTCCGACTCGTTGTAACCCCATGGACTGTAGCCCGCCAGTCTCCTCTGTCCATGGAATTTTCCAGGCAAGAATACTTGAGTGGGTTGCCACTGAGTGACAGAATAAGATCATGTATGATTCTACAATGGACTTCACTATTGTTGCTTTCTTAACATCTATTCCAATGTCTTCTAGCAAATGTATTCCAAAGGCTCTAAGCTGAAATATCTCATCCAGTTTTTTAGGAAAGGAACTTGGATTGAGGCTATCCTCATATATACTCAATGAAGAATAAATGACTTAACCCATACCAATCAGTGAATATGTCTCTTGACATTGACAAGTAGCATATTTCCTCTTAGCACTTAAAATTCCCTGAAACAGTATTTACAGTGAAATAATTTTTACAGTGAAATATTTGCAGTGAAGTTATCTTTCATGTATAGTCCTACTAGAATATAAACTCAAGGAGACCAGAATATTTGATGTTTTGTTTACTGCTGTATCTCAAACACTTAGAACACAGTACAAAGTAGATAATAATGAATTCATTCAATCATTCATTCATTCCTTGAGCAGAAACTGTATGTCAGCACTCTTCTGGGTTCTGGAGAAAAAACAGTCAGTAAATAAAACAGACAAAATATTCTTCCTACATGGAATTCATATTCTGATTAGGTGAAATAAGCAACAAAACAAACAAATTTGATTTGCGTATATATACATTTTCCAGTATATAAACTAATATAAAAATTATGTGTAATATGGTTATGAGATGAAAAACAAAGTAAGAGAAGGGATAAGGAGTGTCTGCAAAGTGAGGAGTAGAGTTACATAACTAAATTTAAAATAAATTTGTAAAAACATAAATCATTGGCTCAGGATGGTCAAAGGAACAAAGCCTACTCAGATTAAGCTGAGTACTCTCTTTCTTTTTGCCTTAAACTTGAGGATAGGATATAATTGTTCAACTGCAGCAGTCAACTTGATTCCTCAGTGGAGACTGCCTGAGGGTCTATGCATAGAAGTAGGTGAGCAGGGGGGAAGAAACCACAACAGCTAATGACGAAAGGAGAAGCTGTAGACCTAGACAGTATTATTTCCCCTGGCACTGTTTAGTTAAATGAAACCATAAATATCTATTTGTTTTTAAACAAGTTGATAATAGATTGTGTGTCATTCGTAACTTAAAAAAAAAATGGTTAAGACAGACACAAGAAAAAAAAAAGGTCTACACTAAATGTTAATTTTTCAATAATTCAAGTGTATAATTTATGAAGAGGTAGACACATTAAAATGATGGTATCACAAAAAATAATATTTTTAAAAAGAGTACAGTGAAAAAATTAAACCTTTTCACATCTTTGGGTTACTTAAATGGTATTAGTTTTAGCTTTAACCTTCCCATTCTCTTTCTCCCAGCTCAGTTCTTTTTCACTATCACAACTGTTAGTTTTCTATATCTCTCTGCCATATATTTACTATGTTTCCTACAAGAGAATACATATTTTCAAGATTTTCAGATTATTTGCCAGATAAAAGCATTAAAATGAACAATACATCTAAAATAGAAATTTAAAGGCAATAGTAAGCAGAATTTATGCATCAATAAACATAAGGCTTGGAAATTTTTATTTAAAAAGTCTATAAGTAAAAACTTGATGAAGGAAAAAGAGGAGAGTGGAAAATGCTGGCTTCAAATTCAACATTCAAAAAACTAAGATCATGGTATCTGGTCCCATCACTTCATGACAAATATGGGGAAAAAATGGAAACAGTGACAGACTTTATTTTCTTGGGGTCCAAAATCACTGAAGATGGTGACTGCAGTCATGAAATTAGAAGACACGTGCTCCTCGGAAGAAAAGCTATGACAAACCTGGACAGCATATAAAAAGCAGAGATGTCTCTTTGCTGACAAAGGTCCATATAATTAAAGCTATGATTTTTCCAGTAGTCATGTACAGATGTGAGAGTCAGACCATAAAGAAGGCTGAGCGCTGAAGAATTGATGCTTTTGAACTGTGGTGCTGTAAGAGATGTTTGAGAGTCCCTTAGACTGCAAGGAGATAGAACCAGTCAATCCTAAAGGAAATCAACCCTGGAGAATTCATTGGAAGGACTGATGCTGAAGCTGAAGTTCCAATACTTTTGCCACCAGATGGGAAGAGCCAACTCATTGGAAAAGACCCTGATGCTGGAAAATATTGAGGACAAGAGAAGAAGGGTATAACAGAGGATCAGATGGTTGGATGGCATCATCATAGATTTAAGTTTGAGCCAGCTCTGGGAGATAGTGAAGGACAGGGAAGCCTGGAATGCTTAAGTCCATGGGTTTCCAAAGAGTCAGACATGACTGAGTGACTGAGAAGAACAACAACAGTGAGTAGAAACTAGTGTACAAAATTGAACTTGTAAATTATGACAAAATATATTAAAATTTAAGATAAACAAACATAGATTTGGAAACAGACAAAGAATTTTAAATCTATCTTTCCCACTTTCTAGCTCTGTGATTTTTGGCAGACTACACCTATTTCAAAGAGTGGTTAGAGAATTAATAAGTAAAATAATAGCATATTTTTTGCTTCTTATCCCTTAAAAATTGGTTTAAAGTGTTGAAATTATGCTTTTTTGTTGTTGTTTCTGTAGTGTTAAACAATATCTTGAAGTGTGTGTGCTCAGCTGTGTCCAACTCTTTGTGACCCCATGGAGAGTAACCCACCAGGCTTCTCTGTCCATGGGATTTTCCAGGCAAGAGTTCTGAAGTGGGTCTGCATTGGTAGGCAGATTTTTTACCACTGTGCCACTTGGGAAGTCCACTAAACAATGTCTTAATCTATCATTACTTTGATGTGTATATTTTCCACAATTCTTTTGTCTGTAGATGGGCAAATCCAATTATTATAAAAATTATCTTAGAATTTTAGAACCACTTTCTCTTTCCTTTCTACACCATATAATATTTAGAGATATTGTTCATGTTACAATGTGTGAAGCTGATGATATTGATAATAGTGTAAAAACACGAGAAGTTTCATACAATTTTTATCAAGCTGTTGGTTCAGTGGCCAAGGAAGGAACTGAAAATTGCTTCCATGGAATAACTTTGAGGGATACTGAAAAGATGTTTTGTTCTTGATTTTTGCTACTTTCTTCCTCAGTATGGAGGTAAGTAATAAGCTCTCATGCTACTTTTCTGTGTATTTCTTTAATGCTTTCTCATTTGGAAATTAAATTCTGTAGGAAAAAAGTGGTTTGTGAATGGTGTATGAGAAAATAGCCTTTGCAGTTTAATCAAGAAATATTAAAAATCATTAGAAACATATGTTGATATTCCAGAAAAGGGTTTTTAGAGATAGGAAATTAGCAGTTTCTAGAATTAGGGACAACAGACTGGATCCAAATAGGAAAAGGAGTACGTCAAGGCTGTATATTGTCACTCTGCTTATTTAACTTATATGCAGAGTATATAATGAGAAACACTGACCTGGAAGTAGCACAAGCTGGAATCAAGATTGCCGGGAGAAATATCAATAACCTCAGATATGCAGATGACACCACCCTTATGTCAGAAAGTGGAGAGGAACTAAAAAGCCTCTTGATGAAAATGAAAGAGAGAGTGAAAAAATTGGCTTAAAGCTCAACGTTCAGAAAACTAAGATCATGGCATCTGGTCCCATCACTTCATGGGAAATAGACAGGGAAACAGTGGAAACAGTGTCAGACTTTATTTGGGGGGGCTCCAAAATCACTGCAGATGGTGACTGTAGGCATGAAATTAAAAGACGGTTACTCCTTGGAGGAAAGTTATGAGCAACCTACATAGCATATTAAAAATCAGACATTACTTTGCCAACCAAGGTCTGTCTAGTCAAGGCTATGGTTTTTCCAGTGGTCATGTATGGATGTGAGAGTTGGACTGTGAAAAAAGCTGATCGCTGAAGAATTGATGCTTTTGAACTGTGGTGTTCAAATTGTGGAACTCTCAAGAGTCCCTTGGACTGCAAGGAGGTCCAACCAGTCCTAAAGGAGATCAGTCCTGGGTGTTCATTGTTAGGACTGATGCTGAAGCTGAAACACCTCATGAGATGAGTTGACTCACTGGAAAAGACTCTGATGCTGGGAGGGATTGGGGGAAGGAGGAGAAGGGAATGACAGAGGATGAGATGGCTGGATTTCATCACCAACTCGATGGACATGAGTTTGAGTGCACTCTGTGAGTTGGTGATGGACAGGGAGGCCTGGCGTGCTGCGATTCATGGGGTCACAAAGAGTCAGACACGACTGAGCGACTGAACTGAACTGAACTGAGAATTAAGGTGAAATATATGTACTAGATGCTGAAGATACTTAAATCAAAATTTGTGCTAATAAAATGTGGACAATATGATAGACTCCTAGCAATAGCTTGAGAATAAGAGATTAAAATTGTATGCAGAAAATAAACTAAGATTACTACATTAAATATTGAATCTGCATTTTGAACTTTTGAAACATTGTTTTGCTTTATAATATAATAGTCTCCTTATATTTGTAAAATTATTTTTTGAAAAAATGTAGTTTGGCTACAATTCATGGATGGTAAATTTTATGTTGCTGAAAATAAAGTTTGAATCTTCCATGTCCTACATATTAACTTTAGAAAAAAAATCACTTACATTTTAACTGCAGGTAAAAAGAAATCAGTTACATGGTAATGGCCCCATGAGCAAGCAGTCATCATGCAAGCGCATTTTACAGAAACAGAAGCATAAAATGGAGACACCAGTCAAATGGCATTACTATCAAAAAAAAAAAAGAATGAAAGAAAAAGAAAGAAAGACAAAAGAGAAAGAGACTATAGATATGGTAAGAAACAGCACAAATAAAAGACTGAATATTACAGGGTATTTCCTATCAATGCAACAAAATTAATATATAATCATTATTGATTTACTGCTTTAAACAAAATTTCTAGTGGAAGGCTATGTCTTAGTAATTCATTCATTTTCTTCAAAGACACCAGTATCTGAAGGAAACTCCACTCATTGTAAACAAAAAAAATAAACTCCCAATTAAACGTCAAAAAGATAAAACTTCTATATTTCAAATAAGTACTTCTCATAAATTCATTTTTAAGTTTGAAAGTCACTTAATAGAACATAATGTAGTTCATTATGGGGAAATACTATTTAATTATAATGATTCAGTATCTATAAAAAAGGAAGATTTTCTTTAGAGAAAGGCATGCATAATAAGTTATCTGAACAATCATTTTAGGCCTATCTATTGGGGTGAGGACCTCAGAGAATCTATAGGATTGGTAAAACTTTGAAAAATTGAATAATTTGATGGAAATGGATATATATATATATATATATATGTATATGTATATATTTTTCTTTTCTATACCACCAAAGTATTTTAATAGCTCTAATACTAAGCATAACACATTGCATTTTTTTAAATTTTTAAAAAATTAATTATTTTAATTAGAGGCTAATTAAAATATTGTGGTGGTTTTTGCCATACATTGACATGAATCAGCCATGGGTGTACATGTGTCCCCCATCCTGAAACCCCCTCCCACCTCCCTCCCCATCCCATCCCTCAGCACTGTCCCAGTGAACTGGATTTGAGTGCCCTGTTTCAATCATCGAACTTGGACTGCTGATCTATTTCACATATAGTAATATACATGTTTCAGTGCTCTTCTCTCAAATCATCCCACCCTGGCCTTCTCACACAGTTCATTGTTCTAGTCACAATTCCCTCGTAGCTAGGTGAGGGTCCTGCTTCAGTAAGACTTGCATGTAAAATCTATCCTCTTAGCAATTTTGAAGCATATAATACAGTACCCTCACCACAAAAAGAAATAATTATGTGAAAGAACTATGTGAAATAATGGAAATGTTAGTTAATGTTAGTGTGGTAATAGCATTGCAGTATATCAATGTATCAAGTCATTTAAAACTTGTACAATATACGTATCAATTTTAGCTAAATAAAGAATAAGCAAAAAATAATAATAACCCTTACCTTGGGGTTGATGATCTTCTATGATTTAGAATATTATCACCACCACAACCATCTCCTCATACTCATTTCCTAAAAAGCACTCCATGAACACTGTTCTATGAACATATAATTTTAGCATGCTGGCCTTTCTTTTTGGGGAGGACTTATCAGTTGTTTCTCTGATAATCTTTCTAAAATATTCCTGATTTAGTTATTTTACTTCCCTAAAGCTCTGGGCATGTTCTGAGTAATATGTCTTTGAGAATTAATGAGCTAGAACAGTAAATGAATGGATCAGCTTTGCTAATATGTTACAAAGATTTACAGCTTATATCTACTTTTGAATTCCCAAAAAGGCTTTTTCCAAGAATTCAGCATAATTTATATCTTCAGTTTCTCCACCTGAATATAATATCAAATTTCACATGTAAAAGAAGATTAGTTATAGCAACAACACACAAAGCATGTCAAAAAAGGGATTTTGTTAATTCTGAATATGCACATCAAATAGCTGAGGAAAAAAGTATGCAATTATAAAAGTTGTAAACTTGAACTAAAAAAATTTATAAGTGAAAAATACCCTTTCTGAAGTCACTTAATATGATATAATTGACAACAGTTAAAAATAACATGTAAATTGCAGTATGTCACAAGAAAATAATAGAATGGGAAAGACTAGAGATCTCTTCAGAAAATTAGAGATAAGGGAATATATCATGCAAAGATGGGCTCAATAAAGGACAGAAATGGTACGGACCTAAAAGAAGCAGAAATATTAAGAAGAGGTGGCAAGAATACACAGAAGAACTATACAGAAACGATCTTCATGACCCAGATAATCACGGTGGTATGATCACTTACCTAGAGACAGACATCCTGGAATGCGATGTCAAGTGGGCCTTGGGAATCATCACTATGAACAAATCTATTGAAGGTGATGGAATTCCAGTTGAGCTATTTCAAATCCTGAAGATGATGCAGTGAAAGTGCTGCACTCAATATGGCAGCAAATTTGGAAAACTCAGCAGTGGCCAAAGGACTGGAAAAGGTCAGTTTTCATTCCAACCCCAAAGAAAGGCAATGCCAAAGAATGCTCAAATTACCGCACAATTGCACTCATCTCACATGCAAGTAAAGTAATACTCAAAATTCTCCAAGCCAGGGATCAACAGTATGTGAACCGTGAACTTCCAGATGTTCAAGCTGGATTTAGAAAAGGCAGAGGAACCAGAAATCAAGTTGCCAACATCCTTTGGATCATCAAATAATCAAGAGAGTTTCAGAAAAACATTTCTGCTTTATTGACTATGCCAAAGCCTTTGACTGTGTGGATCATGCCAAACTGTGGAAAATTCTTAAAGACATGGGAATACCAGACCACCTGACGTGCCTCGTGAGAAATCTGTATGCAAGTCAGGAAGCAACAGTTAGAACAAGACATGGAACATTAGACTGGTACCAAAATGGGAATGGAGTACATCTATTCTGTATATTGTCACCCTGCTTATAAACTTTTATGCAGGGTATTATCATGAGAAATGCCAGGCTGGATGAAGCACAAACTAGAATCAAGACTGTGGGGAGAAATATCAATAACCTCAGATATGCAGATGACACCACCATTATGGCAGAAAGTGAAGAAGAACTAAAGAGCCTCTTGATGAAAGTGAAAGAGGTGAGTGAAAAAGTTGGCTTAAAATGCAACATTCATGAAACTAAGATCATGGTATCCGGTCCCATCACTTCATGGCAAATAGATGGGGAAACAGTGGAAAGAGTGACAGACTTTATTTTGGGGGGCTCCAAAATCACTGATGGTGACTGCAGCCATGAAATTAAAAGACGCTTGCTCCTTGGAAGAAAAGCTATGACCAACCTAGACAGCATGTTAAAAAGCAGAGACATTACATTGCTAGCAAAGGTCCATCTAGTCAAAGCTATGGTAATTCCAGTAGCCATATATGGATGTGAGAGTTGGATTATGAAAAAAGCTGAGTGCCAAAAAATTGATGCTTTAGAACTGTGATAGTGGAGAAAACTCTTGAGAGTCCCTTGGACTGCAAGGAGATCCAACCAGTCCATCCGAAAGGAAATGAGTCCTGAATATTCATTGGAAGCACTGATGCTGAAGCTGAAACTCCAATACTTTGGCCACCTGATGCGAAGAACTGACTCATTTGAAAAGACCCTGTGCTGGGAAAGGTTGAAGGCAGGAGTAGAGGGGGACAACAGAGGAAGAGATGGTTGAATGGCATCATTGACTCAATGGCCATGAGTTTGAGTAAACTCTGGGAGTTAGTGATGGACAGGGAGGCCCAGCATGCTGTAGTCCATGGGGTCCTGAAGAGTTGGACACAACTGAGAGACTGAACTGTACCTAACTGACTGATGTCATATCAGGAGATCCCAGTTTGATTCTTGGGGCAGGAAGTTTCCCAGGAGAAGGGATAAGCTACCCACTCCAGTATTCTCGGGCTTCCCTGGTAGTTCACATGGTAAAGATTCAGCCTACAATGTGGGAGACCTGGGTTCAATCCCTCGGTTGAGACGGTCCCCTGGAGGAGGGCATGGCAACCCACTCTAGTATTTTTATTTATTTTCTTTTTTAAATTAATTTTTAATTTATATTATAATCTGCTCATTTTATAATATTGATAGTTTAAAATATACGCAAGAAGTGATTCAATTATACATTTACATATATCCATTCCTTTTCAGATTGCTTCCCATATAGGTTATTACAGAATATCTAGAGTTTTCTATGCTATACAGTAGGTTGCCTGGAGAATCCTCATAGACAGAGGAGCCTGGTGGGCTACAATTCACAGTGTCACAAAGAGTTGGACATGACTGAGTTACTAACCACAGCATAGCATGTAGATGATATATAATGGTAAGATGCTGTGGATGAAGGTGTCCCAAATTTTGCCTGGAAGATCTCAAGGGGATGCATGCCATTTGGCCTTGTTATATGGCATATAATAAAAGTTTCCAAGAAGTGGTCTTACCTATTTTAGTACTAATTAATTCTCAGCAGCCAGAATCCCATCATTATTGGTCTCTAGAAGGACTAGTTTTCTAGGTTTTTTATTAACTATTGAAGTGATATCAGATTTTAGTGTCAAAAATTACCCTGGAAGTCTTGCAAATTTTGTTGTTGCTTAGTCCTTAAATCATGTCCGACTGTGAGACCCCATGGACTGAGCCTGCCAGTCTCCTTTGTCCATAAGATTTCCCATGCAAGAATACTGGAATGGGTTGCCATTTCCTTCTCCAGGGGATTTTCCTGACACAAGGATCAAACCTGCATCTCCTGTGACTCCTGCAATGACAGGCAAATTCTTTACCACTGAGCCACCTGGAAAGTCCATAATACAGTTTCATAGTAGGTAAAAATTGAAGTATAAGTTGAATAAATTGATATAATGATCTAAGAAATAGATGTTGAAGGCCAAACCACAGCAGTGGATGTAGAGACCACATGAGAGATACTAAAAGGCATATTTGATGTGATTCAGTGGTAAACAGCAAGTTGGTGTACAGAATGAGAAAAATAATATGGTCTGTCCTCAGTTTCTTAATTGGCTAACATGATGGCTATAATACTATATACATCATGCTATTGGTATGAAGGCTATAAACAGTGGAAATATTTTTTTATTCATAGAAACCACAATCATAATGGTCTACTTAATTTTCTTAAGAATCATTTTTGTAGTTAAATATGGTGATGGATTATTGAGGGTTCACATTTATATGCTTATGTTAACTATGAAGTTTAGTCTCTCATTTAAACCAAATAATTGTTTTGTTTAGACCAATCTAAGATTGCGTTACTTAGGTTCCTTGACATATGAGGGAATATGCGACATTTGTTTGAAATGTTTTTCTTTCTCCTCTAACTTGTCTGTATTCCTTTGTTGAAAATAGCTTGTCCATAGCTGTGGTTCTATTTTTCAATTCCCTGTTTTTCCTGTTGATATATTTATCTTGATTCCTGTAGTTTCCTAATAAGTCTTGAAATGAGGTAGTATTAGTCTTCAAATATTGTTCTCTTTCTCAAAGTTGTTTAAGCCACTTGGGATTTTCCAGATTAATATTAGAATTAGTTCACAAATTTCTACAAAGAAAATCAGTTGGAATTTTGACTGGAAGTTTGTTGTATCTCTGAATCAGTTTGTAAATATCTGATGTCCTTATAATATTGAGTCCTCTGACTCATGAATACAGTTTATCTCCATTTATTTAGGTCTCAAAATTCACTCAATAATGTAGACATTCATGCAGAAATCTTTCACATCTTTAGTCAAAATAATGTCAAAGGGTTTATATATATATATTTAAAGTTATTGTAATGGTATGATATTGTAAGTTTTAATAAAACTTTTGTTTTAGAATGATTTTAGATTTATAGAATAATTGTGAAGATGGTACATGCAGAGTTACCCACAACCAGTTGCCCTATCACTCACATCCTGTTTTAGTATATTTGCCAAAGTAAATGTGTCAGTACTTATACATTATGACCAACAAAAGTTCATATTTTATATTCCTTAATTTTCCTTATGTCTACTCCTATTATAGGATTCCATCTAGGAGATCACATTACATTTACTCATCTTGGCTATTTAATCTACCTTTACTCTTGGCTGGGTCCATTCCTGAGACATTCCTTGTTTTTGATTACTTTGACAGTTTTGAGGAATAATATCAGCTATGGTTTTTGTAAAATGTCCCTCAATTAGGGCTTGTCTGGAGTTTTTCTCAAGATTAGTCTCTACTTACATCTTTGGAGGGGGAGTTCACAAAGGTAAAATGGCATGCCCATCGCATATTGCTGGTATATATTATCAACAGGACTAATCTCTCTTGATGTTTACCTTCATCACCTGATGAAAGTAGTATTATCATTCTCCACTGAGAGTTGCCATATCCCCCCTTTCCAACCTGTACTCTTTGAAAGTCTTTGTGTACAGATCATACCTAAGGCATGGAGACTAATGCCCACTTCCTTTATGGAAGTGTATCTACATACAGTATTTAATTTTTTTCTGCACAGGAGACTTAACTTTTTTCTCTTTATCTATCATCTATTCATTGATTTGCTTACATAGCTATGGATTTATTTACTTATATAGCTATGGACTCATGGACATTTATTTTATACTTTGGGCAATAGTCCCAAACATACTTTTAGTTGCTCAAATTGTTCCAGCTTTGGTCTGTGAGAATTATTTAAGTTAGCTACTGTGTCACTTTACTATATGCACAGCATTGTGGGATTTACTTTTTTTAGTCACTTTCTTATTTTAGGGCTACTAGAGGTTCCAGGCTCATCTTATTTAGTCTCTGTCTCAGTACCAAATTTGGTCATTTCTCTAAAGAGTCCCAGTTTCTTTTATTGGTGAATAGGATATGATCCACAATCTGGGTATTGGGGGAGTTTATTGCTATTGGGGATGTCACTGATACTAGTCTCATTTAGTTGATAGTCAATCTGTTTACATATAGTTCTATAAATATTTCTATACATAACCATATGTATCTGTGTTAAGATAAACATGAGCTTATACTGATGTCTCTAACTCTAACCTGTTATCACATGATTCATGGTAGCCTTCTTCCTTGCTTATCACTAACCTTCAACTTCAACACAAGAAGCCTGGTTCCACCCACTTAAGCATTTGAGATCCACTTACTTAGTTGTTCAATTCTGGTAATAACTTAATACAGTATTAGAACTACTAATCCGGACCCTCATGGGAACTAACCTTATCAACAATTGCAATGGTTAAGTGCAATTCCCTTGTCCTTTAATTTTAGAGACTCTACTTCTTTCTGATTGTCCTTAGATCAGCATTTTTTCCTTCATTCTTTACAGAGGGATGGTTTCACACATCCATAAAATGGATAGTTTTGCTTGTTACAGTCTGCCATCTATCCTGGAATTCTACAAGCTCTAATTTTTAATTTGCATGTGCTTTATCAGTCTTTGTGCTTTAAAGTCTAGAAATTTTAACAAATACGTAGTGTCACGTATCTACCATTACTGCATTATAAAGAAAATCTTACTGATCTTAAAAGTCGTCTCTTATTTGCTTTTTCAAGCCACTCTCTCACAAATCCCCAGAAACCATTGATTTCTCTGTTGTCTGTATAGTTTTGTTTTGCATTGCTTTTTAGCTCATTCCTTTTGGTAGCACAATAGCATTTCATTATATGAAAGTAGTGCCTCTTGCTTAACCATTCACTTGCTGAAGGATATCCTTTTTGTTTCCAATTTTGGCAATTCTGAATAGGCTGCTATAAACATTGTTGTAAGGACATCATTCCTGTAGGATTAAGGCTTTATGATTTGATTTAATCTTTATCACCTCTTTAAAGAACTTATCTCCAAATCTCCAGATTGAGACATACTCTAAGATACTGGGGATTTGGCTTCAGCACATGAATTCTGGGGGTACACAATTCAGTCCATAACAAGTATGGCATTTTCTGAGCTGGCGTTAAATATTTTTAATTATTTATTTATATTTTTGTCTGTGTTGGGTCCTGGTTGCTACCCAGGCTTTTCTCTGGTTGCAGTGATTGGGGGCTACTCTATATTTGCAGTGTGTGGGCTTTTCATTGTGGTGGCTTCTTTTTTTGTGACTGTGTCTCACAGGCTTTAAAATGTGCAGATTTCAGTAGCTGCAGCACGTGAGCAGCTCTGAGGGTTTAGAACACAGGCTCAACAGTTGTGGTACACAAGTTTATTTGTTCCAAGGATCTAACCCTTGGCTACTGCATTGGCAGGCAGATTATTTACCACTGAGCCACCAGGGGAGCCTTAAAATTCTTGAAGGTAATTAGGAGAGCAAAACGTTCTTCCTCATTCATTTTTCTTATTTTCTTTGCTTTTTTCTCCTAGAGCATTACAAACCTTACTGTAAGGAGTAGCATTTGCTGTTTAAAAGAGTTTTCTTCTGGCTAGATAATTTATTCTGAGATTTCTGATTGTTTCTCAGATTATGAGTCAAAAACTCAACCCAAGAAAAAATGAAGAGAAACCTGGGAGAGCAGCTCTGTCTGAGATGGTTATTGTCTAACTTGATTCCTTCGTGTCTGTTATGCACTCTAGATGACAAAGGCATTCAATTTTATTATTTTGCTGGCCTTGTCTTTCTGTATAACTACCATGATTTTACTCTTTTTAATATATAAACATAGTGTTCAACTACCATTAGTTACTTTGAAATTGCAGCCATATAGTTTACCTGGTGGTCTCAAAACCTGGGCTTGAGCTTAAAGAAATAAAACAGCAACAAAAACATCCCCATTTCAAAACAAATTTTCTGGCAGTATAGTTCAGTTATTATTCACATACAATAAAAATCCACTTTCACATGCTCTTGTTGAGCAGTGGAATACAATATTTGCAAAAATGACTACATTTTGCTATCACACAAAAAGATATTAGGTGAGTTTATTTCTTGGAAGCAAGCATGGAGTGCTTTAATTTTAACTTTCACCCCATACAATAAAGAAACTTGAATAGAATTAAGATGTGTGGCTTGTCAATTTTGAGGTCTTAAACTTTTCCATGATAATATCACTCAACAATAATATTTCATACAATACTAAGCAATATATTTCTGAAATTTTTGAAATGTTCTTCTTGCCAGGAAAAGAGACATTGTGGGTTTTTTTGTTTGCTTTTAAAATTTTCTAACTAGAATTCTTTTCCTGGAAAGAAGAAGAGAGGGCTTATACTGTAGAGCAGTTTTGCCTAACTTGGATCCTGAGTGGAAAAGGGAATGGTCCCATTGACTGTGGTAGTTATTTGTGTTAGATTTTCTAGGACAGTCTGACAATCATTCACACCAACTGTCAGAGTGAGTTCTGATTTGGGGCTAAGAAAATATATTTACTGTGGCTTCTTAAGACATGGGCTGAATATTTGAAATTTAAAAGGGAATCTAGAGATGGACAAGCATTTTAAAGTCACATCCACACGAAAAGAAAGGAAAAAGTTTAGTTCAAAAAGAGCAATACTTTGCGAGGATAAAACATATTGACATTATAAGGCCCATTGTTTAAAAATATATGTTTTCAGTTCAGTTCAGTCGCTCAGTCGTGACCGACTCAAACTCATGTTCATGGAGTCAGTGATGCCATCCAGCCATCTCATCCTCTGTCGTCCCCTTCTCCTCCTGCCACCAGTCCTTCCCAGCATCAGAGTCTTTTCCAGTGAGTCAACTCTTCGCATGAGGTGGCCAAAGTATTGGAGTTTCAGCTTTAGCATCAGAGAGGAGTGCTGATTGAAAATCACAGATCAAAACACAGGAGTCTTTAAAGATTCATGCAAATAGATTGGTAATGTGAACCAGGTAATGTGAACCTGTCTGTCAACAGTCATCCTGTCACCTGACTGTAGTTTGGCAGCAGAGCCTAAATATCTGGCCGGATGAGTAAGCCAAATGAGGCAAATTCTATCAGGTAGAGGTTTTTCTTTCTTTGTCTGTTTTGATGCAAAGTTCCTAGACTAGGCCCTATCCACCAAAATGGAAACAAACAAAACAGTGAGAAAGAAGCACCCTTCTCCCCCTTGGTGACCATGGACTTTATAATTTAGCAATAAAATCAGATCCAGATTAGCAGCTAACACTGAGGGTTGGACGTGATGCAGTACAGATGAAGAATTGGGGAGAGCAGCCTTTGGCAGATATCAAGGTGAAAGAAGAAAAGATAAGAACAATCTAGGGGTTTTCCAAATTTTGACATTGTGTGTGGCACTTTCGGGAGTTTTGCAAGTTTTGTAAAAGTATTGTAAAGTATTCTTATAAAGTGCCCTCCAGATGTTTTTTCTGGAACACAGCAAATGTTACAGAGATAAGGGTTTAGTTTAAGTAGATGCCCTTTGATGTGATAACATCTGCCTTTAATCTGAGAAGTGAAAGAGAAGTTTCTGATGTGAAGGCCGTTCATACTGTGTTGGCAAAGTGGGTTTTTCAATGGTGCCAGCAGAACAGGAAAAAAATAACAGCTAAATAATGCTGCAAAGATTTTCATTCATAGAACTTCTGCTCCCGGCATGAAGTTTACATCAGTGCACTGATTACAGAGACATGGAGGGCAAATTCTTCAAAGTGAAATGTGGTTCTGAGAGAGCACACTGTTCAAAAGACTTCAGTGGTTGGCTCAGAGATGGTTTTAATAGTTCACACCATAGAAATTGAGGTTAGGAAGATTACAAAAATCTCAGTGAAGTTAAACTGTGGTATTAACAAGTTGGGAGCAAGGCATGCCACAGTGTGTCTTTGAGTACCCAACAGATTCTCTCCAGGTGTATGACCTTAAGATTCATTACAGTAGATCAACATTGTCAGAAATAGTCTCCTTCATACCTTGTGCCATTGTGACTGTAATCCACAGAAACTTGTCATTTCTTTCTCTTCCCAGAGCTGCTTAGATCTTTCTAAACTGCTGTCCTCTTTGATCTAGACCCTTGACAGATCATTTCCACAGGGTAGCTATAGTAATTACTAAAAAGGAAAATTAGACAGTGTAACTCTACAATGAGAAACAATTTATTGCTTCTTCTGTGTTACAAATAAATGCTTACTTCATACAAAGTTCTAGGTAAGGGGAAGTGGTAGGAGGAGGCCTTGATGGAAGGAAGGGGATGGCTCTTACAAAAGACACAGAGTTATTTCATGAATGATCACTCATAGTTATGGTGATTTATTTTCTTTGGATCCATGACCAAGTTTTGATCAGTACAATATACAGGAAGGTGTTCTGAATAAGACATTCATTGTTTACCTACACACACACACACATATACACACACCAATATATCAAAAATGGAAAGCCCTTCACTTTTCTGTCCCTTAAAACTCACCAAAGTGCAGTAGCTATCTTCTAATCATGAGGAGAAAGGCCAATTTGCCAAGAGTGACAGAACACAATGATAGAAGAACATAGATTGTTAATGACACTGTTGAACTGCTGAGCCAATATTGGAAATATTTTCTGTGGTTACATATGAAAATACATACATGCATGCATATATACCAGGCAATGGTTCAATGGTTCTCTTCATTGTATTTTCTAAAACTTCCAGGATTTTCATTCTAAATTGACATAACTTTTGGCATTATTGTGAGGATGAAGAAAGTTGTTCTTTCATGCACTGATTTACCACAAGGCAGGCAGCAAGCTCAGCCATATGTTATTACTCAAGAATCTTTGCAGTAGATGTAGGTGTAGAGTTGACGTCATTACAAATGGTTTACTACCTGATGATTTTATAAGATCCCTGTCAGTTACCATGTCTTGGGAATTAAGGACAATTTCCAGTTTTCCAGAGGTTATTCTAGAAAGAATGTTAAGAACTTCACACCTTCTATTGTTTTCTTCATATTATGCCTGAAGAAGATTATTGGTCCTTAAATGTAATTATTGCTTACTGATAAAAGGGTTGTTATTAATGTAGTTCACCAGTAAAGTGAAAAATTAAGTTCCGTTCACTTCAGTTCAGTTACTCAGTCATGTCTGACTCTTTGCAACCCAGGACTGTAGCACACCAGGGTTCCCTGTCCATCACCAACCCCTGGAGCTTGCTCAAACTCATGTCCATCAAGTCAGTGATAGCATCCAACAAACTCCTCCTCCATCACCCCTTCTCCTCCTGCCTTAAATCTTCCCCAGCATAAAGGTCTTTTTCAATGAGTCAATTCTTCCCATCAGGTGGCCAAAGTATTGGAGCTTCAGCTTTAGCATCAGTCCTTCCAAAGAATATTCAGGACTGATTTCCTTTCGGATTGACTGGTTTGATCTCCTATCCAGGGGACTCACAAGAGTCTTCTTCAGCACCACAGATCAAAAGCATCAATTCTTTTGTGCTCAGCTTGTTAACCTCAGTATTAATATTAATGCATGACAAGAAGTAGCAACCGTTTGTCACTGCACACTTGATGATTAAAAGCATTGTGTCACTGCCATATTTAGACACATTGTGGCAAACGGTCCTGGGCTTCATTTAAGTAGTATTGAAAGATATTATAATCCAGAGAATATAATTTCACACAAATTAGTAATAATACATTATTATCAACTGAGAACATTAACAACTGCTTCTACAATCATGCCCTCCTACATTCAATATCTCTCTTCTGTTTTGCAATTTACAACATTTTCGTCTATAGGGAAACAACCAATGTGCTACTTTAGCTGCCTATCATTGTAGTTTCCAGATTTTGTTTTGCCTTCTCTATAAACAACATAATAAGTGACAATTCATGCATTGCCTTTGTTTCACACACTGTCACTGAAGAAGATGCTTTATAGAAGGACCAGATTATTTTGTGTATGAATATTTTTCAAATAGATTATTAAAGGTGAGGGTGTTGCAATACTTGTGGGAATCTTTAGCACATTCCTAAATCAATTCTGCCCATTTTTTTCTTTTTTCTATACTATAGAAACTTTGTGCATCCTCAAAGAAGAATATTTTGCAATGGCAAGGGAAAGGAAAAAATCAGACAGTAAACTAAACTAACTGCAAAAATGGATGTGTCATCTGAAATCAGCTTCTTTAGATTCAAGTTCCCATTATGCCTTTCTTTTTTTCTTTTTAATTGGAGGATAATTGCTTTACAATATAGTGTTGATGACCATCAAACACATGGAAAGATGCTCAGCATTGCAAAACAAATCAAATCAAAACTACAATGAGGTATCATCTAACTCCAGTCAAAATGGCCATCATTACAAAATCTACAAATAATAAGTGCTAGAGAGGATGTGGAGAAAAGGGAACCCTCTTGCACTGTTAGTGGGAATATAAACTGATACGGCCACTATAGAGAACAGTATGGAGATTCTTTTAAAAACTAGAAATAGAACTACAACTGACCCAACAATCCACTACTGGGCATATGCCCTGAGCAAACCTATTATTTCTTTTGTTTCTGAATTACTTTCTCCTACTCTAATGGGCTTCCCAGGTGGTTAATTAGTAAAGAATCTACCAGTCAACATAGGAGACATGGGTTAGATCCCTAGGTTGGGAAGATCCCCTGAAGAAGTGAAGGGCAAACTACTCCAGTATTCTTGCCTGGAAAATGCCATGGACAGAGGAACCTGGTGGGCTATAGTCCAGGAGGTTGCAAAAAGTCAGGGATGACTGGGTGACTGAGTGTGCACATACACACACACTAATATTCAATAACTTTCTCCCTTGACTTACTGTGTAATTTGTATCATACCATCCATCTTTTAGTTGTATATTTACCTCATTTGGCCTTCCAAATACTACATTATCATTGAAGCAAATTGTTGGGGCCTGATTTCTCTGCTATCTTTATGTCTCATTCAAAATGAGCAATCAATAAATGCTCAATAAAAACAGCTGTATTGAGCTATGAATCTTGTAAATTAATAACAATGTTATTTGCTTTTTCTTCCTAAACTTCCTATTTTTCCTTTCCAGTGTGAGAAATTTAGAGAAAATTGTTTTCATTCTTAGCTATTTGGACCAGCTGATACAAATTGCTTATTCATGTCCTTTCTGGAACTGGAGTATAGATTCATCTCTAAAATGCTTTTGTGTCTTATTTCTCTGTGTCACAGGAATATTTCTATTTCAACGAGGTTCTGGTTTTTGTAGTGTAGAAAAAAATAAAGATAGCCTAAAACTGGAATATTTTTTAAAATTAGATAAATATAATAAAGAAATGGCAGCACAATCTTTTTTACTAAATGAATCAAAACTTGAAGCTACTGAATTTCCAAGGAATGAGAGTGATTTATAAACTAAAATCTATATAACATAGTCATTTAATGTGATAATACTTAATGGTTTAGAAAATTGCATTTCATTCATTATTAAGTTAAAAATTGGTGACACAAAGAGAATATCGTATGCAGTCTCATTTTTCTGGAAATGTTCACATGTAAACATGCCCTGGTGGCTTAGAGGTTAAAGCACCTGCCCCCAATGCGGGAGACCCGGGTTCGATCCCTGGGTTGGGAAGATCTCCTGGAAAAGGAGATGGTAAACCACTCCAGTATCCTTGCCTGTAGAATCCCATGGACGGAGAAGCCTGGTAGGCTACAGTCCACGGGGTCGCAAAGAGTCGGACACGACTGAGTGACTGAACGGAACAAAACATGCATAAGAAAAGAGTTATTTGCACTAAAACATCATTATTGGTAACCTGAATGGGAGCTACTTGATTTTTTCCATTGATTGTCTTTGGATATTTGCATTTTCTAAATATTTGGTAAGAAACTATAGTTACATTTATAATAAGGAGATAAAAAGGAGCAGCCTTTATTATCAAATATCTGAGTGGTCAAAATGAAACAATCTGTAAACAGTTCCACTGAGATGCAATTTTTATTGACCCTTAACTTTAATTCCTAAGCTAGCAGATTATGAGGCTTCCCAAGTCCTGCTAGTGGTAAAGTACCTGCCCACCAATGCAGGAGACATAAGAGACACAAATTTCAAATCTGGGTTTGGAAGATCTCCTGGAGGAGGGCACAGCAACTGAAAAGTATTCTTACCTGGACAATCCCATGGACAAAGGAGCCTGGTGGGCTATAGTCCACAGGGTAACAAAGAGTCAGACACTACTGAATCAATTTAGCACGCAGTACTCTTGCCTAGAAAATCCCATGGACGGAGGAGCCTGGTAGGCTGCAGTCCGTTGGGTCGCTAAGGGTCGGACACGACTGAGCGACTTCACTTTCACTTTTCACTTTCACACATTGGAGAAGGAAATGGCAACCCACTCCAGTATTCTTGCCTGGAGAATCCCAGGGACGGGGGAGCCTGGTGGGCTGCCGTCTATGGGGTCACACAGAGTCGGACAAGACTGAAGTGACTTAGCAGCAGCAGCAGCAGATTTATATTTTATGTTCTCTGTCTTCAGATTTAGGCTAAGTTTTCTTGTAACAAAATTTTGAACTGTATTCCCTAGGAAATGTATACTGAAGAAAGATAATTTCAAGACTGAAAAAACATTTTGGAAATCCAAGGATTTTCTGCTTTCATAGTGAATAGAAAATTTTCTTCAGTGTATCAACATTGAATCAGAATTCACTTCAGGCTACATCTATGGCTGCAATTTGATCGTTAGATGGGACTCTTTTATTGATTTATATTGCCTGAAGCCGCTAAAAACCATAGGCTGCCAAATGTTTTGGTAGAGATCACATTTGAGAAGTGGAATCTTAGTTCAGAGGATAAAAAGCAGTTTTGACTTGGGAATTTTGTTTTCTTTTCTTTGCTTAAAGCAAACACTGTAAGATCTGCTAATGGATATGATTTATTGGTAAAATGTTAAGAAGTAGTCATTTTGTCTTCTTTTATAGATTTTGTAGTGGTTTTTTTTTAACTTTAATTTTCATCAGCTTCCTTTCAAAATATCAGGAGCCAGGAGGGATGTTTTTTGCTTAGTTCTCTCTAACAAGGAGCAGAACAGAATAGGTCCAACAATGATTAGGCTGGTTTCTAATAGGAAAGAATTGTTGGCTAAAACCATTTATCAGCCCAGTATATTATATTTGTTATCTTACATGATTTTCCATATCTTACTTTATTAACTATCATATTTTTTGCCACATATATGGTTGTGTGAGTTTTCCTGTAATAAAATAACCACGTTCTAATCTGTGTTATGTTACAATATGTGTTAGTACAATATTTCATATAAAGAGTTGAAGCTTCATTTATTGCACACTGACTATGTCAGGACTACTGTGGGCAAGAGTCTGCTTGTGTTTACCCGTTCTGTAATTCCACGTATAATTTTCACTCACATCTCTGTGTGAGTATTTAAGCCATTCAATATCGATAATCACTGCAGTATTCTGATCAAGTAAATAAAATTCACTTCTAAAGATATTTTTAGTTTAAAATGGCACTTGTATATTACTGTATACATTATATGTTATTACTATGATTCTTCAAATTAATTGAATAGTTTAAACATGCTTTTTTTTTGACAGGAAGTAGGATTTATTGGTGGAGAAGGAAATGGCACTCCACTCCGGTACTCTTGCCTGGGAAATCTCTTGAACGGAGGAACCTGGTGGGCTGCAGTCCATGGGGTCGCTAAGAGTTGGACACAGCTGAGCGACTTCACTTTCACTTTCATGCATTGGAGAAGGAAATGGCAACCCACTCCAGTGTTCCTGCCTGGAGAATGCCAGGGACAGAGGAGCCTGGTGGGCTGCTGTCTCTGGGGTCACACAGAGTTGGACACGACTGACGTGACTTAGCAGCAGCAGCAGCAACAGGATTTATTGGTGAGCATGGTTAAAGAGGGGCCGAAACTGATGATCTTATGAATGCAGGGCCTGCCATTTGTGCAGGGCCTGCCACTTGTCCAGGGGACCATGATTAGGGATTTACTTGATCCCACAGCCATCTGGGATTAGCAGCTTTTCTGCCACCATGTTTTCAAATTCATCCTCATTAAACTTAGTAAATCTCCACTTCTTAGAGATGTGCATCTTCTGAATGCTAGGGAACTTGAACGTGTCCCTTCTGGAAGGCCTCATTCACCTGCCCCTTGTTCTGCAGCTTGGTGTGGATGGACATTATGACTTGGTCAATGTGGATCCTGGCCACTGTGCCCTGGGGCTTTCTGAAGGCATGGCACATACCTGTCTGAAGCCTAGATTGGGAATAGCAGGCCAGTCAATAATGCCCACTAGAAAGAGTTGTCTTTAAGATACCGTACAGCAACCTGCACAAGCAACCAGTTGAATACACTACCTAGAAGGCTGCTGTTTGCATACTGGGTCCCTATGGGGAAAAGAGCACAGTTGGCTTAATTGGCTGCAAATAAGTTATTTGAAAGTGGCTACTTGTGAAGTGACTCTTTTTTTTTTTTGAGGTGACTCTTATAAGGGATTCTGTACTGGTCATATTTTAAGTAAACAGAAAATAATCCAGCAATTCCAAAGTTGACACTAAGCAGAAATATTCCAAATTTAAAAAATAACCCTGTCAATTTTAACTACATCTTTGACCCTCATCAAAATACAAAATACTTTATGTAACAGAATTAGTCATTAAAGTGTTCACTACTCTAAAATTGAGAGGAGAGTAAATAGTTTGATGACAAAATATACAGAATTATAAAATGCTTGTGATTTTATTATCTTCACCTCTAATATAAAGCAAAGAGAAATCAAAGATAACAAAAGACAATTTTGTTCCTCATAAAGTGTGACATATACATGCATTTATCACTAATATTTCAGGATTGGATGAGATACTATCTTGCTCCAAGTTTTAGTGACTGAGGAAATGTCAACACGGCTGCCATGCTGTGAGGCAGACTTGCTATTAATTCTGATGTATTATATTGTGGGGATAAACTGGGGATAAGTCTGACTGGCTAATTAAAACTTTATTCTGTATAAAAGTGAAAAAATAAAAGAGAGTCACTCTTCATTCTTTCATGTTTTTTTCTGACAGTGTGTAGATTAATTCAGACACCAACTTAATCCAACATATGTATATTTTTTTCAATGCAACTTAAGAGGAAGACAAAAATTTGCTTTGAATATGACACTTATATTGTCAGTCCTTGATTTAGATATGCGGAGGTAGCAAGACATGTTAGCTGAAAGTAGAGATCCAGCGCATTTCTAAACGTGATGTTCCATTTATGTTCAAGATGACATGGATGGAATCAATTAGGATAAACAAGTGAGTTCCAAGACAGACTTTTAAGAATGCTGCAGAGTTGCTTAGTAACCTGATGTTATGCTTCATTTCCCAACAGAGCTGTAAGGCTGTCAGAATAGGTAATGGAATACTCAGAAATGAATCAAGTCTTATGTGCTCTCTAAAGATTATACTCATTTTTAATATGTTAGACCCCCTCCCACTGTTAGAAGTTGTATATATATGCTCAGTAAAACATAGTAGGACAGTGATCAAGGAATATGACTTCAAGTTGTGCTTTGATATAAAAATCTTGTTTATTTTCTTTACATACATTGTATTGCTGTAAATCACTGAGCCACATATCTACCAGTACTCTAGGGAAATGTACATTCAAGTTTTTCATCCTACAGGTTTACTTGCTATCTCCTTTGGTCCTCTCTGGCAGCACTTATTGCCGTTTGCACCTCCTATACTCTGCCTTTGAGGATTCACACATGGAGTCACAAGAAGTGTTGTTTTTCCTTCACATTGTCCAGACAGAAATATATCCACTCATGTAAACTATATTCTTCCAGAGAAACTATACTTATTGAACACTTCAAAAAATTTTAAAATCATCTCTGTAGATAAAACCAGACACACATATACATAAACTAAACTATAAGTATAACTTAACAAAGTATTATTCATGTCAATGAAACATTTGAACTTCAGTTCTGTTCAGTTCAGTTCAGTCGCTCAGTCGTGTCCGACTCTTTGCGACCCCAGGAATCACAGTACACCTGGCCTCCCTGTCCATCACCAACTCCTTTGAACTTAGGCCCTCAAATAGGGCCTCTGAACTGAACAGAAACTCTTAATTGTTCATTTCAAGTTGTCAGGATATGAAAATGCCAGAGCCCCTTTCCTGAATTGCAGTAACTGGGATTTGAGAGTTCACAAGAAATAGAAAAAAAAGGAAGGTAGAGATGCATTAAATTATTACCTTCATAGGTAACAACTCTTATGACAAGTTTTGATTTTCAAGTTAAAGATCTAAAGAGAAGAAAATCCCCTATTACATCCTCCTCAGAGTTAGCTGACACATAATCATTAAATTATTAATTTTTGTGTCATCTTTGTGAGATATATTGGGAACAATCACTTTTCTCATTTTTATAGGTAGATTTCATAAATTTTTTGTTAATAAGCTGGGATGTGGCTGAATCTTAGGGAAATCATAAAAAATTACATGTAATTTGTTTTGGAATATTTTATCAACAGATATTACAGCCAATTAGTTGTTAATAACCATGAATATGATTAGTAAAAAAAAAATTTAAACTAAGTAAATAAAGCAACTCTATTGATTTATATGCAACATCCCTAACTGTGTTTGGGCCCATTTCCAACAGTTCCCACCAAATATGTTTTAGGACTAGAAATATATTGTAGTAATATTGCTTTCAACAGGACACATGGAATGAGCCTACAGGTCATTCCTCCTGAAATAGAGAAAAGCAAATATTGTATATTAGCACATATTTATGGAATCTAGAAAAATGGTACAGATGAACCTATTTGCAGGGAAGGAATAGAGACACAGACGTGGAGAATGGACAAGTGGAGACAGGGGTGGAGGGGGGTTGAGATGAACTGGGAGACTGGGGTTGACCTGTGTGCACTGCCATGAGTGAAACAGATAGCTAGTGACAACATGGAGATAAAGAAGTGAACAATTAAGAGTGAATCACAAATTGCCAGTTTTCTCTAGGATTGTTGCCATATAATGATTCTCCAAGGAGAAAACCATTTTTTGAGTTGCTGTCTAGGCATGTTACAGTATGACAGCTCTGCTCACACCCAGAGTGTGGACATTTAGGTAAAGATCTGAGTTTAGGATTCTTCTACAATTTCCTAATTTGTGTTTCCTGGGGCATCACATAAAATGACCACTCAGTGTTGAATCCCCCAAATATTAGTAACCTTGACCCCAGCCACCTTATAAGTAATAGGTAGGCGATCTCTGTTTCCTGCTGGCTGATGATCTCAGACAGAGCACTGCTCTTCCCAGGTCCATCACACCTGCCCTTCAAAAGTGATGCATTTGTGACTTTACTTCCATTGTGTGTATTGAAATTGCACGTTTCAATCAAAACAGGCCCCAGGATTTTCTCTTCCCCAAAGTGGGCACTCCTTCTAATGCTCAGGGAGTTACATGCTGCATCCCTACCCCCACCTCAACCCTTACTACTGCTTCTGGCTTGTGCCACCTTACTTAGTAGGTCAAACTGCATAATATGCGTAATTGTTGTCTAGTCACCAAGTCCTATCTGACTCTTTGCAACCCTATGAACTCTTCTGTCCATAGGATTTCCCAGGAAAGTATACTGGAATGGGTTGCTGTTTGCTTCTCCAGGGAATCTTCCCAACCCAGGGAACTAACCTGTCTTCAGCTTGGCAGGTGGATTCTTTGTCACTGAGTCATCAGGGAAAGCTCATAATATGTATGTTATTAGCTTAATACACCAGCTCTAGGGTTTCACACACAGCTTCATGTTATGATCTTCCTTAAAAATAAAGAAAAAAATCACCCATAAAAATCAAGAGACATAAAATAGTGTTTAATACTGAGCTTATTTTTATTTTTCTTTGTGTATCAAAGAATGCATTAATATTGAAGTATTCACTGCTCCCCAAAATGAATCAGGATCATAGTGGTTCAACAGGCTAGAAGTTATTGATTCTGATATTATAGTCTCTAAGAGTGATTTAAAATCTTGTCATAGTGTTATAGAGTCTAGTGTTATAGAGTCTATCATAGTGTTATAGAGAATTATATAGTGTTATAGAATTACTAGCTGCTGCTGCTGCTGCTGCTGCTGTCACTTCAGTCGTGTCCGACTCTGTGTGACCCCACAGACGGAAGCCCACCAGGCTCCCCCATCCCTGGGATTCTCCAGGCAAGAACACTGGAGTGGGAGCTAGTTGCTAGTAATTCATGTATGATGGCTATCCCAAGTATTTGGTTTGACCATTCTGGCCTGAGAGAATACAGTCATGTAATATGCAAAACCAGAATGATGAGAAATCTCTCCATTAGTTGATCTTATAAAGCAGATCAAAAAAGCACCGTTTATCCATCTGGAAATACATGAGTGCCCTGTCATGAGGGGTGAACATGTGATTTTCTGAGTCATAAGTTCTAAAGAATTGAACCAGTTATTGATAAACAGACTTACAAAAAATGAGTAAATAAGTGTCTAGAATTGTTCAATTTGAAGACCTGGCAGTTGTTATTCAACTAGTGAGAGAAAACAAGCTGTTTTGTGCGGTCACCTGCAACCTACAGGTCGCCTTTGTCTCAGCTCAGGGCTTCCCAAGTGGTTCAGTGATAAAGAATTTGCCTCCCAATGTGGGAGATGCAGGAAACTCAGGTTCGGTCCCTGGGTTGGGAAGACCGCATGGAGGAAGAAATGGCAACCCACTCCAGCCTTCTTGTCTGGAAAATCCCATGGACAGAAGAGCCTGGTGGGTTACAGTCCGTGGTTTCATGAAGAGTCTGACACAACTGAGTGGCTGAGCACACAGTCAAACGAGAGGCAGAGGTATCATTGGGCTTCTCAGGTTGTGCTAGTGGTAAAGAGCCACCTGCAAATGCAAGAGATGTAAGAGACACGGGTTCCATCCCTGAGTCAGGAAGATTCCCTGGAACAGCAACAACAAGAAATCCAACCATACTGGCGATTTATAATTTTTTTTCAGAGATTGGAGGTTTTAATTCTACATTTTAGAGTGCATAAATGTCCATGTCTCTGGAAGTTAATTATTTTTATCCAAACTTCTTCTTTGGGAATACACTGTCTCTTTCTTCCTCTGATTCTTCCATCATGAACTAAAACACGTGCAAGGGATTTCCATAGAAGTGGAATTTGTTTTGGATTGTTCAGCATGTAGACAGCATTAGAAGTTTTCATAAATGTTATATCTGTTGCATTTGTAGTGTGCCTTATGCTGTAACCATCATATGGATTATATCCAGTCTCCATATAAAGTAGTCAAACATTTTTAATCCCATTTTGCAAAGCAGGGACAGTAACACTTCTAAATCCTCAGTAGTACTTATGGAGAGAGAATTGCCACTCTTATTTGTCTGAAAGCAAAATGTGCATGGTCTTCCTTTAGTGTCACACTGCTTCTCTGAGGGTGGGGAGTGGGATAAAGGAAAGAAAAAGGCATTGCTAATCTATGAACAAAGTTGGAGTGGGGGAGGGAGGCTTTCTTAATGTGTGACATTTCCAATGAAAGAACAAAGCTAGGACATTTCCATCACAAATATCTGTGTCATTTTATATCTGATATTGAGACTCAAAACCCCACTCTGACACTTAAATGATATGACCTTGATTTTAATAAGCTATTGTTTTCTCATCTGTCAATGACAATGACTTCTTAATCTCAGATCCATGGGGAGAATTTAAAGAAATAATTAGCATAGTGTCTAGCTAGCAAAAAAGTGGGTTTCCTAGGTGGCACAGTGGTAAAGAATCCATCTGCCAATGCAGGAGATGCAAGGGATGCGGGTTCAATTCCTGGGTTGGGAAGATCCCCTGGAGAAAGGAATGGCTACCCAATCCAGTGTTCTTGCCTGGATAATTCCAAGGACAGAGGAGCCTGGAGGACTAAAGTCCATGGGGTCACAAAGAGTCAGACATGACTAAGTGACTAGCACTGACAAAATAAATGTTTGTCTGCATGCTGCTGCTGCTGCTGCTGCTAAGTTGCTTCAGTCGTGTCCAACTCCGTGCGACCCCATAGACGGCAGCCCACCAGACTCCCCCGTCCCTGAGATTCTCCAGGCAAGAATACTGGAATGTGTTGCCATTTCCTTCTCCAATGCATGAAAGTGAAAAGTGAAAGTGAAGTCAATCAGTCGTGTCCGACTCTTAGTGACCCCATGGACTGTAGCCCACCAGGCTCCTCCATCCATGGGATTTTCCAGGCAAGAGTACTGGAGTGGGGTGCCATTGCCTTCTCCATACATTATTATAAAATAGAGATGCTTTTATTAATAATTCAAAATAAAGAAATATAGTTTCAGTAACTATTTTAACATAAATTTCTCAAATCTGAACCCACAGAGGAATAATGTACCTAGATAATTATATGCCAATATATTTGAAAAACAGCTGCTCAACAGGAAAAGAATTTGTTATTAGTGTGAGAACAGATTAGAAGATGAGCGGAGGAAAAGAAGAGCAATACTATCAGCCCTGCATTTTGGCAAATATTATAGGCTCCATTGCCCTAAGATAATTTTGAATTTGGGACTAGCTAGAGGAGGTCATAGGAAAACAAGGTTGAGATAGATTTTTGATAAATTTTGCCCAACACATGATACACATTTTATTAATTATGCTAAGCAAAAGAGAGGCATACTTGAGATAATTAGCAATTATTTCATTCTCCATGGTTTCATAAATCTCAAAAGTTGTCAGATATGGATATTTGATAATGACATGTAGGTTCTGTTCAGTCTGGTATTAATAAATAGGTCTAATAATGTGATTCATGTATATTAACTTTGATTTGAATAAAAGTATATAAATTGATATTTATTTTTCAAGTTTACAGCATCCATTAATGCCAAAGAGAGAGTATCTGCACTGATTTCAATCTTGTATAAACATGTAAGTACATGTTTATTTTTACTATTTCATATGCAAACTTTTGTAAATTCGAAGCTATATCTTGTCTTTTGATCTTGTAGAAAAAATTCCAATTTTTTATACCTCGTCCAAATTCTCATATTAAGAATCTTGAGAATGGGAATTCCTACAAATGTACTATCCAAGTTTGTGTGTGTATTTGTGAGAGAGACAGGAAATGTTGCTTTTGCTTCTATCATCTCTCCTCTCCCCTTTTTCTCTTGCTCTCTCTCTCCCTCCCTATTATGTGTGTTTATATGTAAGAATCTCTCATGTCTTCTTATTTTAAAAGAAGACTTTAGCAGCTATGAAAATAGCTATATTGTTTTTTGTTTATTAAGATAAATATAATATAAATAAATACTAAAAATAAATGTAAAGTGTGCTATGCAAAGTGTGTTTGACTCTTGGTGACCCTGTGAACTGTAGCCTGCCAGGGTCCTCTGTCCATGGGATTCTCCACAGGCAAGAATACTGGAGTGGGTTGCCATTTCTTCCTGAAAGGGATCTTCCCGGCCCAGAGATTGAACTCCAGTCTCCTGCATTGCAGGTAAAATTCCTTACTGTCTGACCACGAGAAAGCCCACAATACAAAGTACCAAACACAATTGAAAAATGTGTAGATGGTGCCACTAGGATACTTACACTTTATTAACTTTGAAGTCCTCAATTAAGAAAGAAAATGAAATGTTTTAAGGCCAGAGCTGTGGAGAACCACCAGGTAGTAAATCTTGGCTTATAGAATGTTATTTAATTTAGTTACATGTCTGTGCTTTAAAATTCAGTGCTACACTATTTACAATAGTTATAACATGGAAGCAAACTACATGCCCATTGACAGATGAATGGATAAAGAAGTTGTGGTACATATACATAATGGAATATTACTCAGCCATAAAAAGGAATGCCTTTGAGTCAGTTCTGATGAGGTGGATGAACCTAGAACCTATTATACAGAGTAAAGTGAGTCAGAAAGAGAAAGATAAATATCGTATTCTAACGCATATATACAGAATCTAGAAGAATGGTACTGAAGAACTTATTTACAGGGCAGCATTGGAGAAACAGACATAGAGAATAGACTTAGGGACATGGGGAGAAGGAGGAGAGGGTGAGATATATGGAAAGAGTAACATGGAAACTTACATTACCACATGTAAAATAGATAGTCAACAGGAATTTGCTAAATGGGTCAGGAAACTCAAACAGGGGCTCTGTATCAACCTAAAGGGTGGGATGGGGAGGGGGATGGGAGGGAGGTTCAAAAGGGAGGGGATATATGTACACCTATGGCTGATTCATGATGAGGTTTGACAGAAAACAACAAAATTCTGTAAAGCAATTACCCTTCAATAAAAAAATAAACTAAAAAGAAAAAAATAAAATTCAGTGCTGCAAATTTATGATTGTAGCAAAACACAGAGCCATGAAATTATTGGCTTTGTCTATTCTGATTACTAGTCATTGATATAATTAACAAATTGTAAGCAAAATATGAAAATTAAATTGTTATAGATGATATATCTATAATGCTAATGCACTGTGGATTAGCAATAGACCTGGTTGGTAATAGCTTAGGTCATTTTTTTTTTATAACAGAGAATATCCTAGATAATTTTAATTTGACATATTAGACTTTTGATATACCTAAAGCAATTTATCTTTTAGGCTTTAAAAGTAAATCTTCAAAGTTGTAGACTATTTATATTCCTTTTTATATTGGTAATGTAGTACCAGGTGGTGCAGTGGTAAAGAATCTGCCTGCCAATGCAGGAGAAGCAGGAGAGCCAAGTTTGATCACTGAGTCAGGATGATCCCCTGCAGGAGGAAGTGGCAACCTACTCCAGTATTCTTGCCTCTGGTGGTCTACAGTCTAGGGGATAGCAAAGAGACAAATATTACTGAATAGCATAGCAAAGATATATATTTTATATCTTTATATATATATAAAATATATATATATATATATTTTAACCTATATTTATTATAAATTTGTATAATTATAAGGGATGTGTGTGTGGCCACTAAGTAACAGTATTTCCTACTGTTTGATATCACACAGCTAATAAGGGAATACTTTGTATTAAGGACTTTTGACACTTTCAACTAAATACTGTTATTTACTGTAGCTACTCCTGAATTACAACTTGTTTTTGTTTACATGATGTAATTTAAATATATATTATTATTTTTATATACTGTGGTTTTATATAGACTACAAAATTTAAAATGCTATTAAAACAAGGTATCCTTAAAGTTTTCTGTTTTCTCTTCCACAGTGTGTCTCATGTATGTAAAACATGTAGAATGAACAGGTATACCATGATGGTATTGCAGGTTTTGTTACAGACCATCACAATAAAGTGACTCACACAATTTTTTTTATTTCTCAGTGTATATAAAAGTTATGTTTACACTGTAAACATTAAGTGTACAATAGAATTATGTTTAAGAAAACATTTGTCATGTTGTCTCATGCTCAGTATGTCTGACCCTTTGCAACCCCCTGGACTGTAGCCTACCAGGCTCCTCTGCCCATGGAATTTTCTAGGCAAGAATACTGGAAAAGATTGCCACTTCATTCAGGGATCTTCCTGACCCAGGGATTGAACTGTGTCCATGGGATTCTCCACCCAAGAATACTGGAGGGGGTTTCCATTTCCTTTTCCATTAAATAGATATTCATTGCTAAAACCCTGGAGAAGGAAACGGCAGCCCACTCTAGTACTCTTGCCTGTAAAATCCCATGGATGGAGAAGCTTGGTAGGCTACTGTCCATGGGGTCGCAAAGAGTCAGACACGACTGAGCGACTTTACTTTCACTTTTTCACATTGCTAAAAAAAAAATGCTAACCATTATTTGAGCATGCACATATGCACACTCATATACCTGTGAAGCACAGTAGAAGTAGGCACAATAAAACAAGGTATGCCTGTATAAGGTTCTAATACGAATTTTTCTAAAAGTTAATCTATTTTTGGATTGTTGGTCCAAATCTTTGGGAAGAGTTTCCCAGTAGTAATGCAAAATATCAACTGAATCAGGGCCTTCTTTGTGGACAGAAGATGAAGCTTCATTGTAGTTATTTACAGGTGTAAGTAAAAGATAATTTAATATTAGATCACCATTGCGAAGGGGTTTCCCTGGTGGCAGATGGTAAAGAATCTGCTTACAATGCTGGGGACCAGGGTTCCACCCCTGGGTCAGAAAAATCCCCTGGAGAAGGATATGGCAACACACTCCAGTATTGCCTGGAGAATTCCATGGACAGAGGGGTTTAGCAGGCTATAGTCCATGGGGTCGCAAAGAGTCAGACAAGACTGAGCGACTAACACGTAGCACACACACACACCCACCTCTTTGTGAAACTTACCTGTCAAATTAACATTAACTTCCAACAGTTGGAATATCATCAGAAATGCTTGTCATTCAGTGTTAAAGGTGGACTGGACTCTCTCTACACCCAAGTATACCAGATCAATCTTTTTCCTTATTGCTCTTTTTATTTCTGTTACAGCATTACACCTCTTTCCTCTCTCTCTCCCCTTCCTTCTCTCTTTTTCTGTTCACTCCATTTCCCTCTATGCTTTATCTCTTTTTTTAAATAGGAATTAAATTCACATTTACTGAACAAATAAAAAGACTGCGTGACTATTGTGAAACATTTTACCAACAAGGATATTATTACATGGCAGATGCTTTTACTATTCCGGAATTACTAGTTTTGAATAAATTGCTTACTTTTAAAATTATGTTGCCACAAAACTTCATATTAGATCATTTGAGAGTAGTTCTGGGTAGATATCTTTATATATGGTAAAAGTAAATTTTAAGAGAAAATCTCAAAATAAATATTCGTATCTATTTGATAAAATCAATAAATAAAATTAGGGGTAAGCGATTTGTTACTTTTTTTTCGTTAAAGTTAACTGAATAGAAAGAAAATTGTTTCTAACTGAAGTGTAACTTTTAAAATTTCAAAGTACACAACGTGAATAATTTGAGATGCAATATGTTTATCCCATTATACTTTCAATCATATCTTAATTTCACTCATTGTAATTTTAGATTGGCTATCACTTCAAAGGCAGAGGCACCAGAGATCAAATTGCCAACATCCGCTGGATCATGGAGAAAGCAAGAGAGTTTCAGAAAAACATCTATTTCTGCTTTATTGACTATGCCAAAGCCTTTGACTGTGTCGATCACAATAAACTGTGGAACATTCTAAAAGAGATGGGAATCCCAGACCACCTGACCTGCCTCTTGAGAAACCTGTATGCAGGTCAGGAAGCAACTGTTAGAACTGGACATGGAACAACAGACTGGTTCCAAATAGGAAAAGGTGTACGTCAAGGTTGTATATTGTCACCTTGCTTATTTAACTTATATGCAGAGTACATCATGAGGAACGCTGGGCTGGAAGAAGCACAAGCTGGAATCAAGATTGCCGGGAGAAATATCAATAACCTCAGATATGCAGATGACACTACCCTTATGGCAGAAAGTGAAGAGGAACTCAAAAGCCTCTTGATGAAAGTGAAAGAGGAGAGTGAAAAGGTTGGCTTGAAGCTCAACATTCAGAAAACAAAGATCATGGCATCTGGTCCCATCACTTCATGGGAAATAGATGGAAAAACAATGGAAACAGTGTCAGACTTTGTTTTTTGGGGCTCCAAAATCACTGCAGATGCTGATTGCAGCCATGAAATTAAAAGACGCTTGCTCCTTGGAAGGAAAGTTATGACCAACCTTGATAATATATTAAAAAGCAGAGACATTACTTTGCCAACCAAGGTCCGTCTAGTCAAGGCAATGGTTTTTCCCGTGGTCATGTATGGATGTGAGAGTTGGACTGTGAAGAAGGCTGACTGCCGAAGAATCGATGCTTTTGAACTGTGGTGTTGGAGAAGACTCTTGAGAGTCCCTTATACTGCAAGGAGATCCAACCAGTCCATTCTAGAGGAGATCAATCCTGGATGTTCATTGGAGGGACTGATGCTAAAGCTGAAACTGCAATACTTTGGCCACCTCATGCGACGAGTTGACTCACTGGAAAAGACTCTGATGCTGGGAAAGGTTGAGGGCGGGAGGAGAAGGGGACGACGGAGAATGAGATGGCTGGATGGCATCACCGACTCTGTGGACGTGAGTTTGAGTGAACTCCGGGAGTTGGTGATGGACAGGGAGGCCTGGCGTGCTGTGATTCATGGGGTCGCGGAGAGTCGGACACGACTGAGCGACTGAACTGAACTGATCGCTTCAGTATTTTCCACTTTTGAGAAATGTTGATAATAATTTTCTACTTCAACAGCCAGAAAAAATACTTGCGAAGTCAACCCACAGATGGCGCTCACAGTCAGTCAGACAGTGAAAGTCGGTCATTCGTGTACGACTCTGCGACCCCATGGACTACGTCCATGAAATTCTCTAGGCCAGAATACTGGAGTGGGTAGCCTTCTCTTCTCCAGGGGATCTTCCCAATCCAGGAATCGCACCCAGGTCTCCCGCATTGCAGGCAGATTCTTTACCAGCTGAGCCATGAGGGAAGCCCGACTGTGGCATCTGGTTAAACATTGACAATTCTGTTAAAAGATTGAGTTCTATGGAAACGGATTTAGTCAGCTTTCAGTGAGTGTCATAATAACCTCAGTGTAATGCATATCTTAAATGAGTAGTCGTAGAATGTGTTCTAAAACTCATCAAGTTTTATTGGAACCTGATAGGTTTTATTTCCGGCAGTACAGGTACAGTGAATCATAGGGAAAAGTGTAGGAAAAAAAAGTTCAATGAGGATTCAACCTTGAGTTTTCTGTTCATTGGAAGCCTCAATTAGGGATAAGGCACATATATAAGATTTATGTCTTTCCCTTATAAGACCCAAGGTGACTTATACACTACCTATTAAAACAAACATCATTAAACAACATCATCAACAGGTAAACAACATTAAAACAAACAATGAAAGCGTAACCATAGCTCTTAACGAAAGGGTAAAGATCAAAAAACCGACTTGTCTAAATTAGTCCTTTGGAAAAAGATCAGTTGACATTATGAAATGTTATTTTGAAGGAAAGAAATATGCTAATGTGGTTAGTTAAAATTCAGGAAAGAATGTGGAATAGCAGATCAACAGAATCTTGGCAGAGGTTTCTAAATGCCCTTCTTCTATTACCCCTACTCTAGGCATGATTCACTGCTAGCCTATAATATATATATGAAGCAAATAGATGTCAACTGTCTTTCAAAAAATACTTATTTGAAAATTGTATGTGTGATTTTGCAAAAAATTTTACCTTTCTTTGTTATATAAGAACATATATCATGAAAGTTGAGACACCCAGTTCAGAGAACATTGGCTTAATTTTGAATAATAGATTGGCTCAATTTAGAAAAAAGTAAACTAATTTACTTAAAATAAGATTTCATAATTTGAATATTTTAAGTAGCTTATCACTAAGCGTATCTTGTTATATATTATACAATAGAAATATATATATATATTTCAATTCAAAAGATGAATTCATCTTTTCTTTCCAGTTCAGGAATTTAAGGCAAAAGAACAAATTATGAAAAAGTAAAGTTTATGTGCTATTTCCTCAGAAAGCTTCATTCATCACTAACATCATAAACTATACTAGTATTCTAGATTTTACTAATTCTTCTTTATTTTTGAAAGTGATTTTAAGAGAGCAGTTTAGTATTCCTTTCATTAGAGTATGAGGGTTGAAACATTTGACTTAACAGAAGATACAGCAAGTCTTAAAGTGGTCCTAGCTTTCTCAATTCTGAGAATGATACACAGCTTTAAATATAGAAATGAATGTTGATTGAGGTGAAAATTATTTCCATCAATGCAAAGTAGTGAAACTTGACAGCATTCCTGTAGTTTATTCTTTCATTGCCCTGAATCAAAACAAAGTTCATCTTATTGATGCTATTCCCATGTATCCAAATATATAAATTTGGAGCCGGAGGAAATTGGGGCACATAAGTGGAAAAGGGGAGCTATAACCTATGTTTTAAGAGTCTAGTCTCTGCCTCCAATAACTGTGACAAAATCTTGCTTCTATGAATGACTCCCTTTGCAAACTGCAAGCATCCTCTGTTCTTTAGTCTCCTGTATCTTTAAATAGTGAAAGTTGCTCAGTCATGTCTGACTCTGCGATCCCATGGATTATACAGCCCATGGAATTCTCCAGGCCAGAATACTGGACTGGGTAGCCATTCTCTTCTCCAGGGGATCTTCCCAACCCAGGAATAGAACCCAAGTCTCCCACATTGCAGGCGGTTTCATCTTTAAAAAGCAATAATAACAATACCCATTTCTTGTTGTAAAATGTGATATGTGATAATCTGTAACTTTGCATCCAGGTTAATTACTATTATAATCTTGATATTTTTCTCTGGCAAAAATTTTAATGTATAGATTTAGCATGATTTTGCATACCGGGGAACTTGGACTTGCCCTATATTTATAAGGGACACTAAAAGTTACAGTCTCTCATACCTTGTTAGAGCTGGCAAATTGTAGAAAGGACTATGTTCTTGTAGTCTGGGGTGCTGAAACTGATGTTGTTTTTGTATTTTTTTAATTAACTGACAAAAGCCCACATGTTAATTTTCAGGAAATGTGGTGAATATGGTCTTGAATTAGCTAAACCAATTTCCATCATGTCTCTCTTATTTGACTGTACAGAAATAGCATGGGACTAAAATGTCACTCATACATTTGAGTAAAATTCACTCAGCCTGACTACCAGGCACCACAGGATCAATTATTCTTTCTATAGCTCTAAGTGGTACTCGGATTAACTAATTGCTCCACTAAGTTGAGTATTTACAAAGTGGGTTGGTTTTACTCACCTAGTTTCTCCTTAGTGTTCATTGTAATATTATCATGTTAAGGTACCATTTCATTATTGTCAGGAGACAAACCCTATACACAAAAAATTAACAAAACTCACCCATTGGTTAACTTGTTCAATTCTCAGATGAGTTTTGTACTGGTTCTTAAAGTTTCTTATAATGGAATTTGTATTTTCCTGACATCATTGAGCATCTTATCAGAGGTTAAAGGAAAAAAATAAAGGTGAAAAGGTCAAATTAGAGGATACCTCAGAGTCGGACACAACTGAAGTGACTTAGCAGCAGCAGCAATATGAGGTACATAGGTCTGTCACTGGAAGTCTAAATTATCAACGATTGTGGAATAAATAATGTTATCTTAGAGTTAATAAGCAACCATTGTATTTGAGCAATAATATGCAAGAAGATTGATGAGATACAAAAATATGCACAGATAATAAAGGATTGTGAGATGTACTGGAAGATACATGCTAACATTTCATGTAATCTCTGAATTAAGAAATGAACCTGTAGCACTTTCGTTGTAAAAGTTAGTACTGTCTAGAGCAATATGTGCAATAAAGAGTTAAATGCAAAAATTACAGAGACAGACCACTTTATTGGGGTCAAAGTATGCCCAGAAGAGATGAAGGAGTAAGCACCATGGAGGAAACTTTGTTTCATTTTGTGGGGTTAAGGTCTAGGGCAATTG
Source organism: Moschus berezovskii (assembly GCF_049115385.1). Classification (NCBI taxonomy): domain Eukaryota; kingdom Metazoa; phylum Chordata; class Mammalia; order Artiodactyla; family Moschidae; genus Moschus; species Moschus berezovskii. The sequence continues at coordinate 57,581,307 of NC_142464.1, read as the reverse complement.
CCCTAAACTCTGAACTTTCTTATCCTGAAAGAGTTCTTCATATGGGGTTTAGGAAAAAAGAGAAGAAAATAATTTTCCACCAAAAGAAAAATGAAAAGAAACAAAGCAACACTGAAAAAACTTGTTTTATAGTGAGTATCATCTAGGTTGGGTTGAGAGGCTGGCAAGGAGTTAATGAAGTTGAGGAAACAGCGAGCATCCACAGAATGTGAACCATGAACTTTCAGATGTTCAAGCTGGATTCAGAAAAGGCAGAGAAACCAGAAATCAAATTGTCAACATCTGTTGGAGCTTCGAAAAAGCAAGAGAGTTCCAGAAACATCTATTTCTGCTTTATTGACTATGCCAAAATCTTTGACTGTGTGGATTACAACAAATGGTGGAAAATTAAAAAAAAGATGGGGATACCAGACCACCTGATCTGCTTCCTGAGAAATCTGTACACAGGTCAAGAAGCAACAGTTAGAATTGGACATGAAACAACCAACTGATTCTAAATCAGGAAGGGAGTACGTCAAGGTTGTATATTGTCACCCTGCTTATTTAATTTATATGCAGAGTACATCATGAGCAATGCCGGGCTGGATGAAGGACAAGCTAAAATCAAGATTGCTGGGAGAAATATCAATAACCTTAGATATGCAGATGACACAACCCTTATGGCAGAAAGTGAAAAAGAACTAAAGAGCCTCTTGATGAAAGTGAAAGAGGAGAGTGAAAAGTTGGCTTAAAGCTCAACATTCAGAAAACTAAGATCATGGCATCTGGTCCCATCACTTCATGGCAAATAGATGGGGAAACAGTGTCAGACTTTATTGGGGGAGTGGGGAGCTCCAAAATCACTGCAGATGGTGACTGAAGCCATGAAACTGAAAGACACTTGCTCCTTGAAAGAAAAACTATGACCAACCTAGACAACATATTAAAAAGCAAAGACATTACTTTGCCAACAAAGGTCCATCTAGTCAAAGCTATGGTTTTTCCAGTAGTCATGTAGGGATGTGAGAGTTGGACCATAAGAAAGCTGTGCACCAAAGAATTGATGTATTTAAATTGTGGTGTTGGAGAAGACTCTTGAGAGTACCTTAGACTGTGAGGAGATCACACCAGTCAATCCTAAAGGAAATCAGTCCTGAATATTCATTGGAAAGACTGATGCTGAAGCTATAACTCCAATACTTTGGCCACCTGATGCAAAGAACTGATTCATTTGAAAAGACCCTAATGCTGGGAAAGATTGAAGGCAGAAGGAGAAGGGGACAACAGAGGAAGAGATGGTTGGATGGCATTACCGACTCAATGGACAAGAGTTTAAGTAAACTCGGGAAGTTGGTGATGGACAGGGAAGTCACGGGTGCTGCAGTCCATGGAGTCACAAACAATTGGAGACGACTGAGTTACTGAACTGAACTTTAGGCAGAGAGAATCCCATGGTATGTAAAGCAGCATGGCGCATTCAGGGGATGGCCAAACATTGTGGTTTGAATTGTTCCCAAATAATAGTCTTTTGTCTAAACTTTCTATTTAAGAATCCAACTAAATAGTGTTTGTAATGGGAGGAACAGCATTCCAAGAAACAGCAAAGTTTGTGCTTAGGCAAAAAGAGTCAGTGGTTAACTTAACCACACTCCTATTTAATGCAGAAGATGTAGGTTACAATTTATTACAGAATTGCTATCCAAATCCAGATGGCTACTTACATATTCAATATATTTGTTGCTTCATTTAAAATATATTTTATTTTTTAAGTTAAGCAGAGCTTTGCATATGATAACTGAAAAAAAAAACTGTACATGAAATGTGTTTGTGAGCAAACATTCAGTTGAGGCTACTGTCTGTTATCTTCTTGAAAGCTCATTTTACATGAAGTAGAAAGAACAGCAGAAGAGAGAGAGAGAATGAAAATATCTATTGTAGATTTATGTGAAAAGAAAAGAGTGATGAGATGGAAAAACATAGTATGGACCTTACAGGGTCAGGCATCTGATTCAAAAACAAGGAAATGTTTTTGCATTATGAAAAGTACAGACTAATAGACATGAAAAAAAAATCTGAAGCACATCAACTGGAAATACAACCTGCAAAATGGTAATGTCAGATGAACGCGTCTGTGCCTTGCTGTAAATGTACCTCTTGGCAGGTTTCTGCGTGTATTTCCTTTTTAAAATTTGCCTACAGATAGGTTATTAAAGTCATTGCAAATCAGAGCATGTCTTTCCTGTGGCACAAATTGAACTATACACAAACAGAGGCAAAAGTAAGGATGAGAGCATGTAGGGGGCAGAGAGAAAGCTTTTTTTTTGTTCCACCTTAACACTGAGATATGGTTCTATACAGTTATATTTGATTTGAAGCAAAATTTGATTTAAAATGCTATGATGAATTACCTTGAAATAAATATGTCTGTAAGGTAGTTTGACGCAAAACTGTGAATGATTTTGTTGATTTGTATTAGTGCTGTTAGTAGGCTGGAGAACTTGCTTATAATTTATGTAGGGTGATCATTCTCTGCAGGTGCATAGGGTCATCCTAGTTTATGCCTGATGTTCTGAACTGGTATGAATTAATATTCTGACCTCTTTCAGCTCAAAACATCCCTCTGGTAGGATCTAATGTATGTGTGCAAGTGTATGTGTGTGTGTGTGTGTGATTAGTTCTCATTTACCCCAGCATCAGTTCCACTTTGTCTTCAGCAAAAGAATTTTTCTGATTTCCTTGCTATTTTGTCTTTTTCTTGCCAACACTTTTGAAGTATAATTTCAAACTTAGACAGGTCAAAGGTAACAAATGAGTAACCAGGTGGTAATCATTGCCCTCTCAACCGCCTGAAGAATTTCTGTCTCCTTTGTTTCTCTATTACTGTAGTTTCTGGAAAATGTATTCAATAATCTATAGTCTACCTAATTTTCCAGAGCACATGAGCAGCAAATACAACATATGAGTTTATTTCTTGGCTATAAACCACTTTTCTCCATTTAGTTCTTGCTTTCTTACCTTCTCCTGTTCTTCAGTTTTCAATAAATTTTGATCAGTGACTCACGATCCCTGACAGCTTGTAAATTGCTTGAAAATATCCTGTGCTTTATAAGAACACGAAATATGAATACTAAGCAATGCTTCTTCCAGAGTTCCAGGTGTGTTAATAATCATGTAAGGTGCTTATTGATTTATATAAACCTAAATAAATATGGAGAACTATTTGAATTAAAAAAGGGTTCCTGGGAATACTTGACTCTCTCATGTGGTGGTTAATAATGGTTGAAGGGGTAAGCTGAATAGTGAGTTCTGTTGAGTTCTTCGGCAGATCTATGAAAGTATTTTTACCTACAGAAAGAAATCACCCTTTAAGATATTACAGTCAGACTTCCAATCCATCCATACTTTAATATTCTCACACATTTTAACATAATTCTAGCCTAACAACTATAACAAGACATATTTCAGGTCACTGAATTTTCAAAGATTCTTTTAGTGGGAATATTAATAGAGAAAGGATAAACTGTTCTATCCAAGGCAATGGAAATTTTGCCAAGAAGAAAGAAATTGTTTCAGCAAATTCAGGAAGCAAAGGTATTACTGATATGCAAATGACCTAAGGATGGAAAGGAGAAAGGGTGTAGTATTCCAAATTTTGATAAATTCCATAGCTATTAGGTTTAGCTGTGGGTTTCAAATTTTAGATATGTGAAAAATATCCATAATGTTGCATTTACATGTATCCATGTGGGACCCTGCAGTGATGTTCCTCTGGGCCTGGCCCCGTGTCCACTGTGAGCTTAGTCCTTCGTATGCTGTGCATAGAGGTGATCTGTGCATATACTGCTCAGTGACAGCAGGAGATATAAACCATAAGCCAGAGATTCTCAGTTCAACAAACCATTTGGACATCTGTGTAAAGAATGATGTACAAGATAAGCATAAGTCTTTAGAAGAGAAAATGAATGTTGTAAAGCCCTTTTGTCAGACCTTAAAATTGTTTAAAATAACATTAGAGACTCAATATTATTTGATACTTTTTATACAGTTTCAGTTTATAATTAGGTTAGGTTCTGTAGGGAGGAAGGGGAAAAAACTGATCTTTATTAGGAAACTCATACATTTATTTAGTACTTTCATGTAAATTGAATGAATATGCATTTTGTGTAAAAGAAAACAACATTATTAGGCTATCAGGTAAATGCAGCCATGTCTTAAATACTGGCATTACCAAATTGGCCTTTATGTCTTCAAATGCGCAATCAATATGTGACCTATGTTTTACAGGTGATGAACAAGTCAAATTCAAGGGTGCCTAGAAAATCTCTTAACCTTAGAAATACAGATATTTTTTTTAAACTGTGTGTTCCTGTGACTCTTTGGGACATATTATAATGCACTAAGAGGATCTTGCTGCCTATGTGGGGGTTACATTAATAATTTCACAATTTATAATATGTTAACATTGATAATCTAGTAATTTGTATACAATGGATGCTGCACAGTCTGTCTTAAGATGAAAGGCTGTAAAAAGCAAGAACAAAAACAGCATAGAAAATAACAATGTGATATTTATTAAGCAGTTTCTCTATACTAGATATCAGACTAAGTAATGGATATAGCTACTTTCATTTAAAAATCAAATTAGCTTCATAAAAACATAAGTATAATTTTAGATTATAAATTTAACATTTAGAGATAAAACAATAAAACAATAGATAAAATTTTGAAAATGAAGTTTAAAAAGTAGTTGCATAATTTGTCTACTGTAAGTTATAAAATGGCAGAACTAGGTATTTTGACTTGATGCCCATATTCTAAATGGGAGGTCAACAAACTTTTTGTGTAGAGGGCTGGGTAATAAATAGTTTATGCTTTTGGACTATATGGTCTCTGTGATAAAATACTCAGTTCTGCCCTATTCAACTCTAACTCTTGGTTAGAGAAGTGTTCAGTTCAGTTCAGTTCAGTCGCTCAGTCGTGTCCGACTCTCCGCGACCCCATGAATCACAGCATGCCAGTCCTAGAGAAGTGTTAGGGTTAGGTTAAACTGTGAATCAATTCTGAGTGTATAAATGAACAACATGTAAAGTAATGGGCATGGCCAAGTTCTAATAAAACTTTAATTAAGAGAAAAGACAATCAATTGGCCTGAGGAACATAGTTAGCCAATCCCTCCTATAGGTCTTTGTGCTATGTGGATTCCATTCTATACTAAGATGAGAAAATTTAAAAAAATCCATATTCTTGAACACAATTGTATTTAAGTTACTTAAAACTATGCCATAGTTTTTTAAAGTAAATTTCAATTGAAATTATTTTATAAAATGACAAAGTGCTAAAATAGGAGAGTAAGTGTGTCATATAAGCTAGACTCACAGTTTCTAATCTGTTGTGTGTATTGACATGATTACATTTGTACTCCAAGTCTGTGATGTTTTTATTATGACTAGTTTAACACTTATTTTAAAATTGCTTTAAAATTAAACATTTAAAGAATAATAAAACTTGTTTTTTATTTCTTTCAGTTCAGTTCAGTCGCTCAGTTGTGTCCGACTCTTTGCGACCCCATGAATCACAGCACTCCAGGCCTCCCTGTCCAT